>NC_083713.1:24032500-26628750 GCF_033118175.1 Dama dama
AAGAAAGGGGCCGGCGGGGCGCGCCAGTTGATAAACACGGACCCATCTTCTTGGGAGAATTTGCTAGAATCGCCTGCTAGCCCAGCGGCTGGGGAGAGAGTGCTGTCAGCCAAGACGTCGGCCCGGGGTTCGGCTTTCTCGGCCCATCACAAATGGTTGCCTCAAAGCCAGCCTTGGGCGCGGGCTATGTTTGTCAGCGAAACACCGTGCCCCAGCGTGGCCCAGTGTTCGTCCTCCAAAGAGACTTTCACGGGGGCTGAGAGGGTGAACCTGGCCGTCTCCTGCGACCCTTGGCTCCTCCAATCCAGACTGAGACGGTTTACTTATTCCTGGGACGAGGATTGCAGGCAGGGGGATTTAATGAGTCCTTCAGGCACGAGCTGAGTCAAGGAGACGGTGACCCCGATGTTTCCACCCCCATGCCAAGACTTGGGGAACCTCGTGGGTAGGGGGGTTGGGTGGAAGTCGAGCCCAGGTCCCACCCGGGAGTGGAAGCTGCGGGAGGGCAGGGCTTGGCATCAGGTCTCTAAGCCCCAGCCTCCCTCCCTTCTCCCTAGCTAGCCGCGCTGGTTTGCCGATACTGTTGTGGAGTCCTCACTCTAGTCTCTCAGCCAAAATCAGAGCCCCTGGGCAGAAGGCTTTGTGGACAAGCACAAGGGATTAAAATGGGTGTTCCACTGGGGCCTCCTTACATTCCATTTCCCCCACCACTACCTTTTTTTTTTTTTTTTTCCGAATTTCGCGCAGTTAACTCTTAAGCGCTTTCCATTTGCCAGATTTCCCCCCCACACCCCCCCCCCTTTTTTGTGTGTGTTATTGTTGTTTGGTTTTGGTTTTTTCTTTGTTTTTGTTTTAAATCTTGGGCAGTAAACACTTTAGCGCCTTCCATTTGCCAGGTGCTGTCAAAAGCACTTTTCACATATTAGCTCATTTAATTCTCACTCTACTCTTACAGTTTCTGTTATCATCTCCATTTTACGGAGACATAAACTGGGCTGCATGATGAACACTCCAAGGGGTAGACCGGAGTTCAGCCTGCGCTGCTCAGGTCCCCTTTCTGATCTCCGCCACTGGGCTAAGCTGCCCCAGAGGGCTCGGCCTGAGAGAGGGTGTGTGCGGGTGCTCAGAGAAAGAGCTGCCCTCCGAATGGGGGGCGGGGGACGGGGGAATCCCATGGGATAGATCGTTGGCGTTGACCAGGCAAGAAGACCTTTTGAGCCAGCAGAACGCTGCGACTCCGGTGCCGGTGCCGTTGCCGGGCTAGCAGAGGCGGTTTCGGGTGGGGTGGCCTATCCTTCCCCCCACCCCCACTCTCGACCCCATTTGGGAGTCAATCGCGGGCAGGCCTTTCCCCACTATAGGCGGGTCCCCTGGTGGAGGGTTGCCGGGATCGCCACTTGAAATCAGCCAACTTCTGCTTTCTCAGGTTCAATCCTGGCAGGGGGTTCGGCCCGGGGACTCCGCAGCGAGATGCCCAGCCAGACATTCTCCACCCCATTTCGCACACGGAGCAGGAGGACCGGGCGCGAAGGCACCTAAGGGTGGTCTGGCGTTTCTGCGAGGGCAGCCGGGAGAGGGGAGTAAAGCCGCGAGCTGGGGAAGACAGCTCCGCAGGGGCGGGGTCTCCAAAGTCGCTGCATGCGGTGGGAGTGGGGGTGGGGTCCCTCCGCTGGATCGCCATGGGAGCCCCCTCTAGGTTGGGATCCTTTCCACCCTCCCTGAGTGGGAAGCGGTGTTCTCTGCGGTTTCCAAATGGGCTGGACTGAGGAACCAAGCCAGGAGACGCAAATGAGACGGGAAATGAGGGGGAAAGCTTCAAGGCTGCAGTCTCCTTAGCGACTGCTTGTACTTGGTCTTCGCCTGCATTACGCCCTTCCCCCATTCATTCTGCCAAGGCTTGTCACTCCCACCAGCCCCCTCGCTGACTGTCCAGGTCACCTGGGGGCAGGGGTTGGTGCCTTGTAAAAGTTGATCACCAGTCAGATGCTTGGGTCCGGGAATGGTGACTGGCAGGCAAAGTCTGCCCAGCTCCAGGACAGGCCACCTCTGAAACCATGGCGGACAACGCTCTGCCAGCCCCACTGCCGGCGGCCCCTAGGCGAATGTGACCGGTTCAAGAAAGTGCTCAGTGGGCTCCCAGCCCCTCCCAGCTCCTTTCTGACCACCAGGCTGTCCAGAGAGGCCATGTGGAAGTTAGGTTCAGAGTGTCATTCAGGAACACCCTAATCAGCTCCTCAGGCCCCTCAACTCCTATTCACCCTGGGGTCACCTCCCCGGCCACCTTGCTTTCTTTGATTTCTTTCCTCCCCCCAGCTCCACTCCTCCGTGCCTCGCCACCCCCCACCCACTCCTGTGTTCTCCTCCTTTAGCCTTGGATGTCCAGGCAGGCCAAGTGTTGGGTTTTAGCTAAGGATCTGCACAGAACAGAAGCTCAGAAAATGTTTGTTGACTGAACAAATGAATAAATGATGGGAACAGAGCAGACGCTAAAGGCTCCTGAAGTGCCCAGGGCAGCTAATGGGAAGGGTAGGGCGTGCTGAGGAAAGCCTGGGTCCGGAAACACTGGGCTTAACTGTCGCCCTTAATCAGAGGGCAATGGATGGCGGGGCTCCCCAGAGCCAGTGACTTATAGTCAGGGTCCAGTTGGGTATAGTCTCCAACTGGGGTGCTATGAAGGGAGTTTCAAAAGGACTGGGGGTTGAGGGGCACTAGGTTTCCCATTGGGCCCAGTTATCTCCACATCCACCATCCATAGCCCCAAATCCTTTGCAGCCTTCAAACCTCTAAGAATCAATCCCCTACTCCCCCCCCCCCCAAAAAAAGAAAACAAAAGATATGGCCTGGAAACTGAATAGGTCTTGATGTCCCAGGAAGCATCCAGATGAGAGAAAATTGGATGAGAGGGCAGAGATATCCTAGAAATTTGACCAGATCTCCAAGCAGAGAAAAGAGACTTAGGAACATGGAATTGAGAGACCTGGACCCAGAGAGGTCCCTAGGATGGTGACAGATTGATGATGAAGCAGCTCAGAGGTCAGGCAGAGTAGCATCAGACTCAGGAACCATTAAGCCCAAGGTAGGTCCAGACCTGGGGATGAGACTGGACAGAGCTGCAATTTGAAGATAGGTCTCTCAGGTGGCAGGCCTCAGGTCTTAGGAGTGGCTCCTGGGGGGCAGGGGAAAGAGAGGATAAGGTTTGGAGGTGGACAGCTATTCTGGATCTAAGGGCACTGTGGGGAAATCTTGTAGAGTCAGGTTCTAACTGGCCTCCTCACCTGGCAAGAGTCTTCTTCTCCTACTGCTGACATTTCCCCAAACTGGGAGGCTGTAAGACCTAGTGATTTGAATCCCCACTCTGTCCCTCATTGGTGGTGTGAACACAGGCAAGTTACTGGTCTTTTTTGTGCCTTAATTCCCTCATCCATAGAAGAGGGATAGTCCTACTGTAATGGATTGTTGGGAAGATTGAGTTAGTATGAGTTAGTATGTGTAATGCAAACACTACATAGGACCTGTCCTTAAAGTCTGGTTCATAGGGAAGAGTCTGTGGACCCGGCATTACTCCCTCCTTTGGCTACCCTCACCCTTTCTTGCCCACTGCTCTTTGAGCTTCCAAGGCTGAGCCCAGTCTATGGAAGGCTCTGCCCCAGAACCTAGCCAGATCCAGGCCTCAGGTCAAGGAAGGAGGATCACCTATTTCTACTTCCAGTCAGGTAGCCAGTAGGATAGGGTGGGAGATGCTAGGTACAGCCTGTGCTGCTTCCAGAAAGGCAAAACAGGGGGAAAGACCTTATCTTGAGCATAACTATGTCCTGCTTGGACACCATGCTAAGCATGGGGAAACCAAAAGGAAAACAAGACGAGAAAGTAAGTCTTTTATTTAATCCTCACAAGGATCTTAAGAGTTTCCCGCCTGCATTATGACCAATTATTCCTATTTTACAGCTGAGAAAACAGAAGCTGGAAGTGGTTAAGCAACCTGCCCCCAACAAACCTAGAAAGCCAAGACCAGAATCCAGAGATGAGTCTGTCCCTAGGCTGAGGCCTTCAGCAGGGTTTTGCCTCCCTTTCTCCACCCCCTCTCCAGCAGAGTCCCTGAAAATGTTTGTTGGTGGTTCCCTATAGTTTGTTGGTGGGTGGTATGGGGGGAAAAAAAAGGCTGAGGGAGCCCAGTCGAGCCCTGTAGGCCACATTTTGCCTCCTGGTACCGACAATCTCCAGATCTTATCTAAAATTAAATGAGCAGCATATCCGGCTCCTCCTTGCTGGAGCTCAGGTCTATTAATCTCTGTGTATTTCAGTTTTCTCATCTGTAAAATGGATATATTAGACTTCTTTCATTTGGATTGTTGGGACCCTTTTTTTGAGAAAATAGACTTTTAAAGTTTGTTGGGCACGTAAACTTTAGTGTTTCAGCGTTCAGTAAATGATAGACATTGCAGTTATTTTTCTTCCCATCCCTGGCGCCTGGAGGCCGGAGACAAGGCCAGCTGGAGATGCGGACTGGGCTCGCTCGAGAGTGTGAGCCCCTTACGTGTGTTTCCGGTCTTCGCCTCCATTGCGATTTTGAAATTTACGGGAGGGCTGGGGCTGCGCTGCTTGCTGACCGCACAGGGCAGATGGGCAGGACCTTGAGGGTTCCAGGGTCTTTGGGCTGCTAGCACCGGCGACGCCAGCTGGATGGGCGGTAGTCCCATCAAGCGAAGGGATGATATTCTTAAAGCACCGTGGGGTCAGAAGTGCGGGGGTGAGATGGAGTTGGGGCGGGCCAGGCTGGGAACAGCGTTGTTCACCCCGCCCCGGAAGCATCCTGGGAGCCGGCAGAAGCGGACCCTAAGTCTGCCCTTGGGGAGCCCAATGAGTAATCCCAGGGGACCGTAGGGACTTGGGGAGAGCTCCAGGTGAGGAAGAGATGCTGACTCAGGAGGCTGGAGCCGCTGGCTGTGCCAGGAAAGTGCAAGCTTAAGCTTCTAGAATCTTCTGTAGAAACCTTAATTTTCCCTCTCGGAAAAGGAGACTCTTGAAAGTCTGCAATCAGACTTGCTCCTGGTTGGTCTTAACGAACTTCTACCTACAAGTGTCTCCTTAGTAGGTCGTGTTGCTTATCATGACGAGTGAACCCATTAGAAACTTTCACACTTTGAAAAATGAGAAGCGGCAGACCTCATTTGTGTCCCTGGAGTCCCTGCCGCCTCTGTGGCGGGTGACCGGTAGAACTCTGGACGTCTGCCCTCCACGTGCTGCGCAAACCTGAGCGTTCCCCAGCTTGTGGGTGCTCACGTGGTTTCTGGCGGCTGGGGGACAAAGGCAACTGGAGCGTGGGGAAAAGATAGAGGCCCAGACCCTCAGAGACTTGGCCTTAAAAGTGGCGAGGTGCCCTGCCGCTTGTCCATTCTCCAACTGGTGCGCGCGGGTCAGGATTCAGGAGCCGGGTCACACTATACAGGGCTCAGGTTCCCGCGGGGGCAGCGGCGAGGCCAGGCGCCCGGCGCGCGCAGAACCCTTCCTGGCTGTCTCTTTTCTTCCCCGGCCGGCGGAGCCGGGCCCGCCGCAGCCTCGCAGGCCCGGAAGGGGGACGAAACCGCAGACCCGATCCTGGTGCTCCTCACGTGAGGAAGGTCCGTCACTTCTACCAGCTACCAGCACATCGACAGTTTGCCGTACCTCGCACCACTCTGTCCTTGGGCGCTAGCGGCCTTGTTTGGCCAGAGGATTTTTTTTTTTTTTTTTTTTTTTAAGACGAAAGGAAAAAAAAGTTGTTCTTTTGACCCAATGGTCACTCCTGGCCCCACAGCCACCTTTGGTTCTCTCTCCCTTTTTCTTTGAAGTAACAGAAACTAAAGAAGGTCAGAGACGTGCTACTATCCCGCAGTAACCAGGGGATGTCAAGATTGGATCCGCAGCCGCATACTCAGAGACAGCCGAGGGCTTGTTGGCAGCGCCGCTGGACCCATAAATTCTGAACCTGGCCCCGGACTCTGCGCCTTTCGCAATATAGTCAGTTGCGCAGCGAAGGTCGGAGGAGCCGGGCGTCGGCCCGTGGCGCCGAGTGGGGACAAGGTCTCGGCAGCCGCCCAGGGAGGGCCGGAAGGAGCCCTTGGGGCCGGGCTGGCCCGGCGACGAGCTGGGCGGGGAGCGCCCGCAGCGTTTTCCCTGGTAAACGCGCCCGCCTCTGGCCGCGCGGGCCTACTACCCGGGGAGTGACTGGCGGTTAGAAAAGCTTTTCCGGGGATGCCCAGAAACGTCCGGCGGTTTCCTGGGAAGTGTGGCCCCTCAGACGTTGCTCTAAGGGGAGCGGGGCCTCGCGTTTCCAAAGGGCTGGGACACTGGTTTTTCGACAAGGTGCCGCCGGTGTTTCTGCCCGGCGCTTGCTACCCGGAGCTTCACACGGCCCGCACGGCCTCAGTGGTTGTGGGAGGCAGGTGCGTCCACGTCCGCCTTCCACTGCGTGGCAAAGGGTCAGCAGACGTTGAGGCTCTGGCGATGCCCAGATTTTCCGTCTGGCTGCTTTTCTAAGGTTCATTAATAAACGAAGACTTGGACTATTGAGGCTTAAGTCCCTGAAAGAGCGCTTGCCCCTCGAGTACGCACCCCACACCCATCTTCTTTCCTCACCCTTCCCCTCCACCCTTAGTGGAGGCGCTAAGATCCCTGTCCAGTCAGCCCTACGGGGAGCGCCAGTGAAACAGTGTGGGCTTGAGACCGGTCCCGGGGGAACACTGGGACACTTTTGCAGCCTCCCCCTTCACCTGGATCACTTAATTGCTCTGAGACCTTGGGCAACTTACTTGACCTTTCTTGGTGTCCTTCTCTGTGTAATGGAAATAAATAATAGTCCTACCTCAGAGGGCGGGGGTGGGGGGTGGGGGGGGGTGGTGGTGGTGCCCTGAGCATTTCTGGAGTTATTTCATGTCCCATAAAAAGTAGTATGTGGCTTGTTTTTAGAAGGCGATAAATGTCATTTCCCTTTAAGCACACAATCAGGGTAAACTCAAGATCCTGTGTCTCCTGTAACACACAGGCACGATGAGACCCAGTGGACTCAGGATCTGTGAATATGAAATGCTGCAGAGGAGTGGGTGCTCAAATGTAGGCCGGTGGGCTTAATAATGCCAGGACTGCTTTGACTGAACTGATTTGAGAAAAATTCCTTTCCACTTCCGTTTTTGTGCCTCTCTCCTGTTTGTGCTTTTATCCCTGTTTGTTGTGAAACACCTCCTTCCCACTCTATTCCCCTGCCTGTCTGAAAAGTTAAGGCAACATTTGCCACTCCCACCGTCCAGAAACTCATTTCAAAGGGCACAGAAAAGCAATGGATAGATTTTTCGTTGCAAACGGCCCAGTGAAAATAGTGTGGGCTTAGAAGTAATCTGTCTTCTCGTCTCTGTTACTCTACAATGGCAAATTCACTACACTCTGATTCTTCATTTCCTCATCTGTAAAATGGGGATGATGATAATAATGCTTCTTTAACAGATCTTTGTGGAAATTAAAGGAAATAATCTATGTGAAGCGTTTCCTACTGGCAATGCAGAAAGACAGAACCAACAATTCACTGAAAGCAATAACCACAATAATAAGCCCCCCTCAATAAAAACCTAAACAAAGAGGAGAGACCCCACAACATACATTTCCAGTACTGATTGATTAGGGCTTATTTTTGCTCAGGTTGAGAGATCAACAGAAATAAGAGTTCAGTCCAGTTTCAGAGAGGGGGTTCAAGACACTCAGATGAGAAGGGACAGCTGTGCCTAGTTTGTCACTTTAAAACTCAAGACAGGCCCCCATCAAGCCTGGGGATATTTTTCTGCAAACACATCTTAGTTTCTCCAGTATCAATGCAGGAAATTGTCATGTATTAGAGGAAGGCTGAAGATAAAACATAGTCACACATGATAAAACTGCAGAATTACTCCAGATATGCTGAAGTGTACTTTTAAAACAGGGAGAAAATCCAAACCTATTTTTTTAATGCTTTCAACTATTCAAAGTGAATATTTGTATTGCTACTCATTTTATGTCTCTTTTCTCCACATAAATATGTATCTATTTTGCATGTGTGTTTATGCTAAGTCGCCTTAGTCATGTCCAACTCTTTGCAACCCCATGGACTGTAGCTCGACCGGCTCCTCTGTCCTTGGGGATTCTCCAGGCAATAATAGTGGAGTGGGTTGCCATGCCCTCCTCCAGTGGATCTTCCCAACCCAGGGACTGAACCTGAGTCTATTCTGTCCCTTACATTGGCAGGTGGGTTCTTTACCACTAGCGCCACCTGGGAAGCCCATCTATTTTGCATATATATGTGCAAATTTTCCTTTTGTGTGAGAGGTTTTGAAATTAATCAAATTATTAAATTTTTAAATTCATGGTTTCTATTAAAAATCATAGATAACAAAGATTTTTCTTTCTCTATTCTTCATATAAAAACCCCAACCTGTCCAACAAAATAGAATTTATCGTCTCTAGTTAATTTTGTAAAATCTATTTAGTTATTCTTTGGGTTGTGCTCTCCATCCTTTTAAAAATATGAACCCATCAATTATATTAGCCATATGGCTTGATCATAACAGCTAATTTCCATTTCATAATATAATTGTTGTTTAAACACTGACAATTTATTAGTCAAGGTGTTTGGGAAAGTTCTCTCTGGCTCTGTCTTTTTAAAATGATGATTGAAATAACTATAAAAACTCAAAGCCATTAGACTGTTAGTTTTCCTGGTTTTAGATTCTATGGCTCCTCATATCTCCAAGGAGAATCTTCTATTTGCCCTGTGGTCCTGGAACTCATAACATGGACGTCCAGGGCAGCTTTGTTTTCTCTGCCAAACACAGACTTTGAACAGTGAGAATTTGATGTAATGGGAGGGGCACACCAGGCTCCTGGGGTATGTTGGACATGAGTGCTGATTGGAAAGGCTGTACAGTCATACATTACTGCAAACAAAACATGTCATCCTTCAGTGATCTTAATGCTTTGTTCCGTTAAATGTACTCCCTCACATAAGTGGCAGTGTATTTACCGGTAAACAGATGTTCTCCACTATCATCTCAGAATTAGAAAGCTGTGGTTTATGGTTTGCTTTAAGCTCTGAGTTTCTCATTTCCCTGAGTATTTTCCAGAGTCATTTCTGTTTTTTTCCCTACCTATCTGAGTTTTGGTTCTATCATGACCTTATTTTTGGTTTAGGGATAAAATTTTCCTGCCATTGTAATGCACATTTTATGGGCCTCTAGAAGTATTCACACATAATACATTAAAGAAAGATGTAGAACATAACACTAAAACATGCCATATTTAAGGTAATTTGGCTTTAATACAGTCTGACTTAAAGGATATGGTTTTAATGACCTGCTCTATATATCCCTTAGTTTAAAATAAAAGAAACTTTGTCAGCCTGTCTCCTAGAAGATGGAACTTAAATGCCAGATAGATGGCTGGTCTATTAATAGGCAAAATGATTTGACCTTAAGTCAGTTGAGGAAAGGTGAAATCTTTTGGTAAGTTAGCCTACTCTCAATTAACTAGAATTTTTAAAAACTTACATTAAGTGTGTAATTTACATTAAGTGCATAATTACATTACATTTCATTATAGTTATTTATGATCTATTCTTGATTATATTTTCTGATAAAGACACTCCATTCAGTTGTGCTTCATTGAAAGTATTTGTTAAGAGCATGAGTAGGTTTTCAGATCTTAGCTCTTAAGAAGAGGTGTTTATCTTAAAGGCCTTCTGTCATCTTCACCTGTTTACTGGACCACAGGTGGGTGGATGGGCTTAGCATTAGACCTCTGCTCTCAGGACGATGAACTTGCTACCACTTTATCAACAGAACCAAGACCTCTTCCCCAAGGATATGCTTACAAAAATAACAAGTTTCTACAATAATTAAATTGAGAGTGGCTAACAGTGCCTTGAAATAGTAGGTGATCAATCATTATTGAGCATGGGTAGGTATCATAGACCTTTCATTTGTTCATGCTATTATTATTATTTTTTTTAATAAACATAATTGAACTGTAGCATCCATAGAGAAAGTGTATTTATCTGTTCTTCTGTTGTTTGACATTTAGGCTATATATCCAGTTTGGGCTATTTTGAATATTGCTGCTATGAACATTCTTGTACGTGTTTCTTGTTGCACATAGGTGTGCCTTTCTGGTGAGCATAACACCTAGGATTGGAATTGCTGGGTATCATGTATTATATTGATCTCTCTTCCTACTAAGGATTATGTAATACTTCAGTGGCATCCCATCTAACTCAGAATAAAAGTTAATGGCCTTGCAATTACTTACAGAGCCCTAAACAATTTGGTCTTGACACCAGTCTCCTTCTTGCTGCCTCTACCGCAGCTAAGGTTACCACCAGGCTGTTCCTAGAACATGCCAGATCTGCCACCAAGTTAGGGCCTTTGCCCTTGCCATTTCTCTTTGCCTGGTAGTGCCTCCTCCAAATATTTGCAAGGCCCCTTCCTTAACTCCCTCACTTGACTCAAAGGCTACCTTCTCAGTAAGGCCTTTCCTAACCAGTCAGTTAAAGCTGCAACCCCTCCCTATTACTCCATTACACTCATTATTTTTCTTTGCTTTCTGTTTTTCCATAGCACTGATCAGTATCTGGCATGCTATATGTTTTTATTTGTTTGTTTTGAGTTTCCTCTCACTAGAAAATAAACTCTAAAAAAAAAGTATTTTTTTTCCTCTTTACTGCTGTATCTGCTGCTACATCAACAACATGTTAGTTCTAGAACAGTGCCTGATAAATAAATAGATGTTTAAATAGACAGTTATTGAACTAATAAATCAATGGATGAGAAGAGGAGGCCATACTGGCCTCAAGCTACTGTAGAAGAGGCATAAAATATGGCAGTAGGTTCCAGCTGTGTTTGTAATTGACTCTGTGACCTTGGACAAGTCACTGCCAGCTCCCTTGGTTGTCAAATAGGGATAATAAACTCTGCCTCTGTCCAGGACTGTTAAGTGGACCAAGTGAGGTAATATGTGTGAAAGTGTCCTCTGAAGTTTAAAGTCTTTATCAAAATAGACATTTCCAATTGGGCCATAAGAGGCCCCAGAAAAAATGAGTTAAGATGATAAAACAAATAATGGTTGTACACTGAGGGCATAACTTATTCCTCTCTTGTCTTGCAAAGGTTAGTACATGTCATCGTTCAACTGCCTCTTACTAACTGATGCATTTTCTCCTCAGTAGAAAGTGGAGTTCGAGGGGCCTTTCAGACATCTGCATCTGAAACCTCCACTCATGGGAAAGACTGGGAATTCTAAAGGAAACCCGGAATCAGCTTGAATGCTGACAGCAGTAATAAGTTTGTGTATTTAATGAATGCTCACTGTATGCCAGGCAAATGGTGTTTTGAATCTACTAGCTCATTCATCATCATAACATCCCTTTGAGGTACTGCTACCACTCTCTGTTATACAGGTATGGAAAATAAAGCCGAAGGAGGTAAAGTAACTTCACCAAGCTTGACAGGTAGGCCAAGATTTGAACCCAAGTAGTCAGGTTCAGGGCTGTAGTCAACACCTCTCTGCTTTGCTGCCCGAGTTCTAGTAGTCTTCTGGGTGTCTCTGCTGTATTGTAGGATAGCACAACTAAGTCCATGACAGGAGAACTCTCCTCGACAAGCTTACACAAGAGGCCAAAACAGAGTGAGTGCTCTGGGAAGCTACTGGTGAGGGCACCGCCATATACTGTGTAATTACTTGAATTAGAAAGACAGTCATGTATGAAATTGAAAATAAAAACCATTTGAAGCATAAAAATACTTTTCAAAGATATTTGTCAGTGGACTAAGTAATTTGATTGGCAGAAAAAAATTATCATCAAAAATGATAAGTGTGATGAATTGAAACACAGCACATATGTTTAAATATATGAGTTCATCCTAATGATACAGAAAAAGTCTCAAACTGGTTATCACTGAAGAATGCTAGAGAATTCATTGTTTAAAAAATTGGTAAATAAAGGGAAATGATTTATTCTGCTTTTTAATATTAATTGTACCATGGAGTAACCAAACATAGATGAGAAAGTTTCTTTTTATACAAGAATCTGAACACATATATGAAGACAAAATAGAATTGGAATATCACCATTTTGCATCTCAAAATGAATGAACAATCTAGGCATTGAGCCTCAACAGTGTTGAGAGACAGCAGACATTATGTGCCTCCTGATGGAAGGACACAATTCAAATATGAGGTAGTTTCGCTAAAAAAAAATTTGAACTGGAATATGATTAAGCTCCCAGATCCAAAGAATAATTTACAGAAAATAGAAAGGACAGAGGAATATGTTAAATAATGCACCTACAAAGTTCAGTCTATGGGAAACTTGAGAGGACAAACAATCCAATTTATATAACAAAAACATCACAGAGAATAAAAGAAAAGGAGGAGGAACCTTTGAATTAAAAGATACTCAAAAGACATATTAGCTGGTTGTAACATGTATACTTATTTGGATTGTGGTTTGGGAAGACAAACTGTACAACAAATTTATGACATTGTTGAGACAATTAGAAATTTTCACATTGAGTGAAGGACAGGGAAGTCAGGCTTGCTGCAGTCCATAGGGTTGCAAAGAGTCAGATACGACTTAGCGACTGAGCAACAACATTAACTGAATATTTAATGATATTAAAGTGCTACTGTTTTAAAAATAAACATAATAGCATTTTGTGCTGTGCTGTGCTTCGTTGCTCAGTCATGTCTGACTCTTTGGGACCCCATAAACTGTAGCCCGCCAGGCTGCTCTGTCCATGGAATTCTCCAGGCAAGAATACTGGAGTGGCTTGTCATGACCCCCTCCAGGGGATCCTCCCAACCCAGGGACTGAACCCAGGTCTCCTGCATTGTGGGTAGATTCTTTAACATCTGAGCCACGAGTGAAGCATTTTAGTTAGGTTCAAAAAGAGTCCTTATGTTTTAGAGATATATACTAAATACTTATGGATGAAGTAATATGATATCTGGAATTTGCTTAAAAATAATATGGGAGGAAGGGATGGATGTGTCTGGTGATGAAACCAGATTGGCCATGAGTTGATAATTACTGAAGCTGAGGGATGGGTACCTTTAATGCTTTAGTGAATGTATAAAATTCTCCATAATAATAGAATATTCCAAAGTGTTAGCAGAGACTGAAAAATGTATTGTGTTTATTTAACTTTTCTTGTGGGTAAAATGAAAACGCTTGGCAATACCCATATTGGTGAAGATATGAAGTAATTGGAAATGAAATCTTACACATTGCTGGTGGGAATGTAAAATCATTTGGGAAGTACTATCTGGCAGTTCTGTATAAAGTTAAACATATACCTACCCTATGACCCAGCTATCTCATTTCCAGATATTCACCTAAAAGAAATGAAAGCATATGTCCATAAGCAGAGTTAAACAAGAAGTTTTTAGTAGCTTTATTCATAAGAACCAGAAATTAGAAATGACCCAAATATCTATTAATAGGAGAATGGATAAACAATGTGTGGTATATTTGTATAATGGAATACTACTCAGCAATATGTAGGAAAATACTACTGATAAAAGCAGTCACATGGCTGAATCTCACAGACATGGTGTCAAAAGACTGGGTAAAAGTCTATAGTGATACAGAAGAATCTATAGTGCATTTTTCCTATGAAGTAGTGATAGAAATCAGGAAAATTGTTGCCTCTGGGAAAGGGTTTTGAATGAGTAGGGCAGAAGAGATCTTTACTGGTGTGGTGATTACAGGGGTGTATATGTTTGTCAAAATTCATGACCTGAGAACTTAATATCTGTACATTTCACTGTGTGTAAATTATACTTCTATTTAAAAATATTAAATAAAAGTGGTTCAGGCAACCTCT
Source organism: Dama dama (assembly GCF_033118175.1). Classification (NCBI taxonomy): domain Eukaryota; kingdom Metazoa; phylum Chordata; class Mammalia; order Artiodactyla; family Cervidae; genus Dama; species Dama dama. The sequence continues at coordinate 24,046,378 of NC_083713.1, forward strand.
TGCCTGGTGTGAGGCATAGGGGCAAAGCTGTCTGTTGTTTTAGCACAGCTGCTAAGGCAGCTTCAGTCTGGTAGGATCCCTGGGGAGATGAGTCCTCCATGACGAGATCTTTCTATATTTGGTTCAGGCTCAAAGTTTTCTTTCTCCAAACAACTGGTCATGTAGGTCCCAAAGAAACAGTCATTTAACTGTTTGGTTAATCTCTAGCTGAGGGTCAAAGACAAGTGATTTTTAGGCATCTCTCTGATCAGCAGAAACCAGAGAATGTGAGGTGCAACACTAAAGGCCTGGGAGCTGGGAGCAGGAGGCTGGGCGTTGGGCTCAGTATCTGGTTAGTTTTAGTGTTGCCATGGACCAGGCCCTTCTCTTCTTTGGACCTCAGCTTCTTTCTTCCCCACGTGAAGGAACTGGGGCATCTGTCAGATCTAACACTCTGAGACTCTGTGGAGCTTTGTGTTTTCTACAGAGCCTTCCCTGGAGTGGTCCGGAAATTCCCAGACTGAACTCAACATTTTCTTCTCTAAGTTTGTTCCTCTTCCTACATTCTTTTTCTCAGCTTCTCAGCACTACCCTTGTGCATTCATTCATTCTGCAGATGCTCATTGAACCCACAGTGGGTTCCAGTGACTGCTCCAGGTGTTGGTGATACAGCAGTGAACAAAGAGACAAGATCTCTGCCCTTAAAACCCTCATATAATATAATGGGGGGGGGGGAGATAGATGGTAATAGAATTGTATGATGTGTTAGAAAGATGTAGAGAAAGAGGATAGGGAATGTCACGAAGAATGATGTTGTAGTTTTTATGGGGATGGCCAAGAAAGACCTCTCTTGGAAAGTGATGGTAGGTAGATGCATGGAAATTGATTGTTCTTAATCCACCCCTATTGAACACTCCCCATGCTTAACCATCTTGTGAGTGTTCTAATTTCGCCATGTAATATTTCTCAACTTTATTTTTTCCCCTAACTACTAACACTCAGGTTCAAACCCTAATCATTTCCTCTCTGGATTACTATAAGAGTCTCCTAACTTCTGCCTGTCCCTTATCTTGTCTCCTGAAATCAATTTTCTACAAAGTCATGCCACAGTTGTCTGAAAGGCATATCTGACTATGTCATTCTCCTGCTTAAGACTCAACAATGGCTCTCCCCTGCCAACAAGGTAAAGTCCAGATGCCCTAATGAGGTCTTTAAGCCTTTTGTGACCTGGCTCCCAGAGTCTTCTCCAGCCCCATCCCTCACTCACACTTGACTTGATGGCTCTGTCCCAAAGTAGAATTTCCCCTGCATACACAACACAACACAATGCCAAAATGCTGATATCTCTCTTTACATACCAATATAAGTCCTACTTTTAAGATCCATTTTATTTATTTTATTTTTTGGCCGTGCCTTGTGGCTTGCGGGGTCTTTGTTCCTTGACGAGGGATTGAACCTGGGGCCTTGGCTGTGAGAGCATTGAGTCCTAACCACTGGACCCCCAGCGAATTCCCTTAAGGTCCCTTAAGATCCACTTTAGTAATCTCCTCTTCTACCTGATTTCCAGACTCTGTAACTTAACCCGCATTGACTGGGTGCCCCTCCTTTGTGGTCCCATGACAGCTTGAACACATCTTTTTTTAAAATCACTTTATTTGCCATATTGTTCTAAAGTAGCCTGGAGTGGCTCTGTTTCCCCTAGGTTATGAATTTCCTGGGCATAGAACCATTTCTTAATCTTGACTGCAACCAAACATCAATCAATGACCGCATTTGGGTTCTGATCCTCCCATTCCCTGCCTCTCACTCATCTCAGTGAGCCAACATGATGATTTATAACTTGTGACTGAAAGACAGATATAGGAAATATCCCCATTTCAAGGCTGATTTCAACTCAAGTTAATCATCAGAGGATTACAGATACTTAGATTTAGGAGAGCAATTCCAGGTAGTCCAGGTGCTAGTTCCACTACTCACCTAGCACTTGCAAGCCTTTCATCATTTCTACAAGTTGTAGAGTTATGCAATCCTTCAAGTGTGGTGTAATGGTGCTAAGAGTGTGGGGAATCCTCAGTCCACTGAAGGCTTCCTCTTTCAGGATGTTGCATGAGAAAATCATGAAATAGGAAGTTATTTGTGTTAGAACATGTTTTTCCTTATAGACACATGCATATACACAGTATAATTTTAAATCTGTAAATTGCTTAAGATGATGAATGGCAGTCTATTACCTAAAATGTTAAACATAAGTTAGGGACTGAGATAGTACCCAGAGAGGAAATTATTTGTAAATTGAAATTAAAACCATCTGTCAATGCAAGAGGCTCAGAGTCAAAAGCACATGGGTAGGTGGGCTCCCTAGATGGACGGCAGGGGACAAGAACCCACCTGGGCAAGTGACTGCCAGCTGGAACTGGCACTCTGGGCACCAGTCTAGCTCTATAAACAGAAGAGGAGACTGAGCTTGAAGCAGAAGCTTCAAGTATCACTTTGTCTCAGAGTTTTGTGAAGTATACCTTACTAACTTTTGCATATCCCAGTTGAACTCAACGTGCTTGACTTGCTTAAGCTTATATTTTATCTGAGTGAAGAGCTTCTCTCTCATCTTTTTTTTTTTTTTTGCCTGCTGATTTTGTAGGAAATAGAGACTTACATGTAAGTGAGAGGAATAACAAACTCTTAAGGAATCAGATGACAGAGGATGAGAAGGTTGAATGGCATCACCATCTCAATAGACATGAATTTGAGCAACTCCAGGAGACGGTGAAGGACAAGGAAGCCTGGTGTGCTGCAGTCCATGGGGTCACAAAGAGTAGGATATGACTTAGCAACTGAACAACAACAAGAGTCAGAATTCTTTAAATTCTGTCTTTGCCTCGTGTTCTTAATCTCTAAGTAGTTTGGAAGTAAAAACCTACAAAGGAAAGCATTGAAGTGTTGAAAAGTGGAAAACTTACTTTGTCCAGAAGTCATTCAATCCATCTAGTATAGCCTCTTCGGTGGCTATTCCCTTGGTTGAGTCAAGGTCTGTATTTTTATGGCTTCCACTCGTTGATCCTAGTTTTAATGCAGGACCACATGGAACAAATCCAAATGACCTGTCACATTATAAGGTCCTTGAATATTCCGAGGCAGTTGGCTTGTGTGAATAGCAGTCACTGAACTCATGAATATTGTGTGCTTAATACAGTGCTAAGATGCTTCAGCTGCTACATGATTCAGATGCTTCTTAGACCAAGAGCCATAGCATGAAAACAGGACAAGGTTTTTCCAGTGCACTGATAAAACAGCTAAAGTATAAATGTTTAGAGCTGGAGGGAATTTTTAAGATTTCTCCAGGTCTTATTCCTCTGTTTCAGTGGTTCTCAACCTTAATGGAAAGTATGGGGGAATTTTAAAAACTCCGGAGGACTGAGTCCTACCCCCAAAGATTCTCATGTAATTGACCAGGAGTGTAGCCTGGACATCAAGATTTTAAGTATCTTGTCCTAGGTTGCGGATTCCAGAGTGCTGATGGCGAAACTGGCTTCCAGAGAAGTCACACATCTTGCTCAAGTTGCATGGTGGGTGGCCACGGGCAAAGGACTCAGCCCCCTGACATCTGTTATAACATACTATTTAGAATATATGAGTAGTACTAGTCATTTTTGCCTCAAACAGACACCCATCTCCATTGAGGACTGAGGAGCAGGCCCCAGTTCAGCAGGGTACAGCTAAGCCTGCTCACCTTTCAATTTTAGGACAAGTTATTAGAAAGCAGTTTTCATCATTCTGCTTCTCAACTATCACCAAATAGTAATATTTTGTGTGGAAAAGTAGTATCACTTTCCTCATTGACATTTTAGTAAAGTGAATAATCTTATTTTTTAAGACATTTATTCCTCCTGTGGGACTTAATAAAAGTAACTCAATTTCAAGTGAAAACAAAATGCAGTCTGTAAACTTTTAAATTTATGACTCAATTGGCCTTTGTCTGTAAAGGATGTTTACCAGCAACCTTAGGATATAATGTTGAAGGCAGATTGTTGTGGTCTCTGCCTTGGGTGAGGGAGACCAGCATTGCACACCCACCAAATGCTTCTCCAAACCTCCTAAAACTTGACCGAGTGGTGTTTTTACTGATGCCACTCTTATAGGTCCATCATAAGAACCATCAGATGGATAGGAAGTAGGGGAAGCATGCTCTGGTTATCTGTTTCTGGGTGACAGAATTTGGTAATTCTATGTTTAGTTTTTTGAGGAGCCATCAAACTGTTCTCCATAGCAGCTGCACCAATTTTACATTTCAGTAAGCAGTGCGTGAGTGTTCTAATTTCTACACATTTTCACCAAAATTTTATTTTCTGCTTTAAAAAAAACCAAGAATTATTCTAATGGGTGCAAAGTGGTGCTTCATTGTGGTTTTGATATACATTTTCCCAGTGACTAGTGATGTTGAACATCTTTTGATATACTTATTGGCCATTTGTATAGCTTCCTTGGAGAAATGTGTATTTAAGTCTTTTGCCCACTTTTATTTTTTTCAATGTGAAATATTTAATTTAAAAATTTTGACACTACAATATATAAAATAGCTATTATAAATGCACACAGTGTATTCTATAGCTGCCAAGTTTACCTTTTCTTTTTTTTAAGGAAACTGTAAGTTACTCTGTGGTTAAGACTTGTATCTTCACCCCTTGAAAAAGCCCACATTCTATCACAGTGACGTGTGGTCAGACTTCACAGCCCCAAATTTTAAACACTTGAATCAAAAGTCATAACCAGTTTTACTGCAAAAGGACTTTGTACATGTGTGTCAATTCTACTACTTATGGTACCCAACAACTCATTAACATACAGAAACATGCATCATGAGAAGCAAGAAATATCACTCATCCCTTCTGCATATCAGCAACTTGTCAGTCCTGACACAGTGCTCACATCGCTAAAGTCTGTGAACAGGCTCTTTTTGCATTCATCCTGAGTGAAGGATGGAATGACTTAAATACAAATGCAACATGTTATAGAAAATTTCTTACCAAAAGAAGTCACAAGCTAAACCAAAGTATTTTACAGAATTCACTACAAGATACCATAAAAACTGTCTTCACTTAAAGCTCTCCCCCTACCCCACCCCCTGCATCTAAAGAGCCAACTGGATGTCTTTGGGCATGATGGTGACTCTCTTAGTGAGGATGGCACACAGATCAGTATCTTCCAACAAACCAACCAGGTACACTTCACTAGCCTCCTACAGCACACCAATGTTTGTTGCCCACTTTTAAATTGAGTTATTTTGTTTTTAAGTTGTACATTTGGATTTCTTACATGCCAAGTTCATGGTATTCAGAAAGAGGATTCCAAGAGACCAAGCTAGAAGCTGCAAGACTTCTTACGACTTAGCTTCAGAAGGCCTAGGACTTTACTTCTACTCTATTTCATAGGTCAGGTAGGCCAGCGAGGTCAGCCCAGATTCCATGGAGGGCTAGCAAAAATGCGTGACCATCTTTAATTCAATAGAGTACAGTATTAAAATGAACTAAAAGAACTCAATTGTTTGAGTAGCGATAGCAATAGAAACGAATGCTGCTACAATTTTGGATTAATATGACTTCTTTTCTCCTGAGGTCTAGAAGTGCTGTCACCCATAAAAGCCTTCACCATGGGAGTTTTACACATTTTAGAGATCTTTAATTATGATAAGGAGCACAGTTACTTGCTTTTTAAAATCATTTAGCCAACTCGCTTTATAATGATGGGATGAGGCAGGGGACTTGGGTTTCAGTTTTGGCTCTGTTGTTAACTGGCTGACTGGCCTCTCTTGGGGGATATCCTCTAACTTCTCTTCTAGCTTGAACAAAGTATTGTTTTTAAGAAGGAAGATGAATTGATCAAGAATTAGGATATAGAAAATGTCTAAGTACAGGGCAATTTGTTGCCTAGAAATATTCCCATGTGTTATTTACTCACTGGGACAGAGAAATAACTTCAGCTTAATGACCATTATTATAATAAGATTAAAAACAGCATCAGTAAACACACAAACACAGTTATGATAGGAGCTGAAGAGGGGCTGATGAAATATCTTGGAGTTTTGAGGCAGAAGGGCAAGAAGATAAGACATAGAGCCGTTCACATCTCAGTCAGATGCAAAGGAACGAAGAATATGGTTTTCTGGATCAAAATCTTAGTTAAAGAGTTGTATATAGCAATAGATCTGCAAACAATGGCTAAATCCATAATACAAAATATACAGCAAAGGGGGTGGTGGGGTGAGGAGAAAAGGCACCTAGCATTTGTAGTATGTGTCTTTTATATGCCAAGTGCAGGACTGGTTGTTTTATACTAGACTCATTGGGCTTCCCTGGTAGCTCAACTGTACAGAATCCACCTGCAGGAGACTCCTGTTTGATTCCTAAGTCAGGAAGATCCCCTGGAGAAGGGATAGGTTACCCACTCCAGCATTCTTGGGCTTCCCTGGTGGCTCAGATGGTAAAGAATCTGCCTGCAATGTGGGAGACCTGGGTTCGACCCCTGGGTTGGGAGGATTCCCTGGAGGAGGGCATGGGAACCCATTCCAGTATTCTTGCCTGGAGAATCCTCATGGACCAAGCAGTCTGTTAGGCTAAAGTTCATGGGGTCTCAGAGAGTTGGACACAACTGAGTGGCTAACCACAGCATTTTTCAAAAATAATTTTATTGAAATATAGTTGATTTACAATGTGTTTAATTTCTGCTGTATAGCAAAGTGATTGAGTTATGCATACATATTCTTTTTCCATATTCTTTTCCATTATGGTTTATCACAAGATATTGAATATAGTTCCCTGTGCTATCCAGTAGGACCTAGTTGTTTATCTATCCCATATATAATAGCTTATCTGCTAATCCCAAACTCTCAGTCCTTCCCTTCCCTCTCTGGCCTCACCCTTGGCAACCACAAGGGAGGTTCTCTATGTCTGTGAGCCAGTTTCTGCTTTGTAGATAAGTTCACTTGTGTCGTATTTAAAATTCCACATAGAAGTGATATCATATGGTATTTGTCTTTCTCTTTCTGAATTACTTTGCTTAATATGATAAGCATTAGGTCCATCTTTAGGTCCATCCATGTTGCTACAAATGGCATTATTTCATTCTTTGTAATGGCTATAGACTATATTTATTTGATTTTCATAGGCAAACACATAAGTAAGCATCACTTTCTCCTACTTCCTGTTTTACAAATGAGGAAACCGATGCTCAGCATTCTGCATGTGGTTCCACAGCTAAAGGCCTGGGAGATACCAAAGCTCATGTTTTTCCTGCATCAAGCTGCCTGCAATAAGCCAAGACACTATATTTACAGGAGAACACTGGGAAAAATTCTTATTGGTAGAGACAGTCCTCTCAATCTTAGAATGTAATCACCATCAGTTTTATAGGTCCCCTTTGAAAATGAAGAGAATATATCCTCTCAAGTTTAATTTGGACAATCACTCACTAGCTGTTTCTGATTACTTGCAAAATTCTTTACTATCATCTGATTACTTCATATAGAGAAAAATGATTCTTAATAGAAGAGATAATTTTAGTAGTTTAAGTACGTTAGCTCTTTAAAAAGTATGCAATTTATGGGTGGGTCTCAAGTACACTTGTATTAAGTCTAGAGAAGGTAAGTATCCTATTCTTCCCAGTGCAGAAAGGACCCCTACTTTATATTACCGCAGGATCTCAGGCCCATATGTTTTTTTTTTTTCCATAATTGAGATTTTTATTGGTTTTTTTGAGGATCAGTACACAGACATTTCAATTTGTACACAATTCTTCACATATATAACAAAAATCTAAAAAATCATGTAGTTGTGATTCTTCTTTTAACAGTTACTCCAGTGACTTTCTAGCTTAAAATTTGGAGGTGAAATTTCCTTAACAGGGTATCAAGCACCAGTATCTTCAAATATTGATATGCTGTTACATCATAAGTCCCACTGATTCACAATTTATTTTCATATACACTACATACTCAAACTGTCAATCATTCACAGCATATCAACAAGGTTATTAGGAAAACTGGACTACCAGGACCAGATGTTAGAGAGTGCACAAAATTCTAGCCAGGAGAACCAAGACCAAGGAGTGAGTGGCTTGCTGTAGGAAATAATTCTACCAAAACAATAAGGAAAGAGAAGTAATTTAAAGTGTTCCAAAAAGAAAGTGTACAAAACATTAAACATGCAACTGACTCCAAATTGCCATTTAGTATGCTTTGTGTTATAGGATATAAAAGCTACCCCCTATCAATGGAATGCTAAGCTGACACCCAAGGCAATCAAAGCCTCTCATATTCAATATCCCACTATTTTCTGGTTGTACCAAAATATAAACAACCAGCAAGTGATTTCACCTCTTTAAAAAAAAGCATTTTACACTTAAAAAATGGGAGGAGGTAAGATTCCCTCCTTTTTAAAAATGTTTCTAGAGCTACTAAAACACTTACATTTACAAAATAATTGGTAAAAATATTCCTCTGGATTGTACAAGAAGGGAGACAGGGACCACTGACAAGACTGGGTGTGTGACGTTAATTAGAGTTGGTTTCTTTCACCTCTGCTTCCTCAGAGGCTGAGCTCTCCTCGTTTTTAGTCTCTCCATTTCCTGCAAGTGAGTCTTTTTATAGTCTCCTGGTTGGCCACTGCCGCCTGTTTTGCCTTTGTCCCTCTTTTCCCTTTTGTCTGAAATTTTTTGCCTGTAGATTGATCTTTTCCTGCTGTTTTTCTTGGCTTCGTTTTCACTTAAAAAAATTAATCAATTTATTTTAATTGGAGGCAAATTATTTTACTGGAATTTCAGTTGAGCTATTTCAAATCCTAAAAGATGATGCTGTGAAAGTGCTGCACTCAATATGCCAGCAAATTTGGAAAACTCAGCAGTGGCCACAGGACTGGAAAAGGTCAGTTTTCATTCTAATCCCAAAGAAAGGCAATGTTAAAGAATGTTCAAACTACTGCACAATCGCACTCATCTCACACGCTAGTAAAGTAATGCTCAAAATTCTCCAAGCCAGGCTTTAGCAATATGTGAACTGTGAACTTCCAAATGTTCAAGCTGGTTTTAGAAAAGGCAGAGGAACCAGAGATCAAATTGCCAACATTCGCTGGATCATCGAAAAAGCAAGAGAGTTCCAGAAAACCATCTAGTTCTGCTTTATTGACTCTGCCAAAGCCTTTGACTGTGTGGATCACAATAAACTGTGGAAAATTCTGAAGGAGATGGGACCTGACCTGCCTCTTGAGAAACCTGTATGCAGGTCAGGAAGCAACAGTTAGGACTGGACATGGAATGACAGACTGGTTCCAAATAGGAAAAGGAGTACGTCAAGGCTGTATATTGTCACCCTGCTTATTTAACTTATATGCAGAGTACATCATGAGAAAGGCTGGGCTGGCAGAAGCACAAGCTGGAATCAAGATTGCCGGGTTAGGGTTAGGGTTAAGGTTACGGCAATCAAGATTGCCATATTAACCTTAAATATGCAGATGACACCACCCTTATGGCAGAAAGGGAAGAACTAAAGAGTCTATTGATGAAAGTGAAAAAGGAGAGTGAAAAAGTTGCCTAAATCTCAACATTCAGAAAACTAAGATCATGGCATCCGGTCCCATCACTTCATGGCAAATAGATGGGGAAACAGTGCAAACAGTGGCTGACTTTATTTTTTTGGGCTCCAAAATCACTGCAGATGGTGATTGCAGTCATAAAATTAAAAGACGCTTATTCCTTGAAAGAAAAGTTATGACCAACCTAGATAGCATATTAAAAAGCAGAGACATTACTTTGTCAACAAAGGTCCATCTAGTCAAAGCTCTGGTTTTTCCAGTGGTCATGTATGCATGTGAGAGTATGGACTGTAAAGAAAGCTGAGCACCGAAGAATTGATGCTTTTGAACTGTGGTGTTGGAGAAGACTCTTGAGTGTCCCTTGGACTGCAAGGAGATCCAACCAGTCCATCCTGACGGACATCAGTCCTGGGTGTTCATTGGAAGGACTGATGTTAAAGCTGAAACTCCAATACTTTGGCCACCTGATGCGAAGAGCTGACTCATTTGAAAAGACCCTGATGCTGGGAAAGATTGAAGGCAGGAGGAGAAGGGGACGACAGAGGGTGAGATGGTTGGATGGCATCACTGACTCAATGGACATGGGTTTGGGTAGACTCCAGGAGTTGGTGATGGACAGGGAGGCCTGGTGTGCTGTGGTTCATGGGGTTGCAAAGAGTCAGACACGACTGAGCAACTGAACTAAACTGAACTGAATTATTTTACAATATTGTGGTGGCTTTTGCCATACATTGACATGAATCAGCCACAGGTGTACATGTGTGCTCCCGTCCCAAACCCTCTTCCCCCCTCCCTCCCCATCCCATCCCTCTGGGTTGTCCCGTGCACTGGCTTTGAGTACCCTGTTTCATGCATTGAACTTGGACTGGTCATCTATTTCACATATGGTAATATACATGTTTCAATACTATTCTCTCAAATCATCCCACCCTCGCCTTCTCCCACAGAGTCCAAAAGTCTATTCTTTATATCTGTGTCTCTTTTACTGTCTTGCTGATAGGGTCATCATTACCATCTTTTTAAATTCCATACATATGTGTTAATATACTGTACTGGTGTTATTCTTTCTGACTTACTTCACTCTGTGTAATAGGCTCCAGTTTCAGCCACCTCATTAAAACTGACTCAAATGCATTCTTTTTAATAGCTGAGTAATATTCCATTGTGTATATGTACCACAGCTTTCTTATCCTTTTGTCTGCTGATGGACATCTAGGTTGCTTCCATGTCTTAGGTATTGTAAACAGTGCTGTGATGAACATTGGGGTACACATGTGTCTTTCAATTCTGATTTCCTTGGTGTCTATGCCGAGCAGTGGGATTGCTGGGTCTCATGGCAGTTCTATTTCCAGTTTTTAAAGGAATCTCCACACTGTTCTCCATAGTGGCTGTACTAGTTTGCATTCCCACCAACAGTGTAAGAGGGTTCCCTTTCTCCACATCCTCTCCAGCATTTACTGTTTGTAGACTTTTTGATAGCAGCCATTCTGACTGGCATGAGATGGTACCTCATTGTGATTTTGATTTGCATTTCTCTGATAATGAGTGATATTGAGCATCTTTTAAAGTGTTTGTTAGCCATTTGTATGTCTTCTTTGGAGAAATGTCTATTTATTTCTTTGGCCCATTTTTTGATTGGGTTGTTTATTTTTCTGTTATTGAGCTGCATGAGCTGCTTGTATATTTTGGGGATTAATTCTTTGTCATTTGCTTTGTTTGCTATTATTTCCTCCCATTCTGAAGGCTGTCTTTTCACCTTGCTTATAGTTGCCTTCGTTGTGCAAAAGCTTTTAAGTTTAATTAGGTCCCATTTGTTTATTTTTGCTTTTATTTCCATTACTCTGGGAGGTGGGTCAAAGAGGATCTTGCTGTGATTTATGTCAGAGAGTGTTCTGCCTATGTTTTCCTCTAGGAGTTTTATAGTTTCTGGTCTTATATTTAGATCTTTAATCCATTTTGAGTTTATTTTTGTGTATGGTGTTAGAAAGTGTTCTAGTTTCATTCTTTTACAGGTGGTTGACCAGTTTTCCAAGAACTACTTGTTAAAGAGATTGCTTTTCTCCGTTGTATACTATTGCCTGCTTTGTCAAAGATAAGGTGTCCATGAAGGGAAGTGAAGTGAAGTGAAAGTCGCTCAGTTGTATCTGACTCTTTGTGACCCCCATGGACTATCCATGGGGATTCTCCAGACCAGAATACTGGAGTGGGTGGCCATTCCCTTCTCCAGGGGATCTTCCCAACCCAGGGATTGAACCCAGGTCTCCCGTATTGTGGCCGGATTCTATACCCGCTGAATGACAATTAGGCCTTTAAGAATTTGTTAAAAGTTTAGGTGTTCTCTTCTTACCTACCTTAATGGTGGCCATCCCTTCCTTCCATGATGTGCCAAAGGTAAAATTTTATATATTCCCCTTTCCCTTTAGAAGTCTTTGCCACTTTTTAGAATTTAGTTCATTTATTTGCCTTGTATACCCAGTTCTGTAATGATTAAAAAATTTTTTTGTAGATTATCTGGGTTTTTCCTATTCTTAGGATAAGAGTGATGGTCTCTTGAAGTTTTCTAGATCCTAAGCAGAACTCTAGATGAAATTTTAAAAATTCTTTGTATTGATATTATGGAAATATTCAAACATTTAAAGAGGTAGAGAGAGGAGCTTCTGTAAGAATTTATCACTAAAATTTTTCCATATCAATATCTACACATCTACTTCATTATTTGTAGCAGCAGAATTGTATTGTAGAGAATCAGAATACTTTAGTTTATATAACCATTTCCATACTGGTGGTTATGATTATAACTAGTTATCTCTAACAAATGATTCAGTTCGGTCAGTTCAGTTCAGTCACTCAGTTGTGTCCAAATCTTTGTGACCCCCATGGACTGCAGCACGCCAGGCCTCCCTGTCCATCACCAACTCCCGGAGTTTACTCAAACTCATGTCCATTGAGTTGGTGATGCCATCCAACCATCTCATCCTCTGTCGTCCCCTTCTCCTCCCACCTTCAATCTTTTCCAGCATCAGGGTCTTTCCAATGAGTCAGCTCTTCTCATCAAGTGGCCAAAGTATTGGAGTTTCAGATTCAGTATCAGTCCTTCCAATAAATATTCAGGACTGATTTCCTTTAGGATGGACTGGTTGGATCTCCTGCTGTCCAAGGGACTCTCAAGAGTCTTCTCCAACATCACAGTTCCAAAGCACCAATTCTTCGGTGCTCAGCTTTCTTTATAGTCCAACTCTCCCATCCATACATGACTACTGGAAAAACCAGAGCTTTGACTAGATGGACCTTTGTTGGCAAAGTATTGTTTCTGCTTTTTAGTATGCTGTCTAGGTTGGTCGTAACTTTTCTTCCAAGCAGTAAGCGTCTTTTAATTTCATGGCTGCAATCACCATCTGCAGTGATTTTGGAGCCCAAGAAAATAAAGTCTGTCACTGTTTCCAGATTTCCCCATCTATTTGCCATAAAGTGATGGGACCAGATGCCATGATCTTAGTTTTCTGAATGTTGAGTTTTAAGGCAACTTTTTCACTCTCTTCTTTCATGTTCATCAAGAGGCTCTTTATTTCTTCTTTGCTTTCTGCCATAAGGGTGGTGTCATCTGCATATCTGAGATTATTATTTTTCCTGGCAATCTTGATTCCAGTTTATGCTTCATCGAGTCCAGCATTTCTCATGATGTACTCTGAATATAAGTTAAATAAGCAGGGTGACAATATACAGCCTTGATGTACTCCTTTCCCAATTTGGAACCAGTCTGTTGTTCCTTGTCCAGTTCTAACTGTTGCTTCTTGTTACAGATTTCTCAGGAGGCGGGTCAGGTGGTCTGGTATTCCAATCTCTTGAAGAATTTTCCACTGTTTGTTGTGATCCACACAGTCAAAGAATTTAGGGTAGTCAATGAAGCCGAAGTAGATGTTTTTCTGGAATTCTCTTGCTTTTTTGATGATCCAATGGATGTTGGCTATTTGATCTCTGGTTCCTTTGCCTTTTCTAAATCCAGCTTGAACATCTGGAAGTTCACAGCTCACATACTGTTTAAGCGTGGCTTGGAGATTTTGAGCACTACTTTGCTAGTGTGTGAGATGAGTGCAGTTGTGTGGTACTTTGAACATTCTTTGGGGTGCCTTTCCTTAGAATTGGAATGAAAACTGACCTTTTCCAGTCCTGTGACCACTGCTGAATTTTCCAAATTTGCTGGCCTATTGAGTGCAGCACTTTCACGGCATCATCTTTTAGGATTTGAAATAGCTCAATTGTAATTCCATCACCTCCACTAGCTTTGATTTTATAACTAATGATTATATTGCTTCGAACATTTTTTGTACAGATTTCTTTGTGTTCTAGTTTATCACTTGGGATGGATTTCTAAAAGCAAATTCAATGGGTTAAAGGTTAAGCATATATTTCAATAGATAATGTTAAATTATCATTCAAAAAATCTGTAAATCTGTGCCAATTACATTCCCCCCAAACGCTGTATGAGTGGCACCAAAAATCTTAACCTAACTGAAAAATCTGAAGCTACTCGCTCTAAAGAAAATGATAAAGCAATCAAGTTTCCAGTTTGATCTATTGAAAGACATTTTCACCATAAAATCCCATTTGCCATTTCCAAAGAGCATTTCACAGAAGGAAGTAAACATTGGTCTTTATTCTTTCAGGCTATAGCTGAAACTATTTGCTATTTAAATGCAATTCACCAAAATTTAGTGCTTACCTACATGAATAACACTTCTGGTTTCTATTAGCTTTCTATTCTTGCATATCAGTGACTTTAGTAATGGCTCTGATGATTTATCTAATAAGTAAAGAAAGTGTTTAACTCTTGGCATTAAGGAAGAGTGACTAAATGATATTCTATAGCTACCATTAAAAAAAGAGAGAGAGAAACATCAAACACAGATTTGCCTAAATTCTCATATTTTTTATTAAATTCTATCATCTCATGTAAGCTTTTTTTGTTCAAAAAATGCTTATATTTAGTTCATATAGTATGCATGATGTATATTGTGCTATGTATTGAGAGGATTAAACATTAGCTATGGTAACTTCTTCTAAGAACATTTTACATATACCTATGTACATTTAGAGGATTCTATCCATCTATTCATCCTTCTAGTCATCCACTGTTCACTCAATAAACATGCATCTCTAGTGTCTACTCTGTTGTAATAATGCAGTGGGAACTCAGAATTGAAGAAAAGATAGTTTCTGTCATTCAATTCAGTCGCTCAGTTGTGTCGGACTCTTTATGACCCCGTGAACCGGAGCACGCCAGGCCTCCTTGTCCATCACCAACTCCCGGAGTTTACCCAAACTCATGTCCATTAAGTCAGTGATGCCATCTATCTCATCCTCTGTTGTCCCCTTCTCCTCCTGCCTTCAATCTTTCCCAGCATCAGGGTCTTTTCCAATGAGTCAACTCTTCGCATCAGGTGACCAAAGTACTGGAGTTTCAGCTTTAACATCAGTCCTTCCGATGAACATCCAGGACCGATTTCCCTTAGGATGAACTGGTTGGATCTCCTTGCCGTCCATGGGACACTCAAGAGTCTTCTCCAACACCACAGTTCAAAAGCATCAATTCTTTGGCGCTCAGCTTTCTTTATAGTCCAACTCTCACATCCATAAATGATCACTGGAAAAACCAGAGCTTTGACTAGATGAACCTTTGTTGACAAAGTAATGTCTCTGCTTCTTAATATGCTGTCTAGGTTGGTCATAACTTTCCTTAAAAGGAATAAGCATCTTTTAATTTCATGGCTGCAATCACCATCTGCAGTGATTTTGGAGCCCAAGAAAATAAAGTCTGTCACTGTTTGACTATTTTCCCATCTATTTGCCATGAAGTGATGGGACCGGATGCCATGATCTTAGTTTTCTGAATGTTGAGCTTTAAGGCAACTTTTTCACTCTCCTCTTTCGCTTTCAAGAGGCTCTTTAGTTCTTCCCTTTCTGCCATAAGGGTGGTGTCATCTGCATATTTGAGGTTATCGATATTTCTCCCGGCAATCTTAATTCCAGCTTGTGCTTCTGCCAGCCCAGCCTTTCTCATGATGTACTCTGCATATAAGTTAAATAAGCAGGGTGACAATATACAGCCTTGACGTACTCCTTTTCCTATTTGGAACCAGTCTGTCATTCCATGTCCAGTCCTAACTGTTGCTTCCTGACCTGCATACAGGTTTCTCAAGAGGCAGGTCAGGTCCCATCTCCTTCAGAATTTTCCACAGTTTATTGTGATCCACACAGTCAAAGGCTTTGGCAGAGTCAATAAAGCAGAACTAGATGGTTTTCTGGAACTCTCTTGCTTTTTCGATGATCCAGCGAGTGTTGGCAATTTGATCTCTGGTTCCTCTGCCTTTTCTAAAACCAGCTTGAACATCTGGAGGTTCACGGTTCATGTATTGCTAAAGCCTGGCTTGGAGAATTTTGAGCATTATTTTACTAGCGTGTGAGATGAGTGCAATTCTAAAGAAATGATTATAAGCCAGTAGTACTGTTGTCATTCAAAATATACATTTTGACTCATAGCTATTTCAAAATTTATTTTCATATTAATTCTGGGACAGTTTCAATTAGAGAGATTTAGGAAAAAATCAAGTCCCAACACTTTGAAATACTCATGTAATAAAATGTAGTTATACTCTGTCTATCAAACCTCAGCATCTGGTTAAAGATGTTTGGAGAAATACACCTGTAGAGCCTTATTTAAATTTGGTCAAATTATTTGGACAGCCTTAATGTAATTACTTTCTCTGCTTTCAGTGGGAAGTCTCACTGTTATTTTGGTCCTGAATAAATACTGTTTTCATGACCACACAACTAGCTATTGATTTGATCACTTTTTAAGTGAACACGTTTTGCATTGTTATGTAGACATAACCAAAGTATTGTATGTTTAGATTCCTATCAGAATATGTGAAGAAATTTATATTTAATTTGATTTCATTCTAGCCTTTTATGTATTCTTAACTTATTTTGGGTTTATAGGGCCTGACATTTTCAATTCAGTAGTAGTAATATGGAAATTAGATTTAAGTAGTATTTGTTCCATAGGGAATCTAAAATCAGCATTTGGTAGGGTCGATGTGGGCTAACCTATTAGTATAATAACTTCATTTTGTTAGGTAATTTCTGGGAGTAAGCACTCATTTGAGAAAATAAATTGTCAGTTCAAATCATCTCCTCCTTCACCCATTGTTTGTCCTTATTGATTATTTCTTATGTTATATATAGTATTGGTTAAAATTTATAAGAATCTCATTATATGAAGAAATAAAGACAATACACACAAGAACGAAACATCCCAGGCCCTCACTTGACAACAAGGCATATTTTTTAGCTCATAAAACACAAATAAGACGGATTTTTTGTATGGCTTCAGGATCTGTTAGCATTTTCTTTTTGTAAATCACACATCTCAGTCTTATTTTGTTCTGCTCATGAAAACATTTTAGACAAGTTTGCAATCATTACATGCTTCACAAAACTGAAACAGGAAATTGGCATTTCTTTGAAATATTTCATTTTTTGAGATGTTCCTGGCTGTTTCCCAAATCTAAGCTGGATTTTTAATATCCCATAAGAGGACTGACTAGCTCACCCTGGTGAGGTGAAAATAGACAGTAGGACATCAGGGTTCCAGTCCTATTTCAATAGGAATTTGGGGTGACTGCCCAAGATTTCCATGTCTCATTTTCCTCATCCATAAAATGCTTTGTAGGGGTGCTCAGTGTTTATTGAATGAATTAATTAAGTAATAATGATCAACACTTACCAAATGCTCACCACAGGCTAGACACTTTATGTGCATCATCACAGTGAAGCTCTATGAAATAGATGTTGTTATTAACTCTGATAGAGGGAAAAGCAGTTTAATTAACTTGTCCAAAGTCACACAGCTAGCAACGTGTGAAATTTGAATCCTGGCCACCTAAACCCAGTACCTGTATTCCTAAACATGCTAAGTCTGAATCTTCCCCTGGCTCCAGGGGCAGAAAATCAGTTAAAGGCAACTAACAGCCCTCCAGCTATCCTTTGCCTGGTGAATTCCTGTCTGTGTTGTGTTGTGTTACACCACTGAAGAAGAATTTGGCAGGGCTGGAATCTATCACCATGTGGTGTCAGTGATTTTGGGTGCAGGAAAATTCCTTTACCTTTTGTGTCTTGGAGATTGCATAACTAAGATCCTTCTAAACTAAAGAGACAGAGTAATTGACCTCAAAATAGGTACTTCCCTTTGATCCCTCTGGGAGTAAGCAGGGGTTAAGCAGGAGCTAAGTAATACTGCCATCTCTTTCAGAAATCTCAATGTAACACTCGCAAAAAAAAATTTGACACCTGGCATAACAAATGGCCAATGGATGCTTCAGACACAGATGGCGGTGGAAATTTGGAGGAGGAGGCCTCACTATAATTTATCAAAGCTGCAGAGTATCCTAATTACTATTTAGAAAGTGTAAACATGGACATTGAGATTGAGTTTATGTCACTCTGAAAACCTCCATTTCATTTTGAAAACAGTGCTACAGAGTGACCTGGCTATGTGGAGTTTGAGAATAGATCTATCCTCTTCCTTACGGTTTAGAAATATACTCCTTGTTTTGGAGTTTTATTGAAATCTGATTTATAAAGTGAACACATTCTGGGCTATAAACTGAATATTTTACCAAGCTGAAGTTAAGTAAGAGTGACTCCAGTTGCATCGTGGGTGTCAAGGGTATGCGGAGGCAGAGCTAACCCCGTGTGTCTTGAACAAAATTGGAGACGCTGCTGCATATGTGAAAGGTCAAGGGGAACTTACAACCTATTCAGTCAGGCATGAGAAACAGATATCACAACTGAATAAATTAAAAATTTTTGTTTTTGTTTTGGCTGCATTGCAAGGCATTCAGAATCTTAGTTCCCCTACCAGGGATCAAACCCCTGCACCCTAGCAGGGGAAGCATAGAGCTCTAACCAGTGGACCTCCAGGGAAGTCCACAGCCAAACAAATTTATACCTTCCTGAATATATCTTTAAAATATATTTAAAAAATGGCAGTTTGGCTCAGAGGCAGAGAACAGAGAGACCACCCCAATGTACAAGGAGGAGAGAGAGGCACATAGTAGAGGAGAGAATTGCAAAGAAAATGGAAGAAACATGATCTATATTTCCTTAACCAGAATCACACATCTAAAGAGATTAATGATTCATAAGCTCTCAAAAGTACCTATCAAAACAAAGACATTTAAAATGCCCCCTCTACAAAAACCAAAACCAAAAAACAAAACCCCCAAAACTATCAAGACTCTGATACAAGCCAGTAGGCAGCAAAATACTCTGTTAATTTTGGAAGCCTACCATATGTCATCGGAACACAGCCGAATGCTGTTTTAATGACTCTCTTAGCATACCCTGCGGTGTTTGAGTATTGGATGACACAGTATCTTTCTGGTGTAATTGTGCATTTCCTTGCTTCCTTTCCTTTCTGCATGTCAAAATAGAAGTATTCTAATGTTATGCATATAAATACAAAAATTTTAATAGTTAATAATGTAACAATTTAGCCTGCTCCAAATATTTTAAAAACTCAAAGCAAAGGATACATAAATATTTAAAAAACGTTCCATAGGAATCTCTAAAAACAGTTTTCTGTGTTAATAATTTATCTTCTAAATAGGATTCAGGGAGTGAGGTTTTAAGGTGGTTATTCAAACCATGCACAATACATAATTATTAAAATGATGAAAAAAAAAGACGTAAAAAATAGAAGTAACTAGTTCTGAAGAAATGAGTTAAATTATGTTAAAAAAAAAAAAAAAACCCTGGTAAATGGCATAAATGTTCGGTGTACATTTATGATATCTTAGCATAGTAACTTATATTTACTGAAAGTACTTTTCCTTGTAGAAAATATCTGAAGAGTTGCACTTTAATCATGAAAATACTTGCATATGAAAATATCTGAATGTTTGATTGTATGTAATTTATTAGGAAAAACTAAAAATAAGATGAACTTGCTTAGCATACTTTAAAGCAGTATTAATACCAATGAACTCAAGAATGAGGACAAACAGAGGTCTTATTCATATCGTGATATAGGTGAAGATTTCTTCCCTTTTCTCCACATGTCCTCTTATTTCCACATTAAACTAAAAGGAAATTCCTTTTTAGAAGAAATTGAGGATAATGAAATATTATGATTAATTTAATATTCTGAATAACAAAGACATTGCCACATATGTGAAACCTTTAATCCTGGATCATACGTTTCAAGGAAATAATACAGTGACTTTAATGGTGAGACTAAGTCAAGCGTAATTGTACTGCTTTGTGCTTCAGAAGGCACTTTCATCTTGCAGAGTCATAGGACCATCTATAGGAACATGAATTATTGCCTATGACTACAAAGAATTCTGGTTATTTGGGTCTGGCTAGATGGGAGCTTATGGTATTTGTTTCAGTTCTCTTTTCAACTTCATATAAATAGAACCTTAAGTGAAATGGTTTTTAGAACTTCTCTTAATAGTCTTTTTACAGTACAATAGCGTATTTATGTTAGATGTTTTCTTCAAAACTACAAGTCACAAAAGACTTGCAGTAACTTATGTCCTATTTGTTAATTTACTTCTGATTTAATATACTATATTATTAACTAATATTATAATACAAAATATAATATATATTACATATATTAAGCCAGAAGTTAAAGTTTCTGTCAGGAAAATCAATATAAAATTATGGTTATAAAATGCATGACAGCATAGTGCCTCCAATTAAAGAAGTAAGTTTATTTGGGAGATACGTGAGGTAGTATATCATTTCAAACTTTTCAATTTTTGAAATTATGTACATATATTACTGTTTCAAAAAAAAAGAAAACAGAATAATTAAGATTTTTTAGGCCAGACTGGGGACAGTAATATTCTATTATTTAATATAGGTAAAGTGGACTTTCTGCCTTTAAAAACCTTGTTTTTTTTTTTTGAGTATAGTCATTTACAATGTTGTGTTCAGGAGTACAGCAAAGTGAATCAGTTATACAGATACATATATACGCTCTTTTTAAAATCCTTCTCCCATTTAGATCATTACAGGGTACTGAGGAGCGTTCGCTGTGCTCTGCAGGAGGTCCCGATCGTCTATTTCACAAATAGTAGCGTGTACCTGTCAACCCCAATCTCCCAATTTATCCCTCACGGCTTTTTCCCTTTGGTAACCAAGGTTTGTTTCCTACCATCTGTGACTCTATTTCTGTTTCATAAAAAAGTTTATTTGTGCCTAAGATGGCTTATTTTTAAAATTTTTTACTGGAGTATAGTTGCTTTACAATGTTATATTATTTTCTGTTGTACAGCAAAGCTAATCAGCTAGATATATTTATATATACATACACACACATACCCTCTTTATTTTAAAAGTAGCTTACAGAATTAGAATTATAATTTCACTCAATTCTATCTCATTGCTTTTTTCTGGTATTACTGCTTGATACTCAGTTACTAAGTATGGTTATTTCTTGAAAAAGTAGCAAAAATCATTCATTTTATGAGAACATTGTGACAAAGATGAGAGAATCCTGGAAAAGTCCTTTAATATTAAAAAAAACATGTATCATGTTTTAAAAAAGCATGATTATGTTGAGTTTAGAAAAATGTAATTAGAAACCATGTTCACAGTAGTTGTTTCAAAGAGAGTTGACGTTTCCCATATTGGAATATGTAGAAAACAGGTGGATGGCGGCAAGGGAGTTTATTTTCCCAGTTGACCTAATAAAACCACATTTATCCACTTATGTTTTATTAAAAGGAAGACATAGGACATGTACATTATTGTTAATAAAACTTAAGGGAATTTAGGACAAAAGGCAGAACCTAATAATCTGGTGTTTTTGTGGAATTATGAAGGCAAAATGATATTAAATACTTGGTTTTTGTGCCAGAAGTTGAGATTTGGAAACTAGTGACATCTCATCAATTTTTTAAATTGATCACCAGGCAACCTAAGTAATGGCAGTCACATAATTCTCATTTGGTTATGTCTCCAAATTTATTAGTGGTTTTTAATAAAAATATTTTATGGACTCCACTAATGAGATGACTTTGTAAGATAACTTTCTATCCACATAGAGAATTTTTCTTACTTACAAGTGTTTAACTGAGTATATATCATAGCAATAGTTCATTTTTATTGAGTGCATACCATGTGCAAAACATTTTATGTGAATTTTCCCATTTAATCCTCACAAAATCCTTATAATGTTGGCATTATTTTTATTTATACTTTACCAATAATGAAACTGAGACTCAGAGAAGCTAAAATATTTGTCCAAGAACCTGTTCATAAATATCAGAAGTGGTATTAATTCAGATCTGAGTCTAAATTCTGAGCTCTTCCTATTATGCTGTCATCAGACTCCAGACCTTAAGTTCATAACCAATCACATAGATAGTATTTTGTGAAAAGCACATAAATTTATGAAAGATTAAACACCTCTAAGTGCTTTGACAAATTCTCTCTTATTCATTGCACTATCAGGTGGGTCACCTATTTCTTTTGAGGGTGTTTTGTTCCTGTACATCACTAATTGAGTTTTACGATCTATTGTTTCTTTTATATTTTTCCGGTTTTTCCAGATTAGATTCTAATCTGTACTGTGATGTTCCAGATGTTTAAAAGTGACTTATATAAGAAGATATTTTACATTTTTAGTTTCTTGCTGACTTTGGGGGGAGTCATTTTCTTTACATCATTATACAAGATCCCCAATTTCATCCTTATATCCTTACAGGGTAAGGAACCAAATGTTAAGAAATGGTTCTATCTATAAGATACTACTCATTTAAAAATAACAAAAATCTGAAATTTGTTTTCACAAGAAAATAATCAGTAACACAGAGAAACTGTGATGAAGAAAGTAAATAAAAGATAATTAAACATCAACTAAGGTTTATGTCATCATCCCTGGGTACTTTCCCTTTAATTTCTACTCCATTATTTTTCACTTATTCATCTGCCACTCTGTCACTTTTCTACAGTTTCATACATTCCTCTTTTGTCATTTCAACTACTTCATATTTTCACTGGAACAGAACCCCATCTTCTAATTTTTTGTTTTTGTTTTTTAGATTATGATCCTGAAGATCCTGGTATTATGAATAAATTAGCACTCAATAAATGCCTACTAAAAGAATAATTAATCATTTATATGTGAAGGGAAGAATTAACTTCGTTAACTCAGAAATAAGCTTTACTTCTGAGTCAAAGAAACAAGATGGAATAAAATACCTTTTTATAATTCTAAAATCCCAGTGTACTTTTAAAAAACATGTGCCTCCTTAAGAGCAAACACCAAAGGATTAATTTATCAACCAACTTAGCGTTTTTTATAGAAAAATCATGAAGAAAAAAATGTTTATTAAATTTTATTAAGGCAAAGTCTTCTGCTACAAGGTGTGAATATATCACAACTCTCTCTTGTAGGTTCTTAAGATGGAAATGGTATGACCATAGAAACCTTATAGTATTTGGGCATAGGAGCATCACACTCTCCCCGAGAAACTGCTAGAGTTTTGGCTTGTGGGAGTGTTACCCAGGCTACTAGTCCTTCATTAGCAACCCAAGAACTTTGGTTTTACTATGTAGTTTTTCTTTCTGTGTTAGATGTATTTGTGATCATTTGTCAACTATTATAGGTGCGTATTACTTGAATCTGGTCAATCTGGACTAAACCTGTTTCCATGACAGGAAGTGAAGGTATAGAAAGAATGAGTGACTTGCCCAGAGCATTTTTCTATTCAGATTTGATTTTTTTCCCCTTCTTGGAGCCTGGTTTTGGGGTATGAAATAAAAACCAGGTGAAATTAGCAATAAAACTTACCTCTAAATATCCCAGAAAAGATGCCTGGATTCTATTGGTAGTGTTTGATTTATAACTTTTTGTTTTGGTTGATAAGTGAAGTAAGGATTCACGCAAAGGGCCCAGGATATTCCTGACTCCTCCAGTTGCCCCCTCCCACCCCACCAAAGTACTTGCTGGATTTCCTGAAGCTGGGACAGCAATTGGACCCATAAAATGAAGTCCATTAATGAAAACTAATTGAAAATTAATTCACCACAACTCCAGGGAAGAGCTTGCTTGCATTTAAAATGTTGTGTTGTTAGTGAGCAAGTCTCTAATCATCAGAGCATGGCAAAATACTTCAGAATGACATATAGGTTAATGAGGTGGTGAAGCATCGGAAGAACAAAGTCTTGTAATACTAAAATAGCCACCAGGCCTGAAACGACTGCCATGCCCCTCCTTCTGATTTCCCTTTCAGCTTTATTCCACCTTCTTGTTTCATTGTCACTGGACAGAACAGACCCCATGTTGTTATCCCTTCCCACAACAAGTCTTTCCTTGAGATGAAATCCCACAATAATCTCCAAGTTTTGGTTACTAAATATGAATTTTGTATATGCCACTTTACTCTGCAAATCCTGAGGAATACACTTTTTCATTTTTTAAATATTTGTTATGGAAGATTTCAAACCTATACAAGAGAGAAAAATGAAAACACTTTACCTGACTCTAATAGTTATCTACCATGTATCCATTGAAAAATATATTTTAGTAAACTTGAAAGAGCAAATATTTAGATTTATAGTATTTTCTTTCTCACAAAATAGATATTGTGTTGTAATAGGCTTGCTTTTCTTCTTTCTTTCTCATTCATCTAACAAAATATTCATTAATTATGTGCAAGATGAAACTAAGAAAAATTGGACAGTTATTCTTTAAAAATTCCACCCATATCTGTTCTAAAAAATCATCTAGGATCCTCTTGAAGCATCTTTACATGCAAATAGTTTCTAATCTTATATTTATATTTATGGATTTTTTTTTCTCTGTTAGGTCTCAGTTCTCATTAACATTTTGTCATCTTTTGGGCACTCCAAGTGGGATTGTTGTCCATGAAAATATCTACATACATATTTTCATTTTGCTCTTAACACAATTCATAGTTATGCTGGTATTAAAAATATTGGTAAACTGGTATGTGAAAGAATCTGATGAATCACTGCCTTTCCTCTCTATAGTATTATTTTATTACTTTTGAAAATGATAAATTAAGGGAAGAATTTTGAAGATAAATCCTTTCTCTCCATTTGGTTGTTACTAGAGTCAATTTATATTTCCTTTATCGTTATTTCTTTCAGCAAATCTCATCTCTCAACTTGTCCAAAATTTATTATTCAAGTATTCTAGCTTCAATCTCAATCCAAAGAAGATAATAAATACAATCTCTTTGTTATATCTCTTAGAAAATTTTTAAGAAAGCTATTCAAAACTATCCAACTATTCTGGAATTCTTTCAAAGGATGGAGTTTACATGTACTTTCACAGTAGAGCACGGCCCTCTTAAAATTCCTTCTTCACATCCTCCTGTATATGAGTTTAATTTTTCACTTCTTACAATATTATTTCAGAACAATTCTGCTTTGGTATCTTCTTTTTCAGATTTCTTTTTATTTTTGTATTTCCTCCCATATCATATCATTCTGATTTTTCCAACTAAAGGGTTTAGGCAAACATATATTTGTGATATGGCTGTACTGTTATAATGTTTTGAAATAGGAACATTTTAAGTGGAGAAAAGGAAACTAGACAGTAAAAAGTTAACCAGCCTATGAAAACACCTAGCACTGCCCCAGGTGGCCAAAGAGGTTGGTATTGGGCTCTGTGATTTTGTTATTTATTTAATTACGAAGAAAAGGTCTTGTGTAATTCAGTTTTTAAAAGAAGGTTTGATATAAAACTAGCATCCACAACCTTATTAGTACTATAGCCAGTTTCAGAGGGAAAGTGGAGACATGAGCCAGACACAGATTATCTCAATTTGAATACGTCAATTTAATATACTGGGTCAGGTATTTTCTTCCTTTGGCTGAATTTCTTCTGCATTTTCTAGTTATTGATTGAAAGGAGGATTACATAGTCTATTTTGGGTTCCTTCCTTGCTCTGCTATGCAAGTATACTAGGCTTAGTAAGAAACAATGTGATGAGTTAACAAGAATCCTGCAACCGGAAGAGAAGTAAACTGTTTAACTGAAGGGATCCATTATAAGAGAGGAGCCCAAGATCGGATGCAAGAAGCAGCACATAAACTTGTCTTTTCCTTCACAGAAATACGCGCTTACCCACCCCATGTGTACTAAATGAAACACATGCACACAACATTTCTCGAATTTTTGCACTAGTCTTTAGTTTCTAAAAGTCATACCCATTTTCTGTCAAGTTCCTTGGCAGTGGCCAATGAGGGGAATTTTAGGATATGAGCAAAATTTTTGAATGACGGTATCAAAGAAAGCTTGAGTGTTTTCCTTTATTAACAACTAGTCAATTAAATATCTCTAATTTTCCTTAGATAACTTACTGTGGAACTTATAGCTCAGACTTGATCTTGTAAAAAAATTTTTAACTGTAAAAAACAAAATAAAAAACAGCAAAAAAAGAATCCTTGGCTTAATTTGAGTTTGAGCATTTCAAAGCTGGTATTTGCAAACTCAGAAAAGAGCTTTTCATTAATCCATGATTTTGGAAACAGTTACTTTAACCCACAACCACATACAAATACAAAAATCCTAATGGGACTATTTTCTTACTAAGCCTGTAACAGTTTACATTCACCTAATGGCCTGGGGTTATGAGCAAACTACTCAATTAGAGAATTTAGGCTGGTTGCCCACATATTTTAGAGCAAATTATCCTTTCACAAATGCAGAACCCCCTATATAAAACGCCTAACCAGTATTTCCTGTAAAAAAATACTATTCCCTAAATTCCCACCTTGAACCTACTAAGAATTTCCCTTTTTGCTAGGGCAAAGATTTTATGGAAATATTTGTTTTTATATCACATACCTTACTGTCGGTCTTCCTGTGGGCTTGTGTTTTTGACCCTAAAGCAGTTAAGAATTTATAATCAAAACACTTCTAAATAAGATATTTCTTTTCTAAGTACTTTTGCTGAGTACTTAAGCTAAGAACCTTAAGTTGGAAGGTGTAGAATCCTGCCAATTCTTTGATAACAGATCTTCTGCTTGGGGGGTTAAATGAATTTCATGGTTATCCTTAACACTTACTATTTCTTCTTAGGCTTCTTTCATTTAAAAGGGGGTCGATGCTTCCAATCTATAAACACCTATTAAAAGTTCTCCACCCTTTTATACTTGGCTGCTGGTCTTAATTGTCTGCAGATGGGTGGATCACTGCATTTTTATTTCAAAGGTAGAGATTTGCAAAATGTAAACGAGCCTATTAAAAGTTCTAAATCAAGACTCTCAACATCCATTAAAGGGATCCATGTGTAAATGGGGATAGAACTCAGTCTGAAAGTGTCTTTTTGTGACAAATGTTTTCACCCACATCTAAGTAAGAGTGCCTGTCACCATCCGTGTGTCGCACATGTATTCAATACAAACAGTGCATCACTAGAGGGGTATTTAAAAATTTCCTGCAAAATTTGGAACTAAGGAAAATATGTCTGAAAATAATTTTCCCTTTTATAATAGTTGATAGATAAGAGATGCCGTATAACTTATTCTACATTATAAGTTTTCACTGGGTTGAAAAGGAGCAAAAATACTTTTTACATTTTATTCAACAAAATAAAAAATCAATACCATATAAACCTATAGTACCAAGAAATATTTTATTGCCCTTACTATGAAATCTCAAAATGTGACTGTTTTCAGTTCACCTACTAAATTATTATTATTTCCCCTCCTGGTAAAATTCTTTTTTAAAAATTGAAATTCAGTTCACAGTGTTGCTTGTGACGGAGAACTGAAACCTGAGCTAGCTGTTCTTGGCATTGTGGTGTTCTGACTTATCTTGCCTAAGGGACTGACAGTTTATCTCAGATTCTACGGTTTCTTCCATCCTTCTTTCACTAGCATTTCCCCTTAGTCTTGGTTTTCATTAGCCCACCCTGATGGCCAGCCACTTCTAATCTATAAATTAAACAAAACAAAAACACAAAAGTATGCTTCTTTTATCTCCGGAAATCAAACCCATCACAAAGGCGATTTAGTTGGAGTTCTTTAGGTCCAAAACAATATATTACAAGTAGCACAAAATGTTGCTAGAAAGCCTGCAGTTAGAAACCAGCCTGAGATACTAACCTTGCAATGGAGGATGTAATGAAATTGCTTTGGACCACTTTATTAACTTTGGCTTTGAGCCCCACAATCTGTACCCAGTAGTCAAATCAAGGTTTGAACATCTGACAACTATATTTCCTTCATACTTTCTCTAAATGCAAGACACAGTTTATTTAATTTTAGAAGAATGGTATTTTCCAGTTTTAATATACAGATTACAGTGACAATATTTCAGACTCGGTCCAATCTTTAAAACTCCACTTTCTTTTCTTACTCAATTGTTCTGTGTTACAAAAAGGGAAGCAGAAGTTGGGTATCTAAATAGAAACAAAAAGACAATTCAACTTTTTCTCCTTCAACTTGCAAACATACATTTACAAGCTCTCAACAAAATTTTACTTTTAAAAGCCATTTTAATATTTGTTATCTTTTTCTGAGTAAAATAAGCTGATGCTTTTACATGTGGATCTTATTAAGTGAAAAGCTGTCTAAGTCTGCCATTGAACATAATCATATGAATTACGAACTGTGACTTTATTTCTTTTATAATCTTTGTAGTTTTTGCCATTACTTTTACATGTCTATGTCTGGCATTATGTAGCTTTGAAACTATGCCAAAAATATTTATTGTCGTATATCTGGCATTCTCATACTATGTGGCTGAGTTTGGTTTCCAAGCTAGGCAAAACTTACTAGCAGATACAGTTCTTGGCATTTGTTTGAAAAAAAAAATCATATGTAATTTAGTCCTGCTCCCCGCCCCCAATACAACCTTTGCACTCTTCAAACACATATGGAGTTGAAATTCCAAAGTTTGAGCTGTCTCTTTTTCCAATTTTGAAAATTCTTCAGTTTTAAAGTATATAACATGGAGCAAAATAATGACAACAAAAGAAAACAGAAAATAAAAAAACAAATTTAACTGCAAACCAGGACAAGTGTTTTGAAATACTTGTACGGATGATCTCTGTAAAATATTTTCCTGGTATGCAAATCCTAGGAAGCTAGGGAAGGGTCTGAATGATACACTGCAGTGCTGGTACTTTGTTACATGAACTAACAATGGTGATAAAAAGCAAAAGAGTGATAAAAAAGTTCCTTTAGTACTCTCTTTGTAGCTTGACTAATAAAATTCTTTAAAGAAGTATAGTCAGTTCCTGCTTAGGCACAGCATACTGCTCATGTAGTTTATTCTCATATGTCTTCATATACATAAATAGACTATTAGCTTTATTTAAGATGTTTTTAAGGTATTAAAGCATACTTTCTAGAAGAAAGTAGTCATGATTCATACAAATACAAATACCTATCAAATATTTAACGCATTGATTAGTGAAGGAAACCGTAGAAAGTTACAAGCGATTCAAAGAAGAATTCAAAGAACCACATACATGTGGGCAATATGGAAAGCTAAAATATATTTGCAAATGATGCAAAACTGGTCTATGCATAGGGCAATAATCAGTGGCATTCTATTGTATATAACTTATTTGCATTTCTAAGGATAAGAATCATTTGTATTATCCATTTTCTATAATTTACAGAGTAATGTATGAGAATTCTTACACCAGGTACATTAGATGGTAAAGACTCTATTATTTGAAATTTAATATAAATTATTTTTATTTATATATTTATTAATTGCTTTGGATCAACAAAATTTTTTTTGAGTATCTATTATGTGTTAGGCATTGCATTTGATGCTGGAGATACAACAATGATCAAAAGTAGCTCTCATATATCTACAGTTTAATGTGGAGATAGATAATTAATCAAATAAGCACAAAAATAGATATACAATTTTAACTTTGAGTAAAGCACAGAGTCTTAGAGGAGTCCGGAGGGCTCTGACAGGGTAGAACTTGTAGAATTTTACTTTAAGTAAAATTTCCTAATTTTTTTATTTATCAAAGGTGATGCTTTAACTTAGAAATCTATTCTTAAAAATTTTATCTTGTTGGGTTAGTTACTCATACAAAACCTAGTAATTCAGCAATACATAAATAAGTCTAATATTTACATATTTTAATATTATTATAAAACTACTGTGTAACATAAACTTCTTGTTAATTTATTAATTAGGATCATAGAAGAGATTCATAGATGGTAACAATTAGTAAAGTCAAAACTAAATCAGTTAATCTTTTGCCAGTTGCTTCTTCTGCAGTCCTTCTTCCTCCTCACACTCAACGCCCCCACCCCATTTTCCATATAGTTCGGCAATCATTACCCTTATTCAAAACAATGGCAGGCAATATATTTGGCCCCCCAAAAGAAGCCACTCTTCAGTGCTTTGGAATCCATGACATTCTGTATTTGGAAAGACTCTAAGTACCTGAGGGTTACCCAGTGCTGAAGTGTCACCGAGCACTTCTATTGCCCATTCTAGTAATTTTATTCCCTTGATCTTCAAAGATCCAATTCGAAGATTGCTTTTATGAAGCTCAGATTGATAATACACAAGATACAGATTCATTCACTTTTTGAACAGACTGTTCAAAAGCTAAATTTATATATATGAGTGTGCCCCTAGCAACAGAAATACACATTTTAGTTTTTCTTTTTTCCCATAGTAATAGTGATAGCTATGAGCTAGGTCATTCCTACTTTTCCAGATACTCCTTTTGATCTTATGTGTGAAGCCACTGACAATGATCCAGCACCTTTAGCCCTTTACCTAGTGTCTTAGATCAGGCTTCCTAGAAGCAGACCATCAGAGGAGGATTCATGTGCAAGTGATTCATAAAGAAAGTACTCCTGGGGGAAACTAAGAAGGGGATGTGGAAAGCAGGACAGGAAAAAGAAGACACACAAGCAAGGATGAATCTCAAGCCAACTGTGATAGAGAGTAGTTTCAGCCTGTGATTTGCAAGGGAATCTAGAATGTAAGTTATATCTCAGGATTGTCCTAATAGCAGAGGGTAAGGGGGCTGGTCTTTCATACTGTGGCACACATCAGTTCCCCCTGGGTGAGGTAGAGTGGGGGGAAGTAAATTCCTAAGACTTTCTAGTGTTCCTAGGACATCTTCTGAAAAATAGTCCAGTGTTTGACTTTGAAAGCAGAAACACATAAAGGGGTAAAACAGGATCTGAGGCTATTGAGGAGAAACATCGGCAGTGCTTGCAACACCCTGTCTGGGCACTCCCCCCAAATCAATTCTCCTTTTCTTCATGAACACGTAGTTAGCTGGTCTCCGTTGCCAAGCGTGGCCCTGTAACCGTGTTCTCTTCAATGGTACAGAGTGCAAGCGATATGTGCCACTTCTGGGCCTAGAATAGCTTCACCCATACTGTCTTTCTCCTCTCTGCTGGCTGGAACTCTGGGTGATTCAGCTTATACTATAAAAATAATGACAATGACCTAAGGTTTGATGATGCAATATGATGGAAGGGCTGGGGTCCCTGAAAGACTTCTTGATGATCCAGAGCAGTCAGGGTGGACTGTTAGGTGAGAAACAAACCTCTTCTTCAAACCACTGAATTATTGTTGGGTCTTTATCACTGCGGGGGCTTTCTCTGGTGGCTCAGTGGCAAAGAATCTGCCTGCCAATGCAAGAGTTGTGTGTTCAATCCCTGGGTTGGGAAGATCCCCTAGAAAAGGAAGTGGCAACCTACTCTAGCATTCTTGCTTGGGAAGTCACACAGACAGAGGAGCCTGGCAGGCTATAGTCCATGGTGTCAGGAAAGCATCAGACATGACTTAGAGACTAAACAACAACAATAGCTCATCACAGCAGCCTAGCTATTTTCTAATTAATACAAGATGCTTTTTTCTTATCATAACATTATATTATAGATTCATTTTAATTGCTTATTCTTGATTTCTTCTATTAAAATACATATTATATGAGAGCAGGAGCTTTATCTTTTTCTTGCTGGCATAAAATACTCAGTAAGTATTTATTTAGTGAATAAGCAAAAGCATAGTTACTTTGTCCCATAATTATTAAAAAATTTAAAACTACATTACAATTACAGAACTTACTATAAAACTAAATTCAGTGATATAGAAGAAATGAAAAGAGTTTAAGGAAAAGTAATCAAAATTTTAATGAGATCAAAGTGATATGAAGATAAAAATACTGACATATTCAAAATGGATGGCAGATAAATCGTGTAAACTTGAAAAAACAAGGCTGAAGGGCACCTTGATAACTGTCTTTGCGTATTGGATAGGTGATTATAAAGAGGTTGCTGACCAACTGTTTTCCATGTCTGCAGAGGAAAAACTATCAGGAAAGAGCTTAAACTGACCTGACAGTAATAGTGATTAAACATTAGAAAAGGCTCCAGAGTAATATTGTAGAATCTCTGTCCCTGGTGAATTTTAAGAACAAACCATCTGTCTTAGACATTTCAGGCAGAGCCTTGCAGGAAGAGAGAGGTCTGGATTAAATGACTCCTTGAGCTGGCTCCCTTTCAATTCCAGGAGTCTGTGCCACTATACAAGGCATCAGGGGATCTGGCAGTGACATATTTCACTCCAGTGACCAGCCAGATTGATTAACTGGCGTCTCTTATCTGTAACTTGGGAGAACTATTTCTCTGGATGAGGATGATGGGGTGGGTTGAAAGTAGAGAATAAGAAAACTTATTTCCCCTTCCCCCAAAAAGATACGAAAAAGTATAGTTTGCACCTATAATTCTAAGATACTAAGTGATTTCCCTACTATCAATACAAACTAACTAGAAGAGTTCTAAGACTTTTATACCTTTCAAGTGCTAGATTTTATTTAGTAAGATTAACTTCTACAATGATTGAAAGATAATGGTTTACTACTATATATAAAACAGATAACTAATAAGCACCTACTGTATAGCACAGGGAACTCTACTCAGTACTCTGTAGTGACTATATGGGAAAGGAATCTAAAAAAGAGTGGATATATGTGTAACTGATTCACTTTGCTATATAACAGAAACTAACACAACATTATAAATCAACTACATTCCAATAAAAATTTTTAAAAATTCAAAAAGATAGTGGTTTAATACCAACAGTGAAATGACATAGAATAGAGAAAAATGTTACTTTTGACATTTCTTTATATTTATTTACATTGTTTTGCAACACTAGCAACAACGTAGGAATGCTATTTATGATATTGTGTTGAATTTATACTATACTTGTGTTACTCATCAATAATAATGTTAGAAGGCCCCTAAAGATGAGCTTTCATTAGAAGAGGGATTTTCTGTTTCAGAAGTTGACTTTTTTATTACTGAATAATATCACGGCTACAAAAGCAATTCAATAATCTCAGTGAAATTTCACATTTTTGCTACAATCCAAAGATATACTTTTGAATTCTTCCAGAAAAGGTGGAAAACCCCTTTAAATTCTAAGGTGTTTTAGTGTTTATTTATTTATTTCTCTCTATGTATTTATTCATTTATTTTAATGGTAGCTGTTGTAAAGTTACAACTCAGTAGGAGTCTTTTTTTTCATTGAAAGGAAAAAAATCGAGTCAAATTTGGAAAGAAATATTGACTACTCTTTATGTAATGAGTTTTGAAAGTAAATGTTGCTCTTAAATACAAAAGTGATAATCCACCTCCCTCATAATTAGAAAACTACAAAATTACAATGAGATACCATTTAAAAAAATTTAATTATAGTTGACTTACAGTGCTATGAGATACCATTTTTATCATACACTGTGTTGGCCAGGGTTGGGGAGAAAGACATTTCTGGTGGGAATGTAACTTAGTGCAACCTCTATGGAGGATAATTTGGCAATATCTATTGAAAGTATAGTTGTCTAGACCCTTTAGCCCAGCAGTTCTACTTCTAAATATTCTTTCTTACAGATGTACATGATATAGAAAGAAATGGCACATGTAAATGATTATGGGCTTTTTCTTATTGCTTGTAACTGTTAAAAGATCAGAAGCAACCTAAGTATTGATGATGAAGAATGCTACATCCTTTTAATTGAATATAACACAGCTATTAAAAAGACTGTCATTCTTAAGATATATGCTTAATAGTGTATAGGATGAACTAATCTTTGTGCAAAAATAAAAACAGTGAGTGAAATATATCCTTATATTCACAAAAGACGTCTGAGAAGCTAACCAAGAACTGGCAATAGTGGTTGCTTCTAGGGAAGGGAACTGTAAGTGCTGAGAACAGGGTAGAAGAGAAACAATTTTCACCTATGCCCTTTTGCAATTTTTAATTTTGTATCATATGCATGTGCTACCCATTCAAAAAGTAAACAAAATAATTAAAAAAGAAAAATATTGTGAATAATTCATTTATTCTGAGTTTGAGGATTTGTTTACATTAACACAAAATTATCTTTAATTTCAAAATGTAGAATTATGGCAATATCAAACTTTTTAAGACTCTGCTTGTACTTTCTGTGTGGGCTATATTTATGGGTTATAATTGCTATTTATAATATGAAAACCCACTTTGAAACAGTTTTAATATATTGCCCTATGTAAAGACCAACATTATTCATTTCTCCTTCATCCTTAAAGTATGAGGTCCTTGAAGCCAGGGATCATGTACTCTTTTACCTAGAAAGATAAAACAGGACAAAATTGCTTTTTAAAAAATTATTATTTTAATTATAAAAGTAAGATATGCCATGCATATTTCAAATTTGGTGGTTATTTTAAAACTGACCTTAAGCAAGGGCCGAATTATACTTTCACCCACAGTGTATGAGAGTACACATTACAGAACTTATGTCAGGTAGACTATGACATGTTTTACTCCATCACCCCAGCGCATGTATGTGAGCTCAGTCGCTTCAGTCCTATCCGACTCTGCACCCCCATGGACCATAGCCTGCCAGGCTCCTCTGTCCATGGAGTTCTCCAGGCAAGAATATTGGAGTGGGTTGTCATGCCCTTCTCCAATCACCTCAGAGAAATAAGGACAAATAAATAACTTTGGCTAAATAATTTAGATGGAAAATAAGAACAACTTACTGGTATAAAATAGAATTCCTAAAGGAAGCATAAGATCTCTGAAGTACTCTGAAATGAGTCATTTTGCAAAAGGTTGAGAGTGAAATTTAAATAGCTCCAGTGTAGGAAAATATGGAGTAGATAATTTTAGAGTGAATTTATCTCTAATGGAAATTGATTTC
Organism: Dama dama; assembly: GCF_033118175.1. Taxonomy (NCBI): domain Eukaryota; kingdom Metazoa; phylum Chordata; class Mammalia; order Artiodactyla; family Cervidae; genus Dama; species Dama dama. Next base: position 24,081,176 of record NC_083713.1, read on the forward strand.
CAAAGCAGTAACCTACTTTTCAATAATACAAACAATATTTCTAGGATAAAACAAAGATAATTTGCTCATAATAGTTTGTTGTGGAGGGTCAAAGTTTAATGCCAGAGAAATTAATACTGGAGGTGTTGAAAGATGGCATGTGCAAAAACAGCTGAATATAAAAACAATAAATTTGCTATGAATAGTTATAAAAAGTAGTATTCTAAATTCTTTCATCAAGATTTGATCACCAGTACCAATATTAATCATATTGGAGCCTAAGGCAAAGGAAAAATCTGCAATAGTTATTCCATTAAAATTTTTTTTGACATTTTATTAATTACAGATTTTTTTTGCATTGATCTTAACAAGTATAAAGTTTATGTTGATTACGGAGTTTTTTGACACCTCCCTATAGTTTGGACTTGATGCAAATGCCTCATTCACTTCATCCAGTTCTTTTGAACCTCAAATAATAAAATAGTGTTAAAAGAAGAGAACAAAAATAATTTAAAGCCTCTCTTATGTACCATTTTCTCAATGTTCCCAATATTCTATGGAAAGATATTAAAATGAGAAAAAATAGAACTGATGAAATGCTAAATTTTTAAAAATTCTTACAATTCAGCAAGATATGTATATTTTCTCCATATTTTATATATGAAGAAACTGAGGCTCAAAGAAGTTAGTACTTTGCTTTGGACACACAAAAAACATGTGGCTCAGCTAAGATTGAAACCATTTCTCTGTCATTTACCAGAGCCTAAATTCTTTCCAATACATTGGGTTCTTTCTCAGGGAATTATTGCCATTTGAATTAAGCCTCAAAGGAAGAGTAGGGATTTGCTAGGAGTAGAAAAAGAGACAAGACATTTCAGGCAGTTGGGAAAATTGTGAAGAAAGCCTGGAAGTAATGTCCAGAGGCAGATTTACCAAGAAACCAAGGAGGTTGATAGGTCAAGACTCCTTGGAATAAAATGTTAATAAAGCTTCTTGATAGGGACTCTAGTGATGGTGCTTTTTCACTCTCCTCTTCCACTTTCATCAAGAGGCTTTTTTAGTTTCTCTTTGCTTTCTGCCATAAGGGTGGTGTCATCTGCATATCTGAGGTTAGTGATATTTCCCTCTGCTATCTTGATTCCAGCTTGTGCTTCATCCAGTCCAGCATTTCACATGATGTACTTTGTGTATAAGTTAAATAAGCAAGGTGACAATATTCGGCCTTGACATATTCCTTTCCCAATATGGAACCAGTTCATTGTTCCATGTCCTGTTCTAACTGTTGCTTCTTGACCTGCATACAGGTTGCCCAGGAGGCAGGTCAGGTGGTCTGGTATTCCCATCTCTTAAAGAATTTTCCACAGTTTGTTGTGATCCACACAGTCAAAGGATTTAGGGTAGTCAGTGAAGCTGAAGTAGACATCTTTCTGGAATTCTCTTGCTTTTTGTATGATCCACTGGATGTTGGCAATTTGGTCTTTGGTTCCTCTGCTTTTTCTAAATCCAGCTTGAACATCTGGAGCTTCACAGTTCACGTACTGTTGAAGCCTGGCTTGGAGAATTTTGAGCATTACTTTACTAGCGTGTGAAATGACTACAGTTGTCTGGTACTTTGAACATTCTTTGGCATTGCCTTGCTTTGGGATAGGATTGGAATGAAAACTGACCTTTTCCAGTCCTGTGGCCACTGCTGAGTTTTCCAGGTTTCCTGGCGTATTGAGAGCAGCACTTTCACAGCATCATCTTTTAGGATTTGAAATAGCTCAATCGGAATTCCATCACCTCCACTAACTTTGTTCATGGTGATGCTTTCTAAGGCCCACCTGACTTCCCGGGATGTCTGGCCCTAGGTGAGTGATCACACCATCGTGGTTATCTGGGTCATGAAGATCTTTTTTGTATAGTTCTTGTGTGTTTTCTGTTTGTGGGATATATTCACATGTTTCACAGCCACTCCTGTGCTTATTGCTAACCATCTCAGGGTAAGAATAACCTCTCAGCATACTTCAGTTGCCCTTTCTGCCAACTCACTTGGCATGGTGATATGAAGGTGCAAGGGCCAGGGGCTTCTGCCAGATGAGTGTTACCTGGATCATGGGAATAGCTTGCTAGTGGAGGAGAAACAAGGTTTTCAATGCATGGACTAGAAGACAGTTTGTGGAAAATTCTTTCAATCATCAGATGAGTAAAATTTTAAGTTGAAATTTGAGTTTTCATTAAGAAAGTGTCCTTCTTAGAAGCCAAAAATTTAAACTGAAGACTCACAGAAGCTTCAAAATACCAAAAGATTTCTTATTATCTTGGAATACATGCTAAAAATGCCAAAATCATAAAGAAAAGGAAGGATCCATTAGAGGCAAGAAAATATAGATGATTATAGTGACAGTGGAAGAGATAAAGATTATGAGAATCAGGGCACTCCCAAAGAGGAAATGAAAAATCTGGAGAAACAGAAAATAATCAAGCAAAATACAATTTGTATAGTCAGCAAATGTTGGCAGCAGCTTCATGTTTATGACTTCATTGACTTTAATAAGAACTGTGGTTTTTTTATTATGGCCCTATTGCTAAAAAGTAATAATGTCATTCAGTATTTTAATTAAAGACATTTTTTCCTTCAAAATTGTGAGTCCAATAATATTTATATAGAATCAAACAGAACATAAAATGAGCAAGAGAGATGTTTCTCAAAAAGATATTTTGAAAAAAAGTTTTAAAGAGTCATACTCTTAGGAGATTCTGGCTAGGTTATCCCAAGCAAAAAAAGATTATAAATATTGTTTCATTTGTAAATTATTTTCAACAAGACAGACATTACATGCACTGGATGGTTTTTCAGACTAAATGAATTTATTGATAGCCCTCAAAAGCTGTGACTATTCTATGGAGCACAAGACAACTATCTTTTCTTAGATTACCCATAAATCAAAAACCAGCTGCGTAAGAACATTCCAAATTATTCTGAAGTGCTGAAAAGAAGTAGTTGAGGTTATTGCATTTTTAAGGTGACTTTCAGAGGTCATGATGAAATATAATCATTCAAATAACAGAAATTTAATGGGAATCCTAGAAATAACTATTAAATTTAATTCATTTTTGCATGAGAGCTTGGAAAAATGCCCAAAATGGGGGGAAAAAAAGTAACAGTTTATGAAGAATGAGTAGAAGTAATGGGAAAATACATAATAGAAGGGTTAACAGATAAATAAACCAGAAACCAAATGTTACTCCATTTTTGTAGATTCTAGGCCAGATGTATCTGACACTGATTAGTTGGCCACTGTTGTGCTCTACCGCTGTGACTGAAAACTCTATATATGATTTTGACATTTTTCACCAACTGAAAACCAGCCTTTGGCTTTATCCAACAACGTGAAATAACTTCTGGAAATAGTAACCTGTGGTTGAAAACATTCATGGAGTGTTGTCTGTCTAGACATAGGTGAGGAAAAGGGCTCCCAGCACTCTTTAAAGATATTAATAAGTATGCAGGATGTATACCATGTGCAGTTTATTCCTTTAATCTATAAGAGAAAAAGCTGCTTCCACAGTTGTTAACCATGTTGGCATTTTACGACAGCTATTTTCATTTCAATTTCCTCTCATAAATGGAGTATTTTACATAAACATATCAACTTGGATTTAAAAAAAAGTCTAAGGGTAATACAATGGATTATCCACTGTACAGTTGTTCAAGCTCTGCAACATGGGTAAAGGAAATTTTATAGGCTCTAAAATACATTTTTCAAAGATTTGGAAGGAAACCCCCAACACAAAAGTAAACCAAAAAGCTTATTCAAAAAATTGACACCCAGCAAATACATCACTATAACTGTAATATAGAAAGACACTTTAAAATGTTTCTATAAGATATTTAAGAAATTGCAGTCACTATATTTGAATTATATAAAGGGGACCACTTTTCTTCATCTTTAAATCTATTTATAAAAAAATTGAGAAAAAATTCAGATAAAAATTAATGGAATATGAAACAAAAGTGGAAAAGGTAAGCAATTAAGTCAATAGAAATTATTCTGACATCAAGATGTATTTGTAACAACAACAAAATGATTTGAAATCGTCACCAAAGGCAGGAATTAACCAAAGGAAGAGATACATTTCAAATAGAACTCACGAATAGGCTTCCTGTATAGTTTGATAATGCAGTTAATGAGAGGGAAGAATCATATGAACACAACAGAAAAGGATCTATAACTCTTTGATTTGACACAAAATGATTACATTGCAAAAAGTAATATAAAACTCATAGTATGCTATTGCAACAAAGACATCAAGAATGAGTAATAACTGTTATTGATTCAGACTATTTTTGATTAATTACTGCACAAAGAAATGTGAAAACTCTGACATTTTATGGTGCCTAGATGAAAAAAACTAGCAATCTGGTAGCACTTTTCCCACACTTGATAGCCATTCTTGAAATTTACATATTAACAGAAAGCTGAAATGTTTTCCTAAACAATCAATAATGCAAACCATTTAAATCAACAAAAAACTGGATTATCTTTCTACTCTTTATAGAAAATGATATTATAAAATTATTGTCACATGAAGAGTCAATGAAAAACTAGCAGGCTGAACTGATGTGGTCAAATTATAAGCCTACTAAAGCCTATCTTTCTGCTGATTACATCTAAAAGCACTAGATGAAATGCAAAAAGCAACTCTCTGAGGACTTTGGAAAGTAAAGAAAAGCAGGAAGATTGGGGAAAGGAGTCAAAACCTGGAGAAGTGAGCTGTATGGCGGTGAATTTCCCATATTTTGCCTTTTTCTTGCTCATGGTGTTAAGTGTAGGCTCCTGGTACAACTGGCACATCAGTACTACAGATAGCTAAAACTCAGAGAAATCCCATCTTTCTGTCCATAAGACCAGAAAAGGGGACCCCTGTGGGCCAGAGAGTATGGGGGTAACACTCTTTTCTCTCTCTTCTTTTTTTTTTTTTTTTTCTCTCTCTCTTCTTTTACTTCCTTTTTTGTTTGTGTCTTACAGAGGGCTGACCTATAGTGGAGTTAAAGCGTGGGTTTCCTGTCTTTCTGTCCAGAAGAGTTGAGAAAGAGGAGCTGAGGGCCAGAGAAGGTAGGGAGCATTCCCATTTTTTAAAAAATCTTTCTTCCCACCCACTGCCTTGCCCAGTGGGTCGCCCCAACTGTGGGGAACTGGCAGCAACATGGACATCTAGAAATCCAAGAGAAATCCCACCTTTCCGGCCAGAAGATCAGAAAACAAGGCTTCAGAGGGCTGGAGAATGGGAGGAAAATCCTGGAAGGGAGAGACTTAGAGAAGATGATTCCCCCAAATCTGTGATAAACCAGCATAATGCCAGCCGACATCATTGAATTGCATATGATTGGGTGAGGTATTTTACTCACAATACATCTAACACCAACTGTTTGGGTTTTTTTTCCTTTACAATGAACCAATTTTCTCACTCTCTGGACATCAACTGAGTGCCCTACAATTCAATTCAATTCTGACACTAATTATCAGAAATTAGCATCAGATGCCACAGGGTTAAGGGCTAGGTCCCGGAAGATTGGACTTCACAATGGCTCAGCAGTAAAGAAGCTGCCTAGAATGTAGGAGCCACAGGAAATGTGGGTTCGATCACTGGGTCAGGAAGATCCCCTGAAGGAGAGCACGGCAACCCACTCCAGTATTCTTGCCTGGAAAATCCCACAGAGAGAGGAGCCTGGCAGGCTACAGTCCATAGTGTCACAAGGAGTTGAACACAAGTGAAGCAACTTAGCATGCATGCACGCTTGGATGATTGTCCTCACTTCAGATGCCAGTCACAAAAATATTGGGTCCCCAGGTTACCCATGCTTCTGTCTTACAGCTACAAATCAGAGTTCCCACAACCTCCCTCCCTCAGGTTTAATAATTTGCTCAATCAACTCATAGAACTAAGGAAAATATTTCACTCACTAGTACCAGTTTATTTCTGCTTTATGGCAGAAAGTGAAGAGGAACTAAAGAGCCTCTGGATGAAAGTGAAAGAGAAGAGTGAAGAAGCTGGCTTAAAACTCAATATCCAAAAAACAAAGATCATGGCATCCGGTCCTATCACTTCATGGCAAATAGATGGGAAAACAGTGGAAATAGTGACAGACTTTATTTTCTTGGGCTTCAAAATCACTGCAGATGGTGACTGCAGCCATGAAATTAAAAGATGCTTGTTCCTTGAAAGAAAGGCTATGACCAACCTAGACAGCATATTAAAAAGCAGAGACATTACTTTGCCAGCAAAGTTCTGTATAGTCAAAGCTATGGTTTTCCAGTAGTCACATATGGATGGAAGAGTTGAACCATAAAGAAGGCAAAAGAATTGATACTTTTGAACTGTGGTGTCGGAGAAGACTCTTGAGTCTGCAAGGAGTCTCCAAGGACTCTTGGACTGCAAGGAGATCCAACCAGTCAGTCCTAAAGGAAATCAATCCTGAATACTCACTGGAAGGACTGATGCTGAAGCAGAAACTACAATACTTTGGTCACCTGATGTGAAGGGCTGACTCATCAGAAAAGTCTCTGATGCTTGGAAGGATTGAAGGCAGGAGGAGAAGGGGATGACAGAGGATGAGATGGCTGGATGCCATCACTGACTCAATGGACATGAGTTTGAGCAAGCTCCTGGAGATGGTGAAGGACAGGGAAGCCTGGCATGCTACAGTCCATGGAGTCTCAAAGAGTCGGTTATGACCAAATGAGTGAACAACAACAGCAACTAGTTTATTATAAAGGAATAGCCGAATGAGAGAAATGCATATAAGGCAAGGTATGGGGAAAGTGGGTGGTTTGGAGCTCCCACACCCTCTCCAGGTGTACTCTCTTCCTAGTACAACATGTTTACCAATCTGGAAGATCTCTCAACTCATAGGTTTGAGATTTTTATGAAGGTTTCATTATGTAGGCATGATTGATTAAACCTTGGCCATTGGTGATTAACTCAATCTCCAGCCCTTATCCCTTCCCTGGAAGTTGGGAGATGGATCTGAATGTTCTAAGCTTCTAATCAAGGTTTGTCTTTCTGGTGATCTGCTCCCATTCTGAAATTATCTAGGAGCCCCTCAGCCAAGAATCATCTCATCAACATATCAAATGCATTCTTATCATATACAAGATTACAAGGTTTTAGGAGTTCTATGACAAGAACCTGGAACAAAGCCCAAATATATATTTTATAGTTTTTATTTTACCACAGTGGGACAGATCCAATTTATATAGCTAAGTCTTTGTGAATGGATCTACAAATCTCAAATCTCAGACTAACATTTAAGTGGTACATAAAAAAATATAAAATAGCCTAGCAAATAAATTAAAAAAATCAATCAATCAAAACAAAAGAAACCCCAAAACTAATATTGGGACCATGACCTACAGATAGTGAAGACAGAAGAAGAGATGAAACTTGTGTTCTTGAATGTAAATATGTTGATTGTATGCTACCTCAGTTCAGTTCAGTTCAGTTCAGTTGCTCAGTCGTGTCCAACTCTTTGCGACCCCATGAATCGCAGCACGCCAGGCCTCCCTGTCCATCACCAACTCCCGGAGTCTACTCAAACTCATGCCCATCGAGTCAGTGATGCCATCCAGCCATCTCATCCTCTGTCGTCCCCTTCTCCTCCTGCCCCCAATTCCTCCCAGCATCAGGGTCTTTTCCAATGAGTCAACCCTTCGCATGAGGTGGCCAAAGTACTGGAGTTTCAGCTTCAGCATCAGTCCTTCCAATGAACACCCAGGACTGATCTCCTTTAGGATGGACTGGTTGGATCTCCTTGCAATCCAAGGGACTCTCAAGAGTCTTCTCCAACACCACAGTTCAAAAGCATAAATTTTTCGGCGCTCAGCTTTCTTCACAGTCCAACTCTCACATCCATACATGACCACTGAAAAAACCATAGCCTTGACCAAACGGACCTTTGTTAGCAAAGTAATGTCTCTGCTTTTTTTGCATGCTACCTAGAGTTAGTCAAAATGTGAAATTTGAGGGTTCAGTGCTCTAGACTTCTGACACCAATCTATATTCACACTCAATAATTCACTCAAAGCATTCAGAACTCATTGAGGATTATTATGCTTGTGGTTACAGCTTATTATAGTATTCAAGATTTGAAAATCAATATCATTCATCATATCGACTCACTAAAGAAGAAAAACTATGTGATCATCTCAATAGATGCAGAAAAAGCATTTGACAAAGTTCAACATTCAATCATACATTCGATATCAAACCATATTATCCCATCTATAACATTTGTATATATAAATAAAATTCCATACAAAAAATGGAATTCCTACAAAAAATAAAGGATTGATTTGATTGGTAAACCTCTGAAATTAGACAACTGGAAATCCTAACTACATAAACATTCAACATCATGATAAATACTTTCTGCAAACTAAGAAGGGACTTCCTTAATCTAATAAAAAGACTTACAAAATATTTACATCTATTATACTAAAATTGAAAGACTGAATGTTTCCCCTTAAGATTAGGAACAAAGCAAGGATGTCTGCTTTCAATACTTCTATCCAATATTGTACTAGAAGTACCATATAGTGCAAGAAAGCATGAGAAACAAATGAAAAACACAGATTAGAAAGGAAGAAAAAAAAAAAAAAAACTCTGTTAAAACTATGTGATTCTTCTACACAGAAAATACCAAGAAATTTATAAAAAACCTCCTAGTACTAATAAACCATTTTAGAGAAGTCACAGGATAAAAGGTCAAAATACAAAAATGTTTTATTTCTACATATTGCCAACAAATATTTGGGAATCAAATTTTAAAGCACAGTATCATTTAAAATAGTACCAAAGCCATAAAATACTTAGACATAAATATAGCAAAAATAGGCAGGACATGTATGCTGAAAACTATAAAATAATGATGAAAGAAATCAAAGAATATCCAAGTAGATAGAAAGACATACTCTGTCTTTGGATTGGAAGACTCAGTATTGTTAATATGCCACTTTTCCTCAAGCTAATCTATGTATTCAATGCAATCCCAATAAAAATTGGAACAAAGTTTTTCCTAGAAATTGATACATTTACTTAAAACTTCATATAGAACTAGGATAGCCAAAACAATTTTCAAAAAGAGCGAAGTTGGAGGACTCACACCACCTCATTTGGTTACTGTAAAGGTATGTGAAAAAAAATGAAAGTGTTAGTTGCTCAATGTACTGGACTCTTTGGGACCGCATGGACTCTAGCCCGCCAGGCTCCTCTGTCCATGGAATTCTCCAGGCAAGAATACTGGAGTTGGGAGCCATTCCCTTCTAATAGGAGATCTTCCCGATGCAGGGATCAAACCCAGGTCTCCTGCATTGCAGACAGATTCTTTACCACTAATCCACTGTAAAGGTATAGTAAACTCATTAATAAAAAGACAAATAATGCCATTTAAAAATCGGCAAATGTTTTGAACAGATAATTTCCTGAGTATGAACTATTTGGATAATAAAGAGAAAACTGTAGAGCTGCTGTGTCTACAAAGGTAGCACAGGGAGGTGGTTTGTGCCCTGAATACACTACACAGTAAGTTCGCCCTTATCTTGGAGAGAAATATTGGGTCTGATATCAGTATTGCCATAGCACTCAGACTTTTCTAGAACATATGTATATGTTAAGAAAACTAGTGCTTTTGAATATATGTATTCTAACACGAAGTTTCTTGTGCATTATCAGCTCAGTTCAGTTCAGTTCAGTTGCTCAGTCGTGTCTGACTCTTTCTAACCCCATGAACCGCAGCACGCCAGGCCTCCCTGTCCATCACCAACTCCTGGAGTCCACCCAAACCCATGTCCATTGAGTCGGTGTTGCCATCCAGCCATCTCATCCTCTGTCGTCCCCTTTTCCTCCTGCCCCCAATCCCTGTTCATTATAGCGCAAAAATATTCATAAGCTTTGTTGTTTTTTTTTTCATTTTTTTCTTCTTTTTTCCTTCTTTTTTCTTCTTTTTTTATTCATAAGCTTTGAAGTTGTTCACAATTCAGCTGCATATAGAGTTGTATGGAATTTTATTTATATATACAAATGTTACAGATGGAATAATATGGTTTGAGCAAGAAGTTTGGTTTAGGGTCTACTGTTTGGGAAATTTAGCTTTTAACCTTTCTAAGAAATGAATTGTATAGTTAGGATTTCTGGTTGTCTATTTTCAGAAGTTTCCCAAGCAAATCAACCCTACATTTTTTTCTCATGTATTTGCTCATGCCTCACAGCAGCAAGTCTTTTCTTCTATTTTTATCTTCAGTTTTTTCTCCTTCCTCATTTCTTAGAACTTTCTCTTTAATTTCTCACATCTTTCATTCTTCCTTCAAGCTTTTTTTTTCAAATCCCTGAGATTTCCCAATTCTCTGTTTTCATAAGACATATTTTTTTTTATATACCCATCTCCCTTTGGTGATCACCTGTAAATCATCATGACTTAATATTTTTCGTGTTAGCTACCACCTACACGTGTTTTACTAAGCTCAAGGCAGAAAATTTGTCTTCTTTATTTTATGATTTGTAAAATCCCATGTACTCTTATGACTCTTATTAAAAATAAATCTCAGTGTGAATTAGCGAAAGCTATATCTTCCTTGTTTTATGTGTAAGCTTTACATGCATACAAGAGAAGACTCAAGTTTCACCAGATCCCTGATTTGCCATGTGTACCCTCATTTTTCAGGAAGCATTAGAATGCCATCTTTTTTGGACTTACTGGACAGCAAGCCAATAATTTATTTTACCTTAGTTTATATATATTTTCCAGAACAAGCAAAGTTTTTTTTTCTTTTCATTTCAAGAAGGAAATGTTTCTTTCTTTTATGATAATTAGTTTGGACTCACATGGAATTATCTACATGCCAGAATACTTTGTATTCTAATTTTAAATTATGCCTTTCAGACACAATTGGTCTCTGGAATTATGCGTTACTTATGATAGTAGGAATCTTTAGCGTTAGACTTGATGTCAATATTTACTTTCAGTTATTTCACTGCTATCTAGACTTTATGTCCCTTCCCTCTTATTGAAACACAGGAACCACATTTAGTGGTCATTTGCTTCTGGAGTGTGGGCTGGACTCATCTAAACGTGATATGAGCAAACAGGCTGAGGAGCTGTGGAGCTCCTTTTGTGGCATCCTAAGCGCTTGGCTTTTGGTGCTGTGCTTTCCCTGATTTGCCGTCCCTCTCCTCCCAAGTACTGTCTATCTATCAAACGTAGCTTCAGAGGCAGGTGTAGATACAGGTGCATTTTTAGTCTGGATTCTAAATGGTGAAGCAGTCTCAGCTGCAGGTCTCGAGTAGTGTGACCTCTGTGGTTATCATCCTACTTCAAGTGAAGGCTTACTTGATAAGCCACCAAGAAGATTTCTGCTCAATAAGAAAGGTGCATATTAATTTTCTTTTGCTGCTGTAACACATTACCACAATGTTAGCATCTTAAAATAACACTCATTTATTATCTCACAGTACTGTAGATCAGAAATCCAGGCATGCTGCAGCTAACGTGCAGTTAACAGCATGCGGTTTAGCCTGGTGCAGGGCCCAGGCATGGCAGCATCTGCCACCTGTGTCCACCAAGGATGCACCGAACAGCCTCAGGTCAGAAAGCTGATTCTAGAGGCTAGTTTTAGAGTGGAGCCTGCTCACCTCCTGGTCCACACATGGGCCCTCCAACCCAAACACATCCTTCAAGGTGTAGTCCCTGGAGACTGGATTCTCTGGAGCTCAGAGTTACCTCTTTTACATCTGCAGAAATCCTTCACAGCAGTACTTAGACTATCGTTTTATTGATTAATCAGGGGATGGGAATCTTGGAGGGCCATTTTTAGAATTCTACCTACTATAAAGGTATGAGACTCATGTTATGAAAATGAAAAAATTTTTTGGAAAACACATGGGCACACCTGAACAAATGTGGAGTCATACCATAAGCCAGAAAGGGGAAGCTCATGTTGAAAGATATTATTCTCCCTGAAATTAATACCTACAATTACAGAAATGTGAATAAAAACCTACAGCCACATGGATGAATCTTAAAGACATAACTTTGGGTAAAAGAAATCAAGGCATGAAAAAAAAATTTACTCTATGATTCAATTTACATTGAGTTAAAAACCAGGCATGAAATATACTGTTTGAGTGAGTAATTAAGCAATACAACTATAAAGAAAAGCAAGGAAGTCAATATTTTAATAATCATGATAGTGTTTATTAACCCTAGGTACTTGGGGGTTATAAAGGAAGGGGCACTTTGGGGCCTTTTAGGGTGTTGGTAATGTTCTACTTTTTGACCCAGTGTGGGTTACATGAGTGTTTGGGTTATAGTCTTTAAGTAGTATACATCTGTTTGCTATATTTCCTATTCAAAAAATAATTCTAATCTCTTTCCCCCCCTTACTTTCTGATTATTCCTCTACATCTACAGTGCTTCATAGAGAAAAAGATGTTACAGTGAGACTACACAAACAATTCAGTCTTTAAAAAACAAAATGCTTACAAATTAAGTTCTTGAGAATTTGTTGAGAGTGAAACATAGCATTTGAACCTATTTCCCTCTCAACCCTGGCCAGATTAGCTAAAAGAAACCTCTGAATTGGTAGGAGTATATGGAGCATAACACCCATAACACCTTCCCCAGGGAGGGAAGGACAAGGTCTGATGGGAGTGGCAGAAAAAGAGAGCACCGGAGCAGGCTGAGCACCATGTCAGTGGAGAAGGTAGGGGTCCTGGGCTAGGAGCCAGGAAAGCTGGCACAGCAGCCTGTCAGGGCTGCCTGGTGCCCACATTTGCATCATTCAACAAAGGACACCAGCTTTCCTCTGAACTGCCTGATGGAGCACATAGGACACTTCTGTCAAAGATGGAGGGTGAAATCTTGGACTACCTGGTGCTGCATCATCTTCCTTTCTCCTGTCCTCGCATCCCTAGAGGGATGTGCTTTTAATAAGCACTTAGGATAACACTCCGGAGAAGGCAATGGCAACCCACTCCAGTACTCTTGCCTGGATAATCCCATGGGCAGAGGAGCCTGGTGGGCTGCAGTCCATGGGGTCACACAGAGTTGGACACGACTGAAGTGACTTAGCAGCAGCAGCAGCAGGATAACTCTTATGCAGGTGGCCTCTGGCACTGCAGTACCACTGCCCAGAGAAACTCCCTGAGAAGAAGACTCGCTGGTGGCACTTGTTAAAATTCCAAAATTTGATGCCTCATACTAGAGAACTTTTTTTTTTTTTTTAAATGAAGGCCCCAGGTAATGTGAAAAGAAGTTTGGCAAACAGCTTTAGAGACTTATACTTTTTGTTTTTCCACAATACTTATAATAGTTGCATTTTGAAAAAATAAATACTTTGTGAAAAAGAACACATTACAAACCTGAACACTTTTTCTCTAGCTCAGACTTCTCAGTGCTGCAGACCCATAGATCTGTTTATGTGACATCTCTCCCTGAAGTCATGAAAACATCTGAGACTCAACCTGTTGAAATCAATTGAAGCCACCGTCTGCCCCCAAATCTGACTCTCTCTCAGTGTTCTCCACACCTCAGTGTTCTCCACACCTCAGTGAACACTGCTTTCCATCCACTGTGCCTGCCAGATATCCTGTCATGACTCCTTCCTCTCCCTCAATCCCCATTCGTTCCACTCTACCTAAATCCATTCCCTAGACCTATTTCACTTCCTAAATTGTTCCATTTTCCCCACTTGTCTCCATCTCCTTGTGCTCATCCCAATCCACTTGAACTACTTACTACCAACATTAGCCATGATTCAAAGATCCTAACTGGTCCAAGATGGACCCTGTTCATATCTCCACACTGCAGCTGGAATAATCTTTTCCAAACACGGATCTGATCTGGTTAAATCTCTACCCCATTTTGTTTTCAGTATGGCCAAGCAAGTCCTGCTTTGTCTGCTCTCCCTGCAAACTATGCTCTAGTCACAATGACTCCTTTCAGACCCTTGGGCTTGCACTGTTCATTCCCGACAAAAGGCTGTACACATATTGTTCCCTGTTTTCTTTTCTCCTTTCTTCAGTTTCTCATCCTTCAGATCTGTATTCCAGGCGACCTCCTCAAGCATGCCTTACCTAACTTTCCTGACCAGATAAATGACTGACTCTAAGCTCTCAGAGCACCTATTTCTTGCAACTTTCACTTATCTATCTAAATAAATGTGGCTCACTTATTTGTTGAATTGCTGCTGCTGCTGCTGCTAAGTCGCTTCAGTCGTGTCCGACTCTGTGCGACCCCATAGACGGCAGCCCACAGGCTCCGCCGTCCCTGGGATTCTCCAGGCAGGAACACTGGAGTGGGATGCCATTGCTTTCTCCGGTCAGTGGCTTTAGGGAAGCTATTTTACTTATCTCTGTATTCTCAGCACTTAACACATGGTCTTGTCTTCAATAAATATTTGGAATGACTGTTGGAGCCTAGTTCAGCCATATAGTGCATATGCTGATCTTTCTGTTTCTAATATCTTTTCTCACTTTGCCTACAAACTCTTACCTCTTGATTTAGAGGAGGCAGTGATATAGAGAAGGATAGCATTACTTTCAACAATATATGTATAATTTTTATTCAGTTCCTTTTTCTTTTCAATTTCATTTGAAAACTGATAATTACCTTAAAAGGTTATTGGGAGGGTTAAAAAAGTTAATGGTCTAATTAATACTCCTCTGTCTCCCCTTGTCAGGTCAAATTTCTCCTCTTTTATATCAACTACCTAAGGTATTTTGTCTCAGGATTAGGTTTTTGGAATTTCTTGCACCCAGTTAGCTCTTTTGTTTTTCCCCACCTATTTCTGTCCTCTTTTCAGTAAGTCTTGACGGATCAATTAAAACTAGAAAACAAATCATTAGCAAATAGAAAACATGTCTTCCTTGTTCTCTTAGGAAAAGAGATTGTCCTGAGGTGAGGAGCTGTATTTGCAAAACTGCACAGGCCTTTCAATTATTTATTTTAAATATATATACATATCCAAATTCTTTTCCCATTAGGCTGTTATATAATACTGAGCAGAGTTCCCTGTGCTATACATAGGTCCTTGGTGGTTATATATTTTAAATATAGCAGTGTGTACATGTCAGTCCCATACTGCCTAACCATCTCTCCCCACTACCCTTCCCCCATGGTAACCAAAAGTTCATTCTCTAAGTTGCTTTTTTTTTTTTAAACTTTAAAATAATAAAGGATGAAAAACAAAATGGTTAAATTTCCATACCAAAATAAGTGAAATGTTTCATTTTCTTTTAGATATGTAAAGTGTCTTACCCAGAGTATGAGAAGAAACTTTGGTTTCCTTCCCCTCACGTTTACAAAGCTGTAACTAAACATTTTAGCAGTTAAGCAACTCTACAATGAATTATCTGGTAGCTTCCAATATAATAAATTACTCTTACCAACTAAATATTATGCTTTCTTTTCATAATTTACCTGTTTGGTTGTCAAAGTTTAAACATAGCATAATACAACGATTATACTCTTTAAAATACCATGGGCACTTAAAATGTGTAACTGAACAAAATAGAAAAATCCCATGGAAAATGTTTGCACACAGGGGTAAATCGTGACAAGAACTTTTGCTGAAGTTTCTCTATGCTTCTCCAACATTACCTTGTGTGATTCAAGTACTATTTGTTATTGAGACTTGTCATTCTCAGTTGACTAGTAAATTTAATGCACTTTAGCCAACGTTTCAAATCTGAGGCAAATAAAACCTAGGTGGTTTATTCGTGGGCCTAGTACCAAGACCTGCCAAGGGAGTGTTCTTAAGCGTTTTAAGAGAGAAAACTCAGTTTATGTTGTTAAGCCACCGGTTTGAAAGCAACATCCTCGGGCAGTTGACGTTTACCACATAATGGTGAGGTAAGCGGCCCAGTCATCAAAGGACCCTTTTTGAAGTCCATGAGTCATTGAAGTCTCCAGCAGTCCTGGAGTCCAGGCTGAATTTCTTCACTCGCTTGTCTGGGAACCCGTCTCTCCTTAGCTGTGTAGCATTAACTGGCTCCGCTGCCGGCAGGATGACAGCTGATCCCGCACTCTTCAGGGCGGGCTCGTGTCCAGGTGCACCTATCTCCACCGTCAAACCCACTTCTCTCTCGCGCGGCGGTCTTGGGCCATCAGGACCAATTTCGGGGTTTTCTTTAGCCAGTGAGACTCTGCAGAACAGGTTCCAAAAGAAAAACAGGAGGCAGAGGAGGAGTAAGAAGTAACTATTGGTAAGAGTCAAAACAAATGACACTCCACCTGTAAGACGCGACGACGAGCACCCCACTTGGCTGCGGAAGCCACCGGGATGCACTGAACTCCTCCCGCCAACCGCCTGCCTCTTCCCCCAACTGCCCGCCCTAGTCACGGTCACGTGACGAGGGAGCGGCGCGCGCCGGCCGCGGCGCCGATTGGCCGTCGGCGGGAGCGCGGGGTTTGATGGGAAGGAGTTGGCCGGGCTCATCGCTCTGTCACTGGCTGCTGCTGTCCGCTCCGGAGGCGGACTGCGCGGTGGTGGCCGAAACTGGCCGAGGTGGACGCCAGCGCCGGGCTTTGCCCGTTTCTCCTTGAAGGTAGAGGGCTCAGAATGAGGGTCATTGGGATGGTTCGGCAGAAGGGAGGCGCGCTGAGCTTTTCCCTGGGAAATACGCTTCCGATTACCTCGCTTGCCTCTCCCAGGCGCCTCCGCCTCCCGCCGAGTGGCCTACCAGTTCGGCGGCGGCGGCTACTCGGGCTCCTGCCTGGCTGAGCGCTGACCCCGTCTCACCGCCTGATCCCCTTGGTTTCCCGGTGCAGTGGCTGGGATGGCTCTGGAGTGCTGGAGACACCTTTTTGTCTCCGGAGGGGAGTTGGTTCCCCAGCCTTTTTTCGGAGATTCGAGGCGGGGGTGGTGGTGCGGTGACTGGGTTGAGCTGAGCACCGTTCCTTTGGCCCACCTCCCTGTCCGAGCGAAGGGAAAGATGGTCCTACAGTAAGCCATCGCTTTGCGTGGGTTCTACCCTTGTCATCTTTTGCTGAGTTGTGTGCGGAGGCGCCGCGAGTTGGAGAGATCGGGAGGGACCGAAGACTGTCAGTGTCATACTGCTCGGCCCAGGCGTGTGGGCGTGGATTCTGTGCTGCTTAGAGAAGCCTCTTTTCAGCCGTTGTCCTTATTTGAGCGATGGTGGGGTGAAGGGAAGGGCGAGATTGCGTGGGTGTCATAGGCCTGGCAGAAGAAGAGCAAATCTAGACCGCATCAATAGTTTTAATTCTTGAATATTGTGTTGGGGGATTAAGAGAAAGTTGGGATTGGTGCACTCAGTTTTGCTGATGGTGCGCTCGCTGTACTAAGTAAAATCTGTGACTCACTGAATTTTCCATGTTCCGTTTTTCCCAGTAGGCTTCTGGTTTGTGGTGCCTATTGTCGACTGTTTTCTCCTTTCTCTGTGGCCTGGGTGTCACTGTTGACAAAATTGTTACCACACAAAATTCAACAGCAGTTTGTGTGGTTGTTGAGAAAGCTTGATTTCAGGGATGTGTTCAAAGTGGCAGGGCATTGCTAATTTCTTGTCCTCAACAGCCCCCGTAGTTCAGTTTTAGGAGAATCAAGTTGGTTTTGAACACATTTTTAAACGAGTGATGCATTTACAATTAGAATTTCAGTTTTTCTGTCATCTACTGGGATGAGCACAATACTGTTAAAAACCTTAGTGTTCATATATTATTAACTTGAAAGAATATAAGGAAGAAATGGCTTACAACAGGTATGCTTTGTTATAGAAATCTTTCCAATCAAATAGTCATTTTTTGAGTAGTATTTAGTTTAGAATGACTATTGACTTACCGTGAAGACCAGAACTTAATCATTAAATAATAAAAGTGCTTTTAGAAGTGTACTTCTTTTCAGTAATTTTGTTTTTGAGCAATAAATGTGGTGATTTGAGATATTTCAGAATTGTCTTTTCAGTTAGGATATTTGGAAGTTAGAGTTCTAGAACAAACCTTTTTAATCTCAAGTTGAGTAGTCCAGTGTATTATAGAGGTTTCTATTGGTGGTGGCTGAATCGTTTCTACTTAAGTTTGGAACTTGATAAAACTAAACTTCCTTTGCTGTTAAAGGCCCTACAGGGTTATTTTAATGGAAGAGTTATCAGAGTATTTTGCTTTATTTTTTATACTGGAGGAAACGAGGGCAATACAATTTCAGTTTAAAATGCAAGCTAATTTTGTTTTCCAATTTTAAAATTATGAAACAGTTTCTTTATAAGAAGGTAGAAAGAAATGTGTTCCATATGAGAAGTGTTGCTGTACTACATGTGTTTTCTGGTAATAGTAATAAGTTCTATAGTTTATTATACACTTCATTATTTGTTGAACACTGTGCCAAATGATGTATGATTTCATTTAACTCATGCAACAATTATGTGAAGTGTATTTTCACGGCTAAACAAATGCTGAACTGAGGCTTGGAGAGTTTAGTTTCTCCAAGATCACATAGCTAGTGTGTGGTTGAGTCATATTTTGAATCCAGACCTTTTTTATTCCGTTATTTCAATATGAATTGAAGTAAGCTGAAAATTTAAGAATAACATGTCCTGAGATTTTAAATTCTGACACTTAAACCTGAGTGTGAATAGCAGTTAGTAGAAAGCATTTGAATAATATGGTGGGCATCGTTATTTATTGAAAAACACATTAGATGCACCCAGCTCTTACGGTCATGTCAGGTCCCATTATATCAAAGTGGAAGGAGACTCTTTGTACATGTTCATAGAAGAGTTCTTGGAATAGGCCAGTTGAGATTGAACCATCTGTCCACTCAAGGGCAAGCAAATTGATTTATGCTTCAGAAAAAAATGCTAGTAGTCTGATTCTCATGTATTTTCCATGTGTTGAAAGGAAACAGAGATGGACTGGAGAAAGGGAACAGCCACAGCAGTAAAGACAATTTTTGTTGAGAAATTAGGATGTGTCCGACACTGCTGTAAATACTTGAGAATGCGTTATGTAAATACTTTAGAATGCTTTTTAACATTTGAGAGGGTTCTTATCTGTCACTCTTTTGCAGATGAAGATAATGAGTAACTGAGAGGTTAAGTAATTTATTTGCCCAAGGTTTCATAGTAATGTTAATGTTTCATTAATACCAAAACAATTCTCCAAGCAAATAATTGATGTGAAAGTTGGTATTAATTGTAGTATTATGCATATATTTCATATGACATGTATTTTAAAAGTGATATGCAGTAAACAAGTAGAGGCAGTACTTGCAGACTTCTAGTACCAGTTCTGCCCCTACCTGGAGGTACATGATTTTGGCACATCATTTAGCTTCTCTTCTATGTAGACTTAAGCATTCAAATTTAATCAAATAAAGGAATTGGGCTACATGATACACTGTACCAACTCTGGATCTTGTGTTTATAACTTTCCACTGCAGTAACCCCATTTACCAGATGTTTGAGAATGTCTGAGGTGCTTTTATGTACAAATAATTCAGTCTAATCTACAGAAAGATTTTATTTCTGATTTTGAGTTGCTGGAAATAATTTGTTTTTTTTTTTTGGCCTTTTTTATTGAACTATAGCTGATTTACAATATCATATAAATTGCAGGTATGTAACTTAGTGATTTACAATTTTTAAAGATTATTCTTGATTTATAGTTATAAAATGTTGGCTATATTCCCTTGCTGTACAATATATCCTTGTAACTTATTTGTTTTATACATAGTAGTTTGTAGTTCTTAATCCCCTATCCCTAACTTGTTGCTTTTTACAAAATCAAAACTAAAATACTGTGTCTGGCTCTTCTATTAGTACTTACTGTCTTTGGGAACTTAGCAAAATATTTCACTTCTGTAGCCTCAGTTTCCTCATTTGTAAAACAGATTGATAATAGTATCTATTTGACAAAATTTATGAAAAACATTTGTTTTAGGGCTTGCTAGAAGATTGAGTACTAAGTGTTTAAATATTATTGTTGTCATTACTTTCAAATGTTAAAAAAATCTAGTTTATGGTAGCTGTTAACTTGGAGGCACATCACTGTTTCTTTTCAAACCAGAATGTGTAGGTCAGTTGTGTACAAATCACTGTCCTATACATCATGCATACGTGGGATAACGTATACTTTGAAAGTATACAAGTTAAGTGGTTCATCTGAATCTTCCCTCCTCAGTCACGTGTCTTGGTGATTTTTAGCATTTTATGGTTTTGAGATCTATTTAATGTCTTAGCTTAGAAATTTTAACTTTTATTCATTAAAGTTCCTGGGTTTCCTACAACCACATTTTAGAAATTTGAATACTGAGTTACTATTGAAGGATTAATAATAATATTTAGATTGCAACTTAAGTGTGACTTTATAGCATTGATTACATTTATAAACTGCAGAAATTGTTAGGATAGATGATAGATATTTCTGTCCATGAAAGTCACTTTGTAAGTTTTATAATTAGATTTTTTGTTACTTCTGTAACCAAGAAAGTCCAAGGTAGGCATGCCTTATGCTAATTCCAACCTAAAAGTAGTATCTCAGAGTGTATGTACTTACTTGGTGCTGGCATTATTTGGTGATTACATTTATAGGTTTTAAAAAATATAAGAATTATGGCCTAACTTTTTTTTGGGTGGAAATGAAGCAGTTTTATGTTGGTAGTATATAACTGTAACCTTGTAAAAATATGTAAGTTTGAAAATATACCTCCACTATTTCAATTTAAAAGAATTAAAAATTATATAATTATTGACTGGTAAATTGATTTAGGTTATAATATTGCTGATACATTTTTTAAATGTATGGTAATATTTAATATAGCTTCCCTTGTGGCTTAGTGGTAAAGAATCTACCAGCAATTCAGGAGACTGCCTGCAATGCAGGAGATGGCGGTTTGATCCCTGAGTTGGGAAGATCCTCTGGAGAATGAAATGGCAACCTACTCCAGTATTCTTGCCTGGAGAATCGCATACATTTGAGAGTCATAGAAAACCAACCAAAAGATGGGGCTAGGAGATACAACTACCTGACATGACACTTTAACTGGAGGGGCTCAAACAGAGTTTCAGAGAGAAGTGCTTATTTGGGTGTTGACTGGTTGTGGACAGACCAGGAGTCTGAAGATAGAGTTCCTTTGGGTAATGTTTCTTCTGAGTTATTGGGCAAATCACTTGATTTCTTTCCACTTAATTTTTTTATCTGTGAAATGGTAGTAATGAGGATTGTTCTGTGAAAACTGGTAATATTATTAACTTTAATGTACAGAAAAGAAAATTATGGCTCAGAAACATTAAATGATATGCTCATTGTCACAGGTAGCCTTGTAACCCTTATTTTCTTACTTAGAATCCAGTTGGCTTTCTATTATTGTAAAGTGATGTTATTCTGAACATTGTAGAGCACCCCTAACTCCAAATAACTAGTTTAGTTGGGAGACAGCCAAATGATAGAAATGGCTGTGTTTAAAACTGGAGAATAAAAGTATAGCAGAACTTTTCTTGCAAGAACAACATAGGGGACCTACTTTAAGGAACAGAAAATTGCAAAATGGTATAAATATACACTTTTAAAATGCCTCGCGACTTAAAAAGTCCTTCCAGCTTTATTTTCACTTTTAAATATGTTCTGCCTTGGAAGAAAGATTTTTTAAAAGGTGGACTATCTGCAAGTCTATCTGAATTAAAATCTCACATAAGTGGAACCCAAGGAAATTAATATTTTATAGTATTTTATTTATTTTATAGTATTGCAACATTTAAATTTTATAGTGAGTATGCTGTATATTTAACTTAAACTTTAAAAATAATTGCTTTATTTCTAGCTGTGAATTCCTTTGGACAACTGATGATATTTATTATTGTGCCCAGTTTCTACAAATGAAAAATGGGTGGATTATTTTCTCGATGGAGGGTAAGTTAGTTTTCTTTACAATAGTTCCTAGTCTAATGTAAAAGTGTCCCATAAAGTTATTTGTAAAGGTGTCCTTTGTGGTGTAGACTTGAGTAGTAGTTTAATATTATCCCTAACTATTTAATTTTTTTTCCTTCTTGTGAATTTGTTTTTTATTTGGACTTTAATGGTTATACTTGCTTTATAGGTGTCTCATGTCTCTGTTTAACAGGATTATTTCACCTTGACTTATGAATTATTTTTATTTCTCTCTTTATACCTTCATGTGCAAATGGTTATCTTTTTTTGTTTTCATAGTACCTAAATTTCAATCTTACTTGAAAGATAGTTGAAATTATTCTATGCAGTACCTAATGCTTTTATAGGTTGTATCTTTTTGCTTAAAGCTTATCACAAATATTTACTGAAGTCATACTAGATGTACTTTTAGGAATTACTAGGTTAAACACAATTAAAAATAGAGTTTTATTTTATTGGCTAAGTCTTTAAATTTAGGGTTATAAAATATATTGGTAAATGCTCTTCTTCAATATAGGAGAAGGTAATGTAGTCTAGGACAAACTGCTTTGCCTATTTTTTTTACTCCTTTTTACCATAATAATGGAATCTAGCAGTACTTGATATACAGTTTAGTTTTTAAACTATTGCTGGAACTGCTTTGCTTTGGATTGACGTTTTATTGATACTCTCCACCTCCCTCACCCCACCTTTAAAACCTGATAATTGAATTTATCTGTTTTTCCTTTGTCTTTCTTGTTAGGTTGAACCATATGAAATTACCAGTCTTCAGCAGTTTTGACTACATAAACAGCAATTTCATATGGTTTAATCTAATATTAATAATTCCTGTGGGCACTACAATGAATTGGTTATCACTACCCTGTTAGATGGTTGAGTATATAATTAGTAATTATTTTTTCAAGTGTTATGTGAGCCATTTTGGCTGATTTTTATTCTAGGTGATATAAAAAATGTCTCTGAAAAACAAGCTCTGTTGTAACGAAGTATTCTTAGATGCCCTTTAAAAATCTGATCTTCAGAAAAGTACTTTAGGAATTCAGAGTGAAGGTAGCTAATTGGTTTTTGACCCCCAGCGTCCTAAGTGAACTTTTAGCAATAGTAGATCAGAACAACTTTAGTTTTGAATTTTAAAATAGAATTTATAGTTATAATAATTTATTATAATTATTTAGAATTAATAATTTATAATAATTTAATATAATTCTTTTGAATAATCATATCTAAGAAAAGCAAATTATCTCTCAGTAGTTTCTGAGTATGTTTTATTGGGGTTAAGAAGGGTAAACATTGAGCTACAGAGTTGAAAGTACTTTTGGGCCTAAAAATAAGTTAAATAGGAGCATCTTATTTCTTATTTCTTTAGTCTTGTGTAATTTTGTTTATACTTATAATTTTTATTTAAATCTAAATCTCATTTGTAAATAAACAGGAATACATATTGCTTGATAATACTGAAAAAACTTAGTTTTGGATTGAAATGTTCTTTTATGATTAAAAAAGTCAAAGTGTTTCCAAGTTAGCAATAACAAGCTATTTCTATTTATATAACAGACGAAACCTTCCACTGTAGAGGTTCTGGAAAATATAGATAAGGTATGTTCTTTGGCTCTGGGGTGTTACATAAATATTATTTCAGTATATATTACTTTGGAGACTAGATCTGGTATGGGAATTTAGAGGTGATATACAGTAAGCCTGAGAACTTTCATGTTAAAGTCCAAAGTCTTATCAGTGACTTAAGAACTCTGTGTCAAATAATAATGACTGTTAGAATGAAATTAGATCTACGGCATGGTGTAAATCAATGTTACACCATTATAGATAAGTAGATTATAAAATAGTCTGCAACTATTTATATCAGTTTGCAAACTTCACAGCTTTTTACAGTTTCTATCATAAAAAATACTTATTCTTTGGGAATATTGAGAATGATGAATAGATTGAGGGAATCTAGTATGGATCATTGTTTCAATTTTTATTAATCCTTTTTATAGTCACTTTTTTTTTGGCCTTATACAAGGAGAATTACTACTTGTTTGTTTTAACAAATACTGTTTATTGATGCCAATTTTATACCTCTGAGCTTTGCTAGTTTGATAGGTTATCAAATATCATTTTTAAATATCTTGCATAAAAAGATGTGTCAAATCATTTTAGGCATTTTAATATATTTTAAACTTCATTTTTAATTGTCTTTTCATATTATGTTCTGTTTCAAATATCAGGGTATTATATTTCATTGAATTTTTTTTTTTTTATTTCATTGAATTTTAAGGGTGGTTTCTCTATAACTTCTCTATCATGTTAAATGTTTTTTTTAAACAGTTTATTTTCTTTATGAATTTTTCTCTTCACAGGAAATCCAAGCGTTGGAAGAATTTAGGGAAAAAAATCAGAGATTACAAAAATTATGGGTTGGAAGATTAATTTTGTACTCTTCAGTCCTCTATCTGTTTACATGTTTAATTGTATACTTATGGTATCTTCCGGATGAACTTACAGCAAGACTTGCCATGACACTCCCATTTTTTGCTTTTCCGTTAATGTAAGTAAAATATTCTTTTTGTTGACTTTTCTTCTTTCTGACTAGATAGTTTTAATATAGTCAGTTTCTTTTTATTATGAAATATAGTACTGTTGCAGATTGAATAAATTTCCTTTTTTTTTGCAGTTTGAAAACTATTTCTTTAAAAAAGTAGAACAGTTGTTCTAAACCTTTATTTACAGTCCAGTATACTTGACGAATATGACCCAGTGACATTTGTAATAATGGTTCTATATGGTAAGCTTTTTGTGATTCTCTAATAGATGGTCATGCTCCCTAGGAGTATTGGGCATGGAGTGGGCATTTCTGATTGTGGGTAATAGTAAGTGAGGGAACGCTTATAAAACAAAAAGAACAAATCCCCCAGTGATTCCGAATGTATTCCATTCTCCCACTATTCCCCTCTTTTTTGTAACTGCTATAAAGCAATTGACCCTTATTATAGAAATATTTTGTAATATAGTACTTTACAGGAGGTGTGTCATGATTGAAAATTTTGACAGAAAGTTGAGTGAAAAATTTGTTAAGTCAGCAAATATTTATAGGTACCAATTGTGTAAATGTTGGATTATTGTGGTTTATTGTATACAAAAATACTAAACCTTTGTCCATAGATCTTAGACTGCATACATTAAGTATAATGAGTATTATGAGAGTGTCAAATGGTCTGGGAACATTTGACAGGGTCCCTAACACAGTCTGGAGTGGAGGTGGGGGTCAGAGAGGTGGAGGTGGGGGTCAGTCCTTTGTTTTTTACTACTGCTGCCACAAATTTAGTGATTTAAAGTAATACCCATTTATTATATCACAGAAGTAAGTCAGAAGTCCAGGTAGTTTGGGCTTTTTGCTTAGGGTCTTGTGGGTTTAAATCAGTTATCAGCTGGCCTGGAGTCTCTGGTGGGGAGAATCTGCTTCTAGGCCCAAACGAGGTGTTGGCTGACTTCTTTTGTCTCTCTCTGATTTCCTATTTTGTCCTTGATTGGGAGAAACTTCTGCATTAAGGACTTAGCTGATTATATTAGATCCACCAGAATAATCCAGGTTAATCTTCCTATCTTAAAATCAATTGAGTAATAATTATATCTGCAAAGCCCCTTTATAGCAGTACCTAGATAACTGTTTCTATAACCAGAGAATGGAAATCTTGGGGAGAGAGAGGGAGGATATCTTTAGAATCCTGCCTACCGCAGCCTTTCGGAGGAAGGGATGTTTGAGTTTGAGATCTGAAGGTTGAATATGTGTAGCAAGGGTGGTGTGATATGGGTAGGTAGTGTAGTAGACAGAAGGAACGGCATATGTGAAGACGCCGAGGGAAGATAGAGCATGTAGGTTAAAGAACTGAAAGAAAGCTGAATACTGGATTATGGAGAAAAATCTGGTTAGGTGAAGGATATTTCTTGTGGGCCTTATAGTCCGTGATAAGGATTTTAGCTTTTAATCTAAGAATAGTGGGCAGCCACTGAAGACTTTTAAGAAGTATGACGTGATTGTATTGTTATCTTGAAAATACCACTGAGGCTACAGCATGGAGAGTAAATTAGAGGGGGTAAGAGTGGATCTGGAGCAGCAAGGTAAAAGGTTATTGTAGCTGTCCAGGAGAGAAATAACGGTAATTTGCACTTGAATGGTGGTAGCAACGTTGGAGAGGAACAGATGGTCTGAATGAAGTGGATGGGTTGAAGAGATTTAGGAGGTAGAATTGAGGTAATATGGAGAGGTTCTTCGTGATTGGTTGGATATGGGGTGAGGGGGAAGAATTGCATCAAGGATAAAATTGAAGTTCATAGCTTGGGAAATTTGGTTGATGGTAGTGTCATTCATCTGAATAAGCAACAACATGAGGGGGAGCAGGTAGGTGACCCACTGAGACCGCAATACTTGTGTTCTATCCAGACAGAGCTGCTGAGTGGGATGGTTGAAATTTGAATAGAAGGTACAAATTTAGGATTTGGCAGTATGTAAATATTAGTCAAAGCCATCACTTGTTCATTCAGTAAATATTGAGTACCTGCAGTGTATTAGGTTTGGAGCTAGCCCCCAGAGATAATATCTTTGTCGTCATGGAGCTTGCATTCTTTTGGGGTTGGACAGACAAAAAATGAGAGCCAAGTAAACAAACACAGTTAATTTAGAGAAAGATAAGTACAATGAGGGAAATAAACAGGTGATGTCATAGAGAGGAGTGGTTCAAAAGGCCTCTTTTGAGGACCTGGTATTTGAGGTGAGAACTAAAGTATGAGAGAGAACCAGTATGGAAAGAGTTGGAATATATGGAAGATTATTTATATATACAATGTAGAATAGCATGTATACCTACAGAGAGATATAGGAAAGGATTATCCTCAAATTAATTATCCTCAAAATTATCCTCAAAATAATGTAATTTTCTCTAGGCTTTGGAATTTTAAGTAATCACTTCTTTCCATTTGCTTTTTTGGTGTTATTTGAATTTTTAATATCAATGTATTCTTCAAATTAAAAACAAAATTCCAAGAAGATCTTTCCAAAAGAAAACGCAAAGCCTGTGAAGTATGAGAGTGTTACTTAGGCAAGGGTCAAAAACATAGGTATATCTGGAATGTGTGAGGAGAGGATGAGCAATGGAGAGGAAGAGCAATACAAGGTAAGCTTGCACAATCTAGATCATGGAGATCACAGAGAGGAGTCTGAATTTCATTTTGGGTGAAATGGTAAATGTGTAAAGGTTTAGGAGAAGATGGCATGATGATATCTAAGTTAAGATCATATGCACTGTCTTAGGGAGATGGAGTAAGAGGAGGACAAAAGTAGAAGCCAGGAAATCAGCTCAGAGGCTGTTATAGAAGTTTAATTTAAAAATGAATTGGATTGGACTTCCCAGTGACAGTAGAGATGAACAAATGATTTGGAAATATTTTGGAAGTAAAACTGAGACAACTTGATGGGAAGAAATGGAAGGTAAGGGAAAAGGAGGAATCAGGGTGATAAGTTTTTTGCTTTGACATTGGTGGGTAGGATCTTTTCCTTTGGGACTTCTATAGTAAACATTTTTTGTTTAGTCTTTAGGAACTCCTGGAGCTGATACAATTTTAACTTTGTGTGTAGGTTAAAGAGCCAAAAATCAAGTGCATGCATATTACAAAATAACTGTTTCTGCCACTTAAAAGTTTTTTCTTCTCTTTTGAAATCTGTTGGAATGCTTCTTAACCCCACATGTAGTCACAGATTTCATAATGCTGAGCTGCTTTCCCTTGTTTCCTTCCTATTTTTTTTTCCTTTAAATGAAGAGAGAAAAATTCAGAAAGCGAGTAAGTGGGAATATTATTTAAGTGTCTTTACATACTTAAACTTCACTTGACATCCATTTCCATATAAAAATTAATTTTCTGATTATAAAAGATTTTTTATCTAGTTGTAAAAGAACACCTGTCAGGAAACTCTACTGTGTTAATTCCAGTGCCTATCCACAGATTGTCATCAGCTATTTTGACTCAAGAAGACTTTTTTCCCCCCAAATAAATCATACACTGTTTTTAAAAGTAAAAAATACTTAGTTTCTTTAAAAATGTTTGTTATTTCTTCCGTTTGATCTTTCTACTCTTTTGAGTATGAAACTTTGTTATCCTTACTGTGTCCTTCTGCTTGTTCTGCATCAGCTACATCTAGTATTTCTCGGCATGTTACACTTCAGAGCTGTTTCTCGGCCTCTCATTCACATCTGTGACCTGATTCTCTGCTGCAGCTTCTATTTCAGTGTGCTCGTCACTTTTGGAAGCATAGCCCAGTTATCCAACAAAGAATAGAATTGTCCTTCTGATTGATGACAGTCAAAAGCGTGAAATAAAATATAGCAACCTGAGAGGGAATGTGGTAAATAGAAAGAAGACTCACCACAGGACATTTTCTTTTGCGTGTAATGTGAGCTGTTGCCCAAGCTTACCTCTGGGCTGTTTTTCATTGGAAACTTTTTTTTTTTTTTGAGGTTTTTTTCCCCCTTTGGAAACTTTTTTTTTTTTTGAGGTCTTAGCCAGGTTTTGCTTAAAGAAATGGAGGCAGAAGAAGCAATAAAATGCTTTGCTTCACTCTCATCACTGTCTACATTGTTAAAGTTTAGACATCTACCTCATAACTACAAGAAGTGATTGCTGTCTCTGCATTCCAAGTTTCCCAAATGCTTTTACTGGCAGAGAAGTTATAGATTTAGGACTGAGCATATATTGCCTAATCATAACTATTCCAAAATTATCTTTTATGATAGAATATCAGTACTCAAGATTTTATTATGTCTTCTTTTTAGGATGTAATATGGAGGAACTTGGTGAGATTCCAATCTATTGTTTTTCTGTTTTTCAGATTTGATAATATATTTATATTTTTCTGATCTCTCCAAGTGTTACTAAAACTGAAATTATGGTGAACTGATTTCATAGGAATTATTAAGACTGCATGCTCCATAGTGAGGGAAGTTCTGGGTTACAATTAAATTTTTATATTTCTGCATTATGCTGGCTGATAAATGCATTACTTTGGGA
Organism: Dama dama; assembly: GCF_033118175.1. Lineage (NCBI taxonomy): Eukaryota > Metazoa > Chordata > Mammalia > Artiodactyla > Cervidae > Dama > Dama dama. The sequence continues at coordinate 24,110,130 of NC_083713.1, forward strand.
GCTGGCTCATTTTTTGGGTGAACAACCATAAAGTTCATCTCTATCCTTAACTAACTCTTGGAGCAATCTTATAAACTTTTATTTCTGGATACCTTATTCTTACAAGTTATACGTTTCTAGAAATTCCATTCAAAAGATCATTTCAGAGACCAATTAGCATAAAATATTGACTTCCCCATAGGATTTAACCATGTTTTCTTTCCTTGTATGTGTGTTTTCCTCTTAAAATGAGTTTATGAGGGGGAGAATTTAAGCAAAGTAACTGAGGCAGGTGGTTTTGTTCTGTTTCATATGTTTTCTTACTTTTCTGCTTGAAAGCTGTTTGAGGATAGAGCTTTGATCTTATATTGATACAATTTTTATGCCTCTTTCCCACTTTCTCTTCTCCCAACCAGCTTGTGATATGTATTTCCTCAATCCCTCTAGATAGCTAACGGACATAATTTGTAGCCTTTTGAGGAAAGTTAAAAGTTTGTTTCATGGACTCTAATAATAAAGTATCAAGTATAATAAAGTATCTCTCATCAACTATAGTTGTAAAGAAGAAGGTATCTGAACATCTCTTGATATTTACTCAAGGAGACTACTTAGTTTTTGTAGGTAAGAAAATAGTTTGCAAGCATCCCTTTTATAATATTGATAGCTATTAAAACATAGATATTCACTTGATAGAAATTTGTATTTAAAGAATTATGTACTGAGACATAATTGAGACAAATCCTGTTCTTGGATAGGGAGATTCAGTATTGTAATGAGATTGGTTCTCCCTAAATTAATCTAAAAATGTGTAATCACAATAAAAATACTAATGATACTTAAAAAATCTTGGTACACTTATTCCATAATTTTTAATGGAAAAATAAGCACATAAGAATGTCTTGGAAAATCTAGAAAAGGAGTAGAGGTCTACCAGGCTTCAGATGCATTATAAAATTTCATTAAGTAAAAGTTTGCTCTAAATAGAGACACAGACCAAAGGAAGAGAGACACAAGAATCCAGAAATAAATCTCCAAAGGAATTTTTATTGCATATGGATTTTATACATGATAAAGATAACATTTGAACTCATTGGGGGAAAATGGTGTTGAGTTATATCTCCCTTTCCATTATAAAATAAAAAAATAAAGCTTGTATATATATGGAATTTAGAAAGATGGTAACAATGACCCTATATATGAGACAGCAAAAGAGACACAGATAAAAAGAACAGCCTTTGGACTCTGTGGGAGAAGTCGAGGGTGGGATGATTTGAAAGAATAGCATTGAAACATGTATATTACCATGTGTGAAATAGATGACCTGTCCAAGTTCGATGTATGAAACAGGGCACTCAAAGCTGGGCACTGGGACAACCCAGAGGGATGGGACGGGAAGGGAGGGGGGAAGGGAGTTTGGGACTGGGGGACACATGTACACCCATGGCTGATTCATGTCAATGTATGGCAAAAACCACCTCAATATTGTAATTAGTCTCCAATTAAATTGATTAATTAAAAAATAATTCTACTCAACATTGTTTAATAAAAATTATTTTCTTAAAAAAATAAAGCTTGTTCATTATACCAAAATAAATTATTTCTATTTGTCTGAATGTGAAAATAATTTTTGCTAAAGCCTTTGATGATTAAATAAACTGACAAAATAGTCAGTTGAGTTCAGTTCAGTCACTCAGTTGTGTCCAGCTCTTTGAGACCCCATGAATCGCAGCACGCCAGGCCTCCCTGTCCATCACCAACTCCCGGAGTTTACCCAAACTCATGCCCATCGAGTCGGTGATGCCATCCAGCCATCTCATCCTCTGTTGTCCCTTTCTCCTCCTGCCCCCAATCCCTCCCAGCATCAGGGTCTTTTCCAATGAGTCAACTCTTCGCATGAGGTGGCCAAAATATTGGAGTTTCAACTTCAGCATCAGTCCTTCCAATGAACACCCAGGACTGATCTCCTTTAGGATGGACTGGCTGGATCTCCTTGCAGTCCAAGGGACTCTCAAGAGTCTTCTCCAACACCACAGTTCAAAAGCATCAATTTTTCGGCGCTCAGCTTTCTTCACAGTCCAACTCTCACATTCATACATGACCACTGGAAAAACTATAGCCTTGACTAGTTATATATACCGAGACCTGTATTTTTTCACTTTTAGCTTTATGTATTGCTAAGTCTCATCTTAAAACATTTCAATAAATTGGATGGGTTTTAAGTAGTTGGTAGAAAGCACTTAAATTTGGCAGAAAGGTCCAAATAAGTAAAAACTCCTTTGTATATGATGATTGCTGAAAAATCATCAGAGATTTATGGAATGTTAATCCTTCAGTAAAAATGAGGAAGGTTTATGTTGCTAAGTTTTAGACATTCTGATGCATTTAACTTTTATCATTTTTAACTTTAATACAATAAAAACACTTAATATGAAGGATTTAAAATGTTTACTGAATCTAGGATATAATTCTGTTTTATTGAAACTCCAATTTTTCATGTTAGAGCACCTTTATAAATTTACAGTGCAAGTCACTGATAATATTCAATAGAAAATCATGCTGACTGACTTTTCAAATAACATCAAGTTCATTCAGAAAGGAATAACAGAAATAATTTAATGAATGTGAGTTAAGGGTTTTTAGTATGTCTTAGTATTACTGTCTTGGAACTGACTGTATATATGAACTTAACTGATTTTCTATACTAATTTTGTATTGAACCATAATAATTGTCTTATTGTTTCTTTTTAAAATTTTACTTTTTGACCCTTTTAATTTTGTATTAGAGTGTAGCCGACTAACAATATAGTGATAGTTTCAGGTGAACAGTTTCTAATAAGTATTTTAGTTGATTCTCTGAGAGTTTACAAGTATGCAATCTTATTATTTGTACATAGCAATAATTTTACCACCTCCTTTTAGATTTTTTGGCTCTTTTCAGATCTTTTTTCCCCTCTTTGCTAATTGTGTTGGCTAATACTTGCAGGACAGTGTTAACTTACAGAGAAAATAATTGTCATCCTTGACTTGTTCTTTGGGAATGTTTCTAATTTCCCCATTGGGCATTATTCTGACTTTTGGTTTGAGACATATATTTTATGTTAAAGAATTTTCTAGCTTTCTGTATTTCATTTAGCTTTTTTTAAGAAACATAATTGAATTTTGTTAAATGCTGTTTCATCATCTATGGAGATAGCCAGATAATTTTTCATCTTACACCTCTATATATGATAGATTATATTAAATGCTGAATTCAAATGCTAAAATTTAGGTTTCTAGGAAAATTTCTACTTTCTTAGTTGCAGTCATTTTATGAAAAATTGGAAAGCTTTTCTTTCTTTTTAAATGCTCTGTAACAGTTTAAATAGTATTGGCATTATCTGTCCTTTGTAGGTTTAGTAGTATTCCATTTGAAATCTTTTTGGCTTAGTGTTTTTTAATAGTGGCGAGCTCGTAACAACTTTTAAAATTCAATAGTAGTTAATTTTTTAGGCTTTCTTTCTCTCCCAAGTTTAGTTTTATTAATCATTCTGCAGTTTTAAAATATATTTGCAGTGTTGTAATAGTAGTAATCACTGGCTCTAATTGATTTTTAAAATCTTCCTTGTAGCTATGATTGTTGCTTCCTTATTGTTTCTTATTTTGTATATTTATAATTCTTTTTTGATTGGATTGTTTTTATTAGCTATTTTATTCCAAACAACCAGCTTAGAAAATGACTTCTTTTTATTAATTATTTTTTCACACTTAGATTTACTTTATTCTTGTAACTCAAAATTGATGCTTTAATATATTTATTTTCATTCTTACTTCTTAACACAATACACAGTGCATATATTTGAGGCCATGGTATTTTCTGACTTTTAGTTTTATCCCACAGGACTTAATATGTAGTGATGTATATTTACTTTGGTTATTTTAAGACATCATTGCATTTTTTTTTAGTTTTTTCTTTTTTAAGTTTTTGTAATTTAAGAGTTATTTCTAGATGGCAGGGTGTGTTTGTATGTTTGGTTTTTTGGCTTTGTTATTATTTCTGTTTTTTTTTTCCACAATAGTAAAAGATATTTATCAGTTTTCACAATCAATAGACAAAACAATAAAAGATAGTCACAGTTGCAAGCCATAATAGGAACATGATTAATCTAACAGTATAAAATAATTGCAAACAATTTGGAAGATCAAGCAGTGATGTAAGTGAAAGTGCATACATGCACATGTTTTCATCCACCCAGCCAGTCTGTGTCTTTTGGTTGATAACATTTAATCCATTTACATTTAAGGTAATTATTGATCTGTATGATCCTGTTACCATTTTCTTAATTGTTTTGGATTTATTTTCTGTAGGTCTTTTCCTTCTCTTGTGTTTCCTGCCTGGAGAAGTTCCTTTAGCATTTGTTGTAAAGCTGGTTTGGTGGTGCTGAAATCTCATAACTTTTTTGGAATTGGCTTTTTAAACTCAGCATATTCTTGATATCCACCCAAAATGTTATATTCTTGTGATCCATTCAAAATGTTAAGTATAACAGTAATGCCTTTTTATTGCTGAGTAACCTTTCATGGCACTAATGTAGCACAGTTTGTTAGTCATATACTTGTTGAAGGACAGTTGGATGTTTTCCAGTTTTTGGCTCTTACAAATGAGGCTTCCATGAATATATGTGTACAGGTTTTTGTCTGAATGTAAGTTTTCATTTCTCTGGTGTATATACCTGAGTGTAATGTCAGAGGCACGTGTAAATACATGTTTACTTTTATAAGAAATTGCTGAACTTTTTTTTCAGAGTGTGTGTGTGTGTGTGTGTATTCAGTCGCTCAGTTGTGTCCGACTCTTTGCAATTCCATGGACTGTAGCCCGCTGGGTTCCTCTGTCCATGGAATTCTTCAGGCAAGGATGCTGAAGTGAGTTGCCATTCCCTTCTCCAGGGGATCTTCCCAACCCAGGGACTGAATCTGGGTCTCCTGCATTGCAGGCAGATTCTTTTCCATCTGAGCCAACAGTTTTTTTTTTTTTTCCCCCAGAGTGGAGGTACCTTTTTACACTTCCACTATAATGTTTAAGTGATCTAGTTTCTCTGCATCCTTGCCAGCATTTGGTATTATCACTATTTTCTAATTTGATCATTCTGATAGGTGTGTATTGATAGATCACTGTGGTTTTAACTTACATTTCCCTGATGGCTGTGATGTTGAACATCTTTTCATGTGTTTATTTTTGATTTGTATTATCTTCTCAGTGAAATGTCTATTCATGTCTGCTGTCTGATTTTCTAATTGAATTATTAGTCTTTTTGCTGTTGAGTTTTGAAAGTTCTTTATATATTTTAGATAGAAGTTTTTTGTTGGATATATGGTTTGTAAATACTTTTTCCCAGTCTGTAGTTTGTCTTTTCATCCTTATAAAGGATTTTTCACAGAGCCAAGTGTGTTATTTACAATTTTCCTTTTATGGATTGTGCTTTTGTTATCAAGAACCCCTCTGTAACAGGCTCACAGACTTAGGCAATGAGCTTATGTTTGACAGGGGGAAGGACGGGGAGGGATACCTAGGGAGTTTGGGATGGACATGTACACATTGCTATATTTAAAATGGATAACCAACAAGGACCTACTGTATACCACGTAGAACTCTGCTCAATGTTACGTGGCAGCCTGGATGGGAAGGGTGGATTTGGGGGAGAGTGGATATGTGTATGTGTGTGGTGGAGTCCTTTCGCAGTTCACCTGAATGTATCACAACACTGTTAATGGCTATACCTCAATGCAAAATAAAAAGTTAAAAAAAAAAACCTCCCCTGTAGCTGTAGGTCTTGAAGATTTTCTTCTTTATTTGCTGTACTTTTTTCCTTCTAACATTTTACATTTGAGTTCATAACCCATTTTGAGCCTGTTTTTAAATATAAGATGTGAGGTTACATTGAGATCCTGTCTGTCGCTTTCTTTCTTTGCCTGTGGATGCCCATTGCTTCAGCTGTATTTGTTGGAAAGAAACTTCATCCTTTTTAATGCTATAAAATGAGCTTTTTCTAGTTTAAAGCTTTGTTTGGTTGGGGGAGGTAGTCTTGAATTTAATTTTGTATCATATTATGATCAAACCTTATTTTGTGTGTATTTGCCTACTATGTTTTTTGTCCATTGTTTTATTTTCAACCTTCAAAAAACTTAGTTTTAGGTGTCAGTTTACGTTATAGGGTTGGTTTTTATTTTATGATATAGCCTGAAAGTCGTCTTGTTTCGCTCTGGTGAGCTTAGCTCATTTACATTCATTTAAATGAAAGATGTTGGTCTAAGTTTTGAAACATAATTTTCTATTTTGATTTTGGTTTGTATAACTTAGAAACAAAATATCTAGGTATGTGGTATGTTTACCTTTCGTCCAGTTATTTGTAAGAGGTTTATGTGAGAGTATGGGAGAAGGCAATGACACCCCACTCCAGTACTCTTGCCTGGAAAATCCCACGGACGGAGGAGCCTGGTAGGCTGCAGTCCATGGGGTCGCGAAGAGTCAGACACGACTGAGCAACTTCACTTTCACTTTTTACTTTTATGCACTGGAGAAGGAAATGGCAACCCACTGCAGTTTTCTTGCCTGGAGAATCCCAGGGATGGGGCGCACAGAGTCGAACATGACTGAAGTGACTTAGCAGCAGCAGTAGCAGTATGTGAGAGTATAGAGGCAAATCTTCCTACATTTTAGGCTATCTGTAGTTTTCCTTATGATCCAGGGTTTAGTATGTTAGTTTATTCAGCTTTTATTTGTCTCTGGCTAATAAGGTTAGGCAACTGTATATAAAATTTTTCATAATACAAAACTCTGCCCTGCTGCCATAGAAACAGAGTATTCTTTGTATATAGGGCATTTATGAGTGATTTCTCTTTAAGCCCTGATTTTTCTGTTTCATTTTTGGAACCAAACTGGGGAATTTCTGCCTGCAGCATGTGTATCTTGTTCTCACTGTAATAAACAGGAGTTCTAACCTTTACACTTTGAGAAGTTTATCTTCCCGTCTTTTAGTGAGATAAGCAGTTTTCCTTCTCTGCTTTTATTCTTTTGAGCCCCTGCATGATCTCTATTGTTTTGGGGAACTCTTTCACGTATTTTGAGAGATGAGTTTTAGCTTATCTTAATTTTATCAGAAAATGAATTTGTGTTTTTGTTTTTGTTTCCCTGCTGTTTGGATGATTTCCAAGAAGAGAAGGGGGAAATGGAGACTATGCCGCTATTCTACAAGTAGGAGTCAGTAGAAATATCCTTAATATCTTGACAAACATGTTACTGTATTGTCATAAATTATGTTTAATTTTTGGGAGAGCAACATCTTTGTTGGGATAACTAGAACACATATTCCTGAAGTACTTTAGTTCTTTTCCTAAATTTTATTTTAAAGAATTATCTATTTAAAAGAATTTCATTTAACTTCTCCTTAAAAAATAGCTAACTCTATTACAGTCTGTCTTTTTAAGTCTTGAAGACTTGACACTTAAAAATGTGTATTGTTTGACAGCTCCTTTTCTCCACCAGTTGTTCTGATAAAAACCAAAAGAAGAATTTGTTGTTCAGAAAGGGGTATTAGTAAGTTTTATTGTGAAATAAGGGACTGTATTTTCATTCTTATAACTTTTACACTTTGAAAATTACATATACTTTAACAAATATCTACCATTTAAGAAAATTAATAGGTTTCGTACAGAGTTTTAGTCTTTATCTCTGCAGTTCCTTCTCCTGTTTTCTCCTTATATGTTTTTTTTTTTTTCACCCCCAAATCATCTGTCAGTTTGCCACTGTTTCAGTGGGTTTCCAGTGGGGAAATATTGTGGGACTTTTCTACTTTGTAGAATATTTGAGGGTTGTCAGTTGTGTGTTTAACCTTTTTTTTCATCTCCCTTCCCTTGATAAAGAAGGCCGGTGTCCCTTTTTTTTTTAGTATGAGGGTAGTTGTCCAAGAACCATGTAGGAATCTGCTGCTGGTTATTTTGGTGTTTTCATGTCATAAAAGTAAACTGTCATAATACAAAAAACATGGACAAGTTATCTGTTGCTCTGTAACAAATTGCCCTAGAACTTTAGAGCTTAACAAATGTTTATTCTCTCTTTCAGTTCTTGAGGGGCAGAATGTGGGAGCAGCTTATTAGCTGGATGGTTCTGGCCCAGGGTCTTTTTTCATATATAAATTGCAGTTAAGCTATTGGCTGGAGCTACAATCATCTCAAGGCTTAACTAAGGCTAGAGAATTTACTTCTAAGCTCACGCGTGTAGTTGTTGGCAGGCCTCAGCTCCTTCCTGGCTGTTTGCCAGAGACCTCTGTTTTCATGAAATGGGCTTTTCTATAGAGTTCCCTGAAGGTCTTCATGTCATAGCAGCTGGCTTCTCTCAGAGTGAGTAATCCGAGAGAGAGAAAGATAGCAAGCTGAAGAGGAGGCCTGAGATGGAAACTGTATTTTTATAACCTAATCTTGAAGTGACATACTATCACTTCTGTCATATGCTATTGGTCACACAGACCAACACTGGTGAGAGAGGGCTACACAAAGTTCAGAGTTGTGAATACCAGGAGACAGAGTTCTCTGGTGATAACCCTGTAGGCTGATTCCTAAGAAAAGCAATGATATATTTAAGAGTGAAGAACTAGTTTTCATACATATTATTTGAATTTACATTTAGATACAATGTATTTCTTTTATAAAATGATGGATAATGTTTGTATACTTATTCTGATATGTTCTATGGAGAAAGGAATTTTGGTTTATTTACATTGAATTTAAGAGATGACCTGGACAAGTCTGTGATTAGGATCATTCTTCGATTTTCTTTTAACTCTCTTAATATCATTTGATGTCTTACTAATGTAAAACCTAAAGAATAACTCACAAAATTTATGAAAGGAGATGTTTAGCTGAATTTACTTGTCAATTATTTATTTGATTGTACTATTTTGGTTTTTTCTCAAGATAGCTTAACTTGTTTGGTAAAGTTCCCTCTAATATTCAATAACGGGGAAGGAGTATCAACTTACATTTGTATAATGCTCTGGATTTGTAAAATGTGTTTTTCCTAATGTATAGAAATAGATAAAGTTTTAGGGTTCTTATTTACCTAGTAAGAAGGAATTTTATAATTTGTTCTTAATCTTTTGGAGGATTCATAGATCCCTCTGAGAATGATAAGGGCAACAGTCTCTCCAGAGAAATGCACTTAGGTGCACAAAGGCAATTTCGTAATTTGGAGGGACCGTCAGGAGGTTCATGAATTTTGGATTGAGAATTCCTCCTTTGAAAACACAGGTAGATTTCTGGTGGCTTCTGAAAGGAGTGCTTTTTTATTTTCAAAATACAAAGGAAAACATTGTCTCTGACTGTAATTAGAAATGTGTATTTGTTTTCATTTAATGTGGCTTCTAATTCATGTATCCTAATTATGGTTTTTGTTTCTGATTTTTGCTTCTTGTATAGCATCTGGAGCATAAGAACAGTGCTTATTTTCTTCTTTTCCAAGAGAACAGAAAGAAATAGTAAGTTTAATTTTGAAGTTTTTATAAATACATTAAAAAAACCCATCTTATATGGTGTGTTGGTTTGTAACTGAATGACAGGTTATGAAATGGTATACTGAAATGACAGTGTGGTAAATATTGAGAAGTTGTTCACTTTAAAGCATCAGAAAGTTTATGAATGATCAAACTGGTTCTATTTTTCAGGTGTGTTATTTCTGTCTTGTCCATTTAGAATTTTTTTTACTCAATACACAAAATAAGTCATTTCTTTAGGTGAAGAGAAATCATACTGCTTATCTTTATAGGCAATTTATGTTATTAGGGGGTAAAATATAGTTAAACATCTTTTGATTTATTCTATTAGTTGCATCTATTCCTTTCAGTGTCACAGTGGTGTGGAATGTATTATTACCAAAACACAAAGCATGGTGCTTTTTATGCATTGATGGTATAATTGTACTAAAGAATACACATATATACTAACTACCATGTTAAGTATTCATCATGATAGTCCCAATACTCAGAAAAGCAATGTTAAAAAAATTAGAACATTTAAAATAGGATATCTCATCATAGCAGAATTTCTTTGTAAAACTAAAAAGTGAAAATGTATCTTCAAAGTAAGTTTCTGAGTGGCTTATTTCTGAAGTAAAGATAGCTATTTACCAGTTGTGAGTTAATTAAATTATGTAATTGCAGCAGATGAAAAAATGTATTTAGGGAAGATGCTTGCTTGGCTAGTAGCCTTTTTAGCAAGAACAATTGGTTGAAGAGTTAAGAACACTGGAAGCAACATAGTTCATTTAAAAACAAGACAGATGATTTCAAGTGATTGTCAGCTGGCTCTTTTTTTTTTTTTTTTTTGGCCACACTGTTTGGCTTGTGGGATCAGTTCCCTGATCAGAGATTGAACCTGGACCATTGCAGTGAAAGTGCTGAGTCCTAACCACTGGACTGCTAGGGAATTCCCTGTCATTGGTTCTTGATGAGTTGACAGATGTTACTGATACAGCTCAATTGTAGTTTATTTGAGGCGTCAGTACTGAACTTGAACTGACTAAAGACTTAGCCTCTGTAAACAGTCTGTGTAGAGCATGCTGGGAGAGAATATTTTTAAAGAAGTTGAAAAAGCACTAATTTAATACAACCAGAAGTGGACTCTGCTGAGATTCATTTACAACTGTTGGTGGTAAAAATATGTGTGAAGCAGAAAAAGGCTTAGTGGATTAATTTACAAAGCTCATGAAACTGTAAGGTGTTTAAATTCTGTGGTTATTCACTGTGTTGCTCAAGAGAAGATAGCAATACTTGCAGAGCATATTTGAACCTGTCATGGGTTATTGAACTCATAGTCAATGGGGAACTTCATTTGCTTTCACAGAGTTAATCATCATCAGTTATGTGATCTTTTATCAGAAATAGAAGTGGGGGTACTTCCCTGGTAGCCCAGTGGTTAAGAATCTGCCTTGTAATGCAAGGGGTGCAGGTTCAATCCCTAGTTGGGAAACTAAGATCCTGTTTGCCACGGAGCAATTAAGCCCATGCACTGCAACTAGGGAGTTGTGTGCCTCAAAAAAGGATCCTGCATGATGCAATGAAGATCCTGCGTGCCACAACTAAGACCTGACACAGTCAAATAAATAAAAGAAATAGAAGCAGTTGGATGGATTAGTAATAGTAGTAAAGTTTTGTTATGATATTTTTGAGCTCAGCCAGGACTGACATGTTTCTGAGGCAGACTGCCTTCAATCACTGTGAATGAACTGGCTTTGGAAATTAGGTCTTGTAGACTTGATAATGGTTCTTAATGAACTCAGCCTAAGATTGCAAGGTGAAACAATCCTCATATGTGAAACCTACAGTGCTATAAAGTGATTTAGAAATTAAATAACAATTTAATGACAAAAAGTAATTTTTTAAAAAGTGCTATGAAAAGTTAAGAAGCAAGATCTCAATTCCCACACAGATTTGTAACAGATAGGTTATATGAGCTCAAACTGCAGTTCCAGCAGTGTTTTTCACACCTCATGCAAGTACAAAGAAAATTTCCATATTTCAAAATCCATTTAACTGAAAGTGATTAATTTGCAGTGACATAATAAAGACAAATATCAAGAGAAGGATCTAAAGAATTTTATAAATGCCTTTCACACAGTGAATATGCTCAATTAAAATCATGTGGTTATCGATTAATTTAAATATTTAGCAGCACCTATCTGTGTGAAAAAGTTTTTTTTTTTTTTGTTTGGTGAAAAAGTTTTCAAAAATAAAATATGTGAAAAACTACAGATAAACTAACAGATTGACTTTTGCAATCAGTTTTGGTTGTAGGGGATACTAATTTTGAATCTCAATTAAGTGAAATGTTATCCCCCACCTACCTCCTAAAATTTTTCTTTTCATTGGTAGACCTACGTTATGAACAGTTGACCACAATTATTATTATATTTGAATTTTGTCATTAAAAGTTTTGTGGAAATTCATTTACTATTTTGCTTTAAACCAATTTAACTTTGGCTTTTGGCCCATAAAGCCATTTGTTGTCTGGCCCTTTATAGAAAAAGTCTGCTCATCTCTGCATTAGAGGCTAAATATTTGGCTTGGTCTTATCTGAGTAAAGATGATTGTTCTCTTTAAAGATGTCAGCAGTTTTTTTCTCCTTTCAGTAATAAATCAGCTATAACATTAAAGACTACTTAATACATTTCGGAAAAAATATAGTAAAATCATCTTTTCTGAAGTTTATATTTCTTTGAATTTTTATGTAAATAATATTATTTGAATTGATATTTAGATGTTTGCTACTCCAAAACTTCAATGAAGAGATAATTTTGTAAGTAAATTTAATGAAAAATTAAGAACAATTATTTAAATTCTATTTGGTAAAAGTTTTTAAAATTAATCTAGTTTTTAATTGAAGGATAATTGCTTTACAGAATTTCGTTGTTTTCTGTCAAACCTCAACCTAAATCAGCCATAGGTACACATATATCCCCTCCCTTTTGAACCTCCCTCCCATCTCCCTCCCCATCCCACCCCTCTACCTTGATACAGAGCCCCTGTTTGAGTTTCCTGAACCATACAGCAAATTCCTGTTGGCTATCTATTTTGCATATGGTGGTAAAATGTTTAAATCAAGTTTTATGTCTCTTCTTTCTCGCTGAGATAGTACTCCTATTTATGCTAGTTCAATATTTCTAGAGAAAAACTAGAAACCTAAAATAAATTTGTAAAGCAGATACTGATGTTCATAAATTACGTAAATTATATACTTTGAAATGATTCTTTATGTTCTACCAGGGCAACCTAACTAAGCATGCAAATCTTGGGAAAGTTTAATTTTGAAAAGTAATTAGTAACATCTTTCTTTCCAAGTCCCTCCTCAGGTGTAATACTGTAGGTTTTCAAAGGTTTTCTTTTTACTGCTCATTTTCTTGAAGATCAAATAGCTTAATAAAATGTTCTTTCCTTATAAATAAAGAGAACATTTTTATTACCAATGTATAAAAAGAGAATCAGTTTTAATTTTGTAAATTAACATGGGTGGGATGTTGAAAGGAAGGAGAAATTATAAAAAGTGATGTGTCTGAAAATATTTAAAAATACATATTTTTTTACATTTGGGAAAAGTGTTTTATCCTATGTAAAGTCCATTTTTTTCCAGCTGAGCTTGTAGTATATAATATAGGCAAATATATAAAATATATGTGGGTAAAGATGAGATAACTTCTGTCAGTACACATCAATGAGAAATCCTAAAATGAGAACGTTTTCTTGCAGTTGCCTAATGTATATCATTTGACATGATTTTTTTCTTGTATCTTAAGCATCTTAGTATCTGATTTACTTTTGGTTTAAATCTTGTTTTCTAGATGAAGCATTGGATGATTTAAAATCCCAGAAGAAAAAAATAGTAAGTTAACTTTTATTTAAGTTAATTTGTATAAAGCTAATAAATTAAGGACTAAATAATTAATGTTTATATGCTGTAAGTAATGACTCTCTAAGGAACACATATGCTTTTAAATAGCAATTTAATGGTGAAGCTAAATTACGAATATTTTTGCTAGTAAATAATGATTGACAGGAAAAAGTAGTTAGATGGACTTATGAGCTTCTGAGAGTCCATGTCAGTTGGAAACTGAGAAGTTAGTAAATGAATTATTTTGGAGCACTAAATGAGCAGAGGGGTAAAAAGGTGAGTACCTAGTTTTATTATTAGGGCCAAAAAACTACCAAACATCATATGTCAGTTCTCAGATTTTTTTGACATAGTAAGACTAAGAGAGAGGGGAATCAAGAGGATTGGCTATAAAAGAAATTTAACAGTGATAAAAGAAAAATAACCCTAAAGAAAAGGTGGGGGTGGGGAAGAGAATATTTCTTATTTGATTTCTTCCATTGTCTATCAGCAGTTCTAATTATATGGGCATCTTTTGTGGGGCCAGTTAAATGCATCCTTCAGATGACTTGGAAAGATGAGGACCAAGAGAGAAGAAGGACTTCAGATATTTAGAGATTGATATTTAGTAGTTTTACTAAGTGAATTGAACTTGGTGTTTGACTTGAATTTACATATACTTTTTTCACATAATTATTTTTGAAATATAAAAATGATAGTTGACAGGAGTATCATGTTATATGGAAACTTATTTAGTGATATTTAATCATATGCAAAGTCAGTTTAATGTAGTTTAGTCTAACATCCCATCTGAGCTATTTAAAATCCTAAAAGCTGACACTATTAAAGTGCTGCATTCAATACGCCAGCAAATTTGGAAAACTCAGCAGTGGTCACAGTACTGGAAAAGGTCCTTTTTCATTCCAGTCCCAAAAAGGACAGTGCCAAAGAATGTTCAAACTACCATACAGTTGCACTTATTTCACATGCTTGCAAGATAATGCTCAAAATCCCTCAGGCTAGACTTCAGCAGTATGTCAACCGAGAACTTGCAGTTGTACAAGCTGGATTTAGAAAAGGCAGAAGAACCAGCAATCAAATCTGCAGCATCCGTTGGATCATAGAGAAAGCAAAGTAATTCTAGAAGAACATCTATTTCTGCGTCATTGACTTTCCTAAAGCCTTTGACTGTGTGGATCACAACAAACTGTGGAAAATTCTTAAAGAGATAGGAGTACCAGACCACCTTACCTGCCTCCTGAGAAACCTGTATGCAGGTCAAGAAGCAATAGTTAGAACTGACTGGTTCAGAATTGGGAAAGGAGTAAGACAGGCTGTATATTGTCACCCTCCTTATTTAACTTATATGCAGAGTACATCATGTGAAATGCTGGGCTGGATAAATCAGAAGTTGGAATCAAGATTGCCAGGAGAAATATCAGCAGCATCAGATATGCAGATGATACCACTCTAATGGCAGAAGTTTAAGAAGAACTAAAGACCATCTTGATGAGGATGAAAGAGGTGAGTAAAAAAGGTGGCTTGAAACTCAACGTTGAGAAAAGTTAAGATCATGGCATCTGGTCCCATCACTTCATGGTAAATAAAAGGGGAGAAAGTGGAAGCAGTAACAAATTTTATTTTCTTGAGCTCCAAAATCACCGTGGATGGTGACTTCAGCCATGAAATTAAAAAATGCTTGCTCCTTGGAAGAAAAGCTGTGACAAACCTGGATAGCCTGTTAAGGAGCAGAGACATAACTTTGCTGACAAAGGTCTGTATAGTCAAAGCTATGGTTTTTCTAGTAGTCGCGTGCTGATGTGAGAGTTGGACCAAAAAGAGGGCTGAGCACTGAAAAATTGATGCTTTCAAACTGTTGCTGAAGAAGACTCTTGAGAGTCCCTTAAACTGCAAGGAGACCAAACCAGTCAATTCTAAAGGAAATCAACCCTAAATATTCATTGAAAGGACTGAGGCTGAAGCCGAAGCTGCAATACTTTGGCCGCCTGATACGAAGAACCGACTCATTGGAGAAGACCCTGACTGAGGGAAAGATTGAAGACAAAAGGAGAAGAGAGAGGGTGTCAGAGGAGAAGATGGTTGGATGATATCACTGACTCAATGGACATGAATTTTAGCAAATTCAGGGAGATAGTGGATGACAGAGGAGCCTAGAGGAGCCTGGTGTGCTGTAGTCCATGGAGTGGCAAAGAGTCAGATAGTACTTAAGAGATTGCCAGATAGTACTTAAGAGACTGAACAACAACAATGTAATAAGTAACAATTATGGGTGAAACTAATAAAAGTTACAAAGGTTAAGATTAATGTTAAAAATTGTTCTGTGAACTGATAAGATACTAGTCAAGGGATTTAAGTCCCTGAAAAATAAAGAAGCTTTAATTTTGAAAGGATTCCTTAATCTTTTTTTGTTTGATGTCCCTCAGTATTCTGTGAGGTATTTATCAAAATTGCATTGACATTTTTGATGGTCGTAAATTGAGTTGTAAACATATTCCCATTGTATCTTATTATATTTCTGGCCTTTTACATGTTATGGAACAGCCAGAAGTTCAAAATGAGGAAATGCCAACAATTCTCAATAATATAAAAGTTGTGATATGATTGGTTTGGTTTGCTGGTGTGATGAAGAAGATCTGATAGTGTTGATGAAAGCCAAGCCCTACTTGTACCAAAATGGAGAAATATTGATTAACATAGAAAAGGCAAAGAGGAAGACAAAAAAGGAAAAAAGAAAAGTTCCAAGTGATGAGAAGCTGATTCAATGTCAGTGGAATTACATGACCAGAAAACAGAATCTTAGAGAACATATATGATTGGGGAAAAATTCTCAGTAGAGGAACAGAACAGACTTAGAAAATTCTATGAGAGAGCAAACTAAGCTATTTACTTCTTAAATAGCCCTTGATGGAATTGCAAAATAGAAAATGTGCATCTAGGTCTGCCAGTTGGGAAATTCAGTTCAAAGTTCTATTGTTTTGTATGTATAAATGGTTTATGAGGCATCAGTGTTAAAGAATAGTTCAGAATGGCATTTCTCTTGCAGTATGATTAGAAAAAAATAAGTTGGCTGCACTCTTAAGGGAACACAATTTGCATTGAATTGATTGTTGCAGGTTACAGTACTGTTGCTATTAGGAACTAGTCCCTTGTCTTTAATGCTCAAGCCCTCAACAGAGCTGCTTTGTTTCAGAAGTACTTTATACTTTGTTTAGAACAATGGGTGTTAAAAGGTGAATTTATAAGGAGTACAGTGTTAGCTAATGATTGTACTGGTAATGAGAGGAAAAAGAAGGGACATTGCTTTTCAGCGAAAACAAAATGTAATCAAAACTGATATTGTTCATTGATATTTTACCCTACATTTAAAGCTTTAAATATACTGACATGACAAATAACTATTAGTTTAAAATTACCCAACTCTTAACTCCTTCATTAAAAAAATTAATATAAATTGTATTTACTACTTGATGTTTTATTGAAGGTGGTTTCCTCAGGGATGCATCTCTTTAATCTGGATAGATCTGTAATGTAATTTGTAATTTGTGAACGTGTAATTTGTAACAGTAAACATGAATTATCAATTGATTAAAACATTACTTAGAAAGGAAAATGAGTAAGAACAATCTTTTAAAACAAATGTTTTAAATCTAAGAACTTAATATAAGTACTTACTAAAATAAAACTAGGAATTAATCTTTAGTTACCTAAAAAGTCTCCCAAGTCTAGATGTGAACATTTTGCCACTCACATATTTTGTGGTCTTTTTTTTTTTTAAACTTTTAGTTTTAAAAATTATCACTGTTCAACAGATAATCCGTCTCTATCCATGAGCATTCCATTAAAACAGTTCAAAGTCAAAATCCATCAAAACACGAGTCAAAATGACCTCTTTAAGTGGCTTCATGAAAATTCTGTGCTTTTTTCTGAGTAGTACAGGTATTTCTGTGTGGTAAGTCCTTCCTGCCATTTCTCAGGCAATTTATATTTTTCCAAGTCCTGAGGAGAATCGTTTGAAAAATTGGGAACATGGGAAGAAGTATTATAACTCTCTGAGAATTAAAACTTAACAATTACTACAAATGTTACTGGTTCAAAAGAATCTACTGCCAATTGAAAGCAGGAGCTAAAAACTGCTGACATGCTTGCTGCTAAGTCGCTTCAGTGGTGTCCGACTCTGCGTGACCCCTTAGACGGCAGCCCACCAGGCTCCCCCGTCCCTGGGATTCTCCAGGCAAGAACCCTGGAGTGGGCTGCCATTTCCTTCACCAATGCATGAAAGTGAAAAGTGAAAGTGAAGTCGCTCAGTCGTGTCCGACTCTTTGCGACCCCATGGACTGCAACCCACCAGGCTCCTCTGTCAATGGGATTTTCCAGGCAAGAGTAGCTGTCGGTTAATGTGGACATTTCAGGTAACAGGACAGAAGCACATAGAAGAGAAGTGGCACAATCTACTTAGTCTTGCTTTTGTGGCCGTGTTCGAAGTATGTTTTGGGCCTTGTCTCTTATAATAGTGAGTTATTCTTACAAATTAATGTTAGTAAGTTTATTTATTATTTTTTAAGGACTTCTTTTGCTTCCACAGTTTATTCCATGGAATGTCACTCACAGTATACTGTAGTATACTCTGTACAGAATCCTGTGCAAAGTGACATTCCATAAAATAAATTTTGGAAGCAAAAGAAGTCCTTAAATTGACAATTTTAGCATATGATTCTGTGTGGGGCTATTAACCACCCTAGAAGTTTCAAATGTTACATTTTTATATTACCCAATAATATTTTCTGGCATTTTCCAGTGTTTGAATATTCACTATAGGCTACAGATCTTTGTAAATACTTTAACAGAAGAAATGCAGAGAAGTTAGTGTTATTGTGGACTATGCCTATGTGAAATCAAAAAATAATTTAAAATCTGAATTGTTAAAAAAATATTGATTTCAACAGCAATACTAAAATCAGGGTAAGCAGACAATATTTTCTGGTTCAAAATTGGGAAAGAAGTATGTCAAGGCTGTATATTGTCACCGTGCTTTTTCAGCTTATAGGCAGGGTACATCATGTGAAATGTCAGGCTGGATGAAGCTCAACCTGGAATCACGATCCAGAAGAAATATCAATTACCTCAAATAGGCAGATGACACCCACCCTAATGGCAGAAAGTGAAGAGGAGCTGAAAAGCCTCTTGATGAAGGTGAAAGAGGAGAGTGAAAAAACTGGCTTAAAACTCAACATTCAAAAAATGAAGATTGTGGCAACTGGTCTCATCACTTCATGGCAAGTAGATCAGGAAACAACGGAAACAATGAGAGACTTTATTTTCTTGGGCTCCAAAATCACTGCTGATGGTGACCGCAGCCATGAAATTAAAAGATGCTTGCTCCTTGAAATATAAGCTATGACAAACCTAGAAGTGTATTAAAAAGCAGAGACATCAGTTTGCTGACAAAGGTGCATATAGGCAAAGCTATGATTTTTCTAGTGGTCATGTGTGGATGTGAGAGTTGTACCATAAAGAAGGATAAGTGCAGAATAATTGATACTTTTGAACTGTGGTGCTGGAGAAGACTCTTTAGAGTTCCTTGGACAGCAAGGAGATCAAATCAGTCAATCCTAAAGGAAATCAGCCTGGAGTATTCATTGGTAGGACTGATGCTGAAGCTCCGATACTTTGGCCATCTGCTGAGAAGAGCAAACTCATTGGAAAGGACCCTGATGCTGGGAAAGATTGAAGGCAGGAGGAGAAAGGGACGACAGAGGATGAGATAGCTGGATGGTGTCACTGATTCAATGGCCATTAGTTTGAGCAAACTCGGAGATGATGAAGGACAGAATCCTGGCATGCTGCAGTCCATGGAGTTGCAAAGAGTCAGTCATGCCTGAGCGACTGAACAACAACAGCAAGACATTATTTTATCAGTTTAAAAATATGTGTTTAAATGGTGAAACATGTACCCTGATGCTGTGAATTGAAGATGCTTTGGGGCACACTCTTAATAATTTGACCAAAGTCAATGCAAAACAAAAGACATTTTTAAAGAAAATGTTATGTATTTATTTTCTGCTGCACTGAATCTTCCTTGCTGTGTGTGCGCTTTCTCTAGTTTCAGTGATCAGGGGCTGCTCTTCACTGTGGTGTGTGGGCTTCTCGTTGCAGTAGCTTCTCTTGTTATGTCGCGTGGGCTCTTGGGCATGCAGTCTTCAGTAACTGCAGTTTGTGGGCTTCATTGGTTGTGGTTGCTCTGTAGCATGTGGGATGTCCCAGACCAGGGATCAAACTGGTGTCCCCTGCATTGGCAGGTGGATTCTTAATGAATGGAGCACCAGGGAAGTCCAAAAGACATTTTTCTCTTTTTAAAAATTTTATTTTTTAATATATTTTTGGCTGCGTTGGGTCTTTGTTGCTGTGTGGGCTTTTCTCTAGTTATGGCGAGCCGGGGCTACTCTCCAGTTGCAGTGTGCAGGCTTCTCATTGCAGTGGCTTCTCTTGTTACGGAGCATGGGCTATAAGGCATGTGGGCTCAGTAGTTGTGGCTCCTGGGCTCTAGAACACAGCCTCAGTAGTTGTAGTGCATGGTCTTAGTTGCTCTGAGGCCTGTGGGATCTTCCCGACTCAGGGATAGAATCTGTGTCTCCTGCATTGGTAGGTGGATTCTTTACCACTGAGCCACCAGGGAAACCCCAAAAGATGGTTTTCTACATGTGGAATATTCATTATGAGACAGGGAACAAGAATATTGGATAGGGCAATTAATGCTTTCTGTGTTTTAAAATTTTATTTCAAGAATTATAATTTAAATATTGTAGAATTGTCTCTCAAAATTAAAAAGAATTGACATTTATTTTGTGTTAGTGTTCCCTTCTTTTAGTGTTCTCTGATGAAATTCTATATCAGGTAGAAATAATTTTTATATGTTCTCAAAGTATATAAGCTTGCCAAAATAATGTTGATTCATAATAAGCAATCATGTGTTTATTTTTCTCTTTTTTATATTATGTATTTAAATTTTTGACTGTGCCGGATCTTTGTTGCTGCCCAGGCTTTTTTCTAGTTGCAGTAAGTGGAGGCTGCTCTCTGCTTGCAGTACGAAGGCTTCTCATTGCTGAGGCTTCTCTTGTTGAGGAGCACAGGCTCGGCCTTTAGTGTTTGTGGTGCACGGGCTCCGTAGTTGCAGCTCCTGGCTCTACAGCCCAGGTTCCGTTCTTACGGAGCACGGGCTTAGCTACCCCGTGGCACATGGAAGCTTCCCGCACCAGGGATCAAACCCGTATCTCCTGCATTGGTAGGTGGATTCTGTACCACAGGGTATCAGGGATGGGGAAACAGTGACAGACTATTTTTTGGGGCTCCAAAATCACTGCAGATGGTGACTGCAGCCATAAAGTTAAAAGACACTTGCTCCTTGGAAGAAAAGCTATGACCAACCTAGACAGCATATTAAAAAGCAGAAACATTACTTTGTCAACAAAGGTCCATCTAGTCAAAGCTGTGGTTTTTCCAGTGATCATGTATGAATGTGAGAGTTGGACTGTGAAGAAAGCTGTGCACCAAAGACTTGATGCTTTTGAACTGTGGTGTTGGAGAAGACTTTTGAGAGTCCCTTGGACAGCAGGGAGATCCAACCAGTCCATCCTAAAGGCGATCAGACCTGAATATTCATTGGAAGACTGATGTTGAAGCTGAAACTCCAATACTTTGGTCACCTAATGTGAAGAGCTGACTCATTGGAAAAGACCTGATGCTGGGAAAGATTGAAGGCAGGAGGAGAAGGGAACAACAGAGGATGAGATGGTTGGATGGCATCACCGACTCAATGGACATGAGTTTGAATAAACTCCGGGAGTTGGTGATGGACAGGGAGGCCTGGCGTGCTGCAGTCAGTGGGGGGATACGACTGAGCGACTGAACTGAACTGAACCAGTGGTTCCCTCTCTATATTAAATAAAAAACTCTGGAACTTTCAATATAATCATATCACAGAAAAGCAATCCATTCTTTGTTACATCATTCATTATTATCTAAAGTATGTAAAATATTTTGAAGAATACAGAGTAATTTATAATTTCGGGTATTCTGAGAATTCAATTTCTCATTCCTGAGTCCTGGTATTAATATGTTGGGTAGTTGAAAATGTGTTTGAAAACTTGTTTCAGTTCCACTATGAAAAATTGAAGGTAATCTCTGAAGATCGTGTGTTTTGTGTTAGGTACTATTGTAGACTCTCCTATATTATTTAAATTGCACAACAGTATTATGAGAAAGTAGTAGTATTTTTTCAGCTCTACAAAAGGAGAAACTGAGGCTAACAGATTTGTTTAAAGTCTTTCTACAGCTAATTAAGAATGGAGATGTACTTTGAACCTAGATCTTTTCTGATGCTGTGGTTTCAAGTTTGTATTCTTCCCACTGATCAGATGTCTCTCTATATGAAAGAGATTATTCGCTTAAAATGTGGTAGGAATAAATGTGTGAATTAAGCTATTACCTGAAAAAAGATTTTTGATGCAAAGAGCTGACTCATTTGAAAAGACCCTGATGATGCTGGGAAAGATCGAGGGCAGGAGAAGAAGGGGCGACAGAGGATAAGATGGTTGAATGGCATCACCAACTCAATGGACGTGGGTTTGGGTGGACTCCGGGAGTTGATGATGGACAGGGAGGCCCGACGTGCTGCGGTTCATGAGGTCGAAAAGAGTCGGACACGACTGAGCGACTGAACTGAACTGAAGTGCAAAAGAGAATGGATTTGTATTTTTTGCTTTTTAAAATGATTTTAAGGTACTTTACATGTACATAGACATAAACATGAATATTTGCTGAATGATGTACTAGGAGTGACAGTCGTTTGTTAAAGTGGCATTTTAGTTTTTAGTTTTGTGTATTGTTTTATAGATCACAGTTATAGCTAATGTTTTTAAACCTAGCTATAGTCTTACTCTCGGAGAAGGCAATGGCACCCCACTCCAGTACCCTTGCCTGGAAAATCCCATGGATGGAGGAGCCTGGTAGGCTGCGGTCCATGGGGTCACTAAGAGTCGGACACGACTGAGCGACTTCACTTTCTTTTTTTTTTTTGCTTTAAAAAATTCAATTTTATTTTTTTCACTAATCTGATATATTTTGCTTTCATTGATAAACTCAGTTATCAGAAAGTATTAACAAATTGTAGTCATCAAAATATCATTAGGGTAACTCATTTCACAGAAAACAGTCCGTTGGATATCATCTCCCTTTGTTTTTTTTTTTTTTTTTCTTTTTTTCTTTTTATTATTATTATTTTTTTTTCCCAGTGGGTTTTGTCATACATTGATATGAATCAGCCATGGATTTACATGTATTCCCAATCCCGATCCCCCCTCCCACCTCCCTCTCCACCCGATTCCTCTGGGTCTTCCCAGTGCACCAGGCCCGAGCACTTGTCTCGTGCATCCCACCTGGGCTGGTGATCTGTTTCACCATAGATAGTATACATGCTGTTCTTTTCAAATATCCCACCCTCACATTCTCCCACAAAGTTCAAAAGTCTGTTCTGTGTTTCTGTGTCTCTTTTTCTGTTCTGCATATAGGGTTATCGTTATCACCTTTCTAAATTCCATATACATGTGTCAGTATGCTGTAATGTTCTTTATCTTTCTGGCTTACTTCACTCTGTATAATGGGCTCCAGCTTCATCCATCTCATTAGGACTGGTTCAAATGAATTCTTTTTAATGGCTGAGTAATATTCCATGGTGTATATGTACCACAGCTTCCTTATCCATTCATCTGCTGATGGGCATCTAGGTTGCTTCCATGTCCTGGCTATTATAAACAGTGCTGCGATGAACATTGGGGTGCACGTGTCTCTTTCAGATCTGGTTTCCTCAGTGTGTATGCCCAGAAGTGGGATTGCTGGGTCATATAGCAGTTCTATTTCCAGTTTTTTAAGAAATCTCCACACTGTTTTCCATAGCGGCTGTACTAGTTTGCATTCCCACCAACAGTGTAAGAGGGTTCCCTTTTCTCCACACCCTCTCCAGCATTTATTGCTTGTAGACTTTTGGATAGCAGCCATCCTGACTGGCGTGTAATGGTACCTCATTGTGATTTTGATTTGCATTTCTCTGATAATGAGTGATGTTGAGCATCTTTTCATGTGTTTGTTAGCCATCTGTATGTCTTCTTTGGAGAAATGTCTGTTTAGTTCTTTGGCCCATTTTTTGATTGGGTCATTTATTTTTCTGGAATTGAGCTGCAGGAGTTGCTTGTATATTTTTGAGATTAATCCTTTGTCTGTTTCTTCATTTGCTATTATTTTCTCCCAATCTGAGGGCTGTCTTTTCACCTTACTTATAGTTTCCTTTGTAGTGCAAAAGCTTTTAAGTTTCATTAGGTCCCATTTGTTTAGTTTTGCTTTTATTTCCAATATTCTGGGAGGTGGGTCATAGAGGATCTTGCTTTGATTTATGTCGGAGAGTGTTTTGCCTATGTTCTCCTCTAGGAGTTTTATAGTTTCTGGTCTTACATTTAGATCTTTAATCCATTTTGAGTTTATTTTTGTGTATGGTGTTAGAAAGTGTTCTAGTTTCATTCTTTTACAAGTGGTTGACCAGTTTTCCCAGCACCACTTGTTAAAGAGGTTGTCTTTTTTCCATTGTATATCCTTGCCTCCTTTGTCAAAAATAAGGTGTCCATAGGTTCGTGGATTTATCTCTGGGCTTTCTATTCTGTTCCATTGATCTATATTTCTGTCTTTGTGCCAGTACCATACTGTCTTGATGACTGTGGCTTTGTAGTAGAGTCTGAAGTCAGGCAGGTTGATTCCTCCAGTTCCATTCTTCTTTCTCAAGATTACTTTGGCTATTCGAGGTTTTTTGTATTTCCATACAAATTGTGAAATTATTTGTTCTAGTTCTGTGAAAAATACCGTTGGTAGCTTGATAGGGATTGCATTGAATCTATAGACTGCTTTGGGTAGAATAGCCATTTTGACAATATTAATTCTTCCAATCCATGAACACGGTATGTTTCTCCATCTGTTTGTGTCCTCTTTGATTTCTTTCATCAGTGTTTTATAGTTTTCTATGTATAGGTCCTTTGTTTCTTTAGGTAGATATACTCCTAAGTATTTTATTCTTTTTGTTGCAATGGTGAATGGTATTGTTTCCTTAATTTCTCTGTCTGTTTTTTCATTGTTAGTATATAGGAATGCAAGGGATTTCTGTGTGTTAATTTTATATCCTGCAACTTTACTATATTCATTGATTAGCTCTAGTAATTTTCTGGTAGAGTCTTTAGGGTTTTCTATGTAGAGGATCATGTCATCTGCAAACAGTGAGAGTTTTACTTCTTCTTTTCCTATCTGGATTCCTTTTACTTCTTTTTCTGCTCTGATTGCTGTGGCCAGCACTTCCAACACTATGTTGAATAGTAGTGGTGAGAGTGGGCACCCTTGTCTTGTTCCTGATTTCAGGGGAAATGCCTTCAATTTTTCACCATTGAGGGTGATGCTTGCTGTGGGTTTGTCATATATAGCTTTTATTATGTTGAGGTATGTTCCTTCTATTCCTGCTTTTTGGAGAGTTTTAATCATAAATGAGTGTTGAATTTTGTCAAAGGCTTTCTCTGCATCTATTGAGATAATCATATGGTTTTTATCTTTCAATTTGTTAATGTGGTGTATTACATTGATTGATTTACGGATATTAAAGAATCCTTGCATTCCTGGGATAAAGCCCACTTGGTCATGGTGTATGATTTTTTTAATATGTTGTTGGATTCTGTTTGCTAGAATTTTGTTAAGGATTTTTGCATCTATGTTCATCAGTGATATTGGCCTGTAGTTTTCTTTTTTTGTGGCATCTTTGTCTGGTTTTGGAATTAGGGTGATGGTGGCCTCATAGAATGAGTTTGGAAGCTTACCTTCTTCTGCAATTTTCTGGAAGAGTTTGAGTAAGATAGGTGTTAGCTCTTCTCTAAATTTTTGGTAGAATTCAGCTGTGAAGCCATCTGGTCCTGGGCTTTTGTTTGCTGGAAGATTTTTGATGACAGTTTCGATTTCCTTGCTTGTGATGGGTCTGTTAAGATCTTCTATTTCTTCCTGGTTCAGTTTTGGAAAGTTATACTTTTCTAAGAATTTGTCCATTTCATCCAAGTTGTCCATTTTATTGGCATAGAGCTGCTGGTAGTAGTCTCTTATGATCCTTTGTATTTCAGTGTTGTCTGTTGTGATCTCTCCATTTTCATTTCTAATTTTGTTAATTTGGTTTTTCTCTCTTTGTTTCTTAATGAGTCTTGCTAATGGTTTGTCAATTTTGTTTATTTTTTCAAAAAACCAGCTTTTAGCTTTGTTGATTTTTGCTATGGTCTCTTTAGTTTCTTTTGCATTTATTTCTGCCCTGATTTTTAAGATTTCTTTCCTTCTGCTAACTCTGGGGTTCTTCATTTCTTCCTTCTCTAATTGCTTTAGGTGTAGAGTTAGGTTATTTAATTGGTTTTTTTCCTGTTTCTTGATGTAAGCCTGTAATGCTATGAACCTTCCCCTTAGCACTGCTTTTACAGTGTCCCATAGGTTTTGGGTTGTTGTGTTTTCATTTTCATTCATTTCTATACATATTTTGATTTCTTTTTTGATTTCTTCTATGATTTGTTGGTTATTCAGAAGCGTGTTATTTAGCCTCCATATGTTTGAAGTTTTAACAATTTTTTCCCTGTAATTGAGATCTAATCTTACTGCACTGTGGTCAGAAAAGATGACTGGAATGATTTCAATTTTTTTGAATTTTCCAAGACCAGATTTATGGCCCAGGATGTGATCTATTCTGGAGAATGTTCCGTGTGCACTTGAGAAAA
The DNA here is from genome assembly GCF_033118175.1 of Dama dama. Classification (NCBI taxonomy): domain Eukaryota; kingdom Metazoa; phylum Chordata; class Mammalia; order Artiodactyla; family Cervidae; genus Dama; species Dama dama. The sequence continues at coordinate 24,136,346 of NC_083713.1, forward strand.
AGGTGAAGTTGATTGTTTTGGGGTGAAATGTCCTATAGATATCAATTAGGTCTAGCTGGTCCATTGTGTCATTTAAGGTTTGTGTTTCCTTGTTAATTTTCTGTTTAGTTGATCTATCCATAGTTGTGAGTGGGGTATTAAAGTCTCCCACTATTATTGTGTTACTATTAATTTCCTCTTTCATACTTGTTAGCGTTTGCCGTACATATTGCGGTGCTCCTATGTTGGGTGCATATATATTTATAATTGTTATATCTTCTTTTTTGATTGATCCTTTGATCATTATGTAGTGTCCTTCTTTGTCTCTTTTCACTTCCTTTATTTGAAAGTCTATTTTATCTGATATGAGTATTGCGACTCCTGCTTTCTTTTGGTCTCCGTTTGCATGAAATACTTTTTTCCAGCCCTTCACTTTTAGTCTGTATGTGTCTCTTGTTTTGAGGTGGGTCTCTTGTAGACAGCATATATAGGGGTCTTGTTTTTGTATCCATTCAGCCAATCTTTGTCTTTTGGTTGGGGCATTCAACCCATTTACATTTAGGGTAATTATTGATAGGTGTGGTCCCGTTGCCATTTACTTTGTTGTTTTGGGTTCACATTTATACAACCTTTCTGCATTTCCTGTCTAGAGAAGATCCTTTAGCATTTGTTGAAGAGCTGGTTTGGTGGTGCTGAATTCTCTCAGCTTTTGCTTATCTGTAAAGCTTTTAAATTCTCCTTCATATCTGAATGAGATCCTTGCTGGATACAGTAATCTAGGTTGTAGGTTATTCTCTTTCATTACTTTCAGTACGTCCTGCCATTCCCTTCTGGCCTGGAGGGTTTCTATTGATAGATCAGCTGTTATCCTTATGGGAATCCCTTTGTGTGTTATTTGTTGTTTTTCCCTTGCTGCTTTTAATATTTGTTCTTTGTGTTTGATCTTTGTTAATTTGATTAATATGTGTCTTGGGGTGTTTCGCCTTGGGTTTATCCTGTTTGGGACTCTCTGGGTTTCTTGGACTTGGGTGGCTATTTCCTTCCCCATTTTAGGGAAGTTTTCAGCTATTATCTCCTCGAGTATTTTCTCATGGCCTTTCTTTTTGTCTTCTTCTTCTGGAACTCCTATGATTCGAATGTTGGGGCGTTTCACAGTGTCCCAGAGGTCCCTGAGGTTGTCCTCATTTCTTTTGATCCTTTTTTCTTTTTTCCTCTCTGCTTCATTTATTTCCACCATTTTATCTTCTACCTCACTTATCCTATCTTCTGCCTCCGTTATTCTACTCTTGGTTCCCTCCAAAGTGTTTTTGATCTCATTCATTGCATTATTCATTTGTAATTGACTCTTTTTTATTTCTTCTAGGTCTTTATTAAACAGTTCTTGAATCTTTTCAATCTTTGTTTCCAGGCTATTTATCTGTAACTCCATTTTGTTCTCAAGATTTTGGATCATTTTTATTATCATTATTCTAAATTCTTTTTCAGGTAGATTCCCTATCTCCTCCTCTTTTGTTTGACTTGGTGGGCATTTTTCATGTTCCTTTACCTGTTGGGTATTTCTTTGCCTTTTCATCTTGTTTAGATTGCTGTATCTGGAGTGGGCTTTCTGTATTCTGGAGGTCTGTGGTTCCTTTTTGTTGTGGAGGATTAACCCAGTGGGTAGGGTTAGACGATTGGCTTGTCAAGGTTTCCTGGTTAGGGAAGCTTGCGTCAGTGTTCTGGTGCATGGAACTTGATTTCTACTCTTTGGAGAGCAATGGAGTGCCCAGTAATGAGTTTTGAGATGGGTCTATGTGTTAGGTGTGACCTTGGGCAGCCTGTATGTTGATGTTCAGGGCTATGTTCCTGCGTTGCTGGAGAATTTGCGTGGTATGTCTTGCTCTAAAACTTATTGGCTCTTGTGTGGTGGTTGGTTTCAGTGTAGGTATGGAGGCTTTTGGACAGTCACTTATTACTTAAAGTTCCTTGTAGTCAGGAGTTTTCTGGTGTTCTCAGGTTTTGGGCTTAAGTCTCCTGCCTCTGGATTTCAGTTTTATTCTTCCTGTAGTCTCAGGACTTCTCCAACTATGCAGCCCTGATAAGAAAACTTCTAGGTTAATGGCTAAAAGATTCTCCCCCGTTAGGGACACCCAGAGAGGTTCACAGAGTCACATGAAGAAGAGGAGAGGGAGGAGGGAGATAGAGATGAACAGGAGGAGAAAAAGGGGGACTCAAGAGGAGAGAGACAGATCTACGCAGCTGTCTGTTCCCAGAGTGTTCTCCGTAGCCCAGTCACCTACAAAGATTCACAGAATTGGATTGGGAAGAGAAGGGGAAAGGAGGAAATAGAGGTGTTCTGAGGTAGAAAACAGAGAGTCAAGATTGGGAGAGAATAATCTTCGGTTTAAAAATAGGGCTTCTCTTCTTTTTTTTTTTTTTTGTAAGGTTATAGTGTATTGAAAATGAAAATTAAGGAGTAGTAGAGGAGTACTAGAGGACTTTAAAAGAAATAAGAGAAAAAGAAAAATAGAAAATAGAAGAGAAAAAGGAAAGAAAAAAAAGAAAGAAAAAGAAAAAAAAAGAAAAAAAAGGGAAAAAAAAAAAAGAAAAGAAAAAAAAAATTTTTTTTTCCCCCTAATTAAAAAATCATAAAAGTCTATGGAAATGAAAGTTAAGGAGTAATGGGGGAGTAATAGGGGATTTTAAAGGAAAATAAAAGAGAAAAAATAAAAAAGAAAAAAAGGAAAAAAAAATTAAAAAAATAAAAAAAAGAGAAAAAAGTAAAATTATATCTAGGAGTTTCTCTGGAGCTGTTGCGGTCAGTGTGGGTTCGGCTCAGTTTCAGATAGCTCCTCGTTCCAGCTTACGCTTCTCGATATCTACAGGCTCCTCCGGTGTAGACAATGTTTCCTAGAGGGATTTTAATCTGTTGCACCAGTCCCTTCTGAAGCGGTTCCCTTTGTTTATTTGGCTTCTGTTTGCCGGTCTCTTCAGAGCCTCATTTCCGCCCTGACACAGGCGGGCGGAGGTGGACTCTTATTCAGGTAGCTAGTTCCGTCGCTCCGCGGGGATGGGCTTGCGCCGCGGGGATGGGCTGGGGCTGCCAGGAGGGGCTGACGCTGCTCTTTCCTTCTGCGCTGCTCAGGCTCCCGGCTGTTCTATATGGAGTGCGCCCCGCGCTGCGCGAGGTTCCAGCCCTCGGGTGTTCCACATAAGCACGGAAGGAAAAGCTGCGCCCGCTCTCAGTGCCTTCCCCGTCAGAGCGGTCCAGGCAGCCAGGGGCTCGGTGGGCGCACTCTCCCCAGGTGTGGCGCGCCCCCTCCCCTCCGCGGACCCAGTCTCAGTTTCCGCTGGCGCCAGTCGGGTGCGCGCGCCTTCTGCCCTCCGCGTCCCCAGCCCCAGTCCCCGCCCGCGCCGGTCGGGTGCCTGCGCCCTGTGTCTCGCCGCGACCTTCCCCTCCCCCCTGCCTCCTGCCTCCGGCGGGGCTGGGCCGGTCCGCAGCTTGCGAGCTCCTCTCTGGACCCTCTCGGTCTCTTTGTTCTGCGAACGGCCGGCAGTGTGTTCGGGCTGGTTAATTTACTCTCTCTCCTCTGGTCTCCCACAGTTCATGTTGGCAACTCACAGAAGCTCCCTCCGATTGTCCTCAGGGCACTCAGGCCCGGACCCTACCCCAAGCAATGCCGCCTAAGAGCTCCCGGGACGGATCTCCGTCCTTAGCTCTTTTGTCTCACTTTTTATCTTTTATATTTTGTCCTACCTCCTTTTGAAGACAATGGGCTGCTTTTCTGGGCGCCTGATGACCTCAGCTAGCGATCAGAAGTTGTTTTGCGAAGTTTGCTCTGCGTTCAGTTATTCTTTTGATGAATTTGTAGGAGAGAAAGTGGTCTCCCCGTCCTACTCCTCCGCCATCTTGGCTCCTCCCTCCGCGACTTCACTTTCACTTTTCACTTTCACACATTGGAGAAGGAAATGGCAACCCACTCCAGTGTTCTTGCCTGGAGAATCCCAGGGACGGGGGAGCCTGGTGGGCTGCTGTCTATGGGATCACACAGAGTCGGACACGACTGAAGTGACTTAGCAGCAGCAACATAGTCTTACTCTAGAATTGTGCTGTCCAAATCAGCCACTAGACCCATGTAGCTTTTAAAATTTATGTTATTTGAAGTAGGATAAAGAGGCTTCCTAGGTGGTCCTAGTGGTAAAGAAGCCACCTGCCAGTGCAGAAGATGCTGGAGATGTGGGTTCTATCCCTGGTGAGGAAGAAGATCCCCTGGAGGAGGAAATGGCAACCCGTTCCAGTACTCTTGCCTGGAGAATTCCATGGACAGAGGAGCCTGGCGGGCTGCAGTACATGGGGTCCCAAAGAGTTGGACATGACTGAGTGATTGAGTACAAAGTAGAATACAAGCTACAGTTGGGTTCCTTAGTTGTACAAGCAATATTTTAAGTGATCATTTATCACATATTGTATTGTAGCTATTGTATTATGTACATATAAACCACTTTCATTATTACATATAATTCTGTTGTTATAACTGGTCTGGACTATCAAAAATTAATTTGTAGAGGTCAGGGATTCAGTTCTCTGCTATTTCATGTAGATTATGTTCATTTGGGGATAGATCATATCTTGCCTTCTGTCCCCATTCCCAGTTTTTCCCCAACCCTAAAGAAATAATGTTACAAACATTTTCTTTACATCAGAAATTTAGATGTGCTTGTTTTAAGACTTTATGAAGATTTTGAAATAATTAGAAAAATGTTTTAGTTTCACTAAACCAAGATTAATAAATCATTCATCTAAGCACTTTAACTTCTTAAATATTATATTGAGTTTTTAATGAGAAATCTATTAACTACTATTGTGGCAGCGTATTTTAATTATAGTTTAACTTGGTAAATGTGCTCTGCTTTGCGTTTTAAAATAAATGGCCTTTGTAATAAACATGACATTTAATGAATCTAAGTGGCTGTCAGTGGTCACTGAAAAGGAAGTTCCTCTTCCAGATTTTGCAAAAGCATTTTCATTCTGTATATTAGCTATCTGTCATAATTATGACTGTCTTGCATTAAAGTAAAACTTTTTCTGATATTGGGCTTTAACTGCTAAGATGATGCTTTACTAGTGATTGCTTTTGAAATTAAACCCACATATTAAGCCATAAAGCGACTTGAGTGCATTGTAAATAAAATGCTATAATAATGAAGTGCTTTAATTATAGTCACTAGTGTGAGCATAGAACTCAGTAAGATTTTTACTTAAATTCTTACTGTGTTCTGTTTTTTTCCCTCTAAAGTTGTTTGAATCTAAGTAAAAAAGGGAGAGCTTCACCTTGTAAAGTCATTTGAGCAAATTCCTTGAGAGAGCATGGCTGTTCTCCCAGTTACTGAGTTTTCACTGCATTTTGCAGCAAGCTAATTGCTTCTGCTAATAAATAATCTAAAATCGATGCTGACAGCAGTTAATTGGCACAGAGATTTTATTTTGTAAAGCTCTTGGCTAACGACCTTCTTTAAATTAATAGCATTAAGTGCTATGAGGAAATAAATCTGAGGAATTGCCTGTCATTTGCTTGTCATGTCTAATAACTTCCAATAATGATGGCTGATAGATTTTTGCACATTCCATTATTGAAGTTGGTGCATGTAATTATTCTCCTCATTATACATAAACAATTAGCAATATTTGGTATTTCCTTGTAGTAAAGCTGTTAACTACAAGTAGCATATTACAGGTTAGAAGCCATTTTAAATTCTGAATTTTATTATTTGAATGTAGGAAGTCTTTCATGCTATCTGGATGTATTATGTGCTATTTATTTTAAGCCTTGTACTTGAATACTTTTTGAATAGGATTTATAAAAATATGTAGTGTATGAGTGTTTTAAAATGTGACAATTTGTGGAAATTCTTGTTTGCAGCTTGAAGAAGTCATGGAGAAAGAAACTTATAAAACAGCTAAAGTAATTCTTGAAAGGTTTGATCCAGATTCAAAGAAAGCAAAGGTAAGGCTGTGATATCACCATTTCATTATAAATTGCCCATTGTAGTAGGACACTGTAATAACATTTCTGTATTTGATAGGAGTTTGAGCCACCATCTGCTGGAGCAACTGCAACTCCCAGACCTGGACAAGGTAAATAAACTTTGTAGAAACTGCTGCTGCTGTTGGAAAGATCCCTGTTTACCCAAGTGAGTTCAAAAGTGTGATAGAGGTGTGAAAAACTTAATGTAAAATGCTTTTATATTAATTTGTATTGGTTATTTGGGATATGACTTAAAGTAGCTGGCAGTAAGTTTATTTCATTTTCATTAAAGATGTTATCTATTGAGATTAAATATATAATTGGTTACAGTCTTTTGAAATTTAAGTGATTTCACCAGTATTTTGTAATTCCCCTGCCCCCCCTTTAAATAAGAGCCTCCTGGAATATCTGCTATTATGAAAATTCCTACATCTTTATGATTTATTTTTGAGGAAATTAAATGAAGATTTCTGTCAAATTTGAGTTTCTTCTAAAATAACACTTTTAGTTAGGAAGAGGAAAATAATTTAGAAATGAGAAGAATATTGAATTACTGCTATATAAAAGCATTAACTCTTGCTTTTTGAGGTTGTATTGCCAGATTACTAGTGAAACCATTACTATTATATCATTAAATATTTTGTAATTTAAAAGTTATTAATTTAAGTGATTATATAGAGAATTCCCATGACTAGTGTGTGAAAAGATATTTTTGAGTTTGCTTTGGCTTCCCTTTTTGTTCTTGTCTCTAGAATATAATAATACATAGGCATACCTCAGAGATATTGCAGGTTTGGTTCCAGACCATCCCCAAAAGTAAATATCGTAATAAAGTGAGTCACATGAATTTTTTGGTTTCCTGGTATATATTAAAGTTATCTTTACACCATACTGTAGTCTATTAAGTGTGCAACAGCATTATGTCAAGAAAAAAATGTATATCCCTTAATTAAAAAATACTTTGTTGCTAAAAAATGCTAATCATCATCTGATAATGCAGAGTTGCCATAAACCTTCAATTTGTATGGTTTATTTTGTAAAAAAAGAAAAAAAGAATTCAGTATACATAAAACACAATAAAGTGAAGCACCGTAAAATGAGGTATGCCTGTAGTTTGTAAGGCTTTTGTTGCAATACAGAATATACTGTATTTAATTTTTACTCTTATAAATCATCAGAATTGGAGCTGGTTTATAAAGTTAGGGTGATATTTAGAACTTTGAGAAGTCAGTACTTTTATTAGTTTCCCCGGTGACCAGGGGTATTAATAAGCCGTAATAGTTTTAGGTATTCTAATTGGTGGAGATATGTGGATAGAATCTCATCTCTGCCATCTTTTATAAGTAGAATTCTGGTTAATAGAAATATTAGCCTGCTCTTTCAATGAATATAGAAGTTTATCAAAAGTTATGTTAAAGTTTAAAGATGATTAAAATAAATTAGTTTTAGGGAATTCCCTGGTGGTCCAGTGGTTAGGACTCTGTACTTCCACTGCAGGGGATTCGGGTTCAATCCCTGGCTGGGGAACTAAGATCCAGCAAGTTGCATGGCATGGCCGAAGAAAAGAAAATTATTTGCAGTGTAACACCTACTTTCATAATCAGTTTAAATTTTTCTACAATTTATACTTCTTACTAGTAATTATAAGAAATATTGTGGCCTGCAGGCCAGGTTTCTATACTTTTTACTTATATAACTGGTACTAACTTTACAAAAGTACTTTTTAAATAACCTTCGTGAATATATTTTTAAAATGTGTTATTTTGCAGAAAGCTGGTGCTGTTACTTTAAAAAAATCTATTTTCTCTCATTATAAAAGAACAGATGTATGACTTTCTTAAGCATTTATTAATAATTAGGCAGCATTAATTCATTTAGGAATCTGAACTTATCTTTCCTTAGAAACTTTTGAAACTCCAACTTTTTTTCTTCTGATGTCATATTGTAACTATAGAAAAACCATCTCTGGTCTCTCTGATTTGGATTCCTGAGGCACTACTTTTGGATATTCTTTTAGGGAGAATCAACATTTAGCTATAATACAAATGAATTATTCACTTAAAAAATGTATTAAATTACTCTTATGTGTAGACACCAGGGGGAATAAAGAGATGAATATAGTATAGCTTTTGACCTTAAGAAGCTTATAATCTATTTTTTGAAATATTTTTTCTGGAGTACACTATTCTAGTATTCCTAACTTTTCCAGATCTGTAGATATTAATTACTATTTGGAATTTTTTCCTCTATTTGAAAAAAATTCTAAACTATATCTCAACTTTATTCTCCTTATTGAGAATTACAGTTTTCTTGTTAATTTGATCTTGTTACTATTATTTTGATAGGTGACTTAGTCATACATTTTATTTATGTTTAAGTTCTGTGTTTCTGTGTGTTTAAAATTGTCTTTATTTCTTTGCTTTAAACCATTGTTAGTCCCTTCCTCCCTTCCTCCCCATTACTCCCTCCCTCCCCATTACTCTTTTCTCTCCCTCCTCCTTTTTTTTGCTTTTGTTTCTTTCACCTATTTCTGAGCTTATATAATAGGAAAGGGGAAAAACTACTAAAGGGTGTTTGTATGTACATTATATGGCCCTTGAACAAATCTGCTCTCCAAACTGAATCTAATTGGAGTGTCCTTATTTTACTAGCTTTCTTTAATGTTTAGTAAACCGGAACTTAGATTCATGTACAATAGATAGCTTTCTCTCATTTTTTATTATTTAGATGTAAATGATATATATTATGGACTTCCCAGGAGGCGCTAGTGGTAAAGAACCTGCATGCCCTTGCAGAAGATGTAAGAGATGTGGGTTCAATCCTTGGGTTGGGAGGATCCCCTGGAGGAGTGCGTGGCAACTCACTACAGTATTCTTGCCTGGAGAATCCCATGGATAGAGAAGCCTGGTGGGCTATAGTCCATAGGGTCGAAAAGAGTTGAACATAATTGAAGTGATGGGAGGGATTGGGGACAGGAGGAGAAGGGGACGACAGAGGATGAGATGGCTGGATAGCATCACTGACTTGATGGGCATGAGTTTGAGTAAACTCCGGGAGTTGGTGATGGATAGGGAGGCCTGGCGTGCTGCGATTCATGGGGTCGCAAAGAGTCGGACACGACTGAGTGACTGAACTGAACTGAACACAATGTATATTATACTAAGATTTATTATGAAATTTGTGAATAGTTTTTATTAATTTGTTTAGGTTTTAGCACTAAAAGGAATATAGTATTTACTGACATAATACTAACCCGACTGCCAGCCTCCTACCCCCGTTTTTATCTCTTGTATTTATTTTTTAAAAAATTCTTGAAGTATAGTTGACATACAGTATTGGTTTCAGGTGTACAACATAGTGATTCATCATTTATATGCATTAAAAAATGCTCTCCTTGGAAAGTATAGCAACCATCTGTCACCATACAAAGTTATTATAATACTATTGACTACATTCCTCATGCCGTACATTATATTATATCCTCAAAACTTATTTATTATGTGACTGGAAGTTTGTACCTTTTAATCTCTTTCACCTATTTTGACCATTTGCCAACTCCCCATTTCTCCGGCAACTACTAGTTTGTTCTCTGTATCTGAGTCTGTTTCTGTTTTGTTTGTTCGTTTTGGTTTTTAGGTATGACGTATAAGTAAAATCATCTGGTTTTTACCTTTCTTTGCCTGACTTACTTCACTTACCAGAATAACCCATAGGTCCATTCATGTTGTTGCGTATGGCAAGATTTCATTCTGTTTTATGGCTGAGTAGTAGTCCATTGTATACATAAATGTATACCATATTTTCTTTATCTATCTATGGGTGAACACTTAGTTTGCTTCCATATCTTGCTATTTGACATAATGTTGCAGTGAACATAGGTGTGCATATATCTTTTCAAATTAGTATTTTGTTTTCTTCTCAAATAGAAACCCAGGAGTGGAATTGCTGGATCTTCTGGTAGTTCTTTTTATTATTTGAGCAACCTTCTTATTGTTTTCTGTAGTGGCTGCACCAGTTTATCCCACCAACATGTGAGGGTTTGTTTTTCCTTTGCCAACACTTTTTATTTGTTGTCTTCTTGGTAATAGCCATTTTGACACGTGTGAGGTGATACCTCATCATGATTTTGATTTGCATTTCCCTGATAATTAGTGATATTAAGCAACTTTTCATGTTTCTGTTGGTCATGTGTGTGTCATCTTTGGAAGAATGTCTCTTCTGTTCCTCTGCCCATTTTTTAATCAGATTCCTTGGTTTTTTGATATTGAGTTGCGTATATTATTTTTATATTTTGTATATTAGCCCTTTGTTGGCCATATCACTTGCAAATATCTTTTCCAATAAAAAGGTTGGGTTTTTCTTTTGTTGTTGTTTTTCTTTACTATGCAAAAGCTTTTAGTTTGATTAGTCCTGTTTGTTTATTCTTGCTTTTGTTTCTCTTGCTTGAGGAGATAGATGCAAAAAGATACTGTTGTCAGGATTTATTGCCTATGTTTTCTTACAGGGGTTTTATATTTTTAGTCTTTAATCCATTTTTGAGTTTATTTTTGTATATGGTATAAGAAAGTGGTCTAGTTTGATTCTTTTGCGTTTAACTGTCCAATTTTCCCAACACTATTTATTGAAGAGACTTTCACCACTTGATATTTTTGCCTCCTTTGTCATAGATTAATTGATTATAATCATGGCTTATTCCTGAGCTTTGTTCCTTTCTGTTGATCTATGTGACTGCTTTTGTGAGTACTACACTATTTTGATTAGTATGTGTGCATGCATGCTCAGTCACTTTGTTGTGTCTGGCTCTTTGTGACTCCACGGACTTCAGCCTGTCAGTCTCCTCTGTCCATAGGATTTTCCAGGCAAGAATACTAGAGTGGATTGTCATTTCCTCCTCCAAGAGATCTTCCCAGCCCAGAGACTGAACCCGTGTCTCCTGCATTGGCATGCATGCTAAGTTGCTTCAGTTGTGTCTGACTGTTTGCTACCTCATGGACTGTAGCCCACCAGGCTCCTCTGTCCATTGGATTCTGCAGGCAGGAATATTGGAGTGGGTTGCCATGTCCTCCTCCAGGGGATCTTCCTGACCCAGGGATCAAACCGATGTCTCTTATGTCTCCTGCATTGGTAGGTGGGTTCTTTACCACTAGTGCCATCTGGGAAGCCCTTTGATTATTATAGCTCTGTAGTATAATTTGAACTCTGGGAGTATGCTAACTCTGTCTTTGTTCTTTACTTATTTGGAGTCTTTTGTGGTTCCATATCAATTTTAGGATTATTTGTTCTAGTTTTGTGTAAACTGCCATTGATATTTTGATAGAGATTGCACTGATGTAGTATGGACATTTTGAGTGTTAATTCTTCCAACCCATGAGCATGGTATATCTTTCCATTTATTTGTTTCATTATCAATTTTTTTCATTAGTATCTTACAGTTTTCAGAGTACAGGTCTTTCACCATCTTACTTAAATTTATTTCTAGTTATTTTATTCTTTTTGATACAATTATAAATGGGATTGTTTTCTTAATTTTTTTCCTTTCTGATAGTACATTATTAGTGTATAGAAATGAAACAGACTTCCATATATTAAATTTGTATCCTTCAACTTTATTGAATTCATAAGTTGGTTTGAAAGTTTTTTTGTGATGTCTTTAGGGTTTTGTATATTCAATATCATGTTCTCTGCAAATAGTGACAGTTTTATTTCTTCTCTTCCAATTTGGATTCTTTTTCTTGTCTGATGGCTGTGGCTGGGACTTCCAATACATGTTGAATAAATGTGGTGAGAGTGGGCATTTTTGTCTCTTTCCTGATCTTAGAGGAAGAGGTTTCAGCTTTCTTTGCTGAGTCTTAGCTGTGGGTTTGTCATCAGTTCAGTTCAGTCACTGAGTAGTGTCCAACTCTTTGTGACCCCATGGATTGCAGCATGCCAGGCCTCCCTGTCCATCACCAGTTCCCGGAGTTTACTCAAACTCATGTCCATTGAGTCAGTGATGCCATCCAGCCATCTCATCCCATCTCATCTTCACATCAGGTGACCAAAGTATTGGCGTTTCAGCTTCAACATCAGTCCTTCCAATGAATATTCAGGACTGATTTCCTTTAGCATTGACTGGTTGGATCTCCTTGCAGTCCAGTGGACTCTCAAGAGTCTTTTCCAATATCACAGTTCAAAAGCATCAATTCTTCAGCACTCAGCTTTCTTTACAGTCCTACTCTCACATCCACACACAACTACTGGAAAAATCAGAACTTTGACTAGGCGGACCTTTGTTGGCAAAGTAATGTTTCTGCTTTTTAATATGCTGTCTAGGTTGGTCATAACTTTTCTTCCAAGGAGCAAGCATCTTTTAATTTCATGGTTGCAGTCACTATCTGCAGTGATTTTGAAGCCCTGAGAAGTCGTCATTGTTTCCACTATTTCCCCATCTATTTGCCATGAAGTGATGGGACCAGACCATGATCTTAGTTTTCTGAATGTTGAGTTTTAAGCCAACTTTTTCACTCTCCTCTTTCACTTTCATCAAGAGGCTCCTTCGCTTTCTGCCATAAGAGTGGTATCATCTGCATATCTGAGATTATTGATATTTCTCCCAGCAGTCTTGATTCCAGCTTGTGCTTCATCAAGCCCAGCATTTCTCATGATATACTCTGCATGTAAGTTAAATAAGCAAGGTGTCATATATGGACTTTATTATATTGAGGTATATTTCCACCATACCCATTTTGTTGAGAATTTTTATCATAAATGGATGTTGGATTTTTTGTCAAATGCTTTTTTGACATCTATTGAGATAATCGTGATTTTTATCTTTTTATCTTTTGTCTTGTTAACATGATATATAACATTAATTGATTTTTGGATATTGAACCATCCTTGCATCCTTGGGATAAACCCCACTTGATTGTGGTGTATGATCCTTTTAATGTATTGTTCAATTTGGTTTGCTAGTATTTTATTGAAGATTTTTGCATCTTTGTTTATCAGGGGTATTGGCTTATAATCTTTTTACAATGTCTTTATCTGATTTTGGTATAAGGGTAAAGGGGACACTGTTGGAATGCATTTGGGTGTGATCCTTCTTTTTTTGGGATAGTTTGCGAAAGGTAGATATTTACTCTTCTTTAAATGTTTGATAGAATTCTCTTGTGAAGCCATTTGGTCCTGGACTTTTGTTGGGGTTTTTGTTTGATTACCAATTCAGTTTCATTATTGATAACTATAGTCTGTTCATATTTGCCGTTTCTTTATGGTTCAGTCTTGGGAGATTGTATGTTTCTGGGAGTTCATCCATTTCTCCTGCTTTGTGCATTTTGTGGTGATGGTGGGGGGTTAGTTGCTAAGTTGTGTCTGACTCTTGCAACACCATGAACTGTAGTTTGCCATGCTCCTCTGTTCATGGGATTTTCCAAGCACGAATACTGGAGTGGGTTGCCATTTCCTTCTCCAGGGCATATTCCCAACCTAGGGATCGAACCCGGGTCTTCTACATTCCAGGTGGTCTCCTGCATTGCCGGTGGAATCTTTACCAACTGAACCACCGGGGTAGCCTTTGTGTATTTTATTGGCTTATAATTATTCATAGAAATCTTTTATGATTCTTTCTGTGGTATTTCTGTTGTGTTGATTGTAACTTCTTTTATTTCTGATTTTATTTATTTGGGTCCTGTCTTTTTTTTTCTTGATGAGTCTGGATAAAGTTTTATCAATTTTGTTTATCTTTTCAAAGAATCAGTTTTTAGTTTCACTGATCTTTATTATTTTTTAGTTTCTGTTTGATTTATTTCTGCTCTGATCTTTATTAGTTTCTTCCTTCTGCTAACTTTGGGGTTTTGTTTATTCTTTTTTCCCCCAGTTTCTTTAGGTGTAATGTTAAATGGTTTACTTGAGATTTTTCTCATTTCTTGAGTAGGCTTGTATCACTGTAAACTTAGCTGTTAGAACTGCTTTTGCTGTGCCCCATAGATTTGATGTGTTGTATTTCTGTTTTTGTTTATCTCAAGGTATTTTTAAATTTCCCCTTTGATTTCTTCATTGACAAGTTTGTTGTTTAGTAGCATATTGCTTAGCCTCTGTGTGTTTGTATTTTTCTATTTTTTCCTTGTAACTGTTTTCTAGTCTTATACTGTTGTGATCAGAAAAGATGCTTGATATAATTTCAGTCTTCTTAATTTATTGGGACTTGTTTTGTGGCCAAGCATGTGATCTATCTTGGAGAATGTTCGATATGCAATTGAAAAGAATGTATTCTGCTGCTTTTGGATGGAATGTTTAGTGTATTTATATATAAAGTCTTTCTGGTATAATGTGTCATGTAAGGCCAATGTTTTAAATTGATTTTTGCCTGGCTAATCTATCTATTGATGTAATTGGGGCCTTAATGGTCCCTACTATTATTGTGTTATTGTCTCTTTCTCTCTTTATGTCTGTTAATATTTGCTTTATATTTTTAGATGCTTTTATGTTGGTACATAGATATTTATAAGTGATATGACTTGTAAGATTCATCCATTTATCTTTGTGTAATGTCCTTTGTTTCTTGTTACAATTTTTGCTTTAAAGTCTGTAGTTTAAAGTTTTCTCATGTAAGTATTGCTGCCCCAGCTTTCTTTTTGTTTCCATTTGTATAAAATATCTTTCCCTATTCCACTGCTTTCCATCTGTAAGTATCTTTAAATCTGAAGTGTCTTGTAGACAGTGTACGTATGGGTCTTGATATTGTAACCCATTCAGCCACCCATTGTCTTTTGATTACGGTATTTTTGTCCATTTATATATAAAGTAATTATTGCCATTTTGTTATTTGTTTCTGGTGTTTTTGTAGTTCTTCTCTGTTTCTTCTTCTCTTGTGATTTTATGAATATCTTTAGCATTAAGTTTGGATTCTTTTTTTTGTTCTGTGTGTATGTTTTGTACTTTTATTTGTTTCTGTATATGTATTATATATTGCTGTCTGTTTTAAGTGATGATCTTCTTTAAGTTCAAATGCTTTCTTAAAGCCCTACATTTTTACCCACCACATCATATTTTATGTTTTTGATGTCATATTTCACATTTTTAATTTTGTGTATTCCTTAACTACTTACTGTAGATAAGATGATTTTACTACTTTTGCCTTTCATCCTTTCTACTAGCTTTATAAGTGACTGATCCACTTCCTCCATTATATATTTACCATTACAAGTGAGACTTTTCCTTCATAATTTTCTTATTTCTAGTTTTTTTTTTCCCTTTCCCCCTAGAGAAGTGGCTTTAACTTTACTTGTTAGTTCAGTCACTCAGTCGTGTCTGACTCTTTGCAACTCCATGGACTGTAGCTCGCCAGGCTTCCCCATTCATCACGAATTCCCAGAGCTTGCTCAAACTCATGTCCATTGTGTCGGTCATGCCATCCAACTATCTCATCCTCTGTCATCCCCTTCTCCTGCTTTTGATCTTTCCCAGTCAGGGTCTTTTCAAATGAGTCAGCTCTTCGCATCAGGTGGCCAAAGTATTGGAGTTTCAGCTTCAATATCAGTCCTTCCAATGAATATTCAGGACTGATTTCCTTTAGGATTGACTGGTTGGATCTCCTTGCAGTCTAATGGACTCTCAAGAGTCTTCTCCAACACAACAGTTCAAAAGCATCAATTCTCTGGCGCTCAGCTTTCTTTATCGTCCAACTCTCACATCCATACTTGACTATTGGAAAAACCATAGCTTTGACTAGATGGACCTTTGTTGGTGAAGTAATATTTCTGCTTTTTAATATGCTGTCTAGGTTGGTCATAGCTTTTCTTCCAAGGAGCAAGCATCTTTTAATTTCATGGCTGCAGTCACCATTTGCAGTGATTTTAGAGCCCAAGAAAATAAAGTCTTTCATTGTTTCTGTCGTTTCCCCATCTGCTTGCCATGAAGTGATGGG
Organism: Dama dama; assembly: GCF_033118175.1. Taxonomy (NCBI): domain Eukaryota; kingdom Metazoa; phylum Chordata; class Mammalia; order Artiodactyla; family Cervidae; genus Dama; species Dama dama. The sequence goes on from NC_083713.1 coordinate 24,152,234, forward strand.
GCCAGATGCTGTGATCTTAGTTTTCTGAATGTTGAGTTTTAAGCCAACTTTTTCACTCTCCTCTTTCACGTTCATCAAGAGGCTCTTTAGTTTTTTGCTTTCTGCCATAAGGATAGTGTCATCTGTGTATCTGAGGTTATTGCTGTTTCTCCTGGCAATCTTGATTCCAGCTTGTGCTTCCTCCAGCCCAGCATTTCTCATGATGAACTCTGCATAGAAGTTAAGTAAGGAGGGTGACAGTATACAGCCTTGACGACTCCTTCCCCAATTTGGAACCCGTCTGTTGTTCCATGTCTGGTTCTAACTGGTGCTTCTTGGTCTGCATACAGGTTGCTCAGGAGATAGGTAAAGGTCTGGTATTCCCATCTCTTTAAGAATTTTCCAGTTTGTCATGATCCACACATTCAAAAGTTTTGACATAGTCAATAAAGCAGAAGTAGATATTTTTCTGGAACTCTCTTGCTTTTTCAGTGATCCAACGGATGTTGGGAATTTGATCTCTGGTTTCTCTGCCTTTTCTGAATCCAGCTTGAACACCTGGAAGTTCATGGTTCACATACTGTTGAAGCCTGGCTTGGAGAATTTTGAGCATTACTTTGCTAGTGTGCGAGAGGAGTGCGATTGTGTGGTAATTTGAGTGTTGTTTGGCATTGCCTTTCTTTGGGATTGAAACTGACCAAATTCCTTTCATTTCTTTGGGAATGACAACTGACGTTTTCCAGTCCTGTGGCCACTGATGAGTTTTCCAAATTTGCTGGGATATTGAGTGCAACACTTTCACAGCATCATCTTTTATGATTTGAAATAGCTCAGCTGGAATTCCATCACCTCCACTAGCTTTGTTGGTAGTGATGATTCCTAAGGCCCACTTGACTTTGCCTTCTAGGATATTTGGCTCTAGGTGGGTGGTCACACCATTCTGGTTACCTGGGTCATGAGGATTTTTTTGGTATAGTTATTCTGTATAATCTGCCATCTCTTAATATCTTCTTCTTCTGTTAGGTACGTACCATTTCTGCCCTTTATTGTGCCCATCTTTGCATGAAATGTTCCCTTGGTATCTAATTTTCTTGAAGAGATCTCTAGTCTTTCCCATTCCATTCTATTCTCTAGTATATCCCATTCTTTTCCTCCTTTTCTTTGCATTGATCACTGAGGAAGGCTTTCTTACCTTGCCTTGCTATTCTTTGGAACTCTGCCTTCAAATGTGTATATCTTTCCTTTTCTCTTTTGCCTTTAGCTTGTCTTCTTTTCTCAGCTAACTTGTAAGGCCTCCTCAGACAACCTTTTGCATTTCTTTTTCTTGGGGATGGTCTTGATCTCTGCCTCCTGTACGGTGTTACGAACCTCTGTCCATAGTTCTTCAGGGACTCTATCAGATATAATCCCTTGAATCTATTTCTCACTTCTAGTGTATAGTTGTAAGGGATTTGATTTAGGTCATACTTGAGTGGTCTAGTGGTTTTCCCTACTTTCTTCAATTTAAGTCTTACTTTTGCAATAAGTTCTCGATCTGATCTACAATCAGCTCCTAGTCTCTTTTTTGCTGACCAAATAGAGCTTCTCCATCTTTGGCTGCAAAGAATGTAGTCAGTCTGATTTTGGTATTGACTGTCTGGTGATGTTCATGTGTAGAGTCTTCTCTTTTGTTGTTGGAAGAGGGTGGTTGCTATGACCAGTGCGTTCTCTTGGCAAAACTCTGTTAGCCTTTGCCTTGCTTCATTTTGTACTGCAAAGCCAAATCTGCCCATTACTCCAGGTATCTCTTGTCTTCCTACTTTTGCATTCCAGTCCCCTATAATGAAAAGATATCTTTTTTGGGTGTTTATTGTAGAGGGTTTTGTAGGTCTTCATAGACCTGTTCAGGTTCAGCTTCTTCAGCATTACTGGCTGGAGCATAGACTTGGATTACTGTGATATTGAATGGTTTGCCTTGGAAATGAACAGAGATCATTCTGTCATTTTTGAGATTGCACCCAAGCACTGCATTTTGGACTCTTGTTGACTATAGGGCTATTCCATTTCTTCTAAGGGATTCTTGCCCACAGTAGTAGATATAATGGTCATCTGAGTTAAATTCTCCCATTCTAGTCCATTTTAGTTCACTGATTCCTCAAATTTTGTTGTTCACTCTTGCCATCTTCTGTTTGACCACTTCCAATTTACCTTGATTCATGGACCTAACATTTCAGGTTCCTATGCAATATTGTACTTTACAGCATTGGACTTTTTTCCATCACCAGGCACATCCACAACTGCGTGTTGTTTTCTCTTTGGCTCCGTCTCTTCATTCTTTTTGGTTATTTCTCCACTATTCTCTAGTAGCATATTGGGTACCTACTGACCTGGGAAGTTCATCTTTCCATATCCCATCCTTTTGCCTTTTCATACTGCTCATGGTGTTCTCAAGGCAAGAATACTGAAATGGTTTGCCATTGCCTTCTCCAGTGGACCAACACCCCAACAGTGTTCATGGGGTTCTCAATACTGAAGTATTCTTGCCTTGAGAACTCCATGAACAGTATGAACTTTCCTTGTAAGGTTGGTTTAATGGTGGTGATCTCCTCCAGCTTTTTGTTGTCTAAAACTCTACCTCTACCTCTCCTTCAATTCTGAATGATAACCTTGCTGGGTAGTTTTCTTGATTGAAGCTTCTTTTTTTCCCTCCATTACTTTGAATATATTTTGCCACTCTTTTCTGACCTGCGAAGTTTCTGCTGATAGTCTTACGGGTGACTAGTTGTTTTTCTCCTGTTGGTTTTAAGATTTTCTCTTTATCTTTTGACATTTTAAATATAATGTGTCTTGGTGTGGACCTCATTGGGTTTATCTTTTTTGGGACTGTCTGTTCTTCCAGGACCTGGATGTTTGTTTCCTTCCTCACACTGGGGCGGTTTTAGGCCATTATTTCTTCAAATAACTTCTCTACCCTTTTGTCTGTCTCTTCCTTCTGAATCCCTGTAATGCAAATGTTAGTGCACTTACTTGATGTTGTCCCCCAGGTCCCTTACCAGTGGTCCCCAGTGTTTTTGGCCCCTGGGATCGGTTTTGCAGAAGACAGTTTTTTCACGGACTGGGGAGGAGAGGTGGTTTCAGGATGATTCAAGCACATTACACTTACTGTACACTTACTTTCTTTCTTTTATTATTACATCAGCTTCACCTCACATCATCAGACATTAGATCTCAAAGGTTTGAGACCCCTGCCTTAAACTTTCTCATTTTTCTGAGTTCTTTATCTTTTTTTCTGTTCAGCATGTGTAGTTTCCCACTTCTGTGTCTTTCAGATAACCAGTCTGTTCTTCTGTATCATCTAATCTCCCACTGATTCCCTCTCGTATGTTTTCCATTTGGGTATTGTACTTCAGCTCTGATATTAAGCATATTTTCCATCTCTGTGAAGTTCTCATTGTGGTCATCCATTCTTATTCTGAGTTTGGTGAGCATCTTTATAATTATTACCTTCAATTCTTTATCACATAGATTGTTTATTTCCATTTCATTTAGTCATTTTTCTGAGAGTGTCTTGTTCTTTCATTTGGATCATTCTCATTTGGCTTAATTCTCTGTGTTTGTTTCTTTGTGTTAGGTGGGCCCATTACATTTCTTGATTTTGGAGAAGTGGTCTTATGTAGGAGGTGTCCAGGTACATGCTTTCCTCTATCCATCAAAAGATGCTTCAGGGGTGTACCCTTTGTGGACTGTATGCACCTTTCTATTGTTGCAGGACCAACCGATATGGGTTTGCTGGTATGTGGAGCTGGCCCCTGGGCCAGGTAGCTGAGATGAACTGCTTCATGTTATTTATTAGGGGTACTTTGGTGGACAATGCAGCCTCTTCACATCTGGCTCTGAAGCCTGCTGCCATGCAATTTCTGTTAGCACAGTGGTAGGTGAGGCAGGCCCCTGGTGTTAATAAGCTCAAGAAAGGATTCCAAAATGGCACCTGCCACTTTTAGTGTCATCAAGGTAATATGAGATCACAAAAGTGGCTGCTTGACAGCATGTCAGTCCTCAGGGGGAGTCCCAGCAGAATGTTTTTTAAGATCAGCAGGTAGGTTTGACCCTGGCATGTTTCACACTGCTGCCTTGTGCTTAATTTCAGATTGTGTGTGTTTTTCCCTGCACCTTTAAAGAGGTGTGTCTCAGTTTCCTACACCCTTCTGGCTCTCCCAAGTGTGAGCCCTGTTGATTTTCAAAGTCAGACATTTTGGGGGCTTATCATGGTGCAGGACTCATGGGCTGGGGAGCCCAATGTGTAGATTGGACTCCTCAGTCCTTGAGGAGGACCTCTATAGTTGTGATTTTCCTCCCCCTTGTGGGTTGCCACACTGGGGTGGTGGGGTGGGTCCTGAATAGACTGTGTCTCTGCCCCTCCTACCTGCTTTTTTGTGGCTTCTTTATATCTTAGTTATGGAAAATCTTTTCTTCTTGTCTTCTGGTCATTCTCAGAGATGGTTGCTCTCTAAGTAGTTGTAATTTTGGTGTGCCTTTGGGAGGAGGTGAGCTCATGCTCATCCTACTCTGTAATCTTGATATAGGCCCTCTTCCCCCCTTTTAGTCGATTGAATCTTTTTGAACATTTTTAGATTTACAGAAAATTTACAAAGCAGTAGCTTTGTAAAGAGTTCCTATATACCTTTGCACTGCCTTTTCCTTATTATTAATGTCTTACGTTAATGTAGTGCATTTGTTAAAATTGATGGACCAGTAACAAAATTGATGAACCAATAATTCACTATTATTAACCTAAAGTCCATGGTTTATAATAATTTCCTTAGTTTTTCCCTAATGTTCTTTCTCTGTTCCAGGATCTCACCCAGGATATCACATCATATTTAGTTGTTATGTTTATTAGGTTTTATTTGGCTGTGCCAGTTTCTCAGACTTTTCTTTGGTTTTGATAATCTTAACTGTTTGAACCTGACCCTTTTTTTTTTAATAAGGAATTTTAATCAGTGAGTACTTAATTTTAGAAAATCAATATTGTCATTTGATATGAAATTATTGAGTTGGCCAAAAACTTCCATAATATCTTATGGAAATGAACATGTTGGCCAATCCAATATAACTGACAGAAAAATAGATATATGTACATATATGTGTGTGTGCTCAGTGGCTCAGCTCTGTGAGCTCATTGACTGTAACCCACTAGGCTCCTCTGTCCATGAAATTTTCCAGGCAAGAGTACTGGAGTGGGTTGCCATTTTCTACTCCAAGGGACCCTCTCAACCCAGGGATTGAACACATATCTCTTGCATTTCCTGCATTGGCAGGCGGATTCTTTACCACTCTGCCACCTGGGGAGCCCGTGTGTATATATACATATATGTATTAAATAGAGTGATATGGTTACTAGATGTGCAGCATTTATTTTAGTTCTATAGAAATAATGGGCTGAAAAATGGAAGAATTTTATATCCTTACTGGATTAAAAAGTAATGAAGTTTGGATTTAGTGAAAACTGAATTTGCCATAGTGGGAATTCCTGAATAGCTTCTCTGCTACTGCTGCTAAGTCACTTCAGTTGTGTCCGACTCTGTGCGACCCGATAGACGGCACCCCACCAGGCTCCTCTGTCCCTGGGATTCTCAAGGCAAGAACACTGGAGTGGGTTGCCATTTCCTTCTCCAGTGCATGAAAGTGAAAAGTGAAAGTGAAGTCGATCAGTCGTGTCTGACTCTCCGCAACCCCATGGACTGCAGCCTCCCAGGCTCCTCTGTCCATGGGATTTTCCAGGCGAGAGTACTGGAGTGGGGTGCCCTTGCCTTCTCTGGAATAGCTTCTCTAGGATAAATTAATATAGATATTTGGGGTTAGTGAAAAATTAAATTTCTTTTTAAGGTTTTAATTGGTATAGCGGAATAAATTTGACCTGTATGTGCTAATCTGATTTTTTTTTTAATTTGTTTTGTTTTATAGTGAGTATGTACTGCCAGGCATTGTTTTAGGCCCTGAGTTCATAGCAGTGAACAAAAGATAGTAAAAAAATCACCTTTTGTGCATTTGGTGGGGGGTAGACAATTTTATTTATCAATTTATTTGTATAATGTTGGAGGAAAATGATAAAAGGATAATGCATAGGTAGTGTCTTGATTGAGAATGGAGTTTTAATGTTATATAGGGTTGTCAGGGAATGCCACATTGATGAGGTAACATTTGATCAAAGTTATGAAAGAGGGTTTCCCTAGTGGCTCAGATGGTAAAGAATCTGCCAGCAATGTGGGAGACCTGGGTTTGACCCCTGGGTCAGGAAGATCCCCTGGAGAAGGAACTGGCAACCCACTCTGGTATTATTGCCTAGAGAATCCCATGGACAGAGAAGCCTGGCGGACTACAGTCCACGGGGTCACAAAGAGTCAGACATGAGTGAGCAGCTAACACACATACATACATACACACATGAAAGAGGTGAGGGGATGAGTCATGCAGATATCTGAGGGAAGTTACATTCCAGACAGAGGGATCATTAAGTGCAAAAATTGAATACAAAGCATGCCTGGATTACTCTAGAAATAGCGTGGAGGCCAGTATGGCTGGGACTGGGTTGAACAATTGGGAGAATAGTAAGAGAGGCAATAAAAGAGGCAGCGAAGGATCGTATCACATGGGATCTTGTAGAATGCAGACCATTTTAAGAACTTCAGTTTTTAGTTTTTAAAAAAGTTTGTTTTGTCTTTTGAGCTGAGGTTTGACATGATTTAAATTATATTTTAAAAGAAAAGTGATTGTGTTGGGGCTGCAAAGGAAACAAAAGTGGAGTTGCAGTTACTTAGGAAAGCATTGATGTGACCTGAACCTTTTAGTAACATAGGAGTGGTTTAAGATTCTGCATACGTTTTAAAGTTGAAACCCAAAACAGTTCCTGATGGATTGGGTATGGTTGGGGTCAGAGACAGAGAAGTCAGAGATAACTTCAGGATTTTGGCCTGAGTAACTGGTAAGGTATTTACTGAGATGGTAAGTAAATAAGTAAGTGTTAGTCGCCCAGTCGTGCCTGACTCTTTGCGATCCCATGGACTGTAGCCCACCAGGCTCTTCTGTCCATGAGATTTTCCAGGCAAGGATACTGGAGTGGGTTGCCTTTTCCTTCTCCAGGGGATCTTCCTGACCCAGGGATCGAACCCGGGTCTCCTGCACCGCAGGCAGATTCTTTACCAACTGAGCTACAAGGGAAGCCCCACTGAGATGGCAGAAATTACAAAAGAAGCACTCTTTGAGGGGTTCAGATGAGGTGATGAAGAACAGAGTTTGATTTTGGATATGTATCTTTGAGATGCCTATTAGACAGATGTCCAAGTGGGGATTCTAAGGAAGTAGTTGAATATGAGTCTGGTAAATAGGAATTATCTGGATTAGAGGTACAAATTTGGGTGTCATCAGTTTGTAGATTGTTTTAAAACCATGAAACTAGATGAGATTATCAAGGATGTAAACGTGGAGAAAGAAGAGAAAAGGACCAAGGCCACCCTTGGGTACTCTAACATTAAGGTATTTGGAGTAACAAAGAAGAACCAGAAAAAGAAACTGAGCAATGGTCAGTGAGATAGGAAACCCAAAAGTATGTGATGTCCTGAACACTTATTGAAGAGTTTCTAGGTAGTGATCATTTGTGATAAATACCGCTGCCAAATAAGTTGAGGGTCTAGAATTGGCCATTGATTTTAGCAATTTTGAGGAACTTGATGACCTTGAAAAGAATAGTTTTGGTGGAGGAATGGATTCATTAGAGTAGATTTAAAAAAGTAAGGGAGTAGAGAAGTTGTAAACAATGAGAAGAGACAAGTCTTTTGCGTAAAGAGACTTGAAAAACATGGGTAGCTGGAGGGGGAAGCATTTTGTATGTATGGGTGAGCATGATGTGTGAAAGAAATGATAGCATGTTTATGTGCTACTTGGAATGGCCTAGAAGACATAGATGATGATGGAGAGAGTGCGACAGTTGGTGGAGAGCCATCCACGAGGAGACAAGAAGGAATAGGATTTAGTGTACAAGTGTGGAGTTGGCTCTTGATAGGAGTGTGCTCACTTCATCTGTATTAGGAAGGCAGGCAGAGAACTTAGGCAGTTATAGGTAGGTGATTGGAATTGTTTTCTGATTGTTTATTTTCTTAATGAGAGTGAGGATGAGGAAGATGTTGAGGGACCTGAAGAGAAGGAATAAAATAATTCTCAGAATGTAGGGATACCAGGGGACATTTATGTCCACTGAAAGTTAATGGTTATGTATTTAAAGCATAGTTGTCTGAATGTTTTCCAGTTGAATTTAGCTGTATGAATGCAGGCTTGGAGTAGGCAGAGAGTTGATTTTAAGCAGGGTTGGGGTTTAGTGTAATGGATTATCAAAGGGCAAGGAGGTGAAGTTGTATGCAAGGAGGTAATTATAATGATGTGTTATTGAATCTGAGATGGTCATAAAGGAAATGATATAACAGGGGGATGATGGACAGTCAAAAGGTATTGATAGTATTATTAATAATACAGGGATTTGCAGTCTTCAGTCTGCAAATTTGGGCCAAGATCTGTTTTCTGTGGTGCTTGAGCTTACAGTTAAACATTTTAAAGTGTTCCAAGGGACTTCCCTGGCCATTGAATGGTTAAGACTCTGTGCTCCCAATGCAGGGTGCATGGGTTTAATCCCTAGTTGAGGAAAGGAACTAAAATCCCCATGCCATACACCAAAAAAAAAAAAAAAAAGTGTTCCAGAAAAAAAGAAAAAAACCAAAGAATTAAGAATATGCAACAGAAATTCATATGTGATCTACAAAGTCTTAAATATTTGCTATGTGATCTTTTACCAAAAAAAGTTTGCTGACCTCTTTAATAGTTAATGGATTATAGATCCCCTTATTCTGGAAGAGATGGGAACACCAGACTACCTGATCTGCTTCCTAAGAAATCTGTATGCAGGTCAGGAAACAACAGTTAGAACTGGACATAGAACAACAGACTGGTTCCAAATTGGGAAAGGAGTACGTCAAGGCTGTATATTGTCACCCTGCTTATTTAACTTATATGCAGAGTACATCATGAGAAATGCTGGGCTGGATGAAGCAGAAGCTGGAATCAAGATTGCCGGCAGAAATATCAATAACCTCAGATATGCAGATAACACCACCCTTATGGCAGAAAGTGAAGAAGAACTAAAGAGCCTCTTGAAAGTGAAAAAGGAGAGTGAAAAAGTGGGCTTAAAGCTCAACATTCAGAAAACTAAGATCATGGCATCCGGTTCCATCACTTCATGGCAAATAGATGGGGAAACAGTGGCTGACTTTATTTTCTTGGGCTCCAAAATCACTGCAGATTGTGACCACAACCATGAAATTAAAAGACACTTGCTCCTTGGAAGAAAAGTTATGACTAAACTAGACAGCATAGTAAAAAGCAGAGACATTACTGTGCCAACAAAGGTCCATCTACTCAAGGTTCTGGTTTCTCCAGTAGTCACGTATGGATGTGAGAGTTGGACTGTAAAGAAAGCTGAGCACTGAAGAATTGATGCTTTTAAACTGTGGTGTTGGAGAAGACTCTTGAGAGTCTGTTGGACTGCAAGGAGATTCAACCAGTCAGTCCTGTGTATTCATTGGAAGGACTGATGCTGAAGCTGAAACTCCAGTACTTTGGACACCTGATGTGAAGAACTGACTCATTTGAAAAGACCCTGATGCTGGGAAAAATTGAAGGTGGGAGGAGAAGGGGACGACAGAGGAGGAGATGGTTGGATGGCATCACTGACTCAATGGACATGAGTTTGAGTAAACTCCGGGAGTTGGTGATGGACAGGGAAGCCTGGCGTGCTATGGTCCATGGGGTTGAAAAGAATCTGACACTACTGAGCGACTGAACTGAACTGAACTGAACTGAACTGAACTGAGAGCCCCTTGGAATTGGAAGAGTCATAGAGGAAGGAAGTAGGAAATGTAAGTGTGGTTTGAGAGTGGTATGCTTGAACTTGAGTGGAGTTCAGTTATCTTTAATGGCAAGGTTCTAGAACTAGGTTATGACCGTAACAATGAATGACTGAAGTAGGAAGGCTGATAAGATTTTTGGAGGATGTCATCTGATAGCTGAAAATAACCCCCTTAACAGATCATCTAATATTTGGTTTATTGTATATAACCCTGCATCTCTACTAGTGAAGTTAATAAAAGGAAGGTCAATCAAAAGTCAAAATTGTGCCACAGCTAAGTTTGAAATCAAGAAGTTTTGAAAAAAAATTTAATGGTTCTGGCAAATGGATTACAACTTATTTAAGTAGGTTTTTACAGTTTACTCACTTGTGTTCCATGACATATATGGAAGTTTAAAGTAGAAATCATTAATCTTTTTTGCTTTTGTTAGCAAACATAATGATATTTCATATTTTGATGTTTCAGGGGTCATACATTTGATTAAGAAAATCTGGGAAGACATAAAATAGCAAATTCACTTTTTTGGGTGTTCTTACCTGTTACAGCTGTGCTTTTATTTATTGCATTACAAACCATTCCGCAACTTAGTGGCTTAAAACAACATTTATTTGTTTTGCTCATGAATTTACAATTTTGGCAGAGTTTGGTAGAAATATCTTATCTCTACTCAACATGGGTTGGAACTACCTGATTGGGGATGGAGGAACTACCTGATTGGGGATGGAGGAACTACTACCAGGATGGCTTACTCACATGACTGACAAGTTGGTGCTGGCCGTTGGTTCCTCTCTGAATGGATCTCTTTAGTGGAGCCACTTGAACTTTCCTAATATGGTGGCTGGATTCTAAGAGCAAGCTGCCCAAGAGACAGAAAGTAGTTTTGAAAACCAGAACCTATATTCTCTTGGTCAAACAGCAGTAGTACAGATTCAAGGGAGGAGACATAGACATTCTCTTTCTTCCATTTTAATGGAGGCAACTGAGATAATTTTGGACTTTTAAAAGTGCCACATATACCTTAATACAGGTAACGAAAACATTTCTTCCCCCAGTGTTTATCTTAAATGTTTATCACCATTACCACAAAACCTTTCTTCAGCCCATCCCTGAGTTTAATATCATCCTTCCTGAACCCTCCATAGTACCTTATTAGTTCCTTTTTTTGTGGCACTTACCTTGAGTTAGGGTAATTTGTAACTTTGTGTTATCTTTGCTTACCACTTTTATACACAGCTCTGAATCCCATTCTGAAGTGTCTTACTCATAGTGGTTGCTTAGTAAATGTGTTGTTAAAGGAAATACGAAGAAATTTTTTTTAAAAGAACTCACAAATTTTGTATGAATGTTATAAAAAATGTGACTAACCAAATGAGACCTTGACAAACTGCAAGGTACAGGTTTTTAACGCTGAGAGATAAGAGAGAACTAGAAATAAATTATCAAGGTGATGAAGAAAAGTAAATGTTTAGATAAATTGAAAGTACATTTTGCTTTATAGTTCTTTAAAAAGCAGAGCAACAAAAAAGTGAACTCAACTAAATTTTGGCATGTCATATATACTATTAGAAAATAATAGTATTTGAAAATGTTTGAAAAAGAAAGCTTTTTTGTATGGTCTCTTGAAATTAGGCTGAAATTCTCAATGTAGCAGGCAACAAATTGGACATGACTGAGCAACTAATACTTTCACTTTCACTATGTAAGTTAAATAAGCAGGGTGACAATATACAGCCTTGACGTACTCCTTTCCCGAGTGCAATTGTGCGGTAGTTTGAACATTCTTTGGCCTTGCCCTTCTTTGGACTTGGAATAAAAACAGGTTGCACAAGCTATCGCACAGTTCCGCTTATTTCACATGCTAGCAAGGTAATGCTCAAAATCCTTCAAGCTGGACTTCAACAGTATGTGAACTTAGAACTTTCAGATGTATTGGCTAGATTTAGAAAAGGCAGAAGAACCAGAGACCAAATTGCTGACATCCATTAGATCGTAGAGAAAGCAAGGGAATTCCAGAAAAACATCTCCTTCTGCCTCATTGACTGTGCTAAAGCCTTTGTGTTGATAATAGCAAACTGGAAAATTCTGAAAGAGATGGGAATTCCAGACCACCTTACCTGCCTCCCGAGAAACTTGTATGCAGGTCAAGAAGCAACTGGACATGGAACAACAGACTGGTTCAAAATCGGGAAAGGAGTACATCAAGGCTGTATATTGTCACCCTGCTTATTTAACTTACATACAGAGTGAAAGTGAAAGTGTTAGTTGCTCAGTCATGTCAACCTTTTGCAACCCCATGGACAATAGCCCACTAGAGTCCTCTGCCCGTGGAATTCTCCAGGCAAGAATACTGGAGTGGGTTGCCATTCCTTTCTCCAGGGGCCTTCCCGACCCAGGGATTGAACCCAGGTCTCTTACATTGCAGACAGATTCTTGTACCAACTGAGCCACTAGGGAAGCCCTATATACAGAGTACATCATGCAAAACTGCCAAGTTGGATGAATCATGAGTTGGAATCAAGGTTGTTGGGAGAAATATCAGCAACCTCAGATATGCAGATGATACCACCCTAATGGTAGAAAGCAAAGAGGAACTAAAGAGCCTTTTGATGAAGGTGAAAGAGGACAGTGGAAAAGCTGGCTTAAAACTCAACATTCAGAAAACTAAGATCATGGCATCTGGTCCCATCACTTCATAACTAATAGATGGAGAAACAATGGAAATAGTGAGAGACTTTATTTTCTTGGGCTTCAAAATCACTGCAGGTGGTAATTGCAACCATGAAATTAAAAGATGCTTGCTCCTTGGAAGAAAAGCTATGTCAAACCTAGACAGTGTATTAAAAAGCAGAGACATCACTTTGCTGGCAAAGGTCCATATAATCAAAGCTGTTTTTTCCAGTAGTCATGTACCAATGTGAGAGTTGGACCATAAATAAGGCTGAGCACCGAAGAATTGATGCTTTTGAATGCGGTGTTGGAGAAGACTCTTGAGAGTCCCTTGGACTGCAGGGTGATAAAGCCAGTCAATCCTAAAGGAAGTCAACCCTGAGTATTCATTGGAAGGACTGATACTGAAGCTAAAACTCCAATACTTGGGCCACCTGATGAGAAGAGCTGACTCATTGGAAAGACCCTGATGCTGGGAAAGATTGAAGGCAGGAGGAGAAGGGGACGACAGAGGATGAAATGGTTGTATGGCATCACTGACTTAATGGACATGAGTTTGAGCAAACTCCAGGAGATGGTGAAGGATAGGGAAGCCTGGTGTGCTGCAGTCCATGGGATCACAAAGAGTTGGACACGACTTAGGGACTGAATAACAACAGCAACAAAGGGATAATTATGAAAGATTTTGTATGCAACATTACAGAGCTTGGGACTTTATTTTATATGCAACATGGAAAGCCACTGGAGGCTTTGTGTTTTAGAAACAACAGCCTTTTTGTTTGTTTTTGGTTTTTTTGGTAACATGGATAATGGATTCCAGAATGCCAGGCTGAACACATGGAGATGAATTAGGATACCAGCTAATATAGGTAAAAGATAAGGGCCTGCACTAGATAGATTATTGCAACAATGTTGGAAGAGATTTAAAAGAGAATTCAGACTTAAGAGTAGATTGACAGGAATTGTTGGTGATTAGATTTTAAAAGTGTGGAGTGGAAGGAGGAGTAAAGGTTTTTGGCTTGGGCAACTGTTTAGATGTTAGTATTTTAAGCAAGATAAGGAACATAAGAGTTGAAGTCATAGATTTGTGTCAAAGATAATTTGCTTTTGTATCTGTTGAGTGGGAGTTAAATCCAGGTGATATAACATATAGATAGTTAATTATTTCAAGTGGAGCATAGAAAAAAGTTGAGTTTATAGATACAGATTAGGAGTCATTGGGAAGTATAAGTGATATTTGTTGAAACAATGCGATCAAGTGAAATTTTCTCTCCAGGGAGAGAAAATGAAGGGTAGATGGAGAAAGGGGAAAAAAAAATGATTAGAGTTAAAAGTAGAACTAAATTGGCATCTAGAAAGTTGAAGTATAATTAGGGATGATACCCACTGCCATATTCTGCAAAGGGTCAAGTGGGTAGAAGAGAAGTGAGTCCATTGAATCTGGCAGGATATATAACAGAGTGAGGGTATCTGTCATGAAACCTTGGATTTGAATCCTGGCTCCATCTCTTATTTTACTGTAAGACTTCTGGGAGGGTACTTGACTTCTGAGCTTTGGTTTCTTTTGAAAACAGGATAGGAGTTATCACAAAAAGTTGGTCTGAGTACTGTATGAAATTAGTAAACACAAACAAAATGCCTCATATAGTTCCTAGCAAATAGTAGGGATTTGTTAAAATGTATATATAGTAACGAAAATCCCATGGACAGAGGAGCCTGGCAGACTGTAGTCAATGGGATCACAAGAGTTGGATACGACTTAGTGACTAAACCACTGCCACCATATGTAATAACAGTAATGATGATGTTATAAGTTGGTAACCAAAGCAATAGTACTTCGAGTGGTAGGTGATACTTTGGTCGCTAAGGAGGAGGACAAAAACTATATTGCGTTAGGTTGAAGAATGAACTGTTAGGAAAGTTTTTCTTCTTTCTTTTCTTTTTTCCCTTAAAGCTTTGCCTCTATGGGAAGAGAAAGGTTATGGAGTCATTTTTGTTAATAAAAGGCCATTGACCTATTGAGAAAACAAATCAGATAGAAAAGCAGGGCAGAAGCTGAATTTAAAGGAGCTTAGTATGAGTAGGATGTGAAGAAGATGATACAGTGAATGTGGACTTTAGATCATTTAGAAAGTAAAAGGAGGAGATATCAGATGCATAATCTTTATTATTTTATTTAAAGGAATCATATAAATTTAAATAAGAAAGACCTGAATTTATATAAATTCAAAAATAGAAACTCTCCTGAAAATATATCTCCATGTTCCACCTAACTACATGTCATGATCACATTTATAAAGAACCAAATTCCCCTAAATTTAAGTGTCCACATCTGCATATGCTAATCGTTCATAGACTTAAAGACCTTTTTCTGTTTGTTGCTAAAATCCTAGTCATTGAAATTTCTTCGTATGACGCTTGGAACTGAACACGATAGTTCAAAAAGCCTTTAACCAGTATTAGGGAAAATATGAGGATTGTCTTTGTAGTTCTGCCAACACTCTTTTAAAGAAATTTGAAACCCAGAGTGGATAAAAGACTTTTAGTTCACATAAGGAAGTGGTGGTATCAGCTAGGATGAAAATATAGGCCTCCTAACTATTGTATGATGTTTTTGCTACTACAGCTTAATACCAAAACAAAGACAAAACCTTCTACCTGTATGTGTAAGGAATCATTATTTAAGAATCTGATAAATTAAGGGATAATTATTGGTATTATAGAACATTCATCTCAAGAAGTATTTAATAGCAAGCTAGAGTAATAGATTTAAGTTTTATATAATGCATTTAAACAATTAAACAAGTTCACAAATAACTCTAGGAAAACATTTAATTTGCAAATTAATATATATTTTGTTTTAATAATTACTTTAGAACTTCTAGATTGCTTAGCTTTAGATTTATTGTCCAAGTTGGAACCTTTAGATGTATACCACTTCTAATAGTTATTAGTTATTAACTACTTTTCTTGTGCTCTGGCTAAGCTCTTTGTGTTGATTATCTCATTTATTCTTTATAACAACCGTAAGAGGTAAGTATTCTCATTATGAGGAAACTGAGAGATGTCATCAACTTGGAAAAGCCTTCCTGCACATCTAATAAACAGGGTGGAGATGAAATTTAAATCCAGACAATTTGATTCCATAATTTATGTTTTTAACAACTAGTTTGTTTCATTACTTTAAACTTTGTTTTCTTCCTTTTGTTTATCATAAAATAGTAGTTTTCAATCTCATTTTGATTCTATTTGACTCATTTTGAATTTAAAATTGGGCTTCCCAAGTGGTGCTAGTGGTAAAGAACCTGCCTGCTCGTGCAGAAAACATTAAGAGATGCTGGTTCAATCCCTGGTTCAGGAAGATCCCCTGGAGGAGGGCATGGCAACCCACTCCAATATTCTTGCCTGGAGAATCGCATGGACAGTGGGGCCTAGCAGGCTACAGTCCATAGGGTCTCAGAGAGTCGGACATGGCTGAAGCGAATGTCCTCATACTCAGTGTGATTTTTTATTGAATTATTGATTGGTCATTGATAAGGATATCCTCTAGTCAAGAGGTAACTTTATGGGATAGTCCTTGTACCTAACGAGACTTATGGAGAGTGCTTGGTAAATGTTGTTAGGGGATGGTATTTTACATTTGAATGTGGGAAATGTTCAGTATGTCCAATATGACTATTTTGTTGAATGCAAAAAACTTTTTAAGAGATTTAATAATACAAAGCATTTGTAAATGGCACATAGCTAAAAGTAGATAAATCTTAGCTATTTTTCACTGAGACTACCAGAATATTCTATAGTACTTTACCAAATATAGATTTGGTATTGTATTGCTAGCTGTTTTCAATGGTAGTCATTGTAACTCTTTGTTACCTTCTTTTCCTTTGTAAATACTGAAACAATGTTTTCTCCCTTTCCTGACTCTTTTATATCAGTTTTCACTTTTGTCTGCCTAATTTTGGATTTAGAAATAATATGAAGCCAAGTCTCTTTTATGGAATGCTGGATATGGTGTCCTTTTAGTTATAGACCTTACCTTTCAGTAGCATATGAGCAACGTTAAAAGTGTCTTTAGTTAATTTTCGCTGGGTAAACGCACACTCAGAGGAAGCAGTCTCAAGTCTTTGTTCAAGAAGTTAAAGACTTTTAAGATAGTATAATAAATGCTAAGCATTTATCTGGAAGAAAAATACCATTTTTGAGTTGAAAGTGAAGTGAAAGTCACATAGTCGTGTCCTACTCTTTGTTATGCCATGGACTGTATCTTGCCCAGCTCCTCTGTCCATGGAATTCTCCAGGCAAGGATACCCTTCTCCAGGGAATTTTCCCGACCCAGGGATGGAACCTGGGTCTCTTGCATTGCAGGCAGATTCTTTACCAACTGAGCCACTAGGGAAGCCCATTTTGGAGTTATGTTTTACCTAAAAATCTAAAGATAAAGACCAATACAGTATACTAACACGTATATATGGAATTTAGAAAGATGGTAACGATAACCCTATATGCAAAACAGAAAAAGAGACACAGATATACAGAACAGACTTTTGGACTCTGTGGTAGAAGGCAAGGGTGGGATGTTTCGAGAGAACAGCATTGAAACATGTATATTATCTAGGGTGAAACAGATCACCAGCCCAGGTTGGATGCATGAGACAAGTGCTCAGGGCTGGTGCACTGGAAAGACCCAGAGGAATCGTGTGGAGAGGGAGGTGGGAGGGGGGATTGGGATGGGGAATACATGTAAATCCATGGCTGATTCATGTCAATGTATGACAAAAACCACTACAATATTGTAAGGTAATTAGCCCCCAACTAATTAAAATAAATGAAAAAAAAATGTTGATGCCTTGTATTTTAAATTAATTCCAGTAATCAGATCCTTATATGATTTCACTGATCTCAGTACCTTTTGTAGAATTTAACGGCTTTCCTAATGTGTAACCATCTTTTAAGAAGTTCCTTGTGAATAAAAGATAATTAAATGACCAGTTAATTTGCTAGAATTAATTAGGAAATAATTAGTCTAGGTAAAATTCAAAATTTTCTATAAACTGTAAGGAAAATAGCCAAATATAAGGACATTTCCATTTATGTAATGATGACATGCTTGTAATTTATTATTGCAGTGGCTGGGTTAGAGACTAAATTAAGAACCTATGGAAAGTTTGTTGGTCCTGGTAATTACAGCTAAATGGTGATTTGAAAATACTTAATTGTATGAAAGCACTGTCATCTGAAATTTGTATTCAATAAATGTGAGCTGTCAACTTAAAGACATTATCTTATTTAATTCTCATAACAATTCTGAGTTAGGATATTATTATCCTAATTTTGCAAATAAATAGAGGCTTAACAAAGTTAACCCATCTGGGGTCATGGAGCTGTAGCTGGGATTCTGACCAAACCTTTTTGACCACAGGACCCAGGTTCTTAATAGTTGACGAGATTATAGTAAACTGAAATCTGGTGTTCAGGTTGTACTTTTGATTGCAGTGAGCTTTTTATGAAAATCTTTAACTGTCAAATGAATCCAAATCTAAAGTATTTTGCTTCTGAAACTGCATTTTTTACCAATCATGCTAATTAAAATTTATTAATAACTTCTTTAGTTTTAGCTTACCGTTTCAGGATTTGTAATAATTTAAGGAGATATGTAGAATTACAAAGTTAGAAGTGCATCTTTATTTGAGATCGTACCGTCAACATTCAAGTAAGATATTGGTGAGGATGGGGAATGATAGAATTGAATTTTATGTTACTGAGTACAGAGGGGGATCATGAAACTTTCTGTAAAGGAATAGATAGTAAATATAGTGAATGACTTTGAGAGCCATGTGGTCTCTTGTATTTACTCAAACTTTTCTAAAACAGCCATAGATAGTATGTAAAGAACTGTGTTATTGTGTTTCAGTGAAAAACTACAAAAAGAGGCGGCAGCCTGGATTTGACTCATTTACCAACTTCTTGTAATTTCTGCAACAAAAAGATAAAATTTGTTATTCTATTGTATTATTTGTGCAGAGTAAAAGTTTTCCTCTGTTGAATGTATTGACAAAAAAAATTTACCCCAAAAGATAGTAGAATAAAGGAGAATAGGAATGGTACCTTTCTTCAGCATTTCTATGACTACTTAGATTAATTACTTCATAAATTACATGACAATTCCAGATACACTTATTTGCTCATTTCTTAGCATTACCATTTTTTATCTTGAAAAAACAATTCTGCAGTTTTCACTGGTGTTTTCTCTGATTCTGATAAACTTTCTTTATCATAACTTGGGAGGGATTTATTATAAAAAGATATAATGCATAATTGGGTGATGATTCTATTTTATTTGAATTTATTTTGAAAAATAGTATCAGTAGGTAGACTTAGATCAAGACTTATGTAAATATATACATGTAGTTGAATTTTAGGTTCAGAAATGGAGTACTCTGTAGTCAGTTTTCAGTGTTACATTGTACAGATTTTTTATTCACAAGCAGTTTGATCTTGTAGATGATTTCTAGTGCTGCAAAGCTTTATTGAATGTAAGTCATTTGTGATATTGACTAATGGTGGTAGCTAAATATTAAACCTAATATATACTTTTTATTCTTATTTTCAGAGATTCGTCAGCGAACTGCTGCTCAAAGAAACCTTTCTCCAACACCAGCAGGCTCCAGCCAGGGCCCTCCTCCGCAAATTCCAGTTTCTCCTGGACCACCAAAGGACACTTCAGCCCCTGGTGGACCCCCAGAAAGAACTGTTACTCCAGCCTTATCATCAAATGTGTTACCAAGACGTTTTGGATCCCCTGCTACTTCAGTGCCTGGAATGGGTAAACAGAGCACTTAATGTTATTTACAGTTTATATTGTTTTCTCTGGTTACCAATAAAACAGGCCATTTTCAGACAGTGTGGAAATGGCATTTCATTTGGAAACAGCAGAGCAGTTATCTGATTAAGCAGGAGTTCCATATTCAATTAGCCATAACTCTTTACAGCTGGCACCTTGTGATACTGAAACCTATTTCTTGAGCTCATTTAACTGTTATGGCTTCTTTGTTTAAATGGCAATAAAACTTTGTAGTATTCTGTAGTCAACAGTATAGCATATCTTTTTATATTCGGCTTTAGAGTGGCTCCAGATTTATATAAAATGAGGATAGAAGAGAACATTTTGGGAATGTATTCATGCTTTTTGCTAAACCCTTCGTATATATTTTTAAACTTGACAGATTAACATTTCAGGAATATTCATGTGCTGTAGTGTGTAATACTACTAATGTTAATGTGAGCTTGGTAGATTTTTCTTTTTTTAAGCCGTAGAGCCTCAATATTTTCTGACAGATACTTTAATATAAAGTCCTATTGAATTAACATACTGCCTTTACTACTGTTTCGTCTCTTTGGATTCTCCTTTTTCAGTTTTGTAGAACTCTAGGGGAAGATCCCATTTTAGGAGTGTAGTAGACTATACTACCCTGGAACTTTCTTTTGGACTGTGATTGGGACATAAAAGCCTTCTTCTTCAGCAGATCACATTATTGTATGTAGAGTCCCATGTCAGATTCTTAAATATGATAATAAATTATTTATTTTATTTTAGGATATTTAATTTTAATTTAGATTAATTTCATATTTCATGACTAATTACATATAATTTATGACTTTGAGCCTCATCAGAAGTTGATATCAGATATTCAGGGCATTTACATAGTCTTAATAAAATCAGTAAGCAATCTAAATGTTACTAATACAGTAGATTTTTTCCCCCTCCTTTTTCTTTGAAAACAATGTAAGATTTTAGGAAACTAAAAAACTATTTATTTATAAATATATTAATAAAGCTAACTACAAATGAAATGAATACAAATCATAACTTTTAATTGTTGGTTATTGAAAAATACTTTTAAACTTAACATATAATGATGCCACTCAGGGCAACTGTATATTTTGTGAAATTGAGTAAGTTAAACTGGTTGAAAATTTTTCATCTTTCAGTTGTTACTGGTTGATTTGAGATGCCCATGACTTGTAAAGTAAAGCTCTTAGTTGTTTAATGGAAGAACTATTTTGTGAGAATGCGTTTTGTATATCTAACTATTTGTAAAGAAATTAGAGTTTATCAACTTATACAGAGTAATAAAAACTATATAATAGCACATGTAAGAACAAGGTTTCAATAACCTACCATTTCATGATCATGTAAACATAATATGTTTTACTAAAGTTTTTAATTAGTTTCTGTGTAAAAGACTTTGTATTTAAGTTGTACATTGCCAAAAATGTGAGTGAGCTAAGTGATTTCTCATAGAGAAGATTAATAATTCATTTTTTCATTATGCCATATTTGTGAAACAGAATCAATTTAATGTGTATTACCACAGGGCTCCCATATGTTTGAAAATTAATAACCAGCAGGTACTTGATAATTTGCCAAGCTGTGTAAAAATGACCAATATTCCTACAATGATTGCTCTTGATGTTTGTATTAATTACTGTTACCCATAACAGCGTGAATACAAAGATGTGTTATTTTAAAAGTTATTAATATGCAAGGAAGTTAAAATGTTTTTATGAAATCTGTTGTTTTATTTATCCAGATTCCTTTATGGACATTTTCATTTTAAGCATGTAGAAGTAAAATACTCCAGCAAAAGTTAAGCTGGCTTAAATGCTTTCAAAATTTAATTTGGCATGCTTATTTAAGTTGAAAATTTCATAACGAGGAATGACATTTAATGTCTGCATTCAAGTTTATTTTTTGATGCTAATGATTGAATGTTAAGTGTAACTCTACTTAACATTAGCCAAAGAAATGCCAATAGCCAATGAAATGTGAAAAATGCACTTGATTCCTAATACTGAAAACTTATTTTAGAACCTAATTTCGTTTACTAGCTATAATTCTATATCATTTTCCCCTTTTTAAGGTGGTAACAGCCTTAAGATTTGTGACTATTTACAAAGCAAATCTCTTATCTTTTAGAATATTAATATCATATTGCTGCCTTAAAGCCATTTTTTAATGCTTTAAAGGTTTTGTCACATTTTGAAGACCTTTAATCTATGTATTGCAGGGCTTGTTTCAACAAGACCTCATTTTGTTTGAAAGTCTTCTACAAGGTCTCCATGTAAACGTCCCTTGCTGCCTGTCTTCCTCTTATCTGGCCTTGTTTTATGAAGGCCAGCGTCACATCTCGTTTATTTTATTCTCTTGCTTTCTTCCCAGTGCCTTCTGTGTGGTCTCTCGTTTTAGAATATCTCCTGCAAACAGGCCTCTTTCAGTTTTCAGAGATCGTGGAGTCACAATTCATAATTCTGAAGGTGTAACTTTATTTTTGTTACTGTTTTTATATGATGTAATCATTAACTAAATTCCAAGTTATTCTTCTACTCCTGACTCTCCATTCATCATCTCTGATACTGGCTAATTTATTATAGGAATACAATGTATCTCTCCATTTATTTAGATCCTCTCTAGTTTCTCTTAGCAATGTTTTGCAGTGTTCATAGCTTTTTTACATTTTTTGATTAAATGTACATCTTATTATTTCATGTTTTTATCCTAGTTTAAATACTTTATTACCTGTTTCCATTGTTCATTGGTAACATACATAGAAATTGATTTTTGTATAGTGATCTTACATCCTGTAATATTGCTAAAGTCACTGGTTCTTATAACTTTTATATAGATTCCATAATATATCCTAAACAGGCTGTCAGATTGTTGGTGACTGAATATAATTCTACTTCTTCCTTTTAAATCTAGATTCCTTTCATTTCTTTTTCTTGCCTTATTACACTAGCTAGAATTTTCAGTGCAGTGTTAAATAGAAGTGGTGAGAGCAGACATCATTGTCTTATTGCTGATCTTAGGAGGAAAGTATTTACATTTTTACCATTCAACTCAGTGTAAGCTATAGGGTTTTTTTTTTTTTTTTTCCTTTGAATAGATAGCCTCTATCAGATTGAGGAGAAGTACCCTTCCATTCCTAGTTAGCTGAAGGTTTTTATCAGTAACAGATGATGGATTTTTTTGAATCCTTTTTTTACGTCTATTGAGATGCTCTTATCGGGTTTTAGTTTAGTTTTTTTTTTTAATATCACTATTTCATATGGTGAAATACATTGATTGTTTTTTTTTTTTTTAACATTGACTTTTTTTAGACATTAAACCACCGTGCTTTTGTGAGGTAAATTTGACTTGGTCATGATGTTTTATTTTTGTATATATTATTGGGTTCAGTTTGTTAAAATTTTGTTAGAAATGTGTACATCAGTTTTCCTTAGAGATACTGGTCTGTTTTGTTTTTGCTTTTTGGTTTTTTTCTTGTAATTTTGTTTTGTCTGTTTTCTTTATTTGTTTTCTTGTAATTTTTTTGGTCTGGTTTTGGTATAAGAATATTGTTGGCCTCAGTATGAGAAAGCATTTTCTTGTCTTTAGTTTTATGGACAAGTTTGTATAGAATTGGTATTATTTCTTAGTAATAAATTTAAATGTTACAGGTTGAAGTGGCTAGGCATGGTGTTTTCTTTGTGGAAGGATTTTTCTTTTTTAAAAAGGCATTCAACTTGTTTTAAAAAAAGAAAACTACAGACTAATATCCCTATAAATATAGATGCAAAAATTCTTAACAAAATTTTAGCAAGTTGAAGTTTCTGTTTCTTGTTGAGGAAGTTGTGGTAGTTTGGTAGTCTTTTGAGGAATTTGTTTCTCCTGACTTACAGAATTTATTGGCATAAAGTTATTCATAATATACCCTTATTATTCTTTTAATATCTTTACTATCTGGATTTATGTCATTCCTCTCATTGTTAATATTTTGTATCTTTCCTTTTTATCCTGATTAGTCTGACTAGAGCTTTATCAGTTTTGTCTTTATCAGTTTGGTCTTCTCAAAGAACTAGCTTTTCTCTATTATTACAGTATATTTTTATTAATTTCCATTCTGACCTTTATTATTTCATTTATTCTGTTTACTTTGGGTTTCATTTGCTCTTTCCTTTTAGGTTCTTAATGTAGAAACTGAATTCATGGATTTTAGATCTGTCCTCTTTTGTAGGTGTTTAGCAGTATAGGTGTTTAGTGTTATAGATTTTCCTCTAAGTATTGTTTTAGTTTCATATCATAAATTTGATTTGTGTTTTTGTTCTTTCAGTTAAAAATACTTTCTAATTTCTTTATTTTTCTTTAAAGCTTGGATTATTTAGTTATATATTATTGAGTCTTCAAATATTTGGATATTTTCCTGATGTCTTTTTGTTGCTGATTTCTAGTTTAATTCTGTTGTGGTCAGAAAACATACTTTGTAATATTGAATCTTCTTGAATGTATTGAGATTTGGTTTATGTTTCAGACTATCATTTATCTTGGTATATGCTTTACGTTCACTTGGAAAGAATATATGTTTTGTTCCTATTGGGTAGAATGGCTATAAATGTTGATTGCATCAAGTTGGTTAAGTAGATAGTATTATGCATCATTAATGATTTTTTGCTGTTTATTCTGTTAGTGCTTGAGAGAATGCTGTTGATATCTCCAGCTGTAATTGTGTACTTACTTCTTTTTGTATTACTTTTAGTTTTTGCATAATGTGTTTTGAAAACTCTATTATAATGCACATACATCATAGGTTTAGGATTATTATGTCCTCTTGATGAATTGGCTCCTTGTCATTACGAAATTACATTTTTATTCCTGTTTATATTCTTTGCTCCAGAATCTACTTTGATTGCTATTAATACAGATGCTCTCGGTTTCTTTTGATTAGTGTCAGCATATTTATGTAGTTTTCCCTATCATTTACGTTTAGTCTGTTTGTGTTTTTATATTTAAAATGGATCTTTTGTAAGCAACATTTGTTGGGTCTTGCTTTTTTATCCATTCTGACAATCTTTACCTTATAGTGAGGCTGCTCAGGCCACTTATATTTAATGTAATGATTGGTATGTTTAGGTTTGAGTTTAAATCTTTTATTGTGCTAGTTTTCTCTTTGTCCCATCTGTTCTGCTACCTTTCTTGTTTTCTGCCTCTTGTGGGTTGAGTATCTTTTGTGATTGCTTTTAATAATTTTTTTGTTGTTGCCTTATTAGCTAAAGTGCTTTTTTGTTGTTATTTTAGTGGGTACTTTAGAGTTTGCAGTATGTATCATTAATTTATCATAGCTCATGTCAAATGGTATCACACCAGTTCTCATACAGATCAAGAATCAAATTACAATATTCTTAATGTTTATCTCCCCTTGGCCTTTGTGGTATTGTTGTCATACATTTTACTTATACATGTGTTATAAACCCCACAAGGAATTACAGATATCCTCTGCAGTTTGAAAGTTCACTTTACACCACTTTGATTTTATGAAAGACCTACATTAGTGCCTGTTTCCACTAATTGAAAGAATCAGAAGAAGGTTTTCGCTTTTAGAAAAAAAGATGAAAAGCGAAAATAGCGTTCAGCATTTGTTTTGCAGCGAGCCGTTGTAGAGGCAGCGTGCATCCTGAGCAGCAAGAGTGGCACCACCAAGCTCCTTCCCTGGGAACTACACTCAGCATCTCATCATCAAGTCGCCATAGCTTTGAACTTTGTCTGTGAGCATCTGTGCTTTGTCTCAATTTATTTTGTGCATCCGTTAGCAAGATGTGTCCTAAGGTAATTGCTTCTTCACTTTATGCCATTTTGGCTTACGAAAGCTTTCATGGGAACTTATGGATAGCAAGGGAAACCTGTATTACTTTTTCTTTAAGCCATCAATTGTTTTTTAAAGCAATATAAATAATGTTTTATATATTTACCCACATGGTAACCATTTCAAGTACTCTTTCTTTTGTGTGATCCAGCTTTCTGTCTGGTGTCAGTTTCCTTCTGCGTGAAGGATTTCTTTTAACATTTCTTATAGTACAGTTCTGTTAGTTATGAATTCTTTCAGTTTTGTATGTCTGAAAAAAGTCTTCATTTTGCCTTCATTTTTAAAAGATGTCTTCACTAATACAGGTAGTTTCACTAATTTAATAGTTTTTCTTTCAGAACTTTAAAGATACTGTTCATTGTCTTCTCCCTTGCTTATTTCCTGATGAGTAATCTGTCATTGTTATCTTTGTTTCTCTGTACTAATGTATCTTTTTCTGACTGCTTTTAAGATTTTCTGTCACTGGTTTTAAGAAGGTTGATTATGCTGTATCTTGGTGCGAAATTGTTTCTTGTACTTAGGGTTTGTTGATATTCTTGGGTCTGTATGTTTACAGTTTTCATCAGGTTTTGAAATTTTGTGCATTATTTCTTTGAGTCAATTTTTCTTCCTCTCTTCTTCTGAACTCCAATTATGTGTATACTAGATGCTTGAGGTTATTACACAGCTCACTGAAGATTTGTTCATTTAAAAATCTTTTTAGTCTTTGTGTTTCATTTTGCATGGCTTCTATTGCTGTCTTCAGATTTACTAATTTTTTTGTAATGTGAAAACTGCTGTTCATTTCATCTGTGAATTTTTAAATCTAAGACATTGTAGATTTCATCTGTAGAGGTTCAGTTTGGATCTTTTATAAATTCTTTTCATGTCTCTGCTTAACATATTACAGTTTTCGCCTAGATTCTCAAGCATATGGAATATAGTCATAATAAGTGTTTTAATATGTTTGTCTCTTAATGCTATCATCTCCATCATTTCTGGGTTACTTTTGATTGATTCTTCTCATTATGGGTTTTATTTTCTTGCCAATTTGCATGACTAATAATTTTTTATCTGATGTCAGACATTGTAAATTTTGCCATATTGGGTACAGGATATTTTTAAATTATTGTACAGGGCCTCTCTGAATATTTACCCAGTGACCTGTGAGTTATGAAGTTTTCCATCCTGGCTGGTGGGAACATGTGATATTTTTGGCCCCATGTGAGCACTGGTACCTTTAGTATTTTGGGGGCAGTTCTTTCTCTGTCCTCAGGTGGTTTTTCTCATTTGCATCCTGGGCATATCTTTGGTGTTCTGGCTTTCTGCATTCCCTCCTCTCTGGTACTGTTCCCAGTGAACTCAGCCTGCCTTGTCCTCTCCAGCATTCCAGCTTTCTCTCTTCAACTCAGGGAGACTAATGAACTTCACCTGGATTTACTCTGCCTGAGTTGCTATCTGGAAAACTCTCCAGGCAATAAGTTGGGGCAGTTGTAGGGCTCATCTTATTTGCTTTATGTGTCTCAGGGGTCTTTATCCTACATTACTTGATATCCAGTGTCTCTAAAACCATTGCATAATATATTTTACATGGTATTTTAGTTGTTTTAAGTGGGAGATTAAATCTGACTCTGATTACTGTATTACGGTACAAAGTGTAAGTCTCCTAGTTTATTATTACATAAACTTTTAAGAGTCTGAGCATTTAAAAAATTAATTTGTACAGAACTCAACATAGTTTTATTCCTTAATAGATTATGTTGCTGGTTCTAATATAGCACATATATAAATATATTTTTGTAGTGTAGTATTTTTAATGAAAATTTGAATACAGAGATGATAATATCATTTTTGCTTTGTTAACATCATTTAAAAACTCTTAATGAGCGTAGGTAGTTCTTGGCAACTGAATTGAAGTTTAAATGTATTTTACACATATAAATTTTGTGTATATTTACTAGGTCTTCATCCTCCGGGTCCACCTTTAGCAAGACCCATTCTGCCTCGAGAACGAGGTGCTCTGGATAGAATTGTTGAATATTTAGTTGGTGATGGTCCGCAGAACAGGTAATGTTTACTAGGGTGTAGCTAAATGAAAATGAAGAAAGTTTATTGGTCAGAGTCGGGGGATGTGTGTGTGTGTACGCGCATGTGCACATGTACTAAATGTTCTATGATTTTGTGGTTCTTGTCTCCTGACTTTAGAACATAATGGAGTATTTTATGGCCCTGCAAAAGAGTACATACTCAGTTATTTTTCAGTAGTAGATTAGATAAAGTATTTGGATAAAATATTTTAAAACATATTATATATAACAAAACAATATTGTAACTGCTGTTATAACCCTGCTATAACATTATTTTTAGAGAATTTGAATCATTTTGTTGCATCTTTTGAACTTGAAGAGTTTGTAAATAGTGAAAAGTTGGTAGGTTATAAGAAATGGAGTTTTATAGATGTGAGTACTGGGCTTAATGATGCTGGTAATTTTAATAACAGTGAGGACAGTTTCATGTATTTGACACTTACAGTTCCAAAATGCTTCTCCAGTTATTTTAATTGATCCTTATAATAACTCTAGGATTATAAGTATGATATGAACAGAGCAAACATCATAGTATAGACTTTTAAATAATTCTTAAGGTATTTTAAGAATAGATATTTGACAAGGTTATTGGTTAATATTATTGTATTTTTTTTTCATTTATTTTTATTAGTTGGAGGCTAATTACTTTACAATATTGTAGTGGTTTTTGCCATACATTGACATGAATCAGCCATGGATTTACATGTGTTCCCCATCCTGATCCCTGCTCCTGCCTCCCTCCCCATCCCATCCTTCTGGGTCTTAATAAAGAAACTAGAATTTGATGTTAATGTGAAAAATTATATGTTCTTCAAAACAGATAGAATGTTGTTTGATAGGGCCAGGTATTTATTAAGTACTTACTTGGAGAACAGAAAGGGTATATAAATAGAAAATGTGGAAGATGTTTAAGTGTAACTGGGATAGCTAAGAAATCATGATATATAGAAATTAACCTTTGGACTGGACTAAACAAAATTAAATAAATTTCTTTACTACAGAGGTTTTAATAATACTCATTTGTGAATCTCTAAGAGGCTTCATCTTTTCTACTCTTTATCTGACCACAGATTTGGGGTCTATCATCCCCAGGAATATAAGTTAGGAAACATTAAAATTTAAGTGTTCTGTTATCAAATACATTTCTGCTTACTTAGTAAGAAAATTCTATTTGTTTCTTAGTTTATTTTTAATTTGATATATAATATTTTAAAATAATTGAAATTTTGACTGTTGTCATACAGAGTGTTGTTTATTGTTTACAAAGTAATATCTGTTATGGCACATCTAGCTACATTAAATGCTATGTAATCTAACTGTGTACTTTAGCTGTGATGGCTAAAGTAGCTTCTCCTGCTTGTTTTGTCTGCATTTGTAACTGATCTGTTCATTTTTCCTTTTGCTGTAGGTATGCTCTTATATGTCAGCAGTGTTTTTCTCACAATGGCATGGCTTTGAAAGAAGAATTTGAGTACATTGGTAAGAATTATTTGGCAGTTAGATTTTAAATATTTTACTCTTAAATATTTCATTCTGTGCCAATTCCCATGTAATGCCATTTTGTTTTAGGTATCGCTGTGTATATGTTGTTCAGGCATATTATAGAACACAGAGCAAAGTAGAAAAGACAGCTCAGGTTTTTTCTTCATACAATATACAACTTCTAGGCTAGCTATTCTTAAACTTTCACTGTGCATCAGAATTATCCTGGAGAGCTTTTAAACATTGTGATGCCCAGATTCCACCTACAAATAATCTGCTTTAGTTGATCTGAGGTGGGGCCCAGGCATCAGCATTTTTTTTAAAGCTCTTCAGAGTATTTTCATGTGCAGCTACTGTTTAAAAATATTGAACTAAATTAATCATGCTTCTCAAATATAACATGCAGCATTTTGGGGGGCAGATGAGTAAAGTTCTGGCTTTTAAGATACCTAGTGGTGACTAGAAATGTAATCTCTGTAATACATTTAGATCATTATTATTATTTTGCTGTTAGTTAACCTGCTCTGTAACTTATTATCTTTGCTGCTTTAAATTGATATTATAATTCTAATAATAATTTTAAAATATGCTTTAAAATAAACTTTCGTTAGAACACCTGCCATAATATTATTAAAACTATGTGTTATTTCACAAGGAATAAATGGCTTTTGAAAGGTTCTTTGTAAAAATAACCTTGAGGGTTACTTGATTAGTCCTTAAAGTTTCTTTGGTTAATGGTATTTTGTTTTTTTAATTCTCTACAGCTTTTCGTTGTGCCTACTGTTTTTTCTTGAATCCTGCAAGAAAAACCAGACCCCAGGCTCCAAGACTTCCAGAATTTAGTTTTGAAAAGAGGCAGGCATTGGAAGGCTCAAGTACACTTGGCGCCTTGCCCTCAGGAAGCGTAATTTCATCAGAGGACCAGATCAATGAAGGTATGAATATGTTAATTAAAAAGTTTTGTCTCTTGATAATGTTTGCTTTCAACAATAAAGGCATAAATGTTTTAGACAAAAATGGATCAGATTTTGCAGCATGCATATATCAGGTATTGCTCTGATATTATGGGCTCCTATGATGTGTTTGAGTTTTAAAATATATATTGTGTTAAGCAGGATCTAGAAATAGCTTGGTAAATATTACTTATGGAGTTATCATTTTAATTAACTGTTGGGAGATTTAACTAGTAATACTTTCATGGAATTGTTTTTCAATTTATGTAAATGAAGCAGATTTAAGACAATTTAGAAGCCACTACTCATAAGGGTCAATTTCTTATAATAATTGTAGTTAACACTGATAAATATAGGTTTGTGCCTTACCATTTCTATGACTAGAAGTTACTTGAAAACAGGAAACTCTGAAGTTGAAAAATCAGCCTTATATTCTTTGGATGACTATATTAACAGGACTGGTGTTCCTTTGAAATAGGCAATTTATCGAGGTCCACAGGATTTAATATTGCTGATGAATGCCTTTGTTTAAAGGAATGGAAGTTATCAGGATTCATTGAGTTTTAGAACTTATCTTTCAGTTCTGTTTTAGGAATTCCTGAGGAAGTTTCATGAAAAAATGGAAAAGATGAGATGGAAGATCTGACTATTAATTGCCAACTATTTCTTGTTATTAATATTGGGTGAGGAACTATTTGTTAAGCAGCTCTGAATTATGAAGATTGCTAAAGTTATGACACAGTCCCTGATGTTTTGGTGCTTCACCCATACAGAAAAAAAATAAATCCATATGGGAAATTTCATTCACATAGTTTAAGGTAGCAGTCAGTATTCATTCTTTTAACTTCTAGAAGTTATCATTTACATATATTTGATTTCTTTATAAAATCACTGAGTAGTGAAAAAAGTGCTTTAACTGAGAATAATATACAAGGCAGTGAATTTTCACATATCTGACGTTTAGTATGAGAATTTGACTATATTTGTTTTTTTAAACTTTGAAGAATGAACCTAAAATATGTGTGTTGACTTGGGCTTGGCTTTTGGCTTACTAACAAATATCAAAATGAATTTGAATACAGATAGCCATGACAAGAGGCCTGTGTACTTCAACGCTGAATCATTATATTTGTCTTCTCCATGTCTGCAACATCAACTCCAAACACAATGTCAGACTTTTTTCTTTTGCTTAAGTCATGCTCTGAACTGCATGCTGTCACATGCAAATCATCTGCCTTGCCATTGCAGCCTCTTGGAACTGAAAATTAAAGAATTCCAACCTGAAGATGCCTAGAGGAAAAATTGGAATCCCTGCCATGAGTAACTTTGCTTATGAAAGCTAAAGTGAATATTTGAAAGCCAATAGTTGGGACAAAAAAAGAAAAAACAGCCAACAAAATAGATATCTTGATAGAGTCCCATGCTTTGTATCTTCTGCTAAGGTCAAGATGCAAAGTTATCAAACCACACCCAGCTATACCTTTCCTTCTCATCTAATCTAGGAGGAGCAATACCCCAGATGTCTCATTTTCTGTCAGAAACCTCCGGAATGAAGTCTAACTGGCTCAAACTCAACCCTAATAAGGTAACGTTAATAGGTGAAGACATTGAGGCAAGGTATGATAGCTCCACAATGCTAGACACTGAAGCAACAATTCCATTTGGTTAAGATAGTCACTATAGTAGCAACTTCTTCATTCTTTGGATTCATCAAAATGGCTATTACGAGCATCGTTTTACTTCTTTGGTTTGTCAGAAGACAAATTTTTTTCCAAGACTCTTGTCTCAACACTGTGATATACCGTTATCAATTTCAAGCTGGATTCCATTAGTAAATGGCGGGAAATATTTCTGATGAAGAGATGAAGCTACATTTATTTAAACACTGGTGGCATACCTTTATGATTAAATTGAACTGTGAAATAAGGAGCATATCATCTCAATCAGCTACTCCCTCTGTTGACAGCCAATGTGATTAAGAGCTTAGATTGCTGATTTCTACACTTTTGTGTAGAAAAATTACACAAAACTTAGTGTCTGAAAGAAAAACTTTCCTGTTTTAATTTTTATATGTTTTTTAAAGCGTTGAACCAGCTTCTTGAAATTGCATTACTGAATTTACAGCTGGAACCAAAAGGTAACTTTCTTTCGTCTGAATGTTTTTTCCAAAGCATAATTCATAACTGTTTATGTGAATCTAGAATTAATACAAGAAATCCTTTTTTTCAATTTATGATGCAAGACTTTACATTTTGTCTTCATTCTACTGGAATATTTTGCATTTAGGATGAGGCATAAGGCTTTTGAAATTTTTGGATCACTCTTGGAACAACACATGAAACCTTGGAAAGTTTTCATCAAAGAAGGAACGCTAGAAGAAAGAAATTCCTCCTGTTAAAAAAAAAAAAAAAAGAAATTCCTCCTGTTAACTGCTCATTTGAATTCCTAAAATTTTTTCTAAAACTATGTACACAGATGTTTTGGTAATAAACTATTAGAGAAAATAAAAAAATTAAGATTGTCACTTTATCCTAAGAGCATACTAGATATGGTATGCCAAAGTAATGAGCTGGTTTTTAGTTTCCTTGGTTTCTTTTATTGTGAAATGAATAGTACAGTAATATTTGAGTGTCTGCTAAGCCATGTTAAAATCAGTTTATCACTTTTTCTTCTTTTTTAAATGTGTTTTTCAAAATAATTGATTCATAGCATTCTTTTTGTTAGATACGGTAATAGTTAGAGTACAAGGGTACTACACTGTTAATATTCCAGTATAGTGATTTGGAGTTAGCATGTTTAAAAAATGTTAATATTGTTTTCATTGTTCAGTTATATTTAGTTAGATTTTATGTAATTCTTTTAGTAGAATATAGCTTTTATTCACTGGAAATAACTTGCTAGTAATAAAACTCATGGCATCTACTTAGTACTATCAAAAATAGCAAGTAAAATTTATATAAGGTAAAATTTATCTTGATAGTCTGATTTTTGCTCTTCCCTTTCTTTTGTTTAAGCAATGTACTGTTACCATTAGGTTACGTTGAACTAGGGAAAGTTCTGTTTTTAGTTTTGCTTACTAGGTGCTTTAGGAAATTGTACTATTTGATAATGTAGATTTTATTGAATTCTATGTATCAGATCAGAAAAACATGTCTATTTTTAGCTATGTATAGCTTACCCAAGATGTAAACTTGCCTATAATATGTTTTTTTCATGCTTGTTTTAGACATAGAGATCTTTTAGCCTTTTGATTTCCTTTTCTGAAACACCTTCACCTAATAGTTTTACATTATTGCTCAATAATGACATTCTAATGATTCATCTAATGGATTTGTTCACACATGGTAAATAATTACACAGCATTTTTATGTTTAAAATGAGCTATTTTCTCATAGGTGGTTATCATTTATTTGAATTTTAGTCATTGAGCCATTAAGTTGCATTGTGGGATGAAATTCATGTCTTTAGTCCTTGAATATAAGTTGGCTGTTTTTCTTAAGGCAGAAAAATCTTTAAAAAAACTTTAAAATCTTTGAGTTAGAGACAAATTGTCCATTTTAATTTAACAAATTTCTTTTGGGTAAGTTTTATAGTCTGTACATATAGTAGGTACTGATGTGTTAGCAAGGCAAAATTTTTTTAAATTTATTGTAAAAAGGAATAAGAAGTAAGAATCTAAATTACTAAAATATTAGGAGTTTTGGAATACATAATATAAATAGAATCATGTATTTTGCTGCAGAAATTATGTGTTTCTTTTGGAGATGTATGAAATTGTTTTGTTAACTATTCTTTAATTTTTTTAGAGAATTATTGTTTCAAGAGCTAGAAGAAAAACCTAAAGGGACGATGGTCTTCTTAAATGATTTGCATGTTTGTGGTTTATAGGTGAGGCAGTGGTGGTGTTCATTATGCAGTTACATTCAGTTTTATGAGGTTGAGCTATCTAGGTGAATTGAAGTTTTACCCAAACAACCAGAAGCCAATTGTTATAATTTGGTGGGAAAAGCTTTTCTCTCAAGAGTATTGGGGTAGGATAGTAGAAGGGAAAGGATCAGGTAAGGAACAAATCCCATGGGTCATTTTCGTTTTATCACATTGTGATAGATTGTTTTCTTGGCATTACAGTTGTCAAAGGTGATTTTAAAAATTTTCTTACAGATGGAATTAGGTCATTTGGGTAACCTTGTATTAATTTTAGTCTTAAGCTGGTGCTGAACAGGGGAGAGTAGACCTGTTTAATTAGTGTGAACATGAAATATGGTTTCTCTTTTGGTATTTTATGCCCAAATATTGACATCTACTGTAATGAATTTTATACCACCAAGCTATTATATATAAACTACAGCTTCACAGAAAAAATTTACTGTTTTTATTAGAATAGGCAAATGATACCCTCCCACAGAAATAAAGTAAGTACTTTTGGAATATATTTAATAATCTTTTTTATAAAGTTCTGTGGTTTAGTTATTAAACTGGTATGTAATTAAATCTCTGTTAATCTTGTGCACCTAGTTCACTTAAAGCTTGTTGGGATGACCTCTCACGAAATGACATTGACATCCATACATTGAAAATCTATGTTGTTTAGACTAGCTAATATCTGCATTATATCATGACACATACCAAATTTTTATAGCATTAACTGCTATTAATATTACTTTTCTACAGATTAACCTGGGGGAAGAAAAGTAGTCATTAATAGTCATTTTTGTTTTCAAACCCTATTCATCATTTCACCATTTTTTAGTCTCTTGTATATTTTCTGAAATACAGTATTGATGAGCAAGTTTTGTATATAATGCTATTTTCTGATTATGAAAATAATTGACTTTCATAGAAGTCACATGGTATTTCTTAGAATTCACCTCTATAGACATTAAAAAAAAATTTTCTCTTTGTATTAACTGCTTCTTTAAGATCCCAGAATTTTTAAATTTGCATTGTATTTGACTGGGGATGTGTCTGTTTCTGAAAAGAATTACATTACAAAGCTTTAATATGATAAATCATAAACTTTGATACCTCTACTGTTTAATACTGAGTTAATATGTCAAACAGATAACAAACTCTGTGGGCCCATGTTCACTGAAGCATGTTTATTGATGAGTTGAGTCCTGAGTTCTGAGCTTTTTATTTTTTTCATTTCATGTAACTTTATTGGAGGGTTTACTAAATCATAACAGCTTGTAAAATTCTTGGCAAGTAAGTATTGCTCTATGGCCAGAGAGTCGTAGAAAACCGTGACTCTTAAAATTCTACCCTGGATAAATTCTGTGAAGGTAGAATTACAAATGGTTATTGACTTCCCTTGTGGCTCAGCTGGTGAAGAATCTGCCTGCAATGCGGGAGACCTGGGTTCAATCCCTGGGTTGGGAAGATCCCCTGGAGAAGGGAAGGACTATCCACTCCAGTATTCTCCATGGGGCTGCAAAGGGTTGGACATGACTGAGTGACTTTCACTTATTGACTCCTGAAGGTATCCACTGAAGAGTTTGCTTGCCCTTGTAGCAGAAATGGTCTGTACATGTCCATAGAGTTTCATTTCACTTTCTGCTTTTCCTTTGACCACTGGATATAACACAACTTCATATAACACAACTCGACCTACTGCTTTTCAACTTTTGATTTTTGTAAGATTTCAAGTGGTGCACAGTGTTTCTTTTACAGTAAAAATAGCATTTTTGTGACACGTGAACATTCCTCATCTTTTTGTGAGCATATGAATTTTCCATACAGTAAACCTCATTAACTTGGATGTCCCTAGCTATGCAGTTTTGGCTTTTTGTTCTATATATAAAAAGAGAGAAAGAGATTGTAATTAATTCCATAAACTAGAGTCTAAAATATCTGTTTAAAAATAAGTTAAAAAATTCTTTTCAACTCCACATAGAGTATGTTATATAATAATTTGTATTTATTAAAACTGATATGATAAAACCATGAATTTATAAAACCTCCATGTCAACAGGTGTGCATATTTTCTTTAAAAAGTATTAATTTTGTTATCAAAATACTGGCATTTACTATGTGCTAAGTTGCTTTAGTTGTGTCCAACTCTTTGCGACTCTGTGGATTATAGCCCACCTGATTCCTCTGTCCATGGGATTCTCCAGCAAGAATACTGGAGTGGGTTACTATTCTACAAGGAGCAAAACTAGAACAGTTTACTAGTGTAAACTGGCCTGTCCTCCAGATTTTTGAATCAATAGCATTTGTAATGTATTATAAGGGATCATCTGTGAGGGTATGAAAATCTCCTTATTTGCTTTGCTGATGTAGTTTAACCATATTTCTCCTAGCAGTAATATTAGTTGCTATTACAGAAACAAAACAAAGAAACACCTCAAAGTTAGGTGTTTATCTTTGATTTGGAAATTGAGTGGCCCAAAACTCTGCTCCTGTCATTTCCTTCCCTATCCTATTCTTTAAACTTTGAAGAATTAAAGTTATTATTATTAAATTATTATTAAGAGATTTGAGATTAATGAAACTCAAAAGAGAGTTTGAAGGGAGTAAACTTTCAGGTTAGGAACCAATGCCCTTACTTGGCCTCTGCTAATGGAGTCAGAGGCAAAAGACTCTTCCCTGTCTCTCCCTAGCATTCAAGGTATGTAGCATATTCTGACCCAGAGGTTTAAATCCCAAGGACTTGTCTTACACAGGGATGAAGGAAGACTTGTCTTGACTTTGGAAAAGGTGAATCCAGACCCCCACAGTCATGGATAATAGAGATGTAAATCAGTGTGGGAAATCATACCACCTATACACACACATGCACACATACAAAGGTACACATTTACACATTGGTCACAGTGTTGCCTGGATGCAAGAGAGGCTAGTTCCTTCAGGAAACATAATCTGGGAGTTAGTGCATTTGCTGTTTTTGCTGGGCTGTTGTCTTATAATACATAATTCTATTGGAATTTTGATGTATTCGGACATTCAGCTTTCAAATCCATCTTTAGGAAAGTTCTGAAAGTTCATTTATTTTGTGAACGATGGAGCTTTAGGTAAAATTATGTTTAGGGGTATGTTTCCCCCAAATTGTTTTTTCCTTACCATTTTTCCATACCATTTCATATATGGTATGCTATAGGGATAGGCTTCCAAAGTGGCTCAGTGGTAAAGAATCTGCCTGCCAATGCAGGAGATGTGGGTTTGATCCTTGGGTTGGGAATATCCCCTGGAGAAGGGCATGGCAACCCACTCCAGTATTCTTGCCTGGAAGATCCCATGAACAGAAGAGTCTGGTGAGCTACAGTCCATGGGATAGCAGAAGAATCTACATGACTTGGCGACTTGAGTATGCATGCATGATGTACTTAAGTACATTGAAAAGATATATTTTAAGGATAATGTTAGACTATTCTTCTGTTTCTTAGTCTCTGTTTGCATGTGCTTATCTTATTTAGTAGTTATTGGCTATTCCTAAAGTCTTTACTCTTTATCTTTTCAGAATCTTTAGAAGAACAAGATGTTCTAGATAATAGTACAGAACAGACAGATGGCAAAATACCAGATACGGAGCAGACAAACCCAGTGATTGAACAAGCATCTGGCATAGAGGAACCAGAGGAGAAACAAGAGACCGAGAATGAGGAAACCTCAGTGAGTGAGGACAAGCCAACAGTTCCCAGAGCTGATGCTGTTCCTGATCCTGGACTAAGTGGAGAATCTTTGACAATGTAGTAGATGCTTCCGTGTGCCTTCAGCTGGACATTTGTAGTCTTGCTGATGTCAGTTATTGCTTTTTTAGGTGGTGCTTTCTTTTTTTGCCCCTTCAAAGACATGCTTGGTATCGTTTGAATTTCAGATTGCCTAGCTATTTCATATATCAAAGTTATGTCTACTCGGTATTAAAAGTAAAAGCACGTGGTGTCAGTAAAGTAAAATCCTTTTGAATGTACAGAAACCCACACTGTTTAGGCAACGTTTAGGTATTTTTTTCTGTTCTAAAAGTAAACAAATATAAGAGAAGTTTTGTTTTCTACTTGTGACCTGTAAATACATTTGGCATAGGAAGAACTTTGGTTAGGAAAAAGTTCTAATAGCATTTGTTTTAAGGAATGAAACTCAATTAAGATTTTTAATACTTCCTTATTAAAATGGATAGAATTTTAACTCTTGAGATATTTGCCAGGGGGTAAAATATCTATTTAGGCATTTACATTAAGAGGTATGAAAGTTACTACAGTAACAATATAGGCATTTGTGTGAATTCTTAGTAAGAATGCAGTTGAACAGTCAAGTGCAGTGTTACTTTTGATGTCTCTTATTTTGCAGCTGGGCCAGAGGTACCTGATGTATATAATTAGCTTATGTTTACATATTAACATATAGGAAATATCTCTGCATTTGACTGTACTTGAATTTTGAACATTATTTATATTTGTAAAATAATGATATTATAAGTGAATTTTGTGCTCTTATGTGTATTTTGTTAAGGAAAATAAAGATGATCTGGCAGCAGTTTCTTTTTGTTAAATATCTAGACTTCTTCAGACAATGATGAGATAGCTACCTGAAAAGTCTTAGTAGGAAGAGCTCACAATTCAGTAAATGTATAGATTATGCTGAGAAAAATTATGATCTTTTTTTCAAATTTTACCTTTCAAGTTCAGAGAATTAGTGACATTTAGAGGTTCTAATCAGAGGTTAGATTTTTTTGATTCAGGAAAACCTTAGACCATTTGTAGTTTTTAATTTTGAGAGACATAGTTTTGTGAGATTAGGCAGTTAATTACTAGTAGTTCATTGGACTTAATATGTGTATTAAGGATTAACTGTCAGTTTTTTGGACCCAGAATAGTAATTCTTGTTGTTATCTTTTCTATCTTCTTTTTATCTATTACTAAGAAAAAACTATCAAGTTATGCCAAAGGAAGGAATATATAGGAATGGTGTATATGGCAAGTATTTCTAAGTTATATATGGTTTGTTAAAAATTAAATAAAATACCATTTGTTATCATTTAAAAATTCATCTTTATGATTTAATATCTCATATATGATAGGGTTTTTTAAGGAACCCAAATCTGTTAATGGTCTGAGAGTTTTTAAGATTATAGGATTGGGCTAGCTCTGCAGTCTTGGGCAAGTCACCTGACCTCACTGAGGTCATGTTTTTTCATTTTAAAATTGAAAGAATACCTACTTTTTGGAGTATGAGGACAATAAAAAGTAATTTATGTAGTGGGCCTAGCTGACTGTCTGACAATAGATATTAAGTGGTAGCATTGTATACTCTTGATGTCTTTGTGAAATATGGAAGGGCTCTGAATTCTCCTTCTTGAAGATAAAGAAATGAAAAAACAATATGAAATATAATTTGGCTGTTCAGAATCAAGCCAAAGTTTTCTGCATCAGGTTTTCTTTATCATATACATGTATATAAATGCATAGATTAAGGAAATAGGAACCTGAAACTGTGGAATATAATAATACTACAGAATATAGTCTCCTTTTTTTCTTTTTTGATGAAGCCCATCAGTTTTTTTGGTGTGTGTGTTATTGGCCCATAACAATTTAGTAACACTTTGCGGAGTCTTCTTGTTATAAAACATTCAAATTCTGAAAAATGAGTAATCTCAGATTAATCTCAGTAATCTCAGATAATCTCAAATTAAATTATATTTTAATTTAGTGATAGAATTAAGTAGATATCAGAAGTATCTATGGAAGAAGGTTAAAATAGGTAAATTAATGTAACGGGTAACATGCTGTAATCATGTAGTACCTATTAAAATAGAAAAGTTTCTTCTGATATTGTAATAAACAGTTAAT
Source organism: Dama dama (assembly GCF_033118175.1). Lineage (NCBI taxonomy): Eukaryota > Metazoa > Chordata > Mammalia > Artiodactyla > Cervidae > Dama > Dama dama. The sequence continues at coordinate 24,191,775 of NC_083713.1, forward strand.
GGTTGAGGAGTGGTATAATGTCCTATTTCTGATTATTAAGACTAGTATAAATGAGGAAAAGCAAACTAATCAGTGCTGTTAGCTAGAGTAACCTTCACTTCCCTACTTACTAATGCTCAACAGGTCATCATCTAAACTTCTCACTATGCCCTGAGCATAATCTGCAAACATGTCTGGCTTTTCTCTCCATCTCTCTTCCACCATTATGCTGTAGCCTTAGGGTGTCTTTCAATTTTCTGACTGAGCTAAACCCTTTCCCACCTTAGGTCTCAGTTTAAATGTTCTTTCCTCAGAGAGATGCCCTCCCAAGCTCCGTACCTAAAGCTGGTCTCTGCCTTTTATTCGATCCTGTCACTCTATCTGTTATTACAATCTGTGAGTATTTTGTCTGTATATTAGTTTACTGTATTTCTTCAAGACTTAAGAGTCTTTGTTTGCAAGGTTCTGTCTTATTTACCTTTGTATCTCCAGAGCCTGGCACAATGTTTGACACATTTATTATTTATTATGTGAATGAATAGCTTTGTTGCTAAATCCAGCAAAAACTCAGTTCTTACCTTATTCCATTGACACTCTTGGGTGCTCCCTTTAGTTTGAAACACTTTTTTTCTTTTAGCTTTTAAGTTCTGACACTATTTTTCTCTTATTCCTCTGCCCCTTTTCTCTCAGTGTCCTTTGCAGGTTTCTCTTCCTCTGCCCATCATTTACATGTTGGTGTTTCACCTTTCTACCTTGTCAGCATTTCTTTGCTCTATGTCTTCTCTCTCTAAAGGCTCTCATCAACCCCCATGGACTTAATTACCATCTGTCTCTCTCATTCTCTGATCTTCAGCCTTGATCTCTTTCCTTCACTTCAGAGTGATAGATACACCTGCCTACTGGAATCTCCCAATCAATTTATTAAAAAGTGAACACTGTTTTCTCCTTCAAAACCTTCAAAAAGTTTCTGTGTTTCAGTTTAATTTCTGTGTTTCTTATCTTATCAAATAGTGCTACTATGCAAGCTAGAAACTATAGAGTTTGTCCACTCTTTCCTTTCCCCTTTTTCTGTACCCTAACTGTCAATTTCTGTTTCCTAAGCATCTTTCGGTTATATTCTAATTTCTCCATCCCCATTAATGTTACATTAATGATAGTAAACATTTGCATTCTTCCTATGTACCAAGCAACATGCTAACTGTTGTGTGAGTATTATTTGTTCCTTGGCAACAACCCTGTGAGGATTTTCCCCCCTGGATTATAGATAGGGAAACATGTATAGATAGTAAGCAACTGGATAAGTGAAAAATCTGAGGTTTGAATGCAGGCAAGTGACTTCAGGTGGCTCAGACCGTAAAGAATCTGCCTGTAATGCAGGAAACCCAGGTTCAATCCCTGGGTCAGGAAAATTCCCTGGAGAAGAGAATGGCTACCCACTCCAGTATTCTTGTCTGGAGAATTCCATGGATGGAGCAGCCTGGTGGGCTACAGTCCATGGTGTTGCAAAGAGTCAGATACAACTGAGCAACTAACACATATACACACAAATGACTTTAGAAGTCTTACTTCTTATTACGGTTGTACTGCCTTCTAATTCAGGCCTCCTTCGTCTCAGAACTGTTTCTTAACTGGTTTCCTTGTCTCCAGTCTTGTCCATGGCTGTCTATTCTATCCACTTCAGCCTGAAAGACTTTTCATAACTGGAAAACAAATCGTGTCCTACCATTGCTTAAACCCTTTAATTATTCCTCACTGTTCTTAGAATGAGGTCCAAAGTTACCCATACGGCTTACAAAGCCTGTGTAACTTTGCTCCTAGTTTCTTCTGGCATTTCTCACTACAACTGTTGCCACTGTTCCTCTGCCCCTGTACCCCCACACTTTTAATGTAGCTATACTGTTTTCTCTGTTTGGAAATGCAGTGTTTTTTCCCTAATCCCCCGGTCTCCTGGTGCTCTTTCTCTGCTTGGGATATCTTCCCACTTGCACAGACAGGAGGACACTCAGTTGTTGGATTCAATTGAAATAGTTCCAGTCAGAATCCAAGTTTAGAAATCTTGCTAATTATTAAGCTATGCTCTTTATTCTTGTACTTGGTCTTTCTCATTACCAGGCAAGAATACTGGAGTGGGTAGCCGTTCCCTTCTCGGGGGGTTCTTCCCAACCCAGGGATCAAACCTGGGTCTTCGGCATCACAGGCATATTCTTTACTGTCTGAGCCACTGGGGAAGCCCAATGCATTGGACACACAATCACTATTGTTTGCTGAACATAACTGAATCTGAAGAGCTATCGTTTCATGTAGTGAGGGGAGAGGTTCTAATTATATAATGATTTTCATTAAACATTGTATGCTGAGTGCTGGAAATACTAAATGTCTTACATGAAGTCATGGGGAGAGTTAGCACCTAAGCAAGTCAAAACTCGAATCTTAGCTCTTAGTGTAGGATGCTTTATATTGAACCACTATTTTTATACTGCCAGTCATTATGGTGTTAAGAGTTTATGTATTTAAAATATGTAACATGTTTATTTCTATTTTCAGCTGACAGTAACTACTTAACTATCTTAAAACTTCTTTTCTTATTTTTTCCCTTATATTACCTTATAGTATTACTCTACAATATTGCCTGTTGGATTGCACTCAAATCAGTGGAAGGGTCAAAGAATGAGGATAATTTGTGGAATTATAGCAATTTGGAGACAATTATGGAGACAGATCTGCTTTAGAAAATTGAAAGAAAATAATGTGGTGTCATTATCTAGTATAACATGAATTCACTGTAAGAATTATAGAAGAGATTTACATATAGTTTATGAACTCTTAGGCTATTAAAATAATAAAAGTATTTACATGAAGACGGACCAAGAGAGATGATTGTGAATTGATGATCTGCCAAATCTTACAGTTTGTAATTTGACTTGTTTTAGAATTATTAAAGACCTAAATATATTGACTCTACCAAATTAGTGTATTGTCACCCTTGTTATTTAACTTATATGCAGAGTACATCATGTGAAACACTGGGCTGGATGAAGCACAGGCTGGAATCAAGATTGCCGGGAGGAATACCAATAGCCTCAGATATGCAGATGACACCACCCTCATAGCAGAAAGCAAAGAGGAACTAAAGAGCCTCTTGGTGAAAGTGAAAGAGGAGAGTGAAAAAGCTGGCTTCAAACTCAACATTCAAAAAATAGATCATGGCATCTGATCCTGTCACTTCATGGCAAATAGAGGGGAAAAAAATGGAAACTGACAGGTGACTTCATTTTCTTGGGCTCCAAAATCACTGCAGATGGTGACTGCAGCCATGAAACTAAAAGATGCTTGCTCCTTGGAAGAAAAGCTATGACCAACCTGGACAGCATATTAAAAAGCAGAGACATTACTTTGCCAACAAAGGTCCATCTGGTCAAAGCTCTGGTTTTTCCAGTAAGTCATGTGTGGATGGGAGAGTTGGACTATAAAGAAGGAAGGCTGAGTGCCAGAGAGTTGATTTTTTTAAAAACTGTGGTGTTGGAGAAGACTTTTGAGAGTCCGTTGGACTGCAAGGAGATCAAACCAGTAAATTCTAAAGGAAATCAGTCCTGAATATTCATTGGAAGGACTGATGCTGAAGCTGAAGCTCCAATACTTTGGCCACCTGATGCGAAGAGCTACTTCATTGGAAAAGATCCTGATACTGGGAAAGATTGAAGGCAGGAGGAGAAGGCGATGAGAAAGGATGAGATGATTGGATGGCATCACCGACTCGATGGACATGAGTTTGAGCACACTTTGGGAGATAATGAAGGACAGGGAAGTCTGGTGTGCTACAGTCCATAGGGTTGCAGAAAGTTGGACACAACTGAGTAACTGAACAGCACCATCAAATTAGTAAAGCAATGAAGAGTTTTTGTTTAAATAGTTCACTACTAGAGCTTCAGTTTCTGTCTCAGTGAAACGCAGTTGAGATAATCATACAGTAACATGGTCAGTGATAACGAGGAACAGCTGCTAGAAAAAAAAAAACAGGAACCCTAGTCGGTCCTCCTCATGGTCACTTGGTCAGATGACTTTATTATGCACACACAGAAAAACAGAAGCAGATGAGACTGGTTAACAGGTGTGCTGGTGACCTTCTTTAAAGTGTTTGATTTATACCCACAGATTCAGGCTCTGAGTTTAGCCTGATAAACATATAAATATAGAAAAGTACATTTATTAGAATATAACCATAAGAATACAAATAAAGTGAAGAATTAAAATTATTAATGAGTACAGAATTTGTATCAATCCATAAACTATCTATTTGTATCAGCCTAATTTCTTTCCTCCTTGGAAACTAGTCTCATTTTCTACTTTAATACTATTTAAAAATGCCTTTAAAAATTATTTAATTTATTAGAGAGTACGTGTCCCTGCAGTTACCTTTATCAGTGTGCCTTTGTGTGAAACTTAGACTGCATTCAATTTCCTATTCTTTTCCCTCCAAAGCTCCTTTTATATGTAGTTTAATTTATACTACTCATGGGTTTTAGGAAAAGAAAATACTATCCACTTTCATAGCTCTATATTATTTGATGTTTTTTAAAACCTAGATTTTCTGTTTTATGCATTTTTCTCTTTTTTAAAAAAATATTTATGCCTTCCTTTTTGTTTTTTTTTTTTTTTGTTTTGGCAGCAAAATTGATAGAATCTGGAAGCACTCTGAGAAGATTAAAAAGAGTTCTCAAAATCTCCCTCATAAATTAGTTTAAGTTCTTATTCCAGGATTATATGAGAATAGGCCAAATTTTCAACTGCCAAAGACGTTTACCAGATCCCTGGCACTTGATTTAGGAAAACTGGGAAAAATTTATTTTTGTGAAAATAAATATTTCTATCCTAAGTTTGGTTTTGAAGGATGAAGAAAGTGGGGAATTGAACATTTTTTTTTTTTTTGGAATACCTGTTCTTGGTCAGGCCATGTGCCCTGGATACTCTCATATACATTCTCATTAGTCTCACACAGCCATGTGAGGGGCTGGAATCCTGTCAAGCAGGGATTAAATGAATTCCCCAAGATCACTTAATTTATGGATATTGTAAATGGAATTGAAACCTAGGATCTCTAAGTTCTGTCCTTTTCACTACCTATGAGCTTTTTCTTCCTCTTTTGGCTGAAAGAAATAGACTCAGGCTCTTGGGTTTCTCATTTTTGTGGTAACTCAATTGTTACTTCTTCAGGGCGGTCTTCTCTTAACCTAACACCTGTCAGACTTTCCACTCAGACATACCTTCCTCTTGAAATTCTTTCATAATATTATCTTTTGCAGCAAACTATGAACTCGTTGAAGTCAAGGCCATATCTGGTTTTGCTTATTATGTTCCCAGTGCCTGGTGTATAGAAGAGACAGTAAATTATCTGTTGAATAGTAGTATGCGTGAACCTACACGTATACACAATGGGAAATACTGCTGTAGTCTTTAGTGCAGATTTTTTTTTTTTTTTACATTTTTAAATCTTAATTTTAATATTAAGACCCCAATCTTAAGAGATGCATTTGCCCCCTTTTCTAGAACTTCATTATAAATACAACTACATTGTGAATGCTGAGGGAGTGCCAACTATAAGGACAGGAATTAAAATATAACTAGTTGCTCTTTATTCTAGATGTTTCCTTTAGTCATACTTAGGGAAGAAAAAGATTACCCACAGGTTATAAATAATATTATTTTAAAATTTGAGTTTCTTCTAACCTCAGGAGTCTACAGATTAAATTATTTGCTTGACCTTTAATACAAGCAGGAATCCAATAATTCCAGCAATAATTACAAAAATATTACTACCTACCATTTATTAAGCATTTATTTTCCTGTTTATCTTTAGACCTTTACAGTTGTTTTCTTTTGTCTGAACTCAAAGCCTTCTTCTCATTTTCTGAAGCTGATATTTATGCAACTATTCTAAGAAATCCTACTTTTAATTATGTCCCTACATTCAGAGAAGTTAACAGCTGTCAAGAGTAGCTACTGTGATCTAACCAAAGAACTGATCTGGGGTCATTCACTCGTATTGCAGATTTTATAGTGAAGAATTTTGCAAATCTCAAATTATTTGAATTATTGAGAAGGGAAAGGGCCAGAAAGTTTGTTCCTCACAACTTAGGAAAATTTCAATTGATGCTTTTGTCTTTTTTTTTTCTTTTTTAAAGTCCATTGTCCACATTGCTGTTGGAGCGTTCTAAAGCACAAATTTCAAAAATTATTGTCAGGCTTATTTGTGTCTGGCCACCTCAGGTGGCTTGTAAGCGTGCCCTTCATTTCTGGCCTTGTCTCCCACTGTTCTCCCTCACCTTCTGACCACACTTCTGAGAGATGCCTTGCACTGATCTTCATGATGCTACTCTTGTCAGCTCTCATTTCCTGAAGAACTAACTCTGTAATCTGAGTGACTTCCTCAACCTCCCTAAGCGGTTTGTTCCTTGCTTTTTGTTCCTGTTGTTCTTTATACACCATGTAGAACTTGTAATCTCCTGACCTCTGGGTGATTGTCTGCCTCCCTCGTTTGATTGGTAACACACAAGAAAGGTCATGTTGCTCAGTCTTGTATTTCTCACTTTTGCATTCCTCCAACAGAACAGCACAGATTAAAACAAAACTGAAGCCTGGCATGGTGTCTGCTACCTGTCTGTTTAGAGAATGGATTCCTGTGATAGGCCTGAGTTGATCAGCACTAGTGGTTGGTATGCTACTTCTATCTGAAACTCCTACAAATACAGGAATTGGGGATAGAAAATGAGGACGACTAGCTCAAAATATGAGAAGATGGAAACTGTGAGCACCTTGAGCGTGGGGAGGATTCATTTGTTTTGAATTCTTAATGTCTGAGATAGGTGCTTAATAACTGTGAATGAACCGAGCTGAAGATGGCCTAAGAGCTGGTGTGCTGAGGGGTACCAGCGTCAGAGCTCTTCCTTGATTCACGTGAGTCCGTTATCTCGGTATGATTTCTAAATTGGGTTTTTTAGCAAACTTCCGTTCTTGAAGATCCCTACTCTCCCCACCCTCGATCCCATATTTTACTTACCTATGAAATGGCATTTTAAAAAAATCTCATTTTTATGTTTATTTTCTTATTTCTGACCATTTAATGTTGCATCTGACATTTAGAATTTTCTGGATTAAGCAGCTGGTTTTGGACATTGTGTCTGTTGGAGCCCAGACACACAAACATCTTAAAGTTGAGTACTTTGCTCAAAAAAATCATTAAACATGAGGTAAACTGTACATAGCAAATATAATTAAAACTTGGTTATTGCATTATATTTTATGAATTATAGTTAGCTAAGTTATTTTTTTTTCTGAAAATGAGAAAGGCTACTTCTGCCTTAATGTCTATAGCAAAAATTATAAAGGCTTTGCCTACCTGCCAAGAGTTGACATATTTTATTAAATTATAAGTGGTAGGGTTAAAAAAAAAACCTTTCCTAGGAACAGACAAAATCAAATTTTGGAATGAACTTGTATTCTCAATTATGAGTCTTCATAGAGCCAAAGAATACATGACTTTTCAGAATAGGATGTTGTGAATTTTATAACATGAACTGAGTATTGACTGAAATAAAATTTATACACTTGAAACATGTTTTTGGTGGATGTTGTAGACACTTTTCAACACGATTTTTTTCTTTTGGTTTTTAAAGACCTGGATTCTTTTTGATGTTTGTATGATCTTTCTTCAACAGGGCACTCTCCTGTAGTTGGGCTTGATGAAAGTAAATGGTATTTTATTTATTTAATACAGCCACAGTCCTTACTGAAGAGTGGGGATTTTTCTCCTGCTGTCATTTCCCCCTTTCCCCTACCCTCTGCCCTGCCACACCTCCTCTCCTCCTCCAACCAGCAAAGGCAAGGGCAGCAGGTTTTAGTAGATTCTGAGATAGGTGAAACTGGAGCCCATTATACAGAGTGAAGTAAGCCAGAAAGATAAAGACCAATACAGTATACTAACGCATATATATGGAATTTAAAAAGATGGTAACGATAACCCTATATGCAAAACAGAAAAAGAGACACAGATGTACAGAACAGACTTTGGGACTCTGTGGGAGAAGGCGAGGGTGGGATGATCTGAGAGAATAGCATCGAAACAAGTATCCTATCGAGGGTGAAACAGACCACCAGCCCAGGTTGGAGGCATGAGACAAGTGCTCGGGGCTTGTGCACTGGGAAGACCCAGAGGGATGGGATGGGGAGGGAGGTGGGAGGGGGGTTCAGGATGGGGAACACATGTAAATCCATGGCTGATTCATGTCAATGTATGGCAAAAACCACTACAATATTGTAAAATAAATTAGCCCCCAACTAATAATAAAAATAAATGGGGAAAAAAAGACCAATTTATCGTAGCAAACAATTGTTAGCAATAGTTTGAAGCAAGCATGAATGTTCAGCACTCCTTTTAGGACAGGATGGCACAAGACTGCTGAATTGAGAGGACAGTAGTGCTGTGAGCTTTGAGTGGGTAGAGGAAAAGGGGAGCAGATGACTTGCCTCCTAATGAAGAAGCAGAATTCGGGTCTGCCTTGTGCAGATGAGTAACAAGAGGTATATGGCTGACACTTCTGTTTTCAACCGTGCCTCCTCCAATAGACATGTAAACAATTCTGTTTGTGCATTATAGGTTTTGTTGTCTTTAAAGTGATTTATGTCCCTATCTCTGCATTATTGCCCACAAGATACTGCCCTCTGTCAGAAGGGCTGTACTATCTAATTTTTTAGACCTTTGTCTTCATTAGTACAGCAATTTTAGCTTGTGATCATCGTACTAGCCCTCACTGATAAGCTAAGACACTGCAAGATTCATGGTACTGACATCTAACCTTGCCACTGGCTTCTTGACCCTTCTGCTTCTGAAACATGGGTTCATTTTTTTTTTTTAAACCCAAGGTAGAACTCCATCTATTTTTCACACTCATTGTGGGCAGTTTAAAGGTTGGTCAGAATCAAATATTGTGCTTTCAAATTTGATAATGTATGAGTACAGAAGGATGACCTTTGATACATGGTTATACATCAACATGACATGAGCAGTAAATGCAGCAATTACCTTTACCTCATTGAAATGGTACTTTAGTTTTCATCTTCAGAGCAATTAACATTAATGTTTAATAATATAAAAAAATGCAAAAACAAAAAAATGCATTTAAGTTCTCATTACAACATTTGCAAAATAAGTATCTTTGGAAACAGTCCTAATTTATGAACTTATTTTCAATATGAGTTTGGTGTTCATAGGATGAAATAGTTCACTAGCCAAAGATCTTGACATGATAATGTTAGGCAGGTTTCTGTAAATCTACTTTGTGTTTTATAAATATGTGATTTTTCAAAAGGATTAAATGCTGCTTCTGTACAAGAGATTTACCATTTGTGATTTGAAACATATTGAAGTCTGTGCCCAGTGGTCATCTAAAAGGAGTATTTAGTGGTGATTAGGATCTTTATGATATGATCATACACAGCTGCATGTAGCTTCTATCACTGTTTATGGGATTGTTGCCCCAGTGAATTAATTTAAATATTCATTTCTCCATTAATGAGTGCCTCCTGTGTGTCAGGCACTGGAGATGTAGAATGAGTGTGACATGGACCCTACTTTCAGGGAGTTCATTGTCTACTCAGTGGTTAATCTAATAGGTCAGTTCTATCTTAAGTCCCAAGATGAAGAAGCAGTAAGTTAACTTAGTAAGTTCTAAGTGAAGTATTCACAGGACTTGAAAAGTCAGGAGACCAGGTTTGCATTTTGACTCAGCCAATTTCCAGTAGTATGAGCTTGTGGGGAAGTTAGGTAATCTCTCTAAACCTTGGTTTGCGTGACTACCGAGAAATGACATGTAATGCACGGAGCTGCTGTGAAAATTAAATAGGGAAAGTAGACTAGAATGGGAAACTTCCTTTTCTACTTCCCATCCTTTATCTCCTCCACCTCTCATCCTGTTTACTGTCTCTCTATAAATTCCTCTCTTTCTGGTATAGAGGTTGTTAACAAGAATCCAGGGAGTCCAAGGGCCTCTGGAAATTTTCTGCAGAGTTTTATGTGTGTATGTGCACATTTTTCTAGGAAGAGAATACATAACTTTCATCTAATTTTCAAAGGGGATCACAAGTCAGTAGAGCAGGAATGCTGCAGCTCTCTCCTAAGAGAATAGCTAACTACCAAAGATACTAATTAACATTAATGTTTAATAATATATAAAAAAAAAAACGATTGAATCTCAAGATCCTTTTTTTCAGGCATTAAAGAATCCATCAAATTATCCCCATGGCCAGAAGCTATATGTGTGGTACAAAGCAACAGTGCCACAGTAGTGGCAAAATTAGTATAAAAATGGAACTGAAGTTCAGTGTATGAGTCTTGCATGTTTTTAGATTGCTGATAGCTTTATCAGTGATCACTTTTAGACATGAGGATTGCTTAAAACTCATCAGGTTAGTGAGATTGCGTTTTGAAAATAAGATAGGAGTATTGTAAGGAATCACAAGGTATCTTACTGGGTTTGATGTTATAAATAAAGTTTCACCACCCTACCCCAAATACCTACTTGTTCCCTCCCCTCAACCCAGGAACTTCCTGCTCATGAAATGATGTCTTAAAATTAGCTTTTCACCAACACTTGTCTGTCTCCCTCTCAATTTTTAATATAGGAAATCTAAGGTACAACAATCAAAATTTTAAAAGCTATTCACTGCATTCTATCACTGTAACACATTAACTGCTTTCTCTTCCTTAGGTTCCCTTTCAGTCTTTAGACCTTTTAGCTTAAGGTATGTGCTTTATAAATTGATAGAAACACAGTTGCATTCTTTATTGTTTTTTGTCTGTGCTGGGTGTTCACAGCCTTTTCTCTAGTTGTGGTGAGCAGGGGCTGCTCTCTAGTTGCAGTGCGCAGGCTTCTCACTGCAGTGGCTTTTCTTCCTGTGGAGTATGGGCTCTAGGGTGCACAGGCTTCGGCAGTTGTGGCTCCTGAGCTCCAGAGCATAGGCTCAGTAGTAGTGGCACACGAGCTTAGTTGCTCTGTGGCATTTGGGATCTTCCTGGATGGATAAGGGATGGAACCTGCGTCTCCTGCATTGGCAGGTGGATTCTTTAGCGCTGAGCCACCAGGGAAGCCCCCGCACCCCGCACCCTGCCCCCGCGCAGCTGTATCCTTAAACCAAACTGTGAGCAGGAGGCTCTCTGGGGGGTCCCACTTGTTCCTGTAGCTTTTCTCACTTGAATTGTTACCAAAATCGTGAGTCCATTATTGACCATTCCATAGCGCCTGAAGCCGTGGGTGTTTGGTCACTGGGAGGAGGTTTGAACCCTTAACACTTTACAGGCTGTGAAACAGCTGTCAAGTGGTAATGAGGTTTCCTTTACACTCAAGCAAAAGCAGGCCGAAGGCTGGGATGCCTGGTTTTACTCCTTTCCCTGACATCTCTGCTTCCATTTCTCCTTCAGAATATACCTTAAGTTTGAGTCTGTACCTTTGCTTTGTAGGTCTAAACCTACACTTGCATTTTCAAGTGAGGTTCATCCCAGAATTAATTATGACAGTGAAAAAAAGTAGATGATCAAAATGTTCAGGAGTGGGCAAGTTTTTAAATAATGCATTTTAAAATATTTTTGAAGTATTTTTAATAATGAAAGAAAATACTCAAGATTTGATATTAAGAGAAACATGGATATAAAGTTACATGGTGTATGTACAGTCTGGTCTCATATACAAGTATATGAAACTAATTATAAATATAGATCTATCTATAAATAGATGCAGACATATGAGAGGGAGGGGTTTATACAAATATAACAAATTTTAACTAATCATATTGGGTTGTAGTATATGTGTTACTCTGTTTTTTCATCTTTTCCCCCAAAACTTTCCCAAACTGAATATCAAGAATGTGCATTACTTTTAGAGTCTAATTTTTAAATTAAAAATCTGGAGTAATGAGCTCCAACAAATCACCATGTTACAGAAAGATTTTTAATTCAAGTTAATAGTTCTGTTATTCCCACATTCAGAACATTTTTGTATGTGCAAATTCTGGCAAAACAGTTCATTTTCAAAAAAGGCAGAGAAAAAAGTGAGTTTATCTGGGCAGTAAGAATATAGAGACCTCTGTTAAGTTATTTTGGAATAAAGAATAAAAGTGAATGTTTTATTAAAAATATGGAGTTAAAAATTAGGAAGGAATCTGAGAAACTTAGATTTTTTTTCTTTCATCAGCTTGAATAAAGTGCTCTAAGCCTATGTAGAATGGTTTGGAAGCCCTGGTACATCTACATACTTTCTCCTCCTTCCTTTATTTGCACAAAGCCATACACAGCTCATTAATTCCTTTAATTAAGAGGAATGAATCAAAAGGTTTTTGTCTTCTAATAAGTAGTTGCTTCATTTTTATGTAATATGACACCACAATCTTTAATCTTCCCTTAATATATTTCTTTGGAAATCTCACAAATTACGGAGACTGCTTCTTATGGATGGTTAAATAAGTTCCTAAAACTGGCTTCTGATAAACATTTAGAAATAATCACAAATACAGTATATAGTGATGTATCTTAGTGCAGATTGCTCTAGAATCATTCTATGATAGCAGTTATAGCAAAATCTGACTTAAGCTTCCCAAATTGAGAATTTGTGGCAATTTGTGAGAGAGATGAGAATGAATTTCATGATTTAGAGAATTAGATAGGTAAATTTACAATACATTTAGAGCTTTGTAGAAATATTTACTTTTTGGGTAGTTATTTTAAATGTCTGTTTATGTACAGCAATGTACCTGATGTGCTGGTTTTCTATTAGGGAAACCGTAATTGACTGAAAGTTTAATATATACCCAACCTGCTATAAGACATCTTATATATACAGTATAATTTGATCTTTAAAAGAATTCTTTGAAGTAGGAAATTATTTATCTCCTTTCTTTAGATAAGGAAATTGAAGTTCCAGGAAATTCAGTAATGCATCCACGGTCACACAGCTGATAAGTGGCAAACACAGGATTGGAACCTAGGTTGGTCCATAAATGAACCTTCCCTGGTAGCTCATAGAGTAAAGAGCCTGCCTGCAGTGTGGAAGACCTGGGTTTGATTCCTGGGTTGGGAAGATCTCCTGGAGAAGGAAATGGCAACCCACTCCAGTATACTTGCCTGGAAAATTCTGTGGACAGAGGAGCCTGGCAGGCTACAGTCCATGCGGTCACAAAGAGTCAGACACGACTGAGCAACTTCACTTGATCCACAAATGTTTCACTATATTGCACCACCTCCAGTCTTACCTATTTGTTCAAACTGACTTTTTAACAGCAGTATTTCTTTCCCTTGTATACATTAAAATGATTAAAATATCCTGTAAAAATGTTCCATAGTAATACTCTGAGGGAAATCTTGAAGAGTTCTTTTGGTAAGATGAGCACTCCTTGCATTGCCCAGATTTTGTGAAACAGTATTGGAGATGTTACTATTAGAAGCTAAAAAAGAATATGGTACTGCTTGCTGGCTCCTCCTCTGCTTAGTTACGGGCAGTATGCATTCTTTCTGCTTTCACTGTTAGCTCTATCTCTTTTGTGCTACCATACAGAGTTGAGTTGATTCATGACAAAAGCAGAAAAGGTGATTATTAGTTGCTCTGTACAGAAATTACCTTTCTATTCTTGGTATTAAGTGAATTTCTAAAACCAACATTCAAATTCTTTGATTCTGTGCCATTTAAAAAATTGTCTTCCCATTGAGATTTTTACTGAAAGCACTGAGAAATATTAAAAAAAGATGTCTATCAGAATCTTTCTGAATACATGTCAGATGCTTGTTTGATTTATACAAAGGATGAATATTTCTTCCTGGATCTCACTATCACTGAGGGACTAATTGTCTCTTACATAACTTCAACTCTCACTTACGGTGGTGCTTGGCAAACAGTATGTTCTTCATGAGTGTTTGCTGAACTAGAATTGTTTCTTAGCAGGACACTGTGCCTCTGATATAGATTATCTTCTTATCGTGTCTGAAAATTAATATTTTTGAATGAAATGAAGATACCTTGATTTTGAATTCCTTTGTGCCTCTAGGTCTTCAACTGATGCCAGGGAGGGAAGGGTATGAACTGCTGCTGTCCACAGCTCCCACACCTTGGATTTTACCTAGAGGTCTAGGCGTTGATGACCGGCTACCTTTCTCTATTTAACCTTTGGTTACATGCACTGGCCTCATGAAGGACCTCACACTAGTCAGCTGCCTTTCTAGGCCCTTTCACCTCCTTCCTCTCCCTTCCTTCTGTGATCATCCTTTGCTGACCTGCATCCCCAGGACTTTGCATGTCCTTCTATTGAATTTGGGGTATCAGCTTTCCCATAGTTCTTTATGGATTTTGCATGTAGTTTCCATGTTCATGCACTGTGATGTTCCTATTCACAAAGAATATATTTTCTACAAACTTCTACTAACACATGTTGCTGTCAGAAATTATCACCAGATGTTTGAGAAGGCAGGTAAGGAAATAGTTCTGGGCTGTAAGACTCAGGCCCTCCCAGGAGAGTTAGGAGGAAGTGGGACGTCCTATTGCTTCCAGTCACTTTAACAGGCCCGGCCTCTCTTGATGTTACCCAAGGGTAGTCTGAGGCCACCTCCATCAGCTTTCACAGGATGTGACATCTCTCATAGCAGCCCAGGGAGTGCTGGTTTTCATGCTGTATTCCACAGATCCCCTTGACTCCACAAGTCCTGTCATTCCTCAAACATTTGACTTAGCTTCTAATGTGGATGTGTAGTACCTTTAAAAAATGTATACACAGTGTATTTAACAATTTTTAACACTGAAGGCCACTAATTTGTGTTCTCAGTGATGGATTTCATAATACATAAATGTGAATTAAAATTTATAAAATAAATTCATTTGTAACAGATATTAGCTGTCTCTGTGGGCAGTCTTTAATCTCACTCCATGCTGTTCAGACATGAGCTCTATACTTCTCTCAGATTGCAGCCCCTCTCATCTCTCCTCTGGGTTATTTGTAACAGGCACTCATTCACTCTCCTCATAATCCATTTCCAGCAGCAGCCAAAGTAAGCCTGTTAGGAGGGTGTGATGACTCCTCTACTCAAAAACCTTCCCATAGTTTCCCATCCTTTTGTCCCAGGTGGCGCTAGTGGTGAAGAACCTGCCTGCCAATGCAGGAGTTCGATCCCTGG
Organism: Dama dama; assembly: GCF_033118175.1. Taxonomy (NCBI): domain Eukaryota; kingdom Metazoa; phylum Chordata; class Mammalia; order Artiodactyla; family Cervidae; genus Dama; species Dama dama. The sequence continues at coordinate 24,206,956 of NC_083713.1, forward strand.
GTTGGCAAGATCCCGTGGAGGCAGGGATGGCAACCCACTCCAGTATTCTTGCCTGGAGAATCCCTTGGACAGAGGAGCCTGGTGGGGTACATAGGGTTGCAAGGAGTCAGACACAACTGAAGTGACTTACCATGCATGTTATTGTTTTGTTTTTTAATTGAGATATAATTGACATATAGTATTGTATAAGTTTAAGATGTACAATATGTTGATTTGTTATAAATTGTAAAATGATTACCACTATAGTATTAGCTACTTTTCCATCCTGTCAAATGGTTACCATTTCTGTTTGTGGTGAGAAAGTTAAGATTTACTCTATTAGCAATGTTCTAGCATATGAGACAGCATCATTAGCTACAATCACCATGCTGTGTATTAGATCCCCCAAATTGTTAATCTTTCACTGGAAGTTTATAACCTTTGACCATTATCTCCTCATTTCTTCCACCATCCCCAAACCCTGGTAACAACCACTCTACTCTCTGTTTCTCTGAGTTTGTCTTTTTAAGACTGTCTATATAAGTGATATCATACAGTATTTGTCTTTCTCTGGCTTATTTTGCTTAGAACAATGCCCTCAGGGTCCATTCATGTTGTTGTAAAGGGCAGGATTTCTTCCTATTTATGGCTGGATGATATTTCATTGTGTATATAACACATCATCTTTTTCCGTTCATCTGTGACAGGCATTTAGGTCTATAGTTTAGGTTCACAGTTCCGCATATTACCTAGAATAAAAGCTCAAGACATTGCAATGGCTTATAAAGTCCTTCACTACCTACCCTCACCCCCTGCTTGATGTTCCTGTTCTAATTATCCCATTTCTCTTTGGCTTTGCCGTCCTCCTTGGTCTTCCTCCAACATGCCAGCCATACTCCTGCCTCAAAGCCTTTTTTTCTTAATGGTCCTTCTGTCTTAAACATTTTTGCTTAGCTGGACGCTCCAGCCCCAGGTCTTTACTCAAATATCAGCCTGCCTTCCCTAACCTGACAACACCTCCTTAAAATATCCCTCCATTCCCTTTCCTGCTTTTTTCTTCTCTTAAAATTGTCTAAAACTTCTCTATTGTCAGTAACATTCAACAGCAGTATTATCACCATCGAATGTACTATATATTTGGCATCTTCATTTTGCACTTCTTCCCCCTGTAGAAAGTAATTCATGTTGCCAGAAATTTCTGAATGTTTTGTTCCCTGCTATATTCCCTGTAGATAGCAGTTGGTAGGTTATCAATAAATATTTGCATCCTCTAGGACTAATCCACAAGCCCCAGATCATTAGTAAATAAGCTAGATTTTTCTGGGAATTTTGCAGGGGGAGATGGACAAGATGGTTTATGTCCAAGGGGAGCGTCTCCTTTCAGTTACTCCTTTCCTGAGAATAGAGACCAAATTGTTTTGACTTGAGAGATGCTCTCCCTGGATATCTGTATAAACAGATGCTTTTTAGGTCAGTACAACATATAATCAAGCAGATTAAGTGATAATGTTTATGAGGATCTGAGAGTGAGATGTGCCATAATGCAAAAGTCAACTGGATTTTGGAGGAAAAAGGATTTATGAAAATTCTTTTTAACATTACCTCAAATGCAATGATCTAGATAAGCTAAATAAGTATTTTTCCTCTATTTTTCCTAACCTCCAACCACTACCTCCCTCCCTCCTCCTCTCCATCCCCATCCCCCAGCTGATGAAGTAAAGCCAAACTTATTGGCCAAATGGTGGATTACCTAAGTCATTTGCTTTTACCTCATACCTTTTCTTGGAGAAGGAAATGGCAACCCACTCTACTATTCTTGCCTAGAGAATCCTTTGGACACAGGAGCCTGGTGGGCTGCCGTCTATGGGGTCGCACAGAGACGGACACGACTGAAGTGACTTAGCAGCAGCAGCAGCAGCAGCATGCCTTTTCTGTTTATAGGCTTTTGGCCAATTCTATTGTTTCTCACCTGGAATGGCAATATGAAAACAATTAAGGTAATTAGCATTATCACTTATGGTAAAAAGGTTGGTGGGGAAGAAAGCTATTGACTAAAAGGAAATTTGAAGGGTCTGCTTGGATTGTCTCTCCATGTATTTTCTTAGCACATATAATTGATAGCAATATTAAGGCATTAAAAATATTATTTACTTCCTGGTTTGCATTATTAGCTCACATGTATTTCATTAACACACATGAGCAAGAGTGATACATAGCAACAGGTGAGCTTTCTTTACCAGCCATTGTGCAAAGTTAGCATGTGGCTATTTTTAAGGCTGATCTATTAGTATATGTAAATGCAAACACCTCTGTATGCTATGGTGACATCTTTAAGTAATTGAAAGTTCAGCATGAAAGTTGTGTCCAGCCTAAAGACCACTCTCAGTTAAAAGGTTAATCCTTTTAATAGTTAAATAGGCTGCCCTCTCAGACACGTCTCAGAGAATTTATTATATTAGGTATAATCTCATTGGGTATGCAAGGTAAATAACCTCATTAAAACTAAAATGTGAAGGAGATGCAGTACTATTCAAATAGGGCAAAAAGGGGCCAATGAGGTAAAACAAAAAGCAGTTATGGAAAGTCAACCACTGCTTTTATTTTGTGTTTCATATTTTGTGCTGAATAAGCAGATTAAAAGGGTGAACTGCTTAGCATCAAGAAGAGCCTAAAGGAAAAAGGCCTGGATAAATTCTTTTGGTGAAAAAGCAACAGATTAGAGCATAGCCTGTTGGCCATGCATTAGCTGAATAATCTCAAAGAGTGGAAATGCTGGTTTCTACAAGTGTGTCTTCAAAGGGCTATAAATGAAGTGATCCTTCCTGGATCTAAAACCTTAATAGACCTTGGACATTTGTTTTACCAAAGCAAGGGTACCCCTGATGGATGACTTGACTAACTGTCTTTTTATTTGACTAATCTCCTTTGTTATGCTGGGATTTCAAGATCATTATTTCTCTATGAAAAATTCCTCTTCCACGTAAGGTACTGGGCAACACCCTAGAACTAGAATATCTCTCAGTTGTGTCTGACTCTTTGCGGCCCCATGGACTGTAGCTGCCAGGTTCCTCTGCCATGGAATTTTCCAGGCAAGAATACTGAATGGCACAGGGGTGCCATTTCCTACTCCAGGGCATCTTCCCGACACAGGGATTGAAACTGCGTCTCTTGCATCTCCTGCATTGGCAGGTGGATTCTTTACCACTAGCACCACCTGGGAAACCCTTTGGTCTCCTGCCTATCGGTATCTATATTTATTGTCATCTACATCTATTTCATCTGTTTTGTTGTTTAGTTGCTCAGTCATATCCGACTCTCTTACACCATGGACTGTAGCCCTTCAGGCTCCGTGGGATTTCCAATGGAGAAATTTCCCATGGAGTGGTCCATGGGGTTTCCTAGGCAAGAACACTGGAGTGGGTTGCCATTTCCTTCTCCAGGGGATCTTTCTGACCCAGGGATTGAACCCGCATCTCCTACATTGGCAGGTGGATTCTTTACCACTGAGCCACCAGGGAAGCCCTATTGTAGTTTACCTACAGTTTTTCCAGGGGAATCTGTAGTGTTTCTAAAATAGGAATGAGCTTTTATGTAACTGGTATTTAGGACAATGAGGCCAGTATAACTCAGAAGTCATATTGATTATACATGATTTCCCTCAGGTGATTAATGTTTTGCATCACCAAACAATATCAGTTGAATGCAGCAAGTTAGAAGAACATAGAATATAGAAAGTAAAAGTGTTAGTTGCTCAATTGTGTCTGACTCTTTGTGACCCCGCGGACTGTAGCCTGCCAGGCTCCTCTGTCCATGGAAATCTTCAAGGCAAGTATACTGGAGTGGGGAACCATTCCTTTCTCCAGGGGATCTTCTCGACCCAAGGATCTAACATTGGTCTCTTACATTGCAGGCAGATTCTTTACCGTCTGAGCCACCAGGGAAGCCCCATAGAAATAGGACCTACAGCCAAACTCTGTTGAAAAGAAGACCAACCTGTGAACAGCTTGGCTGTGTGCTTTATCTTCGAAGTGCTGAGTGTGTGGTTCTCTCTGATCCTTGGGTATTTTGATCTTGTTTTCTCAAATAAGCAGCCTCTGTCTTTTTTTTTTTTTTTTCATTTATTTTTATTAGTTGGAGGCTAATTACTTCACAACATTGCAGTGGGTTTTGTCATACATTGACATGAATCAGCCATGGAGTTACACGTATTCCCCATCCCGATCCCCCCTCCCACTTCCCTCTCCACCAGATTCCTCTGGGTCTTCCCAGTGCACCAGGCCCGAGCACTTGTCTCATGCATCCCACCTGGGCTGCTGATCTGTTTCACTATAGATAACATACATGCTGTTCTCTCAAAACATCCCACCCTCGCCTTCTCCCACAGAGTCCAAAAGTCTGTTCTGTACATCTCTGTCTCTTTTTCTGTTTTGCATATAGGGTTATTGTTACCATCTTTCTAAATTCCATATATATGTGTTAATATGCTGTAATGTTCTTTATCTTTCTGGCTTACTTCACTCTGTATAATGGGCTCCAGTTTCATCCATCTCATTAGAACTGATTCAAATGAATTCTTTTTAACGGCTGAGTAATATTCCATGGTGTATATGTACCACAGCTTCCTTATCCATTCGTCTGCTGATGGGCATCTAGGTTGCTTCCATGTCCGAGCTATTGTAAACAGTGCTGCGATGAACATTGGGGTGCGCGTGTCTCTTTCAGATCTGGTTTCCTCAGTGTGTATGCCCAGAAGTGGGATTGCTGGGTCATATGGCAGTTCTATTTCCAGTTTTTTAAGGAATCTCCACACTGTTCTCCATAGCGGCTGTTCTAGTTTGCATTCTCACCAACAGTGTAAGAGGGTTCCCTTTTCTCCACACCCTCTCCAGCATTTATTGCTTGTAGACTTTTGGATAGCAGCCATCCTGACTGGCGTGTAATGGTACCTCATTGTGGTTTTGATTTGCATTTCTCTGATAATGAGTGATGTTGAGCATCTTTTCATGTGTTTGTTAGCCATCTGTATGTCTTCTTTGGAGAAATGTCTGTCTAGTTCTTTGGCCCATTTTTTGATTGGGTCATTTATTTTTCTGGAATTGAGCTTCAGGAGTTGCTTGTATATTTTTGAGATTAATCCTTTGTCTGTTGCTTCATTTGCTATTATTTTCTCCCAATCTGAGGGCTGTCTTTTCACCTTGCTTATAGTTTCCTTTGTTGTGCAAAAGCTTTTAAGTTTCATTAGGTCCCATTTGTTTATTTTTGCTTTTATTTCCAGTATTCTGGGAGGTGGGGCATAGAGGATCCTGCTGTGATTTATGTTGGAGAGTGTTTTGCCTATGTTCTCCTCTAGGAGTTTTATAGTTTCTGGTCTTACATTTAGATCTTTAATCCATTTTGAGTTTATTTTTGTGTATGGTGTTAGAAAGTGTTCTAGTTTCATTCTTTTACAAGTGGTTGACCAGTTTTCCCAGCACCACTTGTTAAAGAGGTTGTCTTTTTTCCATTGTATATCCTTGCCTCCTTTGTCAAAGATAAGGTGTCCATAGGTTCGTGGATTTATCTCTGGGCTTTCTATTCTGTTCCATTGATCTATATTTCTGTCTTTGTGCCAGTACCATACTGTCTTGATGACTGTGGCTTTGTAGTATAGCCTGAAGTCAGGCAGGTCGATTCCTCCAGTTCCATTCTTCTTTCTCAAGATTGCTTTGGCTATTTGAAGTTTTTTGTATTTCCATACAAATTGTGAAATTATTTGTTCTAGTTCTGTGAAAAATACCGTTGGTAGCTTGATAGGGATTGCATTGAATCTATAGATTGCTTTGGGTAGAATAGCCATTTTGACAATATTGGTTCTTCCAGTCCATGAACACGGTATGCTTCTCCATCTGTTTGTGTCCTCTGTCTTTTAATTTATCTCTTCTAGCAAGCTGTCTAGTTTCTCTCTCTCTCTTTTATTGTGGTAAAAAAGTATATATCTTTTTTTTAAAAGAGGTAAAAATTCCTGTGTTTACAGTAGTCTTTTAGGAAGTTAACTTGAGCTTTAAAAAAACTGAAAATATTTTTATTAAGTTTATTATTCTTTGTGTTGGTATTTTTGTTACAAAGTTGCTTAAATTTGGAGTGGTTTGCTACTACTTTTTTCCCTGTAAATCCTGTGACTTTGCAGAATGCAAGTATCTTTTGAAACACATATATTTCTTATAGCAAAAGAGCCTGTATTTCATTTTCTTAATGCATGTTGCATGGATGTCATAACTGATCATGTTCAGGACTTGTCCTAGGATCCTAAGGTTGGAGTAGGATCATCTATTAAGAACATAACAGGAAGAAGTTCCAAGATCAGCCAGGAGACTTGCTGAAGTTTTTTTTTTTTTTTAATTTTTAAATTGAAGGATAATTGCTTTACAGAATTGTGTTGGTTTCTGCTAAACATCAACATGAATCTTGCTGAAGTTTTGTGGGTTCACAAGTGTCAAAGTTCAGAAGCCTCACAACTATCATTCTAGGTGCAATGTTCTTATTCCTCTGGCCTCTCCTACTTCCAGCAAATCAGTTCAGTTCAGTCGCTCAGTCGTGTGCAACTCTTTGTGACCCCATGGACTGGAGCATGGCAGGCCTCCCTGTCCATCACCAGCTCCCGGAGTTTACTCAAAATCATTTCCACTGAGTCAGTGATGCCATCCAACCATCTCATCCTCTGTCGTCCCCTTCTCCTCCTGCCTTCAATCTTTCCTAGCATCAGGGTCTTTTCCAATGAGTCATTTCTTCGTATCAGGTGACCAAAGTATTGGAGTTTCAGCTTCAACATCAGTCCTTCCAATGAACACCCAGGACTGATCTCCTTTAGGATGGACTGGTTGGATCTCCTTGCAGTCCAAGGGACTCTCAAGAGCCTTCTCCAACACCACAGTTCAAAAGCATCAATTCTTTGGCACTCAGCTTTCTTTATAGTCCAACTGTCACATCCATACTTGACTACTGGGAAAACCAGAGCTTTGCCTAGATGGACCTTTGTTGGCAAAGTAACGTCTCTGCTTTTTAATATGCTGTCTAGGTTGTTCATAACTTTTCTTCCAAGGAGCAAGCATCTTTTAATTCCATGGCTGCAGCCACCATCTGCAGTGATTTTGGAGCCCCCAAAATAAAGTCTGTCCCTGTTTCCATTGTTTCCCCATCTATTTGCCATAAAGTAATGGGACTAAATGCCATGCTTTTAGTTTTCTGAATGTCGAGTTTAAAGCCAACATTTTCACTCTCCTCTTTCACTTTCATCAAGAGGCTCTTTAGTTCTTTGTTTTCTGCCATATGGGTGGTGTCATCTGCATATCTGAGGTTATTGATATTTCTCCTGGCAACCTTGATTCCAGCTTGTGCTTCATCCAGCCCAGTGTTTCTCATGATGTACTCTCATAAGTTTCTCATAAGTTAAATAAGCAGGGTGACAATATACAGCCTTGATGTACTCCTTTCCCCATTTGCAACAAGTCTGTTGTTCCATGTCCAGTTCTAACTATTGCTTCCTGACCTGCATATAGATTTCTCAGGAGGCAGGTAAGGTGGTCTGGTATTCACATCTCTTTAAGAATTTCCCACAGTTTGTTGTGATTCACACAAAGGCTTTGACATAGTCAATAAAACAGTAGATGTATTTCTGGAACTCTCTTGCTTTTTCGATGATCCAACATATGTTGGCAATTTGATCTCTGGTTCCTCTGCCTTTTCTAAATCTAGCTTGAACATCTGGAAGTTCGTGGTTTACGTACTGTTGAAGCCTAGCTTGGAGAATTTTGAGCATTATTTTGCTAGTGTGTGAGATGAGTGCAATTGTGTGGTCTCATCCAGTGAATGAGAATATATAAAACACTGCTTAAACTTATAGGGTGACTTCTCTGAACTTTCCTGCAACCAGTAAAAATATTTTTTGGTGTCAAGAATATAGTTTGCTTAACACACAATGAAGCTCTTTTCTAAACCCTTTTCAGTTGCAAAATAATTCTGTATTTACCAAGTGGGATTTTTAATTTCCATCTCCCCACCCCCAGCCCTCCGCTGCACTCAGGTCTCTTGCTCTGTCCTGTGATGCTTTCACTCATTACTAACTGGGCAGGTCACATGGACATGATCTCATGGATGCTATTTCAGTTCAATAAACATATATTGAACACCTATGACATGTAGGGCATACTGCTGAGGAGTTTCTGTTAAGTCTCCCAGATCAGAAATTGGTATCTTAGAGACCTTCTAAAAGGCAATGCCTTAACCCAAGACAGCAACCAGATGAAATAGGGCCTCAAGTATGCTGAAACATCTCCTTAAATCTCTTCAGGGACCAACCCTGGTATTTTCCTGGATGACCTACTCGCTATAGTGTCTGCAAACAAGCTAGGAGCCAAGAGAAGAAAAGTGGGGAGCTGATGGGCATCCATACTTCAGAAGCTATTCCTTTATTCAATAACTGGTTTCATCCATGACATTAGTTTAATGACTTGTGTGTGCTGGGCAAGTATGTGTTCAATTATTCCACAAAGGACCATGAAAACTTCAGTGTCCCAACAACTAAAATTCCCTGTGTTGCAAAGCCACTAAGCTGGCCTGGAATAATGAAATTCCCATGAAATTGAATTGATCCTCAAATTATTGCTTAAATGATGAGACAGTAGAACTTAAGAGAATATTAATGCTAATGAGAATTCTTCAGCTAATGCTATGAGACCAGTTGCAAAGTGGATTGGGCATACTATGAAAAAAGCCATTATGCTCATCTTTTCATAGATGCATGATTTGTTTTACTCTTAACACATTTGAGGTTTAAAGTTTTTATACCATGCTCTATGAATAGAAGTGTAATAAGGTTGAAAACCAAAATAGTACTCACCACTATTAGAAAAAGAAAAAAGAAGCTCTGGTTGAATGCTGCCCATTTGAATCCCCTTTTCTAAAAATCTAATTTTTTTTATTACTTGTCTCATTAACCCCAAGATTTAGACAATTGAATGGTGTCTGAGTAAAATGAGTGACAGTGAAAAATATTTTTAAAGGGCTAGTCTTTCTGTTGATCTTCTCTTAAACATTTTAAAATTAAAGTGTTCTTACATGATAAAACTATTTGGATATGTATGTGATTTATCCCTAAGTTTGAATCTACCTGTCTTAAATGTATACTGAGCTTTTATTTATGCTTTGAAAATATAGTAGATAAAAAGCATAAGTGTTTCTGATATTATGTTTTGTCATCTCCAGAAAAGAAGATTGAAATCTTGAGAAACAATTTTCTGAAGAAATGAAATCGTATGCCCTCCTGAACCCTTGGGGGAAAATAGCCTCTCTGTTTGCTCAGAATATGAAACAGTAAAACAGTGCAAGTAAAACAGACAGCCATGCCATGCGTGTCACATTTCCATTTGTATTGTTTGAGATGGTGTTTTAAAAAGATTTTCTGGGGTTTTATTTATTTATTTAAGAAATAACTGGTACAAATAATATTTGCACAATCTCGCTGGTACAAGAATTTCCAAATCAGATGTATTTATTTTCTGGGACCAGAAGAGATTGCTTTGTAACCCTTGTGATCTACGACTAAACAGAGAGCATGTAAAAAAGGTTTTAGAAGTGCTCTATAGTAGTAAAATTTCTGAAAAGATGAAGAGAAGCTTCCAGCATCCTTGTCTCCTAGACTGTTAGGGGCGTCCTCAGTAGACTCAGTGACCTCATAGGGTAGGCAGAAAGAGTAACTTACAGAGGAAGGAAACTTTTTAAAAGGCAAAAAATGAAAAAAATTTAACTGCTATGCTGCTCAAAGAAGATCATCACATTTAGAGGGAAGAATTTAGAGTGAAGAATTGTCCCTTCTCATCCTTCAAAGTCATAAATGTCCCGCTTGGGCCTGATAATAATCTAGATAATTCAGTACAGTTGAGGCTGGAATGGAAGATTCTGTAAAAGTCTAAAGTAAGATTTTTTGCTTTTTAAACAAGTTTACATAATACACCCAAACACTTCTGGAGAACATCCCTTATTATCAGATCTTGGACTTAGGGGGAGGAGATTTTCTTCTCCTTATAAATTTAAAAGATTTAAAAATTTTACTTTGCAGTTAAACTGTATTATAAAATTATAACAGTACATAACTGAGGAAAATCACTTGTCAGAAGTGGTTTGTCAATAATGAAGAACTCCATCTCCATATTTATATTCAAATATTATTTCTGGTGCCAAGTAGTTTTTTAAGCTGCATCATTCACCTTAATCAACAATCTTGGCTCCAGATATTTTGATCATTCCAAAACTCTAGATCTACCTCCAGTGATAAATGTTTAGTACCATTAGGAATATTTAGAGGATAGGTAGGTGGTAAGCTGTGAAGGGCATCTCCCTAATGGAGTTCCAATGCTGCCTTGAGACAGCCTCACCGACTAAGTGTGTGGTCCTAGGTTGATGGCTTTAAATGAAAAAGCACACATTTGGGCTTTAGACTCTGGTATATTTATTTAAAAATCAGTTGCTTTACTGTGGAGTCAAAACTTGTGTACCATTTGACTTAGAAATGCATCTCCTCCAGATTCTTTGAGTGCTCAGAAAGCTGCCATGCTTTAAAGCACATAGGATCACCTAGCCCTAAAATTTCTGGCATCAGAGAGGGAAGGTCTCAATAAGAGTCTATGAAGTTGAACCACTTGGCAACATGAACTAAATTATCTGTTGCCAATCACTACCTTTAGAAAAGGGTCCCCGCTCACACTTTTCCTACTATGTGTATATGTAAATGATATTTTACATAGTGACACAGCAGCCCTTGTTTGCCAGTTGTTTATAAAGGGTTTCTGAGTATTTTTATGTAAATTAATTCTTTATGCTTGTGTTAATAACTTTTTGATTGCAAGTGGTAGAACTCCAGCTGGTTTGAGCAAGAGGGGAATGTTTTGGAAGGTTATAGGTTTATCTTATATAACCTAAATTCAGGTGGGGGAGCTATGTGGCTGGACCTTAGGGACAGCAGGATCTAGACATTCAAATGCCCTCAGAGCTCCTGCTCTCTCCAGCTCTCAAACGTGTTTCTTTCTGACTGTTGGTTTTGCCCTCCACTGCTGTAGAGCAATGTCTTCCGTGTGGCTGAGAACACACGGCTGATGATGCCAAGTCTTGTATCTCATAGCTCCTGCCATTAGTTTTATCAGCTGTCACTTCTCAGCTGTAGTTCAGTCAAGCCCACAGGCAGGCACACCTCTAGATCCATCAGTAGTGACCAAACGTCTCATGCAAGAACATGGTAGTCTCCACTAGGTAGCGGTGGGGAGAGAGGTTCTCAAGACAAGGGAGGTTTGCAGAAGAAAATATGATAGCAGTCCATCACAGTTTCCAACCAGAAATAGAAGAGCCCTAAGGACAGAGGTGGTAGTATGTCGAGTAGAATGTTTTAAGGGCTCAATGCATGTTCAAGGATGGCTGCTATCCAGATAACTTTTAGGGCTTGAAAAATACAGCTGTTCCAACTATAGAATTGGTTAGAGCAAATCTCCCACATTTCCTTGACCTCACAACATAGGTTATCTGTGGTGACACTGCAGTTAAGCATGTGGGCTCTGGAGCCAGACATCCTGAGTTGAAATCCTCCTATCTGGCTCTGTGCCCATGGGCAAGTTACTTATCCCCTGTATCTCAATTTCCTCATCTGTTAAACGGAGTTAGTACCTTCATCAGAGGCATGGCTAAAGACTCAGTGAGGTTTTAATACCTGTACCTGACAAATGTAATGAGTTAGATGTTGTTATTCTTCTCCTCACAGTTACATAATTGGAAACAGAAACTACAGGAAAAACGTCTGTGTGTCTGCATATGCTGTTCTTTCTGCTGGGATGGCCTTTCTCCTGCTCTCCTGACATGCCAATCTCTAACAAAGCCAGAGCTCCGGCTTCTTTCTTCTGGTTGCTCAAAGCACACGAAAGGCAGAAAACACAGACCTACTCCTGTGGGCTGTGGGGTTGCTGATGCTGCTCTTCCTGTGTCCTGGGGGCAACTTTGAGAGTATGTGCTGGGTTTGTTTCATTTACATATTTTAGAGGTTAGCAGATGACAGAAGACCAGCTTTTGGTAGGATAACTAAAAACATGCACATTTCAATTTTCTCTCATTGGCATTGCCTCTGCCATTCTACTTGGCGTTTCTTCCTTCAACTCGTGTTTTGTTGAAATCCTATCAACCCTTCAAATTGCAGTTCAAATGCTGTATTTAGAATCAGGCATTCCCTGAACAGGCCAGGTCTCTGCAATCTCTTAATACACCTTCCTCCCCAGTCAGTTAGGTCTCTGAAATCTCTTAATACACCTTCCTCCCCAGTGAGTTAGCACTTTTGTGTTTTGAACATGTTGGTTTGCCTGAAAACAAACAAGACATAGAAATTTTGCTCTTATAGTTGCCTAAGAAAATTATTTAGTCAAATAAACGTAACTTTTTGCTTATGTGTAGACCATATGTAATCAGTTCTGACTTTAAAAATATCAGTTTAATATATTTTTAAATATAGCTCTGGGTCTAGTAACCAGGAAAGAGTCCTTTTATTTCCTGAATTCTTATACTTAATTTTAAAACATATCTTTGCATTATTGGCAAAATTGAGCCTATTAAACTATTAATTTTATTATAAGATGAACTGAAAATTCTGATTTCCTGATTCTATTAGATTTTAACTTAAATTGTTAAGGATAGAGAATCCAAACGATCTTAAGAAGTCAAAAGAAAATTTGAAAACAGGAAGAAATATGTGGAATTTATGCTATTTCCTAGTAGGTGTCAGTGATAAGATTAAAAAGCAGTGAGGCTTTTATGGATAAAGACCAGCTGCCTATTTTGGAACTGAGGACAGCTGATGTCCTAGGTACCTTCATTGTGAGTGTGTGTCTGTGTGTATACATGTGCCCGCAGTCGCTTCAGTCATGTCTGTCTCTGCTACCCTGGAGACCATAGCCCACCAGGCTCCACTGTCCACGGGATTTTCTGGGCAAGAATACTGCAGTGGGCTGCTGTTTCCTCCTCCAGAGGATCTTCCCGACCCAGGGATCAAACTGAACCTCCTGCATTGCAGGCAGATTCTTCACCATTTGAGCCATCAAGGAAGTCCCTTCATTGTGAATAATCACAGACAAAAGTATTCACAATATCAAGTTGCATAAAAGTGCTTATTTTCCCTGCACACTTTTTATGATTCAGGTGGTCATTTTTTTTTCCAACAGGAGGTGCCATATGAGATGGATGTGGGCACAACTTGGAATTGTTTCTAGTTTCAGCTTGAGTCCCTTGTCCATGAACACAGAGGACATAATACCTGTGTGGAGAGAATCTGAAGGCATGAGATCTGGAAGTGCATGTCTGGGAGTCCCAGTGTTCATTGTTGGCAAACCTTTATTTTTCCACCCCACAAATAGGATTCATTCATGGAATATTTTATCTAAGTATTCATTAGTATTAAAAAAGAATGTGTTTTTAATACTTTAATGGTTACATCAAAACAGGAAAAAAGAACAACAACAAAAAAAAGGTAGGGGAAGATTTTTCCTAAGCACTGCTGAAATTTTCCAGGATGATTAACTTAAAAAAACAAAACACAATACCTTAAGCCACTATTTCTATTGGCTGGCTTCTAAATAGGTCACCATGGCTCTGTCTTCAAAAGTGCAACAGAACAGGCTGAAACATTTTAAAAATGCAGGCATGCTGTGTCAAATAACTTGCTAGACTGGTCTTTTTTCCCTGGTGACCTGATGGATTTCTAGAGATGATCCTTTCCTCTGATTACATCTCCTCTCTCTCAAGACTGTCTCAGCCTCTGTCTCAAGACTGTATCATCTGTTTTTCTCTTCCCAGTTTCCCCCTTCACTCTCTCGTCCCCTCCAGCATCTCTTCTTCACTAGCACTTTTCTATCTAGCCCAGAAACTCAGGCTTTTGACATACTCAAAGAATCTTTCCTGCATCCTGCCTCTCTGACACTTACCTCATTCCCTCCTCTTCCCAGCCAAGTATCTGAAAAAGAAAATTTTATTCCTGATGCTTCCCCCTCCACTTTAACTCCAGAGTCTGGCTTCCACCTTCGGAATTTACTGCAAGTACCCTTGCAAAAGTCACGGATGTTCAGTTAACGCCCAGCTCAATGTCCTTTCTCTACTGCCTTACTGCAGTAGCACTGTGGACACGGGGCACTCCAACTGGCCCATCAGCAAATTCACTTGTTCAGCATCATTGCTAGTTCTGGCTCCTTTCTCGGTCTCCTTCAATGGCTGTCCTTCTTCCACTCACCCCACAGAGTGGCTGACATTGCTTTTGGTCGTCCTCTTGCTTTTTTATGCTTTTTACTGGTGAACTCAGTCATCCCCATAGTGTTAGCTATAGCATATACTCACATTCTAATAACCCCAAATTTTGTATTTCCAGAACTGGGATGGTCATAAATGATGTCTGATCCCGTAACTTTTTATATACAGTAGAAGTAACTTTTTAAAAGTTAGTGAGAAAGAGAAATAGTTGGGAAATAAAATGGAGCAAGGAATGAGGTGCTTATTACAGATACCTAAATACTTGCTAGAGGTAATATTTAGTGTATCCAATTTGACTCTAATCTTTCTTGCAGCTGGTGAGAAGAGAAAAAATCTGATAAGATATGTAATTCATGATATCTATAGGAAAAAACAAAACCAGTTTCCCCACACAGCTATTCCTTCTGCTACCACTGGAAAGATGTCTCATGAAGAGGATCTTGGATAATACACTGACTGATATCTTTAAACCTTTATCATAAATGAATATTCATTTCTCTTTTAAAAATGACATATGTAGGATGGAGTGTGATATGATTATCCAGTTTGAGCATCACTTATGGTACTGTTGTGAACTAGTCAGAATTTGATTTGGATCCACTGTAATTTGCGCTTTTCTTCCTGGACCTCCAGTGGGTTTTCCTAAAGTAGGCTAAATGGAGGCCGTTTCTGTACATTGTACATAGAAGATCAGGAGCAGAATTTGCTAAGTTTAAAATGTGCAATGGATGGGATAACTTCACATATTAAATAATGCATACATGTAACCAGGCTGGCTACCTAATTTAGGTGGAATGACTCATGCTCCTTGCCTTAGGAACAGTAGATGATAAAGAAAAGGAGGGATTGAGTGCAGGGAGAAGGCAATATGGATGTACACTCTGATTTTCCTTAAATAGCATGATGGGATATGTCCCTAAAATGTCTGTCCTCAGCACAGATGGGACTCTATACCTCCCTGCTGGACACCAGCAGGGTCCTTCTGCCCTCCATGTCACCACTTGCTCTTGTCTCCTATTCTCCATGAGCCAAGCGACAGAAGACCAGTCCTCAGTAACTGCCTGGTCCCTCTTGTGTTTCTTGTTCTTACATGCGTCATCCAGCGCCTGGCCTTTGTCCCAGAGCTGTCTACAGTTCTCACCAGCCCTGAGTGGGGGACTCACTGGCATTGACGTCACCTATCCCGTTCCCCTCGTTTGCACCTGTGCTAACGTGGCCAGGCCGTTTCCACCGTGACACTGCCTGCCTTGTTTATTGATATCAGGAACTGGATCAGGATGTTCATATATCAGATGAATGACATGTTTGGTAGGAAAACAGTTACAAAATGAGACATATATAGATTTAAAACCACATGTCAAATACACTGATATTTGTTCTTAATCTTTATTCACCAGGGAGCAATGATTGAGGACCCAAGCAGCAGAATATTATCTCCTGAAAAACACAGGTTCCAATTTTTGACTGGTTCAAATTTAATCCTCTGAAGCTGCATGGCATCTTTCAGATTGCTGTAGAGTGCCTAACAGGCAGGCTCTTTGGGCATTATCCAAGCCATTATCCAAGACCCAGAGTCTTGAAATTTCAGAAGAGGGTATGCTGAGATCCAGGCCTCCATCCTTCTGTGGAAATGTTCCTCCCTGTATATCACAACACTCTTGCAACAGTCCTCTAGAAATGTCTCCTTTAGGCAACTCTGGTTTAGAGCTTCCTCATGTTTGTGGTTTTCTTTGGAATCCTGTACTTAGGCCACTTTGGGATGCTTATTGTCCTGTATACAGGCAACTGATTTTTCTCTTGAATATTATTATCATCTATTAGAGTGGGATTAGATATTTCCAGCTCTGATGTCCTTTGCCTGGGACCTGCCAATTTACTGACTAGGTTCCAACATGTAACTGAATCTCTTCTACCAGCTGTGGAAACCTAATATGGAGACAGAGGATCCTTGAGGCACCATGCCTCACGCTCTCTAAATAGAATCTCCCTGTCACACCAAATGTTCTGGAGGCTTTGATAAAATGAAAAACGGAAAACACAACCAAACAGCATTCATGACAAGAAGCCCTCGATCCCTGACAAGGCTTAGCTTGGCTTCGACAGAGCTCGCAGCCATCGTCCTTGAGTTTGTTTCCGCATAATGTTGTTTATAGCCTCTTCAGATAATTGCCACTAGTGACCCCGGCCCCAAGGTCAGCCAGCTTCTTCCACCTAACTGGACTCTAATCTTCCCAACCTTTATGGCACAGAGACAGTCACATAAGCTCTGCTTTAGCTTTCTGAGGATGATTCTGGAGTCCTTACCTAGAGTAGGTTGGGAACCACATTGGTGTCGTTTCCCCAAACTGGGGACTGACCTCTGCACTTTCCTCGGTTCCTAAGGACTGGAGAGTTCATGCCTCTATGTCTCCTCTGGGTGTTGGCCAGAAATGTTATCACCATAACGAGAAACCCCCTTATTTGCTCCTTAAGCAAATGATCCTTGTGTTTTTGGGAAGTAAACAACAAATAAGCCGCAGTGGAACTCCTTTGACTTTCAGGAAAGGTGAGATGTTATGGGTTCATTAATATGTAAACGGGAGTATGTAGATCTCAATGAAAGTGACAAACAAGTGCCACACTGGGTATTGCTGAACACAGGAAATGGTTGGTTTGAGCTAATATATACTTTTGGCACCACTTCATCTTAAAATCATACATAGCATCCAGCACCAGCAGGTTGGTTTTATAGCTTCATCTATTACTATCCTGTCACTGTTAATTGTCTTCTTTTACCTCTGCAGTATTCTACAAATTGGGCCTATCCAAAGTGACAGGAGGAAGAACATTAAGCATCTGACAAGATGATATCTAAGTTCAATTTCCTACTCTTTACCTGATTTATACCTGCAGAAGATAATTTTCCTTTCTGTCATAAACAGCCCTATAAATCAGCAGTGCTTATGGAGCAGCCGCACCGAGAGCCCCCAGCTTTGCAGCCTCTGTGTTTCCTATTAGGAAGCCATTACTGTTGAATTTTCTTCCTTCAAACAAAAATGATGAAATTTAATACCACTGAGATTACAAAGATTAAGAGCTGAAGTACTGCTGGGGCTTTTCAATTGAAGCCGCTATCTGAGCAATCTTTGCAAAACTCAATAAAAACAGGGTTTCTGCCTTTGACATCATTATCCATCTGTTTGGATGAAATTGCTGTATCATGGTATAAATCTGTGATACAAGTGACATAACCTCTGAAATAAAAGGGAACATTAACTGCTCTATCTTCTGGAGGCCCTGGGACCGGCTGGCTATAAGCTCACTCAAGTGTGATGGCAGTTATTCTGTGTTTTACTAGACTGCAGACAATTATCCTTTGCTCTCCTCCCCTCTTATGACAAACTGCCAGAGCTTCTGCTGAAATGATCTCAAATAGATTTTCTAAAATGCTTAGTACTAGATTGCCTCCATACATTATTTCTTTTCAATGGGCTGAAAATAAAAACCTAATCCACAAATCAATTGCTACATCTATCAGATGCACATTGGTGCACATTTTATTTTGTTCTATCAAGATTTTATACTGCTTATATCCTCTTTGCAGCATTTTACATAGATGGGCGTGCTGCAGGAAGGCAGCTTACCCAGGGTTCAATAGGAGTCAAGAGACATTTAGCCTTATGAGAGGGGAATCTTGTGAAAGGACCATTGATGATAATGTGAAGTGTGAAGAGAGCTCTCCAGATACCGCTCTTCCAGCAGTGGCACCTCTCCAAACCCCCGACATCCCGGCCAAGTTGATGTGGGGGATGGATTAGAGGATGAAGAGGAGAAAACCACTCATTAGGACACTTTCCTGGATGAACTCACTTCCTGTCGTGTTTCTTTTTCCTCTAGGGCTGTTGAGTGCAATTGAGGCACTTTCTACCCAAAGAACAGGGCACCATCTTGTCTGCCAAGCTTGATCCCTTGAGTAGACTTGAGGTGGATATGCCTTAAAAAGTCTAATTTGAAGTCATTCAAGTAGGTGGTTGTGGCACCTCTTTGGAAGGGGGGGCACAAAACATTTATGGACTTAGATTCATTCTTTTATTTAACTGTGCTCAGTGTCTTTGTGTGATGCTAATACCATTAGTCTCTGAGATGCTGGCTGCTTATTTACTTAGCCCAGTAGACAAATAAAAATAGCAATGAGTTCCTAAATCCTCAATACAAGCTATGAACTCTCAATGTGCTCTCTTCTGCTGGGTAAACAATCTCCAGCTGGTGTTTACCTCTATTGTATTTACAGGTTCAATCTGAAGCATTCATGGGGAAATTCCATTTGTATGGTAAAACAGGGATACCTGGTACAAGATCGGGATTGCTGATCTGCCTTTCCAGAGGGCATTCTAGTCCGCTTTGCCTCTTTCCCCACTTTCCCCCTAGATGGGCACACTTACACATACTCTCCTGGGACCTCATTTTTTTTTTTTTTTTTTGTCTGCAAATAAGGGCAAGAATTGGGAAGAATGGAAAATGTCTTCATAGACCCTTCTATTTTGGTCAGACAGCCAGAAAAGCAAGGCAATTAATAGGCAATCAAATTTCCTTACTGTTATAAATGGCTCAGGGAATTCTTGTAATCATTGATATTTGTTGCTTAAAGGGTTGAACCAGGAAAGAGTGAAGCAGCAGAATTTTTCTGACAATATGCTGCCACAGGATCTATTATACAAAACCTTATCAAAACCCACATTTTTTGAAAAAAGATTTGAATTAGTTCAAACATCTGGGAAACTACACCTCTAAGAGTTTTATAAAATGTCAGAGACTAACTCATACTTTTTTTTTAATTCACTGAAGGCAATGTGAGTCAGAAAATAATTTGGAGAAAGCCAATCTTTAACAAATAAGAAAAAAAGCAGTTGAATATCCACGAAGTTGAAATTCCAGTTGAAAATCCAGAATTTCAAGGAAGGGGGATGTGGAACTAGAAGAATCTATACTTTTAGAAGTTCCCCAGGTGATTCTGATGTGCAGACATGGTTAGCTGGGAACCACAGATACACAGCTTGCCAGCTGCTCTTCATCTCCATGGCAACAGAGGCAGAAGAAGCAAGCATTAAGTGTGGCATGAAGTATTTAAGCTAATGTGAGTTTGCTTTTAATTACTAGATTTGCATTTGTCATTATAACCCTTTAGTGAATATCTTCTCTTTGGCCCTATGCCTAAGATTTGGATAGTTTCCACCAGGTGAACCCTATGCTTTTGATTATAGACTTTTTTTAAATCTAGGCTTATACTAATTATGCATAAAAGAAAAATCATGTTAGGATCCAAGTAATTAAACTTTTTCTCTAGAGACTCATGTCATTAAAAATAATGTCATACAAAAATAATGCATCTAAACGTAAGTAAAAACAATGGAATAAGATATAGAACAAGATTTAAAGAAATACAAATGCCCAGGTACACATTTAAGAGCATTATTAGCTAAACCTCGACTGTTACAAACTGTATTTAATTTAGGTCTGGTTTTCCTCACTGAGACTAAAAAGGAAAACTAGTATATCTGATTTCATTTATAGGGCCAAAATTTTTTATTACTATACTTGTTCTCAAAATCCTTCTTTCTTTGAGGCTTTAGAAATAAGTATATTTTTTTCCTGCAACTTCAGGCATTAAAAGCCTTTTGCAATATTTTAGCCTTTCAGGGAAAAATATTAATAATAATAGAAATATAATACATGCAGTTTCCTATATATATGTCCTGTTGTAATTGCTTTTTCTCCTGCTCTCTTTTAATAGAAACATCTATTTCCTCCACAGAATTTTCTTAGTCTTCTACTTTTCTTTTTTCCTGCCAAGAGAAGCCTTTTGCCTGAGTCAACCCTTTTTTCCAAACTTTATGTGCATGGGCTTTTATAAAATCCTGTGATGCTATCTTCTGTTATTTATTATCATTAATAATAACTATGACAATAATAAATATTTCAATACCTTCTTCGAACATGGTTTAATTTCATTTTTTCAAATCAGGAAGGGTTCCCTTGGCAACCAAGTTATATCCTCCTCCCTGGGTGGCATGATTCTGGTATAAAAATTATATGATGCAAACTAGTCAAAGATTATTTTAAAATTAACCCATCATTTCCCAGGTTACAACTTACATCAGGCCTATATTTTTCTGTGAAAAAGGAACCAAACCCTTCTGCTGTCTAAGCATTTAAAAACAAAAATGGAATAAAAAAAGAATTAAAAATTATGGTTGTGATGGGGAGAGAAAAAAAAAAATATAGTACTTGCTTTGGATCAGGGGATTAGGACCTGCCCATTTATCTGTTATTGCTTCTATATTCCTATATCAGGAGAAGTGGCATCAAATGGACTGAGTGTTAAAAGACCCAGTGTGTGTATGAGTGTGTGTGTGTGTGTGTGTGTGTGTGTGTGTGTGTGTGTACACATACCTGGCTGTATCTTGGGGAAAGATGAGCTTTGTTGCTTGGTAGTTGTAATGGATGAAATATTTTCTGTCCCCCACCAAATCCATATGTTGAAACCCTAACCCCTTCACTGTGATGGTATGGGATGTGGGACCTTTGGAGGTAATTAGGAATAGATAAGGTCATGAGCGTGGAGCTCTTATGAATGGGATTAGTACCCTTATCAACCTCACAAGACAGGGCATGCTTCTCTCTGCTCTCTACTGTGTGATGACATGGTGAGAAGTCTGCAACCTGGAGGAGGGCTCTCACCAGAACCCACTGTGCTGGTTCTCTCATCTTGGACTTCTGGCCTCCAGAATGGTGAGAAATAAATGTCTGTTGTTTATAAGCCACCCATTTTATGATATTCTGTTTTAATAGCCTGAACTGACAAAGACAGTAGCCTTAAATTCACTCAAATCATACAGGTGGAACTAAAGATATAATTGTATTTTCTATAAATGTAATTTACAGTTTTTATCAGTAACTTCAGTTTCCTTTGCTTGAGTCCAGTTATTTACAAAATATTTTCTGGAAAAAATGAAGATCTGGAATTCAAACATTTTTCTCAGCTGTGAATGTGAATAAGCAGGAGGGTGAGTAAAAAAATGCTTATAATCTATAGTGGCTTGTTCTATAAAGTAAAAGAGAAAAGCACACATTGTTTTAAAAAACTGTTACATTGTGTTATGAAACATTGTAAAAGTGGCATTATAGAAATGCCACATTATAGAAAATTTGGGGAACTGCAGTAAAAGGAAAAGCAGGAAAAAAAATTAAACTCAAGTTCCATCTGAAGACAAACACAGTTAACATTTTGAAGTACTTTCCTAGGATTAGGGTTCTTTTTTAAAAAACTCAATTTTGTAACTCAGAAAAGCCTTCTAAGAGTTAAAAGCTATCAAAAGCAATTTCCTTGATTAATATTTGGCAACATATTAATTTTTAAAACATTAATATTTGGCAACTATATTTAAAGGTAAAACAAAAGGACATAACTTTAAGTGAAGATGGCTGTTATGTTGTCCTTTAATTAGCTACAGAATTTACCCTTCACAGGCAATACCACTGCTGGAACACTATCTTCAAAGGATGATCTGAAATGCAAAAATAGAAACTCAAGATGTTTCTCACAGAATCACTTTTTGGGAAATTGTCAATCAATGGTGTCATATCTATATGACTGAATACTATGCAGCCACTAAAATATAAGGATTTAAAAAATAACATGTGAAATGACTACTAGCCAATGTTAAGCCAAAAAAAAAAAGCAGTTTTCAAAGTTTCATGTAAAATATGATATCAATTATGTTTTCACAAAGCAGAAGAAATGTGGTACCAAAACACATCATAAAACACCAAAAGGGTTGCTATATCTGAATGCTGGGATTATAAATAAATCTGATTACTTTCTCTGTAATTTTCTGCATATCCAAACATTTTCTACAATGAATGTGTATTTATTTTATAGTTGTATTTTTGAAAATAAAACAACACAAGCTGTTCCCTTGCTCCATTTTCTGGGAACCATACTTGGAAAACAAAGGAAGAGATTAATTGCACCAAGCATCCCTTCCTCAGAATAGTTCCTGTGTTTCTAATCACATGGCAGCTGTTTGCTTGGTAATAGTCTGCTCTGAGTTTTATAGAAGCTGCATTTCTTAATTGAGTGCTTTGAAGAGTCTTAAGGCCCATGCAGAAAGCAGAGTAGGGGCCCTCTCTCTGGCAGGGTTAGCTTGTAACACAGTTTGAAATATTTTTCAGGGATGGTCACAGCCTTCCCTGTTAGTGTCCACATTTCTTGGGAAGCAGTGGCCCATACACAGGGCTCCTGCAAGCCTGGGCATAAAACCTCACTTACGGAGGAAGCCTCCTTGGACCAGTGTGGGCCTGAGCTCTTCATCACAGCTAGGGCCCTTCTCCAACTTGTAGCAACAGAAACTGGCCCAGGGCTTTGCTTTCCTTCTGACCAGGTAGAGCCTAAATACGACACCCATTTTTGATTTTGCAAAAGGTACGATTTGATGGAGCCTCATTTCTGGGCTGGGCCAGTCTATCCATTTTCTGTTCACTATGACTTTTTCCCCAAGGGCACATGGTAACTCCAGAAGGCCTTCAATGACAAAACCCAAAAGGAGGAACCTTGGGTTTTTCTCTATTTTGATGGGGGCAGGTGGTCAAAGAGAGGGGGACTTAACACTACAGAGCATCAGTGGTCTCAGTGTAATCAAAAAGAAAAGGCTCACTTTTCTCACTGGGCTGGTGGGGAGGCAGAAGAGGGACTCCAGGAAGAAGGAAGCACAGGGGTTTTTCAGAGGCCATTTAAGGGCTTGACTGCCCAGGTGGGACGTGCAGGTTTTGTGACATCCGTGATCCAAAGTACATCATCTGATCAACTTGGCAAAGTTTCTTCAAAATAGGGAACATTGTCTAGTCCTTGTCTAGAGGAGATGCTGGATGCTCTCTGAGTTGGCTTGGGGATGGGTATTCAGAAGGCCAAGGTCAAGGACTGATAATCCTTTATGAACCCTTCACCATTTCAAGAGAAAATGAACAGACCAGAAACCAACCAACAGTGCAAAAGCTGCTTCTGGGTCTGAACAGGAAGCAGGCCCTCCTGAGGGCCTCGAGCCTTGGGACTAAGGCATTGCTCCCCGCCCAGCTAACGCAGCTGGTGCTGGAGGAGCATCATTGATTCCTTCATGGGTGGGGGCTGTGCTGTGGGTAGGGCTGGAGGTCGATTCTCACCCCGCCACTTCCCCCGACGGCGTGCCCTCACCATCCGGCACCATTCTAGGCAAGTCTTCCAGCTTCTGGGACAGATGCGTCTGACACCAGATGCATGGTCCCTTACCCCACCTGCCAGCTCTCCATCCTCACCCTCTGTCCCCCTCCTGGCTCTGGCTGGCTGTTTGCAAGCCCAGCACACACGGGTTCCCTATTGCAGCACCGGGAAGGCCTTCCGGGGTGAGTCAACATTCTGCTTACATACATTTGTTCCTCATTGAAAGGGCATGGTGGCGGGAGAAGAGACTGACTTACTATAAATTTTGAAATGAAACTAGTTTTAAAGTTTTTCTGATTGTAAAAACTGCATTCTCATGGTAAGAAAAAGTCAAAGTATACAGAAAAACATAGGAAAAAAGCCAAAAAATCCACACCCCTCTCAAATATAAGCATTGATTGGTAACCACTGTTAACATTTTGGTGAATGGTCCTCCCGCTTCTTTCTTTGCTACATTCTCAATGGGAATATACTGTATATTCTTTTAAAAACTTTTTTTTTTTAATTTAGAAAACCTCAATCATTTGTTCTTAAATCTGTTTGTCTTTAAACTCAACAGTGTATCTGAGTGGTGTTTTTTTAAGGTAAATATAGTACCACATTGTTATTTTTGTGGTTGTATGTTATTTACAGTGTATGATATACCTTAATTTAATTAAAAACCTTTGATAGATATATCATTTACCTTCAATTTATAGTAATAATGGTACCCTTTTTTTAATTAGTAGAAGCAATAGAAGAAAAATAAGAGAAACAGTATTTGTAGACTTTTCAAAATATCTGTTACATAAATTTCTAGAAGTATTAGGTTGCCGAAAAGTTTGTTCAGGTTTTTCCTTAACATCTTACAGAAATTGAAGATGAAAATTTTGGCCAGCCCAATAGAATCATTGAGTCTAAGGATATGTGTGTGTATTATTTTGACATATAGCTAAACTGCTTTTTGAATTATTATTTTTTAAATTTATTTATTTTCTAATTGAAGGATAATTGTTTTACAGAATTTTGTAGTTTTTTTTTCTGTCAAACCTCAACATGAATCAGCGTAGGTATACATAAACTCGAATAATGGGAGAAGTTTTTGGTGCCACAACAGCTATCTTCTTGTGATATGTTTTAGAGTTACAAAATGGATTTATTGTTTCCTTCTGAAAGACAGATACTTTTTATGCAGTGCTTGTAAAGAAATTAGGTACATGCTCATGGACAAGTTGATTTGCTTTTGGGGGGCTTTGTATCTCATCTGTGTAAATAGCGTTGGACTAAATGCAACCCAAGATCCCTTACATGTCTAAGATTTTACAGTTTTACGATGCCAGTGGGGAAAAAAAGCAGTGGCCAAATATCTTACTGTTGCCTGCCTGCCTTTTTATTTTTTACTGTATTTTTTCAGAGTTTCAGTTGGAGTCTTACTGTTGTTCAGTCGCTAAAGTTGTATCCAGCTCTTTTGCGACCCCATGGACTGTAGCCCACCAGGCTTCTCTGTCCAAGGAATTTCCCAGGCAAGAATATACTGGAGTGGTTACCATTTCCTTCTCCAGGGGATCTTGCTGACCCAGGAATTGAACCTGTGTTTCCTGCATTGGCAGGCAGATTCTTTACCACTGAGCCACCAGGGAAGCCTGCTGGAGTTTTATCTTAGTTGTATATTAATTTGGGAATGAATAACAACTGCACAATATTGTCGCCCTATCCTACAATGACCTTGTTATTGCATGTTGTTATTTCTTCATGAAAATAGTGCAAATGAAATGGGTTATATCCTTTTTTTCCCTACTCTCTACACTTCTCCCTCAATGCCTAATTGAGGGCTCTTTACCCCAAAAGGGGCTACCTAACTTCTAATAGTATATGTATACCTTGTTGCATGTGAAAATAAGCAAAACAATATATGCATATATTATATATATATATGGTTGTATATGTGTGTGGGAGTGCACACATGTGTGTACACTTGTAGTTTTGCCCATTGCATCTCACCAGCAGTTCGCATAGTGAGAATGCTGAGGCATTAAACTTTGGTTCAGTGCTTTGATTCAAAGCAATTCTGATTATTCTAATTTCACTCAAGCTTCTCCCCTGAGTTTGTATATTCCATCCTACTCCATTTCTCAGCTTCCTCGCCTGGCAGGTATCTTGAGCTTGACATGTCTAAATCAGAACTCCTTATGTCTCCCGCATCCTCCAATACCTTCTTCTCCTACAGTCTCCCACAATTCAGTAAACGACAACTCCACTCTCCCAAGAAACACCTTTGTGCCACTCTTGCGTTCTCTTAACCTCACACTGGTCAGTTCTGTCTGGTTGGCCTCCATGTCACTCTCCAGGAGAATGGGCTGTCTTCGTGATAAAGTTGTCGGACCACACGCAGCTCATGCTCCAGGCTACATGTTTTAAAGTATCTTTCACCTCTAAGGCTGCAGTCAAAATCTTGTTTCCTCTGCGTACAAATCTCCTCGTTGCTGGGTTCTTAGGCATGGTAGTTGGAGTTGGCAGGCAGTTACTTAGAATTTCTACTCAAGTGCTCTTTTGAAACCACTTTTTAATTAAAAAGTTGGATCCCCAAGATCCACTGAATATCTGGCTAGCCTGCAGTTCCATTACAAACCTGGAGAAAAATGTCTGTAATTGTTTGTTGCTTTATACTCTTATTTAGTTCTTAGGATGGACAGGGACACAAGTAACCAACACTGACTGAAATAAAGAGTGATGGACAGAGGTGTTTCAGGTGAAATGTGTCCAGCCCTGAAGACTCCAGGGGCCTAGGCTGCAAATGTGTAGGCACGACCAGTGACCTAGTTGGTCAGGTGTGGGCAAGAGAGACAGGGGGTTGTCCCAGAAGTCAGGAGCTGAGGAATATGGACTGATATCTAGAGGGAAGGCTCATTTTATCTTTTCTGAGGACTAAATGGTGCTAGTGGTAAAGAACCCACCTGCCAATCCAGGGGACATAAGAGATGTGGGTTTGATCCCTGGTTTGGGAAGATCCCCTGGAGGAGGACATGGCAGTCCACTCCAATATTCTTGCCTGGAGTATCCCATATACAGAGGAGTAGGGCAGGCTGTAGTCCATAGAGTTGTAAAGATTTGGACATGACTCAAGCAACTTAGCATGCAAGCACACCCAAATGAGGCGCCCAGATCAACATGGAGCAAGCGCCATATACGGCTAGACCCAAAGCCCTTCATTTCTCAGAAGAGATGAAAGACGATGGTTCAGCTTTGTTCCCCCTAGGTACTCTATCTCTTTAAGACTGTTTTCTAGGGTAGGGTTTTTAGCATCTCAAGAGAGCGTTAAGAACACATCTGCTTTGTCTGGGTGTTTGATTTTCCTTTAACCACAGTGATAGATACACTTTGTGGTGTTTGTTTTTGGCAGAGTAGTTAAGGCTGAGGGCTTAGGACTCAGTAAGAATTCCCTCCAGATTACAACTCTACCGCTTACTAGCATAGGCAAATTTTTTTCACCTCTTTGAGTCACAATTTAGTCATATGCAGAATGGGTATGGTAAGGCCTACCTTATGGGTTGATGTGAAGATTAAATGCAATAATCCAGGCTCTGTGCCTGGCATATAGTTAATGCTCAATAGCTGCTATTATTGGTGCTGTTATCATTACCACTATTATTAGAGTTGAATGTGGCACAGAGGTTATCAGGCCTAGCTTCATTACATCAGAGATAAAGAAACTGACCCTCAGAACTCACAGGTCCCTTACCATCATCCCTCCACAGCAGGTTCCTGGCTGAACCAGCCTCTGGAGCTCTTTCATCAAACTCATCATTGCCTGGTGGCTGAAGTTTGTAATCATTGCCTCCCTGCCAGGTGGAATATTGGCATGGAGATGCCTGCCGAGTTTAAAGGGAAGGAAATAATAGTTTACAAGCTCTGTGGGGCCAGGGACCATGTCTGTCTTGGTCTCTTCCATATCCCTTGTGCTAACTACAGGGTCTAGTGTTTAGTAATATAATAGTTAATACACAAACACATGTGCATTACATGAAACATATTCAGCAAGGAGGTGACTACAAACACATCACAGTGGAAATGTGGCATCCATGAGCACTGACTTCTCCCCTGGGAGTTATTCCTGGACACATTTGCCCATGTCCTTCCTGTGCTCCTAGAGTGCTCTGAACAAGGATGAAAGCAATTTACATGAGAGGCTGTTGCGTTTGGCCCCCACATTGCCTCTTTCCTTTTTCTCCCCCTCTTCCTCTGTGCCCTTTTCTTCCTTCTCTCTCACTTCTACTTCCAACTCTTGATCGATTCTTTAATGAGGATAGGCTATGTTATGCTGCAGAAATAAGCCACCTCTAATATTCAGTGACTTAATACAGCAAAATTTATTTCTACAAATCTGGGTGTTACTCCAGGACAAATGCCATCCATGTGTTGGCTCAGTATTCCAGACTTCTGTCTTATGGCACTGCCCACAGCTGCAAAGATGCCCACTCCCCCCACCCCAAGGCTGGGTATGGAGCCCTTAAGGAGCTCATCCTGGTATGAAACACCCGACCCCATGTCACACCCACCTGCTCTGGCGTGGGCTGGTCACCTGGACTTACCCACAGGTTGGGAAGGGTCATCCTTGCGTGGGCTCAGAAGGTCCCAGAAGCAAGGAGAGCAGGATCTGGGTGAGCATTAGATGGTTCTACCACAGGTCTTTTTCAAAACTCAAGCCTTTTCCTCATCTGTTCTCCCTTCTTTTCACTTACATTCTCTTCTTTCCTTAGTCTCTTCCCTGCCTCCTGTGTCTTCTTGCCCACCTCACTCCAGCTCCTGGTCTGTATCCTACTGCGTGATGCAGAGCAGATGCTGATTGAGGATGCTGTTCTGACTGTCGGGTCTGCTTGACTCTGAGCTTCTTGCCTGGATATAGACAAAGGCAACAGAGTTTCCCTCCTCCTTTTGGATCACTGGGAACTAACAAAATCTTCCTGTTGTCCTGAGCACTTCTTCCTGGGCCTGGAAAGGATTGGCAGAAGGTCAGGCCAGGCATCTTGCACGTGGGAGACACCAGGCAGCCCCAGAATCTTCCCCTTCTCCCTTCAGGAGTCAGCGTCCTCAAAGACCCCACCAATCTCAACACACGGCTCAGTCGAGCTGGATGTTCATTTGGAGTGATGTGCATTTGATTTTCTGCACAGGATCTAGTCACTGACCACTTACCTTGACTGTAAGGAGTGATTAGTTTCTTGATAGCATCAATAAGGTCTCTATATGAGTATTTGAGATTGGCCTCAGAGTGAAACAAGTTGAGGTGGAACTTGATTTTTGTTTAATACTAATTTTGTAACACACGAAAGGAACCTGTGTGGCAGACAGATGGGAAGCGCATGGCATGGGGGCCAGGTTGCCTGCCTCTGCCATCGATTTATTGGCTCTTATTAGTTGAGTCTCTTTCCCTCTGGGTCTCATTCCTGCAAACAAGAGTGGTTGGACAAGGTCAACTTTGAAGCATCTTTGAGAGCTATGATTCTTTGAGTTTGTCATATCTTGCTTGTCACAGAGGATAATGCATATAGCTGGGGTAGAATGTATTATGTGAAGTCTTAAAAAGGCCTCATGGTGTCATCATCCATAGAAGAGAGGGAGCAGAAACAGGGTGAGGAGTGGATTAGATAAGGTGTGATTGGGCAGCACCAGGGGTTGGGTTTGATGAACTTACACTATAAATAGCCCATTTTCCTCAAAAAGTAGCACAGCTTATCTGTTAATTTTATTCTTTGTAGTCTCTCCTCTTGTTTTTTTTCCCTTATAAAATTTTTAGTGTCAGAAAATGCTGAGAATGGAAATATTAGGGAATTTAGAATGAGCTTGTTGAGATATTCGGTATAGACACATCAGCTGTTGGTGATTTCCCCCAAAGTTGAAAGTTATAATTTTTCTACCCTTCCTAAGAAATAATGGTCTCTTGGAACCTGCAACTAAATTAGTCATACTGTGTCCTGAGAATTGGTCTCTGTAATACATCCTGGCCTTTGAAAAAGAGCTGCAGTTGTATAATGGATTTTAGAAGTCTCCAAAGCTGGTTCAACTAACATATTTGTTAGTCTAATAAATGATATTGCTCTTGTCAAGATTTTTCCATATAGCACAATTTAATAGAGGAATCAATAGTTTCTCAGACATGACAAAAGGGCCTGGGTGTGTTTTGATGGGAGACACAAAGTCTCTTGTTGTTCTAATAAAGCCAAAATGGAAAAAAAAGTTTTTTTCTCTCTGCTTTCAAGTGTATTTTTATGAAGCTAAAATATACATACCACTTTCTCTAGGAAAATACTTGTTTATCAATATTTTCTCCTACAGTGTCTTTTTACTCTGTTATTACACATGAATATGCATTTTGTTTCCATCTTACTTCTTCCTCTGGCTTGGTGAGCTGTCACTGGTACACTCTTCAGGAAGAACTCAAGACTGAGGGTATTTTAATCCACTGAACATATGGAATTTTCTTTAGAAATCTTTTAAGAAACATTTTGGGCAGACGTTGGCATCTACCTACATTTCTTCTCATCATAGCTTTTTTAAAGTCCTCAGAGTGGTTTCATATAGTCAGGGGCCATCTTCTCTAGCGGCTCCTGCCTTCACTGAACAGAGATTTTAAGGTTGCGTACATTGTCCTCTGACCCCTGCCGCCATATTGATACCTTTGCTGATTTTAGTTAATGGGTTAAACAAATCTCTTTTGGAGTTGTTGAAGGTACTTGGAAGGAAACTGCACTGGTATTGAGAATATTGGCACGTCTGTGTGTCTCATCCTCAGCCAAAACGTTTAGTTTTTGCCATGGAATGTGTTATTTGGAGGATGTCTGACTTTCACGGCTCTGGGTTCTACCTCTTGGCAGGAGCAATTTGCTGACATTGTCCCTTAACAGTTATCCCCAAATAACACCATCTTCATATAAGAACTCAAGTATCGGTCAGAAAATGACTGTTGGGGACATTTTCTACCCGACTGATGAGAGGCTGCTCTTTGAAATGCTTACTCAGACAGCTGAGATTATCGGTCATGACTATCTCTTGAGACAGAAATAGTCTCAGAACATTTCCAGAGAGGAGACAGAGTACACTGATGTGCTAGGGGAGCTAAAATTGACTGAGGAGATAAGCTAGGTTGAGAGCAGTGGCTCACCTTGAGTACACATTAGAATCACCTGGTGGGCTTTAAAAAACAAACAAAAAACCCAATCTTGACCTTATCCCTAGAGATTCCTGCTTCAGTTGTTCTGGAGTGGGGCGTGGTTAGTAGTATCTTTCTTGCTTTTTCTCCTTTTCAGGTGATTCTACTGTGCAATCAGGGCTGAGATCCACGAGTCTAGCGCAGTGCTGCTAGAATTGGAATTGGTTAGAAATGCACTTGGGAGTGGGGCCTGGGAATCTGTATATTTTCAGTTCTCTAGACGATTCTTGCCCATGATTGTCAAATGTTAGCACATATCAGGATCGTCTGAAGGGCTTGTTGAAACAGTTTGCTGGGTCTTATCCCAAGAGTGTCTGATCCATTAGGTCTGGGATGGGACCTGAGAATTTGCATTTTGAACAAGCTTTCAGATGATGCTGAAGTTGCTGGTCTGTGGTCCACACTTGGGGCAGCATCAGTCTGCAATAGACTTGGGGACTTGGACTGTTTTTGAATTTATTGCAAAGGTGGTAGCTTAAAGACATTAAGATCTCAGCTGTCGTAAACAGAGATCCTAATGTCTTAGAACTAATTGCTTTGGCTAGGAACCCATTTCCCACCTCCCACCCCCACTTTTTAAAGGCTTTTTGCAGCAAGGCTGCAAAGCATGGGATAAAACTCTAAGAGTCAAACTTTATCACAGATGATAGTTACCACTTTGATTATTTTGACTAAGACATTTTGCCAGTTTTGTCAGGGTAAAATGAATTATCTTGAAAGATTTTTTTCCCCCCTTCTCTATAATGATTGGTTGTTTCAGTGTATTAGGCAAATTGTGGAAGGTTTTGATTGTCAGATACACTTTATAGTAGAATCTGTTTTTGCCTCAGTGGCTAAGAGTAGAACATAAATTAATATCTTTAAGTAAAAAGAAGTAGCACTTTTTTTTTTTTCTGTTTCACCAATGGACTGGTTACTATTTAAGGCAGTGGTTTTCTGTATGTGTTTGGGATGGAGGTGGTGGGGGAGGGTCCTCTCTAGTTGATTCTGATAAAACCCTCAGGTGAGAACCATTGCTTGAGAGCAGGGATCACAAACTAAAATGCCTCCAAGGACTGGCAGGGGCTGGGGGGAGGCTGGAGTCTGCTGTCTACAGGGAGCAGCCCTCCTCCCACCCTGGCTGGTTTTCACCAGGTAGGAACACTGCGCAGCATGGCCAGAGCTGGTTTTAAAAGGAAAGCCAAGGAACCTCCTTTTCTCCTCAGAATCTCAGAATCCTCCTCCTGATCTTTGAATGTTGTCACTACACTTTTAAAACTGTAAAACCCTTGGACTGATCAAGCAGAACATAGTTATGAGCAGTAAGCAACCTGTTTGTGACTTCACAGAGCCTTCTGTAAGTCTGAGATTCCAATAAGAGTCAGTCAAAATGAGTCCTATTCAAAGTTACCCAAGACGTATACTCAGTTTCCTGGGTTTGCTGTCTAGCACTGTGATTCCATGAGATATAAGGGAAACAGGGAAAATATTACTGCATACTTTTAAAAAAGGATAATTTAAATATCTCAGGCTCCAGCTTGTGGGCTCCCAGATCTTAATGTAATAATCATCCTTGATATAACATATTTCTTTGGAAATGAAATTTGGATGCATTTCAATCTTTAATGCATGGAATTAGCAGGATAGGGGTTGGAAAAGTTTCAAACTCTATAGAAGAGTGGCCACAAAAGAACATTCAAACCAATAACTAAAAATCTCAGCAGTATATTCTTCAGTTATTGGATCTTGGGTATTCAGGGCTGACTGCATCTTCCTGCATATTGAATTATTGTAGCATTAAGTTTCTGTAACATTTAGGAAATAGATGGCTGAGAAGTGACTGAAAAGAGAAATTTAAAAAGCAGGCATCACATTCCTTTTTATTATGTTTATCTGTCCTCTCAAGGACAGGAGAGGCACTTTCCATCTGTTTAAATCTCGCCCTGGCACATCCAGCCCCGAGGTGCTGGAGGGTTTGTGGGCCTCACTCACGCATTTAACCCCTAGGACCTTCCATTTCATTAGGGGAATCTGCCATTATAGGTGCTCATTCCTATCCTGTGGTACAAATTTTCTCTGCTGACTTTGCTGATAGCTTTATAAGTTGCACGTTGTCTGAAGTGGCAGACAGGGGAGAGAGGTCTGGACTTAGCATCTTGGTAGTTCTGTATTAACTGTATTTTGTTCCCTTATATGTTGAATGTCAGTTTTTGTGGCCTCTGAAGATATAGTTTGGTATGTGTTGGCAGGTCAACAGAGGAAAAATTTTCAGGGATGAAATCCAAGGTTGTCGCTATTACTCCTAGAACATAAATATAGAATAATGGTCAGTGGGATTTCCCTGTGGTTCACCTCAGTGTATGGGAAATAGGAGTCATCTAAGATATTCACATCTGGCTAATAAGAGAGTAGTATCTTGTTTCACTCTTGCTGTTTCTCCTTGCATGTTTTCTGTCTTGGGGTCCCCGTGGGTAAGGTGGAATTTGTATGTTTTTGGATCCCTAGCCAAATGTCATCTAATCTCTCATTAACCATGAATAAAGCCTTTACAAGCACAGATATACTAGAGGAATCTGAAACTGGGTAGGCATGCAAGCTTGTGGTAGTTTGGAAAACAAGCACATAAATTTTTGTCTAATGTAATTTTTGTACTTAGGAAAGTAACTGAGAATGGGGTAGAAACAGGCAGATCTTAATTAAGTGAGCAATTTTAGAAAGGATAAAAATATTATGGAAACTGAAAAGAAGTATTTTAATCCTGACTCAAGTCCTGGTGTGAGTTTGGAATGTTTTAATCTGTTTGGCATGAGCCAGAAATTGTTTTCCAGTGGGGAATGACATAGGCTCCTCAAATAAGACCTTGGCCTCTTGGTTTTGTGTTGTAGGTAGACCCCATGCTGATGGCTCTTCTATAGGTGGCTGTTTCATGACTGATGGAAAGTCTAAGCCTGGCCCACACAGTGTTGCTGGGTGTTCTAGAGTCAACTTCCCAATATTCCCAGTTACAAAATATCCACTTATTCCCAACCCTGTGACCTCACTCTGTTCTTACCCTCTTTGGTCATCAGTTTCTTTATGTATAAACCTGAGTGATAATACTTGCCCTGCATCCTTCTGAAGTTTTGATAGTCAGTTGAGATAATATATCTAAAAGTGCTTTTAAAATTGTTGAGTGATACAGAGATGTAGGAAGTTCTTAGACAATCTGTACTATAAGGGTGATACAAGGAATTTGGAAACTTTTGTGCCCAAATGAAAAGGTTGTATGTAAGTGGCATCAAATGTTTATAGGCAGGTCATTCAGAAACACTGTCCCATTGCAACTGGCTCAGTGATCAGTTCAGTTCAGTCAGTTGTGTCCAACTCTTTGTGACCCCATGAACCACAGCACACAAGGCCTCCCTGTCCATCACCAACTCAAAGAGTTTACCCAAACTCATGTCAGTGATGCCATCCATCCATCTCATCCTCTGTCTTCCCCTTCTCCTCCTACCCTCAACCTTTCCCATCATCAGGGTCTCTTCCAATGAGTCAGCTCTTCGCATCAGGTGGCCAAAGTACTGGAGTTTCAGCTTCAGCATCAGTCCTTCCAATGAATATTCAGGACTGATCTCCTTTAGGATGGACTGGTTGGATCTCCTTGCAGTCCAAGGGACTCTCAAGAGTCTTCTCCAACACCACAGTTCAAAAGCATCAATTTTTCGGCACTCAACTTTCTTTATAGTTCAACTCTCACATCCATGCATGACTACTGGAAAAACCATAGCCTTGACTAGATGGACCTTTTTTGACAAAGTAATGTCTCTGCTTTTTAATATGCTATCTAGGTTGGTCATAACTTTCCTTCCAAGAAGTAAGCATCTTTTAATTTCATGGCTGCAATCACCATCTGCAGTGATTTTGGAGCCCAGAAAAATAAAGTTAGCCACTGTCTTCACTGTTTTCCCATCTATTTGCCATGAAGTGATGGGACCAGATGCCATGATGTTAGTTTCCTGAATGTTGAGCTTTAAGCCAACTTTTTCACTCTCCTCTTTTACTTTCATCAAGAGGCTTTTTAGTTCTTCTTCACTTTCTGCCATAAGGGTGGTGTTATCTGCATATCTGAGGTTGTTGATATTTCTCCTGGCAATCTTGATTCCAGCTTGTGATTCATCCAGCCCAGCGTTTCTCATGATGTACTCTGCATAGAAGTTAAATAAGCAGGGTGATAGTATACAGCCTTGATGTACTCCTTTTCCTATTTGGAACGAGTCTGTTGTTCCGTCTCCAGTTCTAACTGTTGCTTCCTGACCTGCATACAGGTTTCTCAAGACGCAGGTCAGATGGTCTGGTATTCCCATCTCTTTCAGAATTTTCCACAGTTTATTGTGATCCACACAGTCAAAGGCTTTGGCATAGTCAATACAGCAGAAATAGATGTTTTTCTGGAACTCTCTTGCTTTTTTGATGATCCAGTGGATGTTGGCAATTTGATTTCTGGTTCCGCTGCCTTTTCTAAAACCAGCTTGAATGTCTGGAAGTTCACAGTTCACGTATTGCTGAAGCCTGGCTTGGAGAATTTTGAGCATTACTTTACTAGCGTGTGAGATGAATGCAATTGTGCAGAAGTTTGAATTCTTTGGGATTGCCTTTCTTTGGGATTGGAATGAAAACTGACCTTTTCCAGTCCTGTGGCCACTGCTGAGTTTTCCAAATTTGCTGGCATATTGAGTGCAGCACTTTCACAGCATCATCTTTTAGGATTTGAAATAGCTCAACTGGAATTCCATCACATCCACTAGCTTTGTTCGTAGTGATGCTTCCTAAGGCCCACTTGACTTCACATTCCAGGATGTCTGGCTCTAGGTAAGTGATCACACCATCGTGATTTTCTGGGTCATGAAGATCTTTTCTGTACAATTCTTCTGTGTATTCTTGCCTCCTCTTCTTAATATCTTCTGCTTCTGTTAGGTCCATACCATTTCTGTCCTTTTTTGAACCCATCTTTGCATGAAATGTTCCCTTGGTATCTCTAATTTTCTTGAAGAGATCTCTAGTCTTTCCCATTCTGTTGTTTTCCTCTATTTCTTTGCACTGATCTCTGAGGAAGGCTTCCTTATCTCTCCTTGCTATTCTTTCAAACTGTGCATTCAAATGGGTATATCTTTCCTTCTCTCCTTTGCTTTTCGCTTCTCTTCTTTTCACAGCTATTTGTAAGGCCTCCTCAGACAGCCATTTTGCTTTTTTGCATTTCTTTTCCATGGGGATGGTCTTGATCCCTGTCTCCTGTACAATGTCACGAACCTCTGTCCATAGTCCATCAAGCACTCTGTCTATCAGATCTAGTCCCTTAAATCTATTTCTCACTTCCTCTGTATAATCATAAGGGATTTGATTTAGGTCATACCTGAATAGTCTAGTGGTTTTCCCCACTTTCCTCAATTTAAGTCTGAATTTGGCAATAAGGTGTTCATGATCTGAGCCAGTCAGCTCCCAGTCTTGTTTTTGCTGACTGTATAGAGCTTCTCCATCTTTGGCTGCAAAGAATATAATCAGTCTGATTTTGGTGTTGACCATCTGTTGATGTCCATGTGTAGAGTCTTCTCTTGTGTTGTTGGAAGAGGGTGTTTGCTATGACCAGTGTGTTCTCTTGGCAGAACTCTATTAGCCTTTGCCCGGCTTCATTCTGTACTCCAAGGCCAAATTCGCCTGTTACTCCAGGTGTTTCTTGACTTCCTACTTTTGCATTCCAGTCCCCTATAATGAAAAGGACATCCGTTTTGGGTGTTAGTTCTAAAAGGTCTTGTAGGTCTTCACAGAACTGTTCAACTTCGGCTTCTTCAGCATTACTAGTTGGGGCACAGGCTTGGATTACTGTGATGTTGAATGGTTTGCCTTGGAAACGAACAGAGATCATATTGTCATTTCTGAGACTGCATCCAAGTACTGCATTTCGGACTCTATTGTTGACCATGATGGCTACTCCATTTCTTCTAAGGGATTCCTGCCCACAGTAGTAGATATAATGGTCATCTGAGTTAAATTCACCCATTCCAGTACATTTCAGTTCTCTGATTCCTAGAATATTGACATTCACTCTTGCCATCTCCTGTTTGACCACTTCCAATTTGCCTTGATTCATGGACCTAACATTTCAGGTTCCTATGCAATATTGCTCTTCACACCATCGGACCTTGCTTCTATCACCAGTCATATCCACAACTGGGTATTGTTTTTGCTTTGGCTTCGTCCCTTCATTCTTTCTGGAGTTATTTCTCCACTGATCTCCAGTAGCATATTGGGCACCTACTGACCTGGGGAGTTCATCTTTCCGTGTCCTATCTTTTTGCCTTTTCATACTGTTCATGGGGTTCTCAAGGCAAGAATACTGAAGTGGTTTGCCATTCCCTTCTCCAGTGGACCACATTTTGTCAGACCTCTCCACCAGGACCCGACCGTCTTGGGTGGCCCTACATGGCATGGCTTAGTTTCATTGAGTTAGACAAGGCTGTGGTCCGTGTGATCAGATTGGCTGGTTTTCTGTGATTGTGGTTTCAGTCTGTCAGACTTGAGTTCACATCTTTTCTTTACCAACTGTACAGCTCAGTGTTGTATAAGCCTCACTTTCCTCGTTTATGGGCTTTCCCCATGGCTCAGTGGTAAAATCTGCCATGCCGAAGACACAAGAGACACGGGTTCAATCCCTGGAGGAGGAAGTGGCAGCCCGGAAGTGGCAGCCCACTCCAGTGTTCATGCATGGAAAATTCTATGGACAGAGAAGCCTGGTAGGCTACAGTCCATGGGGTCATAGAGTCGGACACAACTGAGCATGCATGTTCCTCATTTATAAAAACAGCTATAAAACCTATCTCACAAAGTGATTGTGAAGATTAAGTGAAATATTAATAATATATATGAAAGTACTTATATAGCTAGGTTCCTATTATATGCTCAGTATGTGTTGATTTGATTCACTAAATCATACATTGATGACAGTGTTCCCAAAGCATTTGCAGTATATGTAAAGGCATCTAAGACCTTGTGAACCACTTTGTTGGGCCAGTCCAGTTCTTTTAATAAAACTGAAGGAGAAAGAATTCAAGGCCTGCTGTGCCAGTAGGAGACTAGTTAAAAGCGCCCCCCCCCCCCAATAAGTATTACACCTACAACAGGGTTACTCCTTATGGATAAACCATTGCTCCTCCAAATGTCCTCTTTTACAGTGCAAATATCTCTGCATAGGAAACACATGATATAGCTCTTCTACATCAGTTGGTTGAGCTTGAACCAGAGGAGCATCTTAGGGGGCAGGGGTAGGGTCTAATATCAGTGATTAAGAGGAATATTCAGCATAGTCAAAATCACCATCAAAGTCCCCACAGATTCTACTGAATATGATTTTTGTGTGTATGTAATTAGACAACACAGTTTTTCTTCAGAGTTGCACTAGGTCACTGTTTCTGGGTGAGAGCCAAATGAAATATTTGACTTGTGGTTAGGGTTCAGGTTTTATGAAAAAGTATTTATTGTTGTTCTTGAGGGTATATGGTGATGGGATGCTCTGGAAGCCCATGTGGGCAGCAAGAGAGCTCTGGGGAAAAGGAGAGTGAACAAAAGATGTTTTAAAGGCATGTGCCTGGTGAGTAAGGACAAGCCTCGTCAATTATCGTTAAGTAAGTGAATTAATTGTGATTGTTTGCAGAAAGTTTGCTCAATTTATGTCCTTATCAGTGAATGAATGTTTTATAGCACTCTTACAAGCATTACACATTTTTTAATATGATACAAACTTAATAGAACAACATGCTATTCCATTTCAGTTTTTAATGTGCATCAAAAATATTAGTACCAGTCTCATTTCATAGTGTAAAAGGACAGGAAAATCCAGTTGAATGCTTAATTCTTGTTTTGACCTCAGCGATCTCCATTCAGGCTATTTTGATGTCCGTGACTTTCTCTGACAGTCACTTGCCTAAGTGGGGTTTGTTGATCTGGGTAACCCCTCCTAAGAACTGGTCACTTGCACCTGGTCTGGTCTAGTTCTGAATATCCCCTGAGCCAGCTCCCAGTCCTGACCTGCCCTTTACCAGGAGGTTGCTGACATCTCTCTTGCACAAGACCTCTGCTGAAGACACATGATTTTTTCCCATCCCATTTTGCCTCTCAGGACCCTCTTCCACTCTCCTTTCCTTCTCTGCACCTAGCCAACTCCCACTCCTTCCCATCCTACTGCTGCTAGCTCAAGTCCACTTCCTTCTGGAAATGCTTTCTTTCCCCTTTGAATAAATCACAGTATTGACCATACCACTCATTAACAATGTGTCAAGTAAATGGCACAGACAGTAATTGGCATTTTTTGTAATCATGGGTTTTGTATGCAGGAGGTAAATGATAAAAGTGGTCCCTGGGAATTTCATCATGACAGCCTCATTTCTGAGATGGTAAAGAAGATCACAAATCCAGAGTTCAACTCAGTAAGAAACACCTTTGTGGTCTAATAGCTCTGAATTCCAGTTTTCCCCCATTAAGAGCTCACTGCCCATCCTATCTCCACATCTTGGTTTTCCGTCTGTGAGACCAGGATTCTGTCTGGTAACCTTGGAGAACAGAGTTGCCTGGATTATATACCCTAAGGCCCTGCCAAGTGACTAAATTAAAGGACTGATTTAAAGGAAGTTAAAAAGAAGATAAAAATGACACCACCCAGAGAGAGCTCATTACTCAACTCAAGTTGCACTGTTCTGAGGAATTAGAAGCCATGATCTATGATTTGAGTATAACTCAGGGAACAATTTTGGTCTAACAGCTTCAACTATATTTACAACAGCCTTTCCCCCATTTCAACCCTCTGCTTTTTACTCTATAAACTTCCTTCTCTATGTCTAAAGAAATTCTGCTTAAATTCCTTGAGGGTCTGACCCTTTCCGAGCCTTAGTTTATGTTCTTTTGTTCTTGTACTTGACATTATCTCCAATAGTCTTGTAAAATCTTGCTTCTGTTCCCTTCAGAATTTTATATCCCTCAACGAGGCATTTTCCCTCCTTCCTTCAGAAAAATCACTGCATCACTTTGGTAACTTTTTTCTTTTATGAATACAGATAAAAATTTCCAGTTCCTTAAATGATACAGATTGCATTTTCTGGCACTACTGCTGTGTCCAGAATAACCTAAAACAAAGTTATTTGAGCAGATTTAACGTTGGCAAATCTGCATTAAACCCAGTAATAGCAGGCTGAAATGCCTTCTAGAGAGGACTGCCCAGAAGAAAGCTGATTATCTGTTCTTGGGGGAGGTAAAGGAGCCTAAAATGGTCAATGGGCTGATTAGCACCAT
This sequence comes from Dama dama, assembly GCF_033118175.1. Classification (NCBI taxonomy): domain Eukaryota; kingdom Metazoa; phylum Chordata; class Mammalia; order Artiodactyla; family Cervidae; genus Dama; species Dama dama. The sequence continues at coordinate 24,246,951 of NC_083713.1, forward strand.
AGTATTTTTCTCTGATATGATTCATGGATGAAAGTACTGTGATTCAATAGCATTTTTTCCTTTATTCATTCACTTCATAGATATTCACTATCTCAGGTGAAAATGTGTATAAATTTGTTTTCAGGAGAAGACTGCTCAAAACCTTTGAAATAGCAGTTATTCATTTAGTAAAAAGATTTTTTTTTTTTTTTTTGAGATCCTGTGCTGTATCAAGCCCTGTGCTGATACAAAAACACCAAAACACCTTCTTGCTCTGCGCAAGTTCTGTCTGGTGAGGGAGATGAACAAATTAACAGTCAATTACAATACAATGAGACAAGTGTTCTGAGGAAGTTCAGAACTGAGAGAGGCACCTCTCTTCTTTTAAGGGGTGGATTGTGGTCAGAAAGGAATACTTCCTGAAAGAATTGATGCTTCAACCAGGGCAGGTTACCGTGTATATATGGAGGAGAGATGGGGTATAGGACGGGAAGGAAGGTAATACATGAATGTATTAGTTTTTTATTGCTGCTGTAACAAATTATCACTAATTAAGTAGTTTGTGTGTATTAATCATTCAGTCATGTCCAACTCATTTGTGACCCCATGGACTGTATGTAGCCCACCAGGCTCCTCTGTCCATGGACTTCTCCAGGCAAGAATACTGGAGTGGGTAGCCATTTCCTTTTCCAGGAAGTCTTCCCAACCCAGGGACTGAACCCAGGTCTCCCGCATTGCAGGCAGGTAAAAAACCGCCTGAGCCACCAGGGAAGCCCAACTAAGTGGCTTAAAAAAATACACATTTAAGATGTCTGAAGTCTGAAAGGAGTTTCCTTGGGCCAAAATCAAGGTGTTGACAGAGCAGGGTTCCTTCCAGAAGTTCTATGGAAGAATCGATTTCAGCTTCCAGAGACCCCTGCATTCCTTGGCCCCTGGCCCCTTCCCCTTTCCTGGATAGTCCAGGACAAGTTCCCCACCTCAAAGTCCTCAACTTATTCACACATGTACAGTCCTTTTTGCTATGTAAAGGGTATATTTATAGCTTCTAGGGTTTAAGACATAGACTTCTTTTGGTAGTGGTAGACCACTGTTTTGTCTACCACAATGAGCAAAGTACGTTTTGAGGGGAAGGAAAAGGGATCCCAATCTGAAATTATTTGAATGTATTTGAGAGGTTCATGCATAGTTTGAAAGACAGCATTTTCTAAACCATTTGCCTTCTTATACAGTAGTCTGAGTCTCATGCCTGTTCTGAAATCTTGTTAATGGTTCCCTTCAAATGAAGAAATGAGCCACCATTTGACAGTTTTTCTTAGTATAGAAACATAAAAATTAGGACAGTGTTATTTCTTATAATGAAGCTACTTTGAGAAGTAGTGTGGTTTCAGCAATGGTTAAAAAGTCTTGGGTAATCTTCACAGGAAAGCTTACTGCTGGACTCAGTTTCCTTGCTTAAGAGCTGGCCTATCTTGGTTTCCTTCTCATCTTGTTCTCTTCAAGTTTTGCCGTTCAGAGTCATAACCTGCAGGCGTGCCTCTTTATTGCCATCCCTGTCACTGAGCCCAAACTGGGGAGCCTTGTGCCACCCCTGAATCAGCACTGACCTCTCCAGTTGGTGTCAGCTGAGCCTGACCTAGCTGCTCTGCCAGCTTTCGCAGCAGCAACTAACAGGGCATTTTGGGTCCCACTGACCTCACTGCAGTGGTGGAGGCAGGGATAGAAAGGACGGTGGGTGCTTGCTCTGATGGAGTGGACATGGATAAAGGACATCCCACATCTGCTATGCTATCTCCTCTTGGTAGCTGAACATGAAGGCTTGGCTGCTATAATGGGTGGAAGGGGTGTAATTTTATTATTTTTTAAAATTAGAGTTGATGATGAGGCACTGATGAAAAAAATGACCTATTGACTGACTTTGAACTTCTAATATGCTTGTCTCATATGTATTTTAACATTTATTACAAAATATTTAAATTTATATCACATTTGCAAACTGATTACAAAATTCCAAAACAGACGAAATTTCAGAGGCCATACATTTTTGATACAGTCTTTCAAGCTGGGTTAAACACTGCTTCACCAGTCAAATATGTTCTCCACAACTGTTTTCTCATCAGTCCCGTCTACACTGCACTCACTGACCTGTAGACACTTGGATTCAATGCTCGGGGATTTCAACAGTCTGTGTAATGTGGGGCCAGTGCTCTCCTTTCCAAAATTTGTGTTTTGCTAGTGATCATTCTTTCCTGTTAGCATTCCAGATTTGTTCCTAAATTGGCCTGATGCTGGGTACTGAGCCCTTTGTGTTCTATCTGAAGCTGCCTGAGGTGGGGGAGGAAAGGCATGAACCCTAACGTCTTGGGCCTGGGGCTGAATCTGGTCTCTGCTACTTGCTCATTGTGTGAACGGGAGCAGGCCACAAGACTGCTGCTGGCTGAGCACTGTCTGTGACTCTTCAGGCTCACCTCAGGGTAGGCCGTCATCGCAACCCCCTGTCCTGTTGCAGATGGACAGACAGAAAGCAGAGGCATATTACATCTTCTTGGCTTTATGGACGATGGAACTGGGATTCAAAGAGAGCTGTGTTTCCAGATGCTTTTCCAAGATGGAAGGCTCTACAGGAGGAGTTGGATGGGGGCTGAAGGCTGCAAGTTGAGGTGGCTATGTGCCCCCAATCCCTCTTTTGGAAAGAATTTACTGTCATCTGTTTGATAATAACAAATTTACTGGAAAAAGGTTTGAAGCTAAAAAGGCATTGGAAAATAATTACGTTTTTACTACATTATGCCCTTCTAACTTATTTAAGCTCCTGGCTGTTCATTGTCTGCTGGAAACTCAGGATATAATAGTACAATCCATGTAGAATTGTAGGAAAGATAAAATGAAGTAACACAAGTGAGCCATCTGGTACAGGATAAGGCCTCCCACATTAGTTCATTCTCTTTGTCATTATCATACAAAGGCTTTGTGTCAGGGCATGGCTCAACCGTACCTAGGGCATACAGAACCATTACTTGGATATTTTTACATTATTTACAATAAAGGCTGATTAATTCAACAAACATTTGTTTAGAACCAACTGTGAGCCTAGAAATGTGTGGGTCTATGGCCAGGGATGGCTTGGTGGAGAATGGTGTGGGCAGCCAGATAATATGGTGGCTGTGAGAAGTCTCGCTCTATCCCACTTAAGATATGGCCTGATGTCTGAACAGTCTTCATTAGGCCATTCTTACCACTGGCTCTTTTCAAAAATTTTCACTAAAATTCAAAACCATCAAGAGAGGCAGCATTTCAGTTCTCATGAGTTTATTCCCTGAATGAGCAGCCATACAGACCCCAGGGTAGATTTGGATGAAGGCTTGAGGTGAAGGACAGGGATCAGTGCAGAGGCAGGGGCATTCTAAGGTCAACATTTATTTCCTTCCTGACTCAGCCAGAGCAGGCTTGTACCAGTTGTCAGAGGGCTGAAATGACACTCATATTATGTTCTCTGGGTCTTGGACCTACAGCCCTGGCCTATGGGTGCCTGTTGGATCTGTCCACTCATGCAGATGGAGTTTCATCTAGGAAAGAGAGAAATTCAGGCCAGTGAGCTCTGAGGAGACCAGCCAATAACACAGCCAGTCCCAGATTAGGGAAAGGAGATGGAGCAGATTAAGAAGCAGTGAATCAGGGACCCAGAGTGGCACCCTGTAACTCCCAGACATTGAGTTTCCTGAGGATAACTCCTGAGGATATCCTGAGGATAGGATGAAAACATCAGTTTCACACAGTAACCTCCAGACCCAGAAAAAGACTGAATTAATTGAAGAAGACCTTGAGAATTTTTCTAAATTTGGTAAAGTGAAGGATCATATTAGCTCTGTATCTGCCAAGAATGAGTTGTTGAACAAGCAAAAACAGCCAGATAAGAAAAGGAAGGTAAGATGTCATTCAGAGTCAGACATCTCCTGAATGATGTCCTGAATGAAGAGAGTCCAGCCTATATAGGAAGAGCTGGTCTGAAAAGATCCCAAGAGAACTTCAAAAGGGACTTGGAATGAAATGAACAGTGATGATCATAAATGTTGATTTGTGCCAAGAACTCACCTAAACCTTTTGCATGAGTGAACTCACTCAGTCCTAACAACATCCTTATAAAACAGGTATTATTATTTTTCCCATGTTACAGATGAAACTGGGACAGTCAGGGTAAGTTGCTTGCTTGAGGTCAGTCATGAGGCCAGAGTTCAAACTGAAAGCCTGACCCCAGAACCCATGCCCTGAAGCACCTACTTTCTCTCTACAAAGTGCACGGCGTGTGTAAAAGTCCAGTGAGAAGCTGGAGAAGTCCAGAAGGCTGAAGCAGTGGTTTTTAACTGGGTTCACACCTCTTGGATTGGTGAGCAAAAGTTAGTGTGTCTGTTAGTGTATGTTTTGGTTTTTTAATTTTCCCTAAGGAGTGGGAGAAAATAGTATTTCCAGAGAAATCAATGACCCCCAAATAGGTAAGAATTCCAGAGGGTTAGGGGCAATTCCTGCATATCAGCCTCCCAACCAAGGTTTGGCTACTGGGGGGGGGTCACAGAGCACACGCTGACTTGTGTTCTCAGGGCTGACTGCCTGCTACCTCCAGTGGGATCTCCCAGGAAGGGTGTTTCCAGAGGCTCAGCTGTCTGTCCTCATGGGAACTTTGGCTGGGAGGGATCATCCCCTTGTAAGCATTTCATTTGCCAGGCTTGGCTTGGTGTATATTTACTAGAAGATGAAACCTGTTAAAACAGAAAAATGGTCACTGCACTGGAACATTTTTCTCTAAGTGACATTATCCATGACTTCTACTGGGGAGAAAAGAGGCAAAATCCTCATATTCTGGACAAATGCTTTTGCACTCTTCTGGTGCCATTGATTATAGCTTATCTAACTTCATAGTAGATCTATCTTATTCAAAAGATACAGTGTGGCTTGAAAATCAGTAGAGGGGTGGGGAAGGGGGCAGTATTCTTATTTTCAGATAAGATTTTATGTTATGATTAAGTCACTTTTCCCAGACAATTTAGATTAAGCAGAGGTTTTCTCTGTGAAGATCAATATTGTCACTGATACTGAACAGCAAAGAAATGTATATGTTTTTCTGCCATTAACATCCAACAGTGAAGAAGAACAATGAATTAGGAGCAACAGATGTATTAGAGTCACTTGACTGGTATCTGAAAAACTACCATTTTTGCTTTCATAGGTATTAGCATAACTTTCAACACTCTTAATATTAGATTTCAGTGAGAGAGAGAGTTAAATATTCATGCCACCAAAAAGATACATTCTACAATCAGAGTCTGATATCAGCATTGTACATCTTCACTATCTTATCTGGAAGAGACAGTGGGATGTGCCCTGGAATAGAGAAGATGCACTGGTATTAAATCCCACCTCTGTCACCAGTCTCAACCTCCATGAGCTTTAGTTTCATACCTTTCACATCCTTACAGACTTTTTGTGCTTGATTTATAGTTTACATATCTGGTTGACTTCTTTGTGGTTCTGACAATCTTGGCTTAATACATTTTGAGGCCATGAGTATGTTCAAGTTTAGAGTCGTTTTATCTTCTTGGTGAACTACATTTATTTTGTAGTGCATCTCTAACATTTTTACTTGCTTTCAAGTCTCTTTTATCTCATATGAATAGAGCTATCCAAGCCTTTTGTTGTTGGTTGGTCTTGTATACCTATTTGCTTTGTATACTCTTTTCTGTCTTTTTGCTTTTACTCTTACAAAGCTTTATGTTTTAGTGCATCTCTTATAATCAATAAATAGCTATTTTTTTTATAGCTGTTTCTTAAAAAAATTCAGTCTTAACAAAGTCTAAAGTTAATCAACGTCTTTAATCTTATCCCAAACAATGCTAGTACCTTAGAATATTTTAACTGCCATCATCTTTCTTGATTTACATGTTAGTTTGTCATGTATTTATTTCTACCATTTTTGTTTTTGAGTGTTGCAGTGGGTGCTATGTGCACTGCCTCATTTTCCCTTTGAGAACTAAGACACTCCTTCTTCCAGTCCCTAGGAATGTTAGTGGCTTATGGATTTCAGTTGAGTCCCTCATTGAGAATTGTTCTCAGCAGAAGAGAATGGTCTGGCCCAAAGTCATGTCCCATCCCTGGTGGCAGTTCATATCTAAGCCTGGTCAGTGTGTATATGTGGCGGGATAAAGGCCCCCTTTCCGAGAGGTGAGACAACACTGGTGGCCTTCCCAGCTCCAGAGCTCTCTGTGGGATCAGATGATGTTTTATTGTGACTACATCACAGTTCACTCCTTCTCTGCCAATTTTGCTTTGTTTACTCACCAACAGATGTTGCCCCCTAGAGAACTCTCTCAAAACCCTCCTGCATAAATCTCAGACTCACAGTCATTTCCCAGGAAATTCCCTGGGCCAATATTCATGTAGACTTACATATTTTCCATTTTATTTGCTAATACTGTCTTTTTGTGTGCAGAATCAATTTCCTTCTGCTTGAATTACATCTTTTAAATTCCTTTAGACAGAGTCTGTTGAGTGAAAGCCCTCATTTTACTCTGATCTGAAAGGTGATTTAATGAATATGAAATTCCAGCTTGACTATTATATTCTTGCAGCTCATTGGTGATGTTATTCTACTGTTTTCTGATTTCCATCACATCTCTTGTTCATTTAGCTGTCAGATGAACTATCACTTGTTTGAAGGTAATCTGTCTCTTCTCTCTGCCTGCTTTTCAGATCTTTTTGTCTTTGATGTTCCATAGTTTCACTGCAGTGTGTCTAAAGGAGGATTTATTTTTATTTAACTTACTTGGGATTCACTGAGCTTTGCTATCCAGACCACTGGAAATGGAGTCTGCTGAGCTTCAGTTTTCACTTCAGTAAAATGATAATGGTGATAATTTCCATTTTAGTGTGATTGCAGAAAAATTACATTAGACAATTCATTTATATTTCCTTTTTGAGAAAATATAAAATTGTGTTCCAAATATGAAACACAATTTCCATATTTGTGTTTCACTGGATTAGACATTTTCCCTGTTCAGACTTCCTTAGCAAGTTCTGTAACCAAATAGATACGGGAAGTGCTGGTTCCCGCATGTTCTCTTAGAGAGTTGCAAAGCTCATCAACATTATGAAAGCCTTGGGAAGTCCTACACTATTCTCCACACTGTGTCCTCAGAAGAGCTTGGTTATAAACATCTCACATTCCATGGAACACAATGTTGGGGAATGTGTGTCTGTGTTCAGTTGCTCAGTCATGTCTGACTCTGCTACCCTTTGGACTGCAGCCCACCAGGCTTCTCTGTCCGTGGGATTCTCCAGGCAAGAATACTGAGGTGGTTTGCCTTTTCCTCCACCAGGGGATCTTCCTGACCCAGGGATTGAACTTGCGTCTCCTGCATTGCAGGTGGATTCTTTACCACTGAGCCATTGGGGAAGCTGTTTTAGGGAATACCTGTGTATAAAATATCAAATGATATGTTTTATTTAATAAGAAAGGAATATTTACCCCTTACAAATAGTCTAGGGATTTTTTCTTTTAATTAAGCAAACAAGAAAAGGATTGATCACAAGGAAGCAGTGGCTTATAAGTGCCTTGTTCCAGGCTGCCAGAATCTATACCTGCTCCTGGGGTGGCTCCCCACCTTCTTTGTTGTGAGACTGTAACAGAGCCAGGCCATGAACAGCCTTTAGCATGGCTGGTGCTTTGCTTGGTTACCAGCAGTGCCCCTTCCCCCACAGTTAACCAGGCAACAGTTAGTGGTGAGGACCCTTAGTGGTTCTGTTCAGCCATTGTCAGCACCACGGCGGGCCCCTCCCCCAAGTGAGCAGCTGCCAGAGAGTGACCGTTAATGGTCCTGCTCAGCCGTTGGTCAGCACCACAGTGGGCCCCTCCCCCAAGTGAGGGTCTGCCAAAGAGTGACCGTTGGTGGTCCTGCTCAGCCATTGGTCAGTACCACAATGGGCCCCTCCCACAACTGAGGGTCTGCCAAAGAGTGACCGTTGGTGGTCCTGCTCAGCCATTGGTCAGCACCACAGTGGGCCCCTCCCCCAAGTGAGGGTCTGCCAAAGAGTGACCGTTGGTGGTCCTGCTCAGCCATTGGTCAGTACCACAATGGGCCCCTCCCACAAGCAACCAACTGTCAGTGAATGACATTAGTGGGCCCATTCAGTCAACAGTCAGCAGAATGGTGGTCATCAGACAGAGAGTGAGGTAAGAGGCAGATCTCAGCATTCTCCCAGGGAACTCTCCAGCTCACCCGGCCTGGCGTCAGCAGGTGAGCTGGGGAGCCTACGGAGCTAGCTGGGAGCTGTGTCCTGCAGGGCCCCAGAACCCTCACCAAGGCCACTTTTCTGGCCAAGTCCAGGTCTTGAGGTGGCAGTGAACATCTCCCCATCCTGCCTCTGCCACCCAATGGCAGCAGCAGTCTTCCTGGGTCGCAGTCTGTGGGACCTGGTGTCTCTCACCTGGGAGCTGTGGACACATCTGCCTCAGAGGGACCTGAACTCCCCAATAAAAATGCAGGTTTGAGGCCCCACTCCATACCTACTGCAGACTTTCAGTTTCCTTCATTTCCCCACATGGTTACCATGCACATTCAAGCTTGAGTTTGCTATAGCAGTAGTCTTAGGTGTGATCACTAGAAATGGCTATTTGTAGCTCAGGTATCCTTGCCTGATATTTAATATAAGGAAACAAAATCCCTTCTCATACAAGCATCGGTGACCTGTCAGTCACCACTCACTCTAGTTCTGAAATTTAGGGTTTGGTGAAGAGAATTCCTTCTATGGCCTTTGGAACCTACCTTGTCTGTCTGTTTTAGGTGAAAGTGTTGGTCGTTCAGTCATGTCTGACTCTTTGTGACCTCATGGGCTATAGCCCACTAGGCTCCTCAGTCCATGGAATTCTCCAGGTAAGAATACTGGAGTGGGTAGCCATTTCCTTCTCCAGGAGATCTTCCCGACTCAGGGATCGAACCCACGTCTCCTGCATTGCAGGCAGATTCTATACTGTCTGAGTCACCAGCGTTTGAGATAACTGTTGAAATGGGCAAGAAGCAAACAAATATAATTATTAGGACTCTTACATTTCTAGATAACTGTCTTTATGCTTTTCATAGTGCTTTCAAAGCAAAAGCCACAAATGCATTATTCATTGGATCCTCCTTATGAATCTGTAAGATAAGCAGAATAAATATCAATATTCCCGTTTTACACAAGTGGAAACAGACTCAGTTGAACTAAATGATTGGTTCAAATCCCTGAATGTAGTCAGTGGTGGAGCCTGTTTGAAATTTAAGTCTCCTTGCCTGCTCATCTTCCATTCTTTCTTTCCCACACACACTGAACTCGCCACACCTCCTTTGTTTTCTCCCTTCCTTGCAAAGATTTCCACTGTCATTTCCACATATCACCATCAACCTATTGGCATATCTGTGCTGTTCTGTCCTGGCCATTGTAGACATAGTCCACCAGCCTGACTGCTGATGAGCCCTTCCCAATCACGTGCGTTCCTGTGACTGTTTCTCTATCAGCAGAGAAGAGTGGTGGCAACTCGCAGGAATACTTTGCCTAATCAGGCTGTTTTGTGGACATTTCCTTCACTTTACCAACCTTCCTAATGCTTAATTTTGTAAAGCCAAAAATAGCATACACCAATCATTGTACCATCTGGAGGGAGGTGCACCTGTTTTCTTCCCCTCTCAGGACATGTGTACCTGCCTAGGAAAAGGTGTTCTGGACAGTTTGGCAGAATGGCGAGGGAAGATATTTGTATAATTTGAACCTGCAAACATTTTTAATCGCAATAATGAGAGAGTTGCTATTCTGATTACCCAGCACAAAGAGAACACTTGTCTAATTCTCCAGTTAATTTGATCCATGCAGATAGCTTATTTTCCAGAATCCATTTAGCACTAAATCTGAAGTGATGGTCCAAACTACAGAATTATCCAGATAACTAATGAGCTTTTTGCCTTCTGGAGCCTGTACATCCAGTCAGGAGAAAAATAAGCATTGTTTCCTTCTATTAGTCATATAACTTTTAAAAGTCTTTGTAGTGTTTTATCACCCTCCCCTGTTTGTTCACTCTGGGCTTTGAGTACAGAAACAAGATAGATTCAGAGCTCGGGGTCGGGGGGTGCATTTGTTCTACTTCCACAGAGTTTCGTAGCATTATTATTAGGCTTTTTGCATGTTTATTCTTCAAAGGAACTGTTTTTTCCTTCCCCAGCCGTGGGCAAGAGGGCTTTTCTTAGCTTCTCCTCTTTAAATCTCTGATCTGAAGGTCATCAAGGTGAACGATGATGTATTCCCTCCTGACTGTGAGTAAATGCAAGCAGTCCTGGCCCACCAGGACTTTAGCTGCCTGCTAAAGTGATTTAGCTGCTGTGTGCCTGCACCAGAGCTCAGAACACAAACGGAGCAACCACTGAACCTCAAACTAAGCCAGCAGCCACATTCCATTTGCCATGCTGTGGCTGCATCACCTGCTGCAGCATTTCAGCAGGATGCTGCCGAGCATGTGGGGCCACGTTATGTGCTGTCAGCCTCTGTGAGGTTCTCTTTGCCATGTCAAGCTTCCCATACAAGTCATGGTGATAGAAAACCATTGTTGGATGCTGGAGTTGGTTTGGTGTGATCCTTATCAGAGACAGTGCTGTTTGTCAGTCCTTATGCAGGAGAGGGAGGAAAGCCAGGCCTTTCTTTGGTTATCTTCATAGACATATTCCCTTAAAGCTTCTGAGGCTAATTGTGGTGAAAATGTGCCAGGTAGACCCCTTTCATGCCAACCATAATTAATAGTATTATAGTCTTCAAGGCCATAATGCTCATCAGTTATTAATTAGCAATTCATTTTGTTGAACAAATAACACTTGTGATTGATGATAGAACTTGTAATTGGGCACTAGAAGTGGCCCTCGTGGGACTGACTTACCAGCAGATATTAACCACGACACAGTAATGAAAAACACAGAGGATCATCCAGGAAAATCCATGTTAAACAATTGTGACACAGCCAAGGTGTTTCTTCTCAACAGGAGAAAATCCCATCTTGAGTGTTGGGTGTGTATCCTGGGTCTGAGTGTGTTAATTATTTCTGGTCACACAGTATCAGGATTTTCTATTTCCTCTTAAGCTTGTAATCAGCTCCCCTATTTATTTTTTCCAAAAATGAAATTGTTCCTTGCTAGGCAATTCTATTGACTTTGAATTATTCTTGTGATAGGTCATTTTGAGGTATTGTCATGACATGTCCAGTTAGACTTGAGGGAAAAAAGTGCTTTTCCAAAAAGGTAATGATTGAAGTTTTTATTTTAAATGATTTCTTAGATTGAAATCACTTTAGATTAACAGATTTTCCTGCCCAATTGATTTTCTGGCATCCATGTGGTGATCCAGCAGAGATAAAATGTGGGTTCTTAGTCCACGGCTGCGAGGAAACCGAGAGCTTGGCAAATAGAACCGGCAAGGCTTCTTTCTCTCTCGCTCTGTTGGAGCAGGACAACTGGAGCCGGTCAGCTGCTGACCAGATGCTGCCTTCAATTAATATGCCAACCCTCAAAGACATTTATCGCTCACTCTCAAAAGCAGAGCAGCTGAGTAATAAAGGGAACCACTAAAACCATTTTTTTTGAGAGCGTTTGTAATGGCTAAATTGCTTGAAATAAATTAGCAAAATAAATAAACATAGTTTGTACAGTATCTGTAAAACAAATTCCTAGTCTTGGGAAAATAGATGAAGTGAGAGCTTGTATTTAACAAGCACATGCAATATGCTTCATTAAGACAAGGTTTTTCTTTTTTTTTTTTCTAAATTTAAAAAGGGTTAATAAACTCCAAGATATCATTGCCAGTTAAACAGGTCCGGCACCATTTTAAGGGGAGTAAGAGGCTACAAAGGAGACAGTTAAAACGAAACCAGGAGACTGTGTTGTAGTGCTAACAGGCAATTAACAAACTCATGGGTGTTAATTATCTTCATACTGTATCATGTTCAATTAGCTTAGTCTGTGCAACAAAGGCAACGATGAACAATTGCTTTGATAGGTGTACAGTACTTCATTTGTAGTTAATCGGTTTAAGCCCTCTGGTTGCTAGGTTACCTTGGTCTCCAGAGGTAAAAAGCTGTACAGATGCACTATGTTTAAATGACTACAGAGAACTGTTTAAACTCAAACCATGTATAACTCTTTATTGATTTTTCACAGAAGATCTCAGCTCTGATGATAAGGTTTTGATATATTTTCCTGCTACAGCCAGTCCCTTGGAGTATTGCAGAAAAAAAATCTGTCAATATGCTTCTATTATGATCTCTTGATCTGTGCCTATAAAAACCTTTAGCCACAGCCCTTATTATAAATAATGGAAGAAGCAATATCTGATTTTTTTTTTCCACACTGTACTACATGAAGATTTTTTTCCGTCATTGCCTTTGGATCCAAATTACAGGACTGCTTTCTGTACCCATGCTCTTAAATAATAAAGAAGAATTTCTAGCTCTAATTAATTTGATTGACTCTCAGCAGGATGGGATCAGCTGTAGCATCATGAACTTTAACAATAACTACCAACTGATGGGCAGTTCACATCAATAAGACCATCACTAGCCTCTCTCTCACCTGTCAGCAGGCGGGGAGTGAGCAATAACCAGCCCCCCACAGATGCTCCCCGCTTAGCGCTTTCTGCCCTATTAGCAATTTATAATGGTGATCAAGAAACAGTCAGCAGCAAATCAAGACAACTGTCTGGCTGCCTGTTTAATTGGCCTTGTTTGCGTTTTGATAAATGGCTCGTGACTACTATAGGCCCCTGTATTTTGACTTTTAATAGGCCACAGTGATTAGACTACCAACAGATACTAGGTCAAAACCAAAGAAAGGTGCAAAAAATGTTAATTAATATCAATAATAGGCAATTATTAGTTAGACAGAAGGACCTACTAGCTGCGTGCTCTAATGGCTCAGAGCTAACTGGAAGAGGAGTGCTGCCAAATTAGCATAACTGTGTATGCAGACTGCATGGTGGATCCTAGCAAACATCTGTTATGTTAGTAATTCAAATAGAATTCCTGCCTTTGGAGTGAGATTCGCAGAGTCAGCAATCCCTGTTGGCCATTTCAAGGCACTAACAATACCCTAGTGACTGGTGTCCTTCCAAATGGGCTGTGTTTCAGGCTAAGAATTAAATTGCACCTTTTCTTTGGAGTTGTGCTCTTGAGGAGCTTAAGGGGGTCACTGTCTACTGGCCAGGAGAGAGTGGAGGAGAAGGGGTTTGTATGGAAGCCACACTCGCCTTAGAGGGAAGTGTAAAGTGGGCCCAGCAGACTCAGGGAGGGACAGAGACATTTACATTTGCTATTTCATAATTAGCATTGAAATATGGCTGTGTTCAATATCAATACATCAGATGAAACACTGTGTATCATTCTCACAGCATGATTTTATCCTTTTCTTGAAGTGTGTGTTTGGGCTTGTGCAATGATGAAAGACTGACAGTATGTTTTGAAGCATAAAGAGAAGTAAGATGGAGTAGGAGTTAAGACAATGCAATGATTGGAATTGTAAATGTTATTCCCTACACTTGTTGTTGACATTAAGGTCACCATGGGCAAAATCCACATGATAGTCAAAGAATGTTAGAATTGGAAAGGAATTGGAGCTATCTTAAGTCCAAATTGAGAAATGGAGATCCAGAGAGGTCAAGGGACCCTTTATGGTCACCCAGCTGGTTTGGGGCATGGCTGGAAGGAGACACAGGTCTCCCAACTTCCCTCCCAGTGCCCTTCGCCTGACCTTGCTGCCTACCTAGGAGACTGTGGGTTTCTATCTGTGATTTAGTGTTTGGTAGGTATTTTCAAAATGCACATTTGAAATGTAAATGTGGAATATGTACAAAAAGTGTTCCTACTGTATAAATATATGATATTTATGAAATGGCATGTTATCAAACATACTATATTTTTAGGGTTAGAAAAAAACTTGGTTATAAAATTCTAAAATCTCCAGCCACCTCTTGATGTTTCACATTTTAATGCCAAGCACAGATTTTTTTTTTGAGAAGGGTACCTTATAATTGCGGTATCCCCTGTTTTATTTTGAGCTTGTTTTCTTATGTATCTTGCTTGAACCAAACCAGGCAAGGATCTGTGTGTGTTGCCCTTTTCCTTCCTCACCAGAGGACTGACATTTAAGACCCATTTGACTAAACAGTTTCAAGATCTTAAAAAAAAAAAATGTGTGTGTAGAGGCACAGACTCTACCTTGTCAAAGATTGAAATTGAATTGTGGATTATAGCCAACTGCAGTTTTCTCTCTCCTCTCTCTCCTCTCCCCTAACCCTAACTCAGCCCCTCACACCCCCACCCCCAATACCAAGGATATCTCTTCAGACTGCATCTTTTCCCTGAATGCACTGAGCCATTAATCCTTTTTAGTACCAAAGTGTCAGAGAAAAATGGACTTACTTTTTCATCTTTATTCCTGCAAAAATACTTTGAAAATCATCTGGTTTTGCATCTATGAGGAAAGTATTATGTAAGCTTAAAAATAACATTTTCAAATAATTCATTTCTGGGAATAGAATCTTTTAAAATGATGGAAATATGACACTTTAGTTTCTCATTTTTTACACTCTTACTTAACAAAAATATTTGTTGAGTCCTGGGCCAGGATGTAAAAGAATCACAAAAATAACTATCAGAATAATATATTTATGAATTATTTATCTCCTAACATATGGATCTCTTTACTAAACATTTTCTATGTGTCAGCCACTTTATTCTCATAGCAAACCCCATGGAGTAGGGTTCATAAAATGAACCCCATTTTATGAAGGAAGAAACTGAGGCTTAGCAAGTTTCTATTTAACTTAAGTTTAAATGCGTGACACTTTGTAATATAAATTATTTTCCTATTTTGAGGATTTTAAGAATTTCTTCAATTCTTTTGTATTGAAAATATAGTAGATACTATGTTTTAAATAAAGTTTAAGAAGCAACAAGAAAATGGTTCATGTCATAGTATCTTTTTCAGGTAGAGTGTATATTATACATAAATATTACTGTGATATTTTAAACTTGAATATTCCTAGAGTGAAAGGAAATTAGATTTATTTTCTTTTAATTATTAGAGATTTGGTTCTTTTATTCCTGTAAACTCACTGCATTGTGGTATACTTGTCCCTTAAACTCTAGCAAATCTCACATGTTACTGATTACAAGAAGTATGAGTATTTTATCTATCACAAATTAATGATGGAATGCTAAACTAAACTAGGATGAAATGCTTTCCAATACTTTCTTCTGGGTTATCAATAGCATTCATGATATAGCATTTCTTTAAAAAGTGCCCCACTGTTCACTCTGATTTTCTTCCATTGTCAGTAACATTAATTCCACAATTTTTGATGCTGGCGCTTTTAATGTTCTCACATGAGCAGACATGACAACTCTGCCAGGATTGCGGCCTTGCTGATAGTGGCAGTAGAACACATCTGCATCTGGATTTCACAGGTGTTAAAATGTGCAACAAAAAATGTGCCTCTTAGAATCCATAAGATGTGTTAGTACACCCATCATAGTTATCTGTCTATCAAATATCTGTAGAGTTACATAATTTTCAGATAAGTAAATCTAGTAAGTAATTCCAGTCTCTCAAAATGACATATGATTACAAATGTTTTTCTCATAGCAGCATTTGCAGATAAACTCTTGGTGGTGTGTTGACTAAACTGTGAATGTGGTGAGAAATTCAGAAACTTCTCTTATATAAAGCTGGATAAAGAGACTAGTAAATTGAGTATTTAAGGTTTTTTTTAAATGGCAACCCACTCCAGTATTCTGGCTTGGAGAATCCCGTGGACAGAGGAGCCTGGTAGGCTACAGTCCACGGGGTCGCAAAGAGTCGGACACGACTGAGCAACTTCACTTTCTTTCTTTATGTAGTTTTTACTAAGGTTCATCTGTGCAGTTTTTAAAATTAATTTATCTTTGGCTGTGCTGGGTCTTCATTGTTTTACTCAGGCTTTTTCTAGTTGCAGTGAGCAGGGGCTACTCTTGTGATGCCTGGGCTTCTCGTTGTGGTGGCTTCTCTTGTGGCGGAGCACAGGCTCTAGGCACATGGTCTTCAGTAGTTGCAGCATGAATGCTCAGTAATTATAACGTGTAGGCTCTAGGGCACAAGGGCTTCAGTAGTTGTGGCACACAGGCTGAGTAGTTGCGGCTCTCAGGCTCAGTGATTGCGGGGCACGGGTTTAGTTGCTCGGATGCATGTGGAATCTTCCTGGACCGGGGATTGAATCAGTGTCCCCTGCACTGGCAGGTGGATTCTTGTCCACTGTGCCACCATGGAAGTCCCATATATGCAGTTTTTAAGAGCCAGATTCCACATGTGGCCAATTATGCCTTTAGTTGTACCAAGAGTACCACTATGGCCTATAAATGGAAGATCTGTCTCTACCTTGCTGGAACCAGGACCAACTGGAAAAATATCTTTAAGAGGTCTGGAAAGCTGAAGTGTTAGACCTAAGTGGTTGTCAGAGTGTCTGTCTACAAGAGAGAAGGCCCTAACTCTGATGTGTGCCTCAGTGTCTGCTTTTGGTGATGTGTTGAAATTCATAGAATCTGTCATGCCGGAAGAATTTCCTGCTTTCTATTCTGTATAGGGCCTAGACCACTGTATCTGTTTTTTTTTTTTTTCCTCTTTGGCAAATATTAGTTCTTGGATAGATACTGACACTTGTTGTGCCCATTTCTATTCATGTCTGACATAGCCATGACTCGTAATGAGGGGCTAGGTGTCTTCCTCTTGGGAAGTAATATATTAGTCAAGAGCTATGGTTTTATAGTCATGCAGGCCTGTGTTCCAGTCCCAGTTCAGCCACTCAGTAGCTTCATGGTCCTGGGCTTCAGTTTTCTCATCAATGAAATAGGCTGTATGATACCTACTCCATGTAGGTATCTGAGAAAACGTGTATGACACACTTTACTTAATTCCTGGCTGTAGTAAATGCAAAATGATGGCACTTATTGTCATCATTATTGCTACCAGTAATAGACTCTGTCATGCAGCTGGACCATCAGAGGCCAAAGGTCTCCAGAACTCTTCTTGATAAATATTTCAGGAGCCATTTCTTCCTGATAAGATGAGAGCTCAGTGCTTTCCCAATCCCTTCCCTTCATTTGGAGTCTGCCTGTCCAAAGAGGCACCTATCTTCTGCCCCTCCCCTGACATTGCACCTGTTTTGATTACTTATATACTGATCTATTATGGGTCTATTGTCTTGGATGTGTCCTTTTAAACATAGCATGGTTAGATGAGCATTAGAAGGAAGTTGACTTAGAGCCTAGAGTCACGTTTTTGTCACTAGCCAGGTGACCACTCTCATCAGTAAAATTCCTTCTCTGTGGTGCCA
Source organism: Dama dama (assembly GCF_033118175.1). Taxonomy (NCBI): domain Eukaryota; kingdom Metazoa; phylum Chordata; class Mammalia; order Artiodactyla; family Cervidae; genus Dama; species Dama dama. Next base: position 24,264,348 of record NC_083713.1, read on the forward strand.
CCTCAGGAGTGGATCACTTATTCTAGCTACCATTTACTGAACACCTGTGCATTGCCATCCAGATGTCAGTGACATTCCATGCTTCATCTCTAATCCTTGTGATAACCTTGCAAAGCAGTTATTATTCTCCTCATTCTAGAAATTGGGACAGTAAAGCTTAATAATCTTAACTGTGTTCTCACTGCCCGAATGATTTGGGGCAACTTCTTAAACCATTTTAAATCACAGGCTCCTCATATGTCCATTAGAGGAGCTATCAACTGCTGCCCCATGGGCTATGGAGATGACATGTGTAGGGCTCCTGACACAATCCCGCATGCATGGGCACTCCAGCAGTGCTTGGTGATATGTCTTGTCAAGAGCCACATAGCTAGAAGGATGAGCCAGGTTTTAGACTAGGTCTGTCTGGGTCTTTCAAGGTATGTGAGAAAGTACTTGTGACACAAGTGCATGTGAAGACCTTTTCCTTGGTGTGATCCTGGAAGAGGGAGCAGCTGCCTTACTCTCCCTCTTCCTCTTGGGGGTTCCTCTTTTCTTCTCTCTTTTGGTCTGTCATCTGCTCCTCCATTCTGGCTGCATGGGAGGACCACAGGTACTGGAGAAAATATTCCTTCTCTTAAAGGGCACAGGGATATCCTCTTTCAACATAAACACATAACATAAAATTTACAATCAGTGATGTTCAGTACATTCATAATATTGTACAACCATCACCACTATCTAGTTCCAAAATGTTTTAATCATCCCCAATGGAAACCCCTTACCCAGTGAACAATTACTCCCCATCCTCCTACTCCAGTCCCCCTGGCAACTACTAACCTGATTTCTGTCCCTATGAATTTGCCTGTTCTAAATATTTTCTATAAATGGAGTAAGATCATATGTGGCATTGTGTGCCTGGCTTTTTTCACTTAGCATAACAAGGCTTATCTGTATTCTTCCCTTCTCTATACCAGCTCCAGGCAGACAGTGAAGAAAAATTTCACAGTTTATTTTCAGTAAGTCCTCTTGCACATTGACTACCATGGCGGCCAATCAGCTTCATTGTGACAAAGCTGGCTATTTCTATGGAATCTTCCTGCATTGCTCATCAATCTGTAAGCCTGCCAATCATGGCAGAATCTGCTTCTGTCACAATGGTTTATGGTCTTTGCTTCTACAGTTTGTAGAAGCAGTAGTAGAATCTACTTCTTCCAGTAGTAGATTCCTGTTCCTTTAAGAAGGATGATGAGATTCAAGATATTTCATGCAAGGCAGAGCCTTATCCTGGCCTCACTCATGATCTCTATAGGAGCCCAGGCCAGCCCACATACCACTCAATAATTTCATCTGGAAATGAAGAACTTAGGAATTTAGATGAGTTACCTGAGCAGGGGGCTGGGAGAAGGAAATAACAGATAATTCACAGGGATTTCCGAGTCTAAAATGTTACTTAATAGAAAGATTTTTCAGATAAGGAGTAATGAACACTAGATTGTGACATATCACAAAGTATTGGGTTGGCCAGAAGTTTGAACTTTTTGGCCAACTCAGTACATAAAATTAAGAGTTAAATGGGGGTTACGCAGAATGGGTTGGTGATTGGAATGGAAGTCTCTGGTTCCTATGCTAATTTGTATTTCTCATTGAAGATGTTTATATTAGCCTTTTGGTTTTATTAAACAATAGCAATAAAAACTCAATATACTGAAAAAGCAAGAGGAGTTTAGGTTGTGGGCAATTCCAGAAGGCAGGACTGGATAGTCTCTTGAGGTCACCTCTAGTCTCGTAATTCTGTGTGTCTGAGTCATCTTGTAATTTCTTGGGGGTTTGTGGGAGAAGAAAGAGGAGATCCCACCTGACAGGAGTCAGGGTCACCTGTCATCTCTCTACTCATCTGGCTGATTCATACTTAGCATAGTGAATTTCTGTTTGGAAATTGATTTACAGTAATTGCAAGTGGCAGAGAAAGCTTGTTTCAAGGCAGGATTTGAAGTGGTAAAGAAAGGACCTTGTCCAAAGCTTTTTCCAAGGCAGGTCATGCTGAGTGAAGGTTCCTTGTTGGGAGAGAAAGGAATTCCCCACAGACCCTATCTTCTCACCCCAGCTGACAGCTCTATTGTGGGTATGGTACCTCCCTGGCTGTCAGTCATTTGGAGGGAACCTCTGACCCTTAAGACCTCTCTGGGTTATTAAAGGGGATGGCATACATGTGTCAGGCTGATGACGGTGTACATGACAGAGAAACTGTCACAGAGCAAAGATGAAAGAAGCTGAGCACCTGCCTCCCTGAAGTGGCCACCAAGTTATGCCTGAAGTCGGTGTTCCATTTTAGAGGGCATACTGCCTGAGGGTCATGCATTGTATGTGTGTGTGTGTGTGTGTGTAGAAAGGTGGGGTAGGAGGGAATATCTTAATAGGATTTTCAGTTTTTCTTGTTTATTTCACATACAAAAGTTCTGAATGAACATCTCCATTCATGTGCTTGATGTTACTACTGAATAACTAGGTAGAAGGATTTGACATTTGGAGCCCCGAAGTTACTTGTCTCTGCTGCCTACAAAACCACAGCAGGTGGTGAGCTCTTCACTAGTGAGCACTAAAAATGCCCAAATAACACTGCAGGATTATTGCTCATCTATATTTTGTAAATAGACATATATGTTTCTGCATGTAGTATACACATTTTAATCTCACCTATTGTCTAAATATGAAAATGAATTTGAAATAAATCCATCAGGAATATGAGTTTAACAGCACATTTAAATAATCATCAGTTGGTACAATGATTTATTCTCATTTTGGTCTCCAAAGCAGAATAATTCAGTCCTTCTGAATTTCTCATCCAGGACTCATAAGTTTGAGAGAGTCAGAGAATTTTTTGTTTGTACTGTAATCTTCTCCAGCTGTAGCTTATTCTGAAATTGGATCTGTTCTGGGGTGTAAATATTTATTAATGAGTTTCCAAAGTCAAAATAATTAGTGATGCTTAGGCATCTTTTATAATGGGCCTAGAATAGATTTTTCAAAGCAGTCTGCAGTAGATTTTTCATATGGGTGTACAGGTATAGAGTTCTGGTGGACAAGCTCATTTAATAACTAGGGATTCAAAGTAGATGTTTAGATATGATTACAATGATGGGTTATTCTTCACATTTAACAGGATGAATGTTTTAAACCTCATGCCTGATCTGTGACTGAACTACATTGAACTTACTGACATAATGTGCTGAAAGTGGATCATGGAATCCCTCAGGATTCTGTGGAAAACATGATCTTCCTTCTCAGAAGCTTCCATATCAAGGGAAGGTCTTTTCTGGGAAGTTTCAGATTTACACACTTTGAAGAAGTAGGATTCAAGAAATATGGGTTTCATTTTGAGATCTGTTCTAGGATTGGTAAAGCTCAAGGTCTAGGGGATATAATATTTGTCTTGGAAAGATGCATAAAGAGGTGTGACTCTTTAAAAAACTGAAGTATTTCTGAGCTAAATATCATGTTAATACAATGTGCCATTTTAATTTCTAATGCCTATCAAAATAATTATTAGAGAATTTCTGGTTAACCTTTGCTAAAAGAAAATGTGTACTCAGATAAATTAAGAATATGTCATCCACTTACACTGAAAACTCCTATCAATAGCTAGCTTGGGGACAACTCTTATTAAGTTAGATATATTAATCCAGTAAGTGGGAGAATTCTTTCTGTTTGTCCTCTGATGCTTTTGACTTTGAGATCCCTGGTACCAAACATCTATGAAGTATCAGTGAGGGTTTGGTCAGAGAAGCTGACTCACTGTGAGTGATATTTTTCAATGCTGTTTATCAAAAAGGCAAATACACCTTTCTTGATAAGTGATATTGAAAAATAAATCAAACATAAAACTAAATCAACTTACATAAGCCATCTAGGAATTTATCTTGGTTGGATTATATAGACTTCTTCATCCATCCTCATGGTTTTGTCAGATCTAACCTCTATAGTGAATTCCTTTTTCCATATTGCTCATAGTGTTATTTCTAGAAAGTGTTGTAAGTCTTCATAGAACTGGTCAACCTCAGCTTCTTTAGCATCAGTGGTTGGGGCATAGACTTCAATTACTGTATTGTTGAATGCTTTGCTTTGGAAATAAACCAAGATCTTTCTGTTGTTTTTGAGGTTGCACCCAAGTGCTGCATTTCACACTCTTTTGTTGACTGTGAGGGCTACTTCATCTCTTCTGAGGGATGCCTGCCCACAGTAGTAGGTATAATGGTCCTCTGAGTTAAATTCACCCATTCCCATCCATTTTAGTTCACTGATTCCTAACATGTTGATAGTCACTGTTACTATTTCTTGCTTGACCACATCCAATTTACTTTGATTCATGGACCTAACATTCTAGGTTCCTATGCAATATTGTTCTTTACAGCATCAAACTTTACTTTCATCACCAGACACATCCCCAACTGAGGATTTCTACTTTCATTTCTCATTTCTACCTTGGTCCAGCTGCCTCATTTTTTCTGGAGCTATTAGTAATTGCTCTCTGTTCTTCCCCAGTAACATGTTAGATGCCTTCTGACCTGTGGGGCTCATCTTCTGTTGTCATATCTTTTTGTACTGTCCATAGTGTTCTCTAGGCAAGAATACTGGAGTGGGCTGCCATTTCCTCCTCTGGTGGACCACATTTTGTCAGAACTCTTCACTATGACCTGTCCATCTTGGGTAACCCTGCATGGCATGACTCATAGCTTTGCTAAGTTATTCAAGCCCCTTTTCCATGACAAGGCTGTGATCCATAAAAGGGATATTTGATATATAAACACCATATTTACTTTGTCTAAAGAAGAGCTTCTTTCTTGAACAATGAAACACTAGTAAAACCAAAAGCTGTTTTATGATATTGCTATTCTCCCTAATATGAATCTTATCTTTAATTTGTCTTTCAACTAGATAACCAGGGCTATCTGATATAATTCACTAAAATACATTAACCATTTAGTATGACAAGATGCTGGGTTGGATGTTAGATCATGATTACAATATATCCTTATATTCTCTAAGTTATTTTTGTATTTTCTAAGCTATGTTTGTTTTTTTCTTCTATAATTACGTTAGATTTATTTGTTCAGATGAAGTACAATAAATATTTATTCATTGTGAGCACTCTGGTAATTAGACCTGCCCAAACTAACTGGTGGGTGCTATAGTGGTTTTGTCCTAGGTCACTTAGGTAAGGAGGAATTTCCCAGAATTCTCTTCACTGTATGGTTCTGGGTCAGGGTTGGTCACAAAAGAAATTTACTGAGGTTTGGGAGATCGAAGGGAAGCAGCAGTTGTTATGCTCTGAAAGTCAGTGTAGATTGCTAGGCTATCTTGCAGCTCAAAACTGTTATTGCAGAGCTGTTAGATAGATGCAAAAGTAATTCTGGTTTTGCATTGTTGAACTTTACCATTTAATACTGGAATACATTCTTAAATAAGGGTGATTATGTTATACATCATTTTAATGCCCGTTTCTTGCTTTGTTTTTTGCTCATGACTTATTACTTGCTGTTTATTTTGTATTTATTTTAGATTATAGAAATGATGTTAGAAAGCAAATTTGAATGATTTTTTTGAGTTCAAAATAGGTTCTGGAGCAGCAGAGACAACTTGCAACATCAACAGCACATTTGGCCAGGATCTGCTAATAAACATACAGTGCAATGGTGGTTCAAGAAGTTTTGCAGAGGAGACAGGAGCCTTGAAGATGAGAAGCATAGTGGCTACCCATCAGAAGTTGACAGTGACCAATTGAGAGCCATCATCGAAGCTGATCCTCTTCCAGTTACATGAGAAGTTGCCTAAGAACTCAATGTTGACTGTTCTACAGTTGTTCAGCATTTGAAGCAAATTGGAAAGGTGAAAAATAAGTGGGTACATCATGAGCTGACCATAAATCAAAAAAATCGTTGTTTTGAAGTGTTGTCTCCTCTTATTCTACTCAACAACAATAAACCTTTTCTCGATCAGATCATGGTGTGCGATGAAAAGTGGATTTTATAAACAACCAGTGACGACCAGCTCAGTGGTTGGACTGAGAAGAAGCTCCAAAGCTCCCAAAGCCAAACTTGTACCAAGGAAAGGTCATGGTCACTGTTTGGTGGTCTGCTGCCGGTCTGATCCACTGCAACTTTCTGAATCCCAGAAAAACCATTACATCTGAGAAGTATGCTCAGCAAATTGACCAGATGCACTGAAAACTGCAATGCCTGCAGCTGATACCATCAACAGAATGGGCCCAATTCTTTTCCATGACAATGCACCACTTCACCTCGCATAACCAATGGTTCAGTCATTGAATGAATTGGACTTTGAAGTTTTGCCTCCTCCGCTACATTCACGTGACCTCTCACCAATCAACTACCACTTCTTCAAGCATCTGGACAGCTTTTTTGCAGGGGAAATGCTTCCACAAGCAGCAGGATGCAGAAAATGCCTTCCAAGAGTTCATCAAATCCTGAAGCATGGATTTTTACACTACAAACTTATTTGTAAACTTATTTCTTGTTGGCAAAAATGTATTGATTGTAATGGTTCCTATTTTGATTAATAAAGATGTGTTTGAGCCTAGTTATAATGATTTAAAATTCACTGTCTAAAGCCACAATTATTTTGTACCAAGTTAATATTTTCTGGCTCTCCTGATTGGCGAAGAACTGAGCTTCTTCTAAGACTGAACTTCAGCTCATCTAAGTCCTGGGACCAGCAGTGAAGAGTATCAGCTTCATCGAGGTTGGAGGTGATAAGAGACTGTTGGAGGTTCCAGTTTGTCCTTACAGGTTCCAGTTTGCCTTTTTTCTTTCCTGCTCCATGCCCAGGTTTTTTTCCTGACTGTTGGCCCTGTTGACCTAATAAGACAGTTGGTTTTAGGTCCTCTACCAGATTTCTGTAACTTCTTTACCAACTCCAATTGCATAGCAAACCCTTTACTTCATGTCGTTCATAGTGGTCCTGCTTCTTTGATCAGACTCACAGATACATATGCATTGTATCGGAGATGTAAAAATCACTTGTTCCAGTGGCCACATGAGTGACATAAATGAGTGCAGCAGGTCTGCTGTCAGAAAGTTCATGCAGCCTTCTTCATATGTTTTTTGCTTTTTCCCACTTTTGGTAGAGATGTGAAATCAACAAAATATGCCTCTAGAGTAAGAAAAACGGTACCAGAAGCATATTGATAAGTTACATGTGACTCTTGCCTTAGTACAAAGGAGGCAATGGGGAGAGTGAGCACTACCAAACAGGGAAGGGTGGACCTCAGGTAGAGAGCATCTCTGCTTCCATGCTTCGATAGAAACCCCAAGTGGATTTTTTTAAAAGCATTTATTTATTTTTGGCTGAGTCAGAGTCTTAGTTGCAGCATGTGAGCTTAGTTGCCCCGCTACATGTGGGATCCTATTTCCTCAACCAGGGGTCAAATCCATATCCCCTGCATTGGAAGGCAGACCCTTAATCACTGGACCACCAGGGAATTCACCCCCAAGCAGAATTTTAATGTTCATTCCTCTGATTTTAATGTGTTGACTAATTACTCACACACACACACACACACCTACACATAAAATCTTGAAGGCAGTCCATGGGGCAAATATAAACATGTAGGTTGTATTTGGTATGAGCCTCCACTCTGACTAGGAAAATGGTTGGCTGAGACCTTGGGATAAAGACAGAGAATAAAAAAGCAAGAGGATTGTTGGAGAAGAGAATGATGGAGAGAGGTAGGGTGGGGGGACCCCCAGACTCTTATGGGGTGGACAATATATGTGGATAAACACAACTCCATGGGAAAAACAGTGAATTCTTTTGCTCTGTATGTGTGTGTGTATGTGTGTGTCTGTGTGTAAAAGAGAGGGAGAGAAATCATCTAATAAGAACTATCACTTTCATAGTAATTTGCATTATACACAGGGATTTCACATATGCTATTTCATTTATTCTCATTTACTATCTTATCTGCTATATTGGGTGTGAGTGGGATGAAAGATAAATTACTCTTGGTTACTGCCCTTGAGGGTTGCAGTCCATGGGGCAGTCTGATATGTTCACATCCAGCTATAGAACAAGAATGAATGTGATTCAGTGTCATGGTGGGAGAAAGATTTTGACAAATGGAAATGGGGAGTGAGAAGAATGCTGGGTGACACAAAAAGTCTGAGCAGAGGAACCAAGGAGAATTTGGAGACGTCAACAGTAAAAGCTGCTATGAAGAGCACATCAATAGCAATTCTATTAAAACATTTGAAATTCATTTGTGAATTCCTGAAACTGGGGAGGGGGAATCTTTAATCTGCCTTAATTAATGGTCAAAGTGTTAGTCAGTGGCCTACATTCAAGCAACCTCAGTTTGAGAGAAAGGTAAGTTAAACAACACCCATTGTCTTTGGTAAGTGAAGGAGGACAGTACTGAGCCTGGGATTCAAGACCCAGAAATGACAGCCAGATTAGTCTAGAGGGAGGATGAAGAGCTCTTAGGTTTGCTGATGTCCTACCAAAATCCAGGCAGCAGATAGGAGCGTACTGACAGCAAAGGCTGTCCGTTGCTAGAGAGGAAAACAAATATATTTTAAAGGTTTTGTAATAAGTTATTAAGTATGCTCTATTTAGATAATCCAGAAAAATCTGAATTCAGTCTGACTGGTCTCCTTTCTGTATAAAACTTCATGATGTATTAAAGTTCAAGCTCTTCTCTGGCATGACATCAGGTCCCTTTATGCCCTGGCTTCAGCTTCCTTCCCCAGCCTAGTATTTTTCCCTGCCCTCACCCCAGTCTCCGGAGGCATGGACACAATTTTCTTGCCACGAGGCACGACTTGCAGTCCTCTTGGTGTCTCACAGCTCTATGCCTTTGCACATTCTAGTGCTTTTTCTCTGGCATTTCCATAGTCTTGATTATCCTTCAAAACATCTCAAAGTGTCTCATGGTCCCCCCACTCCGCAATAAACCTTTCTTTGCTAACTACTCTATATATTTGAATTTTTGCATTTATTGTACAGTGATATAATTATGTACATGTGTGTTATTCCATGTGCACTATTATATATGCTGACACATTCATGAATCACCTCTTTACTGAGTGGCTTTTCTGGGTAAGACACTGTACAATGTTCTGTGGATGCAGCAGTAAATAGCATAGATCATGTTTCTGGACTCATGAAGCTTCAGTTAAAAATGTATGTTGAGGTGAAATTCACAGGACATTTGAATTTTAGGTTAAAATTGTATGCATTGGCAAAAGATTCACTTTCCTGAATTATAATTTCAATCCATTTTGAGTGTTCTGTCACTAAGTCGTGTCCGACTCTTTGCGACCCCATGGACTGCAGCACGCCAGGCTTCCCTGTCCTCACCATGTCCTGGAGTTTGCGCATACTCATGTCCATTGAGTCAGTGATGCCATCCAACCATCTCATCCTCTGTTATCCCCTTCTCCTGCCTTCCAAGTGTACTGTTGGTACACTCCTACTATTGTTGAGTTCCTGATTAATGCACTCACTGAGTTTATTCCTGCCACGTTCTCTCTGTAGTGATGGTTGGACTTTCAGGAGCTTTGTGGTTTTGTAGATCTTGACTATATTGGGGCTGGCTCTCTACAAAGGTTTTGATTGTCTTTGGAAGCAGGATCCATTTTCAGCCTTGGGTACAGGGGTTCTGCTTTCCTAATTCTTACCTGCCTATTTAGGATGTGCCATTCAACCCCCTAGCTTCTCCAATGAACCTGTTTTGGATTATTTTTGATCTTACAGATGTCTAGCATGAGTTCCAGGGCCACAAGTTTTTCCCCCAGACCATCCTGAAATCTGTTTGTTCCATTCCTGATGCTTCTTTCAGCCACTAGTCATTTACTTTATGATTCATTCTGGAGAAAGGAGGCAGCTGTTCTCAGATTTTGCTTCCTGCAAAGTCCTATGTAGTGCCAGTTCTGTCTGTGTCTGGCAATTTGAAGTAGGCCACTTCTCATATTCAGTGCTAATGTTGGTATTGACACATATATTTCTTCTTTTTTAAAAAATATTACCTGCTTGGCCACATTCTAGAGTAGTCATTTTTTCAAGCAGCAGGTCATAAAAAGGACCATGAAATACATTTAATATCATAACCAGCACTAGAAAATATGAATTGAATGAAACAGGAAACCTCAGAATATATCATGTGAAGTGAGGGTAAGTTTTGTAAAACTTGTCATACATAGATGCCTGTGTGTGTACTGGGTTGTGATCCATCTCTTTGTATGGGAGACAAAGTTTGGTAAACATGGTTCTGGAACAATCTATTTACATTTTTTTCCTCCTCCTTGCAGTTTTAACTCTTTAACAGGTGTTTTCTGGAGATAAATTTACATTGTTTTAGTTGGCTGTCCACATTTATTAAACTGCATAATTTTGCCACTTTTCTTTCCATTGTTCATTTACCTTTAAACTTGATTTTTTTCAGCTTTTGAAGACTGCACTTATTGGAGTACATTTATTTTGATAAAACACTTAAAATTACACTCAACATTTTGGCAGTTCCCTCCTACTCTTCAGAAAGTTCTAGTTTTTTAGATTAAATTTTAGAGGAAGATCTAGGCAAACATTAGATAAAAACAAAATCAGGAGCAAAAACCAATTCTTTACTCAGCTTAATAGCTTCAATTAATAATCAAATTACTTTACACTACATTCAAAATTATGCAGCAGACCATGTTATTTAGTTACTAATGATTAAAATGTTTATTCAAAAAGGATTCACATATACATACTTTAGACTCCAGATTAACTTGAATTAACTGCTTTGATGCTCTTTCAAATAAATGATAACTCCGAAAGGACAAGCTATCCTAAAACAAACATTTTAATAGGGGAAACTCAGTTCTCTAGCACATTTTGATATGGAAAATCTTTTTTTTTTTAAAGGTTCTTTGAAAGGGAACTAGCACAACAGAAGTTCCCAGAAGAACTGAATGTTGTGTAAACTTCTGAATGAATCGCTTGGGATTTGTTTTTAATCCAAATATTTAATAGTGTGCCACTGCAAAATTCAAATTGTGCTATTCAATTTTAATGGTTAATCTGCTTTAAAAAATACACAAACTTAATTGTGACATACGAAAATCCTTATTTAGGGTGGCTTTCTAATTTGAGTGCTTTCGGCCCTGCTGTGTAAAGAGTCTCTTGGGTACAGATTTTAAGTTGTGTGTGTGTGTGTGTGTGTGTGTGTGTGTGTGTGTGTGTGTGTGTGCGCCTTTACATCTCGCCCTGTAACAGTTCCTCATTGCTGAGTCCGCCTCTCTGCAAGCTGGGCACAGACAATAGATCCATCCTAATGGAGTTGTGTACTTGCCATCTGTAGGAGCAGCTGCTGGCCCGCATCTGCACAATATGCTAGGACGAGGAGCTCCACTAATCTGCATAATAAGGAGGAGGCTCATTCCACTCCAGCTAATAATCTCAAGCGATCGATGCACTTCATTCCCTCACTGGGGAGCGCAACCCAGTGGCTTTCCGCATCTGGTACAGCGGGGTCAAGTGAGATGGGATGGCCTGGGGGCCAGAGGCACTCTGTTTACCATGTATGCTTGCATCAGGCTGTTGAGACCATGGTTAAGGTCTTTCTCTTGAGTCATGCTGACACGTGCAAATCCTGGGAATTGGGACGAACTGATGCTAGCACATTATTAAGACTGCTAATCAGAAATGCTTTTGGATCAATTAGAGTCTCAGCCAATTTGCAGTTTTAAATACCTCATTTGTGAGAAAAAGGGCATGAGCAAGTTTTTGGTTTAATTGTGAACTATTTTGAGTTATTTGGTTTTCATCTAGTTTTTAAAAAATAGTTTCATTATCTGACTTTTAAACTGTTAATGCACCTACACCCTTATTGTGAAATAGGCAGACTATATGAATTAATGAATCAAATTTATTTTTATTTTCATTATGACATCAGGATGAAATGATTATCTTCAAGCAGTAGAACTAGTAGCAGAAAAGAAGATGACTGTTGAATTGAAATGATATAATTCTGAACTGGCCAAAAATCACTCTCTTAATAAAGCAAATGCCAAAATGGCTCATTTCTGTAGAAAATCATGTATGTACAAATATAATTTGATTCATAGAGTTGATTCAAAGGTTAAAACATTTGAACTTAGTGACCTAAATTGAGGACAATATTTTATTAATAAATGAGATTGGCACATTCAGAGTGGTATGGCCATAGATGAGGACAATATTTTTAATCAAATTATAGTTTGCCATTATTTATAATGTCTTGCTGTAAGAATTGGTGAGACTATTTCATCTAATTCTTGCAGGAAAAATATTTGCATAATTCATCAGCCATCAGTGAAGCACAGGGAAAAGAGCATTAATTTATGGAGATGGAAGACTAGGGCTGAAGAAATAATTGTTTCTACCAGTAAACAAAGCAGCCCACTTACCTTTCATTTCAGCCTTTTAATCAACACCATTTGGTTAAATAAGATAACATCTTCTGGTATGATTTAGAAGAAAACTTTATTAGGAGTCATTCCTTTTAGAATCAATATTGCTATCCAGTGATAATAGAAAGATCTGACATCCCAGGGAAATGTTAGTCAAAGGTTGTTGTGTGAAATCTTGGTGGAGTGTTCTCCAAGGTTAAAACAGTTTGCTGGTTCTGAGTGATTCAGTTGACCAACCCTCACAGCTTTGTGATGAAGTGAAGAGAAATGTACCAGGTGAGCTGGAAACTTTCTCCCCTGGTTTCCTAATTTTAAAGCCCATGTACTGCCATATATCAAGAGACTGCCTATACATTCTTACTGAAATAGAAAAGGCAGCTGATCCAGAATGCCTCTAGAAGTTTTGAATGACACCCACAAAGAAGGAAAATGATAGTCTGAGTTGGCTGCAAGTATGGGGTCCCTTCATACAATTTTTTAGTAACTTTCCCAGAAATTAGAAAACAAAGGCAATAGAGGGAAAAAAGTACTAGTTATGGGCACAAACTTGAGGATCAGTCAGGGAAGAAAACATGTTGATAAACTAAATTAATAGATTTCATGACCCTAGTAGTGTCTGCATAGTACACATCACTCACTCTCTGTAGGTATTTGATGCATATGCATTTGTTGATTATTTTTCCACACTTGAATGGAAGCCCCAAGAAAGTAGGGGCATTTCCTTCTGTATTCCTAGCATCTAGTAACAAAATTAATCCTCAATAAATATTTGGTTGAATAACTAGTAAAAGTTGTTGCAGCATGCACCAACCCCATTGGATAGTTTCAAGATCTTTCAGGAGCAGTTCAGGAGCATAACTCTTATATTCAGGTTATTTTTTATGCTAAAATACAAAATATCCCTAGTTGACCTTGGAAAACTGTGAAACCTTAAAGACCGGTCATGGCGATGAAAATCTGTGAATCTCCTGATAAAGTGTAGGACATTTCAGAGTCTCAGAAGATAAGACTTCAATATAATACATGCATCTCTGTACTACAAGAAAATAAAAGCTCTCCCAATTTCTGTTTATCTCTTGTTAAAAGGGACCTGGAATAATCCTAGAAGTGCCCTTGAATTAAGTACAAGATGGAATGAGTCAATTCTGAGGAACTTTTTTTGGGTCAGAGATCCACTGTTGCCAGGGTGGTTCTAAGAGAGTTTGTGAAGTTGCTTATATATGAGTGATTCATTTATTTCATCCATCCATCCATCCATCTGGGGCTTCCCTGATAGCTCAGTTTGTAAAGAATCCATCTGCAATGCAGGAGGCCCCAGTTCAATTCCTAGATCAGGAAGATCTGCTGGAGAGGGGATAGACTACCTGCTTCAGTATTCTTGGGCTTCCCTGGTGGCTCAGCTGGTAAAGAATCCGCCTGCAATGTGGGAGACCTGGGTTCGATCCCTGGGTTGGGAAGATTCCCCCAGAGAAGGGAAAGGCTACCCACTCCAGTATTCTGGCCTAGAGAATTCCATGGACTGCATAGTCCATGGGGTCATGAAGAGTCGGACACAACTGAGCAACTTTCACTTTGACTTTGATCCATCCATCCATCCAATATAATTTCAGTGCTTACTATGTGTCAGGAACTTTTCTGGGTGCTGGATGCACTAATGAATGAATTTTGCATCTCTCTTCAGATTCTAGGAGAGCATTCTGGAGAAACTTCCTGCAGGAAGATGAGGGAGTTCTAAGACTCCATGGATTTTGTAAGGATTTTGTAAGGATTCAGGGTGCCAATTTAAACCAGGTGTGTAGGGAGACTTAAAGTTTAACTATTCTAATGACTGCCCAACTCTTAAAGCAGTTCTCACTAAATATTTTTATATTTACCATAGAAGGCTTTAATGTTTTTTTCCCTGGGAATTTAGCATCTTTTATTGTTTTTTTATGAGTGGAATTTCCTTTTCATTTATACTTTATAACGGGTTGTTGATAGTATACATGGAAGTCATTGAAATGTAATTACTGATTTCAAGTGATCTCCCTGATTGAATCCTACTATTCTAACACCTCTTAGATTTTTGTTTTGTTTTTTGGTTTCTAAGCATATAACCAGTTCAGCTAGAAATGACGGTAATTTTATCTCCTCCATTCTGATAGTTAAGACATCTTATATTTGTTTTTTCCCATAACATTTTGGATAGAATTTCAAAATACTGTTAAATAATAGCAGTGTAATAGGCATTCCTGTCTTGAATCTTATGGTTCAGAATGTTAGTGATGGAATGATGATGTCAATAATGATAATAATAGGTACATCATGTGCTGAGTACTGACTGTGCGCTGTCATTGTGGATTTGTCTATTTTTCTCTTCCATTTCAATATTTTTTACTTCATGTACTTTAATCCTCTGTTATTAGATAAATATACATTTGAGATTATTATCTAATTTGTATTTGACCCTATCATTATTATAAGGACATTGCAAATGTCCCTCTCTTTCTGCAAATATTCCTTGTCTATTGTGTCTGATATTAATTCCTCATTTGACTAATATTTGCTTGGTTGATATTGGTATTAGTATTTCTTGCTTTCCATTTTTTATGCTTTTTACTTACCTGTCTTTATATTTAAAATAAGTTTCTTCAGACAGCAAAGAATTGGGTCCTACATTTTATCCAATCTGACGAACTCAGCTTTTTGATTGGAATATTTATGGATTATTTATGTTTAACATAATTATTGATGTGGTTGTGCTCAAAGCTACCATCTTGGTCTTTGTTTTCTGATGTTTTTGTCATTTTTTCTTTTTTTCTCTTTTCCTGCCTTTCTTTTGGATTGAGTACTTTTTACTGTTTTGTTTAATCACCATGTTTTATCATGTTTTAGTTGACTTATTAACTGTATCTTTTAATTTATTTTTGTGGCGGTCATTCTAGAGTTTATAATTTACGTCTTTAACTTATCACAATCTGTTTTCATATAACAGTTCATGTAACATGTTTTCATATACCACTTCACATGAAAGTTTTCTACAACAGCATACTTCATTTCCCCTTTCCTGTCCTTTGTGGTATTTTTGTCATATATTTTAATTCTCTATATAGTTTAAACCCCATGACACATTGTTATTTTTGCTTTAAATGGTCAGTTATCTTTTAAGAAGATTAAAAATCAGAAAAAAAGTGAAGCGGGACAAATTTACCATAGCAATCAATGAAAGTACTACATACAATCATAACTTGAATGAGCCCCTAACTCTTTAACTTTTGGCTTCTTTTCTTCAAGTCATCCATCTAATCTCGAAACATGTTAATGGTTAGAGGTGAATCCTTTTGCTAATGAAAATAAATGTGTTTATTTTGTTTGTAAATACATTTGGTTTCTTAAAGTTTGAATTCCTGTCCTGTGGATTTTCTTAAAATGAGGCACACTGGCACAAAACTCACCCTTCTCTTTCCCATGCAGAGGCTAGAGCAATACCAGATCTAAATGCACTGTTGATGAAAAGAGTACTGGGACCCATAGGTCCTATAATTCTAGTTATTTTCAGTAAATTTATGATTAGAATAATGTTGGGAAATAGAAAGTTGGTGATGTTTCCTAAAGGTTGGACCCACTACATAGGCTGACTTTTGAGAGACAGATAGAGGATCAGGTTTAAGTCTTGAGACATTAGTGATCTCTCCTGACTTAACCAGAAAGCCTCTTTTTTTCCCATTTAAATTGACATTCCAATGTTGTTAGATTGATAGTGGCATGTGGTGAAGACAGCTGGATTCTGGTTTGGGTGGTACTTATACTAGGCAGCTTAGATTCCCATACCTTAGTATACTGCCTACCTTCTTTACTCTGATGTGTGCACAGAATTGATAGGAAGCAAGAAGAGTGTAACTAACAGCACATAATAATAAAATAGTAAAAAAAAATAAATAAATAAATAAAAACAACCCACTGAAAACAGTATCTAACATTTATTAAGCCCTTATTATGTGTCAGGCACTCTTTGAAGCTCTTTATGTAAATAAACACAAATAAACAATATGGCAAGGTGAGAAAATTGACACATGAGAAAATTGAAATACAACGAAATGGTGTACAGATTCTGTGACAGACCCTAGTGATCTGTGCCTTCTGGTTATTTGTGCCCAGTGTTATGCCTCTCCTTGAGTGTGGGATGGCCCGGAGACATGCTTTAATCAGCAGAATATGGCAAAGGTGATGGGATCTTACTTCTGATGGGATGTTATTATGCTGCATAAGATAATGATTGCTATCTTGCTAGCAGCTTCTCCCCCTTGCTGGCTTTGATGAAGCAAGTTGCCATTTGGGGAGATCCATGTGTCAAGACATACAATTATTTTTCCACTCAGAAGGACATTTTAGAGACTTTATTGCCATCCTTTTGACTCTCAAAAGGATCCCTGTAACCACAAAGCCTGTAGGTTTTAAGTTGCTAACAGCTACTTAGGGACTGAGACTCTTAATCTAACAGTTCTTGAAGAACAAGAAAGTCTGCCAATAACCATGTAAGGAGCTTGGAAGCAAAGACTTTCCTAACTGCACCTTCAGGTGAGACTCTTACTCTGGCTGGCCGCTCGAGTCTTGCTCAAAAACTGAACTGATAACCATGTGTTGTTCTAAACAGCCAGGTTTGTGATAGTTTGTTACGTAGTAAGAGATAACTAGTGCAAGAGGCAGAAATTAACTTGCCCTTAGTCACAGATCCATCTGGTTACAAGGTATGTATTCTCTCTTAATGATCATCATAGGAATATTCCCAAAGGGCTTGCTACATGGTATTGGATTTTCCATTTAGAAATTTGAAGTTTTCCCTAACATTTAAAAACAATTCTTTGAGTGGGAAATTGTATTTTAAAACCCCAGGAATCTGAAAGAAAAGGATATCCAGGGTATCTTGTTTGGAGTATGGAGTAAAGCATTGATCTTTACTTTCTCCTCTGTTTTTATTTTGCTGTTCAGGGGGCCACTGATTCTTTGGATTTAGCATCAGTCTACTTTCCTTATATAGTGATTGTAAAGGGAAGTAAGGCCAGACAGTAAGGTTAGTAGATCAGCTGGGGACCATTTAAAATATTCAGCCAGTTTAGAAGAAAGATGAATGTGGTGGGTGAGTTCTTTTTCAGATATGCTTGCAATAAGAAGCGGTTTGGGTCTTTTTTTTTTTTTTCATTAAGAAATTTTAATGGGCTATAACCTCATGTCTTTCAAAATTTGGGGGGAAAAACTCAAACATGCAAATCAGCAATGCTTTATCTTCCTTAATGGTACTTATGCTTTCTCCCCCTCCATGGCTAGCACAGTGTTAATGGCACATTATGTGCTTGGAAGACTATCATGACCCCTGAGTGGTCCTTCCCCCAGCCATAATCACCACCTAAGTAAAGAAAATCTAACCCTCTCAGGAGGCCTTCATCTCTGGAGAGCCCCTTGCTCCAAATATTGGAAAAACAAAGAGTTGTATTTTTCTGCACAGAAGAACATGTTAGGGACATTTTAACTTCACAGAGAGAGAATCTAACAAGTTATCCACAGAGAGAACCTAACAAGATTTCTGCAGCCATAAAGCCTACAGGTTTTAAGTTGCTTTAGTCTTCTCAGATCATGATGGTTTTCTCAGGCTACTCAGCATCTTCACTTAACCTGAATGGGCTCATGTCCTGAGTAGAAAGTTTCAGACAAACGTGAATACAGCAAATAAAAAAATTGAGTACTGGATTGTGTTCCTGCCACGATTGGGGGTGTTTTGAAGCTCTGTGGTGAGAAAGTGACGGGTATCACAAACTCTTTGTGTTCTAGTTCTATCCTCCCATGATAGTCACACCCCTCTCCCTTGTCTCTCTCAATATATGGGATATATATTCAAAATACTTTGGATTTGAAGGTGAAAATCCTAATATAACCATCAATCATTTGTTGCTCCTCTATGTGGTGAAGTAGTCAGGATATTTGCTTAGAGAATAAAAAAAGCTCTAACCTGAGCTATAAATCAAGCATTTTAGACAAGTTTTTTTTTTTTTTTTTTCTTTTCTGGTTTTAAATTATAGTAAGGGCTCATTTGTTGGTTACATTTATCGGAGAACTCTTACACTTGCAGTTTTGGAAGTGTCCCTTACAGAGATGAGAATGTCTTCTTGGCTGTATTTCTGGCTTCCTTGGACACCTTGCTTTCTAAGTTTAACATTTTAAGATGGTCTAGTTCCATTTACTCTTGGCATAACTTGAAGAAAGACCAAGTTAAAAGGCTCTTGGAAAGCTTTCTGTAAGTCATTTGGTTGACAGTGCATTCAGACCAAGACTGGGATAAGTTGGGTGTAAATGAATCAGAAACACGTGGATGATGTTTCCCTTAGTGAGTAACTGTGCTTCTAATGTGGGGCCAGAACACAGTAAGCCAGAGATGATTTTGTTTCGGTTAAGCTCACATGGTGGAGGAACATTGCTGACCTCCAAACCAACTTGCTGCTGCTTAGTGTAACTAAGGGAACCAGTAGTGCACGGTTCCTGTGGGCAGGGCCTCACCCTGTGCATACATGTGCGTATTGGTTGAGGCTGAAGTTGTATAAAGATAAAATTGTATAAACATTTCAGATTCCAGATTCTGTCTCCAATATCATGGAGGCTAAGTCTGTGAGCTCTGGAGTACAAATCCTTCCTCTCCCACTCGCTCACTGTGTGATCTTGGGTAAGTGGCCATGACGAATCCTGTCAAGCTTTAGTTTTTCATTCTGTAAAATGGGGATCGTAATAAAATAGGAGCCACGGCCTAGCATTGATCTGAGAATTGAGTTTGAACATAGAAAAGAATTTATCACAATTTCTAGCATAAAGCAAATAATAAGTGTTTGGTAGCTGACTTAAATATTACTATAGTTTATATATAAGTAACAAACTTTGTTGCAATTTCTGTAATGAACCCAGATGGAGTGTACTGTCATCATCAGAGCGTTTTAATGTCTGATTTGGAGGTAGATTGAGAGACCTGGCCAACAGGATTATTGTCCAGTGTGGTACCATTGGCAGGCAAGCCCTGGCTGGCAGCCTCTACGTGAGATTCAAAGCCTGGTGCCACCCACTCTCTTCCACCTGGCTTTGGAACATTGTGGAATAATCTCAGATCTGGAAATTCCTATTAGAGTTGATGACACCAGGCTTCAACTCCACTTGCTGTGAAAGCCTCATGATGAGGCATCAGTCTACATCAGCATTCTGTGGCAAGCTTCTTTTTGCTAAAAATGCACAGATGGTGGCTCTTTTGTTAGCCAGATATGACTTAGGTGCTCCATTTAAATGTGCAGTTTGTTGTGGGGCAGCCATTTGGACTGTAAATTCCTAGTGTCATCCTCATACTGGGTGCATCATAGATCTCTTATGCTTTGTAATGTAGTGTTCTCACTGTTGGAGATTTAACAAACCCAGAAAATGCTAGAAAGAGGAGAATTTGGTGATTTGGGACAGCTTCAAACTACTAAACTAGTAGCCACTGCTCCTCACCAGCATCCCCTCAGCTGATCTGTCGTCTCCAACTTGTGTGTTCCCTGAATTCGCTTCCTGTCTTCTAACTGTCCCAGTGTCCACAGAACCCTTCCTAAATCAGAGTTAAAAATAAATGCTTTCTGTCTCTGTCTACCTGCTTGTGATCTGTGTATGTTCTTACAGGCACCCTGAAGCTGCACCTGAAAGCACCAAGCCTGCCTTTGATGGTGATAGGAAAGGTGTGATGGTCATTCAGAGCCATTGTCTGTGAATATTTTTAAGAAAAATAGGTCCTGCTGTTCTCTTTTAGTTTTTTAGCACTGATCAAACATGTTTAGCCACTGCTTTCAGGAATAAAGACACCACTGGGAATTCCCTGGTGGTCCAGCAGTTAGGACTCTGTGCTCTTACTGCCAAGGGCCTGGGTTTGATCCCTGATTGTGAAACTAAGCTATCCTGCAAGCTGTGTGGCATGTCCAAAAAAAGAAAAATGTGCTGCCATAGACAAGGCACAGAAGTAAATTCCTCATCCATATTCTATTAATTTTAGTGAATCTTGTTCAGGGTAATCCTGGATGACCCCTCCTCTTTAGTCTTTGGATTCTGAGTCCAGTTCATCTTCCATTTGGGAATGGGTATAAGAGGTATCAAGACAAGCCTTCTTGTCTTCATCCTTCAAGTGCATGGAGTCTGATGAAGAGACTTACATTGGCCACTCATAATTCTCCTTGCTGACTTTAGACTCCTCTGTAATAGGCATCCATTCACAAATTAATCTTCTGTTCAATAGACAGTCTGTGACAATCACAGTGCAAGACACTGAGGCTCAAAGGGGAAAAGACAGAGTCTGTCTCTTGTGGGTAAAGTGTACTGTAAATAAGATAGAAATAAGTTGATCTATGCCATTTGCTTGGGGCCAGTAGAGGTAAGTAACAATTCTGTGGGAAAATAGAACTTATGACCCTGATGAGGCTCCATACCTTGGGAGGATTTTATAGGGAGGATGATGTGTGAGCTCTTTTGGAGCTCGAGCTGGAGTTCTTGAGGACAGGTGCAAATTCAAGGAGGTATGGCCGTGACTTGTTCAGGGAATGGCCAAGACTTTAGTTATGAGTAGGGTCAGGGGCTTCCAGAGCCAAATCACAGTCTTGGCTGCACTGCACACTTAAGATGTTTCTGCAAGTGGTAGGAAATTGTGAAAGGCTTGGATAAGTGACATGGACTTCCCTGGTGGCTCAGTGGTGAAGAATCTGCCTGCAATGCAGGAGACACGGGATTGATCTCTGGGTCAGGAAGATCCCCTGGAGATGGAAATGGTAACCTACTCCAGTACTGTTGCCTGATAAATCCCACAGACAGAGGAGCCTTGTGGGCTTCAGTCCATAGGACTGCAAAGAGTCGGACATGACTTAGTGACTAAAGAACATCAGAGGGAGTGACACAGTTGGACTTTGAAAGATAAATCTGATGGTGGAGTGGGAGGTGGGGTAGGGAGGAGACTGGGTGAGACGGAAGAGAGGGAGGCCAGCCAGGTAATGACAATCGTGACAGCCTGAACTCAAGTGAAGGCTGAAGGGATAGAGAAGAAAGACATGTTACAAGGAGAAAACAGGGTTTACCTTGAAGAAGAAATGGCCGTATCACCTGGACTGTCTCTCTCCAGGGTTGTGGGAGAACTCCTCAGCTAGAAAGCTTCTTGATGTGTGGAATATGTTATACTGGGGGAGGCCTCTTCAGAGTCAAATTCAAGCATCCTACAAAATAAAGTCACATGAATTTTTCCTTTTCTTCTGGCTCTGAGAGGAGTTTTGTGGCGACACGGGAACTTAGAAGAGTAGTGGGAGACACAGCCATGGTCTGTGTAAAGAGTGGGAGAGGGGCCCAAAGAAGTGGTGCTGGTTGGCTTTTGAGGGGTTGGTTAAAAATTCCCTGAAGCAAGAATGAGCCTCACACAAGTGGTGACTGGTACACTTTTAAGTTATTTGTTGATCTATGCTGAACTGTGTTGCTGCCTTCTGTGATTCTCAAATCTGCAGAGTAAAAGTATATTACACATGTTGGCTTGTGGGAGTGGTGATTTGGGGGATGAATAGTTGATGGGATGTATGCCTAGGATGGGAAAATGAGGAGGTGGTCAGGTCTCTCTAGGTCAGCATGGAGGTGTCATGTCCCCAAAAAGCACAGGTTCTGGAAACTGAGGCAATGACCAACAGAAAGTGAGCCTAGGTCCCAGGTAGGCATGAGAGCCAAGTTCGGAGCCGGGCAGTAGATGAAGCAAGCAGCAGGGTGACTGACTCGGAGGCAAATGTGAAGTTAACCACCTTCTCTTTAATATCCCAGAGGGAAGTGACCTCTGCAGGAACTGGAAAAGCCAGGTGCTGCTGCTACGTGGCTAGGTGCCTCAGAAGGCAGCCGTTTGGGATTTAAGAGATTGGTAGGAGCAGAGTCATCAGAATGTGCTGGTAGAATGAACATGGGATGAACAGAAGTAGTAGGGATTAAAGATGGCAGAGAAATGTCAGTTATGCTACGAACTAAGCTAGGGAGTTCAGAGAGTTGGTGGTAGGAATTTTTTTTTTGAAAGGGGGAGTGACATAGTTTGAAATGGGAGTGGAATATGAAGTGGCTATAAAATATCCAAGTGGGGTGGTCTAGCTGGCATCTAGAACCATACCTGTGGGAGTAGTAGGAGCTCCATGATGTAGCTATAGTTTTTTTTTTTTTTCTGTATGGCGGAGGCCAGATGACTGGAAGAAACCATCCAGAGAGGGTCCAGAGGAGCAGTAAGAGGCAGTGGAAGAGGCCAAGTTGGGCCAGCATTCAAGAGACCCTTCCAGATGGGACACTCAGGGCTTGTCTGTCTTTAAAACTTCGCTCTGTTTACTTAAGTATTACTTATTTCCTCTCTTCCTTTCAGTAGTGCTCCCAGTTGAAGGAACCATAGACAGGAATTACTCCTTCACCCAAGGGACTTTTGAACTGCCTTTTATAGTATCTATTAATCTTCAGTGTGGGCTTTCCTGGTGGCTCAGAGAGTAAAGAATCTGCCTGCAATGCAGGAGACCTGAGTTCAATCTTCTATGTATCAGAAATGTTTCATTAAAAGCCTGTTGTGTTCAAGCACTGAGAATTTACCAGTGTGCTTCCAATATTAGCTCTCTAAAAATAGTGACAGTTTATAAATCTACTCCTTGTACTGCTGCTCCTTGAGGAAACTGAACAGGTCACTTCTGATGCAAAGACTGGAGTCATTTCCTACTATGTCCTGTCCTGTCCAGCCCCTTTCCATTCTACTCCACTTGATTTCTATACACAGAGCTTAAATGAGAAGACTGTATTCCAGAAGTAAATCTAGAAGTCAGTTATTTAAAACTTTGAGCATATTTTCTCATAGAACTAATGTTATAAAAGATGGTTCAACTCCTATGCTTTTGACAGAGGTCCTGGGGAAGGGGTCCCCCTATGTGGCTAGAAGAAAAACCATGGCTCTGGGGAAAGCCAGCATCCCTGCTCCTCCACCCTGGCACCCAAACAGCTGCTGTCTTTACAAGTCACCTATTTGGATGAACTGGTGAGATATATTATTTGACTGGAACTCAAGGAGCAAAATAATGAATTTCTCTCTGAACTAGCTTACTCTGCTACAAAATCTACTTTTAATTCTCTATAACTGTTTCCAGAAAAAAAGCCATGAACAGAATATTGGAACTTGGGGACATCTATGAGATAAACTAGTTAACAGGTTTAATATTGAGTAGGACCAGAGGTGATGGGAAGAACAACAGGGTTACAGAAATACGAGGACACTCACAATCGGTCTAAATTGGTTGGAGGAGTTGACAAAATTAGGCATGTGGGTGGTGGGTATGAGTGGAAGCCTTGAAGCCTAAGGTCAGTATTTAGATCAGAGCTGAAGGGTTCATCAAAAGGACAAATGTGTTTTAAGTTAGTAGAAGAAGCATTAATTAACTAATTAATCAACTGTTGAAAACTGTGCAGATGGCAGGGAAATAATGGTAAACAAGATGAGCACAGACCTCAGCCTCTGGAAAGCTTACAATCTAACACAAGAGGTGAGAAAATTCTAGATTGGAGAGAGACAGGGTGCTATGTGAACCCTCTGGAAGAGGACCAGTCTCCCACAAGCAAGAGCCAAGGTGGGTTGGGAAGGCTTCCTGGAAGAATATAAATTAGCCAAATGAAGAGAGGCAGAAGCAAGTTCTAAGCAGAGGAAATAGCAGATTGAAAATATGGCTGTGAGATCACCTGAGAGGTTGCCATCATCCCCAGAGCTAGCATACAGAAAGGGTAGAGAGATAGTCATTTGATATTTAACCTTTTCTAGAATTTAGTTT
This sequence comes from Dama dama, assembly GCF_033118175.1. Lineage (NCBI taxonomy): Eukaryota > Metazoa > Chordata > Mammalia > Artiodactyla > Cervidae > Dama > Dama dama. Next base: position 24,288,610 of record NC_083713.1, read on the forward strand.
CCTCAAGTGAACCAAAATTTATACTTTCATGTAAAAGAATTTACTGAATTCCCACAGTAATGGAAATATCTTAATCAAAGCAGACTATTTCATAACTAATGTTAAAACTAGTTTTCAGAAAAGAAATCTATTTACTTTCTGCCACCAATTGGATTTTCCCTAATGTGAACTTTCCACCGGAGCTGAAAGAAGTTCTGTTGTTGATATTATGTAATTTTAAACCTTTAACAACCATGTTAATTCCCATTTTACATCTAAGAGCTCCTAGAACCAGAGGCAAAAATTCTAAGAAGCCAAAAAGGATATTTTCATGCTTTCTTATTATTCGTTTAAAAGTATCAAAGTGGTATTTTGTTTTCTTCCTTAAATGCTCAGGCAAAACATCTTCTCTAGGGAAATCCTTGAACCAAACAGTATTGTTTTGGTTTTCCTTACTGTCACCTTAAACGTGGTTCTAAAGGCTGAAGTCCCAATGGGTGTCAGGCTCTGAAATGAACTGAACCACAGAACGCGATTTCACTACCACTTGGCTCTTAATAAAATGGGTAGGAAGTCGGCTTTGTCAACCATCACATTTAAATGATCAAAACACAACTCCTGTTAATATTTCAGATGGTTTGTCATTGTTAATCATATTTCTAAGTGGATTTAACACTCTTGACCAAAAATTAATGTATTTTCTTTTAATACATTAAAAGAAAGAGGTTGGAATGTTTCAGGAGAGGAGACCATGGTGTCAAGCAGTAGTTTACTGCTGGGATTAATTTCATGGTCTAAAGTTTAGATATTACCCCAGATTTTTTTTTTCATTTAAATTATGTGTGTGAGCATGAAGCTAATTTATTATTTATTTCTAAGAGATTTTAAAAATAGGAATTTGAATATTTGACAGAATTTTAAAGTGAAAGTACAGATATTTCATATCTAGTTCATTCATAAATATGACTCATAATCATGTAGTGTGTTTATCTCTCCATTATCTTTTGCAATTAAATAGTCATGATGTCACCTATCCTTTGCTGTAGCTTAAATGGGTTAGGAAGTACTCTCAGCCCCTTGATAATTGCAGCTAGCACTTACTGAAGATGTAACCTATGCCCATCATTGTGCTAAGTGCCTGCCATCTAGTGTCTTTCTGTTCGCCTAGATGATCCTTTAAGGTAGATATATACTAATATGCCTATTTTACAGAGAAGGAAACTGAGACTTGGAGAGCTTGAATTAGTTGCCTATAGTTATGTCATTAGTGAAAGGAAGAGCCCAGATTTGACTGGGATGGATTGAATAGATCATAAGAGTTTCAGAGCCTATGCTCTTCAGTCTCCTGCATACTGCCTTTCTTGACAAAAAAGATACGCAGAATTTCCTCCATCATTCTGGGAACATGGTGTTTTGTGATTTAAATTTCCCTAAAGTAAACTTGACCAAAATCCACACTAATTGAATGTCTGTGAAGCAGCTTATAGACGTCTTCATGGAGATTTCCCAGAGAAAGGATTCCTGAATGGAATCACACTTGGAGATGCATACATTTGTCAGGTAGGCAGAAATGCAGTAAGACTGCTTTCACTTTTACCTCACTTCACTCATTTTCCTACATGGAAATACCCATTACACCAACCCTTTAGAGACATATTTATGAAGCATTTGGGTCATAGTCATGATAATTATTCAACATTATATTGCCAAGGAAGCTTTATTTTGAAGCTGATGAATGTAAAATGAATCATTAAGAACATAAGACGAATTTTCCATAGTAAATTGGAGTTTTCAGTCTTTATTATTCAGTTAAAAAATTCTCTCTGGTCTCAAGGTCAGGCCTTTTAAAAATGTGGCTGAAAATCACTCTTTAAAAGAAATCAACTTTATTGAGACATAATTTGCATATAATAAAATTCACCCAACTTCAGCGTGCAGTTAAATGAGTTTTGACAAAAGTATACAGTCATGTAACCATCACTATAATTAAGATATAACCATTTCTATCATCTACTTCCCAGTCAGAACCCAGCCCCAGGCAATCACTGATTGGCCTTTTGCCACTATAGTTTTGCCTTTTCCGAAATTTTATATAAATAAAACCAATTAATCAGTATTCATTTGTGTTTGGCTTCTTTCACCCATCATAATGTTTTCAAAATTCACCCGCATTGTTGTTTCAGCCATTTGTCCCTTTTTATTGGTGAGTAGTATCCTAAATCACTGCAGATGGTGATTGTAGCCATGAAATTAAAAGACGCTTATTCCTTGGAAGGAAAGTTATGACCAACCTAGATAGCATATTAAAAAGCAGAAACATTACTTTGCCAACAAAGGTCCGTCTAGTCAAGGCTATGGTTTTTCCAGTGGTCATGTATGGATGTGTGAGTAGGACTATAAAGAAAGCTGAGCACCGAAGAATTGATGCTTTTGAACTGTGGTGTTGGAGAAGACTCTTGAGAGTCGCTTGGGCTGCAAAGGAGATCCAACCAGTCCATCCTAAAGGAGATCAGTCCTGGGTGTTCATTGGAAGGACTGATGCTGAAGCTGAAACTCCAATACTTTGGCTACCTGATGCAAAAAGCTAACTCATTTGAAAAGACCCTGATGCTGGGAAAGATTAAGGGCAGGAGGAGAAGGGGATGACAGAGGATGAGATGGTTGGAAGGCATCATCGACTTGATGGACATGGATTTGGATGGACTCCAGGAGTTGGTGATGGACAGGGAGGCCTGGTGTGCTGCGGTTCATGGGGTCGTAAAGAGTCGGACATAACTGAGTGACTGAACTGAACTAAAGTATCCTATTGTGTGGATATACATATCACAATTTATTTATCCATTTGTCTGTCAGTGAACATTTGGATTATATCTAGCTTAGCTATTGGGAATAAAGCTGGTATGAACATTCATATCCAAGTCTTTATATTTTCTTTTCTCTTCATTAAATGCTTAGAATTGGGATTGCTGGGTTGTTTTAGTTTAGCTTTATGTTACATTTAGCTTTGTATGTTTTCCTAAGTGGTTATACCTTTTTATATTCTCACCAGCAATGTATGTGAATTCCAGTTGTGCTTTATCCTTGTCAACACTTAATATTGTCAAAATCACTGTCTTTTAAAAATTCATGTTTTAAAATCTTAAAAGCAAGTTAAATACAGCTTCTTGAGAAAGCTAACTTTAAAAACAAGTTCTGTCCATATTGAAAAGGTCAACAGATTCACTCTATGGCAGTCAGTGGGGGAGGAAAATGCTTTGCATCTGTTTCTCTGGAACTGAGCTATTGTCAGTATTAACTGGAGTCTCTTGGCTTAAAACCACCATCAGGAAGCTCTTTGAGGGGGAGAGGGGAGGTGATTTCTTGTCTGCCTAGAGACATTACAGAGCCACACTAATGACTTAAATGATGGTTGTTCCCTCATATCCAGGACTTTATATGGTGTCCAGATGTTTCACATGCTTCAGAGATTACTGTGGGCTATCCCTGTCTCCAAACTTAATACTTAGCTGGGAGAGACTGTCTGTTTATTCTTCTGGCTGCAGATGATGCTGGGTACAGAGTAGGTGTCCAACAAGTCCCTCTTGTTTCTTATTCACTTTTCATAAGAGTCCCAGATGAGTAAAGAATCAAGCATAGTAGCAGTGGCAAGCCTCCCAGTTAACATAATAAACATGATATGAATGTTGTGCTGCCTTATCGTTAAAGTGGAGTCGCTCAGTCGTGTCCGACTCTTTGCGACCCCATGGACTGTAGCCTACCGGGCTCCTCTGTCCATGGGATTTTCCAGGCAAGAGTGCTGGAGTGGGTTGCCATCTTCTTATTAACCACAGTCTTTTGAGTCCTTTGCCATTTAGGAAAACTGTGCCAACTTTTGGGCTAGAATGGCTGAAGTTTAGAGGTTTAACCTATGTTTGGCCTGTTTCATCTGACAGAAAATTCAGTAGTTAAACTGATATTGCTTGACAGAGACATAGCATGAATTCTATTTTATAAGAACTAATGTTGGATTCTCAGAATATATTCCATGTCTGTCACTGGAGCAGGCAGTAGAGACACAGATATGAGACATACTCTCCCCTCCCGTCCCCTCAATGGGGGGTAAGAGAAAAAAGCTGACTATATAATCAAGGGTGCATGTGTGCTGCAATAGGGCAAAGTACAGGGTTTCCTGAGAGAACAAAGGAGGAGCACCTATCACAGGCTCAAATCCATTCCATAAATATTTGCATCTCCATGGACCAGGCACTGAGCTTATTGGAGCCATCACCTTTACAGTCCTTCTAGTCTTCTGGGAAGATGAACAGAAACCTAGTAAAGCAAGCGAAGCAGGTGGAGACACTCACAGAGAAGGGAGGGAACCTACGGCAAGGACTTCGTCCTGGTTTGGAAGGACAGGAAGGACTTGAAGCATGGCAGGAGTTTGGGAAGGACTCTGACAGGATGGTGGTGAGGGGAGGAGGGTTCCAGGTGAAACAGCACATAGAAAGTACCAGAATTTAGCAGGAATGTATGGTGTGCCAGGAAACGGAAGAAGACCCATAGGACCAGAGCTCAAGGTGTCTGTCAGATGGCACATGAGCAGTCCTCTGGTATGGAGGAGCAGAAGCCAACCTAGAGAGGGTGAGTGTGGATGAAAGGTCATGGGACAGGATGTCAACTCGACTTTTAATGAAGGGCTGGAACTGACTATGAACCAGCCTAAGATAACAGTTTTATCAGCATCCTGTAACCCTAAATATACTACACTGAAATGTGTTAATACCTACACATTTTAGCCAGCAAATTTACTTGGATCTTTAAGTAAAGCCTCCCTTCCCCCATATTGCACAAGATCATTTCTCTTAATACTATTTTCCATGAACAGAACTAGCCATGGAGACTTGTGAGTCTTTAATAGAAAAAGCTACAGGGAACTGTGACAGAGCTGACTTGAACCCAGGGCTCTGATCATTCTTCTCCAATAAAAGGTCTTATCGAACTGCCCAGAATCTGGAATTTCTTGACTCTCTTAATTTGGATTAAGTTTTCACGTTTTTCACAACTGGGCAAATTTTCAAAACTCCCCACATTTCAAACACGCCATGTATTTTTTCTGTTTTCTTGCCCAGGTTGTAGAGCAATGACTGGAACATAATAGCCATACAGTGAATACATCTTGAATGAAAGAATGAATGGAAGAGAGAAAACATTAACAGTGAACAGATGCTAAGAAATTTAGTCTGATTTTGTGTTCTTACTAACACACCATTATCTTTTTTCCTATAAGCTATTCCTCTCACTTTGAACTCTAAACTTAAGTAAATCAACCCTTGAAAACTCAGTTATTGATTCTGAAACCTATATGTTAGTTCCCTTCCTTTTTGCTCTTTAGAAATAATTGACAATTGGGGGGAAATACTCCCTGCTTTATAAAACCTATGCTTGACTGCTCCAAGGGCAGAACAAAAAGTCTTCCTGTGTCTTTTCTCCTACTTTTTAACCCAGATGTTTTAACTTTATTTGTAATGTGCTTCAAATCTGCTATCACTTTGTTGTTGTTGTTCAGTTGCTCTGTCCTATCTAACTCTTTGAGACCCCATGGACTGCAGCACACCAGGCTTCCCTGTCCTTCACTGTCTCCTGGAGTTTGCTCAAACTCATGTCCATTGAGTCGGTGATGCCATCCAACCATCTCATCCTCTGTCATCCCCTTCTCTTCCTGCCTTCTATCTTTCCCAGCATCAGGGTGTTTTTTTCCCCAATGAGTCAGATGTTCACATCAGATAGCCAAAGTATTGGAGCTTCAGCTTCAGCATCAGTCCTTCCAGTGAATATTCAGGGTTGATTTCCTTAAGGATTGACTGGTTTGATCTCTTTCCAGTCCAAGGGACTCTCAAGAGTGTTTTCTAACACCACAGTTCAAAAGCATCAATTCTTTGGTGCTCAGCCTTCTTTATGGTCCAACTCTCACATCCATACATGACTACCGGAAAAACCAGTAGTGTTTTTGGAACCAGTAGTTTTGTTTGACTAGATGAACCTTTGTCAGCAAAGTAATGTATCTGCTTTTTAACACACTGTCTAGGTTTGTCATTGCTTTTCTTCCAAGGAGCAAGCATCTTTTAATTCCATGCTGGCAGTCACGGTACACAGTGATTTTGGAGCCCAAGAAAATAAAGTCTTTCACTGTTTCCACTGTTTCCCCATCTATTTGCCATGAAGTGATGGGACTGGATGCCATGATCTTTTTTTGAATGGTGAGTTTTAAGCCAGCTTCTTCACGTTCCTCTTTCACTTTCATCAAGAAGCTCTTTAGTTCCTTTTCACTTTCTGGCATAAGGGTAGTGTCATCTGCATATCTGAGGTTATCGATATTTCTCCCGGCAATCTTGATTCCAGTATGAGCTTTATCCAGCCCAGCATTTCACATGATGTACTCTGCATGTAAGTTAAATAAGCAGGGTGACAATATACAGCCTTGACTTATTCCTTTCCCAACAGTTCAGTCTGTTGTTCCATGTCCGGTTCTTACTGTTGCTTCTTGACCTGCATACAGGTTGCTCAGGAGACACGTCAGGTGGTCTGGTATTCCCATCTCTTTCAGAATTTTCCACAGTTGGTTGTGATCCACATAGTCAAAGGCTTTAGCATAGTCAGTGAAGCAGAAGTAGATGTTTTTCTGAAATTCTCTTGCTTTTTCTATGATCCAGTGGATGTCGATTTCTGGTTTCTCTGCCTTTCCTAAATTCAGCTTGTACCTCTCAAAGTTCTCGGTTCACATACTATTGAGGCATAGCCTGGAGAATTTTGATCTTTACTTTGCTAGCATGTGAGATGAGTGTGGTAGTTTGAACATTGACATTGCCTTTCTTTGAAATTGAAATGAAAACTGACCTTTTCCAGTCTTGTGACCACTGCTGAGTTTTCCAAATTTGCTGGCATACTGAGTGCAGCACTTTAACAGCACCATCTTTGAGGATTTGAGATAGCTCAACTGGAATTCCATCACCTCCACTAGCTTTGTTCGTAGTGACGCTTCCTAAGGCCCACTTGACTTTGCACTCCAAGATGTCTGACTCTACGTGAGTGATCACACCATCATGGTTATCTGGGTCATGAAGATCTTTTTTGTATAGTTCTTCTGTGTATTCTTGCTACCTCTTCTTAACATCTTCTGCTTCTGTTAGGTCCATACTGTTTCTGTCCTTTATCGTGCCCATCTTTGCTTGAAACATTCCCTTGGTATCTCTAATTTTCCTGAAGAGATCTCTAGTCTTCCCCATTCTATTGTTTTCCTCTATTTCTTTGTATTGTTCACTAAGGAAGGCTTTTTAAAAAAATCCCTCCTCGTTCTTCTTTGGGACTCTGCATTCAGATGGGTATATCTTTCCTTTTTTCTTTTGCCTTTTGCTTCTCTTCTTTTCTCAGTTATTTGTAAGGTCTCCTCTGACAACCATTTTGCCTTTTTGCATTTCTTTTTCTTGGGGATGGTTTTGATCCCTGCCTCCTGTGCAGTGTTACAAACCTCCAGCCATAGTTCTTCAGGCACTCTATCAGATCTAACCCCTTGAATCTATTTGTCACTTCTACTATATAATTGTAAGGGATTTGATGTATGCCATACCTTAATGGCCTAGTGGTTTTCCCTACTTTCTTCAATTTAAGTCTGAATTTTGCAGTAAAAAGTTCATGATTACTTTACAACCATTAATTCTTATCACCTCTTCGTGGAGGAGAGAGTGTAGATTTATATAATCCACTAGCAGGTAGGCAATCCTTTCACATTTGCCTGAACTATGAGCTTTGCTCTCTGGAAAGGTGTTTGTTAATGAAAGGAAAGCAAATTACATTTCACATATCAAAAATGTCATTATCCTTTTTAAAAGCAGTACTGCTTTATTGACTGTGTCAAAGCCTTTTACTGTGTGGATCACAGTAAACTGTGGAAAATTCTGAAAGAGATGGGAATACCAGACCACCTGACCTGCCTCTTGAGAAACCTGTATGCAGGTCAAGAAGCAACAGTTAGAACTGGACATGGAACAACAGACTGGTTCCAAATAGGAAAAGGAGTACATCAAGGCTGTATATTGTCACCCTGCTTATTTAACTTATATGCAGAGTACATCATGAGAAACGCTGGGCTGGCAGAAGCACAAGCTGGAATCAAGACTGCTGGGAGAAATATCAATAACCTCAGATATGCAGATGACACTACCCTTATGGCAGAGAGTAAAGAGGAACTAAAAAGCCTCTTGATGAAAGTGAAAGAGGAGAGTGAAAAAGTTGGCTTAAAGCTCAACATTCAGAAAACTAAGATCATGGCATCTGGCCCCATCACCTCATGGGAAATAGATGGGGGGACAGTGGAAACAGTGTCAGAGTTTAATTTTTTGGGGCTCCAAAGTCACTGCAGATGGTGACTGCAGCCATGAAATTAAAAGACACTCCTTGGAAGGAAAGTTATGACCAACCTAGATAGCATATTAAAAAGCAGAGACATTACTTTGCCAACAAAGGTCCATCTGGTCAAGGCTATGGTTTTTCCAGTGGTCATGTATGAATGTGAGAGTTGGACTGTGAAGAAAGCTGAGCACCGAAAAATTGATGCTTTTGAACTGTGGTGTTGGAGAAGACTCCTGAGAGTCCCTTGGACTGCAAGAAGATCCAACCATTCCATCCTAAAGGAGATCAGTCCTGGGTGTTCATTGGAAGGACTGATGCTGAAGCTGAAACTCCAATACTTTGGCCACCTCATGTGAAGAGTTGACTCATTGGTAAAGACCCTGATGCTGGGAGGGATTGAGGGCAGGAGGAGAAGGGGATGACAGAGGATGAGATGGCTGGATGGCACCACTGACTCAATGGGCATGAGTTTGAGTAAACTCTGGGAGTTGGTGATGGACAGGGAGGCCTGGTGTGCTGCGATTCATGGGGTTGCAAAGAGTCAGACATGACTGAACTGAACTGAACTGAACTGATAGCCACCTGCTAGAGAGTCAAGTTCAGAACAGCTCTGTTTTCAGAATGGCTGGATGGCACGTAACACATGATTTGAATATTCTTTAGCTCATTTGGAAGTTAAATTGAAGTTAAAGTTAAATTGCAGTGTTTGTACTATTTTCCTTTAAACCTCAGGTGAAACTTTCCAGTTGGCCTTTGAGAAGTCAGTGGCAAGCTTCTGATTCTCCCAGGCTTCTGTCTAATACTGTTACAAATATGGCTTAGTGACAACCACCCAGAGTCTGGAGGTGAGGGAAAAAAGCCCTAGAATGGGCCCAGGTTTGGGGTAGTTTGTGTTCCTGGTTTAAGCAGTTCCATGACCTCGGGATAGCTGTTCAACACTTTAACATCTAGCTTCCTCAATGGCAAAAGGAACAAATCAAGGTTGCATCTTCCTCACCTGTCTCACGGAGTTATTGTGAAGACCCAAAGGAATGTGTGGAAATGCTTTGATAAGAAAATGCACTGCGTAAATGAATGGCAAAGCAGTATTTTGGAATGCATTGAAGTTTTTGGTGGGCAAGGCAAGGAGAACCAAAGGTGATAATTCTCAGAACAGAACTGTCGGAGACTCTGGCACGCTGTAGGTATTTAGTGCATGCTAAGTCATGTCTGACCCTTGGCAACCCTATGGACTGCAGCCTGCCAGGCTCCTTTGTCCATGAGATTTTCCAGGCAAGAATACTGGAGTGGGTTGCCATTTCCTCCTCTGGGGGATCTTCCCAGTCCAGTGATCAAACCCACGTCTCCTGTGTTTCCTGCATTGGCAGGTGGGTGGATTCTTTACCACTGAGCCACCAGGGATTTGAGTTGGTCCCAAACTAGTGACCACAGAGAAAGAGTAAGTGTTTCATGTGGCAGTGGGATCACCTTTACCCTTTCTGGTCCAAAATCACCAAGTAAAAAGGATTTCCTTCATCTGGCTGCACTCTTTACCTCTTTCAGGGCAACCACAGACCCAGTTTACACCTACTATATCCCATTTACTCTTAATAGTGTCCAAATTCAAATGATAAATTATATAATCCCCCTTTTTACTAGGTATTTGACCAGGTACTTATAGAATAAATTTGGAAGCTTGCATGTCATAGGATTTACAAGACTCTAAAGCCCAGTAGACACCTCTGTCCTGGGCCAGGAGCCAACTTTTTGCACTCGTCTTACCTCTGCTGTTTGATAACTAGTCATTACCAATCAATGGTTCATTCTTTTGCTTAGAAGTCATCTTGCTCATGAAAATGGAGAAGGAGAGTTTGTTTTCTGAGAGCCTCTGTTCAGAGAACAGATATCTTGGCCATGTAATTTAGTGAATAAGTGCAAATAAATTAGGGCAGGCAAAATAATGACACCCCCACAGTCATACCAATATGTCCACATCCTCATCCCTAGAACCTGTGAATAGGTTACTTACATGGCAAAAGGAATTTAGGTTGCAGGTGGAATTAAGGTTGCTAATTGGCTGGCCTTAAAATAGAGACTTTATCTTGGATTGTCTGGGTAGATCTAAATGTAATGGCAAGATAGCACAAAAATGATCCAAGTGATGTGGTTTGTGGACTTGTCTTACCATGACTAGCTTGGAAGAAAGAGGAAGGGGGCCATGTGCCAATGAATGTAGGAGGTCTTTAGAAGCTAGAAAAGGTAAGGAAAGGGATCATCCCCTGAGGCCTCCAGCAGGGAATGCAAGGGCCTCCAGCCTATGAGACCCATGTTGGACTTCTGTTAACTGTAAGATAATATATTTGCGGTGTTTTGAGCCACTAAGTGTGCAGTTTAATAAAAATACTAAAAATTCCTAAGAGAAAGCTAATAATAATGGGTAAGAATAATAGAAAACTGAAAGAGTGCTCATCAGTCAACAGGTATCTATTGGATTACTTGTCGTGTGTCCAATACTATATTAATGCTGTGAGGAAATCTCAGTGAAATAGAGTACGCAGGCTTGCCCTCAAAGGTCACACTAACTCTAGTGCATAGAGAACATTTAGAGAACAATTAATGAGAATGCTAACTAAATGCTAAATGTACTGGGAAAAAGAATTGGGAAAAAGAGATCGCATGACAGGGTATGTGAGCAAGGTGGGTAGTACGTAAGAATGATGAATAAATGGGAAACTCTTGGGGTTTCTATCTGACGATAATCTCAGATTGCTAAGCAACTTTTTCATCAGTGGGTTTTGGTTGCTGTGTATGAGATTCTACATGGCACAGAGAATAAGCATTGCGTTTCCTCTCGGCATGGTCTTGGGCCGGCCCTTTTCTCTTTTTCCTCTCCACTGTCTGCTCAAATGTTCTCATCTGTATAACATATGTGTGCCAGAGTGGGTATTCCCTAGGGCTTCCTTGATGGGTCAGATGGTGAAGAGTGGGTGAATGGTGACTCCCAAACACATGAGGATATCTCCACATCCTCATCTCCTGGAACTTATGGATGTGGCCTTATTTGGAAAAGGGCCTTCATGGATGTAATTACATTATGGACCTTGAGATGAGACCATCCTGGATTCTCTAGATGGTCCCTAAATAAAGTGACAGGTGTTCTATAAAAGACAAAGAGATACACACATATAGGTGAAAAGACACACAGAAGAGGAAAAGGCAATATAAAGACAGAAGCAGAGACTGCAGCTCTGTGGCTATAAGCCAAGGAATGCCGAGAATTGTTGGTAGCTGTCAGAGGCTGAAAGAGGCAAGGAAGGATTCTTCTAAGAGCCTTCAAAGGGAACATGGCCCCGAGGACACCTTGACTTTGGACTTCTAGACTCAAAAACTGTAGAGAACAAATTTCTGTTGTTTTTAAGCACCAAGTTTGTGGTAATTTGTTGTGGCAGCCCCAGGAAACTAGTACACATGGCTTGGTGGCCAACCCCATATTAATACAGAATCTCTGGCCCTGAGAGCCCCAGGCCTGTTTACCTGAGTGCCTGCCTGACATTTTTGGATGTTTTAAAGTCACTTGAAATCTGCAATGTCCAAAACTCCTCCCTGTCTCCAAGTTTGCTCCATTCCAGTTTCCCCGAGGACACTAAATTACACCATCATCCACTCAATTGAATACATCAGAAGCTTAGGAGTCAATCCTGACAGCTCCTCATGCTACATCTTGAATGTCCAATGAGCAAGTCCTATTGGTTTCACTGTTCAAATATTTCTCAAATATTTACTTCCCCTTGAATTTCCACCATCATTACCTTTGCCCTTGCTCTGATCACCTCTCATTTGAACTACTGCAACTCTCTCTTAGGTCATCCCCCAACAAAGTTGGGTCCTGGCTGTCCCCAATCTCTCTTCTACCCTGAAGCCATTATATTATTTTCAAAATGCAGTTTTATATGTTAGCCCCTACTTAGAATCCTCCAGTGATTCCCACTGTGCTTATGATAAATATAAAATGAGTATGGAAGAAGCGGGGCAAGGTTGAGTCTCAGCCTGCAACAGACTTGTCTTTGAGGGCTCCTCTTCAGCCAGCCTGGCCTGTTCTATGTTTGCGCCTGCCCCAGAGCCTTTGCACTTGCTGATCTCCTTGCTAAGAATGTTCTTTCCTTCCTTGCCTAGGTTACTCTAACATATGCTTCTGATTCCAGTGGTTCTTCCTCAGGGAAGTTGTCCCTGATATTCCAAACCAGGAAGAAGTCCTTTGACTTTCAGACTTTCATAGTGTTCTGTATCTCTCCTTATAACTCTTATCCATGTTGCAATTTTACATTTTTGTTATTATTTTATTAATGAATGCCCTCCCTTACTAGACTATATGCTCCACTGAGAACAGGAGAATCATGTCCCAAAGCCTGCACCATACATAATAGGTGCTCAATAAATATTTTAGTGTGAGTTAAGAAATAAAATAAGTATAGTATAATTTTACCATTATTCCAAGAAAGCTCTTCTATCATATGCCTTGTCGTTTGAGCACCATAGTGAAGGGAGGTAAAAATGTGGTCATCAGGCACACATGGGAAGAGGAAAGGTACCCCTCCTCCCCACCTTTTTAAAAAAACCATTCAGGGGCTCAACAGCATCATTTGTCTCCTAACTTGCTTAAATATTGCAAACTGTCTCTTAGACCTGGTTTTGGAGGAATAAGTGTGTGAAATCTATTTTCAGGAAGCATATGAGTCAGTTAAGCTTTTATTTCCCAAGTGCTATACCAACTTGTTGTGATTTCAGCAGATGCAACAGGTGCCCATATTTTTTTGCTTTTATGACAGTATTATATCCTTATCCTCAGGAGTCCCCAGCCTGAATGTCTTTTGTTGAAATGATGCCAGGCAGGAAAGAGTTTATCCACAGCAGTCTGCTTGTGTGGAGAACAGTAAAACTATCAGCAGTCCTACGCACCCCCACCACCACCCTGAAACCAAAATCTCAAGAAACAAAGAACAAAAAACTCTACTTTTCATATTAATAGAAACAAAGACAAAAACATTCAGCTTTGGCTTATGAAGAGAGGGCTTTTTTTTTTTTTTTTTTTTTTTTTAAGGAAAAAGAGGCTGATTTTCAAAACTCAATCCATGGTAGCTGTGAAATTAGCATGGAAAAAATTGATCGCCTTCTGAAAACAAGACACAAACCCCTTAAATGCGCTTTGCTTCTCTTCTAATTCTCTAGGGACATTTCCCCATGTTGGGGGAAGGTTCTGAAGAGTACTTTAATTAACTTGTATCAAAGAGACCGAATATAATAAAGAACTGTGTAAAGATTTCTTTAATTAGTGAATTTTATCAGGTCTTTCCCAGTGTCCATCAGGAAAGTAGTTGGTGGGCTGCCTGGGTCCTTGGTGGTATATTCAGTCAATAAGCTATTCATGACTCCAGCAAGTAGCTAGGTTTTTAAACCAGTGGGAATTTGGCCGACAATTTCCCTTTGCTGCCTTTAGCTGCATGGCTGGAATCTATAAACGGTTCTCTTTCGGAGAAACAAAGTGCTGAGTTGAGCAAGCAGCCAGCAGGGTCTGCAGCAGACACACTAATTGCCCTGTTGAAGTGTGGGTACAGATTTACTCTTACTTGTAACTAAAGAGAGGTTGTAGTGTTGGATTTGGCAAGGGTGAGGGGGAGAGCAAAATAGCATCATGTGTGATGTGTGCAGTGTTAATACAAAGTCCTTTATTTTTCCCCCAGTGTAATTTTGAAGTCACATATATTTCATTGTCTTTCCAGAATGGCAATAAAGCCTACAGAAAGAAGTCTCTCCTTCAGTAAATCAAAAGTTAGCAGACAAAAGGTCAAAATACCCAAAGCCACAAGAACATTAACACTTTGGATATAAAGATTCCTTTCAAGAAACAAATGCTTGCCCTCACTTTGGAGAAAGCAGACGCCTTATCTTTGTGAGTTTACAAAATGGAGCCAAACTGTACCCGTAGTCACTTTAACTAAACCAAGGCCTGGATCTTTTAGCAGCCCACAGTCATTAAAGCTCTCAGAAAGCCTCCCAGGAGCCGATGTGCTTGCTTAAGTATATGCTGTAAAAGGTCCCAGAGATTTACAAGGACTGCTCCACGCTAAACCAGGCACCATCTGATAAACAAGCAATTTTGGCTGCAGGCTAAATGATGCTCTTTGAGGCTTTGATTTACAATGCTGAAGATGATATATTTGTAGTTCGGGGATAGGTTCTGCTAGGGGCTTGCTGTGATTACTCACCCATGAGCAGAATTCAGGGCTCAAGTCTTCAACTTGGAGGTCAGAAAATTGCCAGTGGAATGAAAGAGGGTTGATAAGGTTTACTGAGATGCTAAATAGATATCAAAGGAAAAACTTATTAAGCCAGTGGTTTTGAACACTTCTTAAGCTTTCTAGGGACTACAACTTTTTGTAGTTTGCTTAAGTCCCAAACATATGAAAATAATCTGAAGAATTTATCTGGTCTGATTTTAGTTTCACTGCATTTTAAAGGAAATCTAGGTTTTGCTTATTGCTGACATTTGAAAATAAGAAAAAATGTCCAACTGAGCATTTATGTAATTGCTTGAAAACTAAGAAATTTGAAGGCAACTTTGAAACAAATCACTTCACTTCAGAGAACACTGAGGAACAGACTCAGAGTCCTCAACCCTGAATTAAGAACTTTGAGAATGCTTTTAACGTTCGCGGTTCCAAGAAATGATTTGGCAAACTCCCTTGCCCAGAAGTTTTGTATTTACTAAATAGTGAGTGTCTGCTAATATTGATGCAATACTAGTACAAAGATAAATAAAATATGGATTCTCTGCTTTAGAAGTTTATGGTCCAGTTCAGTTCAGTTCAGTCGCTCAGTCATGACTGTCTCTTAGCAACCCCATGGACTGCAGCACGCCAGGCCTCCCTGTCCATCACCAACTCCTGGAGTTTACTCAAACTCATGTACACTGAGTCGGTGATGCCATCCAACCATTTCATCCTCTGTCATCCCCTTCTCCTCCCACCTTCAACCTTTCCCAGCATCAGGGAATGATGCTTTTCCAATGAGTCAGTTCTTCACATCAGATGGCCAAAGTATTGGAGTTTCAGCTTCAACATCAGTCCTTCCAATGAATATTCAGGACTGATTTCCTTTAGGATGGACTGCTTGGGTCTCCTTGCAGTCCAAGGAGATCTGATGGCCCAGGAGAGAAAATCAAAGATAATTTCAGTAAAATGTGAAAAGTGTTTAGAGGGAGCACTGTAGGATGCTGACGGAGAATGGAGGAAAGGAACCAACCTGTTGGAATTAAAGGGAATTCGACAGAGGGAGAGCAGCCTCTCCAGTACCCTCCTTTCTGTCCCATGACTGGCCAGGCAGCCAAGCACACAGAGAGAAGATGGAAGGTGGTGTTTCCGGCACCACTGGTATTCTCACCTGTGGCATATTCAGAGCTGTGTTCCTTTACTGAGAAAGCTTCATCCTCCTGGTTTTGGTTCCGGCAACAGAAGGCAGATTCAGAAACTGCAGACACAGCTTACTAGTAAAGAAATCAGTGGCTAATTAGATGTAAGGCAGTGGGTACAGACCCAAGGGCAGGGCTGACTCTAGGCTAGGATGTCAGCACCAACCTTGGCTTTTTGACCCACCCTATCTTCTGAGGACGCAGGGAACAGACCCTCCCTCCTGTCTCAGGAAAAGACCTGATGAAGTTATGCAGATTGTGGCATGTATGCTAGATGCTCAGAATGGTATATTTACTTCCCATAGGCCTTTGATGATGCAGGAGAGTATATGGAACTGTCTTTTGGGCAGATTAGAAATAAGGGAGGTAGTTCTCTCTTTTTGCCAATCAACTTTCACCATGCACTATTTCCTTATAGATGACACAGCCCTGGTTGGGCTTCAAGGTTAGTAGTAATAACTAACATTTATTGAGTGCTTGCTATGTGCCAGGCACCATTCAAAGTGATACACACACACACACACACACACACACACACACACACACACATATCTTCACAACAACTCCCATGAGGTAGGTACTTTGTAATCTGTATTTTACATATGAAGAAACTTTTAAACTTGCTCATGGTCATATGGCTGATGAGGTCATACTCAGATGCCGCCTAGGACAGCTCATTTTGCAGAGAAGGACCTCTAGGTTGGAAATTCAGGGCATCACTGCCCTGACTTCCCACCAGTTGAATTCTTTAGATTGGTGTTTCAAGTCAGCACCCAGAAATCTTTTCTTTTTAGCCAGCCCTCACCCTGATCATCATGTTGCTTCTCTAGGCCTCAGTTTCACAGTTTAGATAAAATTGCCCTCTGCCTTCTCCCTCTAAAATATTTGGAACATCAGCTATATAATGCCTGTAAAACACTTAAGATTATGCAAATGGAGGATATTACAGAGACACAAGGTGATGGTATTTTATAGCAGCCCATTAAGACATATCATTGTAAAGATAGTGGGTTACATTAAGTTTCGTCTTTTTGCTAGATCCTTTCCTGCATTTTAGCATGGAATTGCATATGCTTTAAAAATCTACCCAAGCTAATTGTCTTTATGAACACAGAGCTCTGCACAAGCTCGACTGGATCTCATAAATTCCCCTGGCCAAAATATTTTTCAAGTATTATAGTGTAATTCACTTTATCATGTCCAGTCTCAGCCTAATAATGCACAACTCCCAGGAGCCAAGTATATTTCATGAAGCTTACAATTACTTTTATAAAAGTTGCAGTAAAGTATAATGATTTTTAATGGCATCAATGATACCATTGTATATATCGGTTTCAGTTTTGAAGTAGACTTAAGTTCAAAGACCCAAGGGGACCATTCTCCTCTCGATGCACTTGTGTTACTCCCATTAATGCTAATGGGACAGACAAATGCTGCTCTGGAGGAGAATATATCTGCCCTTAGGAAGGTAACAGGTTTTAATTAGTAATGCTTTGAATCACACAAAAGCAGTTCGCCCTCTGTAAACAGCAAGTTTCTTAGAGATGAGACTAGGGATCACAGCCTGAGTTACTCATATGGAATCTTCAAACCTGAGCTTTGTAAATGGTGGAGACAGAAGGCTTTCGTCAATGGAGAATGAGAGAACAAGCCTTACTTTGGGGAGCTTTGTTGAAATAAAATCACAGAGCCAAAGTAGAATTTATTAAATTTCTGAGAGTCTGAGTGCTAAGTAGATCTCATAGTGGGGTTATTACAATGACTGTCTTTGAAAGGGAAGCTCCATTAACTCTCAAGATACCCTGGAAGTGAAGGTCTGATGTAGAGTCCACCTTTGTTTGATCACAAGCTTTAAACATAAAAGGGAAGTCTAGTATGGCTTACTCAGTCAGAAGGCCCTGTGGTGGTTTAATGCTAGAGCTTGGCCAACAAAGCAATTCTTGGGAAGTGGATCTTAGGCTGAAAGGATAGACATGGATGGAGGACTGGTAGTAGAAAGGGGCAGGCACTTTGGCACATTGGCCATTCTACAGCTATCATTGGGATGGTGTCTCCAATATAAGCTTCAGAGTGAGGAGGCTGGAAGATCAATTTTTGCCTTCTATGGATGTGCTCTAGCTTACTTTTAAAAAACCTATATATTTTTAAAAATTTTAAAGATTGAAATATATTTGATATATGGCATTGTATCATACCAAGAGACACAACATGCTGATTTAAAACATTTTTACATTATATTATGATTGTGATTATAGCAATAATTACCACCTCTATTATATGATTTAATTATTTCGTCTTAGTGGTTGCAATAATAGAGATCTGAAAAAATAAAAACACAATTAATGAAAGAAAACAAAACCTATTTGTGGAATAGAGTTTTTTTGTGTAACTATTTACCCTAGATAATATACCACAGGTAGAATATTTAACATAGAATATGTTCAACACAAGATTTTGAAAATAAATATGTCACGAAGTGAGATAAATTTATAGTCATCATCTAGTTTGGATTTCGTAAGCCTGCACCCAAATGATCACAGATTTTGTGTTAACAATTAGTGGATCAGTCTGTTTTTAGCTCTGAACAAGTAGACTGGATTAGGATAACTATTATACAGAAGTAGGCCTGTGTTTTTCCTCTTTGGTTTCAGTTTTTTTTCTTTTTTTTTAGATATTGGGAGGTTAACAAAAAACAGTATTCATTGTGCTTGACTATAATGACTGGAACAAGAGACTTAGTGTTGGAAAGACTCACTTAATATTTGGAGGAAACTCTGATTGGAATAACATTCTTCTGGTTATAACTGTGCTTTTTTTCCATATAAATATTTGGGGAATTCTTTGCTTTAGAAAGACTGAAGAAATTCAGTTATAGGAGTAGACACTTTCTGCTGTTTCACAAAGAAAAATATAAATATGTAAGATAAGCAGAGGTTTTCTATTTGTTCCTGTTTCTCTGTCTTACTTCCCCTCCTGTGACACTGAAAAAAAAATCCCATTTATATAAGTATTAAACTCATAGTAGAAGAAATGTCATAGGCACATTCTTAAGCTCATGAATTCATTATCACACATATTCAGGCTGGCGATGTGAGATGTAATGTCCTTTTCTCTGAGGTGGCCCCCAAAGATACACTCCACTGTCAGGATGATTTCATTTAGACCCAATCTCCCCAGATTGTGGAGTGTTGCAGATGAGTACCTCTGTTCTCTCCACATTTCCCTTCCTGACTGACTAGAGACTGTAAATGTTATTAACTTTGAAGTGTCTATTTATGTCTCTCTACAGACTGTCACCCTCCCCCCGATCCAGCAAAGGTTGGGATTTTAAGTTTGCACATTGGAAACAGCCTGTTAAAGTCTTTTCAAGCTTGGAACAACAGTCCCACTGCACAACACATCAGGAGGGGCTGAATGTGAACATCAGCCTTCTTTCTGCCCAAACAGTAGCAAACTTCTCAAACTTCCTGGCTGTATTTCAGTACAGTCGTATCTTTTACACAACCTTTGATTTTTTTTTTTCTCACTATTTTATTATCTTAAAGTTTGATGGTTTTCTACCCCAAATGTTCTTCAGCAGCAGCATAAAAAATTCTCAGAGAAACTTGAAGACACACCCTATGAAAACACTCTGGATTTACAGAATTCGTTTGGGACGTGTGGGAGTGGGCTTGATTTTAGATATTAAAGTGAATTCAAACTCCTTGTGATTTCTTCACCTAAATACTGGACACTTCAAGATTGTAGTCTCCAATGATTCTAACCATAACCACCGCTAACTGTGGCAGCACATGGAACTACCTTGGCTCCCTTGGATCCAGAAATGGAAACTAGAGAACAATGAAACTATCCTACCAGCTTCTGGACTGTTATTACATCAGAAACAAATAAGCTTCTAGTTTAAGTGATTCCAACTTGGGGAATTCTCATAATAGCACAATAACTAATGCAATTCATAAGAAAACTGAGTAGAGAAAAATAACTCTATGGATTGTGCCTAGTGTTTGAATGAAGGCAGGAGGGATATGCCTACAAGGACCTGGGGCTGGGGCGGGGGACCAGGACTGCAGACCAAATCAGTAAGGGTGTGTGGTCTTATAAATTGTGAAGCTTGGTTTTCACTGACTTTGGGTTTGGAAATTGAGCTGTTGGGAGTTGGCTCTTCCAAACCTGTCATTGATGGCAGGTTGTACATTGTGTTGTGACACTTCTTGTGTCAGTCCCATCTTCTCAACTAGATTGTTGATTCTCTGAAGGCAGGTTCTGTGCGTGCCACTTTGATATCACTAACAGTGCCAAGCTTGTGTTTTCCTTTTAGTAGGAGCTCAGTAAGTAATAGTTTCTTGATTCACTTAAGTGGATCATATGCACATTAGAGCCAGAATTAAAGAAGTATAAATAGCCAAGCATAATTAATGTGTTTCTCATCTGTAGAACGGAAAAGAAACAACTTGCAAGATCCTCCATTTCAGCCTTAATTTTATAGGCGAAGTGAAAGTCACTCAGTCTTGTCTGACTCTTTGTGAGTCCATGGAATTCTCCAGGCCAGAATACTGGAGTGGGTAGCCTTTCCCTTCTCCAGAAGATCTTCCCAACCCAGGGATCGAACCCAGGTCTCCTGCATTGCAGATGGAGTCTTTACCAGCTGAGCTACAAGGGAAGCCCAGGAATACTGGAGTGGGTAGCCTATCCCTTCTCCAGGGGATTTTCCCAACCCAGGAATTGAACCGGGGTCTCCTGCATTGCAGGTGGATTCTTTACCAGCTGAGCTATGAAGGAAGCCCAATTCTATAGGCAAGGAAACTGAAATCTACGAAGGTGAAGTGACTCACTTAGGGTCAGGTAGTTAGCAACAAACCTAGTTGGGGGCACTAGTACCCAAACCCTCTGTCTTTTAAGAATCACGTTTACTCTAGCTGTGGCTCCAATTAGAAGCTGTTCACAAGATTAACTAGCAGGTATGAGACTAGCCTCTTCTGTCCTTCACTTTTAAATGGTCATACTTATAATAAAATATATTTAAAGGGAAATTCTTTTTAATTTTTAAGAAGGAGAAAGTGATTTTTTCAGAGTAGTTGTAATCTGACTACAGGATTTTTTAGGAAGATACATTTTTATTCCTCTGGAAAAGGTACTGGTTAATGGGTTATTACTTGTTTTTACTTAACTAGATGCTTTGGGAGAAAATCTAGGACTCTAAGAAGTATCCTTAAAGCAAAAGAGACTCCTGTAACTTTTATACTGCAGTTGTTATTCAGTTGTGTCCGTCTCTGCATTCTCATAGACTGCAGCATGCCAGGCTCCTCTGTCCTCCGCTATCTCCTGAAGTTTACTCAGATTCATGTCCACTGAGTCGGTGATACCATCTAACTATCTCATCCTCTGCATCCCCCTTCTTTTACCTTCAGTCTTTCCCAGCATTAGGGTCTTTTCCAATGAGTCAGTGCTTTGCATCAGGTGACCAAAGTAATGGAGCTTCAGCAACAGTCCTTCCAATGAATATTCAGGATTGATTTTCTTTAGGATTAACTGGTTTGATAGGACTTGCAGTTCATAGGACTTGCAAGAGTCTTCTCTGGGACCACTGTTTGAAACCATCAGTTCTTCAGTGTTCAGCTTCCTTTATGGTCTAACTCACATCCATACATGACTACTGGAAAAACCATAGCTTTGATTATATGGACCTTTGTCAGCAAAGTGACCAGGATGCCTAGGTTAAAGGATGTAAAGGATTTGGGAAATTTTCAGAGGGAGTGTCAGATGAACTCATAATAAAAAATATTCAAGATAGAGTTCAGTAATAGACTAATAGTAGAGGTCCAGATAGTATCACTTCAAACTCTTGGGAGTTCTAGATGATATCATGTGCAACCATAATGAAAGGCTCCCACATAATGTAAAGCTATAATTTAGAACTCAGTATTTCACAATGTACCCTGCTATCTCTTTAGTGGGCTTTGTGTTCTGGAAAGTATCACAGTGCATTAAGGAAACAATGAACTGTTACTTGAATGGATTACCTCTGAAAGGCTCTTCAAAAATCCCCACTAGGCCTTTATTTCTCAGAGACTAGCTTAGCTCATATCAATACTCATATGGATCCCAAAGCTTGATAGTGAAGGATGTGGTTTGCAGTTTTAAAAAATTAAACATGGATGCCTCCTGGAAAATGAGTAGATGGGATGGGGATAGTGGGGCAATGCTAAGGAGAGAGAATCAGTGGGTACACAAAACCTTAAACTTCATCTACTTGGTAAGGAAAATTGTATTCTGTCATTCAAAGTTTCAGGAAAATTAGGTATGCTCTGACAATGGTTTTTACAGATATAAGCATGTCTAAATGAAATCTAATTATGTAAATGGTAAAGTGTTTTCTAATTTTCTTTCTCATTCCATCAGTAAACTTTGGTCTAGTAGCACTGAGGTTCAGTATGATCTTCAGAATAAATTAATTTACAATTAAATATATGGTTGTATAGTACAGTTCAGTGACTAAACTAGATAATAGGTTAAACAGGGTACAGGTTTTGATTTTCACTAGTAGGCTTATCCCTAAGATGGGCCAGATGTCCTAGCAAACATGGGTTAACAAAGACTCAGGAGCTCCCAGTGGCAGAGAGATCGCTTACAGCAGAGAGGGAGATTTGCTTTTCTTTCTTTTCCTGTGGACTGATCCCGTCCTGGCTGCCAGTGTATGTCAGCAAGTTCACAGGCTTTAATTCATTGTAAGCCCCAAGTTATTGCACACCAGCACACTTCCAAGAAAAGAGATGTCACAGAAATCCATGTTACATAATAGGACACCAGGATTAATCAAATCTTGTTACAGCAGTACTATCCCATAGTAATTAGACTGATCCTATCAAGACTCTTGGCACTGTAGTGACATTTCCTGTATTATTTTATTCTGTAGGACATCCTTCTTCACAAAGCTTTATCTTAGGCTCTCTGTGAGATATAGAGATCTGGCAGAAAGGACCAAGGCTGGAATGACATTTTAGACCTTCTAAACACTTGCTTTTTTTTTTCTTAAGTGTGAAATCAGCATAATGGTGTTATTATACTGTCATTACAGCTGAGGGCTACTGACTCTCAGTGTTACGTCATGGTTCTCTAAGCCCGGGAGTAGCTCAGAGGACCCAGACGTATGGGTGTGAATCAGGAAAGAATTTGAGGTTTTAGTACCCCAAGAAGAAGGTCATGTTGGAGATATCTCAGTTGCCTTTTCAGGATGAATCCAAGTTAATAGATTCTGGATGGCTGGGAGTTCAGTAATATGTCTTGTTATCCAATTCCTTCTCCTTTATCTTTCAATCTTAAGAGATCTAATCAACCTCCTCAAAGCTTAGTGTCCTAGTACAGCTGCAGTTTTATTATGCTCATGGATTCTGTGGGTTGGAAATTCAGAAAGGGCAAAGGGCTCTTCTTTGTTTCACAGCATTTGAAATGTCTCAATCATCTAGAGGTGTCTTAAGTGGCTGAGGCTGGATTAGCTGGGGTTGGGGATCCACTTCCAAGGTGGCTTCTTCACTCACATGTCTTGACACCTGGTTGGGATGGGTTGAAGGATCCATCATCAGCATGGCCTGTTGACTTGAATGTCTATTAGTGGCCTCTCCAGTTTGGCAGTCTGAGGGTAATTGGATTTCTAACACAGAGGCTTGGGCTCCATGGTAAATAGTCTAGCAGACGACATGGAAGCTGCATGGTCTTTTATGACCGAGCCTCCAAGATCACCAGCAACACTTCTGGGATTCTTTATAAATCAAAGCAGACACATGCCTTCCAGACACAGATCCAAGCTCCTGATAGGAGGAATGTCATAGAATTTGCAGCCATGTTTTAAAATTTCCACATGGGGTTCCAGGTAGGTCAGGGAAATCTCCAAGCACCTTTGGTGACTGTGGATAGCGCAGCCTATTCACGAACTAATCTGTTTCTTTTCTAATCCTACCTTAAGGTAGGGGATTGTCCTTGTGTACTAGTTAGGGTAAAGCCTGAGTTATTGAAACTCAGAATAGTTTCAATAACTCAGACAACCCAGAAAGTGACTCAGATAAAACAGAAGTTTATTCTCCTCCATATAGCAGTCCAGATGTAGGTCGTGAGATCCAGGGTAGTTAGGTAGCTCTGATCCATAAGGTCATTTGGAGAGTCAGATTCCTTGCATATGGTTGTTTCATCATTCCTCAGTGTGTTGTCCTCTTACATGTTGTCAAGTGCAGCTTATTGTCACCAGGTTTGCATTCTAGCACATGGGAAAGGGCAAGAGAAAGGGAAGGTAAACAACTTCCTTTTAAGAAAGTGACAGAGAAGCCTGTTATAGCACAAGGAACTCTACTCAGTACTCTAATGACCTATAAGGGAAAAAAGTATTTAAAAAAGTAGATGTATATATATGTATAATGAAGTCACTTTGTAGTACACCTGAAACTCACACATTGTAAATCGGCTATACTCCAATAAAAATGAAAAAAAAAAAAAAAAAGGAGTTACATATATCACTTCCATTCATAATCCATTGACAGTGGTTTTATAATATGGATATTCTTAGCTGCACAGGAGGCTGGGAAACGTAGTCTCCACTTCAGTGTCCATGAGCCCTGATAAAGTTGTGTGTTCCTGGAGTCCTATTACTAAGAAGAATGGAGGACAATTTAATAGTTTCTGTCACCAGCTTTTGAAACATCCTTGGTACATTTGTCAGAAAGAGGTTGACAAACTTCTGTAAATGGGAAAATAATTAATATTTTAGGCTTCCAGGCCATAAGGTCTGTGTCTCTATTCATTTTCTATTGCTGCTGTAACAAATTACCATGAACATGGTAGATTAAAACAACAGAAATTTTTCTTAAAGTTCTGTAGGTCAGAAATCTGACATAGATCTCAGTGGGTTCAAATCAGGGCTTCATTCCTTCCTGGAGGCTCTAGGCAAGGGTTGGTTTCCTTGCTCATTTGGGTTGTTGGCAGAATTCTGTCTCTTGCATACAGTCTCCTGCATCTCAAAATCAGCACTGGACCTTGATTTCTCCTCATGCTGCCATCTCTCTCATTGGTCACAACTGGAAAAAAATTTCCCACTTTTAAGGACTCGTGTGATTATTTTGGTCCATGTAAAGTAACACATATATGAATTCTGGGTATGTAGACACTTTCAAGGGCAATCATTCGACTCATCCATTATAGCTTAAAATAGTCAAAGACAGCCTGTAAATGAATGGGCATGGTTGTGTTAGAATAAAACTTTATTAACAAAAATAGGCAGTGGGTTGGATTTGGCCATGGACTGTAGTTTGCCACCCCTCTTTCAAGAATATGGAAACAGGTTGTTGACTTAGGCCTTGCAGTCAGCCAGAAAGCTTCTCTGTCCACCAACCAGGCAGTTAGGTATGCCGTATTTTGTGTTATATCATGACAGCACTCAGTTGCTTCTGGTAAAGCCACCTTTGCACTGAATTGTAATTTCTTCCTTCAGTGTCTGGTTTTTGCGCCCAGATTGTGAGCACACTGAATGCAGGAACTTTGTCTGATTCATTTTTTATCTTCTCTAGTGCTTAACAACATCCAGCGCTTAGTAAATGCTCAGTAAAGAAAGGAAACCTTATGTAATGGCTAAAAGAGGGAGGCATGGACTAAAACACACACACAAATACAAATTTTTTCATATGCTGGGGAATGTTTTCTCTGGACAGACCTTCAATTTTGAGAAGTTTTGACTGTTTGGGTTTTACTCTGCAATTAAGTCTGATACTTGTGAGTTTGCATATAGACTTCTGGAGATAGATCTTAAGAAAAAAGTTTAAAACCAATTTTTTGTTGCCTTAATGAAAAATGAAAGGGCAAAGCCAGAATTATACATTAGCTGGTGGAGCCAGTAGTATGCATTTGACAGACATTTAATTTCGGCCTGCTTTTGCCAAAATAACAATGTGACCATAAGGAAATTTGCAAATGGAAATGACATTTTCCTGAGTGTTTTCCCAGACATTGGACTTCAGTATGGGTTGAAAAGTGCACAGAAAGGTTTTTGACCTGCCAAGCCATGAGTTCAGCTATTGTAGGATAAACACAAAACTGATGACATTAACAACATCTGAGGCTGAAGTGGACCAGGAATTCATCTTTACCTTATTTACATGGAGTGTTCTCACACTCACAGCCCACAGCTAAAATAAGAACTTTATAGGTGTGTAGATATTTGGGGTCTTTCACTGAAAGTCACTTTATATGTAAAGTATCACAGGAACAACTTCTTTCATCCCAGATGTTCAATGAAATTAAGAAACACAGAGGGAACTTCATTCAACAACCGAGGACCTGTCAGGCTGGGACCTCAGCATGGATGCTTATTAAGTTATATAACTGGGTTAGATATGGCCATAAGGCTACTCCACCCAGTTGAATTTGGCTCAGATCTGTTAGGCAAATTGAAGGAAAAGAACCTCAATTCTTAGTATGAATGTTACGCATTTAAAGAGCTTGCTTACACTTCTATTTCCACTCTAAGGTCTAGAATTCGCTGAATTCTCTGCATCTAAGAGAACCTTTTGAACACTCCACCTCCATCTTTCTGCTTTCCTGGACTCCGTCAAACAAACCTTTTTCCCTCAAATTATGGTCAGTGGGACAGAAAGCGTGGCCACTGAATCATTGCACTTGCTAATAAGAACATTAAGATATCAGACCAAGCACAAGCTTTCTGAGCCTGCCCGTAATTCTGACATCAAACCACTAAAATTGTGTTTTGGAGCACATCCCTCCAATGAACAATAGGGCCTTGCCCAAGTCATAAAAGCTTTTATGCTGAAACTGTCAACCTCACTGAAGCCTGCATAGACTGTTTCTGTTCTTTCTGCTTTTCTCCCTAATATGTTAGGATGACTTGTACAGAAAATGAAAACCAAACCTCTTACAAAAAAAAACCCCCATAACCCCACTTGATATAATTTAATTTACTCTTCCCAAGACTGTATTACCTACCAGCCAGTCCCTTAACTCCTTCTGGAAATTTGGCATGAAATCAGTATTTTCTCTGGCACAGCTCAGCCCTGTGCTTTGCAGGGCATGCTATGCATGCCATACCAAGCTCTCTCCTCTGCTTTCCCATCATCCAAAAAGTCTCGAAAGTGTTACTTATTAGACCTGGACATTATGGTAGGTAACTGTTTGAAGGCCTGTGCTCAGTATTGGCGGGCCATGCTGATTTAAAAGCATTTGCCTTTTCAAAAATATCCTCTAACAATTTCCTACCACTTTTAGTCTGATTTCACCTTCTGTGGCAGGCTTTACATTTTTATTATTTATGAGCCTAGGTGATTTTTTATAAAGTAAATGCAATAAAAGTAGAGATCTGTTAGGTTTTTGTCTTTGTAAGATTGTTTCCTGTTATGGGCTGAATTGTGTCCTCCCCACCTTCCAAATTCATGTGTTGAAATCCTAACTTCTAGTACCTCAGAAGGTGACTATTTTTGGAGATAGGGCCTTTGAAGAGGTGTTTAAGATAAAATGAGGTTCTATGGGTGGGCCCTAGTCCAACATGACTGATTCTGTATAAGAGATTAAGGTACAGACACACACACACACACACACACAGGGAATACCATGTGAAGACACACAGCTAAAAGAGAGTCACCTGCAACCCAAGAAGAAAGGCTCCAGAAAATAAAACCAACTCTGCCAACAACTTGATTTTAGATTTCTAACCTCTAGAACTATGAGGTATTTGTTATGATAGCCCTAGCAAACTAATGCATTTACTGTCAATTTCGTTCTTTTTTCCTAACGAACATTGATCATGCCTTTAATGTTCCTAGATTATACCAGAAAAGATCTGGGCAGCATGTGTGGGCCATAAGGAAGTGAAATGATCTCATGTAGCTTCTGCATG
Organism: Dama dama; assembly: GCF_033118175.1. NCBI lineage: Eukaryota > Metazoa > Chordata > Mammalia > Artiodactyla > Cervidae > Dama > Dama dama. Next base: position 24,316,305 of record NC_083713.1, read on the forward strand.
CAGCAGAGTGACCAGAAATTTCTATCATTAATAGTGCCATTCCAGTAACAATGACCTTAAACCATCACCTGATAGATGATTGGTTTGCATGTGACTTTTCTGAACAGTAAGTTTTATAGAATGAGTTACAGAGTGCTGCCCTGGGGCACAGATCTGAATCAGGAAGCTCAGAGGACCATGTTTGTAACACATGTTTGGCCCAGAGAGTGCTTTTTTTTTTTAAAGCCACATAAAAATAGAAATTTCTTACTGCTCTTAAAATTTTGGAATGTTTATCCTACTTCTCTGTGGACAAAACTGAGCAAAACTGAGCTTCCTCCTCAGTTGGATGCTACTTTGTGTGGAGTGCTGTAGCTATCTCACCCCTCCCTACACTGGTCACTTCAGCCTGTCAGCTTTACTTATTGCCCGAGCTGCCTGGTCCAGATAATGGAAATAAACAGATTAGTGACTCCTAGATGATGGATTTTGAAGATCCTTACTGAAAAAGGTGTTCAGAGGTGAAAAGTATTTGAGAAGCTCAACAGCCTTTTTAACATATTTACTTGCAGATTTTCCATGTGCATTAATAGACTGAAAGACCTGAGGAGTTCTACAATAGAGAAATCCATTTAATTTTGGTCTGCAGCATTTCCCATTCCTATTTGACTAGAAACTCCCATTTCTTTGATTAACATTTATTTGTCATCCTTCTGTGGAACACACTTTGGGAAATGCTGAAATGGATTCTTATAATCTGGTCCTATCTGAAGGCACGAGAATGAAGTGGAAAATTAGAATTCTATAAACTACTAAGTAATTTGTGTATTCATAAAAGAATAATTGAGTACATATGAAAATGTAAAGTTGCCTTATTAAGGAGCAGTATTATTTAGTGGGGCTTCCCTTGTGGCTCAGCAGTAAAGAATCCGCCTGCCAATGCAGGAGACGTGGGTTCAAATCCCTGGATCTGGAAGATCTGTGGAGAAGGGAATGGCAGCCCACTCCAGCGTTCTTGCCTGGAGAATCCCATGGACAGAGGAGGCTGGTGGACTACAGTTCATGGGGTCGCAAAGAGTCAGACGTGACTTACCAACTAAACAGCAGCAACATTATTTTTGTGATGCTATTTAATGCACCCAGGAAATCTGCATAAATGACCACAAGCCGTCAAATGCACAACCAGCGTTATCTAACATGTGTGACAGTCTTTAGAAACGTTTAATGTTTTGCTCATTGTGAAAAGGAGGTTTCAGCTTTGAGATTCCAATTACTTTTGTTGTGCTCCAGTGTCTTTGTTATTGCCAGGATGAATGCATCACTCTCCTCATATTTCAGGTTAATGATCTGATTGGACTGTAAACATTTTGTTAGACAAAACTTACACCCATTATACTTGCAGTCATTTAAAACAAGGAATATGTGCAAATGAACCCAGATATCCTTCTGTATTAGCTATCTTATTAGAGTAATAATGTGCTAATCCTGATTTGCATGTTCAACTAAATGATTGCAAACAGTTTTTGACACGTAAATTCATGGCTGTTCTATGTGCTTCCACTGAGTTTGGTGAAAACGAATTGGTCTATTTGAGTTATCCTCCTTTGATTTCTCCAAGAAAATCAATATAATAAAGTAATTCTTTCCTGCCATCCTCTTCTTTGCTAAGCTCTTCTGAGAACAGTCAGAAGGTGTTTTTCTTTCAATTATTTCAGGCTTGTTTGCATTAAATCCTTTCCAACAGGCGCCAGTAAATGTGTTCTCTTAATAAGGATGTCTCCCTTTGAAATAAGCTAAATAAAATTTTACATTTAAGGTGAGTAAGAACCAGTTATGGAGAAAATTGCTCAATATCTGTTCTATTCTAATTCCTTTTTCCATGCAAAGCATGCTGCAGCTCTGTATTGAGGACCAAGTGTGATGATATGACATGCATAATTCATGCTTCTGGCCTTCTACACACACTTATTTTTTTCATCAGAATTCCACATATTTAGATAAGGTCAAAGGTTTTTCTTTATGGATATCAATTAAACTTATTTTTAAGGAATATGACATAAAATATGTGGGTATTTTATTCTTCAGAAGAATGCTTGATTGTGGTAGTCTCACAATACAAGATTTTTCATGTTGATAGTTTAGATTTTGTTTACTTTGTGAGTGTTTGCTTGGTTTTGTTGGATGGCAGGACCCCATTATTTAAGTGGCTGACGTCCTGGTTTGTATGGGTGTCTAGCATGAAAGCTTGTGTATTTATTAGGAATTAAGGGACAATCATATCACTCAGTTCCCAAAGAGTTCATCATTTTGTGGAATTTCTTATATGGTTCACTTTGCTAAAAATGGCATTTTATTTTTATGTTTAATTAATTTTTATTGGGTTATAGTTGATTTACAATGTTGTGTTAGTTTCTGTTGTTTAATGTATATTTGTAGTTATATATATATAAATATATATACACATATATATATGCATACACACACACACACACACACACACTCTTTTTAGGATTCTTTTCCCATATAGACATTACAGAGTATTGAGCAGAGTTCCCTGTGCTATACAGTAGGTCTTCATTAGCAATCTATTTTATATATAGTAATATGTACGTATCGATCCCAATCTCCCAATTTATCCCTCCTCCACCTTCCTTCTTGGTTTACCATAAGTTTGATTTCTACATCTGTGACTCTGTTTTTATGTTTTGTAAGTAAGTTCATTGTACAAAAAAATGGCACTTTAATTATAAGAAGAGCACATCAAAATCTTCCACTATGTAAAGTCTGTTTCCTATTCTCTTTTTTCAGCTCTGTTCTCTTAATCCTGTTATAGCTTTTCATACCTCATTAAAGTCTTTTCCATCTGGATGGCCACAGTCATTTCCAACTCAGTATGTCTATAACTACATCTATCGCCTTCCTCCCTAAGTCAGTTTCCACCATGTAATGAGTGGCACAAGCCGGAACCCTGAGTGCCATCTTCAATTCCTCACTCTTCTCTGCTTGAAACATCCAGACGACAGCCAAGTCCCGTCCGTTCTGTTTTCTCAATATCCGTCGAGTCTGTCCTCTTCTACTTAGTTATCTCTCATTGGCACTTCCCGGCCCGAGATGCCATACTTGTTTTCCTGAATTACTTTTACTTCCCACTCACACATGTGTGCATGGCTCCTGCCCCTGAACACACACTGAAACATCTAAGCCTGCTTGTCCAAGTAGTCACAGGGGACTGCAGAGAACTCCTCGTCTGGTACGTTCCCCATCCAGCCTTCTCCATTAATTACATTTCTTGAGTGTCTGCTATGGGGAGTGGCTATTAGGGGCTATGAAGAATGTAAGAAGAAGTTATGATCTTTGTCTACAGATAATCTCAATAATCTAGTCAATTTTTCTGGAGGGTGCTTGGGGGTGGGATGCAGTGAAAATCACTGATTATGTTTTAGCCACCATGGCAGTATTTTTGCATTAATACTCTTGTTGGAAAAAAAAAAAATCAAAGGGAGCCTATGGCCTTTAAAATGTTCTTAATTTGCTACCTACTACTGCTCAGTAATACTCTCAAGAATAAATTTTGATCTTTGAGATTAGGATTTCAACAGTGAGGGTAGCATCTGATTTCAAGGAACATCCAAAGGTCAGCGCTGTACTCAGATTGCTTCATTTCTGTTCTGGTGATCTGGGGATTATAACTCCCTGCCTCATTCTGTTTCCTCCTCAAGATCACTCAGGTATAGCTATATCAGGGGGAGGAGGATTTGGGGGTCACTTTGTATAATTCATTCCTCCCTGAGATACCTTCTGAATAACAATGGGGTTTCCTGAGGATCCTGGACACATAATGTACACCGTCAGCCTTTAATATATACCATTTCTTCCAGATGGTTTTTGAGTTGTCAGAGGAAGTTTTATATCTACAGAGTTGTCAGCTTCCCCATCTCTTCCCTGCATTTTGACACCCTGTGGCCCCCTCCCTGTCTGCTCTGTGCTCAGGATTCTGGGAGTGGAGCAGCACTGTTGCCATTAAACAGGAGCAGATAACTCAGATCAAATCTCCATGGTAAATCGACTTCTCAGCATCTGGTGCTGTTCCTTTAATGAAGCCTTTTTCTCACCATGATGTGAATCCATTAGACACCAAGAAACTGGAGTATGTAAAAGATTCTGTTTATCTGGCCCTTCTCAAAGGTACTGTCTGTCATCATAGATGTCTGCAATAAATATAGCAACAGCATCACAGAATGTGTGAAGCGATTAGATTTATGAGGTACATAAACTGCAAAGCTTCTAATAACCATAATTCCTAACTTCAATCATAATACCTGTATTAGTGTCATGTTTTCCAGAGGACTTTATGTTCCTAAAAATATCTTAATTGTGGTTACCATATTTACCCTATAATTCCTTTAACTTAAAAGTGAAAGGGCTCTCCCAGAGATGAAGCCAGAGGAAACCGCCCACCCTTCCGTATTGTTTATGTGGGCAGTGGGGCAAGATGGATGGCCCATCTTGCATGTTTTGCAATTAAATTAGATGAATCTCCTTGGAAAAAAAAGAGAATCCACACTAATAAGGAACAGCTGATGACAAAATCAAATGTGGGGGTGGGGAATAAAGGGTGAGATCTTAGTCTTCGTCCCCACTCTCCTACCCCCCCTGATTCGAGGGAAATTCTGTCTGAATGCTTTTAACATGCTCTCCTTCTAATTATTTGCCATTACTTGAAAAACCTTTGAAAGGATGCTAACTATCTGTCTGTTAATATTTTCCTTTTGACCCAGGCCTGAGATACTAGTTCAGGTGCTTGAGACAAGATTCTTGACCTGTGAAGTCTCTCTTTGACTTTTAAGGATAAAGGAAGACAGACCCTCTTGTGTTTGCTTAGAATATACACACACAGTTTTTTAGCAATTTCTGAACTCAAGCAGAAAAGACGTCTTGTCATTATTCCATTCAAAACTTGGTCATTTGGTCTTGCTCTTCACAGTGCAATTCTTTCAAGTCCACTTCAAGGATTGACTGAGTGCAATGGCTATTTTTGCATCTTTGCAGAATCTGGCAGATTTGAAGGACGCCCCAGATGTAGCTGCTGAAAGATGATGTCATACCTGTATCAATGAGTTTAAGACTCTGACAGGTGACCTGGTGGACCTTGGCCAGAGACAGGGGGACTTGCCTAGTGGATTTAAAAGAAAATATTTTTCTGAATAGAGACAGAATATAAGCTTATCTTGTAACATTCAAATAATAGAGATGTATAAATACATAATTTCACTCTCTAAATATAACCACTGTTAACAGCTTGATGTATATCATTTCAGGCTCTTTCCTAGTAATATCCAAATATGTTGTTATTTTACATAAATGGAATAGCACTGTACATGCTGTTTTATGACTGTCTTTTAATTTAATAATATACCATGGATACTTCTCTGGGGAAGTGAATACACATCTGTCTCAATCATTTTTAACTCTTTTTCTGGCATTTCAGAGCATAGTTGGATCATAATTTATTTACTGTTCCCTTTCTGGTGAGTATTGAAATGCCTTCAATTTTTTGCTCTTACAAATAATGTTTCTAAGAACATCTTGGTCCATGTATCTTTAGACGCTAATGAGAGTATTTCTGCAGGATAAATTCCTAAAAGTGAAATGAAAATATTTACAGTTATTATCAAATTTATACATATTCATATAGGTTAGAAAGTTGTTTTAAAATTGTGTATTTGTTTCTAGTTTTACCAGTTAATATATGAAAATGATGCTTCTCCATACTCCAACATGGGAATTAGTCCTTTCATTTAAGTTTAAGCTCGTCCTTTGCTCTTTGCTAGGTGCTCAGATAAAACTATTTCATTGTTTTAATTTGCTATTCCTTGGATTAATAATGATATGAATGATCTTTTCATGTAGGTATATATGTTTTTTCTTTTCATTATTCTTTATTCATATCTTTTACTATATTCTATCAGGGTTTTCCTTTTTTCCTTATTAAATCATAACTTTTTATTATATAATATGTTCACTATAGAAGATGGAAATAATTGTCTAAGTGTTTTATTTATTTCTTAATCCTGTTTATGGTGTGCTCTATCAAATAGACACTTTATATTTTTTGATAAAATCTGTCAATTTTATCCTTTATGATTTTTTACATTTGTGTCCTGATAAGGAAGATATCTTCCATTTTAAGATGATAAACATGCTCTCCTATATTTACTTCTAGTAATTATGTAGTTTTTAAAATATGTTGAAAATTCTAATAAATCATTCATTTATAAAAATAAAATAGATAAGAATGGAACCTATTGTTTCTCTTCAAATGGTTAGTAATAGCTTTTACACTATTTAATGAGTCAGCCCTCTTTGCTAAATTTAAATGCTATACTTAATAGTTACTAAACATCCATATATTCATAGATTCATTTCTACATTCTCTGTTCCATTCTCTCCATACCAATACCATGTTGTTTTAGTTATAGTTCCTTTAAAATTTATTTGAATCTGGTAGGACAAATTCCCCTCTTACTATATCTTAGTTTCAAAAATTTCCCAGGTGTCCTGTGTTTACTCTTTCAGATTAACTTCACTATCCATTTGTAAGCGTTGACTAAAATTGAAATTGTTGAAATCTTATTAGCATACAGTTTGCTTTAGGAATTGCCATTTTCTTCTAAGGGCATTACTCTGTGTTCCCTTACTGAGTTGTGACTAACTGCTGTCCACAGATGTGTGTGTGTGAAGCTGGCAGACAGAAACAACGTAGGCTAAAAATGTGGGTTTTGAGAAAGGTCATATTTTGATTGGCTAGAAAATGACAGATAAGTCAAACACGAGTGATTTGGGAGAATGGAAAAGAGCATAGATGGAAGGGGATTTCCCTACTGGCTCAGATGGCAAAGAATCTACCTGCAATGCAGGAGATCCAGGTTTGAGCCCTGAGTCAAGAAGATCCCCTGGAGGGCAGGGCAACCCACTCCAATATTCTTGCCTGAAGAATCCCATTGAGAGAGGAGCCTGGAAGGCTATAGTCCATAGGGTCGCAAAGAGTCAGACACGACTGAGTGACTAAGCAGATACACACATAGATGGAAGGAGGGAAGTCCAGAGTAAGTACATGGTGATGAGTATAGAGGGTGAAAAGTGAGAAGGATGGACTGAAGGCAGGATGAGAAACATTGAATTTTGGCTGCCTGGGCAGGGAAGTCTAGGGGGCTGGAGTAGATTCTACAGTCTCCTTCCTGTTGGGCCAGGCTGCGCGGAACTTGCTGAGGGCTGGCCAAGTGACTCTGAGCATGAAAGCCAGAGTGAGGATGGGCCTGGGGACATGGAGGTGAACAAGGTGTCCTTTTGCCTGTGGTCTGAGTGCTTGGCTAGGAAGAATGTTGAGTTCACTCATCACAGGGAGAAATGAGAGTAAACGGTAAAGTGAGTAAAGTGGGCAAGCAAGAGGACCCAGATCAGAACCCAGAGTAGGAGCTGGATAAAGCTCTGCCAAGGGACACAGGCCTGGTGCAAATGGATCCAGCTGGAACACTCCAGTCAGGAGCTTAGTTAGGAGCATTTCTGATTGTGGGGACCTTGTGAAGTCCTCCTGTCTCTCTCCCATACTTCCTACTCCCCATTTTCTGGGGCCTGCTATGGGGCTACACTTATGTAGCATAACTTGTCCAGTCTAGCTGGACCTGATCTGTGCAGTGGACACTTGACCAAAGCTGGGCCACGTACTCACTTCCTAAGGAGAGTTGGCATTGACACATAGGAAACAGATGGATCTTTCTTGAAGCACCTGCATTTTCAGTAGATAAATCCCTGAAGGTTTTGGTGGCTGTGCTTCAGCATGAAGACTGAGACATTGAGAAAAGCAATCCATTTTGTAGAAGAATAAAACATAGTCACAGAAAGAGCAGAGACCAATCTTTCCAGCTTATTTTTGAGACCAAGTTGCATTCTGTACTTTGAACAAGATGAGATATCCTGAATCACCTCTTTCATAGAAAAGCTGGCTAGACTGCATTTATGTTACATAGAGTCCTAGAGGTCTTAAATAATACAGGCACTAAGGAAGCTGGGCTGGTGAAGTTATGAATTTCCTTGTTAATAAAAAGCCATGGTCTAAATTAAAGGACTGAAACATCATTGAGGAAATTCCAGAAAGCAAGCATTCAGCAGGTTAGATCTAGAAATGGCACTTAGGATTTTGCAGTCAACTAGGTCAGTCTTGGCAGGAGGGGATGGGGTGCAAAGAGCACTGGGCAGAGAAGGAGATAGTCAAGCCCAAGACCATGGAACATTAACCTTGAGTTAACCTTGGACCAATTCTGGTCCAACCAGAATTGCTGGACCTCTCTTGATAAAATAGGGCAGTTGTGCCTGCTCTATGGTCCCTGCCAGGAATTTTTTGAGATGTGTGGCAGGGACCAGGTGCACCCAGTGGGTTGTAAAATACTATTTCCATGCAAATCATTGTTGTAGCCACCTTGCAGGACCTGTGTTATAACGTGTCACTCTTTGGGGTCAAGTGCTTACAAGCGCAGTAGCTGACTGATCTGTGCTCATGGGATAATTGGAAGGAGAATAAGAGGTGGAGGGTGGACCAGGGGCATGACAACTCCAGGACGTGCCATCCTTACTCTAGTTAGTGGGACCAGTGCCCAGTGGGACACCACGTGAAACACCTTGTGAATGAGGCCCCTCAGAGTTGTGTGATGTGAAGGTCCTAGTCCCTGGGTCACATCTAAAGAGAATGCCCTCTCGTGCTGGGAGTGCTGGCTGGGAAAGGGACCAGTGGTTAAATATAAAAACAACTCCCAACTGGAGGAATTCCCCTGGCAGCTTCATCACAGCTGTGTTGTCCAAACCTTTGGGGAAAGGCTGAAAACATTAGGAAAAGCATGGGTCTGGCTGGTACTTGAAGCCATGCACCCCATAAACTGTGTCAGCACCCCATAAACATGCCACTTTTAATGACAAGTGCATGTCTCTGTTCACCGCCATCATTTATTCTACTGCAAAATCTCCCGGAACTTTTGTTTCCAGAATTCCTTTTATCTTAACCATTAAACCAGCCTTGGGGAGATATTGAGGTCAGTAGTCCTGGACCTGAGTCATATCTCCCCTGACCTCACCTGAGCAGTAACCTAAAGAGTGACAAAGGCTGTGGAATGATGCTAACAGCCTCACAGAGGCTCCCTGACCAGGCTGGCATATGTGGAAACCTGGACCCATCAGCTATCCCAGAATGGTTTGTGAATGTTTGCCCTGGAATAGGGATATTTTAAAACATCTGCTTTGGTGATAATTAGCATGTGTAGGTGCCTGGAAGGTAGAGGATACATTAAAAATGTGTGCACCATGTGGAAAGAGGGGTGCCAAGCCAAAGATGCACATGAAAATGTGTGATGCTGGAAGCACGGTGTCAGGAGGGCTGAAGCTGGGGAAGGAGCTGGGGTTTGCAAAAAGATCCCAAAGCAAATCAGAGCCCAGTGAAATAAAATATAGCCACCCCACCCCTTAACAAAAAGAACTCAGAAAGAACAACAGAAAGAAATCTTTTTGGCAGTGGGAGCAAAAAGAATAAAAGAATAAGCCCGCTGTTGAGTAGGAAGCCCTGTCCCAGAGCAAACAGGTATGTGTTCTATGTGCTTCTGAGTTTCCTTCAAGGGGAATGTGCTTCAGACAGCGAGGCCCTGGAAGAATGTGGCCAGTGTGCGGCTTTCAGATAAACTCAGGGATTGAGGTGTCCAGGCCCAGGTGATGACTACAGAGCACTGAGGGAAATTAATTTGCTTGTGTGAGGTGGGGGTGAGAGAACTGGTCAGCCATGGTTGAAAAGTCATGGAGGATGGCAGAGGTGTCAGAGGGTTGGAGGATAGTTCTCATTTGATTTCAAAAAAAGAGAATTCTGACACACAAGACCAAGATTGTTGATCCCCTGCCAAATTTTGGAACAGTTTCTCACAAGGTGTGTGAGCTCTTAGAAGTAGAAAAAGGTTTGCTTATTAGGGAAATATATGGGTTCATAAAAATAGTTCATTTCAATGTGATCAAGATCCCTCTTCTCCCTTCTACCTCCTCCTTCTCTCCCTCTCCCTCTCTTTCCAATCCACCCTCTCTTTCAAGTTAGAAGTTGGACAGTTGAGGAAATCCTGAAGATAAACTTACTTGCTTAAAAGGCATTTCATATCTTTAATATTTTTGTGAATAAGATAGAAAAATATGGGAAATATATTTTATATATAATAATTATATCATTAATTAAAACAATATTATATAACCAATATATTGTGTTAGTATATGGCTACTGACATAGACTAAATGTTTGTGCCTCCTCCAGATTCATGTGTGGAAATCTAACCTCCACTGTGATGGTATTTGGAGGTGGGGGGCTTGGGGAGATGATTCGGTCATAAGGATGGAGCCCTCATCATTGGGATTGATGCCCTTACAAAAGAGATCCTAGAGAGCTGCCTTGCATGTTCTGCCATGTGAGACCACAATGAGAACGCAACTTTGTGAACTAGCATTCAGGTCCTTACCAGACACCGAATCCACCAATGCCTTCATCCTGAACTTCCCAGTCTCCAGAACTATGAGGAATAAATGTTTGTTGTTTAAGCCACCCAGGATGGTATTTTGTTATAGCAGCCTAGACAAACTAAGACAGAAATATTATCATATAATAAATATGATATAATATTTCATTATGTTATTGATAACAGGATTAAATTAACACATAATGTAATATTACATTTTCATGCAAAAAAGTAAAACTATCTAAATAAGGTGAAAAATATATATTAAGTAACTAAAGAACAACTTAGTGGATTAGTGTCAGCCAGAGGAAGTAGAATGTAGAGGGTAGGATTTTATAAAATTATCTGGGGAGCTAATTAGAAGTGCAAATCCCATCCACCCAGACCTCTTGTCACCAGGGGCAAGGCCTGGGAATCACCATTTTAAACAGATCTCCAGATGATTCTCAAGCACATTCACAGGTCTGTACCTTTAGACCTGATGTCCCCCCTGAGTTTTGTACTTGTATATCCCACAACTTCCTCAACATGTCCACTTGGATGTTTAACAGTCTGACACATAGCTCGCCCCAAATAGAATTCTTTATCCTCCCCAAACCTCCTTTTCTTTCTGTAAATGGTACCGTCATCCATCAATATGTCTGGCCAAAATCTTGAAGGGATTCCTCTTTCCCCCAAATCCTATATTGGCTTTACCTCTGAGGGAAATCTTGCTTCCGCCACTTCTCACGATTGCCCCCCCACCCCCCGCCCCAAGCCTAATGTAAATCACCATCTCATCTCTGGGCTTCTGCTAACTTCTACTATTACCACCCCAGTCTCCCTGCCTCCACCCTTGCCTCCTATTCCTTCTCCTTAGAACAGCTTGTTTAATCTTTATTACCTTTCAACAGCATCTTACTGCATGGACAACAGATGCCGAATTCCTCATGTTGGCCTCCAAAACCTCAATCTGATTCTTGACTACCTCAGTTCATGACTCAGTCTCTGACTCCCTAGGTGCCAGCTGCCCTGTTTTCTTTTTCATCCTGTGAGCACACCCAGCTTGTTTCTGCCTCAGGACCTCTGCACTTGACCGCCTGTTTCATTGTTCAAGCTTCACCTTATGGGTCATCTCAGAGAAGCCTTCCTGACAACCCCAATTCACTCTCTACTTCATTACTCTTTGATTTTACCACCTAAAATTCTTTATTATCTATTTATTTGCATGGTTGTTGTCTGACTCCCTGACAGAATATAAATCCCATGAATGGGAAATTTACGCCTAGAATGTTGTTTAGCACATGGTAGGTAGTCAATAAATATTTATTGATGAATGAACCACTGATATAACAGACAAGGCTGGACTTTACAATTATCCCTGGATATAAATCTCTACTGCACGTCCAGCTTCCAGCCCAATACCCCTGAGCCTTGTATAAAAACCTGGCTCCTGTGAGATTCTTGCTGTTCTTTGTGCATGTGAGTGTGCATGTGTGCTTAGCCATGTCAGACTCTTTGTGACCTCCTGGACCATAGCCCCCAGGCTCCTTGGTCCATGGAATTTTCTAGGTAAGAATACTGGAATGAGTTGCCATTGTCTACTCCAGTTGCTGTCCTTCACTCATTATCTAATTCCCTCTCTTCCCACACCATACAGCACATGTACCGAACACTGCCTGCTTCATATCTTCTTCCTCTCCCTAAGGAATAGCATGGCCCTGAGGATCGTCATTGTTAACATGGTTGAAATAGGCAGTATCATGATACATGCTCTGTCGCTTCAGTCGTGTCCTACTCTTTGCGACCCCATGAACTGTATAGGCCCACCAGGCTCCTCTGTCCATGGAATTCTCTGGGCAAGAATACTGGAGTGGGTTGCCATTTCCTTCTCCAGGGGATCTTCCTGAGCCAGGGATTAAGCTCAGGTCTCCCACGTTGCAGGTAGATTCTTTACCGTTGGATCCAACAGGGAAGCCCAGGCAGCATCATAACACCATAGTTCTCAACAGTGGCTGAGTGTTAGAATCATCAAGGAAATTTTAAAACAGTCCCAGGGTTGAGGTACCTAGAATGAGGTACCTAAAGGAATCAAAGTCATGGAAACAGTATAATGGAAGTTGACAGGGGCTGGGGGTAGGGGGAAATGGGGAGTTAGTGTTTATGAGTCCCGAGTTCAGCTGGGGAAAAGGAAGACATTCTGGAGATGGATGGTCATGATGGTTGCACAACAATGTGAATGCACTTAACACCACTGAACTGTACATTTAAGACGGCTAAAGTGAAAAGTTTTATGTTACATATTTTTTACAATTAAAAATAATAAAATAACAAAAAATAACAGTGTCCAGGCCTGTCAGTCTTTCAGGGGATAGGACTTGGGTGTCCATATTGTTTTAAAAACTCCCTAGGTGATGAAGCCAGGCTTCACAGCTGCTGCCTTCCTTACTCATTCCCTATCTTCGTGACTCCAACCACTGACACCCATCCTCCATTTCAGCAGCTCCCTCCCAGGACCACACTTGGAGTCATTGGAGAGATGCCAGGAGGGGTCATTTGAACTCAGCTTTGTCCTATAGCCACTTGTTTGTGTCACCATTTGGCTCCTCTTGTACACTGACAGCCCCTGTCTTTCTGTCTATCCACCCTCACAGGAAGTGTTTACTGAGCACCTGCCTTTACTGTGCTCTGGGCTAACAGTGAGAAGACAAAGAGAAAAATACCTGTAATTCTTTAGATTCTGCTCCCTAATATCTCTGGCCTTAAAAAAAAAAAAAAACCTGACTCCATTTTCATTGCTTTGGCCCTCATGTAGGCCTTTGCTCCCGATTTATGCAGTTTCCTCTCTGCTCTCCAAATTCTTCTCCCTGTGAAATCCATTTCTATTTAAAGCATACAGCTTTTCATGGCACTCCTTTTCCTATAAATTTTGATTATAACATCTTTAAGGTTTAACTTCTAATTTTCTCTCTTGACTTTTTAAAAAAATTTGAGTAGGCAAATATAAAGGACTTTCTAAAAATTTTTTTATTGTAAAAAATAGATGTAAGGCTTCCCAGGTGACTCAAGTGGTAAAGAATCTGCCTGTCAATGCAGGGGACACAAGAGACCTGGGTTTGACTCCTGGGTAAGGAAGATCCCTTGGAGGAAGAAATGGAAAGCCATTCCAGTATTCTTGCCCAAAGAATTCAATGGACAGAGGAGCCTGGTGGGCTACAGTCCATGAGATCACAAAGAGTTGGACATGACTAAGGGGACACACACACACATATATAAAATTTGCCATCTTAATAATTTTTAAGTATGCAGTTAAGTGGCATTAAATACATTCACGTTGTTATAGAACCATCAGTACCATCCATCTCCAGAACTATTTCATTTTCTCCAACTGAGGCTCTGTACTGGTTAAATAGTAAGTCTGTATTACCTCTTTGGACTTCCCAGGAGGTACTCAAGTGGTAAAGAATCCATCTGCCAGTATAGGAGATATGAGTTTGATCCCTGGGTTGGGAAGATCCCCTAGAGGAGGAAATGGCAACCCACTGCAGTGTTCTTGCCTGGGAAATTCCCATGGACAGAGGAGTCTGGGGGACTGTAGTCCATGGGGTCACAAAGAGTCAGTTACGACTGAGCACAGTGCACATCCTTAGCAACTGCTGGGTAAGAGATTCACCCACTTTGTAGTGATGTGGGATAGGAAGGTAAGCATAGAAACACACTGTAGTTTCATTTACACATTATTTGTAGCTGGTGCTACATGAATTCATGGTTAAGTTTATCCCAGGAGTTGTGTAATAGCATATTGATTTTATTTATGGGCTTTTAAAAAAATATTTTCGATTTTATGATTATGATTTTATTTACTCTATGAGTGCTCAGTTCTTCCCAATCTTACTTTTAAGGTCTTTAAGAATTTCTGACCAAAAACTGTGTTGGTTGTTGTTAAGAAGAAGTACAAAGCTGAATGGCACCACTAGACACTGGTGGTGCTTCTAATGAGCAGAGAAGACCAGAGCTGACTTCCCAGAAAACTGAGGGCCCGTCATCTCGTTTGTGCCCATATTTGGCCTGACTCAGGGTTCTTCCTGGTGGATGCGTGCTCATGTCTCAGCCAAGACACGTTCTAGTGTGAAGGTGTCCAGGGGTTGGAAGGGCATGGTATAGGCTGGTGGCTCCTCCCTCCTTTGCTCCCTTCCCTAGAGTGAGGACCCTTTCTTCACCTGTGTTGGGCTGGGACATCCCCTTGACTGCTAGAATGAGGAAAATCTAGTTGCTTTGTCTTCTACCTAGTCACGGCCTAATGCTCCTGCTAGCATCTTACCTCAAAGCGTCAGCAGGAGACTGGTTGCAGCTGCTCAGCCTGGGGCCCATCTATCTCCTACCTGGATGTGACCCTCCTCAAAAAAGGCATCCCAGGCAAACAGTTTACTGACACAGCAGACAGAATTTTGAGGCTAGAGACAGACCTTACTGACCCATGGTGTAGAACCAGATACATAAAAACCCAGCCCTGGTGCAGGCAGGCTGGAGCACTTGGCTGGTGCCACCAGAGGAACCTTCCATGGAAACCATCTGAGGTCTCACACCTCATGGTTGTTCTCCACCCGGTGCATGGGTTTCCACAAAGACTTAGCAACAAGGGCCCTCCCTGAAGCCAGACACAAACTTTGTCTTGCAGAGAGTGTGGGTGAGAGGTATGTGGGGTGTAGAAAAGGCCCACATAAAGCAGCCTTCCAGGAAAGCTGTCGAGTTCTGTCTGGGGAAGATCTATACACTACAAAATCTCTTCATGCTTGTGTCAGAAATATTAATGCCCAGACTTGCATTAAATATAAGAATTTATTCATTTTGTTGGTTTGTTTTTGTATATTCGAGGGCTGGGGAAACATTTATGGAGATTTCTAACACTAGTATTAATTTTTCTGTAACCTAGAATTGGAAATCATTTTAGCAATCCTTCCTTTTAGCCCTCATTAGGTTTGGGATTTATTAGCCCTGGTTCAGGCAGAGGACTCACCCAAGCTACCTACCTTTGTTCTCCTTTCTCAACAAGGTTTGTCCGAGGCATCTGAGTGCTGTGTTAAGAGATGATACCCCAAGAGGGAGTGGCACTGTACTGCTTACTTTGGGGTTGGCTCTGGTGAGCTTCCACACTTTTGTTTTTCTCACCCTTTCTTGATGCTGAAAATCGCTAATGAAGCCATAAGAGGAAAAATGACATGTCTGTGGCTCCTTTTCCCATGCCCTATGGAAAGAGAGCACAAATAAACCAAACAATCCAACAAAACAAAATCCTTTGTTGTTCTGAACGCTTACTGATACTTTGTCGCTACTGATTGTTAATTACTGTCAGGTAACACTTTGGGTGATTAATTGACCTCTCTTAGCCAAAACAATAAAGCCTATTTAACTAATCCTGCGGAAAGCTGAGAGCAGGATTTGCTGTGCTGCTCTTTCTGTTGCTGGGTGATTCTCCACCGCAGCCCCCATCTTCTCATTTCTAATCACACCTACTCGGAGAGAGAATTCTATAAATACACCCTCCACTTCATCATGGGTCCTCACTGGAAAGTTTCAAATCTATCTACAAATACTGTTTTTGGAGTCATTAAGACATATGCTTTACTCTTGAAGACAGATTGCTTTATTTTGTAAATGAAAGAAGCTGAAGAACAATGCACAAAGGGGGATATCTTAAGCATGTTCTTGCTTCTAAAATCTTTCTAGGCAGCAGTTTACTTCTACTTTAAGCTGAGCATAGTGGACTTTCTCTCAGAGCCTGAACCCATTTTCCTGGTGCTGCTAAGAGCTCGTTGGGAGCAGTTTCTCTATGCAAAATGCCATAAGGAATGAAAACTCACTTTGTATGAAAACTTTAGGAACTCACTATGTAACCATGAAGACAGATACACACACAGTGTTTATTCTAATCGTCCAGGGTCCTCACTCAGAATCATCTTTCTGGCATCTTCATCTTAGACTTTCCAGTCACCAGAACTGTGAGAAATAAATTTCTGTCGTGTAAGCCACCAGTCTGTGTATTTTATTATGGCAGCCTGGCCAGACAAAAGCAAAAAGCATTATTTTAATGGTCAAATTTCATGTATTAGGGTAGCTTGGGGGAAGGGGAAGATATTTTGCAATAGTTTGTCTCTCTGTTCTCTTCCTCAAATCACACCCTCTAGAGAGTCCCATTGGATTACTACAAAAATCTAATATAACCTGATATAATAGCTGTTAGAATTGTTAAATCTCACTCAGTCCAAGAAGAAAAGTTAAGTTTATTCTCCTAGTTCTGAACACATTTCTGGGATGGAATTTTTTGTGGTTGTGTGAGAGTTGATCAGAGTATCATTTTCTTTTGAACAGGTTCAAGATGGAGAAAAATGTATACAAATGCCAGAAATATCTGTGAAATGGTCTGATTTTTTAACTGCTTTTCTTAAGCTCGTGACTCTTGAGCATACTGCATGGGACAGGTTTTACCAAGAGACAACGAGGACTGTTCTTAGCTGAACAGAAAGTGGAAAATCAGCACCAAAGAAGCAGAGTTTGCAAATAACAAGACATAACCCTTCAGTGCAAGTTATTATAAGGGAAGACTGAGACTTTTTTTCTTTATCCCTTCCTAATATTATTGAGTTATAATTTGCATACAATACTAAATTAGCTTCAGGTGTATAATGTAGTGATTCGATATTTTTATATGTTATAAAATGACTGCTGCAATAAAACCAGTTACCATTCCTCACCATACAAAGTTGTTACAATAGTATTGACTATAGTCCCTGTGTGTACGTTATAGCCCCATGACATTAATTTTAGGGCTGTGAATTTGTACCTCTTAATTCCCTTCACCTACTTTGTTCTCCCACCTCCCTTCCCTCTGGCAACAACCAGTTTCTTTTCTTTTTTTTTTTTTTTTTAATTTTTTTATTAGTTGGAGGCTAATTACTTCAGTTTCTTTTCTGTATCTACTTTATTTCTGTTTTATTTTGCTTGTTCATTTGTTTTGTTTTTTAGATTCCATATATAAATGAAATCATATGGAATTTTTCTCTGTTTGACTTATTTAATGTAGCATAATACCCTACAGGTCTATCCGTTTTGCTGCAAATGACAAGATTTCATTCTTTTTTATAGCTGAGTAATAATCCATTATATATCTGCTTTATTCATCCATCTATTGATGGAAACATTCTTTAGGAAATTCTGCTTAGTTCTTCCTCCTTCTTATTCAGCTGGGTGATGACAGTAACTTTATTTGCCCTTTACGCTGATAACCCCCTTTCTCCTGCCAATAAAACTGCTTGGCAACGGGTGGTGGTTCAGTTCAGTTCAGTCGCTCAGTCGTGTCCGACCCTTTGTGACCACAGGGACTGTAGCATGCAGAGTTCCCTGTCCATCACCAACTCCTGGAGCTTCCTCAACTCGTGTCCATCAAGTCAGTGATGCCATCCAACCATCTCATCCTCTGTCATCCCCTTCTCCTCCTCCTTCAGTCTTTCCCAGCATCAGGGTCTTTTCTGGTGAGTCAGTTCTTCACATCAGGTGGCCAAAGTGTTGGAGCTTCAGCTTCAGCACCAGTCCTTCCAATGAATATTCAGGACTGATTTCCTTTAGGATGGACTGGTTAGATCTCCTTGTAGTCCAAGGGATTCTCAAGAGTCTTCTCCAATACCACAGTTCAAAAGCATCAATTCTTTGGCCCTCAGCTTTCTTTATAGTCCAACTCTCACATCCATACATGTGAGAATGTGTAGTGAAGGACCCTTCATTTGTGGTGAAGGACCCTTTAAAAAATAATTTTCATTACTTTATAGATCCACATTGTATAAAATACAGTAAGAGTGAATCATTAGGAAAAAATGACATGCAAAATAAAAACATCATTTTTTAAAAATTACTGGATCAATGTATGACAAAACCCACTGGGAAAAAAAAAATTACTGGATTTGGCAGATATTATCAAATTGCTGCAATATTTTTTCAGTGATTGCTATTTCTGTTCTTACCTGTCATTGGCCTATAACACACAGGTAAATGATCCCATTCTGAGAAGTGTAGACCAATTACCAAGTAAGCAAGCAGGTCCATTGGATGTCTTCTTGGCCCTATCCTTAGGGCAGAGGGCTCATTATCTTAAAATTGCCCAGAAGGTTCTGATCTATCAACCACTGGAGGCTTCCTTCTGGGTTCACAATCTCTGGGATCCCCTTCCCATGGAGGGCAGTACTTTGAGACACTGCTCCAGATAAATTCATCTTGAAGTCTTCTTCATGCCAGAACTGATTTACCCTGACAAGCAAGCTTGTCTTATCTCTGAGCAGTGCCCTTAGGAGAATGAGGCAGAGGTGATATATTGTCAGGTGCCTTTTGCTCCAACTCATATCTTTTGTGTATGATGGCTTTTCAGAATGAAAATCAGAACAGAGAAAAATGGTAAAAAACAGCAGGAGTTAGAAAATAGAGGTTATGGAGATTAATTGAGACCTAGGCATCATGGGAATGGGTCAAAGGCCACAAGAATTGGGAGAGGGGATACCAGGAGCCAAGAAGGAAGAAAGCAAAGGAGCATGAAAGGTCCCCGAGGACCCTCTGTCTGGGGTTGGTTTAGTTCATAAGGATTTTAACACTTTTTAATAGTTCACCTCAGTAATATGAAAAAGAGATGGAACCCAAGACTCAGGCCTTCACCTACTGCCCCAGAATGAACATGGGGCTTAAAATGACAGACGTCATCTCCTGATTTTGAAAAGTAAGATATATTATATATACCTTATATATTATTAATTATATATATGATTCCTTTAAAGCAAAAATAAAATTATAATGTCATGATATTTTTTACTGTTCTTGATTTAGTTGAGAAAACTATTCTTTAATATTCTTGCTTTCAATTTTCTTCTTGAGAATTCCAAATCTTTTTACCTGTATTATCCACACATCACTATTGAGATATTATTATTCACTTACATATTCAGTTAACAGATCTCTAGAGAGGGCTCCATCTAGCAGTTAGCAACCTACAAAGTGGCTAGGAGCCATAGCAGTTTCTTCTAGATTTGTGAGAATAGACCTCAAGACAGAAAGTATAAATCATTAAGACTTAGAAAACTTGTGGGCATTGGTATGGGTTCTAAAGGGAAAATGGTGAGGCAATCTGTGCTCTTTTCTTTCATTCAGAAGTGCTCACTAGCTTCATCATAAGCCTGTGAGATTTACGACAGGAAAAAACATTT
The DNA here is from genome assembly GCF_033118175.1 of Dama dama. Lineage (NCBI taxonomy): Eukaryota > Metazoa > Chordata > Mammalia > Artiodactyla > Cervidae > Dama > Dama dama. The sequence continues at coordinate 24,336,037 of NC_083713.1, forward strand.
GAGTGTTTTTGAAGCAGTTTGCTAAATATGCACTTGTGATTGCTTTGAATTGTTATCAATGCAGGTCCTAGTAACATAGAACCTGTAAGAATGAGGGAGACTTTGGCTGCCTTTGTTTTCCCACTAGAGAATTCACCTATTCCCTGTGTATTAACTTGCCCTGATTCAGTGCCTCTCAGCTGACTTCTGTAAGATCCTCATCTTCACGAAATGCTGGGCGTGTTAGGTTCTCGCCTGAAGTTAGGTTGCTGAGAGCACTTGTGTTTACTGCAGGCTCTCCCACTCTCCACTGAAGAGTTTAACTGAAATTGAAATAAAGGAACACAATTTTCTATTCCATACATACTAATTTGTTTCTTATACACAACTGATGCTCAAAATATGTACATGTATGATCACAGAGTGAACACTTTAATTTTTTACTTCCTTGAATCCCATTCTTGTGTTTGAGGAATCCCCACCTTAGGAGGCAAGGCAGAAAACAGAGCCCACCACCCCCTGAGATGCTGTTAGTGCTCAGTACTCTTACTCACGCTCCCTAGGTCATAGCCCATTAGGTGCCTGTGCCTGAGATTTAGCATCCATGTCTGGTGGTGCAGGGAGGCAGGAGTAGTGGAGAAATCACTATAGGCAAATGCGGGTGATGGCTAGGGAAGGTGAGGCATCCAGTGGTTAATGACTATGGCAGGAGTTCTTTGCTGGGCTGGTTTTATGTCATTTGAGTTCTTGTCCAGGCTCTTACTGGACACACATCTTTCCTACCTGTTTTCTGAGTATGGCTTTCCAGTGATTCTGTGAGCTACTTAATAAATTCCTTTCTGTGTAATCTTTTGGAGCTGGGCTCTGGTGCTTACAGTTAAGAACCCCAAGTGATATACTTTTAAATATTGAAATTCTGGGAATTTGATTTTTGGTATAATGTGTACTGTCCTCATCCCAAGTCAACTGAATGAACACTTACTTTTAGAGCATTTGATGAAATCTTTATGGCAATTCCTGAGACTTTAGCTCTGGCTGTTTTAAGGCAGAGCTAGGTAAATGCTGCCCAGTGGTGGGTAGAGCAGGCAGTCTGTATTATTCTGGGATGCTCACACAGCCTAGGCTTGGATCTTCCAGAAATGCTGTCTAGAATCTCCACCAGTCCATTCAGTGCTTCTGGGAATTAGAAACCTTGTCTCTTCCTCCAAATCTCTATAGCCTGGTTCCAGGATCACACTTGGCTGGTGGGTCTGGTGCTGGATTTTTGCTGCACTTGTGCTCTTAGTTGGGAGCTTGTGCAGCACATGATCTGCATAACCGTATCTGATAACCCTGTTGCCGTCCATGGTCAGGCTTCTAGTAACTCCAGGAAAGGCCTATAGACGTTGAAGTCTTCTTAATCTCAGGCCTCCCGAGAGGTGAAAAGGCAAGATGACAACATAAAGAAAGGCTAAATAACATAAAAGACTTTATGGACATAGAGGAGCCTGGTGGGCTACAGTCCATGGGGTTGAAAAAAGACTTAGTGACTAAACAACAAAAACAGTTTAAGACAAGGAATGGGACTATATTAGTTAGGATTCTCCAAGGAAACAGAATCAATAGGATAACCATACCTATAGATATCTATCTCTCTACGTGTGTGTGTGTGTGTGTGTATAAAGAAATTTATTATAAGGAATTGGCTCACATGATTTTGAAAGTGAAAGTGAAAGTCACTCAGTCTTGTCTGACTCTTTGCAACCCCGTGGGGTTGGCCAAATATTTTTAATGTTCTGTGTTTGCTTTTGTTTCTATCTTTCTGACTTGATGATCTCTCCATGTCCTCCTTGATCTTGTCCCAGTCTGTGAAGTGAGGTGAAGTGAAAGTGACTCAGTTGTGCCCAACTCTTTGAGACCCCATGAACTATACAGTCCATGGAATTCTCTAGGCCAGAATATTGGAGTGGGTAGTCTTTCCCTTCTCCAGGGGATCTCCCCAACCAAGGGATTGAACCCAGGTCTCGAACCCAGGTCTCCTGCATTGCAGGCAGATTCTTTACCAGCTGAGCCACAAGGAAGGCTGGCAAATCCCAAGACCTGCAGGGTGAGTTGGCAAACAGGACCCCCAGGAGACTTGATGATGTAGTTACAGTCCAAAGGCTGAGGGCGCTCAAGACTCAAGAAGAGTCAATGTTTCAATTCAACTTCAAGGCAGAAAAAAGCCAATGTTCCAGTTAGAAGGCTATCAGGCAGGATGTGAGACATCATGCCAGGTGCTGGAGCCAAAATAGTTGATTCCTGGTCCTGCCCACACTTCTTGCTTTCTGCTCATGCTCTGCAGCTTCCCAGGTGGCTCAGATGGTAAAGAATCTGCCTGCAATGTGGGGAATGAAGGTTCAATATCTGGTTTGGGAAGGTTCCATGGAGAAGGGCATGGCAACCCACTCCAGTACTCTTGCCTGGAGGATCTCATGGACAGAGGAGACTGGCAGGCTATGGTCCATAGGGTTGAAAAGAGAAACAAATGAACAACTTCAGCATGTGCACACACACACTCATCATCTGTCTTCTGGGAATGAACTCTTTGTTTCTTCTAAAATCCCCATTTAGAACTCATCTTTACAATGTACTTCTTCATCACTACCCTTTTATTATTAACAGTTCCCCCTCCAAACATGAATCTGATTATTTTTTAGTGCAATTCATTCAAAAATAGTACGAGATAAACTATTTTCTCTATTATCAATATATTTTATTTTTGACTTAAAAAAACATATTTTATGTTTCTTTCATCTCTCTACCAGGATTGTAAAATATGAGGCCATATTTTTTGGTATCTTAATTTCCTTTGAGCATGCTTTCAAAATAAGCATGAGATGTTTGCTTCTTATACTCAAAGTTTTAGCCAGTGAAATGTAAAAAAAAAAGGTACCTTATTACCCTTTGTCATAGTGGCAGGTGTGCAGATTTAGAGTTGAGACTCCTCTCCAACCCAGCAGGAATGGCTTAGATAGTCTCCTGTCCTAAAGAGGACAACCGCTCAAGTGGTCATAACGGTGTTTCTTAATTTAAATTTGTCTGTAAGAACGCAGAATAAATGAAAGAGAGCACCTAGCAGGACATATCCCCAGAAAGCAAAGCCTAATTGTAGTTCACTCTCTAGTCCCTTTTAGAAGCAGAAGTTCTTAATTGCAAGAAATAAATAAATGAGTTTCCAAAGTACCTACTAAAGAGCAGAATGAAGGAAAGTAGGCACTTTATCCTCCTCATTTTTTGTGTACAAACAAACCACCAAGTTATCTGACATCTTTTCAATTTCACTTAGAGGTCACCAATGATAACTTATTTCCTAATGCTGGCCACTTAAGTAGAAGCAGATTACTGTGCAAGAGTAGAGTAAACAGCATAAGTAATAAAGCCAAGCATCAATTTTTCATTTCCAGTCTGATCACTAAACTTTTAACCAAAACTGCATGTGATACATTGTAGGTGTCCTTATATATCAATAAAATTGATCTGAACAAGTTGAATCAAACCTACAATCAGAGTGAAATTGGCAACACTAATATGTGTTAACGATAGGTGGGCCACCTAATTTTGAGAAATAGTAATGATCTGAATGCTGCCTCCAAAGCTTCTGTTGGATTTACTAGTGAACTTAACCTTACTTCCGGTTTTGACTAAGGTAACACATGCTTGGTAAAAGGCACTCTTTTCTTTCAGGTTATAAACTGAATATTCTGTTAATGTGTGAAACCAAGCTACTCAGTGGGTTGTTATTTTCTAGCTAAAACAAGGATGAACTACCACCTATAATTTTGGGTAGCTAGATTTTCTCTGCATCAGCACTTCTGCTTACATTTCACTGGCTAAAGCATGTCATGTGGTGCAGAGGCCAGAGTGGGTGGACAGCTACAATTCTCCCATGAGGGAGAGCATCAAAAGTCATATCGTCAGCTTTTCAGGGCTGGGGATGTATAATCCTTTCACAGAGAGGGCAAGAACATATTTGAAATATTAAATAATCTATCATGAAACATGATTCCATTTTTCCCCATGAACTTTTCAAAAGCTCCTCAAGAGAAGACTTTTCTCAAAGCTAAAAATCTTCCATTCCTTTTCTTGTTCTCTAAAACATGGTTTTAAATTTTTTCCATTCTGTGAGCATCCTTCAGTTTGCCTGCATTTGTGGACTATTAAACTTCATGACCATGGGGACTGTCTATTTTGTTCTCCGCCAGATCCCCAAGGCCCAGCACTGTACCTGGCACCTGGATGGCATTCAATAGATATTTATTGAACAAATAAAGTGTTCTTTTTACCTTATAATCTGATCAATAGAAGTTGCAATAGAATGACCACCACCTTTATTGTAGATCTTGCACATCGTTTATAGAGCTTAGAATCATGTGTACGTCACCATGTGAACCTATGAACTGATTGTTCACCATAGGCTCACCATGTGAGCCTATATTCTGATTCCATTGTTGACTAAAACATTTTCTGTAGTTGTTGCTTTTTAAATTTTGTCTCCCTCACATATTATTGCACCATTTTTTTAAAACACTATATGCAGGCTTTGACATTTATCTCCTTAGAGTAATATCTTATCCCATTCAGTCCATCCCTCCAGCCCATCAGTATTTTCTATAATCTTGATTTGGTCACCAAGTATATTTAGTCTTCTTCTCATAGGTATCATATGTTCAGTTCAGTTCAGTTTAGTCACTCAGTTGTGTCCTACTCTTTACGACCCCATGAACCGCAGCACGCCAGGCCTCTCTGTCCATCACCAACTCCCAGAGTTTACTCAAACTCATGCCCATCGAGTCGGTGATGCCATCCAGCCATCTCATCCTCTGTCATCCCCTTCTCCTCCTGCCCCCAATCCCTCCCAGCATCAGGGTCTTTTCCAATGAGTCAACTCTTCGCATGAGGTGGCCAGAGTACTGGAGTTGCAGCTTCAGCATCAGTCCTTCCAATGAACACCCAGGACTTATCTCCTTTAGGATGGACTGGTTGGATCTCCTTGCAGTCCAAGGGACTCTCAAGAGCCTTCTCCAACAACACAGTTCAAAAGCATCAATTCTTTGGTGCTCAGCTTTCTTTATAGTCCAACTCTTCCATCTACACATGACCACTGGAAAAACCAAAGCTTTGACTATATGGATCTTTGTTGGCAAAGTAATGTCTGTGCTTTTTAATATGCTGTCTAGGTTGGTCATAGCTTTTCTTCCAAGGAGAAGCATCTTTTAATTTCATGGCTGCAGTCACCATCTGCAGTGATTTTCAGTTCAGTTCAGTCGCTCAGTCGTGTCTGACTCTTTGCGACCCCATGAAACGCAGCATGCCAGGCCTCCCTGTCCATCACAAACTCCTGGAGTTTACTCAAACTCATGCCCATTGAGTCGGTGGTGCCATCCAGCCATCTCATCCTCTGTCGTCCCCTTCTCCTCCTGCCCCCAATCCCTCCCAGCATCAGGGTCTTTTCCAATCAGTCAACTCTTCACATGAAGTGGCCAAAGTACTGGAGTTTCAGCTTCAGCATCAGTCCTTCCAATGAACACCCAGGGCTGATCTCCTTTAGGATGGACTGGTTGGATCTCCTTGCAGTCCAAGGGACTCTCAAGAGTCTTCTCCAACACCTGGAGCCCCCCAAAATAAAGTCTGTTACTGTTTCCATTGTTTCCCCATCTATTTGCCATGAAGTGATGGGACCGGATGCCATGATCTTAGTTTCTTGAATGTTGAGTTTTAAGCCAGCTTTTTCACTCTCCTCTTTCACTTTCATCAAGAGACTCTTTAGTTCTTCACTTTTTGCTGTAAGGGTGGTGTCATCTCCATATCTGAGGTTATTGATATTTCTCCTGGCAATCTTGATTCCAGCTTGTGTTTCATCCAGCCTGGCATTTCACATGATGTACTCTGCATATAAATTAAATAAGCAGGGTGACAATATACAGCCTTGATATACTCCTTTCCCAATTTGGAACCAGTCCATTGTTCCATGTCTGTTTTCACTGTTGCTTCTTGACGGGCAAACAGATTTCTCAGGAGGCAGGTAAGGTAGTTTGGTATTCCCATCTCTTGAAGAATTTTTCACAGTTGTGATACACACAGTCAAAGGCTTTAGTGTAGTCAATGAGGCAGAAGCAGGTGTTTTTCTGGGATTCTCTTGCTTTTCTGTGATCTAACAGATGTTAGCAATTTGATCTCTGGTTCCTCTGCCTTTTCTAAATCCATCCTGAATATTTGGAAGTTCTTAGTTCACCTACTGTTGAAACCTAGCTTGGAGAATTTTGAGCATTACTTTGCTAGTGTGTGAGATGAGCGCAATTGTGCGGTAGTTTGAGCATTCTTTGGTATTGCCATTCTTTGGGATTGGAATGAAAACTGACCTTTTCCAGTCCTGTGGTCACTGCTGAGTTTTCCAAATTTGCTGGCACATTGAGTGCAGCACTTTAACAGCATCATCTTTTAGAATTTGAAATAGCTCAACTGGAATTCCATCACCTCCACTAGCTTTGTTTGTAGTGATGCTTCCTAAGGCCCACTTGACTTTGCATTCCAGGATGTCTGGTTCTAGGTAAGTGATCACACTGTAATGATTACGTGGGTCATTAAAATCCTTTTTGTTCCCTTTCTTCTCTGCTACCCCAGGTGTCCTGTTTGCAGGACACTTGTCCTGTTTCTTGGATCTCTTTTCATTGAGTTTAGAATTAGAAGGCAAACTTACTGATTGATTCAAGTATAGTCCCCATACCCAGAACACCACACATGAAGTGTTGGGATCTAAATAAAACCCGCACTTTCTGAACATCCTTTCTCAGGTAGCCAGGAATCTTTGAAAAGTTTTCAAATTCACAAAGATATATAATCCTAGGAATGGTTTTGGAAATAGCCATGGATATTTACCTAGAAAACTAACATAGAGTTTCTAGAGATAAATATGCACACTAACTCTAAAGATATCCTAGGCTACACTTTTTTTTTCTTTTTCTTTCTTTTTAGTTTTTTAGCAGCTTCTCCTACCTAATTGTGTTTTGCTCAGGCACATCCAAATTAGTCTGAGCTGAGTAACAGAGGGAAACACAGAAGGAATTTGTCTCAAAATCCACAATCTGGAAAATCCACTTGTAGCTAATGAAGAGGAGCTTAGATGAGAAAAGAGTGGGCTCTGGGGATTTCAGAATATTTTCCTTTTCTTCTCTTGATCTCAAATGTCAAGTTCATTTTAACCTGTACTTCTGACACATTTTTACTAATGAAATACCTGCATATGTGCTCACAGCTGAACCAAAGTAATAAATTTATGGACTAACCATTATTCTTCACTTTAGCTAAATGTGGAAGTATGCCTAAGTTTTAGTGCATCAAGGACAGTGTACCTCACTTGTAAGGACCATTTTATTTGTGCTGGGTTATTCGTTGAAGTCCTTCTTCTGCTTGGGCTCAAACCCTACAGCTGGGTCCAAGGACTCAGACTCAGCCTGGATCCCAGTGATAAAGATGCTTTGAAACACTTTGGCAGTTGGCCCCATATATAGCTTGAGACAAAGGCTGAAGTGCTTCTAGCTGAAAGGAAAGGGCAGGAAAGAAGAGGGCTGGGTTTGGGATTACCCAATATAAAAGGTTTAAGCTCACAGGGAGTCACATGCATGAGAAGCACAGCAGACCATGGCCCACCCAAGCACCTGAAATAAGGAGTGAGGGGGAGCACGCAGGCTCACCAGGCCAACCCACCAGACTGATCAGTGTCAATTCCACCTGCCTCCAGATATCGGGCCTCAAAGCCATGCTGTTTACCAGCCATTTCCTGTCATTTTCTTTGTGCCTAGTTTTAATGAATTCAAGGTTTTTCTTTTCTACAATTCTTGCAATTAAGCCTTGAGAGGTAGGGCTTCCCTGGTAACTCAGTTGGTAAAGAATCTGCCTGCAATGCAGGAAACCCCAGTTCGATTCCTGGGTCAGGAAGATCGTCTGGAGAAGGGATAGGTTACCCACTCTAGTATTCTTGGGCTTCCCTAGAGGCTCAGACAGTAAAGAATCTGCCTACAATGCAGGAGACCCAAGTTTGATCCCTGGGCTGGGAAGATCCCCTGGTGAAGGGCAAGGCAACACACTCCAGCATTCTTGCCTGGAGGATCCCCATGGACAGAGGAGCCTGGTGGGCTGCAGTCCATGCGGTTGCAAAGTGGGGTTGCAAAGAGTCAGATACTACTGAGCGACTAAGCACAAGCACATGAGAGGTAATGAATTATTTTGTGGGTATTAATATACCTCTTGTGAGGAAAAACCAGAGTAGGAATTGCTGCTTAGACCAAAAAATCTGTCAGATTGCATGTGTGCATGCATGCGAAGTCGCTTCAGTCGTGTCCAACTCTTGGCAACCCTATGGACTGTAGCCCGCCAGGCTCCTCTGTCCATGGGATTCTCCAGGCAAGAACACTGGAGGGGGTTGCCATGCCCTTCTCTAGGGGATCTTTCTGACCTAGGGATCAAACCCAAGTCTCTTATATCTGCTGCATTGGCAGGTGGGTTCTTTACCACTAGCACCACATGGGAAGCCCCTAAGTCAGATTATTACTGCTCAAAACCATCACTTTATTATATGATAGTTGAACTTCATGATTTGGACTCCAGGGACTCAACATTTATAAAATTGGAGGCAGAAGTCTTCCTAATTTGTCTTACATTTAAAGAAAGAGAAAGGATCTGTAAAACAAATAACAAAAGTGGTCTTACATATCAACCTCATTAGGAAGGCATGCTGTCCCTGGTATTGTAGAAGCAAAAAGCTATTCAAAAAACTATTAGTATGCTAATTAAAAGACATTATTGTCTATTTATCAGCATAAGTCTGTAAGCATTCCTACTTCTAATAATTTGTAAGCCTCTGTCATTTATTGAGTATATTAGTTTTTATTCTATAGGATATTTCTTTTTAAATATTCCATAAAATAGACTAGGCTATCCCTCATTAGTCCAAATTATTAAATATTTTATTTATAGTAAAATATCTATTCAGTGGTTTATAAATAGACAGTTTTCAAAGATACCTGGGATGTAGCTTTTCCTCTTTATGGAATAAATTTCTGTTCATGGAAATTGGATAAATATACTTGGTATAGAAATTTTTCCAGAGAATTTAAGAAATTATATTAAGGACAGGGCAGCAAAAGTGAGAAAAATAAAACAGGATGGGAAGTAACCCATGCCAGGGTGGTGAAATAAACCTGCTAGAGAGTGGTGAGAAATCCTATATCATACAGTATTTTGGTAATTTAAGAATTCACCAGCAAAAGGAAATAAACTACCAGATGAGAATGAGAGGAACAGGATCCCTAATAGTACCATCAGCCGAATTGAATTTTAGGGGAAAATATTTAGTCGCATACCTGGCTGTTTCCTAGGATATCACATTGCAGACTCCATTTTCATTCTGAGTAATGGAGTGCAGACGAATGTTTTGGATGGTGGCAAGGGATCGAAAGGATTATTTAAAGTGGTGCTATTGAAAATCTCAGTGCAGAGGAGAAGTGTTCCAGTTGTACAGTTCCCATTTGGAGACCAGGAAAAAGCAAAAATGACTTCATACCCAAATGCTCAAATCAATGAAAAGTGTTGGATAAACTGACAGATGTCGAAGCCCTCTCTTCCTCATTGGGTGAATAGTGAGACATATGTGAAAAATCAGGACCAGATGGGTCTAAAAGGATACCTCCACTCCTCTGGAATATGCCTGTGTATGTATATATACATGGCTGTGCTCTCGTACATAGGTAAGAACCACCATTTCATCTTTTTTTTTAAACATAAAATTTTAAACATACTCAAAATAGACTGAATAGTGAAATGAATTCCATGTGCCAATCACTTAGCTTCAACCATCATTATCCTACTTCATATCTACTTCTATTCATTTCCTATCCCCTACTCAATACTTTTCAAGTTTTTTGACATAAAATTTACATATATTAAAAATCTTAACTGTATAATTTTGACAAATATATATATATATATACCATAGAACCCACATCATCATTTCATTTTAGGCCCCATGGTTTTCTTCAGGGATTTAAAACAAGACTCAACTAATTGGATGCTATTTTAATGTCAGGATGACCAACCCAATGCCAGTGGCTTAGATTGCATGATCAGTTAGTAGAGGACATGTTGAAGGGATGTCAAGGGAGGAGGGATATACTATAATTTATATACATACATAAAAAATCCACAACAGGGCAGAATAGGAAGGAAACGTACCCTGCAAATAAAGAAGTTAGACTTAGAGTGATTTATGAAAGAATGTAGACAAGCCACAAGAGAGAAAAAAGACTTCATAACTTCAAAAACTCCATGAGAAAAGAAGCAACTTCCTACTTTTTAGCATTTCAGTTCAGTTCAGTTGCTCATTCATGTCTGACTCTTTGCAACCCCATGGACTACAGCACACCAGGCTTCCCTGTCCATCACCAACTCCTGGAGTTTGCTCAAACTCATGTGCATTGTGTAAGTGATGCCATCTAACCATCTCATCCTATGTTTTCCCCTTCTCCTCCCGCCTTCAATCTTTCCCAGCATCAGGGTCTTTTCCATTGAGTCAGTTCTTCGCATCAGGTGGCCAAAGTATTGGAGTTTCAGCTTCAGCATCAGTCCTTCCAATGAATATTCAGGATTGATTACCTTTACGATTGCCTGGTTGGGTCTCCTTGCAGTCCAAGGGACTCTCAAGAGTCTTCTCTAACAACACAGTTCAAAAGCATCAATTCTTTGGTGCTCAGCTTTCTTCATAGTCCAACTCTCTCATCCATACATGACTACTGGAAAAACCATAGCTTTGACTAGATGGATTTTAGTTGGCAAAGTAATGTCTGTGCTTTTTAATATGCTGTCTAGGTTGGTCATAGCTTTTCTTCCAAGGAGTAAGCATCTTTTAATTTCATGGCTGCAGTCATCATCTGCAGTGATTTTGAAGCCCCCCAAAATAAAGTATGTTACTGTTTCCATTGTTTCCCCATCTATTTGCCATGAAGTGATGGGACTGTATGCCATGATCTTAGTTTTTTGAATGTTGAGTTTTAAGTCAGCTTTCTCACTTTCATCAAGAGGCTTTTTAGTTCTTTGCTTTCTGTCATAAGCATGGTGTCATCTCCATATCTGAGGTTATTGATATTTCTTCCAGCAATCTTGATTCCAGCTTGTGCTTCATCCAGCCTGGCATTTTGCATGGTGTACTCTGAGTATATGTTAAATAAGCAGGGTGACAATATACAGCCTTGATGTACTCCTTTCCCAATTTGGAACCAGTTCATTGTTCCATGTCCATTTTAACTGTAGCTTTTTGACCTGCATACAGATTTCTCAGGAGGCAAGTAAGGTGGTCTGGCATTCCAGATACCAGATCTCTTGAAGAGGGAGATTTCCCAAATCTCTTGAAGAATTTTCCACAGTTTGTTGTGATCCACACAGTGAAAGTTTTTAGATGGTAATTAAAGGAATCCCAAGACAGGACCTGAGAAGTTGCCTTGACCATCAGTGTGTGAAAGTCTCACCACATCCTGTTGAAAAGGCTCATGCTTGACAGAGCCTTCAGTGTGTGTTCACCACATCCTCATGGGCATTCTACTTCTTCCCAGCGTGACATTTCTGGTCATGTTGTTGATCATAGCTGACGTTTTTCTTGCCTCTGGAGTCTCACAGCATATGAGGAAGACAAGGCTGTTGCAGAAGCACAGTCCAGGAGAAGGCCACATGCCTGCTATCAAGGTGTCTTCTCCCTCTGCCTCTTCTCAAACTTTTTTCCTGCACCAGTTTCATTCCAGGCACAGTTGTCCAACCTGCAGGATGCATTCCTCTTCACAGTGTAGCAGAACCAACTTCCCAGAGGGACTGCTTTGAAGTACTGCATCATTTCCTAGTGAGTTCACCACCCTCAGTTTTTTCCCACATACCACCTACATTTGCAGGTGGTTTCTTGTCTTTGCTCCAAGAATGTTCTGCTTTTGGATCTCAGTGCTGTGCTTGGAACAATGCTCAGAAATCTATTCCAGATGGCCCGTCATCTGCTAATCTCTAGCTCTTTCCCATTGCTGTGATTCTGGATGGGTGGTGCAGACCAAAATCTGATTCATCAATAGCTTCTTGATTGATGGTGGGCAAAGACAGTAAAGTTTCAGCAAATGACCATGAATTTAAGGACAGGAGACAAGACCATTTTTCTGTTGATAGAATAATTTTTTTACAAAGGCATCTGGCTCCCATGTCTGTTGATCTCCCCAAAAGGAACATTGTATGATAAAGCTTTAATATAGTGATCCGTATTTTCTTTTTCATGCATTGAATGTAAAGTATGTCAAGTTCCAAAACTCTGTACTGTCTTTTCCTTAAAGGTGGTACCTTTTTTTTTTATAGCTTGAGGGAAGTGAGCTTTAATATATTTTGGAGTTGGAGGGTGGTGAAGGATCAATATTAATCAATAGAGTGTTATTTATCCTTTCATTCTTTTCTATAAGCTCACATATTTGGTTAAGAATATTAGATTTGCCCCGTTGATATACTCATAACACCTAAGCAGCATTTTGGAAGTTAACCACAAGTAGGAGTATATTTGGAACAACTTAGATTTTCTTCAATGAACTCTCATTTAGTAACTTAAATTTTAAAAATTTACTTAGAGAATATGTATATATACATATACTATATGTAATATAAAAGCACTCAATTATTCTTAGAAAAGTTTCTTTATTTTTGAATTCTTTCATAAAGTTCCAAGAGTTGCTAGGATCTGACAAAATGGTGTTCACTCTGCTGCTGCTGCTAAGTCGCTTCAGTCGTGTCCGACTCTGTGCGACCCCATAGACGGCAGCCCACCAGGCTCCCCGTCCCTGGGATTCTCCAGGCAAGAACACTGGGGTGGGCTGCCATTTCCTCTCCAATGCAGGAAAGTGAAAAGTGAAAGTGAAGTTGCTCAGTCCTGTCTGACTTTTAGCGACCCCATGGACTGCAGCCTACCAGGCTCCTCCGTCCATGGGATTTTCCAGGCCAGAGTACTGGAGTGGGTTGCCATTGCCTTCTCTGGTGTTCACTCTATCCACGTATTTTTGAGGGTTTTTTTTTTGTTTTATTTCTTCTCCTCATCCCTATCCCAGTCTTTGACTTTCTAGATAAGAAAACCTGATATTCCTTGGTCTGCAAAAACAAAGAAACTCCTTCAGCCCCGGGGCCATTTTAAAGAAAAATCTGGCATGTTTCTTTGTTCTGTTATCTTTGTTACTCTCATTGAGCTTTGTTTGTTCTTAGTCCATCTTTCCGGCTCCTAGTACTTCAAAAGTATCATCAGATTTTTGCTGAACTTAAAATACTCTTTTCCCTACTCAAGCAGTACTTATGTTGTAGCCACACGTTCCGGGGAAACAAACTCACTCAGAAGGACAATGCAGATAGTGGAGTGCAGTTTATTACACCAGCAGGCCCAAGGCAGAGTCTCCTCTTAGCCAAGGACCCCAACCAGTTTTTGTGAAAACCTATATACCCTAAGCACACGTGCCCAAACCCATCTCCCCAAATTCCCTGAAACTAGTCTGAACAAAGGAAAAAGAAAGATACAATCAAAGTTAACCCCCGATTCATATGCCTTAAGCCTAGGTAGTTAACAGTGGACAATTATCAATAGGTTTGTGGTCATACCCCAATAAGCATAATAGAATGTACGATTCTATTCGGTTACACAGATAATTAGGGTATTCTTTTAGGTGATGGAAAGCCCTGGGGCTCTTCCTTCCCGGGGGCCTGGTTTTCCAGTTGGTATGTCGTTTCCATAGATACTGGGCATAAAGCTCAAAGTCCACAGTCCGGTCCTAGATGGAGTCCTGCTTTCGAGATAGAGCCTGTCCTGTTTCCTCCTTCACTTACTATTGTTCTATATTTTTTACACTGCTCACATGTTCCTATTTTTTTCCTCCAGAAGGACTGGCTTTCATGATTCTTAAACTTACTTTGTTTTCATGATTTTTCCTTCTCCAAAAATATCTAGTGTCCTTTGTTTGCTGGTGACTTGATTTCTGATGGTTTTACTTTACATGAATACAGTGTACTGAGGCACTTTTGAATTGTCTATGAAATCCATGTCCAGATTTTTTTAAAAAAATAATAAATGTATGAGCCACATACCTTTAAGGATCTACTTTGTTTATTCCTTCCTGCAGCTGAGGACCATTGCTGATTTAGTTTGTATCCATGGGAGCAAGTGAACCTTTGAGTGTAAAACTGTATGTTGTTTGGAAGTAAGCTGCTTTCACACACTTCAGGCGCAAAAATGCAAAATGATGAAAGCCTGACTTTGGTGTAATTGCTGGAGGCAGGATTGCTGAGTTAGCTAAAGGCTGAGATTCCAAATATTCTGTGACTAAACTAATCCCCTCGTTCATTTCTACCTGGATTTCCAGATTTACCTGGCCACTAAAGGCATTTTCATAATGTACAGTGACACTTGGAAGCTTTATATCCATATGTTAAATCTGAATCTATCCAGGCCATCGTTAATAGCGGAGTAAAGTAAACATATCCTGGTGGTGTTAAAATGAGTTTCAGGAATCACATCTTTGCCTGACTTCAACAGTAGCAAAAGGTATAATTGCTGCGCTTCTAGTTTAGCAATATGTATGCAAGTGTGTGCAAAATCATGATTGAAGTCTTGAATCTCTCCATCTTTGGAGGAATTTTTCTTGAATACATTCTATAGATCTGTTTAGCAGGAAGACTCTCTAAATCCAGCCGTATCACATTCAGAAAAACTGCTTTCTTCCTTTAAAATTCCTTGGTTTTTTTGGAAAAAAGTTTTTAGAGGGAGTTAGGAGAATCTTGATGTTGTCTCAGTGGAAATAAGTCTTTTGTTCTCTAAAGAAGAGAGCCTTGTCACCGAGGATGCCCTACAAGGCTGGGATGTTACAAAGAAAACTCCAGTTTCTCTCATGGCATGAGTAATGAAGACAGCTCTTCTGAGACATGCAACTACTGCTGCCTTATCCTGCGCTCAAAATCCATGCCTTTCAAGGAAGCAAAGTATGCTTTCATTTGCACCAAGTCCGTTGCTTATTTTTGTTTTCTCTTCTGAACAAAGAAGCTGGAAGACACTGTGGAAAGAGTGTCATTCTATTTGCATTTTCTTTAAATATTACACCCTGGAGAAATTGTTCTGGACCAGTTTATCCTTAACCCTTCACCCTCTGATGCTGCCAGCAGCTTTGAGGTCAGATTTAGTTTAGCTTCTCCAGAATGAGATTCAGGCAAGTCAAGGCTACAAGAAGCAGTCTCAACCACTGCTCTCTGGGTCTGCCATTGTGATTATGGCAAGTCCTATAAAACTCAAGCAGCAACTTGGCTGCTAGAAGCTGGCACCCGTTTTCGTGAGTCCCATCTCCCATCAGAAAGACAGGGCCCAGCGTGGAACTGGTTTACAGACTGGAAAGCAGTTGTTTACTTACCTTCATGTTTCATTACTTTCTCTCAGTGGTGTCCTGCCTCTTATACTGTTTTGTGTCATGTGTTACTACTGCTAGAGGTATAAACTCCATACAGACTTTGATTATGTTTATGGGCCTGAGCTACTCAGGACTATGGTTTTCAAAACTCCCTGGCCTTCTTCCAGAATTTTGCTTTATAACCTTCACAATGAAATGAAATGGGCTCCTAGAAAACCAAATCTTTAGTTTCAAACAATCATTCAGTTCTTGTGCTGGCTTTTGCTTTTTTGTGACAGTGGGTATCAGTGGAAGGAGGATCTCCTCAGGTGGGGGGTCTGAGGAAATCCCATGTGATTGACAGAGGCCCATGGAGGGTCACCCAGGTCAGACGTGACATATGATCAGGTGAAAATTCAACTCCAGAAACTTGGAGAAGACCTCAGTTCCGGAAACCATTTTTAAAGAAAATTAAACTTTCTGAATGGTTTAAACACATGTTTTTAATACGTGTTAAATGTCTTTTCTTTCTGGAAAAGACATGCTTCAAGAAAATGAAGAAAAAGATAAATATTTGGCAAAACAATCTTTTCTACAAATGCCCCTGGGTAAAAGCAAGTGAAAATGTTTCCTTACTACCAGGCTGTGCTCTGTGCACTTGCATTTTGTTTCTCTTTCTTCTCTCTTTATTGTGTATAGAAAAGTTTGCTTCACATGATTTCTTAATTAAATATTTAACAGCACATAATGCTGGAGGTTGGGTGATGTTTGGCTGTATTTTATTTCAGTCGCTCAATATGTGTATTTATACTTTGCTGGTGGTATTTTAAACCACACAGAGGGCATGCATGCCCTTCCAGGCAGAGACATGAGGATGTTTCACAGAGAGACTATATATAACCCCTCTTCACTCAGTGGGCTAGCCCATGGCAGCGCTACCACACAGGCTCTGATGTATCCCCATTCAGCTGCTTCCCGTAAGACAGAGCTCCCTTTTGCTTAGTTGGGAAAAGATTCTTTGTTGCTTTGTCCTTCCTTTTAGAAAGTCTGATTTGTCTGTATCTAGACTTGAAGAGGCGGAGAAGGCAATGGCAACCCACTCTAGTACTCTTGCCTGGAAAATCCCATGGACGGAGGAGCCTGGTAGGCTGCAGTCCATGGGGTCGCTAAAAGTCAGACAGGACTGAGCAACTTCACTTTCAAGCATTGGAGAAGGAAATGGCAACCTACTCCAGTGTTCTTGCCTGGAGAATCCCAGGGATGGTGGAGCCTGGTGGGCTGCCATCTATGGGGTCGCACAGAGTTGGACACGACTGAGGCGACTTAGCAGCAGCAGCAGACTAGAAGAGGAGGTAGAGATGGAAGAAGAGTCTGCAGCTGATAAGACAAAATGACATCTGAGTATTGGCAAGAAGGCAATTGTCATTGACCTGGCATGAGTCACAGAGTAGCCAGCTGGGCTTGAGAAGGACTCTGCAGCTTGATATGTGTGTGGTTGGTGGTAAAATATATTGGGGTTGGGAAAGTAGCAAAAGGATGAAATGCCAAGGGACTTTAATTGGCCCAGAGAATTGAAAAGCAGGCCATTAGAGAGATGGTTTGTTCAAAGGTGAGTTGGCATTTGGTCAGGGGTTCTCCTTTCTGCAAGATGAGTGATGGCAGTGGTAGAATTAGAGGTATGTGTGGAGACGGAAGTGAGGGGGTGCCTTATCCTGGGTCTAGGTGGAAGAACCTCATTGATGAAGAGGGGTTGTCGAACAGAATTCTCTGTCACCTCTTGCCAGAGTTTGGAGTTGCAGTTTCTAAATTTATTTAGGCTGCAGACCAATTGGGAATGTGATGAATGCTTCTGTGGGATCTCACTCTAGAACAATGTTTCTCAGTCTCAAACTTGAGGCATTTGGGGCCAGATAATTCTTTGTTATAGCTTCCCTGGTGGCTCAGCAGTAAAGAATCTGCCCACTAGGGCAGGAGACATGGGTTGATTCCTGGGTTGAGAAGATCCCTTGGAGAAGGAAATGGCAACCCGCTCCAGTATTCTTGCCTAGGAAATCCCTGGACGGAGGAGCCTGGCAGGCTACAGTCCATGGGGTTGCAAAGAGTTGGCCATGACTTAGTAACTCAGTTCAGTTCAGTTCAGTTCAGTCACTCAGTCATGTCCAACTCTTTGCGACCCCATGAACCGCAGCACACCAGGCCTCCCTGTCCATCACCAACTCCTGGAGTCCACCCAAATCCATGTCCATTGAGTTGGTGATGCCATCCAGCCATCTCATCCTCTGTCGTCCCTTTCTCCTCCTGCCCTCAATCTTTCCCAGCATCAGGGTCTTTTCAAATGAGTCAGCTCTTTGCATCAGGTGGCCAAAGTATTGGAATTTCAGCTTCAACATCAGTCCTTCCAATGAACACCCAGGACTGATCTCTTTTAGGATGGACTGGTTGGATCTCCTTGCAGTCCAAGGGACTCTCAAGAGTCTTCTCCAACACCACAGTTCAAAAATATCAATTCTTCGGCACTCAGCTTTCTTTATAGTCCAACTCTCACATCCATACATAACCACTGGAAAAACCATAGCCTTGACCAGACAGACTCTTGTTGGCAAACAACAACAAATTCTTTGTTATGGGGTCTTTCTGTGCATTGTGGGATGTTTAGCAGCATTGCTACCTTCTGCCTGCTTTATACCAGTAGCAGCTGTGATACCACTAATGTCTCCAGACATTGCCTAGTGTCCCTTGGAAAGTCAAATTTGCCCTGGTTTGAGAACCATTGCTCTAGATATATACAAATATATCCAAAATTCCCAAGGAGTGAAGGTGTGCTGACTCCTCTCTAGGGTTAGTATGCTAAAATGCCTTTAGTAACTTCTGTTCTGACTTCTTAAAGAAGCTAAATTTCTATTGTCACAGAATCATAGATCTAAGAGTCATAAGTCTCTACCAACTTCCTGGAAGGCAGGGAACATTTTTATCCATTAAAAAAAGAGAGCAACTGTCCTTCCCTGGTGGTCCAGTGCTAAGCTCTGTGCTCCCAATGCAGAGGGCCTGGGTTCTATCCCTGGTCAGGGAACTATTAAATAGATCCCATGTGCCCCAACTAAGACCCAACACAGCCAGAAAAATAAAAAGGAGCAACTAAGTTTCATAAAATTTAAACTACTTATATCTGGTCATATATAAATTACTTATCTATGATGTCATGGGGTACCGAATCTAGATTACTTGTCTCCTGGGACTGATATATGTGAAACATGGATAAAGTCACTGTGGCTAATAAATACACCATTACAATGTACTTCCTCTTTCTTCCATCTTTGTCTTCCCTCTTAGAGAATCATTTGTCCTTTCACTTGTTTGGGAAGCTCCGTTAGCCTCCAGGTGTATCAGACACATCTGAGTGTGCCTTCTTGCCTCTCCACTTTCTCAGAGAATCTACTCCTGCCCATGGCCTCTGCTGAGTGGCCACATGTCCCCACTCTTCACTCTGACCACAAGGGTGAACACTGACCTCAGGAGAAAGAGCCTGTCATCACTGGCAGCCTGAATCAAAGGGGTGAGCCAGATCAAGAACATTCCTCCCACAGAATTTGAACTTGGTGACACGGAGGGAAGTGGCCTGTGGGTAGCAACTAAGAGGGGAGTTTCAACTCATAATCTCCTGCCATTGAGGTCCTCCTGGAATCCTGGATCTGTCTCCAATTCAGTGTCAGAAAGGATCAGCATCAATAGACTTCCTATATTCAGTGCAACTAGAAATCCCCCTCACTGAGCCCTATAATAAACACCCGGTATCCTGAATGCACCTGGGCCTTCTGTTGTCGCTGCCTTTCTATCAGGCATTCCACATGCAGAGGTGAATGGGATTTTAAATTAATTATAAGGCTAACTGTTTGTTACTCTATGGCCACATTTCTCATAGGAAATCAGGCATTGTCAGTGCATTGCTGTTGGACTAGAAGGTAAACAAGGACACCCAAGTCTGTTATGAGTGTGGGTTCTGGCATGGTATTGTGACTTGTGGCCTTGATATGGGAGGTCAGATGTATGTGCATGTCTCTCCAGGTGTGGATGTTCTAGAGTCATTTAGTATCTCTCTGGATGAATATATGCTTGTTGCTCTGTAAGGCACTGAATTGACCACTCTAGTAAATGCCTATAGTTATGTTTTGTGCCATGGAGATGTCTTCTGAACATAGGGTTTCATTCACCTGGGGTGTTGCTGACTCCCCTTTGAGAACACGGATACCATATAGCAGTGCTTCTCAGTAGTTGCCTGCTTCCAGGCAGGAGGGCATTTTGGATGCATGTGGGGGAAATTTTGATTGACACAATGATTGGGGGATGCCACTGACATTTATAGGCTTCCCTGGTGGCTCAGACGGTAAAGAATCTACCTGCAATGCAGGAGATGTGGGTTTGATCCCTGGGTCGGGAAGATCCCCTGGAGAAGTAAATGGCAACCCACTCCAGTGTTCTTGCCTAGAGAATTCCACAGACAGAGGAGCCTGATGGGCTTCCGTTCATGGGGTCGCAAAGAGTCGACACGACCAAGTGACTGACACACACACACACACATACACACACACATACACACACTCACACACACACACACACACACACACAGGCATTTATGAGGAAGGGTCAGGGATGCTAGATATTGATTTGTGAATTTCATATGTCTCACAAGATCTGTTTATAATTATTTAAACTTCAAACCTAATTCCATTTAACATGGAATCACAGAATAGTTTTGCTCAGTTTTTATGGTCACTGAAATTTCCAGGAATGCAACTACCATTTAATTAAGCAGAGATTGTCCTTTTACCAAGGACATTCAAAATTTACCAAGAATTCATCATTTTAGAAAACCATGTTGTCAATTTTACTGATGACAGCTGCTAATTTGAGTTATCATGGTGCAATCTATTTGTATTAGTCTGCCTTGGGGCAATGATTACATTTATGACAATTCTGTGTGTGTGTGTGTATGTTATAGGTATATATGTCTCAGTTTATGACTATAGTGGAAGAACCACCATTTCAAAGTAGGCTTTCAACTTTTTGTTTTTTTTGTAGGCTTCCAATTTTATATTCAGAGAAGACAATGGCAACCCACTCCAGTACTCTTGCCTGAAAAATCCCATGGATGGAGGAGCCTGGTAGGCTGCAGCCCATGGGTTCGCTAGGAGTCGGACATGATTGAGCAACTTCACTTTCACTTTTCACAGTCATGCACTGGAGAAGGAAATGGAAACCCACTCCAGTATTCTTGCCTGGAGAATCCCAGGGATGGGGGAGCCTGGTGGGCTGCCGTCTATGGGGTTGTACAGAGTCAGACACGACTGAAGCGACTTATTAGCAGCAACTTTTATAACAATGCTGAATCAGAAAGAATTACTATGGTTCTTATCACAGAGTAATGTCTTATAGTCAGATATTACCACCTTTAGCAACATGGTCCCCTGTGAATTTACATTTCTCTCTAGAGAATGTGTATGTTTGCACATTTCTTTACATGGAGTCAGACGTTCAGCTTCACCCACATCACAGGCCAAAGCAGGATACTCTGATACTGAAGGAAGGGTACAGGATCTTCTCCAACTCAGTGAGAGGAAGCTGCTCTCGATTTTTCCTAGCAACCATTTCTCTCTGTCCTCTTGGCTCTCTGTCCTTTGCTCCATGCTGGTTGGGTTCAGATGTCTCCGTCTTTTCTAGTAGCTCTCCCATTTTCCGTTTCTGAGAAGATGACCTGCTCATGTGAAATATCAAGATTTTGAGGATCAGGTTCCAACAACTCTTATTTTTCTCAGGATGATTCTCCCATTTAATGTTCTTTAGGTAATTTTTTTCCCATTTCAAGTTGCTTAAATTTATGACTATTATCTCCATTGGTCTTGGAGGAGCAGAAGTTCTTGCACTCCAGAGTGTGAAGACCTCTACATTTGCCGTGAATACCATTAATCCTTCTGTTATATAAGTTTTTCTTCCTACTTTCAGTGATACCTTTGTTGGCACCATTAACTTCTCCTGGATCTAGTATCAGCAGTGATTTATGAGAGGAAATGTTTAAATAAGATTACTTTTGGCTGACAATTGAAATGATCTTTTATTTCTTGGCTTCTTTTCTAGCAAGAATAAAAACAGTCCACTTTATTGAATACCTACACTATCTCAGGCATTATTCTGAATTCTTTGTGTTTGTTTCACTTAATTCTCATAAATAACTGTGTGAGGTAGATGCTATTATTATCCCCATTTCAAAGATAAGGAATCTTAGAAAGGTTAAATAACTCGCCCAATATTTCACAATTAGTAAGTGTCCTCTGTCCATCAAATGTAAGTCATTTAATGCCCTAAATAGAAAAGCATCCCAGAGAAAAATAAATTGAGAAAGGATAAGACTAAATCCATCATCAAGACATTCCATCAGAATTGTGGCCCTCTTAGGCCTAGATCTTCCCTAAATATTGGCTTGCAATCACATTCTCATTACTCATATCTAAACTATATATGGCAACACTATGTCATCTAGAGAAGAATGGCTATAACAGTTGATGCTAACAGATTTCAGTGTATGTCTTTTTTAATTTTCACTGCTGTCCTATTTAATTAGTAAATTATTCCTAATCAGAGAACTGAAAAGAATAAAATTTAAAAGCACGTTACTTCGTTTTTCTGAGCCTAGATATCTGTTCACAACCATGTGACCTCTGCTTTCCTTGTGTTTAGGGGGAGAGGATGGAGACTTGAAGTGTGGTCGGTTATAGTTTATACTAACAAGGCCAATGCCATGGTTTTTAAATTCTTTCATGTTGTCTTTTCTCTATGCTATCCACAGATTATGGCCTTAATCTTGGCCTGAACCATGGCTCTTCAAAGGTACCCTGGGAGAAGATGGTTCCACTGCTTCTACAGAGAAGCACATCGGAATGTTGGACACTGGGTAGGTGAGCTGCATTGGGTACTCAGTTCCTCATAGACTTTCTGTTATCTCGTATTTCTGGGATTAGAAACCTGCCCTCTACGCAACTCAGACACCCTTGCCAGCTGTGTTCTACCAGTGAGAGGCCCTTGGGTGAGATTAGAGGGTGGAAGAAAAGCACAAGTCCGCTTGCTTTCGCAGTGATGGGCTGGGGTGTGGGTTTGCTGTTTTCTGCTCTGCAGCAGCGGCATGTGCAATGTCAGGAGCGCTGAACCGCACAACGTTCCCCTTTCACCCAGTCCTAGCATTTTCTTGCAGCTTCATGTCTTTGCTGTTTCTGATTTGCACTCCCAGCCCTTCCAATCTTTTTTTGTAATCAATTCTCTCTGTAAAATCTTCTTCTCCGCTTCTGTTTGGAATGGAGTGGTTTCTATTTCCTGGCATAGACACCAACTTGAAAGTAGGTAGGGTGGAATTTATAAGAGCCAATAACATCATCTTTGCAGATAAAAACCAATTTGATCTGTTGACTGATTTTATTTTTTATAACATGCAAATAATTATAGCTTAAAGATAGCATATAAGGTGGAATAAATGGTCGTTTAGCATACATAAGGGTCAGGTGACTCAGTGGTAAAGAATCTGCCTGCAGTACAGGAGACGCAGGTTTGATTCCTGGGTTAGGAGGATCCCCTAGACAAGGCAATGGCTACCCACTCCAGTATTCTTGCCTGGGAAATCCCATGGACAGAGGAACCTGGCTGGCTACAGTCCATGGTGTAAAAAGAGAGTCAGACACAACTTAGTGACTAAACAACAACAAGCATTCATAAAGCATCTGTCTAGCCCTAGTGGATTATATCCTTAGAAGAAAAACTAGTGCAATAAAACAAACAACACAAGGAAAAAAGCACCTTAGGCAATTTTCAGTAATAATATTTTAGATAGACATGATGGTGGTATTTCTGAGACTCTTCCCAAGCATCATGTGATAAAGTAAATGAATACTTTTATTTGTGTCACTGTGTATCATGTTTTTCTGAGTGATAGAAAAGAGATACAGATGTAAAATTCATGAGGGTAAGTTAAAAACTCTGTAGTCTTGAACTGCAATTGAGATGAGCAGTTTAAACTCATGAGATATTTTATCTTTTTAAAAATTTATTTTTTTAATTGGAGGAAAGTTGTTTTACAATGTATTGGTTTCTAAGATATTTTATATTTAAAAATATATTTTAGCTATATCCCCCCAAACCTAGAAACAGTGGCCAACCCTTTAGCAACAAGCACCTTTACTGCATAGATTGTCATCTTTAAATATAATTTCCTGTTTTAAGGAACCATGACTTCTTGGAGAAATGGTTGATTCTAGGCCTGGGTCAGGAAATATCTAAGATGACCTTGGAACATCTTGCTATGGCACAGAGCAAGAAAGCCATCAAAGATTAATCATGTTGTGTCAAAAAAGCTCAGGAGACCACTCAAAGAAGTTTCCTTTGGCTAAGTATGGGTTAATATGAGCCTAAGTGAGAGTGGTAGCTGTAATGGATTGAAGGTCATAAAATACTCTTAAATACATGAGTTTATAATAGTTAAAATCAGGAAACATCACTGGCCACTTTTGGAAGGAGCCACCTCAAGTAGTAGATGAATAGTTCTTTTATTCTGTCTTTCTGTTATGAGTTGTATCTCACAGTAATCAAATAATTGATTAAAGGAATTAGAATTCCAGCTAATAAAAGAAGGAAGGGTAGAATAGAAAATCACCATTCTATAAACCCTCAATAAATTAATGGATACAGGCAGTGATTATCTAACTTTCTGATATCAATTCCAACATATGCATATGTGTATTGGGGGGTTGGGGGAATTTCATATAGCAGCAAGCAGTTCCCAGACCCCAGCTGGGTGTCCTACAATTCACCTCAATTCTGGCAATATTTACTTGGGGATGGTATCAGAACCCACATGTTAGGGTCTCAGTTCTACAAGACTGCCCTCCACTTCAGATGCCATGCCCGTGCTCCCCACTGACTGGGTATATAGATTAAGGGTTTCAACAACCCCTTCCTTGGTTTCAATTAATTTGTTACAGTGGCTGACAGAACTCAGAGAAACTTTTTACTTACCAGTCATCAGTTTATTATAAAAGGATATATAACTGAAGAACAGGCCGATGGATGAGATGCACAGGGCAAGGACATGTCAAGGGGCTCAGAGCTTCCATGCTCTCCTAGTGTTTTACTCTCCCTTAATCTACTTGTATTCAAATACCCATAAATTCTCCAAAACTCATTCTTTTCAGTTTTTGTGGAGGCTTCATTACACAGACTTGATTGATTGAATCATTGGCCACTGACGATTGATTCAACCTCCAACTCCTCTTCTCTCCCAGGAGGTAAAGCGGGTAGAACTGAAAGTTTTAGTCCTCTAATCTCATCGTTGGTTCTCCTGGCAACCAGCCCCCATCCTTAGGTTCGTCCAAAAGTCACCTCATTAACATAACAAAAGACATCTTTGTTGCTCTCAGCATTTCGGAAATTCCAAGGGTTTTAAGAGCTCTGTGCCAGAAATGGGAAGACCAAATATATATTTCTTATTATAAATCACAATATCACATCATTAGAGACTGCTAACATTACAAAAAGGTAGTAAACCAGATAGTACGTTGAACTACACAACATCATCTATAACAAATTCTTGCCAAAAAAAAATGAACCGAAATCTCATAAATCCACTAGAACTAACTACCAAATTACTTAGAGGAAAATGTTAAACCACACCATGGAATGAAGTCAGTAAAACTAAGTCTGTGGGTTTTGACACATACATAAATTCTATGTACATTGTAATGTGTACGTATATTGTAAGAAAAAAAATAGTGGAGGGGAGCCTATAGATTAAAAGAGATTTAAGAAATATTGAATAATTTCCATGTAAAGTCTTTCTTGGATCCTGATCCAAACAAAATCATGAGACAGTTGGGGAAATGTCAGTACCGACTGCTTAATTACGTAAGGAAATTATTATTACTTTTCTTTTGGTTCAGTAATTTTGTGGTCTTGTTTTAAAAGACTCTTTATGTTTTATACATACATATTGAAGTATTTGTAGAGAAATGATGACTGGATTTTCCTTCAGAATTACCCAGGGAAGCGGGAATTATGAGGATATAGATGAATCAGAATTGGCCATGAGTTGATAATTATTGCAGCTGGTTGATATGTACATGGGGGTTTATGATATTATTCTCTCTACTTTTGTATATGTTAGCAATTTTCTGTAATGAAACAGGGAAAAAATCCTAGAGAGGCCTAAGGAGATCTTATCAGCCCGCTGGTTTCAGGGGACTGAAACCACAGTTGTCTGTGGTTGCTGCCTATCGAGAGTTCCACAGATATTTCTACATAGGGAGGTGTTACATCAGATCTTAAGTACATTTGTGAACCAAATTGGTGCCTTTCAACTTGAAAGATTCAGAGGTCTAGGAACCTCAAAAAGGATATGTTTCTAATTGTTGCTATAACAAATGACCACAAACTACGTGGTTTAAAGCAACACAAATTTATTATTTTATAGTTCTGGAGGTCTGAAGTCTAACGTGAATTTCACTGGGCTAAAATCTTTGTGTCAGCAGCGTTGCTTTCCTTCTGGAGGCAGTAGGGAAGAATTTGTTCATTGGCTTTTCTGTCTCCTGTCTACATTACTTAAATCCATGTGTACATTACTCTGCTATCTCCTCACATCTCCTCCTCCGACTATTACCCATATCTCTCACTTATTAGGGCCCTTATGACTATTTTGGTCCCATCCAGATAATTCAGGGTAATCTCATCTCAAAATTCTGGGACTTCCCTGGTGGTCCAGTGGCTGAGACTCCATGCTCCCAATGCAGAGGGCCTGGGGGTCAGGGAACTAGTTCCCATATAATGCCGCAATTAAAGATCCTGCCTGCCACAATGAAGGCTGAAAATCCCACATGCAGGCAACTAGGATCCAGCACGGTCAAATAAATAAATATTAAAAAAGAATCCTTATATCTGCAAAGTCCATTTTGCCTTTCAAGATAACATATTCAAAAGTTCTGGGGATTAGGATGTGGACATCCTTGAAGGGGGGCATTATTCTGCCTACCACAAAGACAAATGAAGAAGCTGGGAAATAGGATTAATGAGGGAAAGTATATGTCAAGATTTAGCCAGGAAATAGAAAATGTTCTAATAGTTTAAACAGAAGACATTTAATACAGAGAATTTGTTACATAAAAGATGGAAAATCTGAAAAGTCAAGCAAAGGAGAATAAAGTACCCCAGAATTTAGAAACAGCAAAACCTACCATTACTTCTAGGATGGAAGGGGTGCAGGAAAGAGGTGGTATTACCAGAGTTCAGATGCTGAGCCATTCTGTGAGAATCATGGCAGAGGCTTCCCAGTGGAGGTTGGGAGCAAGGGGGTATGGACTGGCTGGTGGAAAGCTAGAGTCTCAGAGGAGACATGGGCCCTCCCTGCGAAATAAAGTAGCTCCTTGTTATCTGTGGTAGTTGTGCTCTGTAAAGTCACCATGAATAGTGAATTAAAAAATACCAAACTGGGATTCCCCTGGTGTTTCAGTGGTTAAGAATCCACCTTCCATTGTGGGGGACATATGTTCAATCCCTGGCCAGGGGAACTAAGATCCCTCATGCCTCAGGGTATCTAAGCCTGCATGCCGCTACTAGTGAAGTCCACAAGCCAGAATGAAAGATCCCACATGCTGCAACTAAGATAACTGATGCAGCCAATTTAATAAATATTTTTTAAAAATGACCAAACCATTGCTCCTAGGGGAAATACAGGGTCAGGTTCCTGTGAGCCTCTGGTCACAGCCTTTTCTTCAACTGATCAATGTATAACCTTGTTTTGTGTGTGTTTCTGTTTGAAGTCATACTCACACGCACATATATATTTGCTTGACTGATATTTAACTCAGGGCCAACTTATGCCTGGATGAAGCTTATCTAACACAAGCATTTTCTACATAAGCTACGTCATTATGCTTGGGAGCACCAGACAACACTTTGGCCTTGTACTTGGGGGTAATTTTAAAGTGAAATCACCAAAGAAGCACAAAAATGAGAAAAACATGGTACAAATACAAGAAAAAGACACTTACTCATAAGTATGAGAGCTGTGACAAGAAGGCAAAACATTACCTTGTTTGACTTCCACTGGGAACATGTGTGTCAGACAACTCACATTTTTCACTGTTCTGGGCACATGCATGAATGACCAGGAAGGCACCACAAGTATTGATTTTGAAGTAACAAACAAATTTTAGTAAGTAGGCAAATCTGTAAACATGGAATGCACAAATAAGGAGGCTGAACTGTATTTTTTCCAGGCAGTGATGGAATAATATACCCTGATTCTCCCCACCTCCCACTTTTCAGTCTTCCACCAGGGTTCTGTTTGGCTATATCAGTTGCAAGGGAGTCTGCGAAGCAGAGTTGGAGAATACATCTGATTGCAAAGAGGTGTTGCATAGCACACAAGTTTTGAAGAACTAAGATTTGGTGGTGAAAGAACTAATGAGAAGCATTCAAGGGACTTAATGGTTGCCTTTAGATTTACAGACCTTATTATAGAGGGAATGATGACAGGCTGTTTTTAATTTCCATAGAATCAGTATCAACTGCTTTAAGTAGAAGCTATGCATGAAAGATTTATGAAAACTCTTCTACCTGTTTTTGGACTGAGATCCAAAAATCCTTTAAGGATAAATGAGGACTTCCTTTGCTTAAACATTTTTAAAGGACCAGGCACCTATTTATTTGCAGTTGCTGGTGACTGGCCCATCTGGAGGTGCATACTCTGTGGGGTCTGAGCTGGCCTTTGCTGTAATTCTGTTTATGGTTAATATCACCTTGAACTCTGGAGAGCAGCAAATGCCACAGCAGCTGCCTTGCTGTCTTAGATCTGAGAGAGGAAAAGAAACCTGTTGTGGCAGAAGGGTGGTGGATAGAAAGCAAATCAACCAAAAGATTATTTCGGCACAGGGGTTGGTAGCTTACTTGAGTAAGTGATTTATGATGCAATGTTTTTATTTGATCTGGCATTACAGGGATAAATTATTGAGTGCTAATTGTATGTTGATAAGCTGTTCCTGCTTAAATTTATTCCTTCCTCAGTTTGTGTTAATTGGGGCATATTGAAACAGAAGGGGAATTGCCCACTTACTGCTTAGTTTGGTTTATGTTGTCGCTAAAATGTTGCACTGTAATTGTGTCTTCACTGTTATTCATGCTACGTGAATAAGGGAGCTCCTACTTGTGGGCTTTTTTTTTTTTTTTAACTTCCCATTAATGCATGTTTCTTTTTCTCATAAATGAAATGTTAAAGAATAATATCACTCCTATTTACTTGTTCAAATTTACTCAAGTTGCAGCAGAAGGTAGGGTCAGAGGTGGACTGGCAGAAGGCTGGGGAATTTTGAATGCAGAGTTTATCATTTGAAATTTAAATTCTTTTTAGATAAAGCCGTCATGGAGAGATAGGGGGAGACTGGGCTGGGGGTAAGAGGGCAGGATACTGAATGTTTCTTGCATAGGTGGCTTTCAGGTGGCTTTATCTCTGACTAATCTCTCTGTCCCCCCCATCAACCCTCCATGAAGGGACTTGAGTGGCAATGCAGTGTGACAGGCCAGCGACAAGACTGCATCTGCTGAGTAGAGATGGGGGTGTGGATGGCATGGAGGGGTAACAGGTCTTGTTTCTCAAGGGTCTCCATAATAAGTAATCTAACTCTGGGAAAGTTGAGTGAGTCCAGATTTTAGGAACCCAATATGGAGACAAAACACCAAATGGCCAGCATTATTATAAGTAGAAGAGCCAGGTTGAGATAAAAGGAAATAAGCAAAGGCAGAGGAAATAGTAATATTATAAACAGGCACACCAGATTCAGTGGACCCAAGGGTGGTCCATGTGAGTCACTACACATGGCTCAAGGGGAGGCTTGTAAACACTAATCCCAGACACTGCCTCTGCCATGGCTCCATTAACTCTGCTGGATGTGGGCAGGTGTGTACTTGGCTGTGAACCAGAGAGAGGTGGACCCCACAGGTGCTAGGAGCTCCTGGCTATGTAGGGACCATGGATGCTGCCCTCCACATCTGTTCCTAGGACTAGAGTCCCCTTCAGCCTCTCTGTGGGTCGTCTTCTCCTAGTTTTGTTCTTAAACATCACATATAATCTTTCTTCTGGCTGATCTCCCTCAAATTAAAGTAGGGAAGAGTTCCCTTTAAGTCGTCGTTTGTGCAGCTTTTCTCTCAAAGTAGAGAGAACTTCACTGGCCTCTGTGTAGAGAGAATTACCGAGAATCAGATGAGTGTAGATATTGTAGATATATAAAGATACCCTGCTCTGTAAGTACTGAAAGAACCTTGTAATTGGGTAGCTTCCCCACCAAATTGCCCCAGAGGTGTGGCTTGTGAGGACGGGATCTTGCTGAAATGTTAAGAAATGGCTCCAGTTCATTTTATAAAGCCATTTTGGCTGTTGGCTAGTTTAATTAAAACAGGGCTCATAATTATAGGATGATTAGCTAAAATGTCAGTGTTACTATGATGTCTTTCCTGGGGGAAGGACAACAGCTAAGTGCTGGCAGCCCCAGCCTTGCTGTTGTTGCAATTTATATTCTACTAGAGCATGCCAGAGTCCAGCTGCCCTTCGTAGAGACCATGGCAAAGCATAGACGGAGAGCAGAGAGGTGGTTAGTTTGGGTTTCACTCCTTCTGCCACGACTTCTGCCATTTTCCCAGGAATCTGGGAACACCCTGGGGAAGATTTAGGCTCCCAGGGAGCTGGGAACAGGAGCTGGAGTCTCTCAGGAGCAGGAGTGCTGAGACCCGGAGGGGAAATCACTCCAGCATTCAGAGGAAACAGCAGGGTTCAAACCCTGGGAGAGGGGAGGGCAAGGGTAGGACAAGGGAAGCTGAGGTGAAGTCTGGAATCTGCACAGGAGACTGGAGTCAGCTCAGCGTGCGTTGTCAGAAGACTCTATCCACGTCCCAACCACTAAGCTTAGCAAACGGCCACCAGTAGCTTTAGAATGAAAGCAGGAAGCTAAAGCAAGTGGGGAGCTTAGAGACCGTGCAGCGTAACTCAGAAAAGTGGTAGCACTTGCCTGGGGTCACACAGCTTGAGGTGGCAGAGCTAGGGTGAGATCCAGTCTTCTCAACTCCCAGGAATGCCATTTCTGTTAAAAACCTTAACCTCACCTGCAACATCTAGGCTCATTCTGACGGAGTGTTGAAAGGGACCCAACTGAAAGCAGAAATTACCCAACCAACCACACAGGAAAATAAAATGGGATTCCAGAGGTGTTTGAGCTCCATATTGAACTGTTTTCCTATTTCTTAACTTGGTCAGGTAAGATTTGTAAGTAACGCTGACAAATTTCTTGAGAAAAAAATAGGTGTTGATCACTCTACTAAAGAGAAGGTTGTAGATAGTTCCTGCTCCGTAGGGTGGAAGGCTGCCATCAACACAAACTCTTGGTTTTCCTGAGAATTCTGAACCTTTTTTATTTTTCTGCCTCCTGGGCTATTATGGTTAAGACTTGGCAGATGTAAGTTTGCTCTAGACCTTGCTTCTCAGAGTGTGGTCCCCAGTCCAGCAGCATCAGCCTCACCTGGGAACTTTTAAGAATGACAAATCCAAGCGTCCCTGGGCCTGTGGAATTAGAATCTCTGAGGATGGCCCAGGATTCTATGGCTTTAACAAGGTCTCCAGGTGATTCTAATGCACACTGCAATTTGAGAAGCCCTGAACCAGAATAAAAAGGCAGTGTCAAAAGAATACAAGAGGCAATAACAAAGTCATGGTTCAAATTCTGCCAATTATTGTCTTGGAGATCTTGGACAAGTAATTGTCTGTGCCTTGGTTTCCTTAATTCTGAAACAGTTGCCTCCTAAGGTGGTTGGAGAGCTCCAATGAGATAATGCAGGAAACACCAACATGTAGCACATTTTAAATGGACACTCTATACATTTTACTTGTTAGTTCTATGACTGTATAGCCCCAGATGGCTCTCACTGTGGCAGCCCATGGCATGAGTGGGCTGGCCTCATGACCCTTCCTCGTGCCCTCTCTCTCGAAGAGCTTCCTCAGCTCTATCCGGACTTTGCCGTTGCTTTGAGGTGAGCACTATGGGATGGGGTGGGGGCCTCCTGAGCACCTTGGGGAATGTATCTCCAGCCCCTCACCAATTCCTGAGTCTCACCACAAAATTGAGACACAATTAGATTCAGTCTACTTCATGGTATGGGAAACAAGTTGTGGGAACCTCACATTCTGAGCCAAAAGTAGAGACCTGTTAACCACAAGCACAGGTCTCCTTAGAAAGAGAGGGAGGCTGACACCTCAGCATTAGAGCCGCCGGAGGAAATCCGGTGTGCCTGCTCATGCTGGGTCAGTTAGCCCCACCCTGGTGCTGCTGCCACCGGCATCCACATAGTCACATCCTCATAGTCTGAGCAAGAGGCCAGCCCCCTCCCGAGCAGCCTGTCACACACAACACAGATGCAGGAGTGGCAGGCTGGAGCAGCAGCTGCCGCTGCCTCCCCTGGGGCCACTGTAATGTCTCCCGGGGGGCCAGCCCAAGCTTGGATGAGCCTCGGGAAATTGGTGAGCAATTCTTACTGGTTTAATTTTTCTCTCCTAAGAACTTGAGAGACCATGTCCTCTTAATCATCTTTTGAGAAGGAAGATGAGAGAGGAGAGAGGTATTTAAGAAAACATGAGAGCAATTAATCTGTTCATTCATGTTCAGTAAATGTCTCTTTGCTCTAAGGACATCCTTTCATTTATTCTGCAAATGTTTATGGGGCACCCACTCTGCATAGAGTGTGGGGAAGAGCAGGGTGAATTAGGAACATTTCTGCCCTCAAGAATTCTGCAAGCTGATGGGGAAGGAGACAGGCCAGGGGGACTGCTGCTGGGCCCTGAGCTTTAACTGTGTACCTGGCCCTGGTCAAGTGCTTAATCCTCACATGAACCGCATGAGGTCTGTATTCTTACTCCTATTCTACGGATGAAGACATGGAGGCTGAGAGAGATAAGGTGATGACTTGGAGTTACCCTTTTGGAGAGTGGAAGGGCTCAGTGACTCTTCCATGCTGCCTTTGCAGAAACATGTGCACCCATCTACAGAGCAGTGAGCAAGAATGATAAATCCCAGGAGAAGGTGAACAGTGTAGCTCTGAGGGAGAGGCATTGCTTCTGACAGCCAGGTGGGCCTGGAAGCATAGTCTAAGGGAGGGCAGAGGCTGGGGAAGCCAGTGGAGAAAAGGTACTGAACAACACCGTTAGGAAGGCTGGGCAAGGGGTTGGGCACTTAGTGACTGTTTGCCTTGAGCGTGGGCTATTGGAGTCTGCTATGGGGACGCCAAAGAGCTGAGCAGCCTTCATCTCAAGTCAGTCCTTGCCCTGTATGATCCTGGCCAGTACCAGCTATCAAACAAGATGGGATAAGCCAGGACAAAACTTGAAATAGGGCTGTTGTTGTTCAGTTGCTCAGTTGTGTCCTATTCTTTGCGACCCCATGGACTATAGCACTCCAGCCTTCCCTATTCTTCACCATCTCCCAGAACTTGCTCAAACTCCTGTCCATTGAGTCTGTGATGCCATCCAACCATCTCATTCTCTGTTGTCCCCTCTCCTCTTGCTTTCAATCTTTCCCAGCATCAGTCTTTTCTAATGAGTTGGCTCTTTGCATCAGGTGGCCAAAGTATCGGAGCTTCAGCTTCATCAGTCCTTCCAATGAATGTTCAGGGTTGATTTCCTATAGGATTGACTGATTTGACCAGATAAACATGCAATAAAAGCTTGTCATTGTGTTCTACTTGGTTTCATTTTTACCACCATTTTCTCCTTGCCAGTTTACGTTTACTAAGTGCCACATGTGCACAACGTGCTTGGCCTTAGGTTCAGAACGGGCCTGAGAATACTCATACCTCTCTTCACCCAGCTCCTCTCCCTGGTCCCTGCCAGTTCATAGCAACCACCTCCTGCCAACATCACATGAGAAGATCAGGAAGGAACTGGCACATACAGAGAAGTAAGAAGGCCGCAGGTGCATTGTGTGCCCTCACACGGCAGTGGGATGAGTCCCATTTTATGGATGTCATCACTGAGGCAGAGAGGCCAAGCTGGTGGAAATGGAGCATGCTCTCTCCACAGCTGGTGCCTCAGGGGCTAAGGAGGCACTTGACTGGTTTGGGGGGACAAGTGGTAATTTATGATAAATTTAGTTGATTTAGGTTAATCAGTTAGTTAAACAACTTGTATTGCCTTAGTTGAGGCAGTATAGTAAAGGGGTAAATTAGATTGGACGCTGCAGGCAGACATTTCTGGATTCAAATCCTAACCCCACTTAGCTTTTCTCAGTCAATTCACCTACCTCCTCTGAATCTTTCTTTTTTTATTTATAAAATCAGAATAATAGTACCTACTCTACAGGGTCATCAAGGTGAACTAATACAATTTATGTTATCATAGGTAGCTCTGTTCTTGGCCAACAATTTCTTCTTCTCTGCCTATTTTCTTCTTCAGGAAATGCTTGCTTCCAGATTAACTGGTTTGGACACATGAATATTGACTATTTGATCTGCTTATTCTGAGTATTATGTTATTTACTAGTGATTGCGTGGTTATCCAAACACCTTGTTGCATGGCCAAGCACAAGAAAGCCAGAATAATTGGCGTGGACAGCCTGGTTCTCCTCCAAGAATGTCCTATGTGTGCAGAGTTGGCCTTTAAAGTTGCCTGGGTTTCATGACTCCAGAGCCCAAGGAAGTTTCACATGGCAGAGGTTGGCTGGTTGTTTACCAGCCTTTTTCCTTTTTTCTCTCAGCTAGACCATATTTCCCAGTTTCCCTCATAGCTAGGTAGTTATGTGACTGAGTTCTGGCCAATGGAACATGGATGGAAATGATGGAGATGTGGAACATCAGTGAACAGCCTGGCCGCTAAGAATCTCCCACAAATCCTCCCCTCTTCCTGAATCTGTTGCCAGATAGAGGATCTAGCAAAAGACCCCAAAGCTGTGGACAGAAAGATACCAAATAGAAGGAACCTGAGTCCCTGAATGACTATACAGAGCAGAGTAACCATCCCACTCTGAAACCTGCATTGGTCCATGTGACAATTTCTTACTAGGCTAAGTCATTGAGATTTGGGGCGGGGGGTGGGGGGGGGGTGGGACGCGGTTACTTCTAATAGCTATTAGCCTGCCCTAAGTAACACAGCCTGCTTATGACTTATAGCAAGGTATTTCTAGCCATCATTAATACTCTCTCTAAATAACCCTACAAATAAAATATCCTGGGAGGGGTAATGTATTTCCTTACATCAGAATAAATTATTTACAAGCTTCGCCTGCTAGGCTCAAGCAGGGCCCTTTAGATATATGACATTGTTTTTGATGGCAGGTACAGCTGAGGTATGGAGATGGCTGGTACAGTGGTTCTCAAAGCATCAGTATCACTGGTAACATTAGAAATGCAAATTCTTGGGTGCTCGGATCTACTGGGTCAGAAACTTTGAGAGATCAGCCATCTGTTCTCACAAGCCCTCCAGTGGTTCTGATGCACCAGGCAAGTTGTTGTTCAATCACTTAGTCATGTCTGACTCTTTGTGACCCCATGGACTGCAGCATACCAGGCTTCCCTGTCCTTCACCATCTCCCAGAGCTTGCTCAAACTCATGCCCATTGAGTCGGTGATGCCATCCAACCATCTCTTCCTCTGTCATCGCCTTCTCCTCCTGCCTTCAATCTTTCCCAGCATCAGGGTCTTTTCTAATAACCAGGCAAATATTTGAGAACGATTGAGGGAGGAGGACTGCTGGAGACCTGGAGCTCACATCTAGGGAGAACGGAGCAGAGTGGGGTTCACAGCAACTGCGCTGGTGCAGACCAGAGGCCCAGAGTCAAGGGCCCAAGGAGAGAGGGAACAAGGATGAATGCTTCTCAGTTTTCCTATGATTGTATCCTTGACTGGGGCACAACAGTTAAGGATTTGGTTTGTCCCTCCATAGAGAATTACTTGCTACACCCGAGTTCTTAATATTAGTTTGCCGTAACAAAATAACCACAGACTGCGTGGTTTACATAACAAATTTATCGTCTTGCAGTTCTGGAGAGGTTTCAGATCAAGGCGCAAGTTTGATCCCCTCTGAGGACTCTCCTTGGTTTATAGGTGGCTGCCCTAATGCAGTCTCTTCACTAGGTTGCCCCTCTGCGTATCCACATCCTAGTGTCCCTTTCTGTGTCCTCATTTCTCCAGATTAGATGAGGCCCTAGCCCCATGGGCTCATCTTAACTTAATTACTTCTTTAAAAGCCCAGTCTCCAAATACAGTCACATTTTGAGGGTCTGGGGGATTAGAGCTTCAACATAGGAATTTTGGGGGAGACACAATTCAGTCCCTAACAGCCATGGAATCTGGAATATTACTACTTTCTTATTTTCCTTTCCTTCTGAGAACTTCCTTGAATAATCCTGGAGCCAAAGATAATTATGTGCTAAATTTAACTTCTTGTTTGGAGTAAAAAGCTTGCTTCATTTTATTCTAACAATGAAGTTAGAACAGTTAATACTTTTGGCAATGAGTTAGCTGGTTGAAACTAGATCTGGATGAAAGTAATGCAAAAATAAATGGGGCCTGTTTTAAATAGAATTTCCTGTTCCTCTTGGGCAGCTGGAGGTTAATTTGTGAATGAATGTAGAGGGTTTTGCAAATAGGGACTGTACAGCAACCTTATAATCTGGTGGAAACCTGCATTTTGTCCTGAGTTGATGACCAGTTAGTGCCATGGTCAATTTCCTAGAAATTTTGTTCTTTGGAAATAAACAAGAAGATACTTTTGTTAGGATAGAAAAATGAGTTCCTCTAAGATGCTCAGTTTGGTGTGTTAGTGAGCTTTGGTATAAATCTTAAATAATGACTGAGTAATGCAGCAGAAAAATAGAATGGGAGAAAAAATAGATGGGCAACTCTTCTTAAGAACTCTCATTTGACGAGCATGTATTGCTGTTCCCAAGGGAAATCTTCCGCATGTCAGAGGATGGCTTTATCTTTCATTCTATTCATGGAGTCTCCCCTTGCTTCTGCTCCCTCCCCTTCATATTAACCAGCAGGGGTCACAGATTTGGTGCCCCTGCTGCCCTGGTGAGCTTTGCCATAACAGCTTCAGGTAGTCTAAACTTGGAGCAATTTAGCTGCCTTTAAAATCCTACAGAATGAACTTTCTTATCATTTGTTAACTGCCAGGGCAAAGTTCACTGAAAAACATTCTGACTGCTAGTCTGTGAAATGGTGGCTGTTGAAGTCCTATGCATACGGGCATGTTAGCCTATGCTCAAAATATGCTTATAGGGCAAATTCTGATATGATTAATGTTGGCATCATTGAGCATACATTAGTGGAATTTGCATATATAAAATTTGAATAATGTTCAAGGACATTAAGTGATTTCAGACTTAATAGTGATAATCATAGCTAACACTTACTGAAGTATTACATGCCAGACACTCCTCTAAACATTCTATATAATTATTAATACTCACAACAGCTCTACATTTTCACACCCATTTTATAGATGAGAAAATCAAGGCACAGAAAAGTTCAGTAACTTGTCCACGATTGCACAGCTAGTTCATTCAAAGATGGGCTATGAGCACAGACAGGTTGGTGCCAGAGCCTGCCCTTCCACATCCTGGGTTACATGGCCACAGCCGTTAAGCAAACTAAGGCAGGAAAATGGTTTTGCTTTGCCAGGACAGGTGGTACATGAGTGAATGCAGGCTTTTCTCACAAGACAAGGCTTCATCAAAGTGATATTTATCTCGAAGTGTCATTTTGGGGAGTCTGTAAAGAAAGTGTGAATCTGTTGGACTGGGATCCTTGGTCCTTCCCCTCTGTCTTTTTAGAGAAACTCTTATGCAGTTAAGCCTATGTGCAGTCAACAGGTGCCTATTGAGGGCTATGTAGAGGGCCTCTGAGAGCTGCCACCTTGACCAAAACAGCCGCTGCTCTCCAGGAACATAGCAGAGTCCAGGAGAGCCCATACTCCAAGACATAAAGACAGCACAGTTTGACAGCACTGAGAGAAGAGGTCAGAGTTGGGAGCTAGGTGAGGGGATGGGGAAGCATCTTCAGAGGAGAGGCTGACTGAGTTGACTATAAAGAAGTGATACTACTTCATCATTGAGTAAGGCGAGGAGGAAGTGTGCCATGGCGTAAGGGAAGGGGTGTGAGGCACTCCTCACTGGGGGCACCAGTGAGGACCATGATGGGTGATGAGCCCCCAGAGTTGGGACCTAAACTTTATCCTGGGGGGATGCAGAGTCATCTGAGGTTTGTAAGGAAGGTGGTGTCATCCACAAGGACGTATTTGGTTTTTTAGCAGATTAAGGATGGATTTGCCCAACTGGGATGTGGTTGACTCATGAAGGAGTATTTGTGATTCTAGAAATGATCGAATGCTAAGGTGGAAGAAGTGACCGTCTTGGTAGGAAAGGCAAACAGCCTCTTACCTGTTTGCTAATGTTTGGAATAAACTAGAGACTTACTCCTTTGCTTAAATGCCATCTCCTATCACTTGTAAGATATTTTTGTAATTCACAAAATGGAGCCACACTGGCAAACATGAGCCACATTGGCAAACACAAGCAGCTTTCCTGAGCGAAGAGTGTGGTGAAATGTGGAGAGAGGCAGGAAAGGAGAATGTGGGAAAGTGGGATTGAGGGCTTGAGCACATGGAGTATATATATATACTATATATATATATATATATATATATATAAATATGTATATGTAATATACATATACATATATTAGCAGGAGTCCAGAGTGCACTCAAGACTAGGTTACACTGGAAGGTAATGTAATACCTGGGTCAGTAGGAGATGATATGGAGATGTGAATTATTTTCAAATTATGTAAATCTTTAGCTCATTAGATACTTTACAACCACAAACATTTATCTTAAGTTTGAAGGGATATCAAAGCACTTCTTAGTAGCAGACAACAGAATTCAAACCTGGCTAATTCAAGCAGAAAAGGAGTTTTGTTGAAGGATATTCAGAAGCACGCTGAGTTTCTTGGAAGGCTGGGGAGCAGGCATGGAGGCTCTCCCTGTAGCCAAGAATGGTGACTGCAATCACGCAGCAGAACTGGTCCCATGGAGACCTTTCTGCTTTCACACTGGGCACAGATGCTATACCAGGCAATGCCAACATCACTGAAACTGTTCTGTTTTGGTGGAAACGGTGTCTACTTTCACCATAAAGGACCCTAAAAAATGCCTCCTTTTTGGGTCACTATTGGAAAGATAAAACATCTCTTTGTACCCACATCCCTTCATTTACAGCTGAGGGACTCCTTGCTCACTGCTGGGGTTGAGCAGGTGCTGGGCTGTCAGGCTGCCAATTCTAGGTGGAGAAGTAGTCAAATCACGAATGAATACCTGCTTCCACAAGCTTTACCACAAGCGTCCATGGTAAAGCTGAGTGGGTGTGTCCTGTGGGTGAACCTCGGTTGTATGCCTGCTCCCAGTGTTGGGGGCTGGAAAGATGAGTATCTGGTTATTTCAGTGAAAGGTGAACTCTCTTCAACCAAGACACATAAGTGGAGGGGTGTCCCCAGACCTGAGTGTCAGAGGCTTTGAAGGGAGCATGGAGGACAAGCAGAATAACAAGGACCCACTACACAGAGTAACTTTTGTACCTGCTTCTGATGCTGCCTAAGAATCATACAGGGAAAAGGGAACTTTAAGCCCTGGAATAGGTGAATTTAACTCAGATGACTATTATATCTACTACTGTGGGCAGGAATCCCCTAGAAGAAATGGAGTAGCCATCATAGTCAACAAAAGAGTCCGAAATGCAGTACTTGGATGCAATCTCAAAAACGACAGAATGATCTCTGTTTGTTTCCAAGGCAAACCATTCAATATCACAGTAATCCAAGTCTATGCCATGACCAGTAACGCTGAAGAAGCTACAGTTCTATGAAGACCTACAAGACCTTCTAGAACTAACACCCCCAAAAGATATCCTTTTCATTATAGGGGACTGGAATGCAAAAGTAGGAAGTCAAGAAACACCTGGAGTAACAGGCAAATTTGGACTTGGAGTACAGAATGAAGCTGGGCAAAGGCTAATAGAGTTTTGCAAGAGAGCACACTGGTCATAGCAAACACCCTCTTCCAACAACACAAGAGAAGACTCTACACATGGACATCACCAGATGGTCAGATCACCAAAATCAGATTGATTATATTCTTTGCAGCCAAAGATGGAGAAGCTCTATACAGTCAGCAAAAACAAGACTGGGAGCTGACTGTGGCTCAGATCATGAACTCCTTATTGCCAAATTCAGACTTAAATTGAAGAAAGTGGGGAAAATCACTAGACCATTCAGGTATGGCCTAAATCAAATCCCTTATGACTATACAGTGGAAGTGAGAAATAGATTTAAGGGACTAGATCTGATAGAGTGCCTGGTGAACTATGGACGGAGGTTCGTGACATTGTACAGGAGACAGGGATCAAGACCATTCCCAAGAAAAAGAAATGCAGAAAAGCAAAATGGCTGTCTGAGGAGGCCTTACAAATAGCTGAGAAAAGAAGAGAAGTGAAAAGCAAAGGAGAAAAGGAAAGATATTCCCATTTGAATGCAGAGTTCCAAAGAACAGCAAGAAGAGATAAGAAAGCCTTCCTGAGCAATCATTGCAAAGGAATAGAGGAAAACAATAGAATGGGAAAGACTAGAGATCTCTTCAAGAAAATTAGAGATACCAAGGGAACATTTCATGCAAAGATGGGCTCAATAAAGGACAGAAATGGTAGGCACCTAACAGAAGCAGAAGATATTAAGAAGAGGTGGCAAGAATATACAGAAGAACTATACAAAAAAGATCTTCATGACCCAGATAATCATGATGGTGTGATCACTCACACTCACCTAGAGCCAGACATCCTGGAATGTGAAGTCAAGTGGGCCTTAGGAAGCATCACTACTAACAAAGCTAGTGGATGTGATGGAATTCCAGTTGAGCTATTTCAAATCCTAAAAGATGATGCTGTGAAAGTGCTGCACTCAATATGTCAGCAAATTTGGAAAACTCAGCAGTGGCCACGGGACTGGAAAAGGTCAGTTTTCATTCCAATCCCAAAGAAAGGCAATGCCAAAAAATGCTCCAACTACCACACAATTGCACTCGTCTCACACGCTAGTAATGTTCAAAATTCTCCAAACCAGGCGTCAGCAATAGGTGAACCATGAAATTCCAGATGTTCAGGCTGGTTTTAGAAAAGGCAGAGGAACCAGAGATCAAATTGCCAACATCTGCTGGATCATCGAAAAAGCAAGAGAGTTCCACAAAAACATCTATTTCTGCTTTATTGACTACGCCAAAGCCTTTGACTGTGTGGATCACAATAAACTGTGGAAAATTCTGAAGGAGATGGGGATAGCAGACCACCTGACCTGCCTCTTGAGAAACCTATATGCTGGTCAGGAAGCAATAGTTAGAACTGGACATGGAACAACAGACTGGTTCCAAATAGGAAAAGGAGTACATCAAGGCTGTATATTGTCACCCTGCTTATTTAACTTACATGCAAAGTACATCATGAGAAACACTGGGCTGGAAGAAGCACCAGCTGGAATCACGATTGCTAGGAGATATATCAATAACCTTAGATATGCAGATGACACCATCCTTATGGCAGAAAGTTTAGAACTAAAGAGCCTCTTGATGAAAGTGTAAGAGGAGAGTGAAAAAGTTGGCTGAAAGCTCAACATTCAGAAACCTAAGATCATGGCATCCAGTTCCATCACTTCATGGCAAATAGATGGGGAAACAGTGGAAACAGTGTCAGACTTTATTTTTCTGGGCTCCAAAATCACTGCAGATGGTGACTGCAACCATGAAATTAAAAGACACTTACTCCTTGGAAGGAAATTTATGACCAAACTTGACAGCATATTAAAAAGCAGAGACATTACTTTGCCAACAAAGGTCCATCTAGTCAAGACTATGGTTTTTCCAGTGGTTATGTATGGATGTGAGAGTTAGACTATAAAGAAAGGTGAGCACTGAAGAATTGATGCTTTTGAACTGTGGTGTTGGAGAAGACTCTTGAGAGTCCCTTGGACTGCAAGG
Source organism: Dama dama (assembly GCF_033118175.1). NCBI lineage: Eukaryota > Metazoa > Chordata > Mammalia > Artiodactyla > Cervidae > Dama > Dama dama. The sequence continues at coordinate 24,377,590 of NC_083713.1, forward strand.
AGATCCAACCAGTCCATCCTAAAGGAGATCAGTCCTGGGTGTTCACTGGAAGGACTGATGTTGAAGCTGAAGCTCCAATACTTTGGCCACCTGATGCAAAGTGCTGACTCATTTGAAAAGACCCTGATGCTGGGAAAGATTGAGGGCAGGAGGAGAAAGGGACGGCAGAGGATGAGATCGTTGGATGGCACCACTGACTCAATGGACATGGATTTGGGTAGACTCTGGCAGTTAGTGATGGAAAGGGAGGCCTGACGTGCTGCAGTTCATGGGGTCACAAAGAGTTGGACACAACTGAGCGACTGAACTGAACTGAAGCCCTGCTAATGGTGATGCTCTTAAATATTTGAAAAGTAGAGCCTTTTAGTTCTTCCTCCTCCACTAGCCAAAAAAAGCCAGTATAGCTACATCAAATTTAAAAAAAAATTGATCAGTTTTAAAATAAGGTTTATACTTTAGCTTTGGACTTAAGAATATCCCCCCTCCTCTGTCTTTGTCTTTTTTTAAAGTGTTGTTTCTGCCATATACCCCAAACCTAGTTAAAAATAACCCAAATATGTCTTTTAAAAATGTATTAATGTAGCAAATAGTTCTTAGAATGTGTCTTCTTATATGTATAAAAATGAAGTTGCAGTTATAGCAATAAATTTTGATGGGAATGCAGAGTGGCTCAGTCAGAGGAACATGTCATGTGACCTGATGACAGGCGTTCATTCATGATTTGATGACTTCTCCACCTAGAATCTGGCAGCCTGACAGCCCAGCACCTGCTCAACCCCAGCAGTGAGCAAGGAGTCCCTCAGCTGTAAATGAAGGGATGTGGGTACAAAGAGATGTTTTATCATTCAGTATGTTTTTGGTCTCACTGTCCAAGTATGTAAAATTCAACCTAAAACCTTCAGGTTGATCATAAAAGAGACCTGAGGACCTCATCATTCTGCACAGAGCTCAAGGAGTTGCCTGGAGAAACGATTTATTTTCTGCAACTTTGCAGACATATAAAATGAATAGGTTGTAAAGAACATTAACAATTTAGTGTTACAGCATCTCTAGACTTTTCAGCATACATGCTCACTTTAGGAGAATCTACCCTACAACAATGAATGTATCAATATATAAGGATATATTCACAAAGATGTGTTTACTTCAGTACTATTTGCGGCGGGGGAAAAAAACTCTGTCCATTAGAGGAGCAGTTAGATAAATTCTGGTACATTCTTACTGTGATCTATTATGTGTATATTTAAAAGAATGATTTAGATCTGTATTATTGACCTGGAAGGCTATCCCTGTATACTATTATATTTTAAAATCCATTGCCAAAAAATACACAGAGTCTAAATAAGCCTATCTTTATACAAACATGTATGTGTACATTTATATTTTCTGGGTGAGCGTTGAGAAGTATGTGGAAGAATATAAGCCAAATTGTCCTTTTTCCAAGGGTTAGGGTCTGAGGGGTTGTTTAATGTTACATATAAACATGTATTAGTCATGTAATTACAATATAGAGGAAAAAAATGTACTTAACCATTAGGATTTGGTGCGAATTCGTTGACACAATATTTGTAAAATGCTTCTTATGATTCCTGGTCCCTAGTAAGCATCCGAGAAATGCTGGGTGTTATTACTTGATTTATTTGACTGCAGCATACAGCAGTCTTGCCCTTGCCTTCCTTCACACTGTTATCTATTGCAGTCTATGTTCTGGATGGTTTGTAGTCTCTGAGGACACCACTTGCTCTCTCTGTCACCCTTATGCCTGTGTGTGTACAGTCTCCAGTCTTAGAACCTTGTATTCTGCCTCTTTCACCTGAGCGCATCCTTTGGGTCTCAGTTTAAGTGACTTTTCCGACCTGCAAGTGAAGGTGAGAGATTTATCCTTTCTGGGCTGTCTGTCCCACATCACAATACTATCACCCTGTTAGAATAGTCTGTCTGTGGGGCTGTGCCTGTCCATCTTTGCATCCTCAGCACCCACCCCAGGGCCACAGAATGGGTACTTGGTAAACACTGACGGAGCAACTGAATGAAGACGATGAGCAGTAGCCACATGACCACACCAGAAGAGAAAGAGGTAGATTTGTTTCTCAGGAAAAGCTCAGGAAGCCAGACAGGCACTCCGCCACTGTGTTTGTGTTCTAGGTGCCTGCTTGGGTTATTCAAGTGCAGTGTTTTCATTTCTCAGGTTTTTGCAAATTGAAAATGAACAAATTGAAAAAGATGTTGCTGCTTGTTAAATGATGAATTTGTTCAGATTGTCATACCATGTCCCTTGAATTTCAAAGTTATTAACTTGCTAGTATAGTTAATAACTACTCTTTATTAACTTTCTGCATATATACAAAAACCTCAGTTTAACCAATGTGTGATAAAAGCAATTAAGAAAATACATGCAGAATGGAAACTCTGAGAAGAGCTTTGTGGATGGTGACTGTGGCTACCATGTAAACAAGTTGTATAATTCTTAAATGGCAGAGGATTAATTTCTTGACCCTGTTAAAAATTCAGTTTTCTTTTTTAAAAACATGTATTTAAAAACATTTATTAAATAATCATTTTGATATCTTTGTTAGGTTATTACCATTAGAAAACATGTTAAAAGGTATGATTACATTATTCCAAATCTGATGGATGAATTGATGATATTTATTATTTTAATAGAGATGCCTGCTAATTAAGATTTTTAATAGCTAGCAAAAAAATACCATTTTCAAAAAAGGTAAAATTACAACTCTCACACAGAAATCAATTGAATATATGTTAAAAAATTTCCTTAAATTTATTAATCAATGATGGGACACAGACAGATGTTATAATTGATTTAAAAGAAAATCCAAAGAAACACATATTGCAGATGACCAACACTGAGTGGAAAAATGGAGGCAAAACTGAGTTTTTCATGGGGAGATACTGATGGTCAGTTGAATATCTTCTAAATACGACAGAATTTGCATATCTACAGGCAAGAATTATTTTGCTAATAAATTTTAGTTTAATTATGTTCCAAATACTGCATAGAATATACTTGTACTAAAAAAAGTTCATCTGAAAATATAGTTTAACTGGTGATCTTATTTTTGCTCCCCACTCCCCCCTAAATCTGGCAATTTTATATGAGTTGACCATCATTATAACAGCTCATTTCTAAATCCACTAGATCAGTAGCCTGCTTGCCCCACAAAAGGCAAACTGTTGTTTTCCACCAAGCCCACTCCCTGATCTATACTGTGCCATGTGACATTCTCGTTTACTCTTATCCAGGGTCATGTCCTCTCTCCTTACTTACGTTCATTTGATTAGAAAGTACTGTGAATTTGACCTTTAAAATATTCTCCAAACCATGTTATTATCTTCCACCTCTATTGCCTAAGTTTCAGATCAGGCTCTCATCCCTTCTGGCCTAGAGATTTGCAAATTTCCTAAATTAATCTTTCAGTTTTAATTTTCTCCAGTCCCTCCCATGTATTGTTGACAGGTTGTATTTTGGATTAAAATTTTCCTCCCCTTACTTCCAACAGGAGATGGTTCAAACCCCTTAGCATGTCCTTTTGCAGTGTGACCATGTTCTACTTTGATCACCATCCTCATTGCCCTACTCTGCTTCTCCTCTAGATAGAATAGTTGTTCACAACTCTGAGTCTTTGCACATGCTATGCTGTCTCCACTCTTATACTCCCAACTCCTGCTTCGAAAGCCTACTTAAATGTTACCTCCTTTCTAAAACATCCGTATGTTCCTAAGATGTCCCCTCTCAACTCACTCAATCTTCTTTTCTTGTGCTTCCTTTGTAACATATTAAACACACCAGTAATTGTACTGTTTCTGTTTTTCTCACTGGACTGAGCTTCTCAAGGACAAGAATTTATGTCTTATTCATTGTTTTAAATATACAGTACTAAACATGGTGCATGATACCTACTATGCACACAATATCAGAATAAGAAGTAAATTATCTCCTATGTCTTCATCAGTGAAGTTACCATGGAAAGCCTGAAGATGATGATGTTGCAGCAAATGAAGATAATAGAAAACTAATCAGTTAAAGATAGAATACATACAGATGCCTGTTCTTCTGGGTCATTGGATTTCACACAAGATCGTGTTCACACATACAAGTGCATGTTTATTAAGCATTAGCATATAGGTACAGATGTCTAGCACAGAATGAAGACAGCGGGGGCTAGCTGTCCTTTCTGTCCCTCCAAGTGTGAGAGGCACAGATGAAACTTATCATCATAACAAGATACATCTGATCACCTTCAACACAACAGTATACATTTCAGCTCTTCCAGAATACTTCTGAATACATCCAGCGTTTATTCTTATGAGCAGTTTTAATTGTGGAGTTCATTGTCTGGCCATGGCCTACATATGACCCCCCCCCCCCACCGCCCCCTTTCAGCCCCTAATAATATCTGAGAAGCCAAGAAGAGTGAAATTCCTTACAGGCATTACAGTGTTAAGGGCTTTTGCTTATTTCTTCTATCATGAATTTCTCATAGTAGAACTAAAAATTGTTCATCAGGATAGCACAGGTAAAAGAGAGAGAATGCAATTTTAAAAATTGCACCTAGTCCAGAGATTGCCTGTATCAGAACCCTTTGGTATGCTTGTTAAAAAGATTTCTGAGCCCAATCTTCGTTATTGGATCAAAACTTGTAGTGGGGTTCAGAAATCTGCATTTAAAAAAAAATATCCCTAGCATATTACTGTATGCAGTGAGGATTGAAAACTCTTGGAACAGATCCACATAACAGGACATATTCCACATATAGGCAATTGAGGTGCTCTACTACATCATGAGATGGGTGACAGTCATCCACTTGCAAAAGGCCAAACTTTTCAGACATTCACTGTAACCACATCCTGGGAAATTGGTCTCATGGCTCTGCCACTGTCCAGACTATCACCTGTGCTCAATGAGTTTCAAAGTGGCAGCTTGCTAGCTGTTGTGTGGATCACTGGAGTTGGCAAAAGAAGCAGGTAGCTCTGTGTGCAGAGTTAAGGATAGATTTTTTTTCCAAGTGGACGAGACTTTAGGACAATGTGTAGGATATTGGAAAATGGAGCAAAGTGCATTTCTTAACTGGGTAAAAGTGCACTGTGATATCTGACGTTGCTGAATTAAAGTTAAATGAGCAAGGTTTCTTTCTCAGAGGCTGGAAGATTCTCCCTAGACACTCTGCCGGACACCAGATAAAACTCTCATTTTTATACTTGAGTGTTCTGTTTCTTTAAAGTCTTTTTGTTACTGTAATATAAACAATTAACTAAGCACTTATTACCTCCCCTTATATTTCAGATTTAGAAATGTCGGCACTTGGAGCGTGATGTAAAGGAATGTGACAAAAGCACACAAACTGCTGCCTTCTCTTTGAGCTCCAAACTAAAACTTTCATCTGTAGCTTTGGTTCTTGTTTATCTGAATCTAAAATAGGAAAGATGACTAAGAGACTGTGCTGCTCTTCTCTCTCTTCCTGATGACCTGCCCTTTGTGCCTCTTTTTCTCAGCTGGATCCAGTGGCCTGTATGAACACAGAACTCACTGAGAGCATTCACTCCCTCTGCTCAGTCCTGCTCTTTCTGATGGATAACCTTAATTGAGTCTGAAACATTTCTCAGTCCTGAAACTCTCAGCATTTTGCATACTTTATGTCTTAAGAGGCTAAACCTTCCTTTGTGAGCAAACAGATGGCTTAAACACTTGTAGTGGATTCCTTATGGGTCCCTTGGAAAAGTACACCAAGTCTGGGGGGAGGCTTGGCTGTACTGTGATTGTGGTAGGGTAGTGCAAATATAGCAAAGATTCCTGTGGGTTTGAGGCTACTTCTTTCAATGCTTTTCAGCTTGTTTAAGATGGGTGTTTTTATTGCCATTTTGCAGAAATATTCAGGCTTCTTGTTGTTGTTCAGTTGCCAAGTAGTATCTGACTTTTTGTGACCCTATGGACTGCAGCACACCAGGCTTCTCTATCTTTCACCACTCCCGGAACTTGCTCAAACTCCTGTCCATTGAGTTGGTGATGCCATCCAACCATCTCATTCTCTGGTGCCTCCTGTTCCTCCTGCCCTCAATCTTTCCCAGCATCAGGGTCTTTTCCAATGAGTCGGCTCTTTGCATAGGTGCCCAAAGTATTGGAGTTTCAGCATCAGTCCTTCCAATGTGTATTCAGAGTTGATTTCCTTTAGGACTGACTCGTTCGATCTCCTTGCTGTCCAAGGGGTCTTCTGCAGCACCACAGTTTGAAAGCATCAGTTCTTGGGCTCTCAGCCTTCTTTATGGCCCAACTCTCACTGTACATGACTACTAGAAAAATCATAGCTTTGACTATATGAACCTTTGTTGGCAAAGGGATGTGTCTGTTTTTTAATACACTGTCTAAGTCTGTCATAACTTTTCTTCCATGGAGCTAGTGTTTTTTAATTTCATGACTGCAGTCACCATCTATGGTGATTTTGGAGCCTGAGAAAATAAAATCTGTCACTGCTTCTACTTTTCCCCCTTCTATTTGCCATGAAGTGATGGGACTGGATGCCATGATCTTAGTCTTTTGAACGTTGAATTTTAAATCAGCTTTTTTCATTCTCTGCTTTCACCTTCATCAGTAAGTTCTTCAGTTCCTCTTCATTTTCTGCCATTAGAGTGGTATCATCTGCATATCTGAGGTTGTTGACACTTCTCCCAGCAATCTTGATTCCAGCTTGTGATTCATCCAGCTGGGCACTTCACATGATGTACTCTGCATGTAAGTTTACTGTGTATGAAAGAAACAGGACCCTCCAGGGTGCTAGAGAGCAGAGCAGTGGGGAATCCAGAGAGAAGCTTAAGACAAAGGAAGTGGTGGAGGAACTAACGGGTAAATGCTGTATAAGAGAGGGATAAAAAAATCATGGTTGTGGTCACACATAAATACTACTGATTTAGTAAGAATCTTCTTTAGACTCATTTGCTAAAATCTATGAGCCTCTTTGGGGCGGAGGGGCATACTTACCTTTAAAAAGTAAAAACTAGACTTTCTCCCCCACGAATTCATTGAAAGAACATTTGAACACTGAGAAAATTCCACAAAACAACTTCTGAATGCTGGCAGAGGACATCAGGCACCCAGAAAAGTAGCCCATTGTCTTTGAAAGGAGGTAGGACAAACTATAAAAGATAAAAAGAGAGACAAAAGAGTTAGGGACGGAGATCCGTCCTGGGAAGGGAGTCTTAAAAGAGAAGTTTTCAAACACCAGGAAACCCTCTCACCAGCGGGTCTGTGGGGAAGTTTTGGAATCTCGGAGGGCAACATAACCAGGAGGAAAAATAAATAAATAAAATTTAAAAGCCCACAGATTACGCACCTAACGGCAACTCCCAGCAGAGAAATACCCCAGATGCTTGCATCCGCCACCAGCAAGCAGGGGCTGAATGGGGAGGAGCGGGCTGCATTGCTTAGGGTACAGTCTGGGCCTGAATGCCCTGAGGGCAATCTGAGGGAGCTAATATAATATAGCAACCTAACCTGTGGGATTGCCAGAGAGAGAGAGAGGGAAAAAAGAGAGAGAGAGAGAGACAACTATCCAGCGAAAAGCCCTAACCTAAGGCACTGCTGGCCTGCTCACAGAACAAAGGACTGAGCAAATACCAGAGGAAAGCTAGCAGGCTGTAGACCGGCCCATCCCTTGCTAGAGCCAGGGGGCAGGCAGGCACCCGCCAGAGCTGGAAAGGGGCAAACTTGGCCCCAGGGATGGCATCCCCTACCAAACTGTGAACAGGCTTTCAGTTTCTAACCAAGACTTCCTGAGATTCTGGACGGTTCATATCCACCGGGAAGGTCACAGCCAGAGATCGGCTCCCCAGAAGAGACACAGGGCACATTGGAGATCGCAGTGCCCAGGGAAACTGAGCGGCTGGGACGGGGGAGGTGATAAAACGCACTGCACCTGGGGAGAGTGCGCCCACCAAGCACCTGGTCGCCTGAGCTGCTCCTACTGGGGAAGGGCACGAAACGCAGGCCCAACTGAGTCTGCGCCTTTGTGGAGTACCTGAGACCTGAACCCGAGCAGATTACACCTGAGAAGTGCAGGCAACTCAGGGCTCGCTCCCTGCAGAGCAGCCTGGAGCCTGAGCAGTGTAGACAGGGAAAGCACACACGTCGTGCATGGGGGCAGACCCAGTGTGGCCGGAACATCGCGAGTGCTCCCCCACACACGCCAGTGACATTTGTCTGCAGTGCCCCTCCCTCCCCACAGCACCACTGAACAAGTGAGCCTAAACAAGAGACCACCTTCACCTCCTTGTGTCAGGGCAGAAATTACACTGAAGAGACCTGCAAACAGAGGAAGCCAAATATACAGAAGGAACAGCTTTGGAAGTGACAAGTGCAACAGATTAAAATCCCTGTAGTTAACACCAAGTACATTGGAAGGAGCCTATAGATCTTGAGAAGTATAAGCTGGAACAGGGAACTATCTGAAACTGAACTGATCCCACACTGCCCACAACAGCTCCAGAGAAATTCCTAGATATATTTTTACTATCACTTTTTTTAATTAAGAAATTTTTTTTCTTTCTAAGTCCTCCATTACTCCTTTAATTTTCATTTTTATAACCTACTATTACCTTGCAAAAAAAAAAAAGACCCTATTTTTAAAGCAAACTTCATTTATTATACTTTTTGTGATTTTTTTTTAATATTGTATTTTTGAGAGTCTAACCTCTACTCTAGATTTTTAATCTTTGCTTTATGGTATTTGTTATCAATTTTGTACATATAAGAATCCAATCTTCAGTACCCATTTTTAACTTAGGAGTGTGATTACTGTCTTGATCACTCTCTCCCCTTTTGACTCTCCTTTTTCTCCCCCAGGTCACCTCTATCTCCTCCCTCCCCCTTCTCTTCTCTACCCAACTCTGTGAATCTCTCTGTGTGTTCCGGGAACAGAGTACTGCCCAGATCTATCTCTCTCCTTTTGATTCTCCCTTTTCTCCTCCTGCTCACCTCTATCTCCTTCCTCCCTCTTCTCTTTTCTATGTAACTCCATGAACCTCTCTGAGGGTTCCAGACTGTGGAGAGTGAATAGGGAATTGTTTACTGGCTAGATTGCCCTCTCCCCTTTTGATTCCCCCTCTTCTCCTCCTGGTCACCTCTATCTCCCTCCTCCCTCTTCTCTTCTCCATGTAACTCTGTGAACCTCTCTGGGTGTCCCTCACTGTGGAGAATCTTTTCCGCATTAACCTAGAAGTTTTATCATTGGTGCTGTATGGATGAAGAAGTCTTGAGGCTACTGTAAGAACAAGACTGAAAACCAGAGGCAGGAGGCTCAAGTCCAAACCTGAGAACACCAGAGAACTCCTGACTCCAGGGAACATTAATCGATAAGAGATCATCCAAAAGCCTCCATACCTACACTGAAATCAAGCACCACCAAGAGCCAACAAGTTCCAGAGCAAGACATACCATGCAAATTCTCCAGCAACACAGGAACATAGCCCTGAGATTCCATATGTAGGCTGCCCAAAGTCACACCAAACCCATAGACATCTCAAAACTCACTACTGGACACTTCATTGCACTCCAGAGAGAAGAAATCCAGCTCCACCCACCAGAACACTGAAGCAAGCTTCCCTAACCAGGAAACCTTGACAAGCCACTCTTCCACCCCCACCCACAGGGAGGAACCTCCACAATAAAGAGAAACCACAAACTGTCAGAACACAGAAAGGCCACCCCAGATACAGCAATCTAAACAAGATGAAAAGGTAGAGAAATACTCAGCAGATGAAGGAACATGATAAAAGCCCACCAAACCAAACAAAAGAGGAGGAGATAAGGAGTCTACCTGAAAAAGAATTCAGAATAATGATAGTAAAAATGATCCAAAATCTGGAAAACAAAATGGAGCTACAGATAAATAGCCTGGAGACAAGGATTGAGAAGATGCAAGAAAAGTTTAACAAGGACCTAGAAGAAATAAAAAAGAGTCAATCAATAATGAATAATGCAATAAATGAGATTAAAAAAAAAAAAAAAACACTCTGGAGGGAACCAACAGTAGAATAACAGAGACAGAAGATAGGATAAGTGAGGTAGAAGATAGAATGGAAGAAATAAATGAAGCAGAGAGGAAAAAAGAATATAAAGAAATGAGGACAACCTCAGGGACCTCTGAGACAATGTGAAATGCCCCAACATTCAAATCATGGGAGTCCCAGAAAAGGAAGACAAAAAGAAAGGCCATAAGAAAATACTGGAGGAAATAATAGTTGAAAGCTTCCCTAAAATGGGGAAGGAAATAGTCACACAAGTCCAAGAAACCCAGAGAGTCCCAAACAGGATAAAACCAAGGCAAAACACCCCAAGACACATATTAATCAAATTAACAAAGAACAAATATTAAAAGCAACAAGGGAAAAACAACAAATAACACACAAAGGGATTCCCATAAGGATAACAGCTGATCTATCAATAGAAACTCTTCAGGCCAGAAACGAATGGCAGGACATACTTAAAGTGATGAAAGAGAAAAACCTACAACCCAGATTACTGTACCCAGCAAGGATCTCATTCAAATATGAAGAACAAATCAAAAGCTTTACAGACAAGCAAAAGCTGAAAGAATTCAGCACCACCAAACCAGCTCATCAACAAATGCTAAAGGATCTTCTCTAGACAGGAAACACAGAAAGGGTGTATAAACTCGAACCCAAAACAGCAAAGTAAATGGCAATGGGACCATACTTATCAATAATTAGCTTAAATGTAAATGGGTTGAATACCCCAACCAAAAGACAAAGACTGGCTGAATGGATACAAAAACAAGACCCCTATGTATGCTGTCTACAAGAGACCCACCTCAAAACAAGGGACACATACAGACTAAAAGTGAAGGGCTGGAAAAAGATATTTCATGCAAATGGAGACCCAGAAAAAGCAGGAGTAGCAATACTCATATCAGATAAAATAGACTTTAAAATAAAGGCTGTGAAAAGAGACAAAGAAGGACACTATATAATGATCAAAGGATTAATCCAAAAAGAGGATATAACAATTATAAATATACATGCACCCAGCATAGGAGCACTGCAATATGTAAGGCAAATGCTAACAAGTATGAAAGGGGAAGTTAATAATAACACAATAATAGTGGGAGTCTTTAATACCCCACTCACAACTATGGATAGATCAACTAAACAGAAAATTAACAAGGAAACACAAACTTTAAATGACACAATGGACCAGTTAGACCTAATTGATATCTATACAACATTTCAGCCCAAAACAATAAATTTCACCATTTTCTCAAGTGCACACAGAACCTTCTCCAGGATAGATCACATCCTCGGCCATAAATCTAGCATTGGTAAATTCAAAAACATTGAAATCATTCCAGTCATCTTTTCTGACCACAATGCAGTAAGATTAGATGTTAATTACATAAAAAAAAAAACTATTAAAAATTCCAACATATGGAGGCTAAACAACACGCTTCTGAATAACCAACAAATCATAGAAGAAATCAAAAAAGAAATCAAAATATGCATAGAAATGAATGAAAATAGAAACACAACAACCCAAAACCTATGGGACACTGTAAAAGCAGTGCTAAGGGGAAGGTTCATAGCAATACAGGCTTACCTCAAGAAACAAGAAAAAAGTCAAATAAATAACCTAACTCTACACCTAAAGCAACTAGAAAAGGAAGCGATGAAGAACCCCAGGGTTAGTAGAAGGAAAGACATCTTAAAAATTAGGGCAGAAATAAATGCAAAAGAAACAAAAGAGACCATAGCAAAAATCAACAAAGCTAAAACCTGGTTCTTTGAGAAGATAAATAAAATTGACAAGCCATTAGCCAGACTCATCAAGAAACAAAGGGAGAAGAATCAAATCAACAAAATTAGAAATGAAAATGGAGAAATCACAACAGACAACACTGAAATACAAAGGATCATAAGAGACTACTATCAGCAACTATATGCCAATAAAATGGACAACTTGGAAGAAATGGACAAATTCTTAGAAAAGTATAACTTTCCAAAACTGAACCAGGAAGAAATGGAAAAATCTTAACAGACCCATCGTAAGCATATACATCAAAACTGTAATCAGAAATCTTCCAGCAAACAAAAGCCCAGGACCAGATGGCTTCACAGCTGAATTCTACCAAAAATTTAGAGAAGAGCTAACACCTATCTTACTCAAACTCTTCCAGAAAATTGCAGAGGAAGGTAAGCTTCCAAACTCATTCTATGAGGCCACCATCACCCTAATACCAAAACCAGACAAAGATGCCATAAAAAAACAAAAATGAAAACTACAGGCCAATATCACTGATGAACATAGATGCAAAAATCCTTAACAAAATTCTAGCAAACAGAATCCAACAAGATATTAAAAAGATCATACATCATGACCAAGTGAGCTTTATCACAGGAATGCAAGGATTCTTTAATATCTGTAAATCAATCAATGTAATACACCACATTAACAAGTTGAAAGATAAAAACCATATGATTATCTCAATAGATGCAGAAAAAGCCTTTGACAAAATTCAACATCCATTTATGATTAAAAAAAAAATCCTTCCAGAAAGCAGGAATAGAAGAAACATACCTCAACATAATAAAAGCTATATATGACAAACCCACAGCAAACATTATCCTCAATGGTGAAAAATTGAAAGCATTTCCCCTAAAGTGAGGAACAAGGTAAGAGTGCCCACTCTCACCACTACTATTCAACATAGTGTTGGAAGTTTTGGCCACAGCAATCAGAGCAGAAAAAGAAATAAAAGGAATTCAGATAGGAAAAGAAGTGAAACTCTCACTGTTTGCAGATGACATGATCCTATACATAGAAAACCCTAAAGACTCTACCAGAAAATTACTAGAGCTAATCAATGAATATAGTAAAGTTGCAGGATATAAAATTAACACACAGAAATCCCTTGCATTCCTATACACTAACAATGAGAAAACAGAAAAAGAAATTAAGGAAACAATTCCATTCACCATTACAATGAAAATAATAAAATACTCAGGAATATATCTACCTAAAGAAACAAAAGACCTATATATAGAAAACTATAAAACACTGATGAAAGAAATCAAAGATGACACAAATAGATGGAGAAACATACCGTGTTCATGGATTGAAAAAAATCAATATAGTGAAAATGAGTATACTACCCAAAGCAATCTATAGATTCAGTGCAATCCCTATCAAGCTACCAACGATATTTTTCACAGAACTAGAACAATAATTTCACAATTTGTATGGAAAGACCAAAAAAATCTTGAATAGCCAAAGCAGTCTTGAGAAAGAAGAATGGAACTGGAGGAATCAACCTGCTTGACTTCAGGCTATACTGCAAAGCTACAGCCATCAAGACAGTATGATACTGGCCCAAAGACAGAAATGTAGATCAATGGAACAAAATAGAAAGCCCGGAGATAAATCCATGCACCTATGGACACCTTATCTTTGACAAGGAGGCAAGAATATACAATGGAGAAAAGACAATCTGTTTAACAAGTGGTGCTAGGAAAACTGGTCAGCCACTTGTAAAAGAATGAAACTAAAACACTTTCTAACACCATACACAAAAATAAACTCCAAATGGATTAAAGATCTAAACATAAGACCGGAAACTATAAAACTCCTAGAGGGAAACATAGGCAAAACACTCTCTGACATAAATCACAGCAGGATCCTCTATGCCCCACCTCCCAGAGTAATGGAAATAACAGCAAAAATAAACAAATGGGACCTAATTAAACTTAAAAGCTTTTGCACAATGAAGAAAACATAAGCAAAGTGAAAAGACAGCCTTCAGAATGAGAGAAAATAATAGCAAATGAAGCAACTGACAAAGAATTAATCTCAAAAATATATGAGCAACCCCTGCAGCTCAATTCCAGAAAAATAAATGACCCAATCAAAAAATGGGCCAAAGAACTAAACAGATATTTCTCCAAAGAAGATATACAGATGGCTAATGAACACATGAAAAGATGCCCAACATCACTCATGATCAGAGAAATGCAAATCAAAACCACAATGAGGTACCATCTCACGCCAGTCAGAATGGCTGCTATCCAAAAGTCTACAAACAATAAATGCTGGAGAAGATGTGGAGAAAAGGGAACCCTCTTACACTGTTGGTGGGAATGCAAACTAGTAGAGCCACTATGGAGAACAGTGTGGAGTTTCCTTAAAAAACTGGAAATAGAACTGCCATATGACCCAGCAATCCCACTGCTGGGCATACACACCGAGGAAACCATAATTGAAAGAGACACGTGTACCCCGATGTTCATCACAGCACTGTTTATAATAGCCAGGACATGAAAGCAACCTAGATGTCCATCGGCAGATGAATGGATAAGAAAGCTGTGGTACATATACACAATGGAATATTACTCAGCTATTAAAAAGAATACATTTAAATCACTTCTAATGAGGTGGATGAAACTGGAGCCTATTATACAGCGTGAAGTGAGCCAGAAAGAAAAACACCAATGTAGTATACTAATGTATATATATGGAATTTAGAAAGATGGTAATGATAACCCTATATGCGAGACAGCAAAAGAGACACAGTTGTATAGAACAGTCTTTTGAACTCTATGGGAGAAGACAAGGGTGGGATGATCTGAGGGAATAGCCTTGAAACATATATATTATCATATGTGAAACAGATCGCCAGTCCAGGTTCAATGCATGAGACAGGGTGTTCAGGGCTGGTGCACTAGGATGACCCAGAGGGATGGGATGGGGAGGGTGGTGGGAGGGGAGTTCAGGAGGGGGAACACATGTAAACCCATGACTGATTCATGTCAATGTATGGCAAAAACCACTACAATATTGTAAAGTAATTAGCCTCTAATTAAAATAAATAAATTTTTTAAAAACTAAAAACTAAAAAACTGAATTTTAGCATTGATTGTTGATTTTACTTTCCCTGGTAGCTAAGATGGTAAAGAATCTGCCTGCAATGTGGGAGACCTGGGTTCAATCCCTGGGTTGGGAAGATCCCCTGGAGGAGGGCATGGCCACCCACTCCAGTATTCTTGCCTGGAGAATCCCCATAGACAGAGGAGCCTGGTGGGCTACAGTCCATAGGGTTGCAAAAAGTCAGACATGACTGAGAAACTAAGCATAGCGGAGCACAAGGAACCAAAAGATATTCAGTGGTATTCAAACAAAGAAACAAAAATTTGTGGAATTTTTGTCTTTATGTTAATTTAAACAGATTCCTATATGCAAAACTGACAAGTGTGGAGCCATTTGGATAAAGCTAAGAAGGTGTGGGGTCTTCCTGCCTGGCCTTGTCATCCCCTCCTGAGGTAATCCTTGCAGTCTTCCCCCAGGCTGCTGGGACCCTCAGAAACATAGATTGTAAAAACTGACTTAGGAGAAATAGAAGGTGATTAAGCTTCAGGAGGCTTGTTTCTCCTGTCTGCTGTACTATCCTGGCTTTATAACCTTGGGCAAGTCTGCACCTCAGCCCCTTACTCTGAAAGTGGAGATGATGATGTCCACTGGCCTGCCAGCCTCACAGGGCTATTCCAAACCAGGAATCTGGAGATCCTATATAAATATCTAGCAGTATTATTTTACAGTCATTTGTGGTGGTACTCTCAATCTTTGAATATTTTATTCCTTCTGGAAAACTCCTTGCCTTGTACATACTTTCTGATAGTCAAGAGTTTTGTACCTTGTATCCAGCTTTTCCAATTGGTTAGGATATTCCCAACTCTCTTATTTTGCCATTAGCTATTTCAACTCTAAATTCTAATTGGTAAGAGTATAGGGGATCCCTGACCAATCCCAGGTTTGGTGATTTGCTTGGAGCACTTACACCCACTCATGGGATTTAACATAGGATTCATTACAGTGAAAGGAAACAAAGAAGAATCAGCTCTGGAAAAAAGTACATGGGGCAAAGTCCAGAGAAATCCAGGTACAAGCTTTCAAGAATTCTCTCCCCGGAGAGTCACACAGGCTGTGCCTAAATCATCCAAAGTCAAATGCATGATACGATGTCCATCCATAGAAACTCTCTGCCCAAGGCTCCTATTGGGAGCTGTTCATGTAAGCACCCTTTATCTAGCATGTATCAAGGGTCCAGATGCTTGATGGAAAGCAGGTGTTTGGCCTATACCACATTGTTTGCACAAATAGTTTAGGAACAGCAAGCTAGTTTTATCAGTTGGGGAATAGAGGGAAGTCACAGGTGTCAGCTAAGGACCAAAGTTGTAAATGGGCCTTTCTAAGGATACCAGTTTCAGGCCTGCTATGTTAACTCATTTCTGATCAGTAAGCTTCAATCGTCAATCTTCTTTTTTTTTTTTTTTTTCTATTTACCTATCAAAACAATTTGGATGTAAAAATAACTCAGGAAAATTTGTAGGTGTTCTTTTCATGTTAATGATAGCATGCATTCTGAGATGAGAGTTCTCCCTCAAATTCCCTGAACTCAGATAATTTACTCTGCTATTATAAAAAGCTCATAGATGTATGAAATTAAAAGGTGCTTGCTCTTTGGAAGGACAGCTTTGACAAACTAGACAGCATATTAAAAAGCAGAGACATCACTTTCCAACAAAGGTCTGCGTAGTCAAAGGTGTGGTTTTTCCGGTAGTCATGTATGAATGTGAGAGTTGGGCCATAAAGAAGGCTGAGTGCTAAAGAATTGATGCTTTTGAATTGTGGTGTTGGAGAAGACTCTTGAGAGTCCCTTGGACTGCAAGGAGGTCAAACCAGACAATCCTAAAGAAAATCAACCCTGAATATTCCTTGGAAGGACTGATACCACAGCTGAAGCTCCAATACTTTGACTACCTGATGTGAAGAGCTGACTCATTGGAAAAGACTCTTATGCTGGAAAAGATTAAAGGCAAAAGGAGAAGGGGCACCAGAGGATGAGATGGTTAGATAGCATCACCAATTCAATGGACCTGAATTTGAGCAAACTCTGGGAGACAGTGGAGAACAGAAGATCCTGGTGTGCTGCAGACCATGGAGTTGCAGAGTCAGACATGACTTTAGTGACTGAGCAACATAGTTGTATGAGTAAATGAAATGACAATAATGAAAACAAATTAAAAAATCTAAGATAATCAGTTAACCTTTAGAAATATAATTGTTTTTTGTTGTTTAGTCATTAAGTCATGTCCAACTCTCTTGCAACCCTATGGGCACCAGCCTCCTCTGCCCATGAGATTTTCCAGGCAAGAATACTGGAGTGGGTTTCCATTTCCTTTTCCAGGGGATCTTCCTAACCCAGGGATCAAACCAACATCTCCTGCATTGGCGGGTGGATTCTTTACCACTGAGCAACCGGGGAAGTCCAGAAATATGATAGCAAAACATTATTTTATCTTTTTTTGTGCAGTAAGTTTCATTAAAATATTTAAATTTATCTCTGCAGCACATTTTTGTGTACAAGAAGATAATGAAAATAACTGAAAGCTTACATATTAACTGAAAAGATGTTAAGATGCTGTAACAAGAGATCCAGTAAAAAAGTTAGTTTACAAAACAAAGATGTTTATTTCTCACACATGTGAACAGTTCTAAGATGAGAGTTCTGACAAATTCATCAGGGACTCAGCTAGTGGCTGCCCTGCCACTAGCTGCCACCTGCACCTGCCCTGCCCCCTGCATCACATGGTTCTCCACATGTTGTTTTCCAGGTTCTGGCTACTGCAGCCTCAAGGAAAAGGGTAACAGGGGAAGTTCAGAGCCAGGAGTCTCCTCTCAAGCAAGTAAAGTGAAAATTGCTCACATAAGTTCTGTTCATTGTTTATTGATAAGAAATTGGTCATATGGCTACATGTAGCTGCAAGAGAGGCTGAGAAAGTATAATGTAGCTGCATGCCTAGGAAGAAGGGAAGGAAAAAATTTGGTGTTCTGCTAGCCATCTCCCCCACGGCTCATAAGAATTTTTCATTACAGGTGCAAACTACAATGATTAACAGTTTATTTAGAGATTTGTAACTTTCCAGATAATCACAGAGCAAGTCACAAAACTCTCTGGAATGATGTCTAAGCTATCACTTTAAAAAGTGCTATGTACTATGATAATCTGTAGCATGAGAAGGTTTCAAGATGTAAAGCTCATCCTGACACTTTACCTAGTTTCATAATATTTTATTATTCTTGATGGTTTTATCCCAATTTTAGCTGGTATATTTTTTTCTCTTTAGTTTGCTCTCCTGTGCAATATGTAATGCTTCCTGCCCTAAACCAGTCTTTAGCTAAAGGGCTTTCCTCTTGTTGAATGCCTTTTAACCTATGTATTATAATTATGATTTCAAGGTTCAATTGTACTTCCTTAACATAAATCTAGGGAAATTGAAAAATAAACCACTTCATTTCCAGTTTTGACATTTATACTACATCTGTTATCTTACTTATGGATATAACATAATATTCAACTCCTTAAGGGTATTATGTTTATAATTGATCTGCTTATGTCCTCATTCCTGATATACAAGTAGTAACATTTGATTTGTTAAGTTTAAAAATGCTTTCTAAAATTGTTTAGAAGATTCTTGTGTTGTTCTGTTATATAATCTCCTATAATTTCTGCTGGAGAAGGAAATGGCAATCCACTCCAGTATTCTTGCCTGGAAAATTCCTTGGACAGTGGAGCCTGGTGGGCTATAGTCCATGGGGTCACAAAGAGTCAGATACGACTGACACTCATGCATATACTTTCTGCAGATTTATTTTAAAGTTGGTGTGAATGAAAGGAAGTAGATGTTAGATATTGGTGGCAATAATAAGGGTCCATTTCTTTGCCTAGGAATGTATAAAAACTAGGTTATTGACTTAGGCATTTTTTTTTTTCAGTTCTGCATTCTGACATTTTTTTCATACACAGACACACACATACACATGCAGACTGTACACATTTATACATAGTGTGTATGCATATGTGTATATTTTCCACTTGAACTCTCCTTTGTTTAAATGTACAATGTCTCTACTTGCAGAAAATTTCTATGTTGCTAAAAGTGTGGTCCTTAATGTACTGAGATGATCTCACTATGCACAGTGATGAAGGATTCTGTTCTGAGTTGGCACTTGGTGGTGGAGACAGCTCTGTACTGAGCTCTTCTCACTCTCTCCCACCTTCCCTGGTACAGTGAAGAATAGCCATTTACCACATGCCAGATATGACTTAGGCACGAGCATGTGGTCAGAGGACAGGATGTAGTTAACCAATTCATATGACTCAATCCCATGACCCAGGATTCATGCAGGATACTAAGCCAGACTGCTGTAGGCAAAAATCCCTTAGTGCTTGGAATTTACAGAGTACTAAATATACAACTCTTTGCTAATCTGCTATCTCATGGTAGTACCCAAATGTTTAGGAAAGTATAAAGTGAGAAGCATGACTAAATCTATAATATTTTTCTTGCCTTTTTAATTTTATGTTTTTATTTTCTCCTCACATCCTCCCTTCCTTTCTTCCTTCCTTTCATTTTTAATTAAAACTCTGGGCTTTGCAGGTGGCTCAGCGGTAAAGAATTCACCTGCCAATGCAGGAGATGCAGAATCAACACCTGGGTCGGGAAGATCCCCTGGAGAAGGAAATGCTAACCCACTCCAATATTCTTGCCTGGAGAGTTCCATGGACAGAGAAGTTTGGTGTGCTACAGTCCATGGGGTCGCATAATATTTTTCTTACCTTTTTAATTTTATGTTTTTGTTTTCTCCTCATGCCTTCCCTTCCTTTCTTCCTTCCTCCTTTCCTTTCCTCATTTCTTTCTTCTTTATTTCCTTCCTTCTTTCTTATTCACAGAAAGAGAAACTAAAGCGGCAGAGATATTTAAGTAAAATGTTTAGAATTCAGGTCTACTAGCTGCAAACCCAGAGTAATTGCTACCATATAAGAATACGCATGGAGACAGAGTAGAGACAATGAAAGACAGTGTATGTATGCGTATGTTGTGCTGTGTATTAGGTGGAGGGAGTGAAGTGGTTCACAAGTATTTCTACTTTAAGCTTTTCTCTGATTATCCAAACCTTTGTATCTTGGAAGACACCCCAGGAGCCATCTGGGTCAACTTCTCACCACTGCATGACCCCACTGCTTGATCTGGCTTCCTCTTGATCATTTCATGGATGAGATGCTCATATCTCACAAAGCAGCACATCTTGGTTTGGATCATTTGTGTAGTAAGAAGATATATTGGGCTGCAGTTTGCTTTCCTGTACATTCTAACCCCTATGGAAATACAGGAACAGTGTCTCCTTTTCCTTGACAATCTCTAGTCTAGACATCCAAGAACACCTATCATGACTTTACCAGTTTTTCTACCCTTTAGGCAAGGATTTCTATTTCTTATAGCTTTGCCTCTCTTCATTTACATTGCATTTTATCCTTCTTCTTCTTGAGATGGACAGAGAATTGAGAGCCCAACTCCCACCTAGAGAACAATGAGCAGTTACATTCCCTGAGCTGCAAGGCATGTGGAAATAGAGATTCAGAGCTTGTCTGGGGCAGATGCTGACAACGCTGTCCTGACTCTGCCCCAAGATAAGTTACTTGCCCCTTGTCCACCTCTGCTTTTTCACCTTTAAAATAATGAACCAGGAATCAATGAAATAATGCTTTGAGCAGTTTGGAACAGTGCCTGACATATAAGTATATGTGTGAGCTGTCATTGCATTCACTTCACAGTTAGTACATTCTGAACTTTGAGTCAACCAAAGACCATGGGCATTTATGTACAAACCACTAAAACTCAATATTCCTTCTGTCTTGTATATACATGTATGTGCAGTTTGTACTTGCATGTTTGAACTTAAATGAAGAACTCTATCCCTGCTAAAAATTCATCTGGGCTTATTTCAGTATATCCTCCAGCCTGTTAAGTATTTTGAGTCTTGAGCATGCACATCTAACATGGCAATTCTCCCCCCGCCCCCCGACCTTCTTCTGTTCTCTGTGGGTTTGATAATCTTACATTGGAAAAAAAATTTTAGAAGCCAAGTAAGACTGAAACGATTATAGAGCACCTTATCAACCTACGCTGATTTATCTAGTCTCTGATAGTACTAGCTATTTAATTTCATGTTTGTCTGAAGTCAAGATCTCCACTTTGCAAGGGTTCTGTGTTGACTTACCACCAAGTATCCATATAGTCATACAAGGAAAGGAGATTAGTTTGGCACGACTTATTTATAAAACACAGTTTTGGTTTGCCTTTTTCTCAATTCTCTTAGCTATTAATAAATCACATTAAATATATGTGGTGCTGGCTATCATATGCCATCATAATTTTGCTTATGGACTTGGCCAGAACCTGTTTTTTTTCTATTGAGGACCAAATGAAGTATGTGTTTCTGGTTTAGCAGAAACTATTACTATTAACCCAACCTTGGGTTTTATGTTATAAACTGTGAAAATACTTTTATTCCTCAAGTCTTCCAGTGCTTCACAGAAAACAATTTACTCTCTTCATAAATAAGCAAATAAGAAACAAAGGAAGGAAAAGAAAACAAATGGAAGAGCATAACGTGACCAGAGACCCCTAGTTATTTCTCTGGGATAATCCAGGAGGTTGAGTAACAGTACCAGTAAAAATCAGATTTCCTCTCTCCTTGTCCAGTATTTTTTTTCTTAAGAGCAACCATGCATTCCATGGACCCTTATGTCTCTCCTGGGAGTACCTTATCAAGAAAAATTTTAACCAGAGGTTTACATGACGCTTCATATGTTTGAACTGAATAATCTATAAATCTTTTGAGGTTGGTCCATCATTAATTTGCAGTAATTGTTTTGACATTGTTGATCTCTCAAAACATAAAAAGTATTCCCTACCAATAAAGAGGCTGTGATTTCATTAAGGATCTGTTACATTTCAAGAGGGAATACAGTATTTTATGAAAAACAAAAGGAACCTTGTCATATTCTATTAAAGCAATCTCCTAACCCCCACTGAAATTGCCTGAGGACTTACACAGTTCCTAATTACACACAGTCTACCTTGGATTCCCATGTAATTTAAATGAATGGGTCTTGTACTGAACGTCTCATTTCTAAATTACTCAATGTCTCTTGTTTAAATTGCTCAAACTCAATATTTTGACCTCTTTCCTCAAAAAGTCGCCTAAGAGAATAGAAGTTCCTGGGGTAAGGGAACCTGTGTCTCAGAAAGTTATCAAATTACTCATTTTTTTTTTTTTTAGATTTGACTAGTTCACATTTCTTCACTAAAATACTATAGAAGTCTGCCCTGGAAGGAGAGATCTAAATGGGTAGTTTGAATGGAAGGGTTTTATTTCCCTGAACAGTTCCCAGAGAGACTAGAAATGCTTATTATTGCTACCTTAAAGTCTGATCTGTAGGGCTTGCCTAGTGCTATCTACATATGAGGGAAGTAAACTGCCAGATTGTAAACACAGCTTGAGTTGCCTCCTTTTTGACGTTTGAACTAAACTTAGGTCCTCTTGGGATCTGAATTTAGTTTTGACAAAATACAGCTTTCAGTTTCAACAAGGGATAAAAGGATAATGGCCCCTTCTTAAACTAGTTGTCCTTACAGTGGTCATTTGATGAGCTTTAAGGTATAGATATGAGAAAAAATTCAACATCATCGGGAATTTTTGAGTCCTTGTTTGGTATGAAGTGAGCTTCACATGCTTGGAAAATATTTTCAGAGCTCAGTTGGACTAGGATATGAGGAAGCATAGGGTGGGAGGGAGGAGGTAGGGAGTGGTGATTATTTCCTGGCTGTCCCAAATGCTGGGTCAAAAAAAAAAAAAAAAAGAAAGGAAAATCAAGCTTTTGGTCAACTTAAAAAAAAAAAAAAATCCCTTTCCATGTCACACTTTCACTGTTACTGGGTTGCTGGTTCTATTCGGCCAACCTGTCTTTATATTACCATGTCTGTTCACTGTCAGAGTGATTCCCATTGAAATGCACAAATAAAGGTGAATGAAAATTGTTTTGTAAAGTGTTATGTATGAGCATGCTACTGCTGCTGCTGCTAAGTCGCTTCAGTCGTGTCTGACTCTTAGTGACCTCGTGGACTGCAGCCCACCAGGCTCCTCCGTCCATGGGATTTTCCAGGCAAGAGTATTGGAGTGGGGTGCCATTGCCTTCTCCAATGTATGAGCATGGGTGAGTGGTAAATAATAATATAACAAATATAATAATAAGATGTAATGATAATAACTGATATTTATTGAGGACTCACCCTGTGTCTGACAAGATTTTTATATGTTCCAATTAATTTTCTTACAACAGCCCTGAAGTAGGCACTATTACTATCCTCACATTTCAGATGAGGAAACTGAGGCATAAGCAGATAAGTAAAAGTTCAGTTGCCTCCGCTTTTAGGCTAATGCTACTTATACACTGAACTCTTTCTATATGTAAGCATAGATCTTTAGCAACGATTGTGGCCAGTGACTGCTCACTCAGTCGTGTCTGACTCTTTTGCGACCCTTGGGACTGTAGCCCACAAGGCTCCTCTGTCCATGGGATTTTCCAAGCAAGAATTCTGGAGTGGGCTGCCGTACTTTGCTCTTTCTATATGTAAGCTTAGATTTTTAGCAACGATTGTGGCCAGTAACTCAGAAGAGAGGCATCACCTACCTTCCAGATGACTAGACTTGAATATGTTCTGCTATGTTGTTTTGGTGGCGCCATGTCAATTCCCAGTGATAATAATTAACAGTAATGTTTGGGGGAGGGACTCTGGTGGGGATCGAGAATGTAGTACATTCTACATAGAATGTAGTAGTCTATGTAGCTCCTCATTGTCTATGAGGAGCTGAGATAAAAAGCAAAAACTTCTAGAATGGGCATCTGAGACTTACATAGAACTGGGATTTGGGGCAGTGGTTGATTCATTCAGCAAATATTCATTGAGCATATATCATGTGCCTGGCACATCACTCTCAGCTGTGGGGACACCATGGTGAACCCAACAGATAAGGCCCTTCCTCTTATGGAGATGACATGGCCTCATAGGCAAAGCTACTTTTCACTCACAGTCTGGATTTTCAGTGGTCCACAATTATCTACTTTAGAGGATGTTCCCTCTATGTTTCAGCTACTTGTCTGGAACCTTCTCCCTATAAACAAGTTTCTTTTCTGTGGCACAGAAAGGGATTATACACAGTCAGTCTATATGATCAGGGGAGGGAAAATTTCCTGCAGGTTATTTAAAATCTGCACAAAGATATACAAGCATGACTTACATAGTCGTGGGCTCCAGCCCAAGAATGTGCTGATCGTGTCCACAGCTACCAAACTGCATTAAAACCCACATTACAACAGTAATAACAGAGAAAAAAAAGAAAAAATTCCTGGAGACAGAGCAGAAAGAGTTCTTGAATTAAATCACTTTTATCTGGGCTCATTCGCTTAAAGATGCAATCAACTCACTATTTCAGCAGCTTGGGACCTTAGAAATGCATTTCAAGATTAATTATAAAATGAATTCTTTAAAATGGAAAAATATACTACTTTGCTATTACTTTTAACAACAGAGTCTAGTTAATGAAGCCTTGAAGCAGTTTAGTGGCTTGACTGCCACCTACTGTTCATTTTTTGCCAAAACTTGCATGTAGCTTGGGCAGGAGGTAAGAAAAATGCCTTGGGCAAATCATTTTTTTGAAAAAGTATTTTAACATATGTGCTGTAATGTAATTATTTTTAAAATTTAGGAGACTGAGAAAATGTGATTAATTCTATTTCAAATTACTGTATTTGTCTTAATAGTTTATGGTAGTCACATTGGTTAAAAATGAAAATTCTACAGTGTTCTAAAAATGTATAGATATAGATATATGTGTGTATATATATATATAGATAGATAGATAGATAGATAGACGTATGTATATATATGTGCAGGGCATTTCATTAGTCCTGACAAAACATTATACTTGAAATTAATAACATATGCCACAAACACGAATGTGTCAAAATGAAAATATCTCATGAAGCTGGCATCTGATCTTTAAAACACAAAATAGATCTCTATCACCATACTTTTATGCTTACTTGGCTTGTGCATACTTTGAAAATATAAGCACTTCTTCTGTCTAAATAAGGAGATCAAGTGCTGTATATCCCCAGGTATTTCTGAGTGATCCAGGCTTTTGATAGAAGTCTGTTCAGTTGACACAGCGGTCGTGAGATTCTGTTAACTGCTTAGAACTCAGGAGGCAGGATGGGTTAATGCTTTTTCTCTCTCATCTGAATGACTCATTTTAAAGTAATAACTCATTTTCTGGGTACAACAATGCTGTTTACTATCGAAATACAGAATCTTGGTGGAAACTTTGTAAACAGGTGATCCTAAGACACAATCTATGTGAGTTGTTTTATTTTTTTATTGTACCTTTTCAAGCTTTTGCACTGAATTATTTATGGAAAGAAAAACTGTGAGCTGTTTACGTGTTTTTTACTGATGTCTTACATATATGTATACGATTCATATTTTCAAATATGTTTGTAGATTGTTTCATTTATACTTAAATCTAGTTATATTTAGTTTATGTTTTTAAAGAGTAAGGCCTAGTACAGTTTGGCTCTGTTAAAATGTGCTTCCTGCTAAAGCTATGTGGCAGTTTTCAGTATAAAACGGTGTCAGTAAATTCTAACATTCTAGAAATCTTTTCAGCTAATGTTTCTTTTCTTCACCAAGGACAGTTATATCGAGTAGTGGTAATTTCATTTGTTGACACAATATTGGTGAAAGAACATAAATATCATATTTTATTTTTTGCCATAATAGTATTTCTTCTGATATATGAATCAGCCATCTTATATTAAAAAGATCGCTCTGAGCTCTGTGATGAGCCGTCTCCATATACAGTTTTACCGATAAATGCACATAGTTTGAAAGTTTGTCCTTAATGGTGCCAATAATATAGATATAAAACAAAAGCTTTTTTGTGACTTTATTTATAGTGACACTGATAGAGTTTATTAAAATGATATAAAATGACATTAAACAACATGAATAAATCTGAGCAAATGTTAGTTTTACAGTTTTTCCCCCCAAGTGTTTCCATCCAGTAACAATGACACTAATCCAAAGCCAAAGAGAAATAGTTCTACCTAAAATATTGGCGAAGAAGCTGAAGCAAATAAAACTAAGCTGACCTTTTAATAAATGTCTGTTTATTGATTTAAATTCACTTTTTTTTTTTTTCCTTTTTCTGAGCAATGCTGACGAGGCCTGTTAGAATACAAGCATGTATAATAACTTGGACACAACCATTTTTATTTCTTTTGTGTGCCATTACTGAAAGATTGAAGCCAGCTTCACCTAAGTGTAGTGATGCAAAAATAATAGTAACCCAGTCTGGCTGCGCTAGAGTAGAGACAAACAAGAGCTTCATATTAAAGTCTTCGAGGTAGCTGACATGACGCATCTAGTCAGACGTAAATAATGACAGACGGAAACTATCATGAGGTCTGTGAAGCATCAACATACTGCTATCATTTTCTCTCTAACCTTGCCTTGCCAGCAGCTCTCAGCCTTACAGCCTGAGAGATCATTTAAAAAGCAAATCCTAATGACTCTGCCCACTGTAGCAACAGTCAGTGAGATTGGCATCAATTTAGCTCAGTTTAGAAACTCGGCATAACAGCTATTGTCAACTTGTGACACCGAAACTCCACTTGTTCTCCACAAACCAACCCCCAACGCTACCCCTTCCCCATGGCCATTTCCACTCCTGACAAAAAGATTTTCTTCTCTGGTAGGAAAATTATTCATCCCAGTTATTTGCGTGGTACTCTGCATATAATCCTTTAAGCTGTACCTATTTTCCTGGATTAGCTCATTTGTTACAAAAAGCTTTAAGCTCCCCCCGTATTCCATGTGGCACACATCATTTTGTGTATATTATGTCTGCACAGGGTAAGAGTGGGTAAATAACATTCCAGTGTCCCTGTAGCTTAAGACTAACATGGTTATGGTTCAGATAAACACGTCTGTACATGGAATGGCAGAACAATTTTGCAGAAGCAGTCCTAGGAAGGTAAAAAAAAAAAAAAAGGCTGTCTTGTCCCGATTCAATAGAATCTATTCGCCAAGAAACCTGCGATAAAGCAGTCGCACGTTTTATTTGTTAAGACAGTGATGACTTTGCAAGCCGGTGGGAACTGAAGCTGATGTACAATAGGATAATAGCATGATCACTTTGCAAATCAGCATGTGGCTTTGCTTGGGTGCTGGCGGCAGAAGGGCACGGGGTTCTGAGAGATCTAGCTGGCAACCTGAAAAGGCAAGGAGATCAAACTGCCTGGCTGTGAGTGTAAATGTTCGAGGATAAATGGCCATGAATCTCCTTCTGCTTGTCTTAAAACACATTGCATATGTGAGTTTTTGCTGTTTTATAAGAGACTTGGAGGTGAATGTAGGGACCTGAGTGGGTGATGGTACTGGGGATAGGTAGCAGAAAAGAATGGGGGAGGCTCACAATAGCCCGTCTTGATGAAGAGCTATTGATCTCATTTCAGAACACTTTAATCTCCAGCTAAACATCTTACTTACCTTGTGTAAAAGAGATGCCAACTTGAAATAAATAATAAACACACAATATTTTAAGGACTTTTGAATTTTGCATGTTAATAAATATTAATGCAGCTTGTGACTCCCAAAGAAAATAGAAGGCACTTAATTCTGTTGTTGATATCAGGTGCTGTACAGGTTGATTTCCCGAGGTGAAAGTGAAAAATGCACTATTTGGACTTAAATTTAGATTTAATAAATAACTAATTTAGGATCTTGTTCTATATGCAAGGATATAATCATAAGGCATTCGGTTTTAAAAGGTTTCATTTATTCTTGTGAGCTTAATTATTGCAAGGAAGCTGCGAGCAATTTGTTTTTTACCAGTGTCTGATTTCTGAGAATGGTTATTAAATATTAAATGGATGCATAATTCAGGCAATTAAGAAAGTAATCACACAAAGTAATGTAATGGAAGTTAATTATTACTGCATAAGCAAATAGTTCATTAATGCTAGTAGTTGCTATAGCTGCATTCTTAATACATGCAGAACTGAAGCATGAATCCTCTGTGTATTCAAGGAGCTAGTAGGAAGTGTGATGCTACAGAGGGAGCACCGCTAATGAAAAACAGAAGCAAATAAGGCCATATTGACCCCTGACTTGTCTAAATAAGGTGGGATCATCATTACTTAAGAGAGTTTTATCGAAACCACGACTGCACTAGCTGCTTATAATTTTTTGGTTTGTAACACAAACCATGTTTTAAATCAAGGAGAAATCAAAAGGAAATCAGCTTGTTAAAACAAAAATCACCCATTGTACTTCCCCTGTTGTTATTTTAAAATCATCTCTTTTGTTAAATAGCTGAAGTCATTAACTGCAACTTGAAAAGATACCATAGATTATTATTTTTCATAAAAACATTACAGCTGGTAACAGACCTTATTTGTCCTACACCTTAAGCTCAAGTGAGATTTCTGACATTTCTTTGCTAACAGTGTCTCCCTAAAGCATTATGCTTTATAAAGGCTATTTTATATGAATTCAGCACCTAGGAGGTCTAGTGCTCTCCAGACCCTGGACTGTAGCTAGGCACCAAGGTGGTTGAGGCAGGCCAGACCAGGCCAGGCAGAAAGAGAGGAGAGCAAATAATGGCGAGGATTTAGCCTTGAGTTCCCAGGACCAAGCCAGACCTGCCTCCAGAGGGGACCAACTCCTTAATGGGTTTACTTTTTAGCAACCCAGAACCGCCCAAGGCTCACTGCCTTCCGCAGCAACAGCACTGCCTTTCCCATCTCATCACAGAATTTCACAGAGAGAAGCAATTCTGTTAGACCAGGTGCTGTTCCCACCATCCTGATGTAGGCATCATCCCACCATAATCCTGACATCATTTGCTTGCTACTTATATTGCTTTACTAAGCTCTCCCCACCAGCTCCCAGGCTGGAGGCTGTGTTAGTGAAGGGCACAATGAAGGTTAAGAGACATTGGTCTTGTCAAGGGTGTGCTTCCAGTCATTCAAGGATGGTCTTCCCTCTGTTCCTAGTGCTTGGCTCACCACTGTGGGAATCAGAAGAGACCTACAAGACAGGTTCCAACTGTACTCTAGGAAAGCAGCTTACAGTGCTCTTAGAACAGTGTGGTTCTTTTAATCTTTTAGGGGTTAAAAAAGTTTTTGGACACTATAATGCAATTGGCCATTTACACAAAAATTTGTGTTTGATTTTAGAAAGTTCATGGTCTCCTTAATCCTGTTCATGGATCTCAGCTTTAAGACCCTCTGCTTTGGAGGAGACCTGTGTCTTCAAACAGATAGTGAACATTTAGGAGAAAATCTGTTTGGGTTTTTGGCATATAGACTATAAATATAGCAGAGGAGCTGGTGGGGTTTGAGGTGTAGTTTGGGGAAGGCTTTATGGAGCAAATGAACCTTGAACTTGATGTTGAAGGACTGCTGGTATTTTGAAGTCAAAGGCAGAGCATTTTTGTATAGAACAGCATAAACAAAGGAAGGTAAGATGCCATTCATTTATTCATTACCATTTTCATTCATTTAATAAATACAGAACTCCTACTGAATTAGATAATCAGGGGAAATAAAGGTAAGAAATGGTTTCCTGACCTCAAAGAATTTACAGTGTAGAAGATGCAATATGGCAACCACATAAGTTTTTATGATACAAAGAAAACGTAATTGCTCTGAGTGAATTCAGCTAGGAGATTTCAAAATGATTAATGTAAGAGGCATGTTTTGGCATTGTTGCAAGGAAACTGCAGTTAAATGGGCAGGTATAAAGCACTGTCAAGACTTCATCTTTGGTCTGGATGTCATACCTCAGAAAGAAGAAGGAAACAGTCTGGGCAAATCCAGAGAAGTGGAGAAACATGCTGTGTGTTTGGAGAACATGTTTAGCTTAGATAAAGCATAGGTTATGAGTTGGGAGAGCTTCAAAAGGTGAAAGGGAACAGGCCATGGATGCTCTTAACTGGTGGTAAGGGAGTTTGAGTATCACAAATGAAGAATCACAAATTTCCCTTAATGTGTTTTAGGAAGATACATCTGGTTACAGTTTTCAGGAAATGTTGGCTTGGAGTAGCCCTAGCTGCAGGGAGACTTCACAGGCTGCTGCTGAAACATAGGAGGGAGCCACTGAGTGGCTCTTGTTGGTATATGTCTGAGGGAATTAACCTGGTATACTGTGGGTAGTGGGGTTGCGGGGGAGGCATGGGAATTTCTAATTCCTACCTACCTGCTGGGGCCAGAGAAGGGACATGGCTCCTGGGTCACCTTCAGAAGAAGACATCATTTTTACTTACCAGGAAGGAAGCAGGTGTGTCATCATGACAGTGGACTTCTATGGTGTTTCTGCCACTCTTTAATGATTCTGGCTTCAGAAGGGTTGGAAGTGTGTGCCATCTGTATCATTTGTCCCCTCCCTCCCCACCTACCACCTCCTCCCTGCGTCTTTTAGTATCTCCTCACTCAGAGCAGTGTTTGCCACACAGCACTGGTGTTTAAGTTCAGATCATCTTCATAAATCTTAGACCTTTAAACCAAATATTACTCTGCCAGGGATCAAGGGGTCCTTTAAGGAAGTCTTGGAGCTTTCAGAATATGGGCCTCACCTTCTCTCTGATTTAGAATCAAGTTTCTCTTTCAGTAAGTGGCATCTCCTATATTACCTCATTTGACCTCCATAAATGCAAGAAGTAAATTGGGAATATATTATTTCTATTTTATAGATGAAATAGAGAGGAGATAACTGCCTAGCGTAAGACAACATAGTGAAAGACAACCCCAAGATGGAAACTTTCCACCTCGAGATGGTATTGCTGTTCAAGACAGCCCTGAGGGAACAGTAGCAGGGGCTTCTGTTTTTTCTACTCTGATCCATAGAATTTCTTCCAGACTCCTCAGTTCATCCCAACATTTATAGGCTAAACTCAGGTCAGGTGAATTCTACCTGGAACTTTTTTTAGGAATTACTTAATTTCCCATTCAGCAGTAGATCCTTTCTTTATTTTTACAGAGATTTCTATCGTGGCAAGGTTGTATTCCAACTAGCATTCTCTACTGAGGTACTTTTCTCACTTTAGGACAAATGTCATTTCTGCAGTTTCTCTACTTGGGAACAAGTCTCTCTTTACCTCCCAAGTCACCAATGACTTTAAATGTCAGAATTTATCTCAGTATTACTAAGTGACTCCTTTGCTTGCTCATCAGCATAGCATTTGGGTTCCATTTAAAGTATCAAGGCCAGTTGTTTATTAAATTATCTCTAGAAGTTTCCAGAGAGTCCCAAAGGACTTCCTAAATTTAGCTGCTTCTTCCTCACCATTCAGGTGAAAGTGGTTAAATTATAGAAATTTTCTCCTATGTTTGACATGGTCACATCAGATGCCCCCAAACTCCCTTAATACATGCTGAATTAACTGCTAACCAGTTTCTTTCACTTCGCATTTTGAAATCTTTAAACCCTGGGAAAGCAAGCAGCCACAGCCTGAAGACTGAAGGTGTTTGTCTTGGACGCCCAGCTGTTGTAATGGCCTTTACAACGTGTCTTTAGGACTCTACCCCATTCTCTTTTGGCAGTTTTCACTGTGACGGGGTGTGGGGTGGTGGTGAAGGGAAATCCCCACTTCATATGCACACAGGGCTGGCCTGCACTGCTCTCTTTAGACAGCGTCTAAGCAGTCACAGACGGGTTCCCACACTGGAGCACTCCTATTAACCCCTCTGCATCACCACAGGGGGAGAAAAACATGCCTCATGGGGTCTAATGACTAATTCCCTACATCACATCTAATGTATCCCAGGATGCTAACTTCAGCACACCTGCCTCTACTGCTTGTAAGGGAATGAGAACACTTGTCAGTTACTGGTCACTGACAACATTTATAGTATTCTTCAACTAAATGTCAATGCATAGCCAGTGTGACTGTTCTCCAGGAGGGGGTGAGTTCTGTCACCCTGGGAGCCCCACTTTTATGGGTATTTGGTTGGGGAAGTAGTTCAAAACCCTTTATAAATGAGGTGGATGTGTTTGGAAAGGTTCTAGGTATCCCATGATGCTCTGTTAAATTTTGTTTCTAATTACGTCATCAAGAGGTAATTATTGCACTCTGAGGCCAGAAATTCTGAAATCATAACCATCCAGGAAAGTTAGGCCATAAAAAAGGTATGCATCAGCCTGGGTAACTGAGATGGCTGAGGGAACGTGTGGGATGGCAAGGGACAGGGAACTTAGAAACCCAGTTCTATTGAGTTCAGTTAGCACCTAAGTCCATTTATAGTTGTCTGTGCTGTGGAGTCTGAATGAGGCTAAGTTAGGGACACACTTCTCAATTTTAGAGACTCCAAAATTACCTAATCCATTCAGGAAGGTATCTAGAATAACTACCTTATTTTTCTTCTTTAAATCAGTCCCCTTTTGGGGCAGTTCTCAGAAAGTAGAGCTAATATTCAGTTTAAAGTGAGAAAGGAAATGTAAACTTCCTTTGTGTAGCATTTCAAGAAAATGTAGTTTTTTTTGGTTTTTTTTTTTTTTTTTTTTTTTTGCTACTAAGTAGCCAAAGATAAATGCAATGCAATGAGACACAAGTATGCCTGGATTCTCTTCAGCAGGACTCTCTGGACTTGGTCTCCTAATACCATCGCTCTCTCCCTTTGCATTTCTGCCACGAATGAACTAGAGTGAAGAGCTTCCTGCCTTCACTCCTGAGAGGTATGTGAGTGGAGTAGTTAAGAGTGGACTCTAGATCAGAATCCCTTGTTTGCTTCCTAGTTCCTCCAAGGCAACCTTGTTATTACTTAGGGTAGCAGTAGTTGCTATAACAAATAAGTCCCATGTGGTCAGAGCTTTGACACAATAGAAGTTTATTTCCCATTCATGTAACCATCTAGTGCTGGTGTTCCTGGTGAGCAATCCTCCATGCTGTGATTCAGAGATGAGGCTCTTTCATCTTGTGGTTCTTGCATCTCTTAAAACCTCAGTATCTTCTGTACCCAACCAGCCAATAAGTAGGAAATGTGGAGAAGGCACAGCCAGTAATTGACAGAGCTGGAAGAGACAGACGTCCCTTCCACAGCTTCCTACTGGTAAGAACTTGTCACATGGTGCCGCCCAGATGCAGGGGAGGCTGAGAAACATAGTCTGTGGCTGTGCAGGCTGATTCTTTCGAAGGGGAAGCACACATGTTGGTGAAAGTTAGCTATTCTTGTCACCCTTAGGCCAGATAGTTCAACACTCTGTACCTCAGTTCAGTTCCCTCACCTATAATGCAGAGACAATAGCAGTACCTACTTTATAGAGTTGATGTATGAATTAAATTAGATAACATATATAAAATGGTACACAGGAAGTACTCCATAAAAGTTGGTAATTATTTCAACAGTTGTTATTGCTGTCAATTTTTCCTTGAGTTACTTTATTATTTTATTACCACTCAACAGACTCTCATAATTAATGTCTCACATTTCTCTAATTAAAATAGCTAGCCAAACAGAATATGATAAGGCTCATGGCTATTTCATGAACAAAGAGAATCTATTTGATGGAGTATAAAACTAAGCAGTGTGACAGTTAGACAGTCCCTGAAGGATACGAAGCCTGCCTGTAAACTCACTGCCCCTGTTCCCCTCCTGCTGTATGTTCTACACACGAAAGGGAAAAAAAGTTAAAATTTCTCAGAGGGGATGACAGAACAGTTCATCATTTCATTGAGTACATGTTATTTTTCAGTATTTATTTCCACACTGTTTTCATTAGAAATTATAGGAAGCCTTTTCTTTGAATTTATATTACTTAAATATAAATATGTATACTTAAATATGTGTACTTAAAAGACTCAAAAAGGGCATTTTCAATCTCTGGTGTGATTCATTTCTATTTTGACAAATCTTCATGAAGAGCAACCAATTTAGTCAAATCAATTTTCCTAGCTACTAAATTCCTCTTTCAGAGTACAGAAAAAGTCTGTGGTCACCAGCAAGAATCCTGGGAAAGTAAAAAGAAGTGAATGAAGATAATCTAGACACAGATTTATACACAGAGTGAGTGGGGAAGGCAGGCTGTTGATTAGACTGCTATACTTCCTGAAGGGCTACTTACTTTTATTCAGTGTCATAAACCAAGCCAGGTCAAATCACAGCACAGTTGACCCAACCTGGCCTGCAGCGGTTGGAAAGTTGAAAGCCAGAGATGTACAGCAGAGTTTTTAATCAAATGCATTCTGTTAACAGAATACTTGGGTTGGAATCTTGGCTTCACTCTTACCTATACCTGCACAACTTTGGGCATGTTACTTAACCTTTCTAAATCTTGGTTTTCTTGTCTCTGATTTAGGATAAAAATAATGCCTACCTTATGTGTTTAATTGAGATAATTTCTGTGATATCCTCAGGACAGTACTTGCTACATAACAACCACAAGTACCTATGTGCTCTGTCTTAAGAGGTTTCCCTGCAATTTACTCACTTAATTCTCATAATAAACCTATGGGAAAGATACCACAAGCAGTCTTATTTTAAAAATGAGGAAACAGAGGGACAGAAAGGGACAGAAGAATTGAGAAGTCTCCCCAAAGATCACACAGCTGCTTAAACTGTAAAGTCACACTTCAAACTCATGTCTAGAGTCCAGAGTCCACGTTCCTTTCCTCTGTATTATGCTGCCTCTTCATAAGAACTCAGAAATGTCATTCAGTACTTATATTTTTATTAAAATGTAGAGGTTAAGAATTCAATTCAGGAATGTTTGATAACATAGATCTTAAATTGGGAATATTAGGGGATAAGAGCCTGGAAAGCTTTTGCTCATCAATACTTATTGAGTTAATAAATGAGCAAATAAATGAATGAGTACATTAATGGGTAGATGAAACAAGTGTTGTGTGATCTGAAGTCGGGTGTGTTTCTCAGAACCTAACTCTGGAAATTAGCATCAACTGGAAGACATGGACCTTGTATCACCATGGCATCGCAGTAAGCAGCAATGACAGTTCTGATGCACTGGTTGAATTTGAGTTAGGGAACCTCCCCGCTGAGTCTCAGACTTCAAATGGAAGAAGGCTGCCACCTTTGAGAAGCACTCAGTGTGATGATCCTGTGTCAGGAATGTGTGTGCAAAGATGGTTTCCCTGAATGCGGTGCTGGCCCATGTAAAATATATTTTTATCTGACTTTCTAAAACCACGTTTGGTGTTCCAATAGCAGTGTGTAGCAGGCACAAGTGTCCTCTGCATTATGCTAATTGTTTAAGCTTGTCAGGTTATTACTTCGGTCAGAGGGGTAACGTAGATGAGGGTGGGGAAAGTAGGGCACAAACATAATTGTCTAGTTTTTGGAGAAGCAATTACAAATAGATGAGAAGCTATAAAAATATTACACGTAGGATGACTTCTCAGTAGGACTAAAAAGGCGGCTGGAGCCTGTGTAGCCAAGAGCAGGAGTGGTTCAAAGCTGACAAGTCTACAGCAATGATTTAAAAATAGCAATGGTAATTCTGCAGCAAAACAGAACAATGAAATCAAGAGTCTTGGTGCTCAAAAAAGACATTGCCCCAACACAATGCTCTTTCATTGGGTAAGCTATTTTCATAGCAAACCCAAATTTCAAAATGTCAGCCTGATAAATAGGGAAGATCTGAAAGGATAAAGTCAAGGTGTTTTGTTTTAGTACTTAAAAAAAGAAACTTACTCTTATTTCTAACCATCTCTTAGAGTTTTAAGGAAAGAGGGTGTTGCACTTTGGAAAGAGATGTAGTTATATCTGTCTGGACGCTATTTGAATATATACAGACATTAAGTAGGTTTGGGTCATATTATGAGGTTCAGTTTTTCTCTGTAATAGAATAAATATTGGTTAGAATTCAGTAACCATGAGGAACTATAAAAGTTTAAAATATAATGTCTTACTCTAATTTCCATTTTCTTCTGAATGAAAGTGTTATCTTTTTATAGTAAGATTAGATGAGGTCTAGCAGCATTTGGTATGATAGACTATTTACCAACCTGGCAGGGTGGCTCTGAGTCCTAGTTTTGAGAGCCCTCTCCTCTTATTGACTGGTAGACCTTGGACCATATTAAGCATCTCTAAGTCTCCCTTTTCTCATTTCTGAAATGAAAGTAAAAATAGCCTCTGCTACATAGGATAATTTTGAGGCCTAAGTTAATGAGTGCAAAGCACTTAGTGTGAGCTAAATAAATAGTAGTGGCCATTATGATTATTTTACTGCTGCTGCCTGTCATCTTGGGCAAGCTGTGTGATACTTGGCAAGTCTCCTAATCTCTTTGACCCTTGAATCTTTCCAGGGATTGAGCTAGGTAGCTTTGAGATCCCTTGAAGTTATATATGTGTCACTTAAAGCAGAGGTCTAAACAACATTTTTCAAGAACAGTGTGCCTCTTAAGAATCAGGAATTTTCATTTGAATTGTTGCTCCTGCTAGGTGGAGGTCCTCTTCAAACAAAGTCCATGTATGAGATTAGAAATGAGATCATAACTGATTTCAAGAATCAGACAACTTGACACAGCTGGCAAAGGCATCTTGCCTTTGTAATACCAGTTCTGCCTTGGAGGTATGTTCTTATTTACTAATCATTTAAAACTAAAAGAAAGATGTCTCAGGTACTCTCTTGTTCTGCCTTAAATCCCCAGCTGAAAACACACCTGGAATTAAATAGGACCCAGAGAGGAACAGAGTGCAGTCCTGTCTCCATCTCCTCAGCACTGTTATTTGCTCTGTGATGGGAGAGAGAAAGCCATCCATAAAGTTCCAAGTGAATTAGAAAGTGGCGCAGCTGCAAGAGTCCGGGGCCGATTTCAGACTATATTTTGACATTGATTATGCCTGCCTTTGCTATTGAGTGTCATTCCAGTCAATGGGATGACAACAGGGAGTTAAAAAGAGCACAGAGAGAAAATAACACAGAGAAACACAAAGAAAGTAGTAAAATGCTTGAGAAAAGCTAAGCTAGTTTGATGCATTTGGGTTGAAGGGCCAGGGTAGAACCCCTATCAAGTAGAGTAAGAGGAGTGCCAGACCATTCTCCCCACCAAATCCTGCAGTTGTCACAGAACATCTTACATCTGTTTCCTATTTTCCGTCTTCTCATCCTCGTTTATGTTGAAATAAGGTTAATTATATTTGGAAATTGTTTTAAGGATCTTGAAAAAATTCATGAAGTTGTGGAAGACAGAATTAAGCATTTATTCATGATAAAAATCATGCTTGATTTTTATACTAAATATTTTACAGTATATTTTAATGTATTTTATTTCTCTGGGCCCTTAAAATATGATAGTGTTATCTCTAATGGTTGATTGCATTAGGCTGTAGTAACAGAAACCTCAACTCAAAAATGTCTTTAACAACAAGCAAATACATTTATTTGGGTCAAAGCTAGGGACAGATTTCAGGGTTGGTTGATTCAGTAGCTCAACATTGTCATCAAGACCTGCAATTATTTCTACCAAATGCTGTCATTGGTGTTACCGGTATCCTCATGCTGGTAAGAAAATGACTACAGTAGTTCTAGGCAAAACTCAAATATTTTCAGAGGAAAATGGAAGGTCATTTCTCCCCCATGACTCTTGGTCTTAGGAATGTGAAATTTTTTTTCCAAAAGCCCTCCTGCAGACTTCCCTTCATACCTCATAGGGTAGAATTACATTGCATGCACTTCTTGAACTGGTCATTGACAAGAAGAATAGGATTACCTTTACACCAATCAGATCCATTTCTGGATCTGGGGTCAGGGTGCTCTGAGGCACATGGCTGTGTAGATGGAGAATACCAGAACAGAATGAGGTATATGTCTAAAAAGAAGGGGACCAGACACAGTGTAGTAACTCATAGCGTCCGCTATACCATATCAGTTCAGTTCAGTCACTCAGTCGTGTCCGACTCTTTGCGACCCCATGAATCGCAGCACGCCAGGCCTTCCTGTCCATCACAAACTCCCAGAGTTTGTGGGATTCCATGGGCAGGAATCCCTTAGAAGAAATGGAGTAGCCATCATAGTCAAACTCATGCCCATCGAGTTGGTGATGCCATCCAACCATCTCATCCTCTGTCATCCCCTTCTCCTCCTGCCCCCAATCCCTCCCAGCATCAGGGTCTTATCCAAGGAGTCAACTCTTCGCATGAGGTGGCCAAAGTATTGGAGTTTCAGCTTCAGCATCAGTCCTTCCAGTGAACACCCAGGACTTATCTCCTTCAGGATGGACTGGTTGGATCTCCTTGCAGTCCAAGGGACTCTCAAGAGTCTTCTCCAACAGTTCAAAAGCATCAGTTCTTCAGCACTCAGCTTTCTTCACAGTCCAGCTCTCACATCCATACATGACCACTGGAAAAACCATAGCCTTGACCAGATGGACCTTTGTTGGCAGAGTAATGTCTCTGTCTTTTAATATGCTATCTAGGTTGGTCATCACTTTCCTTCCATGGAGTAAGCGTCTTTTAATTTCATGGCTGCAGTCACCATCCGCAGTGATTTTGGAGCCCCAGAAGATAAAGTCTGACACTGTTTCCACTGTCTCCCCATCTATTTCCCATGAGGTGATGGGACCAGATGCCATGATCTTAGTTTTCTGAATGTTGAGCTTTAAGCCAACTTTATCACTCTCCTCTTTCACTTTCATCAAGAGGCTTTTTAGTTCCTCTTCACTTTCCGCCATAAGGGTGGTGTCATCTGCATATCTGAGGTTATCGATATTTCTCCCAGCAAACTTGATTCCAACTTGTGCTTCTTCCAGACCAGCGTTTCTCATGATGTACTTTGCATGTAAGTTAAATAAGCAGGGTGACAACATACAGCCTTGACGTATTCCTTTTCCTATTTGGAACCAGTCTGTTGTTTTATGTCCAGTTCTAACTGTTGCTTCCTGACCAACATATAGGTTTCTCAGGAGGCAGGTCAGGTGGCCTGGTATTTCCATTTCCTTCAGAATTTTCCACAGTTTATTATGATCCACACAGTCGAAGGCATTGGCGTAGTCAATAAAGCAGAAATAGATGTTTTTCTGGAACTCTCTTGCTTTTTCGGTGATCCAGCGGATTTTGGCAATTTGATCTCTGGTTCCTCTGCCTTTTCTAAAACCAGCTTGAACACCTGGAAGTTCTCGGTTCACATATTGCTGAAGCCTGGCTTGGAGAATTTTGAGCATTACTTTACTAGGGTGTGAGATGAGTGCAATTGTGTGGTAGTTTGAGCAAACAGGAGATGGCAAGAGTGAATGTCGACATTCTAGGAATCAGCGAACTAAAATGGACTGGAATGGGTGAATTTAACTCAGATGGCCATTATATCTACTACCATGGGCAGGAGTCCCTTAGAAGAAATGGAGTAGCCATCATAGTCAACAAAAGAGTCTGAAATGCAGTACTTGAATGCAATCTCAAAAACGACAGAATGATCTCTGTTCGTTTCCAAGGCAAACCATATCATATCACGGTAATCCAAGCCTATGCCCCAACCAGTAACGCTGAAGAAGCTGAAGTTGAACGGTTCTATGAAGACCTACAAGACCTTCTAGAACTAACACCCAAAGAAGATGTCCTTTTCATTATAGGGGATTGGAATGCAAAAGTAGGAATTCAAGAAACACATGGAGTAACAGGGAAATTTGGCCTTGGAGTACGGAATGAAGCAGGGCAAAGGCTAATAGAGTTTTGCCAAGAGAACGCACTGGTCATAGCAAACACCCTCTTCCAACAACACAAGAGAAGACTCTACACATGGACATCACCAGATGGTCAACACTGAAATCAGATTGATTATATTCTTTGCAGCCAAAGATGGAGAAGCTCTATACAGTCAGCAAAAACAAAACTGGGAGCTGACTGTGGTTCAGATAATGAACTCCTTATTGCCAAATTCAGACTTAAACTGAAGAAGGTAGGGGTAACCACTAGACCATTCAGGTATGACCTAAATCAAATCCCTTATGACTATACAGTGGAAGTGAGAAATAGATTTAAGGGACTAGATCTGATAGACAGAGAGCCTGATGAACTATGGACGGAGGTTTATGACATTGTACAGGAGACAGGGATCAAGACCATCCCCATGGAAAAGAAATGCAAAAAGGCAAGATGGTTGTCTGAGGAGGCCTTACAAATAGCTGTGAAATGAAGAGAAGCTAAAAGCAAAGGAGAAAAGGAAAGATATACCCATTTGAATGCAGAGTTCCAAAGAATAGCCAGGAGAGATAAGAAAGCCTTCCTCAGCAATCAATGAAAGAAATAGAGGAAAACAACAGAATGGGAAAGACTAGAGATCTCTTCAAGAAAATTAGATACCAAGGGAACATTTCATGCAAAAATGGGCTCAATAAAGGACAGAAATGGTATGGACCTAACAGAAGCAGAAGATATTAAGAAGAGGTGGCAAGAATACACAGAAGAATTGTACAAAAAAGATCTTCATGACCCAGATAATCACAGTGGTGTGATCACTCACCTAGAGCCAGACATCGTGGAATGTGAAGTCAAGTGGGCCTTAGAAAGCATCACTACGAACAAAGCTAGTGGATGTGATGGAATTCCAGTTGAGCTATTTCAAATCCTGAAAGATGATGCTGTGAAAGTGCTGCACTCAATATGCCAGCAAATTTGAAAAACTCAGCAGTGGCCACAGGACTGGAAAAGATCCGTTTTCATTCCAGTCCCTAAGAAAGGCAATCCCAAAAAATGTTCAAACTACCGCTATACCATATAGATAGGTAGAAAAAAATACATAGTTGCAGATACAAATACACACTGAGACAAACACATAGGTTAAAGGATTGCCTAAGAAGCAGCAGAGCCATGGTGGATAAAAACTGTGTTATCAAGGGTGTGTGGAATATTCACAGAACAGAGAATGTTCTGGCTAGAAGAGACTATGAAAGTGAATTCGCTAAGTTGGGTCTGACTCTTTGCGACCCTATGGACTATAGCCTACCAAGCGTCTTGGTCCATGGGATTTTCCAGGCAAGAGTACTGGAGTGGGGTGCCATTTCCTTCTCCAGGGGATCTTTCCGACCCAGGGATCGAACCCAGGTCTCCCGCATTGTAGGCAGACGCTTTACTGTCTGAGCCACCAGGCAAGCCTCAGACTATGAAAGTCGTCAAATCCTTGCTTTCTCTTAGTACTTTGAGAGCGTGGGCCTTGGTGTCACTATCTTAGCCAAAAGTACTTACTAATGCATACCACTGAACGGAACTTATCTCCAAAATCTGTTGATCTTTCCTTTGAAGGGCAAGATCCTGTGTGATCCCACAAAAATTCTGCCTTGTAGAAGAGTGGGCCAGGAGAGCTCCCGGTCACTGAAGTCCCTCCTGCTCCTGAGGACAAAAATTGTGGGAGGGCAGGGAAAGAAAGGAGCTTGTTTCTAGTTCAGTGTCTCCCATGAGAATCGGAGTTGGGGGTGGACAGCCCCTCCTTACACTGAGCAGCCTTCGCATCCACCCATGTCCACCTCCAGAGGCCTCGGTGGCCTTTGTCTTTCTTCTAATTCCTATAGTCTTCTTTTACTACCCCATGTTCTGCTGCTTTTTCTTCTTATCATTAAGCCCAGGCATTTATTTCTATCTGATTTTACCTTGATAAACCTAGAGTAGGAGCTGAGAATTGTTTTCAGGTTTTACAAGTAGAAGGGGGTCAAAAACAGTGACATTGCCCGTACTAGCCTCAGGGTGAAACATCTTCACATCTTCAAGACAAGCAAACCTCCCTCCTGCAAAAATTGACTGACCGAACGGAGCATAATCTTGGTGTGTTAATATGCTAGCTGAGTCTTTGTCTCTTTGCTGAACCTTATCAAGTATTCCTAAGATTGTCTACCTTTGCGCATAATTGTAGAATATCTTAATGCTAAAAGAGCCACTTTCCCCCACCTTATCAAAGACATTTTTATCTAAACTTGGCAGGGGCAGGGGTGAGTGTGCTCCTTATCATTGGGCCTGCCGCACACTGTCAAGGCTGTTGACCACATCGTCCCTGGTTGGGCCACCAATCAGCTATCCCTTTGTCCTTGGATCTCTTGTTTCCATGGTTCAAAGTCTGGGTGAGGGTGTCTTTTTGGCTGATCCTGGGTCAAATGTCCTTGCTCTGGGTGTGCTTGTGTGGTGGAATGAAGAGATGAAGAGGGTGAGGAAGGAGGGCATTCCTTCTTAAGTTTTTTTATTGGGGATATACCCTTTCTCCCACCGAGGCTAGTTCAGTGCACACTTTAGATGTTGGGGGTTCAAATGTCAAGCAGCCAACAAAGACCAGAGTCTGTGATATAGGAGTGTGAACTGCACGGGTTTCTAGAGTAGAGAAGTTCAGACCCAATCAGAAAAGAATGATCAAATTAAAGAAAACCTACTAGTTAGCAGAGCCAATCGAATAATCAAATTGTTATCAGTCCTCCTGAATTGGTCCCCAACAAGGGTCTTTTGGCCTGGTATAACTCGCACCAATAGAATAAGAAAAGTTTGGTTTCAGGGGAAATGCTTTCAATTTTTCACCATTGAGGGTGATGCTTGCTGTGGGTTTGTCATATATAGCTTTTATTATGTTGAGGTATGTTCCTTCTATTCCTGCTTTTTGGAGAGTTTTCATCATAAATGAGTGTTGAATTTTGTCAAAGGCTTTCTCTGCATCTATTGAGATAATCATATGGTTTTTATCTTTCAA
This sequence comes from Dama dama, assembly GCF_033118175.1. NCBI lineage: Eukaryota > Metazoa > Chordata > Mammalia > Artiodactyla > Cervidae > Dama > Dama dama. The sequence goes on from NC_083713.1 coordinate 24,420,247, forward strand.
TTTGTTAATGTGGTGTATTACATTGATTGATTTGCGGATATTAAAGAATCCTTGCATTCCTGGGATAAAGCCCACTTGGTCATGGTGTATGATTTTTTTAATATGTTGTTGGATTCTGTTTGCTAGAATTTTGTTAAGGATTTTTGCATCTATGTTCATCAGTGATATTGGCCTGTAGTTTTCTTTTTTTGTGGCATCTTTGTCTGGTTTTGGAATTAGGGTGATGGTGGCCTCATAGAATGAGTTTGGAAGCTTACCTTCATCTGCAATTTTCTGGAAGAGTTTGAGTAAGATAGGTGTTAGCTCTTCTCTAAATTTTTGGTAGAATTCAGCTGTGAAGCCATCTGGTCCTGGGCTTTTGTTTGCTGGAAGATTTTTGATGACAGTTTCGATTTCCTTGCTTGTGATGGGTCTGTTAAGATCTTCTATTTCTTCCTGGTTCAGTTTTGGAAAGTTATACTTTTCTAAGAATTTGTCCATTTCATCCAAGTTGTCCATTTTATTGGCATAGAGCTGCTGGTAGTAGTCTCTTATGATCCTTTGTATTTCAGTGTTGTCTGTTGTGATCTCTCCATTTTCATTTCTAATTTTGTTAATTTGGTTCTTCTCTCTTTGTTTCTTAATGAGTCTTGCTAATGGTTTGTCAATTTTGTTTATTTTTTCAAAAAACCAGCTTTTAGCTTTGTTGATTTTTGCTATGGTCTCTTTAGTTTCTTTTGCATTTATTTCTGCCCTGATTTTTAAGATTTCTTTCCTTCTGCTAACCCTGGGGTTCTTCATTTCTTCCCTCTCTAATTGCTTTAGGTGTAGAGTTAGGTTACCATATGACCCAGCAATCCCACTTCTGGGCATACACACTGAGGAAACCAGATCTGAAAGAGACACGTGCACCCCAATGTTCATCGCAGCACTGTTTATAATAGCCAGGACATGGAAGCAACCTAGATGCCCATCAGCAGATGAATGGATAAGGAAGCTGTGGTACATATACACCATGGAACATTACTCAGCCGTTAAAAAGAATTCATTTGAACCAGTCCTAATGAGATGGATGAAACTGGAGCCCATTATACAGAGTGAAGTAAGCCAGAAAGATAAAGAACATTACAGCATACTAACACATATATATGGAATTTAGAAAGATGGTAACGATAACCCTATATGCAAAACAGAAAAAGAGACACAGAAATACAGAACAGACTTTTGAACTCTGTGGGAGAGTGTGAGGGTGGGATACTTCAATAGAACAGCATGTATACTATCTATGGTGAAACAGATCACCAGCCCAGGTGGGATGCATGAGACAAGTGCTCGGGCCTGGTGCACTGGGAAGACCCAGAGGAATCGGGTGGAGAGGGAGGTGGGAGGGGGGACCGGGATGGGGAATACATGTAAATCTATGGCTGATTCATATCAATGTATGACAAAACCCACTGAAATGTTTTGAAGTAATTAGCCTCCAACTAAAAAAAAAAAAAAAAAAAAAAGTTTGGTTCTGAAGCAAAGCAAAGCTTTATCTTTGATCAAGGAATGGAGAGGTACAAGCTCTAGGACACATACTTTCCACCTGCCCCAGGCTGTGGGTGGGGCTGCTTTACAGGGGTGTGTTAGCAGGAAGGGTTGGTGTTCTTGCGGGACAGGTGTGCCTGTGCTGTCCAGGCTCCAGAGAGCAGTGTGGGTGCAGCGTCTGCACGTGCACATGGCCCACCGCCATCTTGAGTTGAGTATGATGTGAGGAGCTTTCAGCACAGGGCCCATGGAGCTGAGGTGTTGGGTGTTTTGTGAGGACCTCTGGTCTGAAGGGCTGGGGGCAAGGCCTCTGCACTCAGCCCCCTATGAGCAAGTAAAACAGACTAAGCACAAAGGGGAAAAGAGGTTAGACTTTATCTTATTACTCAGATTCTATTTTTATTCCCTGGGAATTGTGAGCTTTGCTGGTGACAAAATGTTGCTTAAAACAACTATGGCATTGGTTCCCAAATTTTGGGGTGTTGCACAATTGAAGAGAACTTAGTAAAAATACCCCATTTTAATTTTTTTTTTTGCTTTATTTTTTATTTTTATTTTTTTTTCAATTTCTCCTTTATTTATTTATTTATTTTTTCAGTGGGTTTTGTCATACATTGATATGAATCAGCCATAGATTTACACGTATTCCCCATCCCGATCCCCCCTCCCACCTCCCTCTCCACCCGATTCCTCTGGGTCTTCCCAGTGCACCAGGCCCGAGCACTTGTCTCATGCATCCCACCTGGGCTGGTGATCTGTTTCACCATAGATAACATACATGCTGTTCTTTCGAAACATCCCACCCTCACCTTCTCCCACAGAGTTCAAAAGTCTGTTCTGTACTTCTGTGTCTCTTTTTCTGTTTTGCATATAGGGTTATCGTTACCATCTTTCTAAATTCCATATATATGTGTTAGTATGCTGTAATGTTCTTTATCTTTCTGGCTTACTTCACTCTGTATAATGGGCTCCAGTTTCATCCATCTCATTAGAACTGATTCAAATGAATTCTTTTTAACGGCTGAATAATATTCCATGGTGTATATGTACCACAGCTTCCTTATCCATTCATCTGCTGATGGGCATCTAGGTTGCTTCCATGTCCTGGCTATTATAAACAGTGCTGCGATGAACATTGGGGTGCACGTGTCTCTTTCAGATCTGGTTTCCTCAGTGTGTATGCCCAGAAGTGGGATTTAAACCTCACCACAGACCTGTTGAATGAGACTCTCCTGGGGACCAGGAATCAGTGATATTCATAAACTCCCTGGATAATTATGATGTATTTGGTCTGAGAGCTCCTCTAAGAAATACTGCTATGTGTGGCCTGAGAGAAGTGATCAGCAAAACAGTAAAAATAGCTAAATTTAAGAATGTAGAGCTTTCTATGTGAAGCACTGACCTGATTATCTCATTTCAACCTCACAGTAACTCTACCAGGGGTGTGTGTGTGTGTCTGTGTGTGCGTGTGTGTGTTTGTCACTCAGTCCTGTCCAGCTCTTTGCGATCCCATGAACTCACCAGGGAAACCCAACTCTAGCAGATTATTGTAATAACTGTTTCACAGGTAAGCAAACAGATGTTCAGTAACTTGCTTAAGGTCATAAAACTGGTAAGAGGTTTGCAGCCATGGGTAATACTGAGGTTTGTGTGTCCCAAGAATTGGTCCCATGGAAAATGCAGAGAGAGAAAGATGATTATCACATGCAGAGAGAGCAAGAAGCTTAAGGATGGAAACACTAATATAAGCAGAATGGCTGATATGGTCTACCTTTTTCCTTTTAATGTTCTAAAATTTGGTTCAGTTATCTAGAAACCAGGAAGAGAGGGGGGAGAATAAATTTTGTATGAAGTTAGCTAAAATTATATTGTCTTGATTTTCTTATATTTATGAAGATAAACAACAATGGAGATAAAATTAGCTAAGATTCTTGAATCCATCCCAGGTTCAACTAATAGCAATCCTCAGACAGCCAGATTTATTCTCCTTGCTTTTAACTGAACAAAAGTCAAATGATAAAATGACAACCAAAGAGAATTTTGTTTTTAAAACTACCTCCTAGGGCATGTTCTCAGATCACATTGAGCCCAATATGTTCTTCATTTGTGTCCAAAATCCTGCCGGGTGAGACCTGCCCTTTGGAAAGATGGCCCCATGTCCCCATAACCTCGAGTCATATAACAAATGTGTGTGCACTAAGCTGAACTTGTTAAGGAGTGAAGATAGCTTGAAACACAGTGGCTTAATTTTAGTTCATCAGAGAATTAAGTTAACCAGAAAATTCCATTTGTTGAAAATACAGTACTTTTCCCACCCTTCCTAAATATGGTAATTTCTGCATTTGTGCAGAAGGGAGGTGCTGGGGAGGGGTGGGAGTGTGGGGGTCAGGGGGAGACTTAATAGGGATAGGGAGAGTTTGGCATGCATTTTTTTAAAAAAAAGGAGTAACCAAGTGCTCTGTATTTAACAAAATATATCAGTTACCTTAATGAGTTTGGATTCAACATAACAAAAAATAGGAGAATTTCAGAAAAAGAAGAGTGGCTTCCTGCCAATCTGAATGGTGGGTCCCACTGGGAGGCAGAGAGATGCACAAAAGTCTTTTTGTACTCATGATCCTTTGATCCTTTATTTTTATAGTAGATAAGACAGTAATTTTCTACTGACCCACAGAAAGATTCCTAAGAGAAGCCCAGAAACTACCCTGGATTATGGTGAATTTAGAAAGCTGGCAGAAAGCATGTATAAAGGTAATTTCTTTCACCTTATTTTATATATCACTTTCTTTTAAAGAAAACACTGAAAAAAAACATATTTTCTTCTTTATTCTATATCCTTATGAAATGTGAAAAAGAAACATTGTGAATATTGTTTAATAGATGGAGAAACAGACAAATCTACCTAGCCAAGTCAGCCAGGATACTAGAGAAGTGTCAGAGGAAGGATATAAAGGTCCTTTGCTATCACCACCCAATCTTCTGTTAACTAACTCTGTCTTTCGTTAGTCAACCATCATTAGCAATGTGCCCTCGAGCTCTTTTTCTGCTTTAGGTTCCCACCCCATTCCCATTTCCATTGTAAATGGCATCCTGGTCAAGAAAAAATGATTTTGAAAATGCCATCTCTTGTAAGAACAGCTGTAATTTCACTGTAGAAGTGAACGTTCTGCTTGAAAGGGAGAAAAATAAGAAAGATGGACGACTATGGAATTTCCAGGTAAGTTTTTCACATGGCAGGTACTGTATGCATGTCCTCTCTTTGCAAAGCGAGTGACCCTTTACGTGTGTCTCAAAGCATCTAGTGGATTTTACCGTCTACTTCAATGGGAGTTTTTGAGACATGGAAGAGAAAGAGACTTACTGACCTTTAAAAAGTGGCTGATCCATTTGTAGTCTCTACTGTCGACTATGCAGTTGCTTCAGTATTTCAGTGGAAGTTTTTAACAAAAAGAGGATTTGGGAGCCACATGTTTTATTTCACATTGACCATTGGGAATTACTATATCTGACCATCTGGGAGGTATTATAAATGTTCTTTAGTGTTGGTTTCCTACATGGCAATCAAATAATAGAGCTTGTGCTGAGGAGGACAGAGAATGTTAACAGTGAAAAAATTAGTTTATGTGGAATGAAAGAGCTAGTGAAAAGATTAAGTTTTCTGAGGAGTTAAAATAGACAAGTGAGGCTATGGACTCACACTCTTTCCCAAAATACAAATGGCCGGATATCATTTGAGAAGTGACAGATTCAGGGCAATATTGAGTTAAAGGTTATTTGTGTACTCTTGTCTGGATAAAAGTTTCTCCATTTCCATACTGGAAAATTCTGAAAACAAAAACATTTTTCCTGAAAGTCAGTTTTAGTGTTCTGGTTTCAGTGGAACAACACGGTTTTTCTATGGTAGTCCAAGAAGTACCCAGGGGGTAATGAGAAGAGGCTGTGTTTGGAGAGGGCCTCCACCTCTCTTCCAACCAGAAGAGTCACCTGATGATTCCAGATGAGGTGTCTGTAGCTTTTGAATGATTGCAAAGATTAAGTCAGGGAAAACCAGAGAAAATAACTAGAACCATGGTGGTGGAAGATTGTAATCATCCAGGGGAGAGATGATCAGAGCCTGACCCAAAGAATGGAGTTGAAGGAACTAATATCATAGAAAGATTACATGAACAGACAATTGGCAATATCAGAAAGAGACAAAATTGCTGAGTGAAGGGGAGTGGAAGAAGTAACAGTAATTCTGGAATTTTATTTTATTTTATTTTTGGCCACACCCTGCAGCATACTGGATCTTAGTTCCCTGATCAGGGATTGAACCCGTGCCCCCTGCAGTGTAAGTGTGGAGTCTTAGCCACTGGACCACCAGGAAAGTCTCTTGGGATTTTAATTGTTTTACTTGAGAATATATAATTGGCAGTATTGTCATATGTGATGGGTAAACAAAGGTGAATTTGGTGTTTGTCAGCAATTATGATTCACTTAGAGCCAGTCTTGAAAACAAAATAGTACATACACATGATCCATCAAGAACAAAGGAACCAGACAGATCTAGGTGTCATTTATGACTGTTTCTAAAGTTACCTGTGTTTCTTACAGAGTGGTTTGTTTATGGGATGCCTGGAGTGGACTACAAAGCCATACTGAGCTACAGATAGAGTTAAATAGTATAGCATTTTTCGAAAATATTTCCCAAATGATTTACCAAAGCCACAAAAAATGTGATGAAAGAGGAATAAGCAAAGTATGTTAGTAAAAAAGTACATTTTGATCAATCAAAATGTAACTGAATGTAATTAGCCAATGAATAATTATGTTAGAATCAAGGTAAGACGATCTCAATGCATAAATACCTTCTGAGAATTGTATTACTTTGAATTCACTAAAAATTAAAAAGATCTGGACTACTTTTACTCCATTGATAGGAAAAAAAACATTCCTCAACTTTGCCCACAGTAAAGAAAAAAAAGCTTTACATAATAAAGAGATTAACTACATGAAAGTTCCTACATATTTAAGTTAGTATTTTATAAATATAAACAACATTTGTTGAATCTAAAATTAAGTGAGATTCCCACAGTTTTTTATTGCTAAGCTATTTTATCCTTTCATTTTCATTTGCACAATACATAGTCCCTTCTAACTACCTGCATCCATCTTTGAAAAGTGAAAGTGAAAGTCTCTTGGTCGTGTCCAACTCTGCAACCTCATGGACTGTAGCCCGCCAGACTCCTCTGTCTATGACATTCTCCAGGCAAGAATACCCACTGAAGTGGGTAGCCATTCCCTTCACCAGGGGATCTTCCCAACCCAGAAGCCAAACCTGGGTCTCCTGCATTGCAGGCAGATTCTTGACCATCTAAGTCACCAAGGAAGCCCATGTTTCCCTTCTTAAAAGAATCATCCAGCTTCATTTTCCCTATTTTCTTTCTTTTTTCATTCTCCTGGCTTTGCCCACTCACCCTCTACTTTAGCTAACTTAGAAGTAGCTAATTGCCAACTTTCAATGACATTTTCGGCTCTTACTTTACCAGACCTTACTGGAGTATGGTGGCACCACTTTTTCGTTTCTGCATCTGTAACCACCTTTGGCTTCCTAGGCGTTTTTCTTTCCCAGTTTCCCCTGAGTATTTCTGAATTAATCTTTCTCAGTTTCCTCTGAAAGTTCCACTTCCTCTCTCTAGGCCTTGAATGCAGTAGTTCCTTATGAGTCTATCCTTCTACCCTCTGTCCTGCTCTTTCTCCTTTTTGCTTTCAGTTTTAGTGTAAAGACACATCCATGGCTTCAGTTACCACCTTTAGACCAGTGACTCGGGATCTACTTATGCAGCTGAGGTCTCCTTTAGCAATCCAGAAGAGCAGTGCCGACTCCCAAGAAACTTCCAGTAGGACAGCTGTGGATAAGTCAACCTTACCATATCCAGAACAGAACTCATTTTGACCCTCTAACCCTATAAGCTTCTGCTCCTATATCCCCTATCTCAGTGAAAGATAATATCATCCTCCCAGTTGCCCAGACAGTAATCTGAGACTCATCCTTAACTCTTTTTTCATGTTCAAATGACATAGATGTCAGCCCTCAACTACTGTTGATTATTTGTTTCACCCCTACGGCAATTACCTGAGTTCAAACTCTTATCAAACAGCCTTTTCATCCTTCTTGCTTCCAGTTTTGCCGTTCATTCACTCATTCATTCACAATACAATTATGAAGTATTTGCTAACATCCAGGCATTGTGCTGGGGATGTGGTTGAAGAGATGAGAATAGCCAACCTGGTTTCTGCTCTCATGGAGACTACACTATGGCCCATAGTCAATTTAAAATCCAGATATGATTATGTCATTCTTTGTTCAGCATTCTTCAGCAGGCTCTCAAGCTTCAGGGCTATGTCTGCTGTTATTAGACTGGCATGGAATGGTTTGTGTGAGCCACTGCCCATTGCCTCTCCAGGGAAATATCAATTACAGCTGGACACAGGGCCACCCAGAAGACAAAGGATTGTCTTTTGGAAGGAAAGACTTCCATGCAACCAGGGTAGTGGCCACATGACTCAGTCTTGGCAGATGAACTGTAAGGCTGCTAAAGCCAATTAACCTAACCTGGGAGGTATGGTGGAAGGGGGTACTTCTTGCCCTCTTTCTTCATTCTTTTGTCCTGCTACACATGTGCTGACTGGAGTCTAACAGCCATCTAGAATCACAACGAGAACTTGAGCATGGAAAAGATGTGTATTAGGGTAGTGATGCAGAAAGATGGGAGCCTGAGTCTCTGATGAAACTCAAAATTGTGACACCCTATATCAGCTTTGGCCCCCTTACCATCACATCTTTTTGTGAAAGAGAAATATGTTTTATCCTGTTACCTTGGTTAAACCATAGTTATTTGGGGGGCTTTATATTACATGTAGCTGAACTTAACCAAATAAACAAGGCTTATAATACCTTCACAATGTGCGCCTTTCTTACCTCTAGAGAATTAGCTCCTTTTACTCCTAATGCAAGTACTAGAATCCCTCTAACTACTTCTCTGTCTCTGTCTCTGTCTCTGTCTCTCTCTCTCTCTCTCTCTCTCTCACACACACACATATACTTTCACACACTCCCATTCACACTCACACAATGGTTTTTCCAATAGTCATGTATGGATGTGAGAGTCGGACCATAAAGAAGGCTGAGCGCCAAAGAATTGATGCTTTTGAACTGTAGTATTGGAGAAGACTCTTAAGAGCCCTCTGGACAGCAAGGAGATCAAAACCAGTCAATCCTAAAGGAAATCAATCCTGCCTCTTAAAAGACTTCCTGAATATTCCTTGGGAGGACTGATGCTGAAGCCGCAATACACTGGCCACCTGATGCAAAGAGCTGACTCATTAGAAAAGACCCTGATAGTGGGAAAGATTCAAGGCAGGAGGAGAAGGGACAACAGGATAAGATGGTTGGATGGCATCACCAACTCAATGGACATGAGTTTGAGCAAGTTCCAGCAGATGGTGAAGGACTGGAAAGCCTGGTGTGCTACAGTACATGGGTTCGCAAAGAGTTTGACATGATTGAGTGGCTAAACCACAAAAACAGTGAACACTCACACCTTCATGCCTTTGTCCCTGCTGCTCCTTCTACTGGAACTCTCTCCCTTTACCTTCACTTCACCTTTACCTTCTTAAGTCTTAATTCTTATGGTTTGGTTCAGACCTACTGATTTGGTTCAGGATCCTTCAATGCCCTTTCCCAGCCTAACTTAGGTGGTACCCTCCTGAAGTGCTTCTTATGTGTGCTGTGCTTACAGTCTTTTTAGTCTCTTACCTAATACATTTCTTGTTTCCTCATTTGAATTCTTCACTAGCCTGTAAGGGAAGGGGGTGTAGGTCCTTGTTTGATTGAGTAGCTTGCAGTCTAAATTCTCCTGCCCCTGCTTTCAATTTCATATCTAGTCAATAGAAGAAGTTTGAACTAACAGGGTTTAATGACTTGACCAAGGATGATCTTAGAATCAATTTGCCTTTCTTCCTTTTTTCTTTTCTCATGTCCTGGGCACATGTGTAGGTGGGGTGACTTTATTTGAGATGGGAGAAACTTGTTGAAGTGAAACCATTCCCTTGGGGAGGATGGGGGAAGTTCATATAGCAGTTTTCTAGGTAGTCTTACAAGTCTTCTTAAGATTGGCTGCAAACTTAGGAACCTGCTCCACACATATTTAGTAGTCCTTTGGAGGTCTTTCACATACCCTAGGGCTAGACTTAACCATCTTAAATCCAAATCTTCACCCTGCCACTTAAAAGACTTGGATGGATCTGCTTTCCCTTTGGAGATGTCCAGCCCCTTTAATTGACCACACAGAACTTTCTTCTGGTTCTTTGGCCTCATCTCTTACCACCATTTTCCATCACCTTTGCACGCTGAAGTGCTGGTCCTTCTGGGATAGCCCATATCATTTCTCACCTTTGTTCCAGCTGTCTCCTCCACCTGGATTGTCTCCCCTTCTTTCTAAAAATGCTAATCCAACCATTGCTTATGGCTCTTATAACTTGACTCAGGGGACTGCCTCCTCCCAGAACTCTTCCCCAGTCTCCCACTGGCTGGGTTAGATGTGGCTCCTCATCCACCCACACACTGTGCTTGGCTTACCCATTGCACTTGGCTCAGAAGTTAATAACTCATTTCTAGTATGTTGGCCTCTCCAAAGGCTGGAACTACATCCTGTTCATCTTGAATCTTCCCAGTGCCTGGCACACAGCAGGTGTGCAAAAATATTTTGCTGAATTAATAAGTAAAATGTCAAATGGAAATGCTCTTAGGACCACACAGAGATTACCTCACTGCACAAATGTTCCTGGTCTTACTCTGATGAGCCATCAGTTTGCCCTGTGTACATTTCTACATCCTGGATGGGACTGGTGATTTAATCAGCTCAGGTGAGAGTTTGGAGCGACATCTTAGGAACTAGCCTTATGTTGGAGGAAGCAGTGGGACCAACTGTAAACTCTGTACATAAGCAGGTTTTGTTTAATAACTGTGAGTATTGTCCCCCTAGTTCTGATCTTCATCACAGATCCCTGTCATGCCATATCACACCACAGAGGGACTTGGGGTGCTCACTCTGGCTCCAGAGAGTTATCATTTGCCTGGAACATATCCTGACATCCCAGGAAGTTTTTCATCTGGGGACACTGAGGGAGGACTTAGAGGTTAGAGATTCTTTGGTAGAGGTGCTACTATATATCTGTGTCTGAGACACTTGGCTGCCATCTATCCAGACTGAGTTCCCCTCCTTCCAGAAGGAAAAGGTGCCAGAGATTCCTGTATGTGGGGACCTAGATGGTGCAGATAAAAGGTCACTTAGAACCTGGGTGATCTTAGGTAAGGTAAGTTATTTAACCTCTCTTATGGCTTAGACTCCTCATATAAAGCATGAAAATGCCTCTGTCAATAGGAGGACTAAATTAGATAAATTATGTAAAGACTCTTGGAGAGGCACGGTCTATAGGTAAGTGATTATAGATGTCAGTTGTTATTATTACTGTTGTCATAACACTGGTCTGTGGTATCTGCAAAGAACCAATCTTGAGAAGAGAACTCAGACAGAAAAATGTCTGGAGGGGAACTTAAATGAAAATGTAAACCAGAGTCTCCCTGGGGGTACAGCTCACTGGTAGAGCATTTGACTGCAGAGTTTCCGTGTTGGAATTCAGAATCATTTCATTAAGGAAGACTATGTATGTCTCATGTCACTTAATGTTCTAAAAAACAAAACTGAGAATATGTATGAATAAATTTGAATCTGTTTTCATATTGTATAATTATTACTATTTTTTTCCTTGCCTCCCCTTTTTGTGCTATCTCTAAATTCTTTGTGCAAAAGTCATCTCTTGAGTCTCTCACATTGATTTGGCTCAATTACATTTCAGTGCTGCTTTGACCTATTTATGGGAAGTGGCAAGGGCTTTTTGCCTTCCTGAGGGATCTCACTCCTCTTTTCATAGAGACAAAATGGCCCTTATTTCTTTTAAATGTTAAGCTGTCTTGCCTACCTTAGAAGACGTGCCTGGCATTACCTTTCTAGTCAAAGGACTTTGTTTTCTACTGAGGAAGCTTGAGTTGGAGCAGAGGGCAAGTGATAGGCAAAACCAGGGAACACCTGAGGTCCAAAGGAACCTCAAGAGGTGGAAGTCTTGGGGCCCAAAGTGTAGGTAAGTAATCATAATGCCAGTTTGCTTCTGCATACATTGATGGTATGCCTACATCCTCATTTGCCTCCTACCTCTCTGCTGGCTGCTTCTCCATCTCCTTTGCAGACTTCTCTTCCTCTGCTAGTCCTTCAACATTCAGATTTCTCATGGTTCTGTTCATGGGCCTGGGCTCTTACTCTTTACTTTCCCCTGGACCATCTCAACCATCCCAGGGCAACAGGAACCAGATCTGTCTCCCAAGCTCCAGCCAATACACACAAGTTCCCTCCTGATTCCTAAAAATGGATATCCCATGGGTCACGCAAACTCAGTATAATAAAAATCCCACATTTTTCTCTGAGAAAGACCCTGTTAAGAGAATTAAAAGACAAGTTAAAGAGTGGATAAAGATATTTGCAAATCACATATAACAAGGGACAAGTGTCTAGACTATTTTAAAACTGTCAAAACTCAAATAAAAAGTATAATTAGAAAATGAGCAAAAAATATGAAGAGACATGTCACCAAAATGATATCTAAGTACATGAAAAGATGTTCAACATCATCAGTTGTTAGGGAAATGCAAGTGAAAACCACAATGTAATATTACTACATACCATCAGAATGGCTAAAATAAGAAATTTGACACCACCAAATGCTGGTGAAAATGAGGAGAAACTGGATCACTCATACATTGCTGAAATGACTATAAAGTGGGTAGAGGCACTTTGACAGTTTCTTAAAATACTAAACATGAAACTACCATGTAACCAGCAGTTGTACTCTTGAGCATTTATCCCAAAGAGATGAAGACTGTGTCCATACAAGAACTTCTGTTTTAATGTTATAGCAGTTGTATTTACAATGGTTAAACACTGGAAGCTACCAAGATGTCCTTCAGTGGCTGAAAGTTAAATAAACTGTAGTACATTTGTGCTGTGGAATACTACTCAGTGATAAAAAGGAACACATATTAATATAGAATAATTTGGGTGAATCTTCAGGGAATTTTGCAGGGTGAAAAAAGCCAATCCAAAAAGGTTATATACTTTATTATTCCATTTATGTAACCTTCTTTTCTTTTTACATAACTTTCTTGAAATGACAGAATTATAAAATGGAGAACAGACTAGGGACTGCCGGGGGTTAAGAAGAGGGTGTAGGTAGGAGGGAGGTGGGTTTGGCTCTAAAAGGGCAACATTTGGAACCATGATGATAGAAATGTTCTCTGTCTGACTTCAGTGTCAGTATCCCATTATGATGTTGTATAAAGTTTTGCAAGATGTTACCTTTTTACATGGTATCTCTCTATATTATTTATTGAACCTGTATCTCTTGCATCTCTTGCATTACAGGTAGATTATTTACTGCTTGAGCCATTTGGGGAAACTCTACTGTGTCAGAAGTTTCTGAATATGTTGGGTGTTTTGGTTTTATTTTTTTTCAATTTTTGGCTTTGTTTGTTTCTTTTGAGTAACCATATCTTTAAAAATCTAGAGAAATATTTTAAAGTATAATGCAACATTTGGAAAAGAATTATGCTTCTTTAATAATGCAAATCATATTTGGCCCCTATCTGCCCTAATTAAATCTGTGTTAAAGAATTAGGGGAAATTTGCTTACAACTTGGAAAATGCTAAGTTCAGATAATTGTACTCTTGGCCACAATAAATCTAGCTTTTTAACAATACACTATGTTCTTGGAAACAAAACATAGAAAACTACCCTTTAATACCCTTGCTCTGTCATGAACGGGGTTACACTGTGAGTAAATGATATTATATTCCCTGTGTACACATTTTGTGACATAAGGTGCTTTATTCATGGAGGCCCCAAGGATTTGTTTTTGACATTTGCTAGTTTAAGTTAAGTAATCAATGAGAACAGGACTAAATTCCAACCTTGTTTCACTTGAGCTCCTGTTAGGCCAGAAGGTGGGCTGGAAGAGTATTGGGCTTGGGGTCACAGGGTTTGGGCTCAATTCTACCTCTCTCGTTTATGAGCTTTATGACATTGGGAAAGTCACGTGAACTACCTGAACTTAGAAGTTTTTATTTGTAACAAAAGCAAAATTATGTCTTCTACCTAGGATGATGAGAATAGAGAGAAAATACATATAAATATACCTGTTCATACTATGAGCTCAGTAATTGACCACTCTTACTATTGCTGTTATTGGGGATTGGTACATGCTATGCTATGTTCCTATTTGTCTTTGATTTATCCTCTAAGCTGGATGGTAAGGGTAGATACATGTCTACTAGACGTGCCACCAAACCACCTTTTTAACCCTCACATCTCTCCGGATAACGTCTTGAACTCAACAGGGGCTAAGTAAAAATATTAGTTAATAATGAAGATGATGCTGTATGTGGAACAATTGAAGGTATTAAGTCATGCTGAACTTCCCTTAACACATCTGTGCACAAGTTTCAGTGCGCTGGAATGAACCAGGGAGCTTGGTAAAACAAATCTCTGTTGTCCACCTCCTATCTGAGGGAATCTGATGCAACAGGCCTAGGAATCTGCATTTTGCAAGTTCCTTGGGTAATTATGATGCAGGTGGTCCGTGTACTGATTGCATTTAGATAAACCGTGTTTTAGCAGGTAACCTATGTCATGCTGACTGTTAAATTGTAAAGAGATGCCCATATATTACATAAAGTAGGAATTGATGATCGTTGAAGTGAAAATTTGTTCTGCGGGGTCATTCAAAAAATCCACTTTATCACTGAGGTGCCAGGCACATATTATAAAACTAATCAAAACTTACTTTTCAGAAGTTAATTAACATGTTTTATGTCCTAGTTCTCTAAGCCAAAACTATATATGTACATGCTGTCTTTCTGGCTCCAGCTTGCCTAGTGAAGAGAAAATAGAAATGAAATAAAAAGCCCACTGGGCATTAGGCTGCAAATACATTTATCCTGCAGCAAAGCATTAATTTATAAAGATAACTGCAATGCATTATGCATACAGTCCATTCTCATTTGGCCCCCAAACTGGCTCATAGTTGAACATTTCCTTTCTCTAGCTGCTGCTATTTAGGACAAAGGCTTGGAACTAGTAACAGAATGATTGTACTTCCTAGGAGTGTTTCCCTTAGTATTGAGAAGACTTGATACAAAAATGAGAACTGGTGTCAAGTGTTATGTATTCCTGTATTCTTTCCATTGTACAGACATAGGGACTGTTTAGAGATAGAAAAATAAAAGTGACTTTGTTCTTCATGAGAACAAGTAATACAAAAAAGAGCTGTTATTTCCTTTTGGTTTTTATCCAAAGACTTCAAAATACTGATTAAGAATAATGCCCATTTTCAGATGGATAATGTGAAAAAAGGGGGAATATTTTCTTGTTAGGCTATAAAACTGAAGGTAATCATTTTGATGTCTTGTTTTCCATCCTTACATTATTTACAAAACTACTTCTATTAATATATAAATTATCCAAAATAAAGTATAGAATCAGTTTACTAAGAAATAATAGTTCTGTAGAAGCTACTAGTATACTATATATATTGTGGAACTCAGTGATAATCCAAGTCCTTGACCCTAGCATGGGTTCTATAGTGAAAAATGGATGTAACTGGCCCCTCTTGTAGGCCATATCAAATATTTCCCATTCCCGAGAATATGAACAAAAAAATGGACTTTGGAAAAAAATACTTTCTCAGATCTCAATTCTACACCAACCCTGCAATAATTACAGTAATTACAAAGATAAAGGGTAAAAGTCACAAAGTGCTGGCTGGGACATTCCAGAGCAGGAGAAAGCTTGGCGCCATTTTTATAGTTATGCCTGTTAAGATTTAATAGACGGAAAGTTTCATTAGTGAGCTGTGCTGCAATTAACTTCAAGGAGGTTCCAGACTACTGTATGTTGCTGTTACAACAGAAAACTGTTTAGATTTCCCTCTTGAAAGAGTGTATTGGATTTTCAACACTTCAATCACAGGAAAAAAAAAAAGTTGTAAGAGGCATGATTTTAAAAAGTATAATGTAGAGGCTAATTTTCCCTTGTCATAGAAAACATGGTAATAACAGACTTTTATTCTTCATTGGACATGGTAGTTGTTGACTCTCTGGAAGTGAGTCATTTTGGAATTGTATTATTATTGGTATTAATTATTTTAGACAGAACAAAGGTACAAAAATCTTTGTACTTCTTTTTTCTCTCTCTCCTCCTAGGCTCATAAAAATCATGTCCCACTGGGATTGTGGCAAATTTGGAAACTGTTATTTCTTGAAATCAAAGATTTTCCTGAATCATGTACTCCACCTTTACTATAAAATTCTTGCTCTCACTTTTGACAAGTTGGCAAATCTCAGAGAATAAAGACTGGAATCCAATGACTTGCTTTTCTCCAGTGGCTGGTCAGATTCCAGTCTACTTTTGGAGCTTGGAGTCTAGACTTTAGAGAAAAGTGTCCATAGGCAGAACTTTGCAAACTCCTCTCTAGAGGTTACACTGGTGCTCCCCTTTATAGTATAAGCAAACCTTTGAAGGTCTTTCAAGATTATTCCTCATGGAAATTAGTGCCGTGCTCTGGGTTTTGTGTCCTTCAGAAGGCTTTCTCTATCTAGCATGTGATTTGATTTTTCTGTTCTACTATGACATGGCTAAACTGTTATGGTCCTTACTGTTATATTTTATTGTATTAAACAGCAGACCGCTACGGGTCTTTTAATGACTTAAAGAATGAGACCTGCATTTTATGACTTTTAAAACCTGTCTTAATACTCTTTCTTCCAGTCACAGTCCAGCCACCCCCTTCCATTCTACATGTGTTTCCATTAATAGGCTGCAGATTTTTTAGGTGTGGTAAGCATGTAACCATGATATGCACTTTCAGAGACATGTTAGCTTTTTCAGACACAAGAACGCAGTTTGATGTCTGGGAATAGTAATTTAGTTTGACAAGAAGTTATGGAGTACCTAAAAGCCTAGAATTTTTATCTATATGGAACTATCCCACGGACAGTGTTTGCTGCTGTCCCAGCAGCACAAATGCATCAGTTTTTTCTACCTAAGTGTGAAGTCTGGAAGTGGGTGACATACTATTTTGCCTAGCATCATGTGGTAGGTAAACACTGTTGCTGAATTATGCGTGGTTGGAAGACTGTGGTCTATTGGACTGAATTTCTCCCTGAACTTGGTGTTTCCCCCAAATTCCACCTCCTCCTCAGTAGATGATCGTTCATAAAGTTCTGCTGCTGCTAAGTCGCTTCAGTCATGTCTGACTCTGTGCAACCCCGTAGACGGAAGCCCACCAGGCTCCCCTGTCCCTGGGATTCTCCAGGCAAAAATACTGGAGTGGGTTGCCATTTCCTTCTCCAAGGCATGAAAGTGAAAAGTGAAAGTGAAGTTGCTCAGTCATGTCTGACTCTTAGTGACCCCATGGACTGCAGCCTACCAGGCTCCTCCGTCCATGGGATTCTCCAGGCAAGAGTACTGGAGTGGGGTGCCATTGCCTTCTCCTCATAAAGTTCTAGACCCTTCTTATTTTCCTTGTCTTCTTTAATTCACCAAACCTGGCCACACCATGTCTCAGAATGTGACAAGTATGTGAAGAATGGCAGGAAGTTGTGCTCAGAGATCCCACAGTCCCCCAGGAGCTTCCACGCTGGGGTTCAGATCAGGGCACAGGGCCCCATCAACCCTTTCCACACACCACAGTTTTCTGCACTTTGATGCCTTTTGATGTAGGCTCTGTTTTGGGGGGGGGAATCTTTCTTGGTTTAGTTCTGGGAAAATCATTAATACTTGGGTTAAGGCTGGGTCAGAATTTAAGAGATCAGTGTGTTTGTTTGGGTTTTACATATTTATGGTTGGTTTTAGTTTCTGGTCTTAAACACCAGCAGCAAATTCTTGGGGTTTGTGAAGAGTTACGTCACTTTCTTTCTGTCTTCTTGTGACATGGATAATGGAGTTAGAAATGAGAGTGGAAATTAAAGTCTCTTTGTCACGACTGAGTGAGTTCTGACCTCAGGTGTAGTACCTTGCATTATGTTATATATTTTTTGACTTCTCTGTTAATCAACATGTTTGTTTATCAGTTTTCTCACAGGAGGGTAGTTAGAATTAATTAAGCTTTAAAATGCAGGTAGGCAGTATAACATTATTAGAAATGGCTTGTGTACGTCAAACGGATCGCTACATTTTGCATATTTAACCATCTTTATTGGTCTGCATTCTCATTTGAAGAAACAATTTAACTTTTTATAAGCAAGGACCATATAATGTACAATACTGCTAAGCCTAATATTCAAGAATGTTTTCATACATGTCTTAGTATTAATTAGGGAGCAGTTCTTGTTTGACATGTTTACTTTCAATTCTTAATAGGTTTCCAAGTGGGGCAATGCAGTAAGTACCCAGAAAAGCTAACAATTATCTAGTCTAAAGAGCTTTGGATTTCACTGTAAAATTAAAATTGTGTGGAAATTGTGTTTTCATTCTACTCATATTAACCTTTTCTTATCCATATTAGCTAAAGGTTAACTTGTTCTTGCCATTTTTATGAAGTGAGAAGCAGGAACTTTGTCTTTTTATGAAAGGAAGCAAAGGAGTGCCAAGCATTCATTAGAGATTGAAATTAGAAGTGACTGTGAGATTAAGTTATAATGTAGCTTATTGCACAAACCCAGTTTGGACTTTTGTAAGTGCCAATATCAGGAAGAGTGAGCATAATTGCATATATGAAATTTGTGTTCATTTTACCCTGTCTGATGCCAACGCCTGTTGGGAAACAGGGCTCTGTGACTTTCTGGGAGGGAATTGCATCTCATAAGTGGCTGTCACTGCCCCCAGGCACTAGAGTTGAGGAGATCTGTTTTAAGTATAGCTCAGAGACTAAAAAAGAGATTTCCTGTTTTCTTTTCTTTTGTCTTCCTGGCTTCACCACTGTGTTCTCAAGTAGCTAACATTTCTCTTCCTCTCACAATTGAAAAATACAGCCAAAGGAAATATTATTGGTGTCTTCACAAAATGGCAGAGTGCAAAAGACTGTTCGGTTTCCAGATCTCATTTCATTAAGTACTCGGAAAGGGAGACCCTGAGAGTGGTGAGTATCTGGATAGGAGAGTCATCTCCAGTAATTGCAGAGCTTTCAATAATGGTAAATTCTCTCAAGAATCTGAGGAAACAAAAATAGGAAATAATTCCTGTTTATTAGATTTTTAAAAAGTTGATTGGAAACATTTTTAACCTCCCTAAAAAGAAGAGGAGAACTTCAGTCTTTTAAAACACTACTTTCCAGTCAGTGGGGTGAACCTAAAATTTGTCCCATAATTTCTAAATGAGTGAACAGAAATAAGAAAGGTATTATACTATTTTATGCTGAATTAACCTCACTATATACTGCTAAAGATCTATCTCTGGAGACACATCATAAAAACTAAGCACTTTTACCACCATGGCAGTATTAAAAAGTATTTCATATTTTACTATTAGGGTATAAAATTACTAATCAAGGGTGGGAAATGACCAGGAGAAAACAGGAGAAAAAGAGAGTCATTGAAACATGCTGAAGTATTACCAAGCTTTCATTAAATATATTTTTCCCCTCATCTTTTCAGGGCCAGCACCTTTTAAATAAAAGACAACCTGTTTAGAATATTAGAAGACCATAATAAATAACTGTTGCAAGTTAATGAATTCTATTTTGTCTAGCAGAATCATCAAGGCAGAAGAGCTTCTCTGAATGTATCATTGATTTCAATGAAAGTAAAACTTCTTTTAGGTATGGACCCCTCTGATATTGCAAAATTGCTTCCCCTCATGCTAATACATACAATACTACTCCAGCATTAAAGAAATTATTATGTTGATTCTAGAAGGAGGGTGTTGACTTGATGTCTGATTTTTAGTAAATCCCCTCAAAATTAGTTTTTGAATAAAAGAACAGGTATAGTCATATATTTGGAGAACATTCCACAGGTCTTCGTCACCCTTCAATATATCCTTAGAATGTACGTCAAGATCCACCCTTCTCAGAGAGAGAGCTGGAAGTCAAGATGCTTGCATTGCATTTTGAGTTCCATCATGCTGGATCTTAGATAAGCTCATGAGACCCTCTAATCTTGTTTCTTCTCTCCTTCTATCATTCCTTTCCTCTACATGCCAAGAAAGCATTGGGAGATTTAGGTTGAGAAGGTTGGGCCCTTTCCTTCTCACGAAAGGCAATACAGGCTCTGGAGTCAGACTACACATGTTCACATCTCAGTTCCAGCACTTATAACTCCTTAGTTTTCTTATCTGTAAAGTGGGAATAGTAATGTTTTCTATAGTGGAGGGATTAAATAGATTAATATGTGTAAAGGATTTAGAATAGTGCTTGAAAAGGAATGCTATTAGTGTTATTATTATTATATGATTACTACTGTCTTTCAAGTGTCAATGCAAAGGCTGCATTCTCTGAGTTTTCCTGGGTCTCCCAGGCAGAGTATTGTACTTTGTGCATAATTCTAGTAGAGCAATTTGTTTCTTAACAGTTTGTTTCCATGTATATTTCCTCACTAGACAATAATTCCTTTGAGGTAGGACTTGGAGGATGGTGTTTTATTGATGTATTCCTTACACTAGCACTGTTTCTAGGCATTCAGGAGGCATCCAATGTTTATGAACGAATGAATACACAGATGAATGAGTGAATGCATGTTTCATGTGTTGTCTCCCAATATCCATTCTCTACTTCTTTAGTAATAGAGCCTCCAGAGTTTTGCATGGCATATGGCTGTCCAGCTGGTGACCATGTTTCCCAGCCTCCCTTTAATCAAGGTGCAGCCATGTGATTACATTCTGGCCAATGGGATGTACATGGAAGCATGGTGTTCTATTTACTGGTGATGCTCTTAAAGAAAAAGAGACATGTCCTCTATTTTCCCTTTTCCTCCTACCAGTGGGTAGAATGTGGATGTCACATGACATCTGAAATGATTGTCTTCGAGCACAAGATGGATGGCACTTGTTGAGGATGGCAAAGCAACAAGATCTAATAACTCCTGTGTTCTTAATGATGTGGAGCCACTGTACCAGCCCCGGACAGCTTGTTTTCAAATCTCTCTCTTGTTTGGAGCACCGTCTTGGTGTTGATATTTATTTTATTTTTTGGTGGGAGGTAGGCCTTTGTTTTACCAGTTAAGTCTGGTTACTTCCCCTGGAGAAGGAAATGCACCCTACTCCGGCATTCTTGCCTGGAGAATCCCATGGACAGAGGAGCCTGGTGGGCTACAGTCCATGGGGTTGCAAAGAGTCAGACGCGACTGAGTGATGGCAACAACTGGTTGCTTAAACACTGCCTATGGAGCTACATTTACATAATCTCTGTCCTTTGATAGATAATTCTCTGATGCAGATAACATTGATAAAAATAGATAAGAATTAAATTATCATAGCTGATTAGAACTGAGCAAATGTGTGAATTAATATAGCAACAAAGGCTTGATTTTTGACTGTTTGAAAAAAAGCATTTAAACCTTATTGTCATTCTGTTCTCAGTTATCTGATGATTGTTCTAACTGGTAATGGGGGGAGAGAGATGAAAGATGGCACAAAACTCTGGGTTATAGTACTGAGGGCAGGGGGCAGTACTTATTCTAGAAACTGTTTTATTCAAACCTCATTTGGATGGGCAGGAGGAACAGAGTCTTCCCAGGAAATTCCCATCATCTCAACAAAACAAGCTTCTTCCCTACATGGTACCCTGTGGGCAAGCCCTGTGCTTGCCTGGACAACTGAGTCAATAGGGAAAGCGCAGCACCGCCTTTTAACTGCTCTTCTATTTGTCATGAACTCCTTTTTGGCTTTCTAAGCAAGTGCTTCTGAACAGGGAGCTGCTTGGGTCACTGAATCAGAGATTCACACTTTGTATGTAAGGTGACCAGATTTTTAGTATGAACAAAGACTTGCCAAGAGACTTACCAAGATGCAATTCCACAGATTTTCATCATAAAGGAAAACCATTCTGGGGAAAATTAAAACGTGTACTAACAACTTGATGCTCAGTTTGAGAAAATATAGAAAATAGTGATGGAACATGAATATACTGATACACAGATACAGTTTTAAAACTTATTGTTAACATACAACATACATATTAAAAAGTGTCTAGATCATAAGTATACTTATATAAGCCTTAGATACTCTGTGTACATAATTTTTAATTTTCAGGACCCAAACACATTCACACTTAGCAGAACACAATCCAAGAATGTGCAGTATACATTTAAAAAATCTGGAGCTACGTGGTAAAATGTGAAATACTGATAATAGTATTTCTCATGAATACCAAACGTTTTCTCCAGAGTTTCTATAATTTTATATTTGTAAGTTGGAAATAAGAGGAGCTCATATTTTTAGATGCCTAAATTTTTTAGTTCAATTTTTAAACAGAAATATTTAAGAGGAATAATACAACTGTGTACATAGATAATGGGAATTCAGAACGATTTATCTCAGCCCCTCAACGACCATCTCCTTGTCAGTTCCACATGTGCTCTGTCTTGCTCTCAGTGCTTCTCTTCTACTCCAGGCAAGTCACACTTAAGCTCTCAAGGCCTCAGCTTTTACAACTGCAGATTGGGAACAGCTGTAGACAGGATTGTGTTGATCAAGCAAGACAATGTGTAGAAGGCGGTTCCTGTGACATTTGCACATAAGAAGACATTAATGATGGTGTTTTGTTATTATTATTATCGTCAATGCCAATATCAACCGATGCTGGATTTGGGGAAGCTGCAGAAATCGCTACATAATTGTATTGAGCGATATAATATTCTTTCTCAGGTGGATGGGCTAGGCCTGAAGTGAGATCGCCAGATTTATGTCCTTTCCAGATGAAATGTGGAGCCTCTAGCAACAGGAGGTAAGAGATGTATGGTTTACACGTGGACTTCTGGTTACGACTGTTTTTAACTGATGAGTTATCATGTTGGAATTGGTGTAACTCTGAAGAGAATATTTCCAAATGGTCTTCAAGGACTGTCATGTAGCATTTATTAGAGTCACTCCAACAGGGACGCTTCCCACTTGCTTTGATGTAGAGATATTACTGCTGGTTAAAAGCCTTAGGTAAGGCCACACACATTGGCTGGCGATTTGGATAATTAGAAGGAATGGCAGAGGCCTGTCTCTTTACAAGGAAGTGAGCAGTGACATGCAATTAAAGCAAATCATGGTGGGGCGGGGTGGGGGGTGGGGGGCAACGGGTAGCTCCAAGAATTATAGTGGATCAGGTAAAATCAAACCGTACTTACAGATTTCC
Source organism: Dama dama (assembly GCF_033118175.1). NCBI lineage: Eukaryota > Metazoa > Chordata > Mammalia > Artiodactyla > Cervidae > Dama > Dama dama. The sequence continues at coordinate 24,443,183 of NC_083713.1, forward strand.
CTTTCCCACAAAAGATTTCTGCTTGCTTATTTTAAAAACTTAGTCCAGAGATGACTTTGCTATTTCCATACAAGCAGAACAAAAAGAACAATATAACTCACTCCATGGTAATTTTTCTCATAATTTTGTGGATTACAATGGCCAGTTGGTGAAGCTGTTTATCTGTTGGAATCTTGATGAAGCATGTGGACCTTGAATATCATACATTTATTGAGGTGGTGTTTTCTGCTTGAAAAGATTCTTTCACATCTGTTACTTATTACGATGCCCACAACTGCATGAAGGGAGGTAAGGAGTCACTACGATGTCCATTTCAAGCATAAAGAAATGGAAACTAAGCTCTGAGAAGGAATTTGCCACAGTTGGTTTATAGGAGAGGAGAGTAAAACACTGGTCCTGTGACTCACAGAGCAGCACTCTCTCCAACACGCGGAACTGTCTTCTCCAGCATAAATGTGCATACTTGCTTTCTGAGCTCTTCCAGGGTCCTGTTTTCTTTCTTCTCCTGAGACATTGCAGTGATCGTGAGTGCCTTAGAGAAGGTATTGAAAGCTCTAGACCTCGTCCTCAGAAAAAATGTACACATGTAAAAAACTGCATCACCGTCAGACCACCCCCTTCTAAAATCTATGTGAGCAACAGTACAAGGTTTGTGGAAAATAATAGTCTAGGTTTCTGGGGGCACCTGGCCTGAGAAGGGGAAAGAGTGAAGGAGAAGCCATTGTACCGTGGAGGTTTGTTGGGCCCCAGTAGCCCTGGGTGTCACTCAGTTCTCATCAGGTTGGTTCAAACATCACAACCACCTTCAAAGGCGAGTATTGTTGGGCCCACTTTATAGATGAGGACACTGTGAACAGTTTGCTGGAATTTGCAGCCAGGAACAGTTTTCACCATGGTGCTACACAGCCTCTCAACGCGGTAATGGTCTGTGAGCGGTGAGTCGTTTTCCTAACACCCAACAAGTTGGCCCATGCCTGTGTGGGGTGGTATGGCTGTGAGGTGGGGAAAGGAGGTGTCTAGAAGCCTTTCAGCACCAAGGATTCCTCGGGGAAATCCTTTTCTTGGGGGTGACAGGTGGGAACTGTTGCCAACAGTAGAAATGTGAAGTGTGAAGAAGTGTTGAGGTGCGGGGATAGAGAAGAACAGGGCGGCATCCATAGAGTGGTCTGTTTCTCCTGGGATGTGTGTTGGATGTCCAGCTGTTGCATTAATTTTTATAGATTCCATGCTATAGTCTTGCTAACTTGGCAAATGATTCACGAAGTTACTGTAATGGGGTGAGTAAACTCGTGGGTAGAGCTGGGACTGGGAGAAAGGAAAAGGCAAATCCCTACAGTTGGGGTTTCCTGAGCCATAAATAACAGCCGTGTTGCCATTCCCAGCAATATGCTTCTGTCATTAATTAACTTTTATGGAAAGCTATGGTGTTCATGACTTCAGCCTCTCCCCACTCTTGATCTATGTGGTGTTATGTGGTGTAGACAGCAGTGCTCACAGGTGGGATTCGTCTGACAGGGGAATCTGAATTAGCTGATGTGAAGTGCCCGCTAATATATGGCATGCCCCTGCAGAGGGTGAGTGCGAGGGGAGAAAGCAACCATGGCACCCTCCCTGTTCCTCCCGATTGCTTTCCCAGCACCTACACGTGGGATCAGAATATCCTGTTCTTTATTAGCTTGCACTTTAAGTGTGGGTTGTTTTTTTGTTTTTGTTTGTTTGTTTGTTTTTTAGTGTGGTTAAAGAAAGCTGAGCTATCGGTCTTAAGATTCCGTGTGTGGTGCTCTATGCTTGAGAGATAAACCATAAAGGTGGAAAGCTTTCTAGGGACACAAGATCCCTCCCACCCATCAGAGCCAAACAAGGAGATCCCAGGCTAGACTTTTGAGATGGTCCATGCTGGCATTAACATCCTGCCAGAAAACTAACCCTCACCTTTGACCTGAAGTCTTCCTGCTTGTTTTCCAGAATAGTTGTATTTTTGCATTAGCATACATCAGAATCATCTGGAGGGCTGGTTAAAACACAGATTGCCAGGCCTCGTCTCCATAGTTTCTTTTTTCCTCTAGCTTAATTGAGATATTATTGACATACAACACACATAAGCTTAAAGTGTACAAGATGATAATTAGATCCATGTAATTATTGCAAAATGATTACCACAGTAAGGTTAGTTAATACCTCTATCATCTTATATAATTATGATTTTTTGTTTGTTTGTGGTGATAACATTTAAGATTTATTCTCTTAACTTTCAAGTGCCTAATACAGTATTGGTAATTATAAGCACCATAATGTACATTAGAGCCCCAGATCTACTTATTACTTATCTTGTTACTCTTATAATTTGGAATTTGTACCCTATAACCAACATCTCCATCTTTCCCCCACCTCCAGCTCCTGCTGACCACCATTCTACTCTATTTCTATCAATATGACTTTTTATAGACTCCACATGTAAGTGAGAACATAGAGTACTTGCCTTTCCCTGCCTTATTTTGCTTAGTGTAATAAGTTTTATTCATTTGTTTCAAAAGACAGGTTTTCTTTCTTCTTTATGACTGGATAATAGTCCATCTTGTGTGTGTCTGTGTGTGTGTCTGTGTGCTGGTCCAAAAGTTAAGGCAGAGACATCCGTTTCTTTGCAAGTTAAGGAGAATCTCTTTGAAAGTTAAGAATGTCAGAGAAAATGTAGGTGTGAGGAAATGGTAAAACAGAGAACACGGGGCCATATTCTGTAAGACTTTCTGATATGCTTTGAAAAAGAAAAAAAACCAATAAATCTATTTTGTATTAAATAGTGAGTCAACCCCAAAACACGCCGTTTAAAAAGGGGATAGAAATAGAAATCCTAAACTGGATATTGGGACTATTTGTATTTAGCATGTAATTCCCAACAAGTATATGCAGAGTGGAGTTTTTTCCACAATGGGCTTTGGAAGTGAAGGGATGAAAAACATGCAAGTGAGGGAAAGCAGGATACAGTGTATAGTCCTGTGTACATGAGCTTTTTATTTGCAAAGATAGCCCATGCCTGGGCTAGTTATGAAGCAAGTAATGTTTGTCATCCTGGGACCAAATGCCTCCTGTCTTCATCTTCATCCTACTTCTGGCTCTCCATGGGCTCTTTACTTAGTGGCATGAACCATAACTTTCCATCTCCTTCTCAAGCTGTACTTCACCAGCAAAATAATTCCCAAGGAATAATTTACAAAAGTTAATTGTTAGTATAGTGTAAAATTTATATCCTAAACTATGACTATCTCTAGAATAGCATCTCCCAAGCTGTTTCTTGGAACAATAAATAGGTGGTCTATGGAAAATCATTTGGGATATAACATCTGTTTGCCTATTAAAGCATTGAGAAGTCCTGAACTTTAAAAAAAAAAAAGCTATGTAGGTTTTATTAAATCATCCTTTTTCCTTATTTTCAATATTTTCTATAATAAGCATGTATACTCATAATAAAATGTGAATCAAGTTATATTAGAATAAAAAAGAATACAGTCTAAGCCACTAAATGTAACTTCCAATCTTCTTTCCTGTCTATCTGTTACAGACTGTTTGTGTCTCCCTCCAAATTTATATGTTGAAGCCCCAAACCATGACGTGATGGCATCTGGAGACTTTGGGAGGTCATTAAGTTTAGATGAAGTTATGCGCTTTGAGATCCCTTGATGGGATTGGTGTTATTCTAAGAAGAGGAAGAGAGGCCAGAGCTTTTTCTCTGCCATGTGAAGATATAGCAAGAAGGATGTCATCTACAAATCAGGGAGTGGACCCTTACCAGATGTTAAAATCTGCTGGTACCTTGATCTTGGACCTCCCAGCCTCTAAAACATGAGAAGTAGATATTTATGGTTTAACCACCCAATAGCATTTTGTTATAGCAGCTCAAACTAATTAAAATACCACCCTTCCCTCACTTCTGTGGAAGAACTAAGGATGACATGATGTCAGATTTTAAAACAACACATTCTTCATAAAATGTGCTTTTTAAAGGGTAACTGAATGTGAATAGTACATATGATTGTTGAATACCTCAAATATTTGCCGTATTGGAAATCTCCTTAATCCCAATTAAAGACATGAATCTACAAGGATTCATGTCTTGAGCACTTAATTGTTCAACCCAATTGAGCACTTAATTGCTCAGCCCAATTAGTCTAAAGTGAGTTAGTCAAATACTGGGACATAAGAACCTGCAGTGTCAGGAGCAACACAGAATTGGGGAACTACATCCAACTTCACTCTTCTAAGCCTGAGCACAGGCACATGGTCATGAGCATCAGTGCTACATGTAGGCAGCAACTCAGCATGCAGGCTTTTCCTGAGAAAGGAGATCTGCCTAAGTTGGGTTCAGCACAGACTGTAAAGGCCTAAGCCCATATCATTTGGAAATCTCGACTTTACTCCTCAAGAGTGTTTAATACTTCATTTAAAGTGTGGTTGTTTCATAGGTCACATTTTTCTTGAGGAGAGATCATATGATGTCCCTGGTATTTTTGAGGATAATCAAGGATCAAACCCTGTCATGTGATACATCTTTGGGAAGAAACTGAAGTCTGTGTTAAAATTAGGTTAGAAAGCAATATATGTTTGACATTCTGGAAAGCAACTTTAAGCTGCTGAGTCCAATAGCGTGGCACAGTTTTTCCAGTTGACAGTGAAGAAGCTCAACAAGGCTTATCTCTCTTTGATGGAAGTGAGATGTAATCCTGATTGGGTATCACTCAGGCCAGCAAAGTTGATTGGACTTCTGTCTCACTCAAGTGGGCATTGACGTCATGATCACACTTTGATCTTATGGACGGGTGCCACCTGCAGGCAACAATAGGCCATCTGGGCTTTCCTGAGCAGGAGTCTTTGGCCAAAACAAGTTCAAACTCAAGGAAATGTGGATGCAGGAGTTGCTGTGCTGACCTGTCCAGAAAGCCTGTGAATTAATGACTAGAATTGTTAATTTTGGTAAAATAATTTCTTACTGGAAAAAAAGAATGACTTTTTCCTCAAGCAACTTGGGAATTGATTTTAAAAATTCAATATTCTTAATTTTTAAGCAGTAAATTCCTTAGTGTTAGGTTGCTAAATACCTCTTACTGAAAAGGAGAACTAGGAGATGAGAAGAGAATGAGAGCTGGATAGAGGCCCACACCATTAGGAGTTGTACTTGTAAAAGGAAACACTGAGAACCACTGCAGGGCCCAGCCCTCACACCTGGCTCACAGCAGGGATGGAATTTGTTACTCAGCAAAGGGTGAACTGGCTTCTCTGGTGGCTAAGATGATAAAGAATCTGCCTGCAATGCAGGAGACTCGGGTTTGAGTCCTGGGCCAGGAAGATCCCCTGGAGAAAGGAATGGCAACCCACTCCAGTATTCTTGCCTGGAGAATTCCATGGACAGAGGAGCCTGGCAGGCTACAGCCCATGGGGTCACAAACTGAGCGACTAACACTTTCACTTTACAGGTATGTACTAGGCTCTCCCATGGTGGTGCCTGAAGCATGTCTCAGAGGAGTGCGCTCTCTCATTCCTCATGGCAAACTGTCCTAGTGAAAGGAAGCGCCAGAACTCATGCACAAGACATGTCATAGTAGGAATAATAGCACTTACTCACATTTACATTTATATGTCTGGTCTTCTCTTAATCTATTTCTCAGAAAGAAACTCATACACTGTACTGTCTGGTTTAAAACCAGACACATGGCAACCCTATTTACTAAAACTTCACTGGCTGCCAGGCAATGTGCTATTTGCATTCACGTGTATTATGTGTATTACATCTTATTAAACCCTTGTAATGGTTCTGTGAGTAAAGTAATTTATTCCCATTGGACAGATGAGGAAACTAGAGCTTGAAGAGATTAAGTAAGTTGCTAGACGTTACCCAAGGTAATGTCTTGGGATATCTAACTTCACAATTCTTTATGTTCCTTTGATATTTGACGCACTGAAATAATAGAAACTTTCTCTAAATTTGCCATCAAGCTTTTCCTTGATTGATCTGTGAGTATGGAGCCTTCAAAATGGAATAGTATCCTTGGGATCTCAGAGAGCATAATGTCTTTGAAGTATTAGAAAAGTTTTGAAGAGTATCTTCAATAATCAACTGTTGGTAAACTTGAGTGAGGCTAAATTTTGCACACACACACACACACACAAATTCCCCCAACAAACCATGAAAGAATTATTATAGCCTTTGATAGTGAGTGGTGTCCCTGTGACATGGTCAGAAGTCACCTCAGGGTCTCATTATACCATTAAGTTTTAGGACCTGCCCAGCTGGGGTCACTTATTGGATACTGAGTATCTAGTTTGATTAGATTTTCAGACTATTGTTCTTTTCAAAATTTTCAAGTGATTCTGTGAAATGGATAGAACCAGATGGACAGATATTGATGCCTCTTCCATCCTTCTAAGAAAATGCTCAGAAAAATCACACAACAGCTTTCAGATTATAGGTTCTTCTAATGGTATGAATGCTTTAGGCTGTGATTCCTAGAGGTATGAACCAATTTCTTCCCAAGAGAATTTTCACTCCTTCTTCCCCTGATACCTTGGCACTTTCTGTGAGGGAGTATTTCACAACAAAACTTCCAGAACCATCAGCTGTATATTGGTACAGACTTGATGAATATGTCTTGGTTTAAATCCAGAACAACAAAAAATCACTTCTGAAATAATGTTGTAAAAGAAAATTTCTTTATCCACTTAGAATTGACTTATGGTTGCATCAGTATAGCCATTTCTATTTCTGAATTAGCCAGTGGCATTTCCCCTTGACCTTCTGAAAATGATACAACTTCTAGATTTTACTGTCACAAGGCCAGGTGGTGGGTATTATTCCTCAACTTCACTTTAAAAAGTGTGAAGAGTGTATGACCTGTCCTCCTTTAAAATCTGCACTCAAGACTGATGAATTTGTAAGCAGAGTACTTCTGAATCTTTGAGAGATTCAGAGCAGAAGTTGGTTTCTTTGCAGTGATACACAGGATTTCTGGAGATGAGTGTTTCCTTTCAATAAGAGGCAGAAGACCAATCTATTAGAAGCTGCCCCTTGGTTTCTGAGGCATGTAGAACTACAGCAGGGTACTTTATTGGGCCATTAGAAATGTGACATTTGAATTGGTTAAGAGGTTCCAACTCCCGCTCCCCACCCCCCGCCCCTGCCGGCCCCCAAATTTGAGGATTGAGACAGGGCACAATTCTAGGTAGTATAATGGCCTTACCAGTCTATGGATTTTTTTTCCATGAAATTTAAGTCCCTTATCAATAATTGATAGGGTGGATGATAAGCCCTTTTCAAACAATCTGATGTGTTTATCAAATACCCTAATCTTAAATGAAGCAAGAATAGTAAGAATCTTTAGAATAACATATGTTTTGCCTCACAGATGATCAGAAACACAGTAGGAATGTGTTCAGAGTAACTTTATCTTATATGCTTCAAAATACTGTAAACCTCCCAGCATATGTAAATGGAGAGGACTCTTATTCACAAGGAATAGGGAAACTGCCTCAAACAAGCAAGAACATCAGGAAAGACTTAACTAGGTCCCAGATCTGGGGATGCCTAAGTCTGGAGTTTCGTGACTTCATTGACCTATATGATGTACTTGGCTTGCCCTCTCTCCCTGACTCTCATTCTAAGTAGTAGCCTTACTGCTTTTCTGCTTCATTCCCAATGTTTTCTTCCTTCACATAGAATCATCTGGCTTACGTCATCCAGTTTAAAAATTCCATAAAGGAGTAGAAAGGGCTTCTTTCTTGCAGAGTCTTATGTTAAACCCAAAAGAAGAACTCCATTATTTCTATGGTGTCCTATGTTCATCACAAGCCCACTATTTGGGTGAATGTTTGAGGTGATAGTCCATACAGTGTGAGGACATCAGAAAAGGACTCTTAAGATCCTGGGCCACTGACAAAATTGTAGGAAGTATAGGGCATTAACAAATATGTAATTTGAAGCAACATGTGAAATTGAGATAAGAGAAGTCAAAATGATGGAAATCAGATTAGCTGACTGTGACTGGAGCTTTTACATGTGGAGAAATACATCATCTGTTCATTGAAGAATGGATTAGATTTCAGTGGTGAGAAATCAGGGGCAAGTGGAGAGTCATTCCAGAATATTGGAATGGTATAAAGAACCAAAAAATGACAGGAAAAAGGGAAAAGTTAGGAGCTTGATGTGAAGAAATCTTTCTTTTTGTAAAGAAAGAAATGTGAGCTAAAGTCAATATGAAATACAGGTATCAGATCATAGAGGACTTTGAGATCTCTAGCTTTAACTTAAGTTGTTTCCACTTAAAAAAAAAAAAAAAAAAAAAGAGGCTGTGTAGATCCAGTGATGATTTTAGAGAAATGAGAGGCAGGGTCAAATCAGTCATTAGAGAGTTTCAAATGGCAGTCATAATGAGGAAGGACTTGATGGGGAATTTACTTAACACAGTTTCAAGACATGCAAGCTAACTATATCTGGGCACCCTGGCTGTGTGACTAGAAGGAATGGAATTGCTCTTCCTAAAGTTCTAAGTCTCTCCCACAGGGTTTTGGGTGTTAGCTATAAATTGCCAGTCAAGAGCAAACTCTGTTTGTATCACCTGGTCCCATATTCCCTCCTAAATTCAGATTACATCTCCAAGCAGCAACTGGCCATTCCTTGTATGTCCCACCACCACTGCACATTCAATGCCATCTCTCTCATCACCTTTTTGTGGCTGTATCATTTTCTCAGCAATTCAGGTATGGCCATTGATGGGAACAGGTACCATGGCCATTGGTGGGAACAGGTAACAACTCTAGTGTGTCTCAGGGATATCCTTGAGCACAAATACATTTATGTCGGTAAAAGTCAAATTAAAATGAGCATGAAAGACACAGTGAGAGGAAGGCTTGGGTGCCCAGGAGCAGGGACAGCCCTGCCCTCTTTTGCAGGTAAATTGAGCTGGGTTGAAGTGAGCTGAAAGTCTTATTGCTATGGACAGACTGACAGACAGGAGCCCCATACCATTTTAAGCAGTGGCAGGTGGAGATTCTTTCTTTACCTCTAGCAGCCAAGCCCTGGAGACAAGCCCCCGTGCAGTAACACAGAGGTCCCCCAGAAGCTTCATCCAGGTCCAGGAAAATTATCAGTATGTATTTGAATACAGATCAGTGTTATAACCAAGATCCCCAAATAATAATGACTTAAATCAGATAGAAGGTCATTTTTCTCAGGCACTAATCTGATCATAAGCAGCCCAGGGCTGACATGGCAGGTCAGTGTCAGCAATATATATCTTCCTTCTCATGGTCTCATCATGTCCATGATCCTACCAACAGGAAGGGTAAGAGGGCCCTAAAAGGGTTCACTAGAAGTTGTACACATCACTTCCGGTCACACTCTAATGACCATGATGTAGTCATATGGTCACACATAGCTGGAAGTGCTCAGGCCGTGTGCTCAGCTAATAGCAACAGCCGATGCTTACATAGTACTTCCTGGAACCAAGCACTGTTCTAAGAGCTTTGCCCATACTGACATACAATAACCCCATGAAATAAGCACTAAAATTATTTCCACTTTGCAGATAAGGTCACTGAGGCACAAAGAGGTGAAATAACTCACCCAAGGTCATCAGATGGGGGTAAGAGATGGGAAGGGACATTCAAACCCTCACAGACTAGTTCCAAAATGTGTGATTTAAACCATTCTGCAACATTGCCTCTAAATTCAGGATTCTGTTAGTAAAGGAGAAAAGAGAGGATGAAAATTAGGAGACACTCAGATATCACTACTTTAGCACCTCAGCATTCATATTTGTCACACACAGCAATGGCTCCAAGCTTTTGGGATCCTCTCCCTCATTGCTCTATTCTTTCCAGTTTTCTACACATTGCCATTCACAGCAGCCTATGCCTAGACCCTACCTCCTGCAGAGATGGCTGACATGATAACAGAAGTTATCATGTGGCTTCCAGTCACTCCACATTCTTGCCTATCCCCTGTACTTCCCCACCACATGCTGCTGCTGCTAAGTCACTTCAGTCGTGTCTGACTCTGTGCAACCCCATAGACGGCAGCCCACCAGGCTCCCCCTTCCTGGGATTCTCCAGGCAAGAACACTGGAGTGGGTTGCCATTTCCTTCTCCAATGCATGAAAGTGAAAAGTGAAAGTGAAGTCGCTCAGTCGTGTCCGACTCCTAGCGACCCCATGGACTGCAGCCCACCAGGCTCCTCCGTCCATGGGATTTTCCAGGCAAGAGTACTGGAGTGGGGTGCTGTTGCCTTCTCCGCCCCACCACATGAATCCTCTGCAAATGCCATCTTCCTCATGCCATGCCCCTCTTTAGAAACTAACAGGGATAAGCACTATTTAACTATCTTGACTTCTTTAAAATCTGGCCTTCAAAGTCTTTCACTATTTGGTACCAAACATACATTCCAAACTTACAAATCCCTCCTCAGCTCCTGCACAGATTCTCTCTACAGCGGTCAGATTGGTCTATTCATGCCATATATATTCCTATAACCTAGCTCTCTGGGTAGAAAATGAAGGGTCACCTATATATAGACAGGAATTTTTGCTCAAGTCCTTTGACCACTGAACATGGCTTCGCCTTGCCTCTGTTAGCTTGTCTGAAGTCTACCCATCCCAGCTTGCATCCTACCTGCCCAGTGGCTAACTCAGAGTTCTGTTCCCATGTGCCCTGAATGAATATATGCTCAGTGGCTCACCCACCACCCCCTGGCCAAGAATGCTAGCCCTCTTTCTGTGTATAGTCTTGCACTTCATAAGACAGAGAGAGGCCAGGTTTTGTCCTATGGTGAGTCCCCCATTTCAGTGAGGTGCTCAGTATACTTTGCTGATTGGCTAGGGGTTGATCCTAAGTATTAGCTTATTTAACCACTTTTAAGAATACCTGTAAGCAACATAACTTGGCAAATGATTTCCACTGGTGTTCTACATTAAGCAATAATATCACATTAAGTCTGCAGGATTGCCTAATGTTAAATGTAAAGGAAATAAGAATATGACATCTTTTTCCTTTGCCATGGATGCTATTGTCCACCTTAGACAGTTAGAAAAAGTAGATATAGATTTCAACGGGTGTCTAATCCTCAGACTCTTTTCTGTATTTTGTATAATAAGAAGTATTAAAGAGTTTTCCAGATATTTGTAGATAACCTTGAGCTGAAGTTGAACCTTGCTATCTCTTGAATTTTGAACATCAGCTATAGGACATGCGGAAGGAAGCCAATGGACATTAATGAAAGAGCTTTCTTTCAGAAAGGATGGGATCAAGTGCTTCTGGAACAGAAAAGGAGGAATGTGCTTTCAAAGAGGTACTTCTAGAAACCTTGTTTGTGCTCTTGGCTCCAGAGTAAGAAGGAAGAAGTGGCGACAAGAATATATTTTAAAGTCAGGGTGTTGCAAGCTTGTCTTAGACTTCTGAGCTTTCAGACTGTTTGTTCAGGAGGTGGTTTCCAAGGTTTTACAACTTTGCTAAAAACATGCAGTCTCTTCTTTAGATCCATTCAGCTGATATCATTTTTAGTGACTTCCGAGGCAGCACTGTTGCTGAGAATTGATACAGCAATGAATCTTTACTAGCACCTATCAAAACTGGACTTTTGTATCTCACATTTTACTTTGACTACATTTTTTTTTCTTTTCGAAATTCCTTAGAAACCAGCTTTGTCTTGTCAATTGAATAACAAGCATAGAATTTATATAATCACAGCCTTGCCATAGTACAGCTGATTTGCATCTTCTGGTTAAATGCAAATTGTCCATCCTTAAGTTCAAGGCATTTGCCTCTCTTTAAATGAACAGCACTAAAGTGACTTGTAGACATGACTGTTTGTTTAGCTTGGCTTCTCTCTTTGATCTCATGTTAACATACCTTAATGGCAGGTAATGATTGATAATAGAGTATTGTAAAGTTCAGGTAATAAATACTGCTTAACTCATAATAATGCTGAATAATGTACTTTTTATGACTTGGTTTGATGGAAAATTTCCTTGTCAGCTTGGTCTAATTGTCCAAACAAAACCACCCATTACTTGAAGAAATACATGTCTACCTTAGACACATTAATTAGGGTCATGGCTGGGCTGCACAAAGGAATATAGTAACACTTTAGTTATCTTTAAATGTAATCTTTGGACAGTCTTACTAATGCTAGACTCAGGTTTAATGAGAGCTTTTGTTTACACTTGCCCTTTGAGGCTCACGGGCCTGCATTGGAATCTATGGTGATGGCTGTGGATCACATGTATACACACCAGGGTCTCTACTCTGAGGCTTCCAGAAGTCACCAGTTCTAATGGTTTGGACATCAAAAGTCACAACACTAAGTTTTCTTTGGCATGGAGGGCAGGGCTATTTGTATGAAGAGAAAGGGGAAATCTTTAAAAATTTTTATTGCTCAATATTTGAAGACACATTGCATTGAGATTAAAGTAAAAAAGGGGATTTGGTGTGTTGGTATGGACAAGTTTGGGGGCTGTACATAAAAGTGCTGGGTGAAGAACTATTTGTCCAAACATGGTATTTCCATGATGCTTCATTGACTTTGAAGTCCCAGGATATTCCAGAGAATATGGTACAATAGAAATCAAGGAGATGACCATGTGGGTTTTTAACAAAACATCCCATATAACGCCCAAGGTTTGACTATATTCCCATAGTGAATCCAAAAACAGTTCTCTGAAAAAGAATGCTTGGTTTTACAGTTGGGATGATTCAATTCATGATTCCAAATGAGTGAAGTGCTAGTATATTCAACTCAGAGGCTAGTTTTGCTGCATATTGTTGAAAAAAGTATAATTTTTCAGACTTGAGCCAAATTGTTATCTCCTTGATAATAGTTTTATGTCTTATTTAATACCTAAATTCTAAGAAAACCTACAATGGGAACAATTTTGTTCTCACTTTGCTGTAACCACATCATTTTCCTTCCTGATAACTCTCTATAAATGACTTGTTGTTCAGTTATTATACATTTGTAGTTTTTACTGTTGTTAGATACCCAGAATGGCTCATTTTGATGAATAAGATTATTCACTTCATACATGTTACTTGTTCTCTACCTTAATCTTATTTTTTTTAAGAGCAGGATATTTCAGATTGGCTTTAAAAATAAACAAAATCGGCAAAATAAATAAATAAATAAAATCTTACAGTCCTTAACAATTTTGCCCTTTTATCCTGATAATTTGTTTCATGTTCTACTTTAGTCTATTTTTTTGCTGAAATTCTTGGATGATTATAGAATCAAGAATTACATTTTTTAGAAGTTTGTTTTGCTGGATGCATATATACAAAATAGTATCTTGGTGGGATCTGTTTGCTTGCTCCTTTCCATTAAAAATATAAATAGTTTTGGTCATTGTTAAGTAGGAGTATACATGCCTAAAACTTTAATGAGACGTGAAGTCACTCAGTTGTGTCCGACTCTTTGTGATCTGATGGCCTGTAGCCCACCAGGCTCCTCTGTCCACAGAATTTTCCAGGCAAGAGTACTGGAGTAGGTTGCCATTTCTTTCTCCAGGGGATCTTCCCAACCCAGGGATCAAACACAGGTATCCTGCATTGCAGGCAGACACTTTACCCACTGAGCCACGAGGGAAGCCCAGAAACTCTCATAGCAGTTTATAAACCATGGCCTTCCAAAAATGTTCCAAGTTAAAAACTGCATGCATCAAATGTTAGGTACATAGCAAATGTCACTGCCAATCAACTGCTTTCCCTTTCCTGATGGATGTGTGCTAATGTTGGGTGAAGCTCACCAATTTCCATGTCTTGAAGTTTTTAAGACAAACTAATGTAGAGAAGACTCTTGAGAGTCCCTTGGGCTGCAAGGAGATCCAACTGGTCCATCCTAGAGGAGATCAGTCCTGCGTGTTCATTGGAAGGACTGATACTGAAGCCGAAAGTACAGTACTTTGGCCACCTCATGTAAAGAGTTGACTCATTGGAAAAGACCCTGATGCTGGGAGGGATTGGGGGCAGGAGGAGAAGGGGAAGACAGAGGATGAGATGGCTGGATGGCATCACCGACTCGATGGACATGAATTTGAGTAAACTCCAGGAGTTGGTGATGGACAGGGAGGCCTGGTGTGCTGTGATTCATGGGGTCGCAAAGAGTCGGACACGACTGAGTGACTGAACTGAACTGAACTGAATGTAGAAGGAATGGTCATTTGATCACTGGATACTTGGATTGCATTTATCTTTTCTGATTTTTTATTCATTTAGATAAGAACCAAGTCTTCAGAATCCTTAGTTTTATATACAATCTATTTCAAGGGGAATCCATTTCAGCTATATTTTAATGTCTTTAAATAGATATTTTTAAAGAAACCTAGAGACAGTTAGTGCAAGTGTTCTCAACCCTGGCTGCATGGCAGAGTTACCTGGGTATTTTTAAAATATTTGTATCCGAGGTCCACCTAAGAAAACCTATATTAGAATCTTCGAGTTGGGACTTTATGTGGGTTTTTTTTTAAACCTTCTCTAGTGTTTTTAAACATATGGATCATAAATTAGAAACACTGATCGTGTATAATCTTTCTAAAATCCAAGTCCAAGAGAGCCTCTGTGCAGAATTGAGTGGGACACTTTTAAGCACACTTTCCCAAGCCACGCTTGTCCAAGACTTACTGAAACAAAACTGCTAAAGAGAGCCGGGAAGCCAAATTTTTACATGAACTTCACACCAAAGTTGAAATTTACTACTGGGTTGCAAATGAGTCTCAGGTCTTATGTAAAGAAAGTTGATTCTCACAACAACCCTTTTGCAATGGGTTCTAAGGCTACCTTCATACAGGTGAGAAAACTGAGGTCTCAGTTCCACTATGGAAACAGGATTTGAACCTATGGGGTTGCCTTGGTAGCCTATGCACACAGCTATTACTCCATAGCTCCACAGCCCCAAGATATGAGCACTGCTCCGCGGTGATTACCTATGTCTAGCTCTATGGTAAGTAATGTGTTAATGAAGCACATCAAATAAGGTGAAATGAATGGTAAGGTAGAGAAACTGGAGGATTAACTTGATTATTGGTGAGAGATTCAGGAAAGCCTTCATGAAAGGACTAGGCATCTGAGCTGACCCTCTAAGGATGGGGAGGGCTCCTCCAGGCAAAGACTGTGCAAACACAGGCAGAAGAGTGTGTGAGGTGTTCAGAGAATGGTAAGAGTTTTCTATGGCCCTATGTGGAGTTGTACTGGGTAACACCCAAGCCTGGAAAAGCAGATTTGAGGCCTTGTGTGAAGGGATCAGATTCAGTTTACTTCTTACTTAATCTACCAATAAGCTATTCAACCAATAAATATGTTCATTCTAATACTAGACGGTGGTTGGTGAGCAAAGGGGAAATTTTTCTTAAGTGGACTCTTTAGTGGCTGGGGAACTCATATTCCAGTAGCACTCATGAATACTTTAGAATGCTATTTATTTACTTTTGAAGAGGAAATACATTAACGTTGGGTAAAATCCAGATGAACAAAAGGCTGTAAATGAAAAAATAAGTCTCGTAACCACCCCTGACCACCAGCAACCCAGTTCCCCCTTCCAAAGGCAACCATTATTGTAAAGTTAGTGAAGCCTTTGTCCTCTCTTCCTTCTTCCCTGTGCCATAGTCACATGGTCACATGATCTGTGAAGTCGTAAACACTTCCAGTCCCATTAACTCACTGAGATTCAACCTGGTTATACATATACAGCATTGTAAGTGTTAGTAACTCAGTTCAGTTCAGTTCAGTTCATTCGCTAAGTCATGTCCGACTCTTTGCGACCCCATGAATTGCAGCACGCCAGGCCTCCCTGTCCATCACCAACTCCTGGAGTTTACTCAAACTCATGCCCATCAAGTCGGTGATGCCATCCAGCCATCTCATCCTCTGTCGTCCCCTTTTCCTCCTGCCCCCAATCCCTCCCAGCATCAGGGTCTTTTCCAATGAGTCAGCTCTTCACATGAGGTGGCCAAAGTATCAGAGTTGCAGCTTCAGCATCAGTCCTTCCAAAGAATATTCAGGACTGATTTCCTTTCGGATAGACTGTTTGGATCTTCTTGCAGTCCAAGGTACTCTCATGAGTCTTCTCCAACACTACAGTTCAAAGGAATCAATTCTTCAGTGCTCAGCTTTCTTTATGGTACAACTCTCACATCCATACAAGACTACTGGAAAAACCATAGCTTTGACTAGACGGACCTTTGTTGGCAAAGTAATGTCTCTGCTTTTTAATATGCTGTCTAGGTTGGTCATAGCTTTTCTTCCAAGGAGCAAGCATCTTTTAATTTCAGGGCTGCAGTCACCATCTGCAGTGATTTTGGAGCCCCCAAAAATAAAGTTTCTCACTGTTTTCATTGTTTCCCCATCTATTTCCCATGAAGTGATGGGACCGGATGCCATGATCTTAGTTTTCTGAATGTTGAGTTTTAAGCCAACTTTTTCAGTCTCCTCTTTCACTTTCATCAAGAGGCTCTTTAGTAGTTCTTTGCTTTCTGCCATAAGGTGATATCATCTGCATATCTGAGGTTACTGACATTTCTTCCGGCAATCTTAATTCCAGCTTGTGCTTCATCCAGCCCAGCATTTCACATGATGTACTCTGCATATAAGTTAAATAAGCAGACTGACAGTATACAGCCTTGATGTACCCCTTTCCCAATTTGGAACCAGGCTGTTGTTTATGTATGGTTCTAACTGTTGCTTCCTGACCTGCATACAGATTTCTCAGGAGGCAGGTAAGGTGGTCTGCTATTCTCATCTCTTGAGGAATTTTCCACAGTTTGTTGTGATCCACACAGTCAAAGGCTTTGGCATGGTCAATAAAGCAGAAATAGATATTTTTCTGGAACTCTCTTGCTTTTTCAATGATCTAATGGATGTTGGCAGTTTAATCTCTGGTTCCTCTGTCCTTTCTAAATCCCGTTTGAACATCTGGAAGTTCACAGTTCATGTATTGTTGAAGCCTGGTTTGGAGAATTTTGAGCATTACTTTGCTAGTGTGTGAGATGAGTGCAATTGTGCAATAGTTTGAACATTCTTTGGCATTGCCTTTCTTTGGGATTGGAATGAAAACGGACCTTTTCCAGTCCTGTGGCCACTGCTGAGTTTTCCAAATTTGCTGGCACATTGAGTGCAGCACTTGCACAGCATCATCTTTCAGGATTTGAAATAGCTCAACTGGAATTCCATCACCTCTACTAGCTTTGTTCATAGTGATGCTTCCTAAAGGCCACTTGACTTCGCATTCCAGGATGTCTGCCTCTAGGTGAGTGATCACACTATTGTGGTTATCTGGGTAATGAAGATCTTTTTTGTATAGTTCTTCTGTGTATTCTTGCCACCTCTTCTTAATATCTTCTGCTTCTGTTAGGTCCATACCATTTCTGTCTTTTATTGCACACATCTTTGCATCAAATGTTTCCTTGGTATCTCTAATTTTCTTGAAGAGATCTCTAGTGTTTCCCATTCTATTTTTTTTTCTCTATTTCTTTGCATTGATCACTGAGGAAGTCTTTCTTATCTCTCCTTGCTATTCTTTGGAACTCTGAACTCAAATGGGCATATCTTTCCTTTTCTCCTGGCTAATTATTTTAGTTGATTTGATTTGTTTTACTTCTAAATTAATTGAGTTTTAGGCAGGTGGGTTAAACCAAACTTTGTGAGTTTTGCGCCACTGGCTTGTGATTTTGAGCACTGCTTTGTTCTGTTTAATTCTTGCGTGGCCCCACTGAAGTGTCAGTAGGTTATGAATATTCACGGGAGTGCATGTGGGAGTAACTCATTTTGTAAAAAATAATCCAACATGTAGCACATAAAATTTTTATTCTTTTGAGGAAATTTCTCAACCTATGTTCCAAAGACACATTTTGTGAAATATTAATAGATATTATACTCAAAAAGAGGATTCTTTGGTTTAGTAAATTTGAATATGAAAAATGAATGGGCTTCTTTACTCCAGAAATTCTTAGAGCCTTTAGTATGTTAATATACATTGTGAATTTCCAGGAGAACATTGTATGCTGTGCTTCTCAAACTTATTTGACAATGATAACTTAAGAAATATATAGCCATTGTTCTCTTGGGACATTTTTACTATATGACTGATGATGTCTCGTGCAATAGATTCTGCCTGTGAGATGCCCCCAACAAATGGCTCTCCATCGGAAGAGAAACACTCTTAAAAGTAGATAGATATATACATATTTATGGTTTACAAACCATGTGTGTGTGATGAAAGTGGTAACTTACTTCTGTGCATTGATGAAACTTCTGGTTTACTTTCTTAAGCTCTTTACTGTGTCCTGGGAAAGCTTAAATGTAAATAGCTCTGATTTTACTTCAGAAAGAGCCCTTTCAGCTCTGTGGCTGGACTGCTCCCGCCTGATTCCTCTCTCCCTTTGCAGCCTTTTGCTTCTTGTTAATGCTCCCCTCTTTCCTCTTCTGCAGCTGCTCCCTCTCTCTGTGATGAGACGTGGACAAGAGACAATGACTGTGAAGATGGCAAAAGCAGGCAGAGTAGGGAAAGGCCTGACAAAGAGAGCACAGGAAAGGGGATGGGGAGTCATGAACAAAGGCAGAGGAGAGGAGCGTGGCAACCACAGGCCTCTGACAATCATCACTAAACATTTACGCTTCATCCTTTCTCCTTGTGGGGAGATGGGGGATCGAGTGGCATGCAGATCCTGTAAACCCAGAAATCAGAAATGTTCCCAAATTGCAGGGGAGAGTTTGGCAACAAAGAGGAACATTGTCATCTTTGTTGCCATGCAATGAAGACTATTTTGGAAGTTCTTTAGGAAAGTTCTAGCCAGACAAGCTTTTCCTTTTTGGTTGTCACTTGTCCTACCATCAGATTCTATGCATCTATAGTCTCATAGAAAGAAAGAATGAAGCTCTAGTTGACCTTCTGGAGACATTCTCTCTGCATTGCTAAGAATGAGGGGAAAAGGGTGTGAAGGGAAGGAATAGGCTCCAAAGCTTGGAAAATCACTGATGGTTGGATCAGTGGAACATAAGAAACTTCAGACAGAAGTGAGCAGACTTCAAAAGGAAATTTTCTTAGGGTGTATTATTTAGGATTATATTCAGATGCGAGGGACAGAAACCCCAAGGTAACAATGGTTTAAATAAGATAATTTTATTTCTTTCTTCTAGAAGTGTGGGTAGACAGTCTGGGGCTGGTATATTGCATTGCACACCATATATATTTTCTATTAGAGGCAGGGCTTTAACCTCATGCTCCAAAATACTAGCATTAGCATCGTAGGCAAGAGGATGGAGAAAGGAATGAAGAAGAGAGAGCAAAGGAAACAAAGGTCAATCATGTGCTCTCCTTCAGAAAGGCTACTGGAATGGCCATCCAACATTCTGCTTACATCCCATTGGCTGCATTTGGTATTAGCCAATACCAAGCTGCAGGAGACTCTGAAGAATTCAGTCTTTATTCAGGACAGCCATTTGTCCAGTCAACATTTGATTGCACATTTACTGTGGGAGAAGGAGATAATGAACATTGTGGGATGTAGTAGACTATGTAATTATTCACACAAGTGTTCAGTCCCTCACTTGCCACTGATATATCTGATTTGGCCACATGACTCCCTTCAAGCAAGGAAACATAAGCCAGAGCTTTATGAGTTAACCAGTAGTTTACCATATCCTTTGCCATCTGCCATGGGACTGGCAGTGTTCTGGTGTCCTGGAGGGGAGAAGACACGGAGCAGAGCTGCAGCTGGCTTATGACCAATGTGAGTGAAATATAAACCTGAAATTTGGGGGTCATTTGTTACTGCAGCATGACCTACCCCAAAGGTTTCAAAGTAGTCCGCAGACATCACCATCAGCATTTTCCAAGAACTTGTTAGAAATATACATTCTCAGTGCCACCCTACACCTACTGATTAGAAACTCAGGCAGGGCCCAGCACTCTGTGGTTTAAAAAGTCCTCCAGGGGATTCTGATATGGCTAGATGTTTGAGCCACCGTCCTGGTCTATTTTGACCAAGATGGGGAGCTGGAGATGTCTGCCTCGCATAGGCTCGACTGTCTGCTACCTATAGGTGGAATCAGGGGGCAAGGGCTGCTGCCTGTTCCTCATGAGAGAGAGAGAAGAAATAGATTTAGTAATGACAAGAGTGGAAATGGCATCTTCCTGTCATTTGTTGGGACTTTAGCCCCAAGGGAAGAGACCACAGCTATAGAAGTTATGAATCACAGCTCTTTAATCCAGTGAGGAAATTTGTTATTTTAAGAAGTGGATAGTTATACCACTATCTTTGAAGAAGCAGAATTGTGCCTTCAAAGTCAATTTCTCACTTCTCTGACCTTATGGTACCCTATTGTTATGACTGGAGTGCACACAAGCCACTAAAACAACATATCATACGTGTTAAAGTAAATTGTCCTATTAAGTGGTCTGTATCTGACTTTTACCATATACTATCACCTCAAGATAGTCAAGACACCCTAGTTTGTCCTAAAACAGGACTGACAGATTACACTTTGAATTCTTAAATGTGCTCAGTGTGATGTGTGTGCGTCCTGCAGGGAGCAGACCTGAGGCTATGGCCAGAAATACCAGGGTGTTGCTCTGTAGGCCTAGAAATAAACAATGGACACATCCTCACAGTAAGGGGGTGCCTTTTTCACCCCCTTGCAGGACTATCTATATTATCCAGATTGCTTTGGTCTACTGGAAAGAAGTCCATATTCTAGATCTTTCCTAAGAATCCAACATCTCTATTTTTCTATGTGTTATTAGATTAGATGATTACATGGATGGGAACTAAGATGTCTACTGGTATCTTGCTCTCTTAGGTATAGGTTTTAACACTGCCAGTCTAAAATTATGAATGCCCATGGCACAGGCTCTAGGAGATGTCTGTAGAAATAAGTCTTCCCTAGGACCTTGAGGAGAAGTGCAGCCAAACCAGGGTAAAGTGTGGGAGAAGAGACAGACGCATGTGTGAGGCCAGGACTCTTGGCATATGGTGGGGAGGGGGCACACACCACTCCTTACTGCAAGCAGCTGACTGTATTTCCCCCTGTGCTATGATTTTGTGAGAAATTCAGGTTTCAGATAAAATATCAAACAACCCTAACAGATCACAACCCTAATGGATCCCTTTCATGGATCACAACCTTGTCACGGCAAAGCAGCTTGCATAACTCAATGAAAATATGATCCATGCCATGTAGGGCCACCCAAGACAGACAGGTCATAGTGAAGAGTTGTGACAAAACATGGTCCATTGGAGTAGGGAATTGCAAGCCATTCCAATATTCTTGCTGCAAGAGCCCCATGAACAGTATGAAAAGGCAAAAAGATATGACATTGGAAGATGAGCCCCATATTGGAACGTGTCCAATATGCTAGTGAGGAAGAGCAGAGGGCAATTACTAATAGCTCTAGAAAGAAGGAAGTGGCTGAGCCAAAGTAGAAACGATGCTCAGTTGTGGATGTGTCTGGTGGTAAAAGTATTAGTCCAATGCTGTAAAGAATAGTATTGCACAGGAACCTGGAATGCTAACAAGGTAAACTGGACATGGTCAAGCAGGAGACAGTAAGAGTGAACATCGACATCTTAAGAATCACGGAACTAAACTTAATGGACAGGAATGGGCAAATTTAATTCAGATAATTATCGTATCTACTACTGTGGGCAAGAATCCCCCAGCAGAAATGGAGTAGCCCTCATAGTTAATAAAAAAAAAAAAAATCCAAAATGCAGTAGTTGGGTACAATCTCATAAATAACAGAATGATTTCAGTTCATTTCCAAGGCAAACCATTCAATATCACAGTAATCCAAATCTATGCCCCAATCACTTATGCCAAGAAGCTGTAGTTGACCAGTTCTATGAAGACTTACAAAACCTTGCAGAACCAGCACCAAAAGAGATGTCCTTTTCGTCACAGAGGATTGGGATACAAAAGTAGGAAGTCAAGAGATACCTGGAGTTACAGGCAAGTTTGGCCCTGGAGTACAAAATGAAGCAGGGAAACGGCTCACAGAGTTCGGCCAAGAGAACATGCTGGTCATAACAAAGACTCTTTTCCAACAACACAAGGGATGACTCTACACATGGACATCACCAAATGGTCAGTTCTGAAATCAGATTGATTATATTCTTTGCAGCCAAAGATGGAGTCAGCAAAAAGAAGGCCTGGAGCTGACTGTGACTAAGATCAGGAGCTTTTTATTGCAAAATTGAGGCTTAAATTGAAGAAAGTAGGGAAAACTACTATGCCATCTAGCTATGACCTAAATCAATTCTCTTACACTTATACATTACAGGTGATGAATAGATTCAAGGGATTAGATGTGGTAGACAGAGTGCCTGAAGAACTATGGAAGAAGATTCATAACATTGTACAGGAGGCAGTGACCAAAATCATCCCAAAGAAAAAGAAATGCGAAAAGACAGTGGTTGTCTGAGGAGCCTTTACAAATAGCTGAGGAAAGAAGAGAAGCAAAAAGCAAAGGAGAAAGGAAAAGATATATCCAACTGAATGCAGAGTTCCAGAAAATAGAAGGGAGAGATAAGAAAGCCTTCTTTTTTTTGTTTTTAAATTACTCTGTCTTCCTCTCTTCCCAGGAGATTATACCCTGATACAAAGTGTCAACATCAAGCAAAAAGCAGTGAATGAGAAAGTTTTTAAGTAGTAAATTCTATTTTTAAAAATTATGTATTAGTTTCTGTGAATCTAATTTATTTTATTTCCCACTTTTTATTTTGAAAAATTTCAAACCCACCAAAAAGTTGCCAAAATGATACAAGGAACACACAAATGGCTGTCACCTAGGTTCACCAATTGTGAACATTTTGCCACATTTGTTTTCTTTTTTAGTGTATGTATATATGTTCATTATTCTTTCTTGTCTGGCTGAATTATGTAAGAGAAAGTTGCACACATCATAACTCTCTATCCCTAAAAACTTCAACATGTATCTCTTAAGAACAAGAATATCTTTTCATAAACCACAACATATAATTATCAAATGTAGAAAATTTAATAATGGTACAACATTACTATCTAGGAGTTCAGCCCTGTGAGTTTGTTTAAATATTTGAAGGAAGAATCTGCATTTGGCTTTGGTTTACATAATCTAAAAATAGGATTTTACTGCAGTTTCACCAAAATCCACATCAATAGGGATGGGTGGTGGACTCAAGAAAATGCTCCCCCCCCCATTTAATTTATTTCATTTATAAAACACAGGTACCACTAATAATATCAATCAGCCAAAGGAATTTAGCTGATGAACTGTAATGTTAAAATCATTGAGAAAATACTGGTGGGGGTGTGTTCTATAGCCACAAAGATCATGCCTAGTTTGGAGGTAACTCCCAGGGCCACTGCATGATTTTTTGATATAGTTTGATTTCCTGAGGACTCACATATAGGGACAGTACCAATCCAGCTTCTTCTGGGGGTATGTTTATTATAGATAACCAGTTCAGAATAAGAGCCAAGATGAAGTTGAAATGGAACCCATAGCTCTTTGTTGTGTTTTTAAAGGGAGAGGTGTGTGCTTATACATATGTCAACAAGCAGACGTATGATGTGCAAAGCCGTTGGCTTAAGAGCATCTGTATTCCTGCATCCCAGGAATCCCAGTTCTGCCTGACAACAGCTGAAGTCCAGGGTCAACTTGAGATGAATTACACCAACATGACTGGAATACACCCTAAGGTACACCTTCTCAGTGACCCACCAAAGCCAAATCAATGCCCTGGAATTTGTGCCTTTCCTGGTGCAGTTGTTTTTCTGTGACATTGAGAGGACATCCAGTCTCTTGCCAAAAGGGATTTGTCCTTTTTATCTAGTCAGGAGAGTGCTTCAGCTATTTGCATTTCTGAATTGCTTAGCTGCCCAAGCATGCTCTGTGTGTGCTGTTTGAAATGTGTCATCGAGGCACGTGACTGCTGTTCTCAAGCTGATGTTGGACTTTCTCCAACAAATATGGATTATGTTAAAGTCGGTTCTGAATTGACGAGGATATGTTAATAACTCCCAGATGGGCATCTCTGTGCTCTCCAGCAGGGAAATGCAAGCAGTCTATGGCAGGAGCAAGTGTTTGGCAGGTCCATCATTCCGTCATTAAAGGCCACATTATTACTTACAACTGTGCTTGCATGACAATGGCTGCGATGAGCCCAGCCTCACAGTCATCAGCACAAGAAACGTGCTTCTAGGTAGATTGTTTTCCAGGTAGGGAAAATATTTTGTATGAAATCTCCCTCTTCCTAGCCCTGAATAAGATATTGTGAATGAGTCAGGAGGTAGCGTGGGAGGTGGAGGGGTCTATGCTGGTCCTCAGAGACCCAGGATAAGGCAAAGATATGTAGCTAAGGCTATTATGTTTGAGGACACTTGTTCAGAACAGCCCTTGCTCAACAAAGCAACTTTTCTCAGTGGCTGTCCTGAACTGTGTCCTTCAATGCCGACTTCCTGCCCTAGCAAGTTCCAATTGGTAGAATTAATTAACATTAGAGTTGTTTACATTGTGGGTGCTGCTTCCATTAATGGCATATTTCCTTTGTCTTTGATTCTTAAGCTATAGGATATGATTGTTTTACAATTGTGTTTTTGAAAAAGAAATTTAAGAGGTACATCTTCTATAATTGCATTTCTAGTCAGGAAAGAAGCAGTATATTTGATGTTAAATACCCATATGACAGGCACTCCCCTGAAGCTCAGACGGTAAAGAATCTTTCTGCAATACAGGAGACCAGGGTTTGATCCCTGGGTCAAGAAGATACCCTGGAGAAGGAAATGGCAACCCACTCCAGTATTTTTGCCTGGAGAATCCCATGGGCAGAGGAACCTGGTGGGCTACAGTCCATGAGGTCACAACGAGTCGGATACTACTAAGCGACTAACATACACACACCTCATATGACAACTATTACCTAGACGTATACAGTCATAAACTATGTGGTTCTTACAGTTAATTGTGATGAAATTGGATATTAAGATGAAAGGGAATAATTGGACAGAAAAGAATCATTTTGGTGACTGTCCAGGTACGGCTACAAATTTGTCAGCTTTCAAAGTGGTGAGAGGCAATAGGGTCTCCATTTGCAGAGGAAAAACTACATGTGCATTTCTTTTACTTAGGATGTAAAATAATCTTTCATCCCAATGTATGTGTTACAGTGAGAATGACCAAACACAATAAAAAGTAATTGAAAACATTCAGTTGCAGATGATACACTTTTTCTCTGCTCTTGGTCCCTCTTTCAATAACAAGGAATCCAGCCACAGCAAGTCCCCTTCCTTCCCAGTCAGGTATTTTATGATGTCATTTCATCTGCATAGGCATATCTATATGTTCTGTTTTACTTTCCAGCAACTCCAAGAAATTTAAAAATATAAAACCACATCTGCCAATACCATTAGGACAAACCATTTAGGATTTCATTTTATACAAGGCAGCAGCGCTAAATGCCATTGATTCCCAACATGCCCTGGTACTTTTTAATGCTAACAATCGGGATTTTAAAAGTTTTCATTATAAGTCATTTAAAAATATCTTAAGATCAGCAAAAGATTTCCCAGAGCTTCTGCATTGAGGCCTGCCTGAAGAGGGTTTGTATGGGTGGGGGACCATGACAATTAACAACTTAGGTATTCCAAAGGGTGAAGATAATTTAGCTCACAAGGTTGACCGTAAGGCATGGCCATAGAGCTCCCTGAAGGCTGCAGTTTCCAGACCGTCTGCACAGAGGGAGAAGGATTTTTGCCATCACCTGCCTGTAAACTACCCTAGTCCTTTGATAGTCATGCTTCCTTATACATGTATGTATCATAAAGTGTGATAGTCCAAGAGTTCACACAACCCTGAAAATAATGTATTTACTGAATATGCCTTTGACTCACCCTGACATTGAGGAATGTAAGAGACAGTCCAGTGGATTCAGATCCACGAACCTCAGTGTAGGATTGTTAGGCCTCCTTGCCTGAGCTACCCAGGCAACAAAAAGGGAGAAATTGCTGCTTAAAAGCCACTGTTAATTTATTGACCCTGGGTGTTTCTTAAGACTTCAAATATACTTTTGTATCATTAATATTTCATTAAAGAACCTCAATTAATGAATTTCTGTTTGTAGAAAGTTTGGGGAGTTGGCAGGTGCAATAGAAATAGAAGATACTCTGTTTTAATGGCCATTAAGTTGAAACTTTCTGAGATACTATAAAACCCCAATTAGTTAGCTGAACATCACCAGTGGTTCATCATTGTCATTAGGTATTAATTAGGCAGCTACAGAGTGCTAGACTCTCTGTAAAACTCACAAAAGCCAGTGTCACCGTTTGGGGAAAACTTACGCTTTCAGGGGTAGTGATCTTTGTTGTTGCTATATTACCATTTGTAATGAGCATTTGTGGAATGAAGGACTTGGTATTTTGAAAGAGCTTTATAGTCTCTAATTATAGCTTCAATAGCTCACAGCACAAGTGTTACATTTACAGGAAAGGAAACTGGCTTTGAAAGAGGTTATGTAGCTGAGAAGGCATTGCCGTCAAGGCTTTCTGATACCCTTTTAAATGTTATGTCACCTTTGACAGAACACACCCTGACAATCCAAAGCAGTATAAAAGAGGAGAGTTTGAGAGAGACCCTTGTGTACAAGCACCGATGGTATTAATCAGAGATCAGCACAGAGGTGAAGGGGCGAGTTTTCTGATTTTCCTTCTCTACCCTTTACCACATAGGACAATAGTCTTCTTATAATGGCACTCAACTTTCTGGATTGTTAAAAAGAAGCTTATAAGAGCAATTGAAAGTAATATGGGCTTTTTAATATTGTGACACTTAATGCTACATAAAACCTTTGTTTCCTCCAGGTTTATTGAGCTGGTGTATTAGATTTCCCGCTGTATGAGCAGGAAGATTATGGTGGCTTAGGTCTAAGTATACTTTGGGGAGGCATTTTGTATTTTCTCTATAAATAGTCTTTCTAAAACAACACAATTGTGTAACTATTAATGTTTATATTACATTATACATCTTCCAAAGTTTACTATGCATAGTAGAGAGTATGGTAACCAAAGGAAATGCTTTCTTCTATGAAATAGGCTGGAAATTGTCATTATCAAAGTAAATCTATTTTACTTATTATTTCATCAGTAGGATTTTCATGCTTTCGTGTTACATTCCAGTATTACATTATTATGTCTGTAAGCTTCTAAGGGCTAGAATTTGTACGTATATATACACACATCCACCTGCATGGATGTGCTACAGCAGAACTGAAAGACTAACTTTAAAATGAAAATAATGACATTTAGGTGAATCCAAAATGGGCAGAAAAACTTGAAAAATGTTAGTTTCAAGTATAATGGTTTTTATAGATTTAAAAATTTGATTAAGAGGGCTATTGTTCAGAGCATGCATCAAAGCTTATTTTTATACTGAAATAATTTCTCAAGCTTAATGAAACTAACCATATCATTAATTCCCTTATTAAAGGTACAGAATCACTCTAAAAAGTGCAGGGGAAGTTATAGCCCTGAGAAAGTACAGTACAGGTTTCTACTTGGCTTAAACTTTTGTTCCTTTTCCTGGGGAAACATAATGAATGGTGAAATTGCTTTTCTTTGTATGAGTGATTTAATGAGCAATTTCTTCAGAATTTATATGAAAAGGGCCCCATATCTAGCGCTACAGGTCTCCCCTCCCCCAAACCCCTTTTCCTTCCATACATGAATAGACAGTTTCATTATATTCAAAAACATACGAAGGGAAACCAGTGGTGAGGGCTGTTACATCGAAAGAAATGAAAGATTATCTTCTCCAAGCAGGAGAAATTAGATGTATCGGGCCTACCTTTGAATCAGTCTTAGCTTCAGATAGAACATGACGTATGGGTAATCTGCAATTTGCTAGGGGCATTGTTAGCATGCTTTGCCTCCGGGGTAGGATTTTAACCAGGCCTCCAGCAGCTGTGTGTTTGGCATCACAGCCACATTAGGTATACAGAACCCCCCTGCTATTACCCTGGTGAAACCCGTGCCAAGGCCCCTGGTGACACAATAGAGGTATTAGGTCAGATGAGTTACATTAAGTGGCAAGTGATAAATTCAAGATGACAATTCAAAACAGCAGTGTTTCTTCTAGTAATTAATTCCAGTGGTGCCTGAGGTGGAGCTTGGTTGCTACCACTGGTGTGGCAATGCTGCGTAGCTAATGAGAAAACATTACAGCGAGGATTAGGGGCCTGTGCATTCTGGCAGGCTGAGGTCACTCTGATTAGGAAATATTAACACAGACTTACTGTGATAAATCATATAGACTCAGGAAAGTTAATTTTTATTTTATTCATGTGAAAACTGGTAAACACTTTGGTGTGGTGATTCACTAAGTGGGCTGTGGAGGGGGTGAGGCATTCCACCCTGGGTCTGGGTCATCCATCCCCTCTTGGGACATTGGGGTGGTGGCAAGAGGGCTTGCCAGAGCCACTGGCCCTTTTTTTTTTTTTTTTTCTGTCTGTGAACATCATATCTATGGCACATAAAGATGTTATAAAATGTTAGGGCTGTTTTACTTTCCTAAATGTGACTTGATCAAGACCTTTTGTTATGTGACTCATCCTCCTTGCTTAAGAAATGACTCTGCACTGGTTGTAGGGTGATCTTGTCAGGCAGCGGACAAGGAGTTTACCTCCTCTTTCTAATTCCCCAACAAGGGTGCCTTCAATTTCATCGTACTATCAAGTTTTTCAGAGGGCTTGCTCCCATTTATTCTCACTGTCAAACGTAGTGGGAGTGCTGCCACTCCAGTCTGGTAAATGAGAAACTTGAGGCCAGAGTGGTGAAGGGAATGGGTCAAGATCACAGTCAAGTTGCCCATGTTGAGCCTAGAACTCGGCACAAAACACCCAGGATGTTGCTCTGAATGTCTTACAGAGGAGGAAGCGGAGCCAACAATCAAAGCTGTTTCCTCTAAAATTCCCAAAGAATATTCTGCTGGGCACTCTTTTGTGCACACACATGTTATGTGTGCATGAACATACATACATGCACACACATGCACAAAATGGGAGCTGATCACTAGTGAAGGACTTTTAGTTTGAACAACTACAGATGTCTTGCAGTGTATTGGATATATGGCCTATAAAATACCTTCTAAACACTTTGCCTTTGGCACTGAAAAATGAACTGCTTCTAGAGGTAAGACTGTGTCCTTATCACCTGCCATAAATTGGCTCTGGTGTCTGATACTCAAGTTCAATATGTGCTCTGTCCCACAGGTATGTGTGTGAGTGAAAGGAGATGAGTAGAGAGGCCATTAGCAACACGTGTTCTATGAAATGTTGAAGTGCTACCAGACACTCACTCACATCTTTATGTCCTGAGCTTCTTAGTTTATTAAGAAGTCGATTACATTTTAAAGAAAATAAGAAAAACTATAAGTGTGGTATATTTTCTTATTTTTCTGAATTCTGTGTAACACATGATATTGATCTCACATTAGTGACAGTGAAATTTAGCTAGCTCCATTTTCTAGGATTGTAGAAATAATGGAGTAAGCTCTTACTCCACGATACTAGAAGAGGGAAGCTCAGTTTCAATGAAGTAACAATTAAAAACCACTCATAATGTCTATGTAACTCTTGTCACTTTTGTGTATCAGACAGAAACTTAGGACAAGTCAGTATTTAGCACGTAAATCTAGCATTTCTTTACCTGTTTTGATTTGAAAAAGCACCAAAAGGTTTCTATAAAACATTTTCTCAACTCTGTAATTGAAGTGAGTAAAAATGAAGCTCTCATGAAAATGACAGAGGCCCATCTTAGTAGAGGAGCAGGTAGAATGGCCAACTCTGATCACTGGACTGTCCACAGCAGGCAAGAGAGCTAAACTGTGTGATGAGAGGCAATGGGTTTGAGGAAACGCAAATGGTTTTTATCTTAATTTTTTAATTTTAAATCATCCAGTCTTTTGCTTATTTAAGTTTTCATAGTTGAACAAGAGAATGATGCAAATCATTTTCTGGAGACTAAAAATTTATTAAAAACAAAAATAAAACTTCAGAAATGTTTAGGAATTCATAATTCAAAAAATATAACCCTAAACTGACTTTCATTTTAGGTAAGGAAAGAAGACTGTATTTTCTTTTTAAGTGCTTGAAATTATTTGGTTCAATTTATATCATACTGTTTAATTATCTAACTTTATCTGTAAGTTCACAGCTAAGAATTTAAAATATTACTTTAGTAAAGAGAAAAGGAGGTCTATTTGTCAGACTTTGGATGCCATATTCTTTTTTTCCCAATGAAAAGTCAGAAAATAAAAGATTTTTAATGTTTTGAAGCTTGTCACATGTCTAAATCACTAGACAGGTTTTACTACTTAAAACAGTGCCACATTTTACATAGAAAAGTTTCTAGAACAAAACTGTTATTTCATCTGGATTCAAATGTGTTCTCACCTTCTGTCTGATCATCTTTTTTGAATTAGGCACTTGGATATTTCATGCAAACCTGAAACCTGTTGGAAACCAGGGCTATTTTTATCTCATTTCTGCCAAGCTACATGTTTCTCAGAGTCTCATATTTTAAAACATTTTCTGCTCTGCTATGAAAGGAAGTGCACTGGACTGGGAGCCCAAAGATCTGGGTTCCAGTTCTGGCCCTACCTGTGTCTGAACTGTGGGCTTCAGTTTTCTCATCTATGAAGTGAGATAGATAGGAGGTTTCCAAACCTGTCCTCAATTATATCATAGGTACGTGGAAGGCTTTCTTTTTACTTCTTTGTGAAAACTGAGAGTCTTTACACTGTAAAAGTAATTTGTGCTGGTTTTAAGAAGCCAAGCAATATGGATATATAAAGAAAAATTTTGATAATGCTCCACTCTCTTTGACTTAAAATAGAAGTTTATTTCTCTCTCACCTAGAAAGATGTCCAGAGATAGGCTGTCCAGGGCTAGTGTAGTAGCTCCAGCATGTCATCAGGAATTCAGGCTTCTGTCTCTCTGTTCCACTATCCAAGTTCATAACTGCCATCCTCAAAGTCGTCTCATGACTCAAAAATGGCTGTTGGCGCTCCATCCAACAGAGAGAAACTGAATGCCAGAAGAAGGAAGAAAAGCAGAGGAAATAAAAAGGACTTAGGGGAATCCCTCCTATCTGAGTTATCTCCCTTATTAAGCACACAATTTTATCTACATCTTATTCACTGAAATTGAATTATGTGATCATAGTTGCAACAAAGGAGGCTAGAAAATGCAGCATTTTATTCTGAGTGGTAAGATGCCTAGATAAGAACTAGTTATATTAATAATTCTAAGGGGGAAGGAAAGCATGGCTGAAAGGAAGACAATTGGCAACCTCTTTACCAGTGCCTATCTTCCCATACTCGTTTTTCATGTTCACACAAACGTATACAAATGTATAGAGTTTCATTTGGTGATTCTTTGGTGGTTATTTATTAAAATGGATGGGGTTGTATGTGTTTTGTATAACTTGCTTTTTTCTCTTAATCTATTATCAATATCCACCCAGGTCAATGTATTGAGGTTGGACTTATTGTTTTCAATAACTACGTAAACTCCTATAATATGGATTTATCCTAATATATTTAACCAGTCTCCTACTGATAATTCAAACTTCCTGTTTTATATATATGTATATCAACTTTTTTTGGTTTTATATATATATATATATATATATATATATATCTTATTTCATCTGGATTCTTACTTTTTAAAAATTATGAATGCCATCATATACACAAATAAATATATAAAATGTATATACCCTGTTTCTAGAATAACAAATGCATGTGTATCTACCACTCAGTTAATAAAAAATAATTATTTTAAATATAAATAATTAATTATATAATTATTTTAAAATTATTTAATTATAGTTATTAAAAATAATTATATATATATTTAAAACCCCTGAACTATTCACACATAACATACCTCTCCTTCTTTCCAAATCCATTTTCTTGAATTTTATCATTCCTTTGCTTTTCTTTACAATTTTACTACAGATAAATATACTCTTAAAAATTATTTGGTTTTG
The DNA here is from genome assembly GCF_033118175.1 of Dama dama. Taxonomy (NCBI): domain Eukaryota; kingdom Metazoa; phylum Chordata; class Mammalia; order Artiodactyla; family Cervidae; genus Dama; species Dama dama. The sequence goes on from NC_083713.1 coordinate 24,475,226, forward strand.
CTCATTTTTGTACAAATATATCAATGAAGTCATATTGTATGTATGCTTTGGTGACTTTATCTTTTGTGCCATACTTTATTTTATGAGATTTATTCATGCTGAATGCATGTAGTTGCCATTTTAAGTTTCACTCATGTATAGTAGTAGCCCATTGTATGAATACACCACTATTTATCTTTTCCCCTGCTGATAGACATTTGTTTCTATTTTTATTGCTAACACAAATAAATGCTCTTTTATCCATTCTTGTTTGTTTTTATTTTCTTGTGTATATGTGCAAGAGTTTCTCTTGGTTATATACTCTGGAATATAGTTCCTAAGTCATAGGGTATGTATATGTATTTTCCCCAAAAATAGTTATCCCAAATTACACTACCACTGACAGTGTGTAAGCATTCCTGATGTTTGTTATACATCTTTGTCAAAAGTTGGTAGTATCAGACTTAAGTTTTTGCCAGGCTAGATACAAAATTATCTGGAGGGCTTATTAAAAGTTCTTTAGCTCTAGAGACATTGATCGACTAGGCCTGATTTGATCATTTTATGGAGGGTCCTAGCATCTGTATTTGAATAACTTCCTGTTTGATTCTGATGCTCAGCCATGTCTGGAACATCTAGTCACAAGACTAGACTGACCTCTAGGACTCCTTATAGTACGACTATCTCCAGATTCTCTGTTGCCTTTCATTCCCACAATGATGCCAGCATCTTGGTCTTAGAGTCTTTCTCTGCAGAGTTCTTTGCATTTCCCTTTCTCCTTCTTTTCCACTTCCCTAGCTAACATACAAGCCCTGAATCAAGTCCTTGTTACTTTGTGCCAAGATCAGAAATTACATTGAAGATGGTTACATACACAGACTCTGGAGTGACTGGGTTCAAAAACTGGCTCTGCCTCTTACTAGCAGAGTGAACTTCAGTCAGTTACTTTCTCTGAGTCTCTTTGTCTCAGTTATAACATGAGAATGATAATACAAGTACTTATCACACGGGAAATGTGCGGGTTAAAGGAATTACTATATGTAAAGATCTTAGGATGATGACTGATACAGGGTAAACACTCAATAAAAATTATATAATAATAACAACAATAATTAATATTATTATAGTTCTTGTTACTTCAACAGCTTCCTGGAGGAGTATGGGGAATTTGAAAGAGAGAGAGCCTTATTGACAAGCTCTCTTCTAATTCAGTTCTTTTTACACCAGGATGCTAAATAATCTCTACCAGCACTATTCCATCATATTCTCCACTGTTCAAGAATGTACAGTTGTTTCTTTCATGTGTCTTGGGGAAATACTCGTCAAATGCTTGTGGAAACATCAGTGGTATGAGGCTTTTGCTTCATTTGAAAGAAGCAGTTTTTCCTTTTTCTTTCTGTTTCAGTGTAGTTCGTCTTTGACAATACTTAACAATTGTCTTAGGTAAATTGTATTAGTTCAGTTGCTTTAACAAAGACCAAATGATAGTGTTTGAACAAGGTAGAAGTTTACTTGTATTTCACTTAAAACCAAGATTCTAGGCAACCTGAGAGGTCATTTCATGAAGATACACCCTGGTACCATCCCTCTTGTTACTATATCATTCCCTAGTGCAGGGGTCAGCATAAAATTTTTATAAAGGGCCAGAGAGTAAATATTTTAGGTTTGAGGAGCCAACTGGTCTCTGTCGTAGCTACTCAATTCTGCCATTGAAGCACAAAAGCAACCATCATCAGTACATAAATTAAAGGATGGGTTATATTCCAATAAAACTTTATTTTTAAACACTGAAATTTGAGTTTCACATAATTTTCATGAGTCACAAAATATTATCCTTTTAATTTTTAAACTGCTTAAATATATAAAAAAACATCCTTAGCTTGTAAGCCATATAAAAACAGGTGATGAATTTGGCTATTGGACCATAGCTTGCTGATTCCTATCACAGGAAGTTTAATCTACAAGATCAAATATAGTTCACCACCACTGTACTCGTGACCCAGCCCCAAAGAAATGGGGACAGAGGCAGCAAATGACAATCATCTTCCTTTAAATAGATTCATAATTTACCTACATTGCTTCTGCTCACATCCCACTGGCCAATTCATAGTCATATGGACTTACCTCATTGCAAGGGAATATGGGAAATATAGGGTCTAGTTGGGCTGCCATGTGCCTAAGCTAGAACTTGAAGGGCTTTAATATTAAAAGGGAAGGGAGGGAGTATGGAATCTGAGGGGCAATTAGCAACCTCTGCCACTGCACTTGGGAATTGAGTTGGAACAATGACAGAAAGATTAACTCCTAGACTTGGGGTCCTTTGAGGTTTGTCTTCTTGTCATTGCCAAAAACAAGATCTATGATGCTCAGTGATTATAAAATAAACCCCCTTCACTGTCCATGAGGCAGACATGATGGTTGTAGGACTCAGGGGGGAGAGTTTGCTGGCCGTCTAACTTGTAACAACCACTATAGAACATCATCAGTATTATCAAGCTATTTGGCTTTTTAACACTAAAAATAGATGTGAAAAATCACAGCAAAGTTCTTTTTGTTACTGGTTTTTATTTTCCCCTTGCATTTTTTAAGTTAATAAAGTTGTTTATATCTGGTAAATCTTAATGTAATCATAATCCAACATACCTTGTCTAGATGTTAACATTAAGACTGGCTGAGTTCCAGCCCCAGATTTTCAGTTCATGCTTGAAGAAGCAGCAAGGGCAGGAAGTGTATGCCCACAGATCCTAGTAGCTAGTATCTAGTTAGGATGATAGCTCTGTAGATAGTCTCAACCTGCAAACTTTCAATCTGACAAGATATAAAGATAGTTTATTAGCTACCCTGAAAATGCTAAGGTCCTGTTGGTAAGAGGAAGGAGATTAGTTCTTGGATGGACAATTCACTGTCTCTCCTGACCAATTCAATTGCTGACTTTGAAACAGATTTATTGAGCATCTGTTATGTACAGGGCACTTCACTGAGTCCTGGGAAGGCAAAATTTAATAATATAAAACATCTGCTTTTGCAGAGGGAGTAGCCTAGAAGGGGAGACAGATTAGCAAACACACAGTGATCATTTAGTGTGATAATAGAGGTGTGTGTAAAGGACAGAAAGAGTTGAGAGCAGGTAGTTTTGGGGAAGGTGAGAAAGGAGGTCAGAGAAGAATTGGTAGAAACATTGGAAGGAGAATAGCATCACTTTCTCTGCATAAAATCTCGTTATAAATGGATTAGCATCCTATCCTGCATGTATGTGATATGAGAGTCTTATTTGATGTGAGAATGACCACATCAAATGTGTGGGAGAGTGCACATGTGCACAGGTGTGTATGTGTGTGCTTTCAAGTGCCAGGAACGATATCATTTTCCCTAGGAGTCTGAGGCTTACTTCCTGCAGTTGGTATTACATGTACTTACCATGGTGCAAGAGCTTCTCCCAACCACCAGAGCCAGGTTCATAAGATCTATCTTGTCAAAAAATATGATTGGCATATATATATATATATGTATATACATATATGCATGGAATATACATGCTCATTCCTCTTATTTAGTGCTCACTTGGTAAGAGGGAAATTACATACATTTCTTAGGGGGAATTATAAGCCAGAAAATTCCCTTTTTATTTCTCAAATTTAAATGGCTTGGCTATTGTTAACGTGGCAGTATTTCTTTTTCATTTAACTGGAATTCTGCCTGTGTTTGCATATTGGACTTAGACATCATGGACCCCCAACAAATTTTAAAAGCAAGAAGTGGGAGGCTTGGAGAATATAGAAACGCTGAGAGATGACAGGCTTTTGTGGCAGTCGGAAGCTAGGGAATAGATAATTACATCGTCTCTCATTCTGTTCCCACGTGGACTTGCTTAAATGTCATTTTCAACGGCAGGTTCTCAGTCTTTCCTACCTTGGAAACCTTATTCAGCTTGTGCTCAGATCATGAGAGGGGCACCTGGCCCAGAGTTTGCTCCATGGGGAATTCCCATTCAAGCATCGCCGGTCTTGACCTGGCTATTGTTGTTTGTGGTACTTAATGGTAAAGTTTCTCAATCAATACAGCATCAGCCGAAGGAGCTCCTGGGAATGGAAGCCTGCAGCAGCGTACTTAATCTTGGAGCCAGCTTGTGCTCTCTGCTCGGCTGCTAAACTGGGTAGTTGGCCTACTTGATGTGGCATTATTGCTGCTGAGGTCAGATGTGAGTGGCTGGGTGAGAGCTGATGAATGGCTGTTTGCGATGAAGCGCCTCTCCTGCCCACCAGGAGACATTTAATAATGATAGACCATAACTGCACTCACACAAAAATCTGTGCCGCTTGTTTGTGAGTCTTCTGGGCTGGAAGTGTAGCAGGATTGGCATTACTATGGAAGGAAGCTTTGAAAGTGGTGGTTGTTTGGATCAAACATAGAAGGAGCAGGGAGAAGCTTAGGGACAATTGCAGTATTTTAAATGATTGCAAATGAAGTTTTCTCTCCCTGCTCAGAGAAGGCAGCTATTATACACACATTCCATCCCTTCACATCGTCCTTCTTCTTCCTGTTCACCCTTTGTTTTAGTATTATTTCTAGACAGTGTGAAAAAAAATGGGATATTAATTTTGCTAAGATGGACCATTATGATACATTCATCATTAAGGGAGAAATTATTCAGAATGTGAAGAGTGGATTTAGCAGTTACCACCCACTAATATGAAGGAGAAATTAATATCTAAATAATAGTTGAATGTGCATTCACCCCCTATGGCTTAAAATATAATACTACAAAGCCTGAATAATTCTAAAATGGTCGTCCTGCAAGAGGTTTCAGTGCATTATTTATCTAGCTATTTCCTGTTCAGTCCAATCCTTTTTTTAGTAATCAGACAAAGAAAAAACAAAAATGTTTGGCGTGACCTAAATATTCTGTTATAAATGAAGGCAGGTTTCTCTAAATAAATAGACCACAAAATATTATCAAGAAAATAATCAAAAGTGTAAATTTGGGTTCAGTCAGAATCTATGCAAAATCAGAGGGTTTCATTAAACATGTGATTCCATGACAATTGTCTAATGAATGGGAGAGTGATGTCTGGCTTTTCTGAGGTGTTATTAGCTTACCAAGACTTTGGACTGTGCATTTAGAAAAGGTCTGTGAATAATAGTTATATATTGTGAGCAGAGCCCCCGATCTATTCATTCTTTATTCCAGGACAGCGCACAGTGCCTCCTGCAAAGGTCTGCTGTAAGTATGTATAGAACGGACAGAATAAGGGAAAATGAAATGAAGTAGAGGGTGGTTTGAGGACACACCTTCTGGGAGTAAAAGAACTGATGCTGTTTCAACTCTGCAAGCTCATATTTTTCCATCTTTCTAGTGCTAAGGATAGGCTATAGTAATGATATTAAACCACTAATGTTTGGTCTGAATGTTGCAAAGTAATTTTTTCAAATATTTAAGGTTGATTTCAGTTCATCTTTTTTTTTTTTTTTTGAAGTTTTGAAAACCTTTATTTTATATACAAAGAGCTAGTATTTTTTCCGCCTAAGGTTGATGTGCTGGATGAGCCATCTAAGGAAGTTCGGTTAGTCCAACTTAATGAAGCCGATGTCCTTCGCATACTGGTGGAAACACTGGCAGCACACATTGAGGCCGTATTTCCGGATCAGACCGTGCCGGTTTGAGCAGACCTGGCAAGAGCGAGAACGCTGGCCGAATTTTCTCGGATGACTTGAGTAGAGCTGCTGGTGACCCATGTTGCTTTCTCGGCTGCAACGAGATAAAAGGGTCAGTTCATCTTTATGATTGTACATATTTGTGTAGCAACCAATCCTTACAAATCTGTAAAGAAAATTTAACTTTTCTGTTTTCCATAACTGACACAGTCTTTTTTACATACTCCCAACCTTCAATGTCACCAAAGCAGAGAGGAATACCTAAGTCCAAATTGTTAAATTCAGTTCCAAGCAACAATTTCAATAGTCCGTCTAGTCAAGGCTATGGTTTTTCCAGTAGTCATGTATGGATGTGAGAGTTGGACGGTAAAGAAAGCTGAGTGCCAAAGAATTGATGCTTTTGAACTGTGGTGTTGAAGAAGACTCTTGAGAGTCCCTTGGACTGCAAGGAGATCAAACCAGTCAATCCTAAAGGAAATCAGTCCTGGGTGTTCATTGGAAGGACTGATGTTGAAGCTGAAACTCCAGTATTTTGGCCACCTCATGCGAAGAGTTGACTCATTGGAAAAGACCCTGATGCTGGGAAGGATTGGGGGCAAGAGGAGAAGGGGATGACAGAGGATGAGACGGCTGGATGGCATCACCGACTCAATGGACATGGGTTTGGGTAGACTCTGGGAGTTGGTGATGGACAGGGAGGCCTGGCGTGCTGCGATTCATGGTGTCGCAAAGAGTCGGACATGACTGAGCGACTGAACTGAACTGATGTAGGTATTGCAGATATTCTGATTTTATACTATATTTCCTGTGCCCCTCAGATACAGCTTTGTGGGTGTCTGGGAAGGGAAAGGACTTGCACAATCTCCTGGTGGTGGGAAAGAAGGTGTCTTTGGATGACAGGCTTAGGTCATTGTATTGCCCTTTAGCTCCTGAGGAATGGATTATTCCATGTCCTCCAAGTCTCTGGGTGCCCAAGTGACATCCAGGACTGACTTCTGCAGCAGTTGTGAGCGTGTGGCCTGTTCACTTGGCCCCATCTCTGGTGAACTGGCTCCCACTTGGTCTGGTAGATTCTATGCGTGCCTGAAGTCTGGCTGCTGTTCCCATTTACTCCCAGCCCAGATAGCCTGCCCTATAGATTGTGCCTGCAGGGATCTGTAGCCCCCACTGTGGAGCTCCTTCAGGTAGGATCCCTGTCTTGGCACAGGCCCTTTTGTGGTGCAGAAGAGATTTGTGGGGCTCTTCCATAAGCTGGCAGCTCGGGAGTGCTAACTCAGGTGCCTTTGCTTAGCTGGATGCACAGCTTCAGGTTATTGTGAAGGCATCCTGTGAGGTGATCTCCTTCCCGAGCTTCACATGAGAGTAGAGAAAACATCATTCTGCTTTTGGCTTCCCTAGATCTAACACTTCCCTTCAGGACTTCGGTGCAGAATGGAGACAGAATATGCATATCTCTTACCTCTAGCATCCTCTTTCCCAGTAAGCCCTCAAGGCCTGCAAGATGAAGGCTGCCGTTCCCTTTCCCAGGCATAGAACTTCTCCTCCTCCTTCCCAGGTGTCGTTACCTGTGTTCCCTTGAGTCTGTAATAGTGACACAATTGTGGAGAGAGTACAGCTAAAGGGAGGGAGGAATAATAAACCATTTTTAAAAAATATCACGCCCCCTATATGTACCTCTTTGTCACCTCACCTCTTTCTAGTAGTAATATTTTTTCTCCCCACCTCAGTGATATACAGTCAAGAGAATGTTTAAACCTGAGTTTGGCATCATATGAGGTGTCGTGGTTTGAATGATGGCTCCCAAAAAGATATGTCCACATCCTGGAAATTGTGAATGTACTCTTATCTGGAAAAGGAACCTGTGCAGACATAATTAAGCTAATGATCTCAAGATGAAATCATTCTGGGTTGCCAAGTGGACAGAAAAGACATGGAGAAGAGGGGAAGGCCATGTGGAAATAGAGGCAGAGATTGGCATATGTGGCCACCAGCCAAGGCATGCCAACAGCCAGCAAAGGGTGGAAGAGGCAAGGAGTGAATCTCCGAACGGCCTCTGGAGGGAACACAGCCCTGCTGACCCCTTGATTTCAGACCTCTGACCTCCAAAACTGCAAGAGAGTAAATTTCTGTTGTTTTAAGCCACGCAATTTGAGGAGGTATTTGTTGCAGCAGCCACAAGAAACTAATACCCGAGGTGATATCAGATTGGTTTCCCCAGCCGTCAGTCTTCAAATTTGAATTTTGTGAGTGTTCAATAGGTATGTTCTGACTGGATTCCATGCAATGTTTCTCAGTTGCTTCCCTACTTGCTTTTTCTCAGAAATACCCTGTTTCATTTTATAGACATTTATTGAGCACTTACTAGATACCAAACACTGTGCGTGGTGTGTTCAGGAGACAAAGATAAATAAGACTCAGTCCTTTCCTTCCAGAGACTGTCTGCTTGTGTCTATTAGGGTAAGAACATAGTGATGTATCTTTGGTTTAGTTTGGAATTGTGATTCCAAATGGGCCTCCTTTTATCCTTCTTTTCCTATCCAGCTGAATAATTTCTATACAAGTCTAAACCAAGACATTTCAATAATTTTCATCCCAGCCCAGTTTTCAATCTTTCTTCCCAGGATCGTCAAATTACTCCCTATTTTCTGACACCACCTCCCCAGAATAACAATAATAAGGACAAATATCTCTAGATAATAAGATAACCTGGGAATTAAAGCATGTACCATCATTCATTTCGCAGTGATTAGGCTGTGTTGACTGGACTGGGCGGGATAACAAGTACTAATCAATGTACACAAATGCAGATTAGAGCAATTCTGGGACTATCCATGGAAACCTTCAGAGATCACTGAGATCATTAAGTTCAAATACACATTTGGTCTCAGCCACATCTTTAATTTATCGAGTGCTCTGTGAGGGCTGGGTTTACATGATAAACTGAATCCTGTTGGATCTCCAGGGTACACTTGGGATCATGAGCCAAGAATTATGGGTGTCAGTATTAGGTGCTCTATATTACCCAAAAGAAAACAAAACAAAAAGCTAAAGATCTAGTAGTATGCTGGTGACTCTATATTTTTAAATGATAGTAAGACACTGAGAATCTAGAACTGAGTCATTGATTCAGGCCCCCCTCTTTCTTCCAAGAGAGGAAGGATTGCTTAGAAGAAGGGGTTTGGGAATAAAGCAGCATTCCATGCATGCTCAGTTTTGTCTCTTTGCATCCCCATGAACTGTAGCCTGCCAGGTTCCTCTGTCCATGGAATTTTCCAGGTAAAAATATTGGAGGGGGGGGGGGTGCCATTTCTTCCTCCAGGAGATCTTCCTGATCCAGGGATTGAACCCATGTCTCCTGCTTTGGCAGACAGATTCTTTACCACTGAGCCACCTGGGAAACCTGGAATAAAGCAGATGTGGTTTTAAATCAGGGCTCTGACATTTACTGCCATACAGTTTGGGGCAAGTGACTGACCTCCGTGCTTCAGTTTTCTCACCTGAAAGAATTGAGAAACGATTACTTACCTTTTAGGCTTATTAGAGGATTAAAACTAGCATTTGTAAAATGCATAGCCGCATGCCTGGCACTTAGTGGTCAGTTGGTGAGAGAAAACTTGTTATTATTCTCTGTCTTACTCCTGTTCATCATTTTAAATGAGCTTCAGGGAATGAGAAGTGTCAAGGAACACTGTTACCATACAGAGAGTGAGGGCCTTTCTATAAAGAAAAAGGTAATAAGGAAGAGAGATAAGGGTCAATCAACTAAGAGGCATCAGAGTATGTAGGTGATCACCCACTGTAGCCTAGGAGTCAGGACTCCTGGGTTTTAGCCCAGATCCTACTGATCTGCTGGGTGACCTGGGGAAAATAATGTATCTCCTGTGTCTCAGTTTTCTTGCCGGTCAAATTTAGGATTTGAACTGAGTTAGTGTTCTTAAACACCTGCCAGAGAACCTATGCTAGTCCATGACCAAGTTTTCACTGGTATATATTAAACTAAGGAAAATAAGTATACTCAAGGCACAGAAACTCACACTAAGCTGATCACATTCAAAGGATTGCCTTTTATCTGCAATTATACCTGTCCTAACTTTTTGATGTTATGATGTCCTTTCTTTTACAAAATGACAGTGAGAGCAGATAGCAACTGCATCTTGGCAAAACACACATACACACACACAAAGGACAGCTTTATAACTGCCCCAAAGTTGTTGATCTGTTTTTTAACTTATTGGACCATAAAATCTCCAGACTTGGAAACCACTGAGCTAGATGATCTCAACTGCCTCTTAGCTGTAAAATCTACGTAGCCCTACATAGTACCACTAATAATATTTTTGCTCTTGTGTTGCTTGCTGGAACAAGAACTTGATCGAAGATAATGTAGAGGAGAGGTTGCAGGCATCATTGGAGGTATAATTTGAGAAGGGAGTGCAAGAGTTTGTGTGCCAGAAAAAAGGCAGAGCTGTTGGTAGTGGACTGGGCCACACAGAGAGAAAGGTCCTGGGATCTAGAAACAAGACCTGTCCGTCATGGTTGAACTGCCGTTTGTAGGTGGAGATATCTTGAGATAGGACTCTCCACTTTTCAAAAAAATTTTGCCAAGATGCAGTTACCATCTACTATCACTGTCATTTCTCAAAAGAAAGGGCATTATCATGAGGAAGAACATAATCTCAGAGTGAAAGACAATCTTTTGAATGTATATCAGTTTAGTGATGTGAAGACCCACAACTGAGAGAAAGAATTCCATCTGGTCCAGACATAGCATGATGTCCAGATAATGTATGGGCAGGTGACCCAGGAGGGGTCTAAGCAGATAGTAGGACTCGGTTAAGTCAAGAGAAGGTGGCAGGAAATCTCAGAGCAGGCAGCTGGGGCTCTGCCAGCAGAAAAGCACTGCGCCAGCATCAGAGAAGCTGGACATGATCTTATGATTGAGAGTGGGGTTCAGGAACTTGCCTCTAGTCCTAAAGAGGGGCAGATGGGTGGATGGGAAGAATAAGGCAGGGCCTCATTCTAGGAGAAGTGGGGGGAAAACCCTTGTTACCAAGCTTATAAATCAGGCTCAGAGGTACAAGACCAGAACCAGTTACTCAAACTGGAAGACAAAGTGAGATTAGAGTGCAGAACTGAAATGCAGGTTCAGAGTGGAACTGAGCTTTGGAACTAGGGCTGCTCCAGGGTCTCAAACCTGATTGGCATATTCAAATCATCACTGCCCATGTTCCATCCTCAAATTCTGATATCATTGTTACAGAGTTAGTGCTAGGCTGCTGCATTTTTAAAAAAGCTCCTTCAGGCATGGGTTGAGAGCCCTGGGTTACTCCATGGAAAGGATCAGGTTTGAGCTGATAGGGAACAGCTGAGATCTAGTTAAGTCTGCAGGTGAACACCAGGCTGTCCTGACTGTGAGGGAAAGTAAATGAAAAGAAGAAGGGAGGCAGGTGGAGGATAGTGAGCATGTATGCAGGAGTTGCTCCATGGTTGTCTGGACAGGACTCAGGGAGAAACTAGCTTGCTGAAAAATTCAGAGGTCTTTGCTATTCACTGGTATAAGCTAACACCCCCGTTGGGGAGCACTGGCTTAGCAAATATAGCTTTGTGTGTGTTAATTGCTTCAGTAGATGTAAGAAGCATGACAGGTATTCACTCAAGCAGAAACAGCAGAATTTCTCAGATATGTTCCACTCATTTTATTCAAAATTGAAAGGATATTCTGCCGTCAGCTAGGGCACTCTGCTCTGCACTGGAAACCCAAAACCTTTATCGCTGGCCTAAAGGTCTCAAGCTGGAAACCTGAAGAAATAAGCTTAGCACTGGTCAATTCTACTGTTAAAAGTCCAACGTTGAATACTTGTTTGGAACCATACAATAAAAAGGTCAGATGGACTTTTTTTTGCTTTGGTTGGTTGCCAAGCAAGGGGAAAACACCTCAGAGACCATTAGAAGAGCTTGAGAACTTTTTGGTAGGAGATAAATGATATGAAATGATGCAAATAATAATAACATTTATTCAGTGCTTACTGTCCTAGTCTGCTCAGGCTATTAAAAGTGTCACAGATTGGGTAGCTTAATCAGTGGAAATGTAGTGTTCATAATTTTGGAGGTTAGAAAGTCTAAGATCAAGGTACCCGCCCCCTTGGTTTCTGATGGGAGCTTTCTTCTTGGCTTTTAGATGGCTGCCTTCTCACTGTGTCTTCATAAGGCAGAAAGAGGGAGTCAAATCTCTGGTGTCTCTTCCTATAAGGACACTAATCCCATCAGATCTGGGTTCCACCCTTATGGCCTTCTTTAACTTTAATTACTTCCTTGTAGGACCTATCTCCAAGTATCATCACAGTGGAGATTAGGGCTTCAACATGAGTTTTTACAGGCCTTTAAAAAGAAATTTGGCTGTGTCAGGGCTTAGTTGCAGCACATGAGATCTTCCTTGTATCATGTGTAAACTTTTGTTGTGGCCTGCAGACTTTTTAGTGGCGCACAGACTACAGAGCATGCAAGTGTCAGTAGCTCTGTGGCGGCATGTGGGATCTTAGTTCCCCAATCAGGGACTGAACCTGCATCCCCTACATTACAAGGCAGATTCTCAAGCACTGAACCACCAGGGGAGTCTCCTCAACATGAGTTTTTAGGGGGGCACAATTCAGTCTATAGCACTTACTATGTGCCAGCATTTTTAAAGAAATTTATACATGTTAAATAATTTAATCCTCACAATCCTATGAGAAAGATTCTCTCTTCATATTTTACAGGAAAGGAAATGGATACTCAGAGAAGTTAAGTAACCTGCTCAAGGTCACATAACTGTCCATAATCTCTTTGAAACATCATGTATATGAAGAAATGAAGAGATGTAAACACTGCTGATACTTCCTTTGACCCTTATGTTGATAGAATATGTCCTCTTGGTTTTATCAAATTCCCTGAGGACTCTAAACAGCTAATGAGCTCTGACACTCTTGATTAGAAGAGCTGTGTTAGAAATATTTATTATACTTATACCCTCTTTCTTTACAGCAAACCAAAGGCTCAGCTCAAAAGTACATTCTCATATTTGTCATACCATTAGGTCAGTTCTATTTCATTTAGATATTTAAACAGTATTTTTAAAAACCTTAAACTTTTTATCAAGTACTCAGAACTTTTTCTGTCCTCAGAGTTTAAGTGAGGAAACCAGGCATATTTATAAATAATTATAATACAGTATAATGTGTTGCATATTGATACATGCAAACAATGCAACAATAATTATTATTATAAATATCAAATATACTAAGAAATGAAGATATGGAAGCACTGCTAACACTCCCCCTAATTCTTGTAGAACAAATCCTCTTGTTATGCCAAATTCCCTGAGGGCGCTAAACAACTAATGAGCTCTGATACTCATGATTGGGTTACCTAGACCTTGGACTTACCCCAGTAAGTCTTTTTACTAATAATTACATTGACAACCAAAACATATGGTAAACTTATCACATGCCTGGAATTGTGCTAAGTACTTCCAATATATTATATTCTCACTAAATTCTTAGGAGTTCGGAAGTGTTATCAGTCCCGTTTTTGAAGAAACATCTGTGACTTTACATAGATTAAGTAGTCTATTCAAGGACACATTGTGAAGTGAACTCAAGTCAAAAGCAGGAGTTGAACTAAGGCTTAAGCTAAGGCAATCTGACTCTTGAGTGCCTACTCACAAGCCTCACAACATCCTTGGGTATGCCCCGTGCCAAGGAGTGATCATATACAATTCTGATCAGCGCATTTTGGCTATGTCAGTACTCCATCAACTTCCTGGAGCAGTAACAGGGAAGAGGTGGGTGGTTATCTCACACACCCAGGTCTAAATCTAGTTGTTTTGTCATTTTGGCTTGATGGGATGGAAATTGCAAAAATCGAAATTTTTGCAACTAAAAATTGTCTTGTGCATACTATCGCTGATAACACTTGTGCTTGTTGTGAAACCCCTTTCGTATGCTTTATATTTCAGATTACAGAAAAATAATTCCTTACAATCACGAATTCGTTCCTTCAAAGAGTAATGAGAAGGCCTTGGCTTTTGCCTGAAAGAGCTCAGAGCCATTCTTTCCATGCACTGTAGACTTTCCCATCAGAAACATCTATCAAATGTTCAGAAATGAATGATAAATGATGATAGTTATTATGCAAAAAGAAATCTCAATGGCAATGACTATCATATTTAGAACATTTCCGATTTCATTGTTGTATCTTGTCTAGCATACCAGGACTGATTCTCTATATCCTCTAAGAGAAATCTTTAAAGTTAGTATAGAGGAGAACATCTTGCTTGGGCCGTAAGAAAAGGATTTCTAGGGCAGAATCTGTATCAGGTTATGTTGTTCTGAGAATATGCCGTCTCTCACACATACACACACACACACACACACACACACACACAGAAATCCTTAGCTTATAATAGGCAGATACCTCTGAATGGGTTAAAAATAAACACAAGCCCTTAGGAAAAAAAGGCAGAAACAGTAATGACAGTTTTGAAGTATGCAGTACCTGTTGTGACAGGAATAACAAATTAATTGGGACTATAACGGATTCTTTGTAAGGGTGAAGTAAACACACTTGACTGTATATTTTTCACCATCAGTTAAGTCTCAATTGGTTCTAAAAATAAACAGAAGACATTGAACAGTTTTAATGGATTCTGACACCTAGGTATTATGCTGTCACTCCAGTATAAATGAATCATAACTTTGGACTGCACCTAGGAATTACTACACATTTGGAGAAAATTTATGGTGCACCAAGCTTTGAATCATGATGTGATATCAAAACTAAAGTCAAAGGAGGAAAAAAGCTGGGCATAAATTATTATCCTCAATCCCATATGTATCTTCTGATGCAACAGGTAAAAGTTTGAGGATTTAGGAATACTGCCAATAATTATCATGGGTGCCGAAGCAAATTTATCCTTCTGAAAGCAGTTTGTAGTTAAAAAGAAAAAGAAAAGAAAAACTTCCAGCAGAAGGTCAGTCTTGTACACATGGCAGGGATATTTAATTTCTCCTTTGTGTGTGTCTCTCTGTCCAGTTAGACTATCCTTCCTCGAGGGCATGAGCATTTCTGTAATCTCAGGTACCTCTCAGGGGCCACACATTTCTATTTCTCATAAAAGGACTGGTCTTTGGACCAATTCATTCACTGAATAGATTACTTTAGTAACCATAATCAGTCAAGCTCATTGTCTCTAGTGACATAAACAAAATTCTATACTTCTTGATTTTTCAGTGAATAGTTGGCATGGTCTAAACGTTGAAGTCTGTGACTAATCATAGAAGGAAGACAGCCAAACGATATGCCACTTTGAAAAGAGAAAATTGTGAATGGTTAACTTGATATTCTGAGATTTCAAATGTATCACCAGAAAATTGTTAAATGTTTATGTGTTTATTTGATTGAAATATCAGGTTTTAAAGAGAAGAGTGCCTATAGGTATCAGATTCAGACACCAGGAGAAAATTTTTATGAAATGCTTCTACTGCACAACAGATATAATAATACTGTACATTTGTATGGCATTTGGCATTTTTCAAAGCATTTTCATCAATAATACTTTATTCTGTCTTCTATAAAGCAGTAGGACTGGCATATTATGCCATTTTACGTAGAAATGGAGACAGAAAGGTTAACTCAATCAGTGAGAAAGCAGATATTAGAATGCTGGTCTTTGCTTGTTGGACCAGTAGACTTTCTAGAAGTTTTTTTTTTTTTAACTTGGGATAACTAGAATAAAATCTAATATTTGCATAGTGCTGTACAGTTGGGCAGACAGGGCAGGTAGGCTTATTCTCATTTTATAGAGGAGAAAACTAAGGATCTGAGAAGTAAAATGAATTGTCCATGGCTTCTTGGCTAGTAAGCAGGAAGAGAAACTTCTGCTTTCCCTAAAAGCCTTTTTCAAATGCATTGGCTACGGATATGTGGCACATTAAGTAGCGTTGCTCTCCTTTCTCCTAATCAGCTTACTACTACTCATGGTTTCAAACAACCTTGTTAGTTAACTTACTGGGTTGGTTTATTTTCTTTGAGAGACTTATCCTGCAACAGCTGAGCCCTATATCCTGGAATATGGGTTGAAGGCTAACTAGAGATAACCTTTTTCAGTCGGCTTATAAATTGATCCTCTCTGATGTTTGAAGAAAAAAATGCAAACAAGATCCTTATCTTTTAATGATAAATCTTTTAACTACCTATTGTGTACCAAGCTATAGGAGACTCGGAGTAGATGTCTTTAAGTAAAGGTTCATGTGTGTTTGAGATGAGTAGCTCCTCTGGGTCCTCTGAGGACCCAGAGGAGGAGACAAATAGCATGTGTGGAGGGCAGGGAAGGGTGAGTTTAGAGTAAATCGTGAGGAAATGGGGAGGAGAGAGGGGTGGGTGGTGCTCTCAGGAGTAGAAACTGCTAGAAAGAGGAATGGAAAGCCACCCTAGGGCACCAGGGAAGGCCCTGGGAACTTCTCCCAGTACCCTGGCCTCGCACACAGGTTGATCTTAGGACACCATTCCTGTTTTTTGGCGCATCTCTTCCAGACTACCACTGAGATAGACGCATCCTGAAATGGCGCCTACCCGTTTGCGATGTTCACTCAAACTTCTAGGCTTAATCCATCCCTTGTGGCTACTTGTGCAGTTTCAGTTTCGATGCAAGCCTCTCTGCATTGACCTTGTACAGTTATAAATGTTTTAACATCCATAAAAAAAAATAAAACGTGTGCTCCCATAAAGAGCAGCAAACAGAAAACACAGTAAGTAGTAAGAAGATTTGAGGCAGCGCAACACTAGTCTCCATAAGGCCGTCGTTACTGCGTTGCTTCCACCGCATCTCTGAAGTTTAATGGCTGCGAATATGGTTATCACCGACTTTTTAGAGGGCATTATATTAGTGTGACCGTCGGTAAGTACCGAACTCACATTTTTATTTCCACTGTGAAGGAGATCATTTCCTATGCTCCTTTAGAAAGGGAAACGGGGCTTTGCAGCTTTTTTAACCTCCTGGAAAATGAACTGCAGTTGCAGTATTCAGAGTCCACCCGCTTCTGAGGCTTTTGGAGCTTTACTTTTGTTAGGAAAATGTGCTGTTTATGCTCAAACGCAAGTTTCCTGGTGTTTTTGTTTTTAAGATTAAAAAACACTGGAGAGGGAAAACAAAGCTTTTAAAGCTTCATAAAAGGTTGTGAGTTGACTCCTTTCTGTTTCTCAGGGTTATAAACACGGTTCCAGAAAAAAGCTCAGAGCTGAGAGACCAAGCAGATATTTAAAGGGGTATCACCTTAACTTGTCAATTTCAAGAATACCAAATGATCCTGGAGGTTTTTTATTCCTTTAATCAGCTGTAATTTTCAGCTCTGATGCTATCTGACAGGCTTCATCTCAACCCCCCTGCAACATTGCTCCTCTGGCTTCTTCACTGGGAGATACAAATAAGGGGGAGGGGATATGAGAAATGAACTGACAGCATAAATTGGATGGGATCTCACCAACCGATTGTGCTGGTGCTGCAGTTGGAGCAGGTGAAGAAGGGTTGAAAGAACGCCCACTTCTTGGAGGAGGGTCAGGTGCCAGGACTTCTACATTTTTTTCTTTTTCTTTCTTACCTTCCTTCTTCTCTGCTCTCTTCTCCTCCTTCCTTCTCTCTCTCCAGTTTTTAAACCCACTTCTTTCCTTCTTACCCTTCTTTGGATAATAAGCACACACATTTTGGATACAGGAGAAAATATAGGGGCATACACATATATGCTTATATATGTACACATACACATATGTACATGCATATATGATCACATACACATAGACAAACGCATACACATGTACACTCACAGGGGCGTTGATACCTTGTGCATTAAACAATAAAAGTAATAGTAATAGTGGTAGTAGCTACTATTTATTAAGGGCTATGTACCAGCCACTGTGATCTTTGCTTTACAAAGTATTTTCTCAGTCCTCAGATCGTCTCTATGAGGCTCATTTCACAGATAAGGAAGCTGACATAAACCTTGGTTGAGACGAAAAGAAACCAGTTCCAGAGGTCCAAGGCCTTCAGGTCAAAGATGTCCCTGCTTTAAATTATCCCTACTCTCAGGTTTTTCTGTGAGAGGTGATCCCTCCTAAACACTAACTTCCAACAGTCAGAGTTTGTGAGGAGTCTTACAGGGACCGGAGGTCCTGATGGGGTCGTGCCTCAGGGGCAAGGACCAGAGCTGCTCACACTCGGGTCCAAAGGGACTTCTTAATCACTGCACCTTCATCCAGGTGGGGAACTGGGGGGAGGGTATGAAAAGTGTGGCCTTGGGCTTAGAGTGTGGGAGCCTGAGGCCTGCATGTCTTCCTATCAGGGATGCTGGCATGGGGGAGGAGAGGTGATTCTGGGCATTCTTTCTGAATTTGCACCGTAGGAAGAATCATCCCAGTGTTTTCAGGACCACCTGTCAGAGAGTAGGAAGGCCTGTTTCCCTCAAATTGAGATTCTAGTGCCAGTTTCCATATATGTGATGCAAGACAACCTTTTCTCCCTGCCTTTCTGCTTGCACATGGCTTCAGGCTTTTCCTGGGTAAGCTATCCTAGCCTTAAATACATCAGTACAATTGATCCTTGAACAATGTGGGAGTTAGGGGTTCCAGCACCGCCACCGCTCACCCACCTCCCCACTACCCTGGGAAAAATCGTGAACAGCTTTATAGTCTGCCCAACTCTGAGACTCAGCATCCGTGGATCCCATAATACTGTGGTCTGTATTTACTGAAAAAAAAATCCACATATAAGTGACCCTCTCAGTTCTGACCTAGGTCGTTCAAAAGTCAACTGTACACATGCCCTTAAGCACATCAAAGTCATTTTTAGGAATTCTACTATGTTTGAATAATTCCTTTTAGAATTTTTTGCTGTATTTCTACCTTAGCTTCCTTGTAGTAAAATGAAAATATAAATCACTTCCTGTTTGGAAAAGAAGAAGATATTAAGATGAAATTAATTTTAGTAATATATGGTTTTATGTATATATAGAGAGTATATTCCTATTGGATATGATTTTGTCATTGTCTAGTTATAATCCACAATCTATTTCATAAGTAGATCCATGGGTACCACAGGTAGACTAGAATGGTAATGTGAAAATTACATCTTTCTCACTTGTGTTCAGTGACGCTTTCTCTCCAATCTTCATTCCTCTCCTCCTCCGTCTCCCCACCACAAAACAAAACAAAAACAAACAACTGCCCCCCCAAAACCCAAACAATTGATTAGAGTTCCTCTTAGATCTTTTCTAGGTTAAGTTCATACTTTAATAACTTGAGTGCAAAGGCTACTCAGTTTGAAGATGCATGCATTTGCATTATGTCACATATCCTGCTTTATATATACATATATATTAATATGTATATATATATGAAAAAATCTCACAGTGTTGTGCAGTTTGTTACTCTTCATCCAGGAGTAATTTGTCCTTCTTACTGAGGAATCCCCCTCCTAAATTACAGTTCAAGGTCATTACTGACTCATTAATTGAATCAAATCTAATATAACAGTTGTCACTAGAGACTCAGATTATTTTGCTCTTTGCTTAATTATGTTTTTAGTTTTAAATAATACTGCATCTTCCCAGCTACCAAACAATGTCAAAGCTCCTGAAGATGTAAAGTAATTAGGTGGCTTTTTAGGGTTTTAAACTGATAAAACACCTATGAAATCATGTATAGGTGAGACCATCACACATGATGAAAAGATTTATGCTCTAGTGTTATGGTAATTAACTACGTCCCCAAATAGCTTGTCAGACTTGTAACCCTTAGTCAGGACTAGGATCCTTGAAATAACTGCTGTGTTTATGGTTCTAATTTGGTTTGCAATTGATTCTCCTAAAAACCATAAGCCAGAAAAGTGCTTATTTAACGGACCACAGTATAGCCTTCATGGAGACTATTTTAAAATTACTCTGGTGTCCTGCAAACTTTGAGTTCTTTTGTTTTCATAAATTATGAGAGGGAAATGTCACCAGTGCTCAGCGTGGTGGTGCCCAGCTCTGCTGACAGCTGTATGATGCACACTCAGTGCAACTGGGTAGGGGCTGAGAGTTTCATCAATAAATATGACTCTGATCGCCTCATGTCAACGGTCAAGGGGATGGCGTTTAGTATCTAAGAAACACACGCTGCGACCAGCCACACGTGGACTTGGGAGTTGAAATCCACAGTGTGGAGCCCATCTCCCTCTTGACAGAAATTTCACTTTTTATCTTTCGCACAATTCTGGATGATAATCTGTTTTTAATGCAGTCATATTTCTCATACTTTACTACCACATGAGGCTTCTCATGTGCTGTATATAGCATGTGGAAATAAGAGCTGGGAGGAATATTGTGCTTTACATTAGGAGTATTTCACCTCCCAGCCAGATTTAGCGTGGGCACGACCACTGCTCCTCTGCATCCCTAAAGACAAGTAGATCAATGTTTTAAAATATAAGAAAAGCAAACCCCAGAAGGCCAGAGAAACTAATTCTATGTATAGGAAGAATTGTGTGGAATAAATCTCAAGGGCATGTTTTTTTAGAAATCAATATTAAAATGTTTTGTGTGAATTAATTTAAAAATAAACTGCGGCTCTCCTTAGTAAACTGCCCTACTTTATCAATTTTTTCATTTACCTTTTTATCCTTTATCCACAAATATCTCTACCATGAAAGATATTTTAAACGGATGTCAGATCCAAGTATTGCACATAGCTAGCCTTTAAATTCACTAGTTTTGTTTATTTCAAAAATATGTTCGTAGACATTTTGCTTGTCTCATAATTTGATAGTATAGAATAATATGTAAAATGGAATGATAAAAGATATTTTTGATTAAATGATTTTTTTTTAAAAGATTAAGATGCTATGATAGATATTGAAATCTACATACACATAGTAACTTTGGGTATTTTATCTTTAGCTTGCTCTTCTTGTTAGGAAGCAATTCTTTTTTGACAGTTCTTTGTCTGTAAATGCTCTTGTTGAAAAAATTTTAAAGTTAACATGAAATACCTAGGTTTAAAATATCATACAAAAAATTAAATTTATATCTCTGTGCCACTAAATTTTTGCTTCAAGATTTTCCAGTGTTGACTTATAACATTTTAAAAATATCCACAATCACCTTGACAGAATTTTCAGACTCTGAAATATGGTATATTAATTTGACCGTGAATGTTTCCTTAAACCACAAAACACAGAAAGGCAGGAAATCTCGAAAATCCTTGCGTCTGGGAAAACTCAGGGTGGTAAGTAGGTTAACATGTTACTGAAACTATAGGGAGATACAGTTTTTGACATATGAATGTTAAGAACAAGGTCTTGTGGACATTTAAGCTGTGTTTTTTACCCCTTTGAATCTATTTTTGCACTGACCATAATTGAAATAATGTTAATATGTAACCAAAAGAATTCTCAGCAAAAATGTTGAAAGGAGCCAATTTATGTGTAAAAAAGTCAAGAAGGACAGGCTAATTTTTTTAAAGCCCTGTGCTCCCAGTATTAATTCTGAATCTCTGAAAAAATCATTTTGCACTTACAATGACTTTATCTTTTTGTAAAGAAAGTAGTTTTTTCCTCATTTATTGACCAACCAGTAATGAGAAAATAAGAAATTTATCATTAGTTCCTATTCTTTCCCCTAAAAGCCTGAGAAAGAATTGGCTCCAATTAATGCCAGGATCACTTTATTTGTGTAAAATTTATAACATGGTTAATAAAATGCTAGCTATGAATAAAAAATGTAACTATAGTGAAATACAAATGTAGGTATTGCTAGTGTGTAATACTGTATACTCTTGTTGATTTATTTAGTGGGAAAAAATATCTGTGATGCTCTCAGCAAATTCAATTATATCAAAAGTGTTCTTTAGGAGGTTTGGGAAGCTGGAGATCTCAGACTTTAATGCCTACACACAAACTGACTTTAAAAAGCAAAGATTTGAAACAGATAAAGCAACATTTTGCCTAAAGTTCATTCATCAAGGAGCTGCATATTTTGAAAAGGGTAAAAGTACTACTAAACCCATCAGGGATAAGTAAAGGCTATATACTATAGATTATTTTAATCCCCCAGCTAGATATAAAAGGGATAATTACATATTTGTGGTTGAAGCCATGTGGTGGAAAAATCAATACAACTTTTTTGTATGACACTTCATTAGTGTGAAAAATTTTAAAAGCTGAGAAGAACTGCCTTGCAATTAAATGCCTCTGCTACTGCAGCTCCAGTAATGGGTTTGTATTATTATCTAGTTTATTTGAAATAGTGGTTGCACTATAGAAGTAATTGGAAAACATTGATTATGCACTTGTATCTGGAAAGCCTGGCAAATCATTACAGGGCCCGGCAACAGTTAGTTAGCCTTACTAATGAAGCACTAATTGCTCTAAGTAGGTTAACATGTTAGTGAAACTATAGGGAGATGATAGTTTAGAAAATTCTGAGGTATTTTGCCAAACATGCTTTTTCATTTAATACTCCAGAGATAGAAGTCATATGGGTTTTTCCCCTTTTGTTTTGTTTATGGTGTTCTCTTGGAAAAAAAAAAAAAAAAAGAGTAACCTAAATGAAGTTCCCACATTCATTTGGTTGAAATGACTTTGTTTCCTTTCATGCTATCTTCCTTTTAACCACTTTTAGTAAATGCAACTAAGCTACTACCAGCGTGGCTGCCTTTAGCAGCTTTTTGGATCCTGCAGTTCAGAAACTTCTGACATATCTATCTTGGTTCAAGGGTTTCATGACGCAGTCCATGCAAAGTCTTCCTGCTGTTGAGTCATTATCCCATTGTCCCACCTGCATAAAACTATAAGATATATATCTATATCTATATATATCTATATATATATATGCATTTTACTTGAAATTGATTTAATTAATGGAACTTAATAGGGCTTTATTAGCAGAAGTAGCACATTCCCCTACTACTACTCTTGGAATATTTAGAAGGAAAAAATAATCTGTATTGGAAAAATTCTTACATATGTGCACCAGAAGATAAGCACAAGAGTGTAGCAGCATTATCTCTAATAATAGCAAATGAACAAAAAAAAAAAATACTTGAAACCACTCAGTATCCATTGACAAGAGAATGGATAAATAATTGTGTTATAGTCACACAATGGAGTATTACTCAGTAGGGGAATAGAAATGATATTCAGGCACATACCTTATGAATGAATCCTTGAGATAATATGTTGAGTGAGAAAAGAAAGTTTTAAAAGACTGCATATGATATGATAACATTTTCTAAAGCCCCCAGTAAGCAAAGCTAAACGATTGTAGTGATATGTGGGAGAACTGGGTTCGATCCCTGGGTTGGGAAGATCCCCTGGAGAAGGGAACAGCTACCCACTCTAGTATTCTGGCCTGGAGGATTCCATGGACTGTATAGTCCACGGGGTCGCAAAGAGTCAGACACGACTGAGTGACTTTCACTTTCATAATTACATAGCAAAATTATACTCTTAAAAACCTATGAAATGGTATAAATACCAGGTTTGGGATAGAGGTTACCTCAGGAGGTGAGGTAGGGATGTACAAGAGTGTCCAGGGCGTTGATGGTGGTATAGGTTTTGAATTGGGTGGTTATTTTAATAGTAAGAATTTAGTTCAAATTTATGTTACAGATATTATTTTATACACTACAACAAAACTTTTTAAATAGATGACTGTCTTACAGCCCTGTAAAAATTACAGCATCTTGCCAAGTCAAATAAGCAAGTCTAACCCCCTGTGTCTTTCTAAGAAAATTAGAGAGAAAAATGTTGCCATTTTAAAAGTGTGGGCTTTTTTTTTTTTTTTTTTTTTGCTAATTATTGATAATATAAATGTAAGAAACTAAAGGTGAAAAAATGTTTTTCTTTTAAAAAAGGAATCTATGTAGAAGTTTTAACAAATATGATAATTCACTTTGGTTTGTTTACAATCTATTCATAAGTGAGTGTTTCTGTTTCCAGGCTTCTGTACTCCTCTCTACAATGAGTAGTCCATCATGGTTTACATCCGAGTAGCAGAGTTATCTTTGGGGGCAGTTAAGGAAACAACAGTGATATAAGGGTTGGAAAAGGCAAATTTTTATCATTCATACCAAGGACTTCGTTATGTAGCAACATTTACCAACATAAAAGGCAACAAAGAGTATAGTCCCTGTTAAGAGGTCAACAAAGTTTGGAGGTCATTGAGGGAGCAATGAATCAATTTTGTGTTTTGTGTTCCCTGCTTGGCCTTTTTTTTTTTTTTTTCTTTCTTCTTGTACCTAATGCAAATCTTGGCATCTAGTAGGTTGTTAACACATACTTTTAAGTCAAACTTTTTGTGGAACCAATTTCTACGAAGATTGCTACCCTGAAATATGTAATTATATTTGAATGTCAAAAGTGATCTAGGTAGGTTAGTTACCATGTTAGTGAAACTATAGGGAGATAATAGTTTAGAGAATTCTGAGGTATTTTGCCAAACATGCTTTTTCATTTAATACTCCAGAGATAGATGACAGTGACTCACAGAAGAAAAGTTCAGCTACCTAAATTCTTGAAATAAGTGAGAAAAACTCTCCTCTGAAACAAGTTAGAGACTAGCTATGCTCTTGAATTTTTCTTTGTACTTTAAGCATGTAGTAGAATGGTATGATTTTGAGAAATGCAGCTCTTGAGGGGAAAATGCCCACAACCATCTTACAGGATCCAAGGCTCAATATATTTCCCTCACCTGTTACAAACGTGCCAAAGAAATCTTATCCTTTAGAGATACCTCCTGAGATGCTTGCAAATGCGACATATGAAATGATACCTAGGGTTTGCTTCCAAACACTTCAAGGAGGGGAGTGAGAGGGAGTTGAGATGAAACCAGACTGGCCTGAGCATGAGATGATATTTGTTGAAGCAGGATAAGAACGTGGGGGTTATTATATTGCTTCATCTCTTTTTGTATATTCAAATTTTTTTCTACAATAAAAAATTTAAAATACTTGGGGACAGATTTATTGAACTTCTTACATGCAACTATTTTGTTAAATAGTACCTAGCCAACTACTAATGCTCCCTCTTTGGGAGGGACAACAACAACATCAGATTTTCATTCTGGCTACTGATTCCTCTGAAAAGACTCATTTGTTTATTTTTTAAAGTGACATTGGGTGGTAACAAACAGGTGCCGTTAGTGATGCAAGTTGAAATGGACCTCTTAGCCTTCAATAGAGGTTTGTTTTTCCCTGGATGTTGATTTTCCCCCCCTCTTAGAGTTATTGGAAGGATCTGGCTGGGGTGGGCAGTTATAGAGAGGGAGTTATTGTTTAAATGTGACCCTGTTTCTAGTCTTAAGTCAGACAAGAGCCATTCTGGTTACATTCAACATTGCAGAGAAAAGTAACGGTGCTCTTAGAGAGCCGCTTTCTACAAAGCAGCTCATTATTGTAAGTGGGGCATGTTTAGACTGCTAAGGCAAATCATAAAAGTACAGCCTCGACTGCAAGCTCCTCTGGCAGCAAACACTGTCCTCAGGCCAGATATACTTCTGGGCAGCCCCTGCACCACTAGTCTGCGTGAAAAGCTCACCCAATGATTCTGAAATGCGGAGAGTGGAGTTATGGAAGTATAAATGTGCATGGTGAACATTATCTGCAAGGTCTTTTATGTTAAAGAAATCATGACACCTGCCAATCTTTCAAATTCCAAAGGGTAAAGCATGAGGCCTAGTAGGCTGTCATTGAACATGACAGGCTTAATGCCAAGTTTATAACAGAAAAAGGGCAATCTTATTGTGGTTTATTCAGTTTTATGTTGCTGGGTTGGTAGGAAGCCTCTTTCTCTCTCTCTCTTTTTAAAAATCTAATTTATAACATTTGAAATACCAAACAGATTCTTTACATATCTCCTGAGCCCCTGCTCCTCTTCACTACCCCCAGTTTCTTCTTTAGGGAGCAACCCTAAATCCTTCCAATTTAGCATCTTTGTGAGGCCAGACAATGGTGTCGGTTGAGCATTTCCTTCCGTTGTTATAGAGCTGTTTCTAACTGCAAACATCTCCGTTTAATTACTGCTCTGACTGTTGCAGTGTTTTCACCCAACCTGCCCCTCGCTTGAGCCCATTGGGCTGAAGAAAGAATTACTCCCCGCGCTGGTCCTTAGCCCTGCTTGTTCGGATCTGTAATTGGCCCTGTGTTTTTGACTTTTTGCTAATAAGCAGCTTACTTTCTCTCCCCCTAGACTCAACCCACCACTTTTGTTTCATGAATTTTACAAAGGATTTTAATAGATGCTTTAGGCTATGCAAAATGTTATATGAAGGGAAGCATTAATGCAACAGCCTTGACACAAAGGACGTGTGAATGGCTGCTTATCATTACAGTCAGGTCTCAAAATTTTCATTAGGAGTTCTGGAGGACAAAAGAAGAAAAAAGTGCAGCTATATGAAGGAATATTAACCTATACTGTGTAACCAACTATAATTGCTTAGCATTTTACATTAACTCTCTTCAGACATGGCCTCTCATTATTTTTACACATACATAATAACTGCTTATTACAGTGGTATAGTCCATGTCGATACATTGTGGATAAGGTTGTGTCAGCACTTCTAATATAAGACCCACTTTCATGGGTTTAAAACAGCTGTAAAATTTACCTCCAGACCAAAGATTGGTAATCAACTTTCCACCTGGAGAGGGAATTTTGTTTAAAGTTTGAAAAAAAAAAAAAAAAACCTGAAACACATTTATTAAGAGAAAAAGTTGCTTGCTTTAAATTATGGACATAAACAAAATAAATGAACATGCCTAAGACATTTTTAAAATTTCTAAATATGGAGACTTAGACACATTTTGAATTGTGCTTTGGATAAGTGTAAATGAATTAATTTTAAATAGCACCAGAATTAAATACCGTATCCATTAGTAAATAGACTTTATTAAAAATGTTTTATCCTCAGTAGATTGCACTTTATACTGTAGTGCTCAGAACTTTATACATATTTTCAAGATATATAATCCATAGTTTTCATTGGAAAATGAGTAAAAATATTTATCAATTTCAAGTGTTAGAGCCTGTGAACAGTCATTCACTTTATGACAATGTGCAGGTTTTTAGAACTATTCTGAAACTCTATTTTCTGAAAGTCTCCAAACAAACTGTTTTGACTAAGAGAAGGAGAGTAGGAATTCAGCAAAACACTGTCTTGCTTTGCCCTAAAATTGGGGGCTGTAAAGAGTAAGTGGTAGATTTGTCACATGAAAAAATTAGTCCACTTATAAGGGTTTGGGCTTCTAACAGAAGTAATCTAAAGAATTATCTTGCTGATTTTCATTTACTGTGCAAAGTACTTCAGTTTTCTCAAGTTTTCCAGGTTTTATACAAGATTAAAAAGTATTTTGAGATTATTCTGAAATAATAATAATTATCAGAGCTATATCAGCATCCTCCCCCACTTTCTTTTTAAAAGAACTTTTTATTGCTTTAGAATATAGCCAGTTAACAATGCTGTGATAGTTTCAGGCGGACAGCAAAGGGATCGGCCATACAAAAGTTAGATACATTTGTTTCTAAAGGAAATGAAAGCTACAAAAATAGCATATAATTTTTTAATGTTATGAGAGAAACTCTCCTTATGTGTGGGCGAGAACTTATATGGAAAATTTCCCTTATGTTGAAAGAAGGCTTAGAAAAAATATTTTGAAAATAATTCCAGCTCTAGTGGCTCTATAGAAGAATTAGAAATCTGTCCTTAAATACATTATGTTTATGAACAGATCGAAACTATCAAACACCAATGGGATGAGATAGAGCTGTGTTCTTAATTCCATTAAGCTTTTAGTTTTCATTTGCTCCTTTGATCCTTTTAGCTCAAATGAGAAGGTCAATCTTAGCGTATTTTTCAGACTTGGCCAGTTCTCTGATATAGCCCAAGAACTGCTTTAAAAAAGAGAGAGAGAATGAGATGTTCATTTTAAAGTACAATCCCACTTAGAATAATATTGAATTCTATAAAGCAAATATTCTACTAGTATGTCTTGAAGTGACAGCTTACAGAAGGTGGGAACATGGACTGAAATTGGCTCTCTGCACAGAGACGTTAATGTTGAATGATTTTAATAGAGCTAGGAAGTAGCAGCTCTGTCCCTACACCGTTGGAGTGAGGGTTCCTGGCTGGTATTTGTGCGATGGCTGTTCTGTGTTGGAAAAGCTGCAACTTGTTAGTACAGTTCCAGTAAACAGAGTGCTGGCCTCACATAGCTAATTAGCTGTGGCCCCGGCTTGCCTGTGCTGTGTAGTGACAGTCTAATCAGAGATGATTGTCATCAGATATCACAGATGTCTCTGTCTTGCTGCTCAGCCCAGGCAGGCGCTGGTGCAATTTGGGGAAGGAAGCACTGGATGCCGTTCAAAGACACCGGGTCTCTGGGTGCCTCAGCTGCCGTTTCCAGGCAGCTCGTCACTCCTGCCTGCTGCGAGGAAGAAAGCAGGGTTAGGCAAGGGGAGTATCATACCTGTCGGGTTTTCCGGGAGGCAGTGATGCAATCAGTTTGAAAGGAGAGGTTTCAGAACAAAAATATGTAACTGAAGCTATTCAGGACTTTTTTGAGCCACCTGGGATCCTTGAAGATGACAAATGCTAATTCTTTCAGTTCATTACACATTTTTAAACTGAGTATCTAAGAGGGTTAAAGGAACAAGTTTGAAGATTTACAAGCCACAGTGAAGGATGTGGTAAGAAAAATAAAGCACTATGCAAAGAGGTGTGACTTTAACCCTAAAGCAGGAATCTGATAACCTCGTAATCTTCTACCTCCCATTCTCAGCTAGTCCTTCTCACTCTACCCCCATAAGCTTATAACAGCCTCTTCTGTTCTCTGACCTCTCTGCCTCGCATCCTCTTGCCCCCCAGAAGTAATGGAACTTCCTCTCACCAATTTGCTGGTAATCTTCACCCTTAAGGACCCTCAGCGTCCCAAACTTCTCTCAGAAATAAACATTGTCACACCTCCAGCCATCATCTATAAATACCCTCCTCAGCGTCACCCCGCTTTTCCAGCACTCTCTCTGTTTCCCCCAACTCCTTGGGCTCAGCCCTGGCCCTTCTTCCTTGTATAGTCCCTAACTGGAGTCTCAAGAAGTCCCACCCTTAATCTTTATCTTGTGTCCTCCACAGCTCCCATTCCTAGGCAGTTTTATCTACACCTATGGCTTCAACCACCAAACCCACTTTAAAGATGCCCCAAATTCCTTTCAGAGCTCACACTTAGTCACATGTTTATCAGACACTTTCACTGGATGTCCTGTGGGCATCTCATGTTTAACTTGCTCCAAACTATAAACTCAGCTCTTCTGTACCCAACCTCTTCCTACCCTAGGTTCTCCCTCTAAACGAGGTCCTCCTTTGTGTTTGCCATCTCAGTGGCGGCTCCACTCTTCACTTGGGTCACCTGAGTCGGAGCTCTGAAACTACTGTGGACCGCTGCTTCTCTTAGGCCCCCAAGCCCCCTCAGGAAACCTGACTGTGTTCTCCTCCTTCAACTCTCAGGAGTTACTCCCTGCACTCCATTCTCCCTGTCTGTGGTCTTTGTTATCTCCCTGCTGGGATAGTTTTTGGTACAAATGCACCCTTCACCTGCATTCGGGGCAGTCTTTCTAGAAGGAAAATCTGATCCTGTCTTTCCCTTGCTCAAAACCTACAATGAATCCCTAAATTTTGAGGGAAGCCTGATGGATGACAACCCCACTTTCTGGACCTGCCCGCTCTCTCCACACAACACCATGGGCTGCGGTTCCCCACTGCCCCCCTGCTAGGGTCACAAGTCTGGGTATAAGTCTTCATGTGTGTGTAAAATGTAGTTCTGACTCACCTTGAGGGTCTCCTTTTCTAGGAAGCCTTTTCTGACATTTCTAGCAGAAGAAAATGCTACATCCTAACTGCTCCCAGCGTCACATTTTCAGATTTCTGTTATAACTCTAATTACATCTCTATGAATGTTAACATATCTGTCTACTCCACTTGACCAGGAATCCCTGGAGGGCAAGTGATGTTCGTCTTTGCAGCTCTTCATTTGGCCTAGTACCTGGCATACAGCAGACATTAAATATTTATTAAGTGAATGAATCAATCAATAAATGCAAGATGAATGAAAGCACAGATAGGAATGTATTGCATAGGGATAGCTAGGAAGAAGACTAATATCTTAAAGGTTTCTTCAACTTTACACAAAGTGTTAGGTAACTCAGAGCCTATGTCAGAATGAGACTCCAAATAGCAGTAATAATGATGATAATAATAGCAACCATTTATTAGGCACTCACTTTGTGCTGCTAGGTTCTAGACCAGATTTACATAAACTATCTTATTTAAGCCATTTTGTATTATAAGTATAGTTTTCTTTCACAGATGAGGAGACAGAAGTTCAAGGTGACATAGATAGTGAATGATAGAGTCACAACATGAACTTGGAATCCCTGCCACATCAACGTCTGTAATAGAAAACACTGGGTTTACAGTGCCTGCATTGTCCATGGGTATGGTCTTGAGAAGTTTACACTTTGGAATTAAGGCTGTGAAAGAGCATGAAAAGGAGGTGTGAAGAACTCTCTTAATACTTTATGGTTAAAATAAGATGGAAGTTTTTACCAAAAGGTGGCCAGTCTATTACCTCAGCTAATTATGGTGCCAAGTTATACTGGGGGTTCTATTTCTCCATCAGTTAGTGATCTTTCTCAGTCCTGGGACCACAGATGAATCCCTTACCTATGACAGTCACCTTGCAAACTGAAAACTTTCATTCATGAGTAGGGCTCGGGAAGGAATTGGGTTTTAAAAAGCATTTAAATTGCTGACATAGAGTAGAATCCTTGCCCAGTAAGTTCAGCAGAAATGTGGCCAGGTTTGCAAATGAAACATTTTCACAACCTACTTATTATTTGTTAGATGTGATGTTTTTCACCAAATTAGCTGAATAGTTGAACCCATGGTTATTGTGGCGCTGAGCAGACAACCTCACAGCACACGGAATAAAGAATGTATGTGAGAGTAAAGCGAGAATGTGGGAGAGTTGGTTGAATTTAAAACTTCTGGATGCTTGTAAATAAAATTGAAAGGCTGTTTTCCAACATTTAATTGGGTGAAATATAAGAGTCTTTTTATTAAAAAAAATTTTTTTTTGGAACGGTGAGGAAGTACTGGAAAAAATATGTCTTTGGCTTTGGCACTGAAAACATAAAGTTCTTGTACCTTCTCTCCCATCTCCTGCCTTTTCTAATATGTTTACCACGTTTTTCACTCTCTGACTTGAACTTTATTGTGTTAAGTTTCTGAATTATAAGACATACAAAATTTCCTAGCAACTGAAGTAGATACTGACTCGTTTTAAGTTGAACCATTTTGCAAGGCTCACTGAAAAACAACAATGCTCTTAAAAAGCCACAACACTTTTAAAAGTAAAGTAAGGACCAGGGAGGACACTGAAGGCTCCTGATTTGAGTGTGAGTTCATAAGTTTAATCAATATGCAATCTGTTATTTTTACTGGGGAGCATTTTTTTCCAACCCTGTGATTATATGCAAAAAAAAAAAAAAAAAATCAAATGTGTGACTAGGGAAATAAGAATAAGCTAATAGCACAAACAAACTAGTGCAGATTTCAATCCTTTATATAGCCATATAGAGTAATACTCATTATAATTTGTACTTATGGTATCTTGCAGTTTGGAAAGTACTTTGTGTGTGTGTGTGTGTGTGCGTGCACGTTTGTAGTCACATTAGAAGAGTATCACACCTATGAGATTGGCAGATAGGTATCATTGTCTCTGATTTAAAGAAAAGATAACAGTTTGAACACAATAAAGTAACTTTCCTGTAATCCAAGTAGGTTTTCTAAAGGTTGGTGCCTTATCTCCCCCATAACCACATAGCAGCTAATAGTGCATGTACGTGTGTTTACTAAAAGCTGTGCTCTGAATGCAAACTCAAGTTCACTTCTGTAGCAGGTTAGAATAGTAAGCAAATTTCAGACTGTGCAAAACTTGCATTTCTGGTCCCAAAGCCTGGTTTAATAAAAGCAAATCAACCTTGATTATTGCCTAAGTAAATGAAAGTGTTAATTAAGCTCAGCTCCCTGGTCGGAAATAAAAGCCTGTGAAACTCAAACATACCTGAGGAATGTGAGCAGACAGCCCTGAAGTTGTGACAAGGGTGTAGGCACATTTGTTTCTGTTTGCCTGGTGTCCAGCTTGGGAACTGTAAGGCAGTAAACCCTTAACAAATGCGGAAGGGAATAAAGAAGGGAAAAAAGATAAGGGAGAAAGATAATGAGTGAATGAGAAATAGAAAGGGAGAAACAGAAGGAAGAGACAAACTTCATTCATTAATTGGCTGTATTGAAGGTGAATATTAACAAAGGCATGGTGTGGAGAGTTGCCAATTTGTTCTTCCTGCCCTGACTGTTAGCTGACTGCCTTTCATTAGGTATGAATATATATCCACAAATATTCATAGATAAGTCAACTGTTTGTATACACCTACACCCCCCCAAAACACACACACACACACACACACACACACACACTCAAAATAAGCTTCCTATCTAACACAAAGGGCCAGAGTAAAGAGATCATCAAAGAGGATGTTAAAAATGTTGTAGATAAGGAAGAGGTAAGAAAACATTTCAGGTGAGAGTTATATATCCTTAAATAATTAGGATGCTGAAATTAAAACACACACACACACAGTTTTCATAAACTTGGAAAGTGTAGAGAGGTAACTCTTTTTGCTGAAATGGAGTTAAAAATAGTCACTGAGATATAAAAGCTGCCCAAAATAGGGTGCTTTCTACAAATCACAACAGGGAAGAAAAGAGCCCAACTTCTGAGGATGCTAGCCAAATTATGATCTGTTTTCAACAGAGGGATCCACCTTAAGAAAGGTTCAGAGAGCTCAATAGAAACCAAATACTGTAAGAGGAAGTTGGAAGTGTGGGTGTCAGGCTGTCAGTAATCTGACAGCTATGGTAACTACCCTCTAATCCAGCCAGCTCCAGCCACGCTCTCGGCTGACACCACCAGGACTGACTGACAGCTGAGGAGCAGGCACTTTTTACAGACTCAAGTGACATCCAGTCTATTAAGGCTGACAAGCACAAAGCAGAGATTTGCCCTGAATGGTTTGGTACTGAAGCCTAGTAAAGGGGTTATTCGAAAGGTCTTAGAGAAAGTGTCAGACTCCAGCTCAGATGATAACAATATTGTAATGATGGTACTGGACAATGAAGTGCTATGATTGCCCATACAGGCTGGGAAGACTGTAGCGCATGGGGAGCGCTGAGGAGAAGCACACACAAGCTGATTCTTCAAGGCCCGTGTGCAACCATTCAAAGAATTTCCTTTGGTGGTGTGTTTGCTTGGGCCTTGGGGAGCTTCCCGAAGTTGCATATTAATTGTGTTGTTTGCACTGGGGGCACTGGGGGTGGAGAGTAAGCAGTGGTGGAGGCCTGGACATAACCAGGCGACACCTAAAAGGAATGTTTGCCTGCCCTTGGGTCACTCTCCAGTTCATCGAAGAGACATTGGAAATATTTTCTAGAAGAAAATGATAATTTTCAGACTACTGCCCTGCTTATTAACTCTGGCTGAAAAGTAAATTAGTAACTGCAACATTACCATGATATCATCATTGCTGTTCTTGACTACACTGGTTCCCATAGGTGTCAGGCTTGGTGTCAACACCACCACCCAGAATTTATTCAGCAGGATTTTTTCCCCTCTGGACAGTAAAGTTAATTGTTTTTCCTGAGTACCTCTTCAGAGTTGTCTCTGAAATTAAAAAAAAAAAAAAAAGGGCAAGGATCATAATCCTGTTTTATTGATAGGAATATGATTCCTGTCATCACTATGCACTCTCACCTGGGTGAGGCATATTTTTATGTGTGTATAATTTGTAAGCCCTTTATTCCACATGTATTGTGTCCTTATCATAGGAAAGGTACTGAGATAGGTCCTGGGGATAGCACAGTAGTAAGGGAGTGTGGTTCTTGTCCACATAGTGCTTAAAAACCAGGTCTGGTAGCTAATGTTCAGCTTATTGTACCACTACCAGCATTCTAGATGTTAATACTTGACATACTTCTATAATGATCCCTAGGTTGGGAAGATCCCCTGGAGATGCGCATGGAAACCCACTCCAGTATTCTTGTCTGGAGAATCCCATGGACAGAGGAGCCTGATGGGCTACAGTCCATGGGGTCACAAAGAGTTGGACACAACTAAAGCAACTTAGCACATACATACTGATAAATAGCTCCTGCTCTGAGCCCCCAAAAGTAGATCCCTATCTGCTTCCTCATCGATTTCCCTGATCCCTACCTCATGAGTCCTTCAAATTCACCATGATCCAGCAAAAAAAAAAAAAACGGTAAATAAATACCTGGAATATCAGGGTCCCTGGGATCCTGGCCCAGCATTCTATGCAGTATCATTTCTGATTTTTCTTCTAGATTTTCATGTCTACCAGTTGGGAAAGAGTTTAAATACCACTGTTGATGGAGCTTATGGTTGAAAATTTTATCCCCAAATTTCAAACTCTCTTTCTAGATATCTACATTTACTCTTTCAAAAGTCTTCTCAAGAAGTTTACTTCTAACAGTGTTCCCACATAGAACTTCTTTGGAAGTCCTATACATAAGCTGAATTGATGTTTGAGTGTGCACTGGTAATTAAGAATCCTTAAAATTTATAACAAAGCAAAACTTCAGCTCCACCAACAAGAAACCAGAATTTGCTTTTAGAAATTTGGATTTGTCTATATGACTTCCATTTAAAATGGCTTCATGTCTGATGTGGCTTCTCTCAACTCATCTGTAAGGTTATTCATAAGGATACCAAAAAAGAACAAAAATTTATAATAGCTCCCTAATTTTAGCAAAGATGGTATGTGAGAATAATAACCTCAAAACTGTAGCTCCCCCAATGATGCTACAGTGAAAAACAAAACTGAGGACCTTGCAGTGGAATGCAGCTGAAAACCAATGACACCTGTCGTCAGAAAGGTAAATGGGGGAATAACATATTCTCCTCCATCCGTCTGCTCCATGATTGAGAAACATAAAAACTACACCAATCAGAACACTTAGCTGCCATCCCTTCATTAAATGAATGCGACTTTGTAAGTTGTACTGTTCTAGCATGCTGTACTCCTATCATTCTGTCCATTTTCCCTGATGTGTCATTTGAGACATCAACTTCTAGAATATGATTAGTGAAAATAAAGAAAGAATAGAAGTGATAATTTTTGTTTTGGGAGGCACAGTACAAAAAATAAAGTTTACAGATAAAGGAATAGAATACTAGACACAATGCATAAAGGATTTTTAAGTAGTTTTTAATGTGTTACATACCTTAAGAGTAAAAGAATCAGGGAATGGAGAGAGAAAAATCCCCTCTGTCCAGCATTCCCATGTGAGATGAAAACCTGCTTCATGTTAGAAATTGAACCAGGAGTTGTGCATATTCAGCTTCAGTGGGACCCACACTGGAGCCAAGGGTTATCCAAATAACCAAACTGTTGACAAATATCAAATCTGGAAGATTTCTTGTTTAAGGCTGAAGGAACAGAAAAACAAAGCAACATGAGGCTGTTGAAAAGATTATTACAAAACAGGAGTAAAGAATTCTATCTGGATGATTGAAGTAAATATCAGATCTATGGAGATAATTTACTGTAAGTCAGAAACAAACTGCTTTCACCTAAATTTTTTTAAAAAGAAACAAGCATGAGGAGGGGAAAAGGAGAAATAGATAAAGACAAAGATGAAGAAAAGAATGTGGCAGAAGATGAAATAGCTTCTATGAAGCAGGAACAGCAGTCTATTTTGAGAGAACATCTTAAAATCAAAAAGAAGATGATAAAATAAGATCAGATTTCATGGAAATTAAAAGAGCAGTACTAAAATTAAAATCCTTTTGAGGGGGAATAACCTGAAGAAAATTAAGTTACCGATATAGGGAACAAACAAGAAAAACCCTTTCAAAGAACTTCTAGTCAATATGACACCATAAAATCATGTTTATTCCACTTCTTTTTTTTGTCAACATCCCAAACATAGAAATGGGCTTTCTCTGGTAGCTCAGTCAGTAAAGAATCTGCCTGCCATGTAGCGCAGGAGACCCAGATTTGATCCAGAGTCTCCTGGAAAGACCCCTGGAGAAGGAAATGGCAACCCATTTCAGTATTCTTGTCTGGAAAAATCCCTGGACAAAGGATCCTGGCAGGCTACTGTCCATGAGGTCGCGAGAATCAGACATGACTTATTAACTAAACCACCACCACAAACATAGAAATAACAGATAAAATATTAAAAATAATAAATGCACAAGACATACTATACTCAAAAGCAAGATAAATACCTGCAGACCAAAACTAAACAGAAACACAATGCAGTCAGCAGGGCCAAAGACACTAGTCTGCTGGGCATGAAGTCTAGAAGAAGGCAGAGGCAATTAGGGTATATCCTGGAGAGAGCGGAGCCGGTCCCACTATGACAAATTGGGGGCTGAGGAGATAATGCCACGCCAGAAAAAAAAGACGAAGGCGATAGGAACAAAGAGGCAAGTGGGACCTGGTCCAACCCTAATAGCGATTATATCTGTTATAACCTTACACTGAGCAGACAGCGTAAGATCTGGTTATGGACTTCAAGACTGTATGAAGGTTTCAGAGAAAAATACTTATGAGAGAGCACCAGAGACAGTTGAGAGGTAAAGCAAAAGGAACTGAGAGGAAGACAAAAAACTCACTTGGGCCTCCTCACTACAATTACAAAACACATGATTATCAGCAATCCAGATAAGGAAGAGGACATCAAAATCTGTACTCAAAAGAGGAATCCACCCCAGATTTAAAAGGTAGGGTAATCTGAAGATGAATATCAAGAATGGTATGTTTATGATCCTAAAAGGAAGTAATAGTGTAGTAAAAAAAAAATAATAAGAAGAAGAAATCATTAAACAAAATAGGCCGTATTGAAACACGAACAGGTAGATTTGAAAAAGAACTAATCAAAATTCCAGAATTTTAAAAATATGTATTAAGATATAAAAACCTGTAATATCAGCAAAAATTGTGGAGTAAGGACCATTGAAAATTCTCTCCTCCCTAAGAGCAATGCGAAAAGTGGCAAAAATGGTCAGACTCAATGTTTCCAGTACTCTGAAAATTAAGCAAAGGCTTGCAGCAATCCAGAGGGCATCATTCAAGAAAAATAGTTAATAAGAATTATAGCCTTGCAGTGTTTTAATTTGCCCTAGTTCCCATCCTCCATCTATTCTCCAATTCTATGGCAGCCTTGAAAATTAACAGCCTGCAGTCACAGTGAAAACTGGAAGCTTGGAAGCCATTGGAGTGGGCAGAACTTCTTTAAAGCCCTGTTCCCAGAGTAAAGCCATTCCTTGATCTTTCTGGTCGTTCCCTGGAAGACCATATTTGCAAGGCTCTCTTTATTAGACCTGAATCAGAGCTTGCCCAGTACAAAATTTTTTTCCCTGGAAAAGATTGCTGAAAACAGTTACAGATAATTGTTTAACCTCATAACTGCCTGAGGAAGTGGGTTACCGTTGGTATAAACTGTAAGACTAACCAAAAAGCTTAAGAATGAAATGTCAAGAGGGGTTTGAAAAACCCCAACATATTCCTGGAAATCTAGAAGTCCATGTGCAGGCATAGAACTGTGCACATTCTCAGGAACAACCTGTGAAAGCCCTAACCACTCATCTCTGGCTGACCTTGAGCAGGCAGTAAAGACTAAGGCAGAGTTATCAACCACCTGGCTTGGTGTTAAAGATGTACCAACACACACACACACACACACACACACACACACAGCCCCTTGGCAAAGGAAAACTTATTGTTCTAAACATTTAAGAAAATATCTGTCATTAGCTGACCACAGACCTAACTGAGCAGAGATTTCAATAGCCACACGAGACAAATAATGTAGATGTTACTGTTGTTGTTGTTGTTGAGTCACTAAGTCCTATCCAACTCTCTGCAACCCCATGGACTGCAGCATGCCAGGCTTCCCTGTCCTTCACTATCTCCTAGAGTTTGCTCAAATTCATGTCCTTTGAGTAGGTTGTGCTATCTAACCATCTCATCCTCTGTTTCCCCCTTCTCCTTTTGCGTTCAGTCTTTCCCAGCATCAGAGTGATGTGACTAGATGCTATGATCTTAGTATTTTGAATGTTGAGCTTTAAGCCAGCTTTTTCACCCTCTTCTTACACTGTCATCAAGAATATCTTTAGTTCTTCTTCACTTTCTGCCATTAGAGTGGTATCATCTGCATATCTGAGGTTGTTGGTATTTCTCCTGGCAATCTTGATTCCAGCTTGTGAGTCATCCAGCCCAGCATTTTGCATGATGCATATAAGTTTTGCATTTTCGTATAAGTTAAATAAGCAGGGTGACAATATAAGCCCTGTTATACTCCTTTTCCAATTTTGAAACAGTCGGTTATGTTGATTCTTGACCTGCATACAGATTTCTCAGGAGACAGGTAAGGTGGTCTGGTATTCCTATCTCTTTAAGAATTTCCCACAGTTTGTTGTGTTCGACATAGACAAAGGCTTTAGCTAGTCAGTAAAGCAGAAGTAGATGTTTATTTTGAATTCCCTTGCTTTCTCAATGATCCAGCAAATGTTGGCAATTTGATCTCTGGTTCCTCTACCTTTTCTAAACACAGCTTGCACATCTGGAAGGTCTTGGTTCACATACTGCTAAAGCCTAGTTGAAGGATTTTGTGTATAACCTGACTAGCATGTGAAATGAGCACAATTGTGGGTAGTTTGAACATTCTTTGGCATTGCCCTTCTTTGGGATTGGAATGAAAGCTGACTTCTTCCAGTCCTATGGCCACTGCTGGGTTTTCCACATATGCTGACATATTGAGTGCAGCACTTTAACAGCATCATCTTTTAGGATTTTAAATAGCCCAGCTGGAATTCCATCACCTCCACTAGCTTTGTTTGTAGTAATGCTTCCTATGGCCCACTTGACTTCACACTCTGGGATGTCAGACTCTAGGTGAGAGACCTATTCTTGCCATCTCTTCTTAATCTCTTCTGCTTCTGTTAGGTCTCTACCATTCCTGCCTTTTACTGTACCCATCCTTGCATGAAATAGTCCCTTGATATCTCCAGTTTTCTTGAAGAGATCTCTAGTCTTTCCCATTCTATTGTTTTCCTGTTTCTTTGCACTGTTCATTTAAAAATGCCTTCTTACCTCTCCTTGCTCTTCTCTGGAACTCTGCATCCAGTTGTTATATCTTTCCCTTTTCCCCTTGCATTTCACGTCTCTTCTTTCCTCAGTTGTTTATAAAGCCTTCTCAGACTAAAACTTTGCCTTCTTGCATTTTTTTCTTTGGGATGGTTTTGGTCACTGTCTCCTGTACAATGTTAATGAATCTCTGCCCATAGTTCTTCAGGCACTCTGTCTACCAGATATAGTCCCTTGAATCTATTCATCACCTCCCTTGTATAATCATAAGGGATTAGATTTAGGTCACATGTGAATGTCCTAGTGTTTTCCCTACTTTCTTCAATTTAAACCTGAATTTTGCAATAAGGAGCTCATGATCTGAGCCACACTCAGATCCAGGTCTTATTTTTGCTGACTATATAGAACTTCTCCATATAGTCAATCTGATTTAAGTATTGATCATCTGGTGATGTCCATGTGAGGAACCTGGTAGCTACAGTCCATGGGATAGCAAAGAGTTGGCCACGACAAAGCAACTTCACTGGTTCACTGGTTCTCTGGATGTCCATGTGTAGAGTCTTCTTTTGTGTTGTTGGAAGAACATGTTTGCTATGACCAGTGCGTTCTCTTGGCAAAACTCTATTAGTCTTTGCCCTGCTTCATTTGGTACTGCAAGGTCAAATTTGCCTGTTACTCCAGGTATCTCTTGACAAACCAGTAGCTAGGCTGATTAAGAAAAAAAGAGAAAAGATTCAAGTGACTAAAAGAGGAAACATTACTACTGACCTTATAGAAATAAAAAGACTATAAGGGAATAATATGAACAATTATATGCTAAATTAGATAAACTAGATGATATGGATAAAATCCTAGAAAGGTGGAAAACCAAAGAAAACTTATTCAAGAAGGAATAGAAAATCTGAACATATTAATAACAAGTAAGGAAATTGAATTAGTAATCCAAAACCTTCTCACAAAGAAAAGTCCAGAATGAGATGGCTTCACTGATGAATTCTATTAGAGAATTAATATAAATTCTCCACAACTCTTCCCAAAGCCAGAAGAGGAAGGAATACTTCCCAACTCATTCTGTGAGGGCAAACACATCACAAGAAAACAGAAACTACAGGCCAGTATCCTTTGTGAAAAATCCTCAAGCAAATACTGGCAAACAGATTCAGTAACATACAAAGAGGATTATACCCTGACCAAGTGGGATTTACCCCAGGAGTGCAAGGTTGGTTCTCATGTTAATGAATCAGAAGACTTAATAATGTTAAGACGACAATACTCTTGATTATGATCTGCAGATTTAACACAATCCCAATCAGAATTGAAGCTGCCCATTTTTGTTGAAATTCACAAAATGATCATAAAATATGGGAAGTGAAAGAGATGCAGAATAGCCAATACAATCTTAAAAAAGAACAAAATTGAGCCACCACAATTCCCATTTCAAAATTTACTACAAAGCTACAATGATTGGAACTACCATAAGGATAGGCATATGGATCAATTGGCCTAGAGTTGAGAGCCCAGAAATAAACCTATACACTTATGTCAGTTTATTTGACAGTGAATCCAGGATAATTCATTAGGGAAAGAAATCTTTTCAACAAATGATGCTAGAAAAACTGAATATCTACATGCAAAAGAATAAAATTAGACTTCTAGATCACACCATATGCAAAAGTGAACTCAAAATGAATTAAAGGCCCAAATGGAAAACTATAAAACTCTTAGAAGTATACATGCTACAATATAGATGAACCTTGAAAAATATACTATGTGAAAGAAGCCTGACACAAAATGCCACATTTCTGTGATTCCATTGCATAAAATGAATTTGTTATGGCAGGAATAGAAAACTAATACAACTGCTAAAGCCACAGTGCTATTCTATGGAAAATTTTAGTGCTAGTATGTTATGATCAAGTACAATGAGCTTTATACACATAATTTAATGCACTTTCTTCAATGAGTCCAAAATTCTCACATAGTTAAGGAGAACCAAGCCTGAAGTATGGCTAGCTTCACATCAAGAGGACATGGAAGTAAGCATCACCATCAGTAGCCCAGAGTTTGGCTGTGATCTCCATCCTGAGAAGGGTCCTAGCCAACATCACGTAAACACAATTTCCTGCTTTGCCTGTGCCTGTGTCAGTCATCCAGTTCAGCACATTTGCCAAGTGTCTTCTAGGGAGGCCATGTGTCAGGTCCTAAGGAGATTCAGAATTAGTAAGACTCTGGCCTCAGGGAACCTGCAATCGTGGTAGGAATGGGAATAGATTTCCTACCATGTGATCAAAGACCAGCCGTTAACATTTCAACAGATATTTCCTTTGAGACACTAGAACAGGAATGTCAGGGAAGCCACATGCACTTAGAAATTTTTTTTTCTCATTGAGACTTAATAGTGTGGATTGTGGATGACTCCTTAATCCTGATGGAGAAGTATTTGAAGGGAGGAGGGGAGAGAGGAATAGTGAAGATGGAGGATGATGTTAGGTACAATTTGACTGAGCACTTTTAGAGACAATCAGAACTTGACTTTGATGGTTATATATAGGCAGTATAATTTGAGGCAATCCATGAAAGCCTTCTGTGCATACATTTCTTCATATAAAATGGGGATAATAATAGTACCTATTTCCTGTGATTATTGTGAGGATTAAATAAAGGAATATGAAGTGTGCCTCACACAACTTTATAACTGTTAAAAACCCATTAGATCCCTCCTTACTCAATTAATTTTGGAGGCATTCTGATGAACTAAATCTGGCATTGGTATGTTTTTCATTAGGATCCCTGCTTGGAGTTAAAAACTTAAAGCCTTTTAGAGAATTTTAAGATAGATATATCAGTTCACTGTTGTTTTTCTTTATATATCTGGAATGAATCTCTAAAAGTATAGCTATGTCTTGCATTGTTTGTAATATCCTAAACATTTAATATTATTAATATTACCAATTAAGCCAAACACCAAGTAAGTCATCCAATCTACCCTTTTTGGATTCATCTGCCACTATTCTGTATATACAATTTTTACTTTTAATATAATGGTGTTAACTATCCAATACCGTGATTTAGAATCGTCGAAGATCTGTAAGATCTCAATAAAATAATGCAAAGTTCGTTAGTACTGGGGCCAAAGCTTCTCTCTCGCATATGCCAGGAGGTTAATACTATCTTTGATTCTATCTAGTATGAATATTTATTGGCTTATTAAGTCATAGTGTGTAACATGGAACTGAAAATAATACAGAGTTTTCCAGTGACCCCACTCCCTCTCCAGTGTAATTCTTGATTCCAGAGACTCTTGACCACAGGAGAAAATATTCAGCATAAAAGAAGTCTTTGAAATATGGTTTAGTTAACTCAGTATGCTCTGAATTCAAATAGATTTCTACATTTACCAACAATGCCATTTAGGTACCCACATTTTGGTCATTTTAGTTATATTTGAACTGTATTACCTGTGTAGCTGTTATGGCCCATTTCACCAGCTCAGGAAACAAATTTGATCACACCCTGTATTCTTCAAATTAGAATAGCTTGATTCCCCTGTTCCTCAAATAATAAACATTCAGGATCTTTCTGAGGGTATTCTTCTGCATTATTTAAGAGCCCTGGCGTTCCGTCAATCTAGAGGGCCCACGTTCTCCTTCTGGATGTCTCTCAGAGGCCAAACTGGAGAATCTGCCAAGTGCCACAGTTTGAAAAAGACTTACTATTGTCATTGGTCTGATACTCTGATGCATCTTTGTGCGGTGGTTCTCTTGCTGTTTCAGATATGTCTACAGACCTTATCAGTGCTTGGTTCATACTAACATGTTCACCTCTTATTCTCAAAGCAGATCCTCATTATGCCAGAGCCAGTCCTTCTCTGCATCAGTGTAGGTACTGCCCCTGAACCAAGAGGCCCACTCTGGAGAGATTTTCCCCATAAGGACTTTCCTTTTGAGTTGTCTTCACTTCTTTTTCCTACAGGTAGACCTCAGTCAAAACTGTCTGAATCCAGCAGAGGCATCTAAAGTTGTTAATCTCAAAAGATGGGAGAATGGTAGAGTTGAGAATGCTACTGTTTCCTTTCAGAAGGCTTCCTGATGTCTGTGAAGATTTCCTCATTTTTCCCACAGTGATCACATCTATATTACCAAGTTGTTATTTAGAGGGGCTGCCTTTGTCAAGCTACAAAAAGGGCCTATTACCCTTTCCCCAGGATAGCCAAGGCCCAAATGCCTAATGGTTGCATTATTGAGAGACATCTTTCCAGGGACTCTCCTAGAGCTAGTTCTGTGCAAGACAACTTGGCACACCTGCCTAGGCAGTCTGCATCAAATTTTAGAAGGTACCTTCTTCTGAAGGAAAGAAAAAATGTTAATGTTCCAGGTGGACACCACACTATGCAAGACACCACACTATTCGGAGATGAAATTCAGTAAAGACAAATTTTAAAGTTAGATGGGTATCTATCCAATTTAATCATTGTTCTGTTGTGTGTGCTCAAGCCAGTAACTTAATCACCTGAGCGCATGTAATAGCTCAATTAGGAAGTATCTGTGACTTTAATAAAGAACTGAAAAATAGTAATTTAAACAAATTTTTATTTTTATCTTTTCTTTCATATGGAGAAGTACAAAAGTTGGTAATTGCAGACATTGTTTCCGTAGCTTAAGGTGGCAAAGCCAAGGACTCTGCAATTCTCTTGTCATTTCTGTCATAATCACAAGATGGCAGTTGCAGATCTAGCTGGCATATCACATTTTAGGAGTGGAATGGAGGAAAGAATGGGAAGAATGAAGAGTCTGTGCTTGTTTCAGGAAATCAAGAGCAACCC
Organism: Dama dama; assembly: GCF_033118175.1. Classification (NCBI taxonomy): domain Eukaryota; kingdom Metazoa; phylum Chordata; class Mammalia; order Artiodactyla; family Cervidae; genus Dama; species Dama dama. The sequence continues at coordinate 24,518,965 of NC_083713.1, forward strand.
AGAAATCCCAGCTAACTTTGATTTCCATTTCATGGGCCAGAATGTGTCCAATGGACTCTCCTATCTTCAGGAGGGTCTGGGGGTGGGAATTTTAGCTTTCTAGGCTCTAAAGTATCAGGAGACACCGAACAAAGGGTATAGAAATGAGTATAGGATAAATCAACCTACAGTATTTGGCACACAAATAAAAATGTGAACTACGGCATTAGCAGCAAGGATGGACTAAAGTGGACAGGATTGAAGCTGGAATCAACAATGCTCTTTGAGTAACTTGAGGATGGAAGTGATGGGCAGGGCATAGGTCAGGAACCACATCTTATTTTTTAGTAGCCTCCTGAAGGGTCTAATAAAGCTCTCAAGACAAAGCAGGCTGTCAAGAAAGATTGGTCCCCAAATGATGTTCAGAGTTATGATTCTGTGAATGTATAGTATGATCCCAGACTCTTCTTCTGGGAGCCAGGCCTTATAGAATAATGGGAACTACCTATTAGCCCTTGCTTGATTTTTAGCCAAAGTTTATGCCAAAATGTTCTATTAGAGACTTTTTCCTGTTTTAGTTTAGGATTTTTTTGTTAGTGACTGATTCAAACAAAAATTCAATCACTTTGTATTAAAAGGCATTTTTACAGCATAAACAGAGGATAAATACAGGGCCTGATAACCTCTGGAATCCTACCAGAGGCATTGGTGAGGGAGCTTGATTTCCATGAAAGCTATTTGGTCAGTCTTTTGGAGCCACTTTTACATGGGTATCCTATTACTTAACAGGCACTTTAAATTGAGACCAGCATCCTGATTCTCAAGCAGTCCGGCTTTTATTGGAAATCTCTGCCACATTTAAACATCTTTAGTACATTTTATAAATAAGATTGTAAAAGGCAGCAACCAGACTTCAAAGCGTAGACATGATGGCCAGAATGGTGAAGCTGGTGACAATTTTTGCTGGTTGTAAAGCTCATGGAGCCTCTTTCTATCTCCAGGACAATTGACAAGGAAGAGGGTCAGCATGGCTTCCTCCTGAGTATCTCTTGGATGGGCCTGAATAGACCAGGTGTGGGGAGAGCTGGCAGGGAGGGAACCAACATACTTTGGGGTAGATGTTGAAAGTACCAACTAAAATGCTCAGGCCCCAGCAGAACTGAAAGGAACCAGGCCAAACTGAAAATAAGCTAGACGGAAGGAGAGACTGACCACACTTTCTGAGCTTTGATTTCTTGTATCTCTCATCTCCTGCCCTGGTCTTCCTTCCACTGTGAAGACTTCAGGCATCCTCTGCCCTCAGGTAAACCTGACTCTTCTCTCTTTTCTGCACCCACTGAACTTTGTACAGACACTTTAGTGAAACGATTTATTTTTACATTGTATTCTGTCTCCTATTCTTAGCTCTAGACTGTGAGCACCTTGAAAGAAAGGGTTGTATCTTATTCATCTCATGTACACAACAAATTAAAAGTGTGTTTAAAGAAAGTTGGGTCTCTTGGGAGAATCTGAGTGATAGAATCTGGGCTGAGGGAATTATTAAGGAAGAGTGTTCATGTTTCCTTAGCCTACAGCAAAGTTCTCAAAGTGAGGTCTCTGAACCAGCAGCATCAGCATCATTTGGGAACTCTTTAGAAGTGCACTTCCTCCAAGCCTGACCCCGGACCTACTGAATCAGAAAATCTGTTTTAGTCAGGGCTCTCCAGAGAAGCAGAGGCAATGGGCTGTTTATACATATCGAAAGAGATTTATTACATTGGCTCATGTCATTACAGAGACTGACAAGTCCCAAGATCTGCAGAGTGAGTCAGCAAGCTAGAGACTCAGGAGAGCTGGGTCCAAAGGAACTTGGCAGGTCTTGGCAGGCTCAAGACCCAGGAAGAGCCGGTGTTTCCATTTAAGTCCAAAGGCAGGGGAAAGCTGATGTTTCAGTTCCCAAGCAGTCAGAGAAGAAGGAATTTCTGTGACCTATGTTTTAACAAGCCATCCAGGTGATTCTGAGGCACTCCGAAATGCAAAAATCACTGATTGAAACTTTCCAAATCTCAGGTTTCTCATCTGTAAGATAAAGCTAATAGTAGCAACCTCAAGGGGCTGTTTCAAATATAAAATTAGATGATATATGTGTAATGCTTAGTCCAGAGCCTCATACATATCCAACACTCAGAAAAATTATTGAAAGGTGAATGTTATATTTTGGTTTGTTTCATTTGCCATATGAGTGACTTTTGGAAAGTATTCTCAATATTGGCATCATCTTATAGCGCATTTGTATTACTCACACAAGAGTTTCCATTGGTTTATATAAATTTAAAAGTTCATCCAGCTAAACCCTACCCTTTCAAAGTCCTTGTAACCTGGCCAGAGCCAGGCATGAATCCTGTCTACCCCGTTTGGTCCTGTTCCTGTCCCTCAGGTACTAGAGAAGATAGATTTCAGGCAGCAGTTGCTATTTGTGCCATGCAGGGGACAGTCTTCTAGGCCCTTAGCTACCTAAGTGGGAAAAGAAAGAACCTTGAAGAACTGCTGCTCAAGAAGAAAGCTGAAGTGGAGAAAGCCTCTCACCATCCTCTGACAGGACACAAAAGATATCAAATGGTTCTGGAGCCCCCATCCATGTTTAAATGGCCAATTAAGGCATTTCCTCTGAGTCACAATAGTTTAAAATTGATCAACAAAGCACAACCCTCCTTAAGGGGAACAGACAGCAAACCCTCCCCCACCCTCCCACTGCTTTACTTAATTCTACCAGGTTTCTAGCATCATCCCCTCCCTGCTCCAGGAAAATCCAATTTAATTCTTCTATATTTACTGCACCAGATGAGACTTTCATCCAAGACAGATAAAATGCCTATAAACCCATTTTCAAATGGCATCCCCAGATAGACTATTCATGAAAATGCATGTGTACACATACACATATATGTACATACTCAACAATCTAGACCACATTTCCCTGTTTGATTATAGCCCCAGGGAGGGCAGAAACACAATTTTCAAGGGTGATGTCGCCTCCATACATCATGCTGAGGAGAACATAACTAGGGTATAAAGCAGCTTCCTCTTGCCCAGAAGCTGCTCCCACAGAATACTCCATGTGAGTTCTGCTGAAGCACCACAGGGGTGGTTGAGACAACCCAGTTTCTGGCATTGCAGGCCAGTGAAATTCCTGTCCTTTCACTCTCAAATAAATAAAGCTTTGAAAACTATCATTATTACTGTTCTTTAAATGAGTCTGCGTTGCCTCAGCACTACCCCCTCCCACTGATTTCCATTTGTTTTCCTGTCAGAGCCGAGTCTTTGCAGCTAGTGTCTCCCCGAGCAGGGTGAAGATGTAACACCCTTCTCTGCTGGGCTGATCCTCCCTGGAGAGCCCAGTGGGGGTGAGGTACTGCCTGGTGGGAATTTTCTCATTAGCCCTACAAGCAGCATGTATTCAAGCCCAGTCAGCCTGAGGCTCTAAGCAGAGAGAACTGCAAATATTTTACTGAGAGAGGGGCTCAAGAATGTTACAACTAGTGTATTACCACTGAATCTATTCTGTCTGAAACTGGCAGAAATGGGAACAGGGATACTGCTCCCCTCAGGTGACTGGGTAAAAGGAAGCTGCCAGGAAGAAGACAATAAGTGAATCCTAATATCACTGTGACTTAATCTCCATCAGCTGACTAGCTACCTAAAGCAAATACTGAAAACAAGTTTGAAAGGGGAAGCAGCTGAACAAATAATGTGAAAGTAGTAAATGCCAGAATATATTAATAATTCTTATAGCAAAATTTTTCAGTTGACTTGGTACTGTGGGATATACAAAGTGACAGACATGGGCTTTGCCCTCATGATGCTTGCAATTCAAAACAAGAAATAAGACACATACACAGATCACATGACAAAACCCAGAAGCACAGAAAGATCAAGAAGAGAAATTTGAACAAAAGAATCATAGGAATTCAGAGAGAAGACTTTTACCTGGTCAGGATCGGGAAAAGCTTCATGGAGTTCTTCTGTATAGAGTTCAAATGCCATTTGTATGGAGTTTTGGAAAGAAAAAAAAAAAAACTACTGTATTTCAAAAGGCAAATATGAGAAACCCTGTCAGGTGTTTGCCTCCCAGAGTTGCTGCCTCCTCAACTCACTTCTTGGCTAAAAGAGCCAGCCTTACAGCTTAGAGACTACACACATAAGGCATTCATTTCTTGAGTCAGACTTGAAGCAAGAGCGTGGGCTTTTGACACAATGGTGAATGGTACTGAAGAGACATTGGATATGGGGCCTTTGAGGAAAGGTTTACTTCCTGATTTAAGAAAAGAAAGGAAGAAACTGTGCTTACTTCCCGGCTTGAATGTTGTCGCCCAAGGATGTGATGCTTGGAGTAATGGCTGCCATCTTGATATCTGGAGGAAAAGCAAGAGAATTGCAGAGTAGCCAATTTTCATCCAAGACATAGAAACCAATCCTGGAACTCCTGACTTTCAAACTTCTTTTTATGTGCTGTGAGGATTTTTTATTTGGTAAGACAATTCTGGTTGCATATTCTATAACATGGGGCTGAAAGCATCTTAAGTGAAGCACAGAAATCCATTCAGGAGCATGGACATTCAGTAAGGACAAGCAGAGCATTCTTATTTTGACATGCTTATAGTTTATGGAGAGGGCTAACGTGAAGTAAGGTTGGAGAGTATAGGCCAAGTTCTGGAAGAATTCTATGGACTGGGGTAAAACATGAGTTTATTCTGAAGGCAGTGGTGAGAGATGTGGAAGGCATTTAAGCAACTTACTGACCTGGCCAGAGCCATGCAATGAGAAAGTTAATGCTAAAGCTGAGATATAGAGGAAGGCTTGGACTCAAGAGAGTTAGAGTGGGAAAAACCTGTAGGATTTATTTTGCAAAGAATCTGATTCAGGAATTATCAAGCACATCTTCACATTATTTTACCCTGAGGAGGTTTAAAAAACTACTGAAATCTAGATTCCTCCTTCAGAGCTCCTGATTCAATTGGTCAGGGGTGGGAACTGGCACGATTTTGCAGCAGCTGCTGCTATTGTTTAAGCTCGCCTAATGTGTGGCCACTGTTGAGAAGCCTTGGTGCAGCTGAGGAAAAGGGAAAGAAGAGATAGACATGGTAGAGACTGTGGAAGCAGATGGGTAAGATGTAGGGGACAGAGGAGAGGAAAGAGTCAAAGATCTCAAAGATTTCTTTCAAGAGAGGATAACTGGGAGAATGGCAGTGCCATTTACACAAATGGAGAAGTTAGAAGAAGAAGCAAGTTTAAGGAAGAAAAGTTCAATTTGAGAAATATTGAATTTGAAATGATGGGAGAAAGCTCTGTATTCTAGAGAGAACTAAGCTAAAATTATAATTTGAAATCACCTGTATTGGGGAATTATGGATTCTTTGGAGATGGTGATTTGCCGAGGAGGGAATGTCAGAACAAAGAAGACGACCAAGGACCAAAACCTCGAGGAACAATATGGAGAATGGATAAGGAAAGAATACCCCAAGGAGAAATAACTTTGGGGAGTTAAAATCTAATCCCTTTCATCCACTTAGACTAATATTGATGTATAAATACCTGGTGGCAATTAAACCTCCGGATATCAGACTTGCATTGTTGCAGATTAATTCAGGAAAGCTGTCCACCTTTCCTATCTAGCAATATGCCTGAGCAGTAACATGAAGTTATCTGTCCTGCTTCTTCACAGTAGAAAAAAAATAAAGTGAATTTAATATTAAACTGTTAAAAAAAATGAGCAAAATTTTCAAATGATATTCTTAAATAAATTTCATGCCCTAAAGAAAAAAAATTAAACTTGTTCATATGCCTCACCAATGAGATCACATGGTTTGATAAACAACTGATTAGGGTTGGGCAGCTGATATTTCCTCCTCATAAATAATTAAAAATATCTGAAATTTTTCATCTTTGTTTCTACTTTATTTGTAAAGAGTTGGACAAATACAAATTCCAGACCTCTCCAGTTGGTTATGATAGTGTGATAATACTTAATACCACTGAACAAAAATATTACTGTGTAGGTCATTGTTATTTAATGACATTCATATATACCTCTGAGTTATTAGAACTACTTACATGTTTACTACTGATTCAATTAATACTATTAATTATACTATTGTGTTGTGTAGATAGTTATGTAGATAGATCTAACATTTTCTTTTACAAAAATCTCCTTGGACCTGTAGCCTTTTATACCAGACTGATTTCAATAAGGTAGATTAAACCTGCCTTGGATTATATGGAAATTGTTTCTATTATTTTACTTTCCCTCAGCAAACCATATAATTGCATATAAAAGATGGTGATGAAGTTTGTGGGGTAATAGAGAAGAGAATCAGTGTATTTGTTAGAGTTTCAGACAGTCTCTATTGAGGTAAAGAAACTACTGAAGTTATCAGATACTTTTATACTTAAATTTTAATATGAATTCAGATTTCCCAACTTTGAAGGAAAGGTCTAATGAAAAATAATGCATGGTCCCTCTTTTATTGTTTGATCTGGACAAGGGAATGGCAAAGCACAGTTGCTTCAGTGTAAGCTGTTTACAAACCTGAACTTCTTCAGGCAAAATTTCTATTTAGATTTTCTATCTGGGATACAGTTGCTTAAAATCAGACACTCATCATCCAAAATAAAAAAAAAAAAAGTTATGGCTACAGCCAGGGTTAATTACCTTTACTTTTCAAATGAAATTGCAATAATGGTTATACTGCTGAGAAAAACATAACTAAACTCACAAATTTCTCTGGAGCCTTCTCATGTTCATGCATGACCTTGGAGGTCCTTTTCAAATTCATGAGCCGAGGATTCCACAGTGAATTCTACCTGGAGTAACTTCACTGCTGTCTTAAGAGAAGCTTGGCTGAATTCCAGATTATTTTCTACTTTCAAAAATACATATGTTCCTACAGTGAAATATTTTTAGCCATTAAAAAATACTTTTTTTTTTTAAAGAAAAGACCCTACATGCGCACAAATACACACATTATATGCATGATACTATTTGGAACCAGTCTGTTGTTCCATGTACAGTTCTAACTGTTGCTTCCTGACCTACATACAGGTTTCTCAAGAGGCAGGTCAGGTGGTCTGGTATTCCCATCTCTTTCAGAATTTTCCACAGTTTATTGTGATCCACAAAGTCAAAGTCTTTGGCATAGTCAATAAAGCAAAAATAGATGTTTTTCTGGAACTCTCTTGCTTTTTTGATGATCCAGCAGATGTTGGCAATTTGATCTCTGGTTCCTCTGCCTTTTCTAAAACTAGCTTGAAAAGGAGTACGTCAAGGCTGTATATTGTCACCCTGCTTATTTAACTTATATGCAGAGTACATCATGAGAAATGCTGGGCTGGAAGAAGCACAAGCTGGAAGCAAGATTGCCAGGAGAAATATCAATAACCTCAGATATGCAGATGACACCACCCTTATGGCAGAAAGTGATGAACTAAAAAGCCTTTTGACGAAAGTGAAAGAGGAGAGTGAAAAAGTTGGCTTAAAGCTCAACATTCAGAAAACTAAGATCATGGCATCTGGTCCCATCACTTAATGGAAAATAGATGGGGAGACAGTGGAAACAGTGTCAGACTTTATTTCTGGGGGCTCCAAAATCACTGCAGATGGTGACTGCAGCCATGAAATTAAAAGACACTTGCTCCTTGGAAGGAAAGTTATGACCAACCTAGATAGCATATTAAAAGACAGAGACATTACTTTGCCAATAAAGGTCTGTCTGGTCAAGGTTATAGTTTTTCCAGTGGTCATGTATGGATGTGAGAGTTGGACTGTGAGGAAGGCTGAGCACTGAAAAATTGATACTTTTGAACTATGGTGTTGGAGAAGGCTCTTGAGAGTCCCTTGGACTGCAAGGAGATCCAACCAGTCCATCCTAAAGGAGATCGGTCCTAGGTGTTCATTGGAAGGACTGATGCTGAAGCTGAAACTCCAATACTTTGGCCACCTCATGCGAAGAGTTGACTCATTGGTAAAGACCCTGATGCTGGGAGGGATTGGGGGCAGGAGGAGAAGGGGACGACGGAGGATGAGATGGCTGGATGGCATCACTGACTCAATGGGCAGGAGTTTGGGTAGACTCTGGGAGTTGATGATGGACAGGGAGGCCTGGCGTGCTGCGATTCATGGGGTCGCAAAGAGTCGGACATGACTGAGTGACTGAATGGAACTGAACTGATTGTTGTTTTACCTAAGCATCTATTAAATAAATTCTAAAATTTTTGTATCAGTTATAATGGTTAGCTCTGCTGATGGAATAACAGATGATTTAAAAATTTTTCTATTTTATGTTTTCTGTTAATTTCATGGTGCATGTGAAAACTGATGATCAGAACATTGATGAAACATTGATGACACATGATCAGAAAATTTGTTGATATACTGATGTAGTTTACCCAACTCTTATTTATAATCAATAGCCATAGCTACTTTGAGCTTCCCAGGTGGCGCTAGCGATAAAAAACTCACCTGCCAATGCAGGAAACATAAGAGACCCGGGTTTGATCCCTGGATTGGGAAGATCCCCTGGAAGAAAGCATGGCAGCCCACTCCAGTATTCTTGCCTGGAGAATCTCAGGGACAGAGGAGCCTGACAGGTTATGGTCCATAGGGTCACAAAGACTTGGGCACAACTGAAATGATTTAGCACTCATGACAAGCATAGATACCATGGAGAGTTATCACCACATAAAACACAAACACGGGCTTCCCAGGTGGTGGAGATGTAAAGAATTTGCCTGTCAATGCAACAGATGTGGGTTCCATCCCTGGGTTGGGAAGATCCCCTGGAGTAGGAAATGGCCACCCGCTCCAGTATTCTTGCCTGGAAAATTCCATGGACCAAAGAGCCTGGCAGGCTACAGTTCATGGGTTTGCAAAGAGTTGGACATGACTGTGTGACTAAGCATGCACACACACACACACACACACACACACACACACAAGTTGTGGAGGGAAAGAGGGCAAACCAGAGATCTATGAAATTCTCCAGGCAAGAATACTGGAGTGGGTAGCCATTCCCTTCTCCAGGAGATCTTCAAGACCCAGGGATTGAACCCACATCTCCTGCACTGTGGCCAGATTCTTTACCGTCTGAGTCACCAGGGAAACCCAAAAAAGAGATAGATGCCTCCAAATCAGTGGTTTCCAAAGTATGGCCTTAGGACCAGCAGCATTAACACCTCTTGGGAACTTCATAGAATTGCAATACTTGGTTCATACTGACACGTACTGAATTGGAAACTCTAGGATGGACCTAGTAATCTGTAGTTTAACAGTCCCTCCAAATAAGACTAATTGAGAACCAGTGGTTCAGGTCACAAGTAGTCAGTAGAGTCAGAGAGGGCTCTGCAATTTTTTTCCTACACTGTTCCCTAGTTAGAGCTAATTATCTTAGATTGTCAAGGCAGTGGAATTTTCTTAAAGGCAAGTGCAAAGTCTTTTAACTAAATTGTTAGTCTTCAGGATTTGTTTTTGAAAGTACCAATTCAGTGACCATTCATAAAGCATAGCACAACATATGGTTTCCAAACCCCTGTTTGTGATCTGTATGGGTCCTAAAAATACCCTCTCATTGTGGGCCATTACGGGAAGAAAATGAATTTGTATGATGCAAAAATGGTAGATTGGTATTATTGCTGTTTATATGACAAGTTTGCAGAAAATGGCAAATAATACTTTTAGTTTATATCCAGTTATAACAACAACTTATTATTTCCAAACATTAAATTATAGTCTAGCGAAATGAGATAGGCTACATGGTCACGTCTTCATGGAATCTTCTTCTAGTAGCAGTTTTTAAATGTGCATGTTCAGCTAATTGAAAACAGAGAAACAGTTTTATTTCTCAGAGATTTTTGAAGTAGCATCTGATGGTTTATAGTTTGTAATTCTGGCTGTATAACTATTGGGCTGATAGTTTCTTCATTGGGGTTGCTGACCTCTAAAGATGATTCGATAAACAGGAAACCTAGAGTCATGAACTCCACTTCGGTAGACTCACCAGATAAAGATAAGCAAATAGCAAGTGAAAACAAAGTGAACAAAATTACTGAGACTGATTATGGCCAGTGTCCAATACCAAAATAACAAATCAAAAATGGAAATCATTATAATAGTTGTTTGTTGTCATATAAATGAAACACCAAGCTGAGCAGAGAGGTTTTTTCAGTTCAACACCGTGTTTGACATTGGCATACACATATCCTGTGGCTCTTACCAGGCTCTCTCCATCCACTGCTCCACATTCTCACTGCTTCTTGGCTTATCTGTATCTGTCCCCTTGAAGACTCACTGTAAGTACTTGTCCTCTGCAAAACCACTCTTAATAGTCTGATCCAATAGTTCTACTACAAAAATTTCTATTTATTGTTTATACCGGTGTTTCCCAAATTGCACCCAACTTATTACTACCACATTTAGAAATTTTGTTATGATATACCATTTGTTCTATTCTTTACATGAATGCTTGGATAGTTTCTTTAAATTTGTTTACTTTTTGCTAAAATAAATGTATTTAAAATCAACTTGATATTGGACTTACCTGGGGTTCCAGTGGTTAAGAATCCACCTGCCAAAGCAGGGGGACATAGGTTTGATCCCTGGTCTGGGAAGATCCCACATGCCATGGGGTAACTAAACTCATATGCCACAACTGCTGAATCCTCATGCCCCAGAGCCTGTGCTCTGCAACAAGAGAAGCCACCTCAATAAGAAGTCTGTGTACCGCAACTAGAAGAGTAGCCCCCACTTGCTGCAACTAGAGAAAAGCCTGTGTGCAGCAACAAAGACCCAACATAGCCCCAAATAAACAAATAAGGTCTATTAATAATAAAACGAATTTTTAAGTTAACTTAATATTGATGCTATAAGTGGTAAACCAGCATTTGTCAAACAATAGAAGGTACAGATTTAATACACATTAAAATAAATATATAGCTATTTAAGTAAAATTATTTTACCCATGTAACAGTTTAAATAGTCTTGCTTATTATCAGTTGTCTTACAATAGGGTTCAGGACAAATTCTGTAATGTCATTTGGCATGAATTCTCAAAGCGTGGGCCCTGGACAAGCAGCATTAGAGACTTGTTAAAACTGCAAATCTTGGGTCTATTCTAGCATATTGAATCAGAAACTCCAGAGGCAGAGCCCAGCAATTGTGTCAAGTCCTCAGATGATTCTGATACATGCAAGAGTTTGAGAACCACTGGGTTATGAAATAGATTTTGTTGGGGAAATTCATATCTAAGGGTCAGCAGGAAACAGCACTGGTTCCCTGTTACTCCCATCATCTCCAAGAGAGCTGAAGGGCCAGGTGCTGCTGGATACACAGTGGGTCTGTGGCTCATAGAGCCACAGTTTTTCTCTTTCTTAAAAGGCAAGCAGGAGAGCAAACAGGTCAGTGGGGAGACAAGAGAGTTTGGATTTGGGTGCCACTGTTTCCAGGAGTGGTCTGGGAAAACTGGCTGCCCAGTATATATAGGAAGTTGCATCCACTTCTCCCAGGTAGAGGAACCTTCATTCCCATGGAAAGCTAAGAAGCTCAGGCATGGCCTCATCCTTGGAGAATCCCAGCTGCCTCACTGCTGGACATTCTCAGGCAGCCCCAAGAGCTGCTTTCAGGCATTCCTGCCCAGAGGCACGTTCTGCACACTTTGGGAAACACCAGTCTCTATCAATTTATATCAATTTCTCTGTGTATTACACTCAAACAGTTAAGAAGCTCTTCTATTGGTATTTAGTTTTCAAAACTTCCTGCATTTGGCCTCCAAACTCCTTCCTGTTTTCCTTTGTCTTCTCCATGGCATGAGGTGGGTGTTGTGTAGATTCCCAGAAAGTATTTAGAGTCATAAAATTTTAGAACTGGGAAGGAATTAAGAGATTGTTTAATCCAGCCCCTCATTTTCAAATGAGAAAACTGAGTCACAGAGAAGTTAAATGACTTGCTCAAGTTCACATGTTTAGTTAGAGGCTGACAGGGGGAAAATCCATGCCTGACTATCAATGAGACATTCTGACAATATTCAACAACAATCAATCAATATGGTCTCTGTATCAGGTCTGACATGCATGGTACATCCCCTGCACATTACACCCTTACCAACATATAGAAGCATATTATGTGTGAGGTTTCTTTAAATTTACTACAGTGCTCCCTCCTCTAGAAGTATTTACTAAGTGTTTATATTGCCTATGGAGGAAAGTTATTTATAAGTAACTTATAAAGAGGACTAACTTGACCAGCTGAGATGATTTTTCTTCTGAATTACATCCTTATATGTATAGCTTTCTTGCACTCAGCTTATTCCACTTGGAACTGTGCCCAGCACAATTTACATCTATGAACTGCTAAACATTTAAGCAAATTAAGTGTCCAAAAAATCAAACACAAATTGTATCTTGGTGATTTATGCCTTCATAAAGCAAAACACATAGAGTGTGCCGAGTACAGGCCAGATTTATAGCTCCACTGGTTAGGGAAAATGAATAGACATCTTCTAGAGAACATGCTGAGGATTGTGCATGTGTGTTTAATTTTTGACCATGGGAATTTTCCCCCAATGATATTTATTTTATAGCTCATCTTCAATGCTAATATGCAGTGTAGGCCAGGAATGGGAAAAGATATATAAGAATTCTTGATGGAGATTTAGAAACTAGTTAATTTTTACCAGAACTCAAAAACAACCCTGAATCTTCCGTCTCTAACCTAACACCATCAGGTTGTGCTGTCCTCTTATTAGTGTAAGCTAAGCAATTTCACTTAAATGCGAGAAGACAGGAAGTGAGGAAAAAAACAAGAATGCCAAGAATAAACCAAACAGGCTAAGACATGACTCAGATTGCTACTAAACTATTTCTAGGACTGCACAGTCTTTACAGATAGTGTTTGACTGAGAGTGCAGGAACAAGCATGTGCACATTAAAGTCAGAGAAACAGATTTGACTCTCAGACTCTCTATTACTGACTGTAAGCACCTGTTTCCTTATCTGTAAGTGGGGATTAACAATATCTACTTCAAAGAAGTGTTATTTGAGTTAATGAGATAATGGTTGTGTGGTAGGCATGCTCTAAGATAGTTCCCAGTGATTCTCACCTCCTGGGATTCAAGTACTCCTCTTGGGTATGGACTGAACCTAGTGACTCCCTTCTAGTATGCGGAATGTGGCAAAAGAGATGCTGTCACCTCCAAGATTCATTTACAGACACAGACTCTGACTTCTGTCTTGCTTGCCCTACGTGCTCACTTTAACGGTAGCTAGCTTTCATGTTGTCAGCTGCCTTACAAGAGCCTCAATGCCAACAACCACCTAGGAACTAAGGCCTTTGGACCAATACTCTGGGATGAACTAATTTTTGCCAACAACTGCATGAGTGAACTTGGATGTCAATCTTCTCCATTGAGCCTTAAGGTTCAATTGAGAGTATCTTGATTTTAGCCTTAAAAAAGGCTTGATTTTAGCCTTACAAATGGCACCAAGTGACACCAAGATTCCTGACCCACCAAAAAAACCATGAGACAATATTTGTTACTTTAAGATGTTAAATTTTGGAGTATTTTATTATACAGCAATAGATAACCACTGCAGGTTGTAAAGTGCTCGGCACAGTACTTGGCACATGGTTCGTCCTCCATAAAGGATGACTATTGTTGTTGTTATTAATGGTTTTGTGCACACAAAGATCACATACGGACAATTCAATCACTCTGTAGGCTTCCAAATAAAGAAGGTTTGGAACCACAAAGAGCCTGTGCTAATTTATGGATAATGTTTTAGCCTAAAATAATGAGCATTACTCCTAGAAAAGCAGAATTTCTGAAAGCAAGGTATAAGATAAGGTACAAGGCCTAGGGTAAACTCAAGAGTTTAGAGTCACTATCTTGTAATATGTCCCAGTCCTGAGGTACTCAGGTAAATTTGTTCTATCTTAGATGTAGAAGGCAGATATTTTAATTTCAAGTATCTACAAAAGTCAGTCTTGTAGAACCTGCTTAATTAAAAACTGACATTCAGACCCTACACTGTGCTTTCTGTTGGAGAAAAGCCACACTATAATTGAGTACTGGGCAAACAAAGATATTTCAGTCCAAGGTCGAGTTGTTTATTTTTGTTATCAAAGTCAAATGAAATTTGCCCTGAAAGAATGACCAGAGACGTGGAAACAGATTTACTTATATACAAGGATGTTCATTGCAGCATTACTTACAAACATGAAAAAAAAGGGGGGTGGGGTGGGGTGGGGAGACAGCCTAAATGTCCAACAATAGGAGACTAGCTAAATGATTTGTACTGTGTCCATACATTAGAATTCTGTGAGGCTGTTGTTGTTGTTCAGTCACTAAGTTGTATCCAACTCTTTGTGACCCCAGGAATTGCAGCACGCCAGGCTTCCCTGTCCTTCACTATCTCCTGGAGTTTGCTCATACTTATGTCCATTGAGTCAGTGACGCCATCCAACCATCTCTTTCTCCTCCTGCCCTCAGTCTTTCCCAGCATCAGGGTCTTTCCAGTGAGTCAGCTCTTTGCATAAGGTGGCCAAAGTATTGGAGGTTCAGTCAGCTTCAGCATCAGTCCTTCCAGTGAAAACTAAGGGTTGATTTCCTTTAAAATTGCCTGATTTGATCTCCTTGCTGTCCAAGGGACTCTCAAGAGTCTTCTGCAACAACACAATTCGAAAGTATCTGTTCTTTGGCACTCAGCCTTCCTTATGGTCCAACTGTCACATCAGTACATGACTACTGAAAAAAACATAGCCTTGACTATACAGATCTTTGTTGGCAAAGTGATGTCTCTGCTTTTGAATATGTTGTCTAGATTTGTCATAACTTTCCTTCCAAGGAAGAAGTGTCTTTTAATTTTATGGCTGCAGTTACTGTTCACAGTGATTTTGGAGCCCAAGAAAATAAAATCTGTCACTGTTTCCACTTTTTCCCCATCTATTTGCCATGAAATGATGGGACTGGATGCCATAATCTCAATTTTCTTAATGTTGAATTTTGAACCAGCTTTTTCATCCTCCTCTTTCACCCCGAGGCTGTTAAGTATGTTTTATAGGACTATTTCTGACCTAGGGAAATGCTCATAAGGTATTAAGTGAAAAATGGATGTAAAACAATCAATGGTATGACCCAAGTTTTGAAGAAAAAAATAATAATTGTGTGCATATGTGTGTGTGAATAAGAGTTTTCTTACCCTTTTCTCTTTCTAACCTTCCTGCCCCTCCCAACACAGTTTATTTCTGTTTCCTGTCTAAATAAATCTTGTTGCACTTGCTGCTATTGTTGTAAGAAAACACAGAAGTATAGGAAAGAACAAACGAAGAAGCAAGGAATTTGCAAAGAGTGATTTAATTTACATAGAGTGGGAAGAGTGAAGCAAAAGGATGGATAGCAGTGAAGTGGACTAAAGGTAGATATGAAGCTGTTGAAACTATGCTTCTTTTTAAAAAAATTTTTAATTTTGTATTGGGGTATAGCAAATTAACAATGTTGTGGTAATTTCAGGTGGACATCGAAGTACTCAGCCATACATACATGTGTATCCATTTTCCCCAAACCCTCTCCCATTCAGGCTGCTGCAGAACATTGAGGAGAGTTCCATGTGCTATACCGTAGGTCTTTGTTGGCCATCCGCTTTAATTAAAGCAGTGTGTGCATGTCCCTCCTGAACTCCCCAGCTATCCCTTCCCCTGTTCTTAATCGCCAACCCCTGATAGATGGAACTACCATGTTACAGTTTCACAAGGATGACACAAGAACAGAGAAGACTGGGCATATATATCCCTTTATTAGCCTGTAGGGGTGCCCAAGACCCCCTCCATACCCCAGTGCCATTTCCCTACCCCTACCCCACAGGGCATCTAAATTAAAACCAAGAGGATGTTTGGTTCTTTGTGTTTTGTGTGGGTTTTTTTTTTTTTTTTTTTTTGGCTTCACCACATGCCCAGGATAAATCCCATACCTATGCCCCCTGCATTGGGAGTGTGGAGTCTTAACAACTGGACTCCCAAGGAAGTCCCCAAGAGGATGTGTATTGGGCCCTAGTGCCAAATGGTTATTCTTCAATATATTATTCTTGAAGGAACAAAGAATTTAAAGCAGTTGCTGTGGACCATGACTTAATCTTGAATTTGTTTTTCCATTTTCTGAAATTTAGTTGGTGCAATAAGACTATGGATGCCTCCTACATGTGCCCCGGGGCAGAGCCGCTAAAGCAGCTATGGAGAATTTCTTTTCTTCTCTTTGTCATGGTCTTCCTGTGCTCTTCTTTGCTTGTGGTGGTAAAGAATCTGCCTGAAATCCAGGAGAAGCAGGAGACATAGGTTCAATCCCTGGGTGGGGAAGATCCCCAGGAGGAGGGCTTGGCAACCCACTCCAGTATTCTTGCCTAGAGAATCCCATGGACAGAGGAGCCTGGTGGGCTGCAGTCCATGGGGTCACAAAGAGTCAGTCACGACTGGAGCAACTAGACACAAGCACATATTTACTTACCGTCAACTGATAAACTCTAGCAATGCGTCTCAACTGAGCAGCGGTACCAATGACTCAGAATCTGGTTGCACCTGGGGATTTTGACCAAACAAAGAGTCTGATTCAATAGGTCTGGGGTGGGGCCTAAGATTCTGCAGTTCTATGAGCTTCTAGGTGATGCCACTGGTGCTGATCAATGGAAGACACCTAGAGCATCAGGTATAAGGACTGAGATTAGGCTGTGTGCACAGAGGAAATGGACCCTGGACTGAGGAAGCTTCCCATCTGCTTCTAGTGTAGACGTTGGACTGAAGGTTTCCATGAGATTGTATCTAGGTCATAAGGTTTAAAGATTCTAAATGAGGGTATAGCTTTTAAAAATTGTGATGCTGAGAAAATTGTAATACTGTATAAAGTTTTTTGGCCAGCCCTCCGTATTTCTTTCAGGAACTGAGGGCTGCAGTGGAAATTGGATGATTCCATGATCCAGTGGTTACCACCAGCTGGTAGAATCATAGATGCTTTACATTTTCTTCTTTATGCTTCTTTTTTTTCTCTAATAAACATATATTACTTCTTTTTTTGTGAATGTCAAGTTGAAATGTTTTTTTTAACTTTTTAGTTTATATTATAGTTGATTAATAATATTGTATTAGCTTCAAGTGTACAACAAAGTGATTCAGTTATACATATACATATATCTATTCTTTTCAAATTCCTTTTCCAATTATGTTGTTACAGAATATTGAGCAGAGTTCCCTGTGCTATAAAGTAGGTCCTTGTTGACTGTTCATTTTAAATATAGCAGAGTGAATATGTATTACTTCTTAATTGAAAAAAATCAAGATAAAATTTCTTAACTGGTTTCTTATTGTATAATCTCTGGTTTTTATTGACAAAATGCAGATGATTTTGTTTCTTAGGAAATAGTGTGTTCTTTGGGGTTTTTTAAATGATCTTCGATTTCTGGGAACAGCTAGTGATTGGATAAAAAATCAGGACAACAAATAGAATGGTACTGATTCTGCTTGAGAAAGAAAAGACGCAAGAGGAGTTTTTCAGCATTATCAGAGTTAAGTCCACGGAGGACAGAGCCTGTTTATTTTTTTGCCCATTGAGGGAAGAAGGAAAGATCAGTTTGTATTTTAACAAAAGGATTGAGATTAGCATTGGAAAATCATTTCCCATTGGCAAATGTTCTTAAATTGAGAAGTGGGATATCAAGGGAGATTTGTAACCTCTACCCTCACAGACCTTTAAAAAAAAATCTACAGTGTGAATTATCAAATTTGTAGATGCTGTGTGGGATGTATAAAATCCCCAAGTGATATATCCTTCTCACCCATCATATTTAGGCCACCTCCATTTGCCAAAAATTAGTGTGAAATCAAAGGGTGCAAATAAATGCTAGTAATCACAAAAGAAAAATGTAGGTAGAATCCCAACTGCTATAAATAGCTTAAATAATGCAATCCAAAAGCAAATATAAGTGATTTTTGGTTAACCACAGTTTGGGATTATGCACACCACTACTCTATTAGTACAGGTAATTGAAAATTGACTCTGTAATCAATCCCTATTTCTTTTAATTCAGGTGAATTCCTCACCAGGTTCAGGGGAATACATTCTATGGCCTCACAAAGTCCATTGTGTCCTGTAGGTCCCATGGTTATGATTTTGAAAGGTGACAGGTTATTGATGCAGCAAAATTATTTAAGGCAAAGAAGTTAAGTTTTCCCCTTTGATACCAGCATACTTCTATTAAAATTTAAATAAACTTTTAATCTTATTGAATTAGTATGAAATCTGTATATAAATTGCTTTGGTCTTTCTGGGGAGATTGAGAAAATAATACCATCTTCCTCTTTTCCTAAGAATCTCTATCTCCATATTTATGACATGCTGATACCATCCTAATGGTGGGCAGTGGTGTATCATATCATGACACTGACTCATCATCTTTTCCATCTCATCACAGACCTGATCTTCCTGATCCCATCTCAGTAGCAAGTGCCACTATCAACCCACCATCAGGGATGACATTTGAGAGCCATCTTTTTCTGCCCATTACCCCTCATATGCCTGCATGCATGCATGCTAAGTTGCTTTAGTTTGACTCTTTGCGACGCTATGAACCATAGCCCACCAAGTTCCTCTGTCCATGGGATTCTCCAGGCAAGAATACTGGAGTCGGTTGTCATGCCTTTCTCCAGGGGATCTTCCCGACCCAGGGAACGAACCCAGGTCTCTTATGTCTCCTTCATTGGCAAGCAGTTTCTTTACCACTAGCGCCACCTGGGAAGCCACTCCTCATATACCACATCACATTAATTACCAAGCCCAGCCAATACTACCTCTTAAATATCTCTTGAGTCCATCTTCATCTCTCCATCCCCACAAACACTTCCTTGGTCTGACTCCTTCTGCAACTCTGTAATGGGTCTCTCTGCTTCTAGGCCTACCATCCTCCCCTCCAATCCAATCCAGGCTGCATATGTCAGACAGATGGATCATTCTGTATCTCAAATCTAATGATAATACTCATTGGCTTGAAACTCTTCAGTGAAAGACCACCTGTTGTGTGATTACCGAAACAGAACATAGGTTGGTTGGCTGCCTAGGACAGAGGATTGCAGGAAATGGGGAGTGACTACTAATGGGTATGGGGTTTCTTTGGAAGGTGATGAAAACATCCTAAAATTGATTGTGTTGATGGTGGGAAAACTCTGTGAATACACTAAAACCCATTAAATTATGTAATATAAATAGGTGAGTCATGTGATATGTGAATTATATCTTTAAAAAACCTTTTGTTTAAAAAAAAAAAAAAAACTCTTCAATGACTCCCCATCGCTCTTCATATGAAGTTCAAGATATTTTGACAGAGTCCATGATGCTCCTATGGGAGGAGACCTGGGTTTGATCCCTGGGTTGGAAAGATCCCCTGGAGCAGAAAATGGCAACCTACTCCAGTATTCTTGCCTGGAGAATCCCATGAACAGAGGAGCCTGGTGGGCTATAGTCCATGGGGTCACAAGAGTCAGACACAACTTAGCGACTAAACCACAATGACGCTCTAAGGATTTGCTCTCAGCTTTAGCTTTATTCATGTCTTATGCCCTAGTACTTTAACCATCTTGAATTATTTTGGCATTACCTTAACTTGGCATTCTCTGTTTTGATCCTGGATTATTGCACTTCTTGTTCCCTCTGCCTTTCTCCCCACTCTGGTCCCCTAGCTTTCATGTGGATATTTCTGCATATCTTTAATGCTCAGTTTAATTTTTATTTTCTAGGAAGTTTCCCTGAATCTTGCTATTTTGATACTGCTTCTATGAGTTCCCTTATCTCTGTACTTATCATATGGGTGTGCATTTGCATATTTTCTTTTCTAAATCCTCCCTAACTATAAGTTCAGTGAGATGTCAGGGACAACATCTATTGTGACCCAGAGTCTAGCACAGTGCCTGTGCATGTTAGCTACATAATAAATAAGTTGAATGAATGAATGACATATTGTTTTATTCAAAAGATAACATATTTTTAAATTTCCCACCAGAATTGTGTCACCCAGTGTAAAACATTTACTGAACAATGGTATACACATGTTACTTCTATTTCTTCACTAGCTATATACTGGAAGCTCTTTGTCATTTTCATAACTAATAGCTAATAAAGGTCATCTCAAAAGTTATCAAAAGGCAATTACCAAAGCCAGTGAGTAATTTTTCCTTAGTCTTCATTTTCCCTAACTTCTCTGCAACCATAGATGTTGTTCTTCTTCTGCCTAAGCCAGTTATCCTCAAAATGTGATCCCTGGACCAGCTGCAGCACTACCTAGTACAGTGTTAGAAAGGCATGTGCTTAGGGCTCACTCTATACCTACTATGTCAGAAACTCTGAGCCTCACTCTGAGTGAAGCTCAGCAGTCTGCCTTTTCACAAGTCCTCCAGGTGATTCTGAGGCACATTAAAGCTTAAGCACCACTGCTGCTGCTAAGGTGCTTCAGTTGTGTCCAACTCTTCGTAACCCCATGGACTGCAGCCCCCCAGGCTCCTCCGTCCATGGGATTTTCCAGGCGAGAGTACTGGAGTACGGTGCCATTGCGTTCTCCGTTAAGCACCACTGTCCTAATTTGCTTAGGTAAGCTTGTCTTTCCTTTTCATAAGGGGTAGAAAGAATGATCTAGGTAGCAAGCTTCCACAGCTGCTCCTCAGCAAAGCTGGTTCACAAAAGCTCTTATCATTTCCAGCCTATGGTTTTCCTTTGATACCGCACTGGCTACCAGGTAATATAGGTCAGGCAATGTAGATTCTTGAATGAACAGTTTATTTTCCCTGACCCACCCACAATGGTGGCAAAAACAACAGGTACAGATTACTTACAAAATTCTCAAATTCACAAACTCAGTATAACCTTTTTACTTATAACCGAAGTCCAACTTTTTTCACTATTATCCTTTACTCTCTGCACAAATCCCTCCCAACCTCTCACCCAGACCTTCTCATAAGGTGGGGCTAGATAGATCACAGGCTGCTCTATCCCCAGTTATGTTTTATTTTATTTACATTTGGTTTTCTCATTAGAGTTCCATTCACACAAGGAGACCCTGAAAGCAGCACCACCAGACAGAGGAACCTATGCAGTTGACTTCAGCTGCACTCTTCTCCATTTGAAAGCTGTGTGAAATGATAGAAGTGTCCACTTCTACCCTCCTGAAAATTTCTCTTCCCTTGACTTCTGTGATGGTGATTTTCTTACTATATTGATCTCTTTTATGCTGGCTCTTCTTTCTCCTCCTGTGTTTCACTGGTGACCTTTCCCAATGTTTAATTAGATTTCAACCTTTAATCCATATATGCTCTGTTTTGGTGAAGTCTTCCATTTGGCTATCAGGTCTATTTAAATAATTCACAAAGTTATATTTCAAATTCTTTACTTCTTCCAAACTTCAAATCCATATAGCCAACTATCTGATGAATAATATTTCAACTGAATGTTTTATTATTTCTTCAAGCTCAACAGTTTCTAAGATCAAACTTATTCTCCCACCCTATTCCATCATGCTGGCATCTCTTTTCAGTTTGAAAAACTTAGAGTTGTCCTTGAGCATTCTATTAACCATTTTCACTACTCTTGTCCTAATAGATATCCTAATAGACTTCTTTGCCTTTGTTCTTTTTCTATACCAATCCAAATCCTTTCTCTTTAGTGTTGCCATTTTACTTCCTTGCTCAGATCCTCAAGGGTTGCCCATTGTCTAAAGATCAAATCCAAAGTCTTTGATCTGACATTCAGGAAACTTTTTATGAATTCGGTCAAAATTCCATTTTCTAACCTCAGCCACCCCTATTGCCAACATAATCTTTCTGCTCCTGTCAAAATAGTTCTACTGCTATTAGCACCACCATCACCACCATCAAACCGAGCAACAACAGCTAACATTTATTGAGAGTTTGTATGTGTGAGGCACTATGCTAAATGCCTCAAATTCATTATCTCATTCACTCCTCATAACATTCTTGTAGGGCTGTTATCATCCTCATTATATAGATAAGAAAACCAAGAATTACAAAAAGTTAAGTAACTCACCTTCAAAGGGCTTGTCATTGGAGGAGATACAAATTGAATCTAGAGCTGTCTATGCTGATAAACTGTAAATTCTGTGAAAGCAAAGACTCTCTACTCTTCAGTGCTTAGCTTAGTGTCTGTACCATATGATCAATAAATATTTTTAAATGGATATTAAATAATATCAAATTGCATCATCTTAACTGTTGTGATCCTGTATTCTTATTGTCCTCTAAATATATCTTTGTTCACTCCTATTTTCATGCACATTTTAACCCTGTTACCTCCATTTTGAATATCCATACTATCATCTCTCTTTCTAAATCCTACCCCATTTTCAAGGTGCTTGCAGAGTCCAGGCATCCTTTACAGATTTTCCCTAGTAAACCAGTCCTTCTCTGAATTCCTGCAGAATTATTTTCTTTTCTACTCATTTTATTTTCATCAATTTTGCTTTATATGATCCCTTAATTTTTTGTTTTTTTTTTTTCCCCAAAGGAGATTATCAGCCC
The DNA here is from genome assembly GCF_033118175.1 of Dama dama. Classification (NCBI taxonomy): domain Eukaryota; kingdom Metazoa; phylum Chordata; class Mammalia; order Artiodactyla; family Cervidae; genus Dama; species Dama dama. Next base: position 24,541,526 of record NC_083713.1, read on the forward strand.
CTCGAGAGGACATACTTTGAGCTAACTTTAAGTAATTAGCACAGCGTTAAATGAACGGATATTTGAATGTCAAAGAAGGTTAAAAGTTCTAAAAGGAAAATGCAATTTACTCACAGTTGTCAGTGATTCTCTGATATTTGAATCATTCTTTATGCTTAACTAGTAGTGTACAGTTAGGGTAATCCTAATGGTCAGCTAAAGACTCCACAAGTCTTAACACATTGGAAATTTATTTTCATTCATTTAACATTTAATACAGGTGGGTGGCCTTCCTCTGCTTACTGATTTCATCCTGTGGTTCTGTTTCCTGACAAGAGGAGGGAAGCTGGGGAGAAAGGTCAGATAAGTTTCATCCTCTTCTTATCTTCCTTGGCTTTGGAGTAACACATTGCTTTAGCTTACATTTCATTGAAAAGAACCAATTGTATTGTCCCTCCTAGAAACAGGAGGTAGAAAAATGAGTCCCTGGCTGCAACAATGCCATGAAAGGAGAAGGATGGATGGTGGTAGACTCAGCCACCTGTGCTATGACTAGTTAGTGAATATTTCTTATTTCCAAGGATAACAATGTATATTTCAATCAACCTTTTAAAAAATACAGGTTTGATTTCTGAATCACAGACCATGGCACTTAAAAAATTTCTAATATAATCCGCAAACAGTCCTTGGAAAGTACCACATGAATAGATGGGCATTCATGAACTTGTTTTTATGCTGTTAATTGTAAAGCACTATGTTTGTCCATACCCTAAAGACAGCTGCAGAGGAGTCAGTGATGCAACAGAACATGCCTCTCTAATTTTTAAGGCATTTTATTTCTCCCTCTAGATCACTGGAACCGAGCTGAAAACTTAACAAATTTATAGACATTTAAAGCTTAGAAATAACCTTAGAGACCAGCAAGCCTCAATAGTTCCCAAACTTTTCATCACTGAGGTCCTTCTTTATTGTTCTTTGACTATCTGCTCTAAACCCCATATTGTGAAAGATGTTCACCTGTCGCATTTCCTCTAAGAAATAAAAAACAGCTCATATTTATTGAATGCTAACTATATGCAGAAAATATGCAAAGTGCTTTGTTATTGTGTTTAAGTCTCATGAGAACTCAATGGAATAAAAATTATCATTCCCATTTTTAAACTGAAAAAAATTAAGGTTCAGAGAGGTGATGTTGACTTACCTAAGGTAAGCATAAAACCGAGCATTTGACAGGAAAGATCATGGGAATTGAACACAATTCTCACACTAGAACTCAAGTTCATCTTCATTACACTGCACTGCCTTTTAAATTAGGTAACATCTGAGAGGACACAAACAGATGGAGAAACATACCATGTTCATGGATTGGAAGAATCAATATTGTCAAAATGGCTATACTACCCAAAGCAATCTATAGATTCAATGCAATCCCTATCAAGCTACCAACGGTATTTTTCACAGAACTAGACCAAAGAATTTCACAATTTGTATGGAAATACAAAAAACCTCAAATAGCCAAAGTAATCTTGAGAAAGAAGAATGGAACTGGAGGAATCAACCTGCCTGACTTCAGACTCTACTACAAAGCCACAGTCATCAAGACAGTATGGTACTGGCACAAAGACAGAAATATAGATCAATGGAACAGAATAGAAAGCCCAGAGATAAATCCACGAACCTATGGACAGCTTATCTTTGACAAAGGAGGCAAGGATATACAATGGAAAAAAGACAACCTCTTTAACAAGTGGTGCTGGGAAAACTGGTCAACCACTTGTAAAACAATGAAACTAGAACACTTTCTAACACCATACACAAAAATAAACTCCAAATGGATTAAAGATCTAAATGTAAGAACAGAAACTATAAAACTCCTAGAGGAGAACATAGGCAAAACACTCTCCGACATGAATCACAGCAGGATCATCTATGCCCCACCTCCCAGAATATTGGAAATAAAAGCAAAAATAAACAAATGGGACCTAATGAAACTTAAAAGCTTTTGCACAACAAAGGAAACTATAAGCAAGGTGAAAAGACAGCCCTCAGATTGGGAGAAAATAATAGCAAACGAAGCAACAGACAAAGGATTAATTTCAAAAATATACAAGCAACTCCTGAAGCTCAATTCCAGAAAAATAAATGACCCAATCAAAAAATGGGCCAAAGAACTAAACAGACATTTCTCCAAAGAAGACATACAGATGGCTAACAAACACATGGAAAGATGCTCAACATCACTCATTATCAGAGAAATGCAAATCAAAACCACAATGAGGTACCATTACACGCCAGTCAGGATGGCTGCTATCCAAAGGTCTACAAGCAATAAATGCTGGAGAGGGTGTGGAGAAAAGGGAACCCTCTTACACTGTTGGTGGGAATGCAAACTAGTACAGCCACTATGGAGAACAGTGTGGAGATTTCTTAAAAAAACTGGAAATAGAACTGCCATATGACCCAGCAATCCCACTTCTGGGCATACACACCAAGGAAACCAGATCTGAAAGAGACACATGCACCCCAATGTTCATCGCAGCACTGTTTATAATAGCCAGGACATGGAAGCAACCTAGATGCCCATCAGCAGACGAATGGATAAGGAAGCTGTGGTATATATACACCATGGAATATTACTCAGCCATTAAAAAGAATTCATTTGAACCAGTTCTAATGAGATGGATGAAACTGGAGCCCATTATGCAGAGTGAAGTAAGCCAGAAAGATATAGAATATTATAGCATACTAACACATATATATGGAATTTAGAAAGATGGTAATGATAACCCTATATGCAAAACAGAAAAAGAGACACAGATGTACAGAACAGACTTTTGGACTCTGTGGGAGAAGGCGAGGGTGGGATGTTTCAAGAGAACAGCATTGAAACATGTATATTATCTAGGGTGAAACAGATCACCAGCCCAGGTTGGATGCATGAGACAAGTGCTCAGGCCTGGTGCACTGGGAAGACTCAGAGGGATCGGGTAGAGAGGCTGGTGGGAGTGGGGATCGGGATGGGGAATACATGTAACTCCATGGCTGATTCATGTCAATGTATGACAAAACCCACTACAATATTGTAAAGTAATTATCCTCCAACTAATAAAAATAAATGAAAAAAATAATAATAATAAATTAGGTAACATCTGTTTTTCTGAGAGTTTTGATGAGCATAATTTCATAATATTCTAATCAAAATTAAAGAAACTGGGTGGACACAATCAAAGTGTCCAACAGCAAGATGAATAAACCAAATGTGATGTATACATACAGTGGAATATTATTCAGTCATTAAAAGAAATGAAGTTCTGATACATGCTACATACAGATGAATCTTGAAAATATTATGCTGAGTGAAATCAGACATAAAAGGACAAATATTATATAAGTCCATTTATATAAAATTTCTAAAACAGGCAAATTCATAAAGATAGAATATAGATTGGAGTTAACCAGAGGCTGAGGGAAAGGGACAATGAGAAGTTATTGTTCAGTTGGCACAGAGTTTCTGTTTGAGGTGATGAAAAAGTTTTTAAAATAGATGGTGATGATTATACAACATTGTGAGTATAATTGATACTATTGAATTGTACCCTTAAAAATGTGTGTGCTGTGCTGTGCTTAGTCACTCAGTCGGGTCTGACTCTTTTCGACCCCATGGACTATAGCCCACCAGGATCCTCTGCCCATGGGGATTCTCCAGGCAATAATAATGGAGTGGGTTGCCATGCCCTCCTCCAAGGGAGCTTCCCGAACCAGGGATTGAACCCAGGTCTCCCGCATTGCAGGCAGATTCTTTACCATCTGAGCCACCAGGGAAGCCCTTAAAATGTTTAAGAGGGCAAATTTTATTTATATACTTATTTACCACAATAAAAAAAATAAGGAAATTGGATTTTTGATTTACCTAGATAACCTTATCATGTACCTATGATTTCAGTTTCTCTGTTTCTGTTTTTTGAGATGTATTAATAAAATAGGTTTCACCTGAATGGTATATCAGGGTGAGGGATGGGCCTCCAAGCTCTCAGCCAGTCCAATGGGAAAATAATGGCCACCCTCTCACAGTCACGCACTTAGATGATGGCAGAACAGAAATGGGTCTTCCGAATCCCAGCTACATATTATTCTACGTGTCAGGAATAACATACAACACAGCGCTTTCTGTTAATCATTGCAGTGACCCCAGCAATCTTTTTGGAATCTTGGGATCATACTGATGTATGGCCCTCTAGTCCTTTTTCCTGGCTGCAAGAACAGAGCCAAGGACATCACCACTTCTGATGGCTCCCATCCCACCCCTCCCCAACTTCTTAAAAAAGCATAGAGGACACATCTTAGAGGAAAATAAGAAAGAAGATCAACAGAAGCCATAGAAATGGCAATTAATGTTCAGTCACTTCAGTCGTGTCTGACTCTTTGCGACCCCATGGACTGTAGCCCACTAGGCTCCTCTGTCCATAGGATTTCCCAGGCAAGAACACTGGAGTGGGTTGCCATTTCCTCCTCCAATGGAAAGTAAAGATGATCATAGCTATCAGAAAAGACTGGGGAGACAATGAGACAGAAGGGAGTAGATGATGTCCTGTGCCAGGCCTTCCTCCTACCCACGAAGGGCAATGAGCAGTTGGTGAGGAAAGCCACTGGTTATCATATAAAGTAAGGGACTTACAGGCATTTAATTCAGAGGATTCCGAGTTCACAAGTCTTGGTGCTCCTCCAAGAGTTTCTCTCCTTCTCTCCCTCGACCCTCACCTCTCTTGTAGTTGTTTTTCTTCTCTTCCTCCTCCTGCATCCCCTCCTCCTCCTTTCCTTTCTTTCCTCCCTCCCTTCCTCACTCTTTCCTTCTTCTTCCTTTTTTTTTTCTTTTTTTCCCCCCCTTTTCTTTTTTCCATTCTATGAGAGTGTATTTCTATACTTTGGAGGCACTATTACCTTACTGATGCTGAGAGAAGAGGGTAGGTGGGAGAGGAAGTAGGGAGATGACCAAGAGGGCTATGTGTGTCTTTGTTTCCAAGAAAAGGATAAAGGTAAAAGAATACACGGATATTCTATCCACCGCCCTGTATTCCCAGACTACCTCCAACTTTCCTCTCTTTTTCATTACTTTGGAGTTACTTGTTTATGACCAAGCTTTGGTAATTCCCAACTTTGTCTTCCCTAATATCTTTGTTTATTGTTTTCTGCCAATCTGTTCCCAGATGCCATATTGTGAAAGGACTACTACACTGTAAGCTCCTGTCCTGGGCTCGGACAACATTTCAATCATTTCAGTATTCCTGGTGTCCAGAAAAATTCTGGATGCTCAACTCATGGCTATCAACTGAATGGGTGAATATTGTCTGAAGAAAGCATTAAGCCACATGGTTGGTTTTATGTGTAGCTAATTAAAAGCATGACAGTAAAGAATATTTTAAATAAGGAGCATCCCAGGATATGAGGAATGCTAGGTCCCAAAGAAACAAGGCACTTTTGAGTTTCTTCTTCAAACTCATGATGTAGTTTCACAGCATAGAGAGGAAGAAAGGCTTTCTGCAGTCCCATGGAATTATCAAGACTTGGTTTTATTTGTGCTAAAACTTTCATGAAGCTACTACAAATGGAGAATGAGTGGTCACAGGAGGATGAGGAAGTTAATGGCCAACATAGTAGCCTTTTTCTAAATACAGAGGAAAAGAAAATTAAAATTTGAAAAGCTGCTACTGGGCAGTAGAGCACTTTGGTTACTTTCAAACCAGCATTGAAGCAAAGGGGTTGCTCTTTTTGAAAAGCTCTACATCAACCCACTCCAGTGTTCTTGCCTGGAGAATCCCAGGGACAGGGGAGCCTGGTGGGCTGCAGTCCATGGGGTCACTAAGAGTCAGACACAACTGAGTGACTTCACTTTCACTTTTCCCTTTCATGCATTGGAGAAGGAAATGGCAAACCACTCCAGTGTTCTTGCCTGGAGAATCCCAGGGACGGGGGAGCCTGGTGGACTGCCGTCTATGGGGTTGCACAGAGTCGGACACGACTGATTCGACTTAGCAGCAGCAAGAGCAGCACAGCAAGAAACTGGAAAACCAGAGTGGAGAGAATGCTGGGGAAGGATGGGTGGGAAACTTCATCTTGCCCATCAACCTTCAGATGAGGCTCTGGTTCTGGCTTCATCCTATGGGAACCAAAGTGCTGCTGACTTGGGTGTAGTGCTAGGTCAGCTGAGCCTAAAGGGTGTGTGAGTCCTCCCGCCACCTTGGGCCAAACTGGAAAGCCCTAGATCTGCCTTCCCCACCACTCCCACTCCCTTTGGTTCCCACAGACCTCTGGGTACAGGCTGGGAGGAATCCTCAGGAAGGTTCTCACATTCTCTTAGCCTAAGACCTGGGGGAGGAGGTGGGGCACTGGGCCTCCATGAAGGGTGAGGGAAGACAATGGGAATACGATGTTCTAAACCTAAACTGTGCCAGCATGCCATTTTAAAGCCTTTATTAAAAAAAAACAAGATGATAAAAGGATACAGACACATGGGGTAAGGAGATGTTTTAGAAAAATGTCCACTTTAGTAACATCTGTAAAATACAAACCACCTAAAAGCAGCAGGTGAATCTTGGTTACATGATATTTTAACTCCACTTAAGGACCAGGATTTCAGCAGCACTAAATGTGATAGAAGGCTGCGTTCTCCCCGCCCCCCCTTAGAAGGTAAGCCCTTCTAATTTTTTATTATTTTAGCTTTGCTTATGCCAATCTGTCTGCTCATAGAGTTTGAAGCTCTCTTTCCTAAAGGTTGTGACTCAAAGTGGGAATTCCAGCCTTGCATTATTTCTCTGGTGGTGATATCAAATGCCCCAAACATGGATAATCTCAAATTTCTTATATACAGATATAATATGGGGAAAAATCATATTAAACTTCAAAAGAAAAACAGAGCATAAGAGGAGGTTAAAATAACAAACCATTATCTTCTGAGAATCACACAGACCTGCTTTTTTGGGTCCATTCTGTATTATTTTTTCCTTGCCCGTTTAAACGTAAACAGGCAAGCCCCATGTCTCCAGGAAGCTTTTTCCTTTTAAAGCACTCTTTAAACAGATACAGGATAGATATTTCAACGCAGAGCCCACATAAAATCCCATATTAGGAATGATACTAAACTTAAAGAATGTTGTAAAATGAGAATGGAAAAAAAATGTACAAAATGAATTCCTGCCCATTTACATGCTTTCCGTCAGGCTACTAGATACCAAGCCTCTGTCTTTGTGTTAACACTGCAGATTAGGTCAAGTTTTTACCCCTCTGAGCTCTTTTCCTGTAAATGACGGGTTTTGATGTGAAACAAGCAACATGTCAAAGCGAGTTGAAAGATGTAGGCATTTTATGCCATGTCACAATGACAGGCCGGTGAATATTTGGGCCATTAGGGGCTTATTAGTGAATAAATGACCAGATGGTTCAGTGATGCACGGAGATGGACAGAGCTGGCTGCTCCTAATCAGCACTGTCTGTACTTGATGTCAAATCACATGACACAGTAACCCATGGATACCAAGGAAGAGTTACCATTAGCAAGTCAATTTGATATCTGGGTGGTGTAAACAGACTTATAACCGCACTTCAGGGCTGACTCTGTTTTGAGGAAGGAAAATACAGTAGAGTATTAAAAGGCATACACACAATAAACTTGAGTTGTTCTTTGATAATTATACAGAGAATTTCTATCTTAGTTCTTCCCCTTTATTCTTGAGAAAGGATTGATGCCTCGATGCATAAAAGGGAGAGTCACAAATAAAGAAGTTCGAACTAAGAATGCATTTAAAATCTAAGTAAAAGGCATATGAAATAGTAACGCTGTGTAGAGGGGGCCATTAGTGAAAAGATGAAGGGCTAGTTTCTTACCTCGCTTTGCAGTGGTATGTGAGAGGCAAAGTTTAGACACAGAGCACAAACTATAAACACATGTTACTTGCTTTTGCACACCACACACTTACATCTTTCCTCCTTGTCTCTAGAAATGTTGATAGCCTAACAGCCACCTTGGGTTTTTCCCATAGGAACATAGAAAAGTGTTTTTTGAAGAAGAATGTACAGTTCTTTTCTCCTCATCATTTTCAGTTTTCAGACAGACAAGTATTCCTTACATTGTGAACACCCCCCACCTACTACTAAAGAAAACACTCACTCTTGAAACTTAAAGAAGAAACAGATTGGATATAAGCTCTTAACTGTGGTGCTGCACCAGAAACTAGTGGGTCTGAGGGCACAGATTCAATGCATTATCTATGATGCAAATTGTGGACAGGCATTTCCTTGCAAGAGCACCAATTAAAGCAATTTAGTCTTGAGAGAGTGAGAACTAAAAGAATTACTGTGAAATTTTTTTAATGCCTATGTTTGTATCTGCTTTCCTTGTGGCTCAGAGGGTAAAGAATCCACCTGCAGTGCAGGACACCTGGGTTCCATCTCTGGGTTGGGAAGATCCTCTGGAGACCAGAGTGGATACCCATACCAGTATTTTTGCCTGGAGAATTCCATCACCAGAGGAGCCTGGCGGGCTTGTATAGCATTTTTCATTTGCAAAACCCTTCATGAATATTGTATCTTTTATTTTCTTTTTAGCCAAGTAGTATTAGCTTATCTGATCCCTTCTGTGCATCTACTGTGTGTCTACTTTTGGACAAGATGTTGAGAACAGAGCGAGCAAGGAGTGAGATTTCTCAAAAGACTTTAATGGTTGCATTAAATAGAGGTTTTAGTCAGTACTGGGTAGGATTTGATGCTTACAAAAAGATTATATGTAATATACACGTTATATAAGCAATTTTTAAAAATTGACATCTGTGACACCACTATTCAATAGAGGAACCCAGAACATCATTAATAATGTTAAAGATATGAACATGCTCATCTCAGACCAGCACCCCCACATGCATCTGTCTATACCCTATCTCCCACAGAGGTAACAACTATCTGAATGCTGAATTTATCATTCCCTTACTATTCCTAAATAATTTAACCTCACATGGCTCTATTTCTAAACTAGATATTTTTAAATTTATTTGTTTTATTCCTTTATAAAAATGGTGTCACACTACACGTAGTCTTCTGAGAACTGCATTTTTTATCCAACAATGGGTTTAAAATTTAACCATGTTGTTTTGTGTGAATAAAGGTCATTCGCTTTCACTATTTTCTTATGTTCCATAGTGTGACTTGTCCACAATTGATGTGTCCATTCTCCTGTCTGTAGACATTTCGCTTCTTTTCAGTTTGGGGCTATTATAACTAACATTGCAAAGAACATTCTTATACATATATACTAGTGTGAAAGTGAAGCCGCTCAGTCATGTCCAACTCTTTGCGACCCCCTGGACTGTAGCCTACCAGCCTCCTCCGTCCATGGGATTCTCCAGGCAAGAATACTGGAGTGGGTTGCCATTTCCTTCTCCAGGGGATCTTCCTGACCCAGGGATCGAACTCGGATCTCCCACTTTGCAGGCAGACACTTTAACCTCTGAGCCACTAGAGAAGCCCATGTACTAGTGTAGGTATGCGCAAATTTCTCTGGATGGGGTTTCTGGATCATGGGGTAAATACTTATTCAGCTTAGCAAGATAAATGCCAACCTACTTTCCAAAGGTTTACCAATTTACACTCTATGAATAGTGTATAAGGAGCATTCCCATTATTCTATGTTCTTAGCAACCCATTATTTTCAGACTTTTAATTTTACCAATCTAGTGGATGTCCAGGGGCTTCCCCGGTAGCTCAGCTGGTAAAGAATCCACCTGCATTGCATTCCTGGGTCCAGAAGATCCCCTGGAGAAGGGAATAGGCTACCCACTTGCATCTTCTTGGCCTTCCCTGGTGGCTTATACGGTAAAGAATCTGCCTGCAACGCGGGAGACCTAGGTTTGATTCCTGGGTTGGGAAGATCCCCTAGAGGAGGGCATGACAACCCACTCCAGTATTCCTGCCTGGAGAAACCCATGGACAGAGGAGCCTGGTGGGCTACAGTTCATGGGGTCGCAAAGAGTCAGACACAACTGAGCGACTAAGCACACACAGTAGAATGTCCATTCAGCCTTAACAGCCACCCTGAGAAGCAGTGATTATGATCTATCATTTACAACTAAGGTTCAAAATTATACAGCTAGTAAGTAGTAAAGTCAGGACTTGAACTCAGTTCTCCAAAGTTCTTTCATACTCCCTCGCTGTCCCCCTCACCTTAGTCTCTGCTGATTCATGCTCCACATTTATAAGCACAGTTAGCATCCAGGAGCAGTATGGTGTTCAGTTTAGGGCTTGCCACTTGTTATTAACAGTTATGTGAGACAAGCAAATTACATAACCTCTCTGTGCCTCAGTTATCACTTCTATAAAACAGTGGTAATAATAACAGCTATTTTCTAAGACTGATATTTATATACTGCATTAGATTGCAAGGGTTAAAAAAGTTGTTTCATACATGCATACTATTAACCAGACATTTGAATAAATACACACAAATTCTAAAAAATAAAAGAAACATACACAAATTCCAACCATGCCAAGTAGAATTTAGTATATTCGCTCTCATTCAAATGCCCCCTTTCTTTTGAGTAAATGGCTTAGATAGTTCATTGACTATCTTGCACTTCCATGTTATGGCAAAATGTCTAGCAAAAATGTCCTTGTTTCATTCATGTTTAGAATTTTTCCATTTTTAAAAATTTACATTAAAGCATTGAAAGAACCTTTTAGCTCTATCACCATGGTGGCTTAATACCAGTACAATCAGTTCAAAAGTATTTTAAAACATGCATTTTGTAGGCTGGGTGATACCAAGTCCTTTTAGAGTACTAAACTGAGTCTGTATGTATATATTCCTATGTGTGACAATTTAATATTTTGTCTTCCTCATTACATTGTTCTAGTTTTAATCATAATTATATCCCCAGCCTTGATATTCAATATAAGATGTTAAATCAATAAATGAATGAATTTTTTCCAGTTTTATTGAGATATAGTTGATATACAGCACTGTTTAAGGTAAATTTAAGGTAAACAACATAATGATTTGACTTATTATATCATGAAATAACTACCAAAATAGGTCTAGTGAACATCCATCTCTCATATAGATACAACATTTAAGATATAGGAAAAAAGCATTTTTCTTGTGATGAGAATGAGAGAATTTTAAAAAGCAGATTAAGTGATGCATTTTGCTGAATTTTACGTCAGTCAAATTCTCCTGTATTAAAAGGCCTAAAATCTTTTATCTGAAGTTCTTGGACCCTTTTTTTTTTCAGAGTTTAGAATTTTTCCATTTAAAAAAATAATACTCTGTACCTGCTTCACATTATATGACATCCACAGCAGGACCTGGTACCACCCAGTAATCACATTAAAATGTCTAAGGCAAAACATAGGGTCAGCATTCAAAACAGGATTTTCAGAGCCCACAAATAGCATTTTACTGGTTTAAATGCCACCAACCGAGTTATGGAAATACTGTATTCACAGATTTTTTAAATTATAAAATTGTGGGTTAAAATTGTGAACCTATAATTTTTTTAATGTGGAAATTTGAATCTGTAACTCCTTGGTCTCTTATGTATTTTATTCATATTATGGTGCATCTTACTCATCTCCAAGAAAAACTATACTAGTTTACTATGTATTGGTGCTAATTTTAATGGCCCAGTGATTATCCTTGTGCCCTGAGGCCATAGAAATGTACAACCTATTCCTAGGAGAGGTATAGCTGAATCTTAACAGATAATAAAAACTGTTACAAAAATTAAGAACTGGGATTCTTCATTCAAGAGACTTATAAATTATTTATTTGCAATTTGTTTTGGGTTAAATTGCTAACATTTACAAAATATATATATTTTTTAATGTTAGAGGTTTGATAATATTTCTTAAAGGGTGTTCTTCTCAGAGAGGGAAATACATTGAAAGCTGATTTTGGAAATTCATACACTGTATTTAATGAAAACCTAAATAGAAAAATGAAAGTTGTAAATAGAAAAAGCTCAGTTGTTTTTAAGACCGTCAGTAGGTCTAGACTTTGAGGGCTCCTCTATGATGGCTCTCAGGCACGAGCAGGTATAGTGCTATGGAAGTCAGACAATCAAGGCATTCACTCCAGTCTTTCAGTACATTTAAATTTAAATGAGCCAAATGTCTAACCTTATACTCCCAAGCTCCTTTGCGTGTGCTTACGCACAAACACAGCCCTGCCCTCTCTGATCCTGTCACGCCGGGAGCTGCCAGGGCCAAGACAGTGTCATTTTTTTTTTTCATCTTTAGATGTAACTTGTGACTCATGACATCTTTTACTTGACTGTGGTGACCTGCACATGGTGACATGTGCTGCCTCAGAGGTCATATTGTGCCTTGAAAATCATGGCTTCAACATTCATGAACCCTATGCTGCAGGAAAGTTATTTCACTTCTCTGTGTCTCAGTTTACCCATCTGTAAAATTGGGTAATAACAAAGCCTAATCCTTGTGGGTTTGTGAGGATTAAATTCTGTTTGGTATGTGTTTGACTCACAGTAAGGGATCTTTTCTTGTACACTTGTACACTATTATTCCAAACTTAAGCTAATTTTGAGGACCAGGCACCTCCCTAGGTCTTGGCAGTCATCTTGATGGTAAGCAGTAGCTTGTAGGAGAACTGTACTGCCAGGCACTATGCTCCCAATACAGCTGACACTTCCCAGCACCTTAGTTTTATTGCTGATATTATTTAACACTTAAGGCTGAACCAATGGGTTAACTGGTGTTATGAAATTCTTTCCTTTGAATAATAATTCCTGCATTGTAAGTATCCTCAACTTACAAACAGATTGAGTCCCCAAAGTTTATTTGTATGTGACTTGTTTCCAGTTTGAAACACATTTTTCCATGGAGGCGATATTTTAAAAGCAGTTAGCTGGCCAGGCTGACACAAAAGCTGGTGAAGTGGATATCCATCCCCTGGGCAGGAGGGGCTCACACAAATGAAACAGCTCACTTAAGACCAGGACCCATCTGCCCAGAGGCTTCAGCAGGTGATGGAGTGGGGGTGAGTTGGTGACTGAATCTTGGCATGATCTTCAACTAAGAGAGGAAGAAATTAGAAGTTAGGGGGAGGTTTGGTGGGTTCCAGCATCTAGTCACCATCTCAGATGGGAGAGGTATGAGCTATGAAAGACACTGCCACCATCAGGATGATTAGAAACTTCTGGAACTTTGGTAACTTCGCTATGTTTTATTGTTCTGTACCAGTTTCCTCAGTGACTAGTTGGAAGTTGCTTAAAATCAAATTCTCTTGGAAGCCCCCAAAGCAGAAGGATGGGTAGGGGATTATGCTCCACTCTAAAGCTAACAGAAGGCTCAACTGGAGTGGTGGGAGTCGGGGAGATGGAGAGAACCCAAAAGCATAACATGGGAGGTGTCCATTATAAAGAGGAAGAGAAAGCAGTCTGCATGAACGTGTCACCAATCTGCCAAACGTGGTGTTCAAGAGAAAATACACACACTTCCATGAGGGATGGACCACATCTCCCTTTGTTGGTAACTTAAGAAGACAAATGGATGAGGTCACTTGAGACTCTCATCAGTTATGTTAAGTATTCATGTCTGCAGAAGAGTCTTACTTTGGTTCTTGCCTTTAACTGTGTATTTGAATCACCTGGGACATTTTTTAATGTCCCCATTAAAACCCCTGTCCCCATGCCCATGCTGTACCTCAAACCGATTACTTTAGAATCCAGGGCATCAGAAGTTTTAAAACTCTCCAGGTGATTCCAGTGAGCACCATATTTGAAAACCACTTTAAATATCAACCACTCCCAGGTGTCCTAAATTGAGGAATAAGATGGTGTGGCCTCCACAGAGCTCTGGAACACTTCAAACTTGAAGCCTCTTACCCAAATTTCCATTTATAATTAAATGCCCCCTCCTCCAAAAAATTTGAGAATAGATTTCGTGAAGCTAAATTTTATAATTTCACGTTATGAAATCACGTTATGATTCCATTTGCTAAGAAAGTAAAAATAATTTCAACCACAGTGTTCATTAAATATGATAGCAAAATTTTTCAAACATTTTATGTGCAAACTCAACATCCTAGAGATTAATTTGTCCCCACCATGTGCCAGGCACCGTGCTGGATGCTGGGGATAAAACAAATACAAATACAGGGACAGTCCCTGCCAAATGGTAAATTAGTGACCATCACAAGAGTCAGCAGGGACAGCACTAGATGGAGACTGAGCCTGACTACCGAGGCCCACCAAGAAGCAAGGAGTTACACCCGTGACGACTGGGTCTCCTGTTTTAAGTTATTATTTCTCCTGAATCACAAATATTGGTCCCATGAATGGAGTATTGCTCAATAGGTGTAGCAGTATCTTGATGGCTGAATTATATTTATTAATGAATGACTTTCCATTTCCAGAGGTTTCATTAGTTGTCCTTCTGTTATGTACACCTTTTATATTACACATAGGCATACTGGCCAGAGAGATGACTTGGTGTGGACTCCACTGCGCACATGGCTACTTGCTCACCACCACCCCTAGAACAATCCCCTCTATTACCTGTTGTCTCATTAAATTACTCCAAATTAGTCCTCTGTTGATCTGCATTTTTAGGAGGGAGGACCGGTGGCTACTGCCTTCAGGAAAATCTGGTGTGATTAGTGTGTCTGCATCAAATCTCTTGTTTCCCAATTGCTTGAGGGGCTTAGGAACTGAGTGTCTTACATTATTGTAAGTATGTCGTCTCTTTCTACTTTGACAAGGTTAGAATCTCTGGTGTCTATCAGCACAATCCCCAAGCTTCCTGAAACTTGTGTCATTAACCATGCAGTGGGGTCTGACTGCAGAAAATTCAGAGCACATTAAGCAGGCAAAAGCAGCCCAGGTCTTGAAAAATCTCCACATAGAAAACCAGTGGCTCTAAAAGATACTGTTCACGTGTCTGACGTCCCATGCCCCTCTGCTATGCATTGCTGTAGAGGATTCTAGCCACATGACACATACTCCCCTTTCTCCCAGTCCCTTCCTCACAAAGGGCTCCACATATAAGTTATTAATATGATCAATCCTGATGCTGCTGGGAACCACAGATTTCTGCAAAGATTTGTTCCTCCTTCAAGAACTGCATGAAAGGAGTAAGTATGCATACACAGGTAGCAAGTGAAACAAGCAACTGTCAGATAATCAGTCATATTTTTATAGTCTCAAAGCTCTTTGCAAGTATTTGCTCATTTAGAAAACAATCTCTATTACAATACGTGTAAATCCATGGCTGATTCATATCCATGTATGACAAAACCCACTGAAATGTTGTGAAGTGATTGGCCTCCAACTAATTAAAAAAAAAAAGAAAACAATCTCATGGGCTAAGGGAAGCTAGGAAGGAAACAGTCCTTCAGTACAAAATATGGGGCTTTTCTGATCTATACACACAAGTACCAGCATCCTGGCTTTAAACCAGGTCTAAACAATTCAGTATTGCTTCACAGTTGTTAAAGGGATTTAACTGGTAACAGTGTAAGGGCCACAAAACCACTAGCTGGGAAACAACATGTGCAGCCTTTCAAACAAACTCTCCACAGTGGTGGGGGTCTACGGCTGTTTGCTCTCAGGGCCATTCTTGACCCTCCCCTGCTCTGCTCTTTACCACAGGGAATTGTAGGAACTACACTTCTGTGGTTCTCACACCATCCAGTTTGGGGGGATGTCTGTCTAGAGGCTGGCATTGGCAGAGGGGAGAAGTCAAGATGTTGCTCTTCCTCAAGATGTTTCAGGTGGCATCTCCTTAGCACACATCTTCTCCACGGCACCATAGCGTGCCAGACTTTCCCTCGCCAGTCCCAGCTCCTCTGGGCAGGCCCACGGTGGCTCAGATCCACCTGGTGGCCCCAGATCCCATGCTGCTCCAGGGATACCAGCTACCTGCCTTGTCCCACAATCCTAGGAGAATGAATACTCTCCTGTGCTTATGCATCTCTGGGTTGACTGTGTTGGGCCTCTCGTTGGTTCTGTCACCTAGGTAACAATTTCCTTGTGAGAGACTTCTTGTTTTGACATACCTGGAGTAGTTCCTGTTTCATTGGTGTTTTTATAGTTTATGGTTGTAACTCAATCATGTTATCTATGGTAAATCTCTATCTACATTAAAAATGGAAAAGAATTGCTGATACGGGCTGCGTTGTGTCTCCCCCACAAATCCATATGCTGAAGTTCTAACCCCAAGTCAGAATGACTGTTAGTGGAGATAGTGCCTCTAAAGAGGTAATTAAAGTAAACTGAGGTTGTTTGGGTGGATTGTAATCTCATTCTGAGGTGTACTTTTAAGCAGTGGTTAGGACATAGACGCAGAGGGCAGATGGCCATCTACAGACCATCTACAAGCCAAGGAGAGAGGCCTCAGAAGAATCCAGATCTGATGACACCTTGATCTTAGACTTCTGGCTCCTAGAACTATTAAGAAATAAACTTCTATTACTTAAGCCACTCAGACAGTGGCTTACAGATACTAGCAAAGGAATACAATTGCTTGTCTCTGAAATTTGGGGTGAACTAGTTAACTCTAAGCCCCAGTGTCCTCATCTGTAAAATGATGATAATTACTATACCCAGATTATTAAGAAAATTAACTGAAAGAAGCTTATTATAGCACCTGCTGCAGTGCTTGATAAATGATGGGTATCACTGGGAATATTCATGTGTAACTAAAAATGTGCTTATAATGTTAACTCTGGAGCCCACCTCACTGGGTATTAAAAAGGTCTTTAGATTGGGCCAACTGGCAAACATAACCATTCAGGCTTTCCCCTAGATTCTCCTCTGGTCACTTCTTGTTTTCAGCTGCTATAATAATTGCAAAGAGATCTTTAGCTCTATCATCAAATTTCCATCTTTAAAATACAAACATTATACCTCGACTACAAATTCAATATTTTTTTTTAATCTTGCTCCTGCCCTTTCCCATTTCTGTTCCTTGTTGCTTCTGATAAATCCATTCAAGAAAGGAATTGCAGTTTGACTCCTCTGGAATGTCCACTGGATTTGTTTTGAATCAGCCAGAAAAAGCTTTCCCACTAGCTGCTGCCTAGAAGATTTTGCCCCAGGACTCAAATGCAGATCCTCTAGCACTGTTACCTACAAATATTCACACCATGGATATAAAAGAAACCACCTGCCTGAACCCTCTGCACCCGCAGCTGTGCTCAGCCAATTCTCTGGACAGCAGTTTATCTATGTGGCCAGCTGTAGCCTCCCTATTCTGCTGCTTTTTTACTCAGATCTCTCCTTCTGCAATGATATATCTAATAACTTGGGCCACTCAGTTTCCTTTTCTACCCTGGATTCATGAGTCCCAGTATGGTGCAAAAGATTAATTGCTACCTTTTTATGGGGATATTTGTATTGTAGCAAGCCACTTAGATTTCAGCTAACGTAATAAAGCTCAAACTGTAATCCGGGCACTAAGTGATAGGGAAGATATTTTGGTGGTGGTGGTGTTTAGTTGGTCAGTCATGTCCAACTGTTTTCGACCCCATGAACTGTAGCCCACCAAGCTCCTCTGTCCAGGGGATTTCCCAGGCAAGAATACTGGAGTGGGTTGCCATTTCCTTCTCCAGGGGATCTTCCTGACCCTTGGGTCGAACCCACGTCTTCTGCATTGGCAGGTGCATTCTTTACTGCTGAGCCACCAGGGAAGTCCCAGGGAGGATATTTGGGGCACCACTAAATAGAAATGTTACTTTTAAATCAAATGATGAAAAAAATCATCATTAAAAATCTAAAGAGAGATGCTTGCTTTTTCTTAGCTAAAGTTTTAGGAGAATGAGATAAAAGCAGGCAATCCCTTGTAAAGAGGTATTTTTGATAAACGCCTTTGCTTCCACTGGGCTACAGTGGCTCAGATGGTAAAGAATCTGCCTGTAGTGCAAGAGACCCGGGTTTGATTCCTGGATTGGGAGGATCCTCTAGAGAAGGGAATGGCAACCCACTCCAGTATTCTTACCTGGAAAATTCCATGGACAAAGGAGTCTGGTGGGCTACAGTTCATGGAGTCTCAAAGAGTGGGATACAGCTGAGTAACTAACACTTTCACTTTTCCCCTTCCACTAATAAACCCAAGCTTGTATCTTCCATATGCATGTACATAATGTCTACAGTCATCAAGTTATTGTTAAATGTTTTCTGAGTGATTGATACTGTATGTCGAACTCCTCAGGGAAAGAAAAGGAAAAAGGAAAGTGGAATAAAACCAAAGATGTCTAAAGCATTTTGATCTTCTCTATTTTAAAAGCAGAACTTTATCATCTTGTGATTTTTAACCTTCCAGTGGTTAGTTGCCATATGGTACTAATTCTGCCCATGAAATGTGAAAATAAATGTCAATTCTTGAATCACAATTGTTAACCTTATAGCTACACAGATTATAATCGTTTTTTCTGTGCATCAGTCTCTGTTTGAAGGACCAGATAGCTTCTGCTAAATATTTAGCCTTCTATTAAATAATTTGCCTATTCCTGGGAAAAAGGTTCCAGAATTTTGTTTCCATGTTGTTTTCTCTACTTCTCCACTGGTACTGGACAGATTTCGTTGTGCTCCTTCCATCTTGGTATGACTACAGAATTACCTAAGAGCTGGAGGTACCTTATAAGAATCCCTGTCTGGTTAGAACTCTTTGCCATTGGATCCCAGGCTGAATTCCATATCCAGATTATTTTTAAAGTAATATTCAAGAATAATAGAGTTGCTAAGCAAACTCACTTGATAAAATAATAAAGAAAATTATAAATCTTCTTGTACAGGTCTGGGGAGAATCACATTCCCAAAGATGATTTCATTTAAAACGTACATTTCAAACATGCATATTGCCAATAAGATGTCAACTTTCAATAGGTTATTGTTTTGTGTAATTTTTTTATTTTTAATTGGCATATGGTTTTCCATAGCCTAAAGGAAAGTTTTATCTTACTTTTCATGAAGCAAAACAAAATGTCATTCTTTGGTTGCAGTTGTCCACCCCCCGTCACCTCTTTCTCTCCCCCAGCCCGTCCTCTCTCTCCCTTTTTCTCTGATCTACCATGGATGTAGTTTGGTTTGTTAGCCACAATTGAGCAGTCTTAAAAATACAAAATATGAGCTCTAAAGAAAATATTAAATTTGAGAAAGTAACACATTTGCTTAGTTAAAAGGACAAAGGATGAAGAAAAAACACCCAATGTTGCTGCTTCCAGTATTCCTGAAAGTTCATCAAACCACGAGTAATCATTAGTTAAATCCATTTCACCTGTAACCTGCCTTCACTAATCAAGGTTATTTCAGTTTTTGCTACAAAAGGGTTGCATGCACTTCAAGTGGCGTGGAGCCTGAGCAATAAGATGTTTGCCCCAGTTGTTTTACAAGTATTCAGAGTCAACTATGTAGCCTAGTTTGAGCTGAGCTGGTTAAGACTGGATGGGACCACCGACCCTCCAACTGGGCATATGCCTAAATGTCCCCTTGATGACCTTTCAACATCAGAGGGCGAGAAACTCCACCACCAGATCCTGCTAAGCACTTTCAGGTGTAGCTTAGTTACACCTGCTCAGAGCAACGATTACTGTACCTTCTTCCCGTCACCTTCCCTGCGATTCCCACACCCCCTACACCCCAGACCTTTATTCTGCTTCTTTATTCTTTATTCCATAAATAATCCAAGCCCCTTCCTTAGGGCAGGCAGATATGAGACTTGTTCTACTGCCTTCTGGCTTGGTTTGCCTTGTGAATAAACCTCAGCATCTCAGCAGGTAGGGCAAAATGAACCTGGTTCAATAACATTAACACATAGCTCATAATTTTAATAACTCATACAAGAACATTGATTGCCTCTTGGCCTATAGTCATGGTCATTCATTGAATAGCAGTATGGCCTTGTTATAAAGACTCACTCAGTAATTCATTATCAATTCAGTCATCAACATGTTATAAAATAAATAAAATAGAAATATAATACCATAGACTTGTGAGGTGTCAGGAGATATCACTGGCTTCTAATATTAGACAGACACTGATCTAGCATGAAATTAAAAGACACTTAACTCCTTGGAAGGAAAGTTATGACCAACCTAGACAGCATATTAAAAAGCAGAGTCATTACTTTGTCAGCAAAGGTCCGTCTAGTCAACATTATAGTAGTCATGTATGTAGTCATGTATGTAGTCAAGTCGGTAGTCATGTATGGATGTGAGAGTTGGACTATAAAGAAAGCTGAGCGCAGAAGAATTGATGCTTTTGAACTGTGGTGTTGGAGAAGACTCTTGAGAGTCTCTTGGACTGCAAGGAGATCCAACCAGTCCATCCTAAAGGAAATCAGTCCTGGGTGTTCATTGAAAGGACTGATGCTGAAGCTGAAACTCCAATATTTTGGCCACCTGATGCAAAGAGCTGACTCACTGGAAAAGACCCTGATGTTGGGAAAGATTGAAGGCAGGAGGAGAAGGGGACGACAGAGGATGATATTGTTGGATGGCATCACCGACTCAATGGGCATGAGTTTGGGTAAACTCCGGGAGTTGGTGATGGACAGGGAGGCCTGGCGTGCTGCTGTTCATGGGGTTGCAAAGAGTCGGACACAACAGAGCGACTGAACTGAACTGATCTAGCTTCATTGTTTTCTAATATTCCATTTAAATATCATAACAACCCTTGAGATATGTGCCACTGTCCTAATTTTAAAGATGAGAAAGTGAAGTTCAGAAAATCAAAATAAATCAATGCCTAAGGCTAGCCTCCTTACTTACAGTCTGGTAGTAGACCGCCTTTCATCTGCTCCCTGGCTTAAAATTTTTTAGTAGATTCTCCTGACCTTTAGAACAAAGTCTGGACTAACTGAGGAGGAGCTAAGATGGCGGAGGAATAGGACGAGAAGACCACTTCCTCCCCTACAAATTCATCGATAGAACAAAGTCTGTGCTTACTACCAAGTGTTTCAAGGTCCTTCATGATCTGGCCCCAGGTACCTTCTCAGACGGCAGACCTTACCACCCCCAACCTCTAACTC
The DNA here is from genome assembly GCF_033118175.1 of Dama dama. Lineage (NCBI taxonomy): Eukaryota > Metazoa > Chordata > Mammalia > Artiodactyla > Cervidae > Dama > Dama dama. The sequence continues at coordinate 24,562,532 of NC_083713.1, forward strand.
TCTCAGCCATACTAAACTTCTTTCCGTCCGTGAATATACTGTGCTTACTTTTTCCCCTGGGATTGTGCTTATGCTTTTCTGTGCCTAGACCACCCTGGAACACGCTTCCCCTGCCCTCCCCCACGCCCTGGTTAAGTCTTACTTGTCCTTCAGATCTAAACTTAGGTATCGCTTCCTCCAGGAAACCTTCTCTGACTTGTTAGGTGACCCCCTGTTAGAGCCTATGGCCCTCCGCCATGTCACACACACTGTCTGTTTACGTCTGAGTCCTTCCCTTGCTGGTAAATTCTAGGAAGGCAGAAACTGAGAGTGTTAGGTTCTCATGATATCTATGCCAGTGGTGTGTATAGAATAGAGAATAAGTGTTTGTCAAAGAACTGGATGATTAAGAGAATGATACTTGTATTTGGAAAACTTTGTTTTAATGACAGCATAGTAACAATTCTGTGGCAACTGCTTCTGAAAATACACCATTTAGGACGGCATCTGGCGGCATGTTAGGGGATGTTCAAAGCTAAGGCACAGTATGGCTTTCTGAACCACCCATTTTACTTGATGATAAGTAGTTTAAAATATTAATTTTAATAAAGTACAAATATGTTATACAGACTAATACACAGTGCATAGGAAGCTTTATGATATCAAGGTTGTAATCATTTGGAGGCAGGTTTTAAGATGGGTAAAGTCAAACTTCTTAGACTCCAAAGGAAACTATGTGCTTTGAGGAATATTTGAAGGTAACAGTTCAGCATCAGATAAAAGTATTTAAAAGAAGTCCATATAACCAGTCATCAGGAAAACTACAGAAAGAATTCCTAATTTGTGCAAAAGACAAGAATCTTTCCTTCTAGTGTAAAGATTATACAGATATCCAGCAAAAAAGCTGAATGAACAGAGATTGTTTCTATCTGGTTAGGTTTATCACAAGTGCAACCTATGCAAAGCTTTTTTTTTTTCTTTTGGCAAAGCTTTTTTAGTTTGTTTTCAAAATAGGATTATATTAGTTGTTTCAGATTTCCACTAGTCCATACCTGGTACAAAAAAATTAGATAATACATTCCTGTGCAAAGTGAAATTTCCTCAGATCTAGCTTCATACAAAGTTTTTCAAATGTCTTATACTATTAATGGGATCACACTCTGACTATTCTGTGACTTTTCCCCCATATATAATACATATACATATTATGTATATATATATGTATAATATCATGGGCCTCTTTTCATGAAAATACAATAGATTTTGTTTATCCTTTTAAACCATTGCATAGTATTATACTGTCTGGGTGTAGTTTAGTGAATTTAACCAGTTCTCTATTGATGGACGGTTGCTTTGATGCATTATTTGTAATTGCAAACATTTAATAATTAGTTTTAAACTCACTTTATCAAAAGATTTACCATGAAACAGATTAGGCCTCCATCCTGAAGTTCTGGTACACCAGTGAACACTGAACAGTGTATTAGGGAACTTTCAAAGCCATAGGCACAGTGTGTCTTCCTGGACCATCCATTTTATTCAATGATAAATAATTTAGAATATTAATATCACTTCTTAAAAATTCAGTTGTATCTAGAGGAATACAAGAAGTATACAGAACTTTATGGCAAAAAAAAAGACTTCAAAGACATTCCTCATTTCACATTAGGGGTTCAAGCCCCCAAAGATAAGTTGTCTTTCTTCGGCCACAATGGATAGTTCAGTGGAAAAATTTGAAAAGTGCTTGTTTAAGATCTTTAAATCTTTCAAATGCCTGAGAGAGTTCCATACAAACTGGGGACTAATTATAATGGCTGAACTATGCTCTTAAAATAGAAATCAGCCAAGAACTCTCAAGATGGACTCCTCAAAGTTAATATGAGGACACGGAGGAAAGGAGTGGGCAGGAGAGCAGGATGAGCCTTTCTCAGTTAGCCTAATAGCTGGATCAAGTCCAGGTACAAAAATTGGCTTGTGTGACAACTCAGACCAGAGTAATTCTCTATGCTCACAATGGGAAACATAAGGTTATCTCTACTGTGGGTTTTTGTGCTTCTTTTAAAAGGAAGTCTCATTTTTGTGAGGTTAATAGACTTTTCAAGTAGTGCATTCTTAACTAGAAAGTCAAAGTTCAATCATAGCCTATTCATTTATCTTATTTTACTTGAATAGGAAACTTAAAAGCCCTAATGAGAGAACACTTGAAAAGACAGGTAAGCTCTTGTTAATAATTCAAGCAAGTGAGAGGATTTACCCAAGCGTCCTTTCTTGCTTGATTTCTTCTGGTGCTTTTAGATCAACGGTACAATTTAGTAGAGTTTCCCATCTTCCTAAGCACCTTCCATTCGGCATATGCCAAAAATAGTTGTTTGTTACCATGCATGGATATTTTTATTCTCCACACTAAGCCTACAGAGCAAAGGTGAATTATGATTAAAAAGGAATTGTTTTGCCTGTCAGAACACTTTACATAAAACAGCCTTTGAGTTCTGAAGGATTTTAAGACTGAGCTCTAAAATCCTACAACATGCATCTAAAATAATCTTTTACCTAAAAGCAAAAGTACTGGCCGACTGACCTCCAGCTTTTACTACTTAAAAATATCCCTTAGTGCATAACAGTATTCATTGTAGGTGCATTTATTTCCAACTGTGTTCATTTTTAAATCATCACTCTAGGTCAGGTAAGTGGATTCAATAAAAATGAACATGCTATTCATTATATTCTGTGAACTTGCATAGCTGAACACAAGAATATTCAGTATAATTAGGCTGTCTAATATTTGCTTGAAATGTGTGTCATACATTATCATATGCTAATTGTGCATAATTAATGTTAACTATTCATGGGCACAAGATCAGTTAATGAGTTTTAAAGTAAAACTCATATACCAAAAAAGATGAAAAAAACCTCCCCATACAAATGTAAGAACAAACCTTTTATTCTCTAAGGCATGTTAAAAAGATTATAAATGAATTGACCATTTTGATATTAGGATGTATACAGTAAGTAACACATGTAAAAATGCAGTCGTTTTAGGTCCCCTGGGGAAAACAGCAGTAATTCTTCCTCATGTGAGAAGCATGGAAAGAATGCCATCAAAAGAGGCTCAATCAATGTATTATCTTCAAAGCAAACAAGGGAGCTATATGTGAGGGCTGTGGATGGATATTATAGATGAGGGATTCTGTTGTCATAACCACTTGGAAAATCCGGCAGGATGCACATCCAATTCATAAAATAAATAGTCAACTTATTATCAGGTTTAGCTCAAATTTTGGTGAGGTTGGCAAAATTTGTCACCATGGAAATGTACTGTGAACTCAAAGAAAAAGGCTCGTTTTCTTTAAGAGGCAGCTCTCCCCAGAATTGAATAGAAAACAGGGAGTTAAGTGCCTCATCCCCCAACTTTCATTAACCCTCAGACTAACAGGAAGGCTGTATACATTACCATCTCTGTGTCTCTTTTCCCCTTGAAAGTACTGAAGCGAAGCCAGAATAAGTATCTTGCTTAACGTGAATACACCGTTCAGCCAGGGACTGCTAAGAAAACCCTACACTTCTAGCTCTCTGCTAGTCCAATGTGTCTCCTAGCTCGCTCGCTCTAGGCACCCAATTTCAGATAATCTATGCACTCCTTTACTTTATCTATTAGCTCAACCATATGTTGCTGGGTTTCTTTCTTTTTTTCCTTTTTAAGAATCTTGTAAGACTCCCTTTTCCCTGCTAAAGTTGTCATTAATACTCTTAACCTGATAATTCTAGCTCTTGATCTTCCAGAACAGGGTTGCTCTTTCCAGGTGTGGTCATGTGGATTGCTTTGGTCTATCTGGAAAAGTCAAAGAGCAAACTCTTTAAAAAGCTGAGTGTGATCTGCCACGCTGCTCAGATGATCATTAGAAATGGACACCAAATGAAGGGGCTGGGGAATCCTCCATCAGCCAGGATTCCTGAGTAATTGCAAGGAACCTTTCTGCTGAACCTCAATGGACATGTGTGAGCAGGAGATAAATGTTGTGTTAGTTCACTTGACATTTGGGGGTTCCTTGTTACTGCAGCATAATCCAACATATCCTGAATGATACATGTACAAAACTAAAGCTAAGCTTCTTTCACTTGACACTGCCTGTGCTGTTTCTCTTGCCTGGATTCCTCCAAGCAATTGTAGGGTTAGCTAGGTAGAGGGGGTGGGCAGGTAACAGGTATCAGAGGGCTCAGAAGGTCTTATTTCATACTGGTTTCACTTTCATATGGGCCCTTAAGCTTGGACATTTATCTCATCTTCAAATAAGTCAACACATAGAATCACAGGGATAACTGATGAGAATCAAAGATGATATTTATACACCTTTTTAAACCAGATGACTCCTATAGATAGACTAGACATAAGCATATTTTACAACCTAACAGTTATTCCCATGACTACAATTTTATTATGTTGCATTTTCTATGCAGAAGGCATGCAAAGTAAACATTAAAATATACCTCAATTTTTGTAGCCTTGCTTTGAAATTTCCTATTTTCTTTCTTTTTCTCTCATTATATGCTAGCATCCTCTAAAAAAATAGTAAAGGTCAGGGCTTCTCTGATCAGTGAAAATCTTTGGAAGAGCATCCCTTACCTCTTTGCCAGTGAAAATTTCATTATCCTGGAAAAGGCACAAATGCGTAAGTTCAAGTGGCCCCTCCTCTGTGAAGCCTCCCTTAACATATATTACTCTTCCTTTTTGATCCATCAGCATTTTATTTGTAACTCTGCCTTTTATGACATTCAGCCTGTCATTACAGATGAATGGTATTTACATGTCTACACCCCCCCAATCAGGTTGCTCTAAGTGGTTGACAGTATCCTGCTTATATCTGCATCCCTCATGGATCCTAGAACAGTGTCTGGACAGTGGAAAGCAATATAAGTTGAACTTAATTGAGGATATTACAGACACCTAATAGTTACAAAGATTGGAAAAACTGGTAAGACAGAAAACCTTTTCTAGGTAATAGACTCCATTCTCATTGCAACCAGGTGCAAATTTTGTGTATATATTATACATAGCTGGTCTCTTCCAAAGAACAGAGAGGTAGAATCCTAAAGAAAAACGTAATGGCATGAGCTATAGTCTGATTTTATAGGCAAGTTCAAAATCCTTTATCTAAAACCTTGGATCAGATGTGTTGGGAATTTAAAAATTATCTAGAGTTTAGAAACATAATGTGGTGCATAAATGTATGTAACATCCCCAAAACATTAATATTTCTGCAGAGAAATACACAAATATTCACAAAAAGTGGAAGAAATACAGATATAAGTAGACTTGTGTTGGTTTGGGTCAGGTTTTGCTGCTGAATAAGTTTCCAAAAATTTAAGATTTTGGAGTTTTAAGGATTGTAGATGAGTTATTATTAAAACTTTATTACTAATGTTTATCTAGTACACTGAGAAATCCTGATGATTGTGGGAGATAATCTTTACCCAGTCCATCTTTATCAAATTTTAATTTCAAATTTTTTATTGCCAAAATACTCTACAATTTTTAAACAATAAGAAATGATATTTAAAAGATCCCATTGTTAAAGATTTTTTAATTAGAAGTTTAAACTCTTTTTAAAAAAGGGTCTCACTAACAAAATATTGATATATGGACTAGATCCAAATAAGAATGTCTTGTGTGGAATGTTATAGTCCTTTTTCAGGCATATATTAGTTAAGCACTAAAAGACACTGGTTATAGGTTTAGGTCCTGTAAAAACATATCCTGGGAGTAATATAAAATGTTTCCTCTGGGTACCAAGCAAATTCTTTCAGTGAGTGTGCAAGGCTTCCCTGGGTCACTGGAGGAGAGCTGTGTGACAGGGCATCTGAGATGGTGTGCATGCGCATGCGCGCACACACACACACACACACACACACACACACACACACAAATTTGCAAGTGGTTTGCCATAAAGGTAAATTTAACAAGAAAAAAAATCTGAGTGGTACAGATGAAATGTTCTGTACAAACCTATTTCAAAGACACACCATACTGACCATATTCTCTTCAGTTTATCTCAACCAGGACAACTAGTGTTGACTTCATCGTGTTCTGCAGGCAAAGGGCATGAGTAGTGTCACTAACAAACTCACTCACATGTGGGGAGGAGCAGGAGTGGAATAACACAGAATCTAACGTGATATGGTCTAACCTCTTCTTTTGTGCTTAGTCTAGTTTTGCTCGGTATGTAACAGAGGCCTTGTACCTATACACGGTGGATTAGAGTTCCCAGTGCAGAACCACTGTGCCCAACACCCCAGTTTGGCCATCTGTGTACAGAAATGCTGCATCCGGCCCTTCTATCTGGAGCCCTGTGAGCAGCACCGCTGTGCCTGACCCAAAAGAACCCCGCGCCTTTCCTGCAGAAGAGATCCTGTAAATCAGCCCCAACTACTTGGGGAGAGCATGTGCTCTGGAGCTCACACTCCTCTCTTCTTAGATCAAGGAATCAAGCTTTCCTTTGCTTCTGAACCAAACTATGTCTCTTTCCATCTCAAACACTTGTTGGGGGCCAAATGGGCAGGTTGTGTAGCAGTAGTGCCAAAAAGAATGCCTGAAAGGTTTTCAAAATTTTCAAAAACATCTCAGGTAGCTTTTCATTCCTGTTCGGCCAGAAGTCCCAGGCTTGGGGAACCAAGCTAATTAGTAGGACTTCTTGATGAAAGTCCTAGTCTGGTGGCTTTTCAAAGTTCTCAAGGCATGAATCCGTGGGGCCAGGGTTCTGAAGTAAATGTAGCAAATGCAGGCTGTTCTCTTTGGGAACCTCTGCAAATGTCCAAATCAGCTCTGGGGGAATAAGGGTGAAACCCTTGGCAGGCAACATTTTTGAATGTATAATTTCCCAAAAAAAGATATACATCTACTGTATAACTGTAACCAAAAGATCAGGTGTACAATAATAGACTTTGCTACCAATGAGTTCTGAGCACCTTGAAGATGAAAAATCCAGACCTTTTCAGAAGTTTGATGATTTTACTCATTAAACTTAACTTCCAATGTTCTTTTATACCAGAAAACTTAGAAGTCTTCTTGGGATGAGGGTCAGTCTAATCTAAGTCCTGGAAGCAAGGAAGCTGGGGTGGGTAGAAGGAAACAGATTCTGGGAGGGAAGGCCCTGCATGCAAACGTACTTTTTCAGCTGTTTCATTTGGGAACTGTTGGAGGTTTAGTTGCTAAGTTGTGTCCCACTCTTGGACGGTAGCTCCCGCAGGCTCCTCTGTCCATAGGATTTCCCATCAAGAATACTAGAGTGGGTTGCCATATCCTTCTCCAGGAGATCCTCCCAACCCAGGAATAGAACCCACGTCTCCTGCAGTATAAGCATCCTCTTTAGTATTTGGCTAATGACCCAGCTGCTCTGAGACTTGACTGAACCGTACATCCCCACCAGCTGTAGTCCAAGACAAAGACTGGAGGGCCCCACACCGAGGCCCCTGCTGTGGGTCAGCACTCCTGGCAGGAGCAGGGGGCACTCATAGCTGCCTTTGCTGGGGGCAGCATGAGGCTCTTGTTTTCAAAGGGCGAGAGCTGGGTCTGGTGTTTACAGCAGAATCTTTCAGTCTTTCTTTGCCCTGAGAACCAGCAGGGAACACCACACCTTTGTCTTTCCCAACTTCTGAAATAAGGGACCAGGTTGACAAGTTCAGTCAAGGTGAAGTGAAAAGTAGGGGGCAGTCAGGGTTGGTGTTTGGCACAGGCTCCAGCCCTGAATCTGCTTTGGGCGTGAGCCTTTCCCATTTGCGCCTAAGTTTATTGTTCAGGTGCAGACGATGCAGGTTTAACCAGGTGAGGGGGTCCGGAGGCTCTCCCAGCCCATCCTCCACCCTTTCTGAGTTGCTCCCTCTATCCCCAGAACTGCCTGAACCCTGGGTGGTAATGGTCTGCCGGCAGTTATAGTTGTTGATCTTATAATTGAAATTTAAAAGGGGCTCACAGCTGTCAGGAACGGATTTAACAGGGTGTCTCTGTTCCAATATTGCATGCGGCTGCCACTTTGTAATTGTGCGGTGTGTTTACGGGCGTCACAAAGAAGGGGGAAGGAAGGAAGCAAATAAAGAAACCCCTCGGAACTGTTTGTAGGGTTTGAGCCCCCAGGGCAGGAAGATATGTTGGCCAACAGTCTAAAATAACACTGCTAAACCAGCAGGATCTGTGGTTTGGGAGACTGGGATAAACAACATTATAGTTTTTGCGCCTACTTGATAATTCAAATTTTGAGGATGGTATTTGAATGTCCTTCACTACTATTATGCATAAGGCTGTCCTCTGTGATGTCTTCACTGGAGACTAATCCTCATGTAAAAACTGTCCTCTGCTTAAAGCATTGTTTTTCCTCTGATTTCTATGAGATTTGCCACTAACGATGCCATGTCCTTGGCTACCTTTTACTTGTATTTCTAAGGTAATTCTTTGCTCTATATTTTTACTTCTAACCTTTCTCTGTCACTTTGCCTGGATTTACAGTTAAATGGGAGGAAGGGAGCTTAGCCTCTCCGCAAGGTCTTAAGTAGTAAGTTTGAGCCCACTGATCTCATCTTGTTTCATGCTTTCTGGGTTTTATTCATTCCTGCTGTTTTACTGGTCCTCTCTCTTTTGCTCACTTCATGCAGTAGTTTCCTTTTCTCTCTTAACTCTAGCATTTTGCTATAATTATGCTATAATTTAACCTCGATAGCCAGAGATTAAAGTGTGGATTTTGAAATCCTTACTCCCTGTGATCACTGTTTAAAAGACACGTGAATTTATTTCGGCCTCAGTCATCGTCTTTATTTATTCCTACTCCTCTGTGGCTCAAGTTGGTCCATTCTTTAATTTTTAACCTGCTGTGTTTAGAGGGGATGATGGGAGTGCTTCCAGGCAGAAAGAAGTGTTCCAATCCCGGGTACTACTCACCAACTGTGTCTCTGAACAAGTCAGCTAACATCTCTTTCATTCTCATTTCTTCCTGTGTAAAGTGAAGAAAATAATGTATTTTCTCTAAGATTCTGGTAAGGATTGAATGAAATATTGTTGTTTCATTTATAAGTAGTGTTTGACTCTTTTGCAACCCCATGGACTATAACCCACCAGCCTCCTCTGTCCATGGAATTTCCCAGACAAGAATACTGGAGTGGGTTGCCATATCCTTCTCCAGGGGATCTTCCCAACCCATGGATCAAGCAGGCAGATTCTTTACCATTGCACCACCTGGAAAGCACTGAATGAAGTGACATCCATATAAACCCAGTGCAGGGTCTCATGTCCAATCGCTATCTATTTATTGTTACTGTTATCACTGGAATATTAACTCAGAAACTCAGCCCCTGCCATATAGCCTCTGTCTTTCCAAATACATTTTGTTTTTATTTGTTAAGCAAAGAGGACTTAACAGTTAGGATTCTTGTTAAGCCCTGAATGCAGAGAAGCACTCCTTTATGAATTGAAGCAATGTGTCTTTTGGCTAGGTGCTTTCCTAGGCCTGGAGGAGGAAGGAAAAGTTGGTTGACTGCTTTAATTAATAAATCTAGTCCCCACTGAATTCTCTGCTTCCTGTGAAAGCAGGAAAGCAGAGATTTTTTTCCTTCTTGCAAAATCCAGTTCCACAGGCAACCCAGGGTTCCTCTGAATTCTTACACTGACCAAGGTCTTCTAGCCTTCAGTTGCTCCCTCTAGAGAGAAGCACCGGTTTAAACCTGGAGTAGTGAGGGTTCGGGGAACTGATTCTGCCACTAAATATCCACGTGATCAGTAATGACTTCCTCTAGGGCCCATTTCTTCTTGACTACGGAGCCAAATTAGTTCAAACTTGTTAATAAATAATAGTTTTTTTTCAATCAGCCTTATCAGAAAGCTTTGCTTACTGGCTGAATGCTCTGCTGAATAGCCTAGAACAGATCTAAATTCAATTCAACCTAAAAAATGTTAGCTGTGTGCCTACTACATGTCAAGAACTAGGGGAACTTCAGAAATAAGTACTTACAAAATGGACACATTCAAAACCACCTGTTACTGGGAGTGTCATGAGAGCACAGAGGCAATGCAGAGACAATGCATATACAGACACTGGCACGTCCCATCTAAGAGCATGCCATCTAAAGTTAACAGCGTGGAAGAAGACAGCAATGGACACATGCAGTGAAAGGACTATTAATGCAGCGTATATAAATATGCCCCGGCAGACATCCCCCCCACCCCTCTGCCCAGTAACAGCAATGGTCTGTCTGTACCAGGCCCTTCTCTAAAGGCTTTCCATGTATTAATTTTCTGTATCCTCACAGAAACCTAATAATAGCATGTTCTTCCCATTTTAAAGATGAGGAACTTGCCTACATAACAAGGCACATCTAGCAAGTTGTAGGTCCAGATATATGAACTCAGGAAATTTGACTCCAGGGCCCACATTTTATTTTTCAAAACCAAATTATATCTGGTGTCAACCTCACTGGGGCAGATAGAGCATTCAGTGTCAGTCATCACAGAGGGCTCTCCCTTTTCTTGGGGTACTCGAAGAGTCTAGGGAGGGGGCATGTGTGGTCCTGAAAATATGGGGAAAGGGCAGTTTTCGGTCGCTCACAATGACATTTGGGAAGAAAGGTGCTCTGAGAAGCTAGCTCCAGCACACCCCTGCCTTAGGGTTCACTCCCAAAACCTTCATCAGCTCTCCCCAATGCAAGATCCCAGCACCTTCTCAGTGAGCGAGAGACAGCACACTAGCTTTCTCAGCCATTAGCAGAACACACACACACACACACACACATCTTCCTTCCAATTCTACTAAATCATTTTTCTCATTAAAGATAGAGGCATCCTTTCTGCCTGTCCTCCCTTCAAGCCCACTCCCTCACAGAACATCCATAGCCTGACCTTTGGAAACAAAGGCCTGTTAACTCTTAGGAGAGACAAGAACGTAACACCATTTAGTGTTGACATTCCTACCAGGTAAGTAAGTAGAGTTAACTTCTTATTCAGTTTAAATCACTTCCCAAATATTCTTGGATGTAAAGGGAAGTTCACCTTTGTTCTTGCAATGCTCCTGTGAAGCAAGTCTCTTTAAATACAGAAACCACATTTGAGCTAAATTTCAAATTAAGGATTTCCTTGCAGTTCTCATACTTAAAATGACGCAAACTGATTATTAAGCTAGTGTAGGGAAGAGGTGGGGAGGGGGGAAGACTGCCAGGAAGCCCTCAGCCACGGAGGTGAGTGCCTGACCCTGTGATGTTGCCTTGTCTATATAATTTGCTGCATCTTGCATCATACAGAACATGCCAACCTTTTTCCGCCTGCTCAAAAAAAGGTGATGCTAATTAGATCAGGCAAATAGCTGCTGTTGTTGATTCATTTGAAAATGATTATTCCAAGGCAATGTGTTATTACCCAGCAAGCCACAGCTTTGCCTATTAATGCTCTGAGGTGGCTGCCAGACTTCAAAGTCAGAGGTGGAATTTCAGGCTAGCAGTGCCTGCTGGGTCACTATCACAGCCTTCATCTGAGGACAAGGAACAATCTATTGACATTTAAGAATTTAATCCCTTCTGGTTAGTATGAACACTACTATCAATTCGGTGCTAATAAATATCACTTGGGACACTTCCCGTGTGCAAAACATAATACAGTAGATTACACAAAAACAAATATGAAGTCAAGGTTCACTGTGAAGGTTCTTATATTCTAGTGAAAGAGCTAAGATGCTGAGTCAAGTAATAATACAGAATCTTGCAAGTAGTATAATTAAGCAAAATAAGTAAAAATACATTTGATAAAGTGGCAAGTTTTCCACATGCTGTTTATTTATTTAGTATATTAGAAATATAAAGTGCTGTGGGAACACTAAGGATATAAAGATTCATTTTGTAGAGGGTAGACTCAAAGGGATCAAGATGAGGAAAAACTTCAGGAAGCAAGTAGCATCTGAACTGCCTTTAGAAGAAAGAGTCAAGTTTTGAAAGTCAGTGAAACGTTGCTGTTTGGTTGCTTAGTCGGGTCAGACTCTTTTTTTCAACCCCGTTGACTATAGCCCACCATCCATGGGTATTCTCCAGGCAAGAATACTGGAATGGGGTACCATTTTCTCCTCCAAGGGATCTTCCTCACCCAGGAATCAAGCCTGCATCTCCTGCAGGCAGATTCTTCACCACTTAGCCACCAGAGAAACCCCCAGTGAAGCATTAGCAAGAGCCCAAACCAAGAGCAGGGAAGTCATGTTAGGTGGTCCAGATTGGAACTAGGAGGCAAAAAAAAGTAATCTGTGTACCTCTAAGTGTAATCAGATCGCAGAAGGTTTTCAATCTGCACACAAGCAGTTTGATTCTTCTTTGGAAAGATAAGAACATCTTTTCCAAAGATTTTTAGAAAATAAATGTTGATGCAGAAAATAAATGTTTCTCAGAAAAGACTATATGTTTTTTAAAAAATGCATGTAAAAATAGCTACAAGTTAAACTTGCTATTATTGAAGTTAACCTAAAAAAAAAAGTGTGAAAATAATTTTTACTCGTTTTTGAGGGTTGTGCTTCCTGAGGCACAGATTCTAGATAACATTTGGACCATTATAATCCAATAATGCTGAAACAGATTTCATTGCTACCAAATAAAGAACATGTTTCCCCCTTTTGTCTTCTGTATAAATTCCCCTTCCTCCTTGTGAAACTGTTAATATGCTGAAATTCACCGTTTAGCCCACCTCCAAACCCTTAAAATGTAGTTAATTACAAGATAGGCCAATTTAAACTTTACGACATTCTTGATACCAGAATATATGGTAGGTTGTTTTTGTTAATCAGGAGAAGGAAGGTGGTGTCAGCATGTGAGGGAAGAGCGAGGCTGCTCTGCTCTGGACGCTGCTCCTCCCCCAGCAGTGCCTCCCTCTGGCTGGAGGACAGAGTCCTTCCCTTCTCTCTCAAATTACAGAATGCGAAGATTGCGTAGGGTTACGTCCTCTCTACCTCCCGCCTCAAATAGCCTACGAAACCGAAGAAGAAAAATTGTACACCGTAGTGCAAATTAAAAGCATGTACTGAGAATGCAGGAATGATTGGTTATGTAGAGTCTTCTTTACAAAGTTCACTTTTCATGATCACGTGTTGGAGCAATATTGGTCCACTTAGGCAAACCAAAAGACAGACAAGGAGGCAGAGACACCAATTACCTGGAGTAAGCAATGATTTTATTTTCAAACTAACATAATTACATACTCTTCTCCCCAAAGCTCAACCTACAAATGGCATTTAAGAAGTCAGAAATGAAATGCATCCCATATACATAATTTTCCTTTTTTGCAGCCTCCCAGTTGTGTCCTATCAAATAACGTAATTTTATCCTTAGATTATTTCCTTCAGAGTGGCACAACCTGCAACCTGAAATGCTAGAAAAGTATAGAGAAAATACTTTGAGTTCAAAAGGCTATACATTTTTTTTAGTATCTTTTAAAACTGATTGCTGTCTTTATAAATTTGAAGTTTATAAAATTCTCTGTAAAGAATCTTATCTGGATGGCACGTACTTGCATGCTGCTATTTTATTTCATTTACCTTTCTGTGTATTTTTCTTTTATCTTTCTATGTATTTAAGTGTAAGTATGAGAAATTTCATAATTAAAAAACTTTCATTGTCCAGGAATTAATTGATTGTTTGAACATTTAAGGAGACAAAGTCAACTTCCCCCATAATAGAAGTTCATATTACAAGAAACATCTCACAATTGATAGGAGGAGAGTACACAGCTCAAAGAGAAGTATCTGTGTCAGGCAGGACCTCAAAGTAAATATAGTGAAATAATACGAAAAATTATTCATGTTACCTTTCTCTGTAGCCTCTCTGAACTCCTGATCTTCTCTCCAGTCAGCTGATGATATCCTTCTACCCAAGAGGAGAATAAATTGGTATAGAAGGAATGTAAGGAAAAAGAAAAAAAAAAATTGACATTCAGTATAGGAATTTTGTAGGAAGACAACAACTATGCAAGCCATGTTATTACCTAAAGAGGGGTAACCCCCTTTATTTCTATCTTTAATGTAACCAAAACCAGGATTAGAGAATGAAGGTTACTGAGTCCTCCTATCAGTTCAGTTCAGTCACTCAGTCATGTCCAACTCTTTGTGACCCCATGACCTGTAGCATACCAGTCTTCCCTGCCCATCACCAACTCCCGGAGCTTGCTCAAACTCATGTCCATCGGGTCAGTGATGCCATACAATCATCTGGTCCTCTGTCATCCCCTTCTCCTCCTGCCTCCAATCTTTCCCAGGGTCTTTTCTAATGAGTCAGTTCTTTCTATCAGGTGGCCAAAGTATTGGAGCTTCAGCTTCAGCATCAATCCTTCCATTGAATATTCAGGGTTTATTTCCTTTAGGATTGACTGGTTTGATCTCCTTGTAGTTAAAGGAACTCTAAAGAGTCCTATCCAATAGCATAGGTCAAAAGCATCAATTCTTCAGCACTCAGCTTTCTTTATGGTTCAACTGTCACAGTCCTCCTATAGTGCAAGGAAATGCTTTCTGCTATCGAAGCCAGGTGTAAGACTTGCCTGCTGTGCTTTGGAAAGAGGAGGATATGACAAAGGAGAAATAGAAGAAACTCACTGCTTCTGGCCTGGGGGTAGTTAAGCAAAAGAAGAAGGGAAGAGGCAGAAGGTGAAGATGATAAGAGATATGGGGGGAGGGTGGTTACTCCAAAGGCAGAAAGTCTCCTGCCCCCACACCCACAGGCTTCCCCAGCCCTGTTTGGGGGAGAAGTGGTGCCCTAACATAGTTGTTTAGCCAGAGAGGGCCTGGGTTCAACTCCCACAGGGAATCCTGATTCCTTAGGGCACAGAAGGTATCCAGATATTACCCGTGCCTTGTGAAGGACACAGGTGTTTCCTGAAGGGGTGGCTAGTGAGCTGTCCAAGAGGACTCCTTCATCAGGATCTATAGTCCTTGGCTGAGGACACTGGGCCTCGGAGGAGAAGGGTAGCCAGATAAAATACAGAATGTCCAGTTAAATATTGTGTGTAATTTGGGCACATACACTAAAAAATTCATTGTTTGTCTGTAATTCAGATTTAATGGGGTATCCTGTAATTTTTTATTGATATCCATTTTTGTTCTCATTTTTTAAAAATTAAAAATTTTGAACTGAAGTACAGTTGATTTATAGTGTTGTATTCGTTTCAGGTGTGCAGCAGAATGAGGGGATCCCTATATTTTCATTTGCTAAACCTGGCAACCCCTACGGGGCCTGACCAAGAGCTGCTGCCAGGCTCAGAGAGTCCTGAAGCAAGCTAGACCCAGGAGAGGCAGAGTTGCCAGACAGGGGCATCCCCTGGCCTGTATCCTAGAGCATCACCAGGAGTACAACCACACCGCCGGCTACATCAGCCAGGGACATAAGTGGAAATGACAGCAAAATGAGAACGGACATGCAGAAGGGGATGTTTCCATAACTGAGCTAGTGGGTGGGGTAAGGACTCCACGTGCATGAGAGCTTTCACAAAGCCCGGAGGTCACATAGGACCCATCAAGAAGCCACATTAGGAAGAGTCACAGAGGCAGTGAGGCACCTAAAAGATAAAGCAATTTACTTGCAAGTTGATTGTATCAGACACAGCTTTAAACAGGACTAAGCTGAAAAACAGATTTTCCCCCTGGTAATTCTGAGATGGGGTTCATAAAGAAATCAGTTATAGAGACAAATCTTCAAAGTGCATTTTCTATGCACTTTTGAGTTGCAATACAAGTGAACTGTGATTCTCTACCTCACACCAATATTTAAGAACTTTTCAACAACAGAGAAAGAAAAGGATAGATTATTAGGAAAAATTGTGACTGTGCCCCTGCCTATGCAATCACACCCTTGCCTCTCTCTCCCCTAATCCCTGAGGCCCTAGAGTTCTTTGACCCATAGTTCTGACCTACAGAAGAAACCCTATGGATCTTAGAGGTTAGGGTTCTTGTCCAGCCATCCAAATCTAAACCTCTGCAAACTGGTGTAATGTGGTTTCAGAACCTGCCCACATTGCCATGGGATCTGAATACAGACCAGAAAAGTCCCTTTCGGTCCTGTGGACACTTGGAGGTCCCCCATCATGCCACATGCTGCCTCCTGCCAGTGCCCTGCCAAAGCAGCTCACCACCCCACTTGGAGAGGGTCCAAATCTCCTTCCCTTCCTCCCAAATAATGAGAGCGTAATTAGCATAAACTGGAACAGATTAACTGGAGCTGGGGAAAGGGCTAGATGCACATTCTTTAGAAACAAACGCAGACAATTGGAATATTTTTAACTTTTCTGAAAGTTTTAAGTTCTCCCCCAAGTAATAGAAACTCGTTTAAAGGGCCTGGAGGCCTATTTGTCAAGCTTCTACCTGATGCATGAATCCCCTGCACAACTCTGGGTTAACTGGTCACTCAGGCTCTGCTTAAACCTTCCAGTAACAGGGTCTCCTTACCCTCAAAGGGAGCTGCCACTCCCATCGCTGTAATGGTCGTAAAGAGGATACAAAGCAGGAAACGAGGTCCAATAAGCTTAAGAAGCCTTGACGATTACAGTTCCTATTTTCCCAGCGTTCTGTTTGACCCAATTCATTTTTCAAGACTCAGATATGTGTTGATCTTTATAATCAAAGAAAAATGCATGGAGGACAAGATACGTCTCTATTGAAGACAGAGAATCAATGGGTTAGAAGGCCTCAGTGACAGATGGATTTTACTCTGTTTACTGCAGAGCTTGTAGAACTCAGATCTCATTTAGAACATAAATGAAATTCTCTCTAGCTTTCTATCCCACATTCAGTGGAAGTTCAAGGTCCTTTCCTTGATTTCTGGAAATTCCCAGGGGCTGATGTTCTCATGGCCACATCTGGCTCCTCTTGATTTTACTCATCTCTTGCCTTTTGGGCTCTTCTCTTCCCTGCTCATCTTCCTGTTCCCCCAGACTCAGGAAACTTGGGCCCTTTGCCTGACTTTCTTATTGAGCTCAAATGAGTCCCTTATGAAGCTTTGGAGAAATGAGTCACGCTAACAACTTAAAACTGAGTATTAGACATTCTTTAAAAAAAGCCTGTGGACCTGACGCCTGCTGTGACCATCTTTGCGACTAGGCTCCAGCCTCCCACGATGGGTCCAGCATCTGGCACTCCCTTCCCTTCTTTTCCCCTCTCCTCCTGGCCCTTGTCCACCCACAGACTTCTCTTCATTTCTGAAATAGAACCTTTTAGCTGTCTATGTTTGCCTTCCTCCTATCCCTGCCCTTAAAACTTATCAAATTGTTTGCTAAGTGACAAGTTTGCTTCCTAAGAGGAACTCAGGCACCAAGTGTAAATTATATAAAATATATTTTTACCTACTAAGCCTCTGTGGATAATATTGGCCCCAGTTCCTAAGGGACTAATTTCCAATCTTGCATCTCTCATCAGTGATACAGTGTATAGAAGACGAGGGAACCTAACCTTGAATTATGGTGACGGAAAAACAGGGCCAAAGCCTTCTTTTGCAGGGTAGAGCACAAGGAGAACTTCCTTGGCTGTGATCCCCGTGGGTCCCCTCTCTGTGGGTGGCCTTCGTGCCCCTCCCTACTGCAGCAGATTCATTCTCCTTCTGCACATGCAGCGTGGACCTCAGAATGGGGAAAGTGGTCATCTTCACTGCAGATGCACTTGCTGGTGGCAGGAGGAACAGTAGGTTAACACGTGTCTGATGTCTAAATTCCAAAAGGTCACACATATGCGTCCTGCTCAGCAGAGGAGTCAGCTGTGACCGGAGCTCTTTTGGACAGAGGGACCCCAATAGCCCTGCTCAGGACTTGGCATAAAATTGTACCTGGCTAGGCTGGCAAAGCAAAAGCAGAGAGAATCAAAACAAAAGGTGTCTCTAGGTAAAAGCAGGGCTGAAATTTTCAGCCTCTTTATTTGTGGCTTGTACTCAGGTGTTTGTGTTCTTCCAGGGTAACAATAGGCTCATTAGAGCACAAGTGAAGAAGTTACTTAATAGGTTCGTAAGTCACCCCGTTCTTACAAGACAACAGCCATGCTGGGGTGCAGATGAGGGAGAATCACTGATGAAGCTTTAAATTGATACACTCACTGAAGCGTAAGCTATCAATACTGACCTTGTTTGCTGCTTCCCAAGCAGGCAAGTGGCGTTCTCTGGAAACTTTGGGTAGTGAGCCATGCATTTAAGCAGATTTCAAAGAACTGCATTTAACTTAACCAAATAGCTCATTGAATTGTTTCTGGGTTTCAAGGATTAAACGCATATTAGAATAGTGGTTTTAAGCATTTTTAGTCACCTAGAGTTTTTAAAAATCCAGTTCTGGCAGAGGAGTCTGAGTCTTCTAAATGTTTCTTTCTGGAATGAAAACAGTTGAAAGCTTGAGATTGCCACTGCACCTAACCCAAACACTCCGGTCATAGTAGCTGACCTTAATCTATAGCTTGCTGATTACTAAACCCTATGATATCTCCTTTAATATGCAACATTATATTTAATCCTCACCATGACCTTGGGAAGACATTAAAACTTAAAGTGATAAAAATAATTACCCAAGATCTCTGCACAAATTAAGAACTAAGATTCAAACCCAGGACCTAAACTCTTAGCCACTACCCTATATTGGCTCTGGCTTCCCAGGTGGAGCAGTGGTAAAGAACCCACCTGCCAATGCAGGAGACATAAGAGATGTGGGTTTGATCCCTGGATTAGGAAGATCCCCTGGAGGAGGAAATGGCAACCCGCTCCAGTATTCTTGCCTGGAAAATTCCATGGTTGGCTACAGTTCTGGGGGGGGTCACAAAGAGTTGGACATAACTGAGCATACGCACATACACACACAACTATATTGGCTCCAGTGTTATTTCATAAATACATAAGCCTGTGATTTTTTCATAATTGAAAATATATTATAAAAAATAAAAGTCCACCATGAGTATTTATTTCTCTTGTTGCCTATCATGTAAATGGCATAACATTTGCCCACATGCTCAGTTTTATCTAAATTCCCTAATCCAAAGCCCAACCTCTTAAATGCTCCCCAGCCCCTGTCTTCTCCAGCACTGGTATATATGTTGGCTCCCCTTCTCTCCTTCCTGTTCAGTTTCCACACTGTGGCCAGAGTTCTTGTTCCAAAACACAAAGTTGGTCATGTCCCTTCACTACTTAACACCACACATAGCCTTCTATTGTCTCCTGTCCATCAAGTCCAGACATCTTAGCATAGTACACAAAGCCTGTCATGGTCCAGCCCCAACCTTCTTTTTATATTTACTTCTTGCCTCTCATTCTTATGCGTACAATTCAGTGATCATATTACACTTTACTTCTCAATCTCAGGTTCAGACAACTTAGATATCTTACCTACCAGCATTATCTAGAAGCCCTGCTCACAGGTGAGCAGGATTTGGTAAGTTTTCTGGGAGCAGCAGAAAAAATAGTTTAGGGAGTGGAAGAAGACTTACTGATTATCTATTGTGCATTTTCCTTGTTTTCCAAATGAAACATAAAATTCTAAAGTCAAAAAGTGTCCTACCAAAATCACATAGCCACTTAGGCTGTTCATACTAAGCTTCTCCCCAGACCAAGAATTTCTGTTCTATGATTCATACATTTAGTAAGCGGAAGTATCCATCTGCCTTTTATTTTAAGCTTCAAAATTTCCAATTTAATTGCATTGCAAGCTTGTACTTTGAAGGGATGAAGTAATTGCCACATTTAGAAGGCTTTCATATATTTTTTAAAAAATCACAGAGTCTTATTAACCCTGCAGTTTCCTGACCTGTTATTCATTCTTTGATGCATTAAATATCCACTAACACTATCATATACTATATAGTCCACATACCAGACTCTCTGGAGACAAAGACAAGAAAATATTTTCTTTCTGGTAGTTCACTGCCTAGTACAGACAAAAATGTGCATAAGTTTCTTTTTTCATTCTACTTAAGAGCCTTGAAGGAGAGATGTACAATGTTCTGTGGAAGAACAAAGAAGTAAATGACTCAAGGAAAGTTTGCTGAGAAAGATACAGACATCCGTACTGGGCTAAAGAATGAGGTGTGTTGACCCACAAGAGACAGTGAGAGGAATGGGCTTAAGTAGACACATTGCCCACTGCTCCGAGGAAGGCATCTTTCTCTTTTCCAAAGAGTCATGAGATTTCGAAAATAACTAACATACTGTTTGCTCTGGTGGTCAAAGAAATTACATTCTCATCTCAGCCAGTCTGAGGCTTAGCGTATGTACCTTGAGTTAGATTGGTGAACCTCTTAACCCTTCTCAGCAGTAACAAAAGTAAATCAATCTTCTTGGGTCTAGACCAGAGGTTAGCAAACTTTTTTGGTTAAAGGGCCAGCCAGATAGTAAATAATTTAGGCTTTGTGGGCCATATGGTCTTTGTCATAGCTACTGACTTTGCCATTATAGCACATAAGCATCTATAGACAATATGTAAACATGTGAGTCTGACTGTGCTCCAGTAAAACGTCATTTACCGGGACTGACATTTGAATTTCATATAATTGTTGTGTCACAAAATATTATTATTCTTTTGTTTCCAACCATTTAAAAACAAAAAACCCATTCTTAGCTTTGTGTTTGTTTGGTCTCTAAGTTGTGTCCAGCTCTTTGTGACCCCACAGATTCCAGCACTCCAAGCTCCTGTGTCCTCCACTATTTCTCGGAGTCTGCTCAATTTCATGTCCATTGAGTCAGTAATGCTATCTAACCATTTCTTCCTCTGTTGCACCCTTCTCCTCCTGCGTTCATTCTTTCCCAGCATCAGGGTCTTTTCCAACAAGTCAGCTCTTTACATCAGGTGGCCAAAGTATTGGAGCTTCAGCTTCAGCATCAATCCTTCCAATGCATATTCAGGGTTGATTTCCTTAAGGATTGACTGGTTTGATCTCCTTGCAGTCCCAGGGACTCTCAAGAGTCTTCTCCAGCACCACAGTTCAAAACATCAATTGTTCAGGACTCAGCCTTCTTTATGATCCAACTCTCACATCTGTACATGAATACTGGAAAAATCAGCTTTGACTGTACAGGCCTTTGTTGGCAAAGTGATGTCTCTGCTTTTTAGTATGCTGTCTAGTTTTGTCATAGCTTTCCTTCCAAAGAACAAGCATCTTTTAATTTCACACAGATGATATTCTGATGTGGCCTGTGGCTGTAGTTTGCCATCTATTGATTTAGGGTCTAGGGCATAACTTGTCCCTTTCAGGACACTCTCTAGGAATCAGTTTGGTGTTGAACATCCACTGGGTGGTCAATAAATGTTAACTAACACTCCAGGGTACCTCATGGGCATTTGGTAGAGGGAACACCATGACCTGGAAAGAGCATGATACTAGGGATTAGAAGACCAACCTGGAGTTCCAGATCATTACTTACTAACAGTAAACTTAAGATAGTCATCAATCCCCAACCAGGCCTTGGTTTCCTGCTCATTTATCATGGCCAAAGACAGGCCATGGTATCCCTGTAATAGCTCTGTTTACTTGTATTGTACTTGTAAGTATGGCACTTTGCATATGTTAACTTAATATTTACCACAGTACTGTGAGATATGTACTAAAAATGTTCCCATTTTGCAGATGAGGATTAGACAGACTAAGTAATCTGCCCAAAGTCACACAACTGGTAAGTGGCAGGGACAGAACTTGACCCCATTATGGCTTTAGAATCTAGCTCTCGACCCCAGGCTATAATAATTTCTCTTTATAAATGAGGAAGATCCCTTCTTCAACAACAACAAAAAAAAGTGCCACAAGCCCCTTACTACCCTTGGAGTGGGGTATGAGGGATATCAGCAATAAATTTGAGACACATAAGCTCAAAATAAAGTATGGAAACAAATTTTTTATTCCTACCTGGCATTTAGTGAACACTTGCTATGGATCCAGTCAAATATTTTACTCTGTCTTGTTCCATTTAATCCTATTAATAACAACAAGTTTATGAAGTATTATTATCAACCCCTCATATAGACGAGAAAATTGAGGCTTAGAGAGATGAAATACTTGTTCAGGGTCCCAGGGTGGTAAATAGGAGAGCAGAGATTTGAATACATGGCACCCGATCTCAGAGTTCAAAGGTAGCAGTGACTCTTTCAGCCACACTTGTATGTGTTACTAATAGTAGTGTATTCAGCCACGTGGTAGGTTAAATATGGCTTTGATAGCTGGCCTGAGGACCTAACCATCACTTAGAACTCAGTTTCCTTGGAAAAATGAATTGTGAATTTGAAACAACTCATTTACAAGCAGATTTGGGAAAACAGCAGGTGAATTGGGAGCTGCGTATGTGCCTTCGTCCATGGTAAATAATCCGTCTACAATGCCGGAGACATGGGTTTGAACCCTGGGTCAGGAGATCACCTGGAGGAGGAAATGGCAACCCGCTCCTGTATTCTTGCCTGGAGAATCCCACGGACACAGGAGCTGGGTGGGCTGCAGTCTATGGGGTCACAAAAGAGTTAGCAACTCAACAAAAATCTGTCTTTATTGTATGTGAATGTTTGGAACTTTTGCCTTTGGCAATGAACTTGCCTCTTTCTTCTGACTCCCCTGAAGTGTCTGTACTGCTTTGCCCACACTGGACAGACAGTGATCTCCTGAGTAACTCTTGATCTCTAGAAGAGGAGCTATGCAGTGACAGCTCTCATCAGACACCCCAAATTTTGCCTCCAAACATACTGGAGGGAATTATTGTGTCCACAGAGACGTGGTGCCCCATTACTGGGTTACCCCGAATTGAAAGGCTATAGATGAAGGTCAGTATGAGTTCAGAAGAGAAGCATAAAGAGACTGTAATCTCAGAAATGCAGCTCCTTGACAAGGACCTCTGTGTGAACTGTGCAGATGCTGGGTGGCTTGCCAGGTACTAACAACAGTTCTTATTAAGCTTGTCTTGTTCATTTGCTTTTAAGGCATGTGCTGTATTTATTAGCAATGCTTATGAAGGAGTCTCCTTAATGCTGGATTAGCAATACCTTTCCCTGGGGTGTTTTCTGTGTCTAAAGCTGTGGAGAAGGGTGAGAATGAGTTCAAGGCTGAGATCTGGGACTGACTTGCAGTGTGACCTTGCTCAAGTCACTTCATCACCACCCTTCTATTTCCACCTCTGGGACAAAAAAAAAAAAGAGAGAAAATAGCAAGCTAATACCCGCCCTCTATCTAACTCCAAAGATAAATCAATGTCTGGAAAGTGCTTTGAGCTTTTCAATACAAAGGCGAGTGTTCCTTACTGTCATTAATTAGCATGTATTAATAGAAAGAGTAGTACAGAAAACCCAAAGGTGATCCAAAATAGTGATGAACAAACCTGTCATATTGTATTAGCAGCTGTCACAGAGCAGGCAGTGGAAATGAACAGCTTCTCTCCCTAATACTGCACAGTTTTTCTCCTGCAAACTGATTCCTATGAAATTCAATTTAGGGGAAAAAAACCTTGTACGCCAAGTTATATTCACTTGGAAATTTCTTAGCAAGTAATATAGTTTTCTGAAAAGGGTGTGGGCAGGAAGGCTTACCTCTTTCCTAATTTAATGACTGCCAAGTGTACATGATCCTATAATAGAGAAAGGAATACCCATTGACCACCATTACAACCAAGATTTAAATATAAGGACACATTAATTTTTTTAATGCAGTACCTATTTTCTCCTTCATTGGGCTATTTTGGCTGAAAGAATTTGACAGCAAAGCAACCTTTGGTCTTGTCGGAGGGGTTTTGCTGGTTCTCTCCACGCACCTGTGTCTGTCCGTGCAATAAACCTGACTGTAGGACTCTCATCACAAATGAACTGTCAGATCATTACTACAGTTGATGCAATATAATCTGTCTTGAAATTAGAATCAGTCTGGCCAAGCTAGGCGTTCACTTGCCATAGAGGCTAATTCACTTCTTGAATATGCATTCATGGAGATATGCCTCGATTTGGAATCCAGAGGGAGTACACGTTAAGAGCAGATTTTCTGAATTAGCATGGCAAGAGGGAAGGGTCCTTCATTTAGACGGCTGCAGATGCCGCTCCCTCTTGTTCATTACAATTGCATTTCATCAGCTTTATGATGTCCACATGTCAATTGAGTGTGAGGATTTTTCACACAAAAGAGCCTCAGGGAAAACGACTCCACTAGCTAATCAGCTGATTATCATACCTCAAATGGGCTGCAGTACTTGCTACTCCCAACCTGTAATGGGCAAGAGCAGAATTGAAGATTAAGACTGCAAAGAAAGAGAGCTCTTCAGCCTGTTTAAGGAAATTAAAGAGGAATTTGTCAGCAAGGAGAAGAACTACAGGAGCAAAAGAGAAAGCCTATGAAATAGATGGGTTTTCAAAATAAAATGACTGATGTTTTCCTTTAAAACGGGGTTGGTGGGAGAGGGTGAAAGGTTAATTAACTATATTATCTGCCCATATATGCCCAGCTCTATAAAGCTCTGTCTGCCCCTGCCCTGGATTTTAAAACCAAGATTCAAGAACCCAGCCCAGTGTCAAGAAGAATGTCTCAGAGTAATTGAGTTAATTTCCAACAAGTCAACTATTCACAACTGCCCCTGGGCACCTCCTTATGGATTTCCTTGGATTGTTTGGAAATTAGTTGATTAATATCAAGAAAATAATGATAGTAAGAGAAGAAAAACATACCACACAACCTCGTAAAGAATGCTAGCTTGGGGAACATATATGAAAGTCACTGATTGAGATTCTTATTACCAGAGATGTATTTTTATATTCTTTGAAGAAAAGAAATTAACGGGTGGCCTTTTTTCTGTTTTTGTCTGAAATTTACCAAAGTTTTCTCCCAGCTCCCTGGGGTCTTCTTCAAGTCTATCTAAAA
This sequence comes from Dama dama, assembly GCF_033118175.1. Classification (NCBI taxonomy): domain Eukaryota; kingdom Metazoa; phylum Chordata; class Mammalia; order Artiodactyla; family Cervidae; genus Dama; species Dama dama. The sequence goes on from NC_083713.1 coordinate 24,587,332, forward strand.
TGCAGTTAAAGCAGAGGCTGTCTTTTGCTTCACAGCGCGTCTGCCTTATGCTTTCATCAGAGGAGTCTAACTCACACAGATGCACTATTTAACAATGCCATCCCCTGCTTTCATCAGTAGGGGGAAGGTTGCAGAGCCGAGCCCTGCAGAATAAGGGGGGCAGGTCCCCTGTGATCGGCGAAAGCTGAACATCGGTGCCAGTTTCCATCTGTCATGATAGCCTATCCTCGAACCTTCAATCTGTCAAAAGCGCGCTGCCTGGCTGAAGGCTCCAGGAGATTTGGTGCACTAAACACATTTGACAACAGCATTATCACTGCAAGGAGCCAGCAAAATGCCATCAATGTGTTAATTGTAACTGGCTATGTAAAGTGTCACTTCCCATATCATTTAACACCAGCTTTGCCTCTTTTGCAGTTCCTAATTTTCTACACTTTATAAACATATGGATTGCTCTGTAACAACAATGTGATCTTCTTAGCAGAGGTTTAATTTTGCTTGGATACACTGCACTCAAGCTTCTAACTGGGAAACAGCGACGGGCATGAAGGGGGCTGGGAAGGGGAAGTCTGGAAGAGAAAATAAAGGGAGACTTGAGAAACTGGAAGTGTGGGGGAGATGGGAAAGGCCAGCAGGAGTCAAAGCTTCTCACGCAGTGCTGCTGTAATTTTTTTTTTTACATGCATGGAATGGTGGTGCTTTTTTTCAGGATGTGTTCTTGCTAATGGGTAAATAATTCTGTTTCTGTTGCAAAGGATGAAAAATGTATATCCAGAATTTGCAGGCAGTGAGTTTTCCTCCATCATAATGTGAACAGTTTTATAATGATAAACATGAGAGCAGTACATAAATAAATGAAAAATCCCCCTTGAAGATCTGAGTGGGTTTTTAGCACCCAAGTACCTAATATTCAATTTCTGGTACAACCAGGGCCAGGTGTTAAATTTCTCTAGTTACTGTCACTAATGCAAATTAGATTCTTTTTCTGCTCGTAAAAAATCAAATCCACATTAGAAATTAGCTATAAAATGTAATGACTTAAATGCTATAGTGTTTTACAAATCTCCCTGCATTTCTATGGTAGATAATGCTGTAAAACAGAAAGAAGACAATAAAATATGGTGGGAAGTTGAGTTATTTAAAGGTCTTTTGTGACTGCTTACTTAGAAATGTGATGTATTCTTTTACTCTTTTCCTTCCCTGTCCCCTTTCACTGTGGGAAATGAGCACATTTATGATTCCTTTTTTATAAGCTTAGATGTAATCAAAATTCATTTTTAAATGATGCCACAAGAGCTGGAGAAATCATTTGCATTATTGAAAAAAACATCACCCAGAGCAGTTTACAAGACCTTTGCAACTTTTAATCATTGGTATTGTAACCACCCTGAGGAAAGTTGCAAGTGGTTAAATAAAGAGCTTAATTAGCATTTTTAAACTCTTCATTAACAGTATCACCAAATTTACCTCTGCGATTATTTCATGTCTGCACCCACTGCCTAACCCTGTAGAACAATATCCAAATGCAAAGGAGAAATTTTCCTTTAAAATAGAGCATTTATTTTTTAAAAAATATTCTACAATGCAGAACAGAGCAAAATTGAACTGAGAACATAAAAGCTATGCATTTATCAAAATTTAAATCCTAGCAGCATGGATTTAGCAGCCTATTTTACTCTGCCTCTGCCAAGTACCCAATTTAGGTCCTTAAATTAAAATCATAATGAAAGTTTAGGCCCCAATGAATCAAGAGTTTTTACAAAACAAACAAAGTTATGATTAAGCTTAACGTTTCTGAACTTAGCTAAAGAAGCTTAGATCACTAGCACAGGTTTATGTGAAAAATAAACTCCATGATCAAGAAAGTGGAAGAGAACAATTTTTGAGCATGTACTATGTGCCTGGAAAGGCAGTGTTGCATGAATATTTTCATTTAAGTTTTTTCACTGGGGAAACTCAAACAGTGTGAATAACTCACACAAGGCCACACAGCTAAGCCCACTCCTCACCTATGTCCTTTCTGCCACCCCCACTCCCCGATGTCTCCCAGAGGTGGTCTGGGGAGACCACCACCTGAGGGAAGTTGCCTCTCCCAGCCTCCACCTCGGGGCCAATCAAATCCTCCTTACTCTGCTGTAGTACCCAAGCCAGGGCACTGCCCCCAGGGTGTGGTGACTATGTATAGCTTCTTCATCCTGCCTGGGAGAGCTTTAAGCAGGATTATTTCACTTTGCTCTTTGGCTTCCCAAGCACAGTATGGCATCTAATCTGCTAGGAAGGCAGACCTTTCGCTGGGTGCCTGGTGTTAAGAGTAGGAAAAAATAGGAAAATACATCGCAACTTTCCTAGGAAACCCCATGCATTTCCTAAGATGCATACCCTGCCTTAGGTTCCTGATCTACTGTACTCATTCCAAATGGTTTTCTCAGATTTTCTGTAACATCTGCAGAGATTTTGACTTTATACCAGCCCTTGGTGAGTGGTAGGGCTTTCTACTCATAATCAGATGCCTCTACCAATTACCATCAGAAAGCTCTCTTCTGTAGCTGCCTTTTGTTCCAAAGTTATTGTCTCTTTGATCTTGGCATGGGTCTAACTTATATGCTGAGTACATCATGAGAAACGCTGGGCTGGATGAAGCACAAGCTGGAATCAAGGTTGCCGGGAGAAATATCAATAACCTCAGATATGCAGATGACACCACCCTTATGGCAGAAAGTGAAGAAGAACTAAAGAGCCTCTTGATGAAAGTGAAAGAGGAGAGTGAAAAAGTTGACTTAAAGCTCAACATTCAGAAAACTAAGATCATGGCATCTGGTCCCATCACTTCATGGCAAATAGATGGGGAAACGGTGAACACAGTGGCTGACTATTTTGGGGGGCTCAAAAAATCACTGCAGATGGTGACTGCAGCCATGAAATTAAGAGACACTTACTCCTTGGAAGGAAAGTTATGACCAACCTAGACAGGACATTAAAAAGCAGAGACATTGCTTTGTTAACAAAGGTCTGTCTAGTCAAGGCTATGGTTTTTCCAGTAGTCATGTATGGATGTGAGAGTTGGAGTATAAAGAAAGCTGAGCACGGAAGAATTGGTGTTTCTGAACTGTGGTGTTGGAGAAGACTCTTGAGAGTCCCTTGGACTGCAAGGAGATCCAACCAGTCCATCCTAAAGGAAATCAGTCCTGGGTGTTCATTGGAAGGACTGATGTTGAAGCTGAAACTCCAATACTTTGGCCACCCGATGCAAAGAGCTGATTCATTGGGATGCTGGGAAAGATTGAAGGCAGGAGGAGAAGAGGACAATAGAGGATGAGATGGTTGGATGGCATCACCGACTCAATGGACATGAGTTTGGGTGAACTCCGGGAGTTGGTGATAGACAGGGAGGCCTGGCGTGCTGCGGTTCATGGGGTCTCAAAGAGTCAGACACGACTGAGTGACTGAACTGAACTGATCCATGCTTTCTGCGTCTGGCAACTGTATCTCCTTTTCTTGCCCAGTAGCATTTACCTACAACCTCCTCCTTTAGGATTTGTGCTTTTTTTCCATGTTCCTTATCCAAATCAGCTCTCAGAGGAGAGAGATTCACAGTAAGATATTACAGCTGACAGAATCTACCATGTTTTACCTTCATAGGTGTTTTGACATTTAAAATTTCCTATTCCTAAAGGAGTTTGAGGCCTGTTTTGTTAGGGGTGAGTGAGACCCTTCCCAGGCTTGACCAGCAATGTTTGATTCAGCCCTCTCTGATGTTGGTCCCTGTAAGTAACAACACATTTTAAATTCTTAAATTATTCATACTGGGTTGAATAGTTCCCTGCCACCAATTCATGTCCACCTGGAACCCATGAATATTACTTTATTTGGAATTTGGGTCTTTACATATGTGAGTTAAAATGAGGTCACACTGGATTAGAGTTTGACCCTGAATCCAATATGTCTGGTGTGCCTATAAAATTAGAAAATTTGGACATAGACACACACAGAAGGAAGACTGCCATGTGAAGTGGGAGGCAAAGGTTGGAGTTATGCTACCACAAGCCAAGGAATGCCAACAACCAGAAGCTATGCAAAGGCAAGGAAGACTCCTCCTTTAAAGCTTTCAGAGAGAGCACGGTGGTGGCTTAGTTGCTAAGTTGTGTCCAACTCTTGCTACACAATGGACTGTAGCTCACCAGGCTCCTCTGTCCATGGGCTTTCCTAACCAAGACTACTGGAGCGGGTTGCTGTTTCCTTCTCCAGGGGATCTTTTCAACCCAGGGATGGAACCCAGGTCTCCTGAATTGGAGGTTGATTCTTTACCACTGAGCCACCAGGGAAGCCCAGAGAAAGCTTGGCCCTGCCAAAAACTTGATTTCGGATGTCTAGCCTCCAGAAATGTGAGAATAAATTTCTGTTGTTTTATATCACCCAGTCTGGGGTACTTTGATACAGAGGCTCTAAGAAACAAATGTAATATCTTTATACCACAGGCCCAAAGGACAACATAGTGTCATCCACTGTTGTGCTACTACTTGTAGCGTAAAACTGACTTCATGCAGCACCTGTTAACTGAGCTCCTACCATGTGCCAGACCCCATGCTCCATGAAAGGGATTCAGCCCTTGGAATGAGATCTCAGTTGAGTTTAGTCACTCAGTTGTGTCCAACTCTTTGCAACCCCATGGACTGCAGCACGCCAGGTTTCCCTGTCCATCACCAACTCCCAGAGCTTGCTCAAACTCATGTCCATCGAATTGGTGATGCCATTCAACCATCTCATCCTCTGTCGTCCCCTTCTCCTGCCTTCAATCTTTCCCAGCAGCAGTGTCTTTTCCAGTTCTTTGCATCAGGTGGCCAAAGTATTGGAGCTTCAGCTTCAGCATCAGTCCTTCCAATGAATATTCAGGACTGGTTTCCTTTAGGATTGACTGGTTTGATCTCCTTGCAGTCCAAAGGACTCTCAAGAATCTTCTCCAATACCACAGTTCAAAAGCATCAGGAGAGAGATGCTCAGAGAGAATGTATTCCAATGGGTCTGGCTTTCTTTAAGAATTTCTAAGTGAGAGCTGATCGCCCTTCATTTTGGAGACTCAGTGCTCTAGCAGGTGTTGTATTAATAGTGCCATGCTTAGTCACTCAGTTGTGTCCAACTCTTTGCAACCCCATGGACTGCAGCCTCCCAGGCTCCTCTGTCCATTGGGATTCTCCAGATAAGAATACTGCAGTGGAGTGCCATGCCCTCCTCCAGGGGATCCTCCCAATCCAAGGATAGAACCCAGGTCTCGCACATTGCAGGCAGATTCTTTACTGACTGAGCCACCAGTTCAATGGGAAGCCCATTGAGTTCAAAATACATTGGTTATTTTGGAAGAAATCTAAAAGTGAGGATATGTGGTTTAATAGAAAGAGGTTGGGCTTTGACAAGTCTAAATTTTTTCCCTGCTTCATACCTCACTTATTATGCAACTTTGGGCGAATTATTTAGCCTCTTCGTGTCTTGGTTTCATTATTTGAAAAATGGAGACAAAATGAATGAAAACGTTTTTAAAATAGAGATAATAAATATATCTACTTCATAGGGTTTTAGTGACAACTTATTTACTATATGTAAAGTACTTTTTTTTCATTTATTTTTACTATATGTAAAGTACTTAGAACATTGTTGCCATATATACTCCCAATTTTCAGCTATTATTTTTTAATTTAAAAAATTACTGTAGAGAAAGAGCAAATTAGCCAAGATGGTGTGTTCAGGCTCTCTTGCCCCATGTTTTGTAAATAATGACTATGTAACAGCTGAGACCATTTGTAGCACTGCGCATGCACGTCACAAGGGCTCCCTGGGTCACAGGCTACTTTGTGCGATGCGCATATATGAGCTCCATGAAGAAAGCGGCAGCATTATTGCTGTGTCCTGGCTGTGTCTGTTGGGTCAGACACGAGAGAAGAGAGTATAGTGTGTCTACTGTTATGGCCACTGTGCCAGAGGACAGACCTTGTGTTGTGTTAGGTTATGCTATGGCAGCTGCTGTGTCAGCCAGGAGAGAATAAATGTGTCTGCGGTCCTCGAGTCTCCTTCCAGCCTCTTAGCTTACACCTTGTCTACCCTGGGTTCAGCGGACAGTATGAACAGCAAGACAATTGGCGTCAGCAACAGGATCAGTGATACAGTTATGTAATAAGGTCTTAATAAAACTAATCATTGTCATTGCTGATGATAAAACTACTGTACTCTTGCCAAGGGAACGCAACTAGCGGGTTCAGATTTGATGTCCATATCTGTAACTGATAGTCATACTAGCTACTGTGCCCTTGGCCAAGTTACTTGGGACCTCAGTTTCTTCATCTGTTTAATAAAGATAAAGCAGATTACTTCATAGGGTGGTTGCAAGAATTGAATGAGATAAGGTCCTGGTAAAAAGCAAGTATTCAATGAGCACTCACTCTGTTCTACCCCAACTTTGCAACAACATACTACATTTCATGTGGTTCTTGCTTTTGTAAATTACTGTATCAAGATTCAGCACAAAAACATAGTAAAAATTCCAGAGCAGCATTTTAGAAAGTAACAAATGGTTACTTCCAACACATTTTCCTAAAAATGCTAAGAGAGGCTTAAAGGCCTTAAACAAAGGCAAGCTCACACATCTAATGTGTGTGTTTTCTCTGTATTAAAATGATACACTGCATAGTCCCCATATTTGCTCAGCTTCATTCTTTAGCCTTCAGAGGCTGGAAACTTTGCCTGGATTTCTTTAATATAATAAGGATATTGTGATATAATGCCAGTAGAGTGAATTCTTTCTTTTTCTCTGTATAAGCTTTCCCAGCAGCTCGGCTCTCACCGCCACCTACTCTCTTCTTCCCTCCCTCTCAGATCTGCTGCCCACACTCTTGTGTTAATGAGATCTGAAAAGAAGCTGTTGGAGAATAGGGAGATCTCTGTCCCTTCCAGCCGCATTCCCTATCTCTGATAGGCTGCTTTCCCTATCTCTGATAGGCTGCTTTCCCATGTTGAATGGTTTCAGCTTTATTGAAGTTAATAGTGATAGAGTGTATGTGGGTTTTGGGGAAGGGAGAATTGATATTCAGATTTTCTAATCTAGTGTATCTGTTAGCTTTTGCCATATAACAAACCATTCCAAAACCTTGTAGCTTAAAACAACAATCATTTATTAACTCACAGTACTGCGGGCCAGCAATAGAGGCTGGGCTCAGCTGGGCAGATCCTTGTGTGGGGTTCACCTGGGTGTTCTCATACAACTGAACCCAGATGACAGGTCACCTGGAGTCTCGTTTGTCTAGAATGACCTCACTAATGTTTATCTGTAGGCTGCATTTGGAAGAATGAAAGTAACTGGCCCACATGTTGTCAGCAGGCTTACCCAGGCTTATTCACAGGAATTTTTAAGAACAGCAAGAGAGAATATGTCCTAATGCCTAAGTCTCTGATTGCATCATATTTGAATGGTCACACTGGCCAAAATGAGTCACATAACCAAACCATATGTAAGGGGATTATTCAAGGACATGAAAGTGGGGTGGAAATTACTTGCAGCCATTTTTGCAATCTGTCACAATTAGTATTTCCCATCTTGTAGAGCACTTGTAAAAGGGCGTTAGGAAACCTGCATTATTTATACATATCAGAAAAAGAGAAATAGGAATCCCAGAAAAACTGAGTTCCTCAACTCAGCAGAGAAACTTCAGAAGAATTCTCAGAAATAAGTAACAAGTCACTTGACAGTAGATAAAGAAATAGCTTTCATTTAGACTCTCCAGAGAAGATTTTGAATAATAAGAATAATCTCTGGATACATTTACAAAATTTTATGTGACTTCATTCAAATGTCTCTTTTCCTACAAACATTAATTCAACAAATACATACTGGACATTGAGGTAGGTGTTGATGTAATTCTTTGTCCTCATGAAGGTTAGGGTCCCATAGGGAAGATAGACAATAAAAATTACATGTTCTTAATTGTGACAGTGGAACATGCTGTCCGGGACAGGTAGATCCAGGGGGGGGGCATGGCACAAGGTCCCAGCCCAGTTAAAGGGGTGTTAGGAGTCTTTTCTGACCTCTGAAGAATGAGTTGTGTCCTCCAGAAGAGGAGGTGGAAGGAAAGACAAAGCAGAGGCCAGTGTGAGAGGAGGAACCTATAAGTGGGCGGTGTAGAAGAACCTCTGTCTCTCTAACATGTGAATTAGATGGTATGAGATAGGAGAAAGGACTATCAACTGAACTTAAACTAACGCGTGAGCACAGTGTTGTCATTGGTCATGTATTACTAAATGTCTGATAGTATCCTACTCTTTATGATTCTTACTCTTTATTGAATAGCCAAAATGAGGCATGAGGTCCCCCTCAGCCCAGCTCTCTCTCTGATGCTCAGCAAACCCACGCAGGCTAGGAACTTATGAGACCACAGGGACTTGTAATCTCTTAATGTATGAATTTTCAGGCTTTCTCAAAATGTAAGAGAGCTGGCAAAATTTGTCCTGCATTCCCACATGGCAACAATTGGTGGAATGCCTGCTTTAGTTTAGACATACTCCTGTTTGCCACACCCCCACCTGCCCTATGTTCCTGCCTGGCCCCTAAAAGCATGTAAGTTTGCAAGGCCTAGATTTTTCTGTGCCATTGGATTTAATTTTTAATGTAACTAATAATAATTGCTCTCAGGAAATGCTTTCAGCTCTTAAAATGGCAAATTGTTAAGTCAGCCTTCAGAGTTGCCTTTTCTCTTTTCTTTCTTTGGAATGTATTTCCTCTGCTTCTAGAATTTGGTACATCATTGTCACAGAGTTAGTGAATAAAACATGTGTGCCTGTTACCTCCAGCAATTAGGTCTAGACAGATAATTATCAATGTAAATTTTTACAGTTGTCTTCATAAGACAGTATCCTTATTTTATAACAATATATAAGTATTATTTTCTGGTTTCAATTTTGAAATTTTCAATATTTCAGAGTAATTACAACTGAAGGCATTTTAAAAGATTATACTTTTAATTTTTTAACTATGGCATTCATAAAGAAAAACAGTTATATGATTACATGATATATTTTATAACACTTAATAATTAAAATCCAATTTAACAGATAATTTCTATTGTCTATTTACAATAGATACATACCTATTCAAGCTTTAGCCACCTGCTTTATTTTCATACCCTCCGTTCATTTCTTATTTAAATCCTATTCATGTAATCAGGAGTTTCAGGAGTCTGATATTATTATTATCTTTTGAAAAATAGCTTTAAGACAAACTTTGCATTATACCTAGAATTAGTCATTCTATTAATAGCAACTTTTTTCATGTTTTATCTTAGGATAAACGGCACCTCTGTATGAAAGAGAAGCCAGGCATATGCAGCTTTGAATTCTTTTCTTAGATTCTTATAAAAAGAGAAGGGGCAAAATAAGAATAATTTACTTTTTTACTAAGCTTAACTAGGCATTTAATATAATTATTCCAATATTTTGCTTGTAGAATACTTTTGGGTCAGTGTCCATCTCCTCCAAATAAAATCCTGGTTATTGTCAATTAAATGTAGTCAGGTAATTTTGTCTTTGTTTAATCATTTTAGTGGTGTGAATATAAATGATCATTGCTATTCAGCTGGGATGGTCACAAAACTAAAGATTTGTGTTGCATTTTCCTCTTTTTTAGTACACTATGTCATTGCTATATCACACCCAAATCCTGATGGAAAACGAAACATAAACATATCACTTAAAAGTTTCTGAAATACAAAGCTTCTTTTCTAAGTACAAAAACACTCCTGACTGACCAGAGCCCACAATTAACTACACTGTTGTTACTATGTGTCTTTTTCAAGACAGATAGAATGGTACAATAGGGAACAAACTTGTTTAAATGTAAACAGTAACGCTGTACCGCCCCCCACCTCTCCAACCCCTGCTGCGAATGTTCAGCTGCACAGAACTCAGGAAACGTTCAGCCCAAACTCCTGCACCTTCTTCATCTACATCTCCACCATGGTCCTTGGTGAGAATGATCCTAGTGCCCCTGAAACATTGAAGAATAACCCGATAAAGACCGAGAGGAATGGAATGACATGTTTCAGAAATGCTTTCAGCGATGGACCAAAATGAGAAAGGCTTTCTTCTTTATCATGGTTAAAAAGACAATTTAATGAGTCAGAATTTCAGTAACCAAGGTTTTGTGGTCAGATTTGGCTGTGCTCTTTGTTTTATGGGTCACGTGTGGCTTGAGGCTGACACACACCAGGGAGGGCAGAGATGGGACAGTCTTCACTTCATTCCACTGAGGGTTGTAGAGCTGAAGCGCTGCGGTCCCAACCTCAGCCCAAGCTGAAGCGCTCTGCCCTCCTAAGCTCTACATGCTCCAAAACCCAAGAGCAAGTGAGGGTCTTCATAAGGGTGCTTCTGCCTTTCTCTCCTTTCATGGCCCCACTACTGCCTCTCCTTAGGGGCTGCCTGCCTCACCTGCTCGCTTAGTAATGATCCGTAAGCAGTTCTTCCCAGTTGCTCTCTTGCATTGCAGGAACAGTGGCAGCAACTCCAGAATAACAGAATAGCTTTGTTAGTCTGGTAATTAAGACAGGAGTGACATTCAAACACAGCCTGGACAGAACGTGGCAAATTACTCTATTCTTTGTGTGAAAAGCTGTTCCCAGTCTGCTTTGTCTGCCCTCTTGGGATCTCATCATCTCCACTAAAAGTCAAAATGGGATTTTGTACCCTCTATTCCCTTATCTTTTTCCCCCTAATATATATCTGCTTTGTGGGAGCTATGTTTGTCAAAATGTGCTAATTTATGGCATTATGGGGGAAATGAAACCTCAGCTTTCAATTCTTGTTCCTTCAGGCAGCTTTACTAAAAATCTCCTCCTTTTTCCCTCCCTCATCTCTACTTGTGGGGAGGTGATTTGCTAAACAGAATGTGTTCTTTTTTCTCCCTGCAACATACGAGGCGGGCAAATGGCCACTCGTCATTCCTTTCTCAAGTATGTTATACATACAGTTCTCTCACAGCTAATAGCTCCTTCTATTGTCCATAATTTATCACTGTCAAGGTTCTTTACATTTTATTTTCTCCTTATGTGTTTCATGAGAAATTTGTGCTTCTGCTATTGTGGTCCTGGATTTCATTAGTTTAAACTACATGATACCGAATAAATACATATTCTGTATCACACTAGAGCATGGGTACTTTGCAAAGAACAGGATGTTAGTCTATTTAGTATTTTTTTTCCCTCATTTCCTTATGCTCTTTTTCTTTTTCCACTAAACCATTATGAAGTGGGTACCCAAGGTATCCTGGGTAATTAGCCATTACAGCACTGTCACAGAGGGTTCCACAGTCAATACAAAGATAATTTGGGCAATGGTGAATGACAGTGCTGTCCAGACTTTTGGGATAATCAAGGACACATCCAGCTGTACCAGACATCTGTCAGACCCATGAATCATTTCAACTGGCTCGACAATCGCCAGGCAGCCCCAGTGAAGGTAAACACTAGAGCGGGCGGCACATAATCACACAGTGATACTTGCTCTTGCATAAAACCTGCTTCTGTTGCAAAAGCAGAGCGCTGTGCTGAACAGGAACATTTGTGATCTTTTTGTGTCGGCTTGAGAAACAATAAGAAGAAAGAAAATGCAAATCAAATGGTTAGAAGAAATAGTATGCTTATTATAAAACACCTTTTTCTTTGCTAAAAATAAAATGTGTGCTCAAGAAATAGCTTGGAGTATAGTGGTCATGATTGGTTTTACATAATTAACTCTAATTCCAAATTAGCTCAGACTTTTTTTATGAACCTGAGTTCCCTGCTAAGAGCTTTTCTAAGTTAACATTGTTTTTATGTCCTTCTCATTCAAGGCTCCTCAGCAAAGGTGACAGGCCAGATGTTTGGGAGCACAGTGGGATGGCCATCTCTTAAGTCCAACAGTTTTGGCTACAAGGTCTAGAAATGGTATTGAAAATTTTCTAAAATAAGGATAATGAAACAACATTTAAATTTGAATTAGGTGCAGTGTAACTGCCTAAAATTCTTTTGACTGCCTCTATGAGAACCTTTGACATTCACACATGGCAGCTAGAAACTTCATTGCAAACTACAGTTGACCAAGTGATCATGAATTTACTACAGTGATGTATAAATATGACCTAGTCTTGATCAGATTTGGTGATATTTCCTAGCTTTCTTAGGTTACCCCCAAATTACCAAGACCTTCACAGCTGAAACCAGGAGCAAGACACATCAATTTGTCACTCCCTACCCCTTGTCTAACAGGAGTCTATTCTTATGCAAATCACTTTCATGTGTCACTTAACAGACTGTTCATTCACAGTTCCTTATAAATGCTTTAAATATCATACAAATGTGTGCAGAGTGAGCCAAAATGAAGCAGCACAAGAGTGACCTGCAGTAGGGAAAGGGGACGAATGACCCAGGGCCCCATGTGAGGCTGCAAAGTTGGGATCAAGGCAAGCTAGATATCTGTCATGGAAACCAGGATCAAAGGTGCATTTGTTTTCAGTCTTTCATTATTCCACTAACTTTTCTATCACTTTTAAAAAACAGTCTAAAGAGGTGTAATTGTACTATTTATTTTATATAATTACATGATTTAAAGTATACAGTTTTAAAGCTTGTATCCACCTGTGAAACCATCATAATAGTCAAGGTAGTAAGCATAGCCATCACCCTCAAACTTTCCCTATGCCCATTTGTAAGCCCTTCCTCCCACACTTCCCGGTTCCTCCTTCCCCAGGCAGCCACTGAAAAATACTTTCTGTCACCATAGCTTAGTTTGCATTTTCTAGAGTTTTATATAAATTACACTATTTATATAGTTCATTTATTATGTACTCAGCTCATTTATTATGTACTCTTTTTCTGTATCTAGCTTCTTTCACTCAGAAAGATTTTGAGATTCACCTATGTTTTTGCAAGTATCAGTAATTTTTTATTATCAAATAACATTCCATTATATGTATATACCATAGTTTATTTATCACACTGGTTGGTGAACACTTTGCTTGTTCTCAGTTGTTTTTTTTGTTGTTGTTATGAGTGAAACTGCTGTGAACATTTATATATACCCTCAGTATGGACATGTTTTCTTTCTACTAGATAAATGCTTAAGAATATATAGCTGGGTTACACTGCCAAATTGTTTTCCAAAGTGGCTGTACCTTTTTAAATTAACACCAGCAATATCTGAGAGTTCCAGTTCCTCTGCATCCTGACCAACACTTGATATGGTCAGCTGTTTTAATTTTAGCCTCTTTAATAAAATGTATAGCAATATCTATGTGACTTTAACTTTTATTTCTCTAATGACTACTGATATTGGGCTTCTCTGAAGTGTCGGTTCAAATATTTTGTCCATTTGTCAAAAATCAGTTTTCTTTATGTAACAAAATCTGTTTTCTGGACTCTATTCTGTTCCATTGATCTATTTGTCTATCTTTACACCAGTACCATGCCGTTTTAATTACTCTATTTTTATAATAGGCTTTAATAAGAGGTAGCAGTAGTTCTCCAACTATGTTTTTCTTTTTCAAACTTATTTTGGCTATTCTAAGTCATTTACATATCCATACAAATGTTAGACTCATCCTATTACTATCCTCAAAAAAGTAAGCTGGTGTTTTGATTGAGATTGTATTCAATCTATAGAAAATTTGAAAAGAAGTAACATTTTAAGAATATTGAAGGGATGGGATGGGGAGGGAGATGGGAGGGGGGATCGGGATGGGGAACACATGTAAATCCATGGCTGATTCATGTCAGTGTATGGCAAAAACCACTATAATATTGTAAAATAATTAGTCTCCAATGAAATAAAAATAAATGAAATAAATAAGTAAATAAAAGGGAAGACACCAAAAAAAAAAAAAAAAAGAATATTGAGTCTTCCAAACCACAAACAAGGTATTTTCCTCTATTTATTAAAGTCTTTTACAGTTTATCTCAGCAACACTTTAGTTTTCAGTGTACAGATCATATATCATTTCATACTTATTGCTAAGTAGATTATAAATTGAATCCACTATGTCTTATTGACGTTTTTATTTCATTAAATTAAATTATCGGTATTTTTTAAATTTCCAAATCTTTATTGTTAGTATGTAAAAATTCAATTGATCTTTATGTAGGCACACCTCAGAGATTGTGAGTTCAGTTCCAGGCCACCACAACAAAGTGAATATCACAGTTCGGCAAGTCACCTGAATTTCTTGGTTTCCCAGTACATATAAAAGTTATGTTTACACTATATAATACTCTGTTAGTTGCACAATAATAGTGTCTTTTTTAAAAGTACATCTTAATTTAAAAATGAAAAACAAAAAATTGATTATAATAGTAATATCAACAATTACTGATTACAAATTACCACAACAAATCTAATAATGAAAAAGTTCAAAATATTGCAAGAATTACCAAAACGTAACACAGAAACATGAAGTGAGCAAATGATGTGGGGAAAATGGAAACAACAGTTTTGCTCAGTGAAGGGTGGCCACAAACTTTCAATTTGTAAAAAATATAATATCTGCAAAAGTAAAATACAATCAAATATGCCTATATACTAATCTTGTATCTTGCAGTGTCATTAAATTTATTTATCTTGTTCTAATAACTTTTTTGTAGATTCCATTGAATCTCCGTAAACAATTACAGTGTTTGTTAATGAAGACAAACACTGTAAATGAAGGCAAAAAGAAGGTTTTTTCTTTTTTCAATCAGGATGGCTTTTGTTTCTTTCTCTTGGCTGATAGCACTAGTTAAAACCTTCATTATAATATTAAATAGAAGTGGCAAGAGCAAACATTCTTGTCTTGTTCCTGATTTTAGGGGAAAGAATTCAGTCTTTTTTAAAAAAAAAGATTTGTGTATTTTATTTTGGCTGCACTGAGTCTTCCTTGCTGCACTTGGGCTTTCTCCAGTTGCGGCAAGAGGGGGTTTACTCTCTCCTTGTGGTGCACAGGCTTCTCATTATGTGGCTTCCCTTGTGGAGTACAGGCTCTAGGGCATATGGGCTTCAGAAGTTGTGACTTGCTGATGCTCAGGCTTAGTTGCCCCATAGCATGCAGGATCTTCCCAGACCAGTCTCACACCCATGTTCCCTCCATTGGAAGGCAAATTCTTAACCACAAGACCACCAGGGAAGCCCCAAATTCAGTCTTTATTACTAAATATGTTAACTGTAGGCCTTTCATAGATGCCTTTATCAAATTAAGGAAGTTTCCTCCCCTTTCTAGTTTATTAAGAATTTTTGTGAGAAGTCAATGTTGGATTTTGTCAAACAATTTTTTATGTGTATTAAGATGGTCATGTGGTTTTTTCATTTCTACTTTGTTAATACGTTGATTAATTTTCTAATGTTAAACCAACCTTGCATTCCTAGAAAAAACCCCTACTGATATGGTATATTATCTTTTTATGTATTATTGAATTTGATTTGCTATCATTTTGTTCAAAATTCTTGCATCTATGTTTACGAAAGACAGTGGTCTCATATAGTCTTTATTTCTTATACAGGTTGGTACTATTTCTTCCTTAAATCTTGTTTTAAACAGTTTTATTGAGATATTCTTTCCTGGAGAATCTCATGGACAGAGGAGCCTAGCAGGCTACAGTCCATAGGGTCACACTGAGTCGGACATGACTGAAGCGACTTAGCACACACATGGTGTCAGGAAGTGTTATAGTTTTTTTCTTAGCACACAACTCACATATCATGCAATTCACCCATTTAAAGCATACAACTCAACAACTTCACCACACTATACTTGGAGCATTTGTTCCCCCTCAAAAAACTATCCCCTTTCCTCTGTCTCTATACAACCACTAATCTATATCTATAAATTTGCCTATTCTCGGTATCTCATATAAATGGAATTATACAATATGGTCTTTTCGGACTGGCAGCTTTCACTCAACATAATGTTTTCAAGGTCCATTTATAGCATATTTCTTAAATTTTTAGTAGAATTTGCCAGTGAACAATTAGGCCTGGAATTTTCTATATAGGAAAGTTTTTAACTACAAATTCAGTTTTTTAGTTGTTTGATAAATACAAGGATATTTAGGTTATCCATTTCTTTTGACTAAGCTTTAGTAGTTTGTGTCTTTCAAAGAATATGTCCTTTTCAACCAAATTGAAAAATGCTGTAAGTTTTTTCCCCTAAGTACTGCCTTAGTGGCTTCCCATAAATATACTGCATTTTTATTTTCATTCAATTTAAAATACTTTAGAATTTCCTGTTTGTTTTCTTCTTTGGTCTATGGATTATTTAGAAATATTTAGTTTCCAAATATCTGGGGACTTTCTGGTTATCTTACTGTTACTGATTTCTAATTTAATTCTATTGTGATCAGAGAAATACTTTGTATGACTTAAATCCTTTTAAATATATGAGACTTAGTATATGGCCTAGTATATTATCTATCTTGGTAAATGTCCCATGTGCCCTTGAGAATAACGTGTACTCTTCTGTTGTTGAGTAGACTGTTCTATAAATGTCAATTTGGGTGACAGTATTTTCAAGTCTACTATATCCTTGCTGATTTTCTGTCTACATGTTCTATCAATTATTGAGAGAGAGGTGATGAACTTCCTGACTATAACTGTGAATTTGTCTATTTCTTCTTGCAGTTCTCTCAGTTTTTACTTTATGTATTTTGAAGCTCTTTCATCAGGAGCATAAATGTTATATCTTCTTAATTGATCCCTTTATGATTAAAAAATAATTTATCCTTGTGGTGTTCTGTGTTCTGAAATCAATTTTGTCTGATATGAATGTGTTCATTTTGGCTTTCTTTTGAGCATGGTATATCCTTTTCCATCCTTCTACTTTTAATCTATTAATATTTGTGTCTTTATATTTAAAGTGCAGTAGGCAGCAGACAGAATAAGATCTTGCTTTTTTATCCAATCTGAAAATCTCTGCCTTTAGTTGGAATGCTTAGACAGGAGGGTGGCAAACTGCAACCTGTGGGCCAAATTTGCCACCTGTTTTTGCACAGCTTCCAGGCTAAGAATAGTTTCTATGATTTAAACATCTTTGAAACAAAACAAAACAAAAATATGCCACAGAAACCCATGTGGCCACCAAACCTGGCTCTTAACAGAAAAAGGTTGGCAACCCCTGGTTAGACTATTTATATTTCATGGGGTTATTGAAATGATTTGGTTTAAGTCTGTCATTTTGCTGTTTGTTTTTATTTGTCTCATCTGGTCCACTTTTCTATTTCTAGTGTCCTTGTATTACTTCAGTATTTTTATGGCTCCATTTAATCTCCTTTGTTTGTTTATTAGCATTAATTCTTTGTTATTTTAGTGATTGCTTTAGGGCTTCTAGTATGCATCTTTCCTTTACCACAGTCTGCCTTCAAATGATATTTTACCTCTTTAGGAACAAGAACCTGAAAAGAGTATACTTTTCATTTCATTTCTCCCAATTTTTCATGCTGTTATTGCCTGTTGTGTGTTTTTTCTATGCATATGTATATTGTATTATTTTTTATTTAGACAGTCAATGATCTTTCAAAGAGATTTAAATAATAAGAAATGCATCTACTTAGCTATGTAGTTACCATTTCTTAATGCACTCTTTATTATTTATTTCTTTGCATAGACCTATATTTCCACCTGGTACCATTTTATTTTGCCTGAAGGAATTCTTTTGACATTTCTTAATGCTAGTGATGAACTGTTTCAGTTTTTATATGTTGAAAAGTTTCTTTATTTTACCTTTATTTTTGAAAGATTTTTCACTGGGTATAGTTCTAGCTGACAATTTTTTCTTTCACTGTTAATGTTGCGCCACTGTTTTCTTTTCTGTGTTGTTTCTGAAAGAAGTCTATAATAATTCTTATGTTTTTTCTGTCCATAAAATGCCTTTTTTCTCTGGCTGCTTTTGAGATTTTTCTCTTTATCACTAGTTTTGAGATATTTGATTATGGTTTACCTTTTGTATAGTTTTCTTCATGTTTCTTGTGCTTGTTCATTGATCTTCTTGAACTTTCATGTGATTCTTTTCCATCAAATTTGGTAACTTTCAGCTATTTTTTCTTTACATATTTTTCTTTTTCTTTCTCCCCCCTTTTCATTTATTTTTGGGGTACTCCAATTTTATATTTATTATGCTGCTTGAAGTAGTCCCATAGTTCACTGATGTTCTTTTCTTTTGTTTGGATTCTCTTTATTGTACATGTTGTATTGGGAATAGTTTCTATAGCTGTGCCTTCAAGTTTGCTCATCTTTCCTTCAACAGTGTCTAATCTGCTGTCAGCCATTTCTGATGTATTTTTCATCTCAGTTATACTCTTCATCTCTAGAAGTTCAATTTGGGCTTTTAAATATTTTCCATATCTGTACTTACTTTTTAAACATATGAAATACAGTTATAATGACTGTTTTAAATATTTTCTTATGCTAATTCTAACATCTGTATCTGTTCAGGGTCAGTTTCAATGGGCTGATAATTCTCCAAATAAAGGGCATGTCATCCTACTTCCTTACATTTCTGGTAATCATTGATCAAACATTATCAATTTTACCTTGAACTTTATTTTGGGATACAGTTGTTTGAAAGCTGTACGATCCTCTCAGGTCTTGCATTTATAATTTGTTAGTGATTCCAGAGCTGGCCTCAGTCTGGAGATCATTACTTTCCATATTGAGGCAAGACCTTCCTCAGTGTTCTATCCGATGCTTTGTGAATTACAAGTTTTTCCATTCTGGCTGTTGGCAACAGCACTACTCCCGGCCCTGTGTGAGCAGGGCCCGCTGTTCCCTTTAGTCCTTTTGGATGTGTTTTCCCCCAGCTTCAGCAGTTTCCTCTTACACATGCGTTGATCAACACTGCTGAATACTTGAGGGCGATACGCTCCAGCTCCCCAGGGTCTCCCTCTGTGCAGCTCTCTTCTCCCCAGTACTCGGCCCTGTAGACTTCCCTCACCTTGATCTCTGGGCTCTCTGCTCTATCTCCTCAGTTCAAGGTGCCTGGCGGGCTCCGCTTGGGTCCTCCTTGTCCTCACCACAGCCTGGAATCTCTTTGAGGCAGAAGAGTAAGCTGGAAAATCACAGGGCTTACCTCATTGTTTCCCTTCTCTCAGGAATTATTGTGCTTCATTGCCTGCTGCCCAGTGTCTTGAGAACTATTGTATTACATATTTTGTCTTTTTATTGTTTCAAGCAGGAAGATAAATCTGGTCCCTGTTACTCCATCTTTGGTACAGAGACTTGTGATTTCTATCTTCCATGACTATGAGAGGATAACATTTCTGTTGTTTTAAGCCATCAAGATTGTGGCGGTGTGTTATGACAGCCTTGGGAAATGAACAGAGAACTACCTATATATCCATTCATTAAGTGTGAATCAACCAACCAGTAGGTTAGCAGTATTAATTCATCACCTTCTATGTACCGTTTTACAGATATATAACTGAGACTAATATTTACTCATTGTTACCCAGCCAGTAAATGCCAGAACCAGGGTTCAAGGCCAGATCATTTTCATTTCATATCCAGTTTATCTTTCTACTACGCAACTGGTTAGCAGCCAAACTCAGGGCCAAATATAATTCTTTCAAAATCAAGGCCTCTGCAGTAGCACGTACACAAAGCATTTCCTCCCACAATTTTTGTTTTTGGTGCACTAGTGAAGATGAACATAGTCAGCTTCTTTTTGTTTAAATCTCTATCATATCTCTCTTAAGTCCAGAATCCCAATGTGTACCAGTATTTCTAGTATTCTCTCCTATATCAGAACAGGAAAATAGCTGATGTTTTCACTTGTCTGAAACCAGTTCATTTTAATGTTTTACTTCTACCAGGCCATTGACCTTTTATACATTTCACAGCTAATTTTAGAATGAAAATTTTTCCTAATCATGTAAAAGCAAGACAGTTGGGTAATCAAGGGACCTTGGAAATAAAGTCCAAAGGTAGTATTTTAGGGACCTGAGGTGATGAGATTAGCAGGAATTATATCCTAGTTCCTTCATTCATTTATTATTCATTTACAATCTATGTCTATCTTGAGCCTTTTCTGCATGCTTGCCATTGTTCTCAGCATCAGGGGTGAAATTCCAGGCACCGTTCTTGTGTGCTCAAGGAGCTGATGGCTAGTGGTGGTGGTGGGAGGGTGTCGTGAGTGAAGCTAGCCAGGGTGAAGACAATCTTGTGTACAAGTGGTGTTTCAGGGTCAGCAGGGGCTCATCATTGGCAACAGGAGACAATAGGGCACAGTGGAGACTGTAACAAATCCCACTTTTAGGAATCCCACTTTTAGCTCCAAAAATTCACTTCCACCTAAAGCACCTGACTTATGCCAGTAAACTGATGGTCCCAGTCCTGAATGTATGTTGTAACAGGCTTAAGCACAGGAAGAAATGAGAAGGCCAAAGAGGGCATGTAAATAAGATACTTTTCATGCTGCCCTGAAGATGAGCCATGAGGCCCTGCCAGCACATTTGTTCCCCGACAGCCATCATTCCCTACTTCACCAGCTTCTTGTGTTTTTTCACCAGGACCCAAAGTGAGACCATAGCGTCATAGACAAAGCTCACACAACTCAGGACTTTTAAGTCCATCCTTTATGTTTAGCCTCCATAAGTTCTCACAGCACAACCCGTTGTTCACAGATTCCAAGCTGTAGAGTAAACATTCAGCCTAGATAAATCTCCACGAAGAAAAAGGGAGGAGCAGAGCTGGGCCTGGACCGGAAGGAGCAAGGCTTCAACAGAACGCCAAGTGCAAGGGTAAGGCCATCTGGAGAGAGTGGAGGAATAGTCTGGAGTAGAACAAGTGACATGTGTCCTTTTAAAGAGATGAACTTGGGTTGAACTCTCCAGCATTGGCTTTATTTTGACATTCATGTGTTCTTGGAATCATAGGAACAAAGCTGTAGTTGTTTGTAGATCAGCTCCATTTTTTCACCTTACCTTTTTTCAATGCCAGTAGCAACCTTTAAAACTAAAAGCAGCTCCATCTAGGAAAGGGATTGTTGTAATGAGGACCATGCCATTTCTGCAAGTCAGGGCTGCAACATCTCCAAGGAAGGCCTCCTTCTCTAACCTCAGAGAATGGTGCCCCAAGATACCCTTTAACCTTCCTAAATCCATAGTAAACAGATTATCCCAAGGGCTCCTTTTCCGGGAAGCCCATGAGTAGCTTCTAAAAGGACATCAAATCTAGAGTAATCGACTTGAAGCTTCTCAGTAATTATGAGGTCACAGTGGGCACTTCTGAGAGAACTGATTCATTTTGTGCTTATCGGCTACACATCATGGATGATGGTGTTAAATTATTTTAAGGGACACCCAGAAGTACATTAAAGGAGTCCTTGGGACTAAGGAGCAATCACTGGGACTAATAGATTGAGGAAGACAAACCATTCGAAAAGGAAGGGTCACCAGGACTGGATGTTAGAAGCCCCAAATTGGTCAGACTGAGATAAGTTAGTGACATAGTTAAGAAGAGAGACTGCTCCACCCCCCCCCGCCCCACCAAAAAAAAAAAAAAAACCAGAAAAGAAAAACCTGACTTCAAATCCTATCTAGGCTACTTGACTAGTTTTTTAATCTTGGGTCAATTACCTTACCTCTCTAAGCCTCAGTCTCCTCATCTGATTAATGGGTATATTAGCCCTTCCCCATAGGATTCCTAAGGAGTTTCATTGAGATAACACAGTGCCTTGCCCTGTGTCTTGTCTAGAGTAAGCACTTAATAAGCAGGACCTAGAATTACAGTGCCAGAGGAAGATGGCCATGAGTACTAGGAGAGCATAGTAGGTACAGTTGACAGTTATCAGGCAGGAAGTGTGAGGGAAAGAGAGAGGGGTGGGGATTATTGCATCCCCAGTACAGCACCTGAGTTCAAGTGTCTCAGCCCTGGTTCACACTGAAATGCTTTTCGGTCAGCTTTAAGGAGTTTTGGTTGGTTTTGTTTTTTAATACCCATGCTTGGAGCTCCCCATCCCTGCCCTGTATTTGATTGATCTGGTGTAGGGACAGAGCATCAGTTTTGTTTTATTTTTAATGTTTTTAAATTTCCCAAGTGTTTTTATTGTGCAGCCAGAGTTGAGGCCTTCTGGTTTAGATGATGCCAGTCTAGAATTTTAATTTTATCCCAAGATCCAAAAGAGCTTGGGAGAGAGAAAAAACAAATTATCTATCTATCTATCTATCTATCTATCTATCTATCTATATATATATATATATATATATATATATATATATATATATATATGTAAATAATGACCCCTGGCTTCTTGACCTGAATAACTAGGACTAAGTGACCATTTCCTGAATTGGGTAAGACTACAGGAGGATGGAACAGCCACTTTGAACCCAGAGATGAGTGCATGAAGCACTTGGGCTAAGGGTTGTATATGAGGCCACCCCTGCCTTTCTGGAACCCACTAGAGGGTGGGGACCACAGGCGTGTATGCAGAGACTGACTCTGCAAGTGTGACCATTCAGGGCTATAGGAGCAGTTGGCCCTGGGAGCCAAACACTCAGAGATGGAAGAGACTAACCCTGCTTAGGGAGATCTAGAGAAAGATCCTGCACTCAGCCGTATGTGGGATAAACTGAGAAGGACACCACACTGGAGGCTATGGGCTGCGACCATAGCCAGGCAAGTTATTATAGAGGAACTAGGAAGCCCGGGTGGGACCACGAGAACACACCCTGGGTCAGCCCTGTTGTTCAGTGTCTCCCCTGCAAGCAAGTTTGCTTTGCTTTTGGCCCCAGAGCTATTTGTAAACAATCTGCCTCTCTCCGGAGTTCAAGGTCAACCTGCCCTTCACTGGTGTGTCCTTTGGAGTCTCCTATTTTTGACAAGCAGAAGGACTAAATGGAATTTGATGGATATGTCACCTTTTTAACTTCCACAGTCTCCTCCAACTTCTTCTTTACAAGCAGTTTCTTGCCGCTTGACTTTTCCAAACTCCATCCAGATACTGATTGACTAGATCCTTTTGTCTTCTGCCTTGATTGCCTTCATTGAAGCATTGATTTTCCCACAGATATGGAAGTTACATATTAGTAAACTGAAATTTGCATAATCTTTGCAGAAAATTCCTTACATTGTGCAAAGATATTAAGACAGTAGTGCATCTTTGTTATGCAGCTCAAACCCTTTTGTAGGACATCAACCTGGATAAGTAATTCATTTTTATTTAGTTTTGTTTTGTAGTTTCCCTGAGACTTTCTGTGAGGTCAGCAATTTGCTTTGAGTTCCAACTCCAGAGTTTTCCAAGGACCCAGCAATAACTATCACATTATGGGTGGGCAGGAAAGGGCACACCAGCACTCTGAAAAACAATCTAAGTTTATCTTGTTATGCCGATTTCTGTTAGACATCTATGTATCACAGTCTTCATATGCCAGGAATGTACATCTATGTTCGTATATATGCATGTATATAATTTATGATAGTGATAGATTAGTAGCTGTGCTTCCAAGCCTTACCACAATGTACAACCCTAAATTAACCTTCCTGGCAAGCTTCACATCCTCTCTGTGGAGCAAATTTCCATGTGAAAGCATTTAGCCCAGTTTAAATCAAGTCCAAAGATTTAACAATCCAGTATTGCCTTTTCATAATCTGCTTTAATTGTTATAGATTTGTATGTTTGGAAAGTGCCCGGAGGTGATAAAGGCCTCCCGTCTGTTGCGTTGTTGACCATTTGCTGGTTGATCTCTAGCTCACCCTTGGCTCTTCAATTGGTCTCTCTTTAGTACTTCTACAGATGGTTATACCTCCTGCCCCACAGAGGTCCCCACTCCTGTAGTAAATCAAATCATCAATAAAAACAAACTGGTAAATAATAGGCAATTAAATAAAATCAATTATTCAAAAGCAGATTTAATATGGAAAGGCAATTAGAGCTTAGTTAGCAGTGAATATACATTTATAAACCAAAGAGGACAATCAAGGAGAAAAGAAGAATTCCACCCAGGTCTTGAGCAGGGTACTGTGCAACACTGCTTCTACCCTGACCTGTGATGAGTCTTATCTCCTCCAAGTTGCCTGGTTTAGGCTCCCAAATTTTCAGCAGGAGTCAGAAATTTTAGTTATCTTTTGGTCTTTGAGTGACTGGAAGCAGTAGGGGAAAAAAGCCAATTGTAGTCATGCTGTGGGGAGAAAACTGATATTTTGGTGATGGATGAATTTAAATTTTTACAGAACACTCTAAACCTACCAACTAACTTATAATCATCCCCAATAACTTTTCCTCATAATGTCATTATTTATATTTGTCCATATGAAAAAGGTAAAGTTTAAAACTCATTTAACTAATTCTTGGGGTTGAGGAAAGAGACTGAAGGCAAGTCTTTCCTTCTACAATAGGAAAAGAATAACTCAGCTGCTATGTGAAATAAGGAAAAATCAGATCTTGAGCTTTGTAGACCATTATGAAGCTATAAAAATAAAGAAATGGTGGGACTTAAGAATATGTGACAATAAAATCTCTCTTCTTCAATAAATTGTGTAGAAGCCATCCCATACCTGTATTCTAAAGCTGTTCTAGTTTGCTTAAATATAGTTTAAAATGTAGGTTCAAGTGGGAAGGAAAGAAGGAGTGATTTCTCTCTTTAGAAATAAAGCAGCTGGGGATATCTTAGCATGGTAAAATGAAAATACTAAGCAAATTAATGAAAATTAACTCTCTACAGCTTAAGCCATAAGGTCAGCAAGAAATCAGTACTAGAGTGAGTATGCAGGACGGTGTGCCTGGGAAACCTTCATTGTGGAAAGGGAAGCCTTGGGGCCAGTGCACGTGCAAACGTTAGGAAACAGGAGATCATCCAGATAAATGCAATTAGTCAAACTGCATGCAGCCAAGAACCAACTTCAAGGCAAAACTGGTTCACTGGGGGGAAAGAAGTGGGCAGTGAGGGATTCAAGAAGTGACTCATTTAGGATTAAATTCAGATTATCCCCAAACAAATACAGCAAGCAAACAGTAAAAAGCAAACACATTCATACCTTCTTTCTTCTAAGTGATAAGAGGGCCAGTAACACCCACTGTAACCTATTTTGAATCAAGTCTGCTGTGAACCCCTGAAGCAATGAAATCACTTATGGCTTTGCCTAAGAAATGCTTTAATTCTAAAGGAAACTATGATGAATTTTCCATATAAGTGGGAAAGAAAAATTGTGGGTTTTATCATTTTCTCTGAATCACAATTTATGCTTTTTTTATGCACATTCCTTTTAGTTTCTCAATAATTTGAACAAGTGAATTTTTGAATTTTTATGTTTCTTTCTTGATATTGAACAGTCATTCCCTACATAGGGTTGACTTTGCATTTATTTATGAAAGCCAAAGAGTTAAGAAATGCAATTCAAAGTTATGAAAAATTGCTGCATTATAGTGATGCATCTACACTGTGATGGGCTGGGGAAGTAAAACTAAAAAGCAAAGAAAAACAAACAGAAAAGCAGCTTAAGTCATTTTATACACTATATGTTGCTTTGGGCTCTAAGATTTGCCTGTTTACCCAGTTGGTTCCTAAAATTTGTTCTTGTTGTTCAGTTGCTCAGTCGTGTCCAACTCTTTGTGACCCCATGGACTACAGCACACCAGGCTTCCCTGTCTTTCATTTTCTCCTGGAGTTTACTCAGACTCATGTCCATTGAGTCAGTGATGCCATCTAATCTCATCCCCTTGTCGCCCCCTTCTCCTGCCCTCAATCTTTCCCAGCATCAGCGTCTTTACCAATGAATTAGCTCTTCGCATCAAGTGGCCAAAGTATTGGAGCTTCAGCATCAGTCCTTCCAGTGAATATTCAGGGTTGATTTCCTTAAGGATTGACTGGTTGGATCTCCTTGCAGTCCAAGGGACTCTTTTAAGAGTCTTCTCTAACACCACAGTTTGAAAGCATCAATTCTTTGGCACTCAGCCTTCTTTATGGTCCAACTCTCACATCCATACATGACTACTGGAGAAACCCTAGCTTTGACTATATGGATCTTTGTCAGCAAGTGATGTCTCTGCTTTCTAAAATGCTGTCTAGGTTTGTCACAGCTTTTCTTCCAAGGAGCAAGTGTCTTTTAGTTTCCTGGCTGTAATCACCATCCACAGTGATTTTGGAGCCCGAGAAAATAAAGTCTGTCACTGTTTCCATTTTTTCCCCTACTATTTGCCATGAAGTGATAGGATCAAATGCTGTGATCTCAGTTTTCTGAATGTTGAGTTTTAAGCAAGCTTTTTCACTCTCCTCTTTCACCTTCATCAAGAGGCTCTTCAGTTCCTCTTTGCTTTCTGTCGTTAGGGTGGTGTCATCTGCTTATCTGAGGTTATTGATATTTCACCTGGCAGTTTTGATTCCAGCTTCTGCTTCTGCTTCCAGCACATTTTACATGATGTACTCTGCATAGAAGTTAAATAAACAGTGTCTCTACAGCCTTGACGTACTCCTTTCCAATTTGGAATCTGTCCATTGTTCCATGTCTGGTTCTAACTGTTGCTTCTTGACCCGCATACAGGTTTCTCAGGAGGCAGGTAAGGTGGTCTAGTATTTCCATGTCTTTAAGAATTTTGCACAGTTTGTTGTGAGCCACACAGCCAAAGGCTTTAGCATAGTCAATGAATCAGAAGTAGATGTCTTTCTGGAGTTCTCTTGCTTTTCCTGTGATCCAGTGGTTGTTGGCAATTTGATCTCTGACTCTTCTGCCTTTTCTAAATCCAGTTTGTACATCTGAAGTTCTTTGGTTCATGTACCGCTGAAGCCTACCTTAAGGATTTTGAGCATGACCTTACTAGCATGTGAGATGAGCACAACTGTGTGATAGTTTGAACATTCTTTGCCATTGCCCTTCTTTGGGATTGGAATGAAAGCTGAACTTTGCCAGTCCTGTGGCCACTGCTGAGTTTTCCAAATTTGTTGGCATATTGAGTGCAGCACTTTAACAGCATCATCCTTTAGGATTTGAAATCGCTCAGCTGGAATTTCATCACTTCCTCTAGCTTCTTTTGTAGTAATGCTTCCTAAGACCCACTTGACTTCACACTTCACACTAAAATCAGAAGGATATATATATCCAATTTGAGGACCCAAGTTGACCTTTCCTTATGTTCTTTTTTTTTGGATCTCAGGTCTGTTTAATGAATATATAACCATGCTTGGAAAGGAATGCCACCACCGCCTATTCCTATGCCTAGGCAGATATAACTAACTGATCATGACACTTTCTCCAGTGAGTTTGAACAGAGACACACAATTCTATGCAATATTCCAAGCAACCACTCCGATTGGTTGAAAGAAATCAGTCCTATTTGATGTCTTTGGCCAGAATCTCAGCTTCTGAAATTTTTAAATGCATAAGACAGGCTGAGAATTATACCATGGTTGTATTTTTCCACAACTTATATGTATGTACTAGAAACTAGAAAGGAACAATAAAGGAAATAGTAACATTCACAAAATCTAGTGCCTATTCCATTGCTCTTCACTAAATGGATTTGTTCTATGTCTGTTGCTATTTAAGTGCAACATAATTACATATTATGGAGTGTATATACTACTTTAATAGAGGTTATTATTTCGGCTTTGCATTATTATTTTTGTTTCATTAAAGTGCATAAATACTTTGGGGAGGAAGGCTTTTTTAAGATGAAAAGATGGTTTTTAATTATTATGGCTTTCTTTGCTTGGAGCTGATTTTCATAATTAACACATATTAGAGTCAAATGCAACCATGTATTTTATGCTCACTGGAGTATACAAAATTTAACTTCTCTCAATGGGCTGTTTGTGCAGTAACATTTTCACAATGGCCTCTGCACACTCTGGCAATGACAGCATTTTGCTGATGTGCTGACCTATACTGTCTTTGGGCTTACCTGGTGGCTCAGATGGTAGAGTCTGCCTGCAATGCAGGAGACCAGGGTTCAATCCCTGGGTCAGGAAGATCCCCTGGAGAAGGAAATGGCAACCCACTCCAGTATTCTTGCCTGGAAAATCCCATGGATGGAGAACCCTGGCAGGCTACAGTCCATGAGGTTGCGAAGAGTCAGACATGACTGAATGACTTCACTATTCACTATACTGTCTTTATGATCAGAGGTCAATTTTTTTTGCAGAATTTATGCAATGTCACATTATTAAAACTTCATCTTAGGAATTCAAGAATCAGATGAGACTGACTAATCAGCAGATCCAACATAAAGGGCTGGGATCAGAATGAAAAAGTTATAGAACTGTGTTACTAACTGTTAAAACAATGCAAGTTGCAAATCTGAAGCTCTCTTTTTCTTCTAAACTTCTGTCCTTAATTTTGCTACTGTTATTCATAGAAGAACTTGGCTAGCTCTTCACCAGACCCATTTTCTCATCTTCCTGGGCACACAACTGGACTCCATCTGCCAGTCTAACTTGCACATAAAAATGGCCATGTAAAAAAAAATAAAAAATAAAATAAAATAAATTTTTTTTAAACGGCCATGTAGCTCAGCTCCAGCCCCTTGAATGAGAGTGGGAGTAGTGCAAGCCACTTCCAAGCCCAGCTCATAAAAACGTCTCAGAAGCACCCTGCATGTCCTTTCCCCTTCTGCCAGCTTGATACAGACGAGCACAGTGATCTTAGAAGTCCAGACTGAAATAAAGTCATAAGGTGGAAGAAGCCAGAGTCTCTGAGTCACCACAAAAGAGAACCATTCATTTGAGCTTCACAAAAAAAGCAGACATGTATCATATTTAGCTATTATACATTACTGGATGTGTTGATTATTGCCTCTAATATAATAACTGATATACAGTTATCCAAGCAATTCATTAGATAAGTAGTTCACCATACAGGTGTGGGCTTCCCTGGTGCCTCTGAGGGTAAAGCATCTGCCAGCAACGTGGGAGACCCGGGTTTGAAACCCAGGTCAGGAAGAATCCCCTGGAGAAGGAAATGGCAAGCTACTCCAGTACTCTTGCCTGGAAAAGTCCATGGACAGAGGAGCCTGGTAAACTACAGTCCATGGGATTGCAAAGAGTCACACAAACGACTGAGCAGCTTCACTTCTCATACAGGTATTGGCGGGGGTGGGGGGAGCCCAGGAACAGAGATGGAGTTGGGAATATCATCATGACTTTCTAGGCAACCTTTCCATATGCATACTCTGACGCTCCCTTGCCTAACAGATTCTCATTCAAATTCCTAGCATGAAAAGCCAGGTTGGGGGCCATGTAGGGGGGCTGTTGGGGGAGGGGGCAGTGGCTAGTGTAGAAAGAACAACATGTCAAGGAGACTGAGACAAGGAAAGTTTAAGTAACTTGCTCAACATCCCAGAGCTAGGAACTAACAAAGCCAGGATTCAGACACTAGTAGTTTAACTCCAGAGCCCACATTTCTATCGACCATTTAGTCTGTCTCCTAATTCCTGCTTGCCATGGTTAGAGGACTTAGTCTCCACTGGATTTCTTTAATGTGGGGAGCTCTGGGTTCTTTGTCAGTGCAAATTCTACCTAATAGTTTATCTACAGTAACACCCTAATATTAATTTTCTATCTCACATCCAACTAGCAACTTATTTCCTCTTGATAAAAATAAACATTTTTGTCAGAAACAGATTTAAAAGGCAGATTTGCTGGGGGGGAATATCATTGTTCACTCCAAAATCGTATCCATGACTTGTGAACTATCTTGCTACCGCTTCTTTACTTTACCTGCTTAATTAAGAGTTGACTGTAGAGGAAAGGGAAATAGTTTGTTTCAGCTCTAGAAGTATGTTGCCACCAGTAAGCCTAGGTGGCATGTCTTAGGGAACCACTGGATCACTGGAAATACCCCCACACCCTTAAGAGATACTGGTGAGCACAATGGTTAAAAAACATAAGCTTAGCATTCCACACACAAAAAGCCAGGGTTCAAATCTGAGTTCCTCCAGTGGCAAGGTTTTACTGTGGGCAAGCTTTCCCCTTCATGTACAAATGGAATGGATGGATGAATGAATGATGATGATGGTGATAGTCATTTTCTAGAGTTGTTGGAGGTTTAATAAGGTAATACATAAAAGCGTATAGGAATTTTTCTAGAAATATTCACTATTGTTATTATTTTAAACACTGTTGTGCTAAACAGCTAAAAATGGAGGCCCAAAGGACCAGTTCCAGTCTGAAGGAGCCAGGGAACATATATTTTAAAATATTAATTAAATGTTGAAGACAAATTGGACAAGGTAGTATAATGAGGAAACTTAGAAACTGGCAAAACATGGTACAAATCCTGCTCCTGACCCTATCAGTCTGGTCTCTAGCAAATCATGTAATCTCCATGAGACTCAGTTCCTTCACGTGTAGAATGAACTAAGAAACACAAAGGTTTCCTTTACGTGTCAACCTTTTATGTATATTTTCTTCTGTATGTTGCTCATTTATATGGAACACAGTTTTCTATACCATTGTTAAGCTAAGTATTAGCTATTGGTAAATCCAGCAACTCTACTGGCTAGGAAAGAAGAAAAATGTTTCTGTGTGGAAATTATTGAAAATTTTCTTTCTTGACTTGAAAGGCTGAAGAAACAACAAAATATTCAGACTTTCACTTTTCACCCTTTATCCACCCCTCAGCTAACCAATATGGAGTTGACTGCCTACCTGACTCCATCCTGGGGGCATATACTTATGGCTATTGCCATAATTCCCCATAATCTGTCAAAAAGTATACCATTTCTAGGTGAGAAAAATTACATGGTTACATTCATTGTTCGCTATTTATTTAAAATATTGTACATGCTCAGATCTTGGTTACTAAGTAACATTTCACTCTAGAAAAAATTGGAACTCCTTTGAGAAATGACTGGGGTAGCAAAAATACAAGATACATCTGAAATAATTTTGGTCAGAAAGGAAGTGATCAAATTATAATGTAGACATGTCACAAAAGATACAGGAGCCAATTTGAAGAGGTTCCAAGTGGCCAAATCTTGGACAACTTGAGCATCAAAATAAATAATAAATAATAGAATGTATATGGGCCTAGAATTCATATTGATTTAAATAAATAAGTAAATGAAAAGTAAATGAGGGAGAAGGAAAAGCTTATCTTTACAGTAGCATGCAAACTTATGCAGAAAAATGAGTTAAAAATCACCATTTGCAATCATAGCAATAATTGGTTTGATCAAGAATTATTACTAAATGCTAATAATAATGGATGAAACCATGATGAAGAGCAGGATATTTTAATAATTTCAAAGTATCTCTCTACAAACTATGTATAAATTGCAAAGGGGAAAATAGCAGTT
Organism: Dama dama; assembly: GCF_033118175.1. Lineage (NCBI taxonomy): Eukaryota > Metazoa > Chordata > Mammalia > Artiodactyla > Cervidae > Dama > Dama dama. The sequence continues at coordinate 24,618,584 of NC_083713.1, forward strand.
TCACAAGAAGAAACCTGGCAGTCACCATCTTAACCAATTTATTGACATTTACATCACTGCATATACTGGGGGAAATTGGCATCTTGTGATTCTTGATATGATTCACTAAGAAGGACAAGATGACCTCTGTGTTATCCCTGCCCAAAATCCAATTCTGAGGGCACATCAGGTAGATCCAAATTGAGGGACATTATACAAAAACAGCTGACCTGTACACTTTAAAAAATTCAAGGCTGTGGAAGACAAAGAAGGCTGAGGCACTATTACAGATTAAAAGAAACTAAGATTAGAAGTGACAACTAAATGCAATTAAGAATCCTGGATTGGATCAGGGTAGGAAGGTGTGCAACTGACAAAACTTCCATGTGGACTGTTGACTAGATAATTATATTATATTTAATGTTAAATTTCATGATACTGGTAGTTGTACTATAGTTGTATAAAGAATGTCTTCATTCTGAGGAAATAAATGGTGAGTACTGAAGGGTAAAGACGCATGTCTGTTACCATCAGATGGTTCAGAAGATTATATCTACACCCATATATCTATTAATCCATCTGAGAGAGAGAAATAATAAGGCAAATGGATGAAAAAGAAACTAAGCATTACTATATGTATATTTTTTGCTTGAAGAATATACTAATGTTCTTTGTACTATTGTTACATCTATATCAAAATTAAGAGTTACTAATAAGTAAATAAAATCTATTGTGCTGTTTACATTTTTTGAAAAAGCACATTATATAATGCATTTGAAAGAGTGTTGGATTTTGGCCTAGGACTATATCTAGACTTTTTACGTTCAGCCAGAATGGAATTAGCTCTTCTTATAAGTCTTTCCATTACAATTTGTATTTTTCTGGGCTATAACCTTGGCATCCAATAGGGGCATTGTGGTCAGGATTAAGCTTCTCTTTTCCTGGGTTTGGGTTCTAACGTCGGCTGGCACAACGCACTACTTTGTCCATACAAACTGCCTTCCAGGTAATAGAAGCAACAGTATATTTGCCTCATTTAATTCAGTCCTTATAGAACTCCTGTGTGCTAGTCATCAAGTCTGCATTTCACAGATATGGAAACTAAGGTTCAAGGACATGTAGTATTTTACCTTTAACTTGGCCCCAAGGCCGCACCGTAACAAGTGGAGGGGCAGCTTTCCAGGCCGAGACTGCAGTCACCGCCTGCTCATACCACCAGCTCTGCTGAATCAGGATGTCCAACTGAAACTGCTCCAAGGATGGTGGGAGAAAGCTGTCATCTCAAAAGATACAAGTGCTTTCTGTTCTGAAAGAATATACTGTTGTTTTTTTAACTACCAGAATAAATATTATACTTGGAAAAGTTATCTTATAATTGGAAATAGAGCTCTTTGAGAAGCAGAGATCACAAGAGGTTCATATTTTTAAGTTCTACTTGAATTTGAGTAGTATGGCATTGTGGGGTAACCTGGGGGTACTTCATACCTTGTTTATGATGTGGACAGAGTTGTATCTTTGCAGACCTTGAACACAGGTCTTAGAACAAAGTGTGTGCCCAATAAATATTTAGTGTGTGAATGAGTGTGGATTTAGGTTGCCCTGGGCCTTCAAACTATGGTGGGTTCTTGTGGGAATATGTTCATCTTGATTGATTGGTTGTTCATAGGATGTCAAGCACTGAGACCAAGAAGATTTCAAGAATCTGTAGGCCTGATCTTCAACTCCCACTGGAGAAAAGACTGTAAAATGGAAACTCACTTGAGTGGACTCAGAGGTTTAGCCTGCTCTGATGTGGACATGTTGTTGTTATTTAGTCTCTAAGTCGTGTCTGACTCTGCAACCCCATGGACTGCAGCACACCAGGCCTCCTTGTCCCTGACAAGGTTTTATTTTAAAAAGAATAGCCCAGTATTGGGAACTATAAAAAATAAAAGGAGCCATCTTTTCTCTCTGTGACTGGGAAAAGTAAGAGGAAAGAACAGTTATTGTTTATACACCTTTTCTACTAATACGAGAAAATGAATATTCGCACTAACAATCATCCTGAATAAAGGGAAATCCTTGGGAGGAGGTAGAGAAAGCAGGCCAGCCTAAACCAAGGCAAAGAAAGATGCTTCTTCCCTTATGGGTGATCAAGTGGTTGGATTAGTTGGAGATCTAGCCCTTAATCCTAGGAGTCTAGAAATGCTTAAAGCACTCTTAGGTGTTGGAAAGAACATGGTTTCATTTTAGGAGACACCCAGGAGTGGGCTGTACTAGGAATTGTACCGTGGCTGGCCAAAAAAATGTTTCTCTCTAATTGGGAAGGGAAGAAGACCTACAGGTGAGCCTCCAGGTAGCTTTTACAGGAACTCCATGAGAACAGGCAAGGGTCTGTAGGCTTTGGAGGAGTTGATCAAAGAACAAATTGTAAAGAGTTGTGATGTGCTTCCATTAACCCAGAGCTTTCAGAAAAGTCTTGCTGTGATACTCAGCTGAAGTTCAATGATGCGTTTGTAGTTGTTTAGAGGGGAGGAAGGTCAAGGAAAGGGCTTCTCATCCGTGATAAGGTATGAGTGAAAGAAGAGAGGTGTAACTTCGCTGAAGTTTTCTTGGTGGTATGAACACAGTATGGGAACAGGCTGAGAACTGGAAACCCAGAAGGAGGTTCTCAGCCTTAGTGGAAGTAGAGGTGTGCAGGCAGTCTAGAGCCAGACAGTGCTGGCTGGAGGACCAGGGGAAAAACAGGATTAACAGGGTGAGTTTGGAGAGTGTATGAACTGCCATACACCTGAAGACTCATCTGAAAAACTGGCCAAGACTTGAAAGAGAGAGAGACTGGTATTCAGAAAGTTGAAATTAAAAGACTAAAAAAAGAATCATTAGTAGCTCCATTCCAGCATGTTGGGGATAGAAACACCAAGATTTAGGGGAAGTTATGCAAATTTGTCTATATTGATACTCAGCTGTAAGGACACACTAATTACTCTAATTTTGCACAACAAAGAGTAAATCTGATCTAATAAATTATTTGTGCTGAAGTACAAATGCCTCACTATTCAACGTCACAAGAAAGTAGAGGTATAATAAGATTTATATCCCCGTTGAAGCCTGCCATTCAGATAGGTGCGTGTTGCTCATTATTTAGAAATATAATTATTACGCATGAGACTCAGCTTGTTTTGACAGTCATTGGCTAAGTAACTTTGTTGGTAAGTATGTTAGTCATCATTAGGATAAAGTACACAGTAGTGATTGATCTGGGTATGAATTTGGGGAAATACCAGCTCTTTGGGGGCTACATAATATAGGAAGACATGGCCAAAGGAGGTAAAGGAGGCTCTTGGCATTAAAATCAGCCCTCAGATCTACTGTGGTGCTCATTTATAATTTGTGAAATTAGATGATTCTCCACTATATCTAGCAGCAACACCCTTGGGACCTGCCACCTATTGATATTGTGGATCTTCCCCTTTTCTACCCATAAGCTGCTTCCACCATGATATCCTGCCTTTATACCACTTTATACCTAACTCCAGCCCTGCCAAGAACAGTCCTCAGAGTGTTCTCAAATTTATGAATCTTCTTCCAGGACCTGGAACCCTGGGAAGGGATTCTTGTTTTCTCACTCCTGGGGATGGCCCCTTTCTGCATGTTTTCATACCCCATACATCCACAGACCCCACCACTGAACTCTGCCTCCCACGAATAACCTCTCGAGATTTAAGTCACCCGTCATCTGAGTCCAGTTGAATGCTGCTGATTTTCATATTCATTTAAGCCAGATTTCACTTCAGTTTGGAAAAATACATAGAGTGGCCAAATAATCCTGGTGTGGTGAACATCGCATGGCTCTGAATTAATGGAAGTTGATCCTTCAGTGAGCTGTTAGCTTAGCTCTGTTCAGTGGCTTTCATGTCAATTTACCAGGGGTTAGCAGGGTGGGAAAGAGTGAGGATAGATGGAGCCACCTCAAGCCTGCAAAGTGGGCTGAGATTCTCCTGTCAAGTGAGAGCATATGCCATTGTTCCATGTAATTCTAGGAGCTCTCACCAAATAGTTATGCCAGGAGAATCTGGTCTATTGAAGAAGCAGACAAATTGCATCGCAGCTTTTCTTTGATGAGTAGTTATAGGGACACTAGGCCTCCAATCTTCAAATAGTGGATGGGATTTACTTTCCTGCCATGTGGTTGTCTGTTGTCTCACATATTCATCGCACGACTTTGAGGGGAGAACCCTTTACTCTTATTTTGCTGTCAGGCAGATCTTGATCCCACCCACCCATTTAACTCTTCCATTTTTCCCCAGGAAGGCTAGCCTTGCTAAAAATTCCCATCATTGGTTTGGTGTGAAGTTGGATACTAAGAGAGCTTTCAGTGTAGAAAGAAATGGAGAGAAGGCCAGTAGACCAGATGAAATCCAATTTTTTGAGCTGCTTGGAATGTCTTCTTATTACGCATGATACTATTCCTGTCAAAGGGGGAAAGTATATCATAAATCCACACAAAGCTGACTTGTGTCTATTACATACCCTTCTAACACCATGTCAAGAAATTGCCTCAAGGTTGGATAAGTTCCAGAAATACATCTTCTGGAAAAGAACATAAACACTTCTTATTTTAAATTTCCTTTTAATAGATGAAAACTTTAAAGGCATTTAAGGGAAGCATAGCTACTTTAATTTATAATGTCTTTTACTTCTGTCAGTTTAAATTAAGCCCATGATATCTAACCACAATTTCCTATATTTAATAATACATAAAGCAAAATAATTAAAAGGTATGTACACATGCTGAGAGAAACACTGTTGAGTAAAACGCTGACTTTAATCCCTGCCTCTGTTGATGAAATGTGTTGAAACCAGGCAACTAAAAGCAAATAAACACAAGGACATTGGTAAGGACTGTTCTTCACTTTGGCTCTCTCTTCTGAGCGCCAGATGTCCATGTCCAACTATTGACAGGATATTTCCACTTGTAAATCCTTAAAGTAGGCTTCATAAACAACATTCAAAACCAAACTGATCCCCAAACCTACTGTGTACCTCATTTTATGAATGAGAACACCATGAACCACGTAACCTGGGAATCATCCCTGACTTCTCTCTTGCCTTCAACACACCAGCCACATGGCTATACACACATGCGCGCGCACACACACATATACACATACCTATCTAATCAAGCTGCACATCTACTGCTGTCACCTCACCCAAACCTTGTCAGCCCCAGTGATTGCATCCTAACTGCTCTCTCTGCCTTCAGTTTTGCCCCTTTGCAATTCATTCTCCACACAAATCCAGAGTGATCATTTTAGAACAGAAACTTGATCATGCCATTCCTATTTTAAAATGTCAGTAGCTTCTCTTAGAAAATATTTGAAATAAATCTTAAATTATTGCCTGTTATTTACAAGTCCTGTATCTCTGGTACCAGACTTCATTGCTTCCATATCTTTGCCTTCTATGAGCCGGTCTTAGCATGTTAGATGCACCTCTACCATATATGTACTTTGGGAGTATCTGTATCCTTCTCTGTATTCCTCACCTCACTAGACTGTGAGGAATACAGTGCAGGATAATATGCATCATGCTCATTTCAAATCCCCAGAAGCTGGCACATAGCAAATACTGCATAAATACAGAAAAAAGAAACACAGGAAGGAAGGAAGTATATAGCTGTGAATGTGTCTTCATTAGTCTTTAGGAGATGGTGTTCTGCCTTTGAACTTAGGGACAGAGATTCCTTTGACCCCAATGTAACCACGCTCCTTTGAGATGTTCTGCAGTTACAGAATTGAAGAGAGACTTACCCAGATTCATCCAAACCCCGCCCCCATCCCCCCTAGGTCCAGAGGCTTACCTTGAAAAGATGATTACCCCATACTAAGTTATAAATTCTTTGAAGTCAAGATCCATATCTAATTCATCTTTGCATTCCCATGACACCCACTACAATATTTTCCACAAACAAGGTATTTAAAACATACTTGTTGAATGAATTAATGAAAGAAGGAGAAGCCAGAACCAGGAGACCTACAAATGCATCCTCAAAAGGTCGTGGCTTGGGCTTCGCTCACATAGTGTTGCCAGTGAATTGGGTTGCCCACAGAGCCAGCACCTGTGCTGGTCACCCACTCTCACCACAATGGCACTGCTGTGGTCCTGACTACTGGCAGTCACAGGGTAGGTAGCAAACTTTCTGGGCAATAAAGAAAGTCAGGTCAGTAGATATCAGAAGCCTCGACCTCTAAATTCTCAAATGATTCCTCCCTTGTGCTGAACAAGCAAAACATTTCGCTCTCTCTTTTAGGAGAGTTTCTGGGTTGACTGAGACAGTGGGTGAAAATAGATTTGGGGGCACATTGTGGAAGGCAGCTAGAGTCTATATGTTTAACTTCACACTGCTGAACATTTTATTTTAAGCCAGTGTATAATTAGAGAGCCTGCCATGAAAATGAGCGGTTTTGTTTATTTATTATGTAAGTATGTCTTTTATTAAAATGACTTTGTGAAAATCTAATTGCCACTCCAGTAATATAGCATAGCAGTCCCTTACATAAATACATGATTATTATGTACAGTCACTTATCTGTGAACGAGCTCTGCTACTACTTTCCTTAATTAAGGATACAAAAGGGCTCCTTCATCTTTGCATATTCCCTTGCTAGGACATTGATACTCATTATTTCCTAAGTCCAAACACTGAAACTGTGTCAAGAATGCATCCATCACTAGATGGGTACTTCCAGTCAGCGGAATTTTCAACCCCGTCAGCAGTTTTAGCAATTTGCAATTTCTGTATGTCTGACATGTGTTTTTATTGGTGAAGATCACTTTCAAATACCAAGATCATGAGAATGATTCTTTGGGTAGTCTCTGCTGCAGCCTAATGTAATGACAGTAATTAACAGCCTGTGATTAGCAGCCACTCCAGAAAGTGTTTGAATGTTAATTTGCTTCAACTAATATGCAGCACTTCTGTGTAATGAGATCTAAGCTATAGGTTCATGGGGAAAGCAAATTATTTTCCAGCATTTAATCATACAAATGATTTTTAGTTAATCACTTGAACAGTAAACCTCAACGTTCTAATAAGTGACATTTGTTTTTCTGTCATTTGGTTTATTATGGTATAGGCCAGGGTAAAGATGCTCTTTTTCTTAATGGTCAAATTCCCATTTGCTAGCAACATCACTCCTAAATAAGCGCTCACCGTGTGGAGGAATGAAGCTGGGTTTGTGGGTGAGTACAAGATGGAGAGAGAACCTGCATCACCCCAAATTTGCCTTTCTGACCTTAAAGACACTGCTTGGTGCCATCTTTACCTCAGTTTACACATCTGTAGAATGGCATGAATGACCCTTGGCTCTTTAACACAAATATCTTGACACCAAACATCCACCAAGTAATTGAGAATAGGGTGTTGCTCGTTAACCAAGTGTTAATTAGTTGAATCCCTACACAGTTATAAGGTTGAGTAGGAGAACATAAGTCACCAGAACATGAATGTATTCACTAAAGAACTGACTTCTTTGAAAAATATGTGCCCTCTCAATATTAGCCAGAGTGAGTGAGTGAGTGAAGTTGCTTAGTTGTGTCCAACATTAGCCTAGAATTGCTCAAATTTTGAAGAAAAGCCATTCACAAATGACAGTTTGGCAAAGTTAGACCAGCTAGAATCAACAACGGGAGACATTTCAAAAGACAATGATGTAAGTATCCAAGAATAAAATGAGGACTTTGGGAAGTTGGATAAAACCCTAGACTATTTTTTTTTTGTAAACTAAACAATTTCGAATTTACACTGAAAAGGTCAAAATGCCATAAAGGACACTGAGTCATGTTTTCACAGTAACATCAGAAAAATTATACCAAACCCCCCCCAAAAAAACTAGCTATTGATTGATTGGTCCTTTGTTTTTAGAAGTGGCACATAGTTGCAAGCACGAGATGGTCAAACTTAAGAGAAAACTGTTTTTTATAATTTTTGTTTTATTTTTAAGCTAGAGTTTCCCATGGGTGTGTTACTCGCTCAGTAGTGTTCAACTCTTTGCAATCCCATGAACTGTAGCCTGCCAGGTTCTTCTGTCCATGGATTTCTCCAGGCTCAAGTACTAGAGTGGATTGTCATTCCCATCTTCAGGGGATCTTCTCAACCCAGGGATCAAACTTGGGTCCCTTACATTGCAGGCAGATTCTTTACCATCTGAGCTACCAGGGAAGCCCCAGGGATTCTCATATTTGATAACATATTGTGTAATTTGATTCCTCATTTTATGTAAATTTATTTCAAGTGCCCTTTTTCCATTAACAGTTATCCTTAAAACCAAGAGCTTTCTGTTTTGTTTTGTTTTTTTAATTCAATTTCAGGGATTATCATTATTAACAAGAGTATTTCTTTTATAAGCTCCTAAGAACCTGAATGGAATAAGATCCCTTGACTATATAGGTATAGGTCCTATAACATCACATGGAGATGACAGTAAGAACAAATACTAAATAGATACATGATGTCATAAATGAGAGGTGGCCTCCTGAATAGGAGTGAATGTCTGCCTGCCAATGAGGTATAATGTCAGGGCATTTGGATAGCTTTTTTTGTTCACCTCTCCAGGGGATATCCCAACCACATACTTGACTCTTCATCCTTTGAATTACCAAACCAGAGGTTTAGTCCCTAAGGAAATTGGAATTAATGTCATATCAGTCATCTAAATCCTGACATAAATGGATTTATTGGATCCTTTCCTAGAATAAGTTTCATGACTTTATAACCTAAAATACACTGAGTGCTTTGGGAAAGAGAAAGAAAATGGGTTTATGATGAGAGAAAAGAGAACATAAAAAGGAGCCTTAAGACAAAAATTCTGCTTTACAATTTTGCCAGGAATTATCCATGAGCTAGATGGCATTTGGGGAGGAAAGACCGGTAAATCCTGACATTTCCCAAACATCTCTCTGATCATTTGCCATTGTGCTTGAAGTTTGCCATTTAAGATTCATCTCATTATGTGACCCAGTAATTCCTCTTTTATGAAATTATATTAAAGAATAATCATGGGTATGGCAAAGACTTAGCTCTTTATGACAGCATAGTTCATAATAACAAAACAATGAGTGAAACTTGAATACTCAAGATCTATAGTTTATTCAATGGAACACAGTCTGTCTAGCCACTCAAATATTGTAGAGGAATGTTTAATATGTGGACGTATGCCTGTGATATTTTGTTAGTTGAAAACATCCAGTTATGGTACAGTAACTTCCTGTGGTCCCATCTTATGGAGAAAAAGAAATAGACATCTTGTGAAAGAGAAAAATAGACATCACTGAATGATTAACAGGATGAAACTAACACATCTCACAAAAGCCAAATCTGAGCTGTTTGTAAACCAAGAGAGTGAGGAAGGAACACTGGGTCCTCTCTTTAAAGCCACAGAGGTGGGCAATGTGGCTCTCCTGATACTATCAATCAATTCTGAGACCAAATATTTGCTTCACAAAACAATGGTGCATCTGCTTTCCAAAAGGTACATGCCCAAGTGCATACTACCTCTGCCAAAGGGAATTCTTTTGGCGGTGCTATAATAAGTAACTTAGTGCTCAAAAATTACTTTTCTGGAATCTTATATCATTTCATTTATCCATTGATTAATCCATTCAAGTGTTATTAAGCACGAGTGTATATGAGATGCTCTCCTAGACCCTCCCGTATTCACCTACCTTTCCCCATCTCCACTGGTGCCTCTTTCTCTCTCTTCTTCTTCTCCTCTCTCTCTCTTCCTCCTTCCCTCCCCCCCTTGCTTCCTTTCTTTCCTTATCCTTTCCTCTCTCTCGCTGCCTGCCTTCCTTCCTTTTCTTTATTTTTGGATCATTTACCTGGAAGAACTTATGGCAGCAGGTAGCAGTGTTTAAGGTATTCCTGTGGCAAGGGAATGGAGAAGGCGATGGCACCCCTCTCCAGTCCTCTTGCCTGGAAAATCCCGTGGACAGAGGAGCCTGGTGGGCTGCAGTCCATGGGGTCGTGAAGAGTCGGACACGACTGAGTGACTTCACTTTCACTTTTCACTTTAATGCATTGGAGAAGGAAATGGCAACCCACTCCAGTGTTCTTGCCTGGAGAATCCCAGGGACGGGGGAGCCTGGTGAGCTGCCGTCTATGGGGTCGCACAGAGTCGGACACGACTGAAGGGACTTAGCAGCAGCAGCAGCAGTGGCAAGGGAAAGTGAAATGGTATGGATTCCAATGCAATTACAATGTATTAGAATTGATCTTTAACTTAATGTTGCCTGTAAGTAAACTAAAAAATCTTCTCATCACTATGTATAGAGAAAATTTTATAATTACTTATGACACCAACAAAAGAAGATTCCAAGGTCTAACGCTAGGAGTATACTTACATATTCCAGAGCATAGGGAAAGAGAAAGTCAGTATAAAAGAAATTAATGGGGTAAATTTGGAAAGACTTTTAAGTCAAGAAGGGAAAAACAGACTCCTCCTTAAAGACACTTTGTTATCCAGTAGTACCACATTGCTGACCGTCCCAATTTCTGCCTCATTTGAAATTGGCCAGAATTTCCATCCAGATGGATAGCATTGCTTGCTAACAGCTCCTGTGGTCATTCTTTTCCATTGCTTACTATATATTTGATCTTGCTGCTTAATTGTATGTTTTAATCAAAGTTCAGCATCCTCATCTGTTTTCTAAATTGTCCCTTACTTTAAGAAGAAATCATTTATTTTTTCAAACACTGATGAACTACCAAATTACTCTCAAAGTTAAATAGCAAAATAACTTATCAGATATGTATTAGATCTAATTATCCAGTCCAGCAAAGCTACCATCTCCAAACGAATGTCACTAGAGCTCTCTTTAAGAGTTGCCTTTTTAACTTCCAGATAGCTATCTAGTTCCTTCCTCCTCACGGTGTTTCACAGACCTGCAGTTTCCTCCACTTGTAGCAGCCCTGACACTATCATGAGAATCACCAGTGATATTCTGTAAATGCCAGCCAAAATCTATCTGCAAGAACATCTGCTCAACAGTGCAAAACTGATGTAATTACCAACCATCATCTTTTCTCCTCCTGCTGGGGTAACTGCTCTATAGCATGACTTTTTGCCCTAAGCTAACAAGATCCAGAAACTCCCTGTTATGTACAAAACCTGCCGCTAAAAACCCATGTAGCTTCAGCAAAAATTATAACCCAGTCTCTCAATTACAAGAGTCAGCAACACCCTTGTGCCACAGGGTCTCGGAGAATCTTGCTCAATACCCTGTGAGTCCAAGACCTCATTCTCCGCCTCCTACCTGTTTTTGTCTAATACAAACAGTCTTATAAAGGATGTGATAGGGGAAGAGAGGATACATCTACAGTTCCAGTTACATTGTTTTAAAAGTAAAACTACTAAAAATAATAATTAAATGTCAAATATCTGAATTGGAATTTAGACAAAAAGAATTTTTTAAAAATCTTTATTGAGCATCTACTATTTTCCAAGTTCTGTCTGGAATACTTTGTATATCATTTAATTGAGGTTCTTAAAATTCTAGTAATCAAGACATTCCCAGTTTGAATCCATCAAGTATAAGAAACACTTAAGTTTATCTCTGCCTCCTGTGGGTATAGAGAAGTTTAACCAATGATGATGAAAAAGAATAAATTCTAAATATTTATTTCCAAATGTGTTAAGAGAATGAAGGTGAAGAGACCATGTAGTTCATGACACCAACAAACTACAGAGTATCCAACAGGTTTCTTCATTTGAGTTTCGGTTTCCACATTTACAAAATCAGGGGGTTGAATTAGATGACTTCTGAGATCATCAAGCAGTCCTGGAACATCATGATTCATTGATTCTACAAATCAAATTTCATTTCTAAATTTTTCTTAACTACACACTCATTCTTCTCATTTTTGGTTCCTCCTAAATTCATGGTGAAGCTGAGAACAAACTAGACTGCTATCAGAAGGACTAGGAATTAATAGTCTTACAAATTATTTTGTTGGATTATATGATGTTATTGTCTGTTAAGAAAAGATCAGTCATGTGAACTTCCAAAATAAATGTATTCAATCAGGCTAAACTGAGATAGGAAATTACTCTTATTCCCCAGTGGAATTGTGCCCACTATACACACAAAATATTTATAGATGAAGAACAAAACTCCAAGAATACATCCTCTGATCATCTTAGAGTAAATTTTATTTTTACTTTGCTAAATGAAAATAATGTTAAACATATATGTGCTTTAGGAATATAAGATATCAATAGAAGGAATGTTGCCTTTTCATTGTGAGTCATCATGAAAGAAATCTCTGTCACTCCACCTTAGATGTTTGAGACCACTTTCCAGCTCTTAACCCAAGCAACAACAGCTTAGTCGCTCGGTTGTGTACAGACTCTTTGAAACTGCATGGACTACAGCCCACCAGGCTCATCTGTCTATGGGATTCTCCAAGCAAGAATACTGGAGTGGATTGCCATGCCCTCCACCAGGGGATCTTCCCAACCCAGGGATTGAACCAGGTCTCCCAAGAAAGCCTCAAAAAAATAAATAAATAAATAAAGAATCAATGAATAATTTATGAAATGTTTGCCAAGTTTACCCTTTGTGACCCATCACTGTGTCAGGCACTTGACTGACAAGCAAGACATCTCAAAGTGATGCAAATAGTGGATCCATTAACACACAAATAAAGCCTATTATGAAAATACAGAGTGAAGCAAACTAAATGTAGACAAAGAGGAAGGAGACACATAAGGGTCAAGGGCAGACCCTTCACCTCAGCAGCTGAATCTTCTGAAGATGCTAGGGAGAGGAGCGAAGGTCATATATAGATGATGTTTATGGTATTTCCACCCTAATGCACAAGTAGTCGGAATCCCTAAATACATCAGGCATGATAGATCTTCTGCCACATTTGCAAATATTCTCTAACACATGAAATGAGGTATGTGGATTGTTTAGTAAATTCCAGCTTTCTGTTATATGACTACTTTTATTTCACTGGCCTCCATGGAGTTGCACCTTTCTAAAATAATAATGAGCTGATTTTAATTATTTATTTTTTATAGCTATGTTAAATTCTGACATTTCCAATCACAGAAAGCCTCTATACATGAAACTTAAAATCATCCCCTATAATAATGGTTCTAAATGCTTATCAACCAGAAAAGGGAGAACATATACCTGTAAGAAATACTTTCCCAGGGTTCAAAGGAAAAGTTAGGTGAAAAATCAACAGCTGAGAACTATGGGGTTTCTTCAGAGCCTTGTCCCTTCACTAAGTTCTAGTTATGACATTACGTGATACACCCTATTATACATTTAAAGCCTGAAGCGACCTTGACCCCAAGAGCAAAGGTACTCCTCTGGCCTGGATATCATCTTCCCAAACAGAATGGGTACTTCAAGGACCCTCTTCTCGAGAATCCTCTTCTCCCTTTAATTGGACACTAGGACACTTCACAGTGTTTTATTAAGGTATTTATTCAGTTGCAGGCCAAGGAGTAGGAGATCATGAACATCTTCCCTAACTCTTGTGAAGAAAAAGAAATCTCAAATACCCACTCTGTGCCAGGCAGTATGCCAGGTATCTCCTGAGTGCCTGGTAGAACCTGAGGTTCCTTCTCACTGCAACCAGGCTTGAGGATTACTGATCTAGAACAAAGCGGGCAAGATAGTTGACTCCACGACAAATTCTATCAAGTAGTAGTAGCTTCTGGGAACCAGTATTAAGAAGGATTCTGAGATCATAACAGAACTCAGTAGGGTAAGTGTTAGAATCCACTAATGGTGTCTGCTCTGGACCCAGGAAGAGACAGTTGCAGTCCACTTGCCTCACCTCTGCCATCCCTAAGCTAGAGTAAATTCACACACAGCTGCATTCAAACCTATGTCCTGAGAATGAGTGGTTTGTAGACAGAAAAATACCAAATGCATGTGGCTAGATTTAAGGATTTATATCAAACAGTGCTTCTCACAGTAAAGACAGTGGACCATCTGCCTCACAACCCTAGGAGGTGGGGTCAGAAGCCTGCATTTTTAAAAGGCTCCCCAGATGATTTTTATGAGCACACGTATTTAGAAACAGCATAAATTTCCTTCAGAATTTTGTATAGAAATATTGCTTGGCTTAAAGGTATGTTGTCTTCCAGGCCCAAGAGTTTGTCTTGAGGTCAGCATTTTCAGTTTCATAAGTGTTATTTTCTTACCTCTTTTTAGGCAAATCAGTCTGCAAATGCTCAACTCACGCGAACCCAGACCCTCCTCCTAACTCTAACCCTTCCCCTTTGAGTGCACCTGCTTACTTGGAGTGCCTTATGCACAAAGCAGGTTTTTCTTCCCCAGGTCAACCATGTGTAGGTTCAACCAAAAATCGATGTTGGTTCCTAGTTTGTAACAAGTCTCTTATGAATTTATTTAGCATAAAGTCATGTAGTATACTCAGAATGAGAGCACAGGGAACTGAATGCCTTTGACATATTTCTACCATGTACCAAACCACATTACTCTACCCCAGACTCTAATAATAATGTATCAGACTAAGCATATATAATAACCTTGCAGAGTCAGGACATCTGGGACAGAATTCAGTGACCATCTTTTGTATGAAGTGACTCTTTTCCAAGTTACCAATATGTCATGTGTTTTGTCTCATGTTACACTGTGAGTGAATCTTATTTTATCTTTATTCAGTTTTAGATTTGAGTGTTTGGGAGTAATACTCCAATTTTACGAGTAATGTGTTTGCAAGTCTCCTGATAAGGTGGGTTGCTCCAGGATGATTTCTAAAAACTGATAAACATAGTTTATGTGACTTTTTCATTCTAGTTATCATGATTCTTCATGATCTTACTTCCTAGTTCTGGAAGTGCATCTTATTGGGGGTACAAATAAGATGACTAGAAATAATACCTAGTAATTAATTTTAAAAAGGATGAAATACAGTTAATTTACCAAAGGCAATAAGGAGTTATCTTAGAAAAGTGGCACGATAAAAATCATGTTTGAAGTTGAGATTGGGGTAAATACAGAGCTCTAAAGACCAGAAGCAGTTACCACTGACCAATCACCATTATAGTCATTTTCTAGACAGGATAATCATGATGGGGAAAGAGAACTGGAAGAGCTAAATTAAAGAAATGAAATCTCAACAGGAATTAGAGATGGGCTGATTGAAATTAGGAGCTAAAGAAACAGAGTTGAAAATGACTTAAAATACACTCTCAGAGAATAGCAGCTCTTGGTGTCAGGAGAGAATTTGGGAAGCAGAGGTCTTCTCTACACTTCAGAAGACACTTTTTCAATAAGTAACCTTTTGTTGAATTTTCCACATTTTGTTTTTACTAAGGAATTAAAATTGAATACAACATTTCCGTAAAGGTCTGTCAGTATGGAAAGGAGGGGAGGAAACTAAAAGGAGAGGAAGATAAGAAGGAGAAGAAGGAGAAACAGAAAGGAGGAGGAGGGAGGGATAAGAATGCAGAATATTTCCCTCCCCCTCCCACTTCCTATCATTGTCAAGTTACATATAATTAACTAGAAGGAAATCATGGCCTGACCATACACTGAAAAGTGAAAGTGAAAGTCACTCAGTGGTGTCTGACTCTTTGTGACCCCATGGACTGTATAGTATATGGGATTCTCCAGGCCAGGATACTGTAGCCATTCCCTTCTCCAGGGGATCTTCCCAACCCAGGGATCGAACCTAGGTCTCCCACATCACAGGTGGATTCTTTACCAGCTGAGCCACAGGGGAAGCAACTATACACACTCACTCTGTACTTTATCCTGTCCTCCAGCTTCAGTTCCATCAACTCTGTCTGCCCTCTTGTTGATGTCATCCTTTGAGGCAGCAACCACTTGGATTCATGCTTCAGCAGAATGTCAAAAAAAGAACAAAGCTGGGGTCTATTGGAGAGATAATGCAATAAAATAGGTTTCTGGAAGGAGAATTCTAAACCCCAAAGCTTCACATACATAATAACAATAGGGTCTGCTTAGCATTTGGGCTAATTTAGCTCACTCCCTGATTCCTAGAGCCGGCTCCTCCTTTGAGGCTGTGCTGTGCCAGCATTCATTAGATAAAATATGCTGGCTAACGTCTTTGCAGTGCCTGGAAGACCTGCTTAAGGGCTTCAGAGTGAACATGCATGAAGGAAGACTTTCCAAGAGGAAATGTTTCTTCCTGGAACTCTTAGTGGTTTGACCTAAAAGCTTTATGAAAAGGCAGCATCATTGCCTTACATTCTTCCTCGATGTCCATTGTCCTAGTTTCAGAGTCATTTTTACAACTCAGCTTCTCTGAGTAGAGTGAGCTGCATGAAGGAGGCCACATGTTTATCACCATGTTGAGGATTCGGCACTGCAGAGGCTGAGGTGGCATGGGGTAAGAAAGGAGTTCAAAAGATGTTTGGCAAGAACCAAAGAACATCACTTTGGAAGACACTTTTTCTACTGAGACACCTGACCCTTTATTAATAGCGACAGACTCTTTATCCCATAATCTTTCTCTTTCTCAACTTTCAGGTCGTGCATTGGCATTCATTTGCTTTTTTTTTTTTTTTTTTTGCTAACTTGAGCATAAGTGTCTTCCTGACAGGAGACATGATTGTGTCGGACACACTATTCAGGGTTTTTCAGTAACAGCAACAGAAACTTTCATCAATTCTAGATCACCACTACCTAATCCATGTACCAGCTGCCAAGTGACCTGCATATGCAGAGTAATTCAAAGAAATTGGGTGGTGCTGACAAAATTGCCTCCAAATGATATAATAGTTCCTCACATGTTTTCCACAGTACACTAAGTTTTTCCTCTAAAAAAAAACCAGTATCTAAAAAAATAAAAACAGTGTCTAATTCTCCTGCAGTTCTCTACCACCTGACTATTTATAAGCCAGAGGGGTTTGGTTAGCAGTGAAAACAAAGAAAATGAGCTATCTCAGAAATAGAAATTAAATGACACTATCCATGGCAGAAGGGCTTCAAGCCAAAAACTTTGCATTTCCAAAACTCTTGGGCAGGGCCACCTCCACTGTAAGCTTTTGCATCAAACTTCATTAATCTGACACAGTTAAACATTTGATTCTTTGAACTCTTTGTTTTTCTTCAACACTCACTGAGTCAACTTCTAATCACAATTTGATCTCCAAGAGGGAAAATGGAGTTTATCTCTGAACTGAGAATAAGTTCATTCCACAGACAGATACATTTTCACTATTAATAAAGCTAGTAAACTGTAAATTATGGTTTTATACATCAGTCTCATGAACTTGGTTACCATGAAATCAGTCTTGAGAGATGAATTCACTCTTGGTGAGCCAATAAAAATCCAATTTTAAGCTTGTAAAACTGAGACGCCATCCCCGGGATGGGTAAATCCACCAAGGTAATGAGTGCCATTCCATGCTGTGTAAACAAACAAACCAGCAATTTCCTAGGCAGATGCATGCTCCGTGTGTATCATTTGTAGAGCTGCTAGGCCCTTTGCCCCTTTAAGTTGCTTCTAAAACTCAGTTGCTTTCTAAACCTCAGTTACCCATATAGGAACTTCGTACATTTGATATTCACATCTTTGCTGAATAAAATCTTTCCTGAGAGTACAGATCAATTACAGATAGGCATCCCTCAGCTATTATCCATTCAGCTTGGTTGTACTAAGCATGTTTCACAACCCCAGACCCAAGACAGCAGTGTCCCAGTTTGCATTTGTTCTGTGGCTCTCACAAATGAATGACTTCTGTCATATCTCCTCTTCTTCTTGTAAGCCACCATTAAATTCCTGATGCCACTACTTCAGTTCATTGACTAGGACAGGGTTGTCCATTTTTCAAAATAAATAATGTTGTGTATTTCTCAGTACTGTGTATTTTTTGTCATGATGGAGAAAAAAGCCTGTAAAATTACTCCTAAGTGCTGCTACTGACACATGATCAACTATTTGACCAATGACCCAACAGATCACATCTTGTGTGAAAACAGTACCTCTGACTGTCTCAAGATCACTCATGAAACTGAAAGAATGCTCTCTACTAGAAAATATATTAGTCAGGATACTCTGAGCCAGCCATAGTCAATTTTGTCTGCTTCCGATAAGCATCATTTTCCTTCAAGGAGCTCAGGACAACAATACACTTTTAATTTCCTGTCTTTTCATTTTTGAATCCCCCAGCCCTAGCAATGCCTGGCATTTAACAGGCATTTAACTCAATAAATACTTGTTGATTGAACTCATTGAATGATAAATCATTTTGAATTTTAGTTTTTTGTCTCCAATTTTATTTTTCTCCCCTATATCCATAATTCCTTTTCCATCTCTATCTTTAAATTGTTGCCTTCATGTCATATTTTTATGCTTTTCTCTTTCTCAAGAATATATGATAGAAATAGTAATAACTAGAAATGCATAAACCACCAAAACAATAAGAAGAATGAAAAGATCCCTTAGAGCCCTGAAGGATCAGTCTACGATTCTAAATGGTGTATAAGGACATTGGATACAAAGTACTTTCTCTTTCTCATTCTAAAATATAGTAATATAAATAATTATGAATTTCTACAGTGCTATATGGTTCATAAACACTCTAATAAATATTCTCTAATCTGGTGCTTTTAAGAACTGTTTAGCTGTATTTATAGATACTGAACTTGGTTGTTGTAAAGATTCTGATGTTCTACAACCTCTTGTTTTATTCTTTAACCTATTTTGTCTGTCATTCCATGATCTCCACTTCAAATAACAAATCACAATTTCATCACTGCTTCTTCAGGTACTACCATCTTTCATTTCTTGGCTTTGAGGCCTCCATTTCTACAAGCCTCTAAAATTGCAATTGTGTGATTGGCTTGTATTTCTAGAATAAAGAACAAATGACTTAATAGAGAATAGAAATAGAGCTCATCATGGTTTCATGTTATGAATAGATTTCAGAAGGTATGTATGTCAATGTTTCATTACACTTATATATTCGCTTAAAATTACACATTTCCCAACACTACACTACACTACACAACCCAATACTACACTAAACTATAGCTTTAGGTTATAGTTATAGGAGAGGTTATAGTTATAGGAGAGTTATAGCAGAGGTTATAAAATTCAGGGAAAATCCCAGTATTCTTAAACTTTATTTATTCTTATTGCTGCTCTGAGTGACCTTGTAACCTCATGTATATGAAAAGCATCAATTCCAAAGTCATTGTCTCTGCCGGGGAACCAGAAAGGTTCTTAACATGGAATCCAGGGTTCTAGGATAAGTGGATCAAACCCAGTGTTATCATTTTTTAAAAATCATTTATACACATATATTTGGAGGGGTGCTAGGTCTTTGTGACTGTGCGTGGGCTTTCTCTAGTTGCAGAGAGCTGGGGCTACTCTTTGTTGCAGTGCAGGCTTCTCACTGTGGTGGCTTCTGTTGTTACAAAGCAAGGACTCTGAAGCACAGGCTCAGTAGCTATGGCACATGGGCTTAGTTGCCCTGTGGCATGTGGAGTCTTCCTGGAACAGGAATCAATCCCGTGTCCCCTGCAGTGGCAGACAGCCTCTTAGCCACTGGACCACCAGTAAAGTCCAAACCCAGTGTTATATTTGCAAACCAGTTGCATTAATATTCTCTACTTTCCCATCTAATCCCTCAGTTGAATAAAACTTCATTCACCATTGAGACCTGCACAAATTCTGTAGTTTGATCATTTCTCATTGCCTGTGTCTCTATATATCAGGCAACAAATGCTCCTGTCTGAGAATTAAAATTGGCATGTTTGAATGTTGGAAGGGGAAACATTTCTACCATTGAAATGGGGTTAAGATTGCAAGGCAAGTTCATTAAGGGCCTTTCCCTCCTTCCAGGTTCTGTGGTTCACTCAGAACTCTGATCTGGGTGGTTGGGTTAGAGCAGCACAGGTACCACCATGATGCTCACCGCTCTTCAGGAGGGTACATCTAGGTGCCACGGGGTCCTTATCTGAGTGTTTTTTTAAACAGTGCTAGTTATTTATGTAGATGACTATACTAATATTTCTTAGTTTTGCTTCAGACCTGACAGAATAAGGATTAAGAGAAAGTTTAACTCCTAAATGCTTTCACCTGACTCTAAATGCTACTGCTCCACATCTGTAGATATGTTTATTTGCCCTTCACTGAACTAAGGCCTCCTTCCTTACTTTCAATTATCTAGTGCTGAGCTGTCTGTCCTACTTTCTAAAGCTTTTATACCAAACTTAATAGATGAAGGGAAGAAGACAGACCTGTCACAGTTGTCCTGGTGGCTCCTTGGCCGCGTGGACAAGTAATCTGAAGGTCTCTGGCTCAGAGTCTCCATCTGTGACCATGACCTTGACAAGGGCCATAACTGCTTATTTGCAAAGGAAAATATGCAAAGTTAAAATTCTGTTCTCTGTCCTTGGAAACATGCACTCTAGGGGGGAAAAAAAGATGTTAAAATATTTTGATTTCTTTTGTCCCACACCCAGAAACTAAAATATGTTGGTTTTAGAAATTCTACTAGATGACTACCTAACTAATTAGTAGAATAGTCCTTGCATTTGGTCATCAAATTGTCAATTCTGCCTCCTAAATGTCTTTCATTTAGTTGAAGCTTGCATTTTTCTTACTCAGGCCTTCAGTAGATCCATATAACTGCTGTCCTTCACTCCCATAAAAAGCATGTCTTTTCTAAGCCCAGGTTATATCACTTCTTTGCTTGGAAACCTTTCATAGATTCTCAGACTATTAAATTCCAAATTGCTATGAGTGGCAAGCCAGTGTCTCAACAAATGTGGTTGAGCTCCCAATCTGTTCTGGTTTCCTGTCAACACTCGAAACTCTCCCCACACCAAATTGTTCCAACATCCTCATCTCTAGGCTATTGTATATGCTGCCTCCTCTGCCTAGAAAGTCCTCTCTCTCCTTCTCTACCTGGTCATCTCCCTCCTTCACTGAAGCACATTTTAATGTTTCTGAGGAAGGGGGAATCTTACAGTTGTTGTCAGAAGAAAACTGTTAGCTTCAAGGCAAGTAGTTTTATTGCCTGAGTACAAAATCAGACTTGCTTAGGAAGTATCTGTTTTATCCTGATTATCATCTCAAATAAGTTATTTGCATTGGTAGCACCACAAGTAGATGGACTTTATTTAAAGGTGTATACTTAATTGTCCTAAAAATACCTTCAGAAATATTACATTATGATGCAGCATTGAAAGAAAAAGTTATTGAAAACATAAAAGAATGCTTGTCATGTGCTTGGGACTAGAACCAAAGACAATAGAACTTGCTGAATCTAGCAGATTACATTTTAGAATTACCAAAACTAAGAGAGACTAGTGTGACTGATTCACGCATCCTGAGGGATTATCTCTCAAGCATCTGCATTTCAAGAAAAGCTATTTAACTTCTTTAGCTAAGGAGAAAATGCCACACATTTAACCAAACAGGAAATGCAGGTGAAAATCTGGTTTTTCCCTAACCCGCCAAAGTTTTCTTTTCAGTCTGAGAGATGCTAAAAAGATCAAGATCACAGGTGTCAGCTAAGGAAAGCCACATGTCACTAACTCGCTACATACACCTAGCTGTATTAATTACCAAAAGGAATTCAGCAGACTCTTTATCTCAGTATGCTGCTGCTGCTGCTGCTGCTAAGTCACTTCAGTCGTGTCCGACTCTGTGCAACCCCATAGACGGCAGCCCACCAGACTCTTCTGTCCCTGGGATTCTCCAGGCAAGAACACTGCAGTGGGTTGCCATTTCCTTCTCCAATGCGTGAAAGTGAAGTTGCTCAGTCATGTCCGACTCTTAGCGACCCCATGGACTGCAGCCTACCAGGCTCCTCCATCCATGGGATTTTCCAGGCAAGAGTACTAGAGTGGGGTGCCATTGCCTTCTCCGTATCTCAGTATGGAGAAAGCTAAATTGTAGACTTAGAGTATGATAACAAGAGAGTACATAAATATATATACGACCAACGGGTTTTATTTTAATGTTTGTGTTTAATCTGTCAGGCGAGTGTATGTTCCTCGGTTCTTGTCTCGTCACACCAAAAATTTGGAGTGACAGACATTAAAGCCCCCTCGGCGGGTCACAGCTCTAGGTCTTGGACAGACCGTATTATATCTCTTAGAGAAATCAGTGTTACAGCTCAGTGTTACCGTTCTATTTTATTTAGAAGATAGCAGGAAAATTCGTCTTCGAGGCATGAGGGCACATCGATCCAAAGACGCAAAGAATAGAGCGCCCCATCGCGCGGGAGAGAGAGAGAAAGAGAGAGAGAGAGAGAAAGCGTGCATGCACGCAAGGGGGAGAGAGAGAGAGAGAGAGCCCTGTGGCTCCTTTTTTTAAGTTTTTTCTTCCCCTTGGGCCTGCCCTATGCAAATCGGGCTTGGCCAGGAGCCCTGTTCTACCTGAAGTCCTCACTCCGGTCCTCGGACCTTCCTTTGACCTTCCTCTGTTCTATTTTCACGGGCTTTTCCCTTCCTTATCTTTTAACCACTGTCATTGTGGACTCCTGTTCCCTATTCTAACTACCTAACAAATCTAATGTTCTTTCTTCTGTCTCCAAAGTTCTTATTTGGCCAATGGGGTAGTGTCCAGCTGATAACATCTTCAAGTCAAGGAAATATAATGTTTATGTCCCAGACATTCTTATACATCTCTCTTTTAATCGTTACAGCAGTTCTCTGACCTAGATACTGCATTTTACAGATAAGAAAACCATGATTCAGGATGTTTAAGTCACCCACCCAAAAGTACATAGCTAGGAGAGTCACAAAGTGCTTGAACTTGATTCTAATTTGACAACTCCAGTGCCAAGTTCTTGACCATAATGCTATATGTCTTCCCACTCTTTCCTGCACAAAAGTTTCAGTGACTGTTGTACATGTGTTAGCTGTGTTTTCTGGATGCTTAATTGTTTGTTGTTGTTGTTCAGTTCCTAAGTCCTACTGGACTCTGCAACCCCATGGACTGCAGCACTCCAGACTTCCCTGTCCTTCACGATCTCCCAGAGTTTGCTCAAACTCATGTCAGTTGAGTCAGTGATGCCATCCCACCATCCTGTTGCCTGCTTCTCTTACCCTCAATATTTCTCAGTGTCAGGGTCTTTTCCAGTGAATTGGCTCTTCCCATCAGATAGCCAAAGTATTGGAGCTTCAGCTTCAGCATCCATCCTCCCAATGAATATTCAGGGTTGATTTCTTTTGGAGTTGACTGGTTTGATCTCCTTTCAGTCCAAAGGGCTCTCAAGAGTCTTCTGCAGCACCACAGTTTGAAAGCATCACTTCTTTGGTGCTCAGTCTTCTTTATGGTCCAACTCTCATGTACATGACTATTAGAAAAATCCTGGCTTTGATTTTATGGAAATTTGTTGGCAAAATGATATCTCTGCTTTTTAATACACTGTCTTTTAATACACATGGCTTTCTTCCAAGGAACAAGTATCTTTTAATTTATGGTTATAGTCACCATCTACAGTGATTTTGGAGCCCAAGGAAATAAAATCTGTCACTAATTTGCCATGAAGTGATGGTACTGGATGCCATGATCTTAGTTTTTTGAACGTTAAGTTTTAAGCCAATTTTTCACTCTCCTCTTTCACCTCATCAAGAGGCTCTTTAGTTCCTCTTTGCTTTATGCCATTAGAGTGGTATATCTACATATCTGAGATTGTTGATATTTCTCCTGGCAATCTTGATTCCAGGTTGTGAGTCACCCAGCCCCACATTTGTCATGATGTACTCTGTGTATATATTAAATAAGCAGGGTGACAGTATATAGCTTTGATGTACTCCTTTCCCAATTTTAAACCAGTCCATTGCTCCATGTCTGGTTCTAACTGTTGCTTCTTGACTCACATACAGGTTTCTCAGGAGACAGATGAAGATGGGCTGGTATTCCCATCTCTTTAAGAATTTTGCACAGTTTGTTGTGATCCACATAGTCAAAGGCTTTAGCATAGTCAATGAAGCAAAAGTAGATATTTTACTGGAATTCCCTTGCTTTTTCTGTGAGCCAGCAGGTGTTAATTTGTCCTCTGGTTCCTCTGCCTTTTCTAAATCCAACTTGTACATCTGGAAAGTCTCAGTTCATGTACTGCTAAAATCTAGCTTGAAGGATTTGATCATTATCTTGCTAGAATGTGAAATGAGCACAATTGTACAGTAGTTTGAACATTCTTTGACTTGGCCTTTCTTTGAGATTAGAATGAAAACTGGCCTTTTCCAGTCCTATGGCCACTGCTGAGTGTTCCAAATTTGCTGGCATATTGAGTGCAGCACTTTAACAGCATCATCTTTTAGGATTTTCAATAGCTCAGCTGGAATTCCATCACCTCCACTAGCTTTGTTAGTAGTGATGCTTCCTAAGGCCCACTTTACTTCACATTCCAGGATGTTTGGCCCTAGGTAAGTGACCACACCGTCATGGTTATCCAGGTTATTAAGACCTTTTTTGTATAGTTCTACTTTGTATTTTGCCACTTCTTAATCTTTTCTGCTTCTGTTAGGTCTTTGCCATTTCTCTCCTTTATTGTGCCCATCTTTGCATGAAATGTTCCTTTGGTATCTCAAATTTTCTTGAAGAGATCTCTAGTTTTTCCCATTCTATTGTTTTCCTCTAATTGTCTGCATTGTTCACTTAAGAAGGCTTTCTTATCTCTCCTTGCTATTCTCTAGAACTCAGCATAGTCACTGGAACTCAGTTGCATATATCTTTCCCTTCTCCTTTGTCCTTTGCTTCTTTTCTCAGCTATTTGTAAAGCCTTCTCTGACAGTCACTTTGCCTTGCATTTATTTTTCTTTGGAATGGTTTTGGTCACTGTTGCCTGTACAATGTTAATAAACATCTGTCCATAGTTCTTCAGGCACTCTGTCTACCAGATCTAGTCCCTTGAATCTATTTGTCACCTCCACTGTATACTCATAAGGGATTTGATTTAGGTCATACTTGAATGCTGCTGCTGCTAAGTCGCTTCAGTCATGTCCGACTCTGTGCGACCCCACAGACGGCAGCCCACCAGGCTCCCCCATCCCTGGGATCCTCAAGGCAAGAATACTGGAGTGGGTTGCTATTTCCTTCTCCAATGCATGAAAGTGAAAAGTGAAAGTGAAGTCACTCAGTCATGTCCGAGTCCTAGTGACCCCATGGACTGCTGCCTACCAGGCTCCTCTGTCCATGGGATTCGCCAGGCAAGAGTACTGGTGTAGGTTGCCATTGCCTTCTCCCATACTTGAATGGCCTAGTGGTATTCCCTACTTTCTTCAATTTAAGTCTGAATTTTGCAATAAGAAGCTGATGATCTGAGCCAGAGTCAACTCCAGGTCTTATTTTTGCTAACTGCATGGAGCTTCTCCATCTTCAGCTGCAAACAATATAATCAGTCTGATTTTGGTGTTAACCGTCTGGTGATATGCATGTCTACAGTTGTTTCTTGTGTTGTTGGAAGAGAGTGTTTGCTATGACCAGTGTGTTCTCTTGGCAGAACTCTGTTAGCCTTTGACCTGCTTCATTCTGTACTCCAAGGCCAAATTTGCCTGTTACTCCAGGTGTCTCTTGACTTCCTACTTTTGCATTCCAATCCCCTATGTTGAAAAGGACATCTTTGTTTGGTGTCAGTTCTAGAAGGTATGGTAAATCTTCATAGACCCAGTCAACTTCAGCTTCTTTGGCATTAATCGAAAGTGTGAAAGTGTTAGTCACTTAGTGGTGTTCGACTCTTTGTGACTCCATGGACTGTAGCCCATCAGGCTCCTCTGTCCATGGGATTCTCCAGGCAAAAATACTGGAGTGGGTTGCCATTTCCTTCTTCAGGGGATCTTCCTAGTCCAGGGATCAAACCCAGATCTCCCGCATTGCAGGCAGATTCTTTACCATTTGAGCTACCCGGGGAAGCCCTTAGCATTAACGGTTGGGGCATAGATTGGAATCACTGTGATGGTGAATGGTTTGCTTGGAATCAAACTGAGATCATGCTGTCATTTTCAAGATTGCACTGAAGTACTGCATTTTGGACTCTTTTGTTGACTATGAGGGCTATTCCATTTCTTCTGAGAGATTCTTGTCCACAGAAGTAGATATAATGGTCATCTGAATTAAATTCACCCATTCCTGTCCATTTTAGTTCATTGATTCCTAAAATGTTGATGTTCACTCTTGCCATCTCCTGCTTGACCATGTTCAATTTACCTTGATTCATGGACCTAGCATTTCGGGTTACTATGCAATAGTGTTCTTTACAGCATCAGACTTACTTTCACCACCAGACACATCCACAATCGAGCGTCATTTCCCCTTTGGCCCAGCCTCTTCATTCTTTCTGGAGCTATTTCTCTGCTCTTTCCAAACAGTATAATGGACACCTACTGGCCTGGGGGCTCATCTTCCAGTGTCATGTCTTTTTGCTTCTTATACTGTTCATGGGGTTCTTGAGGCAAGAATACTGAAGTGGTTTACCATTGTCATCTCCAGTGGACCACATTTTGTCAGAACTCTCCACCATGAATCCATCTGTCTTGGGTGGTCCTGCATGGCATGGCTCATAGCTTCATTGAGTTACACAAGGCTGTGATCCATGTGATCATTTTGATTAACTTTCTGTGATTGTGACTTTCATTCTGGATGCTGAGGGATTGTAGTTCTTGCTTCTTCCGTCTACCCTCTGATGGATGAGGATAAGAAGCTTGTGCAAGCTTCCTGACGGGAGGGACTGGATGTGGGGAAAACTGGGTCTTGCTCTGGTGGATAGGGCCATGCTCAGTAAATCTTTATCTGCTGATGGGTGGGGCTGTGCTCCCTCTCTGTTAGCTGTTTGGCCTGAGGCAACCCTGTACTGGAGTCTGAAGGCTCTGTGGTAGGGCTTGTGGTGACCTCCAAGAGTCTGATGGCAGCAAGCACCTCCCAGGACTGCTGTTACCAGTGCCCTTGTCCCCACAGCAGGCCACTACCAACCCACACCTCCACAGGAGACCCTCAAACACTCACAGGCAGGTCTGGTTCAGTCTCCTGCGGGGTCACTGCTGCTTTTCCCTGGGTCCTGGAGCACACAAAGTTTTGTTTGTGCCCTCCAAGAGTCTCCGTTTCTCCTAGTCCTGTGGAAGTTCTGTAATCAAATCCCACTGGCCCTCAAAGTCAAGTTCCCTATGGATTCCCAGTCCCTTTGCCAGATCCTCAGGTTGGAAAGTCTGATGTGGGGCCTCGAACTATCTGTACTATTGGCTTAATGATCAGTAGGATGGGTTCAGTGACCCTACGAGCACATAGGTGTCATTAACTGAATGAGTTCCTATGGCAATGTCAGCTTCAGAAGAAGGATGCAATCATCCAGTCTCATTCCCCCCTGTGCCTTAAGGTCTCCAAATAGATTGACTCCTTACATGCAGGAAACCATGGCTTGTGCCTCTTTGTCTCAATTGCACATAACTGGGCACATAGTAAGTAATCAAAATATTGCTGCTGTTGTTTAGTTGCTAAGTCATGTCTGACTCTTTGTGACCCCAGGGACTGCAGCATGCCAGGTTCCCCTGTCCTTCCCTGTTCCCCAGAGTTTGCTCAAATTCATAATCAATATGTACTAATTAATAAATTGTGTGTGCATGCATGCTAAGTTGCTTCAGTCGTGTCCAACTCTTTGCGACCCTATGGACTGTAGCCCGCCTGGCTAACAGGCTCCTCCATCCATGGCGATTCACCAGGCAAGAACACTGGAGTGGGTAGCTATGCCCTCCTCCAGAGGATCTTCCCAACCCAGGGACCAAACCCACATCTCTTACATCTCCTGCATTGGCAGGTGGGTTCTTTCCCACTAGAGCCACCAATTGATCTTATCCTAAAGAAATAGCATTATAATTTATTTCCGGAAAACAAAAATAAAAACAAAGAAATCTGGACTTGTTTACCTACTCTGCTCTGTTCAGTGTATTTTTGGTTTGGAATCAATAGTGAAGAGTTTATCTTTGGGTCTGTATAAAACTTGTTTTATTTATTCTGGCACTCATTTTTTCTCTCAACAATGAAAGTCATCATATAAACTCAATAAATTACAATATTCCTATTTTACCTCTGGTACATTTGTGAAACCCACTGATCTCCTAGGGCCTAGCAGTAGGTACTAGGAACTCCAAGAAGAATAATCCTGCATCCCTTCCCATGAACTGCCCATCTCCCTAGCTGGTGAGTGCTCCTTCCCCAGTCATCTCCCAAAGAAGCCAGGTAGGCATTGTCATTGATCTCTGGAGGCGCTCAAAATCCATTCATGAAAGGCAGAAAGTGGCCAAAGTGTAGTCGCTCAGTCATGTCTCACTATTTGCAACCCCATGAGCTGTAGCCCGCCAGCCTCCTCTGTCCATGGCATTCTCCAGGCAAGACTACTGGAGTGGATTGCCATTCCCTTCTACAGAGGATCTTCTCAACCCAGGTATCAAACGTGGGTCTCTCACATTGCAGGCAGATTCTTTACCATCGGAGACACCAGGGAAGCCCAGGAAGTGGCACAGACAGACAAAATCAATTTAACAGACTGAACTTTTAAAGTGGAACTGTTTTGAACTGAATTCCAAACTTCAACAAAATACGATCATAACTTTGGTTTGTTGTCACATTCTAAAGCACAAATATGACAGTTTTGGTCTTTATCTCCATGAGTCTTCCTTCTTGGATTGAAACTGGCAAAAATTATCCATGAAATTTCATGTCTGTTTGAGTGTTAGAAAGAATGAATGCAGTAAACATAACCCACTTTTGCAAAGAGCTCTGACCTTTATTGACTTCTGAAACTGAAAACTACTTAATATCCCAAAATCTTTGCTTTTCTATTGATAGCATTTATATTTCATAGTAGGTGTTAGAATAAAGCATTCCTTTAGAAATCACTCGAATCCACCTCCGATGAAAATCTGAAAAGACCTAGAACATGTTCTAAAATAATATTTCAAAATTTGATTTGTCTAAATTTTTAACACCTAGATTTAACCTCATAAGCTCTCATTTTGAGCTTTAACGACTATTTGGAATTTATGGAAAACAGCTCTAAGTTAATGAAAGAGAATATATACTATTAAAAATCTATATGCCGATTAGATTTATAGAGCATAATTCAATAATTTTTTATAAAGCAATAAAAACACTTGCCAACTCTCATGAAAAACAACCATATGTTTTGGTTTTAATAATGAAAATGTTTTATAAATAAGCTCCAATTATGGTACATATTATTTAAAAAACATTGAATCTTTTCCTCTTCCATGTGTATTTTTTCTCTATTTTTGAGGCAACTTTATATGTAAATTTATAGTATTTCCAGATGTATTCATTTGTTTTTATACCACAAAAGAAACATTGAATTTTTTCTTTTAGTTTCCAGTATGTCCTAAAAGAACATTTGTCAAATTAGATGACTAATGTTTCGATTATGAAAACATTTTATCTTTATAAGAACTACTTTTTCCCATGGATTGCAAGCAAGTTAAATCATAAGTATAGATTCTTCTATCAAATTTAAGAACAGATTCATTCCATGAATTAGTATGCCCACTTAGATTATATAAAAATAAAATGTTTAATGTCTTTAATATATCCCTATATCACTTATGTGTAGGTATAAAATACTGTCTGATTCTTTTTGGAAAGTAGTTTGGCAATATGTATTAAGAGCCTTAAAAAGTTCTTATCCTTTGACCCAGAGTCGACCATAATCGCCAAGGCTTACCACAATTTCTATATAACAGTATTTATTACAGTGCTATTTACAGTAGTGACAAATTGGAAATATGATCAATGTCCAACAGTTGGTCTGGCTAAGTGATTTACGGTCAATGCATTTGATGGAAACTATATAACTATTAAATTTTAAGGTTTTAAAGAATATTTAATGATATGGAGAAATGCTTATGATAAAATATAAAGTTAAAAAAGGCAAAGCTACATATGTTAGTTTTTAATAGTTTTTCCAAAATTAGAATTATAGTCTACATATTGCAAATGTACAAACACACAGAATGGAAAAAAACACTCACAAAAATATTAATTTTTATTTTCTTTGAGTGGTAGGATAGTGAGTGATTTAAACTTTTCTCTGTATTTTTTATATTTTCTACAACAAATGTCTATTTTTATAATCAGAAAGAAATGTTATTATTGAAAATATTACAAAAAGTATAACAAAAAGGTGCTAAATAAATATTGAAGAAAATGATTTATTGATATAATAAGTTGTTTATATATAAGTGAAAAAGCACCTCAAGCATTTTGCATAAGATTGCATGTGATTGTATAATGACTGCATAAGTATTAATAATATGTATTCTAATATACTAGTAGCCTATGTACATTATAAATTATACATTAAAAGGAAAATAGTAAGAGGATGAGATTTAAAATGCAAATAGAAATTTTTATAAAGCTCATAAAACTATATAGATTTAACTATTCCTCCTGTTTGCTCCCCAGAGGAAATCATGATCTGGAAGATATAATATTGCCTTTATAACTTTATCATTTTACTTTGCAACATATATATTTACCCATAACAGAATAGAAGTATCTAGTGAATTTTAAAAATTATTAATAGTTTCAAAGTGTATATATACTGTATATATCCATGCAAATTGCTTTTTTCAATTAACTATATGTTTTTGAGATGTATCTGTGGAGGTACATGTAGATCTAATTCATTTGCTTTAACCATTATATAGTATAAATTCCATTTTATGATTTTAAAACAATTTCTCTTTTTTTAGCTATGTTTTTCTTTAAATTTTTATACTATTTTAAAAGTTTCTTTCCATTTACAGTTATTACAAAATATTGGATATATCCCCCTGTAGTATAATACACCCTTGATCCTATCTTATATGCAATAGTTTGTCTGTCCCACCCCCTGCCCCTATATTGCCCTTCCTCCCTCCCTACTGGTAACCTCTAGTTTGTTCTCTATATCTGTGAGTCTGCTTTTTGTTACATTCACTAGTTTGTTGTTATGTTTAGATTCCATACGTAAATGTTATCATACAGCATTTGCCTTTCTCTGTCTGACTTTCTTCACTTAGCTGAATGCCCTCCAAATCCATCCATGTTGCTGCAAGTGGAAAATTTTTCATTCTATTTTGCGGCTGAGTAGTATTTCATTGTTTATATATACCATATCTTCTTTATCCATTCATCTGTGGATGGACACTTAGGTTGCTTCCATATCTTGGCTATTGTAATTAATGCTGCTATGAACATTGGGGTGCATGTATCTTTTGGAATTAGTGTTTTTGTTTCTTTCAGATATATACCCAGGAGTGGAATTGCTGGTCATCTGATAGTTCTATTTTTAGTTTTTAGGGGAGCCTCCATACTGATTTCCACAGTGGCTGCACCAGTTTACATTCCCACCAACAGTGTAGTTGCCAACATTCATATAACAATTTATTTTTCTGTTTCATACTTGATAAACATTTACATTGTTTCTGATTCTTTGTCATGTCAATACTGCATTGAATAGTCTTACATGTGACTCCTTATACACATCAACAAAAGTTTCTTTACTGTATACACTAGACTGGGAATTGCTGTGTTATGGAGTATACTCAACTTTAACCACATTGGATGTTGCCAAATTCTATCCAAAGGGACTGGACAATTTATACTCCCATGAATAAATAAGTGTGCCTATACACACATGCACATACACACACAGCGTCTACTCTTTTATCAGTTATATGTATTGCAAATATCTTCTAGTCTGCAGCTTCTCAGTTTAACTTCAGTTAACCTACTTGATCAATCTCTTCCTATGGTTTGTGTGCTTTATTTAACAAATCTTTCTCTCCCATTTTATATAGATAGTTTCCATATTTAATACTAAAAGTTTAAATGTTTTCCTGTTCTCTTCTGAAATGCATTTTCATATATGATATGAGATAAGAAATCTACATTTGTACCTCTTTATCCATTTGTGCAAACATCATTTTAAAAACGGTGATGTCACTGAAGATCTCATGCTATCTCTAGAACTGCTCAATGCCCATGTGTCTATTTTGGGACTTTGTGGTCGCTTTCATTGGTCTACTTGTCTTGCAACCAAGAGCCCGGTGTCTTCATTACTGTAACTTTACAAGAAGCTTTGATATCTTCTAGGATGAATTCTCACTTCCTGTTTTCTTCAAATGTACCTTGACAATTTTTTATTCTTTATCTTGCATGCAAACTTTAGGATCAGCTTGTCCCCTTCCACCCACTCTCTTTCCCCGACCTGCGGTTTACCCACAGGAAACGAGCCCACTAGTACGCCGTTCCTCCAATGCTTTCCTGGAGTCTGACTACTCGGTTGCAAGTTCAGTCAGCGAAATCTTAGAGAGATGCCAATCTTATTCTACTCAAACTTTTCTTTATTAAAATGTCTTCTTGAAACCATGGCTAATCGTTAGTCAAAATCCATTTAAACTGCCTTCACTCACCAAGGTTGTTTTAATCGTCAGTACAAAAGAGTTGCATGCCCTCCAAATGGCCCAGAGCCTAAACAAAAAGGTGTTTGCCCGAGTTGTTTTCCAGGAACTTTGAGTCAGCTGTGCCCGGTTCCCGCTGAGTTGATTAAGACTGGATAAGACCATGGACCCTGCAACTGGGCATGCACAAGTGTCCACTCAGTAACCTTTTGACATCAGAGGGGTGAAAACTCCACCCTCAGCCCATGCTAAGTACATGCAGAGGCCGATAGCTCAGTTATACCTGTGCAGAGTGATGACTGCTGCACCTTTATCCAATCACCTTTCCCCGCACCCCCATGCCCCCCATGCCCCAGACTGCCCTGCTTCTTTATAGTCATCCTGTAAAACCCCAGCCCCTTGCCCTCAGGGACGCAGCTCTGAGGCTTGTTCTGTCTCCACTCTTTGCGGCAGCCTCTGGTGTCTCAGCATTTTGACTTACTGAGCGAGAGGCAAACCAAACCTGGTTCAGTGCCTAAAGCTAAGTTTCTCTGCTGAGTTTATGATTAACTTCTCTTTCCAAAACTTTATTCTCTTTCTAGTCTCATGTCTCTTCCTCTCAAGATTAAGGAGAATTTTAGAGGAGTGAGGGGTGGGGAGGGGATAGGGTTCAAAAACAAGCAGGGCTTTGTGGGGTGCCCCTGGGCAGTAGAAAAACCTTCCTGTGATTCCTGTCCCTTGTTTGCAGGAAAACAGGCTTCTGGCTCCTTGACTGTCCTTGGGTTCCAAAGGGCAGATTGAAACATTCCTAATTAGGGAAGTGAGGGAACGTAGAAATAAAGGAAATATAGTCAAGAAACAAGAGTGCAGGGATAAAGCAGAGTCCTAGTTCCTGAAAATTGCCAAGGAGTAATGTCTGGACCAAAAATACTATGCAAGGGAATAACAAGTTCCAAGAGAAAGGCAGTTTGATTGCCAGTTTCATTAAAATAGGACACTTATAGCTGATTCACATTGTTGTAACTCAGAAACCAACACAACATTATAACGCAATTATTTTCCAATTAAAAATAAATTTTAAAAACTTAAAATGTTCTCTAGGTTTTCAGGGTGAACAAACTTATGCCTGTAGAGCCTTTAGCTACACGGCACCAAGGTTGTAGTCCAGGATGGCACTTGTAAGAACTTCAGTCTTTCTGACATTTCATTAGCCTTGCTGTTTACTTTGGGGACATATATCTCTTGGACTATTGCTAACAGGATACTCATTCCATGTGTCCCCTAATCTCTTGAACGTGGCGGAATACCTCTAGACACTGAAACCCATGGTGGGAGGAACCCAGTCAACTAAAAGATTAAGAAGAAATAAGAGGGAAATCAGCGTTGCAACGGAGGACCGGGAACAGTGCTTGACAAGCTGTAGGCCTGTCTAACAGTCACTCCCTCTTAAAGTGATTCTGGAACTCCTGGTTTTTTCTTGGGTAGGGCCCTGGGGGAAGAGCTGGCCCAGCTCAAGGCCAGGGCCAGGGCACCTTAGCTGAGGGGTCTTGTGGCTGGGCTTCGCAGCTGCAAGAAAAATGGGTCCTATCCGACCAGTGCTGGGCAAGTTTGAGCGCCTGTTAATCTTTCCAGGCAAAGGGGCCAAGACTAGGCGAGTCGGATGGGGGCAGGGCAGAGAGGGCGACAAGCCAGAATGGACTCCTGTGTATGAAGCTGCACAAGTCCTGTTGTTTACTCACTTCAGAGCACTGGCAGGATGTTTCTCTGTCAACATTAGCACCGAACACTTGAGCACAAATAAAAGCTGGCTTTATGGAAGGTGTTCAAATAAGTGCTAAAATGGATCCCTAGAAATCCAACTATCCAGGACCAGGTGGAAGCTTGTCTGGGAAATGGGGTCTGCATGCCAGGGACTCCTAGATTATCAAAAAATATCCAAACACTCCTATTTAACATTTAAATAAGTAAGAGGACCAATAAAGACTTCTCTTGCTTAAAAGTACTAGCATTTTACAACTGTAAAAGGCTCCACCATAGTCTATATGAAGCCCCGATTGCACATGAAACGTCCAGTTAAGCTTGGGGTTTGGCCCACACTGTAATCTCACTACAGTACAGGCCACATATTATGGAATTCGGCTTTCAGAATTTCAGACTAATTAGAGAGGCACCCAGTAGCACTATTCGGGTTCTGTCAGCATTTCCACTATAAAACCCCCTTTTCTGGGGTTTATAACTTGGCCAATAAAAGATAGCCCCAGGCTGGAATGTGCCATGCAAAAAGGTTCAGCACAGGAACGAGATTTTTTTTGTTTTGTTTTAAACTAAATTTCATTAAAAATCAGTTCGTGTAAGAAGAGAGCAATAAAAATATGCCGCTTTCATTATTTCTGATGTTTTGAGCTCCTTTGTTTAAAAATAAAAAGGAAAAAAAATAATAAATGCACTTTCCAGGCTTCAAGTAAGTCCAGGGTTTTGTGTATTTTAATGAAAATATTTGAGTTATTGGGACTTAGGAAAAACAATTGCTTGCCACACACCAGTTTTGTTTCAGTGTGGGTCTAGGATTTAGTGTGGTTCAAATCGATTTGGAAGTAGTGTACAGTGCTTTCAATCATAGGGGCATTAATAATGGTTTTTCATGATTAGCGCATGTTAACCATCATATTGTGGAATAAAATCCTAAACATTGGCAGGGCCTATTGAGAGGGAAGCTTTTCAACAATACCAGTGTTTTCAAATTGTCCATTAATGCTTACAAATGGCCATTTCATTTTCTACATCTTTGCTAGAGGAAATAGGAAATGCACAAACTCCATATACTTAACTACAGCACACCCTATATACAAATAAAATTAAATATCTCCTTGAGTTTTATTTGTTTTAACCTTTCTAATTATAGTGTTGTCTCATTTGTAGGCATTTTATCTTACAAGGTTAAAAGAGCATGAATAGTTGAATTTAGCCAAAAAACAAAAGAAAGTAAAACTATAGGGAAATCAATAGGTCTAGAGCGGCAGCTCTTTGTGCCTGCTGTTTTAGGTGCTTTATATATGCATTTTCTATAAAATTTCACAGCAATCCCATGAAAATAAGGCTCCAGGAGGTTTACCCAGAGTCACAAAGTTAAATGGCAAAGCAGATATTCAAATGCAGTGTGTCAGACCTCAGATCCTACCCTGCTTGCTGTAATTTATGGTGCAATCAACTCTTTCCCCTCCCTCACTCATTGGATACAGAAAGTTTGCTTCATACTTTTCTCAGTTTCTACCCACAATAACTCTCAAATTAGCCTGGCTTGTTGTTGGAAGAACTTTCTAATCCTAAAAAAAATGGTGAGAATGGAGCTTAATATCCAAAACATTCAATTCCCAGTATGCCCAAATCTCATGGCAACCCTAACAGTATGATGTATCAGAAAGGTTCTACCAGAGAAATGCAAGGGGCCCATTCCAAGAGAACCGTCTAGACAGATTTACACAATAGAGAATTAAATGCAAGTTTCTGGATCCTCTTCAGAAGAGGTTCATCCCCAAAACCACATGAGTGTTTTTACAGAGAGCAGAAACAGGTCTCAGTTGACTGAGGTGCGTTGCACCTGCACTGTCTGTTTAACCTCAGAGGCTCTGCCCTGAGATTAATTTTATCCTTCTTTACAATCTGCCACTAAGCTATGCGTATCTATTAAACAATCTGTATTTGCTTCTTTGGAGACCAGTGTACTATGAGAACTCCTTCTGTCTGTTCCTACTGCATATACTGGGAAGAATGGGAAGGCACGGGTCAGCCAGTAAACTGGCACTAAGTGCTTCTCTGGCTGGGAAGAGACTGTGGGTCAGGACCAAGAGACCCAAGAGGCTCCTCTCTTGCCACTAACCTTTTCCATTTCAACATATACCAGTCTTCTATCCCGGCCACAGTCCTCACCACAGGGATGCTATTTGTGCCATCCACACATAAATGAAAGAAGAGGCACCTCCATTAGCAACATCATTGCGTCTGTCTATTTAAATTAAAGCCTTAAGGGAAAAACCACATGCTTTTAATGGCCTTTAATTGGTTAAAGAGAACAGTAAGTTCCCTCCCAGAAGCTTGGGAACAGAGCTCCTTTCCTTCCGGATTTGTTTCTTGGTTAACCAGTCTAGGGAGCAAAAGAGTTGTAAAATATTTGTTAGGCTGCAAAGCTTAACAAAGAAACGTTAAACAACACTGATGATGATATCGATTTATTTCTCTTGGTTCCTGCTTGCTCTCTGCTGCTGACTCAGATGGACTGTCCTTGGCTTGTGGTGTTTGGGTGCATAAAGTCCAGGAGCAAGTGGCTCCCACCGATCACAGGCTGCAGAATCACTTCTACCTGAATACTCTCTGGCAGGGTCTACCTGCATTTCCTGCCTCATTGGTTACTCAGACTTGCTGAGAGGCTTTATACGTGCATATGCACACATGTCTGTTGATCAGGAAAACCCAACTTACCAAAACTCAGACCTAGAGGACAAAAAACATCTAGTGATTTATCTGTGTTAAAAAGGTTCTCTGTTTAGTAAAAAGAACCACAGCAGGATTTCTTTACATGTGTGTTTCAAATGATACCACTGTCTAGCCACCGCTTCAACAACATGTCTATAATGTAAAACAAGGAAATGAAGTCTAAATATAAATGTTACATCTCTTTAATTGATTACAGTTTTTCTGAAACATATTCCATCTTATGTTCTTGAGGGAGAAAAATAAAATTATAAAGTTTAGGAGCTGAATTTCTTTAACGTTCTTGAAAATTACCTGCAGTATCTAATTGTGCTTTTTACACAATGAGACTTCAGGAAGAATGACAAGGCTTGCAGCTTGTGGCTCAGTGTCCGTTAGGGTCATAAATTACTTGAGTAACACTGATTATTTTTTGCTGCCAGTGCTCATGACTTGTGTTTGATTTTTTTTATTTTAAATGTATTCCTTTGCATATTTTTAGAGTTTCCAACAGTGGGCATAGGATCAAGGGCAGAGACCTTCCTTGTCTTGTTGTTCATTGTTTCTTCTATACCTGGCTTAGTGAGGAATACTCAGTAGACAATAAATATCTGTTAACTGAATAATTGAAAGGGTCTGCCTTTACTGAAGCGAAGTTAATATTTTTATGTATATTCTGTGGCAGTGCTTTGAAACTCTTTTCCCCGAAAAAACAATGAGTCACAGAGAACTGATTGGGGATTCTTAAAAAATAAATGAGTTTATAGGGAAATGTTAATTCCTGCCTACTGCATAGCTATCAGATCTTATATTGTTTGCATTTCAGGAAGAAGACCCTTGAAAAAGAGCTCTCCAGCTTCAGAAAGTTTTTAAAAAGCATAGTTAGATCAAGTTAACACTGAGTGCTAATTTACCTTATTCTGAATGATTAAATTTTATCATAAATTAAGTGCCAACCAAAGAACAATTTTATACAAACAAGTTAAGAGGAAGTTAAATCCTATTGCTCCCTATTTTGATTCCCACTATTTTGATTTGTACCCTGTATCAATTTTCAGCACTGCTACCCCATACCTGTGACTCCTAGAAAACTAACTTCCACTGCTTTCGCCCACTCACTCTCCTTTCCCCACAACTTTGAAACTTCCAGTCAAGAACACAGGATAAACTATATAAAGTAAAATGGACCCCAAGGCTGCCCTATGGAGTGCAAACTCCTAGTTAGAGGAGAAAAATAAATGTCATTAGACTCCAAAGCATGTGGTCTAGTATCTAACAGAAGTCCTTTATGTTTTCAGATCACTCTTTTCATCCACAAAGTCGCTGGGCCACAGTCTATATTAACCACTTTCTTCTGTAGCTGTCAGTCTTTACTTCTCTCTCTTATGTAAATAAGTAATTAAACAATGGAAAATATCTGGAATTTTGCTTGAGAGCAGAGATAACATGGGAATACTAAATAGTTTTTAGAAGACTTTTTTAATGTCCCAGTTTTTTCTTTTTTTCTCCTTCCTCCCAGATCCTGCAAATGATTTTGTAGCTCCACTTTGCTGCTGGCTCTGCCCTAAGCTCTCCATTCCTGGCATCAGTGACAATTACAACCCACATTCACTGCAATAAAAGCGAACAAGGAAGAGGCTTTACTACGTCATCCCAGCCATACATATGTAGTGAAAGGGAGAGAGACCATAATATTTGTCCTAGCAACACAGAAGCACACCCTCCTTTTAGCATACCTATTTACCCAATTTCTTCTGTAAGTCTCGTGAGCTTCAATTGCTCATTTATTCTTCAACCTTGGATAAAGAGATGAGGCGATAAGGGAGGGGGAGGGACAGACAGACCTATAGATGACAGATCTGTAGACAATGTTGTTAGCATGCCAGATCTTATTACAGAACCGTGGGAGGTCATGTACGCGCATCCCGACTCCATGGGGACCACCACATTTAAAACAAGATGAAAAAAATGTGATGTGGGGCGGGTGGAAACCCTCCTGGGCAGCCTTCAAAGGGAGAGACAGGTTGTGACTGGATTAACATTTATTGACTGTTTAAGCCTGCTTTTTTGCTTCAGGACAGAGATACATGAGTTTAATTGCAGAGGCTGTTCTGCCAACTGATCACCAGAGTGGCAACCAAAGCTTAACTAATCGGTCCTTTATTAGTGAAAAGTCTCTATTACGAAACAAATTAAGCATGCTCCAATCCTAACCTAGAGGTCCAATGGCATTACAGCAAAGTTTAAGCTGTTAGAACACTGAAAAACTTATTAAGGGTTAGCGCTGAAATAGCACTTTGCTATTGATTTTACAATACACAGGTATTATGATTTATGGAGTGCTGGTGTCACTCTAACAAGCTGAAGGACACACAATATCATCTCCAGCATCATTAAAATTCAGAAGCCTCTAGAACTAACTCATCAACCACTGTGCATTGTCACAGTCTATGGAGCTGGGCTCCAGTTTCAGAATGTCCTAAGCTTTGGGACAGTTGTCTCTCTCTGCAGAGCTGTCTCATGTCTGCAATCAGAGATATAGGGCTACCCACCCCCGCCCCCCGCCGCAAATGCATTCCGTACCTTCCGTTAATGATCAGAACCTGTTTTCACAATGAGTTGTCAAAGCATTTTGTTATTTAATCTTGCCTTTTAACATCCAGAAGTATTTTGTACACATCTATGGCACACCTGCTTAGGAAAGAAAAACACCAGGGCAGTATATAATTCAAGCAAGCAGGGCTCTAACTACACCACGCCCCCAAAGTTACTGCCTTTGTTGTTTAAAACAGATAATCTGGCAACCTTAACTGTGATAATCAATAGATAGTCAATGAGCACCAATTATGCTCAAGTAATAGTAATAAGAGCTAATCATTATTGAGCATTTGCTATATACCAGAATTATTCTCAGTTCTTTCATTTATATTAGTACATTTAATCCTCAAAAAGTCTTTTGAGATAGCAGCCACTTTTTATGTTGATCTTACTGAAAAAAATATAGAGGCTCAGAGAAGTTAAGTAACTCTGCTCAGAGAAGTTAAGTACTTAGCTACCAAGTAGAAGAGCCACAGTTCAACAAGGCAGTCTGACATCCAGCCTTTATCCTGGGCCAGTTTCTACGTCTAATAATCATTTCTATTAGCAAAATAGCATTCTTTCAACTAATTTCAACAGCTGTAGTCTTGTAATTTGAGGATGTTTCAAGCTAAATCAGGTGAAGACCTAAAACTGATCACTAGTTTTCTCAAAAGTCTTCCTTCAGCATGCTCCTGGAACACCCTTCATTTCTCTTTCATCTGAATTACATACTCAGTGAGCATAAGGTTCCTTCAAAGGACCTATTTTCTGTGTCTCTAAAAATTTCTAATACTTTCATTTGTTTACATCTTTCTGTTTTGTGTAGAAGGATAACCTAATTCTTATTTTACACCATTTTCCAACTCCACCTTCATCCCAAGCTAAATACTGTGTTAAATTTTATAAGAGCATCTGTGATACTTACAATCAATGTTTGGCTTAAATGAATTGAATTACAAACATAACTTGGCTTGATATCCATGTTTCTCCATATTGGTGTTTGGTTACCAGAGAATGGAAATTGTAAGTGCTATGCTGCCTTAAGTTAAAGGATCTTAAGTTAACGCATCTTCTTTCAAAGCCCTCTCACCTTTTAAGAGACCCCAAAGCATGACCCTCAGAGTTATAATTGTATTATTGATTCATGAACAACTTTATACCCCATCTTTTCCTGTCCAATGTGCATAGTGAATCATTTTCTAAATTTCATTTGTGGTTTCTTTTCCCATGTACATTACATATTTTGTATTCCAATAAAGAGTTGTCTCAATTATTACTAGCCATTTTTATAACTTGAAAGGTTATTAGATTTCAAATTGTTTGTTACTTTATCTCATCATCTTGGTGCCATTCCATTATCTAATTTCCCAAGAATTTCAGAGAGATTGCACATCAGTAGCTGGCACCTAAGGAATACCATCT
Organism: Dama dama; assembly: GCF_033118175.1. Classification (NCBI taxonomy): domain Eukaryota; kingdom Metazoa; phylum Chordata; class Mammalia; order Artiodactyla; family Cervidae; genus Dama; species Dama dama. Next base: position 24,659,417 of record NC_083713.1, read on the forward strand.
GCCTAGCTAATATCAAGTTAGAAGAATCTTCATTTTGGTTTTTATTTACCCAGGTAGGTTTCCTCTGTTCTGAAATGTAACCTGTCAATCCCAAGAAGTCTCAGTGGTTCTGATTGTCTTCTGACATACCAGTCCTTTAACTCAAGGTGCCTTTCTGTCCACTCTCATCCTATAAAAATCAGAATTCACTATTAGTAATTGGGCCCAGTTGTCATCTCTTCTGGGAAGCCTTCCATGGTTCCTCAAATTAGAATTAATCACTCAGTCCTCTCATTTGTTTCCTTATGTTAGCCACTTAATTTTAACTGAATCAAAAGAAGAATCACTGAAAGGAAGCTATATATGAAATCAGTTTTGCCCAAGTATGGTTTTGCTGCATTTGTTCAGTTGACCCCAGGGAACTTAGAATCTGCTGTAATACTCATTTCTAATATCCTAGTCTCATTTTTCGGATCTTACAGTATTGTTTTCTAAACTTGAGTTCTTCGGCCTTCATTTAGTCAAGTTGTTCCTTGGTAGGGTTTATCTTTCTCACATTAACAATGAGATAGTTTTCTGTGTCCTTAGAGGTATTTCCTTTCAAATATGCAGCTCTTCTGAACTTCATTGTCTCTTGGGATAATGCCCTACTGGGTCTTCAGTCTTACTTTGATCCCCAGGATCCTTAAGAGCTGGTAGGGACCTCAGCTATAAGCTGATACATCTTATTTTATAGAAAATGATCTATTAATTTAAGTTGAATAGAAATTATTTTATAGAAAATTAATTTTAAGAAATTAACCTGGAGAAGACTAAAGAGACTAACTCCTAACTAATTAATCCAGCTAGTTAGGGTGACATAAATGGATTACAACCAGTACTCTGTTCCCAAACCTGAAAAGAAGCAGATTGGCTATAGTTAAATGTGGAAAAGTGAAATAGGTGGTGCTGTGACATGGGTTTTTATTAAGTCAGCCTTTACACAGCTATGTACTTCCTTCCAGGCGGGTTGTTTTTGACAATCCCCTCAGCTTCCGGACGCTGATTCTGGGAAACTAATATTCTATATTTACCTGGTTTTCTTTCCATTCCATCACAACCTTGAATTCTGAATTCAATTCACCTTCACCAGAGCTGTCTTTATCTCTTATAATTTCACCTATCTTCCCTTGTCTGGAAGAAAAAGCCAACACATCTCTTACTGTTTACTCCATTTCTGTACTCACTTGTCATTCCATGAATAGCCTCCAAGTCTTTGCACATGAAATTATCTTCTCTCCCGCACTGGCCACCACAGTCCTAAACTTCATCCACAACTTATCTCAAAGGCCAACTCATTTTTTAGCCACACACAACCCCCTCTCTCAGAAGTAATCATTTAATCCTCTTTTCTCTCTCACTGTCTTACTTTTGCCTCAATGCTAGCTCCTTCCTCAGTCTGTTTTTCTATCAGGATTTCTTTTTTATTTATCATTTACTAGACTGCACTCCCTAAAGGGAGAGATTTTCCTTTAGACACTGAGTGACTTCACAACACACAACCTAAACAAATGTTTGTTAAATGAACGAATGAGGAAAGCATTTTGAATATCTGTTGCCTTCTACACAAATAGATCTAATCCCAAAACTGCACAAATATCTTAATTTGTTGGTAAGGGAGTTTTAAAAACTAAAATTTCACAGAATGTATGGCACAAACGAATTTCATGATGCATAAAAAGAAAACATGTTATGACACGCTTTACACATCATGAACCTATATTCCTACTGCTAAATATGACCTAAATTTTAACATTAAATTATAGTAAATCATAATTGACCTTTCTGAATTTTCTTACTTTAATTATCAATAATAAAGGAGCAGAAAGACAGGTTAAACACTGACAATCTCCTAAAATATGAATAACTTTATAAAACGTTATTAGGAACTAATTTCAGGGTTGAGATTTAGACAGCCACCTCATTCCCAAGACATTCAAATGAGAAAAGAGAAATTCACTGTTTCTTTTGGCTGTTTCATCTAAACAAAGACACATACTTAGATATTTGGAAATACCAGCGGGGCTGCCTGGCTATTCTTTCCTCCGGTTGAGGGACAGTCAGATTGTGTCTGCACTGTTAGGTTGAAGGTGTTCTCACACCACACCTAGATATGTCTTTGCTTCTCCTCATTACTTGTGACGTCATCCTTCACTCCTTGAATAAATCAGTATCAGCCCAAGCCCATATAAATCTGTTCTGCCCCCGTGCCTCTGTCTGCATGTACAGCGTACTGTAAATAATCATAATGGAGCGGTTATAAAAACAGTTCTGTGGTACACTGGAGACCCCTATTGGTGAGACGCAGGCAGTGACTGCCTAGCCCCACAACCCACAACAGAACTGAGTGAGCTTCTATGCAGCTCCTTTGGGTTCCAGTAGAGCTGAAAGCAATGCCATGGACAGTTTTTGCATACTGATTAATCCATTTGTGAAAACAAATGTGCGTGTTTACTGAACTTTGCGTTTGCATGAAGACATCATGAAATAAGAAGGCAGTACAAATGACTAGAAAAACACTGTGTGACCTCCTGCAATTTTCTGGTGATTCATTTTTAGTAGATAATAGACAACAGGGATAAATGCAGCTTCGCTGTTATATAAGTATGTATTGATCAAATATGGCAGAGCATCCACAAAGTCCCAACCTCTCTGAGAGTTAGGTGGTAACTCATACACTTCATATGCCCAACTTTAGAAACAGTATTGTATCGTCTGTAAGTATTGCTGTGATAAGGATTTAAGAAATAACTAGGCTTTTGCAGAGCCCCTAAAAGATACATTGCTTAATTTAAAAGGTACTAGTTTAGAACCTCTGAATGCTTAAAGTAAAATTTGTATTTCATAAAGGACAAATTAACTTATAATGAAAAATGATTACCTCTCAGCCATCTAGACTAATTTTTCAATGTGTAATTGAAATTAGTTTGACAGCTTAAAATAGGCAACAGCTAGAGTTTCCACAAATACAGAATTTCTCCTATAATGTAAAAGGTGTTGTATGATGCCAAATGCACCATAAATCTTCATTCATTTGGGATGGAGTATTGTCTGAGAATGTTAGCTCATGAATGGGTTGGTGTTTTTCCTCTTTATTTTTACATCTACATTTAAAATTTTTTAGAGAATAATGGTAACATGAGTATGATAGCTATTTATTTCAAATACCTGCTTTAAAAAGATTAAAAACTCACATGCCATCCACATTGCTCTGAAAAAGCAAAATCTGTCATTTATCAGGTAAAAAATGCCTTTGTGCTGAGGCTTGAAATATCCCTTAACTGACATGTTAACATAATACATTTTATTAAACAAAAATACTGTGGGGAAAAACTTCCAAAAAATTTACAGACACATTCAGTTCTTGATTCATCCTTGTTATTGGTTTTGTTAACATTTTCATACTTGTTTTCTTCCTCATGATTTTTATTTGTAAGCTAAATTGCTATTTCTCCTGCCTTTCCCTTCCTCTTCTCCCCCTGCCCAAAACATACACACACACACAGCTTTCTCTTGAGAACACAATACTTTCCTTGCCTTTGGCTGAAGCTCCAAGCATGGGAGAGAGCTTGGATCTGGAGCATAAAAATCCAGCACCTGTGAGTTCCATATAAAATACAAATTCCTTTTCTCACACTGTGATCATTGTTGATTATTTATTTCTTTGCCATGTGTACCAACCTGTCCCACATGCGTGTGCAATTTAACTGGAAGGAAATATTTTAACTCCGCTACATGGAACCGCCACTGCAACAGCTCGGCACAGTCTATTGACAAGCTCGGACTCAATCCTGCAAGCTGAAGCTGGAGAGGGGGTGCTGGGGAAGAGAGCTCTCCTTCAGGTGAAACACACTCCTCTTCCTGCCTCCAAAGTTCCCAGTAAACGCAGCCTGATAGAACCCGCTCTGAAACAGTGCGTTCCTGGCCTTGAGTTCTGCGTGTGACTGGGGTGGGGAGGGGAGTGGGATGCTGGAATTTTTAAAAGGTCAGAAAACTACAGGCCTAGTGATGTAGACATCAGAGAAGGGAAACCCTGAGTTCTGATCCCAGTGCCGTTGCCTGTCACCACCTTTCCTGAATTTTTTTTGAAGGTGATTTTCTGGGAATTTATGTACTGCCTAAACTATCTGGAATTAATAACTGCTTTGTGGATGTATAACTCTTATTTAAGTTTATTTGACATACAATGTTATGTTAGTGTTGTGTGGACAACTAGTGACTTGAATTGCATTCATTGGAAATGGTCACCACCAGTAGTCAGGGTCACCACACAAAGTTAACGCACAAGGTCACTGTTTTGTTTACTGTTTTCTCCACACTGCACATTACACCCTCATGACTTACTTTGTAACTTGAAGTTTGTGTCTCTTGAACTGTGATTTGTAGATACAGAGCGCATGAAGCTTCACTGTGGTACCTTGGCGGGCTGCTGGGCGAAGCCCCACAAAATACAGTTCTAGAATGCACACTTGGAGCCAGATAATGATCCTGTAAAGAACAGACCTGCAATAACACATTTCTGTACCCACTCTCTTGGCTCTTGACAACTGTTTTCTCAAACTCTAAAATGCAGGAAGAATGCCCTATACAGGCGGTATTTCTGCAACCTTTAATGATTAAAAGAAATATTATTATATAGAATTGATTTATTCAGAGGAATGAAAAGAGGGCAAAAATCAGAAAGTTCAAAGACCAAAGTGTCCCCAGCTGTGCTATAAACTAAACCTACAACCTTCTTCCTTGTTTTGTTTTTCCTTGTCTACTGAATGGGTTATAATCCCTATTCTCCCCGTGTCATATCAAGGAGGGTGATGTAGGTAAAAGAGCTACGAAAAGCTCTAAGTCCTCCCTCTATGAATGGGGTTATTATTATACTGACTATTGTCAAAAAAATGCCAATGCTGTTCATTGCTATTAGCAAAATCCAATTCCTTTTGTTTGAATTTTGCCTATAGAAAGCAATAAAGTGGAATAAATATCCATTAGTCAGTAGTCAACATATATTGGAACAGCTGAAACACCAAATCTTTTTCCTCCAAAAGCAGAATCCTAAACTAATGTTATTTTGGGAGTTAGGAGGCAGGCACGGTGGGGAGGCATTGCTGAGTTGAGGTGGGGGTAGACTGGGGAGATGCAACTGAGATGGGGAAAAAAAAAAAAAAAAAACCCTCTTTCTTCCTCCAGAGAAAACATCCCTACTAAATTCCACTCAATCTAATCACGCCTAAGATAAAAGTCAGAAGGAAGGGTCAGCTTGAACAGAGGCTGGTTATTGGTCAACATTAAGACAATATTGATAGAAAATGTAATGCAATACATTTTCCTCTGCCACGCATTTCTGAATAATAGCAATTTGCCAACTAGCTAACCACCTCAGCATAAACAGTGGAACGCTCCTGCTGAGTCTCAGAAAGCCTGCTTGTCTGCAAGTACACAATACACAAGGAAATTCACCATAAAGCTCCGTGCCACCGTTCAAGGCAGACAGTCCTCAGGTCCTGCTGTGACTTGGCATAGCCCACTGGACAGCTGGAGACTGGAGAAGTGGGGCTGCTGCCAACAATACATTACAAGGGATTTTCAAGCAATTTTCCGGAAACCAATAGTCTGTGCTCTATTATTTCATGGGCAGATATTGCTATGAGCTACACATAGTTATATTATGTGCAGGGCACTGTCTATTTATACCTGATATGATATACAATAAAACACCCCAACACTTTCCAATCCCATTTGTGAGCTCGAGCAAGGAAAAATAGGAAGACAGTTTGCTACAGCCTTATGTTATGCCTAATATAATTTTGGAAATCAGCTATTGCCCTAAACAACATTTTATTACATGCATCAAAAAGATTTAACTTGCTAAGGGTCACATAAGTGTACTCAGAATATGCTTCAAAGACAAGAGACACTGCAGATAGATGGTTTATTGTACATCCCATTCCTTCTCCCACCCTCAAGATCACTTGCAATGAAGTGCTACCAGAGATCATTAAAAAAAAGATTGCTCATTTTATGTAGCTTGAATGTATAAAATGGCAGTTATCTAAATTCCAGTGGCAAGAATGTTTAGAAGACAATGCTGAGAGATAAACTAAGGTGAGTTAAATCAGGAAGACAGGCTCTGAAGCAATTAGTCTAATGTAATATCATTTTTAATGTAAAGAAGCTACATTTTCTAATTTTCACTAAAAGCCCTAGGTGCTGAATGGGTTATAATAAATGCATGCAATAAAAAACAGGTACACTCATCTTATAAAGCAGCCTATTAACCAGACTGCTAGTGCTGCAAAATCCAGTACACAGTAAACAATACTTTTTCTGTTAGAATAATGATGCATAGTTTATTCCTTTATACCAGGCAGCACTTGGGGACCACATCCATTTACCAAAATAATACCAAATTAGTACTGTAAATATTGAAATCAGACCTTTCAGGCTAACCAGTGGCCTAATTTTCTCTTCAATCTACTCTTAATCTCAATTCATCAATAACACTACCTTATTATCAGACTTTGACAGCAAGCTAAGGCTTTTGATAAATTATACATCTCAAGCCAGATTTAAAATTTGAAGCTCAAGTGCTAATTATCTGTACAGGCCTAGTTAATAACGAGATTTCTTGTTAAGTATCTGATCACAGCATGGGCATCATTTGTCAAGATCCTCAAGTCTACCTTAGAGACCAGCTCTTCAAATCCTCCCTTGCCTACCATATGTAAAATTGGGATCTTTGTTTCTATAATAACCTTTTATTAGGAAGCTGACATAATGATTAAGTTCACTGTAGACACACACAATGAATTAGACAATTACCCTTGCTGCTTTAAACCACTCAGACTCCTAGCAAGACAAAATAATTAATATTGAATTTTAATTTGATGTGTTCCACATTTAAACCCCAATTTGCAAAGTACACCTGGAAAGCTGCCGCTGTTTCCTTGCCGTTTGTGCTGATGAAATAAAGGCCCCCGCAGTCTGAATGTAAAAGCACAGAAGGCGCGATGCACCGCGATCACTTCTCAGTGGAGCACAGAATTTTCCAGCATTAATGGGAAAGGTAATTACCTAGGTCTAACTTTATAGCCTTTTCTCTAATGAAACCATAATCTCCCAGGCCTATCCACTTTAAGCATTTGCATGATTTTAATGATTTCAGTGCCATAACTGTGGGTATACCCAGTCATTTTGAAATGAAATGTCTAAAACACAGTGACGTTAATTATATTTCCAAGCTATTCTTACTGGCATAAAGTAAGGCTGAGTCACAGAGAAGCATCATCATAAAAACAACCAAAGGTAGCATTTCTCACATGGTCTCCCAAAAAAGATGAGCCCCAAGTTTATAAATCCATTTCTTTCACTTATCCTGCCCTCACACTTCACCTGTACTATATGGTAACAGGGCGTGAAAGCTCAGGTCCTTTTGCCATCACTCCCATACCTAATATTTTCCAGAAAAGGTTTAGAATGGGTGTAGCATGATATGATCGTGAAATATTTTCACTGTAACCAAATTTCCCTTTTCTTGTTCAGTCACTCAGTTGTGTCTGACTGCAACCTCATAGACTACAGCACGACAGTCTTCCTTGTCCTTCACCCTCTCCCAGAGCTTGCTCAAACTCATGTCCATTGAGTTGATGATGCCATCCAACCATCTGGTCCTCTATTTTCCCCTTCTCCTCCTGCATTCTATTTTTTCCAGCATCAGGGTCTTTTCCAATGAGTCTGCTCTTTGCATCAGGTGGCCAAAGTACTGGAGGTTCAGCTTCAGCATCAGTCCTTCCAATGAATATTCAGGGTTGATCTCCTTTAGGATGGACTGGTTGGATCTCCTTCCAGTCCAAGGGACTCTCAAGAGTCTTCTCCAACACCACTGTAAAAAAGCATCAATTCTTCAACACTCAGCCTTCTTTATGGTCCAACTCTCACATACATACCTGACTATTGGAAAAACCATAGCTTTGACTATATGTACCTTTGTTGGTAAAGTAATGTCTCTGCTATTTAATATGCTGTCTAGGTTGGTCATAGCTTTTCTTCCAAGGAGCAAGTGTCTTTTAATTTCATGGCTGCAGTCACCATCTGTAGTAATTTTGGACCCCCCAAAAATAAAGTCTTTTACTGTTTCCATTGTTTCCCCATCTATTTGCCATGAAGTGATGAGACCGGATGCCATGATCTTCATTTTTTGAATTTTGAGTTTCAAGCCAGCTTTTTCACTCTCCTCTTTCACCTTCATCAAAGGGCTCTTTAGTTCCTCTTTGCTTTCTGCCATAAGGGTGGTGTCATCTGCATATCTGAGGTTATTGATATTCCTCCCCCCAACCCCGATTCCAGCTTCTGCTTCATCCAGCCCAGCATTTCACATGATGTACTCTGTATAGAAGTTAAATAAGCAGGGTGAAAATATACAGGCTTGACTTACTACTTTCCCAGTTTGGAACCAGTCCCTTATTCTACATCTGGTTCTAACTTGTTTCTTGACCTGCATACAGGTTTCTGAGGAGGCATGTAAGGTGGTCTGGTATTCCCATCTCTTTAAGAATTTTCCGCAGTTTGTTGTGATCCATACAAAGACTTTAGCATAGTTAATGCAGCAGAAGTAGATGTTTTACTGGAATTCTCTTGCTTTTTCTATGATTTAATGGATGTTGACAATTTGGTCTCCAGTTCCTCTGCCTTTTCTAAATCCAACTTGTACATTTGGAAGTTCTTGGATGACATATCATTGAAGCCTAGCTTGGAGAATTTTGAGCATGACTTTGCTAGCATGTGAAATGAGTACAATTGTGTGGTAGTTGAACATTCTTTGGCATTGCCCTTCTTTGGGACTGGAATGAAAACTGACATTTTCCAGTCCTGTGACCACTGCTGAGTGTTCCAAATTTGCTGGCTTGTTGAGTACAGCACTTTAAGAGCATCATCTTTTAGGATTTTTCAATAGCTCAGCTGGAATTCCATCACCTCAGCTAGCTTTGTTCAGAGTGATGTTACCAAAGGCCCTCTTGATTTCGCTCTAGGTGAGTGATCACACTATCATGGTTATCTGTATCATTAGGATCTTTTTTGTATAGTTCTTCTGTGTATTCTTGCCACCTCTTCTTAATATCTTCTGCTTCTGTTAGGTCTCTACCATTTCTGTCCTTTATTGAGCCCATCTTTGCATGAAATGTTCCCTTGATATCTCTAACTTTCTTAAAAAGATCTTTAGTCTTTCCCATTCTACTGTTTTCTTCTATTTCTTTGCATTGATCACTGAGGAAGGCTTTCTTATGTCTCCTTGCTATTCTTTGACCTCTGCATTCTGATGGGAATAGCTTTCCTTTTCTCTTTCCTTTGCATAGTGATTAACTTTCATGGTTGGGGGCCTTATGGGAGGGGCTGGTATTGGTGTAATTTTTCTTTCCATGGAAATGCTGGAGTTTGGGAGAGGAGAGATGACTTTCTCCTGTATGGCATCACACAGGGCTAAGATTGAAATATCAGATTAAACTGAGTTATCAGTTTTATGACCTATTAAGGCAACTCATGTTATTACAGGAAAGGAATAAAGATTCACAATCCATTTATTGTGAACTCTAAAAGCCCTTACTCACCCAGATTGAGGAGCCTCCATACTCATGAGTGAGGTGGCCAAGTCCAACAACAATGGATTCCCTTCTCTCCTTGGGTTTCCCGTTTACCTGCCTTCTATTCCAGAGACTCACTGCCTCCTCGGTCCCTCCCCACCTGGGTGGCAACCAGAGGAGGCTATAATACTGCTGATATGGAGAGGTGCCAAGGAGAGGTTCTTAAAATTATAGCAGCCATTTGGTTTGCCAGGTCTTCCAGGGGCAGGAAGAGGTCGCGGCAGTCTCTCAACAAGGCACAATGTATCCAGATCCTCAGATTTTGTTCTATCAATAGTGCTAGGGACTTCCCTGGTGATCCAGTGGCTAAGACTCTGCTCCCAAGGGAGGGGACCCAGGTTCAAATCCCTGGTCAGGGAACTAGATTCTGCATGCAAGACAGTGCAGCCAAATTTTAAAAAAAAAAAAAGTGCCAAAATGAAGACACTTTTTTCTGAGCACATCCCCTCCCACCAGATCCCTGCAAAACCCAGATGACACAGTCATGGGAAATAGTTTCTGAGCTTAAGTTTGACCCTTTGTTAAGTTAGAGATGAAGAGCAGCTTTACTGAGATTTTATCATACAGATGAAACAGTCATTTACACATGTCTCAAAATTCAGAACTTTTCCTCCAGACTATAAATGAGGTCTATATAAGGAGAATGGAATGATGATTACTTTCTGAACTAAATATCCTGATAAAAGAGAAAAACACCCGGGCTCTCAAATCTCTTGATGAAATTAGCAACAACTCCCCGTCTTCTTAAACATTTTTTCTTTTGATTATTCCCATTAATCTATTAAGCCAAAGTATTGAATAATACTTTTTCCCTAGGCCATCTATTTTAAAACTAGAATCTAGGCTCTGCAAGTTACAAACTCTATAACCTTGGGAAAGTTAAACTCTCTGAACTTCAGTTTTATCAGGAGTAGAATTTAGAATAAGAAGGATCTATTTCCTGGAGTTGTTAAGGGGATTAAATAAGATAGTAGATATCATTCTCTCAGAAGAGTTGTTGACACTAGTTAATGCTTAATACACACTGGTTGCTACTAATAGTGTTGTTAAGTGTTATTGTTATCTAGAAAGATGTTCTTTTTTAGTCACTACATTGTGTCCAACTCTTTTGTGACCCCATGGACCCTAGCCCACCTGGCTCCTCTCTTCATGGGATTTCCCAGGCAAGAATAAGGGAGTGGGTTGCCATTTCCTTCTCCAGGGGCTCTTTCTCACCCAGGAATCGAGCACCCATGTCTCCTGCATTGGCAGGTGGATTCTTTACCACTAAACCACCAAGGAAGCCCTATTTAGAAAAATGCTGCAGACTATTACTGAGTAGCTCCTAAATAAATCATTTGCACAATTTAATGAGGATCATGACAACCTCAGTTCTAGGAATAACAAATCAAGGGTCAAAATTGTGGTATTTCTTCAGGCAGGATTTGCAAATTCTGTTTGCAGAATTTGACTAATTTAGATACCTCATACAAGTAGAATTATCAGTATTTGTCCTTTTGTGCCTGGTTTATTTAACTTAGCCTAATGTCCTCAAAGTTCATACAGGTTGTACTATATGACATGATTTCCTTCCTTTTTAAGGCTAAATAGTGTTTCATTGTATATGCATTTATATTGATACCACATTTTCTTTATCTGTTCATCTGTCAGGGGACATTTAGATTGCTTCCACTTGTTGGCTAATTATGAATAATGTTGCAGTGAACATGGGTATGCAACTATTTCTTGAAAATTCTATTTCCAATTTATATATATATATATAAATAAATATATATATTTATATATATATAAAATATAAAATATTTTAATAAATATTTATTTAATTAATATTTATTTAATTAAATAAAAATTTATTTATATAAATAAAATATAAAATAAATATATATATATAAATATATATATATATATATATATATAATTCAGAATTTCCAATTCTGAAGTAGAATTGCTGGATCATATGGTAATTCTATTTTTAAATTTTTGAGAAACCTCCATACTGTTTTCCATAGTGGTTATACCAATTTACATTTCCACTAACAGTGCATAAAAGTGCCTATTTCTCTACATTCTTAACAATGTGAAGAAAAGAAAAAAACAATTTTTTTTAAAATAGTGGCCATCCTAATGGATGCAAGATGGTGTTTTATTATAGTTTTGGTTTGCATTTTCTTGATGATTAGTGATGTTAAGCCTCTTTTCATATGCTTGTTGACCATTTGTATATCTTCTTTGGAGAAATGGTTTTTGGTTGGTTAGTATCATTTGTCTATTTTTACTTTTGTTGCCTGTGCTTTTAAAATGCCATGTCCAAGAAATCACTGTTAAGATCAATGTCATGAAGCTTTTCCTCTGTTTTCTTTTAGGAGTTTTATAAGTTTCAGGCCTTACATTTAGGTCCATTTTGGGTTAGTTTTTGTATATGGTATGAGGTAAAAGTTCAACTTCATTTTTTTGTGTGTGGCTATCCAGTTGTCCCACCTCTATTTGTTGAAAAGACCATCCATTCCCCATTGTATAGGTTTGACACACAATTATTAGAAGATCATTTGACCACTTAGGTGAGGGTTTATTTCTGTGTTAACTATTCCATTTGTCTATGTTTGTCTTTATGCCAGTGCAATGGTGTTTTGATTAGCATAGCTTTGTAATGTGTTTTGTAATCAAGAAGTATGAGGCCTCCAACTTGGCTTTTCTTTCTCAAGATTTTTTGGGGGAAATATATTATATATTAATGTTATTGTTATCAATGTTGTTATTTTTGGTTGAGACTATGAGGGACCAATCTGAATCTTGCAAACTGTGTTTAATAAGCAACTGTATTTAATTACAAAAAGGTATAAGTTGGTATAACTGGGAAGGGTATGAAATATTTTCATTTCACACCTGTATAACCTGGACTTGGAGTCTCTATTTTTGCAAATGATAGAAAATTTAACCCTGCTAATCTCAGATACAGTTGGTGCAATACAATGATTTTCCAGCTAAAAATGGTGTCATTATCCCAGTTTCAGTACAGTGCTTTATGCCATCTCCAGTCAGTCTCTCATTGGATTGGGGCCTAATCTAATGATGATGGTGTCTTTATAAGAGGAGGGAAATTTAAATTGACAAACCATTAGCAAGACTCATTAAGAAACAAAGGGAGAAGAACCAAATTAACAAAATTAGAAATGAAAATGGAGAGATCACAACAGACAACACTGAAATACAAAGGATCATAAGAGACTACTACCAGCAGCTCTATGCCAATAAAATGGACAACTTGGAAGAAATGGACAAATTCTTAGAAAAGTATAACTTTCCAAAACTGAACCAGGAAGAAATAGAAGATCTTAACAAACCCATCACAAGCAAGGAAATCAAAACTGTAATCAGAAAACTTCCAGCAAACAAAAGCCCAGGACCAGATGGCTTCACAGCTGAATTCTACCAAAAATTTAGAGAAGAGCTAACATCTATCTTACTCAAACTCTTCCAGAAAATTGCAGAAGAAGATAAACTTCCAAACTCACTCTATGAGGCCACCATTACCCTAATTCCAAAACCAGACAAAGATGCCACAAAAAAAGAAAACTACAAGCCAATATCACTGATGAACATAGATGCAAAAATCCTTAACAAAATTCTAGCAAACAGAATCCAGCAACATATTAAAAAAATCATACACCATGACCAAGTGGGCTTTATCCCAGGAATGCAAGGATTCTTTAATATCCGCAAATCAATCAATGTAATACACCACATTAACAAATTGAAAGATAAAAACCATATGATTATCTCAATAGATGCAGAGAAAGCCTTTGACAAAATTCAACACCCATTTATGATTAAAACTCTCCAGAAAGCAGGAATAGAAGGAACATACCTCAACATAATAAAAGCTATATATGACAAACCCACAGCAAGCATTACCCTCAATGGTGAAAAATTGAAAACATTTCCCCTAAAATCAGGAACAAGACAAGGGTGCCCACTCTCACCACTGCTATTCAACATAGTTTTGGAAGTTTTGGCCACAGCAATCAGAGCAGAAAAAGAAGTAAAAGGAATCCAGATAGGAAAAGAAGAAGTGAAACTCTCGCTGTTTGCAGATGACATGATCCTCTACATAGAAAACCCTAAAGACTCTACCAGAAAATTACTAGAGCTAATCAACGAATATAGTAAAGTTGCAGGATATAAAATTAACACACAGAAATCCCTTGCATTCCTATACACTAACAATGAGAAAACAGAAAAATTAAGGAAACAATACCATTCACCATTGCAACAAAAAGAATAAAATACTTAGGAGTATATCTACCTAAAGAAACAAAAGACCTATACATAGAAAACTATAAAACACTGATGAAAGAAATCAAAGAGGACACAAACAGATGGAGAAACATACCGTGTTCATGGATTGGAAGAATCAATATTGTCAAAATGGCTATTCTACCCAAAGCAATCTATAGATTCAATGCAATCCCTATTAAGCTACCAACGGTATTTTTCACAGAACTAGAACAAATTTCATACAAATTTCAATTTGTATGGAAATACAAAAAACCTTGAATAGCCAAAGTAATCTTGAGAAAGAAGAATGGAACTGGAGGAATCAACTTGCCTGACTTCAGGCTCTACTACAAAGCCACAGTCATCAAGACAGTATGGTACTGGCACAAAGACAGAAATATAGATCAATGAAACAGAATAGAAAGCCCAGAGATAAATCCATGAACCTATGGACACCTTATCTTCGACAAAGGAGGCAAGGATATACAATGGAAAAAAGACAACCTCTTTAACAATTGGTGTTGGGAAAACTGGTCAACCACTTGTAAAAGAATGAAACTAGAACACTTTCTAACACCATACACAAAAATAAACTCAAAATGGATTAAAGATCTAAATGTAAGACCAGAAACTATAAAACTCCTAGAGGAGAACATAGGCAAAACACTCTCCGACATAAATCACAGCAGGATCCTCTATGACCCACCTCCCAGAATATTGGAAATGAAAGCAAAAATAAACAAATGGGACCTAATGAAACTTAACCGCTTTTGCATAACAAAGGAAACTATAAGCAAGGTGAAAAGAGAGCCCTCAGATTGGGAGAAAATATTAGCAAACAAAGCAACAGACAAAGGACTAATCTCAAAAATATACAAGCAACTCCTGCAGCTCAATTCCAGAAAAATAAATGACCCAATCAAAAAATGGGCCAAAGAACTAAACAGACATTTCTCCAAAGAAGACATACAGATGGCTAACAAACACATGGAAAGATGCTCAACATCACTCATCATCAGAGAAATGCAGATCAAAACCACAATGAGGTAGCATTACATGCCAGTCAGGATGGTTGCTATCCAAAAGTCTACAAGCAATAAATGCTGGAGAGGAAAACAAAACAAAACAAAAAAAAATGCTGGAGAGGGTGTGGAGAAAAGGGAACCCTCTTACACTGTTGGTGGGAATGCAAACTAGTACAGCTGCTATGGAGAACAGTGTGGAGATTTCTTAAAAAACTGGAAATAGAACTGCCATATGACCCAGCAATCCCACTTCTGGGCATACACAGCGAGGAAACCAGATCTGAAAGAGACACATGCACCCCAATGTTCATCGCAGCACTGTTTATAATAGCCAGGACATGGAAGCAACCTAGATGCCCATCAGCAGATGAATGGATAAGGAAGCTGTGGTACATATACACCATGGAATATTACTCAGCCATTAAAAAGAATTCATTTGAACCAGTTCTAATGAGATGGATGAAACTGGAGCCCATTATGCAGAGTGAAGTAAGCCAGAAAGATAAAGAACATTACAGCATACAAACACATATATATAGAATTTAGAAAGATGGTAATGATAACCCTATATGCAAAACAGAAAAAGAGACACAGATGTACAGAACAGATTTTTGGACTCTGTGGGAGAAGGCGAGGGTGGGATATTTCAAGAGAACAGCATCGAAACATGTATATTATCTAGGGTGAAACAGATCACCAGCCCAGGTTGGATGCATGAGACAAGTGCTCGGGCCTGGTGCACTGGGAAGACTCAGAGGGATCGGGTAGAGAGGCTGGTGGGAGTGGGGATCGGGATGGGGAATACATGTAACTCCATGGCTGATTCATGTCAATGTATGACAAAACCCACTACAATATTGTAAAGTAATTAGCCTCCAACTAATAAAAATAAATGAAAAAAATAAAATAAAATAAAACTTAGCATGCCCCCCCCCCCAAAAAAAAGAGAAGGGAAATTTGAATTTGTACACACAGAGAGGAGAATGCCATGTAACAACAGAAGTAAGTGTTGGAGTGATGTATTGACAAACCAAAGATTCCTGGCAATCACTAGAAGCTAGGAAAAAGGCACAGAGCAGATCCTCCCTCAGAGCCTGGGAAAGAACTGACTTTGCCAGCGCCCTAATTGCACACTTCTAGACTTCTTTACGTTGAGAGAATAAATTTCTGTTGTTTTAAGCCACCAGGTTGTAGTACTTTTGTTACAACACCTCTAAGAAGTCAAAATACCATCCATCCTCGATTTCTTTTGCTGGTACAGACTGAGTAGTACCCTTGTGCCTGCTCATCTGTTTTGTCCCTAGGATTGCTACCTTCAATTAATCATCTACAAGTCTGCAGATTAGCAAGCCTACTCCCCTCTGCACTTGCTACTCATTATAATAATATGTCCACCTGGCTGCTGAAGGTTAATCACGGCCACCTGGTCTCTATTGTTTCATGGTCTAGGACTTGGCAATCAAGTGCCTTGTTCTGTGGCAGCATCTCCTACCACCAGCCCAGGCCCACAGAGGAGAACTGTCAGGAGACTTCTTGGTGTTGGTTATGCCCTTCTCACCACTGAATCTTGTGCATCCTTAGTAAATAGTGTATCCTGTGAGCCTTTCCATGGAACATAACCATTGGGCGAGTTTTTTGGCTTTCCACAGTATATCCACTCTAGCTTGCTGACTTCTCTGAGCCTTTGAGCCCTTCCTTCTATCCTCTGTTGCAATTCTGACCCTCCAACCTCACTTAGCACAGGCCATCACTTTTTCCAGGCTTCTAGCAAGTTTGCACCATGTCCTGGAGTCCTTGTCTAAATATTAATATTCTGTATTCCTGGAGAGTGCTCTCAAATTAGTAACTCTCCCTTATTCAGCCTTATATTCTTGAATCAGGCAGGGGAGGTGGAGACAGCAGGACTCCCTGGCCTCTGGATCACAAGCCAAGTGCTAGGAACCATCTTAGCTCTTTGTATCTTCTCTCCAGCTCTTCTAGTAATTGCCTGGATTAAAACCCCTTTCTTCTGAATTAGTTGAGTACTTCCTGTTGGCTGCTCTGATACATAATTTTTATTTTATTTTATGTTGGAGGTTTTTTTTTTTTAGTTGTCTTTTTTTTTTCTTTTTTTGGACTGATACATTTTAACAAAATTTTATTTTTTAAAAAAGAAGAGAAAGACAATAGTTGGGGACAGGCAATGTCAAGGAAGAATAGAGAGTGAAGATGTACTTGAACACTTAACTACTGTGTAAGGACCTCCAGCCAGTCAGAACAGGAGTGGCTAACCCTTTGACACCAGGCCACAGAAGATCCATGCATCTCCAGTGGGGGAGGAGGCACTTGGGGTGCTTGTAACTGGTGTTTCCCAACTGGTACTAAACTCATATTTTAACTGCAAGACCAGTATATTAGAAGCTCCCAGAAGGGAAAATACTTGAGAACCAATACAGAATAAGGGGTAAAAATCACCCAATGGGGTGACTTGTTGAAAATGAAAATTCCTATACCCTTCCCCAAAGATTCTGATCCAAAGATCTGGGGTGAAACTCAGGAATCTCTTTTCACAAGTGTTCCAAGAGATTCTGATGGAGAACATCAACAGAATGTGATCTGAGAAAGAATATTCAGCAGACAGAGAAGGAACAGAGGAAAGAAAGATTGTTCATGGAGTGGAAGCAGGGGTGCCGAAGCTGGAGAGTGGAATCTGTGTGATTCTTTGAGTCTCCTTCCATGACGACTCAGCAGAAGAAGCCAGGCATGTCAACAGTCTAATGAATCCAGGCTCAAGGGAGATCTTTCTAGAATAGTGCTCTGGAATACCACAAGTAAAGAGATAAGTGCTAGGTTTTCAGTCACCTGGAGTGTCCAGGCTGAGTAGGAAGGAAGAGAAGTGAGAAGAGGGTTGAAAGATTAGAAGAAATTGAGGATTCAAGCAACTATAAGTCTCTGAGGTCAAAATACAGATTGCACAGGAGATAGGGGTGTGGCAGAGAAGGAAGGAGACTGGTCAGTTCTCTAACACAGAGCAGTTCTGGGGTATGACAGTCCTCGGAGTTTGTTGTCCAAGAAGTAGCTGGCTGAACTGGAACAATTCATGGAGGGGCATGGAGTGTGCAACTTCCAAAACTGCCACATTAGTGTGGCAGTCTGAAAAATGGTCCCCAAAAGACATCCACATCCTAATCCCTGGAACCTAAGAATGTCACCTTATGTGGCCAAAAAAAAAAAAAAAAGATAGGGAGTAGGGTTCTTAAAATGTGATTAAGTTAAGGATCTTGAGATGAAGAGATCTTCCTGGGTTATGTGAGAGGGCCCTAAATGCTATCAGATTTTACACACTCAGAAGGGAAGGAGGCAGTTGACCACAAAGGCAGTTGGAACGACATAGCCACAAGCCAAGGAATGCTGGCAGCCACTAGAAGCTAAAAGAAGACAGAAATAGATGTTCCCCTAAAGGAACATAAAGGTATGCATTCCCCACATGTTCCTCCAGAGGAAGTGTGGCCCTACCAATACCTTCATTTCAGTCCAGTGACACTGATTTCAGATTTCTGGCCTCAGAACTGTGGAAGAATAAATTTCTGTTATTCTAAGCCATTCAGTGGGTGGTGAGCAGCCACTTTAACAATACAGCTAGGCTGTGGAGTGTGCTTATATGGATGTTGAAATATTCTAGGTTTACAGTAAGTTGGCCAGAGTCTTTGATTGAGAGAGTAAGTGGAGAGCTCAGTAATTTTCATTCAGGAAGTGCTAGGCAGTATGAACCTCAGAAAGAGAGGAGCTTTTACAAAAAGATGGACAGGTAATTGTCTAGGAATGGTCATGAGAGAGCAAGATAAACGCCACCCCCTGGCTTCAGGGATGTGAAAAGTCTTTCCCCTGAAGGCAGCTTTAGGGAAAGATGGATCTAAAACTTCAACAAGTGAGCTATGGAATTAGTCTTTTTTAAAGATGTTAGAGACGTGGAGGTAAGGAGATAACTTTCTTTGATTCTAGTCAAATTCTTTAGAATGTCAAATACACTAAAAAATGTTTAACCAATGATATAAGACGCAGAGTACTGTAAAGCCACATGTAACTATGACTAGTACACATCTTCCTATGTTGCAAACAGGGCAAAATTTGTGGGGCCAGAAGTTTATACAAGTTGAGGGGCCTTCTTCAAGAAAGAAAAACAAAGTTATCAACACAAATGAAGTATAAACATGGATTTTTATTTGGAATGAAAAAGAGTTAAAATGATTAAAAGCTAACTAATACCACAAACATCATAAAGTCCAGAAAAATACATATATATTTATAATTAATTTTGTGATACACCTCTATTTTTTCAATATTTTTAGTGGCATATTCTGAAAATTATATGATATTCACCTTAAGGCATACATAAGAACAATTAAAATGTAATTTTTTAATTGTCAGTACCTTGTATTGAAGTATAATAGTGTAACTCAAATTTTATGCTTATACAACACACATTGACTTGAACATGTAGAGCTTTGTTTCTTGATTTTTCTGCCTGTTTGTTGAATCAGGGACAATTTTCTCTGCCTTTTTCTGGAACCACCAAATTTTAGTAGTGCAATCTAAACTGGTGTTTTAAGAGCCAGTATAAAGGTACATGCAGCCTCACTTAGGGATGAATTCATCGGTAGTGGTATAGCTACAGATTCTTCCCTACCCTCAGGAATACTAATAAATTTGAAGTCTCATAAAAAGAGAAATTGTATGGTGCATATATAATTTTGCACTGCATAATCAAGAATATCCCTGACAGGAAGAACTTCTATTTTGACTCAGCTTTAATGAAAACCAACCCTCCCTTCAAATATTTTCACATCTGGTTTTTCTAAGGCACTTCTAATCATGCCTCTCCACCACCACCCACCTAGCATTTGTGTCTGGCACTATAGTATGTTCATATCATGATCCAACTTCTGGCCCTGCACATTCATTTCAAGGTTGGATATGTCAGCCCAGTGGGCAGCAGAAGTATTCCTAGAAGTCATTCCATCACCAGAATGACTACAAATAACTTAACTATACACAGAAGTGACTGCAAACCACATAAATGTATCTCTCTAAACCCAAAATAAATGCATCCCCAACTTTATTCAACTTCTCTTTACCAGAACCCCAAATCTCTACAGTCATCCCAACACTACTCAATTCAAGGACAGGTGCAATGGGAAGAAAGTCAGAGGGGAAACAGATTTATTTTTTATTTATTTATTTATGAAAAATTTTCAAAAGCACAACCATGTGACCACACTACTAAATTTTACTTGGCTTCACAGTAAATCTGCCTCTGGTTGCAGGGCTCAACACATGCTTAAAGAGCCACCTTCTTGCCAAAATGAAAGGTTATTTGCAGATACCTAAGGTCATGGGCATGAGTTTGAGTAAACTCCGAGAGCTGGTGATGGACAGGAAGGCCTGGCGTGCTGCGATTCATGGGGTCTCAAAGAGTCGGACATGACTGAGCGACTGAACTGAACTGAACTGAAAGTCATTCATTACTTTGCCAACAAAGGTCCGTCTAGTCAAGGCTATGGTTTTTCCAGTGGTCATGTATGGATGTGAGAGTTGGACTGTGAAGAAGGCTGAGTGCTGAAGAACTGATGCTTTTGAACTGTGGTGTTGGAGAAGACTCTTGAGAGTCCCTTGGACTGCAAGGAGATCCAACCAGTCCATCCTGAAGGAGATAAGTCCTGGGTGTTCATTGGAAGGACTGATGCTGAAGCTGAAACTCCAATACTTTGGCCACCTCATGCGAAGAGTTGACTCATTGGAAAAGACCCTGATGCTGGGAGGGATTGGGGGCAGGCGGAGAAGGGGACGACAGAGGATGAGATGGCTGGATGTCATCACCAACTTGATGGACACATGTTTGAGTTAACTCCGGGAGTTTGTGATGGACAGGGAGGCCTGGCGTGCTGCGATTCATGGGGTCACAAAGAGTCGGACATGACTGAGCGACTGAACTGAACTGAAAGTCATTCAGATCTGAGGTCTGATCTAGTATAATAGCCCCTAAAATATTTCTGGTTAGTCACGTCGCACCTCAACAAACTTCACAGGACACCCACCTTCATTTGCTGTCCTGAAATTTGATGGTGTGGGATATTACTGATGTACATAAATGCATCCTTAGATGAAGCTTTGAAACATTCGTGATTGTCAAGGTCTTTTCATTGGAAACACCATCTGATGTGCATTGTCCCTCCAAGCTCCTTTTGCATCTTTATTTGGAGTCAGTAAGCCATGAAAATAGAAAATGGATCCTGAGCAGAGTGAGCATCAGTTTTTTCTTTGCATAGGGTCCTTAAAATAGTCAGTGTTTGTCAACAGAAATGAAATGCATTGTATGAGAATCCAGCACGTGCAAGCCAGACAGAGTGCTAACAATTGGTAGGAAAAGACCATAAAGGCTTCAAAAACCATCCAGCTTTCATCCATTTTGTTTCATTGTCTCAAATGAGAAGTTGACAGGTCCTTTTGAAAGAACTCCACTGCTGGGAGAGCAGTGGAACCCAGAATTACACTTCATAAGCCCACAGGAGCTTTCTGGGGTGAATTAAAATAGCATCCACACCATATGAGATTAAAAGACAGGTTTCCAGTGTTTACATGTCTCCTGCTTCAAAGTAAATGAAAATACTCTGAGTTCAAAGCAAGAGAACTGGCAGGAGACCCTGATATAGCAACATATCACCTTCCTGACAGCAAGCTTACCAGAGCCTCCATGCTCACCATCATTCTCCTGCAGGCTAGAAAGTGGAGGCAAGCACCACTGTCCCCATTTCTAATTATGGTTTTTCCAGACCCATGCACCAACCAGAGTCTGAGTGGAGAGAATGCTAGGGTGTGAAGACCCCCTGAGGCCTCATGCCTGGTCAGAGGCCTGCTCAGGGCTTTCAGATACAACCCTGAAAAAAGAGCAGACTCATGTTCCCACTCTTCAGGTAAGAAACCAGTCAGCCTGGTAGCATTTGGTGCAGTAATTAATCTCCCAGAGGCTAAAAGACATGGCATTAAATCTGTGTTGAGGTTATAGAGCTACAATCATGTAGAAAAGTTCAGTGTCCTTATCTTAACACTTACTCCAAGAACTATCCTGATACATCAAAAGATTTAATTAATTTTGATCTTTTACTAGCTAAAGGGAAAAAATGAAGACAAAACAGAGATATGGTTAAAAAAGGAAAAAAGTTCCAATTCCAGTACATTATCCAAATTATCCATATCCCATGAGAACATTGGAAGTATTACCTCCATCAGGGTGACAGCCATTTAAAGTGTTGTTATAAATTGTTCAAATTTAAGAGAGCAGATCTGTTTGGAAGCTTTCAAGTAAGTTATATTCATACATATTCGTGGTAATCAGAGGTAGCTTTACATGTAGGAAGAATGGTGGCCACATCTGACATGTGATTTCAGGAAAGAGAATCAGTAGTCACTGGGCCCTTCACATATTTTATCTGACTCCTCTTAACACTTAACAAGGAAGCTGAAATTCTTAGCATTTTATTAATACACACAAGGAAGGTGAGACCCCCCCCACCCCCGCCAATTTAAGCACCTTGCCCAAGGTCACAGCTAGTAAGTTAGCAAGCCAGAATTCAGATCCATGTCCATCTGTCTAGAGCATCTGTCTACACCATGTTATTTCCTTGGCGCACCCAGCAGCCCCTATCAACCCACCTCAGCTGCTACAACAGGAACCCATGATTATAATGCCTTAAGTGAGAAAGACATTAATTTGTCATGTGACGTGTAAGTTCAGGATTAGCTGTCCAATGTGTGTATGGCGTTTCCGTAGTGCTGGGGCCACAGGTTCCTTCTATATTGTTGCCCCACCATCTCAAGGACCTCGTGGTCCAAAGCATCTCATCCACATAGTTCAAGGTGGGCCATCACTATCATCACTGCATCCTAGTCAACAGGAAGGACCGGCCCCTCCCCTCTCAGGGTATGACCTCAAAGTGGTACACGTGACTTTTGCTCACCTTCATTTACCAGCACATAAGACCACAGCTGGCTGCAAAGGAGGATAAGAAATAGAGTCTTTATTCTCAGAAATCATGTACCCAGCTAAAATTCAGGACCTCTGTTGTTATAAAAGGACTAACAAGGGGCCAATTATCAGTCTTTGCCACACTGATTCCTTAATACATTAAATTTCACCTTAACTCTTGTGACTTTCTAACTTAAAGCATGATTGGGTCATTTTTGGAGAGAAGCAGAAAGCCTCACTCTTTCCAACAATAAAATAAAATACTTGCTCAATGCTGAGTTTAACATTTTCTTGTCATTTTATCATTTCCCATAGTACCATGGTCTTTCCCATACTTCTCGTATTCTGTTCTCTTTTCTCTTGTGTCATGGTCCCTGCAGAGTTTGTGCTATGGATCATGCGAAATGGATTGAGTTCTCACAGAGACTAAGGGCCCAACCTGGAAATGACCTCCTTGCTCCCTAAGGGAGCCCAGGGTTGTGACTCCACCCAGAGAGCCCTCTTCTGGACTTGAGCACAAGAATGAAACTGGAGACATGTGGCCCTCCACCTGGCTGACTTTGATCTGATCCATATGATGGGGTCATGAATGATTTTGTTGAGGCCAAGTCCAAATCGCCCATCTCCTCAGCGGCATTCCAAGGACCCCAGGGTGGTGTGCGTGGAGCCAAGACTAGGAAACTGCTGATCCCCAAGTAAGGATCACCTATGGCTGGAGAAGACTCACCCTTATCCTCCCATGTTCTTCCATTAAAATTTCAACTATAATTTCACTAATTTACTTCTAATTTTGCTTAGTGATCTTGAATACATGACATATCAAATCAGCATTCAGTTGAAAGGAAATATCCTTACGTGTATTCTCAAGACCTTACTTTGGTCCTTGGCCTCAAGAAGTTCCCACAGATGGTGGAGAATGTGCTGGTGAAAGGATACCAAGGAAAACATCCACAACAGTAGTGGTAGTAGTTGTTGTTGTTGGGTCGCTCAGTCATGTCCGACTCTTTGTAACCCCATGGACTGCAGCATGCCAGACTTCCCTGTCCTTCACTATCTCCCAGAGTTTGCTCAAACTCATGTCCATTGAGTCAATGATGCCATCCCACCATCTCATCCTCTGTTGCGCCTTTCTCTTCCTGCCCTCAATCTTTCCCAGCATCAGAGTCTTTTCCAATGAGTCCACTCCTTGCATCTGGTGGCCAAAGTATTGGAGGCTCAGCTTCAGCATCAGTCCTTCCAATGAATATTCAGGACTGATTTCCTTTAGGATTAACTGGTTTGATCTCCTTGCTGTCCAAGGGACTCTCAAGAGTCTTCTCCAGCACCACAGTTTGAAATTCAATTCTTTGGTGCTCAGCCTTCTTTATGGCAGTACTTATAATAATTGAGATTGCAAACAACCTCAATGCGGAAAATAATTATTTAATAAGTAAATATGATAACAATTCTTAAAAAGTCATGGCACAGCCACATGGTCAATCATTATATAGCCATTTAGATTAGGTTTATGAGGTGTTTTAATAGCAAAATGCTTACAATTTAATATTAAGTTAAAAATGCCAAAATTGTAATTGCAACATGGTCACAACTGTCAGAAGAAAATAGGGAAAAACATGACAAAAGTTGGTTGTCTTGGGGTAGTGACATTATAAGTGACATACCTTTCTATTTTTCTGCATTTTAGTAATTGTTATTTTTATAATAGCAGCTCCTTAGGAGACGCTATTTGGGATATTTAACATATTTTAACTCATTTAATCTCTCAAAAAGCCTGTGAAATAGGGTAACTAGGAATATGTACTTTCAGAGTATCTTTGTGACCCTGACATGTAATCACGGTGCTGGACAATGGTGTGTCACGGTCAGTGGCAGTATTGGTAGACATCAACGACAAAGCATTCTGTGATAGGCAGAAATGGGGAAGAGTTTGGGATCTGAAGTCAGACTTGAATTTTAATTCAGGCTCTACCACTAACAAGCAGTGTGACTTTGATAAACTCAGTTGAGGTTTCTGAACCTCAGTTTCTCCCAAATGTTAAATGGCTTTAATAATGCCACAATAATAAAACTTAAGTGATTGTAAAGTCTCTGGCATGGAGTTAAGAGCAAAATAAATAGTAGGTATATAGGAGGTGTGTGTATGAGTGAGATCCAAGGCCATCAGTAGAGGGATGACAGATAGAACAACTTCCGTACCAGGAATAACATTGAATGTTTAGCATCTTCACCCTCACAGAAATCACATTATCAAAAACTATGTGGGGGGCTGATTTTGCTGCGGCTGCCACTACTAGACTACAAGTACAGGAGAGGCAAGAGACACGGGTTCATTTCCTGGGTCAGGGAGATCCCCTGCAGGAGGAAATGGTGATCCACTCCAGTATTCTTGCCTGAAAATTCCATGGACGGAAGATCCTGGCGGGCTCCAGTCCACACAGACGCACTCACTGATGGCCACTACTAGAAATAGCCACAAGAGGGAGCTATTTTGCCCCCTCTGATGTTTTGAATCCAACCACATTTGGGGTTTTTTCCTTACCCCTTCTTTCAAGAAAAAGAAAATGAGTCAGGCCCAGTGGTCTGATTCCCGTAAAGCTTCTAGATGCAGACTAGACACGGGGCAGGCTCACCACCTGCTGAGAATAAAGGAGGCCCCGTTAAGGGCAGGTGGCCTCCGGGGCTCTACTCACCCTCCCACGCTCTATTTACCCCAGGGCTGGACTCCCTGGCTTTCCAGGTCCTCACAATACCCAGAACCTCAGACACCTCTCCCTCTGGCCGGCCCACCCCTGATATCCCCACTACCAGACCCTGTCTGATTGTAGGTGTAGGAGGCTGGCTTTGAGTCCTCTGCCCATGAAACAGCCCTGGGCTTGTCACTGAGCCTCTGCCTCCTGACTTGTAGAGCATCAGTTTCATCGGTTATAATGAAGACTGATGAGATAATAAGCATGAAAGTACTTGTAATGGAAAGTGCATGTGGCTCATTCATATAACGTGGGAGTGGGGAGCCTCGGACTCATCACATTAGTGCGTACTCCTCTTTCCATGAATTATAGGCCCTGCTTCCTATGCCCACAGTGGACAGGGAAGAAACAGTTTGTTCTGCTCAGTTTAATTCACTTACCCAAGTTCGAGGGAAGGATATCTGTAAAAATGCTCAAAGCCCACTTCCTCACACCTGTCCCAACAGTCTGGCGATTCCTCACACATCCATGGTGAACTGGGACACTGGATTTCACTATGAGAAGGCTCACAAAGAACGAGAACACTTGAGTTAGGAAGGCAACCCCTGAAGACCCTACTCAGAGTTTCCCAGAGGCCTTGGAGATTAAAGGGAAAATATTCTGGTTCTGGGCCAATGAAAAAAGATCCCATCCAGCAGTCAGGAGCTTTTACTTTCTAGCTGCCACCACGGGGGTTAGGCAAAATCAAACAGCACGTGCCTCACTTTTCATATCTGGAAAATAGAGATAATAACAATTTGTGTGTGTTTGTGTGTTCAGTAATTTCTGACTCTTTGCTACCCCTTGGACGATAGCCTGCCAGATTCCTCTGTCCATGGGATTTTCTAGGCGAGAATACTAGAGTGGGTTGCCATTTCCTGCCCCAAGGGATCTTCCCAGCCCAGGGACTGAACCTTCCTCTCTTGCATCTCCTGCATTGGCAGACGAATTCTTTACCACTGTGTCACCTGGGAACCGCCCCCCCCCCCCCCCCCCACCAAATAATGTTTAGCACTAACAATCTGTCAGACACTGTTTTCAGTGTTTTACACTTAACCCTCAGAACAATCCCATGTGTAGGTGCTATATCTCCATTTTAAAGACGAGGAGCCGAGTATAAGGGAACAAGAGCTTTAAAAGTGCTTAGCAATGATTATCATAAGAATGTAGATGTCCAAGCTCTTTATACTTCTGTGTGATTGCTGCACCTTATGGAGAATTGACTTCTACTAATCAGGTGATAAAGATAGTCAAGTGAGATGGATTTTCCTGGACTCTCCTTAGAGTGGGGCCCTTTACAGGAGCACTTCTAACTGACAAAGGGGACCCTCTGTGTGGTTCAAATGAACTGGGTACTTGGAGAATCCTGTTACAAGAAGAAACGTATGATTTGTACATCAATTATACCTTTCATGGTACTGATTCCCTGCCTTTCCTTATCATCCCAATCCTTTTCCTGAATTTTCTTCCAGTTCTTCTATGACCCACTCCCAACTCCAGACCCCAAGCCTGGTGGCTCTGTGATTCTCTGTCATTCTCCATTATTTGTGCAACAGTCAAGCAGTCCTCATGCATCCACTGGAGTGGAGTGCTCTCTTTTGGGACCAGCAGCAGAATCTAAAACAGAATCTAGGGGCCCTGTGAGTGCTGGAACCTGGAGCAGGGATCCTATGGGCCAGCAGTACCAAACTATAGATTTCCAGGCTTGAAGATTTTGGAAGTGAACCACTTACTTGGGACTTTGAGAATTTTCAGTAATTATCATGAAGGCAAACAGGTTTTGATTCATATATGCCAGGCACTGTGCTAGGCACTTAACGTGCATTCTTGTTTTTTTAAACAATCCTTTGAGATTGACATTTCACATTTAAGGCTTAAAAAGCATATGGCTCAAGAGTAGTGGTCAGCAAGCTATAGCCCATGTGCCAGGCACCTGTTTTTGTAACTAAAGTTTTATGGAATACAGCCATAGCCATTCATTAGTATTGCTAATGGCTGCTTTTGTGCTACAGTGGCAGAGTTGAGTCATTGTAACAGACACCACATAAGGTCTGGAAGCCTTATTATGAGGTTCCTTAAGATGTCCCTTCTTTGGAACCAAACTGCCTGCCTTTCAATTCTGTCTCTGCCCCGTATCAGCTATCTGAACTTGAACAAGTTTTTTCACTTCTCTGGGCTCAGGCTTCCTCATCTGTAAACTGAGAATAATAATAGAATCTATATCATAAGATATAATACACAAGTACAGCCTGAAAACTTGTTAGAAATGCAAATTCTGCTTCATCCCAGACCTACTAAATCAGAAACTCTGGGAGGCAGGCCCTAGAATCTGTGCTTTAATAAGTTCCCAGGTCATTCTGACACCACTGAAGTCTGAGAACCACTGACACTTGTTTTTAAAGTAGTCGCCCAGAGTCAGGGCTAGATAAAGTTTTGCTAAGATTATCACTAAGAATAATGTTTACTCAATCTCTATTCTGTGGGCTTGTCTTGAAAATCAGCCATAAATTCATAAGCTCTTAGTAGGAAGAGTAGTATTTGACATTGCTTTTATATCCATCATGTGCCAAGCACAAGTTAGGTGCTCCTTCAGCATTATTTGACTGGTCGAACAATTTCTGAAAATGGGGTTGATTTCCTGGGATCTGTGAAGCTACTCCAAGTGGCTCGGAATATGTGGGTGGGCCACAGTGAATACTTGAGTCCTTGAGACTAGGTGCAAATGCTTGTATTTTCCATTCTATCTCTTTCTCTGTAGATGCTCTAATGTTTTCACCGCACTCTCAAAGACTCCCCAGATTTAGACACCACTGCTCCAGGGCTCAGGTACCCACAGGTGCAGGTGAAGGATGGCAAGTGCCGTCGCGCTGCAGTGGGGCCACGTGGGTGCATCCTCACCCATCGGTGGTGCAGGGTAGGAGCCTGAACAGAAAGATGGCCCCCTCTGTTCTGTTTCCCCTCCTCTGCCCCGGCCATCTCTGCCCTCCTCCTCCCCGATTCTCCTTCTCCCAGAAAAACTGCCTCTCTTCTTCCAGCTGCTGAAGAAAGTGGGGTCAACAACCCTGCATCACATCATGGAGATGGCTGTTTAATTTGAGATGAGTGTTACATTACTCATTGCTCGGGGGCCCCCTTTGATCCACCAGCATTTGCTTCTTTTATCCCCATGTAGTGCATACATTAGTGCCCTGAATGCTCCTCGGTCTTGTTGTCTTTTAGATGTTGTCAGAGATTATTTACTTGGGAAAGCAGATGGATATCTTGTTTAATGTCAAAATAATTACTGTTTGGTTGGCCTGATAGTTTATTTACGCTTTCAATGTTGTTATGTTTACATCAAAAGAGCATTGCCAAAATTATATTTTATCTTTAAAGTAAACAGGATATGACAACCTTTTTTGAACCTGATTTTTCTGTTTGAGGAGTTGGGTTATTAAAATGGTTAAAAGATAACGGAACCAAGTGGGAATGGTCACTTCAGTTGCAATGCAAATGCACATCTGCCTGCTTTTTATTTGTAAAAAAAGCTGGAAAAGGCCGTAAACAATGCTTTCAGTGAGAGGCCGTATAATGCAGTGGTGGAGAACAGACTTCAGCTCCAGTTTCAAATCCCAGCTCTGCTGACGACGACTTGTATGAACTTTAGTTTTTCAACCGATCTGTGTGCCTCAGTTTCCCCATCAGCAAAAGAGATGTAGTGATGGTTGTGAAAGTTAAAGGAGTTCATGTACGTAATTTCCAGGCATATATAAAATGCTGTTTAAATATTGGCTATTACTTAATAAACAAAGTTGTAAAGTAGTTCTATGAGTTTGAGGTGGATAGAGGAAGCAAGCTGTATAATCCTATGAAAAATTAAAAGACCTGGGATGAGTCTCCATGAGTCACCACCTTCCAGCTCCTCAGACTGATGATCGCCTTGTCTCCACATTGTGAAGCAGGGAGTCCTCTAAGTTCTGAAGCCTGTCCTGATCCTGGACGAACGTTCCTAGTTCTTAACTGAGCTGAGCTAGAAAGGCGTTAAAAAGTGAGGCTACTTGGAGAAAATATGCCCTCTGTTTCTCTTTTCCATGAATAAGTAAGATAGTTCATCTACTTCTAAGAGTTTCTCCAGCCACACCTTTTTACTCATTTTCACTGAGCAACTTTAATTTCAGCACGCTAGTTTACCAACGTACAAGGAAGGAAAGTTCTGGCGGGTTGCTCCCACTGAAGCACCTGGGAAGAGCCACAGGGGCTAGGGATTCTATAACTCAACCTCTGGTGGAAGTTCGTTTGGTTATTTTGACCTAACTCTTGTGTGCTGTGTTACTTCTTTATTTTTTATATGATTGCAGCCTTCTATTACAATAAATAAACATTACTAGATACTAATTAATTCAGTCAGTCCAAACAGATTGTTTCTAGTTGCAAATAGTAGTTTTGCTAGCTGTTTGATAAAATAAATGTGATGGTTTAACCTCAGGTCTGCTTTCTCAGCTTCACCATCTTTTCTCCAGTTTATCATGGTTCATTAGACACTTGCTTTTCTTTAGGATGTCACTTCATAGCTCACTGCTCTCCCATCCTGGGAGGAATGAATTCAGAAATTGTTGCATTCATGTGGTAAGTTAGTAGGTTTGAGATCTGTTCCAAGTCTGTAAAACCCTTGAAATTCCCTTTTTGTCCTGTAGTGATGGGTAAGATGACTAGATTCAGGGCCAGAAGAGAAGGCTGCCAAAGCCCACTATATTCCCAGAAAGTAAAGCGAGTGTAGCTGGCTCCTTAACTTCCCCTGAGTCCTCTCACAACAGTCCAGGGACCCCAT
Organism: Dama dama; assembly: GCF_033118175.1. Taxonomy (NCBI): domain Eukaryota; kingdom Metazoa; phylum Chordata; class Mammalia; order Artiodactyla; family Cervidae; genus Dama; species Dama dama. Next base: position 24,689,902 of record NC_083713.1, read on the forward strand.
GAAAAATACATTTTGTCTTGCACTAGATGGTGTACCTATTTCTTGGCCCATGTGGCAGGGGTTATTCATACTTAACTGTACTGTATATCCCCTGAGTGTAACTGGCCTTAAAATTTGGCAATGGTAATTTCTTACTTTTGTAACACCAGGAATTTCAGGAATATCAGCAGTGAGAAGCCTGAGATGGGCACAGTACTAGGCAACAATATAAGTTAATCACTAATAAAACAGCAATTTCATCAAGAAGAGTCATAGTGGGATATAATTCTGTGTTGGGAATAAATAATTCTTAGACCTAAAAGAGGGGTTTCCCTGATAGGTCAGTTGGTAAAGAATCTGCCTGCAATGCAGGAGACCCTGGTTCAATTCCTGGGTCAGGAAGATCTGCTGGAGAAGGGATAGGCTACCCACTCCAGTGTTGTTGGGCTTCCCTTGTGGCTCAGCTAGTAAAGAATCCGCCTGCAATGTGGGAGACCTGGGTTCGAACCCTGGGCTGGGAAGATCCCCTGGAGAAGGGAAAGGCTACCTACTCCAGTATTCTGGCCTGGAGAATTCCATGGACTGTATAGTCCATGGGGTCACAAAGAAGTGGACACAACTGAGACCTAAAAGGACCTTGAGAGGCCATTCAGGCCTCTTACGATATTAAAAATTTCAGAAAACTACATCAATTGACAAAAAAGTTTAAAAGTGGGGATGTAACAAAATGGAAATGTGCTGCTGGTTAAGAGTAAAAGGCAGCTGAAACATTTTGGAGAGCAATTTGGCAATACCTAGAAAACTCAAATATTTACCTACCTTATGATTCACATATTCCACTACTAACAGATACAACTTAGGAAAGAATCTTACATAAATGCCCAAGAAGACATGCAGAAATATGTTCACTGTGGATTGGCTTTAACAGCCAGATACCGGAAACAACCTAATTCATCAATAGGGAGACGGACAAATAAATTGTGATATATTCATACAATATACTATACAGCAGTTTAAATAAACTGAACTGTATATTTCAACATGAATAAATGTTGGGAACAATGCTGAGTAAAAAAAAAAAAAAGGCAAGTTGCTGAAAGGTGTGTGTACAGTGTGATATCATTTATGTGGAAGCTAAGACTCTCTCCCGGTATGTGCACACCCAATAAGAGGATAGAAACACAGATGGGAAGAATGGACACTGATTTCACAAGAATGGTATCTCTGCATAGGGGAACCTAATCAAAAGAACCAGAAAGAGGTTTTAACTGTATCTGTATGACTTAAAAAAGAGATCTGAAACAAATATAGCAAATATTACCATGAAAGGCACATGAATACAGGATTTTTTAATTACCTGGACATTTTGTGCATTTGAATTTTTTTAATTCCCTGGATTTTGGCACACGCGCTCTCTTTTATGGCTCTCATAACTTAGCTTGCAGGTCAGCTGGCCTTTTCCTCAAATTATGCTGCCATATAAACTTCTTTATGACCATTGATACCTTTCATTATCCAATCCTGGAGTAGCTTGGTTTTCAGGAAAAGCATTTTTTCCCCCCTGGGAAGTTCTTTCTGACCACAAATCCACTTGTTCATAGAACTGAAACTTTTTTCCCAAGTTAAATTAAATCATCAATGTCCAGACAGACTCACTCCTCTGCCAATAGATCTCATTCCTTCCAGGTATCTCCTCTCTCCCCAGGGATGTCCCAACACCTCTCCATCTAATTTCATTGGTGATTTCCCTAAGGGACTGTTTGTTCCTCCACTCAGATCACTGTTAACTCTATCATGCCTTTCCATCTCTTGGTTCCTGCTTAAGCTCAAGGAAAGAACGCCCTCTCTATAGAGACAGCAAAGTTGCCAAAATAGTTCTGTAGGATTGTCCACTGTCTCAATCACTGTGTGCTCTCCAAGGTTAAAATGAGAACTTGAAGAATATATTGCATAATGAAAACCCAATGTACTACCCTGACTTACCTCAACTATACACTCACATCTTCTCTGTAGGCAGCCCCAACTCCAAAAACTTTATTCCTAATTCAAAACATCAGATCAAGGTTAGCTAGATAGAAAACCAGCTTTCAAATGTTCTTTATAAAACCTCCAAGGACACTAAATGGGAAATAAAGGAAATAGATAAATTGCTCCAGGGCTGATAAATAGAAATGAGAAAATTTAGTGCTTGAGATGTTGACAAGTCTCTGTCCTCTTCTATTTTCCAGTCCCTCCAAGAAGAATTAATGAGAACATTGAAAGGTGTGGGTGGGGGAAATCTGAAATATAATGAATAATCTTAAAGATAAAAGCACAGGTCAGTTAAAAGAGGGTAATGTCAACATTTGTGAATTAGGAAAAAGAAGCCAATTTCTGTCATATGCCTCCATAATTTTATAAGTATGCTCATTCATGATAAATTATTATTATTGTAGAACAGATGGATGAATCTCAATCATTATACAATAATGGAAGATTAAACATTTTCTTAACTTCTATTCATCAAATTAAGTCTTTATACTCACAAGGAAGGACAATGCATCAATGTTATCATTAGGGCTTTTTTTTTAGTATAACTTTAGCGTGAAATATAATAAAACATGATTAATGTACTGACAGAAGTAAATACTAAACAACCCACATTAGTCCAGATTGGAGTCACTTTTTAAGTTCTCTTATTCTGTGGCTTCTCAGCTCCTTGTGAATTTTGTCAAAGAGAAACAACCATCAAAATCCTTTGATCTTTTAGCTAGGTGTTCCTTTTCAGCTACGTCTTTACTTGCAAAATGTTACCTACTCCCTAAAGTGTGTGCTTTCTTTTCTGGGAGGGGAGGGAAGATAGTATCTGTTCAGCCCCCACTGAGGAAACAGATTTCTCACTGGGTTTTGTGTCACATTTAACAGATTGTAATATTTGGAAAGGACAGAGATAAATCTCGTGATTCTCAACCCCTCCTGTCCACCACACCCCAACATGAGTTCAGCCCTCAAACTATTCCTGCTCTAAAAAATATACCCAGTCTTTACAACATGTGGAAGGCAGTTTCACAATCGCCCTCAAGGATATATTTCAACACTTTTCATCATTACCAAGCACTCATTTGTAGCCACAGACTTAAAGAACTGACAGTAGCAAAACACTGCTTAGTGGGACAAACAGCCCTGACCCTGGAGGCAGAGGACCCAAGGCCAAGCCCCTCATCTAGACCTTGCACATGCGTTCTTTTTCTTTTACTTATAACATTTATTGCCTTCTCTGGCCAACTGCACATATATCAGTTTACTCACCAGGAAACCCCCAATACTTAGGTCTAATCTTCTTCCCATTGTTATCTTTATTGATTTATAAAGAATCGGAATGTGATAAAATAGGAAGACTCCAAGAAAAAATTGTAAGGCTAGTTAACAGGCTTCATACATAGTTTAATAAAAGATCAGTAGTTATATCTTTGAAAATGTAATAAAGAGTATCAACTGTCAATTACTGTGCATAAGCACACCATTTATTAAGCCTGGTAATCCTCAGGTGGTATATGTGCTATGACTTTTAACTTGAAAACAATTTTCCATAGCACATTTTTCCCATCAAAAACAAATTTTGGAGATAATTTTTCCACCAATAAAGCCTAACAAAGTAGGGTTCTATGTTCCAGGAAGAAAAACAGTATATAGAATATCAGAAAGACCAGTGGTGACGCTACATTGACTTCACCTTCCAGAGAGAAGCTTGTCCCATACAACAAGACTCAGCTCAACCTTTGAGGGACTGATATAAGAAAGTAGTGGGATGTTGTTGTTTAAGGGCCTGCAATACAGGAATAGTTATTCCTACCCCTACTTCCAAATAATGCTGATATAGATGAATCTCTTTTAGGTAACTATCCAGAGGTAATAATGTCAGATCTTGGGTGGGGGCACTAAGTCATCATTTCTCATATCAATCACTGAACAGAATTGTAATTTCAGAAACCATACAAAGAGAGGCAGAATCCTAATACCAGATCACACATTCATCGTTTATCTCCATCTTGTTAACACACAGCATGTGCACACGCATGTGTGTGTGCATACACACAGTTTGGACTTCAGATAAAGAATTTATGGTATTTAATGTACTTATAAATTCTTGTTTAAATCCCATTGCCTTTTATTTTTATACTTTGAAGAAGAAATGAAAAATTTTACTCACAGATAACATGCTATTGTGAAAAGAACATGGGCAGATTCTACCATTACAAGGAAGAAAGTGAGCTTGGAGGCAGGCCTAGCAGAGATGGAGATGTCATATACACATAGTTTGGTGGGGGAGCCAGAAAGCAAATTTATTGTCAAAGAAATATGGAAATTGTTTTGTAACCAGCTTCTTTCAGTTAACAATGTATACAACATTATCTCCTTCTGTTAAAATACATATGTATTTGTAAATACATACACTGCCCTGGAAGTATTAATATGTGGATTGAGGTGGAAATGGGGTAATCTCTGGTTAGTGAAAACATAATGTTTCCGTTTTCTTAATCTGTGTTTTGTAGTTGTCTTCAATATTGTATATAACACTAACTTTATAATAACTAACAGTTATGGTAACGTGATTATTTACTTACAATGGATTACTTTCTCTACATATTTCATCATATTGTTTCCCTGTTCCATATTACGTCTTTTCATCATAGTCTCAACTGCAGAGTAAAACACATTATCCCTTTAGTAGAGTGCTGGAGGGGACTGTGATTGCTCTGTCCCTTCCTTGGTCCCCAACAGCACACATAAATACATACACACTTTAACTCAGACCTGTGATTGGCTCTGCTTCAGTATTAGCTCTATGGCCCAGACAAATGAATTAACCTCTCTCAGCCCCAGATTCTTCAGCTGTTAAATATGGCTAATAATACTTATCTTAAGGTGTGCTGAGTGAATTAAGTGAGAAAATACAAGTTAAAACATGGCATAAACTTATAAATGGAGGAATACTATATTGCTTATGTAATTCTATTTTTAGCAGACACTTTCAACTTTATTATTAAAGCACTTATGTGGCAATTATGTAGGAAGCTATTGCCCGTGGCTGCTGACAGGGTGAACTGAGAGTCTCCAAGACTTATGGAGCTGAAGCCTCGATACAATTTCTCACCTACAAAAACCACTGAAGCGGTTTTTTGGTGGTGTGTTTTTTTTTTTAAGGCAACTGCCATTATCTACGTATTGTCAGGAAACAGGAAATTGTTTCCTGATAATCTGAAAAGACTGCTTCCCTGGTGGCTTAGACAGTAAAGAATCTGCCTGCAGTGCAGGAGACACAGGTTCAGTCCCTGGGTCAGGAAGATCCCCTGAAGAAGGAAATGGCTACCCACTCCAGTATTCTGGCCTGGAGAATCCCATGGGCAGAGGAGCCTAGCGGGCTACAGTCCATGGGTTCACAAAGAGTCAGACATGACTAGCAACTAACACAATCTGGAAAGAATGGCGATCAGAGAGGAGATGAGACTGAAATGCTATTATCTCAGTTCACAACTGGGAGGAAAACTCACAAAGGTCTTGATATGACCCTGTAAATCTACTTACATATATAAAAGAAGTTAGAGGAGGTGATTGGAGAGCTCATCTTAATCTAATGTCAGGAACCTACTGCTGTCATCACTGCCCCAGCCCTCCTCTGTCCACCTCCAGAAGTGTCCACCGCTATCTATGGTAGACATGCTAAGACTCTAACTTGCATCTAGAAAGTAAGAGAGAAGTCAGTTTTATGCCTAGTGGCCAAGTGAAAGACCCAGGGAAAGAGAGAAGTGTAAAGCAACTTTGTTCTAGTGAAGGGCTCTAGCGTCTGCCGTGTAAGTCACATCTTCAGTCTCTCCTATGAAGCCACCGGTAAAATCTTCATTGTTCATGAATGCTTTATTGCAAATAAATTTTTTTATGGTGATTTCAAGGAAATACTGATTCCTGCTTCCATTTGAAACAGGGTAGTTATGGAGACTGCCCTTGGGGCCCTCCAGCAGATGGGTCATTTCACTCTGGATGAGTTTAAGGTTCTTGAGTATCTCAGTCACACTAGCCTTAGCAAGTCCACATTGTTAACAGTGCAATGCAAACATTTTCATCCCATGACTTTCATCATGGATTCAGGTGGGCAAGGTAATGTGTTCAGTAATGTTACATGGAATCTATCCAACTTAGCAACCCTCACTACCACCCACCCCATTGATATTCTCCAAACCACATTCCTTGAGCCTCAGCCAAGGGTTCCATTCTTGCCCTCCTGCAACTGGTCTATTCTTATCTCCAGAACATACATTTTCTGAGGGGCCCAGTAAGAATTTTATTAATCAATATGACCTAAGTCATTTGGAAATTAATTCTCCCATCACCTTTTCTTTACATTCCAAGATCACAGAATGCTTCTTGGGTTTCAACAAACCTCCATCTTTTTTCACATAAATTCTGAGTTCGCATGCTTCTTTAGAACTGAATTAACTTCCATAAGTAAACCGCTACTATAAGGGCTGGGATTTGGTGCAGCAAACAAGCTGCTGCAAGTTTTTCAGTCAGTGAGAGATTTAACACAGTCTCTCAAGGGGCAAGGGAATTGGGTTTTTTTAAATAATGGAAAGGTCCAGGGAGTAAAAGTCAGGAGGCTGCTGCTAGACTAGATATAAGGTCCTAACGCCATCACTGGGATATGAAAATGTTTCAGCTGCCACTACTAACACTGCTACCAGCCCTCCTCTCCCAAGTAGATGGTGTCCCCACAGTGGAACACGCAATCTAACAACGGCCAGCACTTGCATCTGGCAGAACTTGCTTCCTCCACAGTAGCAAGGAGACAGCTGCCGCCTAAAGCCTGACTTCCAAATTCCATGGGAGTGCATTGTAAAGGTAGAGCATAATTCACATCCAGAAGCCTAGCTGCAAAGCAGCCTAAGAAATATAGCTTCTAGCTTTCCAGCTTCTTGAAATAGAAAGAGGATAACTAGTTCGAACATGGCTTTCAATAAGATTCAGTGTAACAAGCAGAAACTGCTCTGTTTTTCAATCCATAAGAGGTTTAATATAGGGAATTGGATTCTTTTGAACAATGCAGTGTAAAGTATACAAGCAAACCTTGGAGATACTGAGAGTTTGGTTCCAGACCAGTGTAATAAAGCAAATGTTGCAATAAAGTGAATCACACGACTTTTTGGTTTCCCAAGGCATATAAAAGTTATGTTTACACTAGACTGTAGGCTGTTAAATGGCAATAGCATTACGTCTGAAAACACAATGTACATACCTTAATTTTAAAATACTTTATCACTAAAAATGCTAACCATCATCTGAAAGTTCAGTGAGTTATAATCTTTTTGCGGGTGGAGGGTCTTGCCTTGACGTTGGTGGCTGCTGACTGATCAGAATGGTGGTTGCTGAAGGTGTGAAAGGCTATGGCCATTTCTTAAAATGAAGACAACAATGAAGTTTGTGAATCAGTTAATTCTTCCTTCCACAAACGATTTTCCTATAGTATACAGTGCTGTTGGATATCATTTTACCCAGAGTAGAACTTCTTTCAGAATTGGAGCCAATCCTCTCAAACCCTGCTTTACCTCCTACGTTTATGTAAAATTAGGAATTGTGTGCTATCATTTCAACAACCTTCACAGCACTTCCACCAGGAGCTGACTCAATCTTAAGAAACCATTTTCTTTGCTCATCCATAAAAAGTAACTTCTCATCCATTAAAGTTTTATCATGAGATTGCAGTGATTCACTCACATCTTCAGACTTCACTTCTAACTCTAGCTCTTTTGCTACTTCTATTACATCTTAAGTTACTTCTTCCACTGAAGTCTTGAACCCTTCAAAGTCAGCCATGAAGATTGCAGCCAACTTCATGTTACTATTTATTTTGGCCTCTTCCCATGAATTCTGATTGTTCTTAATGGCATCTAGAATGGTGAATCTTTTCCATAAGATTTTCAGTTGACTTTGCCCAGATCTAACAAAGGAATTTCTAAGGCATCTATAGCCTTACAAGGTACAGTTTTTAAATAATAAAACTGGAAAGTCAAAACTACTCTTTGATCCATGGATCCAAAATGGATGTTGTATTAGCAGGCATAAAAATAACATTAATCTCATTGTACATCTCCATCAGGCCTTTTTGAACAGGTGCATTGTCAATGAGAAGTAATATTTTGAAAGGCATCTTTTTTTCTGAGCGGTAGGTCTCAATCATGGGCTTAAAATATTCAGTAAACTATGTTGTAAACATGTCATATGATCCAAGTTTTGTTGTTCCATTTAGAGAGTACAGGCAGAGTAGGTCTAGCATAGTTCTTAAGGGCCCTAAGATTTTCAGAATGGTAAATGAGCATTGGCTTTGACTTTTAAAGTTATCAGCTGCATTAACCCCTGACAAGAGTCAGTCTGTCCTTTGACGTTTTGAAGCCAGGCAATAACTCCTCTCTGAGTGTCCTGGATGGCATCTTTTTCCAAGGCTGTTTTGTCTACAAAGTCTCTTGTGTAGTGTAGTCACCTTCCTTAGTTATCTCAACCAGATCTGGATAACTTGCTGAAGCTTTTGCATCAGCACTCGCTGCTTCACCTTGCACTTTGATGTTATAGAGATGACTTCTTTCCTTAAGCCTCATGAACCAACCTCTGGTAGCTTCAGACTTCTCTTCTGCAGCTTCCTCACCTCTCTCAGCCTTCATAGAATAAAAGAAAGTTAGGGCCTTGCTCTGGATCAGGCTTTGGCTTAAGGTAAGTTATGGCTGATCTAGTCAGGCTTTTAGCCTAAATAAGGCTCTTTCACTTATTCATGTGTTCACTGGAGTAATTTCCTTCCAGAACTTTTTTTTTTTTTTTTTTTTTTGCATTCAGAACTTGGCTAACTGGCACAGGAGGTCTAGCTTTTGACCTGTCTCACCTTTTGACATGCCTTCCTCGCTAAGCTTAATCATTTCTAGCTTTTGATCAAAAGTAAGAAACTTGCAGCTCTTCCTTTCACTGGAACACTTAGAAGCCTTTGTAGAATTATTAATTGGCCTAATTTCAATATTGTTGTACATCAGGGAATAGGGAAGCCAGAGGAGAGGGAGAGAGATGAGGAACAGCTGGTTGCAGGAGCAGTCACATCACACACTGTTCATCTTACATAGGCGTGGCTCGTGATGCCCCAAAACATAATGGTTACAGTAAGGGTCACTGATCATAGATCATCATAACAAATATAATAATAACTAAAAACTTTGCAAGAATTACCAGAAGGTGACACGGAAACAGGAAATAAGCAAATGCTTTTGGGAAAATGGTGCTGATAGATTTGCTCAACACAGGATTACCACAAACCTTCAATTTGTAAAAAAATGCAGTATACACGGAACACAAAAAAGCAAAGTGCAATAAAATAAGGTGTGCCTGTATTCCATCCCCCCACATATAAAATACTAACAATTATTAAAGCTGGGTTATGAGTAGATTGGGAGCTATGTTCTATTTTATACTTTCACATATGTTTGAAGTTGGTTTTCTTCTCTGCATGTCATTCTTCATTTACCCCGGCCTCAAATCCTCTCTCTCCCCTGCCCACCCGGTCCTGTGGGAAGCTGGCTTCCTGGTGTGTCACTCTGGTGCCCTGGCTACTTGTCTTCTGGTTGGTTGTGACCAATCTGTGGCTCCTGCAGAAGGTTAGAGCGCATATTTCTTCCCATCTCACTCCCTACTCTGAATCACTCTAGTTGACAGTGGCTGAGCCCTCCAGTATCATAGCTCCTGCAGAGTGGTCTCTTACTCTTGTGGCTCCATGTCCTCTCTGCTGTAACGGGTGACGATGACTTCCTTCTATTGCTGGTGTCTGGGTGCATTGGCATCCTTTATTGCTTCCCCTTTTGCCATCCCTGTCTCTGTAAGTAGCCCTTTCATTAAAAGCCTTTTGAACCATGTAACTGAAGTTCCATTTCCTGCTGGTCCCCCAGCTCCCCTTTATAATCCTCTTCTCAGATGCAATTCACTACACTCACCAACCTTGGCACACCCCACAGGGCCTCTACACCCTCCTGCTCCTAATTGTTCCCTCCCCTGCCTGAACTCACACTACCAAGCCTTTGTGCCTTCCACACAGGCTTTTGCATTATGCAAAATGATTTATAAATGAATTGTCAGGCTTAAGTGATTTTTTGCAGGATAAGCTTTCTCAATTTTAAGGGGAGATACATGGTACAATAAAGTGGAAATATCAATATTCTGATAAACATTTCAGGCAGCAGTAGGGAGCTTATTTAGAGGAGCTAGACCTATCAAGTCTGGAATCTATGAAGAGAGGAATATCTATATGCCTGAAGATGGTTCTGAGTAAGTGGTAAAATTTGACTCAGTGTTAGAAAAACAGAAAGCAAGGCTCTTGAGGACTGAAGCTTTGTCTCATTCTCAGTTCTTTCCCCAGCACCTGGCGTAGTATCTGATACATAGTAAGAATCCCATACACCTTTAAGTGATGGAAAGAGTGAGCAGACATGGCAGGAAGCCCCGTGGTCCTTTGTCTCCCCGTCTCCCACACTTGTAACTTTGTGGGATACCACGTTTTCATGGTTGGTTAACACAAAATCCACATATGGCCCTTAGAATTCTCACTGTGATGTTGGATGAGTCTCTGAGTCTGAACGTCCTCCTTGGCAGAGAAGCCAGGGTCAGAGACTGTCAACATTTATGACTATAGCAATATTAAAAGTGCTTTCAACCACATTTTTTATTTGGCGGGTGTTCCTGCTTTGTTGGATTTTATCTGGTCGATTGCTTTGGTAAACTGTGTGTGTGTGTTTGGCATGAATGTGGCATTTTGAGATAGCATATGTTTCTAAGATATTTCTCACTTGTGTTGACATTAACCACTTTATAGGAACTGCTTGAGGCATCCTGCCCATACACAAGTTTATCTTTCAGAAAAGTTTACAAAATATGTTAATAAGAGTAGAGGATGGGAAGGATAGTCTAAATTGAAAGTCATCTATTTAAAAAGTAGCAGGATAAAGGGCCTAACTGACAAAATAGTCTAACTAGCATCATGGACCAGAAATAGCAATTATCAAGTACATTCAATAGCCACAAACACACTGCTGATACAGAGCAAAAGTCTAAAACCTGAGCTTTTCAGAGTAACCTGCAGTTTCTGAAAAGACAGACCAAATTTGTGAAACTGTTAAAACCTAGATTAGAATAGCTCTCTTCTATCATCAATTTTTTCAAAAGTAATAAAAATCCTCAAGCATCTTTAATTTGAGGTAAATAATCCATTCTCAAATAGTGGAAATATTGACATGCAAACCAATGCTATTAAAGATTGGGCTAAGAAAGTCCTAGCTGAAAACATACAGGCATAGTAAAACATAAAGAATAAAGGCCATTACTTTCTAAGCCAGAAATAATCTGTGACTCCCACCTAGTCTAATGTATTGCATATGGATAACTGTGGCTTCATCGAAACTTTTCAAACAGTGTCCATTAAGTTGGGCAACAAATATAGATATAACCTCAGTAAAGCAGACTTTTTACCTTCCTGATTTAAGGAAGTTAGTTATTGTGAAAGTATGGAAAAATTAAGTTGAAAATAGGGATGTAAGTTGAAGAGGAAATATTCTTTTAGTAAATGGTATGAGAATTCCCTTTGAGGCAAGAGCCATTTTTGTTAGGAAATTTTCTAATTTGAAGAAGAGGCAGAAACAGCAATACTCACCAACTGTTCTAGGCTTTCCTGGTATTTCTCAGACTCTTAACGTTAGTGGAGCCATGTGGGACATTTTCTGGCCAGTGGACCATAGACCTCAGCAGTGACCACAACACTGTGTGATGCTTTGAGGTAGTAGCTTGCAGGAGTGCTTGACGTGTTGAAATGGTTGTGTTCCTGTCACCTGGGTCCCTGAGTGGCATTGTGGAGTAGGTTTCCTTGATAACCTGTATTGGATATCCACCAAGAGTTGGAGGTAATCTTTTGTTGTGATAGCATCTAAAATTTTATAATTAGATTTGTTGCAGGAGCTTTCTCTCACCTATCCTGATATATACAGATCTTGAAAAGCCTAGGGGTGCACCAAACTAATGTGCATGAAGAACTTTGACCTTGTTCAAAGAAAGGAAAAGAAAGAGTAATATAGGCCGGAAGTGAAGGGAGGCTATGAATTACACAAGGGAATCCCTACCCTATAACTTCCAAATCTTGAATAAATGCTACAAAAACTCACTAATACTTGTTGTGAGTAGATTATCAGTAAAACTTTGCACCAGGATGATGCAGGAATAGAAGAGGCAATACACTTGCTCTCAGAAGCAATATCACAATAGCATGGGGAAGCAGCAGAAATCTTGGGCAGGCTTGTGAGATCTTCAACCCATGAAATATGGGGGCTGAGGCCCTCCTGTGTCCAACTCAAGGGTCAAGGAAGCCTGAGCTTTCTTTTTTTGTTTGGGCCATTAAAGCATTTCTTATAGTCACAGGAAAAGGTTTTTTACTATTAAAAAATTACTTTCATTTGATTCAGTAAAATCCAGGCAGTCTTATTACATAATCATAGAATCTCAAGATCTCAAGGTTACAAAAAAAAAATCAGTGGTCGCCTACTCTAATCCTTCCCTTTCCCTCTTTCCACTCTAATTCCAGAAGGTGGCTTCTGCTCTCTGCTTGGACATCTCCCCTAGCAGAGAATTCACTTCCCCCAGAGCAGCTCCTTCCATCTCTGCGTGGCTCTGACAGTTTCCAAGTCCTCCCTTACATTGAACTGCAGTCTTTCTCTCTGTCACTTTAACACAGCGACATACAAAACAAGTCTAATCTCTCTTCCACAAAACAGGTCTTCAACTACTCTGACAGTTATTTTTGGAAAAGCATTACCCATATTCCCTTCACCAAGCCTGAGTAAGGTCTGTTCCTTTTCTTCTACTAATTACTCTGCCCTTCAGAAATGGTTAGATGGCAGGAAGGGGGAATAAAAGGGAATGCGGATCATGTTAATATCATGTTAATATCAACCAAAGACCTAATTAAGCAAGATTCTTTGTCTGCTCATTACTTCCTCATGAATCTCATCTCAAGAGACCCATTAAATGGGTGAGAACCATAGTTGCCTTTTGAGTAGATCAAGTAAGGGCTTCCTTCATGGTATAATTTAAGACTAAGCCAAAGCTCTCTGCCTTAAAATCCCAAGCCCAACCAAAACATTCAGCCATAATTTCTTCTTTAGATAACTGGGGCTTCCCTGATGTTCCACCATCACAACAATCATGAAACATTTATCTGGCTGCAGCCTGTTCACCAAAGTAAGACCGTCCACTCTCCTTTGCTCATGACACTCCAAAGAGTCCAAGTCAAAACTTATCTATAAAACAGAAATAGAGTTACAGTTGTAGAAAACAACTTATAACTACTAGGGGAAAAGGGGGGGGCACAAATTGGGAGACTGGGATAAATATACAGACACTACTATTATATAAAATAGATACTACTATTATATAAAATAGACAACTAATAAGGACCTACTATGTAGCACAAGGAACTCTACTCAATACTCTGTAATGACCTGCATGGAAAAAGAATCTAAAAAAGAGTAGGTATATGTATAACTGATTCACTTTGCTGTACACTTGAAATGAACACATTGTAAATTAACTATACTCCAATGAAAAGTCATTTTTAAAAGAACTGATATGACTGACACTATACATTTCAAAGGTGCTGAAATGAGGAAATATTTCTCCTTCGTGTCTTTCTGACCTCATTTATAACATTAGCCCCCAATATATGATGTTCTCCATGTCTTGCTGAATTTTCAAACTACTCTCAGATTTATTTTCAGTCCTTAATTTCTACCACTCAGACTGGGCTGAAGGAACTCTAAGAGACTTCCCCTCCCCCTTCTAGGTCTGTCCTTGTCCAAATTTTGACTCTTTCTCCTCGTGCAAATGAACCCTTCAAGATTAAGCCACCAGGTTCTCTAGAGATGTCCAGACAAGTCTAAGGTCTATGGTAAATGTGACTTAAGTTCAAGTGGAGAATCAAGACTGCATATTTCTGGTTTTTAAATTGCATATGAAGTGCATGAACCATATTAAGGCAAAAGAGTTCACAACAGGCATGTTTCAATGACAGCACTAGTTCTACATAGCCCAAGGGTGCATAACCAATATGTGTTTAAAATGGGGTGGTGGTATTATAAATAAATTTAAATACCCCCTAATATGACAGCAAATTTGGAAAACTCAGCAGTGGCCACAGGACTGGAAAAGGTCAGTTTCATTTCAATCCCAAAGAAAGGCAATGCCAAGGAATGCTGAAACTACTGCACAACTGCACTCATCTCACATGCTAGCAAACTAATGCTCAAAATTGTCCAAGCCAGGCTTCAACAGTACATGAACCGTGAATATCCAGATGTTCAAGCTGGATTTAGAAAAGGCAGAGGAAACAGAGATCAAATTTCCAACATCCATTGGATTATCAAAAAAACAAGAGAGTTCCAGAAAAATATCTACTTCTGCTTTATTGACTATGCCAAAGCATTTGTTTGTGTAGACCACAACAAACTCTGGAAAATTCTTAAAGAGATCAGAACACCAGACTACCTGACCTGCCTCTTGAGAAATCTGTATACAGGTCAGGAAGCAATAGTTAGAACTGAACATGGAACAACAGACTGGTTCCAAAGGGAATGGAGTACATCAAGGCTACATATTGTCACCCTGCTTATTTAACTTATATGCAGAGTACATTATGAGAAACGCTGGGCTGAATGAAGCACAAGCTGGAATCAAGATTGCTGGGAGAAATATCAATAACTTCAAATATGCAGATGACGCCACTCTTATGGCAGAAAGCAAAGAAGAACTAAAGAGCCTCTTGATGAAAGTGAAAGAGGAGAGTGAAAAAGTTGGCTTAAATCTCAACATTCAGAAAACTAAGATCATGGCATCCGGTCCCATCACTTCATGGCAAATAGATGTGGAAACAGTGCAAACAGTGACAGACTTTATTTTCTTGGGCTCCAAAATCACTACAGACGGTGATTGCAGCCATGAAATTAAAAGACGCTTGCTCCTTGGAAGAAAAGCTATGACCAACCTAGACAGCATATTAAAAAGCAGAGACATTACTTTGCCAACAAAGGTCCATCTAGTCAAAGCTCTGGTTTTTCCAGTAGTCATGTATGGATGTGAGAGTTGGACTATAAAGAAAGCTGAGTGCCAAAGAATTGATGCTTTTGAACTGTGGTGTTGGAGAAGACTCTTGAGAGTCCCTTGGACTGGAAGGAGATCCAACCATTCCATCCTAAAGGAGATCAGTCCTGGGTGTTCATTGGAAGGACTGATGTTGAAGCTGAAACTCCAATACTTTGGCTACCTGATGCAAAGAGCTGACTCATTAGAAAAGACCCTGATCCTGGGAATGATTGAAGGCAGGAGAAGAAGGGGACAACAGAGGATGAGATGGTTGCATGGCATCACTGACTCAATGGACATGAGTTTGAGTAAACTCCAGCAGTTGGTGGTGTACAGGGAGGCCTGGCATGCTGCAGTTCATGGGGTCGCAGAGTGGGACGCGACTGAGCAACTGAACTGAACTGAATGAAAAGTGTTTTATATCCTGGCTTTTACCAACCGAGTGACCTTGAGCAAGTCTTTGAGCGTTCGTTTTCTCACCTTTAAAATGGAGACATTATTAATCTCATCCCCATCCACAAACCCTTTCACTTTTTCTAAGAATGACATAAAACTAGTACAGTTCCTGGTACAAAAAATGGAGGTAATAAACATTAGCTCTCTTTGTCCCCCACTGGCTCATCCCCCTTCCTTTTCCTTATCCAGGAAATACAGAGGCTAGTGGATTAATCAGAAAGCCTGGACGTACAGCCTCAGGTGCAGAGATGGACTAGCTCACCCTCACCCTTAATAATGAGAGATGGAGCAGGCGATCTCCTACAGGTTGATTAAGATTATGGATATGAGAATGAAATGTTAAGAACACCAGCTCTGGGAAGCGTGGTTGGAGCCACAAACCATGGGTCAGTGTTCACAGATAGGGAAGAAAGGGTAGTTTATTTTTTTCATCTAGATGGAAAGAAAGACTAATAAAATTTTATTCCCATAAAAACCTAAGAACTTTACATTTGTGCCTATTGTATATCTGTGTACTGTACTTAGTTGCTCAGCTGTGTCTGACTCTTTTGCGACTCCATGGACTGTAGTCTGCCAGGCTTCTCTGTCCATGGGATTTCCCAGACAAGAATACTGGAGTGGGTTGCCATTTCCTCCTCCAGGGAATCTTCCTGACCCAGGGATTGAACGCAGGTCTCCTGAATTGGCAGGTTGATTCTTTACCACTGAGCCACCAGGGAAGAAAGCCAGGATGTTTTTACAAAGTAAAAGCAAAGTAATAAGAATATTCAACAGTGGGAAAAAGGTGCAGCATCTGCTCAGCAAGGTATCACACAAAACAATACAAACTTTAAATAAAAAGCACTTCATCTAAATGTATGTAGAAGCCAGCATGCAATTGTCCAATATAAATAGAGGGGAAAATGTTTTACTGCCATATCTTCCTTACTTGCTGTTTTCCCAGTGCACCTCAAAAAAAAGGGAAGATATTTTGAATAAAAAAATAAAGCCAGAATCGCCCCCATCCTCTCCATCCCCAAACCTCTCTCAAGGCACCAAGTCAGAGGGGAGACTGCCACCTACTGGGCCACCAATAACATCCCGCTACATTTTTTTGTCAGCCTTTCAATGTCTCCTCTAAAACCTGCTTTGGTCTGAAGCTGCTTTGTTAGTGACACTGACAAAAACCACAACCCAAGTTACCAATGTACAGAAACTTAAAAGCTGCAGCATGAATTAATCATAGGACAACCTCTTGCAAATTTCAACAGCAATGTTTCGCTTTGGCATCAGAGAGCCTGCATATTCAAAGGGAAAAAGAAACCTTTCTCTCTGAATTTCTGTTGTTTTCTAAGGACAAAGTGCTTTAATAGTTCGTAAGTGCTGCTAATTGCTCCCTGGACAGCCCTAACCTAGCCATTTCCTCCTAGGCTTTTACTCTATAAATCCTTCAGAAGACTAATATATTGGTTTAGTATTCTTCAAAAGTACCCCTTTGATTTGATTGGTTTACGTGTTTACAAATAGTTTCTCTACACCCACCATTTGAAAGAGCCTATTTTTAGAAAACCTGCTGCTATTGATGCCCTGAACAACTCCAGACTTGTCACTGTGTGGCCAAGATCAACCACTCAACCCTCTTTCTCTAAGGACGCACTGCCTTATACTCAATAAAAACAGAAAATCTGAGTTCTCTGCCTACAGCCAGTTCTATGCCTTGGACAAATCACTGTGCCTTGGATTCTTCATTTAGGAAGCAGGGAAAGAAGGCTACTCTGAGCAGACCTATAATGATAGTGTCTGCACTTCCTTGGTACACAACTCACAGCTCTGCCATGATGTAGCACTTTCTCCTACTCTTTGAATCTGCCTGTGAAGTAAGAATCATCACCATAAAGAGGAGAATATGATTACCAAGTCAACCATGAAGCAAGTAGAGGAGACAAAATTCACAAAATTCACTTCCCCATGCTGGGGACCATTTCTTTTCTCTCCTACTACTGCTCTTGAGTATGAGATAGACTCATATGTGTGAATAAACTTGATGAGAATAAAGCTATGTGCAAATTAACATTCAGTGAAGAACAACTACTGTCTTTTGAATTGATAGCTTGGGAAAACTGGCCTCCAACAAATATTATACTTAGTACTCTAAGATACAAAAATATTTGTTTATGAGACCAAGCAAGCAAGATGGATGGATGGAGAGAGAGATAAGAAAGAGCTCTTCTTTTTATGACTCCTCATTAAGAAAGCTGCCAGTTATTCAAAAGGAACATTATTCTGGTTCTTTTCCATTTCAGGCTTTTTCCGCCTACATGTTTGCAGATTGCTTAATTACTTCACTGGGCTTTGGAACTCATACAGTACAGATACATTATCATCCAAGTCATTACCTGCATATTTTCCCATTAAGAATAATTATAGCTTTTACCACCACTGCCCATGTACTTATGTCCTGCAGGCCTGAGCACACTGAAGTGATCATCTTTTGAAAATGATCTTGATGGGCAAGTATTGTGTGCCCAATCAGCAATAAGCAAGATGAGGTGGGAAGATTTCCATCTCCTCCTTCACTGAGCAGCTCAAAAATCACCTTCCCATTATTTCTTCATAGTGCCACACAGGACACTGTGGTGTTTTCTGTTCTCCTAAGAAATGAGTTAATACTAAATGTAGAGACCAGTGGATGCTGGATTGTGTCTGCCTTTTCTTAGATTACCTTTCCAAGCACGTACACATCACCCATTTCCTGACTCAATTTCATTGTCTACAAAATGAGATTTATAAGATGCTTTAAAAACCCCAATCATCAAATATGAGATGAGACAGTCTTATAGATGGCAGCAGAGCCTCTTACACTGATTAAAAGCCCAAGTTCTGGAATCCTGGCTCCTCCACTTTTTCTGTTCTATGAATTTGGCCATATTACTTAACCTTATGGAGCCTCAGTTTCCACTGCTGTAAAGAGAAGATAGTAGTGGTCCACATGCTTAGATATTCAATGAGATCCCATTTACAAAGCACTTCACCCAGAGCCTAGTATGGGTGAAAGTTCAATCAGTGTTATTCTATGATCAATGATCATAGAATCTAAACTGAAAGATTCTGGGGACTGTTCAACAAAACTCAGGCAACACATCTAGATTAAAAAGTATAATTGCCTGCCAGATAATAATCCAATGACTTTGTGAAGGGGTCACATGTTATTTTAATCAGTGGATCATGAAAGAGTAATATTTCAAAGATAGGAGGAAATAAGCTAGCAGATGTTTGCAAAAAAAAATTAGACTGTATCCAAGAAAAAGCTATTTAAATAACTAGTTAGTGAATAATCTGCAACTGGTTACTTCAAGAGATAATCAATTATTCTTCAGTTTTAAAAAATGTTTCTGTTTTATTTTCAACCCAGATAAAAAGTATTCACTGTTAAATTTTTTAGATTTTAAAAAAGCAGTGAAAACTTCTAATAAAATTGCCTACTAGCACCTAGGAAGATTTAACATTTGTTATAAATTGTTCCACTAGCTCTCACCTATGGTTCTATTATTACATACTCCGTATACAATAAATAATATTTTTTTCTGTATACCTACTTTAGCCATGTGTTATAAACACCTTTCTGTACCACTTAATATTCTTTGTCATCTTCTTAATGGCCAGGTGATTTTCTATTCAATTAATGTAATTGGTTTAACTGAGCCTTTATTGTTGGTTATTAAGGTTTGTTACAAATGGTTGTCATACACATACATGTGGTTAAATCTTTGGATAAATTTCTAGAAGTGGCCTTGCTGGATCAATGAGAATATCCTTTTTTTAAAAAAAAAAAAAAAAAACAGCTGATTTTAAATTCCCATATTTTCAACTTGCACACTTAGACGCATCTTAGCTAGAATTTGGTGTCCTCGCTGGAATAACGCATGTGTTTCTTCTGGGACAGACTGTCTTTGAAGCAGGTTTTGCTGGCACTACTCCGTGGTGCTGCAAACAGTAAATGGCCAAGGGTTCTGAGCACAGTTTCTACCTGGGCCCCAGCAGACTAAACATGTCACATTTACAACCTTCTGAGCTGTGCTTCCCATAAGCTGGGGACAGCGTGAGCTGGAGTGTCCTAGCCAATATGCCCAACTGAATATGATTATCTCAAGTGTCTGGGCATCTTGTTTTTCCAGGACACACTTGGTGTCACTGATCTGAGTGGGCTGCTGTTCAAACCTGTTCAGAAAGTTCACCCGTTTTTAAAAAGTGACTTGAAAGATTAGCTTGTATGTGCACAGAATATCTCTAGGAGGATATACAAGCTCTTGGGGACCAGACTTGCCTCTGGCCGGGGAAAGTGAAAGTAGCAGAAGGGTTGAGAGACTTGCTTTTCACCTTTTTTCTTTTATATAGTTTTAATTTTTTTACCATGCGCATGTATTCAAAAGAAAGTTTTAAGCAAGGAAGATTATGCCTAAAAGAAATAACATATGCATATAGATGTTTTCTTATTGTCATCTACTGACTAGTAAAACATAAGCAAAGTGATGCACTTAGATGAGTTTACAAAAAGGGAATAGTTGAATATTTAACCATTTAAATATTTAACTATGAGGTCTAGAGACAGACTGCCTAGGATTTGTAGATTTTGAAAATCAAAAGAGGGTTTTTACTGCAAGTGTCTAACTGACTTTATGGTGTTATTTACAGCTTTGCAAATAGTCCATGGGAGGGAGAGAGAGTTGCAGAACTTCCCTTTGGATAGTGGTGACTCCAAATTTGAGAACTGCCACAAGCCGTTGCAAGAGGAGATGACCCAGAACATTTGGGTAGTTTGGTTTTGTTTACTTTGCCTTTTTTTTTTTTTTTTTTTTTTTTAGCATGGGCAGGGGTGTAGTTGAGGGACAGACAGTAGTCAAACAGATGACGGAATTTGAGTTCAATACCCATGTAATCTGATTACCCCTTAAACAGCCATGTACTTAAGAAGCTGCTGCTGCACATGTTTGAAACCAGTATTTCTCTGATTTCAGAGGAAATCATTCACAAGATAGAAGAGTATTAAAAATTCCTGAAACCGTTCTAATTCTACCTACTGTGCATAATGTGCTCAGTCACTGGAAATGTATTGCTGGCAAAGCAGGTGATATGGTGACAGGGACAAGTAGACTCTGCCGTCACACAAGCCTAGATACATTCTTCCGCCCAACATTTCACTGTACGTGATAAACAGAGCACTGTTATGCCTGTTTTATGGGTGACCCCTGCTGCCTTACTTCAAAGTGGCTCTTCCCAAGCTGCCAGCATCGTCAGAATGTGTTCTCCCCTCCAGGATTTTAGGTTCAGGCCATTCTCATCTCAGTTAATGAGAGAACAGCAGACTATTTATAAGAATTCTAGTCTCTCTTAGCAGATTGAGCACTGTGCCTCTCACACAATATTGAATAGGCATTCAATAAGCATTTGTTTAATGAATTCCCAAGTTCATCATGGAGATAAAACATAGTATTTCCCCCATAAACACGAAACAGTCTCAGGTGGCCTGAATACCAAGGCTCTATGGTTTGGTCCACATTCCCTTCCTGGCTGCTGCTTTGACTGCCAAATGTGATTCAAACAGAGCAAAAGGTAATCATCGGGTCCGAACAATAAAGTCTAGTTAGAAAACATTGTCATTGTATAACCACAGGTTGTGTTAAGCTTAGAATTCTCGTTCCCAGCACTGCCTATGATGATATCTTTAAAAACAAACTGAAGATTGACTTATTTCATTGTACGAGATTGTTCAAAATCCAAGAAGTTTGAAAACGTGGGCCCCATGATGAATGATCTGATGGACAGTCTAAAAACAGAGACAAATGTTTATCCTGCTCTCCTTTGATGGCACAAGCAGCATCTGCTCTGCCGGTTGTTATAAAGGGAGGCCAAGTGTGTGGATGTATGCACCCCTGCACTCAATGCTCCTACTGGGGATCAGACATTTTCTTTGAACAGTGGTATAACTACACAACACAATTTTGAAGAAAGAATATTCATAATGTTTTAAACTTATTGAGTGAAAATTGAGGGTACTATTAATATATTTAAGCCACCTAAATTAAGACACCAAATCCAGATATTTCAAGAGCCGTGCGGTAGTAAAATGCAAAGACACCAGTGGGTAGAGATTAACTGATGGAATAATATGCTTGTCGGGGACCGAAAGCTCTACGTGGCATTCCCATTGTTGGATTCCCCTGATGTACAGGCAACAGCGACATTCCTGGGATGTGATCTGTCTCAATACTATTATGGCTGAGGTGGCCCTTTAGGGATTTTAGGTATTTCAGTTATATTACCTTTGCTTTATAATTTTAACTGAGGTTATTGTATAAGCATTTTTACTGCATCATCATTAATAGTCTAAGGAAAGAAATCTATTTCTGCCAACAGATAGGAAATAAATCTTCACTATCTCTTTGGTCCACTAGTTTACATTTAGAACATCGTACCTTTTCCGAAAAGCTGTTGGAGACACATGCGCTCATTATTATCCTGCAGTGATTTATCACTTAACTCTGAAATACACAATATATCCAACTTACCCACTAACTGGTGTTAAAAAAAAAAATTTCAACTGAGTAAATTTTTTAAAGATCTTATTGCCTTTATTCAACAATTCATGAATTGAGCAGTATCCCATCTAGCAGATAGAAAGGAGCTCTGTGGGGCTATACCACAGGGAAGGCTTTTATTGGCAGAAGGGCCAGGGCAGGGTTGTCATGCTAGAAAAGAGCGGGTTGTTTGTGGCAAGGTCACCTTCCTCCAGGGGCCAGCAGGGGTCTGTGAGGCAGATTACCTTACTAGTGCTGACCAGGTAATCCCAGACTGACTGCTTTAAGATTCCATTCCTGGCAGAGGTTGGAACTGTAATTAGGTGTTAAGTCTCAGTTTGGTGACATGGGGCTTAGCACAGGTGACTCTGTTTGGGGGCCTGTTGTCTCTATTTTTGTTGTTGTTAACAACCCTCCTGTATTGATCGGACTCTCAGCCTGAGAGATGTGATCACAATTTAAGGCACTAGAGCCACTCCCAGCCACCATTCTGAAGTTCTCACAGTTTCTGCTGTTTCTCTTTGTTCCTTTTCTGACATCCCTTCCTAACCAGGGAATTATGAGTCATTAATGCCTCGTGGTAGGTCCTCTCTAACTCAACGATGTAACTTCAGGGGCGTTGACCAGTGAGGTGTCACAGTTTGATTGATTAAGAGCACAATTGCGTTTCCCAGGTGGCGCTAGTGGTAAAGAACCTGCTTGTTATTGCAGGAGACGTAAGAGGCGCAGGTTTGATCCCTGGGTCGGGAAGATCCCCTGGAGGAGGGCATGGCAACCCGCTCCAGTATTCTTGCCTGGAGAATCTCATGGACAGAGGAGCCTGGCGGGCTACAGTCCATGGGGTTGCAAAGAGTCGGACATGGCTGAAGTGATAGCACAGCCCAGCACAGCAAGAGCAGTTAGATAACCTAAGGAGCATTGTTCAGTTATCTGTAGGCCCAAGGAGAATGATAACCAGGAGAGACAAAGATAAATCCTGACAGTACACAAACCACTTCCACTAAGGTGGCACTGTTAATGAATTTGTTTGCAGGGAATTGTTGCGTTTGCCTGTTCCAGCCAAGGTCAGTTACATTTTCAATGCATTTAGTAAGTAAATCTCCTACCCTAAAATAAAAAGTTGTTCTACATTCCTTGCAGAAATGAGTAGTGCTGGTGAGATCTCATATTTGAGAGCATATCTGATTTAGATAACCATAAGAATGTGAGGGTACAAATGTGCTATGCTTTGCATAGGTATTGTGTCCCACTGGACAAGTACAGTTATAATCAAAGAAAGGTAAACACAAGGCACTGAATGTTTTAACTGTAAAAGTAGACTCTGACTTACAAGGAGGGTTGATTGAAGTTTATAGTGACACTGGAACTAGAGGGAAAATTGGTCAAAGGGAGGACCAAGGGTTCTCTAGCGTCATGGACAGATAAAAGTTTTTGATGACAAATCCAGCAGTTTGAAAGGTCACCTCTCTTTAGCAGTGGCTTGGAAGATATGGATAATGACTTATTTCCAGAACCATGCCAGAGTAACAGAAAGAAAGAGAAGAAGAAGGGGTTTCATTTTTAGTTGAAGTATGAAGTCTTGATCTGGCATCTTGGGTGGAAACAATAAGCCTCCACGCCAACTACTGTTCTTTCTCGTCAGTTTGATTTGGAGGTCTCCAGCATTTGCACAGGACCAGATGTCAAATGGAGCCTTCCTGAGCTTTGAGATGTGTCCCTAAGGCTCCATGCCTTCTAGTTTCACAGCAGTGTCAGTCAGTGGCCAGGAGTGTCTTTTCATGAGTCTCACTTTTGCAAAAATATCAGAATAAAACAATAACTGTTTATGACAAAAGACTTTAAAATGCTCATGGTTAAAGATTTGATGAGAGTTCATTAGGATGGAATTGACAAATAAATCTGGTTATTTCTATGATACACAGGATTTTAAGAAAATAACTGGAATTGCCAACTGATAACATTATACCAGAACCAGCAGATTTCCAGGAATTTCATACAATGTCTGGAACACTTCTGCCATATACCTATATAAATACAACAAAAAGAAGACATAGCACTACTTCTTATTTAACATTGCGTCCCATCTAATCTATCATAGTAAATAAGCCTAAGTAATTTAATATATCTCTTTTTACAAGGAAAGAGAACAAAAATTTTGACGTTCCAGGGGCCCTCTGGAAAATCCCAAAATTAGTTCAAGATAAAAAAAAATTCATTTAGAACTTTATTTGGGAAAGTTGTCAAAACATCATAAGGTTTGAACATTTAACTAAATGGGATCACAGATTATTATGAAATAATGCTTAATTATATAACCAAGGTGACAATGGAAGATATGTTAAAGGCAAATACAGAAAGTTCCATAGCTGTGAGCAAACTTTAGCTCTTTTAATATTGAGAAGCAGTTTTCTTAAGGACTCAAACATCTGATTAAAAAAAATATGAAGCACAGTTAAGACACCAAAACCTTTACTATTCAGGGAGACTACCTAAAAGGTAAAGAAACTTGCAATCTGTTATCAAAAAACAGGCCAGAAGTCAAAAAAAAAACACCTTTGTCCTTTTAACAGAGAGAAAACCAATCCTAATTTTGCAGTAGTATTCTTTTGATATTAAACAGTTTTTTAAAATCTTAAATAAATATATTGCGATCTTAACCAGCTTGACTGTGCATAAAATTCCTTTCCCAGGATTCCTTTTCCACAAACCTTCTGCAATTTTGTGCTTTTTTTTTTTTTTTTTTTTCTTTCTTATCCTGGAACAGTAAATCATTTTACTTTCCTTACCTACTTTTCATACACATTTGTTTAGAATTCTTAACCTTTTAAATCTTCAATTCCTAATGAAAACTAAGAAGTAAGCAATTGTGGACTTTGTTATACTAGCATTCTGTGGATTATAGGTTGGCAAACTTACATATTTCGTAATTTCTTGAAGTATATTCTTCCTCATAGTAAACTTTCAATGTGGAACAAAACATGTTTACTAATAAACCCAAATGCCATTAGTTCTTTTCTAAAAGGAACCCAAAAGTGGGTACACCTATGTGCAATGATTAATATATCAGTATTTTATTTGAAAATGACCTAGATATTCAATTAATATTCATCATTTACTTCATCTCCATATAATTTTAAGGTTTCAAATAACCAAAAAGACTTTGGAAACTGTTTAAGTAGACATAAAACATAAGTATTGCTGAAAATTTCACCTAGAAACTTAAACCACTTACATCTACATTAACTTGTTGTTAATTCACTTGTTCTTAACAATTATGTTTGGATTGCTCATGAAGATGTCATCATAGAAAGTTATTTTACTTGCTAACATTTTGTAACACAGATAACATGAAATTATTTAACTAGTAAACCCAGGTAGAATAAAAGTTGTATGCCTGCATTATCTTGAATGTTGATAACAGTTTATTACTGATAACACACATATTTTATAATTAAGCTAATATGCTTTAACTTTTATTTACCAACGATTATCTCAGATCATGTGAACTTGAAAAATTCTTGGGTTAGTTCCTATTATATTTCTGGAAGTTTTAGGAATACTTATTTCATAGTAAGTGCTTAATTTTTCTTTAAGGCAATTAAACAGAACTCTTTTACACGTTAATTTTGGCAATCCCATTTGGAGGTAGAAAATACCACATATCTACAACACACATATATATAGACACGCATAAACAGACAGACACCTTATAGCTTCTGTTCTAAAATTTTAGCCATGAATCAGGTACAATATTACAAAACTCACTAGCCATTAAAGACATTGGATCCAAATTCTGTCTCTGACAAATGGAATAAATTAAGGTTACCCACTCTGATGACTAAAACTTTTTACTAATATTTGTGAAGACACTTAGAGTTTTTCATCCACTAAAATTACAAATGTTTTCCCCTTTTGTTTTCTTTCTGGTAAGAATTATCTCCCTGAAGTTTCTGTTTTAAAGAGATGGCCTAAATAAGAATTTCTGGAGATGAGCAGATGACAAGGTGCTTTTTACATCTCAAAAGCATAGGGAAAGAATGCAAGTTCCTCTAAGAAGGACTCTTTTCCTAAAGCCAAAATTTTTACAATACCTATAAGCCTTTTGAGATGAATAAGGAAGGTTTTGGGATTGGTTAAAAAAGGATAAGTGGACTTTGAACTGCATTTCTGGTTTTGCAAAGATTTGTAAGATATGGACACTTGCTTTCAATTTCTCAAAGAATTGGGTTGTAACCTAAGTGATACCAAAAGGCTTAGGTGTCCATCCAACCGCATTATCTTCACGTTGCTTTTTTATATCAGGGAGAAGATTTAAGATGGAAATCAAAAGATTTCTATGTTCTGAATTTAGAGTTGTTTGGAATGTTTTAGTAAATCCTCCAACAAAGTCTTCAGAAGGTTTTTCTTTCCCTCTGGGTACATTTAGCTTGGTAGAGGAAGCCTAAAACAAAAAATTCCTATCAAGCTCTGAATATCAGCTTCCCATTTGGCCAATTCCTGACCATAGAGTTACTTTTTAAAAAATCCTTTCAAATATCTTGTCAATTTTCAGCAAGGGCAAAAACTAATTATTTCTGGCAATATTGAAAACCCATGGGCCAAAAAGGTGTCCCCAAATAAGGTCCAAAAGATATTACTCTTCCAAAATTCAGAGACTCTCCCCAAGATGGCCAAAAGGAAAAAAAAAAAGACTTAGGTAATTTCCCTGAGGGCTGGCAGCAATTTGGTAAGGCCCTCAGAGCAAGTAGAGTTCAACACACATTTTTGTCCAGCCAGCTTTGAGATTCCTCCAAACTGGTGGTTACCAAGCCAAGTTCTCAAGACACAACTCAAGACATACAAAAAAAATAATGGCTGCCCCTGGGAGAGAAAGAATCAGTAATCAGTGGGTCTGGATTTGGAAATGAAGGGACAAGTTTTATCTGCCCCTCTACTGGGTACTACAGACAGAGATTCTCGAGAGCTGACTCTGATAGTAATTCTCATCCTTCAATGCCAGTTTTCCCATCTGTAGGCTCTTGTATTACCAAATTTGGTAAGATTTTTCTTTAGCTTTAATTTTAGTTTTCCTTGGCGATTTAAGGGAATAACCCAGCAGTTTACCAGGATTCTTTCAGAGTCCCGTCAACCCTAGGAAGGATCCATAAAGGGCTCCTCTTCAAGGGTAGATATGGGTACATTGTAAGGACGCTAACTTGGCAAACTTTTGTTTGTGCTCTTGTAGTCTCTTCAGAGTGGAAAAACAATTCAGACATAGGATTACTAGAATGAGTAATCAAATAAAAGAGGATGGAGGGGTGCAATGGGAGTTATATCAGTCTTACAGTCTTTTTGTTTTAGGTACCTCTTGTGTTTTTCTCATTAACCTTTTGCAACAAATTTTTCAATGAGCTAGTTCTGAATTTGGGGGTCTTTTGGAGGTATCCCAGTCTGATTTGGGAGTCCTTGCTTTCAAGTGCACTTCCTAAATGATCTTATCTAATTGAAACATTCCTCATAATGCCATTGTAATTCTAGATTGCCTTAATAAGATTTTGCCATTTTTGTAGATAGCTACAGCTGCTAGGACCACAGTTCTTAGACATAAAATAAGCAGGTGTGCTGGAAGGTGGCACACTCACCTCTTTGGAAATTAAGGATCTTATTTCTTTAGTCAGTCCTTGGACCCCTAAGAGCCAAATTAGTACCTCAGAGGAACCTCAAATTAATACCAAAGAGTCAAATTAATACTAATAGGAATTAACACCTATTACTGTGTTGGGAATTGTGAAATGTTTTACAGCATACGGCTGCACAGTTTTCTTGAGGTTGGCAGGTGACCTACTGTCATTCTAACCCATTCTATGACCAACTTATCCTATCATGAGAGTCTTAGAATTAGGTGGTAAGCGCTCAGCATAAGCCCACTAATTTTGGGGCTTTGGCTTCCATGATTCTCATTAGCAATAGATCTGTTATTCTTTTACCTCATGTGCACATTAACAGAAACCAAGAGTAATCAAGAAAATAAGACTGTGGACACCAGTAGTAACCAAAGATATGGTACTCCACCAAAAGAAGGCACTGGCCAAGAGAAGGCTTTAGGTGTACATAACTAGAAGTTCTGGAAATGGAGCTACAGTGTGGACCATCAGACCTCAACAAATGAGGACTGCAGACTAACCACGGGCTAAGGTCTTGGGATCCAACTGGAACCGTCTGTGAGCTCAAGCTGACCTTCTAAGCCCTGGACTGGGGATCAGGGTCCTAGCCCTGGTCCTTGTCTTGGCTGGAGAGGTTATTTTTCTGTTTGGATTCACCTAGCCAATAACAAAACTGATATTGAGACTGCAACAGTACAAGTTTTATTCAGTGCCCAAAGAATGGAGAAGCAGAAACTTAGTTCACAAATCAACTTCTTAACTCGATTTGGGCAGAAACACTGTGTGAAAAAGAGGGTCGAGGAATAGGAAAGAGAGGGAGGAATATTCATAACTTATCAGAGAACAGGGGTGTGGTCGGGGCCCAGAACTAATGCAACTCTTATCAGTCCTTGTATGGGCTTTTCTGGTTGGTGTCATGACAACTATCAACTGTCATGGTGCTGATGGGAATGTCATTTAGCATGCTAATATATTACAATGAGGGCATAATAATGCTCAAGAGCTTCTATTAATAGAAGTCAAAACTTCCACCACCTTGGGCCTAGCTGGTTTTAACCAGTTCTTAATTTCCTCTTTGCTGCTTCTTCCTGGGACTTAGATAAGAGCAGTTGGTTTCCATTTGCAGAATGGGCAGGGGTTTGATTCTAGGACAATAGCTTTGGTAACAATGTCAGTCAAAATTGACTTGTTAACTCTGGACTGGAAAGCCAATTAGACTGGGAACTCAATGCAAAGAGAGAAAAGTTCAGAACTGAAAGGAACTTGCTCACAGCCCTCAGAAACAGTAAGAAAGACAGAGAATTAAAAGGGTTTGTGGATACTGGCACCTGTGTTTCTTATTATCCCCAAAGCCTTCAGAAGTTTCCTTTGGTCTCATCACTACCACCAACACTGTTTTAAAAACAAATTCAACTGAGTAAATTTTTAAAATCTTATTGGATTAATTCAATGGTTCATGGATCAAGGAGGATCCTATCTAGCAGATAGAAAGGAGCTCCAAGCTTCAAAAGCAAAGAGGGGAAGGACAAGGAAGTTATATTAACAAAGAGCAGATTGTGGCATGGTCATCTTCCTTTAGGAGACAACAGAGGACTATAAGGCAACACTAGTACTGACCATGTGATTTCAGACTGACTGGTTTAAGATTCCATTTCTGAGAGAGGTTGAAAACTGTAATTAAGTTTGGTATTAAGTCTTGGTTTGGTGACATGGGGCTTAGCACAAGTAACTCCATTTTGAGCCTGTTGTCCCTTTTCCTTAACACTGGTGTCTTATTCCAACTACCATATTTTGAATTAATAACTCAAAATATGTTACTTTTACAAACACAAAACATTATTTTGAAATCTTTTGCTTTAAGCCTCTAACCAATATTTATACATTTCTTTAGCTAGTATTTACTGAAAACCTATTATGTGCCCAACACTATTACTCAAGGATAGTTTTTAGCTTCCCAAATATATCTGAAACTTCTAATATGAAAATTTATTCTCAAAAAAAAAATTTGTAAGAAAAGCTTCAGTATCAGAGTGTAAAAATACAAGATTGTGAGTTTTCATACAAGCTATGCCAATAATCCACATGTGATCCAGAGGTCACATATCTGTGCCTCTGTTTCTTTATCCAGAACAGAATAGTAAG
This sequence comes from Dama dama, assembly GCF_033118175.1. NCBI lineage: Eukaryota > Metazoa > Chordata > Mammalia > Artiodactyla > Cervidae > Dama > Dama dama. The sequence continues at coordinate 24,719,855 of NC_083713.1, forward strand.
TAATTTTTTCTTTGCCCTGATTCAGCTGTTAAGAGAAACAGCTAATAAAAATTGTTGCAAAGTACCATGAATATTTAAAAGTGCCTCATCATCATGATTAATAATAATATATAAGGCTCAAATATTGAAATGATTCTCTGGCATTATTCCAAATCAAGAAATATAATCTCTGGCCTTGCGTAGTAATGAAGAGAAACAGTGTGAGATACTTTTATTGTACCACTTTGAATGAACATAGTGATGAATATCTTTAATTACACTGTATTCTATAACAGTGTGGGGGGGCGGAGAGGGGCTTATGCATGCATACATGTGTTTTAAACTAACTGTATTGCAATTCTCTTAACAATGTATCTAGGGTTCAAATAGAAACATTTCAAAACCAGGCAGACATTTACATGTCTGTACCTAATCTTGAAATGAATGCTTATTTTGATAGAGAAGGTAAGCAGCTAGCAGTCCTCTGTTAAAAGATCTGATTTCATAGATCTCAAAATCTGTCATTTTCATGTTAGCCGACTGTCTGGCACCTAATGAGAAAAACAAATTGCTTTTACTTTCCACCTAAGACATTTGCATTTAGAACTTTTTTTTGCTCATAAAAGGTTTATAAAGCACCCACTCAAACCATTCTACCTGCATTTTTCACCTAAAAGGGTCTTTATGAAATCTTACAGTAAATTTAATAACCCTCTTCAATAAACATGAGCTTTTATGAGTGTGTCATATCTAAATAGACTCAATGGTCTGGGAATAAAATCTGCATCAGTAATATTTTCGGTGCTGTAATATCCTACATATTTTTTTTAAAGCCATGTGCAGAGCAGACCACTGTATAAGAAAAAAATTAGTCTCCAAGTTTAAGAAAGCAACTGGTCAGTGAACACCTGGGTGACTCATTAGGTTCAATGTGAAATGTCCTGGTGTGTACAACATTGAGCTTCATGATATTCAAACATTAGCATCTTTCATTTTCCTCCATTTTCAGCAAAGGCACATTATAGAAAATAACTTTAGAAATGGCCTTCAGTAATCATTCACACTGGGTTATTCAGGAAGGGGACCTCACATGAAACATTTCCCCATTTCAATCACTTCCACAGGGGACTTGTGCTTAGGCAAACCTGCTGACATGAGCCCTATTGCTCAGGGTACCTCATCGCTCCTTTCACCACTTAGGCTACCAAATTAGGCATGAGACTAGGACCCTCATTTCTCCTGCTGCTGGTGTGTATCAGTAAAGAAGACTGGAAAATGCTAGTGACTTTTTTATAGCTGCTATATAACAAGAGAATGAAATGTCAAAGCCCTGGAAACTCCATCTTTCTTCATCTCATCAAAGCTCATCCAGCTACTGCTGATATGGAGACTTGCCTCTCACCTTCACCTTCGCCTTGCTAGCAAGCAGCGACTTAAAATTCAGCAATGCAGAGCAGCCCGAAGAGTCAAGATACTCTGATTCTGTGGTGACTGAACTAAGGGCTTGGGCAGACATTCAGAGCATTCAGGATCCTTGTCTTGAGGTAGCTTGCATGCATGCGTGCATGCTAAGTTATTCAGTCATGTCCAACTCTTTGCGACCCAATGGGCTGTAAGCCTGCCAGGCTCCTCCGTCCGTGGGATTCTCTAGGCAAGAATACTGGAGTGGGCTGCCATCCCCTTCTCCAGGGGATCTTCCCGACCCAGGGACTGAACCTGTGTTTCCTGTGGCTCCTACATTGCAGGCAGATTCTTTATTGCTGAGCCACTGGGGAAGCCCTGAGATAGATACTTCCCCAATTAGACACACTCTTGAGAAACTGTATGTAAATTGTTTCCTTCGAAATTAATTCATATCTATAACACACCAAGGGAGGACTTTCTAAAATATGATGAACATTTTTACACAAAATTTTTTTTTTAGTTCTTAAAGCCATGTCTTTCTAAAATCAAAATTTGCATATATAAGTCAAAATTTGCTTAAAGTAAATATATACAAAGTCAGATCAATTAAATCCAAAGAAAACCACCGATTCTTACTTTAGTCCTTGTTTCTATCTGATCTTGCCCTCTCATACTTTTTCAACCAGAATTTCTGACCAGAACCAAATAGAGGAAGATGTCCAACAGTCAGGAGATCTGTGTTTCCCCTGTCTTTGAGTTCAAACTCCCCTTGCCAAATCACTAAGTGATAAAAGCCAAGAAGCAGAAAGACTATAAGTAGAAGAACTAAACATAAGACTTCAGGAGGAAATGATTTGATGGGGTTTGGGGCTTTATACTACCCTTATCTCATACTCTCACTGCCCTGAACGCCCCATAACTTGGGACACTAAAGCACAAGGAAGCCAAAAGGAGCCTTATTCTTCCACCCTCAGGCCATCCATCAACAGCCTCAAGCTAGAGCCAGAAGAACCACTTGACCAGCCTGTCCCTCCTGAACAACCTCCCTGTCCTCACCCAAATCTCCTGTTGTGCTCATCTGAGGGCTCTTAGGTACCCTACGAGCATTTTATAGGATGCATTTTGCATTTTGTAGGATGCTCAGACAAAGATGAGTTAGGCACACCCAGAATGTCCAGGCCTCTCACCTTGAAATCTTCCCCCAGTCAGCCCTTGGACCAGGGGAAGTACAATGAAGCAACAAACAGTCCAAAGAATGACAAAGAGAAAGAAATAGATGAAAAAGGACTCCAGTTAATCAGCAAAATAGACCATTATCCTTAAATATCCAGGAACTAACAAGCCAGTACTTACGCTTGGTTTTAAAGCATGTCTGGAGGGCCTTTAGACATGCCTGCTGCCCACGGAACAGTGGGAGGGTATCTACTGGGATCCTGGCCAGTTTGGATCAGGAATCCAGTCTCAGTGCCAGAGCCCCCAATGACCATAAAGAAGTTTCCTAGGGCCCACATAGCTGTGCCTACTAAATGCTCTGTTCCCGAGAATCAGTGAAGCCTACCGCTCCAAATTAGTGCATTTTAAAGCTACCAAATAAAATGAATGAGGTGATGATACAGAGAAAAGAAAACATTTAAGGATAATGAGCACAGAGAACAGAGCTTCATTCTATACAGGAGGAAAAAAAGGTCAGTAAATTTAGCACACACGTAATAGTCCTCGCAAATCAGCTCCTAATTAATCCTCATCCAGCCAAAGTATACTAGTTTAACCTTTTCATTCTGGGCTTCTCACAATATTTACAAACCACTGCCTCGCAACAGGAATGGAAAATACACCCCTTCTGGAAGCTTCAGAATGGAGTAGGCTTCCATAGGACTGGATGAGGGTGCTCCTTGTGTGGGGAGCAGTGTGGAGTCTGGTCGTACAATCAGATGTCATAATCTGATCAATTAGGGCTATTGTCTGTGTTTTTAGTGCCAGAGTCACAAGACCTTGGCAGCAAAGGGTTTTGGGGACTTGTTTTACTTTCAAATAACAGTAATGTAATTGATCCTCCTCAAACAAAGAAGCTAACCTCAACAAAAAACAGGTCTCACTTGGATCTACCCCAAGAGTATGATTGGTGATTTATTAGAAAACCTTGTCAAAAAGCAATTTTATCCATAAGGTAAGTCCATAGCTTGGGAATGCTGAGAATAAAGAATCTTCCAAAAGGTTCTAGGGCATAACCTCCAAAACAGTATGTCTAAATACATACCTTTTTAGGATAAGTATGTTAATAATGTGACTTAGGCTTTGAAAACCTTGAATTGAAAACACTGTGGAGAAGCGCAACACATATCACCCACTGTCATTTTGAACCCCTGTGGTGCGGAACTGGCCCCACTGTGAATAGAAGTGCAGAAAATGAAGTAGAGCTTTTGCGTCTGCCCTCCACAAATTCAGGTTCACTCAGCCTTCTACCTTCAGTGTCCATCTCTTTCATCACTGTTTTGTAAAGAACCAGAGAACCATGTAACAGTCAGAGCTGGGGGGAGGTGTTAGACAGTAGCCAGATTATAGTCACTGTTGTATCAGTCTAAGTAATTATAATAGATAACATTCATTAAATGCTTTCTGTGTGCCATACACACTTTTAAGTGCATTAAACTTTTAATCCATTTAACTTTTGTGACGACCCCACTAGCTAGGTACCATTACCATACCAAGTATTCCACGTGCAGAAACTAAGGCACAGAGAGATTAAATAATTCACCTAAGGTCTCACACCTAGAAAAACTGGGAAGCACTAGACCATGGGTTCCTCAAGGGCAGGGTTTATATTTTACTCAACTCTATATTCATCAACACCTAATCCAGTAGTTCTCACCTGCGTAGTTTGTGAAAATACAAATTGGTTGAAAAAATAAGGCTGAATTGAATAATTTGAGGAAAGCAGAAAAGATTGCCTGAGGCTTCAGAGGGGAAAGGGAATACTTGCAAAATACTCTCTAAGCAGGAAGTGTTCCTAATCCTGGTCAGTGTTAAGGGTTTGCACACTCGTTAGACAGCCTCCTCTGGGTCTACAGCACACTGTTTTGAGTGTGTGGAAGTCTCCACCTCCCCTTGATAGTGCCCTTTCTCTACTGGTGGGTGATGATTACAAATGTGTCCTGCCCTGGATTTATTAGTTAATTCAACAAATATTTATTGAGCATGTAGGCAAAGTGCTATACTAGAGGCCACAGGCGACAGAACAACTTGTTTCTAAGCAGCCTGAATTTAGAATAGAGAGGAGGAATAGAGGACAGCTCCCACATCTCAGATACTCGCCCAGGTGGGACCTGAACTGGATCCTCGAACGGCAGCCTGGATTCTAACTGCCCTTCCCACTGAAGGGTTCCTCTGAAGGGGAAGGAAAGGTTACACGTGGCAGACCTCGGCAGCAAGGAGCCATGAAGGTTAACAGAAACCCAGCCGGCGTCCCTGGATACGGATTACAAGCGGTCACAACCACCCGTGTGCCTGGTGCTAGACCCTAAAGACTTTCCTGTATGAACTCAGGTTTCTATCGTGGAAAAGAGCTGGGACTTGAATGTTAACTTTCTGATCACGCAAGAACGGAAAAGAGGGGGAAAAAAATCCTCTCTACTGAAAGCCTTTTACAACAGCGCAAGGCTGCGGTCATGGTTTGGAGAATAAGACCCTGTTACAGCAAATTGGTGTGGGAGCGATACTTGGGACTATTACTGGAGAAGCTCAGATGGCTGTGGCAACCCGAGAGGGCACTGAATTCTCACTTGTAAGGAAGCTAATTTGGGAGAAGGAGGAGAAGCAAGGTCATCAGCTGTCCTTGGGGAACAAATCAGAACATCAAAGCTGGAATTGGAGAAGCAGGTTCGGATTTGCTGAGGTCTCTGCCTCCTGTAGTCAGATTCTCAAAAAGCAGAACCCACAGGAAAAAGAAATAAGTAGGTTACTCATCTCTGATTAAGACTACACCCTGGAACAAACCAGGGGCCAGGTGAGAGACAAAAGCCACCAATTTGCCTTCAATATAGATTGGGTCACACACAAGACAAATGGAATGCCATGGCTCCTAGCAGGGTCCAGACACGCAACACAAAACCAAAAGCACATGGGACTTCCTGGGATTGTGTGAGAAAGAAACCTTAATCTGTTTTGAGGGCTTCCCTGGTGGCTCAGATGGTAAAGAATTCACCGGCAGTGCAGGAAACCTGGGTTCGATCCCTGGCTTGGGAAGATCCCCTGGAGGAGGGCATGGCAACCCACTCCAGGGCTCTTGCCTGGAGAATCCCTATGGACAGAGGTGCCCGGCGGACTACAGTGCATGTGGGCGCAAAGAGTCAGACACGACTGAGCGACTAAGCACAGCACAGAATCTGTTTTGATGGGGAAGGCTGTACGGTAGAAGTCCCAGCCCTTAATACCACCACACAGAAGCCAATGATGCTGCCCCAGCCCTCTGTAACCACTGAGGACTTCTAATGGAGGCAGCCTGCAAGGGGGATGGAGAGGCCGAGGATGTGACACTGGCACAGTGGAAGGAAAGTGACACTTTCTCCCAACACGGGAGGTGACAAGGCAGAGCCAGGAAGGAATACCAAAAACGGATCTCCAAGTTGTAAAGAATCCTGCCCATTCCCTCGGAATAAAGAAAGTGAGTGAGATATGAATGCCAGAGGGCTTCCCAGATAGCGCTAGTGGTAAAGAATCTGTCTGCCAATGCAGTAGACACAAGATGCAGGTTTGATCCCTGGGTTTGCAAGATCCCCTGGAGAAGGAGATGGCAACCCTCTCCAGTATTCTTGCCTGGAGAATCCCATGGACGGAGGAGACTGGTGGACTACAGTCCACAGGGTTGCAAAGACTCAGACACTGAGGCAACTTACCACACACATACACACACAACAGAAATAAATCTTGGATTTTGTCAATAATTGGTCTTTGTCCCTGGTTTCTGACAGACAGCTTCTAAATCCTTTAGAATCTCTGGTTGATAGAATGTCTTTTGTATGCTGAAGTGATGACTAGCCCCCCTAGATAGCTTCAGGCTGGTGGCCAGAAACACCCAGGCCTGGTTGGAGGGTTGGAACCCTGAATCCCACCCCTCTGACCTCCACAGAAGGGAGAGGGGCTGGAGATGCAGTTCATGACCAACAATCAGGGATTTAATCAATCATTCTTTCCTAATGAAACCTCCATTTAAAAAAAAAAAAAAAACAACCCTAAACTGTGGAGTTGGGAGAGCTTCTGTGTTGGTGAAGACACAGAGCCGCTGGGAGGGTAGCCCCCCAGAGGGCACATGGGGGGCTCCCAGCCCCTTCCCACACCCCTTGCCTCTTCCATGGGACTATTCCTGAGTTCTATCTGTTTTTTATCAATAATAAACTACTCATAGGAAGTAAAGCACTTTCCTGAGTTCTGTGGGCTCTTCTAGCAAATTATCAAACCCTAACAAGGAGTTGTGATGAACCCTGGATTTATAGCCAGGCATTAGTATAGGCAGCCACCTGGGACCAGCAACCAGCTGAAGTCGGGGGCAGTCTTGTGGCCCTGAGCCCTTAACCCACAGGGTCTGCACTGACTCCAGGTAGTTAGTGTCAGAATTGAATTGTAGGACACCCAGTTGGTGTCCACAGAGGATTGGAGAATGGCTTGGTGTGGGGAAAACATATATATATATATATATATATATATATATATATATATATATATATTTAGTGTCAGAAGTGTTGTGAGTAAAAACAGCTCAGGATGTTTTTTTACTTATGCCTCAGAACATCTGCATAGTAAATGAGCAAGAACAGAAATCTTTTTCCCACAGGAGAATGTAAAAAGGTGGCGAAAATGTTTTCGTCTTAGCAACTATCATAAGAATTCCTCTTCAGAGAGAAAGGCACCTACATTACACATTTCCTGATCAGATTGCTTGGAAAAGAAACTGCTGCACCTCTCTCCCCCAGACTCTCAGGCCTGTTCTGGAACAGAGGAAGTGTGTGTTGCTCTAGAGAAGTGGAAGAAGGATGAGAGAGAAGATGAGCAGAAGCAGTGCAGGGTGGGCAGTAGGTAGGAAGTTAACTAAAGTCATCAGATGCCCTGGTTGACTTCAGTGGGGTTTAACGTCAAAGCTGGGCTTCCAGGACTTCCCTGGTGGTCCAGTGGTTATGACTCCACACTTCCAGTGTAGGGGGCTCAGATTCGATCCCTGGTCAAGAAGCTAAGATATCATGTACCATGCAGTGCAGCCAAGAAAATATAATAAAAATAATAAAATAAAAACACATTGTTTCCTTTAAAAAAAAAAAAAAAATGGGGCTTCCGGTCTCAGTTAATATGTCAGTGGGACATTATGGGAGCAGTAAATGCACTCAAGTACAAGAGCCAGGAGTAGAAAGATAGAGCTAGAAACGGACATTCCTCAGGAAGAGCATTTTCTGAAACTCGTAGAAATCAGGGAGAAGAAAAGGTGGCTGAGCCAAGGATTTAGGACACTCCCAACTAGGGAGGACTCGGGCTCTCTGGGTGACCCCGTCTTCTTCCCCTCCCTGCTCACAGGATTACTCCGGGACCTCGTGTTCCCTCCCCTGCTTCCCCCCGCTCCTCTCCCCTGTACTTCCCTTCCTCACTCTCTCCTTCCCCTTGCCCATCTCTGTCTCCCTGCCCCATCCACACTAGTTCACAGATCTCTCATTCCCAAACATTCCCCCCTTTTACATGAAACCATTCATAGAGTTATCCTGATTTCTTGTTCTTGTTAGAGAATGTCTTCATAGGCATTCAAACAGCACATGAATAAAGTCACTTTTTTATGTAACAGCTCACTGACAAGATCTCACACCACACAAATAACCTGGTCTACAATTCAGCCCACCACACATGGGGAGGTATGGGTTTTACGGCTAGTACACATACTGAGGAGAGTAATTTAAAATAAGGAATTGGATGACTGCATATTATAATTTGTCATTGTTAAAGAATGAAGGTGATTGGATAAATAGACAGGACAAATGCATGCAAGATAATATCGACAGCATGTTTACTAATCAAATACCCAATCATCTTACCTGCCACAAGTGAGAATTTGGTTAAACATTTTGATGATGTACAGAATAGCTTGCGGAGGGATTTGTTCCCTGGTAATTGGCAGGAACCGCAGCTCATTAAATTAGCTCTCATCTGACATGCCAAATGATACTCACAGTTGATCTGTTAGATCATCAGCAAGCGATTGTTTATCTCTTCCATAAGCCAGGATGACAAATAAGCAATTTTAGCCAAAAGGGTTAAGGCCAGTGCCAATCATTATTCACAATGCAATTTAACTGATTCTCTGGCAATCAATACCATGCGTTCAAAATGCAGTACAGCAGTTTCTTCCACATTGTGAGACCCTTTATGTGAATATTCTGCCAGAATATAAACAAACAAATGCTAAATGAAGACAAGTTTCAAATGTAGTATTTGTCATCTGATTTTTAAGGGAGGGAGAAAATCAGTAAACTAGAGGCATTCACTTTGGGCAGTTATGTAACAGAACAGACACATTAAGGGAGCTCCAACCCAGATTATTGGGCTAAACCAGTCAAACATCATGAAAGGTGCCAGGAGAGAAATGACAGAGGCTGATGTAATGCCTACACCAAGCTTATCAGCTTTATCAGGAAATCAGAGATAATGATGAATAAAACAGCTCTAAAAGGCCACATTTTGCCCTCCATTTCTGTGCACTTGAAATCAAGGTCTTCACGTGAGATTGGCTAAGGAAGGCCTTATGCACCACTGTAATGTCTTGTTTGCCCACTGATATGGCTGGTCCTTGTCTAATAATAGATGCTATTTCCTTTTCTGATCGACTTTTTCTCATCTTGCCTGGGGCTCCTGACATTATGACAAGATTCTAAACTGCTGGGACAGCATTTCCCCTCATTGAACCAATGACCAAGATACAAGCAATCACAGGGAGAGCTATAAATGAGGAATTTAATTCTGAGAAGCTTAGCCCAGAACCTCAGTCATGACTGTGCCTTAGTGAGATACTGAGATAAAGGCACTAAGATTGCTCAGTGGAATCTTGATTTTCCTTTCAGCCAGAAAAAGGAGACTCTTATCTATTAAAAGTTTGTGGATTTGGAGGGAATTGTGGTCACCTGGCTACTTCACTGCTCGTCTGGAATGGGGCATTCAAGAGACAGAAATTGAAGCCAGTAGTAGCCTTCTCACATGTTGTCTGTGCTGATAAAATATTCAGAGAAAAAGAAAATAGAAGCTGTTGCCTAACGTAGGGCTTTAGGGTCATTTCACTCTTCCCATCCCTTGTGTTTTCCCTGGCCTCTCAACCAAGATAATCAAAATTCGGTCATAAATCTCCTTAGTTAAGAGGCCTCCTTATGACATGTTCCAGTAATCACTGTGTTCATCAAAGGCCCTGTGGAAAAACTGGTACTTTAGGTCTTTAAAGTAATACATGTAATTAATGTGATCATAATATTCATAATCTATGTCCACAATTAAAATAATAATATTGCGCACGAAGCTCTTTCTCTGGGATCGTGTCAAACTCTCAACAACAAAGACCTGAACTGAGTTGTTCGTTATAGAGCTCTAGAAAAAAGCATGGGGATTGCTCAGATTCTGACTGAAGGGAGGACTTAGAAAGCATGAGAGAGGAAGAAGTCAAGAATCATTCCCAAGTTTCCAACCTAGATAGCAGAATAGATGCAGCATCAAGGTGGTTTGAGACAGATGAAGTGGATAAATCTAGGACATATTAAGTTTAAGGTGCCCGTGAAACTTTTAGATGAAGAGATCTAGTTATCAGTTAAATATTTGAGCCTAGAGTTCTGGAGATGGAAGCTGGAGACGCAGACTCAGAAACTGACAGCACATAGTTAGTGATGGGCGGTTAGGAGTGAAGGAGACGTTTCCAGGGCACGTAAAGAGAGAAGGGCGTAAAAGCAATACTCCAGGGTCACCACAGTTAAGGAGCCCCTCAGGGGAAAGCAGCCATCCAAGGAGGCTGAAATAGGACTAGAGACAGTGGTACTGGGGAAACCTCTGAAGTTATCCAGAGGGAGATCACCACCCTCTGGGAAAAAAATTTTAGGCCCCTTTACCCTTAGTACATATTTATTGATATGCCGTCTAATCGGTCTCAGCAACTCCACCTCTCACCAACAGCCCTCCTCTGCTCCTCCTTCTATAAAAGCCAGAGAGTTTCAAAAATAGATGATCATAGATTTATAGGTTTCTGTTAAGTCAAACAAAATAGAAGAAAAGATTCCACTGACTTTGGAAAGAGGGAAGTTATTGGAAATGTTGAAGAATTAATTTCTGAGAAATAGTAAAAGCAAAAGCCAATTGCAATGAGCTGGGAAGTTAGAAAAAGAAAAGGATTTAGTAACTGTTCTTTCTAGAATTGAGTTGTGATAGAACTCAAAAAAAGAAAAATGGCAGAAGCAAGTGGGAGAAAGCAAAGTGGAGGAAGGTTTTTGCTGCTTTTGTTTTTCAGGTTTAAGATAGATAAATTGACTGGTTGATTGATTTTAAAGCAAAACAGTGTAAGAAAAGCAAAAAGTGAGTGAGTGTCTTAAGAAGGAAAAAGTCTCCCTCTTCATGAGCGACTCCAAGCAAGTAAGCAAGACTGAAGGAAACATAGAGCTACATGGAGAGGGGTCATCATGCTGTGGGGACTGAGGAAGAGAGAGTGGATCTGGGAGGATAAAAATATTGCTCCATGTTTGAGAGATGCCTAGGCACATGGGAGATCCTATATTCACAGGGATGCCAGTTCTCACAGCTATGTGAGCACCTCAGCAGTTTAGGATGCAGGAGAAGAGATGATAGGCAGAATGAGCCCCCTAGGGGGCTCACAAAGCATTTTTATAAAAGGACATGGAGGCATGAATACTGAGAATATTAGCAAGAGAGAAGTGAACTTTCAGATGTGTAGTGCTCCTGTCATTCTTGCTGCTGCTGTTTCTACTTTGCCCTGGACTCTCCTCCATGAAAGCTGTAACTTAAGCAGATTCCATTCCTGCATATTCTGTTGCCAAAGAAACTTGTTGCCTCTCATCCAAGAGTGATTCCCTTTTCTCTGCATTCGTTCTCTGCGTGCCATCAACTCTCCTCTGCATTTCAGGGGTGAAGGAGGTTATAGAAACCACTCTCTTTTTGACAGGCTATCAGGTTGTGTACAACCAGAAAAAGTTTCCCCACTGTACAAAAGTCTTTGAGCAAAACACTTCCTGTGTCTACCGTCAAGCATCCCTCCAGCTAAGTTTCACTATTGAACTATTTCATGCCCACTCTGTGAGGGCTAGACATACAAGCAGGAGCAGGCCGTCTACTGAGCCCTTAACAAGAGTCTAATGTGTGCTCAGAGATGGATTATATTCTCCTAGGGTTAGCCATAGTCCAGCCTTTACCTGAATCTCTACTCACCCAGTATTCTTTGAAAACAAAATCAATTTCTCAAGTATCTTAATAACAGAAAGAGGGTACATGTATTGGATAATGGACACAGAAACCAACCACTGAAAGAGCAGCTTCCATTGTAAAACAATAAATTGGCATTCTGGCTTATATATAATTTTTTAAAAGTAACCAAGATAGCGGCTAAGTGACTAACTAATAGGCAGGATACACTTGACAAAGGGATGACTCACATCCTGGGGAGGACAAAGTGGGCCAGCATGAGTGTAATTTCATCACACCACTCAGAACCGTGTGCAAGATAAAACATATGAATTATTTCTGGAATTCTCCGTTTGTTATTTTTGGATCACTGCTGACCTCAAACTGTGGAAAATAAAACCACAAGTAAGAGGAGACTGCTGGACAGTCAGAATCCCATTTGTAAACCTGAAAAGCTTAGGAGCACACTCTAGGTTTGCTGTGACCCCACTCAGAAGTTCTCTCCCCGGGAGACACAGTCACATGGCTACTTGGGACATCTCTTTGCCATCAGGCAAACCCCAGTGGCTTTCCTAGGTAAATCATCATGTTTTCACTGATTACCACAAAGTGCACAAGTCCTGGGCTAGGACAATATAGAAACAATATCAAAGCCAGGAGTTTAATCTCATTAAAGCCATTAACTTTAATTTGACCCATAGTGTAGGCTATATCCTTATTTCTTCCCTCTTGTATATGTGACCAAAAAAAGTATGAGTTAATATTCAACTCAGCTTGTTTCACTCCTCCCCTAATACTAGAAAATAAATCAAAGGAAATGCCAAATTAGCATCAGGTAGATATAGTCATCCCCTGGAGGGGGAAATGGCAACTCACTCCAGTATTCTTGCCAGGATAATCCCATGGGCAGAGGAGCCTGGCGGGCTACAGTCTACAGGGTTGCAAAGAGTCAGACATGATCGAGAGCAGCTGAGCTGAGCTGAGATATAACCATTTTTCTGTATAGTTCTATCATATTAGAGTGGAAAGAAATAATCAGAGCTCATTGAAAAGTCAAACAGCAAAGACCAAAACTTGTCTTTTCCTGGTACTAACTAACAACTATTTTTGGTGAGGATCCTGGCTCTTAAAAGGAAAAAAATTGGTTTGTTAGAAAGTTATTCTAATTGTTTTAAAGTATGAAGTTTAGAAATAATTCTTCAATCTTAAACCAATAGTCATGTTATATGTAATTGTAATATTAATACTTCTGAATATTTTTAATGATAGCCAGTGGGGAACCACTTAGGATTTTTAGTAAATGTTAGACCAATATTGATGCCTTAAGAATTTGAATATTGCAGTAGCATAAAGTGGAGAAAGGAATGGAGGCAAGGATACCAATTATGAATGTAAGTGCAGAGATTCTGGTCAAGAGGATGTAGTAATTCATACAAACCCCCCCTCAGCCACACTTCACAACCACTACCACTATGATCTTGAAACATTTAGCAATAACAGATAAAATAAGAAAATATTTAAAAGATATTGTCATACTTGAGGTCAAGATAAGTATCTTAGTGGATGAGAAGCAGGAGAGGAATCAAACTCATAAATGAGAATGAAGACTGAACACTGCCCACATGATGGTCAATGGAGGGGCTTAGATGGGACTGCCCATCTCAGGAATGGAGACTTGGGTTCTGGAACTGTATATGCAGTATCTACTCAGGGAAGGAGCTCTAAGTTGCTCATATAAAACAAGACCTGGTTCTGGACAAATCTCCAGGTGACAACTACAGAATCACTAAATAAGAAAGGATGCTAAGTGCCCATTAACAGGTGAATGGATAAAGCAGATGTGGTACATATATACAGTGGAATACTACTCGGTCATTAAAAAGAATGAAATTCTGCAATTTGCAACAGTATGGATGAACTTGGAGGGTATTGTGCTACGTGAAATGTCAGAGACAGACATACACTTCATGATCTCTAAAAAATATACTCATAGGTAGAATCAAAAGAATACAACAAACTAGTGGATATTAAAAAAAAAAAAGAGCAGACTCACAAATATAGAGAATAAGCTAGTGGTTACCAGTGGGGAGTGGGAAGGCAGAGAGGGGAAAGACAGGGTATGGGACTAAAAGATATAAACTCTTATGTGTAAAATAAGCTATAAGCATATATTATATAATACTGGGAATATAGCCAATATTTTATAATAACTATAAATGAAGTATAATCTTTAAAACTTGTGAATCATGATACTGTACTCCTGTAATTTATATAATATTGTATATCAACTCTACCTCGATTTAAAAAATTAAAAATTAAAAACAGTTTAAAAGATACCTCAAAGTTATTACAGCTGCATGCAATGAGTAGTTACTGATTGGATCTTTTTTTTTTAACAAACCAATTGTAAGACATTTTTATGGAGATAATTGGGGGAAATTTAAATGTTTTATGGCTATTAGGTAGTATTAGAAAATTATTGATTTTCTTAGGTGTGTTGATGGCTTTGTATCTATGTAAAGTAGATGTCATTTTAAAAAAGATTCACATACAAATGTCAAATCTGTCATTTACTTTAAAATATTTTCACCAAAAAAGAGTTTTGCCAAAAAAGTAAGTGTAAAAAAAGGTTAACAGTGTTTAAATCTAGGTAATGGCCATGTGGATTTTTATTTTACCATTCTCTTTACAGTTCTGCTTGAAAATCTTCATAATAAAAATTAAAGATAAATAAGAAAGAGTGAGTTCAGGAAGAGAATAAACACAAACAAAATCCAAAATTTTTCACTCAAAATGAGTTTGCAAATGATAATTTCAAAACACATAAGGAGAATTCACCCCATGAAAAGGTCAACAAACTCAAAATAATTCACTTTTATCTTGGAAAATGTAAATGATAAAGCAATTTAAAAGAACATTTGTTAAGATCCTAAGAAAGATTTTATTTTAAAACAGCTTTATAAAATAAAAACAAGTAGTTATGACTCAGTACAAGGACATTTTTAAAAGATTTAGAACTCCAGAAAATGAATATAATTGTTGCAATTTTATTAAAAAAAAGAAAAGCCTCAACAGATGGGTAAATTTTAACTGGTCATCATCAAAAAAAAAAAAAAAAAAAAAAGTTGGTGCATTTGAAGATAAAACCATGGTTATAATTGAAGTTAGAGGTAACAAATGCCTGAGGTAAGATGATGGCAACAGAAATGTGAAAATCACAAAAAATATAAGAACTGAAATTATTAGGCTTTGTTGCCATTGGGTAGTATTCATTGAGATTTAACTCTGGCTAACCACTGAAATAGCCTCGGTTCTGATGATGACCATTTGAAACTTCCCTATTTGTGGAGTTTTGCTAATGCCACTGGAATGCAGAAGAGGGATGAAAGGTGAGAATTGGGCCCCCAGTCCTGTTCACCACTCATCTACAAAAATAAAATGAGCTTACAAAGAAAATTTTTTATCTGTCATGTCAATAATAATAAGACAACTTTATTTAAGGATCAAGTAAATTAGAACTCTCCTGATTATCTGATTATTTTCTGCTTACATCTGATTCAATAAATCTAAAAACTATTTATCATAAAATATTTATTATATTTATACATTTATTATACATTACATATATTACTATATTATTCCCTCATAAAAATTTTAAAATATCCTCAGTTGTGTCAATAAAATGATTAAAAAATGATGAGTGTTGAGACTGAAAGAATTCTTTTAAAAACCAGCAGAAGTACAGTTTAGTTGAAAGGTGAAGATTTTAAGTAAGGATATGATAGACAAAGTAAAGTATTTATATTAAAACAAAAATTATAAATAAATTTGAGTACCTTTGGAAAAATAACACAACACATGGTCTTAAAAAGATAGGTTTTCCAGCTCTACCACTAAAAAAATTACCCAAGAGGAAACAGCACTTTTGCCTGCCACCAACTCTAAAGCTCTTTCACACACAAAGTCCTCAGACTTCAGTTTTCTAATACTGTTCTTTCTGCAAAGAGCCAGAGCTCCTGTGTTCTGAGGCAGGAGAAAATCAGGGCAGGCTAGGTTGTTCCCAAGAACATCAGACACTGTGCTGAAAGGACAGAGATAGCCTTAAAAGCCTCCCTGACTGGTGCCAGCCCTGCAGGCCATCCACTGGCTGGACTGTCTGAGTTGAGGGCAGAGGGAGAAACCAGGAGACTCAGAGAGCTCTCAGATTCTTATGGAGACTTTTCTAGTGGAGCTATCTGTCCAGCCCTCGGAAGAACTCATCAAGGAACCCCATGGCATGTGCACAAGAGAGCCAGCATTGAGATGGCTTAGCAGTCACAGAGAAGGGAGCAAAGCGCAGTGGAAAGGAAGGGGTCAGACATGAGATGTGCATGGGTAGGAACTGCCCTTACAACCCGCAAAGCCTTAGCACTGAAATTACAGGCGAATGGTTCTGTTCTTTTGTTCCTCCTTGCCTCTACACCAGAGTAGTGAAAATGAGGATGAGAAAGAGGTATCTCACAGAGCAAACTGTGCAACACACACACACACACACACACACACACATGCACACACACTCCTGAGCTGCTGGAGTCCCAAGGCTGGTCTGTACTGAAGGAAGACGAATGCTTTAGGAGATTAAATAGGAGATTAACATTTTTAAATAAAAGGGACTAAATTATAGTAACCAAAAGGAGACTTTGAATAATTAAAAGTGACTGAGAGGGCTGAGAACCAGAGAGGACTGTCATCAAGACAGCTCCCAGTATAGGAGGTGGAAAGATAAAACTCAGGATCGCCGTGATCAGAGCACAAAGCACTGATAGAAGTTTCTCTCTAAGTGACTTGAAATTCTCCAGTCCACTGCTTAAACAAGATGTGTAGTTTAAACTCTAAGCAAGTATAAATAAAGGAGAGATTCCCCTCTAGGCATACAAAAAAACCCCTTTGGGAAACATATAAAATATAACCCTTTAATAAATAGTCCTTTATGTTTAGCAGACTTTTGTTAATTAATTTATTTTTTTTACTGAAGGATAATCACTTTATAGAATTTTGTTGTTTTCTGTCAAACCTCAACATGAATCAGCCATAGGTATACATATATCCCCTCCCTTTTGAAACTCCCTCCCATCTCCCTCCCTACCCCACCCCTCTAGATTGATACAAAGCCCCTGTTTGAGTCTCCTGAGCCATACAGCAAATTCCCGTTGGCTATCTATTTTACATATGGTAATGTAACCAGTCTGTTGTTCCTTGTCCAGATCTAACTGTTGCTTCCTGACCTGCATACAGGTTTCTTAAGAGTAAGGTAGGGGGTCTGGTATTCCCATCTCTTTCAGAATTTTCCACAGTTTATTGTGATTCACACAGTCAAAGGCTTTGGCATAGTCAACAAAGCAGAAGTAGATGTTTTTCTGGAACTCTCTTGCTTTTTCGATGATCCAGCAGATATTGGCAATTTGATCTCTGGTTCCTCTGCCTTTTCTAAATCCAGCTTGAACATTTGGAAGTTCACAGTTCACGTATTGCAGAAGCCTGGCTTGGAGAATTTTGAGCATTACTTTAGTAGCATGTGAGATGAGTACAATTGTGTGGTAGTTTGAGCATTCCTTGGCATTGCCTTTCTTTGGGATTGGAATGAAAACTGACCTTTTCCAGTCCCGTGGTCACTGCTGAGTTTTCCAAATTTGATGGCATATTGAGTGCAACACTTTCACAGCATCATCTCTTAGGATTTGAAATAGCTCAACTGGAATTCCATCACCTCCAATAGCTTTGTTCATAGTGATGCTTCCTAAGGCCCACTTGACTTCGCATTCCAGGATGTCTGGCTGTAGGTGAGTGATCACACCATCATGATTATCTGGGTCGTGAAGATCTTTTTTGTACAGTTCTTCCTTGTATTCTTGCCACCTCTCCTTAATATCTTCCACTTCTGTTAGGTCCATACCATTTCTGTCCTTTATTGAGCCCATTTTTGCATGAAATATTCCCTTGGTATCTCTAATTTTCTTGACGAGATCTCTAGTCTTTCCCATTCTATTGTTTTCCTCTATTTCTTTGCACTGATCGCTGAGGAAGGCTTTCTTTTTTTTTTTTTTTTTTTGAGGAAGGCTTTCTTACCTCTCCTTGCTATTCTGTGGATCTCTGCATTCAAATGGGTATATCTTTCCTTTTCTCCTTTGCTTTTTGCTTCTCTTCTTTTCACAGCTATCTGCAAGCCCTCCTCAGACAACCATTTTGCTTTCTTGCACTTCTTTTTCTTGGGGATGGTCTTGATCCCTGTCTTGTGTACAATGTCATGAACCTCTATCCACAGTTCATCAGGCACTATGACCATCAGATCTAGTCCCTTAAATCTATTTCTCACTTCCACTGTATAATCATAAGGGATTAGATTCAGGTCATACATGAATGGTCTAGTGGTTTTCCCCACTTTCTTCAATTTAAGTCTGAATTTGGCAATAAGGAGTTCATGATCTGAGCCACAGTCAGCTCCCAGTCTTGTTTTTGCTGACTGTATAGAGCTTCTCCATCTTTGGCTGAAAAGAATATAATCAGTCTGATTTTGGTGTTGACCATCTGGTGATGTCCATGTGTAGAGTCTTCTCTTGTGTTGTTGGAATGAAGAAGGAATTCATAGGGCCTGGACTCCATCTCAGGCCTGTCCGTGCTGGCCGTGCTCGGCTGCCTCTCCAGCAGACTCTGAACTCTCTGCTTAGTGCCTGTGGGGATGACAATGGAAGGATAAGACCCCCTCCAGACAGGGCAATCTTGAAGATCACATCCAGGCTACTCACTGCCTGAGAGGAAGCATACCGTAATCACCCCTGTCTCCGGACAGGTCATAAACTTTTTTTTGTATCTATCAGGATGTAATCACAGGCTTATCGACTATTAACTGGTTGGAATGTAACTGCAGGCTTATTGACTATTGACTGTTTGGACACATACACATGGGGTAGGTGGTGGGTTTAGACACGTACACATGGGGTAGGTGGTGGGTTTAGACACGTACACATGGGGTAGGTGGTGGGTTTAGACACGTACACATGGGGTAGGTGGTGGGTCTGGACACGTACACATGGGGTATAAAAGATTTTCACAAATGCTGGACGGGGTCCTTGGCTAAGAGGAGACTCTGCCTTGGGCCCACCGGCGTAATAAACTGCACTCCACTATCTGCATTGTCCTTCTGAGTGAGTCTGTTTCCCGGAAAGCGTGGCTATAACAGGAAGAGGGTGTTTGCTATGACTAGTGCATTCTCTTGGCAAAACTCTATTAGCCTTTGCCCTGCATCATTCCGTACTCCAAGGCCAAATTTGCCTGTTACTGCAGGTGTTTCTCGACTTCCTACTTTTGCATTCCAGTCCCCTATAATGAAAAAGACATCTTTTTTGGGTGTTAGTTCTAAAAGGTCTTGTAGGTCTTCATAGAACCATTATCTTTCTCTTTCTGACTTAACTTCACTCTGTATAATAGGTTCCAGGTTCATCTGCCTCATTAGAACTGACTCAAAGATGTTCCTTTTATGGCTGAGTAATATTCCATTGTCTATATGTACCACAACTTCTTTATCCATTCATCTGTCAATGGACATCTAGGTTGCTTCCATGTTCTAGCTATTGTAAATAGTGCTGCAATGAACAATGGAATACATGTGTTTTTTTCAATTTTGGTTTCCTCAGCAATGGTGGTTTTATTCCTAGTTTTTTAATGAGTCTCCATACCATTTTCCATAGTGGGTGTATCAATTTACATTCCCACCAACAGTGCAAGAGCATTCTCTTTTCTCCACACCCTCTCCAGCATTTATTGTTTGTAGACTTTTTGATGAGGGCCATTCTGACCAGTGTGAGGTGATATCTCATTGTAGTTTTGATTTGCATTTCTCTAACAGTGAGCATCTTTTCATGTGTTTGTTAGCCATCTGTATGTCTTCTTTGGATAAATGTCTGTTTAGGTCTTTTTCCCACTTTTTGATTGAGTTGTTTGGTTTTCTGGTATTGTGTTGCATGAGCTGCTTGTATATTTTGGAATTAATCCTTTGTCAGTTGTTTCATTTGCTATTATTTTCTCCCATTCTGAGTGTTGTCTTTTCACCTTGCTTATAGTTTCCTTTGCTGTGCAAAAGCTTTTAAGGTCCCACTTGTTTACTTTTGTTTTTATTTCCATTACTCTAGGAGGTGGGTCACAGAGGATCTTGCTTTGATTTATATCATCAAGTGTTCTGCCTATATTTTTCTCTAAGAGTTTTATAGTTTCTGGTCTTACATTTACATCCTTTGAGTTTTGAGTTTATTTTGAGTTTATCTTTGTGTATGGTGTTAGGAAGTGTTCTAACTTCATTCTTTTACATGTAGCTGTCCAGTTTATAAATAAATGTCCCAGCACCATTTGTTGAAGCAGCTGTCTTTGCATCACTGTATATTCTTACCTCCTTTGTCAAAAAATAAGGTACCCTTAGGTGCATGGGTTTATTTCTGGGCTTTCTATTTTGTTCCATTAGTCTATATTTCTCTTTTTATGCCAGTACCATACTGTCTTGATAACTGTAGCTTTGTAGTATAATCTGAAGTCAGGAAGGTTGATTCCTCCAGCTCCATTCTTGTTTCTCAAGACTACTTTGGCTATTTGGGGTCTTTTGTGTTTCCATATGAACTGTGAAATTTTTTGTTCTCGTTCTGTGAAAAATGCCATTGGTATTTTGATAGGGATTACACTGAATCTGTAGACTGCATTTGGTAGTATAGTCGTTTTCACAATATTGATTCTTCCTACCGAGGAACATGGACTATCTGTCCATCTGTTTATGTCATCTTTGATTTCTTTCATCAGTGTCTTATAATTTTCTCTGTATAGTTCTTTTGTCTCCTTAGGTAAGTTTATTCCTAGATATTTAATTCTTTTTGTTGCAATGGTCAGTGGGATTGATTCCTTAATTTCTCTTTCTATGTTTAGCAGACATTTTTAAATGTTTTCTTTTTCTTTTTTTCAAGAAGGTAAATGTGTCTGCTTCTCTGTACTATTTGAGATAGGTTGTTCATTGTGGACATTTCAACTCCAATTTATTTTTTAAATATATACAGAGTATCTTCATCTACATTTAAGACAATACGCAGAAGTTAAAATGTGTGCATACATATTTAGCTTATAGAATCTACCCCTAAAACTACCAGCCATGTTTCCATATATGTGTCAATACATTTTCCGTCCTCCCACCCCCAACCTCAGAATTGTTAGAGCCAATAAATTATCTTAGGATAATGTCTTTGTTGTTAGACACACCCAGTTTTACCCAGTATTGTGTTGGTCCATTTTCCTTTTACAAGCAACACGTTGTAATTAATCTTTTGTCAGTTGTTTCATTTGCTATTATATGTCCAATAACCCTCCTGCACTTGTGTTCCTAAACAGTAGACTAGGAGTAATAGAACTCTAGCTTAGTTTAACATTAGCTGTAATATTACAGTTTTCATTTGTTGTTTCCTTCCAAAGAATTTTGAGACTTGATAAATCATAATTGATATAAATTAATATCATATAATTAATGCAGATTTGCTATCAAAGTTAAATGCATAATCATAATTTCTCTACTAAAAGCAGATTCACTTTGTAAGCTCTTTTGAAATATATTTTGAAATCTGCATTGAAGTCAGGGTAGATTTTTTAACTTTACAAATATTAATGCATCCTTTAATTATAGGAAATTACCAAGAATTGATGCTTTCAAACTGTGGTGCTAGAGAAGACTCTTGCGAGCTCCTTGAAGAGCAAGATCTAACCAGTCAATCCTAAAGGAAATCAACCCTGAGTATTCATTGGAAAGACTGTTGCTGAAGCTGAAGCTCCAATACTTTGGCCACCTGATGCAAAGAGTCACCTAATTGGAAAAGACCCTGATGATGGGAAAGATTAAGGGCAGGAGGAGACAGGGGTGACAGAAGATGAGACGGTTAGATAGCATCACTGACTCGAAGGACATGAGTTTGAGCAAATTCTGGGAGATAGGGAAGGACAGGGAAGCCTGGCGTGCTGCAGTCCATGGGATCACAAAGAGTTGGACACAACTGATCACCTGAACAACAACAACCAAGGATTTTATATATTGAATACATAATTAATAGATACACTTAAGATGTTCTAATTTTTTTTAAAGTTTAGTGCCTTGAGGTGAAAGGAGATAAACAATCAAGCTGTGAGTTGGTAGGGAAACAAGAAAGAATGAAGTCTCCTGATTCATGTGCCTCCCTCTACTGTAATAGAATTGCTTGCCAAGGAATGCTGGGCTGAGTCTGGTTTGATTTTAAGTCCCTCATTTACAACATGTGAGCAAAGCAGATACCTACCCCAAGTTTCATCATCAGTAGAGCAGTTTACTTCATAGCACCCCTGTAAGGATCAAAAGAGTAATTTGAGGCCAGAATTATAAGAAGCGATTTTATCATCATAAGCACTATATGTAACATCAGTTCAGTTCAGTTCAGTCACTCAATCATGTCCGACTCTTTGCAACCCCATGAATCGCAGCATGCCAGGCCTCCCTGTCCATCACAAACTCCCGGAGTTTACTCAGACTCAAGCCCATCGAGTCGGTGATGCCATCCAGCCATCTCATCCTCTGTCGTCCCCTTCTCCTCCTGCCCCCAATCCCTCCCAGCATCAGGGTCTTATCCAATGAGTCAACTCTTCACATGAGGTGGTCAAAGTATTGGAGTTTCAGCTTCAGCATCAGTCCTTCCAATGAACACTCAGGACTTATCTCCTTCAGGATGGACTGGTTGGATCTCCTTGCAGTCCAAGGGACTCTCAAGAGTCTTCTCCAACACCACAGTTCAAAAGCATCAGTTCTTCAGTGCTCAGCTTTCTTCACAGTCCAACTCTCACATCCATACATGACCACTGGAAAAATCATAGCCTTGACCAGATGGACCTTTGTTGGCAAAGTAATGTCTCTGCTTTTTAATATACTATCTATCGCCCCCTAATTTCTCAGCTACTGGACAGTCTCTCAAAACATAGAAACTTAAAACTGGAGAACAATAACCACTACTAAACTATGCATCATGTATTGTGCTAAATGCTTCAGTTCAGTTCAGTGCTCAGTCGTGTCCAGCCCTTTGCAACCCCATGGACTGCAGCACGCCAAGCTTCCCTGTCCATCAGTTACTCCCAGAGCTTGCTCAAACTCATGTCCATCGAGTTGGTGGTGCCATCCAACCATCTCATCCTGTCATCCCCTTCTCCTCCTGCCGTCAATCTTTGCCAGCATCAGGGTCTTTTCCAGTGAGTAAGTTCTTTGCATCAGGTGGCCAAAGTATTGGAGCTTCAGCTTCATCATCAGTCCTTTCAGTGAATATTCAGGAGGGTTCAATGAATGATTTCAATGATTTCAAATATTCAATGAATGATTTCCTTTAAAGTTGACTGTTTTGATCTCCTTGCACTCCAAGGGACTCTCAAGAGTCTCCTCCAACACTACAGTTCAAAATGCTTCACAATGTGCCACTTTATTGATTCCTTACAAGAACACTGCTACTATCCCCATTTTACAGTTGAGGAAACCAAGATTCAGGAAGGAAAGTGACTCATCCACAGTCACACAGCGGATAATCACACAACCCTGTGTGGCTGGGATTGCACTGTTATCTACCTGGCTCCAGAGTTGATGCTCTAAACCACCAAGGTAGACTTTATCCCCACTAACATTTATAAAATTTTACCAGCCCCACTCATTACATGCAAACTCATTATTCATTATTAGGAACAAAATACCCAGGGAATTCTAAACCTAGGAAGAATACAATCTACTCAGGGTGTAGTCAGTTCCCTTGCTGTGTGGCCACCCCCAGCAATGAGCATGGTGGACTGGAAGGATTACTACCCTACCAGTTAGACTCTAAGCTTCAGGAGGGTGGGACCTCGCCCTCTAGTTCACTGCAGAATCCCCCAACAGATGGCAGTGCTTATTTGGTAAATATTTAATGTCATTGCTAAATTCCTTGAAAACATGTGCCATTGAAAAAAATTCTTGCCTGGCTTTTCTTCACATCACTAGTAGAGGAAGTAAAATTCAGAAGATGAAACAGAACAACATTTACCAGGTTTCCTGCTGGCCCAGGTGCCTTAGAATGAAGCCATGCTTGCAGCTCCTTGGTCCCAGCAGCCTGCATTTCACATGTAAAGACACGGAGGAGAGATGAAGGGCCCGTGAAAGGGAATCCCAATGAAGAGCCTCCTCCTCTGGCAGATGAGGATCTGAACAAGAGAGGGAGGAATCAGAAAAACCATCTCCCTTCCTGGTCCTAAGCGACCAGCATGGTAATAGACCACAGGCCATGGGGTGCCTTGGGGGAAAATGTTCATTGCAGAACCCAGATGCCAAAGTGAGGGAGAAACAGAGTGCTTCCAGCGGCCGCATCTGGCTTTTTGGCAAGCTTTCCACACCATGGTACTGATTCTCTCTGCATCTGCTCCTGAATCATTTCACTAGTTACCTGTGAACCAAGTTTTACCCACTTTGACTGTGCTCTGCTTGGAACTTAGATAAATGTGCCTCCATTTTCTCTCTTTTCCAACTGCTGCAAACCTTTCCAAAGAAATCAATTTTAAAAAAACTTTCATCTGCAAGAGTAAAAAAAAAAAAAGAAAAGAAATTCTCTCCTCTGGACCACAGGCAACTAAGTACCCTGATCACGTACACCTGTAATGATTTTTGAACATGGAGAGAAAACTCTGCCTTATCCTAAAGTAAGAGCTTTCTTCCTGCAAATGAGTACAAGGTTCAAAGGGTTAATCCAGTGACTGTACAGTTAGGTAGGCCCTTAGGAAATTTAATCTATAAGGAGGCTTCCTTAAAACCCTCACCTTTAGCAGATCTTTTTTTTTTTTTTCACATCAGAAAAGTGAGATACATTTCAAGGCTTTTCCTCCACACGTTTTTATGCTACACCTTTCAGCAAAGGCTTTTACAATGATATTAAACATTAACTCTGTATGGGTTAATCCCAAGACACAGCAGCAGCCTTAAGGTTAATAGTCCTTTTAATTAAAGGATAAGTCAGTTATTGAACACAGAAGCTAATCACAAAAGGATTACCATCGAAAATGAACATAGTCTGTGCAATTAGTCTGATAATTAAGACTTAAGTACTGGACAGAGATCAAAGTGCTTGTAATATGCAATAAAGTTCCTCGAGTTGTAAGGATATTCAAAATGTTAGCTTGTGCTTTATTGCACCTTCCATTTATCGTGTACCCGTGATAGCAGCAAACACATTTCCCCGATGGATGTCGGCATGGATAACTGCAACAGCTGTTACTACATAAGCCTGGTGTTTCTCACAATATGATTACTCCGTCAACGATGGCTGTAAAAGGTGGCATCTGCATTCATCAAACAGAGTTATCAATAAATGTAAAACCATACAACAATTAGAGATCTCAAAGGAAGAACAAATCCAGCTAGAAAAAAAAAAATGTCAACCACATTCTTTAATTACTAAGATTGTTAATCAATAAAATGCCTTCATAACTTTTAATTAAAATTTTATTTGAACTGGGTGTTTGGAGAATCTGATTCTTTGTTTTCATTACATGTAACAGTTGCACTACAAAAATCCTGGTGGCATCTGTGAGCAGCCATCCCCTGGGGGACAGTTTATATCTGTAATTGCATATTGTCACCTACAGAGGGTGTTAAGAATCCTTGTTAAAAATAAAGGAAATAGTTAGGAGACATCTCACAGTAGCCATTATTATGGAGCAAATTACTAGGTAGAGCAATCCAGAAGCTGTCAAGAAAGGTTAGCAAAAAAGAGTGTGAGCAAATCAATCATTCAGCAATTCATCATGGACCAAAACTAGGTCTAAAAACCAAGGCAAACAAGGTATTGGTTTGATGAAGTCAAAGCATTGCCTTTGTTTGTAGAAATGAATAGATTAAGAGGCTACTGATAGAGGATGGAAAGATGAAATGATAAAAGGAAAATCAATTGCTTTAATCACACTGATGCTCAGGCAAGATATAATTGGGGCAGCCAGTTAAAATTCTGAAGCGTTGTGCTCAAAACATTATCTTTCCTTTATCTTTAATTTGTGTTTATAAGGGTCTATAATTTATGTATCACCAGCCCCCAGAAGTTGACTGGTGAATTCCTATACCATCATCATGGTCTCTTCAGGTCGAATGCAAGCATCACTGTTACATTTTTTTTAAAGGGTCTCTTACTGACTTCTAGAAAAAGAAATTTGATCTTGAATATTTTTCTCAACCGAGTTTCCACTAGGATTTCATTTGACTCTCAGTTCCAACCTACATAAATAAATGAGGTTGATTCTTACTTATTTCATTGCTGAAATAATTAGTAACCTCTCCTTTCACAGTTTTGAGTAGTATTGGTAGGATGTAGAATTCAGTGTTCAGAGGTTCACTCTTGGGGCTTTCCTTTCCTTAACCTTGGCTTAATTTCCTGGATATCCCTTATAAATAAGAGTGATTATGAATTATAACTAACCAGTTTACCTAGTGTCCTAGTGATGGCTGCCATCTCTCCAATTAATGACTCATAGCAGATAGAATGTACCCTCCCTATTTTCCTTCTCTTAAGAAAAGTTAAAGTTCAGTCATGGGAACATTGATCGGAAGATTGGCCATCAAAAGCTGTTACTCACTAACAGGTCCTAGCCCAACTTTGGCTCCATTCATTGAAAAACAATGATTACACTCTTGAGATTAGGGTTATATCTGCAGAAGGAGAGAAAAATAAGAATACCTCTTATTTAAATAATGCTTACCAGATACCAGACTCTGTTCCAGATAATATTATCTGTTCCAGATAATAGCTCATCTAATCCTCACCAAAAACCTTAGAAAGTAAATTACTATTACATCAAGAGGTTAGGTGGCTTGCCCATGTCACATAGCATTTTAAGTAGTGAAGCTGGTACTATGAACCCTGGATGTCTGGCTTGAGTTTGTGCCTATCACAATCTCTATCCTCTACTACTTCTAAGAAAATAGAACTTATTGGGCACCTACTTTGTGTCAAATTTGTGCTAAATGTTTTATTTCTGTTTGCATAGCTCTGCAAGATAGGTTTTACAAATAGGGAAATTGAGGCTCAAAAAGGAGAAGTGAACCTGCCCGGAGTCACATAGTAGGTAGTAATGCCAAAGTCAAGTCTAGTCCTCTCACACCCCCAAACCCTTGTTACTTCCCAGAGTCAGAGTAAGAATGACCATTGAATTTTCATTCTGCTTATATTCAGTGATGAATGATAAAGGGAAAAAATGAAAGAGGCAAGAGAAGAACAGACTAATACTTTGTTCTCTCCTAGCAGGTTGAGGAGTAAACTGGCTTCAAAACAAAGAGAGAATCAGGCAGGCAAAGTTTGGACATTTTCCAAAACAGTGTGAGTGGTTATTAAATGGGATTCCAGTATGGTAGAGTGGGTTTTCTAAGTGGGGAAGAGTGTATTCTAAGAATGAGAACTTTTGTTTCTGAGGAAGTCTGAGATCTAGGAGGGCAGAAGGCAGGTAAATGACATAAAAGTTTATGTTGAGATGCTCCCAGAAGCCTGAAGGACTGCCTTTGACTCAGACAAAAGGTTCTATTTTCATCCCCAGGGATATATATAAGGGTTGTGATGTTCATGCGGAAAATTTACCAGATTAGTAAAACAAATTAAAATAAACACCAAGAAAAAAACAGGGATTTTCAGATAAACAGTTAAGCAGTCCCGAATGAAGGTGGGTAGAGGGGACTGATGAAGTGGGAAGAATCGGGGTTTGATTCGCCTCTGGGAAACCACCATACCCTGCATAATAGGACGCTCTAATAAATGTGTCTGCACTGAACAATGGACCTCGTTCCTCTCTACTCAGCTACCACCTGTATTAGGAACTGCCAACTCCAACCTCTCCTGAAACAACAGACTCCACTGTTGTCAGTGGTATCAGTGACAGCACTTTCCCATCTTTTTTCCTTTTAGTATTTACCTTTTTCCATTTTTTTTTCAGTTCTTTTATTCTTAAAAGCTGTTGGTTTTTTTCCCCTCATATAGTCAGCAGCTCAGGATGAGCAACAATTCCCTATCTAAGTTCATCAAAATGAAAACTTCAAATATACAGTAGAATCCTTGTTTTCTTCCCCAGTGCTCTGTATGGCCCAGCATGTTACAGACAGCAGTCAAAAATGTCAATGGAAATGGTGTGCATTGATGGAAAATGCTTTGGAATACTTAGCATTTTATTCATATGTATAAACAAAGCAGGGAGATACACAGTACAAGTAATTTTAACTATGTAATCTCATCCATTGCATATAAATAGTAGTCATATTTGAGCACTAAAGACTAATTTTAAATCTTAAATGATATGTAAAACGCATTGCAGACCCCCGAGTGTTATTTAATTTCTACATTTTGAGGTGATGGAAAATGAACATGATTGAAATATGAAAGTCGTATTTTTTAAAACTTTCATTTTGCAAAGGTTAATTGACAAGCAGTTTGAGCAGAGGGAATGAGCTGCAAGTAAGTTTCCAATTACCAGAACTGGGACATAGATTTGGGAGAATGTATGAAATATATAAATCTTGAAATGCTAACAGAACTTCCATTTACTAGGTTGAGGAATGAGCAGAATAGATTTGAAGACATTATGGATCACTCTATATAGCTATAACTATCTATATAAAGATAAAATAAAATAAATATCTTGATTTTAATTTCAAGGAAAAACTCTAACATTTTTCCACAGGAATCATAAATGATTAATAAAAAGAGACTTTTTTCTATTAATGAAAACGCTTGGGTACTGTTGTATGACTGGGTGAATCTCTATATATTCATATATAGACACAGATATGTAAATGCACTACCAAATAGATTAGCAAAATGCTAGTAGTATGGCAAGCTGGGGGAGAGTCTATCTTGTTGCAATTTTTAAATTTCTCAATCCATCAGTTAAATGTAGATTCAGGGCACAGACTCATATTTCCTTGTCAAATAAATTATGTCTTACATCAAAGACCACACAGATTCCTACTTAACAAAACAGGAGAATGTCTGAATAGACCATAAATGTGAAATATGAAAGAGAGCAAAATGAGACAGCCAATAAAATAAAAGATTTGTTAGTCAGCTGAAAACTATCTACAAAATGGTCCTACTGACAATCAGAACTGGTGATTAAAGAAATATTCTTTTAAACTGATGCTAATTTTTTTCCATGAGAAATGAGCTCTTGTGATAATGCAAAAGGGTAAAATTGCTATGCATAAAAAGTTTTTAATTAGACAACAAAGATTGAGATGGTATATGTATCTATTCTGCTTAACTATCAAAATGTTACACACATAGAAGAACAAGAAATGTGTTCAATCTTTAAGAATAAACCAGGTACTAAATTATTATATAGTTATAAATCCATGGGTGAATAATATTTGTTTAATTAACTTGACATTCTTCCCTTTCAAAGTAATTTATAGCAATTAGTTCTTGTTTATAAATATGTTTTCTTTTCTAGTTTCTTCCCAAAGATGGCATTGAAAGAGCTGTCCCCATCTAGAAACTACTACCAAAGATGTTATTTGGTTTAATGATCTCGGTAAATTGTTAGCAGTCTTTAGATTGGAACTGACTTGAAATGTAATTGAGTATAACAAATTATAGGACAGAGAAATTACTTTCAACTTTTCTTTCAAATATCTTCACTATAATGTAGAATTTCTTAGATAAGTCTGACCTCCAGCGGGTTTCAGAGGATTTAGCTTAACAGTCAAATGAGATAATACAGGTAAAGTGTTTGACACAGTACTTAGCACATGGTAATAAGCACTCTTAGGAACTCTATGCAATTAAATGGACTCAATACTCCAGAGAAATAAGAGCCCTTTTGTTTTCCAGGGCTAGTAGTATTAGTTTGCTGGGGCTTCCATAACAAACTACCACAGCCTGGGTGGCTTAAATAAAAGTAATTTACTCTCTCACGGTTTTGGAGGCTCAGATGCCATAGACTACAGTGTTAGCAGGACTGGTTTCTTCTGAGGCCTCTGTCTTTGGCCTGAAGAGAGGCCTGTGTCCTCACATGGTCTTTCCTCTGTGCTCTAGCATCCCTGGTGTCTCTGTGTGTGTCCAAATTTTCTCTTATGAGGATACCATCTGGGTTGTATTAAGCTCATCCTGAAGGCCTTATTTAAATGTAATCACCACCTTAAAGGCCCTGTCTCCAAATACAGCCACATTCTGAGGCACTGGGGCTTAGGACTTCAGCATTATGAACTTGGAGAGGAAGCAGTTCAGCCCATAACAATGTGATAAGATCATAAGGTAGCCACCTCCCAATCCTAAGGGAGGATGTAGGGAACCAAAGTGCAGAGAAAAAATCGCTTCTTGGCCTTTTGGCTAAGATCAAGTGCAAAGTGCAGAGAAAGTGGGATTTAGGGCAAGTGTTGAAGAGGAGGTCTGATGTGGTGGAATTCCAGCACCCTCTCTTACACTTTTTTCCTCTCCTGGTCCTCCTCATTCTTCTCTTCTGCACCAGCATCTTTGCTTTTTTTTTTTTTTTTACACCAGCATCAGAGTGTCTTCACCCCAAGTCAGGTACTGATTTGTTAAAATAAATACTATCTGAAAGTGAGTAAAAGGCTTAGCACTCTGAAGAGGTACTCTGTATCCCTACAGAGGACCTAGTGGTACCAGAAGCTCTGGTGAATTGAGTAGGGAAGACTCCTGCCATTGTAAAGCTGCCTGCTTAGGATCTTTTCATTTCCCACCGGCTTCCTTTTTTTTTTGCAAGTGGCTCTGTGCTCCTGTGGAATGAAGGAAAACCAAGTCATGGGGAGGGGAGGAAAGGGATTGTTCCAAATAAAAATGCAGGCAGTGGAGTTGGTGGTAGGGAAGTGAAAGAGGGGAGAGGAGGGCAGGGAGTGCCCTATATTTAAAGGGCCCTAAAGAAACCTAAACAACAGATGCTTGTCTCACTGTAAGCAAAGTGTCATTTTACCTTTGCTGTTTCATCCTGTGCAATAACTGTAATTTATGAAACGGTATTAATGCACTAATCAGGAAAGGGTTCTCTTTCCTTAACAGGATGTCAGTGTTAAGAAAGACCATCGTGGCTTGAAATCATTTCACTAGACTATGGAACCAGCTACAGTATGAACTTCAAGGGAAGGGAGGAAACAGACATCTCTTCCCTCTTTCCCTTCCCTCTAAGTTACGGGAAGAAGGGGGTGTGAATCCGAGAGTGCCTGTAATTTAAGCCCTGGCGTAATTCCTAGTGCAGTTCTCTACGCTGTGTTCAATACACTGACAACCCCATTGTAGAGTAACATTTGTTTTTTCAGCCAAATTCACTGTGTCTGCATAGTTCCATTGTTCTTTGGGGCTCTTGCCTCCTTAAAATGATGGATTGCCAAGTAATAAAAATGCTTTCACCTTTATCTCCACCTATCTCACCCTTTACCTCTTCTTTTATTGCTGAGGCTCCATGTCACATGATCCATGCCCCTATCTCTCATTGGCTTCTTGGTCCCCAGCAACTCAGAGCCCTTCTGGTTTTAAAATACTGCATTATAATCATTGAGGTTTGTCGATTAGAGGAGATGTGGATTGCATTTTGTTTAGAAATAATAGCATTCTGACTGGCATAAGTCAAGAGAGTCTCCCCTGAGCAAAGGTGCCCCAGCTGGGAAAAATTAAGAGGCAAATTCAGCAATAAAATCAGAAAGCCTGTCACGAGGGTTATCATCTTCTTTGCCTAACTCTGAGATTAATCTCCAAAACAGAGTCCTAAGATTGAAAGGGGTCATTTATTCTTTAAAAATACCTAGAAAATGAGTGCTTTTGACAAATAACATTTTTAGCAAAAAAGGAGGAGATATGTAGTTTCTCTTATCTCTCTGCATACCATCTATTATCGTGGCACTTTCTGTGATCCACATTTCCCTCCATCTACAAATCAGAACCTCAAAACAGGCAGCACTTGGAGGAAAAGCACTTGAAGAAAGAGGCACTCAAAGAATAACAAGTAATGTTTGTCTTCTCTGCATAATTACAAAGTAGTGTGTATGTTCTTCATGACAGAACCAGGGAGATATTACACACAAAATTCCCTGAAGAACTTCACAGCTCAGGGTCAAGTTTAATTAATGAAATGTGACCTGTACAAATTCCATTTTCAAAGGGTGCCCAGGAAATTTAGGACAGTTAAACAGGAAATCTGAGTCCATGATTTTGTAATTTTCCCTTGCATTTTATAACAGTTACAACTCATGCGTCATTTATATTTAAGGTTAGTTAACATCAACTGTTCTTTTGACTTTGGGGCTAAATTATAACTCAATAGAGTCACTAGCAGACATTGTGAGACATAGTATAATTAACACCAGTATCCTTCTTGAACCGTAAAGATCTAAGTAGAGTCCACTTGGACCTGCCCCACTCCTCAACCCCCCTCCAAAATAGTCATGAGTCCCTACAAGGTGGTATAGCAGAAAAAGCCCTAGGACAAACCTAAGAGAGCAGGATTCTAGAGCCTGACTGCTCTTTGGATAGTGTTACCTTCTGAGCGTGGGTGTAGGGACACCCTGGATTGGCTCAGCAGTGCCCTGGTGGGGACTTCAGAGACCCTTAAGTGAAATCATTGATAAGGACGCATGAATTAAGTCCATTGCCTCCCCACCTCCTCTTCTTCCTCCCCCTACATATCTGCCTCTTTAAATTTAAATCGAATGTGATTAAACTGTCATCCCTCCATGCTTACAATTAAACATACTCCTTTTTTTAGCTGTGATTTTTACAGTAAATAAATAAATGCTAATTTGGTTACCTTATTTATCAGACTATTGAAGTCTATCCTTGCAAAGTCTTATAATGTAAACTGTTGCAAAGTCAATAGTTTATGAATATTTTGGCAGCAATATTTAGTAATACAATATGCAAGTTTTTATTTCCTACACCAATGAGAGGCTTCCCTCATGGCTCAGATGGTAAAGAATCTGCCTGCAATGTAGGAGCAATCCCTGGGTCAGGAAGATCCCCTGGAGAAAGAAATGGCAACCCACCCCAGTATTCTTGCCTGGAGAATCTCCATGGACAGAGGAGCCTGATGGGTTATACAGTTCATGGGGTCACAAAGAGTTAGACATGACTGAGCGACTAACATTTCCAATTTCATACCAATGGGAAGTGTTTACAATTTTATTTCAGTAAAAAGTAATTTCAGTAAAAAAACAATTTTATTTCAGTAAAAATCAGGATATTAATCTCCCTGTAGAAAGCTGCAGCATGCAAATAAAACAAAATAAACAAGTTACAGAAATTTCTCTAGAAATGTGCTGCTTAATTTACTTTAACAAAAACAAGATTTGAACTTTTTCCCTTTACAAATATTTTACTAAGAAACAATAAATGTGAGGCTTTTATTTCCAACACTTTAGCTAAAGAGTTTCTAGCATTACTTACGAAGAAGACCCACAAGTGTCCCTTCTCTATGAAATGAGTTTCATCTTTGAATAGCTTGTCTTTATTTTTCAGTGGAACAAAAGGAAATGATGGCATCCTTCATTTTGCAAAGCCCAAATCAATTCTCAGTTTATAATAACCCACCTCAAAAACAGACTAAAACTTTTATCCCACCGTAAAAGGAACAGTCAACTGTCTAATATTACGCTGTCACTGCAATTGTGTTTAAGTGAATTAAGCTACTATTCCTATGACTTTATTTTGAAAGCTTCAGTAAACATGTATTTTTCACCTTGAAGTGAATTACATTCGAAGGAACCAGTCATTTTCTTTTTTCTTTTTATAATATTTATTTAGCAATAGTTATTTACAATATTGTGTTAGTTTCAATTGTATAACAAAGTGATTCAGTTATATAATCATATTTTTACAGGTTATTTATCTTGTATCTTGTAATAACAAGATATTGAATATAGTTCCATGTGCTCCCATGTGCTCAGTAATGTCTGACTCTTTGCGAACCCATGGACTGTAGTCCACCGGGCTTGAAGGAACCAGTCATTTTCAAGTCCGGAGTTTAGGGGCTGAGATGGCTGAAGGAGGTGTGGCTCCTTTCTCGTGTTCCGCCAGCACAGAACTCGGCCCTCTGTCAAAACACAGTGAGCTTAGGCCCAGCCATCTGTAGGGAAGCTCCTGGACAAGAGGAATACCTTATTTCTTTTGTTATCCTGATATCTAACTTATCTTTTCAAATGTGATCAATAAATTGTAGGGAGTAAATAACTCTTGGCTCGATCCCTTCTAGTCAGGGATGATAAAAAAAGACACTAACAGAAGAACAATGATGTGTTAGGTCACACAATTGATCTGAATTGAGATGGGACAAAAACTCAGATCTTTTGATTTTTTATATAATCTTATTTATTTATATTTTATTCTTTTGGGCTGTACTGGGTCTTTGTTGCTGGGTGGGCTTTTCTACAGTTGCAGCTAGCAGGGACTTCTCTCTAGTTGTGTTCCGCAGGCTTCTAGTGGTGGTGGCCCCTCTTGTTGCAGCTTCCAAGCTCCAGAGCACAGGCTCAGCAGTTGTGGCCCACAGGCCAGTTGTGGCTCCCGCAGCATGTGGGATCTTCCCATATCACGGTTCAAACCTGTGTCTCCTGCATTGTCAGGTGGATTCTTTACCACTGAGCCACTATGGAAGCCTAGATGTTTTTGATTCTCATGCTGTGGAAATCTTAACAAGTCGAACACAGGTACCAAAGTACAGAAAATGGATTAAATGTAATTTGCAGCTTGTGATGACTGACTTTTTATGAAGATGTTGCCCTAAATCTTACAAAAGTAATGAAATTATTACCCTTAAATTATCACAATGAATTACATATATTATATACTAATGTATAATATATATAATGAATTATTATCCTTGTCCTGGAGATGTCTAACATTAAGGTCCAGTGATTCAGAACACAGTAGACTGGTCAGATACCAGCTATTTGGCGTTACTAAATTCCTTATTCTAATCCTCAGATCCTCCTTTGTAATGGGGACAGAATAGTAGCTATCTCTTAGGAGTTCTAAGGACCAGACAGAATAACATGTAGAGTACAAAGCTCAGGGCCTGCTGAGTGGTTATCACATGGCAATAATTTACACTGCTTTGTAGGGGTTTGTTAAGCTATCATGCGAATGAATGAGAAAAACAGATTCCACTAAAATATATTTAAATTATGTAAATATGTGAGTGTATCCCTTTAAATGTATCATTTAATATGCACATGCATTTATATTTTTAAGTACTTACATATATACAGTATATATATACACAGAGAAAAAAATTCTGGAAAATGTATAAAATATTAAAGTTATTGTGTCTGGGCATTGGAATTTTTTTTACCTGTATTTGCATACACTTTCTACAATAAGCATGAATAATAATTGTGTAAAATAGATTTAATATATTTTTAAACAGAAATATTGGTTTTAGTCTGGTTTGAAATCTCATTTATAGAGAGTAAATTCTAAAATCACTTTCCAATGCAAGCAGTTGATAATGCCAAAGTTACTGGAATTTTCCCAAAAAATACTTCTGGGTTTTTAAATTCATACTTAATTTTTACAATTATCTTATTAAGCATATACCATGTACCAGATCCTGTCTCAGTGCTTTATAAATATCAACTCAAAAAAAAATCAATTCAATTAAGAAAGAGTAGTAACACCTTATCTGAGGAGAGAAATAGACAAGTGTGGAGGTAAAAAAAATACAGGAAATACAATTTTTTAAAAGGTAGTCTAACTTCTGTCTTTAAGACCAACATAATGAAAAATACAGGAAAAAACACAACATTCCTATAATTTGCTTTACTCATATATACACAATAGCCACCAAAATGATCTAGCTTAAGTTTATTCTACTAAGAAATTAATAATTATTTTATAAATAATTTGGACACGGTTTTATAAGACATAATTTTAAAAGGAAATCATCAAAACCTGTCTGTGAATCATATAACAATCCCCTAAGGTATATTATTTTCTCTCTAACCAAGTCTACCAATTGCTGTTCTCCAAGAGCAATTCAAGTACAAAAATACAAATGTGATAATAAGATGGGGAACTAGTTCTCATTATCTACCCATCATCCTCTTCTCTGCGCACACAAGGTCCCCAAGAAGCCAGCAGGCAGGCCTCATAGCTGTGGAGGTCACAGAAGGGGCACAGCAGTGGGTAAGACTCAGAGCTGGTAGTCAATATGATATACCTCTAGAATCAGTATAATCACCCTGAATAACGCAGGAACATCAAGGTAATATATGATGGGCTATCATTTTTCCTTGCTGTTCCTTATGTAACTGTGATGACCATAACTCAACAACAAATTTGTCACAGAATCGTCAAAGGGGCAGGGGGCGGGGTGGGAATCAGCTTGCATACGTCTGCTCTGGGAACGTAGGATTTTTTTTTCTAATATAAATCCAAATATATTCATAACCATATTTGTATCCCATGTTGAAATGGCTACTCTTAAATAGCAGTGCTTCAAAGACACCAAACTTGCCACCTCAGACTCCTAAAGGTATGTCGATAGAAAGGAGGCTGAAGCCTCTTAGAAATAGAATCATTATCCATCTTTCTGAGCTGGGTGCCTCCGAAAAGATACTACCAAAGTCAGTGGCGGAAGACCACCAACCTGAAGAGAGTAACTGTTTCCCAACCTGCCCTAATGTTCATTGAGGTGCCTCTGTTCATAGCTATAAACTTTAAGCATTTTGATTAATGAAACATTAGAGCTAGCCTTAGTTTTCCCAATGTTCCCTTTCTGAATTAACCTAAGCCGACTGTGAGCAGCTCTGAGTGTGTGTGTGTTTGTGTGTGTTTGTAGAAGCTAATGGTTGCACTGGTGGTGATAATTTTCACATTGAGAAAGAAGAGAGCAGAGAATAATTAAACCAGCTCTTTCTGGAGGTAAAACAAAGGAGCTTTTCCAATTCCATAGAAGAAAAGCAGTAATTCTTAGAAAGTCTTACTTAAATTTCTTTTAAAATCTGTAGCACACCAGACAATATACCATAGTTCAAAGACCCCTGAGTCTGCAGAGGGGTAGGGTTCTGAAAATAGAATAATAGCAAAATAGAAAATAGGAGCTGAGTGTTTAAAATTCATCATACCAAACCCCCAACCTTTCACCCCATTACTGAGAAGGAAACAGAGACTCAGAAAACTATCCCAAGTCTGACAGTGAGTTTCAGGCATAGCCAGGATTAGAGACCTACTCGATTTCCATTGTAGCCCGTGCTCTTCCAGGACCCAGCCTGCAGACTCTCGGCCCAGTGTTCCTTCTGCTACAAAGGGCTGTGTCACAGTAGGGAATGGGAAGCAGCTGAAGGTTTTCGAGCAAAGGCATGACATGATTGTTTCTGTCTGGAGAAGATTGATCTGCCAGTCCCTTGTGTAAACTGGGTTAAAAGATCAGTATCAGCACAACCTAGCATTAATGCAAGTCCATGAGACCTGGAACTAAGGAAGTAGAATGGAAGGGGCAAGATACAAGATATACTCCAAGCCTGCTTGTCTACTGCTAGAGAGCAGGGGCACCTATATCCCCAGTTCCTAATATATGGTGCATGAAAGGGACACCACAGCTATTGTTAAATCAAGAGATAAATTAAAGAAGTAGAAGCATTCAAAAATTATGTCAAGTTTGCAGGCTACATGGCAGAGAGAATGTTGCAGAAATTGAAAGAGAACTTGGTGGTTGAGCAGCAGGGAGAAGACAATTTGAGGATCATCCAGGGTGGACCTGGAAAGGGCTCTCTGGAACCACTGGCACAGAAGTGATCGATAAAGCCCTAAAATTGATGAGAAGGCTATTGAATTACAGAAATGGGAAAAGGGCTGGAGACATTTTATGGAGTTAATCTGTATACCTATAGTGTACACCCAGATCTGGT
Source organism: Dama dama (assembly GCF_033118175.1). Taxonomy (NCBI): domain Eukaryota; kingdom Metazoa; phylum Chordata; class Mammalia; order Artiodactyla; family Cervidae; genus Dama; species Dama dama. The sequence continues at coordinate 24,757,563 of NC_083713.1, forward strand.
TTTTAGACTTACAGTTCTCCACAGATGGCTGACTGATAGAATTATTCAGTTGGCATGGTCTCAAAAACAAGAACAAAAACTTCAGACCCAAGATCAGTGTCAGTGTGAGATTTTCAAATAAGAAGACCCAAATGCATGCTTGCAATAGCAGTGAGAAAATTTCAACTTGAATTTTGAAGATTTCCAGAATTTAACAAGCAGAAAAACTTTAAATATATATATATATATATATATATATATATATATATATACAGTTTGCATTTTACTGTATATAAATTTTGAGCCTCATGGGTAAGAAATATTTTAGTTTTGAAATATTTGAAAACACCAAGTTGTGGGTGGGGAAGGGATCATAGTCTTTTCAGTAATTGAGCCAGATGGCAAACAAGCCCTGACATCCCCCTACCCATCCCCCACACCTCCAGAAGTTGGCAGCATGTATAAGCATCCTTTCTGAGGAACCCTTAGAGGCAGTCACCTAAACATCTGCTACTGACCACAACAACCTCCTCAGTGTAGTTTTTCTGCTCCTTCCATCCACCTGGACCATCAAATATGGGCCAGACCTTTGAAATGGGCCTTTCATATTCTGTGGTTACTCCTCCTTATGGTCAGAGACTCCTAGAACCATGAAAATCAAAATTCATTGACTGTTAGATCTGAGCATGACCTTGGAGGTGAACTAGTTAAATCTCCTTGAGGGAACTGGGAACCAAGTCTGACCTTCCCTCCTAAGATACAAGAGCTAGCTTTTTTGCCAAAGCTGGCCTTCAGGATCTGAAAGTGGGCCTGAGTGTGGCTTGGTACTGTGGATCCTGCTATAGAGCGTGCAAGAGAATCACGTCCTTGTGGTTGTAAGGCACAAGTATAGACAGGTTTCAAATAGAAAGTGGGACCTGGAGAAGTGAGAGAAAGTGACTAGACAACCTCTGGAGTATGGAGAGGAGGGGGTGGTGCTTACAGACCCTTGAGGGTGAGGGCTCTCTCCACAGTCATCCAGTTCTGCCGTGAGTTAAGGGTGTCCACTTCCCCTGAAGAGAGAGTTCTTCAACACTCCTAGGATCCTAGAGTTAACTCCCACCATTGGTAAATATAAGGGTTTTGCAATAAAAGGGAAAAATACAAAAAGATTACAAGTATCAGCTAAACATGATGGAACGATGTGCTTATTATAAAGAATAGTAATATTAATTTGCCAAAAAAGAAAACCTGAATCCATCCACTTGGGCTGGACATGTGTAAAAGTATCTAGCTAGCTTTCCTTTATATTTTTCTGTTTGCTCACTAACCTCTTTATTCACCTGAATTTAAAATGTATGTATTCATTTGTTCACTGTTTACTCAGCAAGTAGGCATTATTTGCCTAATATGTGTTAGACTCTGGATATACAATAGTTCAAAAAGTTGCATGGAGTTTTCAGAGAATAATTTTAGTCTACTGCTAATATGAATTCAGTTTATTTTAGCATTTTTTTCTTTCTTTTCCTAAAACAATCTTGGATAGGAGAAGAGTAATTTTCCTTAAGCTAAAGCATCTCTTTTTTGAGAAGAGAAAATATAAAGTGTCTCCATCACTGTATCACTGGCATTTCATGTACATTCATCCTCAAAGTAAGCAGGAATTTGTAATCTGTTCTTTGCGTGCTCAGTCACTCAGTTGTGTCCGACTCTTTGTGACCCTATTGGACTGTAATGCACCAGGCTCCTCTGTCCACAGATTTTTCCAGGCAAGAATACTGGAGTGGGTTGCCATTTCCTGCTCCAAATCTATCCCTGGGGAATCATCAAAAATAATTTGAAGATCACCCTAGCTTATCTTCACTTCTGACAGGAGTTTGTTTGTAATATCTTTATTTTCCACATTTATTTTGCCTTGGATTTTTACATTACTGTCCTGACACTCAACGTCTTCCCGGCCACCATCCATTCCACCTTCTTTCAACACTTTACTGACCTGTGGACAGAGATGTTACCTTGACTTATTCTCAACGTGATCTTCAATATATGGTCCACAGGCAGGATTTTCTGCTAAAAGCATTTTCTCCGAACTGCCGAGAAGAAAGCTAACTCTAGTTTCCTGTGGGCCAAGTCCCCTGTGAATTCCTACAGGGAGAAAAAGGTTAATTGTTAACAGGTCTGTGCATGTGTCACTTACAACTCGCCACTGGATCCCTTCAGTCTCACACCCTTTCAGCAGTAGCGTTTAGCGCAATGAGACCAGACGGAGTTGTTCGTTTTATTTTTATTTTTTTTATTGCTTTCTTCAATAAGATACAGGGTGAGTTTAAAGAAAGCTATCTTTAAGATTTATCTCTGTGCTCTGGCGTAAGAGTTCAATAATTCCTTTAATCCATGTTGTCATCTCCCTTGGCCTTTTCCTTTCCTTTAGTCTTTTAACATCTCACCTTATTTTAATAGCAATCATCGGAATCCATACACTAATTCAACCTAACAAGAACATTAGTAGTCTGAACCTAGTCTAAGAAAGGCACTGAACCTGGCTTCCACATTCGCGTTCATAATGATACCATATTTCACCGGCAAATGATCTGTTTTCAATAACTACAATTTAGCTGTAATTTATCTTTAAAAGATCTCTGACAATAAATCAAAAGAGTTAATTGGGTTAATTTTCCTTAAGAGAGAATGAGTCTTATAGCATCCCTTAACACTGGTTGAAACGTAGACATAACCTTGCAAATGTATCATAGATATTATTTTAATCTAGTGAACAGGATTAGTAGAATTAAAGCCAGGCTTTAAATGGAATTCATGTATTCTAAATTTCTTCTAGAATCTTTAAAGCTATATGTCTATTTAGTCATCAGTCTGTCTCTTTACCTCTATATACCTGTGGATAAATTTTTAAACACACTTAGTTCTTAGTGAGAATTGTCACTGATTTTCTGTTTCAAGAGGCACTAAAAACAGGCTGCATTTCCAGGATGTTTTGGGTTAGGGCAACAGCATAGCATTTCTTAAAATTTCACAAAATCTTCTCTTCTATCATATCTCTAGAGAAACAGCAAAAGAGATGTGAACATTTCAATACTTGAATCTTCACCACCCTGGAAGTAAATCAACAGAATTGTTTGTATTCATTTCACAGGCTCATCCAAAGACTAGGACCTCCATATATCACGTGGTTCATCCTATATCGGAAATCATAACCATTTTTAGAATCATATACTTAGTATAATTTTGCAACTTAAAGGCTTCTTTAGAAATCTGTTCATCCATTTTTTCAGAAAATTAGTCTTCCAAAAAGTATTCACATGCTTCAGCATGTTAATAAGTATTTGGGGAAGCAGTGTCTGGGTGGAAATAGTTGGAAATGTCTCCTCTGGAGGCTCACAGTGGCCATTAGCATGTTAAAGGCTCAGCAGACCTGTAGTGAAAAAAAGCAAAAAACTATACTGATTGGGGAGGGTAGGAAATTTTATATTTTATTCTCTAAATATACTTTTACTTTTTCTTATTTCATACAAAAACAGATGATGTGCTCAGAAAGAAAGGAAGAAATAGATCTCAGAGAAACTGGAGAAAAAGAAGAGAGGTATGAAAAGATTTAATCAGTCCCAGTAAGGAATGGAACTTTAAGGATTAAGAGACATGTCTGAAAAACATTTTTGTAAAGTTTTGTAATGGGAGGTAATGCATAGCTCTTCCTCAAGGATCACATTATTTGTCAGAGCAAGAGAAGGGAGAAAGGAAAGAGGGTAGGAGAAAAGGAAGAAGGGAGAGAAGGAAGGAGAGAGGAATAGAGAAACCTTGTGTTTCCAAAACCTATTTGACTGTGTGTGTGCGTGCTAAGTCACCTCAGTCATGTCCGACTCTTTGTGACCCTATAGACTGTAGCCTGCTAGGTTCCTCTGTCCATGGGATTATCCAGGCAAGAATACTGGAGTGGTTTGCCATGTCCTCCTCCAGGGGATTTTTTCTGACCCAGGGATCAAACCCGTATGTCTTATGTCTCCTGCATAGGCAGGTGGGGAACTCTATTCAAAATGTGTTGAAGGGACTTTTCTGGCAGTCCGATGGTTAAGATTCAGCACTTCCCCTAGAAGGGGCATGGGTTCAATCCCTGGTTGGGGAAGTTCTGCATGCCGTGGGGTACAACCAAAAAAAAGAAAAAAGTATGAAAACTAGTAGAGTGCTGGTAGATGTTTAACAACCAGCTCTTGGGAAAGGATGAGGCCCTGATTTGCGGCACTTATCAACTTTATGGTATAAATAGTCCCACCAAGACCAATGTCAAACACAAGGTGCACTGCCTCATAAACTTCTGACTCTAGCACACCCCTGACAGTGAGCCTCAAAACAGGGTTTTGGAAACACTGAGCTGGCATATCTTACCCTTCTTCCAATCTCTCTCCTGTACGTAAGCATTTTCAAGATGAACAAACTAGGCCTGGAGAGGTTATTTGATTGACAAAATTATACAGCTACTCATCTTTAGTGGCATCTAAACTCTAATTTCTAAATTTGATGATAATTTCGTACTATCAAACAGAGAAATCTGGGGCTTCCCAGGTGGCCCAGAGGTGAAGAATCTGCCTGCCAATGCAGGAGATTCAAGAGACCCTGGTTTGATCCCTGGGTTGGGAAGATCCCCTGGAGTAGAAAATGTCAACCCATTCCAGTACTGTTGCCTAGAGAGTCCCATGGACAGAGGAGCCTGGCGGGCTACACAGTCCATGGGGTCACAAAGAGTGGTCACAGTTGGATATGGCTGAGTGAGTAAGCACAACACAACATAAAAATCTAGTTATGTGAAAGGAAGTAGAGTATTGTAGAGCCCAGTGATAGGGAAGATCCTTCCCTCAGAAATACGAATAATATCTCTAGCTCCCTGTGTGCACATGGCATAATTTGGATTATATGTGTGTGTTACCAGTACCTTCTAAAATTAATAATAAATGTGGGTTTATTCATAAATATTTTTAAATCCTTAGTCAAAAGTGGCTGTGTGACAATTTAAAATATTATTCTGAAGTCATTCAAGTCTTATTGATATTGTGAAATCTCTCAGATCTCTGTCTTGAACTGAGGTCAGAGGAAGGACATTAGTTTAGAAAGAAAGGAAAGTTAACTGTAACTTATTTCAGTGTTTTTGTTTTAACTTTCCCTCTCAAACCATAATTCACCTTATATTTTTTCACTTGCCTCATACTTCCAAAAGACAAAGATTTGTTGAGATACATGCTTTTAAAATATAGAATTGTTTTGATACTTATTTACATACATATATATAAATTTGATTTTGTCTGTGAAAGATGATGCTTCCTTGGGTTCAAAGATGAGAACATAAATTTGCTTGTACTGAGAGTCATTATCCTTTGTGACCGAGATGTCTCTGTGAGCCCTTCTGTAAAAGGATTTGTTCTATAAATCCCAGGTTCTTCCCTGACTGGCTTCCACTGATCTTGGTCAAGTCCCTTAATCTCTTATAACTTTGATTTCCCTATTCATGAAAATAGTGTGATAATAGTAACCTATACTTTATGAGGTAGTTGGTCTCAACTGCACAGATTTTAAGAACTAGTCATTAAGTTCATGAACTTTACTCTAACTTTTGGCCATTTTATAATATTCTGATTCTTTTTGCCCAAAGCTTAGTGAGTGAGAGAAAAAAAAAAAAGAAAGAAACTAGAGCTAAAATTTGTTTTATTTAAACTATCTGCAGATTGAAATCAGCCTATGGCTGAACCTCATTTAACACCTCTAGGAAAGGTATATTTAATATTTTTCTATGTTCCCTTCCCCATAGTGGTGCATTTCTGATTTTTCAGATTCTAATGAAATTTCAAAAACTTTCAAAGGTTTTTAACTTGAAATTTTCATTTATCTCCAAGTTTCTCCATTTGCACAGTGACTGGTCCTTTGACCATGCATATGTATGATTCAGGAAGATAATTTCCTGAGAGTTACCTAAGCTTTGCTGGAAAATTCTGAACAAAATAGGTCACTGAAGGTACAATGAGCCTTCCTAGGATTAATATTCTGTGATCATAGTCATTGCTCCATCCAAGTGTACTCAAGTAAGTTTATCAAGCAGCCTGTGAGTGCAGATATTTTAGAAAAGAGATTTTTGGTGAAAATACTATAAATGATGTTACATTAAGAAGAAGAAAAATTGTAATTAGTATTTAAATAGGACTTTACAGTTTACCCAGTATTTTCCTATGTTGTCTCATTAAATCTTCACAACAACTCCATAAGGTATATATCATCCTGATTTTATGGATAAAGAAGTTGAGGTTTTAAGAAGTTGCCTTCTTCAGATCAGTGGAAGCCTGTGAAGAAAGTTTGGGACTCAAATGCCAGGAGGATTAAATGGGGTTAAATACAAAAAGCAGTTAGTACATTGGAAGCACTCAATTAATCTAGCTTTAAAAAAACAAATTTGTGTGGTTGAAGAGTTGACTCATTGGAAAAGACCCTGATGCTGGGAGGGATCGGGGGCAAGAGGAGAAGGGGACGACAGAGGATGAGATGGCTGGATGGCATCACTGACTCGATGCATATGAGTTTGGGTGAACTCCAGGAGTTGGTGATGGACAGGGAGGCCTGGCGTGCTGTGATTCATGGGGTCTCAAACAGTCGGACACGACTGAGCGACTGAACTGAACTAAACTGAACTGACTGATGATCCCTTTTGTTGACAAAAGGAGCTAATCAGACTTAAAACTCTGCTCATTCAGTGGAAGTAACAAATTAAATATATATGAAAATTCCATAGTCACTGCCATTTCTGGCACCAAAAACATTATCAAACAGTGTTAGAGTATCAGAAAGTATAGAGATTCCATAGAATTAAAAATATGTATAAATATGTACAAAATTCATGATATTTGAATTTAAACATTTAACCCCTAAGACTCCAGTCCAAAAATTCTATGACTGTGATAATTTTACATTAGATATTTGATATAACGAGTTTACCAAAGACTCAGTTCTCTCACTTTTTCTTCCTTTTAATCTCAACATAAACTTAGTCTAAAATTAAAATTTCTACATGCAACTCAAGGCACACACAGAATGTCCACATTAAGGCCCATCACTTGGGGCTTAACCATTCACTCCTGTCTGCAGAAATCTAAAGGCCACCCCAGGCCACCAACTTAATTATAACCAGGATGCGCTCCAGAGGTGAAAAGCCTCCTAGAACTGTTTTTCAATCATCGTCTCTTCAACTGAGCTGGACCAGTGACACTAACACCAGCAATTAAAAGCCTCCAGTTTAGAAATACATTCAGTTTCCCAAGTTCCCACATGGCAAAGGTTAAGTGAATTATGTGGAGATAATTCGCCAAAGTCCCAAGAGAGGGTCCTGTTGACTTCAGATTTGCTGGCTGTTTCAGTATCATTTTTTCCTTCCCAACTGATATGCTTCTTGCAGTGGTGCTGCCAATGTAAGAGCAGAAAAGTAAGAAAAGTCACAGATGGGGAAAAATAAAAGCCCTACAATGTTTTCTAGGGAGAAGCCATGTGATTAGCACATTGTGTTTCTGTTAACACTGAAGGCTTTTACCTCTAGCTATTTTCAAGAATAATCGTGAGTAAATTTACACTCACCTCTATTAAAAATATTTAAGATCTTTACGGTGTTGCTTTGCTATTTAAATTGGAGCAAGTCGCCGGGCATCTTACTGTGTGAGACTGTAATGGGACCTGCAACTCTCCTTCAGGCTGAATTAGAACCACCCATTACACCTCGAGTTGTGTGGTAACACCTCCACGGTGTTTCCAATTAACTTTGTAAGTTTTTAATCAGTGACAAATGCATCTTTGTAAATTCAATTTACCTTTTATTGCAGCACTATAAACCGTCTTGCAGCATTCCGGTACTTTGTGAACATTTTACTTGCTACTGACATAAGACAGCTGTTGGACCTACAACAAAGGCTAAGCTTTATGAGTTACCTGAATTAGGATGTAGGTGAAGTAATTAAACCCCAAAGAGAAAGAAGGAGGAAACAGATAGCCCTCCATGATCCGCACACACCAATATGCAGGCAGGAACTCCTAAAGCAACTCTGAAGCTGAAACATTCAACATTAAAATCCCAGAAATTCCCTTCTTTGATTGTGAGTTGAAACTCACAATATGTTGAAAAGAGGTAGATAAGTGAAAAGGTCAGGCACATTTTATTAATAAATCCATACTGATATTTGTTTTCCTTTTTAATCGAATTCAAATGCATCCTGTTAAAGGGCCACGAGTGATTAGGTCATAAATCTGAACGACCTTGAAGATGATGAAGGAAATGCTTCTCTGTAAAGCGATCATCATGCTGCCAGTTTCATCATTTACACATTTTTACAGGTGCAAGGAAAATGTTTAATTTCAAATTGCTTGCAAAACTCAGAATAAAATATTACTTTATAGAATCTTTAAATAATAAAATAAATGAGCTAATCGCACACCCAAAAATTCAGCGTTGTTTCTGTCTTTGCTCCTAAAGTAATAAAATGGAAAAAAAAAATAGGTGAAAGATTAGTGTAAGTATTTAACCTCAACTATACTTACTCCTAAGGATTCTAGCTTAGGTTTTGTTTGAATATTACTAATGACACATTCACTCACTGCCCCTTGATGAAATTATTATGTCATTGTAAGTAATATGGTCATGAGAAGTATCTTTCATTACATATTTAATCAAAAGTCTGCATTTTTATAAAGGCAGGAAATTTATGGATGACATTTACCATTTTTTCCCTTAAATACTGAAGAATTCTTTTGTCTTATTTTTAGATTTATCATTCAACAATGAGACATTTGACATTCAAGATGTACATCTGTGCCTCACTATTACCCCATTGAAAATATTGTAAATGGTGTAATTTGTCAAGGGCTTTTGGACCCTGGCATTATTCTAATTTATTCATTCATTCATTCATTCACTCATCAATTCACTTATTCACCAAGTGTCTAATCTCTACCTAGGATAAACAGTGACTAAAGATATGGTGCCTCTTCTGAAGATCAAGTATTATAAATGAAAGAAAATTTTCAGACCTATATATATTTATGTGCTGTTTATTTCAGACATTGATTTAGACTTTCTATATTTTTTTTTATGTTGTTCAAATGTTTTAAGAAATCAGTTGTGACCTAAAGCTTTTCACTGAGTCCACACATTATTACCATTTCTAAACTGTAGGCTTGGCTTTCTTTGACCTTTTCTGAAGGGCATTTTCTTTGAATACCGTGTTGATTCTTCTGTATGTATCATAGACAGTATTGATAGCATATGGATTCTTTCTAATACATATACAAACTAGGCAGAACACAGTTTTGATTTCATACCCTATTTTTCCCCAGTTTTTATTCATTTTCATTTTGTTGTTTTACCAACCACAGGTATTAAAGAAAGAATTCCAGGTATTAAAGAAAGAAGAAAATGCTTGACAGGTTACTATATAACTATTTTAGAATGTATTAATTTGACATGAAAAGCACCCTTTTAAATTGCTGTCAACTGATTATTAGCTTCTCACCATTTCTTCTGGGTACTCAGAAAAATATGGTCAGATGTAGGAGAGGAATTTTAGCAGACAGTATCGAGTTTATGTTCTTTATTCTACAATCTGATTTTCACCCAGTCACAGGAACACTCCAAAGAAGTCCTGTGACTTGGAAAACAAAAGGACTCATGCCCTAGCACAGCACAATTCTTAAATAGGGGACCGCCAAAGGTATTACTAAGCCTGGTTCCCCACCCTCATTTCTCGGCCCAACCCTAACAAAACCAACCCAATGATGTTCCCAGAAAGGTGGAGAGAGAAGCCACCTTCCAGAACTCAGGCTTTCATGGTCATCTCCTGTCATCTGAGACCCCAATGAAACACCAGAACATGCCTCAAAGTTGGGGCAAATCAAAGATGAGGATAAAAAGCTTTGGAGAAATGCCCTGGCTTAGTGAACAAATCGTGAAAACTGACACTGAGAGATTGAAATACATAATCAGGCATGGCAGTTGTCACAAGCCCACATGGTAGATAAGGAAGCAGAGATGTAAGTATTTACCTGGAGCTAACAAATTTCTGGAGCTAGAATTCATACCTGTGTTAGCTGAATTCCACAGTTACATACAGTATTCCAAACAGCCCATGCTTTTAACCACTATTAATATACCACCTTGCCCATCCGATGCCAAAATGTCACACTATCTCTGAAACCTAAATTATGATTCTTTAAAATAAAAATTTAAATCTACAATAACTCTTGAGTAACAAAGTTTACACACTAGGAACTCATTCTTATGTGAAAACTAAATTTTATTATATTTCAATGCCATTTCTTTTTTACTTTATGCTGCCAAGCTATGTTTGATAGACACTATTATCACTGTTGTAAGTATATACTGGAATTAAAGATGCTGTCTAAAATAGAGAAAACTGCCCTGTTTTACTGCAAAACATGCCTCTATTTTAGAAAAGTAGATCAATTTTCCCTCCACTGGCTTGTCTCCATTTAAAACATCTTACAACCAAAGCCACTTTACCATAGTTTATGTTTAACTTTTTTAATGAAAGACTGCTAATCATGTCTCTTGCATAAGAAGGACATTATAGTATTGTATGTGACATGCCAAATTGTTTCCATCAAAACAAATCTAAAAGCAGGTTTGTACATATTCTGTATTATGTAGTGATGTAAAACTCTAGCTCTTGAAGTAATTAATTAGGGATCATTGGGAATTACCATTTTGGATCATGATCAGGCAACATTTTAAAAATCAATGTACGTTGGAGGCTTCAGTCTTTCCATACCCAAAAGAAAGAAAAATGATTAAGAACAAACTCCTTGGGTATTGTCAGGCATTCTCGGCACACTCACATCTGGTATCTTCCTCAACAGCTCAATCAATAGGGAAGAGTAATGTAATAATTGCTGCAACATTTTCTGTAATTCCTCACTGTGATAGGAATAGCATTTCAATAATATTCAGAGAGACTATTTATGGTGCTTAAGGTAAAAGGTTTCTGCCATGTGCAGAATAACAAAGTTCAGAGCTGTTATTTAACCCTTAATGTGGAAAAACTCATAGTGAAAGTACATAAGCAATTAAGCACTTACATAGATTTATCAAATGCTCTCTGTGCCAGACAATAGTCACAGGAGATTGAACCTCAGGGCATTTGAACAGGCAGAATAGTATTTGATGACCATTAATTAGTAGAGGAACAGTTGAATAAAATTTAGTATATCCACACAATAGAAGATTATGCAGCTGTTAAATTTTTGGAATAAAAGATGAGGAAACTCACTGTGTATTGATAGGAAAAGTTCTCTAAGACATTTTATTAAGTGGACAAAGCAAAATACAGCATATTTTGTATATAGTAGTCTGCGTGCATGTGTGCTAAGTTGCTTCCATCGTGTCCAACTCTTTGCAACCCTATGGATGGTAGCCTGCCAGGCTCCACTGTCCATGGGATTCTCCAGGCAAAAATATTGGAGTGCGTTGCTCTCCTCCTGGGGATCTCCCCAACCCAGGGATCAAACCCGTCTCTTTTATCTCCTGAATTTGCAGGCGTGTTCTTTACCACTAGAGCCACCTGGAAAGCCCATTTGGTAGTCTACTTTTTATTAATGTATGTAATAGGAAGAAAATTAAGAACATATCTTTGTATTCTATATGCATAGGGAAACTCTGAAAGCTATGTCTAAAACTAACAATGTTTTTATCTCGGTGTATGTCTGGTGGGGTAGGAATACTGCAGTGGATGGAAGACATTAATGAGTGCAAGATATTTATGTAAATATCTTTATATAAATAGTAAGTAAAGTAAGTAAAGTTGCTCAGGCATGTCCGACTCTTTGCAACCACATGGACTGTAGCCTACCAGGCTCCTCTGTCCATGGGATTTTCCAGGCAAGAGTACTGGGTGAGTTGCCATTTCCTTCTCCAGGGGATCTTCCCGACCCAGGGATCAAACCCGGGTCTCCAGCATTGCAGACAGACGCTGTACCATCTGGGCCACCAGGGAAGCCCCTTTATATTAATACCATTGTATATTTTACATATATAAATTATTTATATACATACATGAACATGTGAATGTATTACTTATTCAGTAAATTAAATTAAAAGTTGCTTAAGTGATGTATGTACCATCAACTAGGAAACTAGTTTAGTAAATATGGCAGATTCATAGAGTAGAAAATTATGTGGCCATAAAACAGAATAAGGAACGTCTTTATGTACTGATACAGAAAGATCTCTCAGTACTATGTTTAAAAGAATATTCATACGCAGAATAATGCTCTTCATGTGCTACCATTTTTTGTGGCAGGAGAAGGGATATAAATTTGTATTTGCTTGAGAATGATTAATTAGCTCTGAAAGGACATACAGGGAATGAACCTGAGGCTGGTTACGTTGAAGGAAACAACTGTTCGGTGTGGCCTGAGGGTAGAAGGGAGATTTTTCATTGAATAGCCTTTTATGCTTTTTTTAAAAACCATTGAATGTCTCATCATTTTATAAAAATAAAAACTCAAACACTTAATTTTTAAAAACAGTAATTATAATTACTGCTTTTTCCTAAAGAAAAGAATGGATCAATAAATTGATTTCAAAAAGAAAGAACATCAAGCTCTAATTTATCCAACTATCTAATTTATCAAATTACTAATTCAACTACTATCAAATGACTAACATTTCTCCTAACTTTTTCCTATACTAGTTTGACTGTCGTGTATTGCCTTTGATTCAAACTTAGCTTAATAAACTTAATTGGATTCATATTTTCCAGACATGTAAATATATGTCATAATTGTCTCTCATCCACCCAATCTCCCACTCCAAGAAGGGAAGACTAAAAGGACTGAGACAGCGTAAGTTAAATTTTACCTGGTTCATTATCACTTTAAAATAATTTATGCATTTTAAGCAGCTGCTTTTCTTCTCCTATGAGTCAGTCACGTAAATTAGCAAGACCTCAAAAACACTGAAGTCGCTCAGTCATGTCTGATTCTTTGTGACTCCACGGACTGACTATAGCCTACCAGGCTCCTCCATCCATGGGATTTTCCAGGCAAGAATACTGGAGTGGGTTGCCATTTCCTTCTCCATGACGCTAGCCCATAATAAATCAATTGTTAAACTGAAGTCTTTCCTAGGGTTATCTTTCCCTGTACAGATGTTAACAGATGTAAAGCACCCACACTTCCCCATTGGACAGTAGTGGAAAGATCATGAGTTTACAATTAAACACATCTAAAGTTTAATTTTGCTCTGCCATCTTTAAGCTATGTGTTCTTGAACAAATCATTTAATGCCCTTAAGCCTCAGTTTCCTTATCTGTAGAATAGGAATGAGAATACCTATTCACTGAGCTGTCATTTAAATCAGGTAGTAGATTAAGGTGTTTAATAGAACTTTGGATACTGAGATGACCCATTGTCCCAGTTTCCCTGAGATTTTTACCGTCTGTCCTCCAAGTCCCACATGTTGGGAAGCTCCTTAGTCCCAGGCAGACCAGGACAGCTTGTCACCCTATTTAGTACAACAGGAATATTCAATATGAATTAAAATCTTGAGTGCACAAACTTGGGAGGGTATTAGCATCCACAGTAGATTATTTTTATGCTTCTTTAGAGACTTCAGTGAGGACACAAAAAGTCAGTTCTGAACTTTTTAGGCAAAAAAAAACAAGATTGAGAAAAAAAAGAAGAAAAAGGAAAAAAATTAAAATTTCACTGCTCGTGAAGGCACTATGTGGTTCTGTAATACTAGAAATACTGTAGTACATTTGATGGGCATTTATATATATATAGGGCTTCTCTGGTTACTCAATGGATAAAGAATCTTCCCTCAATGTGGGAGACCCGGGTTCAATACCTGGGTCAGGAAGATCCCCTGGAGTAGGAAATGGCAACCCACTCCAGCATTCTTGCCTGGAGAATCCCATGGGCAGAGTAGCCTGGTGAGCCACAGTCCATGGAGTCACAAAGAGTCGGACATGACTGAGCGACTAACACTTTCACTTTCTTTCTGTATATGTATATATGTGTATGTAAGTGCATGTCACACTGTTCTAAGCATTTTACATCTGCTAAATGTGCATGTTGTTAAATGTACATTTAATGTTTGCAACAATCCTTTAAGGACAGTACTGTTACCCTCATTTTACAAATCTAGCCACTAAGGTAAGTGAGCCACTAATGATGTTGAAAAATTTGCCCATAGTCACCCAAAGAAGAGGTGATCAAGCTGGGATTCAAAAACAGCAGCCTGGTTCTAGAGCGCCGTACTCTACATAATGTGCCTCTAAAGGACCCTCTTAATAGCAAGAACTTCATTGTTCATTTCTGTAGCAAATACTATAAATAGAAGTTCAACCGAGAGTATTGAGGTAGGGACTCCACAAGGAATTCTCAGTTGAGCAGGAGAGAGATGCAACTGCTACCTCTGGGAACTTTAGGGAACTGAAGAAGGAGGTAGAGCAGCCTCAGATACTCACCATAGAAGTCTGCCTATGCTTTTGAGTATTGGAGGGTGACAAAGGGAACTTAGACTCCTAGTTATTCCCTTTCCCCTGGCTTCCCTCAACTTCTAGGAGACCTTTGGGGTTAGCTGAAGCAGTTCACAGAAAAATCCACCCAAGTCTTTGACTCCAGCAACAATATGAAGATTAAAGGGAGACATGTGTCCATTGCAAAATGAAGACCCTCTTCCAGAAAACCTACTTCTTCGTTACCTCCTGCCACTAAATCTGGACTCTGCTGAATCTCCTGTCTTGGGTGTAGAATGGACTGGGAAGAGCACTGGCCTGGAGGGATTCTTAAACAAGTTATCCACAAGCACCACCTCTTAGCAATTCTATGCCTCAGTTTCCTTGTCTGTAAAGTGGGTCTTATAATACTTTTCCTGTCTACATCATTGACATTGTTGTGAGAATCATGACATCTTGGTATGTATGAACAAACATTTATGGAATGCCTAATACGTACAAGTTATAAATGAGAGAAAACAACACAAAGAAAGCCCTAGATGGTTAGGGAAAGGTGAGTTGTGATATGACTGGGGAGCCAGGTGGCCTGCATTTTAGTTTTGGTTCTGCTGAAGACCAGTTATGTATCTGACCTCAAGGCCATTGGGCATTGAGTTCATTATCTGTAAGTGAGAAATTCAGATCAGCTCTTTCTTAGCTTTAAGATTCTGTTTTAGGGATAGTCAGAAATCCCCAGCTGATATGAAAAGTCTCTGCACACCACTCAAAGGAGATGAGAAAGTTCAGCATTCCTTGTCTTATGAGCCTTTCCAATGCCGTGAGCATGCATCAAGCACTATCTACTGTGTGGGAAACTTTCTGCTGGGAAGGAACAAGGTGAGTCAGCCCCAGCCCATGCCCTCCACCCCCATAGGAGCAAACGAGAATTATATATGCCTGTGAGAATCTGAGAAATCTCTGGCAAGAAGTGGGTTACCAGCTGGGGCTGAAGGTTGGGTAAAATGTTAGTGAGAGGGAGATGACACGTGAAGACAAGAGGCTCAGCCTGAATGGATAGAGTGCTAGTTGTCTAGAATCCTACTGCAGACTGCAAAGAGAGGTCACAGGGCTTGGTGAGAGCAGATAATAAATATTACAGAGAGCTCTTTTACTAGGGTCACGCAATACCACCCAGACTGCCAAGTGGGGAAGAAAATGGAGGTCATGGATAACGAGGGAAAGGAGAGAGATGAGAACCTGAAGTGGAAGCCGAGCAGCAAGGCCCAGGAAAGTCTTCTTGAGAAAAGGCAGTGCGGGGGAATGAACAAGTTTGTGAATATATGACAAATTAGCAGCTGAAAGAGAGCCATATAAAAAAGTTCACTTTGTAAAGGGGCAAGGAATTTTTTTCTTTCCAGACGTTAGCTACAGGAAGAAAGGAGAACTTTGAGAAGATGAAAACATTTGAAGGGTGGGGAGAGGTAGAATTAGAGGAAAGTGGCCAAAAGTTACAAAGTTCCAGTTATAAGATAAGTAAGTGCTAGGGATATAGTGTACATTACAATATATACAATATAATATAGTTAACACTGCTGTATGGTATATAGGAAAGTTGTTAAGAGAGAAGATCCTAACGGTTCTCATCACAAGGGAAAAAAAAACCTTTCTTTTTTTTAAATTTCTATGAGACAATAGACTAAACATATTGTATTATAATAATTATTTCATAATACATATGTCAAATCATTAGGCTATACACCTTAACCTTATACAGTGCTGAATACAATTACATCTCAATAAAACTGAAAAATAAATATATGTAATTATAATACAATCAATAAAAGAAAATAATGGTATTTGGGTTATACAGTCTCAGTCAACAGAGTAAAACATTAATTAGTCAACAGCACTGCACCAGCACTATTAATTTCTTGTTAATAGTTGACTCGATTTTCACTTCAGTTTGGTGACTTATTATCATGTGTCTATAACAAGGACAGTGGTACTCAATTAATGGGATAATTAATGTTTTGGTTAACTGAAGGCTTATTGAAGGCTTCCAACAGGAATTCTACCTTTATTCCAATTTCTGTTTTAAATTTTGTAAAAATCTATTATTCTACTCTCCTTTCTTGGCAATTAAAGTGTAAAAAATGGGCTTAAAAATTAAGATTGGGTTTAACAGTTTCCATTTTAAAACTGATAATTCTAGAAAATATGGAAAATAAGAAAGTGCGAGGAAGAAAAATGTTCTCATAGATCACAATCCAAACATTACTAATATTTTGACCG
Organism: Dama dama; assembly: GCF_033118175.1. NCBI lineage: Eukaryota > Metazoa > Chordata > Mammalia > Artiodactyla > Cervidae > Dama > Dama dama. The sequence goes on from NC_083713.1 coordinate 24,774,302, forward strand.
GTATTTCCTTCTAGTTTTTTCTAGGCATTTTTAACCATTATGATCTGATGCAAATAATATATATCAGGATTTTTTTTCTATTTAGTCATAGAAAACAGGAATTTTCTCATATTATTATAAACTCTGTCAAGTCTTCATTTTAATATCTGAATTCTATGATGAAACTGTCATTAATTATTTAATCACTCTATTTGGGTTGTTTAAATTTTTCATCATTATATATCAATATGATGAAGCAGTGTCCAAGTTAGAAAGGAGTTTTCTAATTTATTTAGGATAATTTTCTTAACTTTGATTCACATACCATATAATTCATCCATTCAAAAGGGTTTTGAATTAAGTTTTAATTCTGTGATTGAGGATCTTGCTGTTATTAATGGTCAGTAGCCTCTCTGTGAACAATGATGTCCCAAAGTAAAAGCCCAGAATAGTGTTGTCCAATAGAAATATAATGCAAGTCATATAGATCATTTTAAACCTTCTAGTAGCCATATTTTTTAAACGTAACAAAAAACAAGTGAAATTCATTTTATTAATACAATTTGATTGAACTTATCTCTAAAATATCATTTTGTCAGCCTTTTTTTTTTTTTTTGGCTGCAAAAAGCTCTATTGTTTCCATTTGCTCCAAAGCTTGGGCGAGGGCTTCCAGGGTGGTTAAAAAGCTGCCAAGAGGCTGTAGAGAGAGGCTTCAGGTAGAAGCTCTGACACCAGAGGGGTTTCTCAAAGGCCCTTGTAAGACAGGCTGGGCCCTTTACTGGGTGCTTGCACCTGGACAAATGTCTCCTCCAGAAACAAAACACAAAGGAACTATAAGGGACTAAAAATAACTGCATGCATTCACAGTTGGGGCAAATTATAAACAACAGATACAAAAAGGCCAAAACCCAACTGCCGCTTCTGAGATGCCAGGAGCAAAAGCAGGTACTCTGCGTGATCCCTGCAAACAGCACCACCTAGGGGGTGTGCAGACCACCAGAGCCACCCCTCCAGCCCAACTCTCCAATCTATTCCTACCCTCACCCATTTGAGGGGCCATCTCACTCTCCCCACCAGGAGAGTGAGCAAGGACACCGGTTACCTGTTTTCACTCCATGCTGTAGCACGGATCCCAATACAGCCCTGCCTAAATTCCACCATCTGGCTTCTTATCAATTTCTGTTGATTAAAGAGTCCAAGGACCCAGATTGGTAGCAGCTGGGCTTCAGAAGCCCCTAGTCCTGCTAGGGGGTGAGTGGAGAATGCGCCCTGCCCAGCCTGGGGATCAACCAGCGTGCGGAGGGGAGTCACGTGGTTGTCATCTTATTGGTGTGTTTCACCTGCTCCCCCAGGACTGGGCTCTCCGGGAAGGCACAGAGGTGGAGTCTGGCGGGCAGAACCCAGGGCATGCAGATCCAAAAAGGCCTGGTTCTGGTTCTTCTCCATGAGAATGGCAGCTCCCATAGAGTCCTGAGTTTTACTCCATTCTTCTGGGGGTGGCTTCTATGCGTCCTGAAGAGGGCATGCTGCCCCACTGGTTTTGCATTTTCAAGAGATGATGGGCATGCTCAAGCTTCTCCTTGGCTGATTCATAGAAAAAGTGGTCGACACCCTCCAGAGCCACATCCTCTCCTTGGAGGTAGAAGCCCAGAGAGAAGTAGGTTGACCAGTGGACAGCGGCCTCCACCTCTGTGGAATAATTCTAACGAATATGGGGGCTCGCGGTTAATCAGTAATAAGAAGTGAAGCTCAAAAATGGAATTGGCTGGTCCTGCTGGCTGAGGATAGCTGAGCGGCTGATTCCCAAGGTTGCGACTAGGGAAAAAGTCGGAGGGCAATCAGAGGCTGGAGTAAGAGTCAGTCCTGGGTCTGTTCCTCCAAACACTGAGATAGATCCGCAGGACCGCCAAAAACACTGCCTCACCCTTTAATCCATATAAAAATTATTACTGAGATACTTTATCTCCTTTTATGTCCACATTCAGTTCCAAAATCTAAAATGTATTTTAAACTTCAGCAAATCTCAATTTGAGCTATTCGCATCTCAAGGGCTTGATAGCCACATGTGGCGGGTGGCTACTGTATTGGGTGGTGCTTGCAGATCTAGGAGTTTAGCTGACTATACTGTATCTTCTTTGGCTGGTAGCAGGAAATTTCTTTAAGTGTAGCCTCAGGTTTATTTCCCTTTGTTATCTCCCTTTCTTAATAAAACAATGAAGCAGGAACAAAATTAGCTAACTGAAAAATCCTCCTAGATAGAGAATGGCTAACTAAGTACTTAGTGTTTTCACATCCTAGTTCACTTTTCTACCTGATGAATAACAATGTATAACATGTGAAAAAAAAACTTAAAATATACACTCTGTTATTCCAACTGGGCCCTGGAGCTATTTTGGTTTCTGGAATCTACATGATTGTGCTGAATGCTAAACATCAGTGCTAACATTCTCCCAAATTGGTAAATACCGTTCTTTATTGGGTCTTTAATGATGAAATAAATAGGGGTAAAAAAACAAGAAATGAATTTCACAGGTGAAAATCATGTTTTTCAATGTAGTCTTTTTACAAGAAAAAGTATTTGATCTGAGAGTCTCTATAATCCCAGGATACAACAATCCTTTTCTGTTGTGTGACAACTTCCTGCTATGCATAATTATCTTCCAAAAGCATATCAGGTCAGAGATGAAGCAGAGAATGGGGAAAAGAGTCCATGGTGACCTTAGGCAGATTTTTTACTAGTAGGAATCAGTTGGCTAGTTATTACCACCTGGCACTGCTAATGAGTGAGTCTATCTGGGAAAACAAAACTGCTAAGCATTCCACAGCAGACTGTGGTCCAGGCCTGGGGAGTCCTTTGGGGTCTGGTGAGCATGCGAAGATACATTTTAAAGTGTTTTGGCTGTTAACAGAAATTGAACTCTTAGTTCTTCAATTTTAAAAGAAAAAAGAAACAGGTTGGGAATTCCCTGGCGGTCCATCCGTGAGGACTGAGTGCTTTCACTGCCCACAGCCTGGATTCAATCCTTGGTCGGGGAACTAAGATCCTCTAAGCCACTCAGCTTGGCCAAAAAAAAAAAAAAAAAGAATTGCTGAGAAAATATTATCAGTTATTGATTCATATATGCTTCTATAATCAAAGTATTTTACTGCGTTCACAATATAATTTTAAAAGCTTAAATATATCTGATGCATTAAAAGCCACTTATTTGTAGTATTCTCAGAGGTAGTAGACTAATTCTTCCAAGAAAGTATTTCCACTACTAATCAAATTGCCTCTAAGAAATCTAATCAAGAGACAATATAGTGCAGTTATTCAGAGCAGGAAGGCTATTGTCAGAATCCTAGGTTCAAATCTGACCTCTACCACTTATCGGCCTTGTAACCTGGGGCACATGATTTTTCTGAGCATAAGATCTCTATCCTGAAAATAGAAATACTAAAAACTATTTGAAGGCTCAAGTGAGGTAACACAGATATGGTACTTAGCTGAAAGCCTATCTCTGCTGTCTTTTGTAGGACTTGGGGGAAGAGATGGGGTTATTATTACATACATCTCATGTATTCCAAAGTTTCACAGTGCAGAGAATATCAAATAAAAAGCCCAAGGAATAGCAAATAATCAAGCATCAGTTATTATGTGACCCAACTGCTCTGCTACATGAGAGGAAAGCATGGCTATCACACAAGCTGTGAGAATGAGGGTTAAAAAGGACTGGAGAGATGGGAAGAGGAAGTGGTAGGAAATATTGAAGTAACTTATTTACCAAAGACATGCTTTACTAATACACTCCACGTGTTGTTGATTCTTCAGTACATACTTGTTGAGCAATGTGTGTGCTGCCTGCTAAATCACTTCAGCCATGTCCAACTCTGTGCAACGCTATGGACTGTGGCCTCCCAGGCTCCTCTGTCCATGGGATTCTCCAGACAAGATATGAAAAACACCGTGCTTGGTATTACAAAGATTAGATATATTCCCTGCCTTCAGGATATAGTCTCAAAGCCCAGCAATGTACCGCCTTTATTATTGTCTCTACCCCCTTTCCTTGTAGTCCTTGACTTGCTGCTCAGCACTGGCCTCTTGCTTACAAGCAGAAATGCTGTCTTATTCACATTTGTGCCTCTGCACTCAGCACAGTGCCGGGCTCGTAATGGGTACTCACTCAATAAGTGTTTGCTAAAGTGAATTCCTGAGCATGAAAAAGGGATTCAATCACTGTTGGATTTCCAACTATAATAGATAAGCTCCCTGAAAGCAAAGCCCTATGCTTGTAAAATTTCTTGATGCAAATAAATTTCTTGATATTAGGTTATTAGCGATGCCAATATTAAAATATCATTATTAAAATGAGAATTGCTCTGTAATATTAAAATAAATGCAGTTACTACGGTCTCCATTTTCAACAGGTTCCTTTAGTCACAGGTGCATAAAATACACAATTGCATTGCACTGTTTTATCTAATTAAGGGAAATAAAACAAAGCAAATATGATCTCTGATAAGTAGGTTATTCTTTAAGTTTGGAAAACCTTTTATTTTTCAACAAGATACTGTAAATAAGCTTTTCATTGAATCATAAATGCTGGGACTTCATCATTTGTTTTCCATTCATATTATCTTGGTCTGTAGCCTATCTTTTCAAGTGATAAAATTTAGATAATAAAATATGTTTAAATGAAGAAAACTGATTACATCATGTGTGTTTTCCTGTTCTTGCTCAGAGGTTATATAGTTAATGAGAGCAACTCATAACACTGTTTCAGTGTATTTGATAAAGCTGTTTTGAGAGGGCACCCTTTCTGATGTCCTGTGAAGCTGTGCATTGTGAGGTCATGACTGAACTTTGATAGATTGTGGAAGTTTGTAGCTGCTGCCTCAATAGAATGAATGGATGCAGGCTACAGATATTCCCAGTCTATTAAAGCTCATTATAATTGGTAGTCAAATCAAATGCTAATCTACAGCCTAATCCAAGAATGATGACTTTCCATTAATCTGTGATGGGTTTTTATTTCTTTATTATGAGTTAAATGTGTAAACACAGAATTAACAAAGCCATCTTGGCAGGACTTAGTTCTCAGGGCTCCCTCTGCTGGTAGTGAGAGACAACAAATTTACAGAGACTTTAAGAATGAAGAGTATTACCATTATTACCACAATTTTGCCATTTGTATTAAAGCTAAATTTATTGTTGGACCCTTATGCAATGAAACCAACTGTTTCGGTTTACAGCCAGCCAGTTTTTCCACTAAAGATTAAGTGATATTTTTGTGGTTGAATTAATTAGTCTTTTCATCATAAAAAATTGAACTATTTTGTATCTAAAATAAATATTTGCCAGAGTTATAAAATGTAATTTATAACATCACTTATACAAATGATTATCAACAGCTTACATAAACAGGATCAGAACACTTAATAGAGACATAGTAAAGATTTAGTTGCTGCCCAAGCTACTTCATCCTCCCCTATATAATTTCTATACAACATTTTAAATATATTCCCCATGTACCAGCTGATAAAACAGTTACATTCTGGGCCATAATATCTCAAAATAATGCAAAAAATACATTTAAAATGGAAAAATATATTCAACTAGCAATTCTCTCAGATCAAGTACTTGTGTAAATAGTGCCCTTTTAACTTTGAAAAGTGCTTTCACATTTATCGTCTCATTTTATCCTAATATCCCTGAGATAGAGCAGGTTCCATCATCCCCACTTAATAAGCACAGTAACTGAGATCACAGAGGTTAAACAGCTGATCCCAAATTACATACTAGTTAGTGAAAAAGAGCCTTGAGCTCCCCCAAAAAGGCCTCGAGGCCTCTCTCTCTTGAGGCCTGTTTAATTAAAAGCCATCAAGAAAATAATTTAAATTATCTCATTTTGTATTAACCATGTAATCTTGAATTGCCTGTCCATATTTATGGTTCATGGACTTCCCAGGTGGCTCAGAGGTAAAGGACCCTCCTGCCAAGAAGACTTGGGTCCGATCCCTGGATTGGGAAGATCCCCTGGAGAAGGAAATGGCAACCCACTCCTGTATTCTCGCCTGGAAAATCCCATGGACAGGAGAGACTGGTGGGCTACAGTTCGTGGGTTGCTAGAGTCAGACACGACTGAGCACACACACATTTATGCTTCATAGTATGCTATTCAGACCGCCGTATCTGAGAGCTACAGACAGTTTTCATCTAAGTGCTCTGGTGATGAATTAGAAGAGATGAGAACCAGGGAGAGCCGATTATTTCAGCATCATCCACTGAGCTGGTCATAGGAGAGTGAGCTGTGTTCTCCTAGCTCTGGGTTCCCAGATCATTTGGAAAGTAGTGAGAGTTCTGTCATTGTGCGAGACCATAATCTGAGGTCTAATTGGGCTAACCTCAAGATAAAACAAATATTTGAGTTCTCAGGAGTCATCCAGGCCTATAAGCAGAGGGTCTTTTGAAACCAAATCACGAACTTAGCTTTTTTTCCATGCATAAGTGAACAACCTTTTAGCAAAATTTAATGACAGAGTTGAGACCAAAAATTCTGGTCTAACTAACAATCCTCAGTGAAATAGGTTTGATGGTTTCAGTTCAGTGCATATCATGAAAGCACTCTGGCACAATTGATAGGATGTTCATGAGGAGGTAATATACAGATCCACAGATTAAATTACTTTTCACCCCAAGAGATATTTATAAGGGTGATCTATCAAGGTTACAGAGAAGAGCAGTGACATGACAGTACGAATGCTCAAACTAAGCTTCTATGCTGGAACATAAAGACACCTGCAATTTTATCCTTATTAACTTTTACAATTGACAACTTTTCATTAAAAACTCTTTTGGTGTAGAAATCAATTCTAAAGATTTATACTTGTTTTTTAAGCTGAATAAAAATGCAAAAAAAAAAGCATCAATTTATTGTATTATAGAAGAGAAACTACATATAACTTAAAATATATGAAATTACTTTTTCTATAGCAAAAAAGTCCATTTATTTTATAGAATGGATGCTACTTATATCCTAAAATAAGGAATAAAGACCAGAAATGTGAAATTATTATGTTTTCACAACCATAAATTCATTCAATTGCAAAAAGTTTTTTTCTGAATAGAAACTTTAGGAAACATTAGAAAGCCTGCCATGAAATCAACTCTATTTCAACTACATTTCAATGCTAGATAGTACATATAGATGAAGCGGTCATCTTCTATCCCACAAACTTTACTCCAATAACTCTTAAGTGGGATGAAATCTGGTCCTGACCTTTAGGCTTCACACACACATTGTATTATTTATTTCCTTGACCTTGTTAACAACTGAGAAAATACACCTGTCTTCAAGTGTATAGTAACACTTAAACTATATTTGATGTATCTGATCACTTCATTCTTCAAAATACAACAACCAAGGAGCCAGAAGAAAACTGAAAATAAAGAATCTAAGAAATAAAAATAAGTAAAATCTAAGACATAAAAATAAATCAGGCCAAACTTCATCCCCTTTCTTCCTAAGAAAGTTCTTTGGTTCCTCTTTTATGGTATGTTTACTCTTATTTTTATATACATTCCAATAAGCTTGGTTACCCTGGAAGAGTTGGGCAAACTGATACTAAGAATAGCATTTTATGTACGCCAGATACAAATCAAATCACCACTCAAGTCCAGGGAAAGGGAGAATGGTGAAACACAGACACACACACAAATTCATTTCTAGTCTAGTCATAATATCAGAGAGTAAGATTGAAATGTATATTTTATCACCTCTAATGAAAAATAAGCCAAAGAATCTATATTGCCTGCTAATGCAAATAAAGAGTACAGTATTTACTCTACCACTTGGCTCAGACTGGGCTGTCACAAACAGAGATAGACCCCTGAGAAGATTTACACTAGGGAGGGTAGGACAGGCCTCTTATTCCATGACTGAGTGCAAACCGCGCTTCAGAGGACCAAATGAGGGCCAGCCAGGGAGGACAGCAGCCAGAGTTGGCAGCCCATGTAATAAATATTCACGTCTCCAGGTAGGGCCACTTCTACAGGGTTTCCAAGACAGGTTCTTCTGCTCAACTTGTACTTCAGCACAGAAAAGTTATGTTCCCTTTCCTTCCTGGGCAGCAGCTGGCAGGGGTGGGAGTGAAGAAAGATTTTCTCCTTTTGATGTTGAGGCAGTTTGACAAGAGCAAGAAATGGAGACTCAAGGTTACATACTTGGTGACCAGTTGTTCTCCCAAAATGATGAATCATGGTTAAAACAAAAAGTCACATTAGGCATATATTGCCAATTGACCTTTCAATACTGATTTGAAGCCCCATTTTTCCCTACATAAGTATAACCTTGATTGGAGGAAGTCACAGGTCCTGGGTTTCTTTGCTTCTCTCCCAAAATGTTGATCCCCACCAAAATGGAGATATTCTACAAAGACTATATAATTTATAATTTTGAGTGGGTATCTCTGAGACTCTTTAACTGAACATTTAAAAGTCTCTAGTGATTATTTACAGAATCTCAAAGCCATCATTTAAAACTCGGTTTTTAGCCTTCTTAAATATGAGGATCCCTCACTGAAAGTCCTTTAATTTTTAGCATCCGCTGACAGAATCCTACACATAGTGATGACAGGCCCCTGCCAGGTTAATGATTAATTTGATTTTAAATTAACTTGCATTTAATTAATCACAGTATATGCATATATTTTAAAAGTAGCATTGCCTGTGTATGGGAGATACAAATCAAAACCTGTCAACCACAAATTGGCACTTGCCATGGGTGCGTGCCATCTACCTCTTCAAGGATTAAATCATGTGCTGCTGACCTTCAACACTCCCTGAAGGAGGTCAAGGTGGAGAGCAGAAATGAGACACTCTGTGCTCCAAGAAAACTGACAGAAGAGGTCTTTAGATAGATATTCTCAAGACCTGGTTTTAGGAGCCCAATTTCTGTGTCTCCTCATATCTAAAAAAAGCACTAAAGTCCTTCATGGTAAAAATTGTTTCTCCTGACTAGCAGAAGCTTCATAAGACCAGTAGAAACTTTCTACAAAAAGATATGTGCTTGATCGCATGTACTCCCCCTTTGCCAAAATCACATACAGAGTCCTTTTCCTCTACCTCTTTGGAACATTATCTCAGAGCTATCTCAGGTGCTGTCTCCCAGGCTGCAGTCGTCATATTACCCCAAGTAAAATTTAACTCGCAGCTCTCACGTTGGGCAATTTTTTGGTTGACAAACCCATTCACACACCTTTTACAATAACTCCAAGTACTCCTAGAAACTAAGATCCATAGATTGGAAACTACTTCTTTAGAAAAATTAAACTTACAAAAATAAGAAACTAAAGGAACGCCTGACCATTTTGAATGTGGGCATGTTTGGGGGGGGGGGGGGCTTTTCTAAAAAAATTGGAGGCTAATTACTTTACAATATTGTGGTGGTTTTTGCCATATGTTCACATGAATCAGCCATGGGTGTACATATGTTCCCCATCCTGACCCTCTCTCCCACCTCCTTTCCCATCCCATCCCTCAGGGTCATCCCAGTGCACCAGCCCTGAGCAGCCTGTCTCATGCATCGAACCTGGACTGGCGATCTATTTCACATATGATAATATACATGTTTCAATGCTATTCTCTCAAATCATCCCACCCTCGCCTTCTCCCACAGAGTTCAAAAGTCTCTTCTTTACATCTGTGTCTCTTTTGCTGTCTCACATATAGGGTCATCGCTACCATCTTTCTAAATTCCATATATATGCATTAATATACTGTATTGGTGTTTTTCTTTCTAACTTACTTTGCTCTGTATAATAGGCTCCAGTCTCATTAATCTCATTAGAACTGATTCAAATGCATTCTTTTTAATAGCTGAGTAATATTCCATTGTGTATATGTACCACAGCTTTCTTACCCACTCATCTGCCAATGGACATCTAGAATGTAGGCATATTTTAATTTGGCAGGAATATTAAAACAGATCAAATTGAATACCCTTCCCTTTTTCTAGATCAAGTACCCACTTCTTGAATATGACTTGAATAAACTGAAAGAATGAATATTTGGCATTGAGACAAAAGAGACTATTCTAATACAGAGAAGGATGGCAATAAAAACCAATCCTTGTGTAAAAAGAGCTTCAGTTCAGTTCAGTCACTCAGTCACGTCTGACTCTTTGCAATGCCGTGGACTGCAGCATGCCAGGCTTCCCTGCCCTTCACTATCTCCCAGAGCTTGCTCAAACTCATGTCCGTTGAGTTGGTGATGCCATCCAACCATCTCATGCTCTGTCGTCCCCTTCTCCTCCAGCCTTCAATCTTCCCCAGCATCAGGGTCTTTTCCAATGAGTAGGTTCTTCATATCAGGCGGGCTAAGAGTTGAGAGTTTTGGTTTTGGTTTTTCCTTTTTCTCTTTCATTCCAGAGGGGAAAAGGAAAAGGCAGAAACATATAAGATGATTAAGTGGCAGACTCCACCAACTTTGGAATCGTCAGCCTCTCCACACCTATTTTTCATGTGTAAAATGGGAATAGTAGCTACAATAGAGAATGTGATAAGGGTTGAATGAAGTAAATGTAAACTGCTTGGTGCACAGTAGGAGTGCTAACAGTGGTGGCCATTGGTATTATTAGTGAATTTTGCATGTATCCTAGTGAGGTTAAACTTTACCAAGCTAATATTTTTTTAGTACACAGATAAAGGACAGATTACAGACTGATCTAAAAGCTGTATCTCCAAATTGCAAAGAGAGGGCACTTAGGTAGGTATCATCACTATACTTAAGTCAGCTCTAGGAGATGAGAAAATGAGAGAAGGAATTTTTATCACTGCTTGTTTTGTGCTTGGGCTCTTTGCTGAAGCCACAAGCTCTAAATGGTCTCTGTACTTCTGGTATTATGGGTACCTCTTGCAGAAGAATTAAGCTATTTTCTTGCTAAAAGAAAAAAAAGGCTGTAGATTTAATAGAATATCTGAGACAAATGTGGATTATGACAGAGACATTCTTTCAGACATTCTTATTGAGTGAAATTTATAAGCTTCCCTCTTGAGAGGAAGCCAGGTTTCCAAGTTTAAATAGGCATCGTGTATCCTACTGCTAGGTTTAGAGATTGCTTATTGTCAAAAAGGGTCTTAGATGGGTTTAAATGCTGACACTGCCTTTTTTCTTTAATAGAACATTAATTCCATGTCACACCTCTTCAGCAGAACAGTTGCAAAACTTACAAACAACAAATATGCTGTGGCTTTAGGTTGGGAAGCCAAATTTCCACTTCTCATTTTTGTATAGCTCTGAATAGTATGCATTTCGCTTACCTTGATGATAAATAGGACTAAAAATCGATTTCTTAGTATTTGGTGATAAGGGGACAAGGACTCTCAACTTAGAAGTCTCTTTTTTCTTAAAACTTATTAAAATACTCAGGAGCCAGACATTTAGCTTCGGTTGAAATAAGGATTGTAACACCAAGAAAGTGTCTGGCCCTTCAGGGATTTTCTTGAAGTCTGTGGAAAATCATCCTGATAGCACCTGAAGGACCAGGAGGGGATAGTTCAATTACAGTGGGGAAGTGCTGCAAAGAAGGTCTGCACATAATTCTCACAGTGCTCATTACCTCGGGCTTTCTGCCTTAGCAACTGCCATGTACTACATCAAGCGTGTAAATGTTCTATGCAGAATGCGTTTTTGTCACAGCCTGTGGGCCCCTGGGGCACAGACAGAGCTAACAGAAAGTTAGCATAAGACATTCAGGAGCCAGTTCCCTAACTCTTCCAAACATTGAGGTGTTAATCATGAAATGTATGCTGAATAAAAACATCTAGATGTACTACACAACAATTAGTTGGCCAACTTGTACAATTTTGTGAAGGATATAAATACTGTTACCATCTTAATCTAGGTTTGTTTGCTGGGTTGCTTTCCCATATAAGGTTTCAGAAATTAATTCAGTGTTACCTATCACATTTAGCCTACATGTCCTAATCCATCAAATTTGTTATGTTTCCGGAAGTCATGTAAGGTCCGGGCATCAGAATTCTATCACCCAAAATCCTATCAAATTCTTATTTTCCTATTCAGCCTCTGTTATTCAGAAACCCATTCATCCATTGCATAAGTATTTCTTGAGCTCCAAATGTATGCTAGACACTTAGTATACATAATTTTATACTCCCTGCCCTTGGGTAGGTTACAATCCATGGGAGAGATCAACAATACACAAATAAATACACAGCTACAAACTATGATACATGCTGTGAAGGAAACAGGAAGCGAGTGGTGATATCAAACACCGAGGGCCTCTCTGGGATGACACTTAAGCCCCAGTCTATAAAAGTGTCCAGAGGAGGAACAGCAGAAAGTGTTCCAGGATTCCTGGATGTTCCCAGTGCCACAGAAGGCCTGTATGGCTAATGCAGAACATGGGAAGAGGGAGCATGGGGGCAATCGAGTTGGAGAGGGGCTGGGACCAGATCTTTTAGGGCTTATTAATTTGAGTTTTCTCAAGTGCAATGAGAAGTCTTTGAAAGGCATTGAGCAAGGGAGTGATGTGTCTAAAAGCCCTCTCCCTAATTGTTTTTGTAAGGAGGCATTTGCTGTCAGCCATGTGATTGCAATCGTTCTATTTCAAAGTTTCTTGTTCTCTGAATGTGTTGAGTGTCCATTGTAATCATAGATTATTACACTTGTGAAGTCTAGAGGTGTTAATTTCAAGAATTATTATCCGCTTCTCAGCCCTACTTTTTTGAGAGCTTTCCACATGCCAGGCCCTGCCCGGACTATGTCCAACCTTTAGATTTTTCCTCTCTATCTTTTTCCTCTTGATTGACCCACACACAAAGAAAAAGACCAGTTTGTCAATCGGCAGCTGTTTGAATCTAGTGCCAATTACAACATCTTCTCTAAAGGATTATGTTTATTAGGTTGATAGAATATAAGGCAGATCCAAAGAGGTTCCCACAAATACGAAAAATTGGATGAAAATATTGTTGGTAAATAGCAGGTTCTAGTTCTATTCCCTAGCACTATTGTCTCTATTTAATGAAAAGTTTTGCTTCTAATGTTAACTTATGAATCAGTTTGCCTCAGGTCTACAGAACTCCCTCGAAAATTGAATACAGGCAAAATACGAAATCAACAAGCACTGCAGAAAGTAACGACAGCTTGGCACAATCTTTCTTGGAAAAAGAATTGAGAATATGAAGTAGAGATACTAGTGATGCATTTCATCTGGCTGCAGCCCTGAAAGAGAGCAGGGACTAGGTCTTTCCCTTTCTCCCACTCTGCCAGATAGCAGGAGTTTGGTCTTCTAAGCTCGGAAACACAAGCCATAAGCACCCTCAAGGGGTGAATGGTGAGAGGTGATGATATTTTGAATGACAAGAAGGAGCTAAAAATATAAGAAGTAGGGATGACAAAAAAAAAAAAAAAAAAAGAAGTAGGGATGGGAAAAGGGAGGCAAGACAAGGGTTCTAGAAAGAGGGAAATGTGGGGAGGTTCCCACGTTAACTCTTACATACTTTTACCCTGGCCCCTGGGGTAGCTGGTAAATGATGGCAAGAGGCCCAGCTGTGCCCCCAGGGAGAGGCAAGAGAAGCATGAGGACAAAAGTGAGCCCGATCACAATCAGAGAAAGGGGGGAGGGGGGTGGGAGGGGAGAGTAAATGCTTCAGGCCAACCACCCAGTGAGGTATGTCCCCAGGTCCACATGATGGCAATAAACGCAACATAAGCTAAAGAAACACTGGTGGCTTGTCCTATTTTTCATGTTGGTATTGGATGAGATGTTCAGTGCTCAGTTTCCATGCTTCTCAGAGGTTAGAAGCAACATGGATTGATTCTCACTGCTAAATGTGACTTCCTAGACTATGCTACCCTCATGAAGATAATAAGGAAAAGCTTATGTTTCTACCAGATTTATGTAAATTAACTTTGAGGACTTCTAAGGTTTTTTGTTTTTTTTTTTAAACAAATTTAAGATGCAAAGTATATTGCAGAGTTCCAGTAGTGAAGGTTGGGAATTATCCAATGCTGTTTTTCTGCTTTGACCATATGTCTCAGCCCCTGGTATAGATCTGGCATGTGGAAAGCTCTCAAAAAAGTAGCTGCTGAGAAGCAGATAATAATTCTTGAAATTAACACCTCTAGACTTCACAAGTGTAATAATCTATGATTATAATGGACACTTAACACATTCAGAGAACAAGCAACTTTGAAAGATTAGATTGGCCATGTCCATGCCCATAGGACTATTAATCCAGATCCTGAAAGAAAACAAATCACAGAAAATATTTTGTTAAGAGAAAGAGTTTTAATAAACTTTATTTTTTAAAGCAGCTTTATGTTCACAGCAAAATTGAACAGATTCATTGCTAATTTATGCTGGTGGGAATGAAAAATGGTACAGCCACTTTGGAAGATAGTTTGGCAAATTCATACACAACTAAACATGCTCTTACTATACAATCCAGCAACCTCACTCCTTAGTATTTACTCAAATGAACTGAAAACTTATGTCCACACAAATACCTGCACACAGATGTTTATAACAGCTTTATTCATAATTGCCAATCATGGAAGCAACCAAGATGTCTTTTTGTAGATGAATGGATAAATAAACTGTGGTACAGTCAGAAAATGGAATATTATTCAGCACTAAAAAGAAGTGAGCTATCCAGCCAGGAAAAGACATGAAGATACCATAAATGGATACTGCTAAGTCAAAGAAGCCAATCTGAAAAGGCTACATTCTGTATGATTCCAACCATATAACATTCTGGAAAAGGAAAAACTATGGAGGCAGTAAAAAAAGATCAGTGGTTGCCAGGGTTAGGTAGTGAGGGATGAATAGGCAGAACTCAGAGGAATTTTAAGGCAATGAAACTATTCTGTATGAGACTAGAATATGCCATTGTACATTTGTCCAAACTGATAGAATGTATAACACCAAGAGTGAACCCTAAGGCAAACTATAGACTTTGGGTCATAGCAATGTGTCAACATAGGTTTATCAGTTGTAACAAATGTACCTCTGGTGGGGGATACTGATAATAGGGGAGGCTCTGTAGGGAAGTCTCTGTACCTTCTGCTGAATTTTGCTGGGAAAGGCTTTTTATAAGTAGCCTGTTCACAATATCTTATTATTTGATAATTCTCTTGCTGTGTATCAGGGGCAGTTATATACCTGGTCACATTTAATCCTCAACACAGCTCTGTAAAGTAGGTACTTTTCTTATCATTGCCACTTTGTACAGGAGGAAATGAAGCTCGGAGAAATTGAGTCATTTGCCAAAGGTCACAGTGTCACAATGGACAAAGCCACACTTGTTGTTATTAGGTCAAGCTGTCTCAGTCTGCAGACGTTAACTGAGGTCAGCGCTTTATCACAGTGATATTTTAACATGAAGCACGACTCATAACTGTGATGGAATAGGAAAGACAGTGGACCAAAATTTTTCATAAAGCTATGTGTAAAGATTATGTAGACTGCTGCCGTGTAAGAGATCCAGGCAAGATCTGTGCATGATACACTTAGCATCCGTGGCCTTCAGTAAGTGTGTGTGTGTGTGTGTGTGTGTGTGTGTGTGTGTGTGTGTGTGTGTTGAGATAAGGTTTGTGATGGTTCTTCTGTCAAAGAAAAGCAAAGCAGTTAAAAGTCTTCTGATAGAAAAAATTGAAATAGATTTCTAATGATTTATGCTCTGACCAAGAAAAAATGTTCTACTCCTTCATTACTCCTAGAGTAAAGTAAAAGATGACTTTTTCACTTTTTAGTGATTTATAGGCTATACCCCACACTGTGCCCTCACAGGGCATGTACAAAGGGAAGACTGAAATCATTAATAATGTAAAGGACGCCCACATCTGGTTGATCCTCCCAGGTGAGTGAAGCCGAAGCCTGATTTAACAGATGGACACTGCACTGTTTCCTGATGGTAAAATCACCAGATGTTTAGAGATTCCAGAAGTACAAAGGCAGAAGGAAGTGCGCTAATGATGAGGTTTCTGGCACACCTTTGAATTTTCTTACTTTTAACACTACATTTTCTTGCACGTAGGGTATATGTGCATGTCATGCCATTATTTGAATTTTAATTAAAATAGAATTTTACTCTAGACTATTTTATTCTAAAATTAAGATACAAGGGAACTAGAATTGTATACCACCACTAGACAATACCAAGCATTATTCAAAGCTTGGAAAATTCAGTTGTTTTATTTCCCTTTTTTTTTTTTTTTTTTTTTTTTGCAAAAGCCCTTGAAGGGGCCAGGGCCCTTGTGGTGATGGCTTGCTGGGTCCTCTGGGGCTCTACCTCCCCAGCTGTGAGGGGAGCCTCTGGCCCCTACTGTAGGGGGATCGTAGCAAATTCCCTCAAACGCTTTACTAGGCTGTGTCCATTATTTCAGGGCTTCCCAGGTGGCTCAGTGGTAAAGAATCTGCCTGCCAAAGCAGGAGACACAAGAGCTGTGGTTCCATCCCTGGATTGGGAAGATGCCCTCGAGTAGAAAATGGCAATCCACTCCAGTATTCTTGCCTGAAAACTTACATGGATCCCAAAGGTAAGTTGAGTCCACCCTCATTCAAGAAGCAGCAAGTATGGAGGCCATGATGCTAGGGAACTGGTGTGAAGGCCTTGGTACCAGCAAAGCTGAAGAGGGAAGTTATTCCATGGTGGGGAATAAAAACAGTAGATGTGCAGAGAGTAAGACCTGTATTCAAGTCCTCGCACCCACTTTTCCTAACCATGTGACCTTATTCTGGGATCAGTTCTTAACCTCTCTGTGTCTTAGTTCTCAGTTTTCTCCTCTGTACAACAAGGATTACAATATGCACCTCATAGCATTGTATTAATGATCAAATGAAATAAGGAATGGAAATGGTCTTTGCACACTTTGTGGTATAGAGTCAAGTCCTTAAATGAGAAGAAATCAGACAGAAAGAGAAAAAAAGCTGTGCATCATGAATTTCCAGGCACACTACCTCTGGTAACACATTTTTCCTCCCTTTTATCTCTGGATATTTCCATTTTGATGCCTTGGATAGACCAGCTTCAGCTTGTTCATTCTAAATCTGTCTTAATCATTCCAGTAATCAAACTTCTGGGTCCTATACACTATATACTTTATATGGACAACAATATTCTATTATAAAACTTGCTAAGAGACTAGATCTTAATTATGCTAACCCAATTATTCCCACAAAAAAGAAGTTATGCCATGATAGAGGAGGCTAACCATCACTACAATCATATTACTATATATGTATATATGTATGTATCAAGTCAACATATTGCACATATTAAGTTGACACAATGTTATATGTCAAATATATTCCATTAATAAATTAATTAATAAAGAAAAGCACAGGGCCCTGGACTTTCCCCAGAGGGACCTCCTTATTTCAGAACTGACAGCGCACTAAAGGGCCCACCCAGCACCACTGGCCGGTTCCTCTTGCCCGATGCTCAGACATTTGGCCTTCTGAGTGCGTCTGAATGCAAACCACAAAAATAAAAAACAAGACGAAGCAAGTGGCTTTCTCTAAGAATCTTTTCGGTGTGCTTTCAGCTGGGTGTAAAGCCACCCTATGGTTCAGTACTGTGCTATCAACTGACCAAAGACCTGAAAGAATGAGGCCCAGCTTCCCTTTTCTAATCCTCTCTCAAACTACCTGCTGAGTGACTTTAATTAGTGGACAAACAGCAATTCCCAGAAATGATGGCATCTTTAGTGTGCACAAGGATATAGTTCCTAATTTTTTTTTCCCCCCAGCAGCATATACAACTGTTTCCTACTATTAAATGGTAGGCTAATCTGAATATTAACTATCTGCCAATTTCAACACACCTCTCCCATAAACATTTCCTTCCTGGGCAGGGAGGAAGCCCAAATGATGTGGTCCTGGCTAGTTCTTTAACTTTCTGTTTTATGATTGGTGCAGAGCATCTGATTATTTCCAGGTGTTTCAGATTTTCTCATGGTCTCCTTGTTATTTCTTCCCTCTTTGAGCTCCTTTGGCAATGAATGTGACCATGAGGTCCAAAGCCATAAAGGATGTGTTCACCACTTCCCTCTTATGTCTGTCTCTTTATTTAACCACAAGTTCACTGTCTTTATCCATGTTAATTCCCTGAGGTATTCACACAGCATTTGTGTTGACTGCCTTAATTTTGATCTTCTCTAATCATTCCCTGCCAGATGGTAGTTAAAGTTTAATGGCCCCTGTAAAAATAGTTCCCTTTCTTCTTTCATCAGTCATGTGTGTTTACTTAGCTAACTGCTAGATGTTCGGAATGAACACAAAGTGACCACCAACAAAATGAATTCAACAAACACATTGGCTTCATACTTTTCATGGTAGCTAAAGATGTTGCCCGCTATTATCCACTCAGCCATTATCCTTACCTTTTATTGTCTTTCCTTTTTTATTTTGTTAGTTTTCTTTCCTTTTTATGTCCATTCTCAGGTTGTTTGGAAAGTCACAAGACATGAGGCCTGGCAGTCATCTGTATGCAACAGTTAAAGTGTGCAGACAGGTCCAGCTCCAATAGCATTAAGTGCTAGAGAGATGACATTTGGCATAGCCAGAGAGCTTTCCTTGCCACATCCATGTGAGGGGGTAAGTACCCTTCCTTGTGTTCAGATTAAAAAAAGCTGAGATAACTCTCAGAAGGCCACACAAGAGGCTGGGGTAGAAACTTGGCATTCTTGAGAAACAAAATGAAGAAGCACATAGAACAAATTCATCTCTAGACAAATAATATGACCTTTGTGTCTTTTGTGCATCCAACTATCATTCCTGAGCCAACCGGTTCAGAAAAAGCCACTAAATAAAGATGCTATGATAAACCATTTTACAGATGAGGTAACTGAGATGAGTCCCATTCCATGGCTCTTGCCAGGCCACACACACATCTCTAGAGGTATCCTGTCACTTAAATTTACATTCGGCATATTAAAATATGTAGGAGCTATTTTAAAAATAAATAAAATTAACCAAACAAAAGATTAGTAGCATTTTTAGAGCAAGCATTCTGGGTGACTTTATATACACACACCACTTAAAGCCTATAACATATAGGACTCTAGGGCAGGGGTCTACAAACTACAGCCTGAAGGCCAAATTCAGCACACTGCCTGTTTATGTAAATAATGTTTTATTGGAACATAGCCGCACTCATTCTTTTGCATATTGTTTATGGCTGCTTTCACACTACAGTGGCGTGGTTGAGTAGTTTTAACAGAGACTATATGACCTGCAAAGCCTAAAATATTTACTATCTGGCCTTTATACAAAAAATTTTGCTAATCCCTGCCCAAGACATTATGCATTGCATGTTATTTCTTAATAATTAATTTCTTATGATTTAGGAGTGCTATTCGGCATTATTGCTGAACATTGCTTAAAATGTTGCTTTTAAATAGCATTTCAAATGCAAAAGGATTCTAAACTCATTTACAAAATGTCTATCTCAATTGTACTGATCACCTTGAAGCGTTAGGAAATTACAGATGTTCCACAACTTCTTGGTAATTTGGGTAGCATCCAATAACCACTATACGTTCTATAGCTGGTAGATTTTAGAATGTGGGTAAAAGATATCCCAACTATTAATCAAGGAGAAAATCAGTGTTAATGTTTGGCCAGCTTTGTCATTTGAGTCAAGAACTGTAGTCTCTCGGGGCTTTTGCTTCTGTGTCTGCAAACTGTTGCTGTGTATTAAATCATCTGTACCTCCCTTTAGCACTTCTGTGCTATTGTTCATATTCTCCCCAAAGTTTAAGTCACTTCCCCCTCCCCCAGTCCCCTCCAGAAAAGTTTCTAGGCTCTCATGGGAATTCAGTTAGTCCCTGACTTTAAACAGCCCCTGCAGGAAGATTTTAATTCTAAATTTAACCTGAATCTCGGAGTGAAGGAGAGTTGATGCTCTGAAATGAAGAGCAGTTAAGTTACTCTCATGACAAGTAGCTTAACTACTACTATAAAAATGGGAAACTTGTACCCTTGTGAACCTGAGAACATGTATCCAGTCACAGGACAATATCTTTCCACAAAGATTTTGAAGGGAGACTTAAGAAATGTAACCAGTAACTTAAAATATTGTTTTTATGTTAAAACAAGTAAAACCATGTTGTCCAGTAGCATGCAAAAATCAGCAAAAATTTTCAAAGTAAAATACAACGCTTCAAAACTCTTTTGCTGATGAGGAAGGTGCTTTAGATTTCACACTCAGAAGCTTTCTCTCACCTTGCCCTTCACACCGAGAGCTCCATCGCTGGGGAACTTCAAGGGAAAAGCTGGAGAGGCGTTGCCTTGTAGAAAGTAAATGCTCATCTTCTACTGTGAAGAAAAGCACTCGTGCCTTTGAGTCAGCATGCCAGAATTTATATTCAGACTTATTACTGTGTCTCAAAACTTCTAACTAGCCCTGAGACGTTTATTCCAACAATAATGTGCATCAGTGAACATTCAGAGTGACCCAGATTTATAAATTCCCAGGAGCATGTGTATCTTGTCCTGATGTTTCAATAAATTACTGTGGGTAGAATTCAAGCATCATACATCAACCGAATTATCTCTAAGTTCCCTTCCAACCAAGGGAGGCAGTGGTAGGAGGTGAGGAATGGAATGAGAATACATCAGGAGGCTTTGCCACTAATTCACAGTGTGAACTTAGCCAAGTACCATAACTTTGGGCCATGGTTTCTCTCTTTTTTTTATTGAAGAGTATTTGATTTATAATGTTGTGTTAGCTTCTGCTGTACAACGAAGTGATTCAGATATGTATTTTTCAGATTCTTTTACATTATAGGTTATTATAAGATTCTGAATATAGTACCTGTGCTATATAGCAGGTCCTTGATGTTTATCTATTTTATATACAATAGACTGTATCTGTTAATCCCAAACTCCTGATTTATCTCTCCCCACTCCCCCAACCCCTTTGGTAACCATAAATTTGTTTTCTGTGTCTGTAAGTCTTTCTGTTTTGTAAATAAGTTCATTTGTATCATTTTTTAGATTCTACATACAAGTGATATCATACGATATTTATTTTTCTCTGTCTGACTTTATTTAGGATGATAATCTCTAGGTTCATCCATGTTGCTGCAAATAGCATTATTGCATTCTTTTTTATATGAGCTGTGATTTCTTTATCTGGGAATGAGAGGTTGGAACTAGAGGCAAGCCCACATGGGCCAAATATGAAATTCTTAGTAAATTATAACTGCTATGAAAATATTATTTGTATAATCAATTCACTGTCCTATATCTGGCAGTTACAAAAACTTATTACATTATTTTCTATATTTCCTAAATAGTAAAAATTAACTATTATTATATTCTACTACTCCTAATTCCCTAATTTAGTAATGAGAGTAATAAACACCATGAACAAAGCAAGTATCAGAAAAATAATTTGAAACAGAAGTGAAAAAAAAGATGATTACAAATCTAAAGGGGCTGCCGTAATCAAACTCAACAACAAAAAGGCTTAAGAAGCAAGGAAGTTTATTTCTCTCAAGTAACAGTCACAGGTGGATGGGTGGCTTTGTTCAAAGACTGTGGCTGACAGCAGCTCTCTCTCTGTCACATGAGGCACCAAGGCCGTGTTTGTTGTTGCCATTCCTGCCCCCAGGAAGTCCAGAGCCAGGAATTTGTTAGAGGCAAATTGCTCACCTCACTTCTACCCACCTTCCATTGGCAAGAGTTTAGCCATACACCCACCAGCTGCAAAGGGGAAGTCTCATCCTGGCCACAGCTCCATTATTACAAAGGAAGAGGAGGGTAGAGAATCCTTAGGGTCGTTGGAATGAAAGAAGGCTGAAGAGGCAGGCTAGTCAGTTACTCAGTGTGTGAAAGGTATATATCTATGTATATTACAAATATATTTATATATTTATAGAAGTTTTAAATATTTTGATATTTCTTATTTGATATATGAAATACCTAGACATGGATAAAATTTCTAATAATAAAACAAATTAGTGGTACTCACCCACATTTTAACAAACCTTAGAATGTGTATAGTTGAAGACCTCCAAGTTTTTCTCCTCTTACAAGGGGGAATACACCCCTGAATTTAGTGTGAAATCTTCCCTTCTCTGGGCTTTTTTAAAAATTTTTACTGCATTTTTAAAATCAAAGAACATAAAGAATAATTCTGTGTTTCTTTAACTTTACATGGAGTGGTATGACACTGTGTCTGTCATAATACAGCTTGTGTTTTCCCTCCAAATTGTGTTCTTTAGATGCATCCATGTTGATAGTATAAACTTAATTCCTTCATTTTGACTGCTGTTTGGTATTTGTGTGACTGCAACTTGTTTCTGAATTTCTATTAGTGGAAATAATAGAGTATCTTTGTGGACAAGGGCAAGAATTACGCTCAAGTTTTATAGATAAAGCAGCCACTAGCCACTGGGTAGCCATATGGCTACTTAAATTAATTAAAATCAATTAAATTTATTAGAATTAATCATGTAAAAGTTTGATTTTAATTCTGTAGTCACACTATCCACATTTCAAGTGCTAAGTAGCCACACAAGGCTAGTGGCTAGCATATTAGAGGGTCCAGCCATCATCACAGAAACTTCTATGGGACAACATTGCTCTAAAGTATAAATGAAGCAGTGGATTTACTGACTTGTAGGGTATGCATAGCCTCAGTTTTTGGGTTTTTTTTTTTTCTTTCACTTTTTGGCCACACCACACAGCATGGGATCTTAATTTCCCAAGCAGGGATCAAACCAGCACCCTCTTCCATGGAAGCGGTGAGTCTTAAACTACTAGACCACCAGGGAAGTCCCCATAGCCTCAATTTTAATCTGGAGAAGGAAATGGCAATCCATTCCAGCCTTCTTGCCTGGAAAATCCCACAGAGGGAGGAGCCTGGTAAGCTACAGTCCATGGGGTCCCAAGACTTTGCCAAATTGCTTTGTGCATCGGTCAAGACTCTTTAGTTATAAGCAACAGAAAGCCGTTATGGGTCATTAAAACAAGAAAAATAATTTTTAAAAGAATGTTGGACAGCTTATAGAAGCTCAGGAAGGACTTGAGAACCAACTTTAAGATAAACTACCTAATGTCAAACCATGGTAAAATAAAAAGTAAAGTATATTAGTCACTCAGTTGTGTCCAACTCTTTGTGACCCCATTGACTGTAGCCCGCCAGGCTCCTCTGACCCTTGAATTCTCCAGGCAAGAATACTGGAGTGGGTTGCCATTTCCTTCTCCAGGACATACCCTCACCCAGGATCAAACTCAGGTCTCCTGCATTGCGGGCAGATTCTTTACCATCTGAGACACCAGGGAAGCCCCATTAAACCATGGAATTGATCTAATAAGGACAATGCTGCTCTGCTGAAAGTCTCAGGTACCACCCCTTTTATTTCCAAATGACTCATGCTTGATACTCCTGCTATTTCTGGGACTATAGTCATTGCCACATCTGGAAATTGTTCATAGGTGCTGTCTCTGCTGCCACCTTCATGACAAGGGCGCCACTTGGTCCCAAATTTTTAACATCATTTTCAAACTCAAAGTTTGGAGTTGATGCATCTGTTTGGCAGGCTGGCTCAAACACCTGCATCCCATCTTTACAGAAGGCGAGGAAGGCAAATATCTTGTGATTTTTCATTTCTAGGAGTTGTGCAAGTTTTCAGACTTACTAGCTATTACTCAGTGGTTTCCAAAGTGGATATGGAAATTTTAATTCCTACCATAGCAAGGAATAGTTCCCATTTCTCCTCAAAGTTTCCAACATGTGGTGTCATCTAGCATTTTAATGTTTGCCAAACTAATAGTTGCACAAGGATATCTCAATGTGATTTTAATTTGCATTCTTTTGATTAGTAGTAAAGCTGAGCTTTTCAATGTGTTTCATAACCATTAGAGTTTGTTCTGAAAACTGCCTATTTATATATCTTTTCCCCCATTTTTAGGTTGACTTTTGGCCTTTTTCTTATTAATATTAATAACTTTTTATATATTTGATTTTTTAAAGTTCTAGGCACTAAATACCTCTTCCCAGGTGGTAGGTTGTCTTTTCAATTTATTTTTATTTTATTTTTTTTTTCTCTTTTCAATTTAAAAAATTTTCTTATTCTGGAAATCTTTAAGCATATATAAGATAGACAGAATGATATAATGAATCCCAATGTGCCCATCACTGAGCTCATCAATTTTATTTCAGCTACATCACGATGCTGTTCTCCCCAACAGTAGGTTATTTAGAGGAAAATTTTCAGATACAATATTACTTGTTGCATAGAATCTCTGAAGGAAAGAACTCTTTGTACAACCAGATCCATAATACCATCATCAACCTAATATCATGCAGAAAACAAAGTCCCAATATCATCAAAATTGGTCAATGTTCAAATTTCCCTAATTGCTTTATAAATGTTTCCAGTTGTTTGGGTCAATATCCAAATAATCAATTATAATCAATATCCAATAGTTAATATTCAACAACTGTGACAGTTGGTTAATATGTCTCAAGTATACTTTAATCTGCAGATTTTCTTCCATTCCATACTTCTCTCTCTCTCTGCCCTCTCCCCTCCCCTCTCTCTCTCTCTCCTAATTTCTTGGAAATTTTGTTATTGTTGAAGAAGCCAGGTTTTGGTCCTATAGAGTTCCTAAGGTTGGAATTTTGTTTGAATATATGTGGTATACTGTAACATGTCCCTCTGTCCCTTATCTTTTCTATAAACTGGTAATTATATTGAGACACTTGAGTAGACTCACCTGTTTTATGGAAAGATTACTTCATTGATAGTGTAGTGTAATTCCATCAATAAGTACCTAACATTTAGCCCTGTCTCTTTTTGAGATGCTAACAACAATTGCCCAGGTCCATTAATTCAATATGGATTGCAAAATAGTGATATTCTAATGATACTTGTCCAGTTTTTTTTTTTGTTAGTTGATATACTTCTATTAAAAAATAAAACACAGAACAGAAAAAACTTCCCCTTATGAACTGTTGATATCGCGAGGTACAGTTCATTTAGAATAGACAAGATAAATGCTATTTTCCCTGTAACAGTTTTTAATATCATAAGTTAGTCCCCTAGAATCCTACAAATAGGAAGAGGTTGTAGACTCTAAATACTGTTTTACACTGAACAAACCAAAGATCCTGGCTGTCTCCTGACCTGGAACAGGAAATGTACAGTGTGAGTCTACACATCACAACTGAAAGTGAGGAAGATCTAGAGTCAGATAGCATTGCATCAGTAGTGCTTAGGAGCCAACTTGAAAGGTTTCCATGACAGAAGAATAATCATTAGAGGATTAAAACACATTTTATATATTAAAATTCACAAGTTAATAATGACACCAAACAAAACACTCTTTTTATGTTTCTAATGGTGTTCCTTTTTGACCAGATGCTTTTTTTAACCTGAATATAGTCAGATTCATTCACATTTTTCTGATCATGACTTCCAGACACCTTTCTGTTTAACTTCACCACTAGAGATGAATGGGGCTTCTTTCTAGATCCTGTTTGAAATATACCAATCAAAGGCTCTGGAACATTATTCTCACTCTTCAAGCCAATGTGGCCAAATAGATGAAGACTTAGGATTGGTCGTTTTGGCAGGTGGAGTAAGGTGGGGGAAAGGCTCTTAGCAGCAGGGAAAGTAGAGAACAAAAAAATAGTAACAAAGAGGAAGTGGAGGAAGGAAAAAGGAGATCTTTTCTGAACACAGTTTACCTATAGCCCCATCCTTAAATAATGTGTTTAATTCACAGCCAAGAATCTTATTCAGAGGTTCCTAACTAAACACACTTGACCCTGAGTGATGATAGACTAGACTCTGATTCACAAGTCAGCCTGCAGGTGTCCATCTTTAAATGAGTCTTGCCATCTATCTCTTAACTGAACCTGTTATGGCTCTTGGGTTTCAATGAGGATTATTCCTGTTGGGTATTACAAGACACAAAAAGGTTACACATTGCATGATTTTGTCTAACTTCACTGTGACATTTATGAGATTGCTTCTTGACAGTGACCATGGCCAGAGTCCCTCTGATAAATTAATTTTGTCTTATACCATCCTTAATTATTCTCTTCAGAGGCTCAGGTACTTCAGAATTTACTGGTATTAATTCACCCCAATAAAAAAATCTTTTTTTTTTATTTAACTTCACATTCATTGTGCTTCTTAAAGTCAATTTTATCATCAGAACTTCTGAAATTGCCAAAGTACAAAGATGAATGTCAGAATGTCAAGGGTTTTTTAATGAATTCTGACAAGACAGAAAAGGTCAAAGCAGATTTCTTCAACATGTTCAGATGTCCTGATTATAAAGATTTTTATAAGAGTATTTAGGCTATTCCTTAAAATGACTGCAGAATTCTGCTATACTTGATGGGTTAAATTTTGCCTGGAATACTCATCTCTCTAGGGCCCCCACCTTCTGCCCTGCTAGCCTCCTCTTCCTGCTCTTGGTTGTGATATCACCTGCAAGAAGTCTTTCCAGGACCCCAAGATATAGCCAGTTGCCCCTTCTAATATCCTCTTCATGCTCAGCCTTTACCTCTATTATAGCACTAAATTATATTTACACTATATTGTAATTACCTGTTTTTTGGGGTCTTTTTTCCATTTATTTTTATTAGTTGGAGGCTAATCACTTTACAATATTGTAGTGGTAATTGCCTGTTAACTTGGTCTTTTACTGTAAGACCAGCTTCCTGGGGCCAAAGACTGAACCTTGAATGAAGCACCCCTGAAGCTAGCACAACACCTACAAAAAGTACTGTGCATTTGTAAGATTAAGGGACATTCTCAAAACAACTGACCTGTACTTTTTGTAAGTGTCAAGGTCATGAACGACTGAGAAACTATCCCAGATTGGAAGAGATTGAGAAGCCTTGACTCTGATCCTGTTTTGGAACCTGAACCAGAGAAGGAACATTAATGAGACAACTGGCAAAATTTGAACAAGCCCATAGGTTAGTGAATAGTATTTAATAAATGTTAATCTCCTGGTTTTAGTCACTGTACTGTAGTTTTGTAAGATAACATTTGGGATAGGTTAAACTTGAGAGATTTTATAGCCCTAGGTGCCTCAAATGCCAAGTTATTACCAAGTTCTTAGCAGTTAATTAATAAATGGTGCTCATGACCACAACCTTATGTAACCCTTTCTTTGCTATTTACTCTTGAGCTTTGTTCCAGTCACTTTCAGATTATTTCAGATTATTATTAGATTTAGTGAGCACTCCCTATGTGCCTGCTGTGTGCCAGGCACAGTGATAAGAACTTACGGTAGATGTAGATGTGGTAAGATATGATCCTCGTCCTCAGAGAGGAGTGTGAGTCACAGAAGAAATCTAAGCAAAAAGCAAATGAAGGGTAGTGATACAGTGAGAAATGTGCAACTGTTCCCCAAATACCAAATCGGGACAAGACTTGGAGGGCATCATGCTAAGTGAAATAAGTCAGATAAATACAGCATGATCTCATATGTGGAATTTTTTTAAAAAGAGCTTATAGGTACAGAGAACAGATTAGTGGTTGCCAGAGTACCAGAGGCAAGGTAGTGGGGTGGGCAAAATCAGTCAAGGGGGTAAAAAGATACAAATTTCCAGTTATAAGATAAATAAGTCTTGGGGATACAATATATAGCATGGTGACTATTGCTAATAAGATTGTTATTCTTGTTGCTAGTGGTGTCTGACTGTTTCTGACCCCATGGAATGTAGCCACCAGGCTCTTCTGTCCATGGGATTTCCCAGGCAAGAATACTGGAGTGGTTGCCATTTCCTTCTCTAGGGAATCTTCCTGACCCAGGGATAAAATCTGCATCTCCCGGAATGGCAGGAAGATTCTTTACCACTGACCCACCAGGGAAGCTCTTATAGCTAATGATATTGTATTGTTTATTTGAAAATTACTGAGAGAGTAGATCTTAAAAGTTCTCATCACAAGAAAAAAATGTTTAACTATAGATGTGAACTAGACTTATTGTGTGATCTTTTCACAACATATACAAATATCAAGGCATTATGTTGTACACCTGAAGATAATATAATTTATATGTCAATTATATCTTAATTTAAAAAAAAGAGTCAGCATAGAAAAGTGCTTACTTTCCTGAGAGGACAGAGACTTCCCCAAAGAGGTGATATGTAAACTGGGTCTTGAGAATAAATCAGGATTTACCAGTAGACAAAATTGGGACGAACATCCCAGGTACAACATGTATAGGATCTCAGAGGCGAGAAACAGCAAAGTGAGTTCAGTATAGCTAAAATAAAAAGCATCCACAGAAGAGTGGATTCCTTTTTAGTAGCTTTATTGGTATATAATTCACATCTCATAAAATTCACCCATGTAAAGGGTATACTTCAGTGGTTTTTAGTGTAGTCACGAAGTTGTACAACTATCATCACTATCTAATTTTAGGATATTTCATTAGCCCCTAAATGAAATACCATACCCATTAGCAATCACTTCCCATCCCCACCCCTAAGCAACCACTAATCTACTTTCTGCCTCCACAGATTTGCCTATTCTGGATATTTCATATTACAGAAATCATACAGTATATGGTCTTTTGTGGTTCTTTCATTTACCATAGTATGTTCAAGGTTCATCTGTTCTGTAGCATAGGTTAGTACTTTATTCCTTTTCATTGCCAAGTAATACTCCAGCATATGGATACATCACATTTTGCTTATGGACATTCGGGTTGTTCCCACTTTTCGGTTGTTATTAAGAATGCTGGTATAAGCACTAATGTTTTTATATAGGCATACTTTTTCATTTCTCTTGAATATAGATTTAGAAGTTGAATTGTTGGGTTTCATGATAACTCTGTTTACTTTCTGAGGAATTATCAGTCTTCCAGAGTGGCTGCACCATTTTATTAGTACATTCCCACCAGCTATATATGAAGATTCCAAATACTTTACAACTTCACACTTCTTATTGTCTATCTTTCTTATTATAGCCATGCTAGTGGGGGTGAAGTGGTCTATTAAGCTTTCTAAGGCCTGCTGTAACAAATTACCACAAACTGAGTAATTTAAAGCAAGAGGAATTTATTCTTTCACAGTTTTGGGTACTAGAAGTCTTTAATCAAAAGGTCAGCAAGGTCATGCTTTCTCTAAAGCCTCTAACAGAAAACCATATCCTTCTCTTAGTTTCTTGTGTTGCCAGTAATCCTTAGCATTCCAAGGGTTGCAGGTACATCACTTCAATCTCTGACTCTCTTATCATACAGTGCTCCCCTGTGTCTTTCTCTTATCCAGTCATATTTGTTTAGGATCCACCCTAATCCAGTACAATCTCATCTTGAGCTGACTGCATCTGCAAATAAGACTCTATTTGCAAATAAGATCATAGTCACAGGTTTCAAAGTTAGGACTTCATATCTTTGGGGAGGACAAATTTAACCTACAAGTTATATCACATTTCCCAAGTGGCAAATATTGCTTAGCATATTTTCATGTGCTTACTGACCACTTACATGTATATCTTCTTTGGAGAAATGTCTATTGCCAATTTTTAACTGAGCTATCTATCTTTCTATTCTTGAATTGTAAGAATTCTTCATATATTCTGGACCTTTATCAGATATTTGATTTATATTTTCTCCCATTCTGTGAGCTGTCTTTTTGTTTTTTGATAGTGCTCCTTGAGACCCAAAAGGTTTAACTTTGATGAAGTTCAGTTTACCTATTTTTCCTTTTGTTACTTGGGCTTTGGTGTAATATCTAGAAACTATTGACTGATTCAAGGTCATAAAGATTTATGCCTTTTTTTTCTTCTAATAGTTTTATAGTTTTATAATATCTTACATTTCATTTTCTGAGTCTTTTGAGTTAAATGTTGTATATGGCATGTGATACAGATCCAAATTCATCTTTTGCAGGAGTATAGCCAGTTGTCCCAGCACCATTTGTTGAAAATTATATTCTCCCCCCATTAAATTGTCTGGACACCATTGCAATATGAATTAAATGTATGGACTTGTTTCTGGACTCAGTTCTCCTTCATTGATATGTATGTCTATCCTTTTGTTGGCACTACTATCTTGATTACTGTGGATTTGAGATCTGGAAGTGTGAAACCTCCAACTTTATTCCTATTTTTAAAAATTGCTTTGGTTATTCTTTTTTTTTTTTTCCAAGCTGTGCTGCAGATGTGTGATCTTAGTTCCCTAAACCCTGCAGTGGAAGGGCAGAGTCTTAACCACTGAACTGCCAGGAAAGTCCATGACTATTCTGAGTCTCTTGCATTTTTTTTTTTTTTTTAATTTTGGCTGCACTGGGCCAAGATATCAGTTCCACAACCAGGGATAAAATCCACATTTTCATATGAAATATAGAGTCAGATTGTCAATTACTGCAAAAAGCTAACCAGGATTTTTATAGCGATTGTGTTGAATCTGGAGATCAATTAAGGGAGTATTGCCATCTTAACAATAGTAAGTCACCAATCCATGTATACAGATTTTTTTTCTATTGAAATATTCTTTAATTTGTTTCAATAATATTCTGTGGTTTTCAATGTGAAAATCTGACATTTCTTTTGTTAAATTTATCTTACATGTTTTATTTTTTGTTATTATAAATGAAGTTGTTTCTTACTTTCATTTTCATATTGTTCATTGCTAGTATGTAAATTTATTTTGTATATTGATCTTATATCTTGCTATTTGAATTCATTTAAATAGCTTTCTTTTTAGTGGATCCCATAGAATTTTCTATATATAAAGACTATGTCACCTACAAATTGAGATACTTTTACTTCTTCCTTTCCAATCTGTGTGCCTTTTATTTCTTTGTCTTGCCTAATTGAGTGAAAGAAGAAAATGGAAAAGTTGGCTTAAAGCGCAACATTCAGAAAACTAAGATCATGGCATCCGGTCCCATCACTTCATGGCAAATAGATGGGGAAACAGTGGAAACAATGGCTGACTTTATTTTTCTGGGCTCCAAAATCACTGCAGATGGTGACTGCAGCCGTGAAGTCAAAAGACGCTTACTCCTTCGAAGGAAAGTTACGACCAACCTAGACAGCATATTAAAAAGCAGAGACATTACTTTGTCAACAAAGATCCATCTAGTCAAGGCTATGGTTTTTCCAGTGGTCATGTATGGATGTGAGAGTTGGACAGTAAAGATAGCTGAGGTCCGAAGAATTGACGCTTTTGGACTGTGGTGTTGGAGAAGGCTCTTGAGAGTCCCTTGGACTGCAAGGAGATCCAACCGGTCCATCCTCAAGGAGATAAGTCCTGGGTGTTCATTGGTAGGACTGATGTTGAAGCTGAACTCCAATACTTTGGCCACCTGATGCGAACAGCTGATTCATTTGAAAAGACCATGATTCTGGGAAAGATTGAGGGCAGGAGGAGAAAGGGACGACAGAGGATGAGATGGTTGGATGGCATCACCGACTCAATGGACATGGGTTGGGTGGACTCCAGGAGTTGGTGATGGACAGGGAGGCCTGGCATGCTGCGGTTCATGGGGTCGCAAAGAGTTGGACACGACTGAGCAACTGAACTTAACTGAACTTGCCTAATTGCCTTAGTGAAAGTGAAAGTCACTCAGTCGTGTCCAACTCTTTGTGACCCCATAGACTATAAAGTCCATGGAATTCTCCAGGCCATAATACTGGAGTGGGTAGCCTTTCCCTTCTCCAGGGGATCTTCCCAACCCGGGGATCAAACCCAGGTCTCCCACATTGCAGGCAGATTCTTTACCTAATTACCTTAACTAGAGCTTAAATGCTAAATGGAAGGGGTGAGAGTAGATATCTTTGTCTTGATTCTGATCCTATCAGGGAAGCATTCAGTCTTTTCACCACTAAGTATGATATAGTTGTAGATTTTTCATAAGTCCCCTTTATCAGATTGAAAGTTTTTTCTTCTATTTCTAGTTTGTTAAGTTTTTTGTTAAGAAAAATTGTTGGCTTTTGTCAATTGCTTTTTCTATGATTACTGAGATAATCATGTGGTTTTTGTCCTTTATTCTAGAATATTGTGTATCGGTGTTTATTCTTCTTTAAATGCTTGGAATTCATCAGTGAAATCGTCTGATCCTAGGCTTTTCTTTGTGGGAAGTTTTTTTTTTTTTTTTTTTTTTTTTTTTATTAGTGCTTCAGTCTTTCTACTTGTTATAGATCTGTCCAGGTTTTCTATTTCTTCTTGACTCCATTTTAATATTTCGTGTCTTTCTAGGAATTTGTCCTTTTCACTAGGTTATACAATTTGTTGGCATATGATTGTTCATGGCATATCTTTGTAATCCTTTGGATTTTTTAAGTTTAGTGGTTATGTTCCCTCCTATCCCTGATTTTAGTAAGCGGAGTCTTTCTCTCAGTTTAGCTAAAGAATTGTCTGTTTTGTTCATCATTTCAGGGACAAACTTTTCAGTTCGTTGATTGTTTTCTGGTTTTCTTGTCTTTATTTCATTTATTTCTTCCCTAATCTTTATTATTACTTTCTTTTTTTTTTTTCCTTTGGGTTTAGTTTCCTATTCTTTTTCAGTTTCTTAAAGTGAAAAGTTGGGCCACCTAGTAAGATCTTTCTTCTTTTTCACTATAGGCATTTATAACTCTATATTCACCACTTTAATGGCATCCCATACATTTTGGTATTTGTGCCTTCATTCCCATTCATCCCACCTACTTTCTAATTTTGTTTATAATTTATTTTCTGATCCATTGGTTATTTAGGACTATTTAATTTCCATGTACTCGTGAATTTCCCAAATTTTCTTCAGTTGTTGTTTTTTTAAGATTTTCCCCTGTGTACAACAGGAACTGTACTTGTGATTTCAATGCAATTATACCAGGGGTGTGCAAACAAGATGGGAGGAAGAGAAAGTCAGAGAGAGTGGGATCCTGGGATGAGCAAGACAAGAAGGCAGGAAGATTGGGATGTAGCAAAGGGAAGCTAGAAAACCCCTTGAGTTCAACAAGTTTAGCACAGGATTCCCAGTGTGCAAAGACTGGGTACAGGCACTCAGTTTGCTAGGGTGTCCATCACCCTCTACACATCCCTCCCTCCTCCAAAAAGTCCCTAGGGTGGATTCCATTTCTTTCCTCCATTACAAAGAAATCTGTGTCAATAGCTGACTCCTCCAACATTTTCATTATAATGGACCCCATTTTGAAAGCCGCCTAGATTCACAAAACCTTGGCTTTGACCAAATTTCTTTATGTTATTAGATTCTAAGTGAAAATACCAAAGTAGTGCTTCTTTTCTTGAAGTGCCTCTCATCTGAGGAGTTATTTTTCTCCATAGGCTATTTTACTGTTTTGAACAGTTTTACATTTAGTGTCCCACAAAGAACAGATAAGTCATGGAAGAAGTACAAGACCATATCTCTTATCTGAAAACCTGGAGGTCAAATGTGCTTTAGAGGTCAGGTATGCCTCAAAATTCAGATCTTGTGATTCCATACCAGTCATGAAACACACAGTGAAAACCAAAATCTCCCTTCCAGTAAGACATATCACTAGCGGCCATTTCCTTGGAGTGGATAATCAGGGACCCCAAGCGGTGAATTCATGGCACCTCCCACAAAGACAGCAGCAGTCAGGCAGGTGGGATGCATCTTTTGTCCTCCTTCTCCACCTTCCTACCCCCTAGCCCCCCACCTCCCTGGTCTCCCAGAGAGTAAAGCTCGGAGCCTGAGGGCAGAATAAGACCTATTGTTAATTTTTAATTCAATTCCATTATGGAATTAAACCATATCAACCTACTTGATGTGGTTTCAGTCCTCTTAAATTTACTAAGACAGAAGAATGGACTCTGAATCTCAAAAGTCATGAAGGACTTTCAAAGGGTTTTAATCAAGATGTAAGCAGTTAACTGAAGTTGTGGAAAAGTCACTCTGGAAGAAGTGCAGTGCGCATGAAAGGATGGCAGGGAGGAGGAAAGGCCCGTCGAAAGGCTGTTGACAATTGTTCAGACAGGATGCTCCTAGACTGAGGCTGCGATAAGGAAGAGAATGAATGAACCAAAATTACACTCAGGAAAGAGTGTCACTGACGATGAGAATAATTTTCTGAAAGGAGGAAGTCTAAAATGACTCTTGGGATCCTTGGGGCAGTGGAATTGCTCTGCATAATACTATAATGCTAGATAATGCCAGTATACACTTGTCCAAACCCATGGAATGTACACCAAGAGTGAGCCCTGATGTAAAT
The DNA here is from genome assembly GCF_033118175.1 of Dama dama. Lineage (NCBI taxonomy): Eukaryota > Metazoa > Chordata > Mammalia > Artiodactyla > Cervidae > Dama > Dama dama. The sequence continues at coordinate 24,808,449 of NC_083713.1, forward strand.
TATAGACTCTAGATGATAATCCAATGTAGTGTGACAAATGTTCTATTTTGGTGCAAAACACTGGTAGTGAGGAAGGCTAGCATGTGTATGGTGATGGGTAATATGGGAGCTCTTAATTTTGCTATGAACAGGAAGCTGCTCTAAAAAATAGTTTATTTTAGAAGAAGAAAAATGGCTTAAATAAAATATAAAATGACTCTTATTTGAGATAGTAGTGACTCGATACATTCTATGACCCAAATAGGACCAATCAGAGTCTTGGACTTCGAACCTTGAGCAGTGAAATTCAAACCATTGAGAGCTGATCTGCACTTTCACCATGCCCCCAAAAAACTGTCCTCCTACTTAGAACCCAGAGCTGCGCCAGTTTTCATCCATCCATGGCCAGGATTAGGGTAAGGGGATGGAGTAAGTGAGGCTGGAGTACAAAATTTAAGAGGTACTCCAAAAGCTCAATAATCAAGATAAATATTTTAATGCAATATTTTTAAAAATCCAGATTAATGCAGATCTCCATGATGAACAAAATATCAAATTCTTAAATACAGGATCAGTGTTACTGATTTTTCCTTTTGCCTCAGGCTCAAATATGGCTTGAAATGGCACATCTGAGCCTTGATTGTTCACATTTTCCTTTGTTTCCATAAGCCAGTCCCTGTCTTTCCAATAATTCCTCCTTTTCGTAAGTTAACCAGAAAATGTTTCCTTAGCTCACAACCCCAAATCCACCTGAGATGGAGTCTAACTTTTTAAGTAAAGGTATTGCTGTTGTTACTCACTAAGTAATGTCTGACCCTTTTGTGACCCCATGGACTGTAGCCTGGCAGGTTCCTCTGTACATGGGATTTCCCAGGCAAGAATGCAGGGGTGAATTGCCATTTCTTTCTCCAGGGGATCTTCCCAACCCAGGGATCAAACAGACATCTCCTGCGTTGGCAGGTAGATTCTTTACCACTGAGCCACCAGGGATAAGTAAAGGTGACTGCCTGTTAATTCCTTGGCTGCCACTGATTCCAACTTACTATTCTAATTGATTGACCTTCTATTGGACAGATTCCATGTCATCCTAATGCAAACCTAAAACTCAGTTTACCTGAAGACTATTTGAAATCAGAGGTTTTCTTTAAAAAAAAAAAAGCCACGGATTGAGAAAGAATCTCAAAGTAATTATACTGAGTGAAAGAATTCAGACAAAATGAGTATATATTGTGTGATTCCATTTATATAAAACTTCAGAAAATACAAACTAATCAGTAGTGACAGAAAGCAGATCAGTGATTGCTTGAGAGGTAGGGGTGGGATGGGCAGGGAGGGATTACTAAGGACATCAAAGAAACTGCGGGATAATGGATGTGTTCACCATCTTGATTGTGGTGTTGAATTCAGGTTTATACATATGTCAAACCTATCAGAGTATATACACTTTAAATATCTGCAGTTTATTGTATGTAAATTATACCTCAATAAAGATGTTTTTAAAAAGCCACCAATTGGCCTTTAGACCTTGCAACTTTACTGTAATTTTCACCTTTTGAAATTTTAAAAGTTTTACTTGAATACTACATGAAATGTTTTGACTTGATATTTCAGATGTTTAATATATTTTACTTATTCCATTTCGTCCTTTCTCTATACAGAGGTGGATTTATTCAGATAATTAGAAATTGTTCCAAGGGAAGATTTCCCTAAGGTTGCAATGGAATAGTAATTTAGTCTATGAATGGCATAACATCTCATCTGAGAAGTGTATGAAAAGTATACCTAATGTGATGATTTTCTGCTCAAAAACTCTTGTATGCAGATGATTCTCCACTTTTGAACAGATTGTCTTAAGGCTTTTGTTCATTTCTAAGCTGTGTACTCCTCTCTTGGGTCATACTTTCTCAAAGGAGAGATGTTTTACAAGCTGTACTTGTCCATAGGCTCATTCCCTTAATCCTATTTGAGTATAGCCACAAATCCAACCTTGAAAATAAAAAGGAATAAAAAAATTTTTCCCTGAAAAAAGAGATAAATAATAAAGAAAATAGCATTTTGCCCTTGAGAGAAAGAACTTGTATACAGAAATTGGAAGGATGATCAATGGAGACCTCAGTGGAAATTCTGAAGGAAACTTCCAGATACTTCCAAGGGCATTAGAGGCTAATAAGGAACTATTATTTCTAAATCTATTTTCCTCATTCAATCAAGTAGAAAGAGGTGATAAAAATGATTTTCTATAATCACACTTCATTATTCTGCTTTGCTTTAGGTCTTATGGCCAGAGCTTCCTTTCCCTGGAAGTTGAGGTAAATAATGCTTCAGACTCTGACACCTCTTTCAAGTCCACTTAATCAGATATAAAATCCAAACCACAGTAAAGAAAAAGAGCTATCTCTTTTCAGTTTTCCTTGCCCCTTCATTCTTCCAGCCCTAGTTTCCCTTGTAAAATCCCAGCATAATCTGTATGATTTCTTAAAAGATTTTGCAGTCCTTATAAATTAATGGGTTTCTTCCTAAAAATTAATAGGTTTCTTTTTTTATTGTTTTACTTTGTATTCATTTTCAAGAGCTAGAGGAGTTTTTAATCTGAAAACTAATGTTTTAATCTAAAAATGTTCAAAGATCTCCTTAAAACCCACATTCGATTATGGGACAAATGAAATAAATACACTTTGATTTGTAATCAATGTAACTGATTTATAATGTAATTGGAATTCTATAGCAGAAAACTCCATTTTCTGCTGACATTTTTATAGAACTCTTCCTATTTTAAGAGTCAAATCAGAGACTTCAGTAAACCGTTGATAAAAGGGAAAAAAGCCTACCTGAGAAAAACAGAGTGGAAACCTATATTTAAAAGCAAAGATGGCTTCCCTGGTGGCACAGTGGGTAAGAATCCTCCTGTCAATGCAGAGGATGTGGTTCGATCCCTAGTCTGGGAAGAATCCACATGCCACGGAGCAACTATTCTGTGCATCGCACAGAGCCTGTGTTCTAGAGCCTGAGCGCTGCCACCTGAGCGATTACCGAAGCCCGTGTGGCCAGAGCCTGTGCCACAAGAGAAGCTACTCCAATAAGAAGCAGAAGCACCGCTACCAAGAGTAGCCCCTGCTTGCCGCAACTAGAAAAAACTCATGCAAAGCAGCAGACTCAGCACAGCCAAAAACAAAATAAATTTAAAAACAAAAACCACAAAGATAATATATATTTTAAAACTAAGATAAAGAAAAATTTTAATAAACACACAGAAAGAAAAAAACCCAATAGTGACATTTACAAACAAATGCATGCGGTTGATCCAAATTTCTTGTTTTCAAGCATTACATGTGTAAAGTCCTTATGAATGGCTTCCAGCTCACTGGAGAGAGAGTACTTCTCTACATGCCAAATTACAACACTAAGGCAGATTGAGGGAGAAATATAATCATCCATTTGTTGATTATTTATTTTTTAATCAGGTCCTCAAGTATCTACAGATGTAAGAAAGCATGTAGCCTCAGACTGGAGCTGTTTGCAAACAGCAGGATCACCTGGCCCAAGAAACAGCACTCACTGTGTGATGAAAACCATCCCTCCACAACCGTGTTTGGTTAGCACCCATGCCCTGCTGAAACTGGCATAGCACATTCTCTGTGGGCATGCTGCCAGCCTAACAGATGGGCATGAATGTAACTCTGCCAAAGAACCAGTGTGTGCAGTGAGCTCACAACTGTGGTTAGACAAGTTTCCAAGGATGTTGCATATACTTAAGCTGCCCAGAAAAAAATTTATGACTTACATGTCTTCAGATGGCATTAATGAATATGCAAATAATTCTCCAAATTGGTGGTTCTCAAAAGCATGGTTCCTTATTCCAGCAGCATCATTGGCACCATTGGGAAGATGGCTAGATCTGCAAATTCTCAGGTTCCATCCCAGACTATTGAATCAGAAGTTCTAGGAGTGAGAACCAGCAATCTGATTTAACAAACTCTCCAGGTCAGGGGTCCCCAATCTCTGGGATCTAATGCCTCATGACTTGAGGTGGAGCTGATGTAGTAATAATAGAAATAAAGTGCACAATAAATGTAATGTTCTTGAATCATCCTGAAACCATTTCCAGCCCCCTATCACCACTGGTCCATGGGAAAAACTGCCTTCCACAAAACCGATCCCTGGTGCCAATAAGGTTGGGAGCTGCTGTTCTAGATGATTCTAATGCAACTTGAGAACCACTGCTCTAAACCATGTTCTCAAATGTTCAGATTACTTGAGAAATTAAAAAAATTAAAAGACTGATGCCTATGTCTCAGGCCCACCCAAAGATTCTGATATAACTGGTCTAGGATGCAGCCTGTGCCTCGAGAATTTTATTAATAAAAAAACCTCAGGTGATTCTAATGGACAGCAAGTGTGAGAAGCCCTGTTCTAACAAACCTGGAATACCTTGTAAAGACTTTGGGAAGAAAGACTACAGACTTCTGCAAATGCAGATAAGTTTTTTTTGAAAGAACATTTGTACAGATCTTTGCTTAAATAATTCTTTGACTTTTTGATCTCTTCATTTTAAGCTATTGGATAGGATAAAGTTTATATAATCTGTGGCTTTTGGCAAAGTCCTATGTGCTGAGTCACCATCAAGATCACCCTTTCTCAAAGCACCATAAACTTTACACCCGATTTCAGTGTACTCTCCTTTTTCTTTATCCATTTTTTTTTAAATTGAAGTATAGTTAATTTGCAATGTTGCATTACTTTCAGGTGTACAAAAAAATGATTCACTTATACACACACATACATATATACATACATCTATTTTTTTCAGATTCATTTCCATTATAGTTTATTACAAGATATCAAAAATAGTTCCCTATGCTATATGGTAGACCCTATATACCTAAATATATACATACATCTATTATTTTTCAGATTCCTTCCCATTATAGTTTATTACAAGATTCCAAATATAGTTCCCTGTGCTATATGGTAGACCCCTCATGTTTATTTTATATATAGTGGTGTGTGTATGTTAATCCCAAACTCCTAATTTATCTCTTCCTACCTCAGTATGCCCTTTTAATCTCATGAACTCAGCATCTTCTAATATAATATCCCCAAACTCTTTTCTTGGTATCTCACTGCTCTGGTTCTCTTGAATACTGAAACCTAGTCTTCTTCCCAGCCAGGAAAAGATCTGTTATAGTATAAGAAAATTAAATCTTCAAGAAGTCTAAATTGAGAAAATAAAAAACAGAAAAAACCCTTTAACCCTGTGCTCTGTTTAGTCGCTCAGTCGTGTCCAACTCTTTGCAACCCCATGGACTGTGCCCGGCTTCTTTGTCCATGGGAATTCTCCAGGCAAGAATACTAGAGTGGGTTGCCTTTCCCTCCTTTAGGGGATCTTCCCAACCCAGGGATCAAACCCAGCTCTCCCAAATTGCAGGCAGATTCTTTACCATCTAAGCCCCCATGGAAGCCTTTTAACCCTAAAGCCCCTTTAACCTTAAACTTACTCAGCACATTTAGTGTAAGTATTCAACGAAGAAAGCAAGAGCCAGAAAACTTGAAATACCCATTAATTTGCTATGCTTTCACTACCAGTGTCATATCAAGGCACAAGTAGACATGGTAATATTTGCACATCCCACTGGGGTGAATGGGAGAGGTTGCTGCAAACTGGCCACTCTGAGGGCAAGAGATCAGGATCTTACACAGACCAAACTCACTGCTGGAGAGCTCTGAATCGATGAAAACTCAGATTCATGGATTAAATCTTAATATAATTCTTTGGAAAATGAGACTTATCAAATATTTGATTTCCCTTCCATTTTTCAACAGCTAATCTATTGTAAGGTAATAATGATAGCCCTTGGTACTACTCTAGTCTCTAAGTCCACTTAACACTGATAAGAACAATGTGAAGGGTGAAGTTAAGCAAGGGGACTTTGCTTCCTATGGTGGAATCTCAATTTGGTCACCTACTAGCAGTGTGACCTTGGGCAAGTAATTTAATTGTGTTTTACCTCAATTTCTCTACCTATAAAATAGAAGAATGATAGTATCTATCTCATAGGGTTATTGTGAAAATTAAGTGAGCTAATGAGTGGTAAGTCATAATTAAGTGGTCGCTATTCTCATCAACAATAGTTACATTTAACAGTGGTGTTGTGTGAACCTTATTAGCCCTCACCCTCATTTCCCTTATCTCAGTCTCCCATGGCCCCCACCAATGGACCTACTGAGTGGCCATTCAGCCATCCTAACAGATGAACAGAGCAAGGCACAGCAACAAACAGCAAATTGGTAAGGCATGCTCTGCATTCAGACAATGAGCACAAAGTGCCTGCCCTCTAGGAAGAGGTGCCGATGGCGTGGTTTTCAATTAGAGTGACATAACAAGCTGGGGAAGTGGGGGAGGTTGGAAATATTTGGAAACATTTCTGGCTGCACACAGCTGAGGAATGCTACTGGCCTTTAGCCAGGGTTGCCCAATGTCCTCAAATCAATGGAAACGGAAATGGCAATAGCATCCACATTAAGAACAAGTCAGAACAGGACCCGACCCCAGTGTGATGACTGGGGCGCAAGACAAGTCACCAGTACACGGACTGAGAACAAGAGCTAAGAGTGAGGACCAATATCTACTACACTGAGGCCCAGAGAGGGATGCTTATAAAGGACCCTCAAGATGAGCATCTATGGAAGGAAGGGGGCTTAGTCTGCTCAGGCCGCTGTAATTAAACACCACCAGATGGATAGCTCATAAACAAAAGAAATTTTTCCCACAGTTCTGGAGACTGGAAGTCCAAGATCCAGGCACCAGCATGGTCACAATTTTTGGTGAGGACCCTCTTCTGGTTCCTAGCGGGAGGCTTCTTACTATGTTCTCACAAGACAGAAGGAGCTAGAGAGCCCTATAGAATCTCTTTTATACGAGCACTAATCCCCTTCATGAGGGCTCTACCTTCATGATCTAGTCACCTCTCAAAGGCCCTGCCTACTAATATTATCACCTTTGGGGTTATGACTTCAATATACAAACTCTGGGGAGACACAAACATTCAGACCAGAACAGGGACAGAAGCAAGACTAGGCAATGGGAGAAATCAAGCTGACTCTGTGGGAAGTGCTGGAACTAGTACAGTGCTGAAGCTAGTTGTTGTCTTGAGTTGGGCCAAGATGTCAGTGTCTTTACATTCCCCGTTGGGCAGTCATTGAATGTGGGCTGCTCTGTAGAGGGTGATTCTTGGGCAAGGCCATTCTCTTTTGTTAGGAGTTCATGAAGGGGCTAACAGCTGAAGGCTATCTGTTGACAATACTATTTTAACAGCTCAGTTATTAATAGTATTAATGCTGCTGCCGCTGCTGCTAAGTCGCTTCAGTCGTGTCCGACTCTGTGCGACCCCACAGACGCCAGCCCACCAGGCTCCCCCGTCCTGGGATTCTCCAAGCAAGAACACTGGAGTGGGTTGCCATTTCCCTCTCCAATGCATGAAAGTGAAAAGTGAAAGTGAAGTTGCTCAGTCATGTCTGAGTCTTAGCAACCCCATCGACTATAGCCTACCAGGCTCCTCCGTCCACAGGGTTTTCCAAGCAAGAGTACTGGAGTGGGGTGCCATTGCCTTCTCCGAATAGTGTTAATAAGATCCATTAAAAGAGGATCAGAGTGGATGTAACAGAGATGAACAAGTATGTAGAGTAACATGAAGTCCCAGTGGCCAGTACCACAGCATAGTCTCCTAGATCAACTTTCGGCACAAACACCTTCATCAAACACATTAGTTCTATGTCTACAGTTTGGTTGATGATCTATGAAGTAGGGAATTTGCACAGTCTCAAGACTGTGCCCTGTTAACCTAACTTGGAATGGTCTGAAAGAAGGAATCAGTCAATAAAGTGATGAAATTATCCCCACTCTCCAGCAAGACGCTAGGTGTCACAGTCTGTTTTGCGTGTTCAAGCCAAGAAGTAGGCATTTGGCACATTCAACCTTGCAGCTCAGACCACCGTGTTGTTATGCTAAAGAGAACCAAACATGGCTTTGTTTAGGAACTGCTTCTCCTTTCATCAATCTTGTCTGGAAGGGATGAAACAGTCTTTTAACATGAATCCCTGTCATAAATATTCAGTTGGAAGGAAGGAATTTTGACACTAGCTCTGGCTTATCCAGTGGTCCAGCATTGCCCTGAGTGTGTTTGCTCAGCTGGAACTCTCTCAATCTACTTCATTCTAGTCCATCTGGTTTCCCAAGATTTGGATCATGTTCTTATCTCCCTCCACATGCTGTCTGGGATCTTGCTTTCATCAGAACCAAAGGGATACCAGCCATTGAGTATCACCAGCATAGCTGCCGCTCAGAGAATCTTGCCACAGGACCCCAGTTCACCTTACCTGATACCTTAATTTGGATTTTGTGATTTGGACTTCTGGTCCAGCTTCCTTGAAAACTCATCAAGTCAGTTCCCCAAACCCTTGCCCCTTAAGTAAAATTTAAGCTTACTTTCGTCTCCTCATAGACCCCACACTGTTGAGGGTCCAGCACAACCACTAGAAAAATTATATGGTCTATGACGTTTGGAAACCTCTTAGAAGGATGTTTCCAAAGTACAGACTTCAGGAACCAAATTAGTATAATAAGTCAACTCTAGCCACGTAAAGATGGCAGACTTTAACCCACAATTTCCTTGGCCTCCTTTCTTCCCAGATCTCAGTCTTTCCCCCACAAGCAAAGTTATTTTACTTCATACATCATAGGAGTATTCCTCTAAATACACCAACCCCTTTGCTAGAACACGACTGAAGACATCACTCGACATCTCAGACGCCCTTGGGGCTTCCTACTCAGGTTTGGTTTCCTGTCTGATTGGTATTCCTTCTGCAGTTCACTGACCGCACACAATCAATAGTCTACATTTCCCAGGCTCTTTGGGATAACTCCAGCTCCCCCAAAACTCTGGGCAGTGGCTTTGTCCAGATAAATAATATCTTAGCCATTTAAGTAGTTAAGATAAATATCTTAACCATAAATGATATGTATACCATGCGTACCTGTATAATATTATAACAAATGTAATTTTAAATAAAATGTCTTAACCATTTAATAATATCAATAATGTGAGTAATATCTTAACCATTTGATACCAATGTTGTAAATAAATCCTAACCATTTAATATAAATACAATTTATATAAATCATAAATAATATCTTAACAGTTTATACCAATATTATTCATTTGAAAGGGACTCGGCACAAATTCGTACAGACTGAAGGTAGAATAGTGGTTGCCGGGGGCTGCATGAGGAGACAGGAGGAGTTATTGTTTAATGGGTACAAAGTTTGGGGTGATGAAAAAGTTCTGCAGATGGACAGTGATGATAGTTGCACAACAATGTGAATGTGCTTAATGAATCTGAACTGTGTCAGTCAGTCAGTTCCATCGCTCAGTCGTGTCCAACTCTCTGCAACCCCATGGACTGCAGCACGCCAGGCCTCCCTGTCCATCATCAATTCCCAGAGTTTACTAAAACTCATGTTCATTGAGTTGATGATGCCATCCAAACATCTCATCTGTCCCCTTCTCCTCCCGCCTTCAATCTTTCCCAGCATCAGGGTCTTTTATAATGAGTCAGTTCTTTGCATCAGATGGCCAAAGTATTGGAGCTTCAGCTTCAATATCAGTCCTTCCAATGAATATTTAGGACTGATTTCCTTTTGGATGGACTGGTTGGATCTCCTTGCAGCCCAAGGGACTCTCAAGAGTCTTCTCCAACACCACCGTTCAAAAGCATCAATTCTTTGGAGCTCAGCTTTCTTTATAGTGCAACTCTCACATCCATACATGACTACTGGAAAAACCATAGCCTTGACTACATGGACCTTTGCTGGCAAAGTAATGTCTCTGCTTTTTAATATGCTGTCTAGGTTGGTCATAACTTTTCTTCCAAGGAGCAAGCATCTTTTAATTTCATGGCTGCAGTCATCATCTACAGTGATTTTGGAGCCCCAGTAAATAAAGTCTGTCACTATTTCCACTGTTTCCCCATCTATTTGCCATGAAATTATGGGACTGGATGCCATGATCTTTGTTTTCTGAATGTTGAGTTTTAAGCCAACTTTTTCACTCTCCTCTTTCACTTTCCTCAAGAGGCTCTTTAGTTCTTCCTCACTTTCTGCTGTAAGTGTGGTGTCATCTGCATATCTGAGATTATTGATATTTCCCCCAGCAATCTTGATTCCAGCTTGTGCTTCATCCAGCCCAGCATTTCTCATGACATACTCTGCATATAAGTTAAATAAGCAGGGTGACAATATACAGCCTTAATGTACTCCTTTCCCAGCTTGGCACCAGTCTGTTGCTCCATGTCCAGTTCTAACTGTTGCCTCTTGACCTGCATACAGATTTCTCAGGAGGCAGGTCAGGTGGTTTGGTATTAGTGGATAGCTGTTCCCTTCTCCAGGGGATCTTCCCAACCCAGGGATCAAATCCAGGTCTCCCACATTGTAGGCAGATTCTTTACCAGCTGAGCCATCAGGGAAGCCCTGTGAACTGTGTACTTAAAAATTATTACAGTGATGAATTTTATATTATGTATATTTTACCACATGTTTTTCAAAAACGACTCTGGAAACTAATATTTTTCTCTCACATCACTCCTAGTTAGTTACTTTGGTAACATATTCACTCGAATCCCCACAGTTATGGCTGTCTAGCTGCCATCTAGGGGGTCACACAGAGTTGGACATGACTGAAGCGACTTAGCAGCAGTCACAGCATTGTAAGACTCAGGATGGAGCCAGAATCTCATGACAGTCAAGGAACAAGGATCAGGGTGGATCAGAAACTGTACCGTCAAAGAGAGCTGTGACTCTTCCCTCTAGCGCTCCATCTCCACAGGGCTCAGCCCTCTTCCTCTCCCTACTTCTCACACTTCTTGCTACTCCTCCCACAAAAGACTGGATTTCTCTTCTACATATTTTCTCCTCCTCATAGGCTCCTCTTAATTATTGTCTTGGGCTTCCTTGGTGGCTCAGGTGGTGAAGAATCTGCCTGTAACACAGGAGACCCAGATTCGATCCCTGGGTCAGAAAGATCTCCTGGAGAAGGAAAAGGCAACCCACTCCAGTATTCTTGCCTGGAAGATCCCGTGGACAGAGGAGCCTGGCAGGCTACAGTCCGTGAGATTGCAATGAGTCAGACATGACGGCAACCAATACACTAATTATTGTCTCAGCCTCTTTACAGCTTAGCTTCCTCATACCTGGCTTTGCTCTTGGCCTCTATTGTGCATCGTACCCCACTCTGTACTTTCATACCAGCTCCTACTGTTACCCACCTCATGTTCTAGCTCCCAGATCAGATTCCCACAAGCAAGCCTATGATTGGTCCAGCTTGTAGTAGTGCTTTTTGAGCCAGGTTGCCCTATAAGCTGCTCTCCAGTTGATATTTTGGCTCCCTCTAGTGCAATCAGCCATATATAGGAAAGGAAGATTTATATGGTACAGAACATGGGCACTTCATCTCCTCTTTAGCAGAGACCGTAGCTATAAATGACACTGTGATAGCCACATCCAGTACAACCTTATTTCCCACATCTTCACTCCTTATTCTGTGGATGATAATCCCTTTCCAGGCAGCCATGGCAATGGGTCAATGACACATCTGGGTCAGTGACATCTTTGACATCAGTTAAGTTTCAGGAATATCTCTACTATCTGATGAAGCTAAAGACCAGACCCCTGACTTATGTTAGCTAGAAGCCCTCCTTGCTTTAGGGATCACCAGAGAGCACGCCTCAGGTGAGAACACATAACCAATTTGAAACACTTAGCTTGATTTTAGGACACATTTTTACCCTCTGCTGGTTAATTATTAGGCTCCTAATGTTGGCATAACATAAATCCAAAAACTCCTTTGGACAAATATATCATTTTTAATCAGCAAATTATTTTTAGTTCTTGGCTTTGGTCATTAAGTTCTAATAATGGCCCATAGCAAATGTACTAAGTATTAATGTTTTAAATAGCACAAAGTAGCAATTTATTGTGGAGGCAACATGCTAAGGAAAATATTCCTCCCATTTGGAGATACGGAAGGCGCTTCCTTGAGACATCGGATGCGGCTGTCTGAGTCCTGCAGAGCAGCCTGAGCTCATCAGCTGGCTCAACTTCAGCTCTGCAAGGCTTACAGCTTCTGGACAGAACAAGCAGAAAAGCTGCATTGTGGGTGCCCCCAAGTGGGTACATTTTGATGTGCATGCTGAGGATTTTCTGGCCAATAACTCCAGCATTAGGTCATGTCTGTGGAACTTTTTTAAAGATGGAAAAAAGCTATATTTTGTGTATGTTTTTCAGGATGCACCTCTTGTAACCTAGTATTTACTGAAATAATATTTAATACTTCGGGTTATCACAGATCATTTATTTTCTAGCTAATATCTTATGGGAAGGGTTTCAAGTTATGCAGCCATATAAGAGTGTGGAAGTGAAGATGATGGACTTTAATGTCAGACACAACTTTGAACACTCAGTCCCTCATTATTTGTATGACCTTGGGCAAGCTACTTAATCCCTCTAATCATAATTGTCTCATTTTAAAAATGGGATTCAGGAGTATTTGAAAGAGTATTTATCTTATAGGTCATGTTTTGTAATATGGACAGTGTCTGACACATTAGAAGTGCTCAGTAAATGTTATTTTTGTTTGTAAACAAAAATAGTTATGTATGTATATAAAACAATATTTGCATATATATGCAAAATAAATGTATTTATTGAGATATGTCAAGGAGCTCCCCAGTAATTTTTTAATAAGTTCCTTTCCTGGTCAGTCAGCCATAGGCAATTTCTATAATTTATGACTGAGAACTGAGCAATGTGTATGGTTATGACAAGAAAAAATGAATGAAATTGACCTGGTTCCTCAAAAATGTCAATGTCATGACAGACCAAGAAAGGCTAAGGAAATGTTCTAGATAATAACATTAAAAGACATGGTGACTAAATACAATAAGTGACTTTGGACTGGGTCCTATATGAGAGGGGAAAAATTTCCATAAAGGACCTTATTGGGACAACTGATGAAACTGAAGCATAGGTTGTAGGTTTTGTTAACAATAAATTTTCTGAACTGACTGCTGTGATTATGTAAGAAAATCTTCTTGTTCTTAGGAAATATGCAGAGAAATATTAAGGGACATGATGTGTGCAACCTACTCTCAAATTATTTAGAAAAAATAAAAATATAACATCTGTGTACATATATAGATAGATATAGAGAGATGTTTATATATAAAGACAATACCATACATACACCATACATGTGTACAAACAAAAGGAATAAGAGAGAATATGAAAAAGTGTAGAAAGTGATAAAATTGGTGTCAGGGTAAAAGGTTAACAGTACTTCTCTGTTCTTTTCTAGCAATTTTTCCTTAATACTTAAGATTTTTAAATTTAGGCTAATTTTTTTTTGCATAAAAGATTTTAAAGATAATAAAGTAGTTTCATCCCAAAATATGAGCTACCTATCCAGTATTTTGAGACAAACCCACAAAATTATTGCAAATTATTTAGCAAACAAAGTATACTATATGTTAAAGGGGTATCTTACACTCTGAAGAACCCTAGAACATGTTAACTGATTCCTTTCAAAATTGAGAAATAAAGCATAAATATTGTTATGAATAAGAAAACTTATAAGCTATAAGAGCTCGCATAGACCTTAGAGAACACCTGGAAACAGGCTTTTTTCAAATAAAGAAATCACCCAAATTTCCTTAAAGATATATTACCCACTCTAAATCATTCTTGTACTCATATCCTGATGGTTTAAAATTACCTATGATTCATTATTCTGAAAACTGCAACAAAGGGAAAAAATCAACAATTTTTTCTGCCTTTTCTATCCTAACTAATACAAGATAATAAAAATAGTTGATATGGGAAAGTTTTTCCTTGTAGAATAATTCCAGCTAATAAGTGAAGAAGAAATGATTGAGAAAGACCATGTTTCTGTCCTAATGAAATAATGGATCTACAAAATAATCATCAATGACCACTAAAATTGTTAAGTAAAAAACTGATAAGGAGCTTTATAACGAATAAATCAAGCTGAACTCATTGATCAATTTTAGTGTCAGAAAAAGACAACCAGCATTGTGTGCTTCCTAAATGGTACACACAGGAAGTACAAAATATAACCTATAAAAGATATTTTAAGAAGGAAAGGAAACTGACCAAGCCTCTAGATCTATCTACCAATTTACAGTAAATGCAGAGTTCAAATAAATGTGTTCAATGACACCATGAGGATAAATTTGCAAAATCCAGAAGCACTAAATGGCAAAAACTTGAGTTTCTTCAACTAATAAAGTTAAAAGGAGACTGAGGGAGAATCTATAGGTTAAAAGTGAGGTTAAAAGTGACTTAAAAGACATATAATTAATTACAGTATGTAGAATTTGTTCAGATTCTTAATTTCAGTAAACCAACTGTTAAAGTATCATAAGATAATCAGGGATATCTGAACACTGGCTGCATATTTGATGAGATTTATAAAAACTGTTAAATATTTTAGGTGTGATAATGATATTTTGGTTATGTTTTTCAAAAGAGTCCTTATAGAGATTTATACTTAAACATTCATAATATGAGTATTATGACCTCTGTTATTTGTTTCAAAATAATGTGCGATAGAGAAATTAGAAAGGAGAAGAAACAGATGAGAGGGAAAATACAAAAAACAGAACTGACCATGTGTTGATAAGTGCTAACTGGGTGATGGGTGGGAATTTAATATGCTATTCCATTTGCTTTTTGGTATGTTGGCATTTTCCCTTATAAAATTTTAAACATTATTTTTAAAAGATTGAGGTAACTGTATTTACTGAAGTTGAAAGATTACTAACACATATTTATTGAAAAATTGAGGCACAATTTTTGGGATTGTTATATTAGTAAAGGATATAATATAAATTTTCTATTAAAATTTATATTAAAGCTTATTTCAAAAGTGTACAGTTCAATGGCATTAAGTACTTTCACATTTTGTACAAAATCACCACTATTCATTTCCAGAACTTTTTTAGCATTCTAAAGAGATACTCCGTACCCATTAAACAACAACTCTCCATTTCCCTTATCCTCAGTCCTGGTAGCCTCTATTCTATTAATATTTTCTATCTCTACAAATCTGCCTATTCTAAGTACATCATATAGGAGGAATCATACAATATTCATCCTTTTGCATGTGCCTTATTTTTACTGTTTTCTAATTTCATCCATGTTATAGCATGTATCAAATTCTTTTGCTGAGATACAATAATTTTTTATCATAATTTTTGTTTCTATTTTTTAAAAAATCTCAATTTTCTAAAGCCTACTTCTCTCTTTTTTTTTGTAACTGAAGTATAGTTGATTTACAATGTTTCAGGTGTACTGTAAAGTGATTCAGTTATATATAAATATATATACATATTCTTTTTCATATTCTTTTCCATTATAGTTATTACAAAATATTAAATATAGTTCCCTGTGCTATACAATAGGTCCTTGTTGTTTATCTATTTTATATACACTAGAGTGTATCTGTTATCCCAAATTCCCAATTTACCCATCCCTATATCTTTCCCTGAAGAACTATGGATGGAGGCTTGTAGCATTGTCCAGGAGGCAGTGACCAAAACCATCCCAAAGAAAAAGAAATGTAAGCAGGCAAAATGGTTGTCTAAGGAGGCATTACAAACTGCTGAGGAAAGAAGAGAGGTGAAAGGCAAGGGAGAAAGGGAAAGATATACCTAACTGAATGCGGAGTTCCAGAGAATAACAGGGAGAGATATGAAGGTCTTCTAAAATGAACAATGCAAAGAAATAGAGGAAGACAATAGAATGGGAAAGACTAGATATCTCTTCAAGAAAATTGGAGATATCAAGGGAACATTTCATGCACGGATGGGCACAATAAGAACAAAAACAGTGAGGACCTAATAGCAGAAGATATTAAGAAGAGGTGGCAAGAATACACAGAAGAACTGTACAAGAAAGTCCTAATGACCCATATAACCACAATGATGTAGTCACTCACCTAGAGCTAGACATCATGGAATGTGAATTCAAGTGAGCCTTAGGAAGCATTACTATGAACAAAACTAGTGGATTTGAGCTAGTTTAAATCCAGAAATGATGCTGTTTGAGTGTTGCACTCAATATGTCAGCAAATTTGGAAAACTCAGCAGTGGCCACAGAATTGGAAAATGTCAGTTTTCATTCCAATCCCAAGAAGGGCAATGCCAAAGAATGTGCAAACTACTGTAGAGTTGTACTCTTTTCACATGCTAGCAAGGTTATGCTCAAAATCCTTCAAGCTAGGTTTCAGTAGTACATGAACTGAGAACTTCCAGATCTTCAAGCTGGGTTCAAAGAGGCAGAGGAACCAGAGATCAAATTGCCAACCTTCCTTGGATCATGGAGAAAGCAAGCAAGTTCCAGAAAAAACACTTCTACTCCACTGACTACGTGAAAGTCTTTGACTATGTGGATCACAACAGACTGGAAAATTCTTAAATAAATGGGCATACCAGACCACTTTACCTGTCTCCTGAGAAACCTATATGCGGGTCAAGAAGCAACAGTTAGAACCAGACATGGAACAATGGACTGGTTCAAAATTGGGAAAGGAGTACCACAAGGTTGTATACTGACACCCTGCATTTCACATGATGTACTCATGAGTATATCATGTGAAATGCCAGTCTGGATGAATCCCAAGCTTGCTTGTGATTGAAATCAAGATTGCTGGGAAAAGTATCAACAACCTTTGATATGCAGATGATACCACTCTAATGGCAGAAAGTGAAGAAAAACCAAAGAGCCTCTTGATGAGTGTGAAAGAGGATAGTGAAAAAGCTAGCTTGAAACCCAGCATTCAAAAAGCTAAGATCATGGCATCCAGTCCCATTACTTCATGGCAAGTAGAAGGGGGGAAAGAGGAAACAGTGGCAGATTTTATTTTCTTGGGCTCCAGAATTACTGCAGATGGTGCCTGCACCCGCAAAATTAAAAGACGCTTCCTCCTTGAAAGGAAAACTATGACAAACCTAGATAGCGTATTAAAAAGCAGAGACATCAGCTCGAGTGAGAAGGTTGTGGCGTCAGTCAGTTCTAGGCAATTTAAGCTCCAGCCAGGATGATTGAAGTTGATTGCAATGACCATCTGGGAAAGAAGGTTCATGTTACATGCAATATTGATGACACCACTGGGGACCTTAAAAAGCTGATCACAGCCCAAACTGGCACCCATTGGAACAAGACTGGTTTGAAGAAGTGGTACACGATTTTTAAGGACCAGGTTTCTCTGGGGGACTATGAAATCCATGATGGATGAACCTTGGCGCTTTATTACCAGTAGAGCAGACTTCCTTCTCCCTCCCCTTCCCTCTCCTCCCACACTAATATTGATGCCTGTTTTTGGAAACTCATGTTAATAAAAACTTAGGGACTGCAAAAAAAAAAAAAAGAGAGAGAGAGAGAGAGACATCACTTTGCCAACACAGGTCCATATAGTCAAAGATATGGTTTTTCTAATAGTCATGTTCAGCTGTGAGAGTTGTACCAGAAAGAAGGCTGAGTGCCAAAGAACTGATGCTTTCATACTGTGGTGCTGGAGAAAACTCCTGAGAGCCCCTTCGACTGTATGGAGATCAAATCAGTCAATCCTAAAGGAAATCAACCCTGAATATTCATTGAAAGGACTGATGCTGAACGTGAAGCTTCACTACTTTGGCCACCTGATGCGAAGAGCTGACTCATCGAAAAAGCCCCTGATGCTGGGAGAGATTGAAGACAAAAGGAGAACCGGGGCGGCAGAGGATGAGATGGTTTAATAACATCACTGACTCAATGGACATGAATTTGAGCAAACTCCAGGAGATAGTGGAGGACAGAGGAGCCTGGCATGCTGCAGTCCATGGGGTTGCAAAGGGTCAGATATGACTTAGCAACAGAACAGCAATACTCCCTTTCCCCACTTAAGTTTGTTTTCTATGACTCAGTTTCTGTTTCGTACATAAGTTTACTAGTATCACTTTTTTTTTTTTGGCTTCCACATATACATGATATCACATGATACTTGTTTTTCTCTGTCCGACTTGATTTCATTTAGTATGATAATCTCTAGGTCCATCCATGTTATTGCAAATGGAAATATTTCATCCTTTATTATGACTATTATTCTGTTGTAATATTCCATTTATGAATGGATAAAGAAGGCGTATCTTCTTTATCCATTCATCTGTTGATGGACACTTAGGTTGCTTCCATGTCTTGGCTATTGTAAATAGTGCTGCTATGAACACTGAGGTACATACATCTTTTCGATTTAGAGCTTTCTTCAGAGAGATGCCCAGGAGTGGGATTCCTAGATCATAGGTAACTCTATATTCCTTAGTATTTAAGGAAACTTCATACTGTTTCTCATAGTGGCGGCACCAACTTACATTCCCACCAACCGTATAGGAGGGTTCTCTTTTCTCCACACCTTCTCCAGCGTACATATCCCATTGTATGTATATACCACACTTTGCTTATCCATTCATTTGTTGATGGACATTTGTATTATTTCCACCTTTTGGAATATGCTGAATAAAGCTGCTATAAACAGATGCACAAGTATCTGAGCCCCTGCTTTCAATTATTTTGAGTATATATTTAGAAGTGGAATTGTGGATCATATGGTAACTCTTTATTTAGCTTTTTAGAAGAGACATCACATTGTCTTCAACAGCAGCTACACCATTTTACATTCCAATGATCACTGCTCCAGGATTCCAGTGTGTCTGCATCCTAACCAACAATTGTTATTTTCATTTTTTTGGATCATAGTCTTTCTTATTGGTATGAAATGGTATCTTATTGTGGTTTTGACTTGCATTTCGCTAATGATGAGTGATGTTGTATATCTTTTTATGTGCCTATTGGCCATTTGTATATCTTATTTGACAAAACACCTATTGAATTCCTTTTTTCATATTTAGATTAGGTTGTTTGAGGGGTTTGTTGTTTAGTTGTAGGAGTTCTTTACATATTCTGAATATTAATACCTTATCAGAGATATGATTTTTAATATTTTCTTCCATTATGTGGGTTGTCCTTTCACTCTCTAGATAATGTCCTTTGATGCATACAATTTTTAATTTTGATGAAGCCCAATTTATCTGTCTTTTTCTTTTGTTGCCTGGCTTTTGGTTTCATATCCAAGAAATCATCACAAAATCCATTGTCATGGAGATTTTTACCCTATATTTTCTAAGGGTTTTATAGTTTCAGATCTTACATTTAGGTCTTTGATTCATTCTGAGTTAATTTTTGTATATGGTATAAGGTAAGATTTGCAGTATTTCACATGCAAATATCCAATTTTCCCAGCACTATTCATTGAAAATAAGATAAATTTTTAAGAAAATTAAAAACTCTATTCATATATATCAATATTTCCATATGCTCAGATGCTCAGTCATGTCCAATTTTTTCCATGTAAAAATACAGTGAAAGTTTGCAACTCCATGGACTATAGCTGACCAGCCTCCTCTGTCCATGGAATTACCCAGGCAAGAATACTGGGAGCTATGCCCTTCTCCAGGGGATCTTCCCCACCCAGGGCTCGAACCTGGGTCTCCTACATTGCAGGCAGATTCTTTTCCATCTGAGGCACCAAGAAAGCCCAGAAAGGTACACACTGTACTGTTAGTAATTTTTATTTTTAAGGAGGAAACCAATATTGGGGAGGAGGATATACAACAATTATGATTTTGCTGGCTATAATTTTATATTGCTAAGATTATTTATAAGCCTATAGTTATACATTACTTATATTATTTTAGAAAGACAATTTTGGTGGGATTCTTCTCCTGATGGTTTTTAACAGAAAATTGGTTGGATGTTGAAGCATGGGATGAGTAAGCCAAAAGGATTACTATTCTGGCAGGTTAGAGGTCCCAATTAAATAAAAACTCCAAGGCAAGAGAAGTGTAATGTGGGAAGGGAAGTATCAGATCTCAAGGGAAATACTATTTGTCTAGATAATCATGGAGCAACGATAGCAAATAGAGACAGTTAACAAAACTTGGTCCTAATTCTTAACACTGCACTTAGTCTGCCCCCCCCATTTGTTTTGTTTTTGACCTTCAGCTGAATTTGTATAGCATGTATTTTGTTGATATATATAAGAGGTAACTGAAAGCTCAGAGGTCCCCCTGTGCCTTGCCAGGCAAAGCCGCCAAAGTCACAAGGGTGGGATGAATTGAGAGAGTAGCACAAAAACCTATAGAAGACCAGAGGATTTCAATAGCAAAGTAGTAGGGGGCCAGGAAAAAAAAGGCTTTTAATTTTACCTTAATTACCACATATTTTATTCTAGAATTCTCAGCAAAGAAAATCCTTTTAGAAAGCAGGCTCACAATTATATAAAATAAATAAAATGCTTGTTGAATGAATGATTGACACATGAATCTGAAGGACAAAAAATGTGAAAAACTAAATAAAAGTAGAGTAATACGAGAGTTGCCTGGTGGTCAAGTGGTTAGGATTCAGTGCTTTCACTTCCATGGCCCAGGTTCAATCCTTGGTTGGAGAACTGAGATCCCACAAACCACATGGCATGGCATGTGTGTGTGTGTGTGTGTGTGTGTGTGTGTGTGTGTGTGTGTTTAAATGTATATACACACACATATAGCTGAAACTGACAGTATACCTTCCTATCACATAAAAGAATACAAGAAACTCCAGCCAATATATAGATAAGAAGGTGTACACACCCACATCCACACATACATGATGCTTTAAAACAGGAATAGCCTTATCATGAATAGATTAGAGTTTGAATATAATTTGAAATGTATTGGATGGGGCTACTGCCTAAAAGTACACCCAAGCCCATCACCAACAACTGAAATTCAACATTTAATAATGCTTCCCTTTGGTTTCATTAATGCAGCTGCCACAGAGGGGATAATATAATACATTTATCAGTTACCATAAATTAAAACTTTCCTAACATATTGCTTTTTTAACTGTTGAAGTTCATGCTTATGGTAACATATCAAATAATGCAGAGGTAAGCATGCACATATGAAGAAAATTTAACAGGTTCTCCTTTCCTTCTCCAACCTCATTGCTTAAAAATGTAGTGAGTGCCTATAATAGGTCAAGCAAGTTCTAGGCTATGTAGATATAGCAATAAACAAAACAAAGTCCCTGCTCTCATATCAGTTCAGTTCAATCACTCAGTCGTGTCCGACTCTTTGTGACCCCATGGACTGCAGCACACCAGGTCTCCCTGTCCATCACCAACTCCCGGAGTTTACTCAAACTCAAGACCATTGAGTCGGTGATGCCATCCAACCATCTCATCCTCTGTCATCCCCTTCTCCTCCCACCTTCAATCTTTCCCAGCATCAGGGTCCTTTCAAAAGAGTCAGTACTTCGCATCAGGCGGCCAAAGTACTGGAGTTTCAGCTTCAACATCAGTCCTTCCAATGAACAGCCAGGACTGATCTCCTTTAGGATGGACTGGTTGGATCTCCTTGCAGTCCAAGGGACTCTCAAGAGTCTTCTCCAACACCAGAGTTCGAAAGTGTCGATTCTTCAGAGCTCAGCTTTCTTCATGATCCAACTCTTATATCCATACATGACTACTGGAAAAACCAGACCTTTGACTAGACAAACCTTTGTTGGCAAAGTAATGTCTCTGCTTTTTAATATGCTCTCTAGGTTTGTCATAGCTTTTCTTCCAAGGAGCAAGCGTCTTTTAATTTCATGGCTGCAATCACCATCTGCAGTGATTTTGGAGCCCCAATAAATAAAATCTGTCACTGTTTCCATTGTTTCCCCATCCATTTGCCATGAAGTGATGGGAACGGATGCCATGATGTTAGTTTCCTAAATGTTGAGCTTTAAGTCAACTTTTTCACTCTCCTCTTTCACTTTCATCAAGAAGCTCTTTAGTTCTTCTTTGCTTTCTGCCATAAGTGTGGTGTCATCTGCATATCTGAGGTTATTGATATTTCTCCCGGCAATCTTGATTCCAGCTTGTGCTTCATCCAGCCCAGCATTTCTCATGATGTACTCTGCATATAAGTTAAGTAAGCAGGGTGACAATATACAGCCTTGACGTACTCCTTTACTGGTTTGGAACCAGTCTGTTGTTCCATGTCCAGTTCTAACTGTTGCTTCTTGACCTGCATACAGATTTCTCAGGAGGCAGGTCAGGTGGTCTGGTATTGCCATCTCTTTAAGAAGTTAGAATCTAATGTGAGATACAAACAAACAGGCCATAAATGATGCCAAGGTAGCAATAACAGCCATGGAGAAATATAAAATTAGGTAAAGGATCCAGGAAAGCCACACTTAAGATGTGACTTGAGGAAAAACTTGAATGAAGTGGAGGTTAAGCCAAGTAAACATAAGGTGTTGCAAACTAAAGGAGCAAAACATGCGGTTCTATCGGGCAGTATGGTTGGGGTGCTGGAGGAACAGCAAAGGGGCCAGGGAGCATGAAGCTGATGATCAAGGAGTTGTTTGTTCTTTTTGTCCATTTCTGGACTCTTTGTACCTACAAAGAGTAAATTGTGGTTATGCTACCAACTAGAAACAGTGGAATTCGTTTGTTTCAATTTATAGGGGATTTAATTTTTTTTCACTTTTTTAAATGAGTTGCATGGTTCCAAACCCAAATCCAGAAAGCAAAGTATATTCAAAGAGGGTTAGCATCTATTCCTGTTCCCTTCAATCCATTCCTTCTCATATTGGGAACCATTTTTGAACCTTCTACTTTTAAAACATAGGAGGAAATGTGTTTGTAATTCTCTCCCCTTCTTAGATGCATTCACATTCCTTCTCCACTTGTGAGGTTAATAGTAACAGACTATAAAAATATGGAATACATGATGGATTTGAGTGTCAGCCTTGCACAGGTGCCATGCTAGTTTTCTCTGTATCATTACAATTTTGGTATATGCACTGCTGAAGCAAGCAATAAGTTAGATTTTACATGGGTAAGAGCTCAGAAGCAGAAATACCTGGAAAGAGATAGCATCAGTAGCTGTTGCCATGGAGAGCCTAACATAGCCACGAGATACCAAGCAAGTACAAGGTGCGGGCAGAGAGAGTCAGTTGCCCACTGACAGAGCAGAGGCTTTGAGACAAAAGTCAAAGACTAACCACCGACAGACCTTGCCGGCCTCACAAGCCAGCCCAGGGCCTATTCTGCTTCTGCTCGTGTCCCACGTCTGCCAACATTCTGTTGTATCACGTGTGCTGCGCGTGCTCAGTCAGTCACGCATGCACGTTCGCACGTTCAGTCACTTCAGTCGTGTCTTACTCTTTGCTACCCTAAGGACTATAACCCTCCATTCTCCTCTGTCCAAGGGATTCTCCAGGCAAGCTCAGTTGTGTCCAACTCTTTGTGACACCCTGGACTGTAGCCCACCAGGCTCCTCTGTCCATGGGATTCTCCAAGCAAGGATACTGAAACGGGCTGCCATTTCCCACTCCAGGGGATCTTCCAGACCCAGGGATTGAAACTCCATCTCCTGCATCTCCTGAAATGGCTAGTGGATTCTTTACTACTGAGCCACCTGGGCAGCCCCTTTGTATCATAGAACAGGTCAATAAAGGGCTTTATTGTTTTGTTTTTTTTTTAATGAATTCTTTAGGTACACAAGACTATAAATACAGAATCCTTCTTAGGTACACACATAGAATGTTTATTTGAACAAACTCATGCCACAAATTAAAAAAAAACCAGAAAATATTCCTCGAGTTCTCTAAGTTTGAATTTTGCAATACGAGTAAGAAAAAGAAATTCTAGAGTTCATTCCAATTTGTCCAACAGCCTAAAATTTTAGTTAGAAGAATAAATTTTTGCAAATTACTTCAACCATACTAAGTACCTTAGTTACTACTGAGCAAACATTTATTGAGTGACTACTATGTTTAATACTCTATGTTAGCTGCTATGGAAGACATAAATATGAATTAGACATTATTCCTGCCCTTAAAAATCTTACCATCTCTGTTAGTTAATAACTTACGACTCTCAGCTAGAAATCCATGCTTTTTTGCCTTGTTCCTGTTCTGCAACTGGACCCTTTAGGCATTTCTGCTCTGACAACTGGCAGAATGTTAGGTTTGGCCAATAGAGGGTGCTGGCAAGACACTGTGGAGCCAGACCAAGAGGAAGGACTTTCCTTTCTTCTTCAGGTGGATTGGCTTGCAGCAGAGGCCTGGTTGTGTTCACCTCAGCAATCCTCATGGTTCACTTGTGTGGCTTCTGCCTCCAGCAAGTTTCTTCACCATAAGTGGACTGTGGACTGCACGTTCCTGTGACGGCCGTGCCCTCTCCTCTAAATCTCTAACTTCTCCCTTACTCTTCACTCTTCCTCAGCCGAGGATAGCAGCTGTTCTTATCGTTCCTGCTTCTAGACCCCTTAGAATACACTCGCCCATTTTTAGTAGTTAGATATCTTTTACTGGCTAACAAAGTTTGTATTAAATTTTCCCTGTTCAAATTACTAATATGATTTCTGTCTTGTGGTTGGTCCCAGCAGAAATACCTAGCAGATAAGGGGAAAAAAGACACATATAAGTTAATGTCAATTCTGTGGGAGAATAGGCCACTATAATCACAGCCCAAAAATCCAAAAAAGTTTCAGATGTAAATCTACAGAATTATGTATCAGTTTGGATTGAGTTCAGCTGCACATAACAGAAAACTGACTTCAGTGGCTTAACCAAATAGATTGATTTTCTCTTGTAAACCATGAAATCCATAACTAGGCAGTTAAGGGCTACTGTAGCTACTCTTTTAAAAAGTTAAGAACTCAGACTCCTTATTTATTTATTTTTTAGTTGAAACATGGTTGGTGTATAGTAAAGTTCCAGGTGTACAACATAGTGATTAACAATTTTTAAGGATTATGCTACATTTACAGTCATATAAAATATTGGCTATATTCCCTGTGCTGTACAGTATATCCTTGTAGCTTATTTATTTTATATGTAATTGTTTGTACTTTTTCATCCCCTACCCCTGTCTTCCCCATTCTCCTTCCCCTCTCCCCAGTGGTAATCACTAGGTTGTTCTCTATATCTCTAACTGCTTCTTTTTTGTTATACTCACTATCTTGCTTTATTTTTCATATTCCACATATAAGTGATATCATATAGTATTTGTCTTTCTCTGCCTGACTTATTTCACTTTGTATAATGCCCTCCAAGTCCATCCTTGTTGTTTCAAATGGCAAAATTTCATTCTTTTTTATGGTTGAGTGGTATCCAGCTCCTTTTCTTTCCCAGCTTCTCCATACTTAATGTGTGGCTTCTGGACTCATGGTTGCAAGATTGCTGCTTCACCTCCAGACACTGGATTCATATTCCAGGCAGGAAAAAGAAAGGGAAAGAAAAAAAATGAACCAGTTGCCTCTAACTTCTTTCTAAGCATTCTTAGAGGCACTGCCAAGTAACTTCAACTCACAAACCATTGATAATTCCTAACTGTAAGTGAACCTGGGAAGCTCAGTACTTTTTTAACTGGGAGCAGGATCCTGTAAGTAAGAGAGAAAGGGAGAATAAATGCTGAATAGGTAACTAGCAGTATCTGACATATTAACTGGAAAAGGAGTAAGTTACTTACTTCGAGATGGGTTAGAGTCAGCAGAGGAACATGATCTCATATTCATATGTATTCATTTTCTTTTAATGTAAATGATATTTATATATTAATTATCAAGCAGTAGATTACATGCGATGAGTAGCAAAGTCACATTGCACAGGAGCATGCAGGATAGGGAAGGATTTATTTAGAAATTATCTTTCATACTTCTTTTTACTGCCCCATTCCTTTCTTCCTCATGCAATCATCACCCAGATATTATCAAATATTATGAAGCACAAGCTGGAATCAAGATTGCCAGGAGAAATATCAATAACCTCAGATATGCAGATGACACCACCCTTATGGCAGAAAGTGAAGAGAAACTAGAGCCTCTTGATTAAAGTGAAAGAGGAAAGTGAAAAAGTTAGCTTAAAGCTCAACATTCAGAAAACTAAGATCATGGCATCCGGTCCCATCACTTCATAGCAAATGGATGGGGAAACAGTGGAAACAGTGGCTGACTTTATTTTTGGGGGGCTCCAAAATCACTGCAGATGGTGACTGCAGCCATGAAATTAAAAGATGCTTTCTTCTTTGAAGGAAAGTTATGACCAACCTAGACAGCATATTAAAAAGCAGAAACATTACTTTGTCAACAAAGGTCCATCTAGTCAAGGCTATGGTTTTTCCAGTAGTCATGTATGGAAGTGAGAATTGGACTATAAAGAAAGCTGAGTGTAGAAGAATTGATACTTTTGAACTGTGGTGTTGGAGAAGACTCTTGAGGATCCCTTGGACTGCAAGGAGATCCA
This sequence comes from Dama dama, assembly GCF_033118175.1. Taxonomy (NCBI): domain Eukaryota; kingdom Metazoa; phylum Chordata; class Mammalia; order Artiodactyla; family Cervidae; genus Dama; species Dama dama. The sequence goes on from NC_083713.1 coordinate 24,834,868, forward strand.
ACCAGTCCATCCTAAAGGAGATCAGTCCTGGCTGTTCATTGGAAGGACTGATGTTGAAGCTGAAACTCCAGTACTTTGGCCACCTGATGTGAAGAACTGACTCTTTTGAAAGGACCCTGATGCTGGGGAAGATTGAAGGTGGGAGGAGAAGGGGACGACAGAGGATGAGATGGTTGGATGGCATCACCGACTCAATGGACATGGGTTTGTGTGGACTCCAGGAGTTGGTGTTGGACAGGGAGGCCTGACCTGCTGCGGTTCACGGGGTCACAAAGAGTTGGACACAACTGAGTGACTGAATTGAATTACCTAATTCTGATGTCCCATAACTTAACATGACTGACTCCACAGTCTAAGAAAAAATGTAGACAGGATTAAATACTTATTACTAACTTATTATTTGTCTTTCTCTGTATTCTGTCTCTCTGTTTTAAATGCACACACACACACCATTCTCAAAGGTAGAACATCTGTTCTTTGAACACCTAAAATTCTTCATAAATATTTAAACTCTAACTCACAGAACCCACAAAGGACCTATTCTCTTCTAGGCCAACTCATGTGCTCATTGACATGCTGACACATGTCAGGCGGGAGCCTGGACACAGAGGGTACCTCTCACTCCTATAGGCAACTAATCCACATGCACCATGGAAGTGAGACTGTTAGGGGGCCTGGTTTTTCTTCTGCCTCTTCTCAACAGTTACTGCTACTGATTTATGGCTGGAGAGGAAGGCCTTTTCTCTAAGCCATCTCCATACACAAATTCATTTAGAATAATTTTTCCCTTAAGATAATCTATTACTGAAGTATAAGGCCTGTGATGATTAATTTTATGTGTCAACTTGACTGGGCACAGGAATATGTATATTAAACATTATTTCTAGTGTCTGTGAAGGTGTTTCTGGATGAAATTTTTTTTTAACTGGAGGATAATTGCTTTATAGTGTTTTAGTGGTCTCTGTCATACATCAATGTGAATCAGTCATAATTATATATATAATTATTTATTATATACAATAAATATACTTATTTATTTATAATAATAAATAGGCCACTCCCTAGTGGGCCTCCCTCCCTGCCAAGATCAGCATTTGAATCTGTGGACTCAGTAAAGTAGATTGCCCTCCCCAAAGTGGGTGACCATCATCCAGTCCATTGAGGAATAGAACAAAAGTCAGAGAAAGGAAGAATTCACTTTTTTTCTCCCTGTTTCACTCCTGAGGTGGGCCATTCCACCTTATTTTCTCTGACTGGGATTTATATCATTTGCCTCCTTGATTCTCAGGCCTTCAGATCCAGTTCAACTATACCATCAGCTTTCCTGAGTCTCCAGCTTGAAGACATCAGTTCATGGAACTTCTCAGTCTCTATAACCACATAAGTCAGTTAGTGTGTGTGTGTGTGTGTGTGTGTGTGTGTGTGCATGCAGGCACATACGCGCGCTAAGTCGTTTTAGCTGTGTCTGACTTTTTGAGATTCTATGAACTGCAGCCCTGGGATTCTTCAGGCAAGAATACTAGAGTGAGTTGCCATGCCCTCCTGCGGGGGATCTTCCACGTCTCCTGCATTGGCAGGTGGTTTCTTTACCATAAGTGCCACCTAGGGAGCCTATATAAACAATAATGCTTAATATAATAATGTTCTGTGTTAGTCCAGGTTCTCCACAGAAACAGTAGGATCCTACCAAAAGAGGTCAAATTTTTCTTCCAGCTAGTTTTGTTTCTCTGGCGAACCCTGACTACTACAGAGCATTATTGTTTCTTCAACTTTAGACATCAAAGGACATCTTACTACATACTTCAGGCAAGAACTGAGTGCTTCAGAAAATATACTAGTAAGTTCTCCTTGAACTGCACATGTGAATTAACTCTGTTTTATGTGCTAAAGATTGAGCCTAAAATGATCAGCTCACATGTGAGTTTGAAGTATTTGCCTATGAAGTTGGATCAGTGTCTTAATTGCCTATGAAGTGGATCAGTCTTAATTCATTCTTCAAGTTTTAGTTCTGAGGGCTTCTCCCCAGGATTACTGCTAGATGATACTGCACCATTGTGCCAACTAGAAAAAAAAGTGATCCTCTGGGTCTATGTTGTTTCAGGGCTCTAGGCCAAGTAGGTAGGATTTCAGTCCCTAGACAGCCCTAGATACTTAATCTTTTGTGTTGACTTGTACCACCTCCATAGCCACTTGTTAGAACTACTAAGTCAGATTTACAGAATTCAAGACCTGACAGAAGTCCAGTAAGAGCCATTTTTTTCCTGAGATATTTCTGTATTCATCTGAAGCCCAAATAAGTGTTACAGTTGGGTCAGTTTTGAAAATACTCGGACTTTCTTTAGTCCCTGGCCCTACATGAAAAAACATTTACAATCCCTTAATTCTCCCAATCACAGGGCTGGAAAAAAAACTGACCTCCCTCTCTTTACCAAGAGGTAACTTTGTGCCCAAGCCACAAAGCTCTTAGAGCTATTCATTTGCTTGTTCCTTTGTCCCAGTATTTATTTTTTTTTGGGGGGAGGGGGCTTATTCCTTTGTCCCAGTATTATTTTGGGGGGCTCCAAAATCACTGCAGATGGTGACTGCAGTCATGAAATTAAAAGACGCTTGCTCTTTGGGAAAAAAGCTATGACAAACCTAGAGAGCATATTAAAAAGCAGAGACATTACTTTGCCAACAAAGGTCTGTCTAGTCAAAGCTCTGGTTTTTCCAGTAATCATGTATGGATGTGAGAGTTGGATCATAAAGAAAGTTGAGCACGGAAGAATTGATGTTTTTGCACTGTGGTGTTGGAGAAGACTCTTGAGAGTCTCTTGGACTGCAAGGAGATCAAACCAGTCAATCCTAAAGGAAATCAGTCCTGAATATTCATTGGAAGGACTGATGTTGAAGCTGAAACTCCAATACTTTGGCCACCTGATGGGAAAAACTGACTCATTTGAAAAGATCCTGATGCTGGGAAAGAGTGAAGGCGGGAGGAGAAGGGGACGACAGAGGATGAGATGGTTGGACAGCATCACCACATCAATGGACGTGGGTTTGAGTAAGCTCTGGGAGTTGGTGATGGACAGAGAGGCTTGGCGTGCTGCAGTCCACGGGATCACAAAGAGTCGGACACGACTGAGCAACTGAACTGAACTTGTCCCAGAAGGTCAGGCCCACTTTCCCCCAAAAGATTATTGCAGACTTCTGGAACTCTTTTTTTCAGATTCCTTTACAGAAATGTATTTTCACTTTCTGCTAAGCAGTGAATGAACGGTTTCCCCACAGAGCCCTATTTCACAGAGAACAATGACCAGGAAGGGATCTCTTTTACGAAAGAAACCTAGCAACGGATAAAAGGCCACATCTCATTAAGAAAGTCAACTGAAAGATTAAGTCCCACTATCCTGCGACCAGCTTAGATCAAAGGCGAAACTTTCCGTTCGGTTCCCTCTCCCTGGGCTAGTTTTCAATATCTACTTTTTGTCTCTCCTTCACCCTCTTCTGCCCGCCACTCCATCTTAGGGCGGCTGTCTCTGTACTTCCGGACTGGTTACCAATAAAGTTGTTACAAAGTGACCTTGAGCGTCTTCCGGGCTGCACCCAATTCCCCGCCTTCTCCATCCGGGTGCTGCGGTGCGAATAAGAGCGGGACTGCGCGTGCGCGCCCAGCCCCATTCCTCCGACCTCTGCCGCAGCGGCCGCCGCCACCTCACTGGAAGGTAAGCGGAGGGCGCGGGAGCCGGGTCTGGCAGTGGTGGAGCTGCGCCCCACAGGGACCCGTTCATTCTGCCGGCGCCTCGTTTGGCGCTGGGCCCGAGCTGACCGCGTGCACGGGAACTCGAGGGACTTGGGTGGAAATACTGGCCCTCGGAGGACACTTGACCTTAAGCCTCTTTGCCTCCGCAGAGAGGAAGCGGGAGAGGAGCCCACGTCTCCTGTCACCCAAGTCCTCCAGCTGCGCTGCCCCGAAGAGTGCAAGATGTTCGCCTGCGCCAAGCTTGCCTGCACCCCAGCTCTGGTGCGTAGCCCAGACTGGGCCCGGAGCTGGAGGGCCCGACCTCTTGGCACGGGCGTCCACGTTGTTGAATGGGTCACCTCCGCTCGGGACTCACGGCCCTCTCAGGACAGTTCCCTCACGCCTCTTAAGCTCTGTGTCTTTTTGTCCCTTTCCTTTTCCTTCGTGGGGTTTCTTACTTCGCTCCTCCCCTCCACTCTGGCTAGGGAGAACCGTCGGGGCCTAGTTGTCAGGCCCAGCTCGGTGTAGGTCAAACACTCCTTGCTCCTTGTCCTGGAACGGCCCCTCCCCCACCTCTTCCGACACCCTGTTGGATCCGTGCTCGCGAGGGTTGGGGTGCAGAGAAGGGTGGAAGGGGCCTTGAGGCCTACGTTCGATGCTGCTGCGGTCTCCATTACGATCTGTAGGTCAAACTCGATGCTGCAGAGGGAGGGACTTTGCCTCACCCTGTGTGGGCGGAGGCGGCTAGTGCAGCAGCCCAAAGTTTCTACTGCTTCTGGAGTGTTATTTCCAAAACCATTTTTGGGTACTTTGTGTGAAGATCTGGGGGGGTTGTCTTAGAGAATCAGATCTTGGTTCTGAAGGAATTTTCTGTGACCTTAGTTAGTGGACACTCAAGGGCAGGAATATGTCCTTATGGTCAGACTGTTTAAAAGATTGTTCTTCCACCAGTGTGGAATTGTTTAAACTGCTTTTTAATCTTATGATTAATAGACATATAGGAATAATCTTAGAAATAGCGAGAGCTCATTTTAACTAACGGGCTATTTAAAATGACAAGCGTTTATAGTGCTTATGTACTTGTTGATCCACTTAACTTACCAAAGAATGTGGGGTATTTATTGCTGGTTTTCTGATCTGAATTGTGGCACTACAATAATTGAAATTTTAAAAGCAATACTTACAAGTTTTGTTCAGAGTATTACAAATGCATTATGAATAAGTTTTAAAATTTCATTAACAAGTTTTGTCAAAATTGTTTAATACGTTGAAAAATGATCAAATAGCCAGGATAAGAATCAATATAGAAAAGTCATGATCTTTCTGACTCATTTTTGCAGATTGCCTTTTTAGAATTCATGGTGTGGGAAGGGTCCTTGAAGTCATATCTGTTGTCTTAATACATGGAATCTTTTTCATGAATAGATCAGAGCTGGATCCAGAGTTGCATACAGACCAATTTCTGCATCAGTGTTATCTCGACCAGAGACTAGGACTGGAGAGGTAAAATTAACTAATGCTACCAAAGAAGTCTTAGGGTCTTTATCAAAGTGAAGGGGGACAACCTCATTAATGAATGGTTTCAGGCAGTCCTTTCCACCCTTTTATCCAAAAAATTTGCAAAGAATGAGCCAATGAAAGAAACTTTATCCAAAACTTATTCACCTGAATTTTGGCCAGGAAATATAATTAATATATATACTTAAATGTATAGTTTTGAGTTGCTGGTGTACGATTTTGATAGCAACAGTTCCTGAACAGCCTACTCTATTAAAAAGCATATGCACATACACTGTTTCTTAATTTTCAAAGACCTTATGTGGTATAGATATTATTGTTCCTTTTCTGCAAGACTGGAATTATTCTAAGCCCTAGAGTTTTCCATTGTGCCACACCATCTTCTATTCAAACTCAGCTACAAATATAGAGAAGTGGTTATCATTTTGACAGTACCATGATTACAATAGCTAACTGTGATTACTAATTTGACCTTTGCCTTTATTTCCTGCTGTCTAGGGCTCTACGGTATTTAATGGAACCCAAAATGGTGTGTCTCAGTTAATCCAAAGGGAGTTTCAGACCAGTGCGGTCAACAGAGACATTGATACTGCAGCCAAATTTATCGGTGCAGGTGCTGCCACAGTAGGAGTGGCTGGTTCTGGTGCTGGTATTGGAACAGTCTTTGGCAGTCTCATCATTGGTTATGCCAGGTAATTTCTATTGCCAAATAAATAGTTTGAAAACATGTTTGAAATAGTTGGAAACTTAGAAAACTAGTGAAATAATAATAGCTACTTTCTATTAAGTGCCTTTCTGTGTCTTGCATTACATTTTGAGAACTTTGCATGCATTATCACTGCTCCCAAAACTCCTAGAGAGACTCCAGTTTACCTATTAAGGACTAGAGAAGCTCATTGTCTAAAGTCAAAGCAAGATAGCTCATGCTTTAAAAGAATACCAGTTTCCATCTTATTATTTAAGACCTTTTATTTAAACTATTGAAACTTAAACATACTTTTACAGGGATAAGAAGGTCAGAATCCTTCATAATGGATGAAGACTGACCATTGACATAGGGAGATATGCCTCCCTTTCCCCATCTGATTAGGAATGAGGGGAAAGGAATGTCACAGGCAGAACCAAAAGAGATCTGGGCAGAACGCTGTGCCAGTACTTTTCAGCTTACAAAGAACCCAACACTAATAATCTGGTTCTTTAACATTTGTTAACCATGCTAAAATTTGAATAATATTTCAAAGTAACAATGGTATGTGTTGTCTCTTTTAGAAACCCTTCACTGAAGCAGCAGCTGTTCTCATATGCTATCCTGGGATTTGCCTTGTCTGAAGCTATGGGTCTCTTTTGTTTGATGGTTGCTTTCTTGATTTTGTTTGCCATGTAACAGAAATTACTGCTTCAAATGTTGGCATTCATATAATTACGGATATAATTCTGTGTATCTTACTGTGACTCCGAAAACTGTAGTGTTGGTGTCATGGAAATGTATGTTATTTCCAAAGTCATTTCATTAAAGATGAAAAGTTTATTTTTGCTGTGATTTGTATTTACTTAAATTTAAATCTCGATCATCACTGAGAAGAACATGTATTCAGGCAGAGGCTGTACCAGTCCCTGGTGATGGAAAATATGCTAATATAATTTTATGGGAATTATTTTAATGTTTTGCACATTGTAAATTATAGGGCTTTTGTTTATTCATATAAAGGGGAAATGTTAGAGTGCTTTGAGCTTCTATGAAATATGATTAAATCAGGATAGTTAATTACTTAAGATGGTTTTATGTTTTTAAGGGCTAACATGAATTACAATACGTGGAAGCAGTATTACCTTCCAAGACTAACCTGGCTGGTCTTACACACCTGGATCTAAAAATAAATCATGTCAGGTTTTTAGGAATTGAACCCTTATTAAATGGGTGTTGGGATTAGGGAGGCAATTTTTGATTGTCAGTAAGTCTCACATTGAGCAATTGTGTGTCTGTAGTGAATCTTACCTGCCTTCTTAGAAGAAACTCAGTATCAAAAAGTAAACTGAATGGCTACAGTTTAAAGCCAAAAGTTGCTACAGCATTGTTTATCTTTGATACTAACAAATGCTTAGAATAGGAGTCTTGGGAATGACAACTGGTTCAGTTATGGGCTTCCCTGGTGGCTCAGAGGATAAAGCATCTGCCTGCAATGCAGGAGGCCTGGGTTTGATCCCTGGGTCGGAGAGATCCCCTGGAGAAGGAAATGGCAACCCACTCCAGTACTCTTGCCTGGATAATTCCATGGATGGAGGAGACTGGTAGGCTACAGTCCATGGGGTTGCAAAGAATCGGACACAACTGAGCAACTTTGCTTTCAGTAGTATTTTATTTGTAATACTATGTATTGTTTATTGGTCAAGTTTTGCCTATTAAAATGAGGAAAATCTACTATAGAAAGACTTGAGTTTTCCTCACAGCAGATATATATTTCCTCAGCAGATATATTATTTGTCATCACAGTTGCAGGGTTTCTATAAAAGATTAAGGTGACAGTTGGGAAAGCTTCATTTTACTCCTTTAATCCCTTCTGTCTAATCTGATTTCAGTTGAGAAAGAGCCATCAGCTTTAAGGGTGTGTCAAAGTGCAGTGGAAAGACCCATCTCCATCAGAATCATCTAGGATGTCTATAAAGTACAAATTCCTAGGCTCCAGCCCTACTGAATTAGAATATTTGGCCTTGAGACTCAGCCATCTACATTTTTTAAAAGGTTTGCCAGGTAATTTTTGTGCACACTATTTGAGAATCACTAACTTAGCCATATCCTTCCCCGCTACCTAGTGTCAAAAACCAGAGCTAGAGCTACTGCCACTTTTTGGTTAATCATCTAGTGTGTGAAACATAATTTCCTGGAGCCTTCACTATTTTCATAAATAGTACCACTCAATATTTGAATTCAGCAATTTAAATGAGAAGTATTATATGACCCAGCAATTCCACACCTTAGTATATACCCAAAATTACAAGCATTCAAGCAAAAGCTTTATATACGGATGTTCATAGCTGCACTATTCACAGCAGCCAAAAGGTGGAAACAACCAAATTGATGTTTGGATGAACAAAAAATGGTGTTTGCATAAACTGATGATAAGATGTGGTATATCCATGTAATGGTATATTCAGCCATAGAAAGGAAGGAAGTACTGATAAGTGTTACAACATCAATGAAACTTGGAAACAGACTAAGTGAAAGAAGCCAGACACATTAAGGCTGCATATTATATGATTCTGTTTATATGAAATACTCAGAATAGGCAGATCCACAGAGGCACGGAATTCCCTGGTGGTCCAGTAGTTAGGACTCTGGACTTTGCTGAGAACCCAGCTTTGATCTGATTGGGGAACTAAAACCCCACAAGCCTTGCATTGCTTCAAAAAACAAAGTCCATGGAGAACAAAGCAGATTGGTTGTTACTAAAGGCTAGTGGGAGAAGATTGGGGAGTGCCTGTGTAATAGTTGTGGGGATTCTTTTTGGGGTAATCAGTGTTCTGGTGATGGTTGTACAACACTGTAAATGTACCAAGTGCCACTGAATTATACACTTTAAAATGGTTGAAAGAATATGTGTTTTACAACTTAAGAAGTACTATGCAATTAACACAAAGTCTATATTGTAAAGTCATACCAAAGCTTTTAAGTCCTAGGGAAGTACTTAGATTAACCAATCCTTTGTAACAAGTTCATTATAGTTATTTTATTAACTTTTAAAGCCATAATCATTTATTTTTAAAATATTTATTTGGTTGTGCCAGGTCTTATATGCAGCATGCAGGATCTTTAGTTATGGCATGTGAACTCTTGGTTGAGGTATGTAGGATATAGTCCCTGAGCAGCAACCTAACCTGGGTCCTCTGCATTGGGAGCCCAGAGTCTTCACCACTGAACCACCAGCAAAGTCCCCAGTTCATTTTAAATAAGATCAACTTAGACAAACCAAAACCTGCTCTTAGTGCTGGTTTGGTGGTTAAAGAGGCCTGTAACATTAATTATGGAACAGGTTTCTTAAAAGACATGCCCTAGTGCTCGGGCCTGGTGCACTGGGAAGACCCAGAGGGATTGGGTGGAGAGGGAGGTGGGAGGGGGGATCGGGATGGGGAATACGTGTAGATGCATGGCTGATTCATGTCAATGTATGACAGAAACCACTACAATATTGTAAAGTAATTAGCCTCCAACTAATAAAAATGAATGGAAAAAAAAAAAGACATGCCCTTAGCTGAGGAAATCCTCTGAGAATGAAAAGGAAATTGTGCTATGGCTGCTTGGCTTCTAAGTTACTGAACAAAAAAATTCTTAGTAAGTATAACTTAGCAGTGTAACCACAAGCAATTTTATCTTACTTCCAGTAACAAGTTTTCAACACTGGACTATATCCTTAACAGCAGAAATGTTTATTGTACATTTTTGCAGCAAGTGCTGCCAGCCTTACTAGCAAATATTAATGGTGTTTGCTTTTCACTAACTTTTTAGTTTGTGAACAGAGGCCAATAAAGATGTTTTCACATCAAAGACCAAATGAGTTTTCCATGTTGATGAGTTTGGCCTGTTTACTCTCAGAGAGGACAACACTCAAAAGTAGTAGAAGAATGTTGTTCCTAATGGTATTTCAGATCTCCATGTGTACTTATTTAGTGACTCATTGTTACCTTTCCTCATTGCAAAAATGTGGTATTTTTGATGCCTTTGGGATTAAGCTCAAATACAGATTTGAATTATAAAGTATAACCAAAGAGAATCTTGTCATCTATCCACAAACACTAGCCACTTAAGGAAATAACTGAAACAAAGTAGAATGGTGAGTTCCAGAAGAGTGGCAGAAAGTACTAAGATGTTCAGAAGGGGTAGGAAGAGTTTTCTAGTGATGGAATTACATGAGGAAGAGTTATTTTTCACAATTAATATATACCTTGAACTGGTGGAATGAAGAAAACCCAGATTAAGAGGATATCTTAGCCAGTGAATAGCATGAGGAAAAAAGCATGAGGGTAGGGAATTAATTTAAGATAAGGCTACAAAGGTAAACAGGCCAAATTATGTAATCTGGCAGATGTAATTCATTTGACCACAGCCAGCTATTGAAGGTCTAGATCTGCTTAAAGTTTAATACAAGAACAGTATGTAGGATGGACTGGAGCCAGTTATGGTCAAGATTGAAGTCTTATTAAAGACTTGTGGATGTGAAAAGGGGAGACGTATGGTATATGATATGGAGTGTATGTGAATACAAGTATAGAGCAGGAGTAAGGACAGTGACCAAGGACTCAAAAAGACCTGGGAATACCTTAAGTTTCACACATCAGGCTGATTAATCCTTGGCAGAAGAGCCCACAACAGTCAAAAAATTAAATCTTATAGAAGGAAGATAATCTGATTTCCAGAGATATCCCACATTATAAATTCAAATGTCCAGTTTTCAACAACAACAACAAAAATCACAAAATATTTAAAGGAACAGGAAAGTATGGCTCATTCAAAGGGAAAAAAAAAGATCAACAGAATCTCCCTGATAAAGACCTGATGGCAGATCCACTAGACAAAGACTTAAACAACTATCTTAAAGATGCTTGAGGAACTAAAGGAAAATGTGGAGAAAGTTTAAAAAAAAGGATGAATTCCCTGATTTCAAAACTTTGAAAATCTACAGTAATCAAAACTCTGTGATACTGGCTTAAAAATAGATACAATAGACCAATGTAATAGCCCAAAAATAAACCCTTGCATATATGGCCAAATAATCTTCACACTTTTTTTAAGTATAGTATAGTTGATTTACAATATAGTCTTAAGTCTCAGATGTATGGCAAAATGATTCAAATATTTTTTCAGATTATATTCCATCATGGTTATCACAAGGTATTGAATATAATTCCATGTGCTAACAGTAAGTCCTTGTTGCTTATCTGTTTTATGTATAGTAGTTTGTTAATTCCATATGCCTCCTAATTTGTCCTTCCTCTCTCCCTTTTGGTAACCATATGTTTGTTTCTTGTGTGTCTGTTTCTGTTTTGTATGTAAATTCATTTGTACATTTTTTGAATTCTACATATAAGTGGTATGTAGTATTTGTCTTTCTCTGACTTCACCACATATAATATCCTCTAGGTTCATTCATGTTGCTGTAAAAGGCAATATTCATTTTTATGGGTGAGTAAATTTTTTTGTAAATTAACTTTTACAAAAATGCTAAACTGTTCAGTGAAGAAAGGACAGTCTTTTCAGCAAATGATATTGGGAAAACTAAATATCCACATGCACAAGAAAAAAGTTGGACCCTTATTAACAATCTACAAAAATTAACTCAAATTGGATTAAAGATTTAAACATAAGACTTAAAACTATAAAAATAAATGGGAAAAAAAAACTCTTGGAAAAAAATGGCAAAGTTTGCAAGACAGTTGGATGTGGCAGATTTCTTGGATATGACACCATGGGTACAGGCAACAAAAGAAAAAATAGATAAGTTGGACATCATGAAAATTTTTTAATTTGTGCAATAAAAAATCTTAACAAGGGGAAAAAATATTTGTAAATCATATCTTATAAGAGATTAAGTTCCATATAGAGTACTCCTAAAATAAGAACAAAACAACTTAAGAATGATCAAAGGACTTGAATAGATATTTCTCCAAATAAGATACTCAAAAGGCTAACAAGGACATGAAAAGATGCTCAACATCACTGATCATTTAGGGAAATGCAAATAGCCCACTAGAATAGCTACATCAAAAAAATAACAAAAGTTGACATGGATGTGGAGACAATGGAATCCTTATGCACAGAAAGTAGAAATGTAAAATAGTATGGCTGCTGTAGAAAATAGTATGGTGTTCCTCAAAAAAAAAAAAAAAAATATATATATATATATATTTATATGAGAATAGTCAAAATCATGGAGACAAAAAGAATCATGGTTGCTAAGGGCTGAGGTGGGGGAAATTGGGGGGAGGGGGCTATATATTAATGGGTGTAGAGTTTTAATTTTACCAGATGGAAAGAATTATGGAGATGGATGGTGGTGATGCTTGCACAATACTATGAATGTATTTAATGACTGAAATGTATACTTAAAATGGTTAAGATGGTATATTTTACGTGTATTTTATCAAAAACTTGAAAGGGAGGGATTAAGGGCCTAGAGATTTCAATAAGGTTGAAGATCCTTTCAATGTTTAGACAAGTTCTTTAAATTTCAGTGTTCAAGATCTCAGAAGTAAGGTAGGTGCAAGGAATGATGGAATTTTGTGGTTAAGTTGCTGAATGGCTAAAGTTCGGTAGAAATTAATGTTATTGAAGTTAAGCTTAAGGAAGAATTATAGAGAAGTGGGAAATAACATTTAAGAATCAACCATCTCAAGCTTCTACTGTAAGTTTAAAATTCTATTTGATCATTTTAGCTAATATGGTTTTGTTTGCATGACAAGTAAAGAAAAGTTTGTTTTATTGCAGTACTATCCTCTATTTCTGCTTTATTGATATGCCAAAGCCTTTGACTGTGTGGATCACAGTAAACTGTGGAAAATTCTGAAAGAGATGGGAATACCAGACCACCTGACCCACCTCTTGAGAAACCTATATGCAGGTCAGGAAGCTATAGTTAGAACTGGACATGGAACAACAGACTGGTTCCAAATAGGAAAAGGAGTATGTCAAGGCTGTATATTGTCACCCTGCTTATTTAACTTATATGCAGAGTACATCATGAGAAACGCTGGGCTGGAAGAAGCACAAGCTGGAATCAAGATTGCCGGGAGAAATATCAATAACCTCAGATATGCAGATGACACCACACTTACCGCAGAAAGTGAAGAGGAACTAAAAAGCCTCTTGATGAAAGTGAAAGAGGAGACTGAAAAAGTTGGCTTAAAGCTCAACATTCAGAAAACTAAGATCATGGCATCTGGTCCCATCACTTCATGGCAAATAGATGGGGAAACAGTGGAAGCAGTGTCAGACTTTTATTTTTTTGGGCTCCAAAATCACTGCAGATGGTGATTGCAGCCATGAAATTAAAAGACACTTGCTCCTTGGAAGGAAAGTTATGACCAACCTGGATAGCATATTAAAAAGCAGAGACGTTACTTAGTCAACAAAGGTCCGTCTAGTCAAGGCTATGGTTTTTCCAGTAGTCATGTATGGATGTGAGAGTTGGACTGTGAAGAAAGCTGAGTGCTGAAGAATTGATGCTTTTGAACTGTGGTGTTGGAGAAGACTCTTGAGAGTCCCGTGAACTGCAAGGTGATCCAACTAGTCCATCCTAAAGATCAGTCCTGGGTGTTCATTGGAAGGACTGATGGTGAAGCTGAAACTCCAGTACTTTGGCCACCTCATGTGAAGAGTTGACTCATTGGAAAAGACCCTGATGCTGGGAGGGATTGGGGGCAGGAGGAGAAGGGGATGACAGAGGATGAGATGGCTGGATGGCATCACCAACTCAATGGACATGAGTTTGAGTAAACTCCGGGAGTTGGTGATGGACAGGGAGGCCTGGCCTGCTGCAATTCATGGGGTTGCAAAGAGTCGGACATGACTGAGCAACTGAACTGAACTGATCCTTTGCAAAACCTTTTAAAAATGTGGTTTCTACATATGAAATAATGAGTTGCTGAATTTCTCTACATTCTGAGAATATATAAATTTCGTAATTTCATGGTATTACTCTATTGATAATACTATGAACTTCAGAGACAGTTCTATCACTACTTGCCAAATTATTAGGGGCAAAAATTATTTTTTTTTCAGATCTAATACCATTCTCCTCTGCCTCAACAAACATAGCAACGTTATGCCTTAGCTTGCTTTGACAGTTAACAAGTAGTAGTGAAAATCTGTCATAATATACAATTTATTCATTGGAAGGACTGATGCTGAACCTGAAACTCCAATTCTCTGGCCACCTGATGCAAAGAATTGACTCATTGGAAAAGACCCTGATGCTGGGAAAGATTGAAGAAGGGGGGAAGAGGACGACAGAGGATGAGATGGTTGGATGGCATCACCAACACAACGGACATGAGTTTGAGGAGGCTCCAAGAGTTGGTGATGGACAGGGAAGTCTGGTGTGCTGCAGTCCATGGGATTGCAGAGTCAGATGTGACTAAGTGACTGAACTGAATAGGATTTATAAGAAACAGTAGCATCTTAATAGTTTTTTTTAAAGTATATAGCATGTATATAGTTTATTTATAATTCTCTTTTTCTTCCACCTGTCCCCATCCTACACTTCCCTTACACACAGAAGCTCACTTGTGTATAGTCCTATAGGTTTTCTGGTGATGTATATATCATAATTTACTTGAACATTGCTACTTAAAGTGATGTCCATGGATCAGCACCATTAGTATCATCTGGAAGCTTGTTAGAACTATAGGTTCTGGAGCCTCACAGCAGATCTTTTGAGTCAGAATCTGAATTTTAACAAGGAACCCAGATTATATATATATATTTATATATATATATATATATATATATTTTTTTTTGGAGTTACATGTGTTCCCCATCCCGATCCCACCTCCCACCTCCCTCTCCACCCTGTATATATTAATACATTAAACTCAAAGCTTACAGTGCTCCTCAAAGAAGCACTACCAGAATACTACAATTGCCAGCATGCCATGACTCCGACTTCTTTATCTCTCAAAAAGCTGTCAACTCACTCGTTGAGAGACTTATTTTCTCCTCCCTATTGCAATGTACCACTAATCCAGTGATTCTTAAAGTGTGGTCTGAGAATTCTGAGAGCCCCAAGAGCCCTTCAGGGAGTTCATGAGGTCCTCTTTTGCATTTACATAACTCCGTGAGGCTAGATTTTCATCATATACTCCCAACTGCAAATCAAGTGCAGAAGAAGACACAATAATGCAACTGTCTTCTCTTAAGCATGACATAATAGTTTGCAAAAATGAAAATAATTTTATTCCTTTTGTTTTGGAAAATATAATTATTTTCCCCCAAAATGTTACGTATGGTAACATGTTGTTATGAGGTACAGGGTCCCAAAGTCAGGAAGTTGAGAACCACTGGTCTAATTTGTCAGAGGGAAAATAGGCTTTAATACACATCTCAAAAATCTATAGAAATGTCAATTTTGTAAGTTGAGAGTAACCTGTCTCCCTAGGTCATATCCTTTTGGCTATCAATCTCTTTATAATCTCAAAAAATTGGCATAGGTTCTTGGCAAGAATCTATACTTCTTTCTCCCAAATAATGTAAGTAATCTGTCTCTTAGATGTTTTGTAATTTAGAGCTTCTTTCTCAACAATAATGAAGGGAAGAACTGACCTAAGATTAACAGGGACTCTTAAATCCAAGAGCTCCTGATTGTCCTGCCTATTAGCGTTAGCTATCATCCTGCAGCAGATCTTGGTAGAGACTCCTAAAAGGACTCATGGATGTTGTCAGTGGCTGCTTTTGAACAAAAAGCATTTAGTCAGCAATTCCCAGCCATGGAAATGCCAGGATCTGCTCCTCGTATAGAAAAGTCACAGGGTTTGCTTCCTCAAATAGCTGCATAGGTTGGCTGAATCTCTCGGATGCTGGACAGCTCAGTTATTATTCCCTCAAGACTTGTATCTTAAAGTGAAATCGCCTAGTCGTGTCTGACTCTTTGTGACCCCATGGACTGTAGCCTACCAGGCTCCTCCATCCGTGGAATTTTCCAGGCAAGAGTACTGGAGTGGGTTGCCATTTCCTTCTCCAGGGGATCTTCCCGACCCAGGGATCAAACCTGGGTCTCCCGCCTTGCAGACAGATGCTTTACCATCTGAGCCACCAGGGAAGCCCATCTACTTCTCTAGAGAGGTCTAAACTATCTGTAGTTCTCAAGTCCTGTAAAGTTGTATAAAAGGAGTAAGCTTATAATACTGCATGTTATCACACTCCTGCTTTATTTTTTCCATAGCACTTACCATTGAGTTATCTGACTATATAGGTACTGTATTGCCCCTCCTCCCACCATGAGGATTTGCTTAGAGGACTTTGTCTTATTTATTGTTGTGGTCTTAGGGTCAGGAACAGTGCCTGACATATTGAGCATGTTTTATGCTCCATCAATATTGACACTTGATGAAAAATAGACAAAGCATTTGGTTGACAGGAACCTGAGAGACTGTGTCCAAGGTAAGAAGGTAACTGGAAAGAGCTAGGTATTGGCTAGGGCCCAGGAGAGTCCGTATGACCAGACCTACCTTGGTTTCTGATAAATAAGGAACTCATGATTTTGGTCTTATTTGGGCCTCAGGTTGATAAGTAGACTAGATATGGGGAGCCAGGAAGTGTAGACACAAAGGACAGATGAAAGTCTTTATTCTGGGAGTAGTTCTATCTACTTTTACTGGTAATTTAATAGTGTGTGGAAAGCAGACCATAATGATGACAAACCCTCTTTGTAGCGAGTGGGATGAGAGAGATAAGATAAGTCATTGAGATGAAGGATGAAAATGAGGCCTTAAATGCCATTCTCTCTCTTTGGGCTGGTGTCACTGAAGCTGGCATAAGCTTATTGGTGTAATTTGAAGATAAATATAGCTCCACAATGCCACACACAATGATAAATTCTTTTGAGGGGTGGGAGGTGTGTAGTGGTCTTCCTTGCACTTGAAATGTTCAGAATGGAAATTTCCATAGTGAGAATAGGTGCTGAGAGATAACTGTATCATAGGTCATGGTTGTCAGTGTACAAGAAAACTCTGGCAGTGTACAAGAGAGAGAAGTCATGAGATAGAAGCTACCCCAAAAATCAACTAAAGGGTCTTAGGTTATGCAGTCCTCATCTTTCAGATATCAGATGGGTGGGTAATTAAGTCTGCTTCACACCACACAGACACACATAAACACACCCTTCCTGATTCCACAGGCAAAATCTAAACCACTGTACTGAGTTGCACCTTGAGGATACCTGTGAAAATGTAGAGACTCTTTCCCCTAGTCCAAGGCAGACATAAGGGATGCCCTGGACTATACTATGTTTTGTTTAGCTACAAACAGAAACTACATTTTATAAATTAAATCTTCCCATTTTACTCTTTTTATAGATAGATATTTATCTATCTGTATATATAGTAGGGTTTTAGTAGCATTCTTATGAGCAATAACAGATTTATGGATGAATAATCACATAAATACTTCTAAATAAGATGGAAACATAACACTCTGTGGCATTGGGAAAGTTTTGAGAGCATTTAGAGGCCACCATTGTTTCTTGTGTTTCTTTAGTAATGGACACTTTGTTCAACAGAAAGGAGTTTTCTTCAAATAGTCTCCTTGTATTGAATGAATGCCAGTTTTATTCAGAAGTCATGCTAGTTTCTGAAAGGTGGTTCACCAGGTCCTCACTAATTTTCCTAGGAGTAAGTTAGATAGATAGATATGTGGAACAATAAGACAGGCAAACAAGCAGTCCAGAAGTTTACTGCCATTGTAAAAAAAAAAAAAAAAAAAACTTGCAGAGAACTTTGGAGCTCTCAGGGATATTGAGAAACGAGAAAGTGAGAAAATTTTTGTGAGATTATGCATAAATAGTGAGCTTACAAGTTCACAAGATCAGAACTGAAAATACTGACTTCATTTTGTCCACACTGAATGTTTTCTCCATTGCAGTAAAGCCATAGTGAAGGAACTGTTGTGGAACTAGATGTAGATAAAGTGAGCTACTTTGCTATGCCAAACTGCTACATGTGTATATAACAGATTTGCATTCATTCCACCCATTTTTCCCTCTGACCTCCTTCATTTTTAAAAAAGTTTTTAATTTTTTGGCTGCATGGCATGTGGGATCTTAGTTCCCCAACCAGGAACTGAACCCAAATTCCCTGCATTAGAAGCATGGAATCTTAACCACTGGACAGCCAGGGAAGTCCTCCTCTGACCTCCTTTACGTTTTTTCAGTTTTGATATATTTTCCTTAGACAATTAGCAAAATGTATCCTCACAACAGATCAGGGTACCATCTGTATTACTAATGATTCTTCTCCTGTCTAAAAGGACTCCCAAAGACTTCTTTAAAAATATATTTAAAAAAAAAAAATATATATATATATATATTTTAACCCATTATGTACTGGGTTGGCAAAGTACTGGAGGAGGAGGGATGAAGAGGAGAAATTTAAGACCAAACCTACTGCCAACTGAAAATGAATCAAAACTGGAGAAAAGAATTTCAAATTCTTGACGTAAGTGAATGGAAAATATTTTTTAAAATTCATCTAATTTGAAATGCTATAACATTTATAACTCACTTATAAATGAGTGACATGTGACAGGATACAGTAAACAGGGTGACAGTATACACCCTGGTACCTTGTACTCCTTTCCCAATTTTGAACCAGTTCATTGTTCTATGTCCGTTCTGACTGTGCTTCTTGACCTGCATACAGGTTTCTCAGGAGGCAGGCAAGGTGGTCTGGTGTTCTCTTTAAGAATTTTCTATAGTTTGTTGTGATCCACTCAGTCGATTTAGGATTTGAAATAGCTCAGCTGGAATTCCATCACCTCCACTAGCTTTGTTCGTAGTGATGTGTCCTAAGGCCCACTTGACTTCACACTCCAGGATGTCTGGGTCTAGGTGACTGATCAAACACACCATTGTGGCTATCCAGGTCATTAAGATCTTGTTTAAAAAAAAAAAAAAAAAGATCTTGTTTTAATTCTTCTGTGTATTCCTGATACCTCTTCTTAATATCTTCTGCTTCTGTTAGGTCCGTTACCATTTATGTCCTTTATTGTGCCCATCTTTGCATGAAATGTTCCCTCAGTATTTCTGATTTTCTTGAAGAGATTTCTAGTCTTTCCCATTCTATTGTTGTCCTCTATTTCTTTGCATTGTTCCCTTAGGAATGCTTTATTATCTCCCTTTGCTATTCTTTGGAACTCTCCATTCAGGTGGGTATATCTTTTTTTCCTTTGTCTTTCACTTCTTTCTTTTCTCAACTATTTGCAAGGCTTCCTCAGACAATCATTTTGCCTTTTTGCACTTCTTTTTCTTGGGGATGGTTTTGATCACTGCCTCCTGTACAATGTTACGAACCTCCATGCATAGTTCTTCAGGTACTCTATCAGATCTAATCCCTGAGCTCCTGAGGTTTTAATAATCAATGTTACACTACATTAACAGTACTACAGTGTTACTAACATATAGGGATGGTACTTTCATTTTAACTTGAGACATAAACTGTGTCAATAATTTGTCTTCTTTCAGGTCTCTTGAGTAATGAAATTAGTTTTAAAAGAGGGGTTTGTTGACTCACATACAGGCATACAGGCCGGAAACCTGCTAAATGCCAGATACCGTTACTGAACTGCAGGTTCTTTAACTGTCAAATACATGTCCCACAATCTTCCAACAGTTTCTGTTTCACTTGAGTTTGGAGATGTTGGAGAGTACAGTTTATGCTCATGAAAGTGAAAGTGTTAGTTGCTCAGTTGTGTCTGACTCTTTGGGACCCCATGAACTAAAGCTCACCAGGCTCCTCTGGTCCATGGGATTCTCCAAGCAAGAATATTAAAGTGGGTTGCCATTCTCTTCTCCAGGGGATCTTCCCAACCCAGGGATTGAAACCATGTCTCTTATGTCTCCTGCATTAGCAGGCAAAGTTTTTATTGTCGAGCAAATATGTTCATATGTAAACTCAATTCATAATTTTGCTACAGACTATAAATCATCACTTAATAAACGGAAAAGAAGGCACTGGAAAAAATGTGCTTTTAAAAAACTAATGCAGATTTTTGCAGGGGTCCCTATCATACTTTTCAACGTGCCAGTGTGTATTTATTGAACAACCAATATCCCTACAGTTAACATTTGAAACATTTAAGTTGTAAAAAGAATCACAGATTTCTACTTGTTTGTAAGAGTGTATCTGTGTCAACTGCGGTGCAATAAATATATCTTTTGTCCTTCATATTAATCAAATGACCCCCCCCCCACACACACACACACTTTTTAAACAGGTACCTTCAAAGTTTGAGAGATATTTTCTTGGTATTGCATCGACCTGTGAAGTAGCAGGATAGTACCATGGAACGAGCGCTATTTCTATGCCATATTAGTGTCCTTTGGTTTTCTCTAAGGTGTTAACACGGAGTTGTTGATGTTTTAAATATTTGAAATTATCTCTACTAAAATTGATGTATTTTTGTCTATAACTACTTAGTAAGGGAAAATTGATAAAATAGGATACACCATAATATGGAAGCTTTTCTCTTATAAACAAGTCCCTGTTACTATTTTAAGTTAGGGAGATATAGTGTAAAGCACTGTTATTTCCTTTTGGTAAGTTACTTTGAACATAATTATATGCTAAAATCACGTACAGGGCGCGCTAAGAGCCGGAGGAATCAGTTTCAGCTACAGCTTAATAAAATTCGAAAAAATGCCATTCACAGTAAAGGCTTTCTCGTTTATTTTCAGAACTGACATCTTGCTTTCCCATTTCAGACGTGTTGGGGGCTCGAGAGTTAATTTCCAGCACACTCCGCTTCTTCTAAACCGAAGCTCTCCATCTCAGGGTTCAGTTGTAGCCGGAAGGTGGGTTACGGTGAACGCCTCCCTACGCTTTACTCTCCTTTCTACCTAGGACCGGGAAGTGACAGCAACGGAAATACCAGGTTTCCAGAGCTGGGCTCAGAGGACTCCTGCTTTCTCTCCCGCCGCTCGCAGCCTTCCCAGAGTTCACCTTTCCTTCCTGCTCACCATCAACCTCACGCGACCTCAACATCCACCTGCTCCGGCGCCCCACACCCGCGCCCGCCTCCCAGCCGTCTGCCAATCACAGCCTTCAGTTGCTCGCGGGTTACAGAGACACAGCTCTTTTGACACTCTGGTCCCGCCCCCTTCATAACTGCTTCCCGCCCTTCGAGTTCTTTATCCAATAATCAGCACCCGAGTATCCCTTGGTTCCCGCCCCCCTTTCCCGGCCCTCCTGAAGTCCCACCCGCTTCCTTTAGCCTGACGGAACCACCTGACCCGGAGGCGCTCCGTCTGAAGGAAGGCCAGAAGGGGCGTGTGCGTGTAGGGGAGGGGCGCGAGAAGAAAGGAGGGATGCCGGGAGTGGGGCGGAGAGAAGGGTTGTCAGTCCGATCTCGCGAGAGAGGACGGAAGCCTGTGGGAGCCCGTGGCCTTTAAAGTGCGGTTCAGCCCTTTCCTCTAGGGGTAGTTTGTAAACACCGCGGAGCCTGGGTCTTCCCAACGACCGAAAAGAGCATGAACTAGTGAGCTGGAAAGGTGAGTAGTGATGAGGAGAGGGCCGCAGGACTGGAGACTGTAGGGATACGGAGAAAGAAGGCACTAACATGGCGACGTCGCTCACCATAGTCCCCACCCCCCGCTTCCCATCACCTCGGGCTCTCCTGCCTGTGTGCCTAGCCCTCGGGGCGGCTGCGGCTGTGGCTGTGCTGCCGCCTCTGCGGCCCGCGCGGCGTCGGCTTCAGGAGCCGGACTGGCCAGGCCGGACCGTTAGGTAACTGGCATTTGTTGTTCCGGCCCCTCCCCGCTCGCGCGCTTTCCTAACGTGGAGGAAAAAGGAATAACGGCTTCTCTCAGACCCCTCCCCCGATGTACCTTCCTCGTCTCTGGTCAGTTCAGAGGTCCCAGGGGCACATGTCGGAGTCGCAGAGGGCGCAGGGAAACCCCGCTTCAGTTCTGGAATGGAACAGGAAGAGGGCCGGCTCCGGTCTCTGCACTCAGTGGTTGGGCACTGTATATGATGGTGGCGTGGGGAGGAACTGGACGCGCGGTTGGAAATAGGGTCAGGGTCTCTGGCTGCGGTGGAAGCTGACGGAACAAATGGAATGGAGAACCTGGGAGTTGGAAGTCTTGGCCTTTTCTGTCCTTTCTGCCCCTTCACTCTCCCGCCACCCCCCACTTTTTCCCGATGGGGCGGGGCTGAGGTGCGGGTGCAGATTGATTCTAGTATTTTCCCCATTTTTTTTTTTTTTAATTTTAAAAAACCTTCCTGGGTAGACTGCAGAGAATCTGTAGGGGTATAACCTTTGCTTTTTTTTTTTTTTAAATTGATGCCCTGGGGACCAGTACCGAGAGTGTGTGTATGTGGGTTTGGGTTCTGTGTTCAGTGGTTAAACTGACGCTAGAAGGAGGGAGAGAGTGAAAGAGATGGGGACTATTTTTGTGCCCTTAGATCGTATAAAGTTATCTTTGCCTTTGCTTAATGAAGAGTTTTAAAACTGGCCAGGCCAAGAGCAAAACTACTGTGAATATGATGGAGTAAAAGGGATTACTCCTGATGTACTTTAGGCTATTGACTAATACCTGTTATTATGTGAAAGTAACAATTTCTAAGGAATTTTAAAACTTGGAGACAATAACAGTAGATACACTTAATGTATAGATTTGAAATCAGAACAAAAACTGTTCCACTGAGCACATTTTTTGTCCTATCTGAAGAAATTTATAACCACTGTCAGTAGTCTTTCTAGTCATTATCTTAAAGCCTATATCTTTGGTCTTTTGTACCAAAACTATGAAGGCGAGAAGCTTCTTAGAAAGTCATCCCTATGTGGTTAAGTGCCCTGAAAGACAAATATAATAGCAATTATATTTTGTAATTGATTACACTGACTTGAAGAATCTACTAAGAACACTGTTCTCAAAGCGGCAGGGACATCATTGTAAAGTATGTTAAAAAAATAGAGATGCTTTTCTTCAGATCAAACAGAATTAAGGCCATCGATAATTGAATCCTAATCTTTGTAAAATAATCTGTAAGAATAGTCCAGAATTACAGTGCTGTGTATGCTGCTTCCCCAAGACATGTTTAATCTTATTCTGAGAGGATGTTGCCACCATTAGGTTTTTAACTAAAATATAATATTGTGGTAATTTAGAACATAAGTGCTTGTTTTTTAATTGTCAGTAAGGACGGAGCTTTCAGGTGCTTTTGTGCATATGTTGTTAAGGTACATAATACCTTCTGCAGATTTGATTATTTTCTAGAAGTTCTTTTTAAAACATCTTATTAGAATGTTTATTTCATATTTGGGGCACTATATTATCTATTAGATGTGTAATCCAGAAATTCCTGCATTTACTTTACTTGGAATATGTGTTTCATATTTTAAAACTAAGATTAACAGTAGAAATTATTGTGTCAGCTCTTTAATAAATTGGAGTGTTTGTATTTAGGATTTAGAAGCTGTATGAATTTCGTTTTTAAAAGTGATGTACTCTGCCTCAAATTTCTACTACCTATAATTAGCATTAACTTTCAATTAATCATCTACATTTTTTATACTTAAATTTTTGTTTTTTGGAAAAGTTGGGGTTTAATGATTTGTATGTTCTCTGCTGGTAAATTGTTGTTAGATCATGTTAGATCAAGTAAACTGTCCCACTGTACGTGCTGTTTCCACTCATTTTTTTTTACAAGCTCTTCCTTCCATTATGAAATAAGACTATAAACTGGTACTTCTTTCTCTTTAATAGTCTTACTGTAATGTCCTCCGACAAGGTAAAGTAGTTGAAGTCTCCCTATTTAAAACCAGATTTTCACCAGTCTTTCACTGAAAACCCAGTGAGTAGCAATAATTTATTTTTTAAAATAAAAACATAAAATGTTTTTCTAGTCTGTAATTAAAATGTACTGTAAATAAAACAAATTAGCAGTTATAGTCAGTAGTTTAACTCACTATATTTCTGTGTTTATCTTATTTGCACACCTATTAAGACTAAGAACGTACATAAAATTCCTCATGTTCTCTTAATGTAACTTAGTGAGGAGGTAGTAGTAATAGTATTCACCTGTTCATATCTGGGGCCCAATCCCACAAAATATCTTATTTCTGTTTCTTAAAGTTAAAAAGTTAGTGTAAGGTATAGTTTCAAAGAAATTTAAGGAAGTTTGTGGATCTTTAAGGCCAACAATAATTGGAATTATTTTACATATATATTGTAATTGTAAATACATAAATATTACTTTCACTTAATTTTTAACAAGCTTGAAACTGATACATTCCTTTACATTTTTATGTTTAGTGATGCTTTTTCTCCCTCTTCTTGGCATTTTGGTAATTGTAGTAATTAAAAACATTTTTTTGCAACAAGAAAGGATGTGAATAAATGCTTCGGGGGCTAGGCCTATTCACCCATGTCTGCAGTCTGTGTCTTAACAAAGACGGTGATTCTCAGTCATTTTTTCTGTCACAATATCCAAGGAATAGAAAGCACTCCCAACAGCTGTTGTTGTTTAGTTGCTAAATTGTGTCCAACTCATTGTGACCCCATGGACTGCCAGGCTCCTCTGTCCTTGGGATTTCCTAGGCAGGAATACTGGAGTGGGTTACCGTTTGCTTTTCCAGGGGATCTTCCCAATACAGGGATCAAACTTGTCTCTCCTGCTTGGCAGGCTGATTCTTTACCACTGAGCCACCGGAGAAGCCCAGTCCCAACAGTAATAGTAGCTTATTATTGGAGAGATTCTCAAGAAGATTAGTAGAGAAAGACAGGTGGGAATGATTGTAATTGGCAAAAGCCAGTTGGTAAATCACCAGGTGTATTTTGGTATTATATGGCTACCGTAATAATATAATACCTTAATAAAATACCTTAAGTTTATAAATATGTTCCCTAAACATGCTTTAGTTTGCCTCATGGAACCTAAATCTTTGACATTCCAGTTTTATAACTTAGTTTTTTTCTAATTATATTGTTTAGGTTAGCGAGTTTCCATTTATTTGTTGGATACATGCTAGAATAGTGTTACCAGAAATCACTGAGATGATGAAATTATGATGCTGTGATTTCTATGCAATCCAGTTATCATTTTCTTCTGCTTCACCAATCCCACCTTAAACATTCAGTGAGAACTTTCATTTCTTCCTCTCCTCAGTGGAAGAGATGATTTAATTTAAAGACCATATTTCTGATATTTGTGCTTTTGATTTCTTTACTAATTATTTACTATAAGTACAACATCATTTCTCAATCACATTGTTGAGAGTCACTGATATCTTTTATCTTTGTAAGATAGATTTTAATGATTGTGAAGTATGGATATTGGAATGAGGGTTACTTCTGAGATAATATCTCTTTCATTTACTTGAATTTTGACATACTTTGTATGGTGTGGGAGGAGGTAAGCTTACTAGTGTTGTTATGGGAATTTTACATAATTTATGTTATTTGTGCCCTCTTCAAAATGAAAAATTATTATTGATGTACTCCTGAGTGGTGATCATGAATTATTTTAATTCTTGCTGAGCTCTGAATTTCTATTTAATCTTTTTATTCTTACAGAGATAAGTTTTTAGTGAGGAAAAGCAGTGATCAAGAAGCGCATTTTACACATCTGCCTTGAGCAAAAACAATGCTGGAGATGTTATTTCACATAACTGATATGATTACCAAGTCTAAAATAATGTTATTGGTAAAAACTTGGATTAATACTGTTCATATTCATAACCATTAATCTGTAAGTTCTTTGTGTTTATATATTTCTAATCTTGTTCTATTATAACTTTAAACTTTAAAATAAGAACTTGTTTACCTTACATCACCTAGGAAGTAGAGGTCTGGCAATAATCAAGACTCACTTGAGAAATGAAGTTTGACTTAAAAATTGGACTACTGTTATTTTTATTAAAGAACATTTTGAAACATTGGGCTAATTTCACTGTTCACATACAGTCATCCCTCAGTATCTGTGGAAGTTTGGTTCCAGGATCCCCTGTGGATACCGAAATTTACTGATACTCAAGTCCCATATATAAAATGGCATTGTATTTGCATATAACCTAAGTACATCCTCCCATGTTCTTGAAATCATCTCTACATTACTTATGATACCTAATACAGTGTAAATGCTGTGTAAATGGTTGCCAGCTGGAGGCAAACACAAGATTTGCTTTTTAGAACTTTCTGGAATTTCTTCCCCCCAATTTTTTTTTTTTTTTTTTTTTGCCACACTGCTTGGCATATCGGAACTTCCCTGACTAGAGATTGAACCTGTGCCCCCTGCATTGGAAGCACAGAGCCTTAACCATTGGACCACCAAGGAAGTCCTGTTCCCCCAAATATTTTTGATCCAAGGTTGGTTGAATCCATAGGGCCATTTGCACTCATAATGTACTTTCATGAATACAGTATTGAGACGTCTGTGATGCTCTTCATGTATCTCATCAACTTCGAGGAATTTCATCAAAACTCTGGTATACTCTTGGGAGTGGTGATATGTGTGAAGAACATCTGTCATGTGTGCTGTTCATTTGTACGTGGAATTTTCCAGGCAAGAATACTGGAGTGGGCTGCCGTTTACTACTCCAAGGAATCTTTCTGACTCGGATCGAACCTGTGTCTGTTGCATCTTCTGCTTTGGCAGACAGATTCTTTACCACTGTGCCTCTTGGGAAGTCCCGTGTCTTCTGGGAGTGGGCAACAATTAAAAACTACTGCTTTCATCCTTAAAGCTGAGCTTACGTTTTTCTCACTTCCTTAAACTGATGAACTAAACATGTACCAGATAACTTGAGGGGATAACATCAAATTCATGGGTTAAAGATTAATAAAAAAAACTTCTGTCTAAAAGTTTAACTAATTCTCACCTTCAGGCTTTAAAAATAAAGGAGGTAGTAAGATTAGGATTATTAGGAAAATGCATTTAAAGTCAAAATAAAACACAGTAAAACTTATAATAAACTGAATAGATACTGTATGAGTGCTTTTTTACAATCCTGAAACTAGTATATTTTTCTTACTGGAGAGGATAGTAGTGAAATCATACCATTTAAATTTTTCCTAGCTTAGAAACTCAAAGAATCTTAAACATTGAAAGGGGAATGAAGTCCTTCTAGCTTACAGCTACAGGTTTTCCGCTTCTTAGGTTTAAGTTTATTATGACTATACTGCTGTTCCCAGTGCGAGCTCTAGGATCATTTCTTGGCATTTTTTTTGTTTGTTTTTTTTTTTTTTTTTGGTTCTTACCAAGATATGAGAAGGAAATTAGAGCACAGAGAAAGCTCTAAATCTGTGCAGTTCCTTGGTCTGCAAGCCTGTCCTCCTGAGTACCTTAGGATTTTTGCTTTATTAATTTTCTATTCCTCATCAGCAATAACCACATACTTTGCATTATAGAACAAATGAAATTTATCTCTCAACTTTTGTCAGAAGTCCACCTGGGCCCTCCTTTTAGGGCCTTACAAAGTCTAAATCAGTATGTTGGCAGAGCTGCAATTTTTTTTTTTTTTTTGGAGGCTCTGAGGAAGAATCCACTTTCCAGTTCATTTGGATTGTTGACTGCATATAGTTACAGGACTGCCGTTCTCTTTCCTTGTTGACTGTCAGTTGGAGCTGATCTTCACTCGTAGAAGCTAAAATGCTTTCAGTATTGCTGCCTCCAGTAATGGCAAGTAAAGTCTATCTCTTGCTTATCTCTGACTTCTGCTACTGTCAGAATCTCTCTGACAGAGAAAGTTCTCTGCTCTCACTGGGTCATATGATCAGATTGGCCCATTTGGATAGCCCAGGATAACCTTCCTGTTTTAGAGTCTGTGACCATTTTTACATCTGCAAAGTCCATTTTGCTCTGTAACATAACCTATTCATAGATTCCAGGATTTGGGGTGGGGACATCTTTGGGCGGCCATTCTGCCTAGTGTACTCATACATACACTCCTGAAAATAAATTTGATGAACTGTGTACTCTAGCACATTTCTAAGTTGATTCCTAAAGTTTTTCTTCGTAAGTTTAGTTTTAGCTGGCTTAAAACTCATCATTCAGAAAATGAAGATCTTGGCATCCAGTCCCATCACTTCATGGCAAATAGATGGGGAAAAAGTGGAAACGGTGTCAGATTTCATTTACTTGGGCTCCAAAATCACTGCGGACAGTGACTGCAGCCATGAAATTGAAAGAAAAGTTTTGACAAACCTAGACAGTGTATTAAAAAGGAGAGACATCATTTTGCTGACAAAGATCTGTATGGTCAAAGCTATGGTTTTCTAGTAGTCATGTAGGGATGTGAGAGTTGGACCATAAAGAAGGCTGAACGCCAAAGAATTGATACTTTCAAACTGTGGTGTTGGAGGCGACTCTTGAGAGTCCCTTGGACAACACGGAGATCAAACCAGTCAATCTTAAAGGAAATCAACCCGGAATATTCATTGGAAGGACTGATGCTGAAGCCCCAGTACTTTGGCCACCTGATGTGAAGAGACAGCCCATTGGAAAAGACCCTGATGCTGGAAAAGATTGAGGGCAAGAAGAGAAGGGGGCAACAGAGGATGAGATGTTTGGATGGCATCACTGATTCAATGGACATGAGTTTGAGCAAACTCCAGGAGATAGTGAAGGACAGGGAAGCCTGGCATGCTGCAGTCCATGGGGTTACAAAGAGTCGGACACAACTTAGTGACTGAACAACAATAAGTTGAGTTGAAAAAAGAATGATTTCTGACTTTTCAAGATATTGACACCATTCTAAGTACAGTTGATTTTTGAAGAACAGGTTCGAACTACATGGGTTGACTTAATGTGGATTTTTTTCAGTAGTATATACAACATTACTGCATCACCT
This sequence comes from Dama dama, assembly GCF_033118175.1. Lineage (NCBI taxonomy): Eukaryota > Metazoa > Chordata > Mammalia > Artiodactyla > Cervidae > Dama > Dama dama. The sequence goes on from NC_083713.1 coordinate 24,863,655, forward strand.
GCCAGTAGTTGAATCTGTGGGAGCAGAACTGGGAAAGTGGAGGATCTACAGATACAGAGGACATCTCTTAAGTTACACTCAGGTTTGGGACTGTATGGAAGATTGGTGCCCTGAGTTGTTTGAGCATCAACTGTGATCCTTAGTGATTCGATCTGTCATTGGTTTAAAAGACAAACGACTTAATTCACCTTTAACAATTGAGCATTTTTATTGTTCCTTTTTCTTACTGAACTTATAATTAAGAATAATTTTATTTGAATCCAGGGTATTTTAATGCTTTAAACTATTTTGATCACATCACCTTATCCTACTTCTTTGCAGCAAATATAAATTGAACTTTACAGAGTTTCCTATTGATTTCCTCTTTGCTTTGTTCTCATGAAGCTCACTCTCAGGACAATGCATTTTTCCACAGCATTTTGAGAATAGTAGAGGCAATCATTAAATGAAAGGGTTTTTGTTCCTGTCATCACACTGTTCAATACATCTGAATTCAAAACATTCCTCAACACAAGGCACAACATCATTCTTAAAAAGCCATGCTTCGCTTTAACAGCACTATTTATAAGGGTGCCTTGATTAATGGAGGCTTTAAGACACTCTTATTTTAAATCAGCCCGTTGTTTTGTTCCATGGAGATTTTTACAATCCAGGGCAACGCATTGTAGTAATATTTGGTATGGCTAAGAGCTATGGGTTTCTTTTCAAATATGGAATTATGAGCACTTAGGGAAAGTAGGCAGATTATTATTAGGAAAGCAAACAAAGGGAAGTTGAAGATACAGAAATTGATTTTCTTAAAACATGTTTTACTTATCAGTCCCTTGAAAAGTCTTAGTGTATCTGCAGTAATACAAACACCTGTCTGAACATTGCTCCCTTGAAAGTCTGTTCCCCCACCCACCTAACTCTTCTGCTCCCACAAGGCCAGAAGCTAGCTTCTCTCCCAGAATCCACCTTAAGTAGAACTGAATTCCTTTCTCACACTAATGTCTACCTTTTTGGGCCCTGTTCTTTGCACAATTTCTCTTTCCTGAATACTTGCCATTAGTAGTGTTTGTCCCGTTTAGCAGACAGAGATCCTACCCTTTACCTACAAGTTGATTTTGTCCAAGTATAAGACATACATACACAGTAGCTAGGGTAAGGTAGTAGTGGTAAAGGAGAGAGTCCTTACATTTGTGCCCTTCAAGTTACAAATAAACCTTTATTTTTAATGTTTTTCAAAGTCTAGATAATTAGCTTAACCTTGCATGCATTAAACATGAGCTCTGTTTGTCAGGTTCAGCTGGCTGGCTTAATGTTGCTTTTGCTTGAAGTAAAGATCAGAAGGCCATCTTGCTGCTTTCTAGATATAAGTTCCTCGTCTTTTGTAAGCAGCTGCTGAGCTAAATGCAAATATTCAATAGGAAAATCTGAAGCCATACTTAAGCATTTCCATGAAAGAAATAATTTGCAGAAATTGATCTGTCCCTGGAAGATGTGAACCTTTGAGCTATCCCACAGAGCCATTTGTCCTTTGAATTGCTGCTCCATTCATAGTCCCCATTTTACATTTGTCTAGCAGAATACCCTCTTCTGGTCCCTTTTCCTTTAAGGAACAGTCTGTATATAAAACAGAATTTTGTTGCCAGCTTTGAAATAAGAGTCATTATCACTTTTGGTATTTGCATCAGAAGTTTTAAACATATTAAGGCCTTTTCAGCCAACTTTATTCAAGGTAAAGTGCAAGTTCTTTTCAACAGTTTGTGCGATAAGGAAATGGAGGTCCAAATTCACACTTGACTCTCAGGTATGGGACCTCAGCACTCAAATAACAGTAGAGAAAAGTTGACTTTCCCTTTAACTTTGTTCCTGGGATCACTGCCTTTTCCTAATATAGTTAGTAACTGGGCTTTCTGGCAAGTTCTTACCCAGTCTCATCTTAGGCACTCCATTGCTTACCTAATCGGTCCTGTGTAATCATTTTAATGGAAAGTTTATGGAAAACCTAGTGAGATTATCCTTCCAAACCTAAACTTTTTAGGTTGTTTCTTTACTCTGGTCTTCAGATACAGATTGGTCTTGCATATTTAGAGAAGTCCTTATTAACATTGGTCTTGCTCCTTGGCTGCTGGCAGAACTATCTATTTTTGAAAGCTCCTGTCAGTGGACTGATGAGGCATCTCTACAAGGTATCCAACCATCTTCCATTTTAGAATGACCAGAGTATGATGACAGAAAAAACTAATTATCCACCAATATTCATTCTCGTCTTTTTTCATTATTGTAGATGCTCCATTCCCCCCATCCCCACCCCGAGCATATGATGAAATCAAGAATGTATTTCCCAGCTTCCCTGCTAGCTCTAGCCATGTGACTTAAGTTCTGACCAGAATAGAGGTTTCCTGTAAAATTTCTGAAAAGTGTCCTTGAAAGGAGGCTATCACCCATCTCTCCATTTTCCTTCCTGTCATCTGATGTGACAGTTAGACCTTGAGCAGTTATTTTAAGCCATGATGGGAGATGCCACATGTTGAGGATGGCAAAACTGCAAAATAGAAGGAACCTGGGTTCCTAATGGTCATGGTTCTGACTACCTGTGTTCATGTGAGAGAAATAAACATTTGACTCACTTAAGCCATTGTTATTTTGAGTTTTCTCACTCACAGCTAAAGCTAATCCTAGCTGATACAGGTGTGAAAAAGTTAAGTTGTTTCCAAATAAGAACCACATAAACTGTTGTGTAAAGAACACTGACATAAGAGGAACTCTTAATGTTCACTGTAAGAATTTTGCTGCTCAGATTCAGCACTGCCGTTTTACAGATCAGCTATGACTAACTCTCCCTTCTGTTACATTAAAAAGTTTTATTTTTCTCTTTTCACCAAGACTCCATTGCCCTGCTTCCATCCTTGAAACGTAAACCTCTAATAGATGGCAGTGTGCCAGGAGTTGTGGGAGGCCACAGGATAAGTATCTTTGTGGAAGATTTTTGAGGGAACCTTAATTTTATATTAAATAATGGAATGGAAGGCAAAATTCACATGCACTTTAAAATGTAAAATAACCATTTATAAATTTTTGTAGTGAAGTTGTTTAGCTCTTGCAGAGTAATGAGTTTGCTCTTTTCTGCTTCTCCTTTGCCCTAGGGATATTTGGATGGAAGCTTGAGAAGCACTGCTTACTTAATAAGAGCTGACAGATACCTGGCAGCACAGTAGATAAAGCTCATGGCCTACCAGCTAGAAAGGTAAGAGATTTTAAGTTTTTACTGCAAAAGTGGCCTTTTATTTTGTGATTGTCTCTCAAATATTATTAAATTAAAAAGGTATTTCCAGACAGCAGTCCTCAGAATGGTAGTGTCCTACCATATTGACTGTTTAATAAAAAAAAAGTTCTGAGGTTTGGCAGATTTGGAGATGTCCTTTTGGAGCTACAATGCATATCAGCATATAAGAGCACGCCAAATACTTACATGAAGTACATAATTTTAATTCAGAGTGTCCTAACTTGTCTGACTAGAGAGTCCTCTGTAGCAAAGGTTCCCAGCATGGAAGTCCCAACTCTTGTAGGACTTTTTATAGGTACAGTAACAGGAGTTAATCCTTGAGATATATTCTATATTTTAAAAACATTTTGGACAGAAAGTCCTACTCTTGCGTGTGCTCAGTAACTGGATTACTCAACGAGACATTGGAAATTACAGGGTAGGGGTAGTAGAGGGAAAAGAAGGTCAGTGGTGAGTGGTGTTAACTCAGAAACAGATGAGAGGGGAGTACGAGCGCTCTGGGGTGAGAGAGTGAGCTGATTAAAGGTTTGCATTACTACAGCCAAAAAATGAAGGTATGAGAATGCGGTGGGTGTCAGAGGCCAGTGCATGCAAGGGTCTGCAGACACCGTTAAGGATTAGAGACCTAACCATAAGAGCATAACGTATCCTTTCCTCTCATTTTGACTGGCATTGCTTGAGTATAAATCATCGTTCTCTTTCCTGAATCTAGAAGTTTATAACTGATTTTCTTATGCATAATTTTCTTATGCATGGTGTTACTCTCACTAATCATCCTCCACACTTCTATTAGTGATGTTGCAAAAATGTCCCTTTGATGATCTAAATCACCTATTTAAAATCTTTACATTTTTTATTATTAATTTCATTCTTTAAATTTTTAAAATTTATCTTTTAATTGCTTTACAGAATTTTGTTATTTTCTGTCAAACCTCAACATGAATTTTCCCATTTTTAATAACAAGATTAAGCAAACTTCTTTGAAGAGCGAGATAGTAAGATTTTAGGCTTTATGGGGGTCACATATAGTCTCTTGCTTCTTTTTCTCCTCCACTCCTCCCACCCCACACACACCTCTCGACTATTTAGAAAGTTCAAAAACTTTCTTAACATTTTGGCACAGGGCCATAGTTTATAACCTTAGGGTAGGGGTCAGATAGGGGAATGAGGTTGGACTCCAGACTCCTTGCTCAGGTACTAAAAGCCTTTTGAAATTTGCTTCCTGCTCTGGCCCCAGCTCTCTTCTTCTTCAACCATATATCCCATAGTTTAGCCATTAGAAGTTCTTGGCGATCCTTCTGTGTATTCTGGTATCTCCTCTGCCCAAAACATCATCTCTTTTTTCTTTAAGAAGACTTAAGTCCAGGCATTACTTCCTTCAGTATCCTTGGCAGATCCTTTCTCTCTCCAGGGTTGACTAGGTACTTGTCTTAATGACGGGGTAGAAGTTCAGATAAATTTAACTTTAGAGAAAAGAAGAGCTTATACTCAGAATACAAAAGATTCTCACTTGACCCAGTCACAGAAATCATCAGGCTTCATAGAAACTTTTCACTCATCTTGGCTACATGGTTTTTTGTCTCTGTTTTCTGTACCTACTCCATTCTGGCTTTCATTAATTTCTTATCAGTATGGAACATGAAGGTGTTCACAGAACAGAAGGTGTCTGTGAATCCTGAGTATGATTTTAAATGTCTAATGTATAGCTCTGGTTGACTTTTGTTTTTTTACACATTTCCTGAAGAGGTAATCTGATTGTCCTAACTTATTCAGATGTCTTTCCTGGTTTACCTGAAATATATAGGACTGCCTTTTGCTGGCCCTCTGGCTCTAAGAGGGGATTATGGGTAGGGAAGAAAGGTAACCAGCCCTAGTATACTCCCTGTTCCCTTATATTCCCATAGCACCTGTGTATATCTTTATTATTGTATGTATATCACTAAATTAGTATTACTATTTTCACTTGTTTGCCTTCCTTACTAAACTAATTTTGAGGTCAGGAAACATATCTTATTCTTAATGCAGTATCAGGTACAAATAGTCAAATATCTTCAAATAAATTTCATAAAATATATTTGTATTAGAAATGTTTGAGAATTCTGCATATCATATGTAACATGAAATATTATCTGTATTTTAGAAATCTGCTTTGAAGCTTGAATACATGCTTTAAGTGTAAAGGTTACAACATTTGTAGTTCTATAACTAGAATATCAGTAAAATTCATATTTTAGAATCTAGTGATTTTTGAAATTAACCACCAGAAACTGATTCATTTCCCCCACTTTTGTTTTCAAAGATTCATTTGCTCATACTAGTTTCTATGAAGTGATTTCCTTTTTACTTGTTTTTGATAGGAGATGTAAGAAAAGCAAATATTTTTATCAGTTATATCATTTGAATAATATAATTCAAAATGGCATGGGAATATTGATACTACAGGGTAAAGGATTATCTATCTTAATATGTTTAATATTATCTATCTTAAAATGTTTAACCTACATTTCATGTTTTAAACAAGGGAGTTTCCTATAGGACAGCTAATTGTCTAAATTTTAGTCACCTCTCAAGTCTTTAGTCAGATACAGAAATTATTATGATTCTGTTTGCTCTTAACTTTCAATACAGAACAGTTTTTCTGTTCTTTGACACAATATGAAAGTTATAATCCAGAAACAATCAGAGAATTGTTGAGAATCTGTATATTTTAGTATATTCTCTTAACTACTGCTAAAAGTTACATGATACTAATTATATAATGGTTATATGTAAATTATGATAGTGCATGTTATTTCTATACACTTTAAGCTCCTTCTGTAAGTTCTTCCATTTTTATGTTTAATTTTTTTTAGTTCAGAACCTTTTAAGATGCTAGCATGATGTCCAATTCCTGCAAATACTTTATTTTCTACAATAAGACATTCTCCTCTTAAATCGTAATATAACCATGAAAATCAAGAGGTTAATTTCAAAATATTGCTACTATCTAATCTGTATATTATATTTAAGTTTTGCCAGTTATTCCAATAATGTCTGTCCTTTATAGCAACTAGATTCGGTCTAGAATCTCACATTGCAGTTAGTTGTTGTGACTCTTTGGTCTTTTTCAATCTGAAACAGTTCCTTGATCTTTGTTTGACTTGGACACTTTGAAAATTATGGGCCAGTTGTTTTGAGGGGATTTACCTCAATTTGTGTAGTATTGTTGTGTAGTATTTCTTCATGATTAGATTCATATTATGTATCTGTGGCATGACTATCATGAAAGTGATGCTGTGTCCTCCTCCTTGCAAGCCTTTTAACTTGTATCACTTGAGTAAAGTGATGTTTGCCAGGCATTTGTACTGTATATTACTCTTTTGCCTTTAGTAATTAAAATGTATTTTATGCGGAGATACTTTGAGAGGACGTAAGTATCCTGTCTAATCAAACTTTCAGTTTATTCTTCTATATTGGTATGTATTTTTTATATCAGATTAATGAAATCCTATTTTATTTATAATATCTATTACTGTCATTTATTTTGATTCTGAAATTGTCTGAGATATAGCCACTTTCTGGCTAAATTCATAATAAGTCCTTTTTTCTTGCACAAGATATTCAAGGCCCATCATGTATTTTTCCTGCTAAAGCCCTGGAATCAACCAATTCTTCAAGGATCCCAGGTTCCTTTTGGTTGAAAATGGCATTTTGACATCAAGTGCTAAGTGGGCTTCTTGGTTAGGTGGTATCAGTGTTGCTAGGCCCTCTCAGTGACACAGCTAAGGAAGTATGTGAATATATGTGCATATTTATATACATATTATCATCTGTGTTTCTGTATGTTTACATTGAAAGTCATGAGTTCATACCAATATCTCTGCTGCTGCTAAGTCGCATCAGTCGTGTCTGACTCTGTGCGACCCCGTAGACGGCAACCTACCAGCCTCCTATGTCCATGGAATTTTCCAGGCAAGAGTACTGGAGTGGGTTGCCATTGCCTTCTCCAACCAATATCTATAATCTCATCTAATATCAGGATTTATTCTGTGTGATTATGGTGTGACTATTTTCATCCTCTGTATAGTGTTGCCTATTTTCATCCACTGTATCCTTGAGAAATTCACTTATTCATTCATTACCTGCATTACATGTAATGAATTGCCTATTGCCCCCAGACCTTTTCCTCTCATCAGGTAGGTATCCTCTTGCTCAGGCCCTGGTATCCTGGCCTGGGCTGGTGCCATCCCTGTTCTTTACCTCACGTGGATACCGCCTCACCCTTCTGGGGCACTGACATCCCACATCAGACTACTTCCCCCTGCTTGCACAGACAGATCTTCCCTTACCTAACTCAGTCTCCTCTGCAGCCCAACCCCCCTCCCCCCATGAGCACCTTTCTCTTCTTGTCCAGGTTCTCATACTCTGTACTTAGACAGGCTGCTCCCTCAATGGCCTGACTAATCTGTTTCTCATGAAGATACCCTTATATGTGTTTTTCCTTAGAAGGTTGTCTTTTATATTAATGTTAAGTTAAGACATGGTTTGCTGGTTAATGTCAACCCATTTCCTCCCTTTCATCTTTCCTTAAAGTGTTCTTCGTTACGATTTTTTAATTGGAGTCTTATATTATGTGTGGTTTTATTTGATAATGGGTCTGTTGAGTAACTCTACAAGTCCCCAGAGAGTCTTTCTGTACAATTTTTTTTAAAGTGGTTTACATAAAATTGCTGTATAGTTGGTAGGCAAAGAATTGCAACACAAGACAGTTCATATGCACAGTATAGCAAAGCTGGTCAGCTGGCAGGCACAGACTATAGCAGGAGAAATTTCTTGTGCCGTTTTTTACCTCGAGTAAGTCGTTTCACTGTTTGGGGCATCATTTGTAGTTTGCATAGTTAGAACTAGATCAGGAATACAATGAGGTAAATAATCAGAAATCCATGTTATAAGAAAGAGCCTCTGAGAATTTTGGACTAACATTTTATTTTTTTGAATGGGCAAGAGGCAGGGATAAAGTTGATGTTTTAAGGATACAGATTTGAAAGGAGTAAGCTGTGGTGGTCTAATGTACAGTATGATGGATATAGACAACAATATTGTACTATAATCAGGTAATGTAGAATAAATATACAGTAGCAGTTTATTACAACATACAAATGTATCAAGGTACCATACTTTACACCCTGAATTTACACAATGCCGTGTGTCAGATACCTTCCATTTTTTAAAAAAGATTGGGCAAAGGAAGCATTTTAGAGATTACAAAGAACCATTTTATATATGAAAAGGTTCAGTCTCATTTGTGTGTCATGATATACAACTTAAAAATTTTTTTCCCACTAATTCAACAAAAAAGTTAAATATTCAGTGTTGGTGTGGGCATTGAGAAATGAGGTCTTTCTGTACACTACAGGTAAAGTAGAAGTCAGTGTTATGTATCTGAAGAGTTTAGCAATGTAAATTAAAAGTCTTATAAATGTGCCTTCACTTTGATACAGTAGTTTCAGTTCTAGAAGTTCATCTAATGGAAATAATTACAGATATTACACAAAGATTTGTCCTCAAAAATAGTCACTGATGATAAAAATCAGTAAGAGAATAGTTATAATAGAGCTCAGACGGTAAAAAATTCACCTGCACTGCAGGAGACCTGGTTTCAATCCCTGAGTTGGTAATATCCCCCAGAGAAGGAAATGGCAACCCATACCAGTATGCTTGCCTGGAGAAACCCTCAGACAGAGGAGCCTGATGGGTGACAGTCCATAGGGTCACAGAGAGTCAACACGACTAAGCCACTAACACACACATAATGGAGTAATAGAGAATTAGTTATAAATATGTTGTATCTGTATGACACTGTGGATCTATATGGAATACTATATAGCCATTAAAATGACATTTAATATTTAATGATTTTACCAGGGGTCCCTAAACCCCCAACTGCGGACCAGTACCTGTTCTCAGCCTGTTAGGAACTGGCCTGCACAGCTGGAGATGAGTGTCCGGGCAAGTGAGTGAAGCTTTGCACCATTTGCCAATCCCCATCGCTCTCCTCATGGATTCAGATTACCACCTGAACCATCCACCCCCACCCTAACCCTCCACCTCCATCTGTGGAACAATTGTCTTCCACGAAACTGGTCCCTGGTGCCAGTAAAGGTTGGGGACTGCTGATACTATTTCATAATGTGGCAGAATTTCAGTTCAGTTGCTCATTTGTGTCCGACTCTTTGTGGCCCATGAACTGCAGCATGCCAGGATTCCCTGTCTATCACCAACTCGCTGAACTTGCTCAAACTCATGTCCATCGAGTCGGTGATGCCATCCAGCCAATTCATCCTTGTCGTCCCCTTCTCCTCCTGCCTTCAATCTTTCCCAGCATCAGGGTCTTTTCCAACGAGTCAGTTCTATGCATCAGGTGGCCAAAGTATTAGAGCTTCAGCGTCAGTCCTTCCAATGAATATTCAGGATTGATTTCCTTTAGGATTGACTAGTTGATCTCCTTGCAGTCCAAGGAACTCTCAGGAGTCTTCTCCAACACCACAGTTCAAAGCCATCGATTCTTTGGCATTCAGATTTCTTTATAGTCCAAGTCTGACATCCATGTATGACTACTAGAAAAACCATAGCTGTGACTAGACAGACCTTTGTTGGCAAAGTAATGTCTCTACTTTTTAACATACTGTCTAGGTTTGTCATAGCTTTTCTTTCAGGGAGCAAGCATATTTTAATTTCATGGCTGCAGTCACCATCTGCAGTGATTTGGAAGCCCAAAAAATAAAGTGTCACTGTTTCCATTGTTTCCCCATCTATTTATCATAAAGTGATGGGACCAGATGCCATGATCTTAGATTTTTGAATATTGAGTTTTTGTGGGGTTTTTTTGCAGCAACTCTACCCTTTTTTTTTTTTTTTCCATTTATTTTTATTAGTTGGAGGCTAATTACAATATTGTAGTGGTTTTTGCCATACATTGACATAAATCAGCCATGGATTTACATGTGTTCCCCATCCCGACCCTCCCTCCCACCTCCCTCCCCAGAATATTGAGTTTTAAGCCAGCTTTTTCACTGCAGATGGTGACTGCAGCCATGAAATTAAAAGACACTTGCTCCTTGGAAGAAAAGCTATGACAAACCTAGACAGCTCAGCATTTCACATGATGTACTCTGCATATAAGTTAAATAAGCAGGGTGACAATATACAGCCTTGATGTACTACTTTCCAATTTGGAACAGTCCATTGTTCCATGTCCCATTCTAACTGTTGCTTCTTAACCTGCATACAGATTTCTCAGGAGGTAGGTAAGGTGATCTGGTATTCCCATCTCTTTAAGAATTTTCCACAGTTTGTTGTGATCCACACAGTCAAAGGCTTTAGTGTAGTCAATGAAGCAGAAATAGATGTTTTTCTGCAATTCTCTTGCTTTTTCTATGACCCAGTGGATGTTGGCAATTTAATCTCTGGTTCCTCTACTTTTTCTAAATCCACCTTAAACATCTGGAAGTTCTCAGTTCACATACTGTTGAAGCCTAGCTTGGAGACTTTTGAGCATTACTGTGCTAGTGTGTGAGATGAGTGCATTTGTGCGGTAGTTTGAATATTCTTTGGCATTGCCTTTCTTTGGGTTTGGAATGAAAACTGATCTTTTCTAGTCCTGTGGCCACTGCTGAGTTTTCCAGATTTGCTGACACATTGCTGACATTTTAACAGCATCATCTTTTAGGATTTGAAATAGCTCAGCTGGATTTCCGTCACCTCCACTAGCTTTGTTCGTAGTGATGCTTCCTAAGGTGCACTTCACTTCGCATTCCAGGATGTCTGGCTCTAGGTGAGTGATCACAGCATTGTGGTTATCTGGGTTATTAAGATCTTTTTTGTATAGTTCTTCTGTGTATTCTTGCCACCTCTTCTTAATATCTTCTGCTTCTGTTAGGTCCATAGCATTTATTTAGGTAATTGTATTTTAAAGGAAGTTGTAATACTCTTTTTTTAAAATTAAATATTTGTGTATTTTTATACATTATTCATTCTTTTTCTGTATTTTTCTGAGAGCAAATTTAAAGTTTGTTACAAAAAAAAAAATAAAGTTTCTTACAACGTCTTAGTTCAGCAAGTGTAATTTAGTTCATAATATCCAGAAATAACAATGACCTCTTTCTGAACCCCAAATAAACCTTGAGCGTTAAAGATTATTTTTTAGAATTATGTAAGATCATTTATGTGGTGTACTTAGTAGTGGATATTGCTGTGACTATGCTATAACAAACAAAATTTAAAGTATACCTTCAACCAGGTTTGGAGTTCTAAAATAAAATGCCTTATAGCAGTGAAATAGAAAAAATATGAAGAACATACACATGTTTATATGTGGAATTGTCCTAGAAACTGGAAAGAGGAGTCTGAGCTGGATGTTTGATTAGCTAGTATAAACTCCATCACTATCCTGGAAGTTTCTTGAGAGCAAATACCTATCTTAGTTCACTACTACGTCCCTAGCACGTGGCATAGAGTGAAGAACAAAGTAGACCCTCAAATATTTGTTCAAAGATGAAAAGGAGAAACCTTGGCAGTAAATCATGAGGAGAGGGAAGATGAAGAATGTTAGAAGAAGAGTTAAAAGAGAGATTAGAGAAACCAAAGAAACTGACTTCTTAAATCTTGTGTAGAACCCTCCTGTGTACTCTTCATGCCAGTGATTTTCCTACCAGTATAGGCTGTAGAGTCTTCTCTCCTGTGTTGTTGGAAGAGGGTGTTTGCTGTGACCAGTGCATTCTCTTGGCAAAACTCTATTAGCCTTTGCCCTGCTTCATTCTGTACTCCAAGGCCAAATTTGCCTGTTACTCCAGGTGTTTCTTGACTTCCTACTTTTGCATTCCAGTCCCCCATAATGAAAAGGACATCTTTTTTGGGTGTTAGTTCTAGAAGGTCTTATAGGTCTTCATAGAACCATTCAACTTCAGCTTCTTCAGAATTACTGGTTGGGGCATAGACTTGGATTACCGTGATATTGAATGGTTTGCCTTGGAAACGAACAGAGATCGTTCTGTCGCTTTTGAGATTGCATCCAAGTGCTGCATTTTGTACTCTTGTTGACTATGAGGGCTACTCCATTTCTTCTAAGGGATTCTTGCCCACAGTAATAGATCTAATGGTCATCTGAGTTAAATTCACCCATTCCAGTCCATCTTAGTTCACTGATTCCTAGAATGTCAATGTTCACTCTTGCCATCTCCTATTTGACCACTTCCAATTTGCCATGATTCATGGACCTAACATTCCAGGTTCCTATGCAGTATTGCTCTTTACAGCATTAGACCTTGCTTCCATCACCAGTCACATCCACAACTGGGTGGTGGTTTTGCTTTGGCTCTGTCTCTTCCTTCTTTCTGGAATTATTTCTCCACTGATCTCCAGTAGCATATTGGGCACCTACCGACCTGGGGAGTTCATCTTTCAGTGTCCTATCTTTTTGTCTTTTCATACTGTTGATGGGGTTCTCACGGCAAGAATACACAAGTGGTTTGCCATTCCCTTCTCCAGTGCACCACATTTTGTCAGAAGACTCTCCACATGGACATCACCAGATGGTCAACAACAAAATCAGATTGATTGTATTCTTTGTAGCCAAAGATGGAGAAGCTCTATACAGTCAACAAAAACAAGACCGGGAACTGACTGTGGCTCAGATCATGAACTCCTTATTGCCAAATTCAGACTTAAATTGAAGAAAGTAGGGAAAACCATTAGACCATTCAGGTATGACCTAAATCAAATCCGTAATGATTATACAGTGGAACTGAGAAATAGATTTAAGGGACTAGATCTGATAGAGTGCCTGATGAACTGTGGATGGAGGTTCATGACATTGTACAGGAGACAGGGAGCAAGGCCATCCCCAAGAAAAAGAAATGCAAAAAGGCAAAATGGCTGTCTGAGGAGGCTTTACAAATAGCTGTGAAAAGAAGAGAAGCAAAAAGCAAGAGAGAAAAGGAGATACACCCATTTGAATGCAGAGTTCCACAGAATAGCAAGGAGAGATGAGAAAGCCTTCCTCAGTGATCAGTGCAAAGAAACAGAGGAAAACATTAGAATGGGGAAGACTAGAGATCTCTTCAAGAAACTTAGAGATACCAAGGGAACATTTCATGCAAAAATGGGCTCAATAAAGGACAGAAATGGTATAGACCTAACAGAAGCAAAAGATATTAAGGAGAGGTGGCAGAAATACACGGAAGAACTGTACAAAAAAGATCTTCACAACCCAGATAATCAAGATGGTGTGATCACCCAGCCAGACATTCTGGAACGCGAAGTCAAGTGGGCCTTAGGAAGGATCACTGTGAACAAAGCTAGTGGAGGTGATGGAATTCCAGTTGAGCTATTTCAAATCCTGAAAGATGATGCTGTGAAAGTGCTGCACTCAATATGCCATCAAATTTGGAAAACTCAGCAGTGACCACGGGACTGGAAAAGGTTAGTTTTCATTCCAATCCCAAAGAAAGGCAATGCCAAAGAATGTTCACACTACCACACAATTGTACTCATCTCACACGCTAGTAAAGTAATGCTCAAAATTCTCTAAACCAGGCTTTGACAGTACGTGAACTGTGAACTTCCAGATGTTCAAGCTGGTTTTAGAAAAGGCAGAGGAGTCAGAGATCAAATTGCCAACATCCGCTGGATTGTTGAAAAAGCAAGAGAGTTCCAGAGAAACATCTATTTCTGCTTTATTGACTATGTTGACTGTGTGGATCACAATAAACTGTGGAAAGTTCTGATAGAGGTGGGAGTACCAGACCATCTGACCTGCCTCTTGGGAAATTTGCATGCAGGTCAGGAAGCAACAGTTAGAATTGGACATGGAACAACAGACTGGTTCCGAATAGGAAAAGGAGTACATCAAGGCTGTATATTGTCACCCTGCTTATTTAACTTATATGCAGAGTACATCATGAGAAACGCTGGGCTGGAGGAAGCACAAGCTGGAATCAAGATTGCTGGGAGAAATATCAATAACCTCAGATATTCAGATAATACCACACTTACGGCAGAAAATGAAGAAGCACTAAAGGGTCTCTTGGTGAAAGTGAAAGAGGAGAGTGAAAAGGTTGACTTAAAAATCAACATTCAGAAAACAAAGATCATGGCATCCGGTCCCATCATTTCATAGCAATTAGATGGGGAAACAGTGGCAGATTTTATTTTTTGGGGCTCCCAAATCTCTGCAGATGGTGACTGTAGCCATGAAATTAAAAGATGCTTGCTCCTTGGAGAAAAGTTATGACCAACCTAGACAGCGTATTAAAAAGCAGAGTCATGATTTTGCCAAAAAAGGCCTGTCTAATCAAGGCTATGGTTTTTCCAGTGGTCATGTATGGATGTGAGAGTTGGACTATAAAATACACTGAGCACCAAAGAATTGATGCTTTTAAACTGTGGTGTTGGGGAAGACTCTTGAGAGTCCCTTGGATTTCAAGGAGATCCAACCAATCCATCCTAAAGGAAATCAGTCTGGAATATTCATTGGAAGGACTGATGTTGAAGCTGAAGCTCCAGTACTTTGGCCACCTGATGGGAAGAGCTGACTCATTTGAAAAGACCCTGATGCTGGGAAAGATGAAGGCAGGAGGAGAAGGGGACGACAGAGGATGAGATGGTTGGATGGTATCACTGACTCAATGGAGATGAGTTTGAGTAAACTCCAGGAGTTGGTGATGCACAGGGATGCCTTGCATGCAGCAGTCCATGGGGTTGCAAAGAGTCAGACACAACTGAGTGACTGAACTGAACTAATAAATTGTAGATGGTTGCCTGAGAGCGGTGTGCTATAGTAACAGTTCTCTATCTGCAGTCATTGTCTTCTCTGACAGTTTATAGTTGAACAAAGCCTCTTTCCCGTGCTTTCTTAGAAGCATATTTCCACCCTTGATATGAAAGGGAGATAAGCCTGGATTTAGAGGTTTGAGATTCAGTTAGATTAACACACAGATAGCAGTTAAGCCTGCTGGAGGAATTATGATCATTTATGTCTCAAGGTGCTTTGACTGTTGTCTTTACAGCTACCTCAGCTAGATATTAGGAAATAGTATTATAAGTAATGGGAATTGTTATTGGTTGGCTAGAAAATAATCTGCTGTGTAGGTAAGGAACTTCTTTTGTAGAATGGGAGAATAGTAGTCATGGCGGGTAGAAAAGAATACCAAGGGTTAATTCCTTTAGAAGGCTTTTCTATAAGTATCAGATTGGTTCCCTACACTACTTCTATATTTTTAATATTTTAACTCTTATTCTTAACCAGATTGTATTGAAATTTCTGTTTTCTTTCTTCTGCTTGACTAAAAGTTTCTCAGAGTGGAGGCTCTTTGTTTTTTCATCTTTGTGTCTGTGTGTATGTTTGATGTTTAAATGTTTCCTGAACTTATCTGAGTTTAAATATTGCTTTGATTTTTCAAAGCAATATGAACTGCATCTTCTTACTAGTTTTAGTTTATTGAGATAGTTAACATAATCTAAACTGGTTCATATTATATAGCAATTTATTCATTCCTTAATATTTAATGGGGCTTCCCAGGTGGCACTAGTGGTTAAAGAAGCTACTTGCCAGTGCCGGGGACACAAGAGACACAGGTTCAGTCCCTGGTTGGGGAAGATTCCCTGGAATAGGAAGTGGCAGCCCACTCCAGTATTCTTGCCTGGAGAATCCCATAGATAGAGAAGCCTGGGAGGCAGTAAATAGTCCATGGGGCTGTAAGGAGTCAAGATGGCTGAGGAACTAACATGCTCTCTTTCTTTCAGGAGAACTTTCTTCTTCTTATCTCTTATATCATCTCTGATTCTAGGATTCAGAACTGTAGCTATTTGTACATTTCTCCACAGGAATTACCCAATTCTTTTGAGCAGAACATTCTTCACCACATTTATAAGCAAAATTATGTAAAAACAAATTTTTTTCTCTTATGTACCATTGGCTTTTATGGATAAGCATATAGTTAACTCTGTTCGCCACTAGATGGGGTTTCAGTGAATGTAATGGAGTATTGCTGCTGCTGCTTAGCTGGGTTTAAAAATGAGACACTCACCTAGTAGTTTAAGTGTTGTACTTGTCCTTAAGCTAATATCAGATAAGTAAGCTATGAAGTTAGGGAAGAAGGAGCTCCTTCAACTACGTTGAGGAACAAATAGACTGATGAATTAGGCTGAGAACCAGACCACACTGACTGCATTTGAAAAAATTTAAAGCTTTCTGAATAGATATTTTGAAATAGAAGGTCTAGTCTTTTCACCAGACTTCAAAAAAGTCAGGATTTTCACTCTTTTAATTATTGCCCTTCAGTTACAACCTTAAAGGCTAAGCTAAATGTTTCTCTTTTACCTTCTTTATGGTGGAGTTGGATATATTTTGCATTTATATGGATGTTTTTATTTTAGGAGCAGAGCTCTATTATAAAGATTCTTAATAGTGAGTGGGTTTTTGGATGACAGTAGTTACAGAGAGTGTAATTATCTGAGTGTTTTTATTTTTTACTATGTTTCAAGAAGTGTTTCAAAACTAAATATTTAATAGTGTGAAACCACTTCATTTTTCAGTGTCCTTGCCATGAAAAAGAGGACGTGATAAGTTGTTCAGCTTATGAAATTCAAGTTATATGTGAATTCTGCCAGGTTTGTATGCAATATTTGATATTTTGGGCTATTTTTCAAATTTTTTTATTTTTCATATTGTAGATTATAAGTATTTTCACAGGTTATTTCTAGATAAATGGTTCATTTTTTTTATAAATAAGGAAATATTTATTTATATAGTATGTAGTTCAGCTGATACTCCTAATAGAGCATCAAAATACACTTAACTATGACAAAGATAAATATATATTTTAGGGTTTTGATTTCTCCTTAAATGAGTTCCAAATAATACTAGTCCCATGAGGTGAAAAAAAGGTTCAGACAGAAAATGGATGTGGTAGATATGCTCTATTCTAGGTGCTCTTCTGGTCATTTCCCTCGAACATAGTAATTCTTTGAAAAGTCCTGCTTCCCAAAAGAAATATTCTAGCACTTCCCAAATCTGACTATGATAGCAATTGTCATCTCTGTTTGCGAAGGGCTTTTTCTCAAAGGTTTCTGAAGGTTACATATTTCTGAAAGGCTAACAAACTAGTGTTGAAAAAGGAATAATTTTACAGAATTGTTAATTCAGTCAAATATAGTTGTATGTAATTTGTAGGAAGAAAGCAAAAACAAAATAAAAACCTGCAAGTTAATGGAAGGACTAATTGGGAACTTTCAAGTCTAAATCAAAAAGTAGGAAAATAATGTTGATTTGAAAATGTCTTTTTTGTAGTTTTTGGTTTAAATCAGGATCCAGGAAAGTCCCCATATTGTATTCTATTTAATATGGTATATTCAACCTCTTTTAACCTAAAGCAGTTCCCCTCTACTTTCTCTTTTCTTTTGTTCCCCATGACATTTATTTTTCAGGAGACCAGGTCTTTTGTGCTGTAGAATTTTGCTAATTGCATCTCAGTAGTGGTGTTTGATCTGTTTTCTCTATCTCCTTTTATTTCCTGTAGTAGAATCTAGAAATTTCAGGTTTGGATACAGCCGCACACCCCGCCCCCCACCACGAATGCTTCCTGTGCTTTCTGTTGTCTCATCAGGGGACTCACAGTATTTGTCCCACTTTTAGTGACGTTAACATAACACTGACCTGTGAGTTCAGATGCTGTCGACCTGACCCAGCCATTATGAAGCTCCCATCACCTTTGCTCCTGATGGTTTTATCAGACATTGATGAGAGTTGCCTGTCCATAATTTCATTGGTATTTAAAGTAGTGATCTTCTAGGGACTTCCCAGCTGGTCTAGTGGCTAAGACTCCGAGGTTCCTATGCAGGGGGCCTGGGTTCGATCCCTGACCCAGGAACTAGATCCCACATGCTGCAACTGAAGGTTCACATGCTGCATCAAAGACTGAAGATCCTGCATGCCACAACTAAGACCTGGTACAGCCAAATAAATAAACAAAAAATAAAATAAGGTGGTGATCTTCTAATTATTTCATTCTTTCCGCACTTATGCTACTGAACAGGAAAGGTTTAACCTAATAGATCAGAGTTCTTAACAGTTTTTTTTATAATGTGAAATCTGCATGTTGCATGTCTTTATTCATAATAAGAAAATGGAAGATGGGGTTAAAATGTCAGTAAAACTGTTTTATTTCACATTCAGATAGAAAAGGTAAAAAGCTTAATGAAAATCAAGTAATATTACATTTTAAGTTATTTATTTTAAAATCTGTACTGTAAAATGTTTAATCATCTCTGAATGTTTTATTATAGGCAATACAAGGACCTGTGGAATATGAGTGATGACAAACCCTTTCTATGTACTGCCCCTGGATGTGGCCAGGTAATACATAAATTATTTGGTATGTTCACATTTATTAAACACTTAGGACAGCGAATGTTGTCATTAAGGGGATTCTTTTATGATATTTTGTACAATTTTGAAGTTAGAATGAAAATAACCCAGAAAAATTTGGAGAAAAAATTCATTTTCCTCAGTAGCATTTCTAAATTTTAAAGAATACAACATGGAAAAAAAAAAGTCTTGTAAGGGAAAGATGGAAAATCTGGAGAAAACACAAGGTTTAAAAGCATTTTCATTTGATCGTTATTGGTTGAAAATCATTGTAAACTGCCCAGTTGGAAATCAGATACATTATCACGAATGAAAACTGTTTTATTTGCTGTACTCCTGTGAAATTAACTAATTTTTACCTCTGAGTGAATCACTAATGTACAGCGTCTCACTAATATACTAATGTTATTAAGTCTAAAATCTTTAACATAGGCTTGTGTGGAAGCATTTTCAGAAAATAATATTTTAGTGTTTCAGAAGATATTTCAGTGTTTTTCAATAGACCATTAAATTATTAATCTAAAATTTTTATAATAATCTTAACTATAGACACTGAGGAACGAAAAAATAAATTTAATGTGTAGTAAAATTATAGAGTACTTAAATATACAAACTATAAACCATAAATATTAAAATGTTTCTTTGGTTCTCATTGTTTTCTTTAGTTGATACTTTAAGTTGAGATATAATTTATATATAGTAAACTGCATATTACTTATAAGTGTACAGTTTGGTACATTTTAACGTATGCATGTACCCATAAAACCATCACAATTCAGATAGTGAATGTATTCATCATCTCCCCAAGTTTCCTGTGCTTGTTATGCCTCCCTCTCACCCCTCCCAACCCTGTCAACCTCTATTCTGCCTTCTGTCACTATAGGTTAGTTTTTATTTTCTATAATTTTATGTAAATGGAATCATACAGTATGTACTTTTGACTGGATTCTTTCCTTCCACATAATTTACAGTTTCTCCATACTATGTGATCAATAGTTAATTCCTTTTCATTGAGGAATAATATTTCCTTAGTTCACAAACAGTCATTTATTTACTCGTTTATGAACTTTTGGCTTATTTCCAATTTTTAGCTGTTACAGATAAAGCTGTTGTGAATATTTAAGTACCAGCCTTTGTATGAACACATTCTTTCTTTTCTCTTGGGTGACTACCTAGAAGGATAGTGATGGGATCATATGTTACATATACTAGGAAACTGTCAAACTGCTTCTAAAAGGGAGGTACCACTTAATGTTTCCACCAGTGGTCTGTGAGCAGTCCTGTTGTATAATATCTTTGCCAATATTTGGTGTGGTTCTTTTAATTTTAGCCATTTTCATTGGGTGTATACTGATAAATTGTGTGTTAATTTGCATTTCATTGATGAAAAGATGAGCACTTTTTCATTTGTTTATTGGCCATTTTTATACCTTATTTTTTGTGAAATATCTTCAAATCTTCTGCTTGTTTTTTAAAATTGGGTTGTCTTTTAATTATTGAGTTGTATGAGTTCTTTAAATATTCTGGATACCAGTCCATCTTCAGTTTCTTCTTCATGTCTCTGGTTTCCAACTTGACTTTCATAATATGAAAATAATCTGTCTATCAAAAGATGGATGTTTCTTTTAATGAAGTCTGATGTGTTAATTTTTTCTCTTTGGTTGTTGCTTTCTGTAACTTACCTAAGAAACTGTTGTTTAGCTTTAAGACACAAAAATACTCTCCTTCATCTTCCTCTGAAAGTTTGGCTTTTCATTTAGGTCTCTTGCCTTTTGAATTAATATTTGTGCATAAGTCTGAGTTAGGAGTTGAAGCTCACTTCTTTTTTCCATGTGGCTTTTCAGAGATTCTAGTGTCATTTGTTGAAAAGATTTTTCCTTTCTCCATTAAATTGCTTCATCCCTTTTCTTGAAAACCAGATGATTTGTGTAAGCATGGATCTATTTCTGAACTTCTGTTTTTTCATCAGTCTGTCAACGTTTATGCCAGTACCGTATGTCTTGATTACTCTAGCTACATAGTGAGCCTTCCAGTCACTTAGGCTAAGTTCTCAGATTTAGTTCTTCTTTTTCAGGATTGTTTTGGATAGTCTTTTAATTTTAGTCCTTCTGGTGAGGGTGTAGTGGTATCTAAAGATTTTAGTTTACATGATGTCCAGTGATGTTGAGCAGGATAAAAGTAGGGCTTCCCAGGTAGCTCAGACGGTAAAGAATCTGCCTGCAATGCAGGAGACCCAGGTTCAATCCCTGGGTTAGGAAGATCCCCTGAAGAAGGGAATAGCTACCCTCTCCAGTATTCTTGCCTGGAGAATTCTATGGACAGAGGAGCCTGGTCTTGGGGTCACAAAGAATCAGACAGGACTGAGTGACTAACACTTTCACAGGATAAAGGTAGAAATTACCAGAGTTGGTCATATTTTAAATGGGTTGGTCAGTGAATGCCTCTGTAATAAGGTGACACTTGAATAAAGATGTGGAAGCAAACCCTATGCATACCTTGGGGAAGAGTTTTTCAGAGTGAAAGAACAACAAGTTTAAGGCCAAGAGGGAAGAAATGGATTTGGTGTGTTTAAGAACAGAAAGATGACTGCTGGAACGTATAGTGATTAACTAGGATAAGGGTAGGAGATGAGGTCAGAAAGGTAGGGGAATAAAAAGAGCCCATAACCTGTAGAGCTTTTTTGTTGACTGTGGTCTAAGGTGTTTGGGTTTTATTCACAGAGGAGTGAAAAGCTGTTGCTGAGCTAATAGTGGAAGCTGGGAAAGTAGAGACTGGCAGCAGTCAGGTGAGAGATAACGGTGGCTTTGACTAGGTGGTAGTAATGGACATATAAAGAAGTAGACTGATTTGACATATATTTTGGAGATAAATTTTGTATACATTTTTCTATAAATTGAGGAAAGCAATTTCCAAAATCCTTTTACACTAAAATTTTGGATATGATTTACTCATAATGATAAATGACATTTTCTCCTTGGATTTGGGACTAAGTTAAGTAGAAAGGTGGTCCATTTTGCTGGAATGGACTGTACAGAGAGCATAATTCTGTAACCCCTGGATTATAGCTAATACAGTATGTTTCTCAAGCCAGCCTTTGGACCATGACCAATTTTGCTGTGTTGTTCTAGGAATCATTCTTGAAAACTCAGTCTCAGACAAGTCCCTGATTCTTTGTCTTATTCTTTTCTGCTTAAAATAGTTGGAATTGTCATCTTATGATTGACTCTTTAGTAATACATATGCCATTTTTAATAAAAAGCATTGCATTTAAATTTACTTCAGAAATGAGGTTAAATGAAGGTTAGCTCTCATTTGGCATTTAACCAAATGAAGATTAAATGCCAACAAAAGATCAGAGAGGATGAGAACCCAAGATTGAATTAGTAACATCTAACTTTCCTGGTTTTTGGTACCTCAACCCCAAAACTGGAAGATAGAACCAGTGAGAGAATGAATTCAGTAAAATTAGGGGAATTAAGGTAAATGGAAATGAGATAGTTTTCAGGTCGAGAAAATATTTTAAAATTGCTGAGGAAAATTATACAATCTGTTCAAACACATCCATATTGTTTATAGACACTATTAATGCTTCCTTAGCTGATGAAATGAGGCAAATGGAACATTATACAACACATACCAGGGGTAAAGCCAGAGTTTATTCACCTCAATACCAGATCCAGGAAGTCTGGGAACTTTTTGATATTCATTATTTGAGTTCTCATGGCAGGCTGCCTTGAACATGCCCAGTCTGTGGCACAAATAGCCGAGAGACTGAGGTAGACTACCCCTCAGCCCACACGGAATAGGGAGGAGAGCCTTTGTAGAGTCCTCTGCAGGTAGCTAGGGTGTTCCAGCACTTTATCAGGCCTAGAAGTCACCCACTATCCTTCCTCAATATGTATATCAGCAACATTTCCATCTAATGATGCTGTCTATAAATCAATCTGTTATTATTTTGGCATTTTCTACCATCAGAATGTTTATATTTTTGGCAAAGCAGCAGCCATTTTACTTCAATCATGTTGAAAATACTCCTTCTGCACTCTCCTTCATTGCTGGTAAAAGTGCAAGTTGGCAAACGCATTTACTCTTTGACCCAGCAATCCCACTTTTGGGATTCTGTCCCACAAATGTTATATCAACACTATGAAAAGACATATGCCAAGGTTATTAAATATGTGTTCAATATATTTTGTTACCTGGGAATCTCTGGACAGCAGTTTTCCATGGGAATAGAAGCTGAAAACTACAGAGCTCCTTGAAGCTTTAGTTTGGAAGTGACAGGGCATCAGTTCTGTAGCATTCTGTTGATCACGCAAGTCACCAGACCAGCTCAGACTCAAGGGGTGGAGAAATAGGTACCGTCCTCTGGCTGGAGAACCAACATTAACCACATGGCAAAGGAAGGAGGGTGTATATCATACCAAAAGGAATTTATGGCCATGTTTTACAGTGTGCCACAGATGGATACTGCAATATTTCTAGGTAAAATAATTCTTGGAATTGGTCTCAAAAAGAAAATTGCATTGGGTGAATTGTGAGTAGAGATGAAATAAGATGGATCATAGGTTGATAATTGCTAAAGCTGAGTGAAGTGTACCAAGGAGGTTTATTACACTATTTTTTAAAAATTTTCTTAAATTCAACAGAAGAAAAAGCAACCTATTGCTGAATATAAGAACATGTGTGTATCAGAGATTGCTTAAAAGATTTAATATTTTTTAAAAATATGAAAAATATTAAGTTAGAATAGTTTTTCAGACTCCCTATTATGAAAGGAGATAACACTCATTTTTCTTACGTCTCCTTTCCTCCTCCCTTAATGTCTGGTAATAATTATTTTTCCATTGGTAGAGTTAGGAATACATTTTGTCTGATAATCCATAATCCCTGTATTTCTTCGGTTTTACTTCTGTATTTTAGTAGTATAGAGAGGAAGGATGAGAACTAAGCTTTAAGGCACTCCAGTGTTTAGCAGTCAGAAAGAGGGGAAGGACATAGAGGAGGCAGAGAAGCAGCAGATAATGAAGAAAATTGTGTTCTAGAAGTCAAGTGGGAAGAGTATTTCAAAATGTGGAGAAACAATGTAGTCATATAGTTGCTAGGATAATTCGGTATTTACTATTGAATTTAGAAATATGGGGATTGTTAAGACACCCTGATAAGAGTAGCTTCAGTGAAAGAGCAGTGACGACAGTGAGATTGGAATTAGCCTGAAGAGTAAATGTGGAGAATCAGAAGTGGAGACATTATGAGATACCTTTTATTTGTAATTTAATTTAAAGGGAACAGTGAAATACTGCTGGAGGAGGATTAAAGATGGAGCTTTTTTGCTTGTTTTGAATTTTAAGGTGCAACTATCACAGCATAACTTTACACTGCAGAGAGAGGAACTGTTGCAGATATGGGGTCCTTAAGAGAGGATGGGATCCAGTGTTCAAGTGGAAGGACTGGCCTTAGATAGGACCATGGACCATTTATCCATAGTAACTGAGAATGAAAAGTCGGGAAGAGGTGTGGAAGGTTTGAAAAGAGAAAAGGAACCGTATCAAAACTTAGACATACAAACATGTTTCTTCGATATGGTCACCATAAAAATTTCTGTATATTCCAGTGCACAAAAGAAATTATCTTTAGAGGCTATGGCATATTGTTATTAAGAGATTTGTATTACTTAGGATGCAGGCTGAGACAAAGAATCAACCTTTAACAACAGACTGATTGGCTTGTTTTTTAATATAATAACCAGGAAGTAGGAGTCCCAGGTTGGCTGGTTCTATAATCCTCATCATGCTACTTCCATTTTTGGGTCCAAATGGCTGTGCAGCTCCTGCCATGAAGTCCACATTCCAGCAGTGAGGGAGGGAGAAGGGGGAGCAGAGAGAAGCATGTCCACACCCGTCATTTTAGGGGCTTTAACTGGAAGTAATGCAGATGATTTTCACTCATTATTTTGATCCCAAAAGAGTATGGCCACCTAACTGCAGAGAACGCTAGAAAATGTGGGCTTTGTTCGGGGCAGCCAAGTGCTCACCTAAAATTTGGAAATTCTTAATTTGAAGGAAAAAGAGTAACAGATATTAAGGGATAGCTGGCAGTCCTTGACATAATTTTCAGAGATTATTTTGAATTTGGGAACATAACAAAAAGTCATTTGGAGCCAGAGTCTGGTTAAGCTGGGCAATACTAAAGCTACCAGTCTTGAGTTTAGTTAACAGTAATATATCAGTGTTGGTTTCTTAGTTTTTATAAATGTGCCACAATAATAGGAGAACATTAGGGGAAACAAACTGAATAAGGAGTGTATAGGAATTCTGTGTACAGTTTTTGCAACTTTTCTGTAAATTTAAAAGTTTTCCAAAATAAAAAGTTTATTCAAAACAGTAACGAAAAAGGTCTACCTGAGAAACTCAGAAGTTGCTTGTGAACCATAGAACAGAGCTTACAAACATTTATCAAGTGTGTATCATACCGTGTCTAAATTTGTGCTCCAACTTGTTTCAAAAAAGATTGGAGGAATTAAAGTTTCTTATAATAGTTGTTGTAGTAATAAAAGCAATTATAATGATACTAACATTTTTAAACTTAGTCACTGTGCTAGGAAGCTTATATGGGTTATGTTATTTAATCCTGCACCAGCCCTATGAAATTGGTGCTACTGGCCTCATTTTACATATGCACAATCAAATACATTATTGAATTCCTCTCAGTCACAGAACCTGTGAACACTGGAGATAAGTGTGAACCCAAGCCTACTCTTGTGTTATGTTTATAGCAAAATATCCCAAAACAAAACGTTTAGCCTTCAAGGTATATTTCAATAGGGGTCTTTGTATATGTATCTTTTTCAGTGAACATTAAAAGTTTTTCTCTTTTCTTAATTACAAAAGTATCACTGAGAATGCTGACAAAGTAAAATCTAGAGAGGATGTCTGTTAAACATTTGGTTCATTTCCTAAGTCCTTCCCCCCTTTTATTTTTCAAACAAAATTGGGATCATACCTCATGTATTAATTTGTATTCTATTTGTATGCAAATGACATTATATAGTATTATACTATGCATTATACAGTACAGCATTATACTATTTTACATAGTATATTATACATTATATAGTATGACATTTTCTGTGCTAATTGAAAACATGAGTTTGAGTTCCTGTGTAGTGTTCTGTTGCCAGAATATGTCCCAAAATCTATTTGCCTATTCCTCTTTTATGGCCTAAAACTTAATTATTATGGCCTAAAAAAAATCACAACATTATGATGAATATTCTGTATAACCCCTTATGTACATCTCCCTAATTCCTCAAAATAGATTTTTAGAAACCAAATTAACATATCAAAATGTATACACATTTTTAAGGTTCCTCATACATTTTTTCATATTGTTTTAAAAGCTAAAACAATTTTTAGTTTCACTAATAACTTTTAAGTGTTGTTCTCATCATGAACACTTCATTCCTAGGTATTAATAACTTTTTTGGCATATATTTGTTCTCTGAGATACTTAAATAGTCTAATCTATTTTATAGTAATGCCTTATAACTGTTACTGGCCAAATGACAACTGGGCCAAGGTCAGCATCATCCATTTGTTAAATCTTGCTCGGAACAGGAATAGTTATGGTCTCTCTCTAGATTCAAATAGTAATTTCCTAGGAAGCCAAAAATTCTATTAAGCATTGATTTTAGAAGCCCCAATCTGATGGTGGTAGTACAAATTATTTTTTGTCACTAGTTAACAACATTATTCCAAATTTGAATTTTTGCTTTAAAACACTTAATGGACTTAAATTTTCAAATAGATTTTTAAAATTTTAAGTATATTTTGTTGATAATGTTATTTCAGAGAGACCTATAGATATCAGTGCAAAATTTTTAACTGTTGGCTCTTTCTATTAAATTTTTTTGGTCTCAGACACTTAGGTATTTCATAGAAAGACTTCTGATAATTTCATTTATTTTAACATGATGTTGCATTGAATTTGGTAAAAGAGACAAAGTTGAGATAATTTAGTGAAAGACTCTTTTAACATTGAAATTCTTAAATTTTATTGATAATAGCTTTTCTTTTGGTGATGCTCTCATTGAAAATGTTTTCTTTGGTGAAATGTTAATACATTATACATTTTTTAAAAGGAGATAAAGATTTCATTTTATTTAATCTGAAGTTTCAATGAAAGTGTGGGAGAGTGTATGTGTATGTGTGTGTGTTTGATCAGTAACTCCCTGGTGTTGAATTAGAGTACTTAAATTCGTGAAAGAAGTAGTAAAATGGGCTATTGGCCTAATGACCTTATTAACTTAATACCTATTTAATGTTTTAAATTAGCAATAATCATCTATATCATGGATATGAATGCATGTATTAAATGCAGAAAATGACTGATTTCTTAAGAAGTTAATTCTGATAAGAGTGTTCACATTTTGGAAACACAAATTTCTCCAATACCTGAGCTTAAATTAATTTTTTATGGAAGCAACTATTTCACCCCCTCCTATTTGTCAGTTTACTTTCCTTTTTAACCTTGTAAGAGAGACTGTTGGCCTCTTCTAACTTTCTTGACTGCCTTTCCCATTGTTTATTCAGCTGTATATTCAAAGTCTTTCTTATTTAACAGAACACTGCACATGTATAACATTTTCATTGGAGTTGTGCTCTCAATTGCCTGGAAGAAAGAAATTGTATGAATTCAATATATTATTACTAGCAGTATCATTATTTTTCTACAAAACTTACTTTTAGAATAAACCTTTTAATTTGTCTGGAAAAGCAGTTCACATAGATTCTTGCAAAAATATTAGCTTGTAGTAGCTGCTTTGTAAGTATTTGTTGAAAAGATAATGCATTTTACATATATATATCTTTTCCTGGTGACTGCCTTTTGACACTGTTTTAAGTTTCTCATTAAGAGGTAAATAAGTTTCCTCAGATGATAGGCAAGGTTATAGATATAGATGATACCTGTATCATGGTATAGATCCATGATACTTGATACTCGTTTGTATCAAGTATCAATTTCAATGTATTTTACCCATGTATAGAAATATATGATTAACAATTCCTTTATAAATAGCATTTAGATAAACTTGATATGTATGTTCTCTTTGAAACTTTGTGAATTCATATTCCTAGCATTTCTCCTTTTACTATTCATATGATCTTAAATGTATTTTAGGGTCCTTTTACCTGCCACTTTTCACTTAGAATCAATCTTCTTGGTATTTTCACATATTTTGTAGAAAACATAATGTTATTTATTGTATATGTAGTTGCTGTTTGATTTGAATATTTGTGTTCAAACCAATAACTAAGCAGAGGATACCATGGGGATAAAATTCCTAGGAGACAACTTTCTAAGCTCTTCTGTTAATTATGCTGACTTTGCTGTTTTAAAATCTAAGACCTCTACTAAAATGCATTTACTTGCAAATGTTTAATGATTGCCTTCAGTGGAGAAGCCACATTGTTAGGTTCTTTAGAACATAAAGTGAATCTTGCTTTAAGATACTTGTAAGACATTCAAAACTGTAATGCAAAGTAAAAAGCAATGAAGTAGTGCTGGTAAATGCTATTGCTATGTTCACTCTCCAAAAGCTTTGTTATTGGAAACTCTATCAAAGGATGACTATTTCTTATTTTTCCAAATTTGGAAAGGATTCTTATACATAATGACAAAGCAGTAGGAAAATAGCACTTGCGTAGGGCAGAGCTAGATTATGATTCCTCAATGATTGTTTCAATTATAAATAAGTAAATCAAGGGATAGAGTTACTGTTTGCATCTGGATACTCATCTTCAATGGAAATATAAGCAGGTTCCAAAGAGGGGACATATTAATAATTTTCCACTGGTGTACAGTAACTTAAAGACTTAGTAGAAAGCATACTTACATGAGAAAACAATATAACCAAATGAAATTAAGGCTTAATTCACCTTTAGGAACAGTCTGTGGCTTGGTGGTTTTTGTCTCTTTTAGATTGGGCTTGAAGATTCAGTTCTTTACTTGTAAGGAGTTCATTCTTTCAGTTAGCATTTATTGACTACTTACTATATGTTAAACTGAGGGAAACTGAAATAGTAGGAGCTCAGTCTACTTGAAAGGAAATATGAAAGCATCAATATAATATCACTAGGTGCTGTAAACATGTACTGTGCAGAGCAAAATCAGATATAAATGAGAGGGATTAACTTTTTAAGTGGGCTTATGGGCTGGGCTAAGGATGATACAGGTCATACTTTTAATATTTAGAAAAGAAAGCATAGTAGATAGAAATGTTTCTTTCTTTTACATTGTTTTAAGGTTAACCCTAAAGCTGCTATCATTAGTTGCATGAAAGGATATACATACTGAGTTGAATAGAGAATGGTAAGACCACAGGATAAGGAATCCATTTTTGGTGTTTCTGAGAAACCATGTTCATTATTTTAACATCCCATTTTTAAGGATATAGCCTAGAGAGTATAGATCTCTTAATTTGACATTTTATTATTATTTCTCTGAAATAAAAAGAAAGTGCTCTATATTCAGTTGTAAATGTTGCTAAAGATAAGGAGCATCTTCATAAAGATTGATATCCAGACATAGAAGATATTTAAACAATGTATTATATTGTAATCATAAATGTCACCTTTAGCATATAGGACCTATCAAAGTTAACTGTAGCTTTAGAAATAATTTTGCTTCATTTTTTTATATAAGAATATGATGAAAAAAATATAAAACCACTTTATTCTAAGTTAAAATTTTTATTTTAAAATGAATTGCTTTATTGTATTGACTGCTGTTTCTTTGCTGGATTATAATCAAGGCATTCTTTTTTTATGTGATAACATAAAACACCTGATTTACTTCTTAATTTGTCCAGGAGTAATATTTTTATAAGAAAATTCTCATTTTAAAAGTGGTAAGTAACCTGAAATCTAAGTAAAATAACAGTACTTTCTTCAAAAGTCATTATACCATGAAGTATATATTTCTACTATGATATGGCAAAAATTAACGGTCTATTTTTAGTGTCCAAATGAAATTTATGTAAAGTTTCTTTGCCTCAGGTTTTGTTTTTAAATGCTCTCAAATGAGTTATGTGACCTAGTATTATCAGTATTGCTCATTCTTGGGTAATGAGTTTCTCTATGATTGAGACCTGGTATATTTATCTATACTAACAGTAGATTCTTTATAGTTAACAAACTGCTATGTCTTTGTTAATGGTGGTTTTACATGTTGTTGTGGAAATGAAAATTTCCTTATCATTTAACTTATTTGATCAAATTGAAAATCTTAACTATATTTTAAAACTTTTTGCCACAGCGTTTTACCAACGAGGATCATTTGGCTGTCCATAAACATAAACATGAGATGACACTGAAATTTGGTCCAGCACGTAATGACAGTGTCATTGTGGCTGGTTAGTATATGCTTTTATTAATAGCTTATATACATATTTCACCTGGAATGTGCACAATTTTTGTGTATTCTCTGTAAATAATTTATTCTGGTGATATTCCAATGACTTCATTTACAATAAATGTTGGCAACATGTATTTTACCCATTACATTTTCATGTTTCCTCCTGACCTTTCATTTCACTTTTTTGTATAATTTTCAAATGTAGACTTCAATATCATTTTTTGTGGAAGTTAATTAGGATCTGGGAGCATTCAAACCATTTCCAGAATTTACATTTAACTGATAATTCAATTAACGTGATGTTTAGTCATTGTTTCTTTTAGCTGTTTACATCTGCTTTATAGTGCTACATGAAGCTAGAAAATGATCAGGCTCCTCCTGTTGGAGAAAGCAATTAGCAGACTTGTTCATTAGGATTTTGTTTATGTTTCTGTTTGGACTAAACATCTATGTTAGTAAAATACTCTCAATAAAGGGGGCTTAAATTCAATCAATGCTTTTTATTTTTGTATGTTGCTCCTATGAACATACTGTGTCACCTACGTGGATATGATTATCTTTCAGTATGTGAAAAGAGAAGCCCAGTACATGCATTGGTTTATTGTCCTTCCATGCTATATGTCAGCTACCTCTTTTTTTGGGTATTTATAGATGCATACATCTCTGTATATGTATACACACCAGAAGTATTGTGATAAAATAATTTTACATAAAATTTAATATACTTATATAAATTTCAGCCCTTTTGTCATAACCACAGTCATATATTACAAATATTCAAATTAATGTTTTAATTTTTTTCTCTTATAAAGCTTAGGTTATACTATTTGTAAGTCTAGAATTATACCTGAATATTATTAATACTTTTAAATTTTTACCCTGCTTGAAATCAAATTATCTCTCATAAGCATTGTATATGATAAAGAGGAAAAAAGATAATTCTTGTCATTCAGTATCAAGATTTTTGTCTTGAAAAAACTGGAAGTAACAGATAATTCACCAAAAAACAATTTGTTTAGGAAAAATGTAGGGGAACATTCAGCGCATCTTCATTTCTATAAGTAAAAGGAAGCAGGTAAGAGTGTGGTATGCATTTCTTTAAAATACCATGTATCAGATATTGAGAGAGAAAACCAAAATGCAAACAAAATAACTGCAGCCTGGAAGTTTCGCTCCCCTGGGCATGAAGGTCTTTCCTTCTCTGGAACTTCTTGCCTTAGAGCCACATCTCTCTCTGTAACATTTAACTCAAAAATACTTTGAGATTGGTTTCTAAAACTTACTTTACTATCTGTTTACATTTAATGCTCTAGAAAAGTAGAACACATTTAAACATAGCACTTGACTTTTTTTCTTTAAATGTACTTGAAATCAGTAGTATAGTGTAACTGTGTAAATACAGTGCATGTTGGTGTGATATATATTTGATGATAAATAGCCAAAAACCATATGCATGTTTAAACAATTGTGCCTGTGTTGACTTTTTTCTTTCCAAGCCTGATCATGACAGTAATTGCTGATAAAAAGTGATTTTTGCATATGAATTTTATTTTTAAGACTCCTCTCCCTTTAATACAAAATAGGAACCTTCTCTTGGGCATAGACAAATCCTTTGGGCATGAACAGAAGAGTCTAATTTAGATTCAGTTTACCATTGCAGTCATGATGGCTGGACCTAGGTTGATACAAGAATGCTGGGCCCTTATTATAATAGTATTTTGTATGTCTTCTGGGGAGTACAGGTTATGTACATTGCAGACTATTAGGTAAAATGATGACAAAAAGTCCTTCAGTAATTTTGATAATACTCCTACTGTCTGAGGTAGGCCTATATTATATCTGACGTGTATGACAAATAGATCATTTTAGTGTTAAATATTTATAGGTAGTAAACACATTAATACTCTGTGTATATGTTGGGTTGAGGGTGATGATAAAATAGCAAGTAATTCCCACTCTAGGGACCCAGTAGTTAACAAATACATATTTTAATTTCACAGAAGGTTTTTCGAGTATTATATCTTAAACCAGGAGTCATCCTTACACTTTTATTTAGTTTAGGCTAGATCCTTGATGTAACTTGTAAAGTTGATGCCCTAAAGTATATAAAATATGAATAGAATTGAATGTGCTATTAATCCTAATCAATGTGAGCAAATAGCCTTGAAAATAATAAAACTAAACAGGCAAAATTCATACTTTGCTGTTTTTCATTCAGTGTAGATCTTAACTAGCATTTGTTTTGTAATTAACGTGCTCACGTGTACATCGAGTTCGTGTTTTAGTGCAGCACTGTTTTATCTTAAATTTGCTTTCATAATTGTGAACACTAGTGGAAGGGCCAAGTTAAAGCAAATATACATGCTCTTGTCCTAGTTTTCCCCAAATTGCATGTATTTTAAGCATTTGTAAGTTTTAATAGTGTAAATTTTTTTAAAATTTGTGTTAGGTAATGATACTAGTTTATCTCTGAATAGAGGATGCTTATGTCACTCTACTCAGAACATGTGGAATAAGGAACAAACAGGAAATCTTTTCATACTTTTATTTTTCATAAAGTTGGAGGAAATACCTTAAACTGCAACAAGAACTTAACCAAATTTTGTTCGCTTTAAAGGAAGAGGTCTTTCCAAAGAGAATTAACAGCTGACTGAACCAGTCCTGCTAATTCATTAATTTACTAGCTAAAATACTTTAGAGTCCTGTATGATACTTAAATATGTGTAATTATGTATTGACATTTATTTCAGATCAGACCCCAACACCAACAAGATTCTTGAAAAACTGTGAAGAAGTGGGTTTGTTTAATGAGTTGGCAAGTCCATTTGAGAATGAGTTCAAGAAAGCCTCGGAAGATGACATTAAGAAAGTATGTTATTAACCATCAAATTAAAAGAGTGCTTCTGACAGAACAGTTTTCACTTGTTGCTTTCTTATTTTAGATATACTGACTGGCTGTTTTTAAACTCCTAACACTTTCTTTAATTTGTGTTTTAGATGCCTCTAGATTTATCTCCTCTTGCAACACCCATCATAAGAAGCAAAATTGAGGAGCCCTCTGTTGTAGAAACAACTCACCAGGATAGTCCTTTACCTCACCCAGAGTCTACTACCAGTGATGAGAAGGTTAGAAGTTTGTATTTACAGAAGAAACTCAAACGAAGTGGGAAAAAAAATCAGCATTCTCAGTAAAGTCTAATATTTGGCCTACATAAAATTTTAATGTAATATGCATTAATCAGCATCAGATTGTACTTGTCTTATATGTGAAAGCCTGTGAATACTCAGAAATTTTAGGGAAAGAAGATTATTTATAGATAATTTTTTATGACAAACAGAAAAATTATTGGAGAGAATAGTAGTCATTTAAGATAAACCTGTTATTTTTTTGGAGGATACATAAATTTATAAATTTAATTTCTCTGGGTTTTCCTTTTTTTTTTTTTTTTTGCTACTTTTATACATTGACAGCTTAATTAAGAATCTTTGCAACTAAAAATTATTTGAACAAAGGTTATTTAGACTTTTAAAGGGTTAAAGGAATAGCTACTTACTTCAGCAGTGATCTTTGGTAATAGCAACTAATACGATGACGATGACACTGTCTTTCTTACTTGGTATAGTCTTTTTGTAGTAATTTAGTGCCTCATTCCTAGATCTGAATATTTTGGTACCTGGGGCCGACTGGGGTATGTTATGTGTTGAGTTACCATTATTACAGGTATTTCTCAATTAATGTTCATTTACTAGCACATCTACTAAACACATTTATTTGGAGGCATGGGGCACAATAAAAGGCAATGACAGTGTTCTTTTGTAGGTTATGTTACTCTAAAATCATAGCCTAACTAACGGACTTTTGCCATGGCAGAGGAGCTAGAAGTGAGGCAGAAAAGGTAACTATTTATTGATACCTAAGAATACGTGCATTGATCATAGGTGTTTTGTATTTTTTTATTTACTTATTATAAAAGTGCATTCTCATTATTAAAAAGCTTTAAGAATCCAGAAAAATATAAGAAAGAAGAAAATACCTTTTACCCCATAACTGAGCAATAAGAATTACTAATATTTTGAAACATTTTCCCAGATATATGCTTACCTTTATACATAAAAATATACATATATATGTTGGGCTTCCATAGTGGCTCAGATAGTAAAGAATCTGCCTGCAGTGTGAGAAACCCGAATTCAATCCCTGGGTTGGGAAGATCACCTGGAGAAGGGAATGACTACCCAATCCAGGATTCTTGCCTGAAGAATTCCATGGACAGAGAGGAGCCTGGCAGGCTACAGTCCATGAGGTTGCAAAGAGCTGCCTAACACTTTGACACATATACAAGTGAATAGTTACATAGATGTATAAAGGGATACAAAGATAAATACCAAGAAGAATCATGGTTTACTTTTTTATATCATGTTTTATACATTCAGCATTAATGAATATTTTCCCATGCCATTAGAAAATTTTCCAAAATCATAATTTTTAATGGTTGCACTTTATCATAATGTGTTTACTGATCTTGAATGTAAATTTTGTTTCCACATTATCACAGTTATAAGAAATGCTGTTAAATCTTTGATATAAATATCTTTTACCTGGAGAATATTCCAGTCCCTTCACACTCAACAGTTTTTTCCTGCTGGTTGCTGTTTTAGCCCTCTTAGGGGTATTTCTTCTTCCTGCATTCTTCAGTCTAGCTCACACTGGGCAGGGCATAGTTATTCCAAGTTTCAAGAAGTAAATTCTGAGCCCCCTTCTCTTTCTCAATTTTTTCCTTCTTAAATGCTCTCATCCAGACCTGTAACTGTAAAAACCACCTACCTGGTTTTCAAATTTATATCAACCCAGATATTTCCCAGATTTCTATATTCATATGCAGCTCCGTCTTGACATTTCCTTTTATGTGTCGTCTTAAACATAGTATGTCTAAATTAGAGCCGCCCCTTTTTTTCCCCCCCAGTTTTCTCTGTCTCAATAAATTTTCTCTCCATCCACCTAGTTGCTCTGGCCAAAAATAAAGAATACTTAATTCCCTCTTTTCCTTCTCAATGAAACCAGTAGCACATGTTACCAAACCTACTTCCTAAATATATCCTTAATTTATCTCTTTCATCGTCACTGTCACCACTGTAGTCCAAATCATCTTTTACTTGGATTATTAACAGTTACCTTCTAATAATTGTTGATAGTTATTTGTTAATATATTGTTCAGTTAATATAACTTAACAATTACCAGGACTTTCTACTTCCATCTCCAACCTATTTTCCATTAGCTGTATATTTTTCTTAATTGGTGGCTTTGTTTTTCTTTTTAAATTATTTCTAATTGAAATGTAACAAACATGCAGGAAAATGTCCAAACACAAGCATATACAGAATACTTAAATTTGTGTAGATGTCTATCTGAATATATATGTATGTGAGTGAAAGTCAATCACCAGAATACTGGAGTGGGTAGCCATTCCCCTCTCCAGGGGATCTTCAAAACCCAGGAATCGAACCCAGATCTCCTGCATTGTGGGTGGATTCTTTACCAACTGAGCCACCAGGGAAGCTAGGCTGTATATTTTTAATATATTATGTCACTTCCCTGCTTAAAATCCTTCAGTGGTTTGCCTTTGCCTTTAAGGTAACTCATGCTTCTTCCATAAGCCATCATTGATTTAGACTTGTGTTCTTATCCAACCTCACCTCATGCCTTTTCTATGATAGTGTTCATCAGATATTCTAAGCTTTTTCCTGCCTCAAAGACATTGCTCTTGGTATTGCTTCCTTCTCCCTAGAATGCGCTCATCTTTACAGTACCAGTGCAAATGCCATTTTGCAAAGCAGCTCACTTTACCTCACTATGCTATCTGAAGTAGCCAACTCCCAACTTTCCCTCAGTTACTCTCATGATTTATTGATATTATGTTGTACTGTTAGTCTATAACTCACTGCTGTCCAAAATTTTCTTGTTTTACTTGTTTATTGTCTCTTTTCCTACTAGTCCTTTAGGGCATGTTGTAATTTCTCAAACTTGTCAAGTAAATGAAGTTCCAGTATTACTAGTTTATCTTTCTTGCTGTGTAGCTTAATAAGATTCTGAGAATAAATGGCAGTATAAAGGCAAATTCAAAGAACATGGTGGACCAATTTTTACACTAGTTACGGAGTTCTGGATAATCTGTTTTCTAATCTGTAAATTGGGGAAAAGACCATCTATAAGGTGCCATGTTTTCCTTTATTTTGGAAAGATATTACTCCAGTAGTTTAGTTTTACATTCAAGGTATTAATATTACTTCACCTTTTGATATTGAGAAATTAGTGGTAATGTAGAGATAGTTACCTGGAATTAGCAAACATTTGTATTACTTAAAAAAAACTTTTAACATTTCTATTATTGAATTTATATCAACTATAAAAGAGTCTCCTGGACCTATTTCTTCTTTATACAATATAATGAGGGAGTAGGACAAGGAAGTCCCATCTGGATTTTAAATTCTGTACTTCCATGAGAATGGAATTATAGTTTTATTTTTTACTAGAATTCTCGTGGAGTTATATAACCAAGTTGCCCAGCTTGAGTTATTTCTAGATTGATGGTAAAACAAGTTGTACTGAAAAAACCACTCAGATATTTTTTAAATTAAAATATTAACATTGCATTTGAAACAACTGCTTCTACAGTTTTCTCTTAATTAACTTTAAATAAATATTAATATATTTGGGGGTGTTACTAAGTGTGGGGTTTTTTTTGTGGGTTTTTTTTAAGAGATGTGTTATATTCTGTTCATTAAGGTACATGAATTGACTTGGATTTTTAAATTTCATTGTTTCTCCATCTCATTATTAAATAGGAAGTACCATTGGCACAAACTGCACAGCCCACATCAGCTATAGTTCGTCCAGCATCTTTACAAGTTCCCAATGTGCTGCTTACAAGTTCTGACTCAAGTGTCATTATTCAGCAGGCAGTACCTTCACCAACCTCAAGTACTGTAATCACCCAGGCACCGTCCTCCAACAGGCCAATTGTGTAAGTGATTTGGGCCAGTCATTGAATTTTATGAATTGTTAAGTTTTTCTTGTCATGATTTTCCTAAGACATTTAATTATTCTAATTGTGGCCTTAGTTTTGTGTGTGTGTTAATCATTTTTGCATGCTTTTATTTTTGGAAAAAATACTTGGGTAATTTTTTTTTTATTATAAATGTTTTCTAACAAATTAGAAAACATATACATACAGTGCTTAATTTTAAAGACAAATTAACACAGATTGTGATTTTAAGATGGTCTCTTATTTTCATGCTATTTTACACAAAACACATAAGATTATCTTTATCACTAGATAACATTTCTTTCAGGGCTTCCCTGCTGGATCAGACGGTAAAGAATCTGCCTGCATTGCGGGAGACCTGGCTTTGATACTGGGTCAGGAAGATGCCCTGGAGAAGGGAATGGCTACCCACTCCAGTATTCTTGCCTGGAGGAATCCCATGGACAGTGGAGCCTGGCAGGCTATTTTCCATGGTGTTGCAAAGAGTCAGACACAACTGAGCAACTAACACAAAACATTTCTTTCAGTTTTTACAGGGAGCTCTCAAGAGCTTTCTGATAAGAATTTTTCTCACTAATGTATTGCAGATTGTTCTCTAAATTCGTAGCTTTTCCCATTTTTTTCCTTTTATCCTACATGGCTTACATACATTGTACATTTCAATGCAATTAAAGCTAATTAAATTTTACAATGTGCTTTGCAGTGGTTCAGAAATTTTTGTTTAATTTCTTGAGTGGTGTATATATACCATGTATAATTTTTGGTGGGTATTTAGTTCACTTTATGAAAAATGGTATCAAAGTTTGCATCTGTCACATGGGCATTTTCCTTGGGCTGGACCTCTTGTTCTTTTTTTTTTTTTCTTATATACAGTGAACACTTAGAGCTTCCCAAGTGGCACTAGTGGTAAAGAACCCACCTGCCAGTGCAGGAGACATAAGAGATGCTGTGTTTCGATCCTTGGGTCAGGAAGATCCTCTGGAGAAGGAAATGGCAACCCACTCCGGGATTCTGGCCTGGAAAATTCCGTGGACAGAGGAGCCTGGCAAGCAGCTATAGTCCATGGGGTTACAAAGAGTCAGACACGACTGAGCATACCATACACATACACATTACATCCCTAGTAGTTATGTATCTTCTAACTATAAGTTTGTATCTTCTGACCACCTTTGTTACCATACAGAGCTGATCCTGCATTATTAATGATTATATTCCTCATACTGAGAATTTCATTCCTGTGACTCATTTTGCAACTGGAAGTTTGTACCTCTTAATTTCTCTCATCCCTCCATTCCCTTCCCTCTGGCAACCACCTGTCTGTTCTGTTTCTCTTCTGTTATGTTTATTTTTTAGATTTCTCTGTAAAATTTATTTTTAAATTATAATAGGAGTAAAAATACTTTTATATTTTTTAAACATCATTGATACAGATTTCTTTTTTCTAATTGCCCTTCTTTTGTTTTCCTTAGTCCAGTACCAGGCCCATTTCCTCTTCTGTTACATCTTCCTAATGGACAAACCATGCCTGTTGCTATTCCTGCATCAATCACAAGTTCTAATGTGCATGTTCCAGCTGCAGTCCCAGTAAGTTTTTAGACTGTTTAATATTTTCTTTATAGAAAACTGATCTTTATAATCAGAAAATACACTTGGGGCTGCTTGATTAGTTTATGAAACCGAATTCAACAAAATACTTAGTGTTGAGTAATATTTACTCGTTGATATTTACTGTGATGGCGTAAATCTTTCAAGCCAAAGATAACTGGATAAATAACATTTTTCAATCCTCAAAATCTTAATTGTTTTTATTTTTAGTATTAACTAATTCCTAAGGTTCAAGAGGAAGGGGACATATGTATACCTATGGTTTATGTTGATGTTTGGCAGAAATCAAAAAATTCTGTAAAGCAATTATCCTTCAATTAAAAAATAAATTAAAAAAATATGGTTGAAATTAAAACTAATTCCTTATTCAACCCATTTCAATTTGCTAGATTTGTAGAATTCAAATGTTAACATAGATTTCTGTTCTGTAAGAAGATATTTATACTGGAACATTTATCAGGTAACTCCATGTTATTTTGATTATTAGAGAAATTATTTATAAAAGTATTCTGAACTTTTATAGTCATGTAGGGTTTATGGAATTCCTTTGCTGTCCCAAGCATGTGAAAATCTAAATGGTCTACTAGAATGGACACTTTTCCTAATGAGAAGATCAAAAACAAGTTTTTTGAGGGACATGTTAACTATATAAATTTTGAAAGACATAGATAGTAGTTAAATATCTACTTACACTATTCAATAACTTAGTATTTAAAGGCACATTCTTTGGAATAATATGTTAGAAATAATGCTTTTTTTTCTATTCTCACATTTCATAAAATAACAGAATCTTCAAATGTGTCTTCAACATTCAAGTTTTTGTCTTTAGAACCACTTTTTAAGAAACCTCACAAAGTTTTCCAAAACACATTATTTTCATCCTCATCTAAATAATTTCAGTGTAACACTTTTTGAATCTACTATTATAATCCTGGAAATCTTACATCAAGTCCTAATACTCATAATAAAAAGAGTCTCTTTTTTTCCTTTTAGATAGATATTTCTGGTTAGTACAATATAATCATTTATTGTATAGTTTTTAAAAATTATTTTTAAAATCTTCCTTACACTTTTTGTGAGATTATATCCTCAGGACACTTTTGGTGAGATTATATCTTCATGAATATTAACTAAAATTAACATTAAATATTTATTTTTATTAACTAAAGTGACCTAAGTATCCAAAATTAGCATTGACTGTAATATTTCAGATATTTCCACAAAGTCAAGATAATGTGTTGTCTTCAAATGGAACTTTGTAGTTCAAAATGCATTATTTGAGAATTTTATAAGGACTCAAATGTAAGGTGACTACTCCCTCTTTTCTCCAGATATTTTTGATGGGGAAATGTTCTTGTATCTGGGTTTATATGGTATCCTGTTAAATGTAACTGCAGTGAGAGAAACGGAAATGAAAAAGAGATATACTTTAGTATACAATAACTAATCATTCAGTGTTGATATTAACGTTTTTTAAAAAGAAGGCAAAAGACAATGGGAAGTCTGTTCAGTAGTGTTATTAGTGAAATTACTAGAGGTAATCAGGTTCTCCTTTGTCATTATGCTTTATTTAATGTATTAAAGAACTTTCATGTATATATTTTATAAATTTTATATGTATTTTAGAAAAGCAAAGTTCATTTTATATCTATATATTTTAGAAAAGCAGAGTTCATTGTTGAAATTACTTTTTATGCCTAGTTATACAAGTTTTAACATTCTTTCTCACTCAAAATGGAGGTGTGATGGATCTGTGAGAAATCTTGCCTCACTGAATATTATTTCTATAAGAAGGAATTATTAAAAAAGTAAATTATGAAAATTTAAGATTAAAAATGAATGAGAAAAATTGACGAGTTTTGAAGGATAAATCAGGATTAAGATCAGTAAGGGTTCAGATACAGTTTTCTGATTCTGCAGTCTCAAATAATTTTATCAATTATTATATTTAACAATATAAATATTAATATATTGGGTTGGTCAAAAAGTTCATTCAGTCCCTCCCCATAAGATGGCTCTAGTAGCACTCAGTTGTCTTTAACTTCATTTGAAACAATTTTGTTAGATTATATTGTGACAGCTGTCATATCAGTGTGCATTTTTTTTTAAATTGAAATTGGTGAATATTTATAGCCGTTTTAATATTGAAGATGAAACAAAAAAGCAACATTTTCAACACATTTATGCTTTATTATTTCAAGAAAGGTAAAAACGCGATTGAAATGCAAAAAAAAAAAAGACTTGTGTAGTAAATGAAGAAGGTGCTGTGTCTGATAGAACGTGTCAAAAGTGGTTTGTGAAGTTTGTGCTGAGATTTCTTGCTGGACGATGCCCCACAGTTGGGTAGGCCTGTTGAAGTTGATAGTGATCGAATCGAGGCATTAATTAAGAACGCTCAATCTTATATCATGAGTTTGATAGCTGACATACTCAAAATATCCAAATCAAGCACTGAAAATCATTTGTACCAGCTTGATAAATCATCACTTTGATATTTGGGTTCCACGTAAGTGAAATGAAAGAAACCTTCTTGACTGTTACTTCTAAGCTAACAAAAACATTCCATTTTTAAAACAAATTATGACAGGAACCTAGAACAGTTTCTTTGCTCAAAAAGATAAAAAGTTTTGGGAAGATGGAATCTTTAACGTGCCTGAAAAATGGCAGAAGGTAGTGGAACAAAACAGTGAATATATTGTTCAATACAGTTCCTGATGAAAATGAAAAATGTGTCTTATTTTTACTTTATAAACAGAAGGAACTTTTTGGCCAACACAATATATACTTTGTTAATGTATAATAACAAAGGTCCATCTAGTCAAGGCTATGGTTTTTCCAGTGGTCATATATGGATGTGAGAGTTGGACTGTGAAGAAAGCTGAGCACTGAAGAATTGATGCTTTTGAACTGTGGTGTTGGAGAAGACTCTTGAGAGTCTCTTGGACTGCAAGGAGATCCAACCAGTCCATCCTAAAGGAGATCAGTCTTGGGTGTTCATTGGAAGGACTGATGCTGAAGCCGAAACTCCAGTACTTTGGCCACCTCATGCGAAGAGTTGACTCATTGGAAAAGACCCTGATGCTGGGAAGGATTGGGGGCAGGAGGAGAAGGGGACGACAGAGGATGAGATGGTTGGATGGCATCACCAACTCGATGGACATGAGTTTGAGTAAACTCCAGGGGTTGGTGATGGACAGGGAGGCTTGGCGTGCTGCGATTCATGGGGTCGCAAAGAGTCGGACATGACTGAGCGACTGAACTGACTGTATAAATATATTGTCATATGCATATTAATATATACTTATTATGTAAATTATTATAGCAACCATTGTGCAAATAAAGTACAAATCTCATTTTGAATATATTCTCTAGTAATTATTTTTCAATATCTTCTGATAGCTTGTTCGACCAGTCACCATGGTGCCTAGTGTTCCAGGAATTCCAGGTCCTTCCTCTCCTCAACCAGTACAGTCAGAAGCAAAAATGGTAAGCAAGATTTTGTTTGTTCTGTACATATCTTGACCCTGTTTTGAATTAGCTTTTTCAATTAAAGCCCACTTCAGATGCACAATTTAGATAAAATATTATAAATCTGTGGGCTGTATTACATTATAGGGGAACCAGAAAGTTTTAATTAGCATAGTGACAGGGCACTGGTACTTGAAAGCAAATGAATTGATTGGGAGTAAAGTTCTAGTTTTTATCATCGGTTTGTCTGATGTTTGATGTGGCCTTTTAGGCAAACTCCTCCTGCTGGAGGCTAGGGATATTGCAGCTGAAACTAGAAGTAATAATCTGAAGGCAGTGTTGACATAATGAATGATTTTAAACATTCATACAAATGAGTAGAACAGTATTAAGAAAAAATTCTGAAATAGTATACAGGTTAGTGAACATTATATATAAAGGAAAACCATATTTTTGACTTGTGTTTCAGGCACTAAGAAATCGATGTTAAGGGGTGAACTACAGAGTAGGAATCAGACGACATATTTTCATTTTACTCATAATTCTTCTGTTCACTAACCCCAAACAAGCCACTTTAATTTTTCTGAGATTCATTTTCCTCATCTGTAAAATAAAGGGATTAAACTTTGATTTCTGGGGTCTTTCTTAGCCTCAAATCTTTTTTACTTGCTAATCTTCTTAGTAGACAACCTGAAGCTGCTGCTATGGGGTGGGGGTTCAGTGGGTTAATTTTCTTTTAAATCAAAATAATTCTCCCTTCTACAATTTAACACACTTTAGAGCTAATTTTTAACTAAAATCAATGGATAGTTGGTAGACACCTATTATTTGTTTCAGTTCTATGCTAGGCACTATACTGACATTATAAAAATTTGTACACATAAAAACCATCATGTATTATTGCAAGGCTTTAAATTTTTTACTGCTTTTCTCCATTAATGCAAATAATCAGTCTGAATTTGGCATGTGATAACTTTTTTTTTAAACAGTAAAACTTATATACCATATGAATGAATAATAGTTGGTTGAAGAGTATTAAAATTAGCTGATTATTGATGATAGTGAAAGAACTTGAAAATCCAAGGGGAGAATTTTTCATGTAACACCATGTTTAGGTCAAAGCCATGGAACTAACTAAGATGGATCTTTTTCATTTGATAGCAGATCTTCACTAGGAATGTGTTTTACACTTCCTACTTAACGTAACTATTATAATGAAAAACTGAATTAGTGAGAACTATGTAGAATAGAAATAGAAGTTAAAGATATCCTGTTGTAATCTGCCTCTCAGATTACCTTTACGTATTCAGTGGGCTTTTCCTGCCACAATTTGTAAAGAACAGATCAGATTTAAAGAAATCCTTTTGGCTATAAGATAGAAACTAGTAAGCTTCCCTGAATAACTGAATGAATTTGAGAAACTTAATTAGTCAGAAGAAAAATACTTTGTATGCTTGTACACTGAAAAGTACCAAAGCTGTATTTCACATATTTATATGTGAAACACAGTTATAGGTTGAAGGCTCCCCAAATTGCATGGGGAGTCACAAATTGCCTTACTTAAATTTAACAGTCCAATTAAATTTCTTAGTAGAATATTGCTAACACATAAAATAGCCATATTTAGGTGATTACCTGTTTCAATTGGGATAGTAAATAAGATTGTCCTGTTTTTTAATTAAATAAAAAGATTCAGAAATTAGCCCCCCCCCCTCCTTTTTTATAAGCTTTTTGTTGTGGAAGATTTCAAGTATTATATACAAAATAAATAAGATTCTGTAATGAATCCCCATGTACTCATCACCCAGCTTCAATTGTTAGCAATATAACTGTCATTCTTCCTCAGACCATT
The DNA here is from genome assembly GCF_033118175.1 of Dama dama. NCBI lineage: Eukaryota > Metazoa > Chordata > Mammalia > Artiodactyla > Cervidae > Dama > Dama dama. The sequence goes on from NC_083713.1 coordinate 24,907,713, forward strand.
CTCTACCCTCACTGAATTATTTTTTAATAAGCCTTTCTTAAATGTAAAATTTACATAGATTGAAATGGACCAATTTAAACTGTACAGTTTAAGTGCATTCATGTAACTTACCTCTATTATGGTATAGAACATTAACATCTATCCACATTTCTTTATGTCCTTTCCCTCAGTCCATCTCCCCCAGCTGTTAATATTTATCACCAGCAATGTAAATAAAATCAATGTATACTCTTGCGTTCATAAGCATACGTTTGTGAAACTTATCCATGTTGTTGCGTGTATTGTAGTTTCTTTTTATTGCTGAGTAGTTTTCTGTGCTGTGAGTATATCACAATTTCTTTATCCATTCTCCTGTTGGCAGAACTTTGAATGGTTTGGTTTGATTGTTTCTAAACTTGAATTAAAATGTCAGTGTCATTGATTTTCTTATTAAGCATAGGGGGCTAAAAAGATTTACTAAATAAATAATTGTATGATTATAGTGAGAAAAGCTGAGGCTCGGTTCATACCCTAGTGCAGAGGTTCCTTAATGATCAGATAAACGTCATGGGATTGGATTCTTTTCTCTGTCAGTGGTAGAACTCTTAATTCCGTTCTCTCCAAATGAATGGTCCCCAGCTCACATCCCCTAGGTTCATGCTACATGTTAAATAATTTTTCTGACTTTTTACCAGTCTGAAGCCCCCCAGCAAACATTATAATTTCTTCTTTCACTGCTTCAATTGGATTTTGCTTTGTTGTTTTTAACTCTTTTGAAAATATTTAAACATCCTCCCTGTTTGATTCTGCATCTCTGCTAAGGATTTATTTGACCTTTCTGGTCACAGTCTGTTAATGTTAAATAGTACAGCAATATTAACTCTGCTAAAATGTGGTTAAAAAATGTTTGAGAAATGGCAGCATTGGAACACAGAACAATGAGTAGTACACTATAGCTGAAGAGAAACTTATCTGTATCCTAAGATAGCCATGGATGCTTTTGCAGTGGCCTGATTATCATGTATCCAGTGCTTACTGGAAGATTTATATGCATTGTGTTTGTTACAAATATTTAAAGAAGATCCTTCTTTTTTTGCTGAAGAAATTCTTTCAGGACAAGTTGTGCTTTTTTTGTTTTTTAAGAACTTTTAAGTCTTTGGAAAAGTAAAAACGTAGTTTAAGTAAAAATGTATGGAGGAGAGTTCCACAAATAAAAAGATTACCTAGTATTTTTTAATACTCTAGGAAAACTCTTGGGATCTACTGTTATCTACAAAATATCACTGGCTCTCACCAAATTAGATATAGTTTAGGGGTTTTGTTTGTCATTAAGCACATTAAACCATAGATATTTGCTACCTGTGTTTACTCTTCTAAAAAAACAAATTGCCTATGTAATATTTGTAATCAAAAAGTAACTCATCTGAATAAGAAAATGTTAACCATCCAGGAGTTTCATTTAAGAAGATTTAGTTAAGTATTTAAGTTGTTTTTTCCAGAATCATTCCTTTAAGGCTTGTGTGACAAACTGAGAGGTATCTTTGCACGCAGTGGGTAGCTGGTAGGTTTTCTGCAGGGGGTTTCTACTGAGAGCTGACAGAGGGCATCTTGGCAAATGTTCAGAAACCTACATTAACTTAGTTGAGCCCTGCATGGAGCCTCATGTTCAGCAGAATTCTTCTGACCTCCCTCTGCATGCCAAGCTAATCAGCAAACACCAAATGAGCCCACTCCAAAGAAACAGACTCTCTCCCAACCTAGTTCATTTTCATATGTTCTCTGGGGGTGGAGAGCAAGATTTTACAAGGACTGATGATGCTGCAAAGACCACAATAATGATAATTAACTTGCTGAATTTAGAAGATTATGCTGTTAATTAGTTGCAAAATAAAGATAAGTAATAGAGCAGCAGATGGTAGGATAACACCCAGGAGAAGGAGAGTTATTACTCTGATGAGCTTTTGTGGTGCTTATGAAATATGGATCTGACTTTTTCATAAATTGTTTCTAGAGAACATTATGTTTTTTCTCTGAACTATGATCGAGTAGTTTATTCCTACCAGGTTCTGACAGATGTGATAAAAATTTGCTTTCATAGGTACAACATATAACATAGATTTTGAATAACAAATTATTTTTAGCAGATTACCTCTTAAGATGGATCTCAGATTGGTCAGCACAACAAGACTATATTCAGTCTTTTTTTCCCCCCTATATTCACTCTTTAATTGACACAGTCTTTAAGACAAAAAGTTTTCAACATAGTGGCTGAATTTTACAACACTAAAATTTAACTCTAACATTAAAGCACTAGTCTGCTTAGAAACATAGTAATAAAGATTTTCATTTTCTTTCCTTTAGTTTAAAATTAAAATGATGCCTAGCTTTTATTGTACATGTTAGAGAATATAAACCTGTTAAATCTTACATAATTTCTCTGAGTACTTAATCTTCATTTACTTATATTAGATTTCTCTATTGATAGAAATTTTGATCCAGTAATGGACTGACCAGTGTCTGATACTCTTAATAGTTACTAAAATATACTTAGAATACTTAATGTGAGACAAAAGCTCTAGTTTGGAAAAGCTTTTGTTTAAAATATGTTTGTTCAGTGAACTAGGAGTCAACAGACAGAATTTCTGGTCCTAGATCTGCTTCTAACTTGCTCTGTGATCCTGGGAAGTAACTTCACTCTTTGGGCCTTAATTTCTTTCTTTATCTATAAGATGGTAATTGAACTAATTGATTAGCTCCAAAATTCTGTTGTAAAATAAATATCTATCATATTTATAGATGTTTTCATTAATTTGGGGGAACCAAATTACTCTTCTTTAAAATGTATCAACATATATGTGGGTGGATTGTGGATATCCTTACATTAGTTGTAAAATGTATATGAATCACCATTTAGATAACTTTCTTCTCCTAACCCACTGTAATTTTTTTTAGCATACATTTGTTTTTAAACATGTTTGTTAAAAAAAAATAGTTTAAAAAAAAAATCTGTAGTTCAAAGCAGTGTTAATTAACCCTTGAAAATCTTTTTCTTGCATTTTGTATCCAGTGGCACACTTCCAAGTTAGACCCATTGTAATCAATGTAACAGCATGGAGCAAACATTAGAGCTTCCTCACTGGATGAGTACTGTATACCCTAGGGCAGTCAAGAGAGGATAATGAATGAATACTGATGCTGCTTTTAAGTGCTCTATAAGGTAGTAACTTGCCCTACTAAAGATTATTCAAGAGAGTGATGTTTATGTACTTCAGACTCCCCTATGTGCAGTTACTGTATTTCATTAATTCTAAGAGCTAAGCTCTTTACTATAAAACTTTAAATGCTCTTCAGTTCTATGTTTTCTACCTAAGGACTTAAAAATGTTTTACCAACACATAATTTACCAAGCTTCACATCTCAACCAGTACTTATATTTTTATACATTTTATATCCAATGAAAGCCCTAACCTAACGCTATTATAGATTGGCTTTTAAAAGATGTAATTATGCACACTGACCACCTCCCCAGATCCTCCTCCTTCTGTATATATGACCCACACTTTCAAATTCCTCTTTTTGCTTTCACTTCTTTGACCGTTGAGCTTAAATATTCCTTCCTGATTACAGGCAAGTACTGCTTTGTCACCTACCTAATTAGTTTTAATCCATCCACTTCCACATTATCCCATCAGTTATGAGTGTCCCAATTTCCTGGATCTTAGCTGCTAATGTGGTTATTTCTGCATGTTTATAAGAGAAGGAAGAAAAAATGGAACTGGGAATCTTAAACCTGGATTCTGAAAGATGCAGTGTACCATGTGGTCTTGAGAATATATTTTCCAAAATAAAATACATCTGGAGGAGTTCATGGTGGTCCAGTAGCTAAGACTCTGCGCTCCTGCTGTAGGGGAGCGGATCCCCAGGTTTGATCCCTGGTCAGATCCCACATGCCACAACTAAGAGTTTGCATGCTGCAACTAAGACATGGCACGGTCAAAAAAATAAATAAATAAAATATTTTTTAAAAATTTAAATATAATATTAAATATTAAAAATTTTTAAATTTTAAATATTTAGCTTCAGACTGAGCTAAACCTGTCCTTAAAATGATCCCTGAGTACTTTTTTTCCTAAGTATATATTGAAAATACAAAAGTAAAGGAACTCTCATGATTCTTTGGTGTCCATACCCTAACACCTGAACTGTGAAAATAGAGGGCTCAATAGATATTTTTGAAAAAGGTAAGGAAGCTGATAAAAAATTAATAAATCCTTATGTAACTCAGGTAAGTTTTACATATTTAATCTTTACCTCAGCCCTACAAGGAAGTTGTCATTTTCCCCAGTTTTACAGATCGTTTGTTCAGATAGTTGGAGACAGAGTTAATTTCTGAACAGTAAAGTATCTTCTCAGCTGTACACATTTTGTATGCTAATATATATACAGTATATCTTATGTATGCTAACCAGTGAAGAAACTAGGACTTTACATATGTGTAAAAACATATATATATCTTAGGTGTGCTAACCAGTGAAGAAACTAGGACTTTGTGAACTGCTGTTTGCAGTTCATAAAGAAGTACTCAGTCAGAAGAGATGGGAAAAACACACCTAATTTGGGTTGATATGGCTTTAGCGGTTACAGTATCAGACTTGGCATTCCGAATCCTTTGTGGTTGTCTTTTGCACCACTTGACTTGCAGGATTCTAGGTCCCTGACTATGGATTAAGCTTGGGCCTATGACGGGGCAAAGTCCTAACCACTGGACCACCAGGGGATTCCTTTGTAGTTGTCTTTTGAATCATCAAGCCATCCAGCCTGAGATTATCTTTCTTGATCTTTCCATTTTCTTTTTTTTTGCTTCTTTGTTTTGGTGGGGGAGGTAGGATAATATATATAACATCGTGCCATGGAAAAACTGCACTTTGAAAATAAGGAGATCCAGATTTAAATCTAGGATCCTAACTAGCTTGATGGCTGTATGACCTTGGGCAAATGATCTCTAGTGTCCTAATTTGTAAAATCAACATACTGTTTATTAGAAACTGATTTAAAAATTACTGATGACACAGCAACAGAGATGGATCTCAGGTGCATTATGCTAAAGGAAAGAAGCCAGATTCAAAAGGCTTATTATGTACACTGTATGATTCCATTTATATGATATTCTGGAAAAGGCAAAACTTTGAGAATCAAAAAACAGACAGGATTTTCAGGGACTGTGGTGGGAGGTAGTCATGTGTGGATGTGAGAGTTGGACCATAAAGAAAGCTGAGCACCAAATGAAAACAATTGCATTAGAATCATGTAGGGGACTTTGTCTAAAGCTGATCTCTATTATCTACCTCTTTACGCTATTTCCAACGAAAGAAGAGAGGTAAAGTTGCCCAAAATGACTCAGGAAAGCTTCCCAAAGGTCCTTTTATCTGTCTTACTGATATTTAGGAATGCAGTGGAATATAATAAATCAGAACTAAGTTTAAAGTTTATGTATTCATTAACAAATGTCTCATTTGGTTAACCAAAAGTGTGTTGGGAGTTAGATTTGGGTAGAAAGCAGGGAGCATTTTTTTTAATTTGGTATTTGCATTTCAGAGATTAAAAGCTGCTTTGACCCAGCAACATCCTCCAGTTACCAATGGCGATACTGTCAAAGGTCACAGTAGTGGTTTGGTTAGGACTCAATCAGAGGAATCTCGACCACAGTCATTACAACAGCCAGCCACATCCACCACAGAAACTCCGGTATGTGTGTTGTTTTTATCATTCATCACTCAGTTTTCCTTTAAAAACAAAACAAAACAAAACACAGTGTGACTTCAATGACTATATTCTTTGAAAAGATTTTTCTGGTCAAATTTTTATTCCAAAAGTGTATTGAAAAAGCCTTAAGAAAAGGTAGTTCAACATAAAAGTTGAACATACAAAAAATAAATAAGCAGTTGTTACTGCTGAGGGCACTCTGTAAATGTTTCTCAGAGTATCTGTGTGTTGGTTTAAGATGGCACAGTATCCATCAACAGTATTTAAAGAAAACTTTTTTACTATTGGTTGTATTCAACAAGTAATGTATATATGAACCATATTACTGATATAAGATAGTTCTTGAATTAACACTTGTGAAATGTCACCAAAGTAACAGATAGGTTTAATGGCAGCTGTTTATACTAGAGGCCCGTTTCACTCTAATTTGTGTCTGGCCATTAGATGATTGCTATTTCTATGTGTCTGCAGTAAAGGGTGACTGTATTTCTGTTAAATGTTTCAGAGCTCTATTTAGACCTTTTTCTTCTCTACTTAAAGAATATTAGCATTTAAAAGTAAAACTTTCCAATTAAAGAAACACACGTGAACAGCAAGTTTAACACTACCTCCTAAGCACAGGTATTTAGATAACTGTATTTTACCTTTGTGAAACTTAAGATAAAGTGAAATAGTTGTGGTTGTCATCCACCAAGCAACTTTACTTAGGGGCCAAAAGAGAGGAAAAGTGAGTGTGTTCTTATGTCTTAATTCAGGGTGAGCCAACGGAGCTCATGACTGTTTATCTATGGCTGGCAAGTTCAGTATGGCTTTTACATACTTAAAAGTTTATTTAAAAGAAAATAAATGAATGAAACTAACTATAGTTTACCTGGATCTCATTTTTATTTATATTTTCATACTGTATTGTATTGGAATGAAGCTCCAGGAGAGCAGGACTTTTCCTGCCCTATCACTGCTATATCACTAGAATAGTTCGTATATATTTTTCAGTGAAGTAGAGTGAATGAATCAATAGAAAAAGGGAGAGAAGGAAGAATATATGCTTCTAAGTAGCCTCAAACCCTTGTTAGAGGTAGAGATATATATAATTCAGGTTAATTACCTGCCGAACTTAAAGATTTCTGCCTATGGTATAGATTAAGAGAATGTAGAAATTTTTGTATACATCATTTTAAAATATCATTAAAGTAGAGGCAAGAGATTTGTTTTCAGGCTGCTACTTTGGATCATATGTCTATGGCCACACAATGCTTTCTTTTGCGCTGTTTCTAAGGGTTTATATCCTATCTCCTGTATTCAGGTGTTCTGTGGCACAATTTTGGGATTTGTGAGAGACATGAAGATATTCTATAATCCTAAACACTGGACAATATCACTCATGACTTGACTGAAGATTTATGTCTGGCTGATTTTGCAGGGCAGGCAGACCAATTAAAAGGAAAATCTAGACTCTGGGATTCTACCTACCAGGAAAATGAGCATTAATTAATTATATAAACCTGACCCTTAGAAAAAGACTGACCCCAAATTTCAGAAACTGAAGAAAAGCTGAATACACTAAAATGTGTTGTGTACTTTCAACTCCTTAAGTTTAGAGAAACCAATTTTTAAAAAACATTTACAGTTTAATACTATTCTTCATTTCAAAAATAGCATAGAAACCATGGTTTCCCATAGTGGATTTAAATAAGTTATTTTTTATTAGTACCTTAATAATTATCAAAGGATTCAATAATAACATAATGTTTCCTTAAAAGTGCACTTGGAAAAATAAAAGATCTCTACATCATCATTTGTATTGCATTTTTTAATTTATTTGTATTCTCTATAAACAAAATATTATTTATACAAACATTAAAGAATAGAATACAATCCTAAAGGAAATCAACTCTGAATATTCATTGTATGAATATTGATGGTGTAGCTCCAATACTTTGGCCACCTGATGCAAATAGCCAACTCATTGGAAAAGACCCTGATACTGTGAAAGATTGAAGGCAGAAGGAGAAGGGGGTGATAGAAGGTGAGATGGTTGGATGTCATCACTGCCTCAATGGACATGAGTTTGAGCAAACTCCAGGAGATAGTGAAAGACAGAGAGGCCTGGTGTGCTGCAGTCCATGGGGTCGCGAAGAGTCAGACACAACTTAGCAACTGAACAACAAAAAATACATTCACTGTGACAGTTAGTGAGAATCTTGGTTTAGCAATGCTTATTTATTTCAAGGAATTTGTTAAACAACAGAGTGATTTGCACATTGCTTCAGAATATTGATGTATACAATGAGACTTAGAAAATAAAATTAGTACCTGTCACCTTTGCAAGGGGCTTCCCTAATAACTCAGTTGATAAAGAATCCAGCCGCATTGCAGGAGAGCCTGGTTCAATTGCTTAGTCGGGAAGATCCGCTGGAGAAGGGAAAGGCTACCCATTCCAGTATTTTGGCCTGTAGAATTCCATGGAATGTATAGTTCATGGGGTCACAAAGAGTTGGCACAACTGAGTGACTTTCACTTTCACCTTGGCAGTCCTTTACTGCCTATTATGTTAATTTTAATCACTATGTACAAATACCAAAAGCTTTCATTTGTGTCTATTATAGGCTTCTCCAGCTCACACAACTCCACAGACCCAAAATACAACTGGTCGTCGAAGAAGAGCAGCTAATGAAGATCCCGATGAAAAAAGGAGGAAGTTTCTGGAAAGAAATAGAGCAGCAGCTTCAAGATGCCGGCAAAAAAGAAAAGTCTGGGTTCAGTCTTTAGAGAAGAAAGCAGAAGACTTGAGTTCATTAAATGGTCAACTGCAGGTATGGTGCATATATGTAAATTGTTTTATTTATTTTTAATAATTATGAACACACATTTTCTTTATTTTTTCCTAGTCAGACATTCAGACATTTTAGCATACAATATTGGGTGTGTATGGAATCTGTAGTAAAGTGTAGTTTAATAAACCTACTTGAATACCAAGATGAAGTAATATAACTTTCAATACTGATACAGTGAAGAAATTTTTAAATGTGTTTACTTGCGTTGTACAAAAGTACCTAAACTATCTGGTTTAAACTTTATAAAGTTATGATATAGACTTCAACAGAATCTTCAACTGTAAAATATTACTGGTACTTCACTTTTCTTATTTTTTGGTTCATGTCACAACTATAGAGTTGTTCAGTTTGCAGTTTTTGTTTTTAAGTTCTTTTGTTCTTTGAATTATAAATTTTATTTTGTTTTGTTTGTTTTATTTAAAGTGAATATAGTGCTCGTGAAAGGTGCCAGATTGACAGCTTTGGAACTGAAGGACTAATTATCCACAGAACAGGTACAATATGGCCAGTGGCAGTAGAAATCATTTCATACTGCCCTGCCAGTGTGCCTCAGATTTATTTCTTAGGAAGCCTATGTGGTATAAAGGTTTTAAGGCTCCTTCCTATTCAGTCTTTGGTAAGATTTTCAATGATGGTATCGGGCAGCACTAAGTCTATTTCCTTCCTTCTGTTTTTTCTTCCTTTTTTGTTGTTGTTTTTAATGTTGTGAATATTCTTAAGTAAAATCTAAACTACCAGTTGATGAGCGTCAATGTAAAAAACTGATGAATTTATGAATTAAAATTGATGAATTTAAATTCATTATGAATTTAATGAATTGTAGTTGTTATTATTGGTCAATCCTCTGAGCTGTCCATTCCTACTTAAAAATTAGTCATGATTAATGATGAGACTTGCTCTCATCTTATATCTTTAAAGATGTCACCAGTATCAGTGTCTTGTTTAAATGCTTAGGAAAAAGCTTTCTAGCTTGTTTAGCTCCAGGCATAGCATTTCGCCTAATGTAAATTTTAATAACTTAACACTTCTTCATATGTGAGACAGACATCTTTTAAAACTCTGTGTTGGGCTTTGAATATTGACATGTTAGCTTTAGAACAAATAAATTATCTTGCAAAACTTACTTTTAACCATTTCAAATAAAATTAAATATGATTTTAATTTTACCATATCACAGAGACTTCAAATATGTACTTATATACTAGGATATGTTAAATAATATATTACCTGATAAATAAATTATTCTTCTGGAACTATTTTCATAATTTTTCAAAACAAACTTTTGAATTTTTTTCTTTAAAGTGAAACATTATAGATACAAATTTATGTACTGTAAAAATGGTTATTTATCAGATTTCTCTGAATATTAACTCATTTAAATGTTGGAGTATTCATATTAATACATTAACAAAGTGATTTAGGTGGATCTGTTCTTAAACTAACAAAATCATTCTTCTGACTGACTTGGCTTCTTAACAGTTACATGGTATTAAAAATAACATTCTGTGTTAGCCTCAGTTGTCTTACCCATGGAATAGAGATAATAATACTTGCTGGTTCTCCTGCTCTGGATTGTTACATACATCAAATTAGAATTTTTGCAGGCATTTTAAAATAAATTAATTTTAATAGGATAAATTTATCAATATTTTCTTTTTTAATTTGGCTTGTTATGCCAAACTATAAAGTGGTATATAAATATATGGTATCATTCTCAAGGTACTGGACTTCGGGTTTGGCCAGTTTCCTATTTTGACCCGAGTTATAACAATATTAACAACTTTTAATGAGATTGTTGTTCAGTAGCTAAGTCATGTCCAACTCTTTGTGACCCCATGGACTGCAGCATGCCAGGCTTCCCTTTTCTTCACTGTCTCCCAGAGTTTGCTCAAACTCATGTTAATCATATTGCTATTTCCTTAATTATACTGCAGCCCTGGTCACCACTATGAACACCAACAGTGCTTTATTATTTCAGAAAACTTTGGAGAATTCAGTATTCACGATAAATGTAATATTTGCTTCATTAATTTCATGTTTTTTCCACCATCCAAACTGTATAAAATATCATTATTGTAAAATGTGTTCATTTTTATATTTCCTAGTTTGAGTAGAAATTTCTTGATTGGAGGAATAAAGGCAAGATTTATCACCTAAGTAAAAGTTAGCTAACACTTCAGTTTTGAAGCAAGCATGAAACTTCATAGAAGTCACAATCAAGAAATCACTAAGTTAAACTCTGTTGTTGAACGTAACTAGTTAATACCTCAAATTAAAACAGAACCAGTTGTTTTTCTTAAATTGAGGTATAGTTGATATACAGTATATAATTACATGTTTCCATGTACATATCATGATTCACAATTGTCAAAGGTTATACTCCACTTACACTTACTTTATTCCTTGTGCTGTACAGTATGTCCTGGCAGCTTGTTTATTTTATACAAGCAGGTTTTTTAAATGTTTGTTTATATACTTGTCTGTGCTGGATCTTAGTTGTGGCATGTGAACTCATAGCTGAAGCATGTGGGATTTAGTTCTCTGACCAGGAATCAAACCCTGGATGCTCTACATTGGGAGTGCAGAGACACAGCCACTGGACCACCAGGGAAGTCCCTATATATAGCAGTTTTTAATCTCTTAATCCCCTATCTCTATCTTGCCCACTGGTAAGCACTGTTTTTTCTCAGTATCTGTTTTGTTTTTGGTTATTCACTATATTCACTAGTTTTATGTTTCAGAACCCAGATACAGGTGATATCATACAGTATTTGTCTTTCTTTGATTTATTTCACTAAGCATAAAAATCAGTATTTTTAATCATTGAGGGATGGGTACCATCATGGTTAGAAAGAAAGTGTTCTTAGTTTTAAAGATGTATACCAAAACATGAAGATAGGTGAGATGATGTGTTATCGGGTATTTAAAAAAAAATACTTTTGCAAAAAAGAAAGAGAATAAAGTCCTTCTGAATATATTAACCTGGAAAATGTCTGTAATATTATGGGCAAAAACTAAGTTGCTTGGAAACAGCCCAGATGTCCATCAGTAGATAAATTGTGGCATATACATCCAACGAAATATTTTTCAGCCACAAAAAGGAGTGAAATTACATGCTACAATGTGAATAAATCTCAAAACATTATGCTTCAGTGAAAGAAGTCACAAAGTCACATACTATATGACTCCATTTATATGAAATATATAGAACAAATTAATTCATAGAGACAAAATGCAAACTGGTAGTTTCCAGAGACTGGGGGGAGAAAGAGGAAAATAGGAAGAAACTGGCTAATGGATAAGAGGTTTTGCTCTTGAGTGGTCAGGTAGGGGGTGGTAGCAGCACAGCGTTGCAGATGTGTACGAAACGCTCTGAGCTTCTCAGTTTAAAGTGGTGAACTCTATATTATGGAAATTTCACCTCAACAAATTACTCAAAAGTCACATACTAAAAATGTGTAGCGTAATTCTTTTTCATTAATGAAAGCTTTATAGTTAAATGTATAGATTGTGTGTATGGAAATTAGTATAGAAATGAATCTTTAAATGGAGGTAAAATTTTAAGAAGGACATGTACTAGTTTGTAACAGTGATAAAGGGGGTTTGGGAAGAAAGGGTACTTCAACTATGACTTTCTCTATTGTTTCAAGTGGATATATGACTTTTTCTTGTTTTTTACTTACATGTCATATAAAATAAGTTTTAAAAAAGTAAGTGACACATTCTAGTTTTCAGAATATGAAGAGTTAATATGCTTATAATAGATTCTGGAGAAAAAATTTCATTCAGTCTGCCAACAGCAGAACTGTTAACTGTGAAGAACAGAATGACTTGTAAAGAAAATTGAATGTCAAAGAAATAATTAAACTCTACTTTATGTGAAAACATTCATCAGTTCTACATTTCCTTAATAATTCTTCACGTGACATTCAGGTTTAGGTGATCAGTGTAGTGGGCAGTAATGACCCATGGTTACTTATATATAATAAAAGGTTTAATGAGTATTGAGGTGTGACTGTTCATATTTTTACCAAATATATATTAGGTTTTAAGAAAATACTAATTATTCAACCTTACTGCACCATTCACTGAATTTAATTATATTTTAGCTTTCTAGAACCATTGCTTTAAAAACAGTTTCATCAAATTGTATTAGAGACATTTATGGTACTCTAGACCAAGAATTGGATGCTGTTGGTTATAAACTATTATATTTTCAAATGTAATATATGATTTTGTCTTTTACTTGAAATGGTGTTAACCCAGTTATGTCTTTGTCTTTCATATACTCATCTTGTGGGTTAGTTTTCAGTTTAGAATTGCAGCATTTCCTTTATGAACAAAAGGCAGGCTCATAGGAGCTCTTAACAATCTGTGATAAAACCTGTAGAATTTGTTGTGGATTTTACTTTTAAAACTTAGACACTGCAAATGTGTGTGGACTGGAAGCTCGGTAAATTAATAGAAGCATTCTTTGATAACAAGATCCGTGAGGAGTTTTCACTAATAAGTTAATGATATGGAAAAGGTTTTGTTTAATGGTCCATTGACTTAGAGGGAATGGGATTGAACTTTTAATCCTGGTACCTAAACAGTATTTTACTTTAGTATTTATCACTTGAAATAGAAAGAAATGGCAACAGTTGGGAGATGGTATCCAATACCTGTTTAATTCCTGAAAAACTCTAAAACTGTCTTTCTTCTCCATTCCCAGACTGAGTTTTTCACTATATTCTAGAGGGGGAAAGGGTAATAGTGATGCCACTTCTATCTCATGCATTTTATTCTGAGTACTTCTTTTTACTGTTGTTGCTCAATTGCCAGGTTGTGTCCGACTCTGCGACCCCATGAACTGCAGCACGCCAGGCTTCCCTATCCCTCACTATCTCCCAGAGTTTGCTCAGATTCATGTCCATTGAGTCAGTGATGCCATCCAATCATCTCCTCCTCTGTTGTTCCCTTCTCTTGACCTCAATCTTTCCCAATATCTGGATCTTTGCCAATGAGTCAACTCTTTGCATCAGGTGGCCAAAGTATTGGAGCTTTAGCATCAGTTCTTCCAATGAATATTCAGGACTGATTTCCTTTAGCATTGACTGGTTTGATCTCCTTGGCTGTCCTAGGGACTCTCAAGAGTCTTCTCCAGCACCACAGTTCGAAAGCATCAGTTCTTCAGTGCTCTGCCTTCTTTATAGTCCAACTCTCACATCTATACATGACTATTGGCAAAACCATTGCTTTGACTATACAGACCTTTGTTGGCAAAGTGATGTCTCTGCTTTTTAATATGCTGTCTAGGTTTATCATAGCTATTCTTCCAAGGAGCAAGCGTCTTTTAATTTCATGGCTGCAGTTTTTACTAGTCTTTACTAAAATCTTCCCAAGCCTTTACCTCCCCATCTGTCAAACTCATAGAAGATAAGTACTATTTTAAAGATCAAATAAGAGAGGTAATAGAGAAATTAAGATACTTAAGCTATTCTTCACAAAAATCAATGATCATAGCAATGAGAAATTCCCCAAAGAAGAAACTAGCCAATATTATTTCTTTAATTTGGGGGATAGTAGCTGAACTAGAAAGTCAAAGATCATGAATTTATGGAACCTGATACATCAGTCTGTGGCTAAATATCAATGAAATGTTTTGATTGGTTATTCAATTAGCTATCCTGTCATTATTTCATCAGTCTGATCTGCTTCAGACAAATTGTAAATATATATATATAATTTGTTCATCAGTATGTAATTAAGCTTTGAGTAGATACAAATAGATTTAGAGCAATGGTATAGACAATGCCAAATAATTATATTTTCTCTTAGACCATAATTATTTCTTCAGCATCTGCTTTATCTTACCAAATACATTTTACTTTGACGCCCCACCCCCCCAAAAAAAATCAGTAATTGGTCACATTTGAATGGGACTTTAATGTTTTCAAAATGTTTTCATGTCTCATATTTCATTTCATCTTCAGAATGACCCAGAAAGAGAGTTAATATATTCTGCAAATAAACTAAGACTAACCAGAAAGGTTTTGGAGACTGAATCCAATTATAATCAGTCTAAAATAATCCACAGATACAGAGGTATAAATATTTCTTTTTTCATTTAATATTAAATCTCTTTATGGCTTAACATTTCTTTCAGATTCACTATGGCTTAAGCAAACTGGTTCTGTTATGGCTTTAAGTCATGATTTATGGAACTGCCTTGTCTAAATACTGTCTGTCTTTTTAAGTTCTTTCCTTTATACATATAACTATGTGACTATAATTCTTGAATGTTTTGTTTAATTTTCTGCATTTGTCATAAATGATTTAAAAAATACTGGCCAGGCTTTGGCAAACTCTTCTAATTTTGCCTAATGTAAAGGTTATATACCAGGATAAGCCTCCTTTTATCACCTCCTACCTGGGACGTGATCTTGACCATAAGCATATGCTTACACTTAGGGCTCTCCAGCTCAACTAAATCCATTTCTTTAAGGTTTGGCCTCTCTTATCCAACTGTTTACTTTGCAGTATTTCTTACAGTTCCACTTCTTTGCTAGTAACCATGTCCCATTTGCTGCTTTCAGTCAGCTGATAACCAGTTTTTAAAGAAATTGAGTGTTAGAATACAATAAAATACAAACTACTGATTTAATTTAACCTTTTGATCAAAAATCACTTGAGCTTAGGATTACCATTAGGAAAATCTCTTACCATTATAAAATATTTTAGATCAGGATGATGTAAAAGATTGAACTAAATTTGTATTGAGCACACCTTGAGTTTGTTGGGGTTTTTTTCCTTGCTATTTCTGTCATTTAAAGGTATGGGGGGAAATTACACTATTTGCATTTTGGATAAAGAACAGCATACTTGTGTACTGTATCACTTAGGTATATACAAATTATAATATTTAAACATTTTTTAATTTACCCCTCTCTTCCAGTTTTTGCCCCTGATTTGAATTAAATTCAGTTAACACAAATATAAGTTGTGAAAGTGTTAGTCGCTCAGTCGTGTCCAACTCTCTGCGACCCCAGGGACTATACAGACCACCAGGCTCCTCTGTCCATGGAATTCTTCAGTGGTCATTCTCTTCTCCAGGGGATCTTCCCAACCCAGGCCTCCTACATTGCAGGCAGATTCTTTACCATCTGAACCACCAGGGAAGCCCTTATAACAGGAATCAAATACCTTCTCTCTAAAGTCCTTAATGTTCATTACCCATTTTTAGCTAGTGGCATCTTTACATTTATTTGTTCACTTGTTCATGAACCAGGTAGTCTGATTAGGTGAACAACCATAATACCACAAGCTGTTAGATGGAATATCAGTTTCTGTATTCAAACTTAACCAGTTTCAAACCTGTCATTTAAAGAGAGATTTTGAATATATTTATTTTTGAGTGCACAGGAATATTGTTTTAATGGTTAACACCCAGAATTTTATTTAAATCAAACTATTTTGTATCAGATTATCAACTTGCGACTGCTCAGGAATTTTATCTAGTACATCATTTTCTTTCATAATATGGTTTATGATGAATGTCCATATGGAGTATTTAGTTGAGAAGGCATTTGTGATTTTTAAAATTCTGTAATTGAGATGATGCTATTAAGTATGTCAATCTTCCTTTTCTAAGAAAATGAACAGTGTGACTATGTGGTGAGGTTGTTGACAAAAATAATGAAATTAGAACCACTGACCAGTTTTATATTATTTAAGCTATTTCATTTCACCCTCTTTGGTGTTTTTTTTTTTTACCGACTGGAAATAGATTTTAGAGAAGACCATGGTAATTCAGTGTACTCGGTTTATGCTATGCCATGGACTGTGATCTGGGGATATAGAAAGCAAATCTGGGGTTGCTCTTGAGAAACCCCAATCTAACAGAGGTGGCAAATAAGTAAACCAAAAACAATCCAGTGAGATAAGTGCTATGTAAATACACACATACAAACACACATATGTACATATATGTAAATATGGCTGTGGAAGCACAGAAATGAACACCATGTGTATTTATATTGTACTGAGTTGACTTTTAAAGACAGTGAAATAGTTAACAAGGCAAAAAGGAAAGGTTTTCTAGATGGAAATAACAGTATATATTTAGTTAGCCATACAAAATTTCTATTTATTGGTCAAAATCATTAAATATTGATTATTTAATAGGTTCAAACTAATGAGAAGGGCGGTCACAGGTACTCGATTATGAAAGATTGTGTATTCTTGACTAAAAATACATATCCAGCCCTATTTCATATTAGAGAAATTAATGAGAGAAACTTGTAAATGGAAGTCTCAAAATCAAGCTAACAGCAGAAAGAGGGAGAAACATTTTGGATTATATATGGTGGATTATTCATAATATGGTTTCTCATAAGTACTGTCATTAATAGAGATAATTAGCAGTATTGACACTAATGATTCAGTATTGCATAGAAATTAATTTTCTAAATAACAGCTTGTTTTTTAAAGCAAAACTGTAAACCTTTTTCTTTTGTACTTTAATCACTATACACCCATTCTTGTCTCAAATACAATGTTCTAAACATAATTTAACCTTTTCTTTTTAATGACTCAGAGTTCTTATAAAGCATCAGTTTTTGTTTTGTGCTTTAACACAGCAGTTACAGTTCGTTGTTATTGGGGTGTGAGGAACTGTTTGAGTCGACAAACTTGCCTTTGGATTACTGAACTTTTATTGTTTGATCTTGTATGTTCCTATCATCAGTCACTTAAGGAGACCTAATGAGTCTAATTTACTAAATTATTTTACATTCAGCTTTCTGGGTAAGAGATTTAGGGATGGAAAAAGAAGTGCCTGAGCTTTTATGTATACCTTTTTGCTGTATTTCTTCATTTAATTTTGGGTTCATGGATGAAATGTGAACAGTTAATGTAAGTCCAAATAAGTAGAGGTATTTGTATGTTAAGATTTTTTAATGTTATTAATCTATTACATTCATATTATTTGTAACTCTTGAGTATTGGTAATTATCACTAATTTATGTGTTAAGGTTTGGGGGATGATCCAAAGGAATTAATTGGGCTTTCTCAACTTGGAACTTCTACATAGAATCTACCAGATTAATGCATCCAAAACAAAGACTGAACTGCTCTGTAATAAGAAGGACAAATCATCATTGATTTATCACATTTAAATTTAGATGTGTACAAATGGCCTAGGTCAAAGGCAACTAAGCCATTTAAACATTATGTCTACTATCATTGGTTCCATGTCCAAAAACACAGTGCCTTGCGGTGCACTTTAGATGGCTGTGATTCTCCAGTGACAATGTTTTCCCCATGGAGATTTTCCTAGTTTCTAGAAAACTGTTTAATTAGTTTCCAGGATAAACTTTTTTTATTTCCAAGTGAATAGAGTCAGTGAAATTTTATCCTGACTCCCTTGATACTTCTAATTGTTCATATAATCAAAAGAGCATGTAACATACGTAAAATAAAATATCTTTGATAGGTAACCTGTGTAGTATATAAGCAGTTCCAAGGTAAATGATAATGTAAAAAACTTTGAAATATGCTATCCAGTTGTGATTTAAATTTTTATGTAAGTTGCAGGTTTTATGTAAATGTTAAAATATAAAAGCTAATGTGTAATGATTAAATAAATTTAAGCAGCATATTTTTGTTTATTCCTTGGTATTCTTTTAAAGATATTCAGTTTTCATATCTTAATCTTCACTTGCTTTAAACAGTGAAAATGGTTTAGTCTGATGCTGGTAAGGTACATAAGTTGTTTCTCCTCCAGAGTGAAGTCACCCTGCTGAGAAATGAAGTGGCGCAGCTGAAGCAGCTTCTTCTGGCTCATAAAGATTGCCCTGTGACCGCCATGCAGAAGAAATCTGGCTATCATGGTGAGTAATGGTCCATTACCTACAGCCTCAGGCTATATCAGTGAAATGCTGCCAGAGTGAACCAAGCTACCATTAAAAAAATGGAGACTGCAGTTCTAATATTTAATATTAAATATCAGAAGTTCTGCAGTTATTATGGAATGGAGGATATACTTCTCAGAATCTAGAGTTTTTAAATTTTCCTGTATCTAGCTTTTTCCTAGAGATTACTATAGATCAGCAAAATGGGTTGGTTAATAATTTAAAATATAGTGAAAGTATTTATGATATTTTGTTTATATTCTCAGAGTAATATTCTTCTTGGATTGACAGACTGAACACTTCTTTTCCAGCCTCCATTTAGTAATTTTTTTTTAATTAACTATCTTTACTTACCAATCAGTAACAGATCCTATTGTTACAGTAGCAGATCCTAGTATTCTTCCTTAGATAATCAGCATTGTGCAGTTTTATTGTTCTGAATGTTTATATTGAGCCTTCTAGTTACAAAAATACTAAACTAGAACAGTATTTAAATTATCTGTAAGTTTCCTCTTAAATATTTCACTTTAAAATGAGTTGGGTTTTTTTTCTGTTTTCAGCATTTTAGAGGTTAATTGTGCTTTTCCTTCTTGTAATGTCCTTTTTTGATAAGATGCACAATGTTGGAACCAGCTGTTAGTCTTGAATAAATGGCCAATTTTGTCCATCATACACAAATTTGTAACAAATAACATAGCTGGGAATGCATTAGGAACATTCATAATATATAACCCACAGCTTTCATTTTTATGATTTAGTGATATTTCAGGATATTTGTAAATGTGAAGATTGTTTCAGCCATATGTATCCACTTCATTTTAATTTGCCAGTGTCAGTAATTCAAAGGAAAGAAACATTTTGTATTGGATGCAAACAGTTCCTCAGGTGCTCACGATAAAACTTAATGGCCACCATCTTTACTTGTAGTCATTGTAAGCAGTTTCATCAGAATGGGCAATATTTTTTAATTTAAAAGATTCAGTAGATTTAGCAACTCTCTATGCCATATATATTCAGAACATTGATTTTTGTCAGTTTTGAGCAAATAAATCTCAGTCCTTTGACATCTCATCATTTTGACAGAATTGTGAAACACATATGGAGTAAATTGGAACCATATAGAATTATGTTTGGGGTTGTATTAACAATGACTGCTGCGGGGATGAGGAGGCCATTATGGCTCCCATCTGACTTAACAACATAATTTCCTTTAGAAGCTACTGAGTTCAGCATTATGCATACATGATTTTCTTAAGAGAGCTCTCCTTATTTTGATAGTTCAAAAAGAAATATGCAAATAATTCTATAAAAGTAGAAGGCAAATTAACTCTTAAGTTGCATTCAGTTTATAATTATCTTCAATTTTTTAATCTAAATTTATTGGATAACCCCAACAGTTTTATCCCTGTTATCTAGGCAGTATATCCTCAGCAAATGCAAACCAGTTATTTATTTGAAGCCATAAAGATTTTTTTAAGTGTACAGATGTATAGGTTTGCATGCTATATCCTCAAACTGACTGAAAATCTAGATTAATAAGTTTTTAGTGAAGATATACAAGGTTGTGAAAAATGTAAAAAAATAAGACATTTTGGAGTTTTGGAACAGTTCCCATCTTTTTTCCTGTCTAGTTATCTATATAGTCAAACTGACATCAGTATAGTTCTTGCATAAAATTAGTTCTCTTCAGCTCTACAAATTGGATTTTGTAGAAATTTCAAAATTTTTATTTTCAAATTTGAAGTCTGGAAAGAAATCTGACTTCTCTGTTTAATAGTCAAGGTAAAGATTGCTTAAGTAAATGTTTAAATCTCAGAAAAAAATGTGGAGAAATTTACAAATACATAACTGTTCATCATATTATAGTACATAGCAATTGCTAATGATAATAAGCTGTAATACCAGTTCTTTCAAAACACTGTGATACAAAACTAAGGTTTAGAAGAAATTAAGTAATATGACAAAATCTTGCAGATAAAAGTGACAATATAAAGTCACACAGTCATAGGGTCTCTCAACAACGGAAAGTCCCATATCCTAGGAAACCTTTCAGTCATGAGAAAACTATGACATTGATTTTAAGGGTCAAATAGTATAAAACATCAGAGAAGGCAATGGCACTCCACTCCAGTACTCTTGCTTGGAAAATCCCATGGACAGAGAAGCCTGGCGGGCTCCAGTCCACGGGGTCTCTAAGAGTCGGACACGACCGAGCTACTTCACTTTTCACTTTCACGCATTGGAGAAGGAAATGGCAACCCACTCCAGTGTTCTTGCCTGGAGAATCCCAGGGACGGGGGAGCCTGGTGGACTTCCTGCCGTCTATGGGGTCGCACAGAGTCAGACACAACTGAAGTGACTTAACAGCAGCAGTATAAGACACGGAGAAGGCAATGGCAGCCCACTCCGGTACTCTTGCCTGGGAAATCCCATGGACGGAAGAGCTTGGTAGGCTACAGTCCATGGGGTCGCTAAGAGTCAGGCACGACCGAGCGGCTTCACTTTCACTTTTCACTTTCATGCATTGGAGAAGGAAATGGCAACCCACTCCAGTGTTCTTGCCTGGAGAATCCCAGGGACGGGGGAGCCTGGTGGGCTGCCGTCTGTGGGGTCGCAGAGAGTCGGACACGACTGAAGCGACTTTGCAGCAGCAGCAGTATAAAACAGAAGAGAAATATGAAAATATTTTTAATGTTTGGATTCCATGAAGAATAAAACATAAGAGTAATCTTATTGCCATTAATTCATCTTCTCTAAACCTCTGGGCATAATTAACAAACATAGTTGTTTCTGTAATCATAAGTGGGAAGCAAAGCTTATTAAACCCTAAATGTGAGTTTATATTTTCATGAATGAAAATATGTATAAACATTAGTGGAACTTCAGAGAGTGAATTGTCAAACAACTGGTTTCTTTGGTTTAAGTAGTGCTAAAAATGGCTCTTAGAGTGTAGTAAGATCTCTTGTATCTTTCTATCGTTTGTGATTTACACTAGTAATTTTTCTCCCCTTACCATCTCAAACTGGACATGGGTACAGCTGTATCACATCACAAAGGTATTTTATACATAATTTATAAGTTAGTACCTGATTCTTTGTACAGCCTAAAGATTTGTTTTACCTAATTCTGAAAGCTTGGAGAAAGATATAGCTGTCCCTTATCACTTTTTCATTTTGAGTCCATCGCCCCCATTGTATATTTACATTTCCTTATACCACTTGTCACAGATGGCTCTATTTCTGAAAGCCTTTATATCCCAAGAACTTAGAGACGAAGGTCATTTTGTTATCATGTTAAGTAGTGGTGAAATAGAGGGCTTTTTACTGTTCTCTCCAGTTAAACTGTTATTTGCCAGTGTTTTGTTAGAATGCATTATTATTGTATTGGCTATTTAACTGAATTGTAAATATTTTATAACATTCATTGTTGCTTAATCAGAAAAGTACCTTTGTGCCTTATGTAATTTTAAAAAGGATTACTGATTGTGGTTGTTTTGTTTTGTTTTGTTTTTTTACTGTATCTTGATGTCAAATTTTTATCCAGTGGTGCAGTTTTGTATTTAAAGCAGATTTATAGAGATGGTGAGATTCTTTCAAAAATGCATGAATTTGAGGCAAAAGTATCAAAATTCTGTAAGGGTTACTATATTTCAGAAAACCCTCAAAAGGAAGAATTATATTTGAACTAAAGTTGTGCTTGCCAGATTCCTCCCCCTCTATCTTCTCCATTACAAATCCCTGGGTAAGTCCTGCTTCATGGGGTCCACAGTCTTAATAATTGACTTTCAGAATGAGCACCTGGCCATCAGCAAGCAGGCCAGTATGTATTCTCCAATTTCATAGAAAGCCAGCTTATTGTCATTTCTGAACACTAAATAAAAATTATTTTAATACCAAATGCAAAGTGCAAAAGAACACATCCCATGTAACACTGTGTTTAAAATGTTCAAAAATAAAGCTGAACGACACTGTTTAGAGATTTATACCTATCTGGTAAAACTTCAAAGAAAAAACAAGAGAATGATAAAGGGAATACATATAAAATGGTGATTACCTTTGGTGAAGGTAATCAACAAGTGTTAATCAACAAGTGTCAATCAACAAGTGTTAATTGCAGTCTTTTAAGTTGGGAAGCTGAGTTCACAGGTGTTAATGCTATCTGTTGTCTCATAACTTGCATACACTGTAACTATTTGTGAGTGTTATACAAATGGAATTATTGGTTTCTCTTCTGTTAAAATAAGAAAGATGTAGATTTGTTGTTCAAGCCAAAAAATTGGTAGATTTATTTTCATAAATATTTAGAATGCCCTATCTCCAGTTTTATATGGATTTTTATTTGAATCTCAATGCATGCAACTATAACAGCTGGTGGCATTTAGATTCTAAATATTGCTTATTCTCATATGTACAGATCATTAGAATCAGGTGTTATAATCATCCATTGCTGCAGTAGATAGAAAGTCAGAATAAATATAGTTCTGCAGAGGGAATTATTTGAAGACATAATTTGTATGTTAGAATTCATTTTGATTATGTATATGCTTGTACATTTTCTAACCTTTTAATAAGAATAACAAAACCAGTCTATTGGCCTACATGTCAGATGTGTTGCTGGGTGTTTCATTTGATCTATAAGAGACTTATCTCTCAAATTCCTACTTAATTTTCTTTCTTAACACTTTTTTTTTTCCATTTATTTTTATTAGTTGGAGGCTAATTACTTTACAATATTGTAGTGGTTTTTGCCATACATTGACATGAATCAGCCATGGATTTACATGTGTTCCCCATCCCGATCCACCCTCCCGCCTCCCTCCCTATCCCATCCCTCTGGGTCCTAACACTTTAACAAATAATTCTTCAGCTCTGTTTTACTGGGCACTGAGGTGTTTGCATGCGCATGCCTGTGACTTCACTTGACTTGTTGCAGGCACAATTGCCTACTTCATGACTTACATCCACCTTTCTGTTACTCAGTTACTGTCATACCAACTTCTCTGAACTGATTGTGTAAAATGCCATCTAACTTTTTATTCTGTACATTGACTCAGCCTGGTAAATTTTTACAACTATTCTAAGAAACTGAGTAGTTTTCTTTTTTCCACTCAGCTGCTGATAAAGATGATAGTTCAGAAGATTTGTCAGTGCCGAGTAGTCCACATACCGAAGCTATACAACATAGTTCTGTGAGCACATCCAATGGCGTCAGCTCCACTTCCAAGGCGGAAGCCGTGGCCACGTCCGTGCTCACGCAGATGGCGGACCAGAGTACAGAGCCTGTGCTTTCGCAGGTTGCCATGGCTCCTTCCTCCCAGTCACAGCCCTCGGGAAGTTGATCAAAAACCTGCAGTGCAGCAGCTCTAGATACTCATTAGTGACTTCAAAGGGAAATCAAGGAAAGACCAGTTTCCATTTATGCGAAATCTGTGGTTGTAAATTTTTTTTTTTTTTACTTGAAATTAAATTTGACTCTAAAGTTGGTGTAGCAGCAGTTGATGATCAGACTGAACAAGTTTTTAGTCTCTGGAAAAAGACTGATTTTGCTTTTTTTATAAATATTGTTAGATTTATTAATTTTTCTGTGCTCAATGTGTAAATTGTATGATAATTCATTGTGGTTTATTTCCCTTTTAATTTGGGGGTGTTTTAATAAATGGGGGTGTTACTGAATCTCTCTTCCTACTTCCATTTCTTTTGACCACCTCTTAACCCTCAACTACGATGGTAATTTTGTTATATCATTTATACCAAAGTTCTGCATAGTCCCTATTGACTTTGTAATGTTAACAAGGTCATAAAGCACTAGCAAGAGAAAGAAATTTTCTTTTAATCTTTTTGCCTTTTATTTTGCACATTATGCAAAAGGAAGAATATTACCGAACACTTTTTAAGTGAGTGAAATGTGGTAAAAGACATACAGTGCTTTTATGCACACTCTTAATCTTAAGATCAGTAATAGTGCATTTTAAGATTTTAAGTAAGCATGAATATTGGAATCCTTTATCATTTCAATAATGACTGTTTTTCAAGTCTTAAATTCAGTATTTTAAATCCTATGTTTTGAGGCTAACAAAATATGAAATTATATAAAGTACAATACAGGGTTATTGGATACTTAAAAATTTTTTGATGTTAGATTTTTGGTTTTTATTTTTTGCAGATTTCAGGTTTCAAAATGAGAAGTTTATGCATAATCAAGTAAGGTATGGTTGCCAGAAAAGCCTAAAAATTACTACTTAGAAAATTTAAGACTGTTTACCCCCATTGTCTTGTACTTGCAAGCTAACTTGTACTTATTCTTGTGGAAGCACTGTCATCTTTTAGTAGCAAATTTTGATAACGTTTCTCGTGGGAAAAAATCAGTATCTATCTTTAGAACAATGTAATTATAATGTGGGAAACAAGAGTGAGTGAGAGAGTGTGAGTATGTGTGTATGTGTGTGTCTTTCAATAGTTTATGCCAGCAATCTTTGCTTGAATGTTTAATGATGCCTTCGGTGTGATGCTGGCCAATAGATGATTGCAATTTAAGATGTCATTACTGTGCAGGCTTGGATAACTAACATTCCATGATGTAGTTTGTTTCTGATGAGATGATTGTAGGTTCACTTTTCTCATTATCCAATCATCTGTGGGATACTGAGTTTTCTAATGTGCCATTATCTATTTTTATTCTGCAGTTATGTTCAAAATACAGTACAATATTTTAAAATAGACGAAATTGTTAAAAATAAAGTAGTAGATGTGTGTAAGAAAACTTTGTAAAATAGTTATGAGTCCTCCCCAGTAGCAACTTCTGGCATTCAAGCAGGATTCCATTATGTAAATATCTGTGACACATTTATAATAAGTTGTGTGGTTTGTCCTGCATCCATACTACACTATTTGCTCAAGTCCCAGTCCCGTCTCCTAATGAGACTGACACTGAAACCTGTATGAATATCCTTGACAATTCAAGGAAATAGCCCACCTTGCCTAAGTTCCGAACTGGGAAACATTCAGATTATACAAATGACATTTCAGGACTTTTAAGTATGAAGATAATAGGAATTTTATTGTTTGGCTTATAAAAAATGAGCATTTTTGGTTGATAATTCTACTTCTAAAGTTTGTTTTTTTTTTAACTGATTTTATAATTTTCAGGTACTCAATTTCTAATCATGACTTTGCCATAGTTATGCTAAGGAGTTGATCTCAAAGGCACAAAATATGAATTTTGCAAGAAGGCTGTTTTTTATTGTAGTTTGGATGGGTTAGGAAAAGCCTCCGTTTTTCATTCTCCTAAGTCAGTCAGTGCATTTTTCTTAAATTTTATTATTTATGCAAGTTAAAGTTCTTTGGTAACAGGAATTCTTGCAACTGTAAAATAAAACTACATAGATGTAAGAAGTCATGTAAACGGTTAATGAGCTTATTACCAAGGTTAGCAAAACTCATTGTAAATCAGTCTGTACTCAGCAAATAAAAATCATTATTAGTTGTATAAACACAAATTCCATTTTGACTTTCAGGATGTCACACTACTTCTGTACCTAGCATTTTGAGTCCTTATATTTGCAATGTTACACAAACTGTACTATTTTCTTTTATGTGCAGTTTGCATGAGTAAACCATCAAAGAATAAATTCTATCTTTAAATTATGTTCCTAATTTGCTTGTTCTTACCTGTCTTTCCTAAAGTAAGATTACTTGATAATGATGTTTTTCTCCTTCAGAATGTTTATTACCTGAGAAGAACCTAATATTCTGTTTCCTGTGATAAAATTAATTTCTTCTCCAAGACCTTTCACAGCTGCAAGGTCACTCAGGACTCTTTCTTCTTCTCTGCATGCACTTTAAGCCCTATCCATACAAAATGAACCTTTAAGTCTCCAGCCCGGAATATTCCCTTACCCACACACACAGTTACTACACACAGATGCACCAGCCTTTGGCTTATCTTGGTAACTGCCTATCAAAACAACTCTTTCACTCTGAACTGTATAATCTTCCCTTACCCTACCTTCAAACACAGTGCTCCCATAATGTTTCATAAATCAATTGATTACCACACCATCCTTCCAGTTGCTGAAGTCTGAACAACTTTGTTCTCATCATTGATTCCTCTCTTCTCACCACTCACATCCAACACATCAGGAAATGCTGTTACTTTACCTTCAAAATAATACAGAATTCACCCACTCATCATTCCCAGCGCTATCCCCCTGCTCTGTGCCCGCATGGTTCCTCACCCAGAGTACTGTGTACCTCCTTTCTTTCACCGTCTGCTACAGCCCATCCTCAGTCCAGGAGCGCCCTGAAGCTTCCCAAACACACATCAAGTTACGGCACTCCTCCACTCCAAATTCTAGAGCGGCTCCTCATTACATTCGGAGCTGGAGCCCTTACGGGGCCTACAAGATCTGTTCCCCCAACCGCATCCCATTACATCTCTAACCTCGTCTCCTACCACACTGTGAGCACTACTAGGTGTCCGTTTTTCTTCTAGGCACTTGGCATACACTAAGAGCCAAAACACAAAAGCCCCTGCTTTGGGGAAGCTTACATTCTAAGTGGAGAGAGGGGTTTTGGGGAAACACAACGCTGAGTATCAGTACATCATCTTACTCGTTACAATAGAAGCCATGAGTGCCAAGTGAAGAAACGGACATACCAGTTGTGCTGGAGAGCACTGGGGTGATGGTTCAGCCTTCTCTCTCAGAGCCAATCCGAAAAGACACAAAGAAACACGTGGTTATTTTTTAATTTTAAGGTATACATTTCATAAATGTGCTTAATCTAAATTACATGCTATCAAAGACTTCATGAAGACAAATTGATGTGTTTCTGTAACAAAGCTTGACTAATGATACACTACGAAACTACACATTTGCTTTTGACTTATTTCAGAGGACAGGAAAGATAAGTAAATTCCACAGACAAGCGTTTAAGTGTAGTTTTGCTCATTCTCCATCTCAAACTATAGTTTCATGTTTGACAATAATAATTTATTTGTGAGAATGTAATTATGAGAGAATCCTATTTACTGCTGGGACTTCATCTTATAAAAATATATACATATACACACACAGAGAGACATGTATACACTAAATACCTAAAGAGCACAGTTATCAAACCAAGTAGAAGCAAATTTTAATCTGATATTTCTAGATTACCTTGACCACAAGATAATACTTAACTTCTGAAGCAATTAAAATTATACCATTTTATGTCTAATTATGAAAAATCACTTCTTTAAATTTTCAATAAATACATTTTTTTCTGTGATTATCATACTTTTTTAAGTGAAGGTCCTTCTAGCTATCTAAAATTAGACTGAGAGTTGGGTTTTCACTGAAGCAAAGTATTAAGATCCTTCTGTGTGGGAGAAAAAAACTCACAAAAAGTAGAATAAGGATTTTTCTGGAGAAATAAATAGTTCTACCTTTTAAGTAAATGGTGAGTTGCCAATTATACATTGCCATAGAAGAAGTAAAATTAATGTAAATGTTTCCAGAACTAAACATTTATTAGTTCTGAAATAACCAAGGCCATGTGACATTGGAACCTACAATAAAAGAAAATATTAATAGTTTTATTCTGTTGTAGCAGTCCAAGGCACCAAATATTGTAAAATTTTCAAAAATGTCATAGCACTGACTAGAAGGGTTCTGATATTCAACAATGGGCCATTAAGTTGTATCTTTTTTCCTCAAATGGACATGCAAATTTTTCCAATGACTATGAGAAGAGAATGGCATTGGCACACCACTGTCATGGTGCTTCTCTTGCTTTATTTTCCATTAGATTTTACATTTAAGAAATAATTCATTGAGCTAGAACCATGGTTTTATCATGCATTACCTCAATTATTTGGGAAAGTACTTATGATTTTGAATTTCATTTTTGACTATCAAGTCAAAGGTAGTTTTACTTTATTCACTTAATTTTACAGTAGGTTTTGCTTTCTATGAAAGTAGACAAAAGAGACTGTTCCCTCAAAAGAGCTCCTTTTTAAAATTATTTTTGCTTTAATGATTTTTTAAAAGCATGTAAGTTAAGAAATGCTGTTTTCCATAACCTGACACAAAAAGTATTTAAATGAAGTTTACTTAACAGAATCTAAGATGATAGAGTTGTCTGAGTTTCTCATAACTGGAAGGAAGGAAATGCATTATGTGATGCTTGAGAAAATGCAAAAATCCCTCACTACCATTATCCTCAAAAAGAAACCCTTTTGCACAATACAGTATTAATTGATAATTTTATTTTTTTTCTCACCAATACTTTTTTAAAATCTCCCATGTAATTAAACAGTAGCTAAATTTCTCTATTTTTAGGAGATGTGCTTGTTAAAATTCTGTTAATAGGATCTAATAATATTGAAAAATAAAATGAGTTAGGTAATATAGCTATCAGCATAATTAATTTGAGCATTTAAAACTTATTCAAGAGATAATTATTGACTTTCCCCAGTTGCTAAATTTTTAGCATTATATCTTAATCTGTTCAGCTCAGCTAATGGATTCTGAGGTAGCTTCGCTGCTAAATTATGAACAATCGTATCAATAGTCTAAAATAACATATTGCAAACAAAGATCTTCAGATATTTTTCGTGACTGAAGATCACAACTGGAAATTCTTTTTTATGGACTAGAGATTATTTATGACAAGGTAATATTAGATGACAATTTTGAAAATACCTACTTCTATTGTCATTTTCATTGTGTTCTATTTATCTGTAGAAGTTACATAAGTGGCTCAAAAGTAGTAAGTGCTTGAACATATTAATGATCTATAATTTAAGAACTTGCATAAAATATTTTTATGTTTGCTATAACAGTGCATAGGTATGTATAATTTTAAATCATTTATCATTTAACAATGCTTTGATCTCTTGGTTAAAGTTTTCCCCCACTTTTTTTCTGAATATTTAACATAAAAATATTAATTTAGGTGTCTCATTTCTCTTGCTGGTGAAAACACTTACAAATGTTGGCCCACTAAATGAAGTACGTAATAAGCACGGACTTTGCACTGAGGTGTTGGACTGGAGGGACCACAGTAAAAGTAAAGACCAGGATCTTACCATCAAGGAGAATACATTTGGAAAGACAAAATATTTATTACATCTATGACAGGAAATAAAATCTACAACTTCTGAAACAGGATTTATAAGTTCACAAAAGGAGGCAAACCATATTATATTTGAACTTCACCTTAAATTATGAATGAGATGGGTAGAAAGGAAACAAAAGTAGCAACAAAAGACTATATAAACATTATGTTTATAGGACAATGGAAAGATGGGAAGAAGAGGGTTAGCAATGAGCAAAACTGCATAGCTAGAATCAGGCTAGTTTATAGAGGGTCCTAAGGGATTTAGACTAGAAAACAGGCAACTATTGACTTGGCTTAAAAAATGCACAACAATAGAAAGGCTGGCCCATGTGGCAATCAGCCTACAAACTGCACTAATCCAAGCATGAGTTGTAACCAGCACTAAGGGGAGAAGAGCCAATTCAGAGCAAAAGGAATAGGAATATCACTCAGCCATTAAAAAGAATGCCTGCAATGCAGGAGATCTGGATTCGATCCCTGGGTCAGGAAGATCCCCTGGAGAACAGAATGGCAACCCACTCCAATATTCTTGTCTGGAGAATTCCATGGACAGACGAGCCTGGTGGGCTACATATACATAGTCCATGGTCGCAAAGAGTCGGACACAGCTGAATGACTAACACTTTAATTTTCTAATGCCATTTGCAGCAACATGGATGGACCTAGAGATTATCAGACTAAGTGAAGCAAGACAGATGTGAAACACTGTGTGACAGCACTTACACACAGAATCTAAAAAGAAATGATAGAAATGAACTTATTCACAAACAGAAACAGACTCACTGACTTAGAGAACTTACAAACTTAAGGTTACCAGGGGGAAAGGGTTGGAGTGGGGATAGTTAGGGAATTTAGGATGGACATGTACACACTGCTGTATTTTAAATGGATAACCAATAAGGACCTACTGATTAGCACAGGAAACTACACAATGTTATGTGGCAGACTGGATGTAAGTTTGGGACAGAATAGACACATGTATATGTATGACTAAGTCCCTCTGCTATGCATTTGAAACTATCACGACATTATTAATCGGCTCTACTCCCAATATGGGCTTCCCCAGTGGCTCAGCAGTAAAGAATCTGTCCGCAATGCAGGAGACACAGGTTCAGTCCCTGGGTCGAGAAGGAGGAGGGCATGCAGCCCACTCCAGTATTCTTGCCTGGAGAACATCATGGACAAAGGAGCCTAGTGGCCTACAGTCCATGGGGTCACTGACCAGCGAGCACACATGCATGCACACATACTCCAATACACAATAAAATAGTTGTTTTTTAAAAGACACATACTAATCAGACAAAAATTAAATACAGAGGAAAAAGTGTAAAAGCAACAACATACAAGGAAATCCCCATAGGATTATCAGCTGATTTTTCAGCAGAAACTGCAGGCAAGAGAGTGGCATGATACATTTAGAGGGATGAAAGGGGAAAACCTACAACCAAGAATACTACCTAGGTAGGCTCTCATTCAGATTCAGCAGAGAAATCAAAAGCTTTACAGACAAGCAAAAACAGAGAATTCAGCACTACCAAACCAGCTTCACAACAAATGCTAAAGGAATTTCTCTAGGAGAGTGGGAGGGAGGGAAGGCCACAACTAGAAATAAAATCACAAATGGGAAAGGTCATCAGTAAAGAAAAACATACAGTAAGAGTAGAAAGTCATCCATACACAAAAATGATAAGAAAACCAAAGACTAGGAGAAGAGAGTACAGACACCAGAAATGGGAATTGCATTTGAAATAAGAGACCAGAAACTTAACCTTCAGACAGACTGAATATCAAATAGCTCATGCAATTCAATATTTTAAATAAAAAAATTAAAAAATGGGTAGAAGACCTAACTGACATTCTCCAAAGAAGACATACAGATAGCCAAGAGACACATGAAAAGATGGTCAACATCACTAATTATTAGAGAAATTCATATCAAGATGCGGTATCACTTCATAATGGCCATCAAGAAATCTACAAACAATAAATGCTGGACAGGATCTGGAGAAAAGGGAACCCTCTTGCACTGCTGCTGGGAATGTAAACTGATACAGCTACTACGGAGAATACTTTGGAGGTTCCTTAAAAAAAAAAACAAAACAGAACTACCATATCACCCAGCAATCCCCTACTGGGCATGTACCCTGGAAAAAACCATACTTTGAAAAGACACATGCACCCTAGTGTTGACTGCAGCACTATTTACAAGAGCTAGAACATGGAAGCCACCTAAATGTCCATCAACAGATGAATGGATAAAGAAGTGGTGGTATATATATATATATATAATGGAATATTACTCATTCATAAAAAAGAACAAATTGGGTCATTTGTAGAGACATGAATGGACCTAGAGTCTGTCATACAAAGTAAGTCAGAAAGAGAAAAAAAAATATCCTGTATTAACACACATATGTGGAATCTAGTAAAATGGTACAGAGATGCAGGCATAGAAACAGACGAGTGGACAAGGTGGGGGCAGGGGCAGGATGTGAGGGTGGGATGGAGTGGGAGGTTGGGATCAGCATATATACACTCCTATATGTAAAACAGATGGCTAATAGGAAGCTGCTGCATGGTGCAGGGGGTTCAGCTTGATGCTCTGTGGGGGCCTAGATGGGTGGGATGGAGTGGGCTGGGAGGGAGGCTCGCGAGGGAGGGGATACGTGTATACATACAGGTGATTCACTGTGTTGGACAGCAGAAACCAACACAACTACACCCCATTTTAAAAAATAAATCCTTATGGGAACTGCAAACCAAAAAACTACATTAGATAACACACAGAAAAAGCAACCTGAACACAACACCAAAAGATAGTCATCGAATCACAAAAGAACAAAAGAGGGGAGGAAGAAAAAAGCGCCTGCAAAAAACAAGTCCAAAACAAAATGGTAATAGGAACATACATATCATATGTATGTTAATAATGTAAATAGATTAAATGCTCCAAACAAAAGACAGACTAGCTGCTGCTGCTAAGTCGCTTCAGTCTTGTCCGACTCTGTGCGACCCCATAGACAGCAGCCCACCGGGCTCCCCCGTCCCTGGGATTCTCCAGGCAAGAACACTGGAGTGGGTTGCCATTTCCTTCTCCAATGCATGAAAGTGAAAAGTGAAAGTGAAGTCGCTCTGTCGTGTCCGACTCTTAGCGACCCCATGGTCTGCAGCCTACTAGGCTCCTCTGTCCATGGGATTTTCCAGGCAAGAGTACCGGAGTGGGGTGCCATTGCCTTCTCCATAGACTAGCTAATGGATACAAAAACAAGACCTGTATATATGCTGTCTACAAGGGACCCACCCACTTCAGATCTAGGGACACATACAGACTGAAAAGGAATGAAAAAAGATATTCCATACAAATGGAAATCCAAAGAAAGCTGGAGTAGCAATACAAATCAGACAAAAATAGACTTTAAAATAAAGACTGTTACAAGAGACAATGAAGGGCACTATAGAATAAATCAGGGATCAGTACAAGAAGATGATATAACAATTTTAAATACACATGCACTCAACATAGGAGCACCTTAATACATAAGGCAAACACTAACAGCCATAAAAGGAGAAATCGAAAGTAACACAGTAATAGTGGGGGACTTTAATACCTCATTTACACCAATGGACAGATTACTGTATGGTCTTGGGAGAAAAACAGATCAACAGAATGGGAAAGCCCAGAGACAAAACCATGCACCTATGGTCAACTAATCTATGTCAAAGGAGGCAAGACTATACAACAGAGAAAAGATAAGTCTCTTCAATAAGTGGTGCTGGGAAAACTGGACAGCTACATGTAAAAAAAAGAAATTAGAACTTTTAACACCATGCACAAATGACTGTGTCAAAATGGGTTAAAGACCTAATCTCATCTCAAAATGGATTAAAGACCTAAATATAAGGCGGGATAATATAAAACTCTTAGAGGAAAATATAGACAGACCACTCTTTGACATTTATTCTAGCAATATCTTTTTTAATGCACCACCTACAGAAAATAAAAAGAAACAGTTGGGACCTAATCAAATGTAAAAGCTTTTGCACAGCCAAGGAAACCATAAACAAAATGAAAAGACAACCCACAGGATGGGAGAAAATATTTGCAAATAAAGTGACCAATAAGAGGTTAACCTCCAAAATATACAAACAGCTCATGCAGCTCAATAACAACAACAACAAAATGGGCAAAAGATCTAAATAGACATTTCTCCAAAAAAGACATACAGATGGCCAACAGGCACATGTAAAGATGCTCAGCATCACCAATACAATAAGGTATCACCTCACACTGGTCAGAATGTGTGCATGCTAAGTCGCTTCAGACGTGTCTGACTCCGTGCGACCCTAGGGACTGTAGCCTGTGAGGTTCTCTGTCCATGGGATTCTCCAGGCAAGAATACTGGAGTGAGTCGCCATTTCTTCCTCCAGGGATCTTCCTGACCCAGGGACTGAACCCGAGTCTCTTGCGTTTCCTGCACTGGCAGGCAAGTTCTTCACCACTAGCGCCACCAGAATGGCCATCATCAAAACTCTACAACAATAAATACTGAAGAGGATGTGGAGAAACAGGAACCCTCCTTTGTAGTGTAGGGAACTACACTTTGTAGGGAACCAACCTACACTGTTGGTGGGAATGTAAATTGGTACAACCATTATGGAGAACAATAATGGACAG
This sequence comes from Dama dama, assembly GCF_033118175.1. Classification (NCBI taxonomy): domain Eukaryota; kingdom Metazoa; phylum Chordata; class Mammalia; order Artiodactyla; family Cervidae; genus Dama; species Dama dama. The sequence continues at coordinate 24,941,959 of NC_083713.1, forward strand.
TCCTCCTTAAAAAAATAAATATGATCTAGCAATCCTATTCCTGTGCATATGGAGAAAACCTTAACTCAAAAAGATACACACACCCCAATATTTATTGCAACGCTATTTACAACCGCTAAGACATGGATGAAATCTAAATGTCCATCAACAGAGGAATAGATAAAGAAGATGTGATACATATACACAGTGGATTTCAGCCATAAAAAAGAACGAAATGATGCCATTTGCAGCCACATGGATGGAACTAGAGGTTATCATACTAAGTGAAGTCAGTCAGACAGAGGAAATCAAATAGCACATGGTATTGCTTATATATGTGGAATCTTAAAAATGGTACAAATGAGCTTATTTACAAGACAGAAATAGAGTCACAGATGCAAACAACAAACATGGTTCCCAGAGAGGAAAAGGAGGAGGGGGCTATACTAGGAGATCAGGATTGAAAAATACACAGTACTATATACAAAACAGATAACTAATCAGGACCTATTGTATAGCACAGGAAACCACCCAATATTCTGTAGTAACCTGTATGGGAAAAGAATCTAAAAAGAATGGCTGTATGCATACGCACAACTGATTCACTTTGCTCTACACCTGAAACTAACACAAGATTGTAAATCAACCACACACCAATGAATTTTTTTTGTAAAAAAGAACATAAAATGGAGAAAGAGCAATCTCTTCAATAAACAGTGTTGAAAAGCTGGACAGCCATATGCAAAAGAATGAAGCTGGACCACCACCTCTGTATACCATACACAGAGATTAACTCAAAGTTGATTAAAGACTTGAACATAAACCCTGAAACCGTAAAACTCAAAAACAGGAGGTAAACACCATGAAGTTGGTACTGGAAACAATTTTTTGGATTTGATACCAAAAGGCAACAAAAGCAAAGATAAATAAGCAGGACTACATCAGACTAAAAAGGTTCTGTCCAGCAAAAGAAATCAACAAAATGAAAAGGCAACATACCAAATGGGGGAAAATGTTTGAAAGTCATATATCTGATATGGGATTAATACCCATACTATATAAAGAACTCACACAACTCAACAGAAAAAATAAATAAAGCCTATTCAATTGAAAAATTATATATGGAAGAAAATGATATGTTTCACCACAGATTTCTTATCCAAACAAGCAAGTCTCCTTTGTGTCTCCCTAAAATGGCTGGAGAAGACTGACAAATCTAGATTTCTATATTCAGTGAAAATACTTTTCAAAGATGAAAGACAAATAAGGATTTGTTAGACAAGCAAATACTGAAAGAATTTATTAACTTCAGAATTGCACTGCAAGAAATGTCAAAAGAAGTCTTTCAAGCAGTGTTAACAGACAGAAATTTAGATTGACAAAAAGGAAATTTTCTAGAAATGGTTAAAATGAAAGTAAATATAAAAGAGTTTTTATATCTAATCACATTTTTTCTAATGTCTAATCACATTTACAATGTATTAGTTTCAGATGTACAGCAAAGTGAATCAATCATTAACTGTCTAAAGCAAAAAATAATAGCAATGTATTGTTATAGCATATGCAAAAGTTATACATATGACCACAGTAGCACAAAAGGTGGAAGGAGAGATTGAAATAATACTGTTGTAAGATTCTTATACTGTATGTGAAGTATATGATACCATTTAAAGATACAGTATGATTAAGATAAATGTAAATCCTAGGTCTACTACTAAGAAAAATGTATAAATACTATCCTTTAAATAAACTATATAAACCACAAATTAATATGAAAAAACAATGATACAAAAATTTCTCATCAGGTTAGAAAAATAAATCAGATGTGACCATGTATTGGGGGAGCATGTGAGAACATTAGAACAAGGTGGAAGCATATATTGGTACCATGACTTCAAAGAGCAACTTGATAACACTTTATAAAGCTGATGACAGTTTCACTTCTCTTGTCTAATTTTCTATAAGTGTTTCATAATTTAAAATATAATTTAAAAATAAAATATTACATTAAACAAATAATTTTACTAAAATTACACTGAATTTTTCAGAGTAGCACATTGCCAGTTTTTCATATAACATCATGCATCCATGTGTGTTTAGTCACATCCAACCCTTTGTGATCCCATGGACAGCAGCCTGCCAGGCTCCTCTGTTCATGGAATTTTTCAGGCAAGATTACTGAGTTAGTTGCCATTTCCTTCTCCAGAGGATCCTCCCGACCCAGGGATTGAACCTGCATCTCCTGCACTGGCAGGAGGACTCTATACCAGTGAGCCACTTCAGAGGATCAGTTAAGTCAGTTTCTCAGTCATGTCTGACTCTTTGCGACCTCATGGACTGCAGAACCCCAGGCTTCCCTGGCCATCACCGACTCCCGGAGCTTACTCAAACTCATGTCCATCGAGTCGGTGATGCCATCGAACCATCTCATCCTCTCTTGTCCCCTTCTCCTCCCACCTTCAATCTTTCCCAGCATCAGGGTCTTTTCCAGTGAGTCAGTTCTTCACATCAGGTGGCCAAAGTATTGGAGTTTCAGCTTCAGCATTAGTCCTTCCAATGAAAATTCAGGACTGCTTTCCTTTAGGATTGACTGGTTTGATCTCCTTGCAGTCCAAGGGACTCTCAAGAGTCTTCTCCAACACCACAGTTCAAAAGCATCAATTCTTTGGCGCTCAGCTTTCTTTATGGTCCAGCTCTCACATCCATACATGACCACTGGAAAAACCACAGCTTTGACTAGACGGACCTTTGTTGGCAACGTAATGTCTCTGCTTTTTAATATGCTGTCTAGGTTGGTCATAGCTTTTCTTCCAAGGAGCAAGCCCTTTTTAATTTCATGGCTGCAGTCACTATCTGCAGTGATTCTGGAGCCCAAGAAAATAAAGTATCTCACTGTTTTCCATTGTTTCCCCATCTATTTGCCATGAAGTGATGCCATGATCTTAGTTTCTGGATGTTTTCCTGGGAGGTAAAACCTGCTTTTTAAAACACCATGATCAAATCCCAATTACTATATATTGCTTCTTTTTAGGGTATTCAAAATCTTAAATATAGGCAAATATTTACAACAAGAGCAGTAAATTTGAAATAAGTAGCCAGTGATTTTATACCCTAATATGCCACTGCTGACCAGTTTTTGATATATTCAATATGCTTTTGATATTTTATGTCCTACATTTGTGTGAAATACTCTTTTGGACAGAGGAATGATGTTAACATAGTACTAGGTCATACTCCTTCTAGACAAAGCAAAATGGACCCAATTTAAGCAATGCATCTTCAATATATACCAGAACCTCTTTCTGAAACTAAAAGAACAAATGTTGTATCTTCCCAAATGGAAAGTCTATTAGGAAAATTACATTTAGAAGGAAAGTCAATAGTTAGGAGTTTTTTAAAAAGCTTTTTTTTTCCTGATCTTAAGAACAGACGTGGGGGTGAAGGAGAGAGTGGGATGAATTGAGAGAGTAGCATTGAAAATACACATTACCATATGTAAAATTAGATAGCCAGTGGAAATTTACTGTATGATGCAGACAGCTCAAATTCGGTGCCCAGTGATGACCTAGAGGGGTGGGATGGGGTGGGAGATTGAAGAGAGAGGGGACATACATATACCTATGGCTGATTCATGTCGATGTATGGCAGAAACCAACACAATATTGTAAAGCAATTATCCTCCAATTAAAGTGGAAAAAAAACTATACTTCAATAAACTTTTTAAAAATGTATCTAACTGTAAACTGGTACACTTATGTTCTACTTTATGACTAGCAAGCAGAAGCCACTAAGAAATTCACTACAAAAATATTGTATGGAACCTAATAAATATTGTGAAAATATTAAAATCATGATTTACATGCTAATTGCAATGCCGAAAAATTGATGCTTTTGAACTGTGGTATTGGAGAAGACGAGAGTCCCTTGAACTGCAAGGAGATCCAACCAGTCCATCCTAAAGGAGATCAGTCCTAAGTATTCATTGGAAGGACTCCAATACTTTGGCCACCTCATGCGAAGAGCTGACTCATTGGAGAAGACCCTGATGCTGGGAGGGATTGGGGGCAGGAGGAGAAGGGCATGACAGAGGATGAGATGGCTGGATGGCATCACTGACTCGATGCACATGGGTTTAAGTAAACTCTGGGAGTTGGTGACGGACAGGGAGGCCTGGTGTGCTGTGATTCATGGGGTCGCAAAGAGTCGGACACGACTGAGCGACTGAACTGAACTGAAAGAGATGCATAGGATAAGATGAAATAAACATATTTTAAAAGAAAAATGAGTGTTTCTGTTTTCCCAATGATTTAACTTTTTTTTTTTTTTTGGAATTTTGCATTTTCTTTTTGGATGTTTGCAGTTTTGGGAGAGCTTAAGGATGGCAGACAGAGATAAGGTGGAATGTAACCCTACCTCCTCCAAACACATAAAATTGCTATGTATAATATTTGAAATATTTCAACATACAGCTGAGCTAAAAAGCAAGAGGAGTGCCATAAATAAAGAGGACACCCATAGGAGAGAGTTGGGTTTGAAGTTAGGTGTCCTTGGCAGTGAGAGACTGCCCTGGGCTCCCATTATAAAGCCAGAGCCAGGAAAGCATGACACCAATAAAACTAATCCCTGGCAGAAGAACTGATTATATGTCTTTCCAGCAATATCTCTACACTATAGAGAAGAGCACCGTTTTCAATGGAAGATGGTGATCGCTACAGCAATCTACTCCTTTGCTTTGGCTACCCTTTTTTTTTTTTTTCAAACAAGCAAGGGTTCTATTTGGGGAAACGCCTGTGAGAGAAAAGGTGAAGGAGCCTGATAAAGCTGACCCCTCATAAAATAGAGAAGGAGGGAAGGTAGAGAGGAGGCTAAAGAAGGGTCATCAGGGCCATGGGACTGGGGATGCCTGTGAGCCAAAGTTCACTATCAGAGGGGTCCCAGTATCCCAACCACATCCAGTCTTTGGTTAGAAGCAGCTGGTGGGAAGAGGGCGGTGTGGCCATAGAACAAACATGGCCATGGATTTCAGAGTCAGCAGCTGGGGCCCATAGTCAGTGATGTTCCCTGTACTTGAAGGTCTTTCTCCACCTCCCTCACTGGGTTGTTGCAAAGATCCAAAGAAAAAACGATATGCAAGAGCACTGAGAAGAGGCTACTGCTGCTGCTAAGTCACTTCAGTCGTGTCCGACTCTGTGCAACCCCATAGGCAGCAGCCCACCAGGCTCCCTCGTCCCTGGGATTCTCCAGGCAAGAACACTGGAGTGGGTTGCCATTTCCCTCTCCAATGCATGAAAAGTGAAAGTGAAGTCGCTCAGTTGTGTTCGACTCTTAGCGACCCCATAGACGGCAGCCTACCAGGCTCCTCCGTCCATGGGATTTTCCAGGCAAGAGTCCTGGAGTGGGCTTCCATTGCCTTCTCTGGAGAAGAGGCTAAGGTGATTGCTAAAATCTGAATCCTGCCTTCCTGCTTGAGTCTTGATTGTATTTCCTTCCTTCTCTGGCTATCAAATATTGAGCATACTCTTCTTCACATACTGAACATACTCTCATTTTCCAAAGGAAGAAAATGAGAAGTCTCATCAAGTTACTACAGCCAGTTCAAAGTCCAGGGCTGATCCAGCACACGCCTCTCTCTGAGATCTGGATTTGGCTCTGTGTGACCTCACAGCACATGAACTAATGGACATGTTATCCTCCCTCAGACCCCCCAGTACCCTTGCTAAACCACTGCAAATTCAGGACAGGATAACTACTACAGATACTTCCCTCCAGAAGAAGGACCGCCGGAGGACACAGAGCAATCACGGGTCTGTAGCAACTCTGGAATCTGATGGGACAGGCATTGTGAGGATTCTTTGCTGCCAGCTGGGGAATTTCCTAGATGAGACCTGATGCCACTTGTTGGTGGAATTTCCCTTTTCTCTGTGGCCCCTGGATCACCTTTCTCCAGGTTCTTCCATGTTTTGTATCCTCTTTGGCCACATCATGGGGAGTGTTGTTGATTTCACAGCCTACTTCCTGCCTCTGCAAAGCTTTGGGGCTAGAGATTGTTTCAACCTGTTAAAAGCTTTTTAGTCTAGGCTCAGAGATTCTTCTGCAATATTACTTTCTCAAAATCTCAACTGGCTTATGATCTCTCTGTTTCAAGTTAGCGTCATGAGCCAGTAGGCACACCCAACTTTCATTCCAATTCTTAGCTTTCCCAAAACATCACTTTACTACATTAATGTCTCACTCCCAGGCCTCTCTCTGTCTCTAATCACTGGCAGTTTGATGCTATCAGACTTCAGTGGCAAGACTCAACCCTTTGTTGCTGGGTTAGTTACTGATTAGCATTTGATAGTCAAATTTTTTCTTCAGGTCTCTTATTCTTTGGAGTTTAGGAGTAGGTAGCTTCTCAAATCTGCCACTCTAGTCCCCTCAGACCTAGACAAGAGGGACTGCTGCCCTTGGCTCCATACTTCAGCGAGTCTGCGTGTCACTCAAGATCTGCCAGTGAGCCCTGGCACGTGCAGCGGCTGCTCTCACAACTGACACCATTCAGGCCCCACCAAGACACTTCTCTTCCTCTCTTTCATGTATCATCGAAACAAAGTAACTACATCAGAGTGACATGCACCTTCCTGGGCTGTCACTGCTGATGTCAGAGATAAACGCTAATTTGTAGTGGATGGAAGATTCAAGTTATGGAAGTGAAAGAAAAAAGACTAACTTGTCAAATCCCTTCTCTGAACATGAATGCAATAGATTCATGCACAGAGTACTATTTCCCAGTAATGTCAAATGCTCATTTTCTTTTCCTGTTCCAATCTGTAGTATTGTCAAAAGATGTACATAGTGCCAGAGAAACATTGTGCAATATTAATAATTCATGTTACTCTTAAATTTGTAAATATCAGCTCTAGATGCATGCATAAAGTGATGCCAGTTTCCTTTACATTAGCAACTGGGTAGACACTGAACACTAAAATTGCAATAAAAATTATAAAATAGCAATAAGATTAACATTTCAAAATATTAGTTATTTATGCTTATTAATTTGATTTATAAGTTTAATATCCACATATTACAATTTTATTTTACCTTTTCATAGATTGGAAATTTTGCTATTTATGGGAGAAAATGTTTTTGAAAATAAAATATTTTAATTTTTGATTTTGACTTTGCATCTATATAATTTTCCATTTCGATAAAATTCTATTTAAATTTTTATACTTTGAATAATTACTTTGCTTTTAACCCTTTATATCACTATGTCAAAAGAACAGAAGGAATGTAAAATCTTACTATATCTATAATTAGTGATTTCATAAAAGAATGATATCAAATGTCATAAATTTTATTTCTTAATTTTCTTACTCATGAAATATTATTGACCCAACAAAGACCACCTAAAATATGTGCAATAATTATTTGTGAAATTTTATTGACTCTTAGTCATAAAGAAAAGATTTAAACTAGTTTTTATTTTTTCATCATGGAACTATATTTGTTAACGCAGGAAGGTGGAACATATTTAATATTTTATCTCCATTTATAACTTTCACATATCCAGACAACTGAATATACACCTTTGTGTTCTGGCCTCAGACCTCAGAAATGTTATGGGCAAGCCTACCTAGAAGGCCTCAAATTCTAAGATTCTCTTTATTCCCTTTCATTTGTGTGTGCAAACTGGACAATTCTTACTATCTTAAACACTGTTTATCACCATGCCAAAGTTGGGGGAGGGGACTCTTGAAAGTCTCAAATCAAAAATTCCATGGATCACAAATGTCATTTCTACTCACAACCAATGATTAGTCACACAGCTTAACCTACCACAAGGGGGCTGGAAAGATTTGGTCAGCACAGATGATGTGTTATTTTCCTGTTTTACAGATGAGGCAATGAAAGTCTAAGAAACCCGGGTCACGTGGTTACCGAGCAACAGAGTCAGAATTTAAACACAGGCAATTTAGGTCATGAACCTGTTTTTTGTTTTTTTTTTTTTTTTTCTTCTTTTAACCACTAGGCTACACAAATCCCCTGGGAATCTGAAGAAATCTTGGGTACTGCTCTGAACATGTACAAAATGTGAAGTCAGGGTTCCAGTTGATCTCATACAGTTCTCAAAGATACAAGAAAGCCACACTAATATCTGAGAGTAATTTTCTTACAGAGTTCGGACCCTAGAATTGCACACCCAGCCAAATTATCTTTTATATGTATCAGTATCAACATTACTGAGGAGATAAACATCCAAGAGCCTCTTGACAAGGGTGAAAGAGGAGAGTGAAAAAGCTGGCATGGAACTCAATAAAACTAAGCTCATGGAATCCAGTCCCATCACTTCGTGCAAATAAAAGGGAAAAAACTGAAGGCAGTGACAGATTTTATCTTCTTGGGCTCCCAAATCACTGCAGATGGTGACTACAGCCATGAAACTAAAGCTATGACAAACTACACAGTATATTAAAAAGCAGAGACATCACTTTCCCCACAAAGACCCATGTAGTCAGAGCTATGATTTTACAGTAATCATGTACAGATGTGAGAGTTGGACCATAAAGAAGGCTGAGCACCGAAAAATTGATGCTTTTGAACTGTGGTGCTGGAGAAGACTCTTGAGAGTTCCTTGGACTGCAAGGAGATCAAACTAGTCAACCCTAAAGGAAATCAATCCAATATTCATTGGAAGGACTGATACTGAAGCTTAAGCTCCAATGTTTTGGCCATCTAATGTGAAGAGCTTACTCTTTGAAAAAGACTCTGATGCTGGGAAAGAATGAAGGCAAAAGGAGAAGAGGGTGGCAGAGGATGAGATAGTTAGATACCATCACCGACTCAATGGACATGAATTTGAGCAAATTCCAAGAGATAGTGGAGGACAGAGGAGCCTGGTGTGCTGAAATCCATGGGGTTGCAGTCAGAAATGACTTAGCGACTGAACGACAACTATACATCCAAAGGCTCTGGAGGTTCATTTTCTCACCTCTCTCAGTAGCTTAACAAGAAGTCCATTTAGCAGGTTTAAATGAGCCCAGTAGAAGAATAGGTTAAAACCAAAGGCTGAGCTCTGAAGGCTCTTTATTAGCCTCCTGAACCAGGAAACCCCACTGTTATATTCACTAAGTGTTCCTCCATCTTCCCTATAAATATATAAAGTACTTTGGGGGTCTCCTTTCCTGGCAACCATTCCATATGCACGCAGTCCACGAAGATCACACCAAGATCACCCTTCTGTGGAGTAATGGGAACTCAGGGCACTGATGCCTTGTTGCTACTTTTGTTTTTTTTCCCCTAAATAATCTTAAGTCAATATCACATGACACAACTGACATGTGCACCCATTCATGATAAGACACATTTTCAACATCCAGGAATCCAGAATGTATGCAACATACACACGTTTCATTTTTAAAAAAAAAAAAACCCAAGGGAGGAAAAAGAATAAGATAAAATAAGATCTGTTATACCAAAGAGTTATTAAAATAAAACCAATAAAATGTGTTAAGTCTAAATAATTATTGTGAATTTAAGTAGAACTGTTTAAGAAAGTCTTTAAATGTTATAGGCATAAAAAATTAATCATCTGGAACAAAAGCTTAACATGGTTTCAACAAATATTGAAAGATATGGTGGGGTTATGCCCCCAACAGACTGAAATTGTACTAGAATTCTTGGTCTGTTTTGAAGATGGTTGTTCTCAATATCCATTTTCCCCATCCTAAATAGTACTGGAATCTTTAGTGCCATTTGGCCATCCAGCTACAGATTAATGTGTTGGGCAGGGTCCATTCAGGAAAGCTGAAACCATACTAATTAAATAATAAGAATTTAATATAAGAAATTAGTTTAACAGCTGTTAGGGGGCTTCCCCATTAGTCCAGTGGTTAGGGATCCACCTGCCAATGCAGGGGACACAGTCCCTGGTCTGGGAGGATCCTACATGGTGCTGAGCAACTAAGTCGGTGTGCTACAATTAATGAGCCCATGCATCGCAACTAGTGAAGCCTGTGTGCCCTACAGCCCATGCTCCCCAACAAGAGAAACCACCGCAATGAGAAGCCCGAGCACCACAACGAGTAGCCCCACTCACTGCAACTAAATAAAGCTTAATCCCAGCAACAAAGACACAGTGCAGCCAAAAATAGATTAAAAAAAAAAAAAAAAACAGATGTTGGAAGACTGAAGAATGTGGTGGTAAAACAGATATTAAACAACTTCAGGAAGAAGCTACAACTCCTAGGGCTTTGGGAACAAAGAGAAGAAATTAAAGTTGTAGAACCTAAAGGTTCAGAGAAAGGGTCTCCCAGAGCTGTGATTCAGACTTCTGAGGTCTGGTTCTGGGAGAGCCAAAAGAAGTTGGAGACTGAAACCAGTTGGTGCTACTGGGATGCACAACCATCCCCGGCATGACATGAAAACGACAGCCAGCAAATAAAGAAGTACTCCCCTCTCTCCTCCTCCTATCTTCCAGCTTCTCCTACCTCCACCGCATTCTCCTCGTGGAATTTATCACAAAGTCAGCAGACACAGAAGAAATATAGCTTGCAGAGTCCCAATTCCAGCATCAAAAACCAGAATTTAGAAGGGTGGAAATGGATCTGAGAGACAAGCGTTCACCAGCCTCCCCACTGCTTTTTCCCAGCGTCCCTTGCTACGGGGAGGGCGTTTCTGGTTCATTGAACGAATGGGAATCACCTATGCAATTTCGGGGTCATGCCCTGCCCTTGTTCTCTTTCCTTGGGCTATGATGTCCACGTGGAGGCGAGCCATGACAGCCACACAGATGAGTTAACACCTGGTGGCGAAGTAATAAAATTTAAAGGAAATTGTGGAGCCACCGTACATTAATGCAGAAAATGTTAATTCAGCAGAAATTGTGACATTGAGTGAAAAGGTAACAAAACAATACTACATAATAAACAGAAAGTTAGGTGAAAGAGCAACCAGCCCCCAACTGTACTCTCTGTACAAGAGAAGCATATAAAAAAAGAGAGAGAGAGAGATGCATATAAAGCAAAAAGAGAGAAGGTTGAAAATGAAGAGATGGAAAAAAGATATGGTAGGAAAATGCAAACTAATAAAATTGGGAGTGGAGGAACACTCGAAGTCTAATGTATTACATGAGACAAAAAACATTTAAAATAGTAAAAATGTATCAAAAATATGAATAAGCCTTCTATTCTGAACAACACATCACCAAAACATGTTGTAACAAAGTGAACCATGAATAAACTGGATTCCAAGAATTTTGATGTCTTATTGACAGAATGCAAAGGAATTGGACTTAGATTATCACACAACCCAAATTCAATTCAGCTTTTGATGTTCCAAACATATTCTTATATTAGGTAAAACAGCCCAGAATTTGAGAAACATACTTGTAATTATTGGGTAATTATAGGAAGCCTTTGTGAGGAGTCTGGGTTTTCCATTGATGGGGTGGATACTTTCATTGTCAGTCATTCTGGGAATAGCTCAGACCACACAGAAGGAAGTTTTGCGCTGGAGTGTGAAGTGTCCCAGGAAATGAGAGGCCATCATCTGGAGCATGGAGATGTCTGGTGTGAGCTACTCCTTGCTCAGGTGGGCTGGGAGTGAGGAATGGGCATCAGGTCAGGAGCCCTGGGAAGGTCTGGCCTATTCAGAAGTTTTTGTTCTTGTGTTGTTGTTCCTTTTTGGTCCCCCCCCACCCCCCATTAACTTTCTCCACAATTGCTATAGACCTTTGGGAAAATCTCAATTAGTCTTTTTAAACGTTCCCACCTGACCTCAGTTTTCACTGTGGGTGATGGAGGCAAAGCTGGTGCAAGGAGATGCAGCTGAAAGCTCAGTGCGGCACCAGTAGGCTGGTGGCCAGGGACATCAGAGTGTCCTTTTGGCCTTGCAGCTCCCCCGCCATCTCGGCCCTCTTCAGACTCCCTAAGCAGAGGGCAGTTGCCGCTGGCAGCTGGCTGGGCCCACGCGCTCTGGGTCTGCAATGTCCTGCCATCACCCTGGCCAGTGAGGCTTCAGGCCTAGGACCTCATCACCAGCCCACCTCCCGCTCCAAGAGGAAAGGCCCTCCGGCTAAGTGCCCACAGTTCTGGGCGGGCACTACTCTTATAACCAGGTTTTGTTCTTTATTTGTGTGTGTGTGTTGACGGGGTGGGGCGGGGATCTTTAATCACTGTTTTAGAGGAGCTCTTTAAACTGTGCTACTTGGCACACAGGGGGAAAAGTCCCAAGTCCACCCAGCTGTGGTTCTCAAGCGGAGTCCTGGGTTAAAAACTTGGTTCCCAGGTCCTTTGGTTTGTTTCTTGCCAACTACTCCCAAACTGGAAGCTTCCCCCATGTCTGCTTGGGGGATCTCAGGGGAAAACTGTCAGTGACGTTGGGTAAGGACTTAGCCTAAATGTGGAGCCCGTAGGGTGATTTCAGGACTTGTTGAGCCTGTTTTCCCCAAGGGTCACAGGATGAGATGGTTTTGAACTGTCACAGGTGCTTCAATCAAAGAAGCACTGGGAACAAGTGAAGAGAGATAATGAGGGCTCCTTTGGGAGTGGATCAGGTGTTGGGAGGCAGTAAAGCTGGCAGAAATCTGGATGGGATGCTACAAGGTCCCTACTGTGTCACCCTCACTAGTCAGCAAAGTTAAAGAGCATCACACAATGTGAGCATGTTTGGAGTGCTCAGGATAGTGCAGAAGGGCTGGAGCTGCCCCCTGGGTCTGATCCATACTTGGACCAAGGAGACTGGGGGACTCGGGAGCACAGAAGGCAGTGGAAGAACATAGTGGAAGTACTGGGGAGGCTTTCAAATTCAATTCCTGGAATCTGGGTTCCGTCCAAGTTTCATCAAGATTTCCAGAGAAACACAGAGGCCCCAAGCAATGAAGAGTCCAAGGACATTTCTTATAGTGGCCTCCAAAATTAGCAGAGGTCTTGGATCACAGACACCCAGCAGGAAAAAGATGGGTACACTTAGGTTATGTGAGGAATGTTTAATAAAGGGACTATGTAATAATACAAAGAGCAGGGCACAGAGATCCTACAAGTTCAGTAATGGGTGAGAGTCACTGCAAGAGCAAAAACAGTGAGTGAGAAGTTGCTAAAACTCAGAGGAATAGAGAGAGCTGTGTGGTGAGGGCTACCTCGGGGAACCTGGGAAATTCAGTTGAGAGCTGCAGCCAGCCCCCAGTAACCCCACAGAAGGGAGCTAGATGAACAAATATCCCAAACTCTTTCTCCATCCTCCCTCCAATCTCCTGTCCACTGTCCAAACTCAGCCAGAAGCCAGAGGATAAAGAAACCTGTCCATCCAGTCAACACACGTCAACCCCCTGGGGCACAATACAAGATGAAGATGGGTGGACATTGGGCCTGGGGTGGGGGAGGAAGAGAGAACGAAAGATGTGCTACACAACTCTAGAATGTTAGTTTTCAGGCAGAAATAACAATGAATCTGAAAAGATGCACTTGTACTTAATCTCTCCTATTTATCAAGCATTCTGTACCCCAAACTTCACAATACTTAAAAAAAAAAAAAAAAAAAAAAGCTTCTGTTCACCATAACAACTCTAGAGGTGGGGGTGGGGCAGATATTGGTATTACAGGTGAGAAAGCCAAGGTTCAGAGAGGTTAAGAGGCTGGCCCAAAGTCACAGAGCTGGTAAGCAGCAAGTTTAATGTTCAAACCCAGAATGCACACAGAGGGAAAGGGAGGCTTTGGGTTGATACATAAAATCCCATTTTACCACTTCAGATGAGAAAGAAAAAATGTACTTATTTTACTTAAATAGTTGTTCCACTAGCTTAGAGTACCTTCATAAGAGATTGACCATTTCAGTTTTTAACAGAGTGCTTTTAGTAAAGAATTTACAGAAGACCTGGTATGTCTAGCATAGAAGTGACAGGCACTATTAAATGGAACTAAAAGGGCTAGTAAGCATCTTTGGTTTAAAAGGCAGTTTGATTTTTTTAATATGAAATTTTATTTATTTTTTTGGCCACACCCTCTGCAGTAGAAGCGCAGTCTTCACCACTGGACACCAGGGAAGTCCCAAAATTTTAATTTTTTAAAAAGGTGTAAGAATTGCAAATACAAAGTGATTTCTCAATCACGTATACATTCATATTTCTTTCTCATATGAGACCTGCTTCCTGCATCACTCCCTTCCCCGGATCCTTTTAAGGGGACAAAAAGAAGGACCTCCTCATTTCTATTTCCTTTAAAGACAAGCAGGACAGTGTGTAACACTTGAGAAAAGCAAAGTTTTCCTTTATACCACAGCTGGTCTAGAAAATTGGAATGAGTTGGAAAGTAAATATTAGCACTGAACTGCAGCTGGTAGCATGTTCACTTTTCAGTACATTTCCTTCTGAATCAAAAGAAATTTTACTTTTGAATGAATTGAACAAAGCACCACCTAGTGGTAGTCGAAAATATTTGAAAGTGAAGAGTTCAAGGAACGCCAAGTTCCTTGTCGAAAATATGGAACGAATTCACTATCGGTTTACTTTACCAGGTAACTTTCAATATTAAAATATTGAAGAGTTTACATAGCTGGGGTTGGGGTGGGGGGCTATAACTGTGAAAAGTCAGGCAGATAAATTCCTGTTGAACCAAGTAGCCCTGAACACCCCTTTCTTAAGGCACAGGCTGTCATGCACACAGCCAATGGCACACAGGCTCTACTTGTGTAGAGAAATACACCCTCCCCACATTTCAGAATTTTCATTTTCAAAACTAGCAGGCTACCTGAATGGGAAGGAAGTCCAAAAGGGAGGGATGTATGTCTATGTCTGGCCGATTCATTTTGTTGTATAGTACACCATTGTAAAGCAACTGTACTCCAATAAAAATTCTTTAGAAAAACACTAGCAGGCAATGATGATTTGCTTCATAGATGTGTCAGTGAGCCCGGCAGCATCCCTTCTCTGTGTAGCGTCCAGTCACCTCCACTCTTCTCAAACCTCGATCCATTCGCCCATCTCTCTGAAGGAGATGCTGTGCCTGTGACTTCACACAGAAGAGAGGAACTCTCACCTTCCTGCCACTGAAGCGGCACACTTCCCTCCCGAGAGGACGGAAGAGGTGACTTCTTCCCGTCAGAGCTCGAGCTACTGCTTCCATCCGAATCTCGGCATCTCTCTCGGAATGTTCCTCTTTCTGCAGTCTCCAGGCACCTCCCTGCAGACTCATCCCCAGCTTCGTTACCGCGGGCTGTCTCTCCCATCCTGGCGGCGGTGGTGGTGGTTTAGTCGCTAAGTCGTGTCCGACTCTTGCGACCCCATGGACTGTAGCCCAGCAGGCTCCTCTGTCCATGGGATTCTCCAGGCAAGAATACTGGAGTGGGCTGCCATTTCCTTCTCCCTCTCCCATCCTACCAGCAGACAAACCTCACATTTATTCAGTGACTGCCTCTATCTATCCTTAGTCCTGTTTTCCTTCTTTACAGGTTATCTGCCTTTTCTGTCCCCAGCTGTTTATCTGCCATTTGTTCCTTAAGTACATGGAATCCGGAAACTTCAGGCCTCTCCGCAGCATTGACCTCAGGCAGTCATTCCTTCCTTCCTGAAGTGATCTTTGTCCCTCGATTTCTACGGCACTCTCCTGTCCCCATCACCCTCACCTCCTTGGCTTGTAGATGGCCACCTTCCGGCTCACTGTGTTCACACGGGTCTCTCCCTGTGTCTTCTTTATGTTGGCTTCCCTCTGCGTCCAAATGTTCCCTTTCTACATTCTACAAAAGTGATAGAAAAAGAGAAGATGGAGAGACACAGAGGGAGAAGGCGATGGCACCCCACTCCAGTACTCTTGCCTGGAGACTCCCTTGGATAGAGGAGCAGACACGACTGAGCGGCTTCACTTTCACTTTTCACTTTCACGCGTTGGAGAAGGAAATGGCAGCCCACCGCAGTGTTCTTGCCTGGAGAATCCGAGGGACGGGGGAGCCTGGTGGGCTGCCGCCTGTGGGGCCGCACAAAGTCGGACACGACTGATGCGACTTAGCAGCAGCAGCAGCAGCAGCAGCAGCGGAGACAGAGAGGGAGGGCATGTGAAGCGGAGCCAGAGTAGAGTCATGCAGCTAAAGCCCAGGAAGGCCAAAGAAGGCAGCGATGCCCAAAGCCAGGAGAGGAGCATGGAACAGACCCCGCTCAGAGCCTCCAGGAGGAACCAACCCCGCTCACACCTTGTGTAAATGCTGGCCCCCAGAACTGGGACAGAAGACACTTACTGGGTCTTACCCAGTCTGTAGTGATTTGCTGGTGTTACTGTTCAGTCACTCAGTCACGTCTGACTCTTTGTGACCCCATGGACTGCAGCACACCAGACTTCCCTGTCCTTCACCATCTCCTGGAGCTTGCTCAAACTTATGTCCATTGAGTTGGTGATGCCATCCAACCATCTCATCCTCTGTTGTCCCCTTCTCCTCTGCCTTCAATCTTTCCTAGTATCAGGGTCTTTTCTCGTGAGTCAGTTCTTCGCATCAGGTGGCCAAAGTATTGGAGCTTCAGCTTCAGCATCAGTCCTTCCAATGAATATTCAGGGTTGATTTCCTTGGGACTGACTGGTTTGATCTCCGTGCTGTCCAAGGGACTCTCAAGAGTCCTCTCCAACATGACAGTTCAAAAGCATCAATTCTTTGGGGGAACACATGTAAATCCATGGCCGATTCATGTCAATGTACGGCAAAAACCACTACAATATTGTAAAGTAATTAGCCTCCAACGAATAAATTAAATGGAGAAACAAAAGACAAAAAAAAAGCATCAATTCTTTGGCGCTCAGCTTTCTTTATGGTCCAACTCTCACATCCATACATGACTGCTGGAAAAACCATAGCTGTGACTAGATGGACCTTTGTCAGCAAAGTAATGTCTCTGCTTTTTAATATGCTGTCTAGGTTATTTGTTAGAGCAGCCCTATTGCACAACCTGTGTGGCCAGAAGTGCCGCATTTACACAAAGAGAAGCTCGTCTGAACTGGCTGAAAACTATCATACCTGGAATAAAACCTCCAAAAACTAAGCTGAACGCTAGCTTTAGCAGACAAGCAGCAGGCAGGCAGGAGTTACCAGGTAAGCTAGCCCCTGAAAACCTGACAACCAGGATCAGCCACCCACAGCAGGGTGGAGGTGCTGGGCGCAGAGCCTGCAGAGGCAGTGATGATGCCGACCTGGGATCTGGGGAAAGGAGACCAAGTCTCCCAGGAGGGGAGAGCTGACCACAAGCATTAACGTGGCCAGAGGAGACGGAGAACAGAAACTAGCCTGGGCTAGTCAGCTGACAAGATCACACTTTAGGACAATGGAACCAGATAGCTGCCACTGGTTCCGCTACCCCTGGACACTCAAACTGCACTACTGTCCCACTGAAGAACTTCTCAGTGGTCCCTTCCTCTTGGCATTATTGCTCAAGATTTAAAGTCGCAGGCGGTAGCATCTGACTGGCCGAGCCCAGGTCCGCAGCTGCCCATGCTAACTCCCAGGAGATGGAAAGAGGTTACCTGTCTGCTTCTGTCTCTGCCATGAGAGGGAGGCCTTTCTCCGCCCAGCCTTATGCAATGGGAGACTCACCCAATACAGAAACAAAGTTTGGATGCTGAATAGGCAAAGGAACTAACAAGCACTCCCCACAGTGAAACTATGCAATCGAAGCATCAGAAACAAAACCAATTAGGACCTGGAACCAGAAACGCAGAAGCCTGCATCTCACCTTAAATGGTCTGGGAAAGGAAGGGAGACGTCATTGATTTAGATAGGAATGGTTGTAAATGTGTTTCCATTTCACTGGGCAAGGGCGAACTGAACAATACCTTGTAGGGAGCATCTGAAAGGAAAACTCCAGGTTCAGACGCAACTCTGGAGGAGTCTCAGGGGCGGGGAGCGGCGGGCGACTGTGCGCAAGCGCACCGTGAGACGTGGACTCGGGGTCCACCTGCTGGAGCAGTTTTTCTCCGACTTTTCTCTCGCTGACCCTTCACTGTGCAGGGCTGTCACTGCCCAGCAGTGTGGAGATTAACAGAAGTGGGCCCAGCTGCATAGTCTAGGATGGGTTCTCCAAATAAGACCGAAGGAAGGCCGGTTCATCAAGAAGACAGTTCGTGATGGGGACTGGAAGTTGGGCTTTTTTTTCATTTCAGGATTCACAAGACACCTTGGCCCTGGAGCAGAGGATTTCTGTGGTCCTGAGACTGGGTGCAGAGCTCTCTGTGCCTCTCAGGTGTCTGCACCTCACCCTGATGACCAGGACAGGGGACAGACGCCTGTTAGAAGCTGCAGGGCCCTTCCTGGCCCATCTCCTTTCACCCCCTTTCTCATGCTCCTGCAGAATCTATAAGCAGAAGAGAGGCTGTTCTCAGCAGGTCTGTTCTCGCTGTTTGTGTGACTCATGGCTTTTTGGCCATGACTTCTCTCTTGCCCAAGACTTGTCTGTATACACATAGCCCAGATCAGCTGAGTTTTATGACTGCTCCCAAAGACCAGTACTTCCTCCTACCTGCTCCCACGAGTCACCTTAGGGCTTCCTGGGTCTGTGCCCCACATTTTGGAGACATACCCAGGATGCTATAGAACAAGTTTAGGTTGTTGCTAAGGGTCTAATTCACTGCTAAACAATGTCAATAAATACCTTTGGGGATAGGCCTCCTTGGCTATTGGTACCATGGAATGCCCACCTAGTGATCACTGGTTAAAAGACAGTATTGCTGGGGCCAGTATCCCTGGATCTGACACCTTAAATCATAGGGACTAGCCCAGCCCCAACCAGCCTTCTTAAAAATACAGTTTGACTGTGATTAAAAACAGAACAAGACAAAAAGACCCCCAAAATACAAAACAAAGTAGGCCTGATTAAATCCACTGATACTTAGTGTAGAGCTTGAAGAGTTTTTATGAATTTATGTCCCTGCGTAACTGTCACAGAGATCCAGGTACGTGTGTGATTGGACTTGAGAGTGTGAGTCAGTTGGAGCCAATTCCCCACTGCGGGATGGGAGCACCGCAGGCAGTGGTTCTCAGACTTTAACACACATCACAATCACCTGGAGGACTTGTTATAACACGACTGCTGGCCCCCACCCCAGAGTTTCTGATTCAGTTGGTGTGAGGTGGGCTGAGAATCTGCATTTCTTAACAAGTTCCCAGAAGATGCTTATGCTGTTCTTCAAGACCACACTTAGAGAACACCGCCCCAACCAGGGCTCAGGGATTGCCAGCAAGTGTTAGTTAACCACACAAAGAAGGAAGTTTTAACCACAACAGTTTTGATGAAAATGAACCAGCCAGGTACTTAGCTGGTGGTCTTTCGATTATGGCATTCAGTTGCCTGGCCCAGAGAACCTTTGATGCAGTCTGTTTCCACCAGATATAAGCATAGATTGCGTCAGCACACTGCCTCTTGAAACTGCTTACCAGGGAATGAATTAGTCCAAAGAACTCCAAAGGATCAGTATGATTTTAAAGTCTAGAAGATTCACTATACCCTTTTACAGTCAGAGAAGGGGTATTGACAAATTGCTTTGAGATCCTTAGAGGGAGATTAATCAGTCAGTACTTACTGTTAGGACATTTTAAACATTTTTAAATAGAGCTGCTGCTGCTGCTGCTAAGTCACTTCAGTCATGTCAGACTCTGTGCGACCCCAGAGACGGCAGCCCATCAGGCGCTCCCGTCCCTGGGATTCTCCAGGCAAGAACACTGGAGTGGGTTGCCATTTCCTTCTCCAATGCATGAAAGTGAAAAGTGAAAGTGAAGTCGCTCAGTCGTGTCCAACTCTTAGCGACCCCATGGACTGCAGCCTACCAGACTCCTCCGTCCATGGGATTTTCCAGGCAAGAGTACTGGAGTGGGTTGCCATTGCCTTCTCCATTAAATAGAGCACTGTGGCATAATAAGAAATACATATGCTTAGTCTTTGTTCCCAGTTCCTGACACACAGTTCCTAAAACCCTTGGAAACTCTGGGGAGTGCTAAGTGCCTTTTGTATCCGTATGAGATGACTGGTACCTGGAGGCACTTAGACAGCTTCTGGATGGAGTTGGTCTCCAGGGCGTCAGTAGAAGGGTGGAACTTTCCACTCCACCAACCTTCCCACCCCCGACTGGAGACTGAGCTCAATCACCAATGACTAATGATTTCATCAGTCATTCCTAAGTAATCAAACCTCCATAAAACCCCTAAACCTTGGGTTTGGAGAGCTTCCTGGTGGATGAGAACAATGAAGTGCTAGGAGGGTGGCCTGCCCAGAGAAGGCATGTCATGCTTGGCCCTATACATTTCTTCTGTTTGGCTGTTCTTGAGTTGTATCCTTAGAATAAACCAGTAATAGTAAGTGAAGTGCTTTCCTGTGTTCTGTGAGCCATTCTACCAAGTTATTGAATTAGGAGGGAGATCATGAGAATTCTCTATTAATAGCCAATTGGTTAGTCAAAAATACAGGTGACAGACAGTCTGAGACTTTTGACTGGGTAGTCCTATAGAATCTGCAAAATAACTCTGGGTAGTTAGGGTTAGAATTGAATTGTAGGACACCCAGTTGGTGTCTGGAGAATAAGAGGAATAAATTAGTGTAAAAAAGAGCATCCAACACGTCTGATGTCAGAAGTGTTGTGATTAAGGATAGCTAAGCACATTTAATGTGACACCAGTCACCTAAAATGTGTATTTTTTTTTCTTTTTTTTTTTTTAATTTATTTTTATTATTATTTTTTTTTTCCAGTGGATTTTGTCATACATTGATATGAATCAGCCATGGATTTACACGTATTCCCAATCCCGATCCCCCCTCCCACCTCCCTCTCCACCCGATTCCTCTGGGTCTTCCCAGTGCACCAGGCCGGAGCACTTGTCTCGTGCATCCCACCTGGGCTGGTGATCTGTTTCACCATAGATAGTATACATGCTGTTCTTTTGAAATATCCCACCCTCACATTCTCCCACAAAGTTCAAAAGTCTGTTCTGTATTTCTGTGTCTCTTTTTCTGTTCTGCATATAGGGTTATCGTTATCACCTTTCTAAATTCCATATACATGTGTCAGTATGCTGTAATGTTCTTTATCTTTCTGGCTTACTTCACTCTGTATAATGGGCTCCAGCTTCATCCATCTCATTAGGACTGGTTCAAATGAATTCTTTTTAATGGCTGAGTAATATTCCATGGTGTATATGTACCACAGCTTCCTTATCCATTCATCTGCTGATGGGCATCTAGGTTGCTTCCATGTCCTGGCTATTATAAACAGTGCTGCGATGAACATTGGGGTGCACGTGTCTCTTTCAGATCTGGTTTCCTCAGTGTGTATGCCCAGAAGTGGGATTGCTGGGTCATATGGCAGTTCTATTTCCAGTTTTTTAAGAAATCTCCACACTGTTTTCCATAGCGGCTGTACTAGTTTGCATTCCCACCAACAGTGTAAGAGGGTTCCCTTTTCTCCACACCCTCTCCAGCATTTATTGCTTGTAGACTTTTGGATAGCAGCCATCCTGACTGGCGTGTAATAGTACCTCATTGTGGTTTTGATTTGCATTTCTCTAAGAATGAGTGATGTTATGCACTTTTCTGAAACTAGAAAGCTTTTCATAATTGTCCATATATTCCAGATTTTTAAACAATGATTATATATTCCTTTTATAATCAGAAAAGAAACAAACTCCTGTTGAAAATTCAATTAACTATCAAGAATAAAAAAGAGAATTTTATTAGAGCCAAATGGAGGATTATAACGCTAGAAACAGATTCTCAGAAAGCTACAAGAACTGTTCCAACTGTTAGAAGGCATAGTCGTATACATTTTTGAGACAAAGGTCATATATCAAAATGACAGACTGATATTTTACATAAAGGTCACCAAGGATATATAGTCCAGGTAACCTTGTACAAAGTGAGCAGCAAGTCACCATGACCCCTACAGTGCTGGGAAAGAACACTTTTATTTTAAGAAGTTACATTGCTAGCCTCAGAACAAAGAAAAAAATTGGTCTTTATGGTTGAGCAGGTACTCCCATCATTGAGGATCTCTGGTTAATGTGTAATGCAGTTACACACTGCACATTAGGGAGGGAGAAGGCCCAAACAAACAGAGAGAATTCTGTGTTTAATTGTTTTTTTGTCCTGCCTTAAAATACAAATTTTATTTTCCAGGGAAAGCAGCAATAGGGATTCAAGGAGTTTAAATGATTCACTGATTGACACCTCTTGCTACCTCTATTTGGATAAGCAACTGTAGTTAAGAGTTTCTGTACAAGATATTTACATTTCTTCCTACACACACACACACACACACACACACACACACACACACACACACACACATATCAAACACATAAATATCAAAGTGTCCACGGGCTGTTTCTCAGTGCTGTTTGAATCTACAGTGTACAAGAAATAGATTTTTAAACAATAGTATTTCTATTTTTTTTTTTTTTTTTCCTTTCTTAAAAAGCAGCATGGAGGTAGAGCAGTGTTTGGATATGGAAGGTGTTTTTTGGTGGTGGTTGTTTTTTTTTTTTTAAGAAAAAGTAAACCATCACTTTTAGTGTGGAATAATTCTGACCCTCATGATTCATTTTAATCCCCTGTGATTATTTAGTGTGGGTTCTGCTAGCCAGTGGCTGTTCTGTGAGCAAACATTCTGGCAACTCTTTCTTTAGAAAGAAATGCACTTGCAAACAGGATTTGCACTATAATTCTCTTCTAAGCCTCCTAGGGTGAGAGGGAAGTGATCAAAATGAGATATTACACTCAGATGGATTCATAAGGCTTCATCTTATCATCACACTGGGGTGGGGCTTCCTCTGGGTCATTCCAAGGCTGTGGGCACGAGTATCAGCAGTAGTGAAAGCAGATTCAATGCTAACCACTTGGCATGATCCTGAAGACAGGACCAGCTGGACCATTCTGCCCTGGGAGGCAATCATGACTCTTTCCATTCCCATTAGGGCAAAAGGCAACCCTTATATGCAGCTGCTCCTACTTTTCAAAAGTTGCAACCCATCAATCAAGTGTTTAGTTGACCTCTTTTAAATCTAAAAAACAAAAATAAAGGAATGTTTTTTCAGAGTGTGAAATGAAACAGAGAAGTTAGGGAATGACCCATCCTTCCTACAGTTCAGGTTCTTTGTTAATATATACCTAAGCTCAGGTTCCGGAGAAGGAAATGGCAACCCACTCCAGTATTCTTGCCTGGAGAATTCCACGGATGGAGGAGTCTGGGGGGCTACAGTCCACGGGGTCCGAAGAGTAGGACACAACCGGCAGCTAAGACGCTCACACACACACTCAGGCTCACCCCGTTCCTCTCAGGGTCAGGGGCTTGTGGCTTTGCAAGGCAGCCCTCTCCATCACTAAACAGCTCTAGCTGGTAAAGAGCACGTGCTCACATGGAGCTGGGGTCTGTCACGAGGGCTTCCCCCCAGGGCTTCTGGAGAATGGCAGGTGAAGCGCCATCCCTCCGCCACAGGACAACGTTTTGAGTACCTTTTATTTCATTTTCTCTTCGACTCCTGTTATTTAGAACAAGCATTTTAAAGGCTCTCAGTTGTTCTTCAAATTACCTGATTGAAGTATCCCTCACTTCTGTCTAGCTCTGCACCAGACACTCTCCAGCTTATCGAAGTGCTGAATCTGTACTCTTACTTGAACGCTGAGCGAGGACCCAAGCATTGTGATCCTTCTTAATTGACACTACTGTTTGCAAACCTGTTTGACTTCTTAAAGTTTTAAGACAGCCTTGACATTGTATTAGCTCAAAATGAGCTTGTGGTCAGCTAACCCCATGCCTCTCCCCAAACTCAAGGTCCTTATTACATGAACTTCTGTTAAACCACCTGTGTTTCATTATTTGAGCCACAATATGGGACTTCATGGGGCTTCCTTGGTGGCTCAGACAGTAAAAAATCTGCCTGCAATGCAGGAGACTGGGATTTGATCCCTGGTCAGGAAGATCCCCTCGAGGAGGAAATGGCAACTCCAGTATTCTTGCCTGGAGAATTCATGGACAGAGGAGCCAGATGGGCTACAGTCCATGGGGTAGCAAAGAGTCAGACATGACTGAAGCGAGTTAGCTCACACATGCACATGGGACTTTATATGTGCCAGTTTAATAATGAAAAAATGGATTTTCAGGGAAAGTAGGCATTTCATCTAAGATTCTGCAACTAGTAACCAAGATTTTAGCACCCTAATCCTTGAGAGCACATTGAAATCTTTTTCATTCCTGACTCTATCATTCAAAAACTCATCAGCATCAAAGCAAAACCATTTTTAGAACACTTGCATGTATCAGGCATTGTTTAAATGCTTTTTGTAAATTAATGAACTTAATCCTCATAACCACTTTATGGTTGTGGGTGTGTTAGTCGCTCAGTTGTGTCCGACTCTTTGTGACCCCATGGACTGTAGCCCACTAGGCCCCTCTGTCCATGGGATTCTCCAGGCAAGAGTACTGGAGCGGGTTGCCATGCCCTCCTCCAGGGAGTCTTACCGACACAGGTATTGAACCCAGGTCTCCTGCATTGTAGACGGATTCTTTACTGTCTGGTCCACCAGGGAAGTCCAACCACTTTATGAGATATATCCTATTATCATCCACACTTTAGGGTTGAAGAAACTAAGACAGAGAAATTAATAACTTGCCCAAGATCACAGAGTTGATATTCACATACAGAGCTGGGATTCACAGCCAGGTAGTCTGACTTCAGGAGAGGTAGGCTTAACCACTACGCTGCTCAAAGCAACATTTCCACTTCTCTGTCATCCACAGATTTATTAAAATGTCTTTGATTTTAAGAGCATAGTAGTTTATTTATTGACGAGTACTTGCTGACTTCCAAGTCTTATGCTTGGCACTTGATACACATATACAGGCCAGACGAGAGGGGCTTGGGTGCATGGTGATTTCAGATGTAAGTGACAGAAACCTGGCTCAGGCCAGCCAAATAGGAGGGGTCTATCATATCCAAAGTGTAAGAGGAGTAGATGTTGATTTAGAGGCGTTAGGATTTAGAGACCAAGTGGTTAGAGGATGGGTGGGATTTGTTTTCAATAGAAGATTAGGAGCGGCCAACCAGGCAGAGGTAAACAAGAGCCACCTTTAGCAGCTGAAGGTCTTTGGTTACAGGCAATAAGATACCTCTCTTGGCTACCTCAAAGGCAAAGGAAATGTCCTAGAAGGCATGGCGTGGCTTTTAGAATCGTAAAATCAATGGAAGAATGAGGCTCACCAGCAAGAAGAGCTAGGGCACCTTAAGGATCCCAGTAGCATGAGATTAACTGACAGGCATCTTCCCTATCACTTTCCACTATAACTGCTTCTCTGTGGTGAATTCAATTGTCTTTCCACCAAGATCTATAAAAGAATTCCTCAAACATGGTGGGCTGGTGGTGATTCCCATCTTTTGTGTGTCTTTCAACCATAAGGTAATCATGTTGGCCCGATTCTATTCTTTGGCTTTTTTTTAATTGGTAAGGAACAACAACAACAACAAAAAAAAAACATATAAAGGGCTTTCCTGATGGCTCAGCAGGTTGAGCTCTGCAGGCTCAAGAATCTGCCCGCAATGCCGGAGACATAGGAGACACGGGTTCAATCCCTGAGTTGGGAAGATCCCCGGGAGAAGGAAATGGGAATCCACTCCAGTATTCTTGCCTGGTAAATCCAATCAACAGAGGAGCCTGGCAGGTTACAGCCCATGGGGTCACAAGGAGCTGGACACAACTGAGCACAATGAACATACTGAGGCACAATGGACACTGATATACCAAGAGGAATTTCAAACAATTAGATAAAGATTATTTAAATAGCAATAGTTAAATCACTTTAAGCAATTCAAGATATAAGACATCTGGCTCATATCAATAGCGTTTCTGACACAAGCTCAACTTACCAAAATTTGGGGACAAGTGGCTAATCTTTTGCAACAAAATATAAAGTGATATTTCTAAAGCATGTCTTCCACAAAAATTGATTTCAGATGTATGGAAAATTTAAAACCATGAAAGTAGGAGAATGAAATTTGGATGAATGTGGATTATACGTCTTTCGTGGTGTGCTCAACGTATGTGTCCCCATTCCCATTTGAGAATGCCCTTTCTCCGTGTGCCCTCCTCAAGATAAGCCCCTTATAGCTGGTAATGCCAACATCCCCTGGACATAGCTTATTTGTCATTCGGCAGTGAGGGTAGGGAGATAGATCAATTTACTACTGAATGGACTGTGTGAATTAGCTTCTCTTTCCTATGGGTTGAAACTGGAGCACAGAGATACTAGTCTACATGTCCGTGGTGCTCAAACTCGGGTGGCCACAGTGTGGATAAACTATTTCTCAGAGAAGAATGAAGCAGATGCTGAGAGATAAGCAGAGAGCAGAGAACAGGAAAACTCAGAAAAATGGAAGTGATGTTTTGGTTACAGGTAAGGTTTTAGTTTCCAGTTCCAAAATCTCATGTAGCCTTGTTAAATCTCCTACCTCCAGGTTCCAGTTTAAATCACAAATATTGCATTGAATTTTCCTTTAATTAAGCCAGCTCCCTGTGCTTTCAAATAAAAAAAGCCTGGGCTGAAGCAATAATCTTGGCAAAGTACTTCTAATATTATATCACAAGCAGAGTCCCTAAAAGAAAAATTATTTTTAAATCTGTCCTCATAAAAATTAAAAATTTCTCTCTCTAAAAAAACACAAACAGGATTAAATGAAAAGAATAACTCTGGACAGAGAACTACACGTATATGCAAAGAGCTACATTCTTGCTATCACTGAAAATCATAACAAAAGGTAATATGCTAATAGAAGCAACAGCAAAGATCTTAAAAATAGGCCATTTCCAATAGAAGAAATAGAAACAATCAACTTACATGTAAAATCTTCAAATGCAAAACAAACCACAGTGAAATACTGTTTTTGGTCTAGCAGTTAGGCAAAGTCTCCTGACTGGCCTCCTTTCTTTAAGTGAAAAGGTGAAAGTTCTCATCTTAAAAGAAAGAAAAAAGTTGTATACTGAGGTTGCTCAGATCTCTAGTGAGAAGGAAAAAAGGAATTATGCTAGTTTTGCAGTCTCACCTCAAACTGCAAAATTACAGCCACAGTGCATGGTCAGGGCTTGGTTAATATGGGAAAGGCATTGAATTCAGGTGGTAAGATATTTTGGGACATAGACCTCATTCACATAACTTTGCTAGAGTATATTTTTGTCACTGTTCTAGTTTATGACTGGTATTGTTAACCTCTGAGTATGCCTAATTTATGAATTAAATTTTATCCTAGATATGTATGGATAGAAGAAAACACAGTATATTTAGGATTCAGTACTATCCGCAGTTTTAGGCATTCACTGGGGGTCCTGTGCCGTATCCCCTGAGGATGGTGGGTAGAGGGGGCTGCTGGAGTCTTTCCTTAACACAGCAGCCAGAAGGTGCCTTTTCTAAAAAATATTTTTCTTATTTATTTTTGGCTGCATTGGGTCTTAGTTGCGACACTAGGGATCTTCCATTGTGGTAAGCAGACTTCCCTTTAGCTGTGGTGCAGAGGGCATCTTTTGAATCATAAGTTGGAATATGTCACTCCTGTGCTCCAATCTCTCCATCTTGTCTAGAGAAAGCCACAATCCCTAGGACAATGTAGGAGCCCCCATTTCCTCAGTGACCACCTCTCCTCTCCCTCTTCCCTTTGCCTCCCCCAACTTCCCTGCTCCAATCTCTGGCCTGGCTGATGCTGTTTGAATGAACATGTGTTATCCAACCTCCAGAACTTGCTGCTCCCTCTGCCAAAAATGCTCTTTCCCTAGATATCTCCATGCCTTGTTCCTTTACCTCCTCCAGGCCTTTGCTGAAAAATCACCTTCTCATTGGATGGCTTCCCTGACCACTGTACTTGAATGGACTCTTCCTCCTGCCTCTTCCTCCTGTTTTATATGTCTCTATAGTATTTAATCACTTTGTGGTATAAAACTTTCCCACTTAATTGTTAATTGGCTATCTTTTCATACCTAGAATGCAAGCTTCATGAAGGCAGTGATTTATCCCTAGGCACACAGCAGCCACTCAATAAACAACTGTTGAATTCACGAATAAAAAGAGAATAATATCAGTGTTGTGCAGCGTCTGGGAAGATTGCTTCCATGAACTACTGATGAGAATGTAAAGTGGTACAAGTTTCTGAAGGATGATGTGGCAATAGGGATCAAAATTCTTAAAAATCTGTATCTCTAGTATAACACTGACTTTACTTCCAGAAATTTATCATAAGGAAATAACATACTAGTCAGAACCTTTTTGGTTGCAAAAACCAAGAAACCACTTGTTCTAGGTGAAATAATACTGGTGGAAGGATTTATAACAAGAGTAAAAGGGAGAATGCATTATGTGGAATGTTTAGATATCTCTGCCACTCCCACTGTCTTTAGTCTGGCTCCCCAGGAAACATGGAGATAGGGATTTGCATGCAGAAAGTTTAACAGATGACCCTCTTTAAATCAATAACTGTAAGAGAGTGAAGAAAGGAGAACTGGACAGAGGGCAAGGTTAAATTGAGATGTTATAATCAATGCCATGGTCAATGCCATGGAGAGCTTCGGAGTTGCCCAATATCAAGGCAAGGAGCCCAGGCCTTTATACCCACATAGCAACCAATCATTGGATGTAGGCTGCCCCTTTGTGGAAAAGATGTGTGACATTAGCCCAAGCAGCTCTTTCAGTCCAAGGGCAGGTCCTGGGATCAACTCAGCTGTGAGCCATCGGCAACAGACATTCCTGGCCCCTGGGGAATGGATACTTCACTCCTGATGGGGAGGATATGGGTAGGACACCACCACAGCTACTCTCCCTATAGAACTTAAAGTGTGTGTTCTTCCAAGACGAAGAATAATTGGGCTAGATTCTTTAATGCTGTCAGGGCTTCTCTCTTATTTTTATTTTTTAATGCAACTCTTTTACACTGGATTGTTTTCTGTTTCTTGTTCCTCACAGTCAAAGATGATTTCCAACAGCCCCAATTTAAACATTTTAGCTTCATCCTCAGAGACAAGGAAATTCTGAACGACCCAGCTTGGGTCAGTGTTCATCCACAGACCCACCAAATAACCATGGTAGACGGTAAAGTCTCACGGTACTAACATGCTATAACCATTAGGATGCAAGGAGACAGAGAAAGGAGCAAATCCATGCTTGCATGTGCCACATCTATAAATGAATGTGAAAGTTTCTCAGTCATGTCTGACTCTTTGCGACCCCATGGACTATACAGCCCATGGAATTCTTCAGGCCAGAATACTGGGGTGGGTAGACTATCCCTTCTCCAGGGGATCTTCCCAACTCAGGGATCAAACCCAGGTTTCCTGCATTGCAGGCAGATTCTTTACCAGCTGAACCACAAGGGAAGCCCAAGGATACTGGAATGGATAGTCTATCCCTTCTCCACCAAATCTCCCCCACCCAAGATTCGAACTGGGGTCTCCTGCACTGCAGGCAGATTCTTTACCAACTGAACTATCAGGAAAGCCCACCACATCTATACAGCCAGGGAAAAATTTTTTCAAAGGATATAAACTAAAATGTTAACTGTAGCTATTTTTTGCTAGTGGAATTAACAATGGTTTCTCTTTCCTCTTTTTCTTTTTGCATGTATATCTTTGTAATTGTTATATGTAGAAAAATAACATTTTTACAATTGAAATATTTTTTAAGAGGAAAACATAGGCATTTGGCTCTGGTCCTCTGTACAAAAAGGGCCACCAGGTATAGGGTATAGAAAGACTTCATATGAGGTGAGATTTTCTGAGAACTGGTGTGAAAGACCAGCTTGACTTTGCAGAGTTTATTGCACTGAATCGCACAGAAATGAAACATGGAAAGGCCAAATATTCGGCAGTTACAAGTAATCTTCTGACATCCTGGTGCTCCTTAATCCTCTATCACGAGTTCAAGTTTTAAGTGCAAACTTTAAACAAAACCTTCCATTTGCTTTTGCCAAAATACAGGGTGGAGCAGGGCAATGTAAACCATCAGTCAGAAGGTTATCAATATCCTAGCATGCTCCACACTGGGTGGTTCATCATGGAGATAGACTATTTGAAATCACTGAATTAAGCTTTTATATTTACATGAATATATGCAACTGACTTTTGCTGAGGATCTATGTGCTGGGAAATATAAAGAAAAACACAACAGAAGCCTACTTTAAGCTAAGGATCCAGTGGGTAGAAAGGTAGAATATGTGTGTGTGTCTGTGTATTACTTACAAATATATATATATATATATATATATACACACACACACACACACACACACACACACACACACACACACACACACACACAAGTACATATTTAATGGGGCTTCCCTGGTGGCTCAGTGGTGAAGAATCTGCCTGCAATGTAGGAGACCTGTGTTCAATCCCTGGGTCAGGAAGACCCCCTGGAGAAGGGCATGGCAACCTACTCCAGTATTCTTGCCTGGAGAATTACCTGGACAGAGGAGCCTGGTGGGCTACAGTCCATGCAGTCACAAAGAGTTGGACCTGACCGAGTGACTAACACCTTGTCCTACCTCACATATTTTATATATTTGCATATATGTATACTCAAATAATTACAAGAAATGTAGAGTGATTTTAGACCCACACTTGAACTTAAAGCACGAGTTCTCTGGGAGTTAAAAGAATTATTACTTCTGGTTGGGGTGACTTCATAAAGAATTTCAGTTTATTTATTTATTTTTTTTTAGAATTTCAGTTTAAATGTTTTGGGATTTCAGCTGAACAATTTCATTGTATGTCATTATATGTCTATGTTGTATCATTATATGTATTACCACTAGGTATTTAACATATCATTATATATTTTAACACTATATATAACTCATATGCCTATATATATATCAATACATGTATGTGTGTGTATATATATATACACACAGGTTCTGCTTTAACCAAGTATCTGTATTAGCATATCCCTACAGTGCCAAGGGCTGCACAGGTTTGAAAACTAATGAGAGGGCCTAAAGGAGGACTGGCATTAAATCTTTTCAAATTAAATTAAACTCTAACTCCCAGCTTTGGGGGAAGAAAAAGAAGGGCACAGATTCTAGGTCCTGAGGGTCTGCGTCGTGGGGAATGTGCACACCATCCAACCTGACCTCCTCACTCTAAGAGATGTCTGACCCTGATTACAGTAAGACAGCAAACATCACTCTTCCCTGAAGGAGATTATACTGTTTAAAGAAAAACGAAAAAGCAGCTGGAGAAATCAATTAGCCATTTTGTGACATTAAGTAATGGGATAAAATGCAGGTTGAAAGGTACAAAATCTAATGTTTCCCATCATAGTTTTGGGAGGAAAGGCTTTTGGGACTCACGGGAGACTTTGATTGAAATTAGAGGGATGAACTAATCTTCATGCTGGAGACTGGAAAGGGGTGGAGAACACAGGGGCAGGGCCAGGCTGAGTGAAGACCGGATATGAGAGCTCCTGCTCTTTCTGGATGTTTTCTTCTCTTTGTTAAAATTTTACCCTGTCTCTGGAGGTTATCTCTCTTCAATTTTCATTGTTCCTCAGAAGAAACACAGGAAACACAGGAAGACATACCCTAAGACAGCCGGTTTCCCTTAACAACTTAAAAGGTACCAGGCACTTCCAGTGTTTTTAAAGCCTAGGAATCAGCTAACCCAAGCCCCAAAATAGGGAGTATTAACAAAGTTACTCATTGCTACAATCTACACTCAACAGGAAGTTAGTTATTCCATCTCAGGCTGGAATTTTTCAATCTCATCAGTAAAATAAATTTCAGCCTGGTACTCATCTACTGAAGAACTTATTATATTTTGACCCCTTGCAATTCCTGAATGAGCACTGTCTGGGCACTGATGGTGGGACTAATGGTCCCACGACAGGCAAGTTCTAAGGACCTCTTCCCCTTCCTCTCTCTCCTGCTTAGCCAGCCGTCTCCCTTCTAGTCACCATTATCCTGAGAGATGTGATGGCAAGAGCTACAAGACCAGTCACCTCCAGCATTAAAAAAAAATTTAACCCCACTTGGCTCAGAGGGTAAAGAATCTTCCTGCAATGCAGAAGACCTGGGTTCAATTCCTGGTTGGAGAAGACCCCCTGGAGAAGAGCATGGCAATCCACTCTAGTATTCTTGCCTGGAGAATCCCATGGACAGAGGAGCCTGGTGGGCTACAGTCCATGGGGTCGCAAAGAGTCGGA
Organism: Dama dama; assembly: GCF_033118175.1. Classification (NCBI taxonomy): domain Eukaryota; kingdom Metazoa; phylum Chordata; class Mammalia; order Artiodactyla; family Cervidae; genus Dama; species Dama dama. The sequence continues at coordinate 24,974,103 of NC_083713.1, forward strand.
CACGACTGAAGTGAACTCAGAACACCCACACTTGTTCAATGATCTTGCTTTCATTTGGTCTGCTGCAAGCACACTGTAAACATTTCTATCAAAAACATTGCAAAATATTGCGCTCATAAAAGGTGTTTTGTAAATACTTGTAGTCTGCTTTATCAATTGGATTTCAACTCTGTATATCTGAGCTCCTGGTATATGTGTGTCTGCTTAGTTGCTCAGTCATGTCTGACTCTTTGTGACCCTTTGGACTGTAGCCCACCAGACCCCTCTGTCCATGGGATTTTTCAGGCAAGAATACTGGAGTGGGTTGCCATTTCCTTCTCCAAGGGATATTTCAGACCCAGGGATTGAACCCTCATCTCTTGCATCTCCTGCATTGACAATGTACATTAATATACCAATGATCAAAATATGTCTGTGGCTAAACCTTTTTATAGAGAGAGGTGCTCCAGTTACCCAGCACTGGAGTTCTGAATTGGGAGTCCTGGATTCCAAGATTCTATCCCATGTGGTTTCTGTGAGGTTCAAATGAGAAAATGTATATAAAAAGTATTTCACACAGTTGCTGGTACTCATTTTAAGCTCTGGACAAAATTTTTTAGAATTTTGTCTTACTGTCTCATCTTCTAACGAAAAGGCCAGATTTATATGCTTTTTCTTTAAAATTTTTAATTTACTTATTGGTTGTGCTGGGTCTTTGTTGCTGCATGGGCTTTTCTCTAGCTGCAGTCAGTGGGGGCTTCTCACTGCAGTGGCTCCAACAGCATGGGCTCTAAGGGCATGCGGACTTCAGTAGGTGCGGTTCCTTGGCTCTATAATTATGGCACACTGCCTTAGTTGCTCTGTGGCAGGTGAAATCTTCCTGTACTAGGGATCGAACCCACATCTCCTACATTGGCAGGCAGTTCTTTACCACTGAGTCACCAAGGAAGCCCTACTATGCATTTTTTTGTGGTGCAGAATTGAGATAAAGTGCAGAGAAAGACTATAACTGAAAGGCAAGAAGGCAGGGATGTAGATTTTTTGTTTGCTGGGCCAGTTCCTGAATTCCCTGTATAGTGAAGAATTTAGGTACCAGTCAAAAGTTAAGGAAAAGAAACAGAAGCCAGAGAGATCAATTTGCATAATAGAAAACAGGGATGAGGAGAGCACAGGAAGGCCATAAAGATTGAGGTGTGGGAGAGAATTTGGGAGGTTTGAGGGTGCTTGGCTGCAGAATAGCTGTGGCCTCAGCCGGAGAAGGCAATGGCAACCCACTCCAGTACTCTTGCCTGGAAAATCCCGTGGACAGAGGAGCCTGGTAGGCTGCAGTCCATGGGGTCGCTAGGAGTCTGACACGACTAAGCGACTTCACTTTCACTTTTCACTTTCATGCACTGGAGAAGGAAATGGCAACCCACTCCAGTGTTCTTGCCTGGAGAATCCCAGGCACAGGGGAGCCTGATGGGCTGCCGTCTATGGGGGCACACAGAGTCGGACATGACTGAAGCGACTTAGTAGCAGCAGAAGCAGACGGAAAAAGAGGAAAGGGAGTTTTAAGAAGTGTTTCTGTGCAGTATAAGGTGGATATTCTATAACATATGTCCGCAACCAGCATGTCCAGCATCTTCTCCCATGAGTCCTTGGTGGAGCTAAACTGCCCTGCCTGCCATTCTTCTCTTACAATTGCCTACCTCTTTCCTCTTATCTAAACCTCACCTCTCCCTTTCTCTTTTCTGGTTGCCTAATTCCCATCCATACCTCAAAGCTCTATTCCTCATGAAGCCTTCATGCATTTCATGAGCTGGAAACAATCTTTCTACTGAATTCCCAGGGTATTTAATCTGTGCCCCTCTTGTGGCTCTTTCATTGTTCCAGTTATAAGTTTTATCCCCAGAGGCTGCAAATTTTCAAAGATCTGGATACATGTTTGATACATCATTGACTCCTTTGCCAGCATCTAGCACAATGCCTGGTATATCACAGGTACTCAGTAAATATTTGCAGACTGGATGAAGGATGGATGGATAAATTGCAATTGGCACATTGTCCTAAATGTCTGATACAAGTCCTATTTTACAACAATATACAAAGGAATTTTATGAAAAATCCATCACAGGGATAGATAAGATTTAGACCCAGATTGTTTTCAATCATGGAAATACACTTCCCTCTTTTTCAGCTCTGTTGCTTAATTAGAGACTGGGTAATTCTCACCCAGAGTTCATAGCTATTTTGCTGATTTATAACTTACAATGTATTCAGCTTGAGTAAGTCATCTTATTGTAGACACCCACATTAACCGGAAAAACCATGGCCATGTTAGGGAGAATTGATTTGTAGCCAAACCTTCTTATACCCTCTTGGAAACAAAATCTGGCAGCAATCCAACTGCTCGAGTCAAATAGACATTTAGCTACACTCTGCATTAGCTATGCCTGGTGACCTCAGAAAAATACACACAAATGGAAATGTTGGCTTAAAGTACTATAACATGATTATAGCTCGGAACAAAAACTTTTACTTGAGAGCAGCCATAATCGCTGCACTTTTGTCTAGCGTGTATTTGAAAATTTATTTGATTTTAAACCTACTATTTACCAGGAAATAAATATTATTTTAAACGTGTATTCAAAACAAATTAAAAACAGAACTTTTTTACCCTTTTTCCTTGATCACTCAAAACCAGTGGTCATTTTGACTTGTCAAAATAAATTCTACCACAAAATTTTACAAATAGGACGTATGACATTCAGAAGATTCTGCCCTAGAGTTCATAGTAATACCTGTGGTCCCCTCATGTACTGCACAAGACTTCCTCTTTAAGCTGAGCAATTAACAAGAAATCCCTTATCTCGGGTCAGGGATAGAAAACCTTTCCATTCTGCTTTTGAATTTCAATTTCCTCTCTCTTTATACCTCTACACTCACACACACACACACAGCCCTTCTATAACTTTGGAGGTGATATAATAAAAACTAAGCAAGCACTGCTCAGAAATGTGCAGTGTCTCAGTAATATGCGATTACAAATTGGTGCCCAACCAGCTAACAGCCACCTCTCCTCTTAGCAGAATTTTGGTTGGATTTATTTTCTGCTACTATAAGAAGCACTATGGAGGAGACCAGAAAACATTTTCAGTTCTTAAGGATTTTTATGTGTTTTTTCAAATTTCATTTCTAAGATCCAAAATTGGTCCTATGGATATAATTTAGGCACCCTCTGGTGGTCAACAGAATACAATTAACTCTCCTAAACATTAATATGAATTATCTAAGCTTGAAGGCCATTTTAACAGCTGATGACATAAATATTCTTTTCTCCCCCCACATAGTTTCATGGTCTAAATCCCTAAATTCAAAGTAAATGCTACCTCCATTGTAAAGCAAATGGCTTTGCCCAGTGAAAGTGCTACTTATGAATCATGAAATCCCACACAAACATCAGGTAAGCCTCAGATAAAAGGAGGGTGGGGAGACTCATCTAGATTAAGTATTAAAAAAAAAAAAGTATTTAGGGAAAACATTATTAAAAACAGACCAAGTCTACTTGAAGTAAATTCACACTGTGGAAAAAAAATACTTCAACTGGTAACATAAACATAGGAAAGAATGTTACATACTGTGAATATTTTAAATAAATAATTTGAACCTTTATCAGTATAACTGAAGAGTAGAATTTTCTATCACAGTCGCAGAAATACACCCTGTGATATTTTTCTTCAACAGCAAACATTCTGCACTATTTTGGGAACGGTGCTAATAGCACTGGTATTCCTAGTGTTTAAAGCTGTGTTGACATGATAAAGTGCTATAATTTTAACTTGTTATTGTGAGGCAGAAACTGCCTCATTAATTTCTGCTTCATTCAAAACTGAGAAACGAATCAATGTTTACCAATGGGAGTGAAGCTAAATGAGTAACAAAATGAAAACCCAAAACAGTTGTGATAAGTCATTAGTTTAAAATGTAGAAAAAAAACTCAAAGGGTTTTCTAAGTTTTGTTTAGTCAACAAAACAAATAAAAATGAGAAAATGGTTTTTAGTACAGTTGAAATGGATTGTTCAGTGCACTCTTTTAATTTTAATCTTGTTAAATCTGAAAAAAAGGCTGCTCTCTATACAATAAATACAACATCGGTATAGGATACTGCAGATGAAATCACATATCAATGCTTTAACAAAATATGACTTCTTAATCACACTAGATATTTATGAAACTGTAACATAAGATACTTAAATTTACTAGATATACCAACACTTTGAATATATCGAATATTCAAATAAAAGTCATCTTCTGTTTTATCCATAATCCAGTTGATTTAAATATTTTAAAATATCACAGAATGACAACCAAACCTAAGAGGAACATTAGAGATAACTTAGTCCCATTTCTTTATTTTACAAATGAGAAAGGTAAGAACCAGAAAGAGTAGAATATTGGTCTAAAAATCGAACAACTATTTAGCAACAGAGCAAACAAATCTTGCCCTTCTAGGTGCTTATGTGTCAAGCAAAAAATTAAATCTTTGAATGAAAACATAAATGTTCTCAAAAGTCAATTCATTTTTGCCCTTTTAATAAACAATCTAAGTCTCCACCCATAATAATCACCCCAAGTGGTTAACGCCCTTCCTTACATTGAATTTGCAGCAGAAAAGCTATTGCTTAGTTTCCAGCTAAGTGAGAAAAGAAATATACTCTATTCCTAATAATACAACGTTATAAAAATGAATACTATTTTCAAGACATAACACTTGAGTAAAGTATAGAGAGCATTTTGTTACAGCATCAAACCATTAGGAAGTCAAAGGACTTATGGAAATCTAGATGCTTAAAAAGGGAAACACGGCAACATTCAGCTGTATTGTTTAAAGTAGTACAATATCCTAAAAACATCTTGTGGTGTGTGTGGGCGATAAGTCTGTGTGTGTTTGTGTGTTCTGGGTGTGGGGGTGCTAAGACTTGTATGGAAAAGAGGAAGGGGAGGGGAAGATAGTTCTCACCTGAGCCAAGCTGTCTGTCACTAGGATTCAGCTGTGATCAGCCATCATTGTGAGTACAAAGCTGGTCCAGTAACCAAGGCTTGTCTACACAATGGGAGGGTTAAGTCTGAGAACAGGACAGTTAATTTCTGACTCACCCCTAGGATGTCACTCCAAAGCATGAGAGAATTACCAACAAGCTGAGCTGTAGCATCAAAACCTTGATGCTCTGTTACCTCTCAAAGACAGCTTAACAAAGAGGAGGAAAAAAACATGTTTACTCTCAGCCTGATTGGACGCACAGTTCTGAGCTGAAGAGCTTGTGAAGAAAGATTCTTTTGAACAAAATTCAGCTTCCCAAACTACAAGAAGACTCAAACATACAAAATGGCTGAGGACAAAACATACCCCCCTTGCAACTCTGCTTCTAATACTAAAAAAGGTTTTTCTTTTTAAATTCAAACCACGTACCATTTAAATTGGTGGGGGAATGGAGAGTGAGGGAGGTGGTCAGGGAGAAGACCAGATGTTTAGATTTTTCCAATTAATTCTGCCACAATACAAGTGTATGGAAACCTTGTGACCAGTGCACCCTCAGATTCCTTATCTTGTATTGGGGGGATTTTGGTCCTTTTCTGTTCACTATTACATGCTTCTATGTGAAAGGGACATTTTAAAACAGTTTAATTATAAAGGCAAAAACTCTCCTAGATTACAAAATAAATCTGGAGTTAACCTTAGTTCCCTCAACAGTCTGTAATCCCCCTGTGTGTGTTAGTCGCTCAGTCGTGTCCGACTCTTTGCAACCCCATGGACTGCAGCCCGCCAGGGTCCTCTATCCACGGAATTCTCCAGGCAGGAATACTGGAGTGGGTTGCCGTTTCCTCCTCCAGAGGATCTTCCTGACCTAGGGATCAAACCCAGGTCTGCTGCATTGCAGGCAGATTCTTTACCATTTGAGCCACCAGGGAAGCCCTCGTAATCCCCCCGAAATCGTGTGAAAAAATTCTGGTGATGTACATAAATATTTTTATAGGGAGACAGTATTTCTATTAGAGACTCAAAGGGAAATTAGGTCCCTCAAAGTTTGGGGACTTTTGATTGAGACAGTAAAAGGTGTCTTTAGATCCTGCTTTGTCTAGTTGTGTGAGCAGATTCACAGCAATCTTTACCCAGTTCTAAAATCTGTCCCACAAAGCCTTCTCGAGTTTCTCATTTATCTTCATGAACTGTGTGCTTGTAATTTTTCATGAGCAGAAAGCCTGTTCAAAATCGAGCCCTTTTCATTAAAGATTTAAAATTCTGGAGATTTCAAGATTTATGTTAATATTAGTGGCTAAAGGAGAGCCATTTGACTACATCAGAAAATTTTAAGCCTATAGCATCTTAAATATTTGCCCACTGAGGTTGAATTACTTTACTATTTCTTTTTTCTTGAGTTAACTGATACGAAACAAAAGGCTGGCTCCTCCTTCCAACCTGCTTTTTTCTTCTTCTGATCTTTGAGTCTGCTGTGAAAGGATGATGAATTAACTGTGGTTCTATTTGAAGGAGTAATTTTCATTTTTATAATGATTTTGATCCTCAAGATAAATTAAAGATATTTATATAATATTCTTAAAAGAATTAGTTCAAAAGTAGAAAGGAAAATGATATTAGGGAATCTGAGGAACTGGGAACAGAAAGCCAGGAAGAAATGAAAACCAAAGAGAAAATCTTACATGATTAGATACTGAAATAGTATCAAATCCCTAAGCAGAGAAACAAGAAAAAAGCAGGATTAAAACAAAAAAGAAACAAGTATAGCAACTAGAGAATACTGAATTGTTGAATATATTACATGGAAACGACAAAACCATCATAACTCAGCTTTTCACGAACATCTTTTGGCTGATAATCTCAAGGCGTTATATGGCTTCTCCTTAATTAAGGCAAAGACAGAGGCGATCAGAGAAAATCACAGAAAGAAAGATGTTGCCAGTGATTATCAGATAAATGCAAAAAGCTCAGGGGAAGAATCTTTTGTGGTAAAGAAGTGCCAGTCGGTGAGAAATGTTGATTTTTTTCCCCTAAGACAATATCAAAGAGGTGTAAAGTAAAAAGAAGAAAATTAGGTTTAAGCCCTTATAACAAATTATTTTAGGTATTCCCAGATGCTTTTTAACCGACTCCTGTTTCCTCACATATGATAATCTGACCAGAACTACTCTTAGTGGCTCCTAAGTCCAAATGGAGGGGAAAGCAACATTTAGTGCCACTGTTCGACTCCAGGCTCCCTGCCCGGGTCCTGCAGCTTCGGGTCAAGGGCTCCAGACTCTCCGTTAACCCCGGAGGCGCCAGGGAAAAGGAATATCCTCACACGAACCCGATCCCCAGATGACCCTAGCTGGGTCCTTGTATTCATGGAGCATCCTTCAGGGACTTCTTTGAGTAACAGCTCCTTTCTGCATCTTCACAAATCCCATTCAAGGAAAAACCTGGGATTTCAGCTAAAACGCACCCCGCCCCTGCTGCTGCCAGGCTCTGGGAGGCCGCCTCCCGGGGGCAAGCAGCTCGGGCGGCTCCTCGCGGCCCGGGGCAGGAGGGGCGCGCGCCCTCGGCCCCCGCGCGCGCCCGTTGCCATGGGAACGCACGGGGCTCCGCCGCCCAAGGGGAAAAAGGGAGGAGGCGCGGCGGCGGATCCAGTGGGAGACGCTATCGCAAGATGGCGTCTGCGAGGCCGCGGGATGCGGAGTGAGCGCACCCCGCCGGGGGTTCTGCGAGGCTGCTCCTCTCCCCGCCGTCGCCGCCACTGCGGCGCCGCCTCTCCGCCTGCCATTGCGCCGCGGCCAAGCCTCCCCACCTCGTAGGTACCGGCGCCCGCGCGCGCTCCGCTTTTGCACAGATGGCAGCGACAAGTGCCGGCTCGCCGAGGGCTAGCGGGTTCCCCCTTGTCAGGGTGCGCTTGACAATAACGCGTGAATAACTTTTTTCTTGCAGCGGCCCCCTGCCTCCCGGCCTGCCGCCCCCCCGCGCGCCCGCGCCCCCACCACGCCCCTCCGACTCCTTGCTCCGTCCGAGGTGTGAGCGCGTCGGGCCGATGAGGTGATCTCCGACCAGCCTGGGAGGAGCGCGTGGACCGGCGGGCGGCGGCGAGCAGTTGGCGAGCGCCTTTACAATGGCCCTGACCCTGTTTGGTAAGTGCAGCCCTTTGCCCGCGCCGCCGCAGGTGGGCCGCGCCCCGGGGCTCAGAGCTGGGGGCACCTGGGGAGGGGACGCCGCGGGCGGTGTCCGGCGCGGGCGGTGGCAGGGGAGTTGGGGCGCCCGGGGCTCCGGGCTGGCTCCTTCGCGCCTCTCCCATTGTTTCCTCTCCAGGCAGGGCCGATGGGCGTGTGCTCCCCTGGCCAATTCTGGGCTGGGAGGCTCTGAGGTCCTGTGTGTTTTGTAAACGGAGGGTTCTCTAAGATGCCAAGTTGGGAACGAAGTTAGCTGGCTGTTTCCAAGCCTATGTTTCTCAAGTCGGTAAATAAAGATCCTGGAAAGTTTATTTATTTTGAACAAGATGTCTGTGCATCCCAACCTTCCTGCATTTGCCAAATGCGTGTGTTGATTCCTGTTGGATTTGGGGGGAATTTTTTGGACTCGGTATATTCTGTTGGAAACAAGAATAAGTGGTGAACTTATTTTAATATTTGCTAAAATTGAAAATGTTTGCTCTAATGCGTTTGAGAGCAGACAGAAGGAAGTTGGTATTGAAGATAAGTAATCTCAGGAGTATATCGTTGAACATTTTACGAAAGAAGTAGTATTTCTGTGATGTAATTACTGTGACACTATTGTTTCAGCAGTTAATTAAAGGTGTTTTGCTTTTTCCCCTGTCCCCAGAGTCTGCAATGACAATGGGTTGGAAAGGACCAAAAATACTCTATTTTCTTTTGCAAAAGCAGATTGTGTTACATATGTATTTTGCTTTAAGAAAATTCAGTATGTGAAAATTTAGATGATCATAGTGTTCAGTTTTTCAAAGAAGAAAAGTACAATGATATGTACCTGATGGCTACCAGGATAGTAAGTTAATCACAACGTGAAGTTTTCAGTTACCTTGTAACAATGTCATTTGATCACACACATTGCAGGCATCACATGCCACAATGCTTTTTGATGTAAATACTTAAGAGTTTATTAATCTGCTGGAATCAAAGAGTGACTTTTATTCTTAAAATTAAATTTAGATCCAGAGAGGTTGTTTAGACTCAGAGGGCTCATGGCCTTTTTGTGGGAAAACTGAGAGACTAGAATATAGTTTGCCTTCTTCCGTCTAGGACTGTAATTACTTTGCTCAAACACCTATGGTACTAGAAATGACATTTTTTATTTGGTGTTTGTTGGTTGTCCATGAGTGCTTTAAAAAATGTTTCTTCTTTCTCTAAAAGGGATAATAAAAATCTCCTGTTTTCCAATACCTTGTATCAAATATGCATTACTTAGTAGAAGTGTTTCCTTAAGTGTGAACTTTTTTGGTATAGAGTTAAACTTTAATGGAACACTTTATTCATAGTTGATACTTTCTTTTGAAGAAGTATTTATCTTACACTGTTGTAGCTAATACATTGCAGTAAAATCTACTGTAGAAAATTCTCTTTTAAACTATTTTTGACTAAATTCATTTACTTTTTTAAAGAGATAGTCTGAATTTTCAAGGTTTGTTTTCAAAGATATAATTTATGAATCAATGACTTTTAAAAGACTGACATTCTCAATGAATAAAATGGATAAATTGGGGAGATATGGAGTATATGATGAGGCTCCTTTGAATGAATTCCTAAATTATTAAATCTTTAACTACTGAAAGGGAGGTGAGAAAAGGAAAAGCATGGAATTTGACCTCTTGAGGAAGGTGAAAGAAACCACTCCCACCTCTTAGGATGAATAAAGTGTCTTTAAAATTTTAAAAGTCATCTTGTGGGAAAATAGAATGTGGTTTAAAAATCCAATTTGGTTACAATTTTTAAGAATATCTCTCTGTTGTAAAGCAAAGTATATCTCTGTTCAGAGTCTGTCTTCTCAGTAATGATAGAGCAACAGTTGATCTCAAGTGTAGTTGCACACCACTCATCAGTCATCTGAGATGTCTGTTTAAAATGTAGATTCCTTTGCCCAGAGACCCACAGAATCTGCATTTTTAGAGGAAGGGGATTTTAAAGGAACTCCCTTGTGATTCTTATACACGATAAAGTTTGAAAACTATTAATGATAAATAGTAGATTGGCTCAGACTTGCTCAGTTCAGAATAGTTCTTTGAATATGCTAAGAGCAGTCTCCAAGGGTTAGAAGAAATTGATTTTATTTTAGATATTACTGCTTTTTAATTAATTGGCCTTAGAAGTGCCTCATGTCTCTTCTTAATAACCAACTTAGAGCTGAGGAACAATAAAATAAAGTTCTATGAGATGGTGAAGAGAAGGTAGGAACAAAAGAGAAGGTAGGAACAAAATACTGGATAAGTGTGACCTTCTTATCATGATCAGAGTTCCATAGAGTTTCTACCTAAGCTTCCCCGAAGTAACCACTGCCAGGACACTGTCTTGTGTATATTGGGTGTGGTAGTTGGTTAAGCAGTTAAGGCTGATTGGGCTACTGTAGTAAAATAGCAAAACCTGGGTGCTTACTCAACAGCCATTTATTTCTCGCAGTGTTGGAAGCTGGGAAGTCTGAGACCAAGGTGTCATTTGGATTACTTCCTCATGAGGGCCCTCTTTCTGGCTTGCAGACATCCATCTTCTTGCTGGGTCCTCACATGATGGAGAGAGAGGGAAAGCAGCTTTCTGGTCTCTTCTTACAAGGGCACTAATCCCATCATGAGGACCCCACCTTCATGACTTCATCTAATCCTAAGTACCTTCCAAAGGTCCATCTCCAAATAGCATCACATTGCAGGTTAGGGCTTCAGCATATGAACTTTTTGGGGGGACACAGTTAAGTGTCTATTGCAGCCAGCAATAGAGTCTTAGTGTTTTTGCTTTATGTTTTACATTTCCATCTAGGTTTTTTTTTTTTTTTTTTTAATAATTGTAAAGAATGTTCTTTTTACAGGAAAAACTTTTAGTGAAAGTTAGATTCATTTTTTAAAAAGGGGAGCCTCTAAAATTACCTAATACATTTTTACATTTATATACATTTTTTCTACCCAAGTACATTATAGGAACTTAGTAAAATACCTGTCAAATTAAGCTGAAGAGTGAAGACTGTCTTATATATTGTCTTCACTATTAATCACCTTTGTGCTTAAAAAGACATTTTTAGTGTGAATTTCCTTTTTATTCTAGGATGGAAGAACCAGATCCCAGTCCTTCATTATTTCACAGTCTCATTTGGGAGTTGAAAATGAGTGCTATTGAAGGTTCAGGAATTAGCAAACATTTTTCTTCATCTTTCAAATGAACCAGTCATCAGCATAAATACAAATAATTTTTAAATCCTCAAATCCTAAAAACTCTCCAGATGTAGTTCATATTCTGGTCACTCACCTCTCCTTCCTGATTTGTTCGACAAACATCTAAAGCGGTGTGCAGGAAACATGGTCCCTGTGTTAGAGCTGACATTCCAGAACTAGTGTTTGCATCTGGCTACCTAATTCCGTATGGGCTTTGTTAGAACTTCTCTGGCAGAGAAGTACCTGTTGTCCGACAGTTGCTGGACCAGAGGGAAGGTCTCAGATCATCTAGTTTAGGATCTTTTGGCTGATGTACCAGCCAGAACATCCTGATTTGCTGCACTAGTGGAGCCCTAGTTGACAGAACTGGGGGAAAGGCATCCTGTCAGGTCATCACTTGGCAGGAATTTCTGTCATTTATAGCTAAACGGAGCTCTGGTTTACAGCCCAGGACAGCTGGTGAGATTGGGAACTCAGTTATAATTCAGCTGGGCTGAGCTAGCCGAACCTGAATAACTCTCTGAGTAGAACTGGCTCTGGCATTGCGCCTGCTCTCCCCGCCCCACCCCCCTTTTTTCTTCTTACCATGTAGTCACCATCATCACTGCCATCGATCACTTCTGATATTTAGGATTTCGCTGTAATTTCTTACATTCTTTCCTCAGTCTCTCCTACTCCCATGGAAACCCTTCATTTTGCTGCTTTATTTGGCATCGTTCACTATCCTGACACACCTGTCTGTGGGTATCTTTCCAGAGAGACTTTGGAGCAGTTAAATAGGGACGGAGTATTCTTTGTGATGCAGTTAGGACATTTTCTGACTTCCATGGCTGTCCTGGCAGACAACTGCACATTTTCAGAATGATTTATTTGACCAAAAGCTCACTTTATAGGAAACTTCCACTTGAATATATACTCTCTGTTGCCATTTTAATTTTTCAGATATTGCTCATCAAAGAATATGAGAAGCAGCAGGGTGGTCTGATGTTGAAAGCCCAGCTACTTTTCTTAGAATGTGTCATCTTTTTAACTGTCATTAAAATCACCATCCTTGTTTAAATGCTTGTCCATATTCTTTGTTTTACTGGTGTCAGAAGCCTAAAGTCTCAACTTAAAATGTTTTCTTTTAATGTTTGGAGACTTGGTACTATGTAAGAGAGATAAAAGAATTATAGTTGTTATAACTCTGATAGTCCCCATCTGTGTACAGTGAAAGAGGAATATTGGTGGATGCCATCTTGAGTCACATCTGTCCCTGCAATAACCATCCTGTAAGCATTCTAATCTTAGAAGATAGTGATAAGTGTAATGACAAATTTTTAATGTACTTACTGAGTTTTAGTTTCTTTTAGATCAGTATTTCTCAACTTTTTTTTTAAGTCACCTTCTGTAAGAAGTTTTTTTTTTTTCATTTATTTTTATTAGTTGGAGGCTAATTACTTAACAATATTGTAGTGTTTTTTGCCATACATTGACATGAATCAGCCATGGATTTACATGTGTTCCCTGTAAGAAGTCTTTTACACATTTTTTTGTAATTGATCTCTCCGTGAAACTTTAATACCAAGATTCTGTTTATGGACTGTATGTATATTTGCTTTATGCATAAAGAGAGTAATTTTTCTTTGACCCCTGGAAGCCAAGTTTTGCTTCCTTGAGGCAATGTTACCCCCCATTGAGAATACATGCTTGAGACTAATCTAAAGCAATCATAAGAGAATTAGAAAATATTGTTTTATATGTCACATAATTCTGAAGGAGTGACATAGATATAATAAGTTATGCATTTTTTCACCAGATTGGTTTAACCTAAGTTTAACCGTGTGCTTCATCTTGAGAGCAGCCATAACACAGAGTTCCTTGATTGGACTGGGGTATGTGTAGCTTTTCTCAAAATCCATCCAGTAATAATAATATCCCCTGATATGGGGAATTGGTGTTTTCTCAGTTTTATATAAAGATCAGTAACAGTACCTTTAAAACACTTTTTTACCTGTAATATATAAACTAAAGGGGCTTCCCTGGTGGCTCAGATGGTAAAGAATCTGCCTGCAGTGCAGGAGACCCAAGTTCCATCCCTGGGTCAGGAAGATGCTCTAGAGAATGAGATGGCTATCCACTCCACTATTCTTGCCTGGAGAATTCCATGGACAGAAGAGCTTGGAGGCTACAGTCTATAGAGTTGCAAAGAGTTGGACATAATTGAGCAACTTTCACAGTCACAATAAACTAAATGAAATCACTGTACTTAATTTCGAACCCAATGCAAGTCAAATTCTCAAGCCTGGCCTTACAACCTATTACTGGTCATAAGTCATTCTTACTTAGGAAATGATCCCTGCAAACTTTGATTTTTTTATATATTAATATAATCCTGCTGTACTTAAAATAGCAGAGTAGGAAAACTAAGAAAGCAGAACGATGTGACCATATTTTACATTGGAAAGTGATATTAAAAAAAGAATCATGTCTGACAAAATAAAGTTACAAATATACATTCCTAATTTAGCTCCTTATATTTAAAAAGAAGGATGAGTACTTTGTGAATATCCTGAAAAGCTTTGCTTTGTATAATCTAAAAGGGTGAATTTTATGTATGTGGATTATATCTCAATGTAAGATTGTATTAATAAAATTGTGGGAGGAGGGTAGGAAATCAGAATGAATGGAAGGAAAATTTACTTCAGTTAAACTGTGGAAACCAGAAAAGACTATTTTTTAAAAAAGTGGTTTTATATTCAGGAACCTTTAGAACTGTCCATGTTTTCAGAAAGTCTTTTTTTTCCTTTTATTCCCCAAGGAACAAAAAACCAAAAACTGATAGGTTAAAATACCCCTACCTGTTTTGAATGGTTATTTTAAATTTAGAAAAGCAGGCACTTCTTGGAAAGAGTTGCGGCTGACAGTGAAGCAGTTTGTGGGAGAAGGGAAGGTGAGTCAGGCCCGGCCTGCTGCCAGCTGATGGTGGCGTGGGGCCACCTCATTGTGTTACACCCAGCTGCTCTGAAAGTGGTTCCTTTCTCTTTCCACTCTGACCTTTTACCTTATATATTTCATGGTGTAAAGCGAACAGAAAAAGGGTGTTGTTCAAGAAATATATTATCTCGCTGGAATAGATAGATCTGACCACAAACTTGACATTTCAAAAACAGAATGGATCCTCTTCTTTAAACTGCTAGACTTGCCTGATTTTCCCATTTCTCCGATTAGCACATAGCTTCAGCCCTTATCTTACTGTCTTATACCTCTTCTACAGAACTTTGTTTTTCAGGTCCTTAATGGCTGTGACATTACTTTGTCAGAGATGCTTTTAGGATTTGAAATTGCTTGTATTATATGGGACAGACAGCAGATAGGTGGGTAGCTGTGCATTTAAGGGCTATGTAAATATCTGCCTGACTGAAATACGTTTCCCTGCAGGCCTTTTATGGTGAATGAATTTTACACCATTGTATTAAAATTAAAGCATGATTTTTTTAGTATATTACCTGTTAAGGAATAACATGCTAAATATAGACGCTTATCATCATATGCATAGAAGAATGATTTTAATTTATGGACTGAAGATCTTAAAGTAGTAAGACAAGCAAGCATTTTGGCTGGGGGAACTACACTGTATGGGAAAAGAAAGTGCAGAAGTGTTTGTCTGGAGAGGGGGGCGTTACTAAGAGGGCCCCGTGTTGTAGGTGGTGGTGTGAATAAAAGCTCAGGACATCTGACATGAGGGAGAAGGAGAGGACGGTGGAGTGGGGGGAGGAAGCAGAAACAAGGAATTTTCCATAATTTTCCTGAGGAGTAGCTCTGAGGCCTGGGGTGTGTTTTCCTGTTCAGTGATTTGTTTACTTATGTTTGATGAATCGAGAGCCTAATATGTGTCAGGTATTTATTAGTTCGTGTCCTCAAGGAAATTGTATTTGCAGTGGAGGGCGCAGAGGAAAATGTATAATGTACCAGAGGGCTCAGGCTGTGAAGAAAAATGAAGCAGGGTGAAGAGGATGGGGCAAGCTGTGGTCAGGGAAAGCCTCACGGCAAAGGTGGGTTTTGAGCAGAGAGTTGAAGGAAGTAAGGGAAAGAGTCACATGAAGATGGGGAATCGCCTCATGGAACAGGCTTTAAGCCAGGGCTGTGCTTAGCCCTTTTGAGGAGCAGGAAGAAGGGCAGCGTGGCTGGAGCAGAGTGAGCCAGCAGCAGTGCTGGCAGGTGAGGGCAGAGAGGCATCTGGTGGAGGAGGGGTGCTGGGGTCACAGATTACGAGGGCCCTGTTGGTAAACCTCAGCGAGGACTTCAGAGTTCACTCTGAGTGAAATCAGAAGCCTGTAGTGGATACTTCCATAGCATGTGGTGTGGAGGAAAAGGCTTAGATTTTGAAGTAAGAGTTGCCTTGAATCCTTTCTCTGCCAAGTGTCAGCTAGATGTCCCAGTCTCATTTTCCGTATATCTCAACAGGGGCTATTAATTTCCTGCAGAAATAAATGAGATCATGTATCTAAGATTCTTAATACAGTCATTGAAGATACATAGTAGCTAATTTTGTCACTGTTACTGTAAATACTAGCAATGATCCAAGATACCAGCAGAGTTTCTCCATTTGTTTATTTCACAAGTCTGTCAACCCACTTGAAAAAGTGGTTCTGTAGTATTTCTGCTTGTATGTGTGGTTGAATACTTGCCACAGGCCACTGTAGACTTTATCTGAGCATGCTTGAGACCGGGTTCAGTGAGGTATGGTGGCGACCAGATAGACTTCTGATAGTGCTGGTCGCTTGCTACTTTCTAATATGCTCTGAAAATGTAAAAAAACAAAAAACAGAACACTGGCCAACATGTTGGCAATGCTTGCTTCTCCTTTGGGAGGTCATCCAGAATATAATCAGATCTAGCCTCAGTCCTCATGGCACTTAAAAGTACCAAGGAGCGTAAGCTCAATGGCTGGCACATAGTAGGTGCTCAGTCCAAATTTATTGAGTGACTAAATGAACGAAGAGCAAACATTTAATAATGGACTGTTCCTCTATATACTTACCTGTGAACAACCTTGCGTGCATGCGAAGTCTTGTCCGACTCTTTGCAGCCCCATGGACTTGGCTCACTGGGCTCCTCTGTCCATGGGATTCTTCAGGCAAGAGTACCAGGGCGAGTTGCCATTTCTTCCTCCAATGACCTTCCCGACCCAGGGATTGAACCCGTGTCTTTTGTGTCTCCTGCATTGGCAGGTGGGTTCTTTACCACTGAGCCACTCGAGAGCCTTGACTCAGTTTAAACATTTATCTTTTTTCCTCCTTTATTATTTTGGTTTATTCATATTATGTGAGAGTCCATAACTGGAAGCTCACACCTGCTTTTTAGTAATTTATTACTCTAATAATTTGGTTCTCTACCTGAAATCCTCCAATGAGCCCTCATCACCATTAAGTCCACATTCCCTACCTGTTTGGCTTTGTCTCTCATCCCTTCCTCAGAGGTTGTGTTTCAGGCATGCTGAGCAACTTGGAAGTTTCCAGAAGGGATTGTACCCAGCGTGGCTTTGGCATCATTTTGCAAGCCTTTCTTTGCCTTACTCCCTTCTATACATCTTGCAAAACTCGCCTTGAATAGTCATCTCTTTTAAGCGGTCTTTATGAGTTCGTAACGGCTTACCTGGTGGCTCAGATGGTAAAGAGTCTGCCTGCAGTGCAGGAGACTGGGATTTGATTCCTGGATTGGGAAGATCCCCTGAAGAAGGGAATGGCTACCCATTCCAGTATTCTTGCTTGGAGAGTTCCATGGACAGAAGAGCCTGGCGGGCCACATTCTGTGAGGTCACAAAGAGTCAGACACGATTGAGTGATCATGACAGCACCTTTTCTGCACAGGTAGTGCTGTATGCCCATCTGCCCTGGCACTTATCATGTGGTGATAAAATGGTTAATTTGTGTTCCCCTGTATAACCCATTAGATGAAGTTCTCTAATGGGAAAGCTGTGGATTTCTTCTGTCTTTAACAACCACTACATGGTTGAGGGCTTCCCCCATGGCTCAGCTGGTAAAGAATCCACCTGCAATGCAGGAGACCCCAGTTTGAGTCCTGGATTGGGGAGATCCACTGGAGAAAGGATGGGCTACCCACTCCAGTATTGTTGGGCTTCCCTTGTGGCTCAGCTGGTAAAGAATCCGCCTGCAGTGTGGGAGACCTGGGTTTGATCCCTGGGATGGGAAGATCCCCTGGAGAAGGGAAAGGCTACCCACTCCAGTATTCTGGCCTGGAGAACTCCATGGACTGTATAGTCCATGGGGTCACAAAGAGTTGGACATGACTGAGCAATTTTCACTTTCACTTTCACCATGGTTGATGTATACTGACTACTTAATAGCTCAGCAAGAAATGTTTGAATGCATGTTCAGTGTTACAGTAGTCTACTATATTTCTTATATTTGGCAGTTAATTTTCAGGCCCAAATCTATATGATATACACACTCTATTTTTCATAATTTTTTGTTCATTTGTTAGTTTTTTAAAAATTAAAAAAATTGTTATACCATCCCTTGATTCCACACTCTTAATATGGAATCCCCAACTGGAAGCCCACAAAGGTTTGAATAAAATGGAAATCTCTCTAGGAGCAGATTCCTTGAGGTTTAACTATAGTATTACTAACCACCAGCAGATGTTTCTAAATTATTTGGTGTAATTAGATAACAAATTCCACTTCATTAAACTATTGTTCATTTTCATTTCAATAGTACAAAAGAATTGCACATAATTTAGCTTTGGTTTGTTCATGTTTTACCCTCACAGTAGGGAACATAATCAAATTGAATTGGAATTGAATTGGAATTCAGTATGAAAATGGCTAACAACCTTTTAGAAGCCTGAAGATAAAAATAGTATTATCATTTTCTCATAATCATAAATTTGTGTGCTACAGGAACATTCCTATTAGTTTTGGTGTATTTATTAGAAGAGCAGGTAAAAACAACAGTTTCAGCATTCATATTTTTAAGTGGAAAGATTTAAAAGAAAACTTTTGTTTATTACTTATTAATACCTCTCAATTGTTCAAGAAAGAATTTGAGGTGGTTTCCGAAAGAATACAATGCAAGGGGGTTGAAAATAACAAGCGTGGGAATTCCTTTTTCTCTTGTCTTGTATCAGTTTCTTCCTCTCCCCTGAATCCTGGGCGGTTTCCTCCCGATGATAGCTGCGCTTTCCTGTCCCGTTTGAGAAAGCCTTTCCTTGACGTTGGAACCCTTGCATCGCAAGCCGTCCTGAGTTTTGAGAGCCCCTCTTACCGGAGATCTGTTGAAACGGCATTTGATGTGCCCCACCTCTTCTTTCTGCACAGCTGCTCTTTCACTCTCCTCTATACCCTCTCTTCCCAGCCACCGCATTTTATCATAATTGATTATAAGGCATTTGTGAATGTCATTCATTCTCTAGTGAAAAAAGATGGACAACTGTGAAAGGGAAAACTTTTCTGACACTTAAAACAACAAGGAAAACTTTCATCAAGACTATGGCAGTGGGTGTCAAGACTATGACAATAGGCGAGAGAGATGGGGCTTAACTCTGAATATGAGAACAAGTGGGGTGTTCTAAGTCAAGGAGCAGGTTGGTGGGGGGTGATCAGTGGATGGAAAATTACCAAGAAGAAACAAGGGTAGGGGGAGTTCCTGTTAAACTGACATAACAGGATTCTTGCTGAGGGCAGGCCAGGTGGTTCAGATACCAGGAGTGAGGGGTAAGGAATTTGATTAAGATATCAGGAGGGATTGGATGTCAAGGGTGGCAGATTCTTTCTAAAGTAACTTAGAGGTCTTGCTTAAACTGCGCAGTGCAGGCCTGACAAGGCTGGGGTCAAGGTTGAGCCCTTAAGAAATGGGCTTAGAGGAGCCTGACTGAAGTTTGGTCAAGAAGAGGCTCCTGTCACAACTACCCCCTTACATTCTGCTTCTGTTTGGAAGTGCTTTATCAATTCGTAGCCAGTAAACAGTGGCTTCTCTTTAGTCCTCATGTTTGTTCTTTGCACTGTTTGCTGTTTTTGATTGCCTCTGTCTTCTTTAAATGTTTTTTCTCATCTTTCAAGCGTTGTATTCTCCAACTATTCTCTTCTTTCTTGTCTTTTCTATTCTTGTCTTTCACTGTTCCGCAGCTCTCTCTCGTTTGATCCCGTCAGTGCTTTTCAAGAATGGACCTTCGTTTCTCACTTGGGAGTATCTAGGCTTCAGCAGTGCCCGCGGGTGGGTGATTGCCAACTCTCCATTTCCAACTCTGCTCTTCCGTGCCCTCCAAATCTCTGTCAGGATTCCTTGTAGTGACGTCCAACTCCACGCGTTCCCAGCCCCAGGTCCTCAGCTTTTGTCTCTCCATCCTCTTTCCCTTGTCTGTAGTGCATGTTAGCTGCTAACTCTGTTTGATCTTTGCAGTAACCTCTGACCTATTCCTTTCTCTATATTCAGCTCTCTCAGTACCACAGTTCATGCTCTCCACCTCCTGCCACCCATTCAAAAGAAATCCCTTCATCTTCTGAACTCGTTACCATTTTATCCATGAATCTCCTGTGACATTTGACAGTAGTTATGTATCTTTATCACATCTTTTCTAGGCTGATGGTTTCTGTAAGAGAAAAGTCATTCTCATTTCTGTACTCCTTACCATACTTGCCACATTGCGTCACACGCAGTGGGTACTCAGAAAAATATTGAAGTGAATAAAAGAGTTCTTAAACCCCGGTACTTATGTAGTTTAACAATATCCAGGGTAGAAACATAAAGCAGTCTCTAGTTTTTTTCTATAACTTTATAATACTTTATAGTAAGCATATCTCAGAATCTCTCATATATTTTTGTTATCTGATGGTCTTATTTTCAGTCTTTAAAGGAAGAAATATTTATATTTCTGCAGTACTGATTATGATTGTTTGGTTTTGTTAGCGTGACTTTTCCCAGAAGTTTTTGGTGAAATTCTGGTCAAATTTGTACTGCTTTATAGTCTGTAAAAATCATCTTAATCCTGGAGAAGGGGCACTAAACAGTAGTTTCTGCAAACACAGTGCTGGTTAATCTAGGTTGACTTGCTGGTCCTTTAATGTTGCATTGTGTCCATATTCACCTGAAAATGGAATGTCCTTCTGGAGGGACCATTTTCAGGTAAGAGAAATGATGAGTTCTCCAGGTTTCACGTGTGTTCTCTGCTCTTTTAGACTTCCTCAGGCCATTAGCAAGGAGATGGTGAAGAGCCCTGCTTTGCTCAGGTTTCTTTTCAGACCTTGGTGCGTTAGCCAAGTTCACAGGATGTTTGCATATTGGTCTGCCATTTAAAAACTGGCTAATTAAGTGTTTCTAAAATTGCTGAATAGAAGTCAGTAAGCAGTTGACCCAGAAGCTCATGCTACTGATTGTTTTTCAGAATGTGCTGAAACGCAGAAAGGTGAGGTCAATGGTTTATAGGAGATTTTATGTATTGACAATAATACTTCATTTAGTTGTGAAATTTGGTTATGAAATTGATTTTGCCACTCTTATCAGTTGTTTTTGGTGATCCTTTATATATAAGTCTTCAGAAGACATTTGTTAATGTTCTCAGATTTTAGAAGTGCTCATAATATATGAATGCAAAATATATTGTTAAAGATGAGAGCCATAAAAGCAAAATTCATGTGTTTTTTTTCCACTCATAATGTTTAAAAGTGAACCAGAGACTTTTAAGTTCTATAATCTGAATAATAAGTGATTCTCAACTTGTCAGTTCACTCTTTCAGTTGAACTTAAAAGGATAAAGAAGAAGAAAAAAAGAAAAAGATGGATTAATAATACAGTAATAAAAAGAAAGGAAGAAACAGAGGTTGCTGTACAGTAGGGAGACTTACCAAATACTCAGAGGCAGAGGCCTGTCATCTCGAATTTTCCAGACAGATGGCTCTGTCGTTCTCTGGAGAGAGGCGAGCCTTTCTTGTGCCGCGCTCTGCCCCCACCTGCTGTTCTCCGGTGTCTCCAGACGGGGGGAGCTCTTGCTCTCTTTTTCTTCACTCTCTCACAGCTCGGGAAAGGTGAGAGGAAGGACCAGTGATGCCCGTGTGAGACCTCCTTCAGCTCCAGGTGCCTTTTGACTTCACTCCTCTAATCAAAACTTTTCTCCTTTCATCTTGTTCAAGTACCATAATAGACCTGAGGGAAAACAGAGACATTTGAAAACTTAAAAATGATTTTTTGAAGTAATTTTCACATCATCAAAAGTTAGTAATAAGTCTCTACAGAAAATATCCAGTGTTTTCAGGTCCTATAATAAGCTATTTTCTGTTACCTGAAGAAGAAGGAACATTATTGTATGATATGTGTATTAGTGTTGGATAATTTGCAAAAGATCTGTCCCAAGTAGGTTTTTTTTTTAACAAGGTTGCATTTAAAATAAATGGATACTTTTTTTTTTTTTCCCAACAAGAAATGAGAGCGCTTTTACAATGCAAACTACAACTTTTTTTTCTTTTTTAAAAGTTAATTTTTTGGGGGGGTGACTTTTTTTCAATTTTTAAAAAATTTTTTTAATTGGAAAATTGCTTTACATCAATGTTTCTGCCATACAACAGTGCAAAACAGTCATAATTATATATATTCCCTCTCCCCCTAAGCCTCCCTGCCCTCCCCTCATCCCACCCCTCTGGGCCATCACAGAGCTCCAGACTGGGCTCCCTGTGTTATATAGCAACTTCCTACTGTTTTACACGTGATAGGTATATATTTGACCATGCTGTATGGCATTTGAGATTTTATTTCCTCACCCGGGGGTAGAACTCATGCCCCCTGCATTGGAAGGGGAGTCAACCATTGGACTGCTAGGAAAGTCCCAAGCTACTACTCATTGAAGAAATAAAATTTAAAAATATTTTTATTTTATATTGAAGTATAGTTGATTAACACTGTTGTGTTCTAGGTGTACAGCAAAGTGATTCACATAGACATACACATGTATTATTTTTTTCCAAATTCTTACCTGTTTTTCAAATTCTTTTCCCCAGTTTTGTGTGTGCTCAGTTGTGTCTGACTCTTTGTGAGCCCATGGACTATAGCCCTCCAGGCTCCTCTGTCCATGGACTTTTCCAGGCAAGAACACTGGAGCAGTTGCCATTTCCTACGCTAGAGGGATCTTCCCGACCAAGGTATCCGACCCAAGTCTCTTGCATCTCCTGGATTGGCAAGTGGATTCTTTGCCACTGCACCACCTGGGAAGCCCCGTGTTGTAAATAGTCATTCATGAAACTCCAATAAGAAAGAGTTTTGGTGGGTATAAAACTCTTACTTGTGGTGGGCCAAAGAGGAGTTGGTGGTGAGGCAACCCTAGGCCACTGTGTAAGTTTACAGTGTTAATATTTCATCTTTAATGTATGGAAAAAACTATACTGTTTCTAAGTCTAAAAATAATTATATGAACATGACTCTGGGGCCTTTTCCTTCCTATTAGTCTTTTGATTTTTTTTTCCCCATGTACTTTGCACCTTAACTCCAGATTAAGCTTGTAAACTTTTGCATTTGAGACACACACACTGAATCTATGGATGTATTTATTTATTCCCCTAAACTTTAGAATTCTTGTTAACTTTCTCGATGTTCTTATGAACAACAAAGAGCCTCTATTTTGCAAAGTACTATCCTAAAACTTTGTTTGCTACATTACAAAATTAGAATTATTCTAACTTCTCCACTGACTATATGCTTTTTAAAATTCCTTTAGTGTGTAAAATTCTCAAGCTTCATTATTGTATAATATATTAATATCTTTCCAGCCTAACTCCTTAGGATGCTAAGATCCAGTGTAATGGTTTGACTATAAATAAGTCCCAAGTGCTTTAGAAGAAAGATCTTAACCTCAAATTCACAAATGTACTTCATTACAATTACTGGTATTTGGACCCTGGAAAATTAGCCTTTAGCAAATACTTTGACTTAAAGTAACATTTTGAATATTGAGAACAGTTTTTTAGTATTGTTTTGAATATTTAGAATGATTTGCTTTTGTAGCTGTACTGATGAATGAGTGAGAATATTTCTTAAGGAATCCACAAGATGGCGCTTGCCAACCTGTTTCCTCAGTTTTTCCTTCCTTAGGTTAAAGAAATTTGGCAGCAATTTAAGAAGGAACATCTAAATATTTATGTATTTTGAATGCTGAAGTTCAGATTTCCAGAAAGCTTGGCTCCTTAAAATTGATGAACCTCAATTTAACATTTTCCAAAATACTCATTTCTAATATAGGAACTAAGAGTTTTTGCTGAAGAGTTTAAGGTTCTTTTGAAAACACCCTAGGATCTGTATAATACAAAGGGCAGCCTCCATTCACTCCATTTGCCTGTATTTTTATTCACCCTTGTTTTTTTTAAAAATACGTGATTCTTTAGTGTGTGACTTATGACACGTCTAGTGTGCATGCAGAGTTTCTAGATGTCTTAAACTGTCGATATCTATAAGGACCTGGCTGGCCGTTAGTAATCGTTCTAGAATAATTGTTCTGTTTTCTATTTAAAAACAGGAAAGTTGTAGTTAGAATATAGTTTAGAATTTCTACTTATGAGTGAGATATAGTAAGTGGAGCAGCGAAGGACAAGAGGACTCTACCCAGTTGTAACATGAGTTGCAGTCACTCATTTTCACTGCTGCGCCTTTTGTACACTCTTTTACATCCTTACTGTTTACATTAACGTTGTTAGGGAAGGGAATTATACTGAAATTATGTTGATGTTGGTAAGGCAAGTTTTATATTGATTGTTTTGTGAAATCGTGTGGATAATTTCAGTGAAAAGAGCTATATTTATAAAAGACTGAGACAAGAAAGTATGTCCAGTGAAATTTAGAGCAGATTAGGTTTAGGTCTTATAGCAGTCCACTGGTCTGATTTTTCTTAGCCTTGTCATGAAAACAGTCAGTAGAATCCAAAGAGTCAAAGGCGTATCAGGAAATAAAAACAGTAAAAGAATTTTCTGTTCAAAATTGTCAAACTTGGAAAATCTTAATTGAAGCTTTTAATCAGATATTTTAGATGGTTAGGAAACTAGTCATTTTTTACCATTCATATGAAGATTTGTGAAGAAAGAGTCTTATTTTATATGGAGAAAGAATCACTAAGGGTTTCTTTTTTAAAACAATTATCATACGTGCCGGCTGCTAAGCTTGCATAATGAGTGTGTTCGGTGGGTAGGCTGCACGTTCCTTTGTCAGCTTGCCCTTTCCTGTGTCAAGGCTTCAGTGTTTGGTTTCAGGTTGCCATTGTGTACATCACACTGTTTTGCACAGGATCTCCTTTAAAAACTGATTATATAACACCATCTCTTTAAAGTCCAGTAATTTTCGTTGAATTTATGTAAACATTGAATTTAAGCTAAATTAGTTTAAGCTGCGGAACTTCTGAGACACATCGGTCAGAGAAATGTAACATGGGAGCAGATGTGAGAGACGTACACACGGCACACAGGGCTGACTCCTCTGTTGGCATCTTTGAATACCGCGATTTTAAGATTTTATTTTTAAAGTGTTTTGATTGTTCTTTTCATTGATGAAATGAAGATGTGATTTCATGTGTGCCTATTTCCAGTTTTTTTCCTAGAATTGAATTCTAAAGAACCTCTGAAAATGGGGGAAAAAATCAAGCAATAAAAATTTCTCTCTTACTCTGTCTTTAAATTCATAGCCCGTATTTGAGACCAAGTGAAAAAAATAGTTCAAAGTGAAATGTGTTCTCTGTGGGTCTTTCCTATCACATCTTTAGGAGTTGTAGACATGGATGTAATTGTCAAGGAAAGGATCTGTCTTTTCAGTTGGTTGACTGACTTGTTTTTTGTTTTGTTTTTTCCTGAATGCATGAATTCTAAAGCTTTATTCCAGATTTAGATACATTTTATTCATTTCTTTTTCTAATCTCTAACAGCGGCCTGTTTAAGTTTGAGATATTTGGCCCTGAGATTTCTCTGGCCCATGACAAACACTGTTTCAGATAATTATTGCACCCTCTTATCCAGTTCTACCTGGTTAGCAGATCTACTGACATTATACTAATAGCAGTGAAACTGTAAGGAGCCATATTTATTCCTTAAGGATTTTTTCCCATTGTAAAGTGTCATGTAATAGATATATATCTAATATATATACACAAAGAAAAATATACAATAATAAGCACATCTAAGTAAAATACACAAAAATAGTAACAGATGGCTATCATAAGCCTGATGAATTATTACAAAATGAACATACTCATGGAATGACTACTTGAGTCAGGAAATACGGCGTTGTCAACATCCTAGATAGTCTCCTTTGGAACCCTTCCCCCTTGGGCCCCTCCTGTCTCTCCAAAGTTTATCACGGTTCTAATGGCTAACACTGTAAATTTAATTTTGCCTTGTTTAGATAGCATTTTTTCTTTGTGGTGGTGATGATGAAATGCTCTTTTACACCGAAGTCTTTAGTGTAGAGTCCAATTCAACCAGGTAAAATGCTTTTGAATCTCATAGATGGGGAGGTAATTGTATATGTGGAGAAACACTGTATTGTAAAAATATATTTTAAATTATAAAGTTGTAAAAGTGAACATGGTATTTCCTGGTATGTAACTATCCATTTTATTTATTTTTTTACTTTTAATTTTTTCCCATTTATTTTTATTAGTTGGAGGCTAATTACTTTACAATATTGTAGTGGTTTTTGCCATACGTTGACATGAATCAGCTATGGATTTACATGTGTTCCCCTTCCGGATCCCCCTCCCGCCTCCCTCTGTAATTATCCATTTTAAATTACTGAAAGACGTTAACGATAGGTGAAGGTAGTGCTGTTGCCTACAGAAAGCCAGATCTGAAAGAGACACGTGCACCCCAATGTTCATCACAGCACTGTTTATAATAGCCAGGACATGGAAGCAACCTAGATGCCCATCAGTAGGCAAATGGATAAGAAAGCTGTGGTACATATACACAATGGAATATTACTCAGCTATTAAAAAGAATTCATTGGAATCAGTTCTAGTGAGATGGATAAAACTGGAGCCCATTATACAGAGTGAAGTAAG
Source organism: Dama dama (assembly GCF_033118175.1). NCBI lineage: Eukaryota > Metazoa > Chordata > Mammalia > Artiodactyla > Cervidae > Dama > Dama dama. The sequence goes on from NC_083713.1 coordinate 25,000,500, forward strand.
CCAGAAAGATAAACACCAATACAGTATACTAACGCATATATATGGAATTTGGAAAGATGGTAACGATAATCCTATATGCAAGACAGAAAAAGAGACACAGATGTCTAGAACAGACTTTTGGACTCTATGGGAGAAAGCGAGGGTGGGATGATCTGAGAGAACAGCATCGAAATATGTGTATTATCAAGTGTGAAACAGATCGCCAGTCCAGGTTGGATGCATGAGACAAGTGCTCGGGGCTGGTGCACTGGGATGACCCAGAGGGATGGGATGGGGAGGGAGGTGGGAGGGGGTTTCAGGATGGGGAACACATGTAAATCCATGGCTGATTCATGTCAATGTATGGCAAAAACCACTTCAATATTGTACAGTAATTAGCCTCCAACTAATAAAAATAAATGGAAAAAGAAAGAAAAAGGGACCTACAGCAACACAACCTCACCTGGTGTTTTTCACACTTGGAACCAGAGGCAGAGAACAAATGGGTGGGGTTAGGGGTTGCTGGGGAGTGTTTGTGAGTCATAATCTGATATAACCATAAGCATGACATTTCTTTGAACTAAATGTTGTCTCTTTAAAATTAGTGTGAATTTTGATATTTTGACTTTTTAATGTTATTTCATATCATCAGTAAGTGTTATTATTGCTTTCCTTAGTTAACTTGTTGTTCAGTTGCTTAGTTGTGTCCGATTCTTTGTGACCCCATGGACTGCAGCATGCTGGGCTTCCTAGTCCTTCACCATCTCCTAGAGCTTGCTCAAACTCATGTCCGTTGAGTCGGATATGCCATCCAACCATCTTGTCCTCTGTTGTCCCCTTCTCCTCCTGCCTTCTATCTTTCCCAGCATCAGGGTCTTTTCCAACGAGTTGGCCCTTCTCATCAGACGGCCAAAGTATAGCTTCAGCATCAGTCCTTCCAATGAATATTACAGACTGATTCCCTTTAGGATTGACTGGTTTGATCTCCTTGCAGGCCAAGGGACTCTGAAGAGTCTTCTCCAACACCACAGTTCGAGAGCATCAGTTCTTTGGCATTCGGTGTTCCTTATGGTCCAACTCTCACATCTGTACATAACTACTGGAAAAACCATAGCTTTGACTAGACGAACCTTTGTTGGCAAAGTAATGTCTCTGCTTTTTACTTTTGAATATGCTATCTAGGTTTGTCATAGCTTTTCTTCCAAGAAGCAAATGTCTTAATTTCATGGCTGCAGTCACTGAGCACAGTGATTTTGGAGCCCAAGAAAATAAAGTCTGTCACTGTTTCCATTGTTTCCTCATCTTTTTGCCATGAAGTGGTGGGACCAGATGCCATGACCTTAGTTTTCTGAATGTTGAGTTTTAAGCCAGCTTTTTCAGTTTCCTCTTTCACCTTCATCAGAGGCTCTTTAGTTCCTCTTTGCTTTCTGCCATAAGGGTGGTGTCATCTTAGTTAATGGACAGGTGCTAATGAACTGGCTGTCACATTTGGAATTGTCACTGTATTGAATTAGGAAGTGTTTGGACTCATATATAAATTTGTTAACACAAATGGGGAGAATTTTTTTTTTATTGCTTTGTGAGATACATTTAGGCAGTCATAGAAGGGATGCTGAATAGCCTGGGCAATGTTTTTGTACTTAGTGGGAGTTTCAGTAGGTGTGACCTTGCCGAGAAGTTAAATTGCTTTGTCATATGAAATTTTTTTTTTTTTTTTTTTTACAAAAAGCAACACTTTTATTTTTCATTAACAAGCAATCTAACTGATCTCAAATCAAATTTTTAGCCATTTAAAAATAAAATCAGAGATTATGAATAGGCATTCAGTTTTCTAGAGATGCCTTTTTGGTGTTACCCTGAATGAATTGATTTGCTCTTTAGTGAAAGCTTTACTTTCATGTATTTTTTTTCCCAATTATTTTTATTAGCTGGAGGCTAATTACTTTACAATATTGTGGTGGTTTTTGCCATAGATTGACATGAATCAGCCATGGATTTACGTGTATTCCCCATCCTGAACCCCCCTCCCACCTCCCTCCCCATCCCATCCCTCTGGGTCTTCCCAGTGCACCAGCCCCAAGCACTTGTCTCATGCATCCAACTTGGACTGGCGATCTCTTTCACACTTGATAATACACATATTTCGATGCTGTTCTCTCAGATCATCCCACCCTCACCTTCTCCCATAGAGTCCAGAAATCTGTTCTAGACATCTGTGCCTCTTTTTCTGTTTTGCATATAGGGTTATCGTTACCATCTTTCTAAATTCCATATATATGCATTAGTATACAGTATTGGTGTTTATCTTTCTGGCTTACTTCACTCTGTATAATGGGCTCCAGTTTCATCCACCTCATTAGAATTGATTCAAATGAATTCTTTTTAATGGCTGAGTAATATTCCCCTGTGTATATGTACCACAGCTTTCTTATCCATTTGCCTACTGATGGGCATCTAGGTTGCTTCCATGTCCTGGCTATTATAAACAGTGCTGCGATGAACATTGGGGTGCATGTGTCTCTTTCAGATCTGGTTTCCTTGGTGTGTATGCCCAGGAGTGGGATTGCTGGGTCATATGGCAGTTCTGTTTCCAGTTTTTTAAGGAATCTCCACGCTGTTCTCCATAGTGGCTGTACTAGTTTGCATTCCCACCAACAGTGTAAGAGGGTTCCCTTTTCTCCACACCCTCTCCAGCATTTATTGTTCGTAGACTTTTGGATAGCAGCCATCCTGACTGGCGTGTAATGGTACCTCATTGTGGTTTTGATTTGCATTTCTCTGATAATGAGTGATGTTGAGCATGTTTTCATGTGTTTGTTAGCCATCTGTATGTCTTCTTTGGAAAATGTTTGTTAAAGAGGTGTTTTCCATGACAAAAAGATACTGTTCCTGTGAATGATACAGTGGCTTCTGAAGTGCTTGATGCCCTTGATGCTGAGAATCTTCATATAATTTTACCTGTCATCTTCCAGTCTCTTGGATGTATGCCTGTGGAAGTTTTTAGTTTACCTCATAACTGCTGTCTTATCATCAAACACTTTTCAAAATGACATGTCTACTTAGATGTTATTATTATAAATATATGAATGAAGACCAAATTATCAGGATTCTTATCCAACTTGATGTTAAAGAGCCAGATTAGTTTTTTCAGTCAGTTGCTTATATAGATCTTAGAGTACATTCAAAATATCATTTGATGGTGAGACCTTTGTCCAGTTGAGTCCCTCCTCTTGCCAGAGCTGGATTAGCCTATATCCAAGGGACAAAATTTGGCCACATTTCATGTCCAAGGTGACCTGTATGGAAGTAGTAAGCAGTTTTCAATTTTAAAATTAGTTTCATGCTGAGCTGCTTACTTTACTGTTCCCACCTAAGATGTATCTTCTGTTCAGTTGCAAAGTATATTTTGGGGCTTTTCCTTCAAAATTTACTTAATTACAAATCCCTGGAAGAGTGGTTAATTTCATTGCAGATACTTCTTATTTAAAAAACATAAAGGCTTACGTTCATTTGCTAGTTCACAATAGTTTACCCTTTAAAAAAATCATTATTTTGATACATCATATGCTTTTTGGATGATGACCACTATTACTGTTTCGTTAGTTGTGGTTGGAAAAAAACAGCATCCTAATCATCTCTAAGGTTAGGAAACCAGCTATTCCTCATGTGAATTCCTTTTTAAAAAATCATTTGTACTTCCCAGTGTACTTTAAGCTTAATTAGTCAACCTGTTTCTTTTTAACCAGTGATGCATGGTCCCATTTGAAAACAGTTTTAAAATCATAATAAATAAAGGCTGTAATATTTCACATGCAAACAACAGGACTTCAGGTGTTTTTATGTTATTAAGACTCATAATGTCAGAGAAATAGAACTAAATGTAGTGCTTACACACCTGATTAAATGCAATTGCAGCAGGAAATTTAACTGATGTGTAGGGGATGGGGCTTTTTTTTTTTTTTTGCATATCAAGTAAATAAGAAAACCAAATAAACATTCATTCCAAGGGTGAAACCTTCTATTTCCTTCTAAATTTTGATGTTGGATATTTCCCTCTTCTTGGTGAAATGATGATAGCAGAAGTTGTGTTGGTCACTGTTACTAGCCAGTCTTTCTCAGAGCATTAGTTTTATTAAGTTCACTTAGACTTGACAGTAAGAATAATCCCCTAATAACATAAAAGTGCCAACAGTTCTAGTTTTTGTTTTTGTATAGAAGCGTTTCTACTCCAAGGACTTTCATAACTTCTGTGTCCCCCAGGGAAAAGCATGAATCAGCTGGTAATGCAAAAATCTCAGAATTTTAAATCTTGGCATACAATTGCTGTGAAAGATGTACCATGTTAATCCTGTGTGTATCCTAAATGTTGCTTTGTACCCTCTTGGGCTACAGGTAACCAGAGCCTGCCACTAGACAGATTTCCTGGGTCGAATGTAGGAAAAAAGGAATGGAGGACTGAGATTCTGGCTTGAGTGATGTTATTAAGTTGATCTCATCTTCTTTTAACATGAATACTTAGTTTCTAATCCATAAAATCTCCTATTGCTCTTAAGTATTTTAGTGAAGGAAATAACTACCCTGTGTATCAAGAATAAGTTATTATGGTTTATAATAATACCTCTGTTTTTCTATATCACTTAATAATTTTGTTTCTTTCATTGTAACTCCACTGAATCCTCTGTGAAACATACTGTGGGTGTTGGTAAAATTTAGTACATGGCAAAGTCTGGGCTTGAAATTGGCTTTCCTGGTATCCATTAGCATCTCTATTCTAGCATTTCTCATACTGCTTTATGATTTTTCTAACTGTCTTTCTTTAGACGTAAATGATGGAATTCTCAAATACAGGGACAGTGAGTGTCTTACTCCTATTTATTTCTATAAAATATAGACCAAGGTCCCACCAGTAGTTGGTACTTAATACATGTTTGGTGGGTGAATGGATAGATGAAATTTTATCTGATGGTAATATAAATTTTCATCTCTGGAGTCACTAAAGTTTACATACCATTTTGATTTCCTGGGCATTTTGAGAACATTTTATTGTTGTAGCCAGTCTAAAAGGAGATAGTATGGGGGATAGTATAGGAGATAGTATGCTGTGAATAGTTTCAATGTAGATCATTAACTACATTTCCAACTATCTAGAATTTATTTGAGATGTATTTGAAATCTAGGCTCTTTATTACATTTTGACAAATACAGTGCAAGAAGAACCAGAATGAAAATGATAAACTGTCACTGATTAGAGATGTATTCAAAGCTTGGAATTAGCATTTACAAAGTGTATATGTATGCAAATGTATATGTCTTAATGGGATGCAGTGGGAAATATGAATCATCACCTATGTTCAGTTCAGTTCAGTCGCTCAGTCGTGTCTGACTCTTTGAGACCGCATGGACTGCAGCACACCATGCTTCCCTGTCCAATCCCAGCTCCCAGAGCTTGCTCAAACTCATGTCCATCGAACTGGTGATGCTATCCAAACATCTCATCCTCTGTTGTCCTCTTTTCCTCCTGCCTTCAATTTTTCCCAGCGTCAGGGTCTCTTCCAGTAAGTCAGTTCTTCACATCAGGTGGCTAAAGTATTGGAGTTTCAGCTTCAGCATCAGTCCTTTCAGTGAATATCCAGGACTGATTTCCTTTAGGATGGACTGGTTTGAGCTCCTTATAGTCCAAGGGACTCTCAAGGGTCTTCTCCAACACCACAGTTCAAAAGCATCATTTCTTCAGTGCTCAGCTTTTTTATAGTCCAACTCTCACATCTTTACGTGACTACTGGAAAAACCACAGCTTTGACTAGACAGACCTTTGTTTTTCTTTGCATCCTTTGGTTTTCTTATTGCATTGTTCAAAGCATTAAAACTGAGAAGGACCTTGTTTGGGCCCTCCTGGGTACAAAAGACCCTCTTTGGTCCCCATTTCTTATTTGTAGAATAAGATTTTTGTCTCCTAGGCCTTCGCAGAGTTCCAAAGAGCAGACCAAAGCAGTTACTAATTAGAGAAGTGATGGAATGCAGAAACAAAGGAAAAGCAGAGTCCCAGTTCCTTCTCATAGGGTATACACAACAATCTGATGCATAGCTTTGAGTTGTTCTGCAGAATTTGAGACTCCCACCTAGGTGGAGGATGATGACTACATGCTGACCACAAGCACTGGACCCCAGACTGACTGGATGGGTGGATGCTTGCAGTTCTAGAAACATCAACTTGTAACCTCACCACCAACCAGTCAGAAGAAAGTCCACAAACTGCAATCCTCATCCCAAACATTGCCTTCTAAAAAAACCTCCTCTGAAAGCCACTGGGGAGTTGAGGCTTTTAGAGCACTAGCTGCCTGTTCTCCTTGACTGGTCCCCTGCAGTATGTGATACGTGCTGTACTTTCCTTCACCACAACCCAGTGTTGGCAGACTGGCTGTGGCAGGCGAGCGGACCCAAGTTTGGGGAGGTAACAGTATTGCATCATCTTTCAAGAAAGTATAAAAGAAGCTCGGTGACACTATCCTTGTGGTGTGTTTTGTTAAAATTTCATTGTGCACATTTCACTGAACACAGTCGAAAGTTTAGAATTTTTATTTTCAGCTTATAATGGCAAAGATATTTCCAAATGTTTTGACAGAGGACAGCTTATCACAGTTATTAGATAAATCAGATAAATAAAAGCACTCTAGACTCTAATGATGATTGTTAAATTTATCGCACAGAAGAGATCTCAGTATAAATCGCTCAATGATGATATAGCCAAGGTCCAGGGTCAGAGAGCTGGCTTACCATCTTTTTTGATTAGTGAAGTATTACTGAAAGCCATGCCCATTGTTTACATATTGTTCATGGATACTTTTCCATTATAATGGCAAAGTTAACTAGTTGAGACAGAGTTGATTTGGCTTGTAAAGCCAAACATACTGACTCCTTACAGAAAAACTTTGCCAAGTAATGTGTTAGCTGAATTTTTTTCAACCTTTAAAGTTGACAATGAGCAATATGTGTCTAAAGGAGAAAAGGGAATAATGTATTTAAATTCAGTTAGTCATTCGATAGGAAGGATTTCATTGTGTCATATTTTGCAGCAAGAATCTGGACCATCCCATTTTGCTAATTTAAAAATAATTGACATTATTTTTTCATCTTTCATGATATTTTTGAACCACAGTATGCCTGATATAGTTCTTAAGTGGACAGGTACCTAAGGCAGATGTGTTTATAAAAGTGACAGGAAGGAAATAAGTGATTTAGAAGTGAACAGATTTATTGGCTTGGCCATTTTAATGAGTTTCTGTAAACCTAAATACCAGAATGTTTTGCAGTCATGGAGCAAAGAAGATGGCTCTCTTCTCTTTGACAAAATGTTTGAGCTGTCCAGGTTTTCAAAAGTGTTACGTTTTGAATATGCAAGTGCAAGAGGAAAAACCAGAAATCATAAGCTAGGACATAAACAAAATGGTTCTGAAATGTGAAATCTTTATTGCACTTTGACAGTGTAAGTGCAAGAAGAACCAGAGCTGTGGTAAGCTATAATCCATTAGACATGAAACCTGGAATTGGTACTTACAAAGAGGGTATATCACAGGTTCATGCACAACAGTTGGTGAGCAGTTGGCTACATTGAAAGAATGCTGCCTGTTTTGGCCACATCATTTTCAAAAGAGAAAAATATGGAATAAAATTTGGGCTTGCATGTTTAAATGTTTATTAAACTTCCAATATGTTGTTTTTCTACCATCCTTTTATTCTTACGTCTATAAATTTTTCATACAGGGACTTAAATGTAGAAAAGTAAAGTTTCATGAACCTGGATAGTAAAGTATTGACTTTTTTCCTGGCTCACAGAGGGTTAATTTATTTTATGTGATAATGATATTGTGGTTGGGTAGGAAAATTTTTTTATTTTTAAGAGATACATGCTGTGGCTTACTCTGAAGTTGCTTTGGGAAGGTATATATAGAGAGAAGTGGGAGAAGGAGATAATGGAGGGGCAGAATGTTTAACAATTAGTCAATTTAAATGAAAGATGCAATAGTGTTTCCATACTGTTCTTTCAGCTTTTTTGTAGGTTTGGATATTTTCAAAGTAAAAAAAATCGAGGAAATAAATCACAGAAATGAAAATTTGGCTCCCAAAGAGATGAAAAAAGAACCATTTCCCCCTTAATAGGCTTTCCTTTTAGTGGGGACACTTGCATTTATACTATAAATACATATTCTTAAATTATTAGTTTAGCTTGCTTCTGACTGTATCAGCATTTTACTGCTGAGCAATAGAGGAATAATGGAGAAGGAAATGGCAACCCACTCCAGTGTTTTTGCCTGGAGAATCCCAGGGACGGCAGAGTATGGTGGGCTGCTGTCTATTGGATCGCACAGAGTCGGACACGACTGAAGCGACTTAGCAGCAGCAGCAGCAATAAAGGAATAAAATGGTGAATTTAATAATATGCATTGTTTGCCATCAGGTTTTTTTTTTTTTTTTTTGAACTTATCATGCTTTCAGAAAATATTACATTTACCAATAAAATTGAGAAATTATTTTTGTTATGTATTAGGTGAGTTTAATAGTTAACCCCAGTGGGCGATCCAGCTTATGTCAATATGTTCTGTGTCATTTTTATCATTTCTTACGGCCTGTTTACATAGAAGACCAAGAACATTTTCTCTAAAATTACAGGCATATGTTTTGTATGAGAATTCAAGTTTCCTGAAATTGTTTCCAGTCCAGTTCGGTCACTCAGTCACGTCCAACTCTTTGAGACCCCATGGACTGCAGCACTCCAGTGTCCATCACCAACTCCTGGAGCTTGCTCAAACTCACATCCATCGAGTCGGTGATGCCATCCAACCATCTGTTGTCCCCTTCTTCTCCAGCCTTCAGTCTTTCTCAGCATCAGGGTCTTTTCCAATAAGTCAGTTCTTTGCATTGGGTGGCCAAAGTATTGGAGCTTGAGCATCAGTCTTTCCAATGAACACTCAGGACTGATTTCCTTTAGGATTGACTGGTTGGATCTCCTTGCAGTCCAAGGGACTCTCAAGAGTCTTCTCCAACACCACAGTTCAAAAGCATCAATTCTTTGGCGCTCAGCTTTCCTTATTGTTCAACTTTCACATCCATACATGACTACGGGAAAAACCATAGCTTTGACTAGATGGACCTTTGTTGACAAAGTAATGTCTCTGCTTTTTAATATGCTGTCTAGGTTTGTCATAGCTTTTCTTCCAAGGAGCAGTCCTTTTAATTTCATGGCTCACTCACCATCTACAGTGATTTTGGAGCCCAAGAAAATAAAGTCTGTCACTGTTTCCATTGTTTCCCCATCTATTTGCCATGAAGTGGTGGGGCCAGATGTCATGATCTTAGTTTTTTGAATGTTGAGTTTTAAGCCAGCTTTTTGACTCTTCCTCTTTCTCCTTTGTCAAGAGGCTGTTTAGTTCCTCTTCGCTTTCTGCCATAAAAGTGGTGTTATCTGAGTAACTGAGGTCATTGATATTTCTCCCGTCAGTCTTGATTCCAGCTTGTGCTTCATCCAGTCTGGCATTTTGCATGATGTTTACTTCCCATATATATATATATATATATATATTATATACATGAAAGAAGCCAGTCTCATGTATGTGTCGGTATTAATGATATGAGTGAGATTTATATTACTTTACCTCTATTTTTGGCATTTCATGGTTGCTGGGAAGTCATTTACTACTAGCATATTTGCAATGACTTTCCAGAATATGCTAAATATTTAAAAATTTATGAGAAGACAGAGTTTGGTTTGTCACTTGTGAACTGTAAAAATTCATTTATTTTTGTTATGATATAAGAATTTAAAGTCTGGTTAGAGATAAATAATTACAGACTGATAAAGGCACATGAAAATGTTTTCCATTGCTGTCATTTCTCTGTGTAAATGCTGGTTTGAATCTGATAAGTCTTTTCTCATTTTCCAGTGACAATGACCTTTTGTTCTCCAGTTCCTAGTATTCAGCATCCTTGAGGGCATTCTAACAATGTTAGTGCAGTAAAGCATGCAGACAGTACTTTAAACAAAATGCTTGTTCACAGCTGCATGACATAAATCACTCAGTCTGCTTTTTGAATAACATGATATTGCTTACTAGAAAGTGCATCAAGTCTGGAGTTAAACAAAGGAAAACTATTTAGATATCTTAAATAAACTGATCATCTTGTTTTTCATTTTGGTAGAACTGTTGGACTATAACATTTCATGTCCGAAGTATGTTGAACATTAACACAGCATTCTTTCTGAGTTCTGAAGTATAATTGGGGGAAAAAAGAATTGATGTCTTTTAAATAAGGACATTTTGGAACATTCTTTAAAGTAGGGTAGTTTGAGAGACTTCCAGGTATTAGCATGGTAGTCCTCACTTCCCAGTAGAGCTGGTAGGACTTCTTTGAGCTCTAGCTATTTTCCTAGAAGAAATCTCTTGTACTGCTTTTAACTCATATTTCTTCTTAAGGTTTTAACCAGTACCTATTTTCCCTCTGTTCCCTGTCTCATGCTTGATGTTTTATATATACATGTATGTATGTATATTCATATAGATATGTACAATTGTTGGATTGCCATATATTGTTTTATATATATGCTATCTACAGTTGTCATATGCATGAGAGTTGAAATCTTGTCAGATAAATGTTGACTGAAATCGAATTAGACAGCTTTGACTACATCAAATAGTCCCTTTTATTAAACTGTTTGCCATTATTTCTACAGAAAATGCTTAGTAGTGTGGGAAATGCTCATTGCAGAATGACAAAAAAAGAATGTTACTCTATAATGGCTTAGATTATGGCATATAATGTGTTCTGAAGAATGTCTTTAAGATGTCTTACTAGTGATATCTATGTTTCTTTCCCTGGAGATTTCTTTAATATAAAGTACCTAAGGAATCAAGTTAAAACTTTTTTGTTAATAATAATAATGACTAATTTATCCAGTTGACTTGCCCAAGGTGATTCACAGTTAGTAAGTGCTACTAGCAGCAGGTTTCCAAACCCCCGGAGCCCACACTTGTGACAACTGCCCTGCACTGCTAAACCTGGTAGCAAAGAGTGAGGCAGGTCCTCACAGTCAGTCCTGAAACTCTCGCTGGCCTGGCACACGGTGTATCATTCATCTTCTTCCTAAGAACCCAGTGGTAAAGACTCGGGCATCCTTGTTCTTAAGCTGGTTTGATACGTTTATAAAGACATATCCCAGAACATTGTTTCTGTCATTAATTTTTTTGACCTTGTTGGATGTACTGTCAGCCTCTGCTCCAGGTTTTTGGCCTTCTTAAGAAATTTGTGTCTTGTGATTGGCTTTGAGTGGCCCAAGTTGGTGTATTACTGTCGTGCAAGAGGGCTTCCCTTGTGGCTCAGTTGGTAAAGAAGCTGCTTGCAATGCAGGAGACCTGAGTTCGCTCCCTGGGTTGGGAAGATTCCTTGGAGGAGGGAATGGCTACCCACTTCAGTATTCTGGCCTGGAGAATTCCATGGACTACAGTCCATGGGGTCGCAAAGAGTCAGACATGACTGAGCAACTTTCACTTTTTCACTTTCACTGTCATGCAAGAAGACTGCAGAACACTGAGGAATCTAAAGCACAAATAAATGTGTTTCATATACGTGTTTTCTGTTTTATGATCTAGCAAAATGTTGAGTCACTGTAGTTCCATATGCCATGTGTCAGAGCATGAGCTGTGGTGGAACGGAGGCATGGTGATTGGCTGATAGCCCTCTCAGCTCTGGAAAATACCAGTGAACATGATCATTTTCACCTAGCATTCTCTTTCTAAAACTTAGATTTTTGTTGAGAACTTTGACCCCATGTAGAAGAATTTGTGGTTGAGGAACTGAAGGGTTCCAGGCAGAAATAGTGTTAGGGTAATTCTGGTCACTAGTGAAGCTATGAAATGCCTTCATAATTTTCTTTTTATATTCACTGATACAAAAAGAAAATAAGACTCCAGAAAGAGAATGTCAGATATCATTTATCATTCCTTGTATATCAGATCTTTTCAGAATCTCCCTCATTCAAAGTTTTGAGGCTACACTTATATATTCATTGTTTCCATTACTGTGGATATTATACATATCAAGAGGTTATATTTTCCATTTCTGGCCTTCTATATGCATAGTTGAGTCAGAATTTTTTTCTGATAGAGTTATACAGCCTAATTCCTGACAGTCTCAGCACTGAACCTCTCTAGCCTGACGTTTGGCCTCCCTCTCAATGGAGTGAGAATGGTTCTGAGATCTCACTCTGCTTCCTGCACTCTAAATTCCAGTATTTGTCTGAATGGTGCTTTGCTAAAACTAGGCTTCTTGTTTTGCCACCCACTTCATCTCCTTCCTCCCTCCTTACCCAGGCAGTGAATCATGGTTTAAATATTGTAAGATGTAGAAGCTTCAAGACTGTGGAATGTATATTCTACCAGGAAATTTTAGCTTAGGATAGTTTGAAGTTGGAAAGGAATTACTGTTCTTGACCTTACAGGAGTCCTTTATAAAATGCAGACATTAAATGCACTTCTTGTCACTAATCCAGTCAGAATGATGAAGCTTCAGGATATCACCCTACGGTGGGCAGCAGATGACGCACTTCTTGAGGTGGGTAGATGTAATGACTCTCTGAAACATTAATGAATATCTGAAACATTTCATTGAAAGTTATAGTCAAGTTTGAGATAATAAGGAGATCAACTGCAGCAAGAAGACTTCAGCAGCATCATGAATGAACCTGACCATAAGGGGATATCAGCTTGTCTGTACCATCCTTGGAAGCTGGTCTCAAAGCTGAATAGACATCTTAGGGTTTTTATTGTCTGTTCCTCAGCCTAGTGGTGGTAGTTGTAATCTTGTGAGCTATACTTGAAATACTTTCTCAAACATCTGATTCTGCCTCTGAAAAGTTGTTCTGTTCTTTCTTCTACTCATATGAACCTCCTTGGATTGCCTTTCTTCAATCCCCACACATTTGGCTTTGTATTTTGGCTGCTGCTTATGCTTTGATATTTTTAAAGTTGTCACCAGGCTTTGCACTGTTTGCCTTGTTTCTAACCCAGCATGCCTTTATTTCAGTATCAGTAATGGTTAGGAACGTGAAATCAGAAGCCACCTAATATTGACCGCTATTTGTGACTTTAAACAACTGCCTTGATCTTTTTCAAGTACTAGTTTTCTCACCTGTCAAATGGTGATAGCAATACTACTTCCTTTATAAGGTTGTTGGGAGGCATAAATAAATGTAAAAGTATTTAACAGGAGCCCAGCACGTTGTTAAGAATTCAAGGGAACAAAACTTACTACTATTTACTAGTTATAGTTTCAGCCAGTGGTTCTCAGACTTTTTAATGTCAGGACCCATTTACATACTTAAACATTATTGAGGAACATTTGTTTATGTGGGTTATATATATATCCATTTACTATATTTGAAAATAAAACAAATTAAAAAATTATCTTTTGGTTTAAAAATAAGAGTATATTACATGTTAGCATATATAAAATTTTACCAAAAAAACACTATTTTTAAGATACTGAGAAGTTCAGTATCTTCAAGTTCAGTCACTCAGTCGTGTCCAACTCTTTGCGACCTCACGAACCACAGCCCGCCAGGCCTCCCTGTCCATCACCAACTCCTGGAGTCCACCCAAATGCATGTCCATTGAGTCAGTGATGCCATCCAACCATCTCATCCCCTGTCGTCCCCTTCTCCTCCTGCCCTCAATCTTTCCCAGTATCAGGGTCTTTTCAAATGAGTCAGCTTTTCTCATCAGGTAGCCAAAGTATTGGAGTTTCAGCTTCAACATCAGTCCCTCCAGCGAACACCCAGGACTGATCTCCTTTAGGATGGACTGGTTGGATCTCCTTGCAGTCCAAGGGACTCTCAAGAGTCTTCTCCAACACCACAGTTCAAAAGCATCATTTCTTCAGTGCTCAGCTTTCTTTCTAGTCCAACTCTCACATCCATACATGACTACTGGAAAAAGACCTTTGTTGGTAAAGTAATGTCTCTGCTTTTTAATATTCTGTCTAGGCTGGTCATAACTTTCCTTCCAAAGAGTAAGCGTCTTTTAATTTCATGGCTGCAGTCACCATCTGCAGTGATTTTGGAGCCCAGAAAAATAAAGTCAGGCACTGTGTCCACTGTTTCCCCATCTATTTGCCGTGAAGTGATGGGACCGGATGCCATGATCTTAGTTTTCTGAATGTTGAGCTTTAAGCCAACATTTTCACTTTCCTCTCTCCGTTTCCTCAAGAGGCTCTTTAGTTCCTCTTCACTTTCTGCCATAAGGGTGGTGTCATCTGCATATCTGAGGTTATTGATATTTCTCCTGGCAATCTTGATTCCAGTTTGTGCTTCCTCCAGCCCAGCGTTTCTCATGATGTACTCTGCATAGAAGTTAAATAAGCAGGGAGACAATAGACAGCCTTGACATACTCCTTTTCCTATTTGGAACCAGTTTGTTGTTCCATGTCCAGCTCTGTTGCTTCCTGACCTGCATACAGGTTTCTCAAGAGGCAGGTCAGGTGGTCTGGTATTCCCATCTCTTTCAGAATTTTTCCACAGTTTATTGTGATCCACACAATCAAAGACTTTGGCATAGTCAATAAAGCAGAAGTAGATGTTTTTCTGGAACTCTCTCGCTTTTTTGATGATCCAGCGGATGTTGGCAATTTGATCTCTGGCTCCTCTGCCTTTTCTAAAACCAGCTTGAAGTTCACGGTTCATCTGGAAGTTCACGGTTCACATATTGCTGAAGCCTGGCTTGGAGAATTTTAAGCATTACTTTACTAGCATGTGAGATGAATGCAATTGTGCAGTAGTTTGAGCATTCTTTGGCATTTCCTTTCTTTGGGATTGGAATGAAAACTGAACTTTTCCAGTCCTGTGGCCACTGCTGAGTTTTCCAGATTTGCTGGCATATTGAGTGCAGCACTTTCACAGCGTCATCTATCAGGATTTAAAGTAGCTCAACTGGAATTCCATCACTTCCACTAGCTTTATGCGTAGTGATGCTTCCTAAGGCCCACTTGAGTTCACATTCCGGGATGTCTGGCTCTAGGAAGAGTGGCATTCTTTTACACTTTTACAGGTTTTTGATGTCTAGCTTAAAAGTAGAAAGCCCATACCTGCTGTCATCTGTTGTAATATGTTTTGATTGGAGTGTATTAAGAAAATCTGGCCTCATAATAGATATGTAATTGAAAAGGGGAGTATTTTAATAATCTTTTCAAATAGGTATAGATATTCTTTGATTTGACTATAAAACATAATGAGTGATAGTTTGTAAATAAAGGTCAGTTGTAACTTTGAAACCATGTCAGTGAACATTATGTACTCTTGTTACATTGCATTCTGCTGTCCTGTCTTGTGCTTTGATTGGATCTTTTACCTGTGTGAGATTTTGAAAAGACATGCACTTGTCTTTTCAAAAATATTTGCTCTTTGAGTTATACAAATCTTCCAAAAGTTAACCCATTTCATTGTGAGTGAGTGAGTGATGGTCGCTCAGTTGTGTCTGACTGTTTGCAACCCCATGGACTATAGCCTGCCAGCTTCCTCTGTCCTTGGGATTCTCCTGGCAAGAATACTGGAGTGGGTTGCCATTTCCTTCTCCAGGGGACCTTCCTGACCCAGGGATTGAACACAGGTCTCCTGCATTGCAGACAGATTCTTTACCATCTGAGCCACCAGGGAAACCTACTATTAAGAGACATTTCTTAAGTATAAAGACAAACAACTTAAAAAGTATCACTGGATACATGCTTGATTTCACTGTACAATTTAGTAATAAATCACAGTCTTTAATATCCCTTGATCTCATCACAGAAGTCTTTAAATTTTAACGCCAACTTCCCCAAACTCTCATTTTCATTTGAAGGCTTGGATTTTTATGACTCTTCTGCTTTATTTTCCTAAAAGTGACAAGCTCACATTGTTCATTTTGAAGAAAATAGATGCCTAATACCCAAGTCTGAATAGTCATAGTTTGTTAGTCATTCTTTCCAGTGAAATGGTGTCTATGAAAATTACAGCTAGTCCAGGTCACAACTTGTATGATCTCACGTGTACTTTTCCTCAAGACAGCATCACACTGCAGTGAGCAGCAGATATACCCTATGCGTACTTCACGTTTCATCACAAAGGCATGTACACAGGGGTCAAGATTGAAGAAGCAAGTGTTCAGGGATATTCCCAAGTGAAACTAAATTCTTTTTGAAGACTCTGATGTAGTTTGGTGCCCCTGCATTGTTCTGTGCTGAAGCACCAGCTCTTCTACCCCCCCAGAGCTTTGGCACTACCAGTGTAGACGTCAGTACAGTGAAAAAGGCACCTTTCTTAGTATAATTATGAAAATAGTCTTGACCTTGTGTACCCCCTAAAAGAGCCTCAGTGATCCACAGAGGTCTACAGACCACACCGGGAATTGCTGTTCTAGGCATTAAGGATAAAACACTGTGAAAAACAGGCAAAAGAATCCCTGCCTTCTTGAAGTTTACATTCTAGTGGAAAGAGACAGACAAAAACCAACACAATTTGGCAAAATGTTACTATTTTAGGTATTGATATGGACTAAAGAGAAAGAAGACAATGACAACCAATGAAAACAGAAAAGAATATGAATTGTCAGGGGGATTTGAGCATTTTAGTTAGGGTGACAGGGAAGGCATCACTTAGAGGGTGACTTTTGAGGAAAGAACTGAAGCAGGTGAAGGAGCAAGTCAACAGAGATTCTTTTGGGGAGAGCATTCCGGTCCCAGGGAGCAGCAGGTGGGAGTTTCCTTGTGTGTTTGATGAAGGGAAACCAGAGAGACTGTCCCAAGAGTGGGTGAGGGGGAGAGAAATAGGAGATGAACTCTATAAAATAAGGGGGACAGATCAGCTAGGGTCTTAGAGGTCAGTGCTTCTGGGCATTCAGGTGCATGCACACCACCTGGGGATCTTGTGAAACTGCAGATTCTGATTCAGAGATGAGAGTTGGCTCTTGCAGTTCTGCATTTTTAGTGGCTTACCAGGTGATGTCAGTGTTGGGGTCTTCTTTGCATAGCAGTTTTGTAGATCAGGGGTCCCCGACCTCTGAGATGTGATGGCTGATGTTATAATAATAGAAATAAATTATATTTATTTCTGGTGTAATAATAATAGAAATAAAGTGCACAGTAAATGTGATGCACTTGAACCATCCCCCTCATCCCTAGTCCATGGAAAAATTGTCTTCCTTGAAACCTGTCCCCAGTACCAAAATGGTCGGGGCTGCTGTCATAGACTATTGTGGAGACAGAAAACCATTGGAGAGAATCTAGCAGGAGAGTATCATATTCAGACTTCGTGTTGTAACATGATTAGCTGTGATGTTAATAAGAATAATGGATCTAGAATCCTTTATCCAAATCTCTTGGTAACAAATGTATGTTAGAATTCACAATTTTTCAGATTTTAGAAAGGTAATACATTTTATATTTTTACATACATACATATAACACCCTAGTGATGTCTGAGACACCAGTCTCTAATCACACAATAGTATTTCTTCACTGAAACAAGTGGAGTCACACTCCAGGTAGTAAATAAGGACTAAATATTCTCACATCCGTTCAGGTGAGGTTTTTGCCATCAAATGAGTTATAAAGAACCATTAAAACACTCTTAGGTTCAGGTTGGATTAGAATTTGCAACCAAATGAGTTATAAAAATATTCACTTTGCAAACAATTCAGATTTTGAGAATTGAGAAAGGTGGATCTGTGTTCCTGTGGTACTTTGAGTTAGCTGCTGCTCATGTCCCCACACAGAAGGAGCTTCTTTGAGACAAAGAGATCCATTACATGTTCATGATGGGGCTTGCTGGCTGCACAGTCCCAGATCTTTCATGCCCTGGGCTCTGCTGTCAAAGGAAGAAGCATAGGTAACCTGTCAATCTGAAGCACAAGTTCTCATTTCCAAAGAGTTTTTGCATCTTGGCAGCCACACTGTCACATGCACTGTCAAAGCACCGTTGGTTAAAACATGCTGAGCATTTTATTATGTGCTTAAAATTATCCAGCTATGCTCATTGGTGGCTTACACATTATTACTTCCATATCTGACTCTGTTTTCTTCCTACAGCTGTGAACTGCCTTTTTGCACATTTGGCTCCACATCCCGTGATCTAAAGCAAACTTTTCTGTATTCTTCAGAATCCATTTTGTGTGTGTGTTTGAGAGAGAGAGAGACAGAGAGGGAGAGAGACTGTGATCGGTTTTCCCAGAGAAGTCCAGTTTAAAAGAAGCACATTATCAGTGATAAGATGAGGGAGGAATGTAGCCTTTTCCCACCTTACTTATCTATGGTATCAAAATATTGGTAATAAACATTACCTGTCTTACCCCCATAGAGTTAAATTTAAGGGTTAATGTATCCTGTTTTCTGAGTGACTGTCCTCTTGATAAAACTTGAAAACAGTAATTAATGTAAGGCAAGACTTTGAAAGATTGCTTGCTGGCTTTGTGGAATCCTATTCTGTGAATCTGTGTTAAAAAAAATAATGCATATCATATCAATGTATGACAAAACCCACTGGAAAAAAATAATAATAATAATAAAAAAAAAAAAAAGAAAAAAAAAAATAATGCACATTCTAAGGCTAAAAAAATGGTGATAGATTCCTTTCCCAAGAGCAAGGATCCTAGTGAGATATTGCTACAAAACTGTGTATTTAAAGCAATGGGAAATCCTGACCTATGGGTCAGGAATGATTTGTCCCAAAGTATGAATAGCAAGGAGAAGAAATGTTGTTTGCAGCTTTTCCATTAAGAAAAGAACTAGGGTATTGAAGGAATTGAGGGCGTTTGAGACGACTAAGGTATACTTCTTAGATAATTAAGATCTCCACTGAAAGTGTTTTCTAGAACTTGTATTTATAAAAATTCTGTGAAGAGTTTTCATGGTTGTATTTTTAATATCTGTGATTTCAAGTGCTCTAGGTGGTTAAAAGTCTTAAGTTGTTGAATTTGGAAAAAGTGTTCCCCAGGTGTATTCTTTGTGTGTTTGGTAAAATGTATATATCATATGGTATATACTCTCTTACATATGTAGAATTACAAGGATTTCTTGAATGCTTTATTGCAGTTTAATTTTAGATATGTGGGATGCAGAGAAATCAAGTAAAAGAGTATATAATCTATTACATTCGTTGAGTTTTGTGTATTCTGTGTTTTGTGGTAGAGGGTTTTAGGAACTATATCATGTTAGTAAAGGTGAATTTTTTTTACTTATCTAACAAAATCCAAATGGGAGCCGTTTGGGCACCTTGAGAGCTAGATAGGAGTTAAGTCTTTTCTTGAAGTTCTTGTTAGAAACTTTGTGTTGAGTGAGCCTGAGGACTTTCTGTTAATATGCCAATATGTTAACCAATGTGATGAGAAATGATCAAGCCTTTTAAAGAGGAAACTTCAGAGAGAGATGCCTTGTCTCAAAGGAGAAATAATAGGTTGGAAAAATGACAGCCCTTATTACCTTTGAACTGAGCTGAATGACCTAGTTCCTGTGTGTAGATTTTTGTTCTAAGAATACTGTATAGTGAAAAGATTGGAGTAAGCAGAAGGCTTTGTTTGTGTAGTTTGTTTGCTAGGTCTGCCAAGTTGGTTAGAGGAAACATTGCTTAGATCTTTAATTAAAGGCCAAGCTTGAGTTTTCAAAAGAGATTTCCAAGTTTGGCTCACATTTAATGTAGGAGGCTTTGTTGTCCCAAGCCGTGGGTCCATGGTTGAAGAGCTGAGCGCTGCACATGCAGAGTATTTGTTTTTGGAGATCTTTGATGAAGCTACATGTGAGCACTCTAGTTGCACAGTCTCAGAGGTTTTTTTTTTTTTCTTTCCCATGTACTAACAGTTCTGGGTCATTATTCTCTGAAGAATTAAAAACAATTATCTTTGGTTTTAAAAATAGTTTATTTCTGTCAGAATTTTATCATGACACATCACTTTTCAACTTGGAGCAGTTTTAAAGGACTTTGTTTCTTCTGAGAGTGAATTTAACTAACCTGA
This sequence comes from Dama dama, assembly GCF_033118175.1. NCBI lineage: Eukaryota > Metazoa > Chordata > Mammalia > Artiodactyla > Cervidae > Dama > Dama dama. Next base: position 25,020,503 of record NC_083713.1, read on the forward strand.
TTTGGCCATGACTTTGCAGAGTGAATATTAATTGTTTTAGTTAAAATGCTTACTCACTGTGTTTTGAAGCATCTTCTGGGAAAGACATTTAATCGGTATGAGTTACCTAGAAACCTAGCCGAGCTCTTTTTTATTTGTTTTCTCCTTAGAATTGTGAATGTTATCAGCCTTTAAATTTTTGCTGTGAACTTTTGTTTCCCAAGAAATATGTTTCTTTTAGAGTTTAGTTTTCTTTATGACTCTCCCAAATATTAACTGTAGTAATTATTTGGTATTTATTATGAATTTTATGCCCTTGTTCTTTTAGAAGATCACTTTATTAGTAAAATAGTTTTATGGTCACAAGCATCTCATTATTTTGGTATGCCAAAATTTGGTACACAACAGGTGTGGATTAATCAGTAATGCAATGTATTTTCTGAAGAAAACAGGATAGGAAATCTCTTGCCAGTAGGTTGCAAGTTGAGTCTTCATTTCAAGGGAAAAATGGCTCTTTTTCTTATCCATAAGTGTCATTTTTTTAAACAGAATTGTACATTGTTAATTTTCAAACCAAACGCAATCTGAAACATGCTTTAAAACATTAATCACTTAGTTTTTGAGTGTGAATGTCATTAGTCTAAACCTCATTTAAAATGCAGCATAGTCTTTGTTGAGAAAATTCGTATTATTAAAAAGTTGTAAAAGCCTTTTTGCTTTGAGCCTAAAACAGTAAACAGCTTATAGTTCTAGAATGAACTACTTATATTTTAAAATAAAAAGTTAAGCAGGTTTAAACTTCATCAGTGGAATATTATTCTAAACCAAAGAATTCATAAGACACAACTATTATATAATGATTCACAAAACTGTGTAATAGATTAAATAAATTTTTTTACATTTTCAAAGGTCAGTCATTTTCAATGACATCCGTAGATGTATGAGACCTAAATAGGATCTAATTGGAGAGAGTATAAATATTTAATTCCATTGTACAGTGTTTTAAGTTAATCTAAAAATTCAGAACATTAGGGTATTTATAAGCACATTTAACCTTGTGACCCAATAAATGGTATTCCATGGTGTTCCTCTCGGACATCTGAGTATTTAATACACAAAGCAGAGGAAAACACGTGGTCATTACTTATGGATGCCTTCCTGGACCACACAGCGCAGATGCCTTCCAGTGCCTGTCTCAAGCTTTTCTCAATGTGTCTTTGATTTTAGCCACTCTACATTTTCGCAGTTTCTCAAAAACTGCAGATCTGAACTGTCTTGCCTCTGTACCCTATTCGCTGTGTTCCCTCTGTTTAGAATGTTATGCTCTCTTATTTCCAGTCTCCTTCCATTGGTCCCTATATTTTAAAAATCTGTCCTCAGCGCCATTGTCAGATGATGTCACCTCTGGTTTGTCTTTCTTGACACTCTGGCCAAAAGTGATTCCTTCTCTTCCATTCTTTCGTCAGGTCAGCAAATACTAATTGGAGCCTAGTCTTGTCAAGCATTTTGACAAGATGATGGTTTATAAAACTGTAGTTATGTATAAGAGTATTATGTATTGCTCTTATTATATTACTTTATTAGTAACTAATCATATCCATCCTGTTTTTCTTATTGCCTTTAAAGGCATAAACTACATCTGGACCTACCCTGTTATTGACATTCTTACTCATAGAAGCTGTTTAATATGTATTTACTGAATGAATTAAAACTTTCTGATTATTTTAACATTTCTGCCATGAACTTTGTAATTATTTTAACATTTTAACAAAAATCAATAAGTTGATATTTATGTAAAATTGTCTTTTGTATAGTGAATGAAAAGTATTACTGACAAAGGCAGTGGGAAAATTGGATTTTGTGGGTATGTACTTAATTTAAGCTCTCATCTATACCATGCTAAGATTATTTTAAGCAGTTGTCCCTGAATTTTTTAAGGTGGTTTTAAAATTAGCTGTCACTGAGTCATAGGTTGTCTGGCTGTCATTCTCAGTCATGCTCTAGAGATGAAGTCTGTCCTGTTTAAATGCTTGGTCTAGGTGGATTTTCTGACAGAATAAAAAAGAGGTGATGGGAGCCCTTGAGACCTGTAGCTGAAGGCTCTTGATAACTTCCTTTGAACAAGCTGAAAGGACTTTGATCTGTTAAAGGAATTAATGATTTTCTCTCTTTTCCTGTTTTAGTTAACTTTTATATTTCTTCTATTAGATAAAATGTATCTTGTCCTACCTTACCCCATGTCCTAAATATGCCAAGGAAATCAGGGTTTGAAATAGTTGTTCTCAAAGCATGTTCTAGGGGCTCCTACAAATCTCCCAAGTTTTTTCAGAGTTTTCACAAGGTCAAAACTATTTTAAATAATAGTAATAATGCATTATTTACCTTTTTCATTCTCCTCTCTCACAAGTGGCTAGTTGGATGTTCCAACTGTACATGGCATGTGATATCACAACAGATTGAATACAGAAGCAGATAGGAGAAACCAGCTGTCTTCACTTATACCAGATAGTAGAGAGATGTGCAAAATGTAAAACAAATTTTTGTTGTGAAAACTAAAGCTTTTTTTCATAAAAATGTTTAGGATATAACCAATTTATTATTATTATTTTTTTTCATGTTGATACAATACTGTTTAATACTCAAAATCCAGTCATACTTTGACAGTTATCTCAAAACTTTTCAATCCATGTTAATTTTAAACCTATTGAGAAATTAGTCTGTTAAGTTAGCAGATACCAGTTTGCCTTCAGGTAGACTATAGACTATCCACTTTTAAAGAATATCAGTCTGCCTTTGCTATAGCCCCATCAGTGTACTCTGGAAAGAACGTACCACAGGAGCTGCAGGCATTTCCAGTCTGGAGTTCTGTGAGCGCGCCACAGAGGCAGCAATCATGAGCCCATGGCGGCTGCATTGGAGACAGTACCGTCCAGTGTTCATTTTAGTATCTGTTGAACTGAATCCCTTAATTCAGTATAGATCAACTGTCTGGTGAAATTATCACACATTCTGTCTGATTAATTTTCTTCCTACTCTGTGCTCCCTCCTCTCTGGAACTACAGGAAGAGGAGTTTGCAACAGATACAACAGCAAACGCTGAAACCAAGGGTCCTCATGAACCATCAGCTAGCGTGTTGTCAAAAGGTGCATGTCCCGATGCTGACTGGGATAACGGCATTGATGATACTTACATTTTGGAGGCTACAGAAGATGCTGAATTAGCAGAAGCTGCAGAGAACAGTCTTCTTGCTTACAATGGGATGGATGAAATTCCTGATGAACTACTAATAGAAGTATTACAAGAGTAGCTAATTATGGACACTGATATAACTAGGCTATAATCTGCATGAAGGCAGATTTAGTACCATTAAATTATAGTAACTTATTAAATAAGCCTGTTATACCAACTGTTTTATTTATCACTTTACTTCCAAATCTTATTTACTGAAATAAACCAGTTTTACTGAGAATTAGCTCTGGTGTGCTTATTAAATTCAGTAGAATTCTTATGTGATTAACTATGTTCACATCAGCTTAATTTTGGATGTTTATTTTTAGGGTAAAGTTTCTGTATGTTTAAGGGCTGATGAGGTGTCAACGTTCTAAAACATTTTAAAACTTTGTACTTGGTGTTAACTAGAAAAGTTAATTATGGCCTCTAAAACTATTATACTTAGCCATTTAATTTTAATGACAAAGCAATATTAAATTCTGGTGACAAGATCATACAAACAGTCTGAACAGTAAGACAGTTTCCTGCTTTTAAACTTATCTGAGAATGTTGTTATAACAGTGAAAAATATTCAATTCAAATTAATAGTAATAAAGTTCAGGTTTTCTTCCCATCTTTGTGCAAAAATATATACTGCCTGTTACCTTCTAAAACTGTATCACGAGACTAATCTTAAATGTGCACATCTTAGTAGACTGGTCTCATTTCTGGTCAAGGAGCTTCTCTAATTGACAGTTGATATTTTGCAGATGATTTTCGGCTCCTAAAAGGGGTCTTGCTTTGAACAGCAAAGCTGGAAGGCTGGATGAATCATATGTTTCCTTTGCACTTGGTTCTTCCTCTTGAACATCTGCGTAATCCTGATGAAGCTGTTTGAGATTAGACAGGAAATATGCTGCCTTCCTAAGGGAAGCTTTTCTCTCCTGAAGTTCCTCATACTTTATTTGTAGTTGTTTCAGCTCTGGTTCTACCCAAAGCAATTCATCCTGGGCTTCAATCAAATGCTGCCTTTTCTTTTCGATATCGGAGATCATCTTAGCATTCTTCCTTTTCAGTGTCTTCAACATCTGGACATCTTGAAGCATTTTGATGAGTTCTTCTTTCAAATCAGAATGAAATTTGTTGATGGCTGCCTTACAAACTCGAGAGTCTATTTTTTGTTCATACTCTAGAAGAATGTTCTCGAATGCAGACAAAAACACATCTAATTCCATGATGTCACTGGCTTTCTTTTCTTTTAAACACCAAATAGGTGCACAGTCGGAAGTATCTGAGTCTGTGGCATCACTTCTTGGCTTCTTCCTTTTGCCAGGAAACATCTTATTCTTCTGAGTTTTCAGCTGATGTTCTGTGGCTAGCGTCGCTTTCTCAGCAGAGGACTCAGCACTCTGGGGTCCTGTCTTCTGAGGAGTGACCGCTTCAGCTGGTTTCTCCGAAAGTTCTGGAAGTACTGTAGCTGAAACAGCTTCATGCCGTGTATTTATGTTCTCTGTGGGTTTAACTTTTCTCCTTACATCACTTTCTTCAGGGCTTTCAGATTCGTCACTGATGGGCTTGAGTTTTCTTGTTGGCTTTTTGGCACTAATCTTTATAGACTCGTTTTCACTTGCTTCAATTTCAAAAGTGTCCGAACTTCTCTCTGCTTCTTTTTCTTGAGGAATTGAGGGGAGATGTGACCCGCAGTGCTTGGAGAATTCTTCCTCATCAGCATATATAGCCGTGCTGTGTAGAGGAGGGTCAAAGCTTTCATAGGATTCTTCATCTTTCTCATTTTCGCCCAGCCTGCTGAGGCTTGAGAACTGAGAATCATCAGGAAACTCAAATACATCCAGAGGCTTGTGCGTCTGGCCAGCTTTATCTTTCACGGAATGTGTTCTTCCTGCATGGTTCTTCGAAAATCTCGCATGCGACAGCCGCGCGGGCCGCGGCCGATCCGTTCCAGCCCACCGCTCTTGCCGCTGACGCAAAAACTCCAATTTATTATTTTTAATAAATTACCAAATATATGCTGTTAAAATTTGTTTTAACTTCTAATATGGTTAATATCAATAGAAATTGAAAGCTCCTTAGAATCCACACTTTTGAAACCAATAAGTCTGAGAGCCACGGGTTTAAAAGATTAAAAATATTTAAAATATCTGTCAGACTTTCTAACAGATTAAAGGTGAAATCTTCTTGATGTAGTCAAAGTATCTTCAAACTATGATTTATCATCATTGATTTCATCAGTCTCTAATTGTGAAGCATTTAGGTTGAATCCAGTTTTTTAGTTTTAAAAGAAATATTTCAGTGATATTCCTCTGTATTAATATTTGCGTAACATGCATAATTATTTTACAATAAGTTCCTAGAAGTAGAGCTGCTGGGTCAAAAGTGTGCAGAAGGAACAAGTATATTCCCATATTTTTTCCTCATTTCCTCAGTTAGCAGGAAATTTAGTATCTTCCTCTTTAGGCAGTCTCCTCCCCCAGGTTTGAACTTCATGAGGCTTACTCAGTCCCAAAGTAGTCCTATTCTCTTACAAATGCCCAGAAGAGAAGTTCAGTAAGTGTAATTATACACTGTTTACCTTCCTTCTCTTTATCACTTCTGTCACTGTTAAAAGTCCAGCCTTTGGTAGACAGTTGCTTGTCTGACTGCTACTAGGATACCCATTTTAGTCAGACTTGGCCCGAGTCAAAGTAGTGAACCCAGCTGGAGGTCAAGATTGCAGTTTGTTCACACTCTTCTATGGAACGTTCCATGTGTCAAGGAGGCTGAGGTCAGAGACACTTCTGGCCTTGGCCTCATGCTGGGCCAGTATGTATCCTTCCTAATAAACCCATAAGCCCATTTGTGACTCTCAATCACCAGTTTCAATTAATTCATCTTCAAAGGCATTTTTCTTTCGGAAGAGTTTCTGCCTTTTCCTGCCATTAGAACTTGGTTTGGGCTCTAAGTTTCTTCTGTGACAGAACTTCTTAATTTTGAATCTGAGCAATCGAAGATGAGGGTAATGTTTCTTCCCTTCCAGAAGGATTTAGGATACTATAAAATTGGTCTCAGCAACTCTAGCAATTAATTTGTTAAGAGTCTAAGGTATGTTTTTCTAAACCATGCAACTTTCCCCTCCCAATGAGCCCCTTTCCCCTGAGTCCTGAGGATGGTGGTACCTACCCTTTGCCTTACTTGTTCAACAGAATTGTCCACACCATGGTGAACTAGTATCTCCAGCCCTAGACATAAGAAAGACTGTCATAAGTTTTAAATGTTCTTTTTCAAAGAGCATCTCATTTACTCTGCCTTAACAGATGCCTGTTACACACTTTTAAAGGCTCATGATATGTATTGTCAGTTGTTCTTTAGAGATCTTGCACCAGTTTACACTTCCACTGGGAAAAAAGATTGCTAGGAAAAGACTTTTTTAAAAACAATTAATTTGTTTTAATTGGAGGCTAATTACAATATTGTGGTGGTTTTGCCATACATTGACATGAATTAGCCATGGGTGTACATGTGTCCCCCATCCCGAACCCCATTCCCCACTCCGTCCCCATCCCATCCCTCTGGGTTGTCCCAGTGCACCAGCTTTGAGTACCCTGTTTCATGCATCGAACTTGGACTGGTCATCTATTTCTCATATAGTAATATGCATGTTTCAATGCTATTCTCTCAAATCATCCCACCCTCCCCTTCTCCCACAGAGTCCAAAAGTCTGTTCTTTATATCTGTGTCTCTTTTGCTGTCTCGCATATAGGGTTGTCGTTACCATATTTGGAATCCTAAATTCCCTATATATTCGTTAATATACCATATTGGTGTTTTTCGTTCTTACTTCACCCTGTATAATAGGCTCCAGTTTCATCCACCTCATTAGAACTGATTCAAGTGTATTCTTTTTAATAGATGAGTAATATTCCATTGTGTATATGTACCACAGCTTCCTGATCCATTCGTCTGTTGATGGGCATCTAGGTTGCTTCCATGTTCTGGCTATTATAAACAGTGCTGCGATGAACATTGGGGTGCACGTGTCTCTTTCAGATCTGGTTTCCTCGGTGTTTATGCCCAGCAGTGGGATTGCTGGGTCATGTGGCAGTTCTATTTTCAGTTTTCTAAGGAATCTCCACACTGTTCTCCATAGTGGCTGTACTATTATGCATTCCCACCAACAGTGTAGGAGGGTTCCTTTTCTCCAAACCCTCTCCAGCATTTATTGTTTGTAAACTTTTTGATAGCAGCCATTCTAACCTGTGTGAGATGGTACCTCATTGTGGTTTTGATTTGCATTTCTCTGATCATGAGTGATGTTGAGCATCTTTTCATGTGTTTGTTAGCCATCTGTATGTCTTCTTTGGAGAATGTCTGTTTAGTTCTTTGGTCCTTTTTTTGATTGGGTCGTTTATTTTTCTGGTATTGAGCTGCATGAGCTGTTTGTATATTTTTGAGATTATTTCTTTGTCAGTTGTTTCGTTTGCTATTATTTTCTCCCACTCTGAAGGCTGTCTTTTCACCTTGCTTATACGGAAAAGACTTTCAAAACCCACATTCTGTTTTTAAATGTCACGAATGATTAGACTTCTTTTAGCATTAAAGTAAACACAGACTTAAATGCCAGTATTTCTTGGTTATTTGCCAAATACTCATTTTATTTGGGCACAAAACTCTGATCTGTAGCATCTTGAATAATGTCTTTTATAATATAGTAGGTGTATAGGCAAGATCAAAATAATAAGAATGCATAGGTGAAATCATTGACAATGCCCTGAGGCAAATATGGTAACATCATCATGTTTTTAACTTCACTTTTGGTGAAGGCTGGAGAGGATTCTCATTTACTAAAGTTCTCCTGAGTGCAAGATGCTTAATGTATGATACCTAATTTAATCCTCCAACAAACCTGTGTTACTACTATTCCCATTTTAGATGATATTATTACTCTATGCATAAAGAAAAAAGAGGTGGTAAGTTTCCTAAAGTCACACAGCAAGCTAAGGTTGATGTTCCCCTCCAAAAATCCTATCTAAGACCAGGTAAACAATCCCCCAGAGACAGAATATTAGCCTCTTTTTCTCTCACCATCTCCAAAGTGGAAGTGCTCTCCAGGGTCGCCTGCTCATTGGCACAACCTTGTACAGGGTTTGCAAGGAGTTAGGGCCAACTGCAAAGTAAGAGGGCACAGTCCCAAACGCCTCTCTCACTTCTGACTCCAATTGCAAGTGGGAGGTGGTTCCCTCAAATCACCCTTGGGTTTGATAATTCTCCAGAAGAACTCATAGGACTCACTAAACGCTGTTATACTGAGAGTCATGATTTATTACAGGAAAAAGATACAGGTTAAAATCCACCAAAGGAAGAAGCATCTAAGTCAGGGCCCAGGAGAAGGACTGAATGCAAGCGTCTCTTGTCCTCTGTGGAGTCAGCATGCATTGTCTTCCAGCACTGATGTGTGATGAGACACACGGAGGATTTCCAACCAAGGACACCCTCTCAGTCCTTGAGTTCAGAGTTTTTAATGAGGGTTTTATGATTGATGGCCCACCCACAGGGTGGAACTTGGTCTCCAAGTTGACTGACACTGTGTGGCCTAAAACCCCACCCTAAGTCACGTTGTTACTCTCTGGCTAGCCCAAGGATCCCAGGCAAATAAAATCACTTCCTAGGAGCTGAAGGCGAAAGTTAGACCTCTTCTTAGGTGCAAGGGTAAATTCTTTACTACCCTGGGTCTCAGCCTTGCTGAGTGCCTCTTCTCTTTTCTTCCTGGCCACATGTGCTGTCTTACACCGGTGGGTCGGGAGGTGCCTCGTCACTGCAGTTTATTCTGTTTGGATGCTGGCAAGAAGGCTGAGACACACACATGAATATTTCAGGCCAAATGCCAGGAGAGTGAACATCCATTCTCCTATTAAACCCAAAACTGGCTTAGGATTGAATAGCAATTTAACAGGATCCATATGGCATCGATGAAATCATTAAGTGACTTGAATGCTTAGAGGCAAATTTTTCCTCGTATGAAAAATATAATTCAATTAATTATAATTTATTTTTTAAGACAAACATCAGTACAATTAACCTTCTAAACATACACATCCACATGCCCACACCCACCCCCTAGCTAGGTAAATATGTATATATCTATATATTACTGTGCTAAGGTTGTATTTCATCCTAATGTTATATCATTGCTAGGTGAGTTTACCTGAGATGGTAGTTTTCCTAAATAACTACTCATTCATATACAGATAATCCTCCTTATTCTTGATTCTGTATTTGCAAATTTGCTTACTTGCTAACATTTATTTGTAACCCTTTTAAAATAAACACTTGTGACACTTTCATGGTAATTTGCCAACATTTATAGAGTGGCAAATTGAGTTGCCTGACCTGTATATTCCCAGCTGAGGCTGAGCAAGGCAACTCTGCCTTCTGCGTTTAAGCTCTCATATTGTAAACAAGTGTTCTTATCAGGACCTAGTTAATGCCACTTTTTTGTTTTGTTTTGTTTTTTGCAGTTTTGTGGCTTTTTATTGGTGATTTTATTTTTAAAAATGGCCCCTAGTGTCAAAATTCTGTCTGGTGTTCCAAAGTGCAAAAACGCAGTGATGTGTCTTATGAAGATAATACATGTCAGATAAGCTTCTTTGAAGCATAAGTTACAGTTTATTTGGCTGTGAGTTAAGTGTTTATGAACCAACAATATATACTAAGGTATCTTTAAACAGAAATACACAGAAAGCAAAGTTACATATTGATTGATGAAAATATTGTGACCAGAGGTTCACAGGAACCTAACTTGTTTCCCCAGGAGCAGTGGTTCAGTGTTGGTTAATTCATTGTGTATGGTGATGTTGTAGGATGTAACTTCTGTGAATAATGAGAGTCAATTCTATTTGCTGCATTACATCATTCATTTATTCATGTCATCTTTTATTCATTCTTTGAGAAAACATACATGAAAACTCCTGGTGCCAAGTAATTTCTACATGATGTAGAATTTCCCTCTTATGTCCTTTTGCCCATCATTGGTAGTCTTACTGTAGCCCTCTGATTCAAAGCATTCATGTGGTGGTTTATGATAACACATCAAATATGAAGTGTAAGATTGCATTTTAAAGGTTGGGATTTGGGGGCTGAATGTTTTCAGCATGTGATAATTTTAATATGAGCTACATATGCAAGATTCACCCTTCTCAGTAGACTTCCTGTGAATTTCCTTGTTTCCTTGAAGACCACGATTTTTAGGATCAGCTTGCTCAATGGGTTTATGTTGGATTCCAGCAAAGCCAGGTGATGTGTCTGGCCACACCTCCCGACACCAAAATGCTGTCTGCTGGTTTGGCTGCATGGCCTTGCAGGCATGACTTTGTGCTGGCAAGATTATTCCTCAGCTGTGCTTTACAGATGAGAATGCCAGGCTGCGCTGTCCCCTCTCCTTTCTCCTTCAGGTGCTTGTCTTTGCATCACTTTCCGCTGCCTCTTCACACTCTCTTAATCCACATTCGAGCAGAGGGAGGTGAATGGGCCTGGGGAGCACATGTTCACCTCATGATCTTTGTAGCTCCCTAAATACATTCACCTCCACTGAAGTGTTCCTCATTTCCTGGTTTTGATTGTCCAGGATGTATGAGGACTAAGGTCCATACTTTGCTGTTCTTTTCTCCTAATGTTAATAAAACCAGTTTCGCTGGCATCCTCCCAAAGTGAAAAATTCCAATGAGTTCAGGGATCTTTCAGTGGAATGATCATAGAGTTAAGCCCAGAGACATTATTGACTATTACCTCAGTGATGATAAAACAGTAAAAGTTAGGCTTGATGTTCTCAAGTGATAAGCAGTTGAATAAATAAGAATAATTTTCTTCAAACATCTCTGTGAAATTTTATTCCGAGGAAGGGAGGACCAAGACTAAAAATCTTTGAATACCCTTTAGTGCCTTGCACAATGCCTAGGACAAATAATAGACCTTAACAAATATATATTAAATGAATTAATTGTTAAAATAACTCATTTAAAATACAAATATTCAGTAATGTTAATTTGTTTTTTCTTTCAGATACAGATGAATATAGACCTCCTGTTTGGAAATCTTACTGTAAGTGTACAAATAATTTTAAATTGGATGGGTTATAGTGCTTTATAAGTAACATAAAAATATTAAGATATTTTTAATATTTTAAGATACTTTTAGATTTTAGAATCTAATCTTCAGTAGATAGAAGATTGATTCAATTTTGTGCCCACTATTGAAAAACTAATTTACAACAGGATTTGTGACCAGCACAGGAAAAGAAACTGTGGGGAAACAGAACATTTCCACGAAGCCTGTACATGGTTTGCATGTTAGGAATGCATCTCATCCCCCTGAGTTCACGTGGGATTTCGTATTATGGAACTTGAGACCACTTGTTGACAATGGCTGGTAAAACTAATGCAAGGAGAAACTAACTGAGAATTCAAGGAATCTTGTCTCAGATCCTGATTCTTTATATCAAAAAGGAATAAACAAATGATGATAAGTCAAGAGGCTAAATTGCTAGAAAGAATGGATAAAAAGAGACAAAAGAAAAAAATTTTTTTTTTTAAGGCATTGCCTTCCCCAATATGAGATAGACATTTGAATTCTATATTGTTCTTTAAACTTTGCATTAGGATACAATTTTTTTCTGATGAGTCTATGTTCTTAGTCCTTTATTTTCCCTTCCTTGTTTCCTAGAGAAGATTGTTGCATCAAAGAAAATCCATTTCAGATTTTTAAAAAATGGAAATAAGGTTAATACAATAGTTGTTTTTTAAAAAATCCATGAATGCACTGTTGTAGAACCAGTACTGTAAACTTCTGTATGCTGTCTAGAGTCGAATAGCAACCTAAAAAACTTTAAATATAGATTATTAGCATCTTTGTAAATATTGAGTTATTCTGTATTTTGGTATTTGTAAGTTGTTGAAATTTGCTGACTGAAAGAGCAGTAATTCAGATTCTTGTGTTCCCAGAACAATATATTGTTTAATAGGTTTCCACTTTGGGCTAATTATAGTAAGCAAAAATGAACAGTCTCTAAAAATAGTCAATAGATATATTTTCCCCCACCCCTGCTGCTTTCTTTTTGTTTCTGGGGAGTATAGTTCAAAGAATGTATAAAAATGACTAATGTTCTTTACCTCTCAAAGATTTTGTCATATAATCTCATTGGCGGGAGGCCTATTTAAAATTTTTCTCTGCATTTTCTGGTTTTCAATTTATCTTTATTCCCTTTGCTCTGACTTGTGCCTTGTGCATTTTAATGTAAGAGCATTTGTAAAACCTCAGACTGTTATTTAATCATGGTGGCGATTTTTCCCCCTGAAGAATATTGACTGCTTAATGTGGTATATGCAATTTCTATTTTCTGTATCTTCTTATGTCTTAGAGTAGCAACCATTTGTCTTAAAAATGGCATATTCCCTCTTTTATTTTGGTGATAATACTGTTTTAATAGTTTCTTTTAGTGACTTCAAGCCTGAAGAACACTGCCACCCCTCATCATTTTAATAGTAGAACAAGGAAGAAATTATTAGAATAGACTCTATTTTCTGACCATCAAATGCAAAAACTTCCAAATCAAGGAAATTTTATGATTAAACTGTTAAAGCCAAGCTGAAAAGCCCATCCCATATTTTAAATGAGTCATGTGAAATTACTTTATGAAATCATGAGGTTGTCTAAGAATTTGTATATGTGCACATTTTAACTAATGAGAAACATGTAAAAATTACATTCTCACGTTGAAGTAATTGGTATGATGATTGTTTAGATTGTTAAATGTGTTTGTCAAAATTCTGATTCTAGAAAAAAATTGAGATGTGTGTTGAATTCTTTTGTTTTCTTTTTGTTTGTTTTGCCTTTGCCACTCATAGTCACTTTTACAGTTTTATGTCCAGGTAACAGTAAATAATCCCCAGTAAGGTATTTAATAATAATACTGTAAGAAGTTCACATGTCCTAGAGTCTGTGCATTTTAATAGAAAAAGTTTTTTTTAGAACTAACGAGTCTGTGACACCCTTATTTCATCATGAGTGACTGAAATTTTAAGTTACTGGGGTAAAAGGCCCTGCCCAGTACCCTCAATAATAGAGCCGTGACATTTTGTTTAATTCCTATGTATTCCTTGTTCAGAGTTGATAAGTAACAAATTCTGTTTGATCATCTTTGGGACTGAAAAACCATAATGCATATGTTACCTTCTCTGCATTGTGACTTACATTTTTATAATTAATTCTCAAAATGGTGTGGTAAAATCTAAATGGATTGAGACTTTAAAAAAATCATGTATGTCTGTCCACCTAAGGAGATACAAGCAGAATGAAAGCTATTCAGAATGTTTTGGTTGTTCACGTCTATTCTGTACTACATCTATAAAACTGAAGGGAACAGTTACATTCTCATGCCAAAAGTTGCATCATGTTAAGGATTTTTCTTCTGTCTTTAGCTTGGTGGGGTCTGAGCAGCTTTTCACAATGTGATTCTATAAGAAACTTATTTTCACTGTGATTCTGTAAGAAACATTTAACCTGTGTCTCTTTTGTGCATTCTGATTTTGGTTCAGTTGAGCTTGTGAGAACATAATTCTAATACCTTACAAGTTCAAATCAATAATTAAGGAGGAGTTAGCAAGATGTCCAAGTTGAGAACTCTTAAAACAAATGCAGTTTTGTTGCTTTTCAATATGTCTTACTTGAAATCAGCCAGGGTCCGAACAGTTTCAAGAGGAGCTGGAATTCTCTTTTGCTTTTATTTTTGTTGCTAAATCTCTTAATTTTTACATGTTAAAAACAAATTTTAATTTGAAAAACAGATGCTAAAAAAAACACATGTAAGCCAGTTTTGACCTCAAGATGCCAGCTTGTGGACTTTGAACGTAATTCACAATGTATTGTCTCTAGGTACTAAGAATTTCCATAAGAAGTACATAAACATTAACACTTTTGAGGTGATTGAAAAATGTTGAGTACTTTAATCATACATCTTCTCATCTTGAATTTAGCTATTAATTTTTGGTGAATTATTAGATGATTGTGCAATTTAAGTTTCAGCTGAGTTTCAGCTTAAATTACAAAAAAAAAAAAACCCTCTAAATTTAGAAGGGCCTGAATTAATTATTCTTTATTAATTACAGTTTATGATTTTTGATGATCCTTTTGATGAACATTCCCTGAATTCATGTTATATTTAGTTATACAATACCCAATATTCAAAGACACTCCCTTTATATGTATTTTTTTTTAATTTTTTTTTTTTTATTAGTTGGAGGCCAATCACTTCACAACATTTCAGTGGGTTTTGTCATACATTGATATGTATTTTTATTAAAAATGAGTCATAGAACTAGACTAACCCTTGGTACCAAGCCAGTAGGGGGGTTGCTTGTCTGAAAATTGCTCTTCTCAATCAAACAGAACTATACCCTTTGAAACTCTGATGGAAGCAAAGCGTAAAATTCTTATGAGGTTATCACTCTTTCATACTGGCTTATCTTAATATTTGCTTACTGAAAAGGTAGATGCATCACTGATGATAACCAGATGCTACAATATTTTTGTGCTTGTACTCAAAGTCAACACTTCACTTTCTCTAATAACTTGTAATGTCCTCCTTGGGCACTACTCAGTTCTCATAATTGAGTTTCCATAGATGACCCTACTTTCTAAAACATTGTCTTGACAAAGGAAAACTACTGCTCAAAACAGAAACGTGAACTGCATTTTCACATCTTAGTTACAACTAGGGATAAATGGACCTGAAGAATGGACGTTTTTGCAAATCATGTTTTGGTCCTCTTAGGAGGATGGAGATTTACAGTTATCTCTGGGCTTCACAGGTGTCTCTAGTGGTAAAGAACCTGCCTGCCATTGTGGGAAACCCAGGAGATGCAGGTTTCATCCCTGGGTTGGGAAGATCCCCTGGAGGAGGGCATGGTACCCCACCCCAGTATTCTTGCCTGGAAAATCCCATTGACAGAGGAGCCTGTGGTCCATAGGGCTGCAAAGTTAGACACTATTGAAGCGATGCAACATGTACATGCTGATGATGCACGTGTGCTCTCGCCAAGTGGGCCACACAAATTTATTGTCACTGCTTTCTCTCTTCCCTTCCCATCTCAGAATTACTCCCTTCAGATCATCTCTTTAATCCATAAAAAACATATTCACGGGAGTATTTTTGAAAAACCAACTTTCACCATAAAATATGGTTATCTAAACTATTTTAATTTATTTTGTCTCAGGGATTTTTGCAACAAGGAGGATAAGGCAAAGGAATACATTTCTATCAGTAGATGTCAAACATTATTAAGTGAGGAAGTGTTTTGTTTATTTTTTGATTCTTAAACAGAAAAGCTCCATCTTCTTAGCACTTTTAAATCATAGTATTACCATACTGTTATGTTTTGGTAATGACCTGAAGATGCATTGTGATAGTCAACTATTTGTTGTAAAGAATTTTCTGTATACTAATAGTATCAGTCATCTATATATAAAAATAGCTAATCTTTATTGTTTATCATATGCTGGGGACTGTTTTAAGTCTTTCACATATAGTATTTAATCCTTTCAGTAATCTGTAAAGTAGGAACTATTGTTATCCCCATTTTCAAATGACGAAAACTGATGCTCAGTATGCAGTGTTAGTGGCGAAGCACCAGCATTCAGATTCCAGCTGGTCTAGTTCAGGAGTTGAGATTTGCAATTTCAGTACTTTGTTGCCTTACATAGCAGTACAGACAGTGATGTGTGTCTGTGTATGTTCTGAGTATGCTTACTGTACGTGTACACACACAGGCTTCTCTGGCGGCTCTGATGGTGAAGAATCTACATGCGATGCAGGAGACCTGGGTTGGAAAGATCCCCTGGAGAAGGGAAAGGCACTCCAGTATTCTGGCCTGGAGAATCCCATGGACTGTATATAATCCATGGGGTTGCAAAGAGTCAGCAATGACTGAGTGGCTTTCACTTTCATATACACACGTATACATAGTCTAACTGTATATGTTTATATATGTCTCTGCACTATATATGAATATTATCAGAGGCAGAGTCTATATAATAAGTCCACTTGAAATGTGAGCCTTGTATTCTTTGACAATCCCAGATGCTGTCCCAGATATTACATTGACAAATGTCTACGTATTTAAATACACTATTAAATTCAGTTATATGTTGATTATATGTGTAGAAATAGAAAACAGATTTTCTCCAAGAGATAAACTTAGACCTACATAAACACACGTTCTCTGATAACCATACATTCTTTTGATTTTTTCTTTGTGTCAAGTCAAGAAGCCTGAAGTGAGGCTTAGAAGGACATGTGTGTGTGTGCTCAATCGTGTCTGACTCATTGCAACCCCATGGACTAGAGCTGGTCAGGTTCCTCTATCCATGGTATTATCCTGGCAAGAACACTGGAGTGGGTTGCCATTTCCTTCTCCAGGGGATCTTCCTGACCAACGGATTGAACCTGCAGCTCCTGCATTGGCAGGCAGATTCTTTACCATTGAGCCACCTGGGAAGCCCTTAGAAGGACATGGTATTGATAAAATTTTTCACCAGTCCATTTTCAGATGTCCAAAAAATTATCCTCTGGCAGCTATTTGGTGTTTGAATTCTCTCTTGCTGCATTTACCGTAGTTGAGTAAGTGGTGGTAACTTTGACTCAGAAACTTTGTTTCTAGGAGAGATTATCTTTGAAGATAAATGTTTATAAGATAAATGGGGAAAAACAGTGTATGTGTTGCATCTAGCCTATAAATCCTAATTTTAGTTTCAAGTTTTGACACTTAATAATGTGCTGTTAAAATACACAACTATTATTTGTTTATAACAGAGACATTCTTTATGTAATATATCCATAAAAATTGAGGAAAATAAATGACCAGATTATGGAGAGCAGAGCCAAATATCCAGTATTGAGTTGTTATAACACTTCTGTGGCTTATAATTTTTTTATTTGTGTTTGCTTCTGGGCTTTCACTAAATATACTTTGGCTTACATTCTTTACTTTTTTCATAACAAAATTTAATTTAATAGCAAATAGGACTGTACCACAGTTTTCTTATGAAAGTTAAAAAGCAGGCAGGTTTTGATTCCTAATGTATTCAGATGTTCTGCATAAGAGAAACTGACATCTTTTATTTTCTAACTTCCCAGTATATCAACTGCAACAAGAAGCCCCTCATCCTCGGAGAATTACCTGTACTAATGAGGTGGGTGTAATGAAACCATTACGAAATGTGTCTCAATCATTTGTTTCCCAGACTTTGACCTTCTTCAGTGGTATGGTTGTTTGTGGGATTAACCATTGATGCTACTTAACATCATAAAATTGTAACTTGAATGCATTTTTCTTAACATTCTTCTCACTTTTTAATAGACTGTGGAATACAGGGTAGACTAAGACAGTATAATTTTAAGTGGTGTTAGTATTCTTTTCAGTGAATTTATACATTCTTCCATTTCTTATTGTTTTATTCTTCTTAAAGTTTGAAGGCATCATTGTAACATTATTGAAGTAATTTTTCCATCGATTAAAGATTTAAATCATGATTTTACAAAGCAAAAGTCAAAAGCAAAAGTCATGGACTGTTCACCAAAAGATATATATATATATATGACAAGATAATATATAAGAAGATCTTCAACTTCATTAATAAGAAAATGCAAATTAAAATATACAGTGAAAATTTTCACTTTTCAGATTGGCAAAAGTTCAGCAGCTTAGAATATACTCTTAGTTGGTAAACCTGTGAGGAAATAGGCACTCATATATTGCTTATGGGAATGTGAAATGCTACAACTTTATATGATAGTTTTGTAATGTTTAACATCTACATTTATCATTTGACCTAGCAGTCCAAATTCTACTCTGATTTACTCTGATGAGTTGCCTGTACAAATATGAAATAGCGTATGCTCAAAAGTTTTTCACTGTAGGATTATTTGTAATGGCAGAATGTTGGGAAAAAAAATCTAAATGTTCCTAGGCAACTGATTGAATAAATTACAATAATAAAAAGAATAAGAAAGAATTCTATGAGCAGATATGGATTATTTCCTTATACAGAATTTATATGTAGTAATTTTGGTCCCTATTTAGTAATAAAGAAGGGAAAATAACAGAGAAATAAATCTTACTTTTGCAAAAGAGAAACACAGGAAGGTTAACCCAGATACTAGTGAAATAGTTTCTATAAAGCGTGGGTGAGGAGCAGTGTAGATGGGATAAGGGTGGAAGTGAGACTTCTCTGAGGGTGTGTTACTTCTGAACTGTGCGAGTGTCTCACATATTTAAATAACCAAATTAAATAAAAAGGATTTAAAAAACTCTAAAATTGAATACAAAGAGAAACAAGTGAACATAACAAATTCATAACGTTATCACCCCTTTGCTGACAAAGGTCTATATAGTCAAAGCTATGGTTTTTCCAGTAGTCATGTATGGATGTGAGAGTTGGACTGTAAGGAAGGCTGACTGCCAAAGAATTGATGCCTTCCAACAGTGGTGTTGAAGAAGACTCTTGAGAGTCCCTTGGAATGCAAGAAGATCAAACCAGTCAATCCTAAAGGAAATCAGTCCTGAATATTCATTAGTAGGACTCATACTGAAACTGAAGCTCCAGTACTTTGGCCAGCTGATGTGAAGAGTCAGCTCATTGGAAAAGACCCTGATGCTGGAACAGATTGAAGGCAGGAGGAGAGTAGGATGACAGAGGATGAGATGGTTGGATGGCATCACTGATGGAATGGATATGAGTTTGAGCAAGTTCCAGGAGATAGTGAAGGACAGGGAAGCCTGGCATGCTACAGTCCATGGGGTTGCAGAGTCAGACACTACTGAACAACAAAAAATCACCCCAAATTAAGTAGCTTTTAAACATATTGTTTTGGCTGTACAGATGTAGAAGGAAATATTCTAAGATCTGAAACCTGTGAAAAGATGTTTTAACTATAGTTAGTTGGTTTGTTGTTGTTAGTGGTACTTGTTCAGAAATTCTGCAGTTATCTTGTTGTAAAGTAGGATAGAGCAAAGGAGTAATTATATTGGATTTTGGGGAACCAAAGTTTTAGGAGATACAAATATGGAATAGGAGGCAAAAATGACAAATACACTGTGGAATTGAATTTGAATTGGAGGTATCAATATGACCTTGTAGATTTTTTAAAATGTATTTTCCATCTCAGTTCATGGAAAGGTCTTAGAAGAAATGTCCCAGTAGGAAAAAATAAAACCAGTGCTTAGATTTTAGTTTCCAAGTACTATTTCCTACTAAAAGGAGTCAGTGTTCCTTAGAGAAATTTCCTGATTCTAGAATATAGGGGGTGGGAGGTCTGGGAACATCTTATGTCAGAAAGCAAGTGGATGAGGATGTGTCAAAAACACATAGGATCCCACTTGAAGAGATCCTACAAGCAAAATTTGGGACAGTTTGACACCAGAAAGAATGATAGTAATCACAACACATGGAATGAAAAGAGAATTTGTAAGTCTGTAATGTTACTTAAAAAAAAGAAAAACCTTCCCCAACACAAAGAGGAAAACAAAGGGGAGAAGATTGTTCTTTCCAGTAGACTAGTAGCTAAAAATGTAGAAAGAATGGTAATGATTTTCACTAGTAATTGAATCAAGCAGTGATTTATCATTAGACATTAAAACATTGAATAAAAAGTTATATGTGAGTAGAATAATCACATGGTCTTGACTGTATTTCCAGTCCAGTTCACTCTCCCCAAATTCCAGACTATATACCCAGTATCTGCTCTACCTCTTCCTCCAGTTATCTAGTGGGCATCCCAAATATAACACATCCAGAGGAGAACTGACCTTTATCCTCCTTTCCAAACCTGCTTTACCAGAGCCTTCCACATCTCAGTTACGGGCATTTCCTTACTTACAATTGAACCAATCCAAACCATGCATCATCCTTGATTGCTCTTTAATTGTGGGGAGATGAGAGAGAAAAAAATAATCCATCAGGAAGTCCTGTTGGGTCTGTCTTCAGAGTAAGTCCAGAACACGTCTAGAATTCTATCACTTCTTACTATCGCCATAGCTACCATTTAGGTATGTACTTTGGAAACTGCTAGATTCCCACCCAAATCCATTCTTTCTTTGGAAATAAGGTTACTCTAAATTTCACCAGCTTTTTTTTTTTTCAATAGTCACGTCCATGTGACAATTTTCTCTTGTGGAATAGAAGTGAAGCTTAATGTCGAGTCCATTAAAACTTTCCACCTAAGTCCTTCTGAATTATTTTTATCTTCTGCTTGGATTCAGATAAAAATTAGGAACTCTTGACAAGGAGATGGTGGAGCTACAAGATGGAAGATATCTGGATGTAGGACAGTTGTGTTCTTGACCTGAATACTTACCTAGAAATTATATACAGGCACACTTAGTTTTTGCTTCCCTGATAGCTCAGTTGGTAAAGAATCCACCTGCAATGCAGGACACCCCAGTTCGATCCCTGGGTCGGGAAGATCCGCTGGAGAAGGGTTAGGCTGCCCACTCCAATATTCTCAGGCTTCCCTTGTGGCTCAGCTGGTAATCCGCCTACAATGCGGGAGACCTGGGTTCAATCCCTGAGTTGGGATGATCCCCTGGAGAAGGGAAT
This sequence comes from Dama dama, assembly GCF_033118175.1. Classification (NCBI taxonomy): domain Eukaryota; kingdom Metazoa; phylum Chordata; class Mammalia; order Artiodactyla; family Cervidae; genus Dama; species Dama dama. The sequence goes on from NC_083713.1 coordinate 25,041,333, forward strand.
GGCTACCCACTCCAGTATTCTGGCCTGGAGAATTCCGTGGACTGTATAGTCCATGGGATCACAAAGAGTCGGACACAGCTGAGCGACTTTCACTTTCATACTTAGTTTTGTTGTGCTTTGCAGGTACTACATTAACAAACTGAAGGTTTGTGGTAACCCTGCGTTTCACACAAGTCTGTCAGAGCCATTTTTCCATCAGCATTTGCCCACTTTGTGTCTCTGTGTCACATTTTGAGAATTCCCACAATATTTCAAACTTTGCATTGTTGACATTTTGTTCTGGTGATCTGTGATCAGTGTTACTATTGTAATTGTTTTGGGGCACCATTAACCACCTCCACATAAGATGGCGGACTTAATAAATGTGGGTTTTCTGACTGCTCCACTGACTGGCCATTCCCCCCATCTCTCTCCTTCACCTTAAGCCTCCCTATTCCCTGAGACACAACAATATTGAAATTAGGCCAATTGATAATCCTTGCAATAGCTTCTTAAGTGTTTATGTGAAAGAAAGAATTGCACATCTCTCACTTTGAATCAGAAGCAATGCATGATTAAGCTTAGTAGGGAAGGCTGGTTGAAAGCTGAGATAGACCAAAAAGCTAGGCCTCTTTAGCCAGGTTGTGAATGCAAAGGAAAAGTTCCTGAAAAGTGCCACTCCAGTGAACACACAAATGATAAGAAAGTGAAATAGTTAATAGCTGATGTGGAGAGAGTTTCCATGGTTTGGATATAAGATCAAACCAACCACCACATTCCCTTAAGCCAAAGCCTGATCCAGAGCAAGGTCCTAACTCTCTTCATTTCTGTGAAGACAGAGAGGTGAGGAAGCCGCACAAGAAAAGTCTGAAGCTAGCAGAGATTGGATCCTGAGGTTTAAGGAAAGAAGCCATCTTGTAACATCAAAGTGCAAGATGAAGCAGCAAGTGCTGACATACAAGCAACAGCAAGTGTCCAGAAGATCTTGCTAAGATAATTAACAAAGGTCGTTATACAAAACAACAGACTTTCAGTGTGAATAAAATTGGAATTCATATCTTTACATGGGAAGAATAGTCATCTAGGTCTTTCATGGCTCTAGAGGAAAAGTCAATGCTTGGCTTCAGAGGACAGGGTTAGGGGTCTTGTTGTTAGGGTCTCTAGTGCAGATGGTCACTTTTGAGTTGAAGCCAGAGCTCATTTACCGTTCTGAAAATCCTAGGGCTCTTAAGAGTTATGCTAAGTCTACTCTGCATGTGCTCTGTAAATGGAACAAAAAAACCTGGATGACAGCTCATCTGTTTACAACATAGTTTACTATTTTAAGCCCACTGTTGAGACCTACTGCTCAGCAAAAGCTATTCCTTTCAAAATATTGCTGTTCATTGGCAATGCACCTGATCACCCCAGGGCTCTGATGGAGATATATGAGATTAATGTTTTTTTTCATGCCTGCAGGGCTTCCCTGGTAGCTCAGGTGGTAAAGAGTCTGCCTGCAAGGTAGGAGATATGAGTTTGATCCCTGGGTTGGGAAGACCCCCTGGAGAAGGAAATGGCAACCCACTCCAATGTTCTTGCCTGGAGAATCCCATGGACAGAGGAGCTTGGCACTAGGCTACAGTCCATGGGTTCGCAAAGAGTGGGACACAACTGAGCAACTAATACTTCCACTTTCAACGCAGCATCATCCTGCTTGGATCAGGAGTGATTTTGACTTCTAGGTCTTTATTATTTAAGAAATGTGTTTTATTTCTGTAGATGGATCTGAGCAAAGCCAGTGAAAACTTTCTGGAATGGAATCACCTTTTTTTAGATGCCATGAAGAAAATTCATGATTCACAGGAAGAGGTCAAAATATCAACATTAACAGGAGTTTGAAAGAAGTTGATTTCAATCCTCATGGATGCCTTTGAGGGGTTCTTGACTTCAGTGGAGGGAGTCACTGCAGATGTGGTAGAAATATCTAGAGAACTAGGATTAGAAGTGAAGCCTGAAGATGTGACTGAATTGCTGCAATCTCGTGTAAAACTTCAGTAGATGAGGAGTTACTTCTTATGGATGAGCAAAGAAAGGGATTTCTTGAGGTGGAGTCAAGTGCTGGGGAATGTGCTGTGAAGATTGTCGAAATGACAAGAAAGGTTTTAGAATATTACATAAACTTAGTTGATAAAGCAGAATTTGAGAGGATTGGCTCTGACTTTGAAAGTTTTACTCTGGGTAAATTGCTACCAAATAGCATTGCATGCTGCAGAGAAATTGTTAATGAAAAGAAGAGCCCATGGGTGAGGCAGACATCACTGTTGTCTTATTTAAGAAATGGCCAAATGGCCACAGCTTCCCAACCTTCAGCAGCCACCACTCTTATCAGTCAGCAGCCATCAGCACTGGGTAAGACCTTGCACCAGATTATGACTCACTGAAGGCTCAGGTGATGGTTAACATTTTTTAGCAATAGAATATTTTAAAATTAAGACATATTATTTTTTAGTTGTAATGCTATTACATAGTAGCATGTAAATATTAACTTACATGCACTGGGAAGCCAAATAATTTGTGAGACTCACTTCATTGCAATATTTGCATTATTGTGGTGTTCTGGAACCGAACCCACAATCTCTCTGAGGTCTGCCTATGTTAGCAAGAAATAGACTTCTATATATTGAAGTCAATTTGTCATACTAAATTATTCTACCCTGTTATTGTGTAACAGAAATGGTTCTTAATTGATATTTCCCCTCCTGGTCTGAATTCTCATCATAGGATGTTCTTTTTGAAACTTCAGTCAGATCATGTCACTCTTCTTCTCTGAACTGTGCATTGGTTTCCTGTTCCAGAGTAAAAGCCAAGTCTTACCATGACTTACACTGCCCTGTATCATCACCACATCTGCTTTGTTTTGCTGGGCTCATCTGCTGTTTCTCTGTCCCTCATTTTCTCTCCTGTCCTGCTTTGGCCACACCAGCCTTCATGGTATTCCTCAAATGTTCCAGGTATGCTTCTCTTAGGCTCTTACTGGAAGGTTTCTCTGGATTCCACATGGCTGATTTTTTCATATCCTTCAAGTCTCCTCATCTCAGTGAAGCCCATCCTGACCACTGTATTTAAAATTATACTTTATCACCCCCAGCATTTCCAGTCCTCACCTATCTTTGTTTCCATAACTCTTCTCATTCTGTAACATATTGTATAATTTCATTACCTGTTATGTTTATTGCTCTCTTTCTTGAATATAAGCTCCATGAGAGTAGAGATATTACTCTGTTTTGTTCATTAGTATTTCTCAGGTGCCTTGACATTGCTTGACACGTAAGTATAGGTGCTTAATGGTTAAATAAATGAATGGGAGGTACAGAGCACAAATTTAACATTTATTCTGTTTCAGAGGACATGCTTTGCTAGGTGAGAGTATGAGTTTGGTACAGGAGTAGGAGGAAAGCAGTTTAATTGAAATCATACTCTTCAGTTCTGATTACCTCTGTGCTGACACAGCCTATAGCTTAACTGTTGACTCTATAAAAATTAAGATTCTCATGCTCATATGTCTCTTGGGTGTTGTGATGATCCCTTATTTAACACTTATGTGCTGGATCTGGAAAGCATTTTTTGAATGTTCAGTAGTAGTATTGAGTTATTAAACAAACTATTAAATCAACCTATCCATTCAAAAACCTGCTTTCACCTTATTTTAATGTCATCTTTATGCTTTGATGTAAAAAAATTAATGATGCCTTGATGTAGAAGTACATTTAAAAAGGGATCACATCTACAATTCCAGAAAAATGCCTTTACTGTTGAACTGTTAACATAAACAGATTGATAGTTTCCACCTCTTTAGCCTTACTACTAGGAGTTACTTCTAGTAACTAATCTAAGGTGGGAAAATAGTGGGAAAAGAAGTTTATTTTTTAAAATTTACCTATTCACCTTCCTAATATAGTCTACTAATAAAAAAAATAACTAATATCAAGAAGCTGAATACCTGGCTTTCCGCAAGTCCCTATATAGTAATTGCAGAGCTTTAAAAAATATAAATATTCTTTATTGAATTTGTAAAATCCAGCAGCACATAGAGAGCTATCCTGCTTGACATGCTGAAGGTTAGTGTTTTCTTGGATAAAGTATAAAATGCAATGGAAAGCATCCTGTGTTCTTAATAGTTCAAATTTTGATCTAAATATTGCAATTGAGTACCACCCACCCTTACCTGTGCTAACTGAACATGGATCAACCAGAATCAGATAATTAAAATTGCTGTTGTTGATAAAATCATTAATGTCCTGAAATTGCTATTATAAATATCATCATTAATGTACAAACTAGGTTGTTTATCCAAGGCAAGATGAGCTAACAGACCCCTGAGCCATGGACCACCAATCAGAGAATCATAAACCTGAGACATCTTGACTCCTGAAACTGTGATTAAGAAACATCAGAAGACCATAATTAATCCTAGCCACTTTCCCCTATTTAAAAAACACACTAACTCAAAGACCAAGTGGGAATCTGAGGCTTGTCTCCTATTCCCTTGCTAGGAGCCCTGACATACACCTGAACTTTACTGTAAACACCGGCTGTCAGGGTTTAGCTTTCTACGCTGTAGGCATACAAGCCCTTGCTCAGTTACAGTACCACCAAGAGTGTTATGGAATTGAGGAGGAAGGTAGGAACCCAGAAGTTGGGTATTTTACCGTTCAGTTCAGTTCAGTTGCTCAGTCGTGTGTGACTCTTTGCGACTCCATGAGCCGCAGCGCACCAGGCCTCCCTGTCCATCACCAACTCCCAGAGTGCACCCAAACCCATGTCCATTGAGTCAGTGATGCCATCCAACTATCTAATCCTCTGTCATCCCCTTCTCCCGCCCTCAATCTTTCCCAGCATCAGGGTCTTTTCAAATGAGTCAGCTCTTCACATCAGGTTGCCAAAGTATTGGAGTTTCAGCTTCAACATCAGTCCTTCCAATGAACACCCAGGACAGATCTCCTTTGGGATGGACTGGTTGGATCTCCTTGCAGTCCAAGGAACTCTCAAGAGTCTTCTCCAACACCACAGTTCAAAAACATCAATTCTTCCTTTCTTTCTAGTCCAACTCTCACATCCATACATGACTACTGGAAAAACCATAGCCTTGATTAGACGTACCTTTGTGGACAAAGTAATGTCTCTGCTCTGCTTTTTAATATGCTGTCTAGGTTGGTCATAATTTTGCTTCTAAGGAGCAAGCATCTTTTAATTTCATGGCTGCAGTCACCATCTGCAGTGATTTTAGAGCCCCCAAAAATAAAGTCAGCCACTGTTTCCACTGTTTCCCCATCTATTTCCCATGAAGTGATGGGACCAGATGCCATGATCTTCGTTTTCTGAATGTTGAGCTTTAAGCCAACTTTTTCACTCTCCTCTTTCACTTTCATCAAGAGGCTCTTTAGTTCTTCACTTTCTGTCACAAGGGTGGTGTCATCTGCATATCTGAGATTATTGATATTTCTTCCAGCAATCTTGATTCCAGCTTGTGCTTCCTCTAGCCCAGCGTTTCTTGTGATGTACTCTGCATAGAAGTTAAATAAGCAAGGTGACAATATACCACCTTGACATACTCCTTTTTCTATTTGGATTTTACCGTTAATGGAGGATGAAAAGTTAGATAGCCTTTGTAAGTTCCACGACACTTCTTGATCTTGTTTTTTTTGCCACCTTTTCCCTACACGTCATTTGTTGATATGTAGTTCTTTGACAGGTACCCACTCCTTCACTGGGCTGGCACTGCTTTTTCTTGTGGTTTTTATTTTTTTGGTTTGTTGAAGTCTGTTACCACATTATTGGCTTCCCTGGTGGCATAGTAGTAAAGAGTTCACCTGCCAATGCAGGAGACATGGGTTCGATCCCTGGGTCAGAAAGATCCCCTGGAGAAGGAAATGGCAACCCACTCTAGTATTCTTGCCTGGGAAATCCCATGGATAGAGGAGCCTGGCGAGCTACAGTCTGAGGCGTGGCAAAAGAGTTGGACACAGCTTAGCGAAGAGACAACAATAATATTGTCCATGTTGATTTTTTTTTGTGGTGTAAAATGCATGAGAAGAAACAGTAATTTTCAAAATGTAGTGGAAAACGTGTTCTCCCCTGGAAAGCTATTGTCTACACGCTGCACATCCTTACAGAGTATCTGATTTTGGTCTTTCGTTGTCTTTGAGCTGTTTTAAATTAGCTCCTCCTCCTCTTCCTAGTCTTTTCCTCTTTCTCCTCCTCCTCCTCCCTTTCCTCTTCGTCCCCTTTAATCCTCTTCTCATTCTCTGTCCTCCTCCTCTCCACTTTAACATAGGAAACAAAAATAGATCCAAAGCTCTATTTGAATATTTACTGACTTATAAGTCTTTAATTCAAAATCTACCATTGTAGGAAGCAAACCCCAAATGCAGTTTTTTTCTCCCTCTTCCCTCTTTCATGCCTCCAGATATCTGAGCCATTTTGAAAAACAGTACAAAATAAAATTTTGACAGTTGAAAGCATTTTTATTTTTGTATATAGGCTTTATATATATCCTCTAGGTTGCTGCCTGAAAAATTACTAATATTTGGCCAAGGTCGTATTCCTTAATGTTTCCTGTATTTATACCCTTTCAGGAAGCATCCTATAGAATTCCAGACTAAGTTTAAAGTGACTGCCTCTATGTACCATTGTTCAAATATAAACAAAAGGGAATTATTGATGTCTGACGTGATGTCTAACTAGGTCAGTACCACTGTTAGGAAGGAACAGCATTGAACATTTTGGAAGTGTTCTGTTTTAGTTCATTATTCTAGTGGTTTTGTCTTCAGAATTATATATTCTTTAAAATTGAATTTAAATTAGAAAAAACATTTTTTTTAGAACTACTATTTTGAACTATGGCCATGAATAGGGTTTCATTAAAGAAGTAATCCAAAACATGAATCTATAATATTGTGGGAGAGGAGAGGAGAGGATTAACAATTATTTTTTATATATATATATATTTATATATATATATATTTTAAAATTTCTGCTCTTTGCAGTTTTTCTTTGGAGAGCAAAATACTTATATATGAAACAAGTGCTTTTTGTTTTTTTTTTTTAAACAAGTTCTTTTTGTGGAAAATAAAATATAAGAATTAAGACCTTTATTTGGAAGAGTGTGGTTTGATGAATTTGATTAAAATGTTTTATGTATGAAAAAAGTAGGTCATTACTTACAAAGTTCTACAATAAATGTTAATTTGATGGATTCTATTGACATTTAAAATATTGTAGAATGGCATCTGTTTAGCTACCAAATTCTTATATTATGCACTTTATGTTATATTCGATAATGGTAGATTAACTTAAAGTTTTCTTTCTGTGGTGGAAGGACATATATTTATGCAGACCAAGCTACAGAATCTTTTATGAGCACCTTTTATTTTTAGTTTGAAATTTTTTGTTCTCCTCATTTCTCATTTTATCTACCCATTATATGCTATCATAAAAAAAGTTACCTACTAAATATAAAACTAGAGAAAGCAAAGCATATAATTCAGCACAAGTGATAATTTAAAATCACGTCTTAGCCACATTGACTTCAACCAGTTTTTTGTCTGAAAAAAGGTCCTTGACTATTATTATGAACTTCAGAAACTTAGAAATAAGAATACAAATGTTTATATACACACAAACATTTTTATTATTGCATATAACATTTAAATTCCCAGTTTGATCTATTTGCAAGTAAACTAGTTTTAGGATTATTCATAATCATTTGTATGATTTCATTTGAATCCATTTCAAATTGATTATAAGGTCGTTATATTACTGACTAATCCTTTAATTTGATTATCAGGATAATGCTATAGTGTCTGTGAGTTTGAAAAGACTATCCCAAGTCACTACTTAAATAATGATACCTTAGACATCCCCTGAATATGTAAGGGAGGAAAAATCTCTGTCCTCTTAAATTCAGTGTCTAGGCCTACAAATTAAACTTAACAAAAGAGAGATTAACAGAAAAGATTTATTTCATATGTACTTTGGTGAGGAGGGGCTCAAAGCAGGTAAATGAAAACCCCAAGAGGCAGTTACACCCAGGGGCTTATACGCCATTTTAACAAGGAATATTCAAGTGTGCAAAAAAGACAAAGAAAACAGGAGTCTGGGCTTCCGAGAGAAGTGGGAAGTTGTGGGAAGGTGATTAGGAACTGTACGGTAAGTAAGGGCTACTTAGTAAGGGTTAATTATGCAGATTCAAGTCATCTTGGGTAATCAATTGTTGTCTCTGAAGTTAGGTTCTTCTGCTCCTGTTTTGGGAGAAGGGGATGCCTTTACAAAGGGAAGTTAAATCTATGCCCTAGTTTTAGACAGAAATGGAGAGGGCAGATGTCTTCCTGTGTTTGCTCGCTCTTAATTGCCTTCAGCTCAAAATAATCCTTATGTTAAAGTGGCATGATCTGATCCCCTTCACTACCTAAGTAAGAGAAAAAAAGAATTAGTTTGTGTTTAAGTTTTATTTGACAGTTCCATTATAAAAATGCAGAGAAGATGTAAATTGGTGTGTGAATATTGTTTTGAACTTACTGTTTCTTCTATCAGTACTGTGTTAATCAACAATGCTTACCTAATTTCTTTTAATTCAAGACCTTTGGGTAAGGAAAATACAGCAATATAAAGCCAAAATTAATTGTCTTATGAAGATGGTTGCTTAGGCAATCAGTGGAAGCATATTGTAGACCAATGCAGGACTATCAAATAAGTAATCACTATTTATCTTGGGTTGTAACCCTGTTACTGAACCAAAGTTGCCTCCACACTTGCAACATAGCTAAGTCAATTTACTGACACTGGGTTTGGTGAAGGAAAGTATACCACCTATTGCCCGGCTAAGCAGAGAGTGGGCAGCTCCTGATGAAAAGAACTGAACTCTTCAATGGCTTTCATGGAAGGTTTTGTTAAGGCAACACTGGGCTGAGGGCTGCAGGGGAAATGACTTTGTTCTCACTGGTTGATGGTGAGGTCATGGGGTGGTGTTTAAGAATCCTAATCCTTAACTCTGGTTCCAGCCAGTCTAGAATCTACATGCTTGTGGTCAGCACAGAGTCACCGTCCTCTGCCTGATCCGGGTCTTATTCCTGCAGAGTAACTCAAACATAGGTGTCAGATGGTCGTGTGTCTCCCTTGAGGGGGATCTTGGGTGCATTTATTGCTGAGCTGTTGTTTCTTGACTGCTTTTCTTTTGTTTCTACTACTTGAGACACTGCGTGATTCTTCCCTAAGTAGTAACTACTTGAGTTTCCTCTTTGGAACTCAGGAAAGGGCTCGGAGACTAAAACGTTTTTTTACATACAAGAAATAGGGGACAAGGAGAGGCTGTTGTACCTGGGAGGGCCCTGCAGCAAATATGGCAAGTTTGCTGAAAACAGAGTCCTGCTCCATTTCAATGCCACTGACCGCCGCACCACCTGGGGCCAGCAGTTCCTCAGTCTTCACTGGTACTTGTGCTTGGCCCAGATTTTCATTAATGAGTAGAGTGTATTCAAGACCTTTCCTCTGTTTTTACCTCAGTCACATATGCCTGATAAGGTAATTTTCTTTAGCCACCTACAGAGATATCACAATTTGAGGGAAAGGCCATGATCTCCTCAAAATCTTGGGGGACCATTCTAATGTGTCTGAGACTCCACTGTTAGTTTGTACAAAAGTTATTCTTGATTTCTGTTTTTTTATAGTGATATTCTTTGTTAAAAGATTTTTTTTACAGGCAGTCCTAAAGTCCCATTTTGCCTTTCCCAAGGTCTTCTCAGTTTAATTATCTCTCAGCTTCCTCGAGGTATCCTTTGGTATATATTTTTCCAGATCTCTCTCCATGCTGTAGATATATATTATTGCATGCACAAGTGATTTTCCTAAGTGGTATCATACTGTATTACTCTTAGAGCTTATGTTTGTATTCAGTAGTTTGTCTTGGTGACCTCTTCGTGTTAGTTCCTTTAGAGCTACATTATTCCTTCAAACCATGCATATCATTTATACTGTAAAGCAGTTTAGTTATTCCTCTGTTGGTGTACATTTATTTCCATTTTAAAAATGACTGTGAACAGTGCTTCGGTGAGCGTTCTTATACATATCTTCATGTATACATGTGCAAGTGTTCCTCTACAGTCAGTACCAGGGGTTTATACATTTTTAGTTTGAATAAACACTGCACAGTTGTTCTGGATAACATTTCATCATACAGTACTGTAGAAGCTTAAATTAGTTATTTAAGACCTAAAGATTAAAATTTTCTCTCAAAAGCAAAGGTTTGCTTTTAAACAAAAATAGTTTCGTGGCCCTACTCTTCCTCTGTAGCTGTGGAGACCAGCTGGCATATTTTTTAGCACACTGAGTTTTATGAGCAGAGAAGTTATGCAACAAGACCAAATCAGGTGGAATTTACTTTTGAGAATATAAATGACTTGACTACAACTTCAATAGACAACAGAAGATTCCTAAAGGGTGAAGTGTTATATAAATACAATTTTCAGTAAAAGGTAACATTGTGTCTCTCCTACAGAAATGAAGATGAACATGTGTTTAAAATGTATTTTCTCATACGAAGAAACCAGGCAAATGTTAATAATCAGTTCAAAGGAAAAGTCAAAATTGCATATATTTATCGAGATTCAAGGAATGTTGAGATGAATTGCACTTAAAGACAAAGCCTGTTTTTCTCCTGAGAAGGGCTAAGGAAGAAGTCACTGCCACACAGGAAACGTGTTTGTGTGTGTGTATCAGTTACCTACATTGTAGACAATTCGAAAATAGCTCAAAGACAGTGATCTGGGCTAGCTAGATAAGCCAGCAGCATATGCTATAATCATACATTTCATTGAACTGCAAAATTTATTTCTCAAATATGAATAAATATCTCAAGCTTGCTTAAAACAGTACCAGACCTTGATGATTACCTTTAGGTAATCTAAACTTGGTGGTCAGGCTGTGTGTGGAGGTGAAGGGAAATAGTCACCAAAAGGACAGACTGAGATGCTTTGGGAAACTGCCATATTTAACTAATTTAAATGAGTCAGTGTCAAATACACAAAGGGTTTGGGCCCTTCTTGCTATTTCAGAGTAAGAATCACAGTTTCACCTTGGGTTCTACCAAGTAACCTTGAAGAAGTTCTCTAACCATGCTGATTCTCAGGTTTCTTCAGCAGTGTAATGAGAATGATAATACTATCTTATGAGGATGAAGTAGAATAATTCATCTCATTGTGAGCATTAAATGATTCAGAATGTAATTATAACACCTAGCATGAACTCAGTGAATGTAGTCCATGGTGTCTGCAATGGACTACTACAATAAGCTATCCCCTTATTCCATTTCTGTCAAGACCCAGTTTAAATGTCATCTCAGAGAAGTCTTCCCTGATCGCCCAACCTAAATACCTCATTAGTCCTCCCTTTTCTGTTACTCATTCTTTTCATTATAGCACTTATTACTGCTTCCTATTTTCTTGTTCGTTTTGTTTCTTCAAACCTCCTTATTGTGTGTCTGTCATCATCAGAATGTAAATCTCAAGAGTAACAACTGGTTTTGTCATATGACAGTTATGATGATTCCTACCACTTATTTGCCACTAAATAAAGGTGTCTTGAATGAACAGGACTAATATTCTAAGTCTACCCCAGGGACATTCCTTAGAATCAGTTCTATTGGACCTTTCTTTAGGTACAATGAGCACACAGACCAGGAAAAGCTCTTGGAGAGGTAGACTGTGATAAAGGAAGGACTGAATGGGCAAACAAAGGGGCAAGATTATATGGAGATGGTAACAGAATGGGGAATATGGTGTAACAGAATGGGCAATATGGTGTAACAGGAAGGGAGCGGACGGAAGAGAAAGCCAGTCTGTTCTGACACAACCATGGCACTAAGGTTTTGGATGTTTTATTTTACTTTTTGAATAAAGTGATGTAAATTTTTTTTTCAGATTAATAAAATCCTAGAAATGAAAGATAATTTAGTCTGACTCTTTTTACAAGCACAGTGTTTTATAGATAAGAAAAAGATCTGGGAGATGAAGTGAGCAGTCCAAATGAAATAGTCAATCTGCTGATAGAATTGGAACTCCAAGCTCTGATTTTTCTATTCTTATTCTAATTCTTTCTCTTAATATATGCTTTAGTTTGTCACATGTTCAAAATGTTGAGTTGTATTCTGAACATTTCCATTTCATAAATATCTTTCTTCTCTTTCCCAATAGGTAGAAAATAGACCAAAGTATTACGGAAGAGAGTAAGTATGGATTATCAGAAAACATTTTATAGATTGGAATATGTAAGAGAAACAGGTAAATGGATGCTTTTAGTAAAAACTAAAAGCAGGAGGAGAGAAGTGTTCAAGTTTGACTGAGTTAAATTATTTTTCTGACTATAAATGTAATTATAGTTGGTGAAAATATGGAACATAAAGACAAGTATTGCAAAAAATAACTTGGGAAAAATGTGCACACAACGCTAACATAAAGATGCAAGCCATGTTAAGTAAATAATACTAGATGTATATGAGGGAATGTATATATTTGTATGTATGTATATATTAAACATTATAGATACATATACACACATATATGTAGTAGGATATGGGTGGTTTATTCAACATTTATACTTTTATTTTCCAATTTTCTGTAAGTCAGTTTCTACCTAGAAATAACTCATGTTAAAAAGTTGAAGTATTATCTCCTGAAGATCTACTTTCTTAATGGTTTTTCCAAATTGAGTTGTTACACATATAATTTTTGTAGCCTGATTTAATATTAATAATGAGCATTTTTCTATTTTATTAAAAATGTAATGACTTTTAAAGTCCTTGATTCTTCTAATTATTAAAAAAAAAAAAAGAAATATAGCCCTTTGGGGAAGAGAACAAAAGTCACCTATAATCCTATCATTCCCCAAATTCATTTATCTTTCAGATAAACAATAATGTCTAAAACAAGTATTTTTATCTAAAGCTCTGTTTACATTTTCAGGACTCTTGTAAGTAAAACCTAGGCGATTATGAGTTGCGGGGAGCCAGTGGTGTTCTTTATGGTTATACTATAGTTTAGTCATTTCTCTGCTTTTGGCTTGTAGGCTGAATTTAAACTGTAGTATTAAAGATAATACCGTAAGAAATATCTTAGTGCATAAAGGTTTTACTGGGATGGAAATTTTAGGTCAACTGGTACGAATAGTTTTAAGAGTCTTTAAATACCACCATCAAGTTTTGTCCCAAAATTAGTTTCCTTGAATGAGATTTCCTTTTAAATTAATTGAGTTTTTAAAAGCAAGGAGATATTAAATTTTCTCAAATTAATTGGTGTCATGTAAACTTAAAATATCAATCTGATAATCTAATATTTGTGTTATTACCAGGGATAGGCTACCATCTTCTTGTTCCAACAGAATCAGAGTGGATCTGGTTCTGAACAATTGAGGAAATTTATGGAGTTAAGAAATTCCAGGAGCCATCATTAAAGATTATTATTCTAATTGTCGTGTTGTCTAAAACATGTTGTTCTAATTGAGCATAGCTAGCACAAGCTACTTTAAGACTCAAATTGAGAAAGACCAAATCTTCCCCATGAGAAAAGTTCCTAAAGGTTGCCACTTGAACTCTCATAAAGTTCTTAAATTATTATTGTACCATTTCAGGGCCTTTTCAATGTATCATTCCAAATTCAAGGGACTGTTGGGGTTTTTTGTACCTTTCAAAGCTACAGTCTCACTTGAGCATTTGCTCAGTTTGGTTTTCTTTGAGTTAATAAAAGGACAGGGGAGGGAGACGGGAGTGGGGATCGGGATGGGGAACACATGTAAATCCATGGCTGATTCATGTCAATGTATGGCAAAAACCTGTACAATATTGTAAAGTAATTAGCCCCCAACTAATAAAAATAAATGAAAAAAAGAAAAAAAAAAAAAGGACATAATATATGTGTAGGTTCTTTGTAAACTGTGCATCGCCATACGAATACAAGGTGGTTTTATACTTTTAATATTAATGATTAGTTACCATTGATGTTTTTAAATTTTCCAGTGTTTTATGTCAGAATGTTATAGGTGAACCTACAATGTTTTATATAAGGAATGTGTTAGTTATGTTTATTCTTACTCCTCCTTTTTTCTCTGTTAATCAAAAATAGTGTTTTAGCAGGGAGTGAAAGTAAGTGTTAAATTTGTTGGCTCTTGGCTTGAGTATGCACTGATGCAGATTATGCACATTATTGGGCAATCACGCCAATTAAGGGCAACCCAGGGTCCTGGAGAATTGCCAACCATAGACTCTGAGCCAAAATTCTGAAGCAATGCCACTGGTGTGAAGAAAGGAAGTGGGACACGTTTCTGTGTATTTTTTTAGCGTGTCCATATGGTCAGGCGGCTACATAAGAAGGGAATTGTCCTCTTGAGTGAGGCGGTTGATCTTCGCGGAGATGGAAGTGAATTTTGACTCCGTGATTGTTAAATGGATTGGAGAGCTACTTCCGTGCTGTTCTTGTCGCTGCAGCGAAGCCGGCCCAGGGCCAGGCCCTGGGAAACACAAGCACAGTTAAACCCAACTGCTCCCCTTCGATTATATGGCAGTACTTTGTCTAGAAAACTACAGGAGAAGGTGGGAGGTTTTGTTTTATCAAAAAAGGTGGAAAGCTTGCAGTTTCTGAATTGACTTTGTTTCTTAGGTTTCACGGCATGATCTCCCGAGAAGCTGCAGACCAGCTCTTGAGTGTAGCCGAGGGGAGCTACCTCATTCGGGAGAGCCAGCGTCAGCCAGGAACCTACACTTTGGCTCTAAGGTTGGTCGTGGACCTGTAATTATAACTGTGCCTCGTTCAAAACCCTCTTAATAGAGGGCTTTAAATTTTGAAAGCATCCCGCATGTAATTGAATTGGTTCTTGTTTTCTTGGGACCTAATTACCATTTTAATAGCTTTGAGACTCTTAAAAATTCCTCATGAATGGTAGCACTCAGTAATTAAGAACTTTTAAGGCATTTTTATTGTAGCTGTTTTCTTATATTTCATCTTACCCGTTCCCTCCCATCTGTCCTGCTGTGTCAGCACCCATCTATTTCTTGAATAAGGAAAGGAACTAAAGAGAAAAGATCTTTGTAACTTCTAAAATTAAAGCCAATGTCATTTCTCTTAAATTGGCTTTTGGTTCAGGCAGCTTTCCTTGGGAACGCCTGGCTCTTTCCTATCTATTGAACTTTGCCTGGCATTTTGACTGTTCTTAGCTTACAGCACAGTGGCCAGAAACAAATATATCCATTAACCCTGCAGTAATAACAGAATAATAATACAATAGCATGCTTATCTGTTGGGCCTACCTCCTGCTAGGCCTCTAACCTCATTTAATCTTCGTAACAGGTCTAGGATGTGTGTCCAATTATTGTCTCCACTTTATAAATAAGGAAACACAGGACCTAGAGGTTGAGGAGCTTGGCCAGGGTCATACATTTAAAAATTCGTGTAGCTGGGATTTGAACCTAGGCAGTTGGGTTTCAGAGTCTATGCTCTGAATCACTCCACATTGTTGCCTCTCCAGAGGCTTAGAATAATTATCAATTGTCTTTGTTCACTCCTTCGTTTGTTCGTGTGTGCAGTCACTTATATGTTGTTTGGAAAAGTTTAAAAGTAGAAACTTCGTTTAAGAAAGAAGTCAAAGAAATAGCATTTCTTTTGGTAACCACAGAGAGACAGTAGAAAGATGATAATGTCGCTTAGGACTCTGGTATGTTTTAACTCCTTCTCCAGGCACTTATGCTTGGTAAGTGAGCAGGGACGGCTCTTACTCCCACCCACCAGATTTATTATTAATCTTTCTGGCAAAAGAATGATATAATTCATTATTTCTTCATGCTGAATTTGGAATCAATGGCATCCTTGGAGAACAGAGCTTGTTAATAGGAATTCATGGAAATTTGCTCTTTATGGAAAATTATAAAATGTAAATCCCTCTTCAATTATTAATTACATATTTTCCAGGTTTAAGTTGTGACATATAGGGGAAAAACATCTGGGCTGGGAACCCAAATACCTATTCCTGTTGCCACTAAATAAACTAAAAGATTGATTTGGGCAAAAACTAAAAGATTGATTTGGGCAAATCACCTATATTCTTGAAGCCGTCTTCATCTTTCTACTCTTACCATTTTATAATTCTAGGATTCTGTGACATCACATATCCAAATAGATAGTTATCTGAGTGCCTGGGGCAGATAGGCCTTTAACTACAGGCTCATGGGGCAAACAAAGGAAGAAGGAGGTGGGGTGAGAGGAAAGAAAGAAATCTGTACACTCTTCCTTTTCCTTTTGTTGCCATCTCCCCACCTTCTTCTGAGATCCGGTAGCAAGTTCGAAAGCTAGAATTGGAACTCAGTTTTGCCACACTGCAATGTTCAGATACTTTCCATTATACCACATTGCCTCTCATAATGTGGTTACAATGCTGATTTTACTGAATGACTCCATCATATGCCCTGGGGTGAAGAATTCAATTTAGAGACAAATAGCACCCCAGCCTTCCCAGCTCTTCCTCATTCCTGCGTTCTCACCCTCACTACTACTACTCATGGCTTTATTTTAGATCACTCACTGTCCACTCTGGCCCAGAAATCCTAGAATTGGATTGAGGAATAGATCAACATGAGTTTGAGGTATAGGCCTTGGGTAACATGCAGCTTTCCTTTTGTTATGGAACAATCATCATAAAGTTTTTACATGGCAAAGAGATAGTAAAAGGGGTTGTAGTGGAGGTGGGGAATTTGTAAATATGCTTTGTGAGCAATTTAAATGCTAAAATATGATTCTCTTAGTTTTGAACTAGATGTATGGCAGGGAAGTGTTAAACAGAATGTGAAATAGTTGTATTGTTTTATCTATTAATCTTATCTGATACTCCCCATTTCAACTAATGATTCTCCCAACTAACATCAGTTTGTTTTAATAGAATGTGTGCCCCACTGAAGTAGGGGGGCAGTTTGAATTTATAGCCATCAGTGTTCATTATGTTGTTGTCATTGTTCATCATGCATTTTCTGTATTAAACAGGCCCTAAAATTAGGAATAAGTTGTTGAACTCAAGTTGTTCCATAGGCACCTCAACCTCAGTATGTCTAAAACCAAGCTCATCAGTTTTCCTACCAAATACGCTTGTCTTCCCTTTAATAGCTGGTGATGCTGTTATTTAGCCATTTCATAAGACCAAAAGCAAAATACCATTTTCTTTTCTCTTAGTTCTGTTTTAAGATGTTTGTAGGCTTGGCCTTACTCATTTAGAGGCTTCCATCTTACACTATTATCAAATACTGTATCCCATATCAAATGTATATTTTTTTGCTCTTGTTTGTGTTTGGAAATATAAATTGCTTTTGGAATTAACTTTAGTTTTGTATTTTTCCTTTTATGTTTTGGAATCATATCTTTTTTTTTTTAAATATATTTTATACCTTTTCATAGACTCTGGAAAGCCTAAAATACTTGTACCTGTATTATCTAATGATTAAAAGAACTTTTTTTCATCTTGCTCATCTCACACAGCCATACCCAACAATCATTTATTTCTTAAGTATTTCTCACATTTCCCTCTCCCTTTCAGTCAAGCCACCTTCTGGGTTAGTTTGATGAGAAATTTCTCTATATCCAGCCTTATTCTTTCTAATGAGTGATCAGTTGTAAAATCTGATGCAGTGATCAGCGAAGTTGTAATGTTGAATGGGACACAAGGTTTCAAAGGCCACACCTCCCTCTATCATTGGCATCTTCCCCATACCTGGGGAAGCCTAACCTTTACTGATGATCTTTGTGTACAATGTAAGTTACTAGTTCAGGAAGTATGTGTTGTATGTGTGCTGTTTCAGTATCAACTTATTGCAGTCAGGAAAGAGATTCTCATTGCATGACATGAAAGGTTGTCTGTGGTTGACACCTCACTTTCCTCTTCATTGTCTTCTTCTTGTACACTCCTGTTTCAGCCTGAATTTCTAGCCAGGCCTTGTCCTGCTTTTCTGCCTTTGCTGTTGTGGACCACTTGGTTTGGGAAAAATGATTGTTGCTCAGTCAATGTCTTTGTATCCAATGAAGCATTGGACATACATCCACATGGTTGGAGACTGCAGCTGAAGATAAGATGCTCTTTATACCCTGTGAAAAAAAGATAAGATGTTCTCCCAGGCACTAGATTATACCTCACGAAACATGAAGTGATTCCTGTCATTTTGGAATTTTTTGTGTTGACTTTGACAGCATTTGTGTTAGTTAGTTATAGTTTAATGAGCTATCATGGTATATATCAGCTGCAAGTAACCTAAAATAATTTAAGAAGTTTTCTTGAAGACATTTTTCTTTATATGATTTTCATAGTTTTAGAATGACTTCTTAAAAAAATTTTATGAGTCATTCTATAACTTTTCTCACTAGAAGGAAAGCTTGTTGAGTTCAGTATTGTGGTATATATGGAATAGCAAGTGAAAAAGATAGGACTGTCCTTGCTTTGTATTATCCTTTTTATTAGATGTTAAATATATGCAAAAGAACACTTATAAGAAATATAAAATTATTAAATGTCATGTTACTATAACTTTAGAGCTATTCATCATAAACTATTTTCTGACTTTTCTAAGTTTCTTTTCCCCCTCTGGACTTCTAATTTCCTGACTTCCATCTCTCTGAACTTCAGTTTGGACATTTTCTGTCGACCTGTCTTCCAGTCCACTGGACCTTTTTATTCGACTTTTTTCTCCTCTTTTTGGTCAGCTGTAAATCCACTCATTGAGTTCCTGTTTTCATGTATTGTGTTACTTAGTTCCAAAATTTTCATTTGCTTTTTATTTTTTTTTAAGATTTTAATCCTCTGATGAAATCTTTTTCTTCTTTTTTCCATCTTTTCCTATATATTCTTGAACCATAACCTATCAAAACAGTTGTTCTTTATAAGTAACTGTTAAAATTACATAAGCACTGTACCATGAATTCTTGGAAATGTGAAATAAGAAAGTAAAAAGACTAGTGGAGAGCTAGTGTAAATGATCATGTGAAATGGCCTTTTAAATATTTGATATCTATTTTCTCATTCCCACCACTGTTCCTAATAAGAATCTGGTTCTTACCAGATAAAAGTCTGGTTTTCTTTTCCTGTTTTAAAAGAAGGAAGAAGGTTGAAATGCATACCAGTTACACAGTGTAGCATAGTGGTGGTGGTTTAGTCGCTAAGTCATGTCCAACTCTTGCGACCCCACAGACTATAGCCCACCAGGCTCCTCCATCCATGGGATTCTCCAGGCAAGAACACTGGAGTGGGTTGCCATGTCCTTCTCCAGGGTGTAGCTATGTAGGTATTCATTAAAGTCATTTCCTTATTAGATAGTGAGGATCAGTCCATGATACAATCCTTCAAATCTTTTAGTCCTGACCAACTTCTTATTAAAGTAGTATATTCCGTTTTAGCTTTGGTAAATAGTAAGAAAATCTAGTGTGTGTTCTACAGAAAGTTTTAGGCAAGGTGAGGCACCAAAGTTATGTAAATTCTATTTTGATAAAGTTCTTTTGCTGTAATATTTTGAACTTGATTTAAAGTATTTTCCAAACTGACTTCAAAATAATTTAATATTTTAAAGATTATATAAAAACCTGCATCATCAAAAATAGCAGCACATCATCTCAAAGTATTTTATAACTATGAAAATAGCAATTTTCTTCACAGAGTAAAAACCATAGCAAAATGAAGTAATGATTCTTCTCTGCTGATTGCAAACATCAGTAAGAAATAACATTACATATGATTTAGGATCTTTTATTGAGTTTTTGAATTCTACCAGATATTATCCAAATGGGTCAAAAAGGAAGACATTTAAGCTGCCTCTTAAAGGTAAAATGTAAGTTTGCCAGGTAGAAGGATAGGATGTGATTAATTTTAAAAAAAAAGTATTTTGGGAAGAAGAAAAAGTCGAGGAAGGAATATTTAGAACAGTGTGGAACATTTGGTGTATGGCATGCTTCTGGGACTCGCGGGTGCAGGAAGTTAGCAGTAGGATTGCCAGGAAAGACTGGTATTTCATGCTTAAGAATTTGAATTTTATCTGTAGGAAATAGGAGTCACTGAAGACTTTTAATAGAAGAGAGTAATGGTTATTTGTAATATTTGCAATGTTAAAAATCATTGTGGGAGCAATAAGAATAAATAAATAAATGGATAGGATGGTGGAAATTAAGTTTTACCAGAATTACTTGATAATTAATTTAGTAAATGGTTTTCCTTGGGCAATGGAAAACTGATCTTTAAAAGAGTTTCCAGTTACTTTATAGATTTTCAAGAGTTCCTTATGAGGAGAAATGTTAACTCCAAATTTGGCAACTCTAGAGACATTCCTGTTGAGTCAGAGTCATTTTAGTTTCTCTGTATTGGGTAATGAGCAGGATGACACGTGTGCACGAGTCTTGATGATCCCCAAACCCAGTGTTTAGATATTCCAGAACAGATTTTGGAAATATTCCAGATAACGTTTTATACCTACAGTCCTTGATGCTTCCTGTTGATTTTATACTGATCATCAAAATAAGAATTATTTGTAAAAATTTTAGATACTGGAAAGCAATGAGAATTTAAAAACTAAGGAAGCAAAATGTTTGGGCATATTTATTATATTTTCTTTAAAAAATATTTGATAAGTTCTGAAGTATACCCTATGTTAACCTAAAAAATAAAATTCACTATCAGGATAGTATGTATAGTATCATACTATTTAGTGTGTGTGTGTGTGTCTGTTTAGGGTGTATATGTAAGTAGACAACTCTCTAAAAGAATGATTGCCACTGTTCACAGTGTTATCTCTTAAATAATGAACTTAAAGGTGATTTTTATTAATACTTCTCCGTACCTTTCTGATTTGCCTGGTATTTTTAAAACAATGTCTTGTGTATCATTTTTTATAATCAGACAGAAATATCAATAGGATTATTTTCATTTTAAGAAAAATCAAAGACACTAGCTGGAACCTTGGGTCAAAATGGAAGATAGTACCTTCTAAATCATTGAAGATTTGACTGTAAGTGAAATGTATCATCATATTTAAATCATTGATCAGAAGAATTAGTCAGCCTTGAGGGAAATAGGCAAGTCACAGAAATGTGTTCTAGAGTCCAGGATCTATGGGAGAGGGTAATCTTGGCCTACATTGGCAGTGCTGTATCTAGTATGAGATGCTCCTAAAGGAACAGCGTGAATTTCCCTGCCACTAAACATAATCAGTTGGGTTTGTTTGATGCAGTACTGGTCATAGCATGTGAGTGTTTATAAAACTATACTGCCTTTCCCAAATTCATTTGATCACGATACCCTCTTTTTGTGGAATCTCTCTGTGAAACACTCTGAGAAATAATCTATTAAACATTTGATTCACTTAGTTCCTCTGGCTGTGGACTCCATGATCACTGAGTAACTATTTTTTTGAGGGATTTTTTTAAACCATTTTTTAAATTGACATTTAGTTCATTTACTGTATTGTGTTAGTTTCAGGTATATAGCAAGGTGAGTTAGTTTTATATATATACATTCATATATATATATATACATAGGCTTCCCAGGTGCCACTGGTGGTAAAGAACCTGCCTGCCAGTGCAGGTAGACGTTAAGAGACATGTGTTTGATTCCTGGGTCAGGAAGATCCCCTAGAGGAGGTCACGGCAGCCCACTCCAGTATTCTTGCCTGGAGAATATCATGGACAAAGGATCCTGGAAGGCTGCAGTTCATAGGGTCTCACAGAGTCAGACACAACAGAAACAACTTAGCACACACACATATATATACACATATGTTTGTGTATCTGCCTGCAGTGTTTATAAATCTGCCTACAAAACAGGAGACATGGTTTGATCCGTGGGTCGGAAAGATCCCCTGGAGAAGGAAATGGCCACCCACTCAAATATTCCTGACTGGAGAATTCCATGGACAGAGGAGCCTGGTGGGTTACAGTCCATGGGGTTGCAAAGAGTCAGACATGACTGAGAAACTAACATTTACTAGATTATGTTATATATAATATATATATTATATATATATATGTATGTATGTATATACACATATGAGTATCAGTTCAGTCCAGTCCAGTCGCTCAGTCGTGTCCGACTCTTTGCGACACCATGAATTGGAGCATGCCAGGCCTCCCTGTCCATCACCAACTCCCAGAATTTACTCAAATTCATATCCATTGAGTTGGTGGTGCCATCCAGCCATCTCATCCTCTGTCGTCCCCTTCTTCTCCTGCCTTCAATCCGTCCCAGCATCAGGGTCTTTTCCAATGAGTCAACTCTTCGCATGAGGTAGCCAAAGTATTGGAGTTTTAGTTTCAGCATCAGTCCTTCCAATGAACACCCAGGACTGATCTGCTTTAGGATGGACTGGTTGGATCTCCTTGCAGTCCAAGGGACTCTCAAGAGTCTTCTCCCAACACCACAGTTCAAAAGCATCAATTCTTCAGCACTCAGCTTTCTTCACAGTCCAACTCTCACATCCATACATGACCACTGGAAAAACCATAGCCTTGACTAGATGGACCTTTTTTGGCAAAGTAATGTCTCTGTTTTTTAATGTGCTATCTATGTTGGTCATCACTTTGCTTCCAAGGAGCAAGCGTCTTTTAATTTTATGGCTGCAATCACCATCTGCAGTGGTTTTGGAGCCCAGAAAAATAGTCTGACACTGTTCTACTGTTTCCCCATCTATTTCCCATGAAGTGATGGGACCAGATGCCACGATCTTAGTTTTCTGAATGTTGAGCTTTAAGCCAACTTTTTCACTCTCCTCTTTCACTTTCATCAAGAGGCTTTTTAGTTCCTCTTCACTTTCTGCCATAAGGGTGGTGTCATCTGCATATCTGAGGTTATTGATATTTCTCCTGGCAATCTTGATACCAGCTTGTGCTTCCTCCAGCCCAGCGTTTCTCATGATGTACTCTGCATATAAGTTAAATAAGCAGGGTGACAATATACAGCCTTGACGTACTCCTTTTCCTATTTGGAACCAGTCTGTTGTTCCATGTCCAGTTCTAACTATTGCGTCCTGACCTGCATATAGGTTTCTCAAGAGGTGGGTCAGGTGGTCTGGTATTCCCATCTCTTGAAGAATTTTCCACAGTTTATTGTGATCCACACAGTTGAAGGCTTTGACATAGTCAATAAAGCAGAAATAAATGTTCTTCTGGAACTCTCTTGTTTTTTTGATGATCCAGGGGATATTGGCAATTTGATCTCTGGTTCCTCTGTCTTTTCTAAAACCAGCTTGAACATCTGGAAGTTCACGGTTCACGTATTGCTAACGCCTGGCTTGGAGAATTTTGAGCATTACTTTACTAGCGTGTGAGATGAGTGCAATTGTGCGATAGTTTGAGCGTTCTTTGGCATTGCCTTTCTTTGGGACTGGAATGAAAACTGACCTTTTCCAGTCCTGTGGCCACTGCAAAAGCTATATATTAGCATATATAGCGCTATATATATAACAGCCCTGGTGGCTCATTGGTGAAGAATCCACCTGCAATGCGGGAGACATGGGTTCAGTCCCTGGGTTGGGAAGATCCCCTGGGCAAGGAAATGGCAACCCACTCCAGTATTCTTAGCTGAGAAATCCTATGGACAGAGGAGACCAGGCTACAGTCCATGGGGGTCACAAAACAGTTGGACATGACTTAGTTACTAAAACAAAACAAACATATATTTAGATTCTTTATCAATATAAGATATTACAAGATGTTGAGTATAGTTCCCTGTTCTGTATAGTAGGTCTTTTTTGTTTATCTGTTTTATATATAGGAGTGTGTATTTGCTAATCCTAAACTCCTAATTTATCTCTACCCGCAGCCCCTACTATTGGTAACCATAAGTTTGTCTTCTCTATGTTGGTGAGTCTGTTTTTCAAGATTGTTTTGGATATTTGGGACCTTTTTTGTATTTGTGTACAAATTTTAAAATTTTCTGTTCTAGTTCTGTGAAAAATGCCATTGGTAATTTGATGGGAATTGCATTGAATCTGTAGATTCTTGCATAGTATGGTCATTTTAACAGTGTTGATTCTTCTGGTCCAAGAACACAGTATGCCTTTTTATCTGTTCATGTCGTTTTTAGTTTCTTTCATTGCATTTTATATAGTTTTCAGAGTATAGGACTTGGCTTCCTTAGGTAGGTTTATTCCTAGGTATTTTATTCTTTTTGATACAATGGTAAATGAGATTGTTTCCTTAATTTCTTTTTCTGATATTTTGTCATTAGTGTATACATGCAAGATTTCCATGTATTAATTTTGTGTCCAGCAACTTGACCACATTCATTGATGAGCTCTAGTAGTTTTCTGGTAGCATATTTAGGATTTTCTACATATAGCATTGTGTCATCTGTGAAAGGTGACAGTTTTACTTCTTCCTTTCCAATTTGGATTCCTCTTCTTTCTTTTTCTTCTCTGATTGCTGTGGCTAGGACTTCTAAAACTGTGTTGAATAAAAATGGCAAGAGTAGGCCTCCTTGTCTTGTTCCTGATCTTAGAGGAAATGCTTTCCGCTTTTCACCATTGCATATGATGTTAGCTTTGGCTTTGTCATATATGTGGGTTTGCCACGTATGGTCTTTTGAGTGGGTTTGTCCTATGTGTCCCATTGAGATGTGTTTCCTCTGTGCCCACTTTCCAAAGAGTTTTTTAAAAATCACAAATGGATGTTGAATTTTATCAAAAGCTTTTTCTCATCTATTGAGATGATCATATGGTTTTTATTCTTCAGTTTGTTGATATGGTGTATCACATCAATTGATTTGTGGATACTGAGAAATCCTTGCATCCCTGGGATAAATCCAACTTGGTCATGGTGTATGATCCTTTTACTATATTGTTGGAATTGGTTTGTTAGTATTTTGTTGAAGATTTTTGCCTATAGAGGTCCATCAGTGATATTGGCCTGTAATTTTCTCTTTTTATGGTATCCTTGT
Organism: Dama dama; assembly: GCF_033118175.1. Lineage (NCBI taxonomy): Eukaryota > Metazoa > Chordata > Mammalia > Artiodactyla > Cervidae > Dama > Dama dama. The sequence goes on from NC_083713.1 coordinate 25,066,278, forward strand.
CTGCTTTTGGTATCAGTGTGTTGGTGGCCTAATAGAATGTAGTTTTCTGACAGTGTCTTTCAATGTGGTTCATCTACAGAAAGAAAAAACTTAAAAATGGATAGGCTGTTTGAGCTTTTGAGTTATTTCTCATTTTCAGTTAATAAGTTAGAATTAAATGTTGGCAGTAAGGGGAGAAAAGAAGGAAAAAATATATCAGATTTCTTCTGTTGAGTAAGTCAGATAGCGTCCTCATTTTTTTCTTTTTTTCTACCCTCCTTCTTGATTAATGAACTTAAAAGGTTCCTTGTTGAAGTGTTGAATTGATAGAGGGAAAAAAAATTTAAGAGCTAACTGCCTCACCAATTTTTTTCTTCCTGTTTTCTGATTTTTTTCCCTGGACCAAAAAAGATTTACCTCCTATCCTGTGTTCTGAAACATGTGCTTATGGCAACCAAGCATTGTTTCTATGTATTACAAAAATTCAACCTTTTTCTTATTTTTAAACTATATTCCAAAGCTTGCTTTTTACATTTATTGTATCTTAGTCTTAAACTTTTCCCTTCTTTTGGTTATGAATAACCTACCAGTTCACCCACTTTTAAAGTGTGCAATTCAGTGGTTTTTAGTGCATTCACAAAGTTATGCAACATAATCAATCTTAGAGCATTAATCACCGTAAAAGAAACTCCATAACCCATTTGCAGTCAGTTCCCATTTCTCCTCAACCCACCCAGCCCCAGGGAACCATTAGCCTACTTTTTTGTCTCTGTAGATTTATACATCCTGGATGTTTCATAAGAGTGGAATTGTGTATAAAATATGTTCTTTTGAGATGACTTCTTTCTCTTAGTGTATTTCCAGGGTTCATCCATACTGCTGCATGTATCACTACATTATATCTTTTTATTAATAAATAATATTTGAGTACTGTTCCACTGTTTGGATATATATTTTGCTTGTCCATTCAGCAGTTGATGGACATTTGAGTTTCCATTTTTTGGCATCACGAATAGTGCAGTCACCATGAATAATGCTGTGTAAGAGGCTTCGTGTGGGCATATGTTTCTGTTTCTCTTGGGTACATACCTACAAGTGAAATTGCTGGATCATATGAACTGCCAAATTTTTCTTTCCAAAGTGGTTTTACCATTTTACAACCCCACAAGCAATGTGTGAGGGCTCTAGTTTCCCCACTCTTTGCTAATACCTGTTGTTAATGTCTTTGATTTAAACAGTGGGTGTGACATCCTAGTGAGTATGAAGTGATATCTGTTTTGATTTGAACTTTGCTTCTGAATGGTACTTAACTTTTCAGATTTTCTTCACAGCATGTTTTTTATTCCTTGATGTTCTGTCTATTCAAAACTTCAGTTTCCTCTCAAAAGTTTGCATCCATAGCAATGGGTTTAAAACAGAAGATAGAGAAGTCAAAAAAGCAGATTTCAAGATATTTTTGGTTTTTGTATTTTTAAGGCACAGCATAAAGCATATTTCACTGAGTAGTTCTTTTAGGATGGAATTGAGTTTCAAGTACATTTTGTGGCTAATCAACAGTAACTGACACGAGAGGGAGAATTCTGACTCTCTGGCTGTCTACCCTGAAAGAGGAACTAGAATATGACTTGTGTATCTACTTTAAGAGGCAGTAGGAAACATACCAGATTCTTTTAAATTTAAGAGCTGTTTCTTGGTAACCAGAACACCTCCATAAGGTGTTGATAATGTGCCTCCTTTCCTGTGAATGATTTGCATACGCAAATATTTTATTAATGGGCCTACTGGTTTTTTCCATATAATAGTGAATGTTTACTGAATATTAACTATATCAGGGAGTATGATGAATACTTTTTATGAATTATCATTCAGTATTTTCTAGTACTTTTTCATGTTGTGGCACCCACTGAAAATTGTGCTGTTATATGATACACTAAGAGCAAATGCGGGGGGCTGACTCTGCCAGATGTGAGCAGCCCAAGGACTTGAACTACATCAGACCTCCTGGCCCCTGAAAGGGCCAACAGATTTGATATCTTGTAACTCTGACCTCTAACTCTGATATACAAGCTGGAAAACTCAGTTTTATTTACAGATAAGTACATTGGTTAGATGCTGTATTTTTGCATTTTACAGATAAGAAAACTGAGGCTTAACTTCCTCAAGAACAAAAGCTAAGAAACAGAAAACATAACTTAAGAAAAACAACATCCAAAATAATAAAACATTGTAGCCCTTACGTAAGTTGAAAAGGGGTGTGTGGCACAAGAGTAAACCCTTAGCTTTTAAGTCAATGAGTTTTTAATAAAGATTTTTAAGTTACAGTACCATTTTTATAAAGTGGATAAACCTTTGTTTAAAGCCTTTAAGGATGAAATTTATTCCAACTAATTCTCAAGAGTTAACTTTCCATCCCTCTCCCCTAAAAAAAGAGAAAAGTCAAATTAAGTATATATCACGTTTAGTTATGTAAGGTAAACTTCCATTATAAAATCATTTCATAATCATATGTTCTTATAAGAATAATTTTGTAGTGAGTTTGGATTCCTTTTCAGAGAAAAACAGCAATAATAATCTCTAAAAATAATAGTATTCTTGAATCCATGTCACTTATAACATCTTTTGATTATGAAAACAACATATGACTGGTAAAAAAATTTTTTTTTTCAAATAAGAATGGTATATAGTTATATTGTACCTTACTTTCCCTCCACATACTTTTAGTTCTAGTCTATAGAGATAATGCTATTCACAATTATTTGTCTATTCTTCTGGAAGTTGGTCAAGTATAAAGTATATATGCATTTTTATGTCCTATATATACATTGTATTTTATTATGTGATAGTTATTAGGTAGAGGCTAATTATAGAAGCAGAGATCCTCTCTAGTCTTTACAGATCTTTGTCCTATTGTCTGTTTGACTGTATAGTTATGTAACTAATAGACAGTGCCTTTATTTTTTTTTTTTTTCTTAAAATATGGAACGCTTCACGAATTTGCGTGTCATCCTTGCGCAGGGGCCATGCTAATCTTCTCTGTATCGTTCCAATTTTAGTATATGTGCTGCCGAAGCGAGCACAGACAGTGCCTTTAAAAAGCTATCAATACCTTGTTTATTTAGTCTTAGCTGATAGTTGGTAACCATTTAAGAACATTTTGAGCTAAAGTCTGTGAGTTTAGATTTAGTTCTTATGATGGGGTTGATGATTAGTAATAGAATGGGTAACAAGATGATTAAATGGGCTCCTCTCATAATGCACCTGTTGCAAATGTATTTCCATTTGTAATTTAATTCATTGTGTCTTTCAGTTTAGAATGCTGGTAAGATTCTTGGCTCAGCTGGTAAAGAATCTGCCTGCAATGTGGGAGACCTGGGTTTGATCCCTGGGTTGGGAAGATCCCCTGGAGAAGCGAAAGGCTACCCACTCCAGTATTCTGGCCTGGAGAATTCCAGGGACTATGCAGTCGGTGGAGTCGCAAAGAGTCAGACACGACTGAGCGACTTTCACTCTTCACTAAGATTCTACTAACTCCCCTGGTGGCTTAATGGTAGGGAATCTGCTTACCAATGTGGGAGATGTGGGCTTGATCCCTAGGTCAGGAAAATCACCTGAAGAAGGAAATGGCAACCCATTCAGTATTCTTGCCTGGGGAAATCCCATGGACAGAAGAGCCAGGCGGTCTCCGTGGGGTTGCAAAGAGTCAGACACAACTGAGTGACTAGACAACAAACAACAAAGATCTATTAAGGAAAGAATTCCTAAGAGAATGGTAATCTTTACAACTCTGTGATTCAGTATGAAGAAACTATTGCTACTGTATTAGAAAATGGTAAAATGCATTGAAGTAAAAAAGTACAATTTTGCTATTGAAAAAAATTTCTAATTGAATCTCAGATCATTAAGTTGACTTATAAAGTGAACCCAGCCAAAGAGTTCCTAGGTAAAGTCATAGGTTATAGTAGATATTGGTACAGGGGCTTTCACATTTTTAAAATATGAAAATTGGTTGAAAGCTTTTTCATATTTAGGAAGAAGGATCAAAAGGAACCAGAGAAGGATTATGTGGCTGGTGGGCGTTGACGTGTAATGTACTGTGTGTTCTCTTGATCTGATAGCTCATGATAGGTTTAGTCAGTTACCATGGTTTCACTTCATTTCCTGCAAACCTCCTTGTTATGCTATTTGGAATAAGTGAAAAATAGTGTTCTGCAGAATAATTTTTCAAAAATGTTTTTCTGCTTCTCTTAGTTAAGCTTATGAATCACTTTTGGGGGAAATTTTCTGGATATAAGAATATGTGATAAAACACATGACAGCAATAGAATTTAGTAATCCTGCAGTGTCAAAAAATTAAAATTGATAAAGAGGATAGCATAGTGTACTTTAAAATGTAATGCCAGGTTGTCAGTGCCATAAGCTTTAAAAATATTGGCATAATAATTCATATGAAGGACCCTCTGGTCAAGTATGCTTTAATAAACCATAGAAAGTAGTTTTGATATGGAACAGTAGGGAATGGGTAGCTTAAAATAAGGCATCCCTTACTTGAAAAAAATATAGATGTATTCCTAAAAATGGGTTCCAGATTGAACTGTCTTGTAAATCCACAAGAGTACATAGCTGTTTCGAGAGATTAGCTTTTTCCTAATTTGAAAATATACAGAGAACAATATTTGGGGGGGGGGGGGGGGGAAACAGTAAAAAAAAAAAAAAAAGCAGAAATAAAAGCAAAAAAAAGAAAATCACCTCTGATCTCACTAGTCACAGATAATCACTGTTAAAATTATAATGTATGAAATTCTAGTACTTTCCTGGGTTGAATAGAAATGGCTTCATATACATTTTCTTTGTATCTTGAACATCTTCCATGTCAATAAATATGTAAGAACTTTGTTACTTGAGGTTAATTCTTCACAAGGTCTGGTTTCATTTTTCAGTTTTTTTTTTTTTTAACTGTTGTCACTTTTTATATTTATTTCTTTAAATTTAGGTCCATTGTACACTTTTGTTTATTAAACGTGCACTAGAACAATATGTAAAATACAGAAAAGTAGGAAAAGTGCCCCCAAAATAAATAATGTTTTTGGCATTTTTTTTAAAAAGTATTTTGTTATTGTTTTGCTTCTAAAAAAATTGTAATGATATTCTCTGGGTGCTGGGGATACAAAGATCAACAGGATAGTCAAGAAATATCTCTCACCTTAAGGAGTCTGTCAGTGAGAGGGTTAGACTTTAATGAAATTGTCCCGCAAACATAGAATTAAAAGCTGAGGCGAATGCTGTGGATGGGAAGCACAGGTGCTGTCACTGTACTAAGGAGAATCTGATCGAAATTCGAGGAATCACAGTCAGGAAAGCTACTGTGTAGAAGTAAAGTCTGATTTGGGAACTGAAGAATGTCTGAGAGAGAGAGCGTGAGGGAGAGCGCGACCCAACAGCAGCATGGGCAAGGCCTCTCAGGCCGAAGCAGCCTCGTGCTGAGCGGGAAGACGCTAAAGAGGGTGCGGCTCGGGGCAGAGCGTGAGCGGGAGGGTGAGGGGGTGAGGTGCACCATCTCCTCCTGTGGGCCATGTGGGGGGTTTTTCTCTTAGGGAACCACAGCCAGGTTTTAAGCTGGATTGTGATTTGAGCCAAGTTTGAATTTCTTTTTGGTTTCAGGAGGGCAGTAGTTGAACACATAAGAAAGTCAACTTGTTAAATTTTTCTCTTAGTGACTTGTTCATGTTCATTGCCCAGGCTTCCCTGGTGGCTCAGACAGGAAAGAATCTGCCTGCAATGACCCGGGTTTGATCCCTGAGTCAGGAAGACCCCCTGGAAAAGGGAATGGCAATCCACTCCAGTATTCTTGCCTGGAGAATTTCATGGACAGAGGAGCCCGGACTCTGCAGTCCATGGGGTCACAAAGCGTCTGGAACGACTGAGCAACTAGTACTTTCCTTTCATGTTCATTGCCCTGTAAATTTCTTGCATGTTATATATGCAACCATGTATCATATTTACTGGGCATATGTTCTCTTTTGTTGGTTTTGACATAAAATATTTTAATTTTATGTGGTTACATTTTCAGTGAATCTTTTTCTTCCATTCTTCGTTAGCCTGGAAAGCACCGCCTCCACAAGAGATTTGATTAGTTAAATTGGTTCTCTTCTACTTTATGATGTATTTTACACACTTAACCTTTTAAGTGGACAGGGAGGATTGGCATGCTGCGATTCCTGGGGTCGCAAAGAGTCGGACACGACTGAGCGACTGAACTGAACCTTTTAGTCCCCACTAACTTATTTTGATGTCATATGAGGTAAGTATTTCCCCAATTATACCAAAGAAAGTATTATTTTGGGTACTTTCTTCCAGATATTTGGTGTCATAGAAGTAAGGTAAAATGAATTTTGTATTTGGTGCATACTGCATCTTATTCTGGAGATTTTTTTTAAACTCTGAGAATCTTACAGTAAACCAAGAAGAACACACATAAAAGATAATAATTTGTTCAACTTTCTGTAAGTATTTCCCTAACTTTTTGACTACAAATAGTGCTCATTAGTACCTCATATCATCAAATATATTTCCAAGTAGATTTATTTGCTAATTGAGAACCAGTGGTTCACATTCAAATTCTAAGTAATCATTTCTTTCCCAACTGTTAAGGGTTATTGTTAACATCATAATGCTGTCAACTATACTGTGGACTTTGCCAAACTTCTCCAAATTGAAGTTATGTTTATTTTTCCTTTCTTTAAACTTTAGTTTAAAAGACATGGTTAGTCATGTAGATCAGGTGTTGGAAAACTTTTTCTGTTAAAGATTCAGTAGCAAATATTAGAGATTTTGCAGGCCAATTGAGAATATTATGTTATGTAGATACTTACACAGCTATTTAAAATATAACCATTGAAAAATACAGAATCCATCTTTAGCTCGTTGGCCTTACAAAACCAGATAGTGGCCTGGATTTGGCTGGTGAGTTATGGTGTGCCCACCCCTGATGTAGGCACTGTCTGTGTTCCTACTACTGCAGTGGGCAAATCTTTGACTTCCTTATGCATTCTAGAGTAGATGTATATACTGGGTCATAGCCTCAAGGAAAAGAAGATATTTGCAGAATGGTTTTACAGCTTTGTTTTGCTTCTGTTGTTCAAATATAATTCCTGTTATTCTTATCAGTGATTTTTAGACATCTATACCATGATGGGGCTTCCCTGGTGGCTCAGACGGTGAAGAATCTGCCTGCAGTGTAGGAGACCTGGGTTCAGTTCCTGGGTCGGGAAGATCCCTTGGAGAAGGGAATGGCCACCCATGCCAGTATTCTTGCCTGGAGAATTCCATGGACAGAGGAGCCTGGCAGGCTACAGTCTGTGAGGTTGCAAAGAGTCAAACATAACTGAGCAACTAACATACATGATGACTCTTTCTGATTTGTATTTGCTCTGTGTGTCCTCTCCTGAGGGCCCTTACCTTTTTAATTTCTAAAACTTTTTCTGCTCTTTTTTATTAAAAAAGATTCTACTATCTTAAAAGTACATTTGAAAGGAAATGAAGAAAGTCGCAATGCAGTGTCGGAGCGTTGGAGGCAATGGAGCCTGTCCCACTGGTAAAAGAAGAAGTTTAAAGCTCTGGATTTTTCCAAAGGAACTTTCCAAGCAAATCCAATTGCCATGAAACTTAAATTCTGCTCTTGATTTTCACTGTATTGTTATAACAGACAAATGCAAACATCTTTGAGGGTGGTAATATCTAGATAATGGAAAATAATTTAGAGCCTTTCTGTTTGCATGTGTTTTAGCTCTAATTTTGTTACTGTCATAGAATTCTTAGGATAGCTGGTGGCAAATGGTGACAGAAAGTCATTCATACTATTACTTTAAAAAAATTTTATACTGCAAAAGACTTGACCTCGTAAAGGAAAATCCCCAAGTAAAAGAAACAGAAGTGGACTATCTTTTGTGGTAAGGAATAAGAATTGGAATTCAGTTCAGTTCAGTCGCTCAGTCATGTCCGACTCTTTGCAACCCCATGAACCGCAGCACGCCAGGCCTCCCTCTCCATCACCAACTCCAGAGTTTACCCAAACTAATGTCCATTGAGGCAGTGATGCCATCCAACCATCTCATCCTCTGTCATCCCCTTCGCCTCCTGCCCTCAATCTTTCTCAACATCAGGGTCTTTTCACATAAGTCAGCTCTTCACATCAGGTGGCCAAAATATTGGAGTTTCAGCTTCAACATCAGTCCTTCCAGTGAATACCCAGGACTGATCTCCTTTAGGATGGACTGGTTGGATCTCCTTGCAGTCCAAGGGACTCTCAAGAGTCTTCTCCAACACCACAGTTCAAAAGCATCAAGTCTTCTGTGCTCAGCTTTCTTTCTAGTCCAACTCTCACATCCATGCATGACTACTGGAAAAACCATAGCCTTGACTAGACGTCTTTGTTGACAAAGTAATGTCTCTGCTTTTTAACATGCTGTTTAGGTTGGTCATAACTTTGCTTCCAAGAAGTAAGTGTCTTTTAATTTCATGGCTGCAGTCACCATCTGCAGCGATTTTGGAACCCAAAAAAATAAAGTCAGCCACTATTTCCACTGTTTCTCCATCTATTTGCCATGAAGTGATGGGACCAGATGCCGTGATCTTGGTCTTCTGAATGTTGAGCTTTAAGCCAACTTTTTCACTCTCCTCTTTTACTTTCATCAAGAGGCTTTTTAGTTCATCTTCACTTTCTGCCATAAGGGTGGTGTCATCTGCCTATCTGAGGTTATTGATGTTTCTCCTGGCAATCTTGATTTCAGCTTGTACTTCTTCCAGCCCAGCATTTCTCATGATGTACTCTGCCTATAAGTTAAATAAGCAGGGTGACAATATACAGCCTTGACATACTCCTTTTCCTATTTGGAATCAGTCTATTGTTCCATGTCCAGTTCTTACTGTTGCTTCCTGACCTGCATTTAGGTTTCTCAAGAGGCTGGTTTTCCCATCTCTTTCAGGATTTTCCACAATTTACTGTGATTCACATAATCAAAGGCTTTGGCATAGTCAATAAAGCCCAAATAGCTGTTTTTCTGGAACTCTCTTGTTTTTTCAATGTTCCAGCGAATGTTGGCAATTTGATCTCTGGTTCCTCTGCCTTTTCTAAAACCAGCTTGAACATCTGGAAGTTCACAGTTCACGTATTGCTGAAGCCTGGTTTGGAGAATTTTGAGCATGAATTGGCATTAGGTTTGACCAAGAGTTACTGAGTAAGCATCAGTTTCTAATACAAAATGCATGTTTATTTTTCTCCCACATTTGAGAAATCTGGAAGTATTTCAAGGCCAATAGCCCTCTGCAAAGTGGCAGATCCAGACTGGTCCCGTCTTAACCATTTTCCTGTGTGTGGCTTACAAGTTTATCTCAGCTGCTGGAGTGCCAGACTATGTCCACTTTTCAGCTAGGAGACAGAAAGGGTGAAGAGCCCTGTCACTTCACTTAGTTCCCATTGGCTGTTCCTAACAGCAAAGCAGAGCAAGCTGAGAAATGTGGTCTTCAGTTTAGGGAGCCATATTCGCACCAGAGAATCTGGGGGTTTTTTGTGGAGGAACTCTGACACAAAAGTAAATGATGGGTTGCTGTCAGACTTTGTCTTATGTAGAGGCAGGTCATGCATTGTGGGAAATACTAAAAGCTGGTTATTGCCTTTTCCTTTTTTAGCACATACCTTTTTGTTGATAGGCCTGGAAGAGAACAGACTAATCAGTTCAGCGGCGCCTTGTCTCTCTAGGGTTGTCAGAGCTACCTTGTTTAGCAATCTTTCCAATTTCATGGTAATTATTTTTGTGTTGTTTTAATCATGTGTTTCTTTTCTTTCAAAATAAAAGTACATATATTTGTATCAATAGCTCAGATCACCACTAGATAGGTTGATGAAACTGTCATGAACTAGGAAGAGAAAGGATACTTTTTATTCTATACAGCTGAACTTTGGAGTGTTTTAATTTTTTAAAATTATCTTAACAATAGATACAATCTATCTTAGAAGTGTCTAAAAAATACATTTATGTATATTTGTATTTATAGCTCATACATGCACGTGTGGGCACATACACATATGCACTCACCCCTCCCCCCGACACAGATTTCTTTGAAGATGGTTTTGTCATGATCCTAAGGCAAATATTGGTCTTTTGTCATTGATGCTGCAAGGATAGACTTCTTCCATGTCAAAATATAAAAGAATGAATGTACTTTCCCTTAGATTATAAAGTAATACAAAGGTAGTAAGTATACAGAGTGATTCAGATTTTACTTATTTGGGGAAAAATCATCTTTCCATTCTCTAAATTTCAGTGGATTTCACAAAGTGGAATATCCATTTTGAATTAGAAAAAGCATGAGGTTCCAAATAATTAGCCAACTTTTTTTCTAGTCACATTTTGCCAGAACAGATTGAGAATACAGCAGTTTTAGAATTTGCCAGAATATATCAATAGAAAATGGGGAAAGCAACTCTTCTCTTTCTTTGCTTCTCTCCTCCTTCCCTGTTTTTTCATATTTATAAGCTGTTTCACTAAAGCATATATGATATGAATGTTGATATGACATTTATAATGTAGATGAAAATATAATTTATGCCATTATATGATAGGTGCATATTATATATATGGTTGGTGATATACATTAAAATTTAACTAGTTAAGTCTGGCATTTGTCCCCAAAATATGAATTTTGAAGATTTATTGATAAGCAGAATGAAGTACATTGATGTTGGAAACAGATATGTATTATATTCATGCACCTACTTAATTAAACTGTCCTGCCATATATCACCAAATACTTTCCAGAAAACTGACTTAATTGTTCTTAGTGTTTAAAGAACTGAAGATTAAGAAAAGGTGACAGGTAGGTGACATTATATCTTAAAAACAGAAGGAAATCAAGTGTGTACTGAAGATTGGAAAGAGGGAAGAGATCACAGATTAAGATGTAATGAAAGAGGTTTGTGGTTTTCTCTGTTACAAACTTAACCTTTTTGTTCAGTCATGTCTGACTCTTTGGGACCCCATGGACTCCGGCACTCCAGGCTTCCCTGTCCTTCACCATCTCCCAGAGTTTGCGCAAACTCATGTCCATTGAGTCAGTGATGCCATCCAACTGTCTCATCCTCTGTTGCCCCATTCTGCTTCTGGCCCTCAATCTTTCCCAGCATCAGGGTCTTTTCCAGTGAGTCGGCTCTTTTCATCAGATGGCCAGAGTATTGGAGCTTCAGCATCAGTACTTTCAATGAATATTGAAAGTTTTTTGAATGTTGAATTTTGAGCCAGCCTTTTCACTCCTCTTTCACCATCATCAAGAGGGTATTTAGTTCCTCTTCCCTTTCTGCCATTAGAATGGTATCATCTGCATATCTGAGGTTGTTGATATTTTTCCTGGCAATCTTGATTCTAGTTTGTGAGTCTTGATTCCAGTTTGTGAGCCCAGCATTTTGCATGATGTTCTCTGCATGTAAGTTAAATAAGCAGGGTGACAATATATAGCCTTGACTGCTCCTTTCCCAATTTGAAACTGGTTTGTTGCTCCACATCTGGTTTTTAACTGATGTTTCTTGTCCTGCATACAGGTTTCTCAGGAGACAGGTAATGTGGTCTGGTACTCCTGTCTCTTTAAGAAGTTTCCACAGTTTGTTGTGATCCACACAGTTGCAAGCTTTCTCATAGTCAGTGAAGCAGATTTTTTATTTTTTTAAATTCTGTTGCTTTTTCTATGATCCAGCGGATGTTAGCAATTTGATCTCTGGTTCCTCTGCCATTTTTAAATCCAGCTTGTTCATCTGGAAGTTCTTGGTTCAGAGACTGTTGAAGCCTAGTTTGAAGAATTTTGAACAATACTTTGCTAGCATGTATAGTGAGCGCAATTGTGCAGTAATTTGAACATTCCTTCACATTGCTTTTCTTGGGATCAGAATGAATACTACCTTTTCCAGTCCTGTGACCAGTGCTGAGTTTTCCAAATTTGCTGGCATATTGAGTGTAGTACTTTAACAACATCATCTCTTAGGATTTGAAATAGCTCAGCTGGAATTCCATCATCTCCACTAGTTTTGGTCGCAGGAATGGTTCCTAAGACCTACTTGACTTCACACTCCAGGATGTCTGGCTCTGAGTGAGCGACTACACCATTGTGGTTATTTGGGCTAGTTTGTGGTTTTCTGTTTTAACAGACTTAACCTTTGTTATACCCAATACATAGAGAAGTTAATGAATTACATAGCAGTGTCCTGTTCTCTCAGGAATATAAACTGACTTTTTATACTCTTTTGCAGCTATAATAAATATATATAGGTCTGATATATAAAGGAAGTGGTTTTTTTTTTTTAATTTTAGGCTAAACCATTGTGATATCCTTTTTCAGCTTATGTGAGTAAAACATTGAAGCTGGAAATAGTCAAGGACTTCATAAATACCATGTAAATATTCATAGATCTGGCTTTAAGAGTTCAGTATAGGTGCTGTCCTTAAGTAATTAGTAAGCGTTTCACTTTTTACACTAGAGATGCTTCGGTGTCTAGATTTCAGTCACATTTATGTCTGTCTTCTACTGACTGAAAATATTAATAATCCTTCAGTTCTCCTCTGTCAATAAAGATAAGTAATTCCTATTGGTTGAGCTGAGGGAAAATGGAAACTTTGCATATATATAATAAAAAATAAATTTAATAAATTCTTTCAGATTTCAGAAACCTCCTCTGCCATGGATAAGGATAACTTTTCAAAGAGCATCATGGACAGTTTATAGGTTAAGGATGACTTGTTTTGTGTGAAGAGATGTATTTGGATTTGCTGGGGAAGAGCAGTTATTAGTTTGTCTCAGTGGAGTATCCCTTTGGCACTCCTAATCGATATCCTCATTTTTCTGAACAACATGTATACATACACATATATCTTTTTACTCTCAATAATTTTTAAGTATAGGTTATACTGTTGCTTACTCTGTTCACATTGTTGTAGAGTGCATCTCTAGAACTTTGTCATCTTGCATGGCTGAAACTGCTGCCACTGAACAACAATTCTCACTTCTTTTTTCCCCAACCCCTGACAACCACCATTCTCCTTTCTGTTTCTATGAGTTTGGTTACTGTAATATCTCATGTAAATAGAATTATGTGGTATTTATCTTTTTGTAATTGGCTCACATTTCTGTATCTATTCATCCTTCAGTGAGCATTTAGGTTGCTTACGCATCTTACCTGTTTTGAATAATGCTGCAGTGTATATGGATCTGCAAATATCTCTTCAAGGTCCGTTTTTAGTTTTATATATGTGTATATATATCCTAAAGTGGGATTGCTGGGTCACATGGTAGTTCTGTTTATAATTTTTTGAGGAAACTTCATACTGTTTACTGTAAAGGTTATACCATTTATAATCCCACTAACAGTGCATAAGGGTTCCAGTTTCTTCACATCTTCTCCAATCGTTGTTTTTTGTCTTTTTGATAGTGGCCATACTGTTGGTGATGAGGCAGTACCTCACTGAGGTTGTGATTTGTATCTCTCTGATGACTAGTAATGTTGAGCATCTTTTCGTAAGCTTGTTGACCATTTGTTTACCTTTTTGGAGAGCTGTTATATTCAAGTCCTTTGTCCATTAAAAAAATTTTTTTATTTGTATGAGTTCTTCTTATATCTCCTTATCTGATATTGGTTTGTAAATATTTTCTCCCATTCTGTAGGTTACCTTTTCACTCTGTTGATTGCTTCCTTTGCTGTGCAAGATTTTTTCAGTTTGATGGAGTCCCATTTGTTTGTTTTTGTTACTTGTGCTTTTGACATTATATATAAGAAATCATTACTCATTCCATTGTCTTGCAACTTTCCCCCTGTCTTCTTCTTGGAGTATTATAGTTTCAGGTCTTACATGTAGGTCTGTAGTGGATTTTAAGTTAATTTTTGTTTATGGTATCTTCATTCTCTTTCTTTTGGATACCAGTTTTGCCAGCATCATTTGTTGAAGAGACTATCCTTTTGGCCATACTCAATATTTGTAATAACCTATATGGTTAAATAATTCCAAAAAAGAAAATATATATTTTATATGTGTATATATATATGAGTGTATGTATAAAAACTGAACCACTTTGCTGTATACTGTAAATGAAAACAACATTGTAAGTAAACTGTACTTCAGTAAAACAAATTAAAAAATTTAAAAATCTCTTGATCATCTACATGAATGTTTATTTTTGGTCTCTCCATTCTGTTTTGTTTTAGTTTTGTTGACCTTTCTTTATTTTACTGTTTTTCTATTTTCTATTTTATTTCTTTTCTAATTTTTGTTTCCTTTCTTCTGTTAACTTTGATTTTAGTTTGTTATTCTTTTTTAGTTTCTTGAGGTGTGAAGTTAGGTTGTTGATTTGAAACTCCTTTTTTAATGTAGAGGTTTATTGCTATAAAATTCCTTCTCAGGATGAAACTGGAGCCCATTATACAGAGTGAAGTAAGCCAGAAAGATAAAGAACATTACAGCATACTAACACATATATATGGAATTTAGAAAGATGGTAACGATAACCCTATATGCAAAACAGAAAAAAGAGACACAGAAATACAGAACAGACTTTTGAACTCTGTGGGAGAAGGTGAGGGTGGGATGTTTCAGAAGAACAGCATGTATACTATCTATGGTGAAACAGATCACCAGCCCAGGTGGGATGTGCACTGGGAAGACCCAGAGGAATCGGGTGGAGAGGGAGGTGGGAGGGGGGACCGGGATGGGGAATACGTGTAAATCTATGGCTGATTCATATCAATGTATGACAAAACCCACTGAAATGTTGTGAAGTAATTAGCCTCCAACTAATAAAAAAAAAAAAAATTCCTTCTCAGTATGTTATGTTTTCATTTGTCTCAAGATATTTTCTAATTTCCCTTGTGATCTCTTCTTTGACCCCCTTGGTCATTCAAGAGTGTTGTGTAATTTACACATATTTGTGAGTTTTCCAGGTTTCCTAGGGCTCTTGACTTTAGTTTTATGTTGTTGTGATTGGAAAAGACATTTGGTATGATTTAGTTTTCTTAAATTTGTTAAGACTTGCTTTGTGACCAACATGTGATACATGAATGTTCTCTGTGTGCTTGAGAAGGATACGTATTCTGGTGCTGTTGGGTAAATGTTTTGTATGTCTTTTAGGTCCAACTGAGGTATAGTGTTATTCAAGTCCTCCCTTTTCTTATTGATCTGTCTGATTCTATCCATTATTGAAAGTGGGATATTGAAATCTACCATGACAATGTAACTGTTTCTGCCTTCAGTTCTATGAATGCGTTTCGTATGTGTGGGTGCCCTAATGTTAAGTACATATATAACTGTAATATGTTCCTAATGAATTGACCCTTTATAACTTTTTTCCTGGTTTATAAAAAAATTTTTAATTGAAGTATAGCTAATTTACAATGTTGTGTTTTTCATATACAGCAAAGTGATTCAATTTTACACATACACATACTTTTTTATATGATTTATTTCATTATGATTTATTACAGGATATTGAACCTAGTTCCCCAAGCTTCATAGTAGGACCATGTCATTTATCTATTTTATATGTAATAGTTTGTATCTGCTAATTCCAAACTCCTAAATTTAATTTATCCCTCCCTTTGGTAACTGTAATTTGTTTTCTGTATCTGTGAGTCTGTTTTTGTTTCATAAATAAGTGCATTTGTGTCATATTTTAGATTCCACATACAACTGATATCATATGGTATTTGTCTTTATCTTTGTAACTTCACATAGTATGATAATCTCTAGGTCCATCCATGTTGCTGCAAATGGCATCATTTCATTCTTTTTATGGCTAACATTCCAGTGTCTGTATATATACCACATCTTCTTTATCCATTCCTCTGTTGATAGACATTTAGATTGTTCCCATGTCTTGGCTATTATAAACAGTGCCACTGTGAATATTGGGGTGCATGTATCTTTTCAAATTATAATTTTCTCCATATATGTGCCCAGTAGTGGGAATCCTGAATCATACGGCAACTCTATTTTCCGTTTTTTAAAGGAACCTCCATACTGTTCTCCATAGTGACTGCACCAACTTACATTCCCACCAACATTGTAGTAGGAGTGTTCCCTTTGCTCCACACCCTTTCCAGCATTTTTTATTTGTAGACTTTTAAATAATGGCCATTCTGACCTGTATGAAGTGATACCTCATTGTAGCTTTGATTTTCATCTCTCTAATAGTTAACTTCCAGATGTTCAAGCTGGATTTAGAAAAGGCAGAGGAACCAGAGATCAAATTGCCACCATCCGCTGGATCACTGAAAAAGCAAGAGAGTTCCAGAAAAACCGGCATTTCTGCTTTATTGACTATGCCAAAGCCTTTGACTGTGCGGATCACAATAAACTGTGGAAAATTCTGAAAGAGATGGGAACACCAGACCACCTGACCTGCCTCTTGAGAATCCTATATGCAGGTCAGGAAGCAATAGTTAGAACTGGACATGGAACAACAGACTGATTCCAAATAGGAAAAGTAGTGCATCAAGGCTGTATATTGTCACCCTGCTTATTTAACTTACATGCAGAGTACATCATGAGAAATGCTGGGCTGGAAGAAGCATAAGCTGGAATCAAGATTGCCGGGAGACACATCAATAACCTCAGATATGCAGATGACACCACCCTTATGGCAGGAAGTGAAGAAGAACTAAAAAGCCTCTTGATGAAAGTGAAAGAGGAGAGTGAAAAAGTTGGCTTAAAGCTCAACATTCAGAAAACTAAGATCATGGCGTCTGGTCCTATCACTTCATGGGAAATAGATAGGGAGACAGTGGAAACAGTGTCAGACTTTATTTTGGGGGGGCTCCAAAATCACTGCAGATGGTGATTGCAGCCATGAAATAAAAAGACCCTTACTCCTTGGAAGGAAAGTTATGACCAACCTAGATAGCATATTAAAAAGCAGAGACATTACTTTGTCAAGAAAGCTCCATCTGGTCAAGGCTATGGTTTTTCCAGTGGTCATGTATGGATGGATGTGAGAGTTGGACTGTGAAGAAAGCTGAGCACTGAAGAATTGATGCTTTTGAACTGTGGTGTTGGAGAAGACTCTTGAGAGTCCCTTGGACTGCAAGGATATCCAACTAGTCCATCCTAAAGGAGATCAGTCCTGGGTGTTCATTGAAGGACTGATGCTGAAGCTGAAACTTCAGTACTTTGGCTACCTCATGCGAAGAGTTGACTCATTGGGAAAAACTTTGATGCTGGGATGGATTGAGGGCAGGAGGCGAAGGGGATGACAGAGGATGAGATGGTTGGATGGCATCACTGACTTGATGGACATGGGTTTGAGTAAACTCTGGGAGTTGGTGATGGACAGGGAGGCCTGGCGTGCTGCGATTCATGGGGTCGCAAAGAGTCGGACATGACTGAGCGACTGAACTGAACTGAACTGAATAATTAGCAGTGCTGAGCATCCTTTCATGTGCCTGTGGATCATATGTATGTCTTCTTTTAGGCCTGTTTAAGTCTTCTGCCCATTTTTTTAAAGATTTATTTATGTTTTTTGGCTGTGATGGGTCTTCGTTGCTGCTTGCTGGCTTTCTCTAGTTGCCACAAGCAAGGGCTACTCTTCGTTGCAGTGTGCAGGCTTCTCATTGCTGTGGCTTCTTTGTTGTGGAGCACAGGCTCTCGGTGCACAAGCTTCAGTAGTTGCAGCTTGTGGGCTCGGTAGTTGTGGCTTGTGGGCCTGTGGGCTCTAGAGCTCGAGCTCAGTAGTTGTGGCACACAGGCTTAATTGTTCCATAGCGTGTGGGATCCTCCCGTATCAAGGATCGGACCAGTGTCCCTATCATTGCAAGGTGGGTTCTTAACCACTGCTTTACCAGGAAGCCCTTCTCATTGTTTTGATTGGACGGTTTGTTTTTATTGTTATTGATTTATATGAGCTATTTATACATTTTAGAAATTAATCCCTGTTGGTTGCATCATTTGCAGATATTTTCTCCCAGTCTGTAAATTGTCCTTTTGTTTTGTTTACAGCTTCTGTTGCTGTGCAAAAGCTTCTAAGTTCGATTAGGTCCCATTTGTTTATTTTTGCTTTTATTTCTTTTACCTATGTTCTCTTCTAGGAGTTTTATGGTCTTGTGTCTTAAATTTAAGTCTTTTTTAAACCATTTTGAGTTTACTTTGGTGTATGGCGTGAGGGTGTGTTCTAACTGCATTGATGTACATGTGGCTGTCCAGCTTTCTCACCACCACTTGCTAAAGAGACTGTCTTTTTTCCATTGTTCTTGCCTCCTTTGTCAAAGGTTAATTGACTGTAGGTGTGTGGGTTTATTTCTAAGCTCTCTTTTCTGTTCCATTGATCCATAGGTATGTTTTTGTGCCAATGCCATGTTGTTTTGATTACTGTAGCTTTATAACATTATATGAAGTCTGGGAGGGTCATTCCTCTAGGTTTGTTCTTTTTTCTCAGGATGATTCTGGGTCTTTGATAATTCTGGGTCTCTTATGGTTCCATGTAAATTTTGAGATTATTTATTCTAGTTCTATGAAAAATGTCATGAGTAATTTGCTAGGGGTCTCATTGAATCTGTAGATTGCTTTGGGTAGTGTGGCTATTTTTTTAAAAAGAAATTTTATTTATTTGGGGTTTGTTTATTTGGGACGTTTATTTTTGCTGATTGGGCCATGTTTCCCTAATTCTTCACGTAATTTATGATTTTCTGTCTGAGTTTTATGCATGTGTAAAACAGCCATTTCTCTCAGACTTCAGACTGACTTCATTCAGAGGGAGCCCTTCACCAGTCTAACCAGGCAAAGGTTATGAGGGCCTCTGACACCTTTTGAGGGTAGATGTGACCTCTTTAGGCTTGTGTGTGTAGTTTCCCTATTAAAGACTTGTCAGTTTCTTTTTTAGGACTTTGTAATTTCTTGTGCTGTCTGGTGTCTTGATACAGCAGATTCTCTGGTATTACAGGAGCAAGTTATCCTGCTCTCTTTGTTTTCAGTAGCCCTGGGCATCCAAAGTATGCCAGCTCCCTGTACACGCCCAAATTAGGCAAAACAAATACCAGTCCCTGTGAGTGGATGTCTGAAAAACTGGAGCACAGGACACTTGCCCACTCTTCTGTCTCCCTGCTGAGGGCGAAGCAACAAGTTGGGTGCCTTCTCTTGTCTGTCTGGGACACCACAGGCCCTCTGATGCTGTAGCAGGCTACCCTCACTCTCCCTTGCTTTCAGCACCACCACCCTGCCCCAGGCATCCAGACCATACCAGTTGTGTCAGCACTCAATCAGGTGAGAGTGTAGCCCATCCCTTGGGCAACCCTCTGAAAAGCCAGAATGTTAGACACAGATCCACTCTTGTCGTCTTCTTATGCCTCCTCCTCCACCTCTAGGTGTGACCTAGGCAAGCCACAAGCCAGGCTGAACTATGCTGACTTGGGGAAGGGGCAATCATGGATAAAATACAACATCTCTTATCTCTGCTTACAGTGCAGCTCTTCTTGGCTTTGCACTCACTTGGGGCCACTGTAGTTTCTTAAACAGTTTTTAGAGTGCTCATAAAAGAATTTATAAAATTCTTAAAATTTTAAGAATTTAATTTTTAAAATTCATAGAAGAATTTTGGTCCATAAATTTTTGTTAATTCTGTGTCTCTCTGAGGGAATGAGAGCTAGAACTTCCTGTCCCTCCATCTTGTTCTTGGGTGTCTTTTACACACAGGATGCTTATCTCATTAAACGTATTAAATGCTTCTTCTAGCTTGTCATCCTACCTACCCACACTTTTTACATTGTCCTGTTTTCCCTGAGCGTGGAAGGGACCTCCTCTGAATGTCTCATGTTATCCCCAGATTAAAATAGTTGCCCTGTGGCTCTTGTCATTGTTCTCAGTGAGTCTTCCTCCCTCCTCCTGCTCCCCATCTGCCAATTGTGTTGGGTTTTGGCTCTGCTTCCGCTGTCAGTTGTGGTCATTCTCCAAGCCACAGATTGACTCTTCCTGCTAGATCTTTCAAAATTTTCTTTAAAGATTCTAGTAGATGTTTGCTGCCAGGTTTTTAGGCTCACTCAGAAATCTATTTATGGCTGAGGTGTTTTTATTTTTATGAATGGTACCTAATGTGCAGGGTTATATTTCAGTCTCTGATGATTCACTGATACCTGATATTGTTGATCACATGGTTTTTAGTTTATTTTCTGAAAAGATCTTCATGTATTCCTTGAGTATACCTAGGAACAAGGTACTATCCACAGTAATAATCTATTTACATGTCTGTTTATCTTTACAAGTGAACTGAGGTTCTCCAGGGCAGTAAAGCTTATTCATATTGGTTTCTTCAAATTGTTTTTTGTTTTTTTAGTTCTACCACTTTATTGCTACCAACCCATCTCCCTCCACCCTCGTGCACACATGCTCAGTCATGTAATCCCATGGACTTCAGCCCGCCAGACTCCTCTGTCCATGGACTTTTCCAGGCAAGAATACTGGAGTGGGTTGCCATTTCCTTCTCCAGGGGTTTCTTAAAATTTTTATTTAATTTAATAAAATTGCATTGGATAATTTTCAGACTTAGAATCCTTCCCTGTGATATAGTTATTTATACAAATAAGGAATTGAAGAAATCCATTTTTCATTCTATGTATTGCTTTTGTCTTAAGAGTCTCTTAAGCTGACAGATACTCATGTTTCCTTAGCTGTATTGCTCTTAGAAATACATTTGACCTAATTATTGGGCTTTTGATGGTCGTTTTGGACCTGTGATTTTAAATCAGTATATGTGGTCAGTGGTTCAGAACATGGTTTTGTAGTCAGACAGTCCTGGATTCAAACTCTGGTTCCAGCGTTTTCAGTATGACTTTGGGCAAATTATTTATCTCCTTAAAGCCCAGTTTTTTAAATCATAAAATGAGTTATAATAGTAACACCTCATGTGTATTGGAAGGATTATTTGGGGTAATGCATAGTGTGTAGGGCTTCCCAGGTGGCTCAGTGGTAAAGAATCCGCCCGCCAGTGCAGGACATGCAGGAGATGCAGGTTTGATCCCTGAGTCAGGAAGATCCCCTGGAGTAGGAAACGGCAAGTCACTCCAGTGTGGGGTTACTGGGAAATCCCATGAACAGAGGAGCCTGGTGTGCTACAGTCCACGGCATCACAAAGAGTTGGACACAGCTGGGCAACCGAGCACGCATACATACATAGTGTGTAGCACGTAACACTCAAGTATTAAATTGTGTTATTAAAATGAACACTACAGTTACATTATGTATTACATTTTAAGCTCTTACTGGCCACTAAAAGTCAACAAGTGGCAACCATAACTATATTGATGATTCCTTTTTTTTTTCCTAGCTAACAGGTTGATTATATCTGATGCCTAATATCATTAGAGATATGAGAGTATTTAAGAACAACTTCAGAAAGAAAGTAGCAGTTACAAATTTGCTTTATTGCTTTTCCATAACTAAAATCCTGGTCTAGTTGTATTTAAAATCTGATGAGAACAATATCCATCAGTTTAAAGTGAATCTTCATGGCAGAAACTGAGACATTCAGACACAAAGGGGTTTGTGCTGTGTGATTCCATTTATGTAAAGTAATAGAAATTTATAGTGACCAAAAGCAAATAAGTGGTTGAATAGGACAAGAGGTAGAGTTATAGGCTACAAAAAAAAAGAAGATACTTTGGGGGGTATTAAAAATGTTACTGAATCTTGACTATGGTAATAGCATCTGTCGAAACTTTTAATTATCCACATTAAATGGATACAGTTTATTGTACATAAATTATACATTAATAAATTGATTTTTAAAGCGAGGCATTTTATGATGCATTTAATGTAGTAATTTGCAGATTGTTAATGACCTCTAGGTAATAAACTTAAAGCTATAAGCAAATTTAGGCCAGTCTCTGCTCATCTACAGTAGCATCCTACTTATCTGATGGTCAGACGGTTGGTAACCCTAGGTCTCCAAAGTATGGCCAAGAGGCTGGGAAGTGCCTTTGAGTGGCTAAATAGTTGCCACAGAGCCTGTGTGTTTATAGCAAAAGAATGCTCAGGAATCCTCACTTTACTCTAGCTTTATATAAAATATTTATAAACCCTTGTGTCTTTTTTCCAAGCTTATTGCAGATTAAGTAGTGAATTAAGAGATGAGCACAGGTGACAACCTGCAAAGAAGAATTTTTATTTTTTAATATTTATTTATTTAATTATTTTATTTGATTGCACCAATTCTTAGTTATGGCAAATGGATTTTAGTTCCCTGATCAGGGATCAAATCTGGGTCTCCTGCATTGGGAGCACTCAGTCTTAGCCTCTGGATCCTCAGGGAAGTCCCAGAAGATTTTTAAAATATAAAGTTAGTTTTAAGAACTATAAGTTCAATAATTAGGGGCCATGTAGATCAGGGTAAGGCAACTCAATATACTACAATAGCCTCTGTGATATTTCTGTATTTAGACACCAAAATTTTAGTAGTACATTCATTGTAATAAACCTGAACCTTCAAGAAAAATATTAAATCATAGACTGTTTGTAATACTCAGTATTGTGTAGTTTATACAGAAATGACTAAATAAAAACCTTTTGTTGTTTAAAGGAATTAAATAGTAGGAAGCTGGAAAACATATATGAACATGTGAGTTTGTGTTTGTACTGCCCCCCGCACTTATCAAGCATTAACGCATATATATAACTCCATGCTTTTGTAAACCTTTATAGTAGTGTGACTTTATCCTGAAGTTATAAGCTCTTGGAAACAATATTTTAATAAACTTTTAGTGGGACTGATCACCAACTCTTGAATAAGCTAAATCTGTTTTTGTTATACAAATAGACTGATGTTTCCATATCTTCCCTGGTCTTGATAAGATTATGATGTGTGTATGATGCTTTTCTGTAAGTAAGCATATGCATTTACTTATTGACTAGACATATTACTTTCTCTGATTTAACAGTAAAATGAAAACTGAGTGTAGCAGAAGATACTATAATTAATTTACTACATTTAGAAATTTATTTACTTCCAGTGTTGATATGGAAAGGAGTTCTTGTTATCCACATCATCACACTGAGAACAGATGTGTTACACCAGACAGAACTCTGGTAATCTGCTTATATTCTGGCAATTCTATTACATGCCTTTTTTAATATACTTTTTTTTTTTTTTTTACATATAGCCGGCCAACTTAAGGGAAAGTATTAATGAAGTCTTTACTGAGTCTGTTCAACTGTAATGAACCATTAACAATTTTTAAGACAGAAAGTGATGTGATAGGATCTGTCTTGGGATAAACCTTGGTAGCTGTAGGAAGAATGGGTGGAGTCTACATATAGTCAAAAAGATCAATAAATAAAGTTTAAATGTAGAGGGAGTTCTAGGACTCTCAGGTAATTATGAAAGTTTTTGACAGGGTTGACTCAGTAGGTGGTGGTTCTGTTAAGGGGTGTTAGATAGGAATGACATTCTAAAGGAGTGGAAGAGATGAGAAAGTTGGTAAGTTTGCTGGGGGAACCTGTTGATTTGATCATGCTTAGAGATGCTTGGGGAGAACGGTGTACATGAAATCAGGTTGGGATTCCAGGGAGAGGCTGTAAAGCAGTCTCTATAAACAATGGATTGGGTTTTTTAAAAAATTGTTTTCTTTGGAATTTTTGGTTTGTGTATATTAGCCTGCCTATTTTACAGTTTTTAGGGGCTTGGATCTCTTAGCTGTTTCTTCTATATTATGAGGGAATTGGAGTAGACTGATGTTTCTCTTAACTTTAATCCACATAAGAAATCACCTCAGCATCTTGTTAACAAGATTCTGTATCTGAAGGTCTAGGGTGGGACCTGCAGGCCTTCCAGTAGTCATGTGTGGATATGAGAGTTGGACTATCAAGAAAGCTGAGCACCAAAGAATTGATGCTTTTGAAATGTGGTCCTGGAGAAGATTCTTCAGAGTCCCTTAGACAGCAAGGAGATCAAACGAGTCAATCCTAAAGGAAATCAACCCTGAATATTCACTGGAACGACTGATGCTGAAGCTGAAGCTCCAATACTTTAGCCACCTGATGCGAAGAGCTGACTCATTGGAAAAGACCCTGATGCTGGGAAAGATTGAGGGCAGGAGGAGAAGGGGGCAACAGAGGATGACATGCTTGGATGGCACCATTGACTCAATGGACATGAGTTTGAGCAAACTCCAGGAGATAGTGAAGGACAGGGAAGCTTGGTGCTACAGTCCATGGGGTCGCAAGGAGTCAGACACAACTGAGCAACTGAACAACAACAGGACAATCACAAAGGTCTTTTCTGTCTCCAGAGTTTCATCTTTCAGGCTTAAGGTTTTTTGTTAAGTAGGAGAAGCCAGAGTTCTTATACTTTATTCCTTCAACATAACGTTTTTATTTGTGATTGGCAGATGAACCAGTAGGTATAGGCAAGGCTCAGTAAAAGCACGTTATTAACTAATAGCTTTGCCAAGCTGATATTATAGTTCCAGAAAATTGTCATCTTTTTTTCTTCCATATATTTTTGATTGGATTATATGAATTTATTTTTAACATATTCTCATTTTCAGATCTTTCATTATAGTTTAGTTAGCTATCAAATTGAACAGTTGATTGAAATTGAGACATGTTTCTGTGATAGTGCAAACTTACACATATACCGTCTTTCTGGAGTAATGATACTGACATATACTTAAGTAAATTATCTTCCCCGGTCTTACTCAGTCACTAGTCAGTATAAAACACAACGTTTGCCTCTGTTACAGAGGAAAGCAGTAAGTGTTCCTGGTGCATGTTTTTGACTCTGACATCCATTGACTTACCCCTGACATGCTGTATAATGATCATTAATTAATAAGAGATTATGGTAGAATGAGGAATTTGGGGGTTGGTAAGAATGAGTAGGTACAGGAGGAAGAGATGAATAAAGAAGAGAGATTTTACAAATTAAAGATGCAAGATACTATCACTAAAATTGTATGGTAAAGAGATTTTACCAGGGGATAAGCGTCTCCCTGCATTTAAGGAACTTTGAGGGCCTCTTGAAGAAGACCAGTTAGTATGGTGGGACAGGTCTTCAAGACCAACCCTCCTTATCAAGTCTTTGCTTGGATTTGTTTTCATTCTAACGGTTCTGTTAACTGGTATCCTAAAGACATAAAGGAATTCATCCAGCAGTTCATAAATAAGAAAGGTTCATGGATTTCATGGAAGTGAAATTCTAATACATGCAGTTCCTTTGTGAGGGATGGGCATTTATTAATGTAAGTAAAATCCTAGACATTTCTTAAAGATATCAACCTTTTATTTTAAATACTTATTTATTTGGCTGTGCCAGGTCTTACTTGAAGCGTATGCGATCTAGTTCCCTGACCAGGGATCTAACCTGGGCCCCCTCCATAGGAGTTCACAGTCTTAGCTACTGGACCACTAGGGAAGTCTGAAAGGTATCAATATTTTAAAATACCCAAGTTAACATCGTCATTCACTGACTTCTTTTTTAAAATGCATACATATATTTTTAAGTTTTATGTATTTATTTTTGGCTGTGCTGGATCTTCATTACCATGTGGGCTTTTTTTCTAGTTACAGAGAGAAAGGGCTGCTATCTAGTTGTGCTCTGGCTTCTCATTGCACAGCGACCGCTCTTGTTGCAGAGTCAAGCTCTAAGGCGTGTGGGCTTCGGTAATCGCGGCTCAGGGGCTCTTGAGCACAGACTTAGTAGTTGTGGCACGCAGAGTTCGTTGCTGTGCAGCGTGTGGGACCTTCTCAGATTATGGATCAAACTCGTGTCTCCTGCATTAGCAGGTGAATTCTTTACTGCCAAGCCACCAAGGAAGGCCCCATTCTAAGCACTGTTTTTGAAATGAAGGCATACCTTTATTATCAGGAATGTCTTCCTGGTGTCTTTAAAGAATGGCTTGTCTGGATAGAGTATCCTCATTGTATGGTTATCACATCTCTGTTTTTTGACATTTGTTGTTACTGTAGAGAAATCTGGAAACAGTCTTCCTCCTCCTCCCCCCTGCCCCCCACCCCCCGCCCCTATATGGACTGTTTCCTGCCTGGTGATCTGAACATTCTTTGTTTTTCAAATTTAGTATCTTAAACTAGGACATCTTTTAATGTTGATAGTACTTTAATAAACTTATCCGTCAGACAGTGTACTCTTTCTTCTTGAGATTTAGTTCTTTTCCTCCTGGAATATTTCCCAAATTATATTTCTGCGTAAGTTTTCTGTTCTGTTTGTTGCCATTTGAACCTCAGGGGTGTTTTTTAATGTTATATTTTCTTAATCTTCTTTATTTATTGTTGTTGTTGTTTAGTGGCTTAGTCCTGTCCAACTCTTTCATGGCCTCATGGATTGTAGCCCACCAGGCTCCTCTGTCCATGGGATTTCCCAGGCAGGAATATCGGAGTGGGTTTCCATTTCCTCTCCAGTGGATCTGCCTGACCCAGGGATTGAACCTGTGTCTCCTGCAATGAAGGAAGATTCTTTACTGTCTGAGCCACCTGGGAAGCCTTCTTTGTTTGTTATCTACCTCATAATTGATTTGCCGTTTAATTTTTCTTCTACTTTCAGTATGTTTTTTCAGGTCTTACCTCCATGCCACCATTTTGTTTTTAGTCTTGTTGATTCTATTCCCTACCATTTCTAGTTATTTATTAGTTTTATAGTAATAGTATTTTGATAATCAGTTTCTCTCAGCTGTATCATCTTTTTCATGTCACTATTTTAAAAGCTCAGCATTGAATTCTCTTACTAAATTTATATTCTTAGATTCCATGTAAAGCACTTATAACGAATCTGTTTCTTGTTGCTTTCTCTTTCAAGGTAAGGTCTTTGAGTTTAATTTGGATGCTGTGTTCTTTGCTTTTATTCTTTAAACAACAAAAAAAAATATTTTTGCCATATCATTGTGGCATGAGGGATCTTAGTTTCCTGACCAAGTATTGAATTTATGTCCCCTGTAGTGGAAGTGCAGAGTCCTAACCTCTGGACCACCAGAGAATTCCTTCTTTGTACAGATTTACTGTAAAGTAAATCATATAAAAATATATAAAACTTACATGTACAATATTAAAATAGATTACATTTAAATATATGTAAACTTATATAATAACTCCCAATCAAGTATTATATTTTAATAGTAGTCCAGAGGGTTCTTATGTTTCACTTTCTTATAATTATCTCTACCTTCCTCTCTGCCGTTAACCACTAGACTCACTTTATAATTATCTTTTTCATGCTTTTGTTTATAGTATTACCATCCATGTATACATTCTGATATAATGCAGTTGCATTTTGCCTGCTTTTGGACTTTATATAATGGAATCACACTGTATGTGCTGTTTCGTGACATGTTATTTTTTCCCAGCATATTTTCAAAACTCATCCAGATTGTTGCATGTATGTTTTCCTTGCTGTATAGTATTTTATTGTATTAGTCATGGTTCTCCTGACTGACTGAACCAATAGGATGTGTATGTATATGGAAAGAGACTTACCTCAAGTAACCAGCTCACATGATTGTGGAGGCTGGCAAGTCTAAGTCTGCAGAGTGGGCTCGCAGGCCTGAGACCCAGGAGAGCAGATGATGCAAAGTCCAATGACAGTCTTCTGGAGAATTCCCTCAGAAGGAAATTGCTTCAAGAAGGCCAGTCATTTTGTTCTATTTAGGTCTTCAGCTGCCTGAGTAAGACCCGCACAATTATGGAGAGTAATCTGCTTTACTCAGAGCTCACTGATGTAAGTGTGAATCTCATTTGAAAACACCCTTCCAGTTAACATAGAAAGTTAGCCACCACAGTATGTATACTGCAGGATTTTTTTTGTTGTATTGGGAATTTATTTAGTTTCAAAGTTTAGGCATTTTGAGCATTGCTCCTGCTGTTTGTTTGTGTATTTCTTTCCTAGAGCACATAATCATTCACATTGTATGGAGTATTACATAGGAAAAAATTGTTGTGTCATAAGTGTACATATATTCAAGTTTACTAGATCATTTTAAACCATTTTGTTAAAAAGTATGCCAGGTATTGGTTTTATTAGTTGCTCTATATCCTTGCCAGTGGCTGATATTGTCTGAATTACAAAAGCTCACCATTCTGAAGATTTAATTTGTATTTACTGGACCACTCTTTGAGCATCTTTTCATGTTTACTCTTTTGATGTGGGCCTATTTTTTTCCATTATGTAAACTTATATTGTTCAGTTGTGATAAATTTTCCTGAATTACCTTTTAGATTTCTTCCCCTTCTATTTTCTCTGTTCTCTTTACAGAGCTCCTGTTACCTAGATGTTGGACTTTCTGGATTGATTCTCTATCTTATTTTTTCTCTGTTTTTCATCTGCTTGTCATTTTGTTCTTCTTAAATATCTTCTCAACTTTATCTTTTATTTCTTCTTTCAATTTTTCATTTATGTTACATTTCCTTTTTCTGCTTATTTTTCTATGTATTATGTATTGTTCTTTTCTGTAGCATCCTAATACTTCTTGCTGAATCCTATTCAAGAATAGAAATATGAACTATCCTACTTTTGTTTCTTCTAGCATACTGATAATTTTAAAAATACTGTCATCTTTTGGTTTGTTTCAGCTTGTTTTGATTCCATTTGTTTGTCTTTATCCTTCATCAAAGAGATTTTCCTCAGGTATCAGGTGATAATCAGCTGACTGCTCATAATTTATTTGGCACTAAATAAATAGAACTAGACAGGAAAGAAAAGGGAGGACTTGAACAACACTATTCATCAGTTGGACCTAACAGACATGTACAGAACACAGAATACACATTCTTCTCAAGCACACAGAGAACATTCATCTATCACATGTTGGTCACCAAACAGGTCTTAAGGAATATAAGAAAACTGAATCATACCAAAAATCTTTTCCAGTCACAATGAAATGAAATTAGAAGTCAAGCAGTAGGAAAAATGGGAAATTAACAGATGTGTAGAAGTTAAACAGCACACTCTTGGGTCAAAGGAGAAATCACATAGGGTATTAGAAAATATCTTGAGGCAAATAAAAACTAAAAAGTTGACTAGTAGTTCTGAGAGCTTGAGAGAAGCTTCCAAATATAGAATGATGTCTCTATTTTATGTCTTTTCAGCTGAGCTGATAAGATTTCCCAGAGAAGAATCTTCCATTCTTTTTTTAACGAAAGATACTAGCCTTCTGAGAACCTGGTGGTAAAGAGAGATGAAGTCCCAATCTTCAGTATTTAGAGAGCTCACTTAGTTTACAGGATGATATCTCTGCCTTCCACTCTGTCAGGTGTTCCTCAGTTCAAAACCTCCTTGATTTACTATCCAGAGAACAGAGCTCAAGTCTTCCACCAGCGTGGGGAAGGGGACAAGATTGGGGAATGTGAGGGGATGTCTAACTGTTTCTTAAACAGATCTTCTGCAATAATTCTTCCTTATCAGTTCCACCTGCCAGAGCTGCCTGGTGCCACCTTTGAAGGTTTAGTTAGATACACTGGTCTGCTTCTTTCCTCAAGATGATTTATTTTGCCAAGGGTATATCATTGTTGAGTTCACATATCTTAATATTTTGTCCCATTTTGCCATCCAGAATTATACAGCAAGATAGGAAAAAGTAGTATCTTCACAAAAGTTTTAGATAGAGAAAATATTTTTAAATTTTGTATAGCTATGTTCTCTCTCCCTCAGCCTTTCCTAGTTAATTTAAATTCAGTTTTTTGTATTCAAGTGAATGTCTCCTCATATGCTTGTCTCTCTTTTAACCTTCTTCCAAGAGTATGTTTATGATTAGAAGAATTTATGAGATATTTGTATTTTACCACTAGCTTCTTTGATAAAAATACACAAATACATATTTATGGTAAATAAAATTGTTTTTGTATGTTGGTTTCTGGAAATAGTTCTAACATTTTATTGTTAACTTAGACAAATGTGTTGTATATGTTTTGTCTTCTGTTTGTTAACAGGAAACATCTGCTAGCTTAGAGCTTTCCTTTGAAGAGATACTTCCCAATACTTTGGGCTCAAATCACAACAAATTCTTGGTTTCAGAAAAAAGTAAAGTAAGACCCCAAAGGTCATTCTTTGTATCTATTTTCATCATTTTGTACCTCTAGACTGAGTTTTTTTTTTATGAGTGCAATTTACTTGCTAAAAAATAGAAAGGATGGTATTAAGGGTTCTGTTCACGTTTTAAAGTTAGTTCTTAGAATTATATATTTTGAAATTCATCTGAATGTAAATAGGCACAGCATTAAAACAGTTTTTTAAAACATGAAAACCAAAACCTAAAGTCACTGGATAAAAAGGCATTCTTTCTAGAAAGTCATAATTATGTATAGCAGTAGCAGTTCAAAACAGATTATTCTGGTCTTTCTTTTCTGTTAGCTGCAGTACCACTTTGGAGAAAACAAATTTTCATCTTGTTGAACTCTGTCTAGGTGAGAGTTGGACCTATACAGTTTTGAACATATTTTAAAAAAAATGAACAGCTATTTAAAAACAAGGGCAGAAGCAGAGGGTGAATAGAAGAAAAGATGAAAAGAATATTTTCCTATAAACATTAAGGGAAAATGGTTTAGCATTAACAGGTTTTACAAATTAATACTCTGCTTTCAAGAGTTCAGTGTGTATGTGTGTTAGTCTCTGGCATGTCTGACTCTTTGTGACCCCATGGATTGGGGCCTGCCAGGTCCCTCTGTCCATGAGATTCTCCAGGCAAGAATACTGGAGTGGGTTGCCATTCCCTTCTCCAGGGGATCTTCCCAACCCAGGGATCGAACCCAGGTCTCCTGCATTGCAGGCAGATTCTTTACTGTCTGGGCCACCGGAGTTATCGCTGGGTCCATTTAAAACATCCTGCTTTCAATACAAGTATATGTACTGACCTCTTTTCTTTGAAATCAGAAACCTAACTCCCAAGGCCTTGTGGGAGGACTCTTCCAGCTTCTCTTCTCCCCTCTTTGCACTCTGTAGTTCCACTCAGTTAACTACGTAGTATAAACCTGGGGCATCCTGAGTGAAAAAAAATCACAAAGAACTCCTGTTTGCTTTTCATTGGCTGTAAAGTCAACCAGTGCAGAGATATTCCTCCACAACCAGTTTTACTTCAGTGCATATTATTGAATATCCTTTGTGTTACTTTATTGTTTGATAATCATTCTGTTATTCTTTGCAGAAGTCTAAGCTAATGCAGGAGATAGGGGACTGCAGTTGAACCTACTACCTAATTTGACCCTTGAACAGTGTGGTGATTACGGATACCTACCCTCTGCACAGTGAAAATCCACATGTCACTTATAGTTGGTCCTCTCTTTCTGTGATATCCACTGTCAGATCTGCAGGTTCAACCAGCCTCAGACAGTGCAGTGCCATAGGATTTACTGTTGAAAAAACCCAAGTCATCAGTGCAGTTCAGACCTGTGTTATTCAAGGGTTAACTGTATGTAGCTTTATCTTAAGTATTCTCATGTAATCCTCACAGTCAAGTAATGTTACTATTGTTTAGCATAACATTATTCCTGTATCTTGGTGCAGAATCTGAAAAATGATTTTCCCAAAATCTCCTCACTAAGTGGCAGATCCAGGATATAAACTTAATTTGTCTGATGCCAAAGCCTGAAGTTTTTTGTTAAACAAAAAGGAACCAGGACTTGCAAACCCTGTCCAAACCCTCTTTCAAGACTGCAAAGGTCTTTTGTACTGGGGCATAAACAATAACTCAGATCTTATGTGGGTATATGTTAGATCTTGTTAAACAGTGAGTTTTTTGGTTTTCATAGTGTGAGGGGGATATTGGACTGACTTGATATCATGTATCACTGTATAGAAATGTAACTTTTCTGTATATGAGTAAGGTCATATATATTATTGTAATCATTTTTTTTAGAAAACCACCTAAAGATAAACTTTTATAAAAGTTTTTTTTATAAAAACTGTCTTTTTTATAAAAACTGTCTTTATAAAAAAGACAGCATTTCATCTTGTCTTTGTAGTGGAAATTGGGAATCATGTGCACAGTCTCTTAAAGTCCCTAAGTTGAGAACAAATTTACTTAGACTTTTTTGCCCAATAGCATAGAAGTAGCCAGGAAACCCCTCCTTGAATGGCTGGAAAGAGCTTCATTGTAAAGGGTCAAGAAGTCTGACCTTAGATTTCCACTCTGTGAATTAACCATCCCACCCCTGTGAGGCCAGTTCAGCCATCTTCCCTTCTGCCCTCTGCTCCCATACTTAGCAGATTTCAGAAGACAGTTGAGTGACAAACACCTGCCACCATTGCTTAGACAGACTTTAAGTGCCATACCCATTGTGAAACTGCTTATTTGTAAAATCTTAAGCCCCTGTGGAATAAAATGGTCTAATCCCTTACTGAAATGCCTTGAATGCAAGTGAAATATAAAAGAGCTTAATGTTAAACAGTACTGTGTTTATTGCTGTATGAACCTTACAGAAATTATAAAGTGGCTTTCTGTGTTTATTTTGCAGTAACAAATAATGAATATTAGTGAAGAGGAAATAATACAAGAAGTGTATTTAACTCAAAAAAGTGTATATGTAACTTTGGTATAGAAATTTTACCTTCCAACTTTTTAGACATACATCATAAGGAAACTTTACTTGGAAGAAATATCTCTTTAATGTTAGAGGAAAATGAGAATGGGAAGTAGAGTGGATCATTCACTTGAATATAAACTAAAATTTAATTGCTTTTAAAGAACCAAAAGCTAGATCAGTTTTATTTTAGAAGAAGGACCAGTATGTATAGAATATTGGGTTCTAGATTAAATAACTATTAAAGTCTAATTTGAATGACAGAATCAGAGATACCTCAGGCCATTATTAAAAAAAAAAAATTGGTTCCTTTTGTAGGGCACATTTAAAGTGAAATCTTAAGAAAATTCTCACTTCTGTCTTCCTGAAATGTAACCTATACCAGAATAGTATTGTTGCATAAGTTTGCAGTTCTATTTAAACACTTTAACAGCTATTAATTTAGTGTTTTAGTTCATCTCTGTTCTGTGTATTTTTAACAGTGAAATTAAATATATCCTTTCTGATTTGTTTGGTTTTAAATTAGGCTCACTCAGGGCTGTCTTCCAGAGACTGTGAGAGGGCCCTCGGTGCCTTTTGGCATCAGCTTTTGTTAAAAGTCAGTGCATGTTCTTGTCTTTGTCATCTTGGAAGGACATTAGGCTAGTTGTGCCAACTTGGATCCATTTCTGAGGTTTACCGCAGGAAGCAAAATACTGAAATTATCATAAACCATTCTTCTTCAGTTTTTAAAAAAATGCCACTGAAATATGACTCAGAAGTAAAAATAGAATTTCTCGAGTCCAGTAGTTTATGACTTATATGCCCTGTATATATTCCAAGCATCTCTTGCCCAGACTCAGCAAGCAGACAGAAGGATGACTGTGTTAAAGGGAAGAGCGTATCCTTAACCCATGGCCAGAAATAGCATAAGTGTGTTTCTGTGCCATCCTGCTCTACCTTGGGACTCAGGTTCTGGAATCAGCTCTTCTTCAAATGATTGCTGGCATCACACCTCGGTGAGCCCTCAGTGGAGCTTTCCCATTAAAAGACACGAATGCTGGGATCTGAAGTACATTGAATACTTTTATTAATCAACTTGGAAAGAACATGCTAATACAGAAATGTCATATGTAGTTGACTAGTTGATTATTGACTGTTCTAATAGGATATGAGGTTTATTTTCCCATTTTTCCTAGAGTCATAATGAAGTGGCTTAAAAAGATAAATAAGAACAAAGCTTACCTTCTAGGGTAGGCCTGCTTTGGTCTAGTTATCCCTCATTGTTGCAAATCCATTCTTTGTGTTCAAAAGTTTAACTTTCCATATTCCAGACGGTTCACAGAGATTAACCACAGTTTATTTAAACAAACAAAGAAGACACACACAAAGCAATAGTTTTAAATTTTTTTTTTTCAGAAGGAATTCACTTGCTTACTTTTCTTAAAAACATCTTTCCCATTTCATTGAGGCAGATTTGGAAGTCAAACCAGAAACTTCAGGCTCTACTACGATGGAAAGCACTTTGTTGGGGAGAAGCGCTTTGAGTCCATCCACGATCTGGTGACTGATGGATTGATTACTCTCTATATTGAAACCAAGGCAGCAGAATACATTGCCAAGATGACGATAAACCCAATTTATGAGCACATAGGATACACAACCTTAAACAGAGAGCCAGCATACCAAAAACATATGCCAGTCCTGAAAGAGACACTTGATGAGAAAGATTCTACAGGCCAGGATGGGGTGTCAGAGAAAAGGGTAAGCTACCATGAAACCACACTTTATCTTCTTCTGTTTGGGGTCCTTATAAGAAAACCATTATTGCCAGAAGAGATTGACTTCTCCATGGTGCTTTGGAAAGGGTGTGCCTTTTCCTTAATGTTGAGTTTCTGTGATGCTGAGTTTTGCATATATCTAATTCTTACTCAGTTAAAATATGTCAGGTATGTTTTTGTACTCCTGATTATTTCTTATTTTATCAGTTTTACAGTTTTAAAAATTTGTTGGAAAAATGGCCAACAAATTTTATAGTAAAAAAGTTTGAGTCTTAATCAGAAACATAACTTATACTAGCTATATTGCATAAAAAAATTAAGGGGGTTACATTATCTATCAGTTTGTTTTCTTTAAAAGTAATTTACTTTATAAGTAGTTCTCTTCTTTATAAAATTGATAGATAACATGTATTTTTAAATGCACATGGTTAAATTCAATTTTTCAATAACTGTTACATTATTTTGAGAATCAGTCTTGAGTAACAGGAGAATTTACCTCTTTATGGACTTAGAAAGTAAATCGGGAAGATATACTTTTCTATCATTATGAAAGACAGTTTAAGGTTTTCATTTGTCTTAATTGTAATATATTTAAGGTTAACATCAGAACCTTTAATTCCTTGGCATTAAAATAATTTTAACTTTGAAAATTGTCCCTGGTCTCCCTTTAATTCCCCAAGAAAAAGAATGAGAATTTCCTCATATTTAATATTGTGTGGGATTTAGTTGGGAAAGTTTTATGTTTTCTAATTGTAATTGTTTTAATGAATTCTTATATATTTGAGTATCTTAAGTTGCCATATTAAATCAATGTAGTATTATATAATGATTTGAGCTTGATTCTATCACCAAATAGATTTGTGTGTAAATTCTATCATTTTATCAGTTGCGTGAACTTCAGCAAGTTACTTAAATTCTCTGTGCTCTAATATTCTTTACTTGTAAAACTGTAATAATATTCAGCTTTGGAGGATTGACTGAGATAGTATGTATAAAATAATCAGACACTTTGTGTTGTGACACAAAGTAAGCGCTCAATGTGAGTTTGATGGGAATGTTACTATGACAGTCATATTACTTCAAGGCAGGATTCTAAAATATTGATTATCTTGGAGTATTTAGGTACAGAATGGAAATTTCAAATGTGCATTGTCCAACCTAAATCTTAATTTCTGGCAGATCTTAGAGTGGCATTTTGTGGCAACAGAGAAACCAATGTTTTAAATTATAGACTGTAGCAAATGGTTTTCATATACTTAAATTTGTTAGGAACTACAAATCTTTTTTGGAAGTAACTAGAATTTAGAATCCTAAGCGAATGCTGTATTTAATATTGTTCTTTGCACTCTAGTTCCCATTTTCTCATTTTTATTTTTCATTCATGGCATTTTTTTAGTAATGCTTGTATTTAAATATCTAGCACTGATATATGTTATGAAGATCTGTCTAGAATATTCTAAGTTAACATCTGTAAAATATTTTTTTAAATGTCTGTAAGTCTTTCAAATTGGGTCAGCCTAATGATAAACTTTGCTGATGTGTTCTGTATACATTTTTCTACATTAAGGGACTCAAGTTAAAGACACTACGTTATTTAACATTAACATAGGACTAGTCATTTAACTTCATAGGGCCTTGGTTGTCCCTCTTACACAGTAAAAATATTATTCACAGAGGCAAGAGACTGAGGTAGCTAGTGCCTGAAAGAAGTTTTTAGCTCTAAGAGCCATGGTGCCCTCTATATTTGGCAACATTACCTGTATCATTACCTGGATTTTTGTGCTGAAGGCCAGTGGCATGGAGTGAAATAGCTGGCCCTGGAAAGTGTTTCTCTTCAGCGAACCTTGATTAAGAATCATCTCTTAAAAACTATTCTTTGTTTTAAGCTGCATGCATCTTAAATCTAGTTGGCTTGAAATCTACTCACTCAAAACTAGATTTATTTTATTTACAGGTGTCATCCAACAGGGCAGGGATGATGACCTGTTCAACAGCTTGAAACATTGATTCCCTGTCACAGTGGATGACATTTGTAAGTAAAGACAATCATGTTTAAATGGTTTAAAATACCTACTGACACAAGTGCACTTTGATAAATATTTTACTGGGTCCTGAATAGCTAAATCCCCTCTTATCCATCACTCCTTTTTCTCAAAGGTGGAAAACGTTGGCTTTGCAGGAGCTAGTATGCTGTTGTGGAAAGGATATGAGCATTGGAATTAAGAGCTAGGTTCTACTACAGGCATTGATTTTATGTGTCACTGGGGCAAGCTTTTTCACCTCTCTTGAGACTGTTTCCCCCTTTAAATAAGAGGGCTCTGGACTAGATGACATCCATGGTCTGGTTTATTTAGTCTGTGATCCTTTTGGAGGTACAGGCTTTGTATGAGAACACAGCCCAAGAAAGAGCACTAAAGTGAAGTCTAGAAAGGTGAAATCTGTTTTCAGTGTATCTACTAATTGTATGGCCTTGAGACAAATCCCTAACCTGTCTGAACTTCATTTTTTCAATATATAAGACAAGAGTTTTTCTACAAAACAGTAGTTTACAGGATTTTAATAAATACTGCAAAAAGGGTTCTGTGCTCAAATAGATTTGATAAAAATTAAGTTTTTTAAAAAATAAACTTAATCATTTCTTTTCTGCACAGCTTTGCTAATCCCTAATGTGCACTGTGACTCTCAAGAGTTCTCCCAAACTTATCTGAATCACCTCACCCCTATTCAGAACATTTTGGGAGAATAATGTTTCATGAAACCCACTTTGGGAAGTTTTGAGCCAGATGATCTCTTAAGGTCTTTCTTTGTTCTAAAATTGAAGGATGAGAATTCTACATGTATTTTTTGCAGTGCAGGGGTTCAGTAGTTGTAGCACACAGGCTGGGTTGCTCTGTGGCATGTGAGATCTTCCTGGGCCAGGGATTGAACCAGTGTCCTTTGCATTGCAAGACAGATTCTTAACCACTAGACCAACAGGGAAGCCCTGGCAGGATGGCTTTATGGCCATAATATATATTTTTTTAAAGGTTGTTTTATTTATTTATTTTTAATTATTTATTATAATTGGAGGCTAATTACTTCACAATATTGTGGTGGTGGTTTTTGCCATACATTGACATGAGTCAGCCACGGGTATACATGTGCATGTGTCCCCACCGTCCCAAACCCCTCTCCCACCTCCCTCCCTATTCTAGCCCTCTGGGTTGTCCCAGTGCACGGGCTTTGAGTGCCCTGTTCCATGCATCGAAATTGGACTGGTCATCTGTTTCACATATGGTAGTATACATGTTTCAGTGCTATTCTCTCAAATCACCCCACCCTCGCACTCTCCCACAGAGAGCAGTTTCTTCTTCCAAGTAGTGAATGTAGTGCACATGCTTCAACAGGTATTGGACCTGTGGTTTTGTGATGATTCTATACTTACTAGTAATGTACCTTTACGTTCTCCAAAACCATGCTTTTGAAAATGTCTCCTGTAACTGTTAATAATACATGTTGTCAAATAAAATAGATAATTTGCATTTCAAAATACCATACTGTCAGTCAAAACTCTTGACTCTAGCCAGAACTACTTTCCTTTTGGATTTAGTCCTCTAAGCTCAAAACCTGTCTCATGTATAAGGATAGCCTGTGATGGCAAGAGGGGGCAAAATCAGCTTGTTGGTTTTATGGAAGTTCACCAAGTTAAATAACCTATGTGTGTCTGTCTGTATGTACATGTTTCCTTTCCCTGGAATTTTGGCATGAGTGCAATTCTTGGTATGTTTATATATATATATAAACATATATATAAAATATGGTATATATGGTATATATATGGTGTATATATATAATTTAAGGAGTTTCCTGTACATTTAAATTTTTTTTTCAAGGACTTCTTTGGGGTTCCCCAGACTGCATATGTATTACAGAGCTTTGTTGAAATGAAAGCCCTACCAAAAATGCTATAACTACTGGAATTCTTTGGTTAGCTTCATAAAGTGACAGAAGTCTTTATCCCCTGGGAAAGCAGAAGGAGCATGGACTGTCTGGTTTGCTGATTGTCTCAGTCTTCCACAAAGCCACTCTTCTCAGTGTTTTTACTTTGTTTAAAAATACATATAGCACCTTTTTTCTTTCTGTATCATCTCAATGTAAAAATCATAAGAAACCCAAACTTAAATTTAATCATTATAAAAGTAACAATGCCAGAGCACTGGGTAGCATGAAACAGTCTGAAGAAAACTGTTTGGTTACTGGAGTTTGTGTTTTCTCAGTCTCTGGGGCCTTTTTTTCTTTTTCCTTGTTCCTCCCCATGCTGTGCTCCTCTTGTTCTCCTTTACTCTGCTTTTTTCCTCATCCATCCCTCTTGCCCCTCGTCAGGGCTCCTATGTGGTTGGTTCAAGGTTAGGATCAGTTGTTCAGGGAGAACAGGCCCTTAGAGAACTGCCACGTGGGCCCAGGGTCACTTATTTGTATTAAAAAATCAATTGAGTAATTTATGAGGAAACTACAACTTCCATACAGAACGTCTCATAGTGGGTTTGTCCTCTTCTCAATGACCTTCTTAAGAAATCAAGTACAGTTTTTAAAACAAAGAGCCTGCGTGATCAGTGTGTGTGCTAAGTCACTCAGTTGTGTCCAACTCTTTGGGACCCTATGGACTGTAGCCCGCCAGTCTCCTCTGTCCATTGGATTCTCCAGGCAAAATACTGGAGTGGGTTGCCATTTCCTCCTGGGGAAAATGGCATTTCCTCCGTCTTCCCAACCCAGGGATCAAACCCAGGGATCTTACGTCTCTTGCCCGGGCAGGCAGATTCTTTACCACTAGTGTCACTTGGAAGCTGACATGGTCAGTGTATATATACAAGTCTGTGTGTTCTTAGCAAGCCCTTAACCTCCCTAGATCTCAGTCTGCTGCAGCCTTTAAAAAAAAAAAAGGTCTATGGATTCCATTGCACTGGTGGTTATGAGTATGAGATTTTGTAAAGTGACCTTCCTTGTACGTGACACGTTATTGCCCCCTAGGCTCAGAGTGATCTCCAACCAGATGCTGATTCGTGGGTCTCAGTACTATTCCCCTACCTTCACTAGAAACAGCATGTGTAGGATACTCTTCAAGATCTGTCTTTTCAGTGCTTCATTGGCCCTCAGAGTTCACAAGATAACATCAAAAGGCTCCTACTTGCTTCATCACAAAGTGGAGTCTCTTAATAAGACTGTCATTTTAGTTGTAGTATTTCTCAGGTCATGTGTTTTTAGGGACATATGGGCAACAAAGGAATTGTTGGTATGTAGTGGTGATTGCAAAAGAGTATAACTTGTTGAAGTTAAATTCTATCACTGTGGACTCTTCACTTTCTAATCTGTAATAAGGACTAATCTGTAACAATGACAGAGGGTTCTTACCTGCAGGGAGGAGGATCTTCTCTGCCCTGCTAGAGTCTTGAATCTGAGCCAGGAGCACTGAGCCAGCCCTCTTCTGATCACCATCGGTCTCCCTCGCCATTCCTCTCTGACCTGGGCTAGGCCCCGTGTCAGGTGTCAGTCACAATCACGTTGATGGGAAAGTAGGGCGACCCTGCTCTCAGAATTTTAGAACGTCTCTGTGCAGCAGGAAGGCCATTCCTCATTCCACAGATACACCATCTGAGTTCTAGAAAAATTGTCTTTGTGACATGAATTTGTGGAGGGTGGTGGATGGAGGCACATCTTTAGGGATATGCTCAGAGAAGCCACCATGGCAGAGGGCGTCTCCCCAACTCCCAGTACCAGTCATGTGTCAGGACAGGCTGGACCCCACCAGAAAATCTCACGCTTGAAATGATTGATGAAAACTCAAATGGGACCCAGGAAATTGTTTGTGTGAATCTCATCTGTCCTTCTGTGATATCACCCACAGAAAGGATTAGTAATTGAAAGCCATTAGGGAAAACCAGATGGAAAGAGGAAGATGAAAGATAAACATCAGTTCCTCAGCTCCAAAGAACCAGGCCAACGGAAGACCAAATTGTAATTTTCCAAGCCAGCTGCAGTTTTGGAAGATTTCTGTGTATGGGCCAATTAACTAAATAAAATAACTCTTAAATCGCTAGTTTGAGGGTTTGAAAAGGAAGCTACTAGAAATTCTTTCACAATTGCTATTTTAGAGCTTTTAGAATTTTGGTGAGGAAATAATCATTGGTGGCAAGATCCCCGTCCATTAGCTTCATGGAACAGAAATCAACTCTGCTGGCCTTAGGATGGTCACAGCATTTGGGGTCCCAAGCAAGTAGAGGCTATCATGTGATAATCTGGCCTTCCCACACTGCTGTCTAACTAACTTTGTGGGCCCATTCTAAGAGTCAGCTCACCAGTTTTAGTAAATACTTATATCAGACCTTATGTTCAATGATTTGGGTCTGTAATTTTCATCTTCTGCTTTTTGCTCCATATTTTCCCCTTCTATTTGAAGTCATCCTCTCTCCCCCTAATATTTAGACCTCTTGGAGACTGATAAGTCATAGCTATGGCTTGAGCCTTTTTGTGAGTTATGAAAACGTAATGTTTTTTATATGGCCTCCTAAGTTAGTCCTTAACTCTTCTTTGGTTTCCTTAAAGTTACCTTTGTTGCTCAGTCGCTTCCAACTCTACGACCCCATGGACTGACTGTATCACGCCAGGCTTGCCTGTCCTTCATAATCTCCTGGAGTTTGCTGAAACTCATGTCCATTGAATCAGTGATGCCATCCAACCATCTCACCCTCTATCATCCCCTTCTTCTCCAATCTTTCCCAGCATCAGGGTCATTTCCAGTGAGTCGGCTCTTTGCATCAGGTGGCTAAAGTATTGGAGCTTCAGCTTCAGCATCAGTCTTTCCAATAAATATTCGGGGTTGATTTCCTTTAGGATTGACTGGTTTGATCTCCATGCAGTCCATGGGACTCAGGAATCTTCTCCAGCACCACAGTTCAAAAGCATCAATTCTTCGGTACTCAGCCTTCTTTATGGTCCAGCTCCCACATCCGTACATGACTACTGGAAAATTATAGCTTTGACTAGACAGAACTTTGTTGGCAAAGTGATGTCTCTGCTTTTTAATATGCTGTCTAGGCTTGTCATAGCTTTTCTTCCAAGGAGCCAAGTGTCTTTTAATTTCATGGTGGCAGTTACATTTGCAGTGATTTTGGAGCCCTGTTTCCATTGTTTCCCCATCTACTTGCATGAAATAGGACTGGATGTCACGATCTTAGTTTTCTGAATGTTGAGTTTTAAACCAGCTTTTTGACTCTCCTCTTTCACTTTCATCAAGAGGCTCTTTAGTTCCTCTTCGCTTTCTGCCATTAGATTGGTGCCATCTGCATATCTGAGGTTTTGATATTTTTCCCGGCAGTCTTGATTCCAGCTTGAGATTTATCTAGCTATAACTTCAACAAGTTATCATAACTGGTCAGAAATGCTCAAACCTGAGTTTTACATTGCAGTTATTAAGATGCTTTCAATAGGAAATTACAGATGTCTCTAATGGCTGCTACTTGTACCCTTGTTTGTATGTCTCTTAAAATTTTTGTGCTTCTACATTATTTTCACTGTGGTTTGCTCAGTAACTTGAATGAATCAACCCTGTTATCTTCTATTTCCTTAGCTTCTAGAACCATCCAGTGAAAATCCACTAATGCTATAGATTTGCTGGTGACCTATTTTATATTATTTAATTTTATATCTCATACAACTTAAAGAGTTGTATGATGATTTCTAAGTTTCTGTACTTATTTACCAGCAATGTTTGATGAAAGGTCACCTTTGCTATAGAATTTCTCTCCAAAAGCAGAAGCTTTTATACAAGCTGCAGATTGTTTAGCACCTTCTTAAGAGATTTACAACTCCCTTCTTTTTGCCCACTCAACAGGAAGGGATCCCTAAGTGTGGATATATTGATAGTTTGCATCGTAACTTTAGAATGACTTTGGGCTGTTGTGCAAGTTTTCATAGTAAGGAAACAACTGATGCCCTAGCTCTTGAGAAAGTTCTCTTTTTCTGTAGAATGGGGAAAACTCTACAAATGAACCCATACCTCTTTATAGGCTCATTTCCCAAGAATTCTTGAAAAGTGAATTTTAATAAGTATCTTTTACATATTGTAAAATGTATTCAGTTACATGTACAGTTTGATGACATTTGACAAATGTATGCACTTGTGTAAGCACTACCCACAATCAAATATAGAACATTACATTGCTCCATAAAGTTCCCAAGTGTCCCTTTGTAGAAAATCCCACCCCTCACCTCCTGCCTAAGGCCACTACTGATTAGATTTCCATCAGGACAAGAAATTTGTTTAATGGTTGATATGACAGGTGACGTCCTATTTAATGTTTTAGTTTTCTACATTTATAGCACTTCTGACCTCTTTTTTTTTTTACTTTTTCTTTTTACTTTTTTTAAACTTGTCGTTTTATTATTTTTAAATACCTATCTGCCTTATCTCTGTTAGATTTAAAATTTTTCAGGTCATGTATTTTTAGGGAAATACGCACAATGAAAGAATTGTTGATATGTAATAGTGATTGCAAGATGCTGTAACTTGTTGAAGTTGAATCCTATCACTATGGACTCTTACTTTTTAATACCTAACAAGGAGTTTAATAATTTTGGGTGCATAGTGAAAGAGGGTTCTTAGATGCAGGGAGGAAGAATCTGCTGGTGGCTTGGACCTGAGCCAGAAGCACTGAGCCAGCCTTCCTTTAATCACTGGCTGTCCCCCTTGCCATTCCTCTCTGACCTGGGCTGGGGCCCATGACAGGTGTTAGTCATGGTCAAGTTGATGGGAAAAGGTGTCCCCTGTTCTCTGACTGTGAACTGTACCACATGGTATAAGGTATAATAATGAGAAAAACTACCATTTCTGCATCCTCCTCCCAGTCTACTCCAAGGAAAAAAAGGCATTCTTTGTGGCAGTGATGATTCCAGAATTCCCTATGGAACACTACTAAAGCATTTTTTCCAGCTTTGTAAAGACTGCCAAAGCACTTAGATTTTTCTCTCTACAGTCCTTGAAAGCATGCAGTTGTAACCTATTCAAGAGTCCTGTAGACCAGAGTTCTCTGCCCAGTCCCAGGTGAAGAATGACATTCTCTTGTGAAACAAGCTTGCATGGGAAGACTATATAGGTCACATAAAATACCTGGAGAAATGGTTATAACTTTTCTCCCATCTCCCTCAGAAAAGCCTGTTGGAATGGGAGTGAATGAGAAAAGTGAAAAACAGTAAGAATATAAAAATCCCACTATATCCTGCTATTGACAGGTTAACATAACCAATAATATTCTGCTGTTTGCCCTTCAACAGCAGCCATACTGAGTCTTTTATATGTGAGTGTGTTTGTATATATGAATGTGTGTGTGTGTGTGTGTGTGTGTGTGTGTGTGTGTGTGTGTGTGTGTGTGACAGAGAGAGAGAAAGAGAGGGCCAACGTGTATCATTTACAGTTACCAGTTCTAAATTAACAAAGCTTTTAAGAGGAAAGGATTCCATTAAATTCCATCTGCAGGATACACAAGAAGAACTTTTCTGGAACTGTTACTTAAACCAGAAATATATTGCAGTCTTGTGGACGGAACGTTCAAATTACCACTTATTTCAGTGTGAATAGTAAATTTCCTTTGTTTCCTTTTAGATAAAGCACCACCACCCCACCACCACCCCCGTCAGTGCCTTTGCCTAATTAATGATTATGACTGATGATTCCCTAATTAATGATTATGACTGATGCTTTAGTTTGGAAGCAGTGCCCATAGTTACTGCAGAGGGGCTTTTTTTTTTTTTTCAATTTTAGATTTGTATTTACTTTTCATTTTTTTTGCTACCCGATTTTTATTCTTTTTGTAGTTTTTAAATTGATTTTTATTGAAGTATAGTTGCTTTACACTGTCTTGTTAGTTTTGCTGTGCGGCACAGTGAATCAGTTATACGTGTACATGTATCCACTCTTTTTAGGGTTTCCTTCCCATTTAGGTCACCACAGAGCTGTCCAGTAGGCTCT
Source organism: Dama dama (assembly GCF_033118175.1). Lineage (NCBI taxonomy): Eukaryota > Metazoa > Chordata > Mammalia > Artiodactyla > Cervidae > Dama > Dama dama. Next base: position 25,110,542 of record NC_083713.1, read on the forward strand.
CCTTAGTTATCAATTTTATTTATAGTAGTGTATATATACATCAGTCCTCATCTCCCAATTCATCCCACCTCGCCCCCCTCCCTGCACTTGGTAACCATAAGCTTGTTTTCTACATCTGCGACTCTGTTTTGCTTTGCAAATAAGTTCATCTGTACTATTTTTCTAGATTCCACATATAAGCAATATTATACGATTCTTGTTTTCTCTTTTATGACTTCCTGTTTTTTTAAATTCATAGTGATATTGGGCTGTAAACAAGGGGATTTCACTTTGGGTTTCATACAAGAATATTCTAAACTTTTAAGCTAAATTTTTTTCACTCTAGGACAGAATGCATAAATAGTAATGGATTCTTAACATTTGACTTAATGTTAACTCATAAAAGAAATTCTGTAGCCCTATAAGCTAATGTTTGGTCATAACTTTGAAGCAGTCCACAGCATCTAGTTCAAATGCCCTATTGATGCTATTCCCTTTCTCTCTTAATTCCTTATTTTTTGAGATTTGTTTTCCATAAAAATGATCCACCTTTACTAGTCAGATAGAAGCACTTCAGAAGGAGATTTGATTATCACATATTACCTTGTTTATTCAGCCCCTCCTACACACACTCCCAAAACTGTTTTTTTTTTTTTTTCCTAATTGAGCATCTCCTTGGAACAGGAGATCAGGATCTTCATCTTATGACTTTGATGATGTCACTTTAAGCATGTCATCAACTTCTCTGAGCTTCAGTCGTAAAATGAAGGACTCGACTTCAGAGATGACATTCAAGTCCCTCTAGGTATCACTCATAAATTTTTTTTGTTAAGCCTCAAGAGGTTTCTCAGACTTAAGATTCTGTACTTCTAAGAACTTATAATTTAAGAGGTAGAACAGACTAAGCATGCCGGTTTTTTAAAATTTATATTTATTTTGGTGTACAGTCGATGTACAATGTTGTGTTAGTTTCAGGTGTATAGCACAGTAGTTCAGTCATACCTGGAGTGGGTAGCCATTCCCTTCTCCAGGGGGTCTTCCCAATCCAAGGATCAAACCAGGTTTCCTGCATTGCAGGCAGATTCTTTACTGTCTGAGCTATCAGGGAAGCCCCACACATACATCTATTCTTCTTTGATTGTTTTCTCATATAACTTATTACATAGTATTCAGTAGAGTTCCCTGTGCTATATAGTAGGTTCTTATTGATTATTTTATATATAGTAGTGTGTATATGTTAATTCCAGTCTCCTAATTTATCCCTTTCTTGCTTCTTTGGTAACCATAAGTTTGTTTTCTAAGTCTGTACATCTGTTTCTGTTTTGTAAATCAGTTCATTTGTACCATTTTTTAGATTCCACATATAAGTGATATCATATGATATTTGTCTTTCTATGTTTGGCCTCACTTAAAATGATAATCTCTAGGTCCATCCTGCAAATGGTGTTATTTCATTCTTTTTATGGATAAGTAATATTCCATTGTATATATGTACCACATTTTCTTTATCCATTCACCTGTTGATGGACATTTAGGTTGCTTCTATGATTTGGCTGTTGTATACAGTGCTGTAAGAACACTGGGGTACATGTGTCTTTTCGAAGTATGGTTTTTTCTGGATATGCCCAGGAGTGGGATTGTTGGATCATATAGTAGTTCTATTTTTAGTTTGAGGAGCCTGTATACTGTTCCCCATAGTGGCTGTACCAGTTTACCTTCCCACCAACAGTGTAAAAAGGCTCCCTTTTCGTCACACCCTCTCCAGTATTTGTTTGTAGTTTTTTTTTTTTGATGATGATCATTCTGCCCTATGTGAGGTGATACTTTATTGTAGTTTTGATTTGTCTTTCTCTAATAATTTGTAATGTGGAGCATGTTTTCAGGTGCTTTTTCGCCATCTGTATGTCTCCTTTGGAGAAATACCTATTTAAATCTTCTGCCCATTTTTTCAAATTGGGTTGTTTTTTTTTTTATATTGAACTGCATGAGCTGTTTTACATTTTGAGATTAATCCCTTATTGGTTGCATTGTTTACAAATGTTTTTGCCAATTCTGTGAGTTGTCTTTTCATTTTGTTTATGGTTTCCTTTGCTGTGCCAAAGCTTTTAAAAAGTTTAAACATGCTGATTTAGGTATAGGCTTGACTCTGCTGTAAGTCTTTGAGCTGGTCAGATAATTTTTTTTTTTTGCCTCAGGAAATTGAAGGTCTCTTCTTGCTCCTCAGTATAGGTCTCTTAAAGTTATAAAACTAGGAACAGTAGTAACTATCATTTATTGAGCCTCTTTCTGTGAGAAAGTCAGCTAAATACTTTACCAAATTATCTCATTTAATCTTTATAGCAATCCTTTTGAGGGTAGGTATTATAATAACATAAGTATCTTTGGAGATGATAGGTTTATGGTGAGTTATCAAGGGATTGGATTAGGTGTGTTTTAATAGGGCATCCTTTATTTTAAAATTTGAAATCAAGAGGATACCAGACCCTTCCACCAGATGCCCCTTGATGTCATTGTGGAGACTACACATTGGACTATGTTAGTATTTAATCTAAGTAGATCACTGTATTTTGAATAATTGGGTTACTCAAAATAGAGAAGTTAAAACATCCTGGAACCTGTCCAAAGGAAGTTGTAGTTCAGATGGGCTCTTCGCCCACTGAGGCGTGTCACTGTTGAACTGCAACTCCTTATGTTCAGTTTTTAAAGTAAACTCTTATCAAATATTAAAAGAAGAAGATTCTGCCTTACAGAATAAGAAAGTTTATGTTCAAATTTTAAATGTAAAAAAAAACCTATCCTTCTTTATAATGTAGCTTAGTTCTCTAAAAGTTGATTGTGTCAAATGCTACCCTCCCTTCTTTAAGTACCACAGAAGTATACAAATCCAAATAGTCTTGTTCCTTTCATAGGAACAACAGCAACACAAATAAATAAGAAAGGATTTATACTTATGTGATGTAAATTATATGTAAATGTGCAAAGCTGTCACTTCAGCATGTGTATTTTAAATCACAGTGTACTTAACAGAATGAGATCTGGATAAATTTCTTTTAAGTTTGTATAACTGAACCATATTAAATGATTAACATAATATATCTATGTAGTAATGAAATGCAAGATTTATAATAAAGCATGCCACATTTATTGTATTTATGATTAGTCAGCACACTTTTACATTTTCAGTAGTTAACTTGAATTCAGGTTGACATTTAAAGGTTTTCATCATTTCAGTCTTCAGAGTGCTTATTAGCATTTCATTGTCAAGTTGGCGCTTACTTAGCTCTTTGAAACTGACAGACCTCTGAGTTGACAATCACCTCCTAAATAAACAAGATTTTGAAGGCAGTTGAAGTGTCTTTCAAATCAGTATTCCAGAGATTATATGTAAAACTTACTGTAGAGAGTTTATTATAATTTAGAGGCAAAAAGAAAAATAAACAAAAACTCTCTCAGCTTTTAAACTCAATTTGAGTTTATCATTCTTCTTGGTATCTCTTAGAAGCAGGGAAACCAGTAATAGTGAATAAAGATTTAATCAAAGATATTAATACTTTTGAGAAATGAAACAGAGAAGAAACTTTTTAAAAATAAATTTAATGTAAAATAAACTTATGGGAAAGTTCTAAAATATGTAGTCATGAATAGTTTTTTTTTATTATTAAAGTGCTAAGTCAGATCAGTGCTCTCACCAATGAAACTTAATATACAGTAGAGATACCTACAGAAATTTTGATTCAATAGAATCAACATGGGACCCAGATATCTATGAATATAATTGTCTTTCTATATATGTAATGTGTATGAGATCCTGTGTGTAGTAAAGATTATGGCTTATGGGTTAGGTCAGTGATTCTCAAACTTTTTGGACTTAGGATCCCTTTACACATAATATGAAGAAGAATTGGATTCTTATAAATGCTTCTACATTCAGTATATGGTGGTATGTTATTTTGGTTAAAGTATATGAAAAAATCTGACTTCATACAAATAAACATTTGGTAGAGGAGTGTCTTAAAAGCCTTTTCAGATAATTTGGATGTTTCTCTTTGGTACATCAAGACTGGATACGTGTAGTTTCTTAAAGATTACTTGCAATATGGAATCTGAAATGTTGTACATAAGCATTTCTTATTCTGGTACACTAAAATCCATTGGTCTGTCTGAAACTCTGAATGGCTCTTTCAACTTAACCACATGCATTGGTCATTTGGAAAATAATGGTTCACTGAATTATTTAGGACTTTCAAACATGAAACATTTCTGTATATAATACAAAAAATCACGTTTCCTAGTATCATCATTCATTTCATCAGAAAACTCATTAAGTAGTGGGAAGCCATCACATTGAGTATGGCAGACACAAAGTTTACAGAGTTCTTATTTTCATTGGCATGTTTGGATTTTATCACTGCCTGTCATGTTATTTTCCTTGAAGTGGCAGGCTCATTTGTTCATTTTCGAGAAAATTCCAAGTCTCAGTAATCAGCATTTATGTTAGTTCTTCCCAGTTAAAAAATACTATTCTGTGGAGAAAGCCACCAGCTCAGCTTGCAACTCAAAAAATACTTCTCCTAGAGAAAACCATCCCCACAAAGGTCCCAATTGCCTTTTACATCTTTTAGTATGATGCTGACTCTCTCTTTGGGATGGTTTTTCAAATGTAGGGGTATAAAACTCTAAACATAATCCAGAGTAGAAACAACAGAGGAGACAGAGTTAGGAAAAACTGTCTAAATATGTGACCCACAGTAACTAACTTAATGTGCTGGTGTTCAAAAAAACAGTATAACTGGTATGAAATAGTGCAGTAAATTCTATACTTAATATCTCAAAACCAATTTCTTTTGAAAAGGAAGACAACAGAGAAAAAGCTGTTCAAATGATGACTTGGTTTAATATTTCTAACACGAGAAAATGCAAGTAAAGCATCCACTTAAAAAAAATGCAGCTGATCCTGCAGGAAGAGATATTTTAGGCAAGTTATTTTTTTAACATCATACTTCTTTTTTTTTTTTTAACATCGTACTTCTTAATGTCTTCCTTATTAATTCATGCATTTGAAAATAGTTTCATCTTGGAATTTTCCAGCAAGTTATGAGTTTTGAGTTCATAGGAAGAAAAATAAACCTTAGGCTCATTAAAGGTAGATATTACCAAATTCCCTTTTCCTTCTAACATTTTCTTGGAACTCATCAGTACAGAGGAATTTTCAGTTCGGTTCAGTCACTCAGTCGTGTCTAACTCTTTGCGACCTCATGGACTTCAGCATGCCAGGCTTCCCTGTCCATCACCAACTCCTGGAGCTTACTCAAACTCATGTCCATAGAGTCAGTGATGCCATCCAACCATCTCATCCTCTGTTATCCCCTTCTCCTCCTGCCTTCAATCTTTCCCATTATCAAGGTCTTTTCCAATGAGTCAGTTCTTCACATCAGGTGGCCAAAGTATTGGAGTTTGAGCTTCAACATCAGTCCTTCCAATCAATGAATATTCAGGACTGATTTCCTTTAGGATGGACTGGTTAGATCTCCTTGCAGTCCATGGGACTCTCAAGAGTCTCCTCCAACACCACAGTTCAAAAGCATCAATTCTTCAGCGCTCAGCTTTCTTTATAGTCCAACTCTCACATCTATACATGACTACTGGAAAAACCACAGCTTTGACTAAGCGGACTTTTGTTGGTAATGTCTCTGCTTTTTAATATGCTGTCTAGGTTTGTCATAGCTTTTCTTCCAAGGAGCAAGTGTCTTTTTAATCTCATGGTTGCAATCACCATCTGCAGTGACTTTGGAGCCCAAAAAAATGGTCTCTCACTGTTTCCATTGTTTCCCCATCTATTTGCCATGAAGTGATGGGACCAGATGCCATGATCTTAGTTTTCTGAGTGTTGAGTTTTAAGCCAACTTTTTCACTCTCCTCTTTTACTCTCATCACGAGACTCTTTAGATCATCTTCACTTTCTGCCATAAGGGTGGTGTCATCTGCATATCTGAGGTTATTGATGTATCTCCCGGCAATCTTGATTCCAACTTGTGCTTTATCCAGTCCAGCATTTCTTGTGATGTACTCTGCATATAAGTTGAATAAGCAGGGTGACAATACACAGCCTTGACATACTCCTTTCCCGATTTGGAACCAGTCTGTTGTTCCATGTCCATGTCCAGCTCTAACTGTTGCTTCTTGATCTGCATACAGATTTCTCAGGAGGCAGGTCAGGTGGTCTGGTATTCCAATCTCTTGATGAATTTTCCACAGTTTGTTGTGATCCACACAGTCAAAGGCTTTGGCATAGTCAATAAAGCAGAAGTAGATGTTTTTCTGGAACTCTTTTGCTTTTTCAGTGATCCATCGTGTGCTGGCAATTTGATCTCTGGTTCCTCTGCCTTTTCTAAAACCAGCTTGAACCTCTGGAAGTTCACGGTTCATGTACTGTTGAGGTCTGGCTTGAAGAATTTTGAGCATTACTTTGCTAGCGTGTGAGATGAGTGCAACTGTGTGGTAGTTTGAACATTTTTGGCATTGTCTTTCTTTGGGATTGGAATGAAAAGTGACCTTTTCCAGTCCCGTGGCCACTACTGAGTTTTCCAAATTTGCTGGCATATTGAGTGCAGAAATGAGGGATTTTATTCATCCATATATTTTAATGGCACTTTACACTGTTCCTCCAATAATAGTTGTTTTGGTCCTGCATATTAATTTAAACCATGATTCAACCATCTTTGGAATTGAAAAATGGCAGTTCATGAATCTCAGACATCCTTTGTATTTCAGGTAGCACCTGTTCTCTTAACACAACAAACGTTTTCAGTCCAGTCTTATCCTGTAGTCAGCTGTGTTGCTAAGATACCAATGTTGTCACACATTTTCTCTTTAACATGTTTTCAGTTCATATTTGCATACATTTTGGCTGTCAAATGAGGAAAAAATATTTAAGATGCTCTGCTGGGTTTGCACCTCTGGCCAGCAGTTACTTTTTTTTTAAAATCAAGACAGAAGACGTTGTTAAAAATGGCCATTTTCTTTGTGTTAAATCTATTCTGGCCAAATCATAAGACCAGGAAGCTGGCACCGTTCAGATAGGCATTTGTCTATGAGTCTGAAGAATTCAGCAAGGCTTGCAAATGTACTTTGACTGTGTGCTCGTTCCTTCAATATTTAGTATGTACTTTGTTCCACACATTGTGTCAGATGATAAGACTGATGCTAATGATATCAACAGTGTCATCGACACTACCACCGCCTGATCTTTGAGAGCTCTCTGCTTGCTGGGTACTGAAGATACAGGCTTTGCATACATTCCATTCATTGTCTCATCTCATGAGGTAGCTTATATCATCATTTCAGTTTTACAGAGGAAGAAACTGAGACTTCTCCTAAGATCCAGTAACTAGTAAGTGAAGTTGAGATTCTTTTTACAGAGAAGCGAAGCTCCCGACTACTTAACTATAATAACACTGAACTTTAGTTTAAAATTTCTTAAAATTGTTTTAAAGGGTGATGAGACAGATTGAATAGAGTTTAGAAACAGCAGCTCTCTATTTTTTAATTTATTTTTTTATTGAAGTATAGATGATTTACAGTGTTGTATTAGTTTCAGGTATACAGCACAGTGATTCAGTTATATAAATATATTCTTTTTCAGATTCTTTTCTCATATATTATTATAAAATATTGAGTATAGTTCTCTGTGCTGCACAGTTGGTCCTTATTGGCTGTTTTCTATATAGTAGCGTGTATGTGCTCATCCCAACTTCCTAATTCATGCCTTTTGCCTAGATGCATGCTCAGTTGCCTCAGTTGTGTCTGACTCTTTTCTACCCGATGGACTGTAGCCTCCCAGGCTTCTCTGTCCATGGAGTTCTCCAGGCAGGGCTACTGGAGTGAGTTGCCATGCCCTCCTCCAGGGGGTCTTCCCAACCCAGGGATCAAACCCACATCTTCTGTGGCTCCTGCATTGCAGGCAGATTCTTTACCACTGAGCCACCGGGCAAGCCCAATTTATGCCTCTCCCATCACACTCTTATGGCAGAAAGTGAAGAAGAACTAAAGACCCTCTTGATGAAAGTGAAAGAGGACAGTGAAAAAGTTGGCTTGAAGCTCAACATTCAGAAAACTAAGATCATGGCATCCAGTCCCATCACTTCATGGCAAATAGATGGGGAAACAGTGGCTGACTTTATTTTTCTGGGCTCCAAAATCACTGCAAATGGTGACTGCAGCCATGAAATTAAAAGACGCTTACTCCTTGGAAGGACAGCGTATTAAAAAGCAGAGACATTACTTTGTCCACAAAGGTCTGTCTAGTTAAGGCTGTGGTTTTTCCAGTAATCATGTATGGATGTGAGAGTTGGTTGCTATAAAGCAAGCTGCGTGCCGAAGAATTGATGCTTTTGAACTGTGGTGTTGAAGAAGACTCTTGAGAGTCCCTTGGACTGCAAGGAGATCCAACCAGTCCATCCTAAAGGAGATCAGTCCTGGGTATTTATTGGAAGGACTGATATTGAAGCTCAAACTCCAATACTTTGGCCACCTGATGCGAAGAGCTAACTCATGTGAAAAGATCCTGATGCTGGGAAAGATTGAGGGCAGGAGGAGAAGGGGACGACAGAGGATGAGATGGTTGGATGGCATCACCGACTCAATGGACATGGGTTTGGGTAAACTCTGGGAGTTGGTGATGGACAGGGAGGCCTGGTGTGCTGCGGTTCATGGGGTCTCAGAGTCGGACACAACTGAGCGACTGAACTGAACATCCGTTTTCAGAAAGATCCTCTGCAGAAGGAAATGGCAACCCATTCCAGTGTTCTTGCCTGGAAGATTCCAGGGACAGAGGAGTCTGGCAGGCTGCAGTTCATGGGATCGCAAAGAGTCAGACACGACTAAGCGACTAACACATACACACATCACTTTCCCCTTCGGTAACCACAAATTTAAGTTTGGTTTCTATTTTCTATGTCTGTGAGTCAGTTTCTCTTTCATAGATAAGTTCATTTGTGTCATGTTTTAGATTCCACATATGTGATATCATATGATCTTTGTGTTTCTGAGTTACTTCACCTAATATGGTGATCCCTAGTTCCATCCATTTTGCAGCAAATGGTATTTCTTCGTTTTAAGGCTGAGTAATATTCCATTGTGTGTGTGTGTGTAGTTATATATACACACTTCATTTTTTTATCCATTCATCTGTCTATAGACATTTAGGTTTGCTTCAGTATCTTGGCTATTGTAAATAAACCAGCAGCTCTCTGTGCACAGTTTCTGACTAAAAAACAACTATATGATGTGTTCAGCAAAATTCCCTATTGTTTGGGCATTAGAAGGCTTAGGAAGGCATATTCATAGTGGAAGGAGAGCAAGAGAGAGCTGGGATGGAGAGTCAGATTGAACCTGCATCTCCTGCATTAATGGCAGATTGTTTACCCGTGAGCCATGGGGGAAGCTGGTAATATATGCACTGACCATTTCTGTACTTTCTTTTAATGAATTTACGGACTATATGCAGTGTTTACACTTTTCCAGGCTGCATGTCCAGAACCCAAATTCTTCTAAAGAAAAATGCATATAATTACTCATGGCAGTGGCCATTCTGGAATCACTGTTATAAATATAAGCCTTCGTTGATTGTTTACCCATAAGATTAGAATGGCTTTCCACCTTCTAAATTATGTATGTCTGGTGAATTTTAATGGAAAGTTTAATTACCTATTTCTAAAGACAGCTTAATTGGTTGCTCAGGAGACCCCTCTCTCAATTCATTTGCTTGGAAGGTAGTTTTGTTGACTTGTTTTTATTTAAAAAACAAAACATGAAAACCCAGTGCAAAAATAAAACCGGGCATGCTGTTCAGTAACTTCCCTTGAAGTCCTGGGAGACATTTGATGAAGGAGCTGTGTGTACGTCAGGAAAAGGAAATATCACTTTACCCACTACCCTCAAAATAATGAAAAAGGCTTTTTAAATGCCAGAAATTAATCACCAAGGCTGACCTTACTTCTCTGGGAGTTGTAAACCTTTTTTTGTCAGGCTTAGCGCTGAATTGGGGAAGGTAATTTTCAGCTGTGAATATTTCTGCTTGCCGATGGTTCTGGGTCTTTGTAGACCAGAGCCTTGCTAAAGTAAGAGTCAGTCTCCTTACATGTTGAGTGATCTTATCTCTGGGTCTCAGGAAAGCAGGTGAAATGGACAGAGGATAGGTCTGAATTGGGAGGCCTGGATCCCCCACCATTGCCCCTTTGCTTATCAGTTTCTGCCCTTGATCAGGTACCTTCACATCTTTGCACTGTTCCTTCTGCAAAATAGGAACATGAGGACACAGTGAAATAATGTATGTGAATAAATAATGTATGTGAATACAGTGAAATAATGTGTGTGAAAAAAGCACTTTTAGAATCTAAAACTCTGTCTAAACAAGTGCTGCTGGTTTGGAGGCAGTGTAAGAGTTGGGCCTGAATTTTTTTAAAACCGAACAGGTAGAAGAATACAGTAATTGATGTTATTGTAGAATGATGCTAGAACAGGATTATGAAGCCATTTACCTCACTGATTACTTCTTGCTGTGCACCATGGTGACAGAATCAGGCCTGCTGCTGGAACGGATTTTGTAAGGCACCCTCAGTCACCCACACCTGCTTTCCTGAAACTAGGTGGTGATTTCCTGTTTCTAGGCAGGGACATGCTAAACTTAAAGATCACTGTGACACATCTTCCCAGAGCATCAATTTACTCAGGAGTCATTAATCAAAAACGTTTCTATATGGGTACATTTGGGGAACTTGGAGAGCCACCCCTGGATCCTTGCACACCCCTGTTCACTGTTGGTTGCTATTGGCGACTTTTTGGTGGAAAAGGTAATGAAGCACTAGCTGAAGCTGGCCAGAGTGCCTTAAGTAGCATTTGATCTTATCAGCCTTAGATCTTCAGTTGCTCCTTAAATTATCTCCCATTAACCTATCCTTTGTGCAGGAGGAAAACGGCAAGGTAGGTCCCTCTTAGTACATTAGAATGTCGCTGAAAGATAGATGTTAAGTCATCCTTTAATCTTTCCTTCTTCCTTTTCACAGGAAGTTGATCATAGTCTGACTTCCTATGTCTAATTTTGTAATGTGCTGATCATTTTTGGGCCTGGTCTAGATGCCTCAAATCACTCATGAGATATCAAGGTTCATATGGAAGAATCTAATATAATTAGATTTTATATATCTCTCTCATACATTTACATGCATATATATATATATGAGAAAGAATCTATTTCTTATGTGAAAAGAACATCCAAGTTAGGGATTGTTCTCTTTTAGTTTCATTAGGATCCTTTGAACTAACAGAAATTTCATGAGATGAAATATTACGGACACAAAATATAAAATGTTTATTTTAGAAAAATGCCCAGATGCAGGTTATTTTTACTTTTCAACATCATTATCTTAATGTAAAACATGCCATGTGGTAGTGTCATTGCAAAGAAAAGACAAATTAATATCTGGCAGTGAGGTGAATGATTAACACATCTATGAATTATTCTCATACTTCTCAGGGAAATTATTTATGAAAGTTAAATCTGTTACCTTCAGGCCACTATTGCCATTTTTAAATATTAAAAATCGACTTTCAGAAGTATGTTCAATTTGAACTTCATGAATACACTTTATACCATGAGCCCACATTTGTCTTTATTGAGGCTTAAAGTGAATATTAAAATAATTACAGTTGGAATATTCTAATCAAACTGTGCATATAGGAAATATGCTTTTATAACTCAAGTTTTAAAAAATCAGTAGCACATTTTTTTAAATAACCAAATCACATAGGCTTCATCTTATCCTAATCAGTTGAAATCAGTAGAGGAATGAGAAAACTGATAATATAATGCCTAGTTTTTATTCTAATTCACTGGCTTGCTTCTGTTAAATTGGTGATTGTGAAATGTTCACTGAGTTGCAATAACATGAAATAACCTCTTATGGCAGTTTAAAATCTGAAAATACTCCTGTTTATCTGAGTCTGCTTTTTAGTTGTACTTTCCTTATGTATATTACAACCAAAAGCTCTCTGAAAAAAGTGGAAACAGCTATAACCCCAGAGTTTTGCACTGGATTTAAAGTCTCTAATTGTCAGTTCAGTTCAGTCACTCAGTTTTGTCCGACTCTTTGTGACTCCATGAACCGCAGCACGCCAGGCCTCCCTGTCCATCACAAACTCCCAGAGTTCACCCATACCCATGTCCATTGAGTCGGTGATGCCATCCAACTATCTCATCCTCTGTCATCCCCTTCTCCTCCTGCCCTCAATCTTTCCCAGCATCAGGGTCTTTTCCAATGAGTCAGCTCTTTGCATCAGATGGCCAAAGTATTGGAGTTTGAGCTTCAACATCAGTCCTTCCAATGAACACCCAGGACTGATCTCCTTTAGGGTGGACTGGTTGGATCTCCTTGCAGTCCAAGGGACTCTCAAGAGTCTTTGCCAACACCACAGTTCAAAAGAATCAATTCTTCAGTGCTCAGCTTTCTTTATAGTCCAACTCTCACATCCGTACATGACTACTGGAAAAATCATAGCCTTGACTAGACAGACCTTTGTGGACAAAGTAATGTCTCTGCTTTTTAATATGCTGTCTAGGTTGGCCATAACTTTCCTTCCAAGGAGTAAGCGTCTTTTAATTTCATGGCTGCAGTCACCATTTGCAGTGATTTTTGAGCCACTGTTTCCCCATCTATTTGCCATGAAGTGATGGGACCGGATACCATGATCTTAGTTTTCTGAATGTTGAGCTTTAAGCCAACTTTTTCATTCTCCTCTTTCACTTTCATCAAGAGGCTTTTTAGTTCTTCTTCACTTTCTGCCATATTGATAGGTATCGATCACCATACAACTATCGTTACCCATGGCTGAATACTGGAGACTATAGACTAGAATATTTTACTCTTATTATGTAATTTTATATATAATTACATGTGTATATTAACTTGTTACATGATTCCACACCAGGAAATACCTGCCATTTATTTTATCTTCCCAAAGCACCTGTTGTATAAAATTGTGACCAATACACCAGGGCTGCAATCTAGTATCCATTAAGAACTTGTAAATGAAAAAAATAAGACTGTCCTATGAAAGAAATTTAAGATCACCACCTAATGTATGTGAGCAGAACTATGCAGAATCATCATAAAGACACACCTGGAAAAAGGAGACTCAAAGAGCTAGAAGCTGCTTATGCCAATCTAAGTATTGACCTAAAATGATTACCTCTCAATAAATGGGCACTGAGCATTCTAGTTCCGTGGCAGGGCCATCCTAATTATAGAAGATTCAAAGGATGTCTTAGCTCTGTGCATTCAGCATTCAGTTCATCTAACCCACTTCCCTTGTCTGATTCTATTCTCTGCTTCCTAATGATTTTTTTCTTTCTAGTGTAGGTATGCTACCCAAAAGAGAGCATGTTGGTCACCCACTTTATGATCATTATATCTCATATAAACTATACAACCATCATTCTGCTTTTACCTGTCAGTTTCATGAGCTTGGCATTATGTCAGTCTTCTCTTGAGAAACAGACGTGACCTCCTTGCTGACAGATTAAGTTTCTGAGCCTGCAGAACTGAGTAGCATACAAAAGCCTGTAGTACATTAGGCAGAGCTACCTTGAAGGGATGCGCTCATAGCCAGCTGGCCTTTCCCAGTTAGGCACAGTCACATTTTTACATCCTTGTGTGCTGAATGAGTGTGAACCTTCCTTCTTCCTTTTGAATGTCTTTTTAAAATATGGAGAAGACCACGGAGTTCATTTAATAGACCTGGGAGTTAGAAAAAAGTTCAGGGACTTGGCTGGTATCAGTCAGAACCAGGCTTGGTAACCAGGCTATGTGCCACTCCACCCACTTCTCTCAGCCTGGTGTGCAAAACGCTTCCTCAAACTGTCGCCTGGAGAAGTTTATCGTATCTGTTGTTTCTTGCAAGAATAAGGAATGAGAGGCTGTGCTTTTTTGTTTGCGTTGCGTTTTTAAATGTCTTATGTTTCTGTAATTGCTGCATGTACATCAGAGAACATGTTAAGAGTGTACAGAGTTTGGTAGTGTGAGTGTTAATACAGTGTAGTTTAAGTTTATTATACAGTGAAATGAATGCATTGCTATGCCTTGTTGTTATCTGTTTAAAGAGAGATTACGTTAATGCTAGAGCCCTATGTAGTGAAGACTCAGTTAGAAATTACAATGAGACTCATGCCAGACACATAAAAATTTAGAGCCCTGGTCAGATTTAAGAGTTTCCTGTGCAACATAAAAAGTTACTTATTCCAGTATAACTTCAGGAATTTATAGAGTTCTGTGTAGAAAACTCTAATGTTTGACTTAAAATGTATTTGAAAATTTTGAAGAGGTGATGAATCTGGTGGATGCTATAAATTCAAATATAAGCAGTACTAAATTGGCTAGTCATCTGAGGGATACTAGAATATAAATGATCCAAAAACTTATTCTAACGATAGCCTTTCCAAATTGCATGTTAACTGTAGGTAATATGAGGGGTAGGAGAGTTTAAAGGAAAGACAGAACATGAAGTCACTTAGACCTGAGTTCAGCTCCCGTTCTCACCACATACTAGTTAGGTGACTTTAATCTGTATGAGCGTCTGTTTCTTTATCTATAAAATGAAACCCACCCTGTTGTTTTAACAACTAAGCTATACTTTGTTGTTGTTCAGTCACTAAGTCATGTTTAACTCTTTGCAACCCTATGTACTGCAGCCTGGCTCCTATGCTCTCCACTATCTTCCTGAGTTTGCTCAAGTTCATGTCCATTGAGTCAGACATCTAACCATGTTGCTATCTAACCATCTCATCCTCTGTCACCCTCTTCTCCTTTTGCCTTCAGTCTTTCCCACTGTCAGGGTCTTTTCCAATGTGTCAGCGCTTCACATCAGGTAGCCGAAGTACTGGAGCTTTAGCGTCAGTCTTTCCAATGTATATTCAAGGTTGATTTCCTTTAGGATTGATTGGTATGATCTCCTTGCAGTCCATGGGACTCTCAAGAGTCTTCTCCAGCATCACAATTTGAAAGCATCAGTTCTTCAGCACTTAGCCTTCTTTATGAGCCGACTCTCACATCTGTACATGACTACTGGAAAAATCATAGCTTTGACTAGATGGACCTTTGTCAGCCAGGTGATGTCTCTGCTTTTTAATTCACTGTGTTTCTCATAGTTTTCCTTCCAAGGAGCTAGCATCTTTTAATTTCATGGCTGCAGTTACTGTCCATGGTGATTGTGGAGCCCAAGAAAATAAAGCCTGTCACTGTTTCCATTTTTTCCCCTTCTGTTTGCCATGAAGTAATGAGGTTGGATGATGTGATCTTAGTTTTTTTGAATGTTGAGTTTCATGCCAGCCTTTTCACTCTTCTTTCACCCTCAAGAGGCTCCTTAGTTTCTCTTCACTTTCTGCCATTAGAATGGTATCATCTGCATATCTGAGGTTGTTGATATTTCTCCTGGCAATCTTGATTCCAGCTTGTGATTCATCAAGCCAAGAATTTTGCATGATATATTCTGCATAGAAATTAGATAAGCAGGGTGACAATATACAGCCTTGATGTACTCCTTTCCCAATTTTGAACCGGTCCATTGTGTCCATGTCTGACTCTAACTGTTGCTTCTTGACCTCCATATGGGTTTCTCAAGAGACAGGTAAGGCGGTTTGGTATTCCTGTCTCTTTAAGAATTTTCCACAATTTGTTGTGATTCACACAGTCAAAGGCTTTAGTGTAGTCAGTGATGTAGAAAGAGATGTTTTTTGGAACTTCCTTGAGTTCTCCATGATCCAATGAATGTTGGCAATTTAATCTCTGGTTCCCTGCCTTTTCTGAACCCAGCTTGTACATCTGGAAGTTCTCAGTTCATGGACTGCTGAAGCCTAGCTTGAAGGGCTGTGAGCATAGTCTTACAGGCTTGTGAAATGAGCACAGTTGTACCATGGTTTGAACACCCTTTGGTATTGCCTTTCTTTGGGATCAGAATGAAAGTCTGATTGGAAAAGACTGATCTCTTCCAGTCCCGTGGCCATTGCTGAGTTTTCCAAATTTGCTGGCTATTGAGTGCAGCACTTTAACAGCATCATCTTTTAGGATTTGAAATAGCTCAACTGGAATTCCATCACCTCCACTAGCTTTGTTCATAGTGATGCTTCCTAAGGTCCACTTTACTCTGCACTCTAGGATGTGAGGCTCTAGGTGAATGACTACACCATCGTGGTTCTCCAGGTCATTAAGACCTTTCTTGTATAGTTCTTCTATGTATTCTTGCCACCTCTTTTTAATTTCTTCTGCTTCTGTTTGGTCCTTACCGTTTCTGTCCTTTATCATGCCCATCCTTGCATGAAATGTTCCTTTGATATCTCCAAGTTTCTTGAAGTGATCTAGAGTCTTTTCTATTTTTTTTCCCTCTGTTTCTTCGCAGTATTCATTTAAGAAGGCCTTCTTATCTCTCCTTGCTATTCTCTGGAACTCTGCATTCAGTTAAGTATATCTTTTCCTTTTCTCCTTTGCCTGTTGCTTCTCTTCTTTCCGCAGCTAATTGTTAACCTCCTCAGACAACTGCTTTGCCTTCTTGCATTTCTTTGGGATGGATTTGGTCACACCTTCTGTATAGTGTTACAAACCTCCATCCATAGTTCTTCTGATACTTTGTCTACCAGATCTAATCACTTGAATCTATTTGTCAGCTCCACTCTATAATCATAAGGGATTTGATTTAGGTCATACCTGAATGGCCTAGTGGTTTTCCCTGCTTTCTTCAATTTGAGCTTGAATTTTGCAATAAAAAGCTCATGATCTGAGCCACAGTCAACTCTAGGTCTTGATTTTACTGACTGTATGGAGCTTTTCTATCTGCAGACTATAATCAATCTGATTTCATTATTGATCATCTAGTGATGTTCATTTGGAGAATCATCTCTTGGTTTGTGGGAAAAGGGAGTTTGCTATAACCAGCATGTTTTCTTGATAAATCTGTTAGCCTTTGCTCTGCTTCATTTTGTACTCCTCTCCAAATTTGCTTTTTATTCCTGGTGTCTCTTGACTTCCTACTTTTGCATTCCAATCCCCTATTATGAAAAGGACATCTTTTGGGTGTTAGTTCTAGAAGGTGGTGGTGGTGGTGTTCTGTCACTAAGTCATGTCCAACTCTTTGTGACCCCATGGACTGCACCACACCAGGCTCCCTGTCTTTCACTATCTCCCAGAGTTTACTCAAACTCATGTCCATTGAGTCAGTGATGCCATGCAACCATCTCATCCTCTGTCACCCCCTTCTCCTCCTGCCCTCAATCTTTCCCAGCATCAGGGTCTTTTCTAATAAGTCAGTTCTTCGCATCAGGTAGCCAGAATTTTGGAGTTTCAGCATCAGTCCTTGTAATGAGTATTGTGGGTTGAATTCCTTTAGGATTGACTGGTTTGAGTGTTGTAGGTCTTTATAAAACTGATTAACCTCACCTTCTTTGGCATTAGTGGTTGCAGAATAGACTTGGATTACTCTGATGTTGAAGGACTTGCCTTGGAAAGGAACTGAGATCATTCCGTCATATGTGACACTGCACCCAAGTACTGCATTTCAGACTCTTGTTGACTATGAAGGCTACTGTATTTCTTCTAAGGGATTCTTGCCCACAGTAGTAGATATAATGGTCATCTGAATTAAATTCTCCCATTCCTATACATTTTAGTTCACTGCTAAGATGTCGATGTTCATCAATGTTCATTTTTGCCATCTCCTGCTTGACCATGTCGAATTTATCTTGATTCATGAACCTAACAGGACTTGAGCATCGTTTCCACTTTGACCCAGCCACTTCATTCTTCCGGAGCTATTTCTCTGCTCTTACCCAGTATCATATTGAACACCTTCTGACCTGGAGTCATATCTTTCAGCGTCATATCTTTTTTTGCCTTTTCATACTGTTCATAGGTTTCTCATGGCAAGAGTACTGAAGTGGCTTGCCATTTCCTTCTCTGGTGGACCATGTTTTGTCGGAACTCTTCACTGTGACCCATCTGTCTTGGGTGGCGCTGCATGGCATGGCTTGTGGCTTCACTGAGTTATGCAAGCCCCTTCACCACAACAAGGCTGTGATCCATGAAGGGGAACTAAACTACGTCATACCTGTAAAGCATTTACTAGTACAGTGCTGTGTAGTTGTCAGTTAATAAATGTAAGCTGACGTATAATTGTTAAATACCTTGAATATATTCCACTCGTGGCTCTAATGGAGAGAAACTAGGTTACAAATGATAATTTAGGGGACACACGTATGAATAATCAGTATATCTAAAGTGAGCTGAATTTGCTTGGATCTACAAATTTTGATTGTGGAAGACTGTTGTTTATAACTCAGTTTCAACATTTTGTAGAAATTGCAAAATTTGCTAAACCTGAATTAGTGTTTTAGATCACCCAGTAGTAAGTAAATCCAGCTACTCTACACGTCCATGAGCCTTAGGGCCATGCCAGCTAGAACAATCCTTTATGGTACTTATTGGATGGAATGTTGATTTAGCTTAGTTAACTGGAACATTGAGCTCGTAAGTCTATGATGTCATCATGATGTTGCAAAGGAGGTAACTGTTTGCATGAGGTCTTTATAGTTTTCTAGAAAACATTCTTACTGTTAGTGTATCCTGACATTTGGTAATTGGAGATTTATTCTTTTGGCTTAAGTCTTGGTCCCATACTAAAATCAAATATTCATTGGAAAGGAAGTGTAATCAGCCATCTGCACCTTAGTGTAAGCAGGATTTGAGGCAGGAAGGAGGAGAGGACAGGGGTTACTCAGTTTGAGCCCAGAGGTTCAGATTACCAGGACATGGTAAGTTTAAAAACTGCAGAACGGTGATGCCTATGAAAAGACCCTGATGCTGGACAAGATTGAAGGCAGAAGGTAAAGGGGGCGACAGAAGATGAGATGGTTGGATGGCATCGCCAACTCGATAGACATGAGTTTGAGCAAACTCTGTGAGTTGGTGATGGACAGGAAAGCCTGGCATGCTGTAGTCCATGGGATTGCAGAGAGTTGGACACACCTGAGTGACTGAACTGAACTGATGCTTATGATGTGTCCCTAAACCATGTGGCTACAGTTTGCCCTGAAACTCACGTTGCTTAGGACAGTGGCCTTGAGCCTTTAATGTATATCACTGTCACAGGTTATACTAACTCTGAACTTGGACAGATGGGGTCTTGGAAGGAAAAGAGGTGAAACTTCTATTTATTAATTATTTTCTGTGCTAGGAATAATGAGAAATGCTTATTATCTCATTTAATTCTTAATCATTCTATAATGTAAATACTTTTAATCCGCTTTACACGTAAGCAAAGCAAAACAAATAAATCAATAGGTTGAACAAAGACTCACCACAGCCAGTAGATGAAGGGAGTTAAGGTCAGCACTTCTTTCTGACCCAAGAGCCCATGTTCCTGTTTTGCTACACTTGGTGAAAATGAGAGGCTAGCTCAGCACAAATCCAGTATTGTTACTAGACAACAGCATAAGTGGGGTCAGTGGGAAAAAATTCTTTATTTGAAAAACAGCAAATGCATTCCTTTCTAAGGTCACCTATTTCCCCCTTTCAACACTACCAGCCCCCATTTTCCCAGTCTTCTTCTCTGAACCACAGATGGTGTATGGACAAAGGTAAACACAGAGAAGTTGTGGAATCTGCTGCTTTCCCATCTCTTTTTCCAGCCTAGTCACCCTCATGCAAGCAGAATACAGAAATGATGTTTGTGTTAAGGGTGGACAGAGTCAGGTCCAAGACAGGCCAAAGATTCCCAGTCAAAATACAAAGCAAAATACTGCTGGTGTTTCCAGCAAGAATGATCCATGAGCATTTCTTTGCCTATAAAATGTCCATTATGCAACATGTCTCAGGCTCTGTAACCAAGAACGAGGACAAAGATATGAAGCATCACACATTGTTCCTGACTTCTTAACAAATGCAGAGAACCTTCTTTACTTTTAGCCCCGTCCCATCCCTGCTCCCTCAGCTCACACATTATATGCCTTTTGAAAACTAGGATTAGAACTAGAATTGGGGGAATTTGATGGAGACCATAATATAAAGAGAAGAGCAGGAGTTTCTAGGCATGCTTGTATGGATGAACCAAAGGCAGATTAATCTAACTCCTTATACAGAATGGGTTCCCTGTGGCTCAGCTGGTAAAGAATCTGCCTGCAATGCAGGAGACCTGGGTTCGATTCCTGGGTTGGGAAGATCCCCTGGAAAAGGGCAAGGCTGCCCACTTCAGTATTCTGACCAGGAGAATTCCATGGACTGTACAGTCCATGAGGTCACAAAGAGTCAGACACAACTGAGCGACTTTCACTTTCACTTACACAGAAACCTGTCTTACATTACACGGTGTACATACTCTGCAGCTAATATTTGGCACGGCCGCCCTGTATCATTTATTGAGTGCTTGTGTGGATGTGACAGTTGGACTATAAAAGAAAGCTGAGCACCAAAGAATTGATGCTTTTGAACTGTGGTGTTGGAGAAGACTCTTGAGAGTTCCTTGGACTGCAAGGAGATCCAACCAGTCCATCCTAAAGGAGATCAGTCCTGGGTGTTCATTGGAAGGACTGATGTTGAAGCTCAAACTCCAATACTTTGGCCACCTGATGCGAAGAGCTGACTCATTTGAAAAGACCCTGATGCTGGGAAGGATTGAGGGCAGGAGGAGAAGGGGACAACAGAGGATGAGATGGTTGGATGGCATCACCGACTCAATGGACTTGAGTTTGGGTAGACTCCGGGAGCTGGTGATGGACAGGGAGGCCTGGCGTGCTGCAGTTCATGGGGTTACAAAGAGTTGGACACGACTGAGCAACTGAACTGAACAGGACTATCTGTAGTCTTTTCCTCTTTATATATCATCCCCAAACCATCCAGTACCCTATGATAGGTATTACTATCCATGAACATGAAAGTGAAAGTGTTTGTCGCTCAGTTATGTCCAGCTCTTTGAAATTCCATGGACTGTAGCCCACCAGGCTCTTCTGTCCATGGAATTCTCCAGGCAAGAATACTGGAGTGAGTAGCCATTCCCTTCTCCAGGATTGTTATCCATAGTATGTGATAACCAAGGCAACAAATAAATCTCCCCAGGTCAGGATTCAAACTTCAGTATCTCTGATTTTAAATCACATTTTTTATTATAATACACTGCCCCCCAGTAAAAATAGCTGCCTTCATTTGATTTTTATTCATTGAATCTTTATTTGTGCAAGCTACTGTGCTAGATTCAGGATTTATACTGAGATGTGTAAGATCTAGTTCTATATAAACAGCTACATAGGCAACTGTGATATGAGATAGAAGGTGATACGTCTCGTAATTAATGAACAAGTGAAGGACTCTGAGGTTCACAGGTGGGTGGCTTCATATCTAACTGCTTCAAATGGTCAAAGGCATCCCGAAGGAGGGCGTATCTGAATGGAGCCTGAGGGCTGCATTTCCTACTGCATGTATTGTGGGCTACACTTGAGATCTAGATCTTAGTAATTATTACTTCTTACCATTTGGTGTTCCTCATTCTTTGCTGTGTCTTACAATCTGTTGCTACTCTTCAGAACTGAAAGGAGAAAATAACTAGAGAAACACCTTGAATAGAGTCAGAGAGAAAAAGCAACGACTCTCAGATTCAGTGGTTTCCTTTCATTTTCTCATTTGAGTGGATATAGCACAGTGTCTAAAAGCCTAACCCCTATCCACCACTTAACCTAATAGCTGTACAATTTGGGGAAGTTAACTTCTGTAGGCCTCAGTTCTTCCCGCTATAAAACAAGGGTAATAATATATGCCTCATAGATAGTTTTTCTGTGGAATTAATGGGATTCTGTATATATGTAAAGTGTTTAGCTGGGTGCTTAGAGCCTAAGTACCTAATAATGAATGATAGTCATAATTAATAGATGCTCTATCCATCTAAGCAGATAGATATGGCCAGAAAAATATAGGGAAAAGTGGTAGATATTTGTCTGGAATGTCAGAACGTTGATACTGGTTCTGAATTCAAGAGTTAGAAATTCTGACTTGAGAGCTCCTCAAAATTAATGCAGAAATGCAGCTGCAATTATGGAAGGTGTAATAGTGATAAGACTTCCAGCCAGTTGAGAGGAGCTAAGAAGTTTTTCATCTGGAACCATTGTTTTTGTCTTCTTAGTGCCCTAGATAGTTGCCCAAGTTTTAATTATTCCAGTATTTCTTGCTTAGGTAGAACAGTTACTCAGGAAAGTCAGTGGCTGTGGAGTCTTAGTAGACCTTACCTCTCAGTGACAAAAATATTCATTTTTACTCAGCCATGAATTTTCTGGAGAACTCTACTATGAATATTTTTATGCTTTGGTTGAATTTTAGTTACTACAGCTGAAGGACTGGAATGATCTATAACAAAGTATTTCTTGATCAGAAATAGGAAAAACTTTCTTGGATTACATGGGTTACTGTTTTCTTTAACTTAGTAATTTAAACATTCATTGTTAAATAATGTGGAGAAAAAAATTACTGTCAAATTTGCCTTTACAGTCTGTGTTTTTCAGGCCCACTGAGAAAAACATAAACTTGACTATAGGTTGTGTGTAACTGAACAGTTGGCTGGCCTTTCTATTTTTAGTCATCACATGACAAACTAGGTCTAAGCTAAAGAGCAATGTAGGTTAGGCAAGGAAGTTCTTTCCATTGTATTTCTACTTGGAAAAAAATTTTTATCTCATATTAATCATGTAAGGGTATAAATTTTTAGAAATGAAACATCTATAGATGTAAATGTTATTGTTTGCCTTTTTATTTACTTAGAAGTATCTTTTTAAAAAGAAATCATTTTAAAAGATGATGGAACTATAGACTCAAATTAAAAAATATTGGGGTATGTTTACAAATCAGTCGTTCAGAATTATCAATATCTGCCATGGTTTAAGGACCACTTCATGCCCTGATTAAATTAGAATCTGCAGGGGCCCCATAGCCCTTACAGACTATGAAATCTGAAAAAAATTTTTTGCACTTATCTAAGCAGATGGACTGAATTCATTTGAATACAGCATTTTTGATTCTTTAAATACAATGTAACTTTAGAATCAGAATGGGTTAAACTTAATTACTATAGCATGAGGAAACAGATGGGAGGTGTTGAGGGAACCAGTATGAGAAAACCTAAGTTTACAGCCCCTTAGTTTTAAAAAAATGTACTGTGTAGGTACTGCTCTTAAATGGAGCTGGGTTTGAGTCTCTTGCCCAGCACTTGCCTTTGTATATCAGCAAACAGACACCTCAGGGTCCAACACTACATCTGGGACCTGTGTACATGAGGGACTGTTCCCAACCTGAGCTTGCACCGTGACCTGGCCTGAAGCTCTTTGAATGAAGAATGTTAAGATTAACATTTAAAATAATGGTTGGACCTATTTAAAATTAGAGATGCACAATAAAATTACTCATGGTAGAGAGATTGAACTGACCGTTCCAGGCTGTTGGCACAGACAAGGGTGTGCTCCTTGCTCTTCGGGAAAATAGTATGATACCTAGTTAAATTCCTTTTGTATTTCATCACAATACCTTTCAGCTTTTGCTCATGTTTAATAAAATGGGGTTTTAGTTAACTAACTGTAGTCCATATGCACAAAGGCAAATTATAGATCAGCTTTTCATAATTTACCTGGCAGGTGGTACCTTCTTTTTAAAACCTAGTGCTGTGTGTGTTAATTTTCCTTTGCTTTTAATAGGTTAAAAAAAATCCATTTTGTAATGATGCATGACTCATTCAGTGCTCATTGTCTTCACACTGATTTTTTTTTTTTTTTTTTTTTGCCTTGAGCCAGCAAGAAAATCTTACATGAGAGGAGGGAGATAGAGTTGAGGAATACAGTACTTAAATACTGTTGCTCGATTCTCATTGGTTCTCTCCTTTCTTACGGTGACCAGTCTAATCCAGCCTTCCTTGTCAAATCCCTGCCCTCCCCCACCCTCTGCCAGGGGCTTCCCAGGGTGTCAGTTGCTGGAACCTGACCGCAGGCAGTATGTAGGCACCTCTCCTTCAGAATGGACATTAATGTACTGACTAGAAAAGAAAGCTTTTAGAAATGCATCATTTTGCATTTTGTCAAAATTGCATAGCTCTTTAAAAAGGATAGAGAAATGCTGAATGTTTTGTGTGTTGGCATCGACTCTTTATTTCTGTTCAGACTTTTAAGTTTTCAGAAGCTTAAATATAGAGCCCTTTAAAAAAAAAAAAAAAGGAAGAAAGAAGAATTTTTCTGGTTAGTGGACCTCTTTTAAGAAGTGCTTCATCACCCTCCTCCACCTCCCCGTGCAGCTTCTCTGCAGCTCTCTGTAGGGTAGGGCTCTGTGCTGGCTGGAAGAATGCTCATTTGTTAGCTGAATAGAGTTCATCGACAGACATAGATCAATATAGGTTTGCTTTATTTCCTGTGAATTCCAAAATGCCATCCAAAGAGTCTTGGTCGGGTAGGAAAACTAATAGAGCTACAGTTCACAAATCAAAACAAGAGGGCCGTCAGCAAGATTTATTGATAGCAGCCTTGGGAATGAAACTGGGTTCTCAAAAGTCGTCTGTGACAATCTGGCAACCTCTGAAACTCTTTGCTTATTCGCAGTTGACATCACTTGTTAGAAGAGCAACTCTGAAAGAAAACGAACAAATTCCAAAATATGAAAAGGTCCACAATTTCAAGGTAAGAATATTTATTTTTAACCTTTTCTTCTCAGAAAGGAAATGCTCATTACTTGAAATATACAATATTAAAAGTATGTCTGTTTAAAATTAGGATGATTGGACTAAACTGTTCTTGCTATTAAGGGAATGAAGATGTTTTAAGCATGGTTTTTTTTTTTTTAAGGAATAGCTGAGTAAAGCTGATAGAATCCAACCCCATTTTCTCTAGTGCTGATTTAGTATTCTGTTTGATCAGTGTATACTCAGTGGTAAAAGTCTTGACTGATATTTAAAAGGTCTCAATTAATAATGATCTTGGCATTATTATTTGTGATGCAAATAAGTCTAACCACCTTTCTGGGATATTTTGTGAGAGGATTAGATCTTATCTCCTTTCATTTCTGGTAAAAAGCTTTGGCTATAAGAAGCATGTGCTGTTGCATCTGGATTGAGCAGATGGTGTCCATTTCCCATAGTTTCTGTCTTTTCTCCTCTGCTAATGAATTGACCATGATAAAAGGAGGATGGCTACCATGGGACTGTTAAGCTGCTGACACTTAGCAGCTTCTCTTCACTTTTTGAGTATTTCCTTTCACCTTGTGTATGTGTATATATGTACAGTTTTTAATTATTATGCTACTGTGTTTTACCAACTGTACTTTAATCATTTTCATCAAAATGTGTGTATAGATTCAAACTATATGTAGATCTTGCCTGCATTTATAGCATGATACAAGACCTTGAAGTTCAGTCCTTTGCAACCTAATTCAGAGAACATATGTGAGACTGTATGTAAGGAGACCCAATTACACTTCATGGGTAAATGCACTAGCATTTCTATAGTAACTGCCCAATAGTTATACAACTTTATGATGAAGTTCCTGAGATAAGAATATTGTTACTGTAGACAAAATGGCATTAGTTTTGATGTTAGGGGGTATCTGTTTTCACAAGATGATAAGGCTGGAGACCCTGCTCTTCCATTTGTTTATTAATTTATTCAGCAGATAGAATGCACCAAGCTCTGTAATAAGACATTTCATTCCAAATTTGCAACTTATCCTGATTTTTAACACTAGCATTAATTTTACTAAAATGCCAAATACCCAGCCTCCAATATGCTCAGCTTTTTGCATAGTGAAAAAGATTTTTATGAACTTGAGATTATCTGGGGATAAAGGATACATTCCCGAGTGCATGGGCTGTGTAATGATTGCTAATATTTCAAGGTAAACCAAATAGTGTTCTCTTTTCTGTCTTTCAACATTATTAAAGATTTGACCTTTCAACCAGTCTTTGATGTAAAATGAAATTGAGACCACTGATGTAAAATGTATCCAGTCTTAAGTACCTCTTTCATTTATGAACCTAAACAGTCCCTGTAGGTACTAGGCCTCAGTGTCTTACATGATGTGCCACCTGGTCTTAACAGGATTTTTATCAGGAAAATGATCCCAAATATATCCTCTTGCAAATATCAAATTAGGTACATATTTGGTCTCAAAAATAGCCATTTGGGTTCCTAAGCAGGAAATTATGTGAACTGTTTCAGAATGGCTGAGATTTTTTAAATATATCCCTCTGGTATGTTAAGCAGAAACAGATTGACCTGTTAAGGATGCCATTTTAGTGCTAAGTTCATTGTACATGCTTTCTGTCAATACTGATAAAAAGCAAAGGGTAGATCTGTTCAAGAATTTCGTAAATAAGCACATTCTTTCATTTTTGGGGGTCTGTCTTCCAGTAATTTCTCAATTTTAATTTAACATGTGACTTTAATGAGCAGATTTTGTATAACCAGAAAGGACTGACTGTGGGACCAGTTGTGACTCATAGCTTGGTACCAATACTGTTTTAAAACTCTAGGTTTTTGTTGTTGTTGTTGTTTATAAGGAGCATATTAAAAAGTAGAAGTCTGCTTCCCTTTCTGGAGCTAGAAAATTAAAATGAGCTTGGACTCACTGTAAAGTATGTATGCTCAGGCAGAGCTCATGTCGGACAGTGGATTGCATTACATACTTTTTAGAGTTGCTAATGAGATCAAAAGTCTCAAAATTTGACTCTTTTCCATTGAAGTTACTCTTTGTTTCTTAAAAAATGTTTCTGTGGGGTCGCGTTATAAAAAAGAGAAGTGGGGGCATACTTGACTTCTGGGGACATCCCTAAAAGAATTCAGCGTCTGTGGCTGGAGCAGTGCTCTCCCACACAAATGCTCACTTAGAAGGTCACTGCCTGTGATATTAAGTGTGTCCAGCTCAGAGATTTATTGTCGGGAAAGTCCTGAGCATTTACATACTGATAATCATTCATGTGGCCTTGCCATTGACTGTTTTTTTTGTTTCTGAAAGTGTAGTCTGCTGAACCACCTACCCGCTCACCAAAGCCTCACTTCAATGTGGTTTTCTTTTTTGCCTCTTGAACTGCCTTGTTATGTAACATTGCTCTGTGGTGTGGAACAGCTGTCAGATCTCATTTCAGAAGGTGAAGCCACGAGTATCTTGTACCTTTGGTGAAATCGCCCCCCCACCCCCCGCAAAAAATTCAACTGGGCCTAACTCCATATTCTAGGCAGGTGTTTGTTTTTTGTTATTGTGTTCCTTAAAAGAGAAAAAACCAGGACGGCTTCCCATTTTGCTGTGTTATATAACACAGTCCCCTTCCATTATTACTTACAAGGAAGGATTTGATAAAGAATCTATCACAAGAAAGATAGTTGTCTTTATTAGGGAGGTCATCATTTAAAAATAAATATACCACATCCTTTAAAAATGATAATTCTGTAAAGTTGTCAGCATATATTAGAGTGAAAATAATTTTCACTGTCTCCTGGATCAACCTCTCATTTTAAGAACTGCCCCTATCCTAACACAACAGACAGAGCAAGTGCACAAGTGCAAATTTCTTAAACTGACTTAAAAACCAAGCAAAACAAAACCACCTCTGCCATTAAAGGTCAGACACAGGCACCCCACCAGCAGTGACTGTATCCTACATCTGAGGCTCTCCAGATTGAACAACTCAGATCCAGTCCTGGCCCTCAGGAACTTGCTTGCTATTTGTGTGACCTTGGGCAGGTTGCTTCATCTCTCTAAACCTCTGGTTCTACATGAGAAAAGTTGAATTCCTGATATGTGTAGGTATATGATAACCACTATTTCTGTTATTACAAATTACCCCTAATTGGGTATTTTTTCTGAATCCATACCAAGACTGTTTCTTGCCCAGTAGCAGAGATCCTGATGCAGTTGAGAACCCTGGCATGATTGTGGTGCTAAAGAAAGCTCTTGCTTCTTTCTTAGCTCCCAGGCATAGTTATGTAAGAGCATTTTCACACACCACAGAATACAGTGAAATCTTCTGTATTTCTTTTACTTCCTTCAAATTATTCAGTGTTCCATTTGGTATGTTTAATTCAAATAGCTCTATAAGACAAAGTCAAGATTACATATAATGTAATAATAACAGAACTGGCTACTTGGGAAAATTAATTAAAAGAAAACATGAAGGATTATAGATACTTTTTTAATTTTTATTTTATATTGGAATATAGTTGATTAACAACATTGTGTTAGTCTCAGGTATACAGCAAAGTGATTCAGTCACACACATATCTGTTATCTGTTCTTTTCCAAATTCTTTTTTCATTTAGGTTATTGCAGAGTATTAAGCAGAGTTCCCTGTGCTATATAGTAGGTCCTTGTTGGTTATCTATTTTAAATACAGTAGTGTGTACATGTCAATCCCAAACTTCGAATCTATCCCTCCCATACCCCATAACCATAAATTCGCTCTTTGTCTGAATGAGTTTTGTTTTGTAAATTAGTTCATTTGTATCATTTTTCTTAGATTCCACATATAAATGATATCATATGATAATTGCCTTTTTCTGTCTGACTTACTGCACATAGTATTATAATCTCCAGGTCTGTTCATGTTGCTGCAAATGGCAGTGTTTCCTTCTTTTTAATGGTTGAGTACTAATTCCATTGTGTATATGTACCACATCTTCTTTATCTGTTCATCTGTTGATGGACATCTAGGTTGCTTCCATGTCTTGGTTATTGCATACAGTGCTGCAGTGAATATTGGGGTGCATGTATCCTTTCTAACCATATTTTTCTCTAGATATATGCTGAGGAGTGGGATTGCAGGATCATATGGTAGTTCTATTTTTAGTTTCTTAAGGAACTTCCATACTGTTCTCCAGTGTCTGTACCAGTTTACATTCCTACCAGCAGTGTACGCAAGGGTTCCCTTTTCTGCGCACTCTTTCCATTTATTGTTTGTAGACTTTTTTGATGATGGCCATTCTGAATGGTATGAGGTGATAGCTCATTGTAGTTTTGATTTGCTTCTCTCTAGTAAATTAGCAATGTTGAGCATCTTTTCATGAGCCTCTTGACCATCTGTATGTCTTCTTTGGAGAAATGTCTATTTAGGTCTTCCGCCTATTTTTTAAATTGAATTACTTATTTTTTTATATTGAACTGTATGAGCTATTTGTATATTTTGGAAATTAATCGCCCAGTTGCATCATTTGCAAATATTTTCTCCTATTCTATGGGTTCTTTTTGTTTATGGTTTCCTTTGCTGTGCAAAAGCTTTTGAGTTTAATTAGGTCCCTTTTGTCTATTTTTGTTTTTCCATTATTCTAGGAGATGGATCAAAAAAAGATACTGCTTCATTTCATGTCAAAGGGTGTTCTGCGTATATTTTCCTCTAAGAACGTGGTATATTTTTCCATCTGTTTGTGTCATCTTCAGTTTCTTCATCAATGGCTTACAGTTTATGGAGTATAGGTCTTTTGCCTCATAGTTTTCAGAATACAGTTAGATTTATTCCTATGTATTTTATTCTATTTGATGTGATGTTAAATGGGATTCTTTATTTCTTTCTGATCTTCCATTGTTAGTGTATAGAAATGCAACAGGTTTCTTTGTATTTATTTTGTATCCTGCAACTTTACCAAATTCATTGATGAGTTCTGGTAATTTTCTGGTAGCATCTTTAGGATTTTCTCTGTATAGTACCATGTCATCAGCAAACAGTGACAGTTTTACTTTTTTTCCAGTTTGGATTCCCTTTATTTTTCTTCTTTGATTGCCGTGGATAGGACTTTCAAAACTATGTTGAAAAGTGGTGAGAGCAGATATCCTTGTTTTGTACTAATCTTACAGGAAATGCTTTCAGCTTTTCACCATTGAGAATGATGTTAGCTGTAGGTTTGTCATATATAGCCTTTCTTATATTGAGGTGTATTCCCTCTGTGCCCACTTTCTGGAGAGTTGATGTGGTGTTATCACATTGATTTGCAGATATGGAAGCATCCTTGTACGCCTGGGCTAAATCTCACTTGATCATGCTATATGATCCTTTTAATGTATTGTTGGACTTGGATTGCTAGTATTATATTGAGGATTTTTGCATCTATGTCCATCAGTGATATTGGCCTATAAGTTTCTTTTTTGAGTGTTATTTTTGTCTGGTTTTGATATCAGGGTGATGGTGGCCTCATAGAATGAGGTTAGGAATATTCCTTCCTCTGCAGTTTCTTGGAATATCTCAGAAGGATAGGTGTTAACTCTTTAAGTGTTTGATAGAATTCACCTGTGAAGCCATCTCATCCTGAACTTTTGTTTCTTGGGATCTTTTAAATCACAGTTTCAGTATTTGTGATTGGCCTGTTCATATTTTCTGTTTCTTCCTGAGTCAGTCTTAGGAGATTGTACCTTTCCAAAAATTTGTTCATTTCTTCTAGGTTGCCCATTTTATTGGCATATAGTTGCTTGTAGTAGTCTCTTATGATCCTTTGTATTTCTGTGATGTCCATTGAAACTTTTTTTTTATTTCTAATTTTATTGATTTGATCTCTTTTTTCTTTTTTCTTGGTGAGTCTGGCTGAAGGTTTATCAATTTTGGTTATCTTTTCAAAGAACCAGCTTTTGGTTTCATTGATCTTTTATTTCTTTATAATTTATTTTCTTCTACTAACTTTAGTGGGGGGGGGGGGTTCTTTTTTCTCTTGTTGCTCTAAGTGTAAGGTTAGGTTGTTTGTTTGTGATTTTTCTTGTTTCCTGAGGTAAGATTGTATTGCTATACACTTCCCTCTTAGGACTGCTTTTGCTATGTCCCATAGGTTTTGGATGGCCAGGCTTTTGTTTTCATTTGTCTCTAGGTGTTGTTTTGATTTTCTCTTTGATTTCTTCAGTGATCCATTGATTGTTTAGCAGCATATTGTTTAGCCTCCACATGTTTGGTTTTTTTTTTAGTTTTTTTTTTTCCCCTTCAGTTGATTTCTAATCTCATAGTGTTGTGGTAGGAAAAGATGCTTGATAGGATCTTTAATCTTAAATTTATCAAGGCTCACTTTGTGGTCCAGCATGTAATCTGTCCAGGAGAATGTTCCACATGCACTTCAGAATGTGTATTCTGCTGCTTTTGGGTAGAATGCTCTATACATATCAAGTCCATCTGGTAAATGTGTCATTTAAAGCCTGTGTTTTCTTATTGATTTTCTGTCTGGATGATCTGTCCATTGATGACACTGAGGTGTTCAAGTCCTCCACTATTATTGTGTTACTGTCGATTTCTCCTTTTATGGTTGTTAGCATTTGCCTTATATACTGAGGTGCATATATATTTAAAATTGTTATATCTTCTTCTTGGATTGATCCCTTGATCTCTGTAGTGTCCTTCCGTGTCTCCTGTAACAATCTTGAAAGTCTATTTTGACTGAGTATTGCTACTCCAGCTTTCTTTTGATTTCTATTTGCATGGAATACCTTTTCCATCCCCTCACTTTCAGTCTCTGTGTGTCCCTATATCTGAAATGGTTCTCTTAGAGACAGCATATATATGGGTCCTGTTTTTGTATTCGTTTAGCCAGCTTGTGTCTTTGGTTGGAGCATTTAATTCATTTACATTTAAGGTAATTATTGATATGTATTGGATTGGCCAAAAAGTTCTTTCTGAGTTTCCATAAGATGTTATGGAAAAGCATGAGCAAAATTTTAGGCCAACTCATCTGTTCCTTTTGTCATTCTGGTTTTTTTTTTTTTTTTAATCAAAGGATAATTGCTTTACTGAATTGTGTTGGTTTCTGCCAAACTTTAACATGAATCAGCCGTTAAGTATACATATGTCTCCTCTCTCTTAAACCATCTTCCCACTTCCCTCCCAATCCCACCCCTCTAGATTGTTGCGGAGCTCAACTCAGGTTTGAGTTCCATGTCATACAACAAATTCACATTGCCTGTTGCCATTCTTAATTATTTTGGATTTGGTTTTGTAGATGTTTTTTCTTCCTTTTCTTCTTTTGCTCTCTTATGACTTGATGACTAATTTTAGTGTTGTGTTTGGATTCCTTTTTTGTTTTTGTGTATCTAGTGTAGATTTTCAGTTTGCAGTTACCATGAGGTTTTGATGCAGCAGTCTGTATAGAAACAAGATTGTTTTAAGTTGCTGGTCTTTTAATTTCAAATGCACTTCCAATGTCCTGCATTTGTGCTCTCCTCTCCTCACAATTGATGGTTTTGATATATTTGTGTGCAGATAATTTCTTTCCCTTACTGTGTGTTTGCCTTTACCAGTGAGCTTTTCCATTTGTAATTTTTCATTTCTAGTTGTGGCCTTTTTCTGCCTAGAAAAGTAATAAGTTCCTTTAGCATTTGTTGCAAAGCTGGTCTGGTGGTGCTGAATTCGCTTATCTTTTGCTTGTCTGTTAAGCTTTTGATTTCTCCATCAAATCTGAACAAGAGCCTTGCTGGATAGAGTATTCTTGGTTGTAGCTTCTTTCCTTTCAACACTTTAAATATCTCATGCCACTCCCTTCTGGCCTTCACAGTTTCTGCTAAAAAATCAGCTGATAACTTACAAGGGAACTCCCATAAGGTTATTTGCTGCTTTTAATGTTCTTTGTCTTTTTGTCAGTTTGATTACTATGTGTTTTGGTGTGTTCTTACTTAGGTTTATCCTGTATGGGACTCTGTACCCATACAGAGTATGGGTATTCTTGGACTCGGCTGGTCTCACAGCACTTATAAAAAGAACTGTTTCATATTAAAGACTTAGATATAAGCCCTGAAACTAAAAATCTAGAAGATGAAAACATAGAGGGAAATGTTTTTGACTTTGGTCTTGGCATTGATTATTTACATATAGCCCCAAAAGCACAGGTAGCAAAACCAAAAAATAGATAAGTAGAAACTTTTGCACAGTAAAGGTAACAGTCAACAGGGTGAAAAGGCAACCCATGGATTAAGAAAACATTGACATTTGCAAATCATGTGTCTGGTAAGAGGTTACTATCCAAAATATATAGGGAAGTCATACCAAAGAATTCATTTCAGAAATGAGCAAAGGACCTGAATAGACCTTTTTCAAAAGAAGATACACAGATGGTCAGCAGCTGTATGAAGAGGTGCTCAGCATCACCAGTCATCAGGGAAATGCAAATCAAAACAAGATATGTCATCTCATGCCTGTTAGAATGTCTATTATCAAAAAGACAGAAATGACCAGTATAGGAGAGGGTGTAGAGTGAGGGGAAACCCTTATGCACTGGTGGTGGGAATGTAAATTGGTACAGCCACTATAGAAAACATTACAGAGGTTCCTCAAAAACTTAAAACTAAAACTGTTAGTGTATTATGACCCAGCAGCAGGTTGCCTTTTCACTCTGTTGATTGTTTCTTTTGCTGTGCCGAAGAACATTAGATGTAGTCTTACTTGCCTATTTTTCGCTCTGGTTCTTTTCAAATTTGGAGAGAGATTTGGAAGCTGGTCTTTCTTGGAGACTGTTAGTGGAATTTATTAGGAGTGCTATTTCTTTTATGGGATTAAAAACGAAGTATTAGAGAGTAATTTAGCATTTGGGGAGAACTTTGCAAGTTTGTTTCACTAGGAGGCTGTTAGTGAAACCCATTAGGTGTACTATGTCTTTTATGAAATTAAAAACCAAATAATTTAAAAACAAGCTTTTAAGATGTTAAGGTTGCCACTTTTAAACACCTTAAGGAGGAGCCTGGCACTCGTTCTGTGTCACCAGAATCTATCCTAGTTCTTATTTTCAATCAGTATCCTAATTTGAGACCCTCTGTCTGAGAGCTGCATCTAATGCAGTATTGATTATTTCCATCATGTCTGTCTGTGCTGTTGACAATGTTTTAGAAAGTGCGGTTTCTCCAAAATGTTTCCTAAAGTGGAGAATCAGCCTGGCATGTGACTCTCAGCACAGTAACAAGTTAAGGTTGTAAATCCTTAGGAAGGACACACAATTTGAAGTCACCTCCTCTAGAATTCTTTTCTCTTAGTACTTTAGTTTTTGTCCACACAGTAATCTAATCTTCAAGGATTTGGGACATGTTCATACTTTATAGGCAACTTTTTATAGTCATTTGTATCATATATCTATCCCCCCCACCCCAGAGTTAATTTAGGATTAAGTCTTAATTCTATTCATGTGTAATATTTCATATCTCTGTTTTCTGCAACCTTGACACATTATACTTTTCTTCCTTTTCTTTGTGGCTCACTATATCAACATTCCTTGGGAGACAGTCTAATAGTGAAGCCTATTGTGGCTTTAATGAAGTAATCAAAGTTTATGCTTGAGGAATATCTACATGTCATAACATCTTCTCTATATCTCAGTACAATTATTACTCTTATTAGTTAGCATTTGTTATTCTTATGTAGCAGCGTATAGCCCAAAATATCATTGCCCAAAGGGCAGAGAGAACAGACACATAGACACCAAAAGAAATGGAATATAAATCTAGGAAAGATCTTTTTAAGTGAAGAGAGCACACGCAGATATTGATTTTTTCTTGCTTAGATATTTTACCACAGCACTCCAGATAGCTGAGAAACCACTACAGATTATTTTCCAATAAATGACATACCAGTAGCTCTTTTTTTTCAGGCTTACTAACCTCTCATCTTAAATTATATTAATATTCTTCCTGCTGCAGAATAGGAAAGATAGAAAAGGGGAAATAGCCCAGTAGTGGTACACTCCTGAAGAAAATACTCAACTGCTTGTTTTCTATATGTGTGTATTTTGTAGGGAGCAAAAGTAGAACTGGGTGTGTTTTTATTTATTTATTTTTTTCATTTATTTTTATTAGTTGGAGGCTAATTACTTTACAATATTGTAGTGGTTTTTGCCATACATTGACATGAATCAGCCATGGATTTACATGTACCGGGTGTGTTTTTAAAGTTTTATCCAGACATAAAAGTTGAAAAGAATACATATCATTTTTAGGTCATGGGAGCCAGAGGATTCTTGAATGTCCTTCAGTCTGTTGCAGTGGAGATGACATTTTTGGCTGTGTGAATGAATTTGCCCAAGTCAGGCCTGAATGTGAGGTTACATTCTTTCTCTTTTGTAGAACTCCCTGTGTTTGGAGCCCTAGCTAGCCCTTACGTGTTCCACACCCTGATGGCTGCTTGTGGCTCTGCCCTGCAAGCTTGCACAGTGTGTTCATAAAGAGAAGATCCACCTCTCAGAGGCCTGTAATTTTGCTTTCATGGTTTGCTATTACAGCTCATTACTCCACCATTGTATGATGTTGCCTCAGTGTGTCTTTAGTAAAACACTTGGAACCCAAACTGATATTTACCATTTGAAAGAACAGATGGGGGGACTTTCCACCCAAGTGTCAGAAAGCCCAACCCAGGCTCTCTGAGGCAAAGTAGGAAATTACTGGCTCACAAAGTAGGAAAAGTCCAGTGTTACTTGAAAGTATCCCTTGGCCCAGGGCTTAAAATGCTCTGTCACCCAGTTCTGTCTTCATTTGTAGGCTCTCTCTGGTGACAGGATGGCTGGCAGAGGTTCCTGCTCTGTATATGCTCAGATTCTAGTCAGCTGCTTAAAGACTGTTTGAGCAAAGGGTCTGGGCTTGGCAGGCATTCACCCAATTATTTTACATGCCCATCTCTGAACCAGTAGCTCTGGTTCAGGAGAATGGAATGTGCTGATTGGCTTGGATCTAGGTCACATACCTTCCCCTGGAGCTGGGGATAGGGTCGGCTCCATACAGTTCACATGGGTTGAAAACTGTTAGCCAAATACAAGACATTTATTCTGCATGGCTAAAAAATAAGAAGTGCCCATTACAACATTAAATGACAAATGAAATCACCAGTTACAAGATCCTGGTGTACAGCTTCCTGAATACAATGTTAATGTAACACTTTGCTGAGAGAAGTGCACATGTAGAACATGAGGGTAAAAGAATCCAGAAGCAGTTCAGCCTATATAAAGGGCATTGAGGATTGCTGATGAGGTTAATGCCATGTGACATGTGTTGAAATGGATGCCCAGAAAAGTCGCAGGTTCAAGCTCACATGAAAGATCAGTTTTAGAATCAAGAACATAATCTCAACTCCCGCTTTCAGCCATGATGGAAGAAATAGATATACTTTCCCATCTTACACAACTAGCAAACCATAAAAAGTATACAAGACAACAGTCAGACATTGAACAACAGGTCTTACAGTTCTGTGATACCTAGAGAAGGAACACAAGCCAGGTGAGTCAAGATCGCTCTCACTGCGTGAAGGCGGTGTCCGGGCCACAGCACACGGAGGGGGAGTCCTCTGGGCTAACCAAGTTGAGGACGCAGACTGGAGTTTGGCAAGACAAGCTATAAAGTTTGGGGGGCAGAGTACCTGGGGGACAGAGCTATATGCCGAGCCCTGGAGTTCTGCATAGGCATCTTCATGAGTCTTTTGAGTGCGTACTTATCTACACCTGCATGAGAAGAAACTATCAGAAAACCACCAGAAAGCAACAGGCTGAATAATTACTGAAACTCACCCTGGGTTGAGAGTAGTTTTGCCCACCAGTAGAAGTGGAAAGACATCATAATAGATGAGGCATTGTTTTAAAAGTCCTCAAAATGGTATCATCTTAGTAGCATGATTAAATTAGCAGTAGACCAAAGGCTGCAGTGAGGAAAGAAAGGGAAACTGTTTAAAACAATCCAAATGGACTCTCTAGAGATTAAAAAATATATATGCCTGAAATTTAAAATACACTGGATGGTATTAATAGCGTACTAGATACCAGAGAAGACGAAGATTATTAAACCAGAAGACACAGCAATAAAAATATCCAAAATGGAGGACAGAGACTTGGGGCAAGGGGTCGGGGGGCACAGCATCAGACCAGTGGGACAATATCAGTCTACCTTAAGTGCAGCTAGTCGGAGGATGCAGTGGTGGGAGGTCACAGGATAAAACAATTATTTGAAGCTATAATTACCAAAATTGTGTAAATTTGATGAGAACCCACAGACCCAAGAAGTGCTATGAGCACCAAATAGAAAAAACTTTAAAACACCACTAGGCACATCATAATCAAATTGCTGAAAACCAGTGCTAAAGAGAAAATTGTAAGAGCAGCAGAGAAACAAAGAGAAAACCAGGTTATGGGTAAGAAGTTTTCCTCCTAAAGTGGTACTCTGCTTCAGCCTGAGAGGTGATGTTTTAATCCCTTACATATGGTAAAATATATAAAAGATGTCTCTCGGCTCTAGAAATTAAACATGTGTTTGGTTTCTCTTGAATTTTATTTTCACATTCCAGTTTCATTATGTATTTGTAGCTTTATGGTTTTATAGGACCTTAAATGTGCACACTCACAAACAGAATGTACATTTTTTTTAAAAGAGATTAACATCTTTAAAGATTATTTCAGTGTAGGAAAAATATGTCAACGGGAGAAGCATATTTTGCTTTGTCACTAGAACTGCATAGACGGAGGAGCCTGGTAGGCTATAGTCCATGGGCTCTCAAAGAGTCGGACACGATTGAGCAACTTCACTTTTCACTTCACTAGTACTGTTGGGAAGTGGGGAGAATGT
Source organism: Dama dama (assembly GCF_033118175.1). Classification (NCBI taxonomy): domain Eukaryota; kingdom Metazoa; phylum Chordata; class Mammalia; order Artiodactyla; family Cervidae; genus Dama; species Dama dama. The sequence continues at coordinate 25,148,107 of NC_083713.1, forward strand.
ATACAGGTGCTGAAATACAGCAAAATTCTCATCAGTAACTATGCAAAACAATGGAATAACATCTTCAAAGTACTCAACAATAAGAATAAAACTATATTCTAGAATACTATATTCAGTAAAAAAAAATCTTTCCAATATGAAGACAAAATATTTTTTAAACAACAACAAAAAAAAAACCTGAGTGGTTCCATCACCAAGAGACCTATAAGAATGTTAAAGGAAGCTATTCAGACAAAGGAAAAATAATACCAGATGGAAATTTAGGTCTGTACAAAACAATAAAGAATGCCAGCAATAGTAAACATGTAAGTGTAAAAATATATTTTTCCATCATTGTAGTGTTTTTTGAAAAATTAATTTACTGTTTAAAGCAAAAATAGTAATATATTGTATAGTTCGTACAAGTAATACAAATTACAATAGCATAAAGTATAGGGTCGGAAAGTGGAAATGTCCTGTTGTAAGATGCACTATACATGAGGTGGTATAATACTGTTTGAAGGTAGACTGTAATATTGTTAAAGATGTGTATGGTAAACTGTAGAACCAACTGTAAAGGATAAAACAGTTATAAGCCAATAGTTTGGATAGAATGGATTCATAAAAAGTATGCAAGAAAAAAAACCCAAATGGAATATATAGAAAACAAAAAGCGAGGTGTAAAGTCAATTTTATTAAGAGCTACACTAAATGGAACTACACTACACACTCCATTAAGAGAGGTTGTTGCCAGATTGGATTTAAAAACCAAGATGCAACTGTATTCTATCCGCAAGAAACCCACCTTAAAGACAGAGAAATAAAAAGATTTGTCATATAAACAGTAATTCAAAGAAAGTTCAAGTGGCTATACTTAAACATAGTAGTTTTCAGAACAAGAAGTATTATTGGCGGTAAAAAGGGTAAAATTCATCAAGAGGACATAATTTAAAATTTATATGCACCCTAATATCAGAGATTCAAAATACATAAAGCAGCAACTGAAAAGTGAAATGGGCAGATCCACAATCACAGATGGAGATCTCTGCACTGCTCTCACAGTGATAGGACAGACAAGTAGAACAAATGTAAAATCAGTAAGGATGTAGAAGACTTGAACAACAGTATCAAACATGGTATTTGCAGAGTATTCTACTTGGCAACAGCAGAACACACAAACTATTCAAGTGAACATGAAAGATTTACCAAGATAGGCAATATTCTGGGCCATAAAACAAGTGTCAATAAATGTAAAAGGATTAAAATCATATAAAGCATATCTTCTTACCACAACAGAATTAAATTCAAAAATCTGAAAATGTTTCCACATGTTTAGAAATTAAACTTACTGTTAATTAAAGAAGTGATCATAGGAACATTAGAAAATATTTTAGCCTGAATAAGAGGAAAACTACAACATACCAAAATTCACGGAATGTGGCTAAAATAGTTCTTAAACTGAACTTTGTACCATTAAATGCTTATTTTGGGGAAAAAAGGTCAAATTAATTAGCTAAACTTTCACCTTAGGAAACTAGAAAAAGAGGACCCAATTAAACCAATAGAAAACAATAGAGAAAATTTGGATCTCTTTTACTAGAGCTTTAAAAAGAGTTTGAACTACATAATCTAAGAATTTTTTGTGCATTTTAGTCAGACCTTTTCTAGGTGATTAGAGGAATACTCTATTCATAATAAAACAATAAACTTCTTCAGATGACATTTTTACAAGTATAAGCCAAAAAGAAATTGAAACCTGGCTTTGAGGAAATGTTACTGTTAGTACAGACTTGGCTTTGAGAAATTTTGGATCATAAGATAATGTGGATTAGTCTGAGCTTTTTTGGTTCTTAGTGTTCAGTTTACATCCTGTAATGTGGTATAGAGATTATCTGTCACTCAGCTTTGCATTGTACAGTGGTTTTTATTGCACAACCTAGTTGATTGATTTATTGTATTTTCCTATTATCCTTTCATAATATGACTTTAGGAGATTGATATTTTGAAGTATTGATTTATTGTGTTGATTTTTCCCTACTGATATTTAAATGCAACATTAGTCCAAGTAATGAAACTAAACTTTCAAAGTAGAAGTTTTAGGTATGCTGTTCAACATTTTAAAACTTTTTAACCATCATTCGATTTAGAGACAAAGCTCTCATTAGAGCGCCTATAAAAAGAAATTAAAAGAAATTTACTTCTGAAACTTGGAAAAATGGCTAAACATTAAATTATAGGTTTTATAATGCTTTAAACACCCATATTTTAGAGTGGAAAGTTTTTAAATTACTGGGTGATATTTATTGTTATATCATTTATTACACAAACTTCACATTGTAATGTGATAAATAAAATAAATGCTTGAGTAGTTTGGTGTTTCCACTGCCTGATTCCTGGATTTCAGGTTGATGGCTCTGTGTAAGGGGCCAGTCTGACAGCTTAGAACATTGACACCAGAAACTGTGTTTGTGTTTTAGCACTAATGAAGTTGTGTTTGAGCCTAAGCAAGTTCACTTGTCTGTACCACATTAACTCAGCTGTAATTTTAGAGATATTTCTCCCTCACTGGGATAGTGTTGATGTGGAAAGATAGATCATGAAGGAAGCCATAAAGAAATTTAAACTTTGTTAACAAGTCCCAAGAGGGTGACAGAGGATGAGATGGTTAGATAGCATCACCAACTCAATTGACATGAACTTGAGCAAACTCTGGGGGATAGTGAAGGACAAGGAAGCCTGGTGTGCTGCAGTCCATGGTGTCGCAAAGGGTTGGACATGACTCAGCAACTGAACAACAAGACCCTGTATAGGATTGTGGTGAATGGACTGTGTGAATAGAACTGACAGTACATTACTTTTTCTGTACATGCTTATGTTTAAAGAACCATTTTATATACCAATTAATAAAAATCATTTTTATGTTTTACATGTGGGAGCGGAACTAAATTATTAATAGTATCCTGATCATTGTCCTACTAGTAAAGCATGGCTAGTGTTGTTGTAGCCTGACTATGTTACCTTAGCTTTTTCCTGTAGTTATTTCTCATATTTAGGGGGATACCACTGATTTGTGATATGACCAAGGTATGTCCAGGACTCTCATGATACCTCCCTCAATTCTGAATAGTTTTCTCACTCTTGAAACCTTAGGTTCCTCAGTTTTCTGTCCTTTGTCCTCCTTTTCACAGTGATACCTCCGGCGGTATTAACTGCTTGTGTGGTGAAGTGAGTACCTCACAGCCCCTGCACGCCATGGGTAGTAGCCGGTTGTGGACGCTGTTAGCACCCGGACAGCTGGCAGAGTGGACATCTGTCAGTGCTTCCTGCGCACAGAACCCCCTGAGGTCGGCCAGAGGCCGTGCCCCTCCTCCTACACCAGGCGCCCTCCAGCCCCAAGCACTGCTTGAGGCCATCTTTCAGCATGTGCTCCGGGCACTCCTGCCTTTCCTGCCCTGGGCTCCACCTTACACTAGAACAAGTCGGGGAGGCATGGCCAGCGCCATGTCAGTGCTGCTGGCTTAACCACACCCAAACCTTACTGTTTGGTACAGAGTTTTCCTGAAGAATGTTAAGACCACTCACAGTTTAAATAACAAGGCAAGAAGTATTGCTCTGATATTAAAAGAAAAAAAGTGTTAGTCGCTCAGTTGTGTTCCATTCTTTGTGACCCCATGGACTGTAGCCTGCCAGGCTCCTCTGTCCATGGGATTCTCCAGGCAAGAATACTGGAGTGGGTAGCTATTCCCTTCCTCAGGGGATCTTCCTGACCCAGGGATCAAACCCAGGTCTCCTGCATTGCAGGCAGATTCTTTACCACTGAGCCACTAGGAAGCTATAATACTAAAGATACTCCTATTTTTAAGTTCCCCCTCCCTACCATTTTTTTTTTTTTTTTCCTGCAGGGTACCTCTGTACAGTTTTAAGTGTTTGTTGCTAATGATAATAGCCAGTGTTCTGCAGTCTCGTCTCATTATTTAGTATCAATCAAAATATACCTTAACCACAAAGAGGTCAGATTAGGGCCAAAATTCTAAATCCCAGACCTTTTGGATCAAAATTAAGCCATCTCAGTAAGACTAACATTGGCTCCTTAAAAGTACATTCAGCTGCCCTAAAGATAAAAATGAAAAAAAAAAAAAAAAAAAGCCTTTCATGCCCAGCTGCCTGCCTACCTACATTCCTTTCCTTTTGATTTTGATCATCTGTTCTCTCCCTTCATTGCCTAATACCACACTGGAGAACTGACTCATCAGAGCCTCCCAAATGAAGAGCGGCAGCTGAAATGTCATTCCCACCTTTCCAGGCAAACTTTCATTTCCCCTAATGTTCTTATCGCCTCCGACACAGTATATATTTGCAGCAGGCTTTGCAGGCACTCTCCTTGGCTGTTTGCATTCATGCTTATTTCTAGAGGTAGTGTTATGGCTTGGGAGGAATAATGAAGATGTGATTTTTTCTTTCTCTTGCCATAGCATAGAATTCTTTTCTGCTGTTTCTGTTACTGACATTCAAACTGGAGATGTGAACATCAGAAACCTGAGAAGCAGATGTGCTGGTTTTCTTATGGAAACCAGGGTTCGGGTTAATGTGACAGGAGGCTCAGTTGAGAACAGCTTCAGTTTTTACCTAGATTGATACCCAGGAGACAAAGGACCCTTGGCCTGTGCCATGCGGACCCCTCAGGAGCCCACCCATCTCCCTCATTGTCTGTCTTTTTCAGCCTGTTTCTGACCGGTACCCACCCTGTGACAGACTCTGTTGGGTCCATTAGTTAATATAGTCTTTCATCTTCGTTTTTAAGGTGATTGATGTGACAGGAGGTATTCATAGGTGAGAGCAATCTCAGATGCCATGGTAATGAAGTTGTTTTTTTTCCAGTTGGAAAAGAGAAGAGGTCCTTAAAACAAGTTGCTCTGTCCTTTGTTCACGGCAGTATAATTTACACCATGTACTATGTCACTTTCATTCATCAAGATGTACCAAAAGCTTTGGAGGTGGCCTAGAAAAAAGTACCTGTGGCCAAATTAAAAGGTAGCTTTCCCCAGGACCATCTCTGACCTCACTAACACTGTTACATTAACGCTGACTGGGATCAAAACATTCCCTAAAGGAATCCCTTTTTTATAAATTAATCAAGTGATTGGTTTAAATAACCAGAAGGAAGAAATAGTGCCGTTTATAAAGGAATTGGTTATTTTCCCACCTTATAAAGCCAGCATATGTCAGTAAGGTCATACAGTACACAACAGAAGTTGAGGTGGCCTCTGCTTATAAGAAACAGTAAATAGAGACTAAAGAATGTTATAGAATAAAACATGATGCTACTAAGACGTTCTTTTTTACAGGACCAATATCCCTCAGGCATAGCTATAAGAAACACAGACAAGGAATCAGAAGTTTGGTGGGTTTGCTTTGGTTTGGTTTGTTAACGCCTTCAAGAGGAAGATAGGCGATACATTTTCTTGATCTACATCCAGTGTTAGCAAAGTTACCTTATCAGATTTCCAGGTTTACAACTAAGAATTGGAGGTGGGAAAAGGATTAGGAAGAGAGAAAAAGAGCTGACAGCCTTGGAGAATAAGAAGAGACAGGAAAACTAAAACACAGACTTATATAAACATAAAAATCTGGGACAATTTACAAAAATTCCCTAAAAAATTACACATGGAAAATGTCACTTAATGAGTATCTGTTCGTTGTGTTATGAAGACGTCAGTAATCTTGATTCCCTGAGTGCTGACCTGTGCGGATGTCTGCGAGTGTTTGCTGTATATTACAGGGCATCTCAGGCACCAGCCGATCTCTTACAGCCTCGCGCTTGCCTGAGCTCCTTGTGAACCACTCAGGCCTCCTTTCTTCCAGATTCCAGCCTAGCTCTCTCTCATCATACTCCTAAGCAGGAAGAACCTCCAAGATGCAACTTTTGACCTTTTAATTATTGTATTTTGAATGCCCATTACAATTCTGATTAAATCGTTCTGAGATGGGTAGTCGGAATACAACCACATCTAGTGAGCAGAATTATCTGCCGGTGTCAATGCCCTGGAGCTTCGTCTGCAGGCGTAGAGTGTCCTGCTTCTCTGGTGCCAGGTGGAGCAGAACAACTGGAATCACACAGCTATTCTAAGTTCTACAGTTGGTACAACTGACTTGTTGAAGGTATCTTTTTTTGAATCAGTAAAATATGTAAAATCACTGATAATGTAAAACTGCATATAAAATAAAACAGCTCAAATATAACACAATCACCCCTTTTTAAAAGAAAGTATACATCACTTTTTTTTTAATCACTTCTTCTTTAATGCACTTTACACTGTTACAGTAGTGATATGATTATAATGCCATCCAGGAAAGAGACTTGCTTTCAAGTACAGCAGCGCTTCTCTGAATTTCTGACCAGTTCTGGTTCCTATTCCCCACTTTTTCTAAACTCTTCATTTGCTTCATGATTGCACTTCCTTCCTAACACAACAGCAACTAAACCGTCAAGTGTGAACTCCGTTAGCCTTCTGGTCCCGGGCTCCCACCACTCCTGCTCTGCACAGCCGTCCTCTCCCCCTTGCCCTTGACCCTCCCACCTCGGGGAAGGGGAAGAGTCCGTTTTTTTATTCAGAGCTAGTCCTTCTGCCCTGGTCCCATCTCCACTGGGTGCCCTCAGGAAACTTCCTCCACAAGCTACCTCCTCTGTCTCCATCCCTTCGACTCTTCCCCTCCCACCTCACTCCCACACCTGTTCCTCTGCTCCTGTTCCCCCTGTTAATGCCATCTTGCCTCATCAACGGGCCCCAAAGCCTAAGACTTGGCCCCAGTCCTCCTCCTCCCCTTTGCCTATGACTCAGTCCGTTACCGAGTCCTACTGATCCTGCCTCCGCGTTCTCAGTCAGCACTGCCTGAGTTCAGGTCCATGTCATCCGGCACCTGGACCACTGCTGTAGCAGCCTGCCTGGTCTGTCTTCCTCCAGCCTTGTTTCCTTAAAAATCTTCAGTGGCCCTGCATTGCTGACTGAACAAAGTGTACGTTTGCAAGTATGGAAGAGGCCCCATCTGCCCCTCTCTGCTCCTGCCGCGCCAGTCACTCCCACCCCACCCACAGTGAACTGCCTCACAATCCTCTAAACATCCCATTGTTTCTCTCCTGGTGTGTGTCTCATTTCCTTGGAGCGGCCTTTCCCTAATGCATCCTCCAACACACAACCCCATTTAAGCCTGATTCTGCTCACCTGGAAGCCTCAACTCATTCATCTTAACCAAGCAACGCCCCTCCCCAGCTGCCCTTATACTTTGCAGACACTTTCAGAAGAGGCTTTTCATGTTGTATTTAGCAGGAGAAACCTATGGTGAATTCCTTGAGCCAATATTTTAAAAAATTTATGTATATGTCATCACTTAATGTTTGTAAATGAATAAAAATGATTAGTGCATGAATGATGTCCATTTGTTTTGATAACCTTTAGGAGGATCAAAGAGACACAAAGACTACAATATTCAGTTTTTACAAGTATAATCCAGTGTCATGGAGTCAGGAAAGTCAAAAAATTTAAGAAATAACAAGTTTTAGATACAAAAATTCAAAAGGAAATTCATTTAAATCCTGTTACACAAATACTAGTTTAGCAAGCTTCTGGTGCCTCAAGGCCTACTTCTAGAACCATTTCCTTGAGAGCTATATAACCTGCCTTACAAGTGGTTTAAGAAAACAAAATTAAAACCAGCCCCAGGTGGCAAGATGCCTTTATAAAAACCTGTCCGGGAAGGAACTGAATCAAGAACAATTTCCTAAAGATTGCTTTCTGAGATGCATGTGTGATCCTGATTAAAGAAATGTCACAAGGTTTTCAAAAGGCCACATTTACTACTGCTTTGTGAAGGCAAAGCAGGGAATTGGTTCTATAACAACATCTCAGTACCCAGCGCTGTTTGCCAAGAGCCCTTCTTTGTTCCAGTGACTTACACACCAGTGGAACTTAAACACCTTTTATCATGAATAACGGCAGGTACAAAACCAGGACTTCTCCACTCTTCTAGTCCAGTTTATTAACCTTACCAAGTTAAGAGACACTGGATTATCCTGAGATTGCCTCTAAAAATAACTTCACAGTTCTATAGCTATTTTGTAACTATATAACTTTTAAAATATGAGTCAGTACTATCTATTTCACTCAGTTGCCTCAGATTAAAAGCAAGATTGCATACTTTATCCAGTTTTATTCACTCAGAGGAACATAGGCAAAAACAAAGACATCAGACACTGTCTGGATGTTAATCTTGGGCTCAGCTTCAGGAACTCCAGGAAATGCTTTCAGTTTGCAGGCTCTGAACATCATTAACAACCCAGAAGCAACTGTGTCTGCATTCCTGACACTTCCATAAAAAACAGAGACAGGATTATGGCCTCCCCCCCCCCCCCCCCCCAAAATCAACACAAAGTTTTGTACTTGAGCTCACTTGGCAGCGACCAGAGCCACAAGTACATACCTGCTTGTAATGAACCCTGCGTTATCCACTGTTGCCTTATATGGATATTTTGGCCAGCAGTAGTAGTTTGAATTTTAATATACCATATTTCATTGATTCTACTACATGTTTTTGTTTGTTTGTTTGTTCTTCATTTTAACATCTCTGAAATTTATAATCTGAAGCTTATAATCAGTGGCATGCCATAAGTTAATTGGTGATTTCTTTACCTGGAATATATGTATCTTACATTCAGGGTAAGTCTTATGTTCAGTGGCATCTTAAGTTTGAAGCTTATTTATATATTTGTATCAGTGTTAAAAATCACTTACCAATAAACAAGTGAGACCTAATTAAACTTAAAAGCTTTTGCACAGCAAAGGAAACCATAAACAAAATGAAAAGACAATGTACATAAGAGGAGAAAATATCTGGGAATGAAGTGACCGACAAAGAATTAATTTCCAAAATATACAAACAGCTCATACAGCTCTATCAAAAACAAACAATCCAACCAAGAACTAGGCAGAGGACCTAAATAGACCTTTCTGCAAAGAAGAAATACAGATAGCCAAAACGCATATGAAAAGATGCTCAACATTGCTAATTATTAGAGAAATGCAAATCAAAGCTACGGTGAGGTACCACCTCACACAGGTCAAAATTGCATCCTTAAAATGTCTATAAATAATAAATGCTGGAGTGGGGTTAGAGGAAAGGCAACCTTCCTATACTGTTGGTGGGAATGTAAATTGGTGCAGCCACTATAAAGAACAGTATGGAGGTTCCTTAAAAATCTAAAAATAGAGCTACCATATGACCCAGCAATCCCACTCCTGGGCATATATCTGGAAAATAACCATAATTCAAAAAACTACAAGAATCCCAGTGTTCATTGCAGTAGTATATATATAATATCCAAGACATGGAAGCAAGTTAAATATCCATTGACAGAGGAAGGGATAGAGAATATGTGGTACATATTTATAGTGGGTTACTACTCAGTCATAAAGAATGAAATAATGCCACTTGGAACAACATGAATGAACCTAGAGATTATCATACTGAGTGAAGCCAGACAAACATATGATACCATTTATATATGAAATCTAAAGAAAAAAAAAAAGACACGAATGAATTTATTTCCAAAACAAACTCACAGACACAGAAAACAAATTTATGTTTACCAAAGGGGAAAGGGGGCCAGGAGAGGAATAAATTAGGAGGCTGGGATTAACATATACACACCACTATATATAAAATAGATAACCAACAAAAAGCAAAAACAAAAAAATCACTTAGTTTCTAAGACCAATTCAGTACATAAACAGAACAGCAGTAAAAGTGACAATATTAGCTGTAATTTCATTGTTTGCAAATCAGATTGTCACACTATGGTTTTGACTCTTGTATTACTATTTTCTGCTAGAGGAAATAATATATTTAAGAAATTATCTCAAGTAAATATAATTGATGAAGATCAGTAACTTCCTTGTTCCCTCTCCCTTTTCTTCTAACCTGTTTCTTGAGTACATTTTCAGCCAATATTTGCCCAGAAGTCTAAAATGTTAATATTCAAGATGTTTTTTCCTTTATTCTTTAATGTTCAGGATTTGGATGTATTGTTTTTCTATTCTACCAGTGTTTTTTCATCTGGTTTAAGCTAACATGGCTTCTCTTTCCTATGCATAAAGTCTAGATGTATTTTAGTGTGTGAGTTCTTTGGGAGTTCCTTGCTTAGGGATAAAAGAATCTACTGTAGTAAAACTTTTATGAGCTGGGAAGATGAGTAATTACTGTATTCAAACAGGGTTTCTGATTAACTGTAACTTCTGTAGTTTCTAAAATATATTTTCTTGGTTAACATAATAAGTATCAAAACGGTTTTGAACAGAAATTGGCCCTTTTTGATGATTCTGTTGTGACCAGTCACTAAATATCACCTTCAACACCCATGGCCCCGACTGTGATGACAGAGAACAGAAGGTGGATCATCCGACAAAATCCTTACAGGATCCAGATTACATCACTCCTCATCCTCCTCCTCCGTGCTATAGCGCTCAGAATACGCCAGTGCTTGTATAACATGTAGATGAAACTGCTTACAGCTGGAGGGAACTAGTTGGAAAGTTCCACTGTGAAAACTGTTTTCAAAAGTAAATCACAGGATATTGGCTTGATTTATCACCATTTCTAAAACAAAGAGAAAATCAAGCTCTGAAAGAAATTTTAAATGCTTAGTTCCACTTAACCGCAGTTTTTGTGCATGTAACCGTATTGTGCCTCTTCATACTAACTGTGACTTGTGTATGAGTGCTTTGATGGGAAATAATCTCATGTATGGGTTTCCCCTGGCCACGTTGTCACTACTGTTTTTCAGGTCCATACATTCAGAGGGCCACACTGGTGTGAATACTGTGCCAATTTCATGTGGGGGCTCATTGCTCAGGGAGTGAAATGTGCAGGTAAGAGCTCTCTCCTTTTCTCTTTATTGAGTAAGACATGAAGTTATAAGGAATAATTTACGAGGAGACTGGCTGTTTGCTCTTAACATGCAGTAGGCCGAATTCTCAGGCATCCAGTTTGGATATTGATATTTTATCTGCCTTTAACCTTCCTATACTTAATGGGAAGCAGTCTGATCCATTAAAAAGAGGGAAGTCATCTTGTTCAGAAAGTCTGATAAAAGGAGGTAAAAGTAAGGCAGTTAAATTTGCCTTGCCTTTGATGTTGCAGTAACTAAATTTGTAAAAACGATTTTTTTTAAAGCAGTGTACAGGGACCTATGATTGTTGCCTTAGAAACTGAATTTTAAAAGCTTTTTAAGCTGAATTGTCCTTACTAAATTTTGTGAAATCAAATTGAAGCTTTAAAAACCTGTGAATTTATCTTCAAAGATGATTATCATATTTTGAAAAACCACTTAGTCACTGATACTTTGTTTTCGATATTTTGAAATCTTGAATTTGCCAAATCCTTTTTATAACATATGACCATAGTATTTTAGATTTAAATTTAGAAACTTGTAAGATTTCCACATAAATAACCAACTCAGGGATTTATGGAAATACTTTATGAAATAAGTGTTACTGAAATCATGTGAAATTCATTTATATAGAACAACTATACTGAGTACTGGCCATTTACTCAACAGCTATAAATTCTGGCATAGACTTAAAAATAATTATTTGTTTCAAGTGTGTGATGTTAGGTCATAGAAGTTTCTGCTATTTAAATTTTAAAGCTAAAAAATATGTTCTTACATGTTTTTTGCATGAAGCTTAACTCTAAATATGTATATGAAGAGTAAAGTATTTTGAAATGGTAATTGAAGTAACTGTCAAATTTAACACTAAAAATCCACATTTCTTTTGTGGCATGATTCTTAATGGAATACTTTTGTTGTCCATTATTTGCAGAAACTTCTAGAGTCTGATTTTTTTATTTCTCAATTGCATTTTCTTTGAATAGCAAGATAAGTATGCATTGCATATGAGCATTCCAAGTTACCCGCCCCCTGCCCCCCACCTTCAGTTATGACTTCCTTAGCACCACTAAGGCATAATAAGGTTCCAGGCATATGTCACTAGCCAGATCCATTCATGGACTTCCCTGCTACATGGAGCGGTAAGCATTCCCCACGCCTTGACTTTGAACTGTGCAAAGGTGTCCTTCAAGGAGAGCCTCAGCTCAGAGCCAGTCTGATTCTTCCATCATCCTAGAGAACTGACAGCCCCATTTGCAGATTTCTGCCCAGAGAGTAAATGAGATCATTATCTTTCTGGCTGGTGGTTGCCCAGAGTCAGCATGAGGAAGCATCACTGAAGGCTGTGGTTGAGCCTTGACCTGGAGGGGACCACAGTGGAACATGGTGGTACAGTTAAGATCAGCCACACTGTCGTGGTGTTTCAAAGGCAAATGATGTACACTTTCCAAAGCACAGATCACCTGTTCAAAGAATGATGGTCTCGACAAGCCTGATTTGCCTTTATGACATAACCTTGACCAGCTGAGACTTGCAGTGGTTTTTAAACACTTTATGACTGTCACTAACTCAAAACCTACCCTATCACTAGAGTGATGATGTGTATCATGTATGTTTTGAAAGAGTGAAGGCCATCTACATGAGAATTCTGAGTTAGCTATTAGCAGAAAACTAGCACCACACATAAGAATAATTTTTGGCAATATTCTACAGTCCTAAATCATATTTGAAAGAAATGTTTTGGAATGTTTATGATAGTAATAATGTGAAGGAAAAGAAAGAAAAGGATTCATCCCATCCCATAGGCACTGACTTGATTGAATAGCCTTTTCTTTTTATTGTGAGTCAAGGTCAAGAATGTAAAGAAAAGCTTATTGGTTTTATGTTATATCTTGCCTTCAAAAGCATATTCTGTGTGATTGGAACTGTATTACTGAGCTGTGTAAAACAGGTCAACCCAGTTTTTAAATGTGGAAGGTTGGGATTTGAATTATTCTATGACAACTAATTACATTTAGATTGACAGTGAGATTCTTTCATCTAAAATGGCTCATCCTGATCTTTGAGCCATCTACTTTATTTAAAACAAAATGCAAAGAATTAATAATTTAAAGAGAGAGAGAACTATGGTAGGGTGAACACTGGCTACCCAAAAATGTCTGCTTCCTAATCACCAGAACCTGTGACCATGGCACAGGTTTTGCCTTTCATGACAAAGGAGACTGTGACCAAGTTAAGGAATTTGAGATGGGGAAGAGTCCTGTGGATTGTCAGAATGGACCCAATGTAATCATAATTGCAAGAGTCTCTAGAAGAGTGATCCAGTAGAGGCTGATTCAGGGGAAAGATAGAAGCACAGAAGCAGGGGTCAGGAAAGAGCAAAGATGCTATACAGCTGGCTTTGAAGGGGGCCACGAGCCAATGAATGCAGGTGGCTTCTGGAAGCAGGAAAAGGCAAGATAAGAAACAGACTCTCCCCTGGAGCCTCCAAAAGGAACACAGGCTAGCTAAGGCCTTGATTTCAGTCCAGTGAAACTGATTTTGTACTTCTGACTTCTAGAACTGTTAGATGATAGGCTTGTATTGTTTTAAACCACTGAGTTTATGATAATTTGTTACAGCAGCAATAGTAAACTAATAAACTAGCCACTAAACATTAAAGCTGGTACTTCCAAAGAAAAATGGCTTGCTTACAACTTGTCAGAAAAGAGATGTATCTATCTGCTTTTGACAGCTTGCTTTCTTCTGGTTTCTTTTTTTCAAAATACACCAAGGCAGAAGAGAGCTTGTCAGGAACTTTTAAAGAATGTTTGGCAAAAGCAGCAATTTTGTATCCCACCACCCATTTTTTTTTTTTTTTTTTTTTTTAACATTATATAAAGTGTTGGGTGGTGTTCCAGTCACCAGGCTGGCAGCCAATAGCGAGCAACCTGTCCCTTCAGGACCGAATGTTCTAGGCTTGCTCAGCTGCCCACACAGACAAGGACAGCGTAGGGAACAGCAAGGGTATGCATGGGCCTGGAGTCACTGCAGACGTGCTCTCCAAAGCCCCATAGTCGGCGTTAAACATCTCTGCTGCCACTCTCCCTTACTCTCGCCTTGTTTAAACTGAGTAAAACGACATTACAAGGGACCATCTAACTGCAGCTTGGGAGCACTGCTCCTCCTACTAAAATAGTTGTGAGCAAAGTAAGTAGCGTTCAGAAGTAAAGGGCAAAGGATCATTGTCGTTCAGATAGAATAATATTAGACCATTTTTCCTTTATGAAATGTAAGCTTATAGGTTAAAGTAATCTATTATTATTACATAATCACTGAGATCATCAAACATCCCTCTCATTAAAAAGACCATTATTTTACCAGCATTCCTGAATTGTTTTTATTTAGCCTGCCCAGAATATTCTAAGAAGTTAAGCCGGATGATAATTGTAAATCAGACCCATCAGCTTAGTGTTTGTTATTTAGGAAAGTGACTTCATTTTTCCAGTGTATCATTGTCATTGCTGCCAGCTCTCAAAAGGAAATAGCAGCAGTTTCTTCCTAATAATAAAATGTATTTATTGCTTTGTGTATAAAGCACTTAACTTCTAGGTTGGAGAAAGGGAAGTAATGTCTTTTAATTACTGCTTTGATTGTATCTAAAAAGTTACATTTGTCCTTGTAACCCAATGAGAAATTGGTCAGACTTGCTTAAGACTTTCATGTAGCTCCTTTAATACACGAAAGTGGTATTTTCATAAATATCCCAAAAAACAAAATATTCTTCTTAATTTTGTTGGTGAAAATAAGGCCTTCTGATGCATGTTAAAAATGGGCTAGTCCCACTTTTCTGGGGTGGTGGTGGAGACAACTAAGAGACATGTTTAAAAACTATTTGCAGTTATTTAAAATGGGAACATGCATAGAAAAGAATGAATAATTACCTTTCTTTTTAAAACACACATTAATATTACCCCTTAATACTGTCAGTGGAATATAAATATCAGCTATCTATTTCAAAAATAGGTTTCTGTGCTGTTTAGATATAAAACACATTTTTTTGTAGAGAACTCAAGCCCAGAAAATCTGACAGTAACTTCAAGTTAGTAGTCTTAACAGAAATACTTTATAAGGATAGAATAAGATATGTTTTGAATTTCTCATTCCTCCTTTCTTGTGTTTATTCTATGCTTATTAACTTGAAGAATTGGGAAGGGACAATGTGGTTTAATTGTAACATAAAAGTAACCTGCCAAGCCAAGAGATGCAACAAATGAAATAATCTTTTATGGATTTTTTTTCATTTATAGTGTAGAGCTTCCCTGAGAGAAATGGAACTATATAGGAGTTATATGACTTTAATAAATAAGTATGAAAACCAAATAAAGTCTTAATGGCAAACTGAAATATTGATATACTGCTAGTCCCTGAAGCAGCAATTTTCAGAGCACGCTCAGAGCTGGTATATTGCACTGTGAACTTAAGGATATAAAGATGCTTTATTTTAATGACTTTGCCCTATCCTTTGGTCCTCCGAAGGACTTCATATCCAATCCTGCCAAAAATTTGGCCTTTGAAATTTCTAAAATTGAGCATAATATATTGTCCCATAGTTTAATCTTATTCAAATGGAAGAAAGTATATCAGTTTAGGAAACATTTCCATCCTCATTAAAAACTGAATCTGACCATAGTCATCACTTTATCCAGTTTTCACCGAATCACAAATAAATTAGGCATTTGCTGATGTTTAAAATGGGAGATAACTGCAAACACTCAAAGGAAAAAAAGTTAGTATCAGACCATTAGTGAAGATTGAGGGCAGGAGGAGAAGGGGACAACAGAGGATGAGATGGTTGGATGGCATCACCGACTCAATGGACATGGGTTTGGGTGGACTCCGGGAGTTGGTGATGGACAGGGAGGCCTGGCGTGCTGCGGTTCATGGGGTCGCAAAGAGTCGGACACGACTGAGCGACTGAACTGAACTGAGTGCCATTCAGATATTTTGATATTCTGTGGATACATTCAAATTTTACTGTTTCCTTTCTACTGGATTTCCATTTTGAGTTTATAGTTAGGGAAGAATGTGACAAAATAAGATATAATGGGTAAGTTTTATCACTGCTTTTTAAATGTCCTTGCCAGATCATGTATTGATACCTATATAACAGTAAAATACAGCCGTGTCTTTTAAACTTAAGTATATACAACAAATAATAGAAACAACACACATTATTGAATAAGAGGTTGAAAACAGCAGATTCATCTTTAGCTCTGAAAATAATAACTCAGCGTACAAGGTGTACTGCTAGTGAAAAGTGATATATATCACTGAGTGGGGGCTAGGAATTAAGAAGCCAAGGTTAAAATCTCCTTTCTGCAACTTTTTGGCCGAGTAACTTTTGAACAAATCCTTCAGCCTCTCTGCACCTCACTCTCTTTGTGAAATGAAGACGGTGGTGTAGGTTATTAATGCCAGCCCTTTCCAGCTGGTTCTGTGACTTCTGTACACACACTTAAAGCATTAAAGTATTTAAAGTAACTTAAAGTACCTCAGCATTATTTTTAGATAATGAAGCTCTGCTGACTTTTATACTTCTAAAATACTATGTGAGAGTTTTTCCAGTGCTAGAGGAGATGAATAAATACTCTTTGTTTTATTCCTCACAATGATGGTAACAAAAGATCCTGGACAGAATATGTATGTCAACTATCAAAAGACTGTGAAAGTTTGGTATAAGAAGGAAGACTGGGACTTCCCTGGTTATCCAGTGGTTAAGACTTCCTGCCTTCTAAGCAGAGGGTACAGGTTTGATCCTTGGTCAGGAAGCTAAGTTACCATGTGCCTTGGGGTCATAAGACCAAAACACAAAAAACAGAAGCAAGATTGTAACAAACCAATAAAAGTCCTTAAAAATGGTCCACATTTTTTAAAAAAAGGTGGCAGCTAAGGAACTCAAAAGTCAGTTTCCTGGTGGTATTTTGGAGTTTTTTTTTTTAACTCCTGTTTATCTCAGCCTGAGCACTAGAGACGCCCACAAGTCATAAATGCCAGCAGACACAAAAAGTAATCCCGAGAGAACCGGCTCTTCCTAGGCAAAGTCCTGGGAAAAGGGCAGCTGAGCCAGACAGAAACCTTTTAGTGCATCTGCATTCTGCAGGTGGGCACCATGACAAAGCCACGTTGCTCCCCCGCCCCCGTGGATGCTGCAGCAGAAGCCTGTGGGTAGATCCCTGTTTTCCACCCCACTCTGCAGTCACAGGGTTGTACTCTCCTGTGAGTCTGTGAGTGGAGCCCTGTCTTCCCCCACCGTCCTGCAGGAAGAAAGTGGTACCCTTCCTTGGCTGAGCCTGTGGGTGGAACAAACCCTGATTTTCATCCTCACCCTCTAGTAGAAGTAGCACCCATTCAGCCTAAATCTACAGGCAGAGCCCTGTCTCCACCCCTGACCTGCAGTAATGAGGCAGCTGAGACCATGATCAGACCTCTGTCTTTAGTGCCTACCCCGCAGTCCCATGCAGCACCGTACTCCTCCCCAACCAGGCATGGAGGCAAACCAAGACTTCATCTCCACCCTGCAGTAATGTCTAGGACCTCTTCACTGCCCAGAGTGTGGGGTACAGTCTTGCCATTTGAATAACATACAAGTTTGGTGGGCAAAATAGCACTGCAAAAGCATTACAAAGGCTTTGTAAACTAGGTTGACATTTGAAACACAGCCTATATACTGTCCCAGGATATGCATTCTAAATCTAAACAGCTTAACTACCTGCTAAAGTTGAAGATTTCAATAGGGACCACACAGTCTTATAACACTCAAAATATCCAGGATGCAGTTCAAAATTAAACTTCATTACCAGCAACCAGGAAAATCTCAACTCAGATGAAAGAAGACAATCAATAGTCACCAATATTGAGGTGATATAGATGTTGGAATTATCTGATAAGGAAAACAGCTTTCATAAAAATGTTCCAAGAAGCAATTAGAAAGACTCTTGAAACAAATGAGAAATAGGAAATATCAGAAGGAAATAAAGATATAAGAATTAAGTGGACGTTTTAGAACTGAGAAACTTATGAACAAAATACCCACAGGAAGGGCTCAGTAGTATTGATAGATTGGATATGTCAGAGGCAGGAATCCATGAACCTTAAAAATAGATCAGTAGAAATTATCCAACTCAAATGAGAGGGGAAAATAGATTTTAAAAAGTGAATTGAGCCTCAAAGACCTGTAGGACAGTAACAAAAGATTTAACATTTGTGTTGTTGAAATCCCAGGAGAGGATAAGTGGGAGGGGTAAAGATACTTGAGAAATCAGTGGCTGCAACCAGTCAGAGAAAAATGACCTACCTGCTTGGAGGTACTTTTCTGTAAATGAAATGTACTAAGAACTGTGTAGATGAGGAAGCAGCTATAACCCCAGCATCCAAGTCCTTTTCAGGACCTGGCACTCACATCTGACAAACAGAATTGGCCTAGAGGTCAGCTTAGCTCCTGACCCTAAGCTGATCATGACAGTGCCGTTCAGGGAACCCTGGGGCACTCCCTAGGAAAGGCCCCTCAGTGTTAATTCCTTCTTCTGAATAACAGCGGAGTCATGGTACAGCCTCACATTAACATAATAATGGAAACTAATGATAGATCCAATATTAATGGGTAAATACTATTATTCCCATTCTATGTAAGTCACAGAAAATCTTAAGTAACTCACTCAAAAGCACACAATTAATAGATCTAGCTCTAAATTATAGAAGCTGTCCAAAACATTAAAATGTTCAGGGGAAATGAGGTCTTTTAAGTGGACATTTTACCACCGATTTGCCCTATGATTGAATCAGAAATCTTATATATCTAATGTGGAATAAAGAGAAATTTAGGGTTTGGGTCCTGGTCTCATTTGGATATTATTTGACTATGTAGAACAGTGTTGGGTCATTTCTTCAGATGGCACGCTAGAGCGCCTATGCCTGGCAGCCTTTACATTCTCAAAGCAGCAGCTGTTGTTCTTTAGTGATGGTAACGTTTGGACACTCAGCGCTGCCGTGCCATCTTCGTGCTATTCACTTACAAACAGACACCTACAAAGACCCAACTTCCCTCTACACAAGCCTGTCTTTTCACTTGGGAGATGCTCAGAACATAGGACTTCCTCCCTATGAGTCACCACAAGCCTTAAGTTCTTTTGTCAGGTTGGCCAAAAAATGTCTACATATTTGATGAAATAACAATTTCATTTTTAAGCCATGGCTGATTTTCCTTGTCTCTGTTAACTGTTACTGTCATATATAACTCAATTGCAACTTTACCAAAGGTCATAATGATGATCATCGTCAGTATTTGTCCAACATTTTACAATATGCAAATCACCTTGACTACATTGGCTCCTTAATTCTTATAACAATTCTGTGAGGTGAATGTTATGCTCCCCTTTCTGCCCAAACAGTATGCAAAGCTGAAGCTTACCCAAGGACCACAGACAGTGGTAATGGCATTGTATGATTTTCAAATTCATTGTGTGCTAAGTCGCTTCAGTCGTGTCCAACTCTTTGTGACCCCATGGATTGCAGCTTGCCTCAGTTCGTGGGATTCTCCAGGCAACAGTACTGAAGTGGGTTGCCATGCCCTCCTTCAGGGGATCTTACTGACCCAGAGATCAAACCTGCATCTCTTGAATCTCCTGAATTGGCAGGAGGGTTCTTTACCACTACCACCACCTGGGAAGCCCCTAATCCATTAAGACCTGGCTATAAACTATGTGTACCCCACTTGGATTGGATTTACAAGAGGTCAGTGTCAAGTTTTCATGAGCTTAAAAATAAATGGGTAACATTTACCAAAAAAACAGAAAGATAAAATTGAGTTAAATTATTCAGGTACAGTCTGTGTTTCCTAAGTCGAATTTAGCAAAATATTTGTATTTCTGTCTGCTTCTTCTAAAATGCCATTGTGCCCTTCTTCTTGAAAATAAAATGTCTCCAAATGTTAACTGGAAAATACTTGGGCTCTGGCATTTTAGAATTTATAACCCAATAAAATGACAAAGCAAAGGAACAACTTCAGTAGAGGCAGTATGGTATAGGTGTTAAAATCGTGGACTCTACAGTCTTTGTAGGCTTGAATCTTGGCTCCACAATGTACTAAATGCTGTAGGTAAGTTAGTTAACACCCGTGTGCTTGGTTTCATCACATTTATAAAAGAGAAGAATAATAACACCTGTTTTATAGAAATTTGTGAGCTTAAATGAAATAATGTAAAGCACTTGAAATAGTGTGCTTGGCATTAGTAAGCTGTTGATGATAGCAGTAACAAATAATAACTATAGCTATTTTTAGCTAACTAGATGTATTCTATATCATTATCATATGCATATATTTAAAGAGCTATGAGTATATATAAGTATGATCAGCATCATTTTAAGAGGGCCCTTGGATACTCTACTTTTGGGGGTTCAATTCCACTTCCTCAGATTTGTTAAAATGCAGTTATATCCCACATTGAATATAATTTTTATATAACTTTAAAGAAATGGATAAATTTTTAATTGGCATAGTATTACATTTTGTAGACATTTAATTGAACACTTATTAACTTTGGTCTGGGTTGGTATTCTCTTGAGATCATACGGTGAGTAAATGATGGAATATGAGCTGGAATTCTAGTCTTCTAACTTAAAGTCAAAATTTTCCAAATGAGAAGAATGTTCCCCTCACTCTGCTGGCTGAAAGCTAGTCTTTAAACCTAATTCAGGTTGAGGTGTCTTGCCAAAATAAACAGAACACTCAAAATTCTGAAAATAATAATGAATTTTTCCTTTTTAAATTCTTTAGATTGTGGTTTGAATGTTCATAAGCAGTGTTCCAAGATGGTCCCAAATGACTGTAAGCCAGACTTGAAACATGTCAAGAAGGTGTACAGTTGTGACCTGACGACACTCGTGAAAGCCCACATCACTAAGCGGCCCATGGTGGTGGACATGTGCATCAGGGAGATTGAATCTCGAGGTGAGGCGTTTCCAGCGGGGCTCAGGGCAGTCATAATTCCCTGCACAGCCAAGCTTTCTTCTGCATGTTTAGGAGGAATGATTTCAGATAACAATATGACAGTCTGAAAGCAGTTAACAAGTAATTAACCAACATGATTTCAAGGTACACTTAACCAGTTATAAGAAATAGTATGCTTAAAAATATATTTATGGATGATGCTTCCAGTCTGTAAAACTTGGTATGTAGATGCCAGTTCTTTTTTCAGTTTTTATACTTTTCTTAGGTCCAAAAAGCAAAGAAATAAAAAAAAAAAAGAAAAGAAATAAATGCTCTGTTTAAAACTATCCTAGGCCAAACAACCAAAAACCAGAACTACGCCCTAATTAGTCTCTGACACTTTGGAAATAATTACTACGGGCCTATTATTAATATAGCTTATCTCAGTCTTCTCATGTAAAAGAATTTATGGTATAGTAGCGGTGATGAAATTATTTCCCTTAACACTTAAGGCATTTGATCTAGTTAGATAAAATGATGAGCCAAATTACAGATATTCAGGTGACAGTAGGTCAGAATTAAAGAACTGTGAGTAAAACTATTTTATCTTAGGAGAAAAGTAAAAAAACCTTAGAAGAGGTTTCTAAGGTTAGAAACCTTAGAAACTTAGAAAAGTGAAAAAACCTTAGAAGAGGTTTCTAAACATACATATTTCTAAACATATATATCTCATCATTCTTCCTGACACATTACTTCCCAGCCTGAAGTATGAGAAGAAGTTAAAATCTGAGGAAAGGACATTACCCCAAAGAGACTAATTAGCTCCTCTGCTTTATTTTTACAGGTCTTAATTCTGAAGGACTGTACCGAGTCTCGGGATTTAGTGACCTAATTGAAGATGTCAAGATGGCTTTTGACAGAGGTGTGTTTTCCAGCAGGTTCATTAACTTAGGACAATAATACTCTACCCAAAGAGACACAATTTCTTATTTTATTCTTTCCATTGTTTTTCTAAATCACTAATTATTATTATGCCAAATAAAATGACTTAGCGTATAATTTTTATAATTTCTGTATTAGTTGTAAGTATTAAGCTATTAAATTTCAGGATGAGAAGGAAGTATAAAATTTAACTATATTACCAATATTTGAGTCTCCAAGGCTGGTCCATGTTCACCAAAATATGTACAGAGCAATTCAATTTACCAGAAACCATGGTGAAAACAGTGGAGGTGGGTGGGAGAGGAAGGGATCTAAGGCATTACAGAGCTCAGATTTCCAAGGTCTGTTGTGGCCAACCTAACTCTGCCTGCTGTGCATGCCTCCCCAGCATCTTGTCATCCAAGTTCAAGCTCATTAATTTTTATATAAGAAATTTAGGGTTTTGACCACATGTGCTAATTAGCTTACTTCCTGAAAGCTTTACTTCTGAGTTGATATGATCTATTTGGTAAAAAGGAGAAGCTTTGTGAATTTTCCTGTAAATTGGCATGCATGCTTAGCACTTCCCAGCTAATTGACTGTTGGAATGGTATTACATGGTCAAAGTAGTCTTCTCTCCAACATTGTTATGCTGAAATATTGTGTTAAATTTCCAATATCACAAAACTGCCAAAATATGTGGATTTGAAAGACCAACCAGAAAAAAAAAAAATTCAAGCTCATGTGTTGGGGCAAGAATCTGAGAGGACCTGAAGACCTTCTGGCCTCAGACCCCTCTGTGGGAGGAGGGCCCCAGCCAAAGAAAAGCTCAGTGCAGCTTATTTTCTTTTAACATTTAAATTAAGGTTTTGTTCCCATGGTTCTCCGATTTGTCTTTGTTTTGAGCACTGGAATAAGTAGTACCAAAGAGCTATAAGCTTGAATATAGGAAGTAAAAAGAACAGGAGTTGTGATTGTGAACAGACCCTTTTCTTTGCAAGTACACACTTCTGGTTCCATCACACTCCTCTCCCATCACAGACCTCTAACAGCCAACAGAGGCAGAAGACAAAAAAAATGAGATATTATCATCAACACAGTAAGAGGAAATCTAGGTCAGCCCACATATTTGACAAGGTTGAAGAAGACGAGGTGAAGAAATGGCATCGGGAACAACCCTGAATCTACACAAGATTGAATGTTAAGAGGCATTTCTTTTTCTCTGGAAGGTAGCAACTGATCAAGTCCATTCCCAGCCACTGGCCGTGAGAGATTTGCCATATAACCCCTCCTTTCTTGCCCCTGGCCACAGTTTCCTCTGTTAACATCTCTCATTTATATAATACAGCCTGTTACAATTGTGAGCCAACATTGATGTCAATACATTATTACTGACCAAAGTCAGTAGTTTACATTAAAGTTCATCTTTATGTTGTACAGTTCTGTGGTTTTGGGCAAATGCGTAACGTCACATATCCACCATTACAATGCCATCCAGAACTTTCACTACTGTACCAATCCTTGCACTCCACCTGTTGTTCTTCCCCCTCCTCCCCTGAATGCCACTGATCTTCTTACTGACTCCATAACTTTGCCTTTTCCAGATTGTCAAATAGTTGGAATCATACAGTATGTAACTTTTCCAGACTGGCCTCCGTTATTTGGCAATGTGCATTTAAAGTTCCTCCGTGTCTTTCATGGTTTGAGAACTCATTTATTTTTATCACTGAATAATATTGTTTTTGTCTGGGTATACCACAGTTTATCGGTTCACTTATTGAAAGCCACCTTGGTTGCTTCCATGTTTTTGGCAATTGCAAATATAGCTGCTAGAAACATTTGTGTGCAGGTTTTTGTGTGGACAAAAGTTTTCAGTTCCTTTGGGTAAATACTAAGGAGTATGACTGCTGGATTATATGGTAAGTGTTTGTTTAGCTTTGCAAGCACCTGCCTGTTTTCTGAAGTGGCAGCTCCTCTTTGTATTTCTGCCAGTGACCAGAGAGAGTTCCTGGGGCTCTACATCCTTGCCAGCATTTGGTGGTGTAGGTGTTCCGGTTCTAGCCATTCTAATAGCTCTGTAGGGAAGAGGCTGCTTTTTCATCCTTAGAAATCTTTCATAAGCCAAGTGGAATAAAAGAAATTAGTGTAAGATCTAGCTCAGAGTAGAAACTAATTAAATCTTTAGTAGATGAAAATTGAGCTGTTTTAACAAAGTACTAAGTGCAGGGGAGGGCAGAAGGGGTCACCCTGAAGGAAGGCCAGCTTTCCTTAAGAGTGTTAAGGCCCAGCAAGTCTAAAATATTCCTGTGTTTTATAATTTCTTCTCTTGTTATCGCAACACTCTAGAGTTTTGTTTTGCTTTTTCCCTTCTCACTAACTCTCCTACCCCCAGGGCTCAGGCAAGATCGAACATTATGTATGGGAACCCAGGGTGAATCAAAGATGGCCTTTTGTGCTGGGTCTTTTGTAAGTTGGGAGGATCTCAGTTGTTATTTTTCACATTCTCTATGTTTATTTTAAAAAGAAAGAAAAAGTTACCCCACAGTATTCCTCTAGCAATTCTCATGAAATTTTAAAATATTTGTGTTAACCTCAGTCATCTCCTACTATCCCCCTCTGTCATAAATCGTGGAAGAATAAATAACTTTACAATAAAAAATTCAGGTTGTCTTCCACAGAAAAAATATAAATATATCAGCACAGTGAATTTGATGTTTCAAATTGAAGTGTTGTGAATCTTTAAAAACAGGGTACAAAAATGTTATTTGTTAAAAGTGCTATGAATCCAGATATTTACTTTTGTTTCTTTTAACACCCTTCAAAGATGGTGAGAAAGCAGATATTTCTGTGAACATGTATGAAGATATCAACATTATCACTGGTGCACTGAAACTGTACTTCAGGGATTTACCAATTCCACTCATCACATATGACGCCTACCCTAAGTTTATAGAGTCCGCCAGTAAGTATGAAGGCATGCACTTGTAACCTGACAAATCGTCTCTCCTAGGTAATCACATCTCCTGTTTTTTTCTGCTGAGTATCTTGAATGCATTTTATGAAATATTTCTCCCTGGCCTCTCTCCATGGCTAATGTACTCACAAGAATTTTGAACTCTTCTCTCACATAGGTTATTTATGACTTCTGCCATCAGAAGCATCTTTGTAATGTGTAACCTTTACTTTCCAAAGTAAGGCTTACACCAGTTCTCCTAGACATGAACAGTAGTTTTGTAAAGTAAACAAAATTAGAAAAACAAAATTGAAAAAAATACCAACTATCTGTTGTTAGATTCAGCAAACACAAAGATTACACTGTCAGACTGCTATAAAATATATAAATTTTTACTTTCAGTTTCTGTCCTTATCCCGTGACATGCCAGTAAGTTTGCAGAATGCCTCAGGTTCATAGATTATACTTTAAGAAGCCCTGTTTTAGATCAAATGTTAAGAAATAAAAGTTTTAAAAAGTTAAAAAATAAGCTCTAGTTAAGATGAAAATGAGAAAAAGCAAAGGCTCCTTTGCCAAACTTTATTTATGGTGCAAAAATCATACCTGTAGTTCACACTTGTTTTTTTTTTAAAGAAAGGAATTCTTAACAGACTTTAAGTGTTGGCATTACCTTTTTTTTTTTCTTTTTTCTAAAAAGATAGGCTATTTCCGTCATTTGCTTCTCTCTCTTAAAAACCATATGTTGTCTTGATCTTTAAATAATAACATCACTTCCTTAGTAACACTGATTTGCTTTTTGATTTTGGAATTTCGTGAAGTACAGACTTTCTTTGTTCTAATTTTCAGTTTCCCTTCAGAGCTTGTGTTGAGAATTTTTGTGGTTAGTTCCATGGAGCCCCAATTCCTCGCGGGTCAGTTCAAGCTCTCATGTAGAGAACAGCTGTGAGAATTGCATTGATTTTTTACAAGCATTCATATTAGAAGCCACAAGACTCTGTCTCTTCCACGGGAATTCGGGATGGGTTCAGGGCAGATCATGAAAATTGTCTGAAGGAGCTTACGGGTTCTTGTTTGGTGGGGCACAGGTTTCCTCCCAGAGAGAGAAATCACATAACCACTAGTCTGGAAAGCACTCGACACACACCTGTACCATGAAGGGCTGCTCAGACCCTGGTTTACCCCAGCCCCCAGGACAGCATGGGGGCTCCACTGGACGGCATTTCTGCCCCCATGTGGCTTGGGAGTAAAATTGAAATGTGACTAGCCCATGGGCATCCAGTTAGCAAAGGACAGAGCCAGGATTCAGCCAGTTCTGAAGGCTGCATAACCCCTTTATCTACTTAGAAGAAAAATCTAAGCTCTCCTTACGGATTTTAAGGCCTTTCACCCCTCACTCCCAAATTACCTCCCTGCCTTTCCCCATACCCACCCAAGCTGCTGAGGATAATCTCCCCTCTTTATTGTTCTTCCAAAACATGTGTCACCATGCTTGGGTTTGTGTCTGAATCAGCTCTCCTGTTCAGCGAAGTCAGCAAGCTCCCTTATGTCACACCTCAGAGCTCTTGAAAGCATATCATAAGAAACTTCCCTTAATCAAGGTAGAAATTCCCTTTCCCTCTAATATAAGACTGTTTGATGTGTGACACCAGAAACCCTGGCGTAATGTTTACGCACAATTTACATGTTTACTGCACATGTTTGATACTGGTATCAAAAAGTTTGTGGAACAATGTGTCCTTATAACATGTCTTTCCTGGTAGTAGAATCAGTTTCATTCTTCAGACTCAAAGATACAGCCTTTCTCTTTCTGTATTGATAGATAAGGAAAGTGAGAGAAGGAAGCTAAGATTTATAGAACATATTCAGTGCCAGAAATGGTGCTGGGCACTTTACACCCATGATGCTGTTTTAGAAGAAATGAGATGTTATAGGTATAATTGTCCATGGTCACATGGCAAGAGGGGGTGGCCCTGGCTTTCAAATTCACATCTGTCTAACATCAAAGCCCTGGCCTTCTCCCCTCTGCACGCTGTGTGGCTTCCCTCATGGAACAGGGAACAGAAGGATTAAAAGGAGGAGGAAGACAAGAGGGAAGGGGTGGAACCCCTTTCAAACAGAGCACAGAGCTAACTCACCCTTCGCGATGAGCTTTTTGTAGCTCAGCCATTGAAACAACCGGGGACCATGTTCTTCAGGTTTCCGGTATCTCTGGCATTCACTAGAAGCCCTTGCCAATAGCAACCACAACAACAAAGAGTTCTCATTAAAGCTTTCCCCTGCAAAAGCTGTTTGAACACTGCTCTGGCAGCCTTCCCTGGAAAAGCTGCTGGTTGAAAGCTGGAAGGGAGTGGTTGCAGAAAATGAGAAAAGGATTCAAGGAGGGAGAAGGCCAGGGCATCCCAACCAAAGCCTTGAAGAGCTTCATAACCCTTAATTCATAATCCCCTGGAAACTCACTTATGAACCACCTTGAAGCCTTGGTCTCCCCAGTGAAGAAATCAGTGCCCTACAAAACAGAGGCCATGCTCAGTAACCCAGCATGCATCAAGTGAGAAGAGCCCTGCCACGGCCGAGCTCCGGGTCGGGCTGAATAGAGAAACCATCTTCTGGCCAAGGAGTCTAACGGCCCTTCCCAGAGATCTCAGAAAAGTTACGTGACTCAATTAGTATGTAACTGTGAGTGAGTCAGATAAACTCAGAGAGAAAACCCAGGGTTCTTTGTCCTCAGCGATTTAAAATGTGCTGAAGAGAGGTCTGGAAAGAGAGTTTGCTGAGTTTCCCCATCAGCTGTGCCACTGATTCACCCCTTTGGCTTGCTTAAGTTTTATTCTTCTCGGATTTGAATTTCTCTGAAGAATCAGACAGTACTTTGATTCAGAGAGCTTGTAACTAGGCCTGATACATGTGCAGAGTGCTCACTTCCTGCCCCCACAGTGTCCACACCCACATCCCCAAATCCTCCAGACTTTTCCAGGACCTCTCAGCTGCAGGCCACCTTTCTCCCTTAGAGTCCCCTCACACACAGATGGGCCTTGTTCCCAGCCTCATTCCTTCCTGCCAAGGTGATAGTTATATCTGGTCTTCCCTGCTAGACGGTCACTCCCTCCGGTGCAGGGGTCCTCTCCTGTTCGCATTACCGCAGTGCCCAGTCACATAATGGTTTAGTTGCTAAGTCATGTCTGACTCTTGTGACCCTATGGACTGTGGCCCACCAGGCTCCTCTGTCCATGGAATTTTCCAGGCAAAAAGAATATTGGAGTAGGTTGGTTGGCGTTTCCTTCTCCAGGGGATCTTCCTGACCCAGGGATGAAACTCGAATCTCCTGCATTGCAAGCGATCTCCTCCATTGCAGGCAGATTCTTTACCAACTGAGCTACCAGGAGAGCCCAAAATAATAATGTTCAAAAACATTTGTTGAATGAGTAAACATAATTTTATACTAAGAACCGTAGTATCTTAGCATTTTTGGATAATCTAAGGGGTCATGTAACTGGACTTCTTTCTCCAACACATTCTTTTTAGTTGTTGTTGTTGTTTGGGGTTTATTTGTTTTTCTCAACTTTTTATTTTGTATTGAGGTATAGCCAGTCAGCAGTGTTGTGATTATTCCAGGTGAGCAGCAAAGGGACTTAGCCATACATATATGTACATACATATTACATATACATGTATGTGTACATATACATATACATGTATCCACTCTCCCCCAAACTCCCCTCCCATTTCGGTTGCCACATGATACTGAGGAGAATTCCATGTGCTATAGAGTAGGTCCTTGTTGGCTATCCATTTTAAATACAGCAGTGCCAACACCTTCTTTTTTAAATACCCTGTAACTACAGGAACGACTTCCCTGGTGGCTTAGTGGTAAAGAATCCGCCTGCCAAGCAGGAGACAATTAAACAACAACAACAAACTAAGATCACTACTTCTCCAGGCGGCCCATCCACTGGTAGACAGACGTCCACTGACAGAGGCGCCAGGAATCTGCCTGCTTTTAACTCCTCGCCATGGGCGGTGATCCCAATGTCCCCCTCTCACACATGCAAGTCTTTCATGTACTTCAACAACTGATGGTGACCTTCCATCTCTGAGTACATTCTGCTGTATCTGTCTCACTCTTAAATTATGCTGTGGTTTTCTTGAGGCTAAAGGTTTGCATTCTCTGAAAAATTTATCATGGGTAGGACTTCTCTAAGTGAGGAAAAAAAGAGAAATTAATTCTAGAGGAGAATCTTGGTCAATTTAATATCAGTATATTCAACTGCATTTTGTCCTTAGTTCCCAAATTTACGTTTCCGGTCTGGCCCTCTCCCTGAACCCCAGATCAGTCCATAGTCAGCAAGTTCACTTAGATATCTGAAAGACATCTCAAAAGCAACTCTCCATCTTTCCCCCAAACCTCATCCACCTATGATCTTCCCCATCTCAGTTAATTGAGGCTCCACCCTACCAGTTGCCTAAGCCCAAATTTTGGCCCATTCTTGATTCTTCTCTTTTTCATACATCCCTCATCAGAAAATCCTCTGGACTCTGCCCTCAAAATGTGCCCAGAATCCAACAACTTCTTATCACCTTCACTGCACCACCTGGTCATTCCTCACCTGGGTGTGTGTAATTATGACCAGAGCCATCTGTCCGGTTTTAGTCTTGCCCTTCCATAGCCTGTTCCCTACATGGCAGCCAGAGGAGTGATATGAAAAATGTATGTCCGATCATGACCCTCCCTCGTGTAGAATCTTCCCTTTTCTCTCTGTAAAGGCCGTGCTCCTAAACCAGCCACAGCCCATGCCGTGACGAAGCGCCGCCTCACCTCTCTGACCTCACCCCCTTCTCCTCCCCTCCTTGCTTGGGCTCCTGCAGCCACACTTGGTTCCTCGCTTAACTCAGACGTTACAGGCACACTGTCCCTCAGGCCCTTCGCACGGCTGTTTCTTTGCAAGGCTTCTCTCTGCATGGAACCACCTTCACCCAGATCTCCATGGAGTTCATTCCCTCGCGCCCTCCAAGTCTGTGCTCAAGACCCTTTTCTCATTAAAGCCTATCCTGACCATCCCGTGTAATACTACACCCTCTCAGCCCTCCCAATGTTTCTTATCCTGCTGATTTGTTCCATAGGAATCATTCTGATCTAGTAAAACCTCTTAAGATAGGCTGTTCATTGTTTATCATCATTTGTTGCCTCCAGTAGAAAGTAAGCTGTCTGTGAGCAGGGAATTTTGCTTGTTTGCTAGGCCACCAACACTGTCCTTAATTTCATACTATCTCTGGATTCTCCTTATAAAGATTAGCTGTAGCAGTTAAAAGGAAACTGTTACTCTTTTTTTCAATTTCCAGAATACTGTAATTTCAAATTAATTAGTGCAATCATAAAAACTGTAGCCAAGTAAAAATTAAGTAGTAGTTTTCAATAGTAAATGGAATTTTCTTCTCTTAGTTCTAGAAATTAAATGATTGAAATTCGGTATCTGAGATGTTACGGCTGTTAATGAATTGGCACTTTGAACCTTGAAGTCCCAAGGTTCAAAGGCTATGGATTATTTATTATAGCAAAAGGCAAACAACTCATCCTTTATTGCTGAGAAATGAACCAAGAACTCTGAGGAAACTTTGGGCAGAAACTGTAAAATGGCTGAAGTTTCTTTGAATTAAAAAACTTCAGTCAGTGTTCACATTCTAAAATTTACCACATCTGCTCTGCCAATCCTAGGAACTTTTCACATTGATCTTATATTAGTTTTTACCTGACTCCAGTACACTGCCATTGAATTAGTTTTATAAATTAGAAAGAATAGGATTCTTGGGCTTGTGTCTTAAATGTTATATTCTGGTTAGATGTGGACTTCCAGCATTTTAAGGATGCTAGCCAACATTTAAAGGCAGTTGCCCTGACACCCAACATTTAAAGGTGCCCCATCTTCCTCACGTTTGGGTTGAAGCAGGAATGTGCCATGGTTCTCTTTTTGAGAACACAAAATTCCAAAGAAATCTATTGTTTCTGAATAGGGAAGTAACTGATGGATTAAATGCACTCTGTGACCTGAAAGGAATGTGACTTTTTGGCCAACAAAGAACTAAAATATCTAAATGAAGATGCTGAAAGGAGATTTTCAAAATATTTTGAACAGCGCAGCATGGCTTCAGTATGTCTGTAGTGTTTGAAAGTGACCTCGTTTGCTTTTATGTTTTTATCCTTGCATACATGTGTCTGAGTTTTTTAAAGTTACATCCTATACATCCAATATCCAATTTTCATAGTTAACAGACCCCAGGACCCTCAAGTGAAAACACTGGGTGGCCTCCCCAGAAGTCCAAGGAAATGGACTTGCCACATGGACACTAACCTTTTGGAAGTCTGAGACTTGAACCTTAAAAATTATTTTCCAAAGCCATGGGCAATGACCTTGTCAGTTTCAGAAGATCACCACAAGAATAGAATTAAATGAGCCATTTGTACCAGTTGTCTGTTAAAGTTTCTCTCCTTGGTATTCGTCTTGCTGTTACAGAAATTATGGATCCGGATGAGCAATTAGAAACCCTTCACGAAGCACTGAAACTGCTGCCGCCTGCTCATTGCGAAACCCTCCGGTACCTCATGGCGCATCTGAAGAGGCAAGTTTCCAACTTGGAATATACTTGTTCCACATCCAGATGTTAAGAATCAAATGAAAACAAAGGTGAAAGAGAGGTCAGGTGATCTGTCAAAGAATGAATAAATGCATAGCTGTCTTGTCTCCTGGTGTGAGATCACACATGTTGAGAAGGATTGCTAAAAATATTCTCTACTATAAAACGGTATGCAGACTTGATTCTTTCATAAATGGATTTTCAGTTCCAGTATATGTTTGCAGACATGTTAGAAATACCAATATACTGCCAAGGACATGCATTAATTTTTGTGGAAAGGGAAAAGGTTGCAGCTATATAAAGACACTAGCATTAATATAATAAAGCAAGAAGAAGCAACTTGCAAGAAAGCTCACTTTTCTTATGTCTTGCTCCAAAATAGGCACTTCAGACTTACTATTTTAGGTTTTTGAATTAATGTTGCCAACACTGAAACCTGCTGTAAAAAGTGATGGAGTAAAGAAAGGGGTAAAGAGAGGAATGGAAAATAAAATATTTCAATTACTTCTGATTTAATGTTTTAAAGTGATGGATGGTGAGGTAGCTTTATTTCCTGGCTCTGTCACCCTCCATCTCTCCCAGTTGAAGCAAAGTTTCCAAAATTATATGACCAAATTTTAGTGGTTTTAGGGTTCCCAGATGTAAGACCAATCAGAAGCAAACAGAAAAACTCAGTAGAACTTGACATCTACTTTGTACGCCTTTAGGTCCAAGTTACCCAAAAGTGAATATTTAGTTCATGGTGCTTTCAAACACTTTACATGTTCTCCATCCTTAGAAGCACCATAAGTTAAAACTTTTAATATGCTTATAACTTCACTTATAAATTCAAGTTTGCTGCATATGTGTGTGCAGTTAAGAATGCCACACTAAAACAAAAGAATAACTCTCAAATTATAGTCTCTGTGCCTTTGCTGAAGCAATAAAAATCATAAAAATACTTAACACTCCCTGATGAGGTTGCTTACCCTGAGCCGTTTCCTGTTAATATCACTACCACTCTCCCCCTAGATACTCAGTATAACTATTCAGCTCGCAAAAACACTCTATAGGAAACAAGATCTCGCCAAAGTGGAGGGACAGCTGATGGAGCAATCAAGATGACCCAGCCCCTTCCCTCAGCTCTGGGCCGTGGCAGGAGAGTCCACAAATAGAACAGAACCCGCGCAGGCCGGCACATCAGCTCTGGCTTCAGCTCCAGTGGTCACCAGAAGTTTAAGTTATTCCCACCATTTACTTTAAGGAGGGTCAGTACTTTGAGAAATAACCTAGCAGCAGGGTTGATCAGTGGACAGAGCCCACTTTGAATCTTGTTTCTGTTTTAGCGCTCCAGCACGACAAAGACCCCCATGTCCTCCATGAAGTCATCCTCCCTTTCTTGTGTTTTTTCAGAGTCACGCTCCACGAAAAGGAGAATCTGATGAATGCGGAGAACCTTGGGATCGTCTTCGGCCCAACGCTCATGAGATCTCCAGAACTGGACGCCATGGCCGCCCTGAACGACATACGGTATCAGAGACTGGTGGTGGAACTGCTCATCAAAAACGAAGACATTTTATTTTAAATTTTTAGTTTGAAGGAAAAAAGAAATGTTTTACAGATGAAGGAATGTTTTATAGTAATTTAATTGGCTCTTATAGCTGAATTATTTCTTGGTTAGAAGTTTGGGCATATAACCAGAGTAAAATGAAGGAACTTCCCATTGTTTCCATAGCACCGCTCAGCTGTCCTTGTAAAACAGTGAACACACACTTTCCAGTTCTAGTAATCCTGGGTGTTTATCATGTTCAGAGAAACTCAAGCTATTGCATGATTAGCCCCCTGTTTGGCAAGGGAACCCCACACAGAGGAACACCAAACCTGCACTGCCCCTTCATCCTGGGTCGCCCGTGGTTGTAATTCAGCATGTTTCGCAGAGTAAATCTGTCGTGACTTTGCTTTTGGGTCCTATGTCATTGCTTTCTGATGCTTCTATAAACATGCACACAAATGGAGAAAACAGTACCTCTGGCTGCTGCATTGCCATAGACTATAACATATGCCTACTTTTCTCAGATGCTTCCTTTCTGGTTTCTCTTAGTTCTTCTCTAACATAGTACTTTCTTTCCAGGAAAAGCAAAATGTGTTTTCGGATTTGTTACTTTAGTAAATTATCTCTACCAATAAAAAAAGTACAACGGAGAATTTTGTTAAGTTATTATTGGTTTTCAGTTGTAATTTTGTGTTTTTATCTGGCATGCATTTATTAATTTATTAAATTTGGCTTTTAGAAATAAAAAATATTGATAGCTTACTGTTTTCTCATGACTGATAGTATGTGGGAAAATGTGTTTGACCATTTATTTAATACTGAGTATTCCTTGCCACCTCTTTTGTTTACCATGGAAAGTTTTGCATTGAATGCTCCTTTAAAAAGTAATTTAAAACTGCTTAGAAATAGAATACCTACTCATAGATTTATTTCTCTTCTTGCATACTCTGGCAGAAATCTAGACTATTTTCTCAATTTTGGGGGCGAGTGGGGAGGGCAGGTAGGAGTTCATTCTAGAGCCATCACAAAAAGAAAAAGGGCTAAAACAAAAATAAAACAAAAAACCCTGACTTTCTAAACACTTGGTTTGTCAGCAGTGCGTGATGTTGACATGCCGTTGAGCTGACACTACCTGAGATGAGTCTCAGGTAGCAACCTGACGATGGGGGACAGGTGGTCTGCACCCCACAGCACTGGGAGACCCAGGCAGCAGGCCTGATGCTGTCACTAGACACTCACGTGCCTTTGAGCAAATGACCTTCCAGACTCTGTTTCCTCATCTGTAAAGTGAGCGCCCTTCCAGAACTGAAGCTCTGTCCTTCTTTAAAAACTGAAAAAATAATACAAGACACATTTCCATTTTTGCCATTTCAGTCCGTAATGCTTTCAAGACTATCTCAGTGATAATGGGAACTGACAGAAGTATGTTGCTTTCCATATTTTTACCCTTAGGCTATAGTAGGAAGTTGATCATATGTTTTATTAATGTTTATGCTCAGCAAAGTGTAGTTACGCAGTCCTTCACAACTATCTCAACCACAGTCACCCATGAAAAATGTCACTGCACTAAGCAGCATGGGGTCCATAGATTAATAAAGTTCAGAGATTAGTTTTCTGTAACATAGACGCTTTCTTTAAAATGGAGGTCACTGCAAGGCACTAAGCCCTAAGGTGATGTTTTTGACTTAGGAAACACGTCGGAAAAATCCGATCATGTCTGACGGTCCCAGGGTTAGGTACATCTGAACTGCCGCTACATACTAAGGACTGAAGTTCGTGTTGTACAAAGTACAAAGGAGACTTCAGTTGTAAAGAAATATGCCTTATTAGAATATAATCACCTTTTTTTTCCCCTGAAAGTAACAGATACGGTTGACTTTAGAGCAGGCACTTTGTGGAATTAGAGGTGGATCTGGACCAGAAGCAGTACCTGATCACAGTAAATATGAAGCAGATGTTCAGACAAAGTTGTGAGTATGTCTGCAGACAAGGTTACTGTTTCCCAGGTTTATGAACAGTGCACTGAGCATGTTTTGAAGTAGATGTATGTGTGGTTCCTTCCCCCAGGATGTGCAGATACAAATCATAGCCACATCATCTGTGAGCACCCTTGTACCATCGGGTGATACTTCTTGAACTGAAAGAACAAATCTCAGTCACTTAGGGAGGCTCTTACTCAATAATTCATCAGAGTCTTTCATATATGTCTTTCTAAAACTACTTGGAGATGTTTTTAAAGCATGACTGTCTATAAAAAGAGGCAGCAACTTCAATCTCCATCCCACTGGGAGAGGGAGGAGAGACAAGTGAACCTCTCCAGCATCTCCCATGGATTTGGCAGTACTGCAGATACTCTGCCCTGAGCATCAAGCCCAGTTCTTCTCAATTTTCTATATATAGTTTTAAAGAAATTATTGAGAAATGAAAAATTTGCCTTTCTCTACATTTTTTGTTAGTTTTATTTTTTTATTTTTTTTAATTTTTTTTTGTTAGTTTTAAATGCCAGTTAGTTATACCAATCGGTCAGAGGAGGTAGTTCTTCACTGACTTGAGATGAGAAAATGTGTCCCTAAGTGGAAGAATGGATATATATTAAAATGTTTCTGGTTATCTAATGAGCTCAACTAGAAGGCCTCTGAATAAATTAGCTTCAGGGCTCCAACACTGCTCCAAAATATTTGTTAAAATATTTTTAACAAAATATTTTAGAGTTTATAGTCCAAAGCTGA
The DNA here is from genome assembly GCF_033118175.1 of Dama dama. Lineage (NCBI taxonomy): Eukaryota > Metazoa > Chordata > Mammalia > Artiodactyla > Cervidae > Dama > Dama dama. The sequence goes on from NC_083713.1 coordinate 25,183,753, forward strand.
TTATGTATTATTGGTAAATCCACTTACAGAGCCAAAAGTGTTTTTTATTTAATGCACAGTGGAAAAGCAGGATATCCAAACTCTTCCCAACCATATGTTTTAGACATCGGGAGGGTAGCTTCTTACGGAACTCTTTAAGTGTCTTTTTAACTTGACTTGCCTGTACCAAGTCTGTATAACATTCACGTCTGTCTCCTAGTGTTAGTGAGAGGCTTTCCTCTTATGAATGGAAGTAACCATGCTCTCTACGTACATCATTACCACACATCACACCTCCACTGGACACTGGGAAGCTCTGACCCCTGATTGCCGAGCGTTGTGGTGGGGGTAGAGAAGGCTGAGAGGAGTATAGCACTGTCCAGGGTCAGTCAGCACCTCCAGTTTTTAGCTATCTAGTTTCCACTTGCATTGTCTCAACGAGCAAAGCCCAGACCTGCATCCCCTGCTCCATCTGCACTGATTCCACACCTAGTTCCTGCCTGCTCCCTCCCCACGGGCCATGCACTGTGCCAGCCTGCGAACAAGCTTAGCTCCAGTTCTCCAGGAATTTACCAGATCACCCTGGCCTAGGGAATCTGAATCCTGCTCTTTCCTGCCTTATTTCCTACGGGCCTCAGTGCTGGCTGCCTGGCCCTGTGGTGCGGGTGTGTTCTCTGGAAAGGCCAGCAGAGCACGGAGGCCCCGTCAGGCCATCCTCGGCCGTGGAGTCCCTGGCCCTTAACTTCCCCGCATCTCATGAGGCTCAGGGACAGTGGGCTCAGTCTCCTGCAGCCAAGTGCACTTTTAGCTCATTTTGGCCAATTCCACACATAGGTGGGAAAAGAGGTGATCTCAACCTGACAGCTCAAAGTCTCACCATTTATCTAAAACAGACTGTGACAGCCCGCACATTTCCCTAATAGTAATGAAGGGGGAAAAAAAACCGAGGTGGTTTTCTCTAGATTTTGTACCGTCAAGGACTGAGATTATAACTAATACACCAGATCTTATTTAAGACCAATTAGCAATTTTATTAATAAACATTGTATTAGTAACATTATAGATTCAAACATCTGTTGGTTTCCACACATTCTTCTACCTTATCAAAGTCATTGGGGCCTCTCAGCAAATACTGAAATAACTTTTAAGGTAAAATTATTTCACTAGTCCTGTGTATCACACAGGCATCTCACGTCAACTGATATTTCAGGTATTGAAATCAAAACTCAAGACAGAGCTAAGCTAACATCAATATATAGTGTAAGGAAACCCCTGATTTATGAGATTTTGTTCTCTGCTGAAGAGATAATATTTTAATACAGTCAGTAATAGCATATTTCACAATCTAAATGTTTTCTGTTATTGCTTATTCCAAGGATAGTGCAATACAACAAGAAGTATAAGCATGTTGCTGACCTGGTTTTTGGAGCTCTGAAAGCGTCAGGGGGGTTATTCAGATGCAGTCATGATTAATTGTAGCAGGTAACGTCAGCATGTGAAGCTAGATAAATTTCTAGTCCTGAAACATAAATACTTAACTGCCCATGTCACTGTGGTAATACAGAAAGCAGAGGAGGTAATGTTTAGAGATTAAAATGACTCACTGAAGGAAATTAGCAAGAGGGGCCTTTCAGAGGTAAAATGTTGTAAACTTGGAATATTCAAGAAAACATAAAAATCTTTTGGTTTTCATTATGTGGATCTCAGACCAGTGAGTCTCCTCTGATGTGTCTATGGGTAAAATGTGGGCACAGGCTGGGGCTTGTCTGTGCCAAAAATCAAGGTCCAGCCTGCTATCTGGATGCCTTTCCATAGGAATGAACATTACCCTAAGGCAGTTTTTATTCTCACCAAAGAAAATTTGTGATTTTGAGGAATAACTTGCTCAGGTTTTTTTTTTTTTTTTTTAATTGTATCCAAACTATATGAGAGAGGAGATGGGCATGCAAAGGTTAAGTTCAAATACATCAGTGCCAGCTCTGTCCCAGGATTCCAGGAACACTGTGATATCCAAAACACAAAACGTGGAGGTGGAGGGAGTAAAAATGTAGAGCTTTAGAATGCACTCAAACTTGTTATCATCTTAAAATAGACTGTTACAAATATAAGTTGTTTTATGTAAGCTTCATGGTAACTACAGAGCAAAAACCTGCAGTAAATACACAAAAGAGAAAGAGAAAGGAATCTAAGCATACCACTGCAGAAAATCATCAAATCACAAAAGAACAGAACCGGAGTAGAAGAAAGGAACAGGAACTACAAAACAACCAGAAAACAATTACTGACAACAAAATGGTGGTAAGTACACAATTATCAATAATTACTTTAAATATAAATGGACTGACTTCTCCAATCAATAGACATAAAGTGGCCATATGAATAAAAAATACAAGGCCCATCTATATGCTGCCTACAAGTGACTCATATCAGAAGTAAGGATACACATAGGCTGAAAGTGAGGAGATGGAAAAAGATATTTCATGCAAATAGAAACCAAAAGAAAGCTGGGATAGCTATACTTATATCAGACAAAATAAGACATAGACTATAATAAGAGACAACGCCATTACATAACAGTAAAGAGGTCAGTCTAACAAGAGCTTATAACATTTATAAATATTTATGTTCCTAATCTAAGAACACCTAAATATATAAAGCAAATATTAACAGATCTGAAAGGAGACTGCTGCTGCTAAGTCACTTCAGTCGTGTCCGACTCTGTGCGACCCCATCCCTGGGATTCTCCAGGCAAGAACACTGGAGTGGGTTGCCATTTCCTTCTCCAATGCTAGCAATGCAATAATAGGTGGGGACTTTAACTCATCCATGGATAGACTCCAGACAAAATCAATAAGGAAACATGGGCCTTAAAGGACAGGTTAGGCCAAATTAATTTAACAGACAAGTATAGAACATTCCTCCCAAAAGTAGCAGAATACATATTCTTCTCAACCACACATGAAACATTCTTCAGGATAGATCATGTTAAGCCACAACACAAGTCAATATGTTTAAGAAAACTGAAATCATATCAAGCATCTTTCCTGGTATAAAACTAGAAATAAAAAAATTAGAATAAAACAGGAAAATACACAAATGTGTGGAGACTAAACAACATGCTACTAAGCAATCAATGGGTCAAAGGGGAAATCAAAAGAGAAACGAAAAAATAACTTGAGACACACAAAAATGGAAATAAAACATACCAGAATTAATGGAGTGCACCAAGATTCCAGGAAGAGAAGAAGCTGTCGCTCAGCACCAGCTTTAAAGAGATGGCATTAAACGTGTGGCCGGAAATGTAAGGGCTCCAGGCCCTCAGCCCACTGGTGGCCTGCTTCTCTGACTCTGCGCTTCTTTAGCCCAGCACAGTGGTTTTCAAACTTGAGCCTCTTCTCACAGTCACCCAGGAGAACTTGATTAAGACCTTACTGCCAGAGGTTCTGAATTAGGAGATCTAATGTGTGGGGTCCCCAAATTTGTATTCCTAACAAGCCCCCAGGGGATACTAATGCTGCTGGTCCCAGGATCACACTTTGAGAACCACTCGCTGAGTGTGTCTCAGCCCTGGCTACACATTATCACCTGAAGCCCTTCTGCAGGACAATTAAATGAAAGCTCTGTGCTCAAGCGCTGGGCAGACAGCTCCTTGGGTGACTGTAATGTGTCCCTGGTGTGCAGACTGTTGCATTTCCTATTGGTATGTTAAAATGTGCCCAGGATTTGTTTTATTCAGGTGTCAGACACCCAGACATGGAAATGACGATCCCTAGAAACAGGAGCCGCGCAGGGCCACATGGGGATGGACCAGGGTCAGTCAGGAGCAGAAGGGAACCAAGCAGAGCATGGCCCAGAGCCTTTATTGGGAAGGAGTGGATGAGGCAGGGTGGGTTCCCTGAGTCGGTTTAGGTTGGATAGTTTCAATAATTTCAATGAGTTCTGGGCTAGAACTCTATCCTCTGGGATGGAGGAGTAGTCCCTCATTGTCCAGGAACCAACACGGAGGTGACTTAAGGCCAGGGGTATGTGGGCTTAGTCTGAGAGTTTAATAAAGGAGATAGTTGGGGATGTGGGCTCTGGATTGGTTGGTTTGTATATCAGACATCTCATAAGAGTCCGTTGCAATCTCTCTGTAGTTGTTCAGTTGCTAAGTCATGTCCAACTCTTGGCAACCCCATAGGCTGTAACGCTGCACACTCCTCTGTCCTTCACTATCTCCTGGAGTTTGCTCAGATTTAGGCCCATTGAGTTGGTGATGCTATCTAACCATCTCATCCTCTGCTACCCCTTGCTTCTGTAATGGCTCAGTGGTAAAGAATCCACCTGCTGAGTAGCAGGCACAGGTTCAATCCCTGGGTTGGGAAGGTCCCCTGGAGAAGGAAATGGCAACCCATTCAGTATTCCTGCCTGAGAAATCCCATGGAGAGAGCAGCCTGGTGGGCTACAGTCCATGGGGTCACAAAAGAGTCAGACACTTCTTAGCAACAGACTGTTTTGCAATCTCTGCTGCTGCTGCTGCTGCTGCTGCTGCTTGCAATCTCTAGGGGTTAGCTAACCCTAGGAGGGGTGGTCTATCCAGGAAGAAAGCCTCAAATGCCTGAACATCAAGAATACAGAAAATAAGAAAGTATGGTCCATACAGTCGGCTACATGTGCTTCCTGTCAGTGTCTCATCTCCGACCTAAGTTTGATTCTGTCCTCAGTACTTTTCTTTCTTATTCAAATTTCATTCAAAATCCCATTGCATAACCTAACTTAGATATTAAGTCAGAAGAAGAAGATGGGTTCTAACCAGAAGCAGCATGTTAAATCACTTCAGGAAGGATTCCACATTTCCCAGATCACATTTAATGAGACTAACATTCCACAAAATGTGAGAAATATGAATTATTCTGACAACTACAACCACCTGCACCAACCTCATGCAGCTAGAAGGCCTAACAGCTGAGGCCATTTCTGTTAACATTATTTAGCTCTTTGTTTCAAGAAACCTTTCCTGGGGAAGAAAAGATTTTGCTTCAGGAAGTGAAGTCGCTCGGTTGTGTCCCACTCTTTGCAACCCCATGGACTGTAGCCTACCACACTCCTCTGACCATGGGATTTTCCAGCCAAGAGTACTGGAGTGGGTTGCCATTTCCTTCTCCATCAGGAAATTCCTGCAGATCACTTACCCTGAGATAATGGAAGCCTCACCTGGGCAAACAGCTTGCTGGGCAAACCACAGCCTACCTCTCAAGATCCTTGCTATCTTCACCAGTCTTAAAAACCTCTATTTCCCCACCTTGATCCCATCCATCACGTGTTCAGTCTTGTCTGACTCTGTGACGCTATGGACTGTAGCCCACCAGGCTCCTCTCTTCATGGGATTTTCCAGGCAAGAATACTGAAGCGGGTTGCCATTTCCTCCTTCAGGGTTAGAGATCCCTACCTTGAAAGATACATCATAAACACTTGAGCCCAGGCCCCTGAAACCCTGCAAAGCCCCCCTCTGAAACCCCCCTTCTGCAACACTGCTTGGCCACTGTATAGTTCTGCTCACTACCTTCAGTTCCAGCTACCTTAGTTTTGCTTTATTAGCAGACAGTCTGATAATACACTGGGAAGCAATGGGTTCTAGAATCAAAAAAATCTGGGCAATACTATACAGTTGACCCTTGAACCACAGGGGTCTGGATGGCATAGCTCCACTTATGCGTGGATTTTTTTTCCAATAAATATGTACTACAGGATTCACAGTTGGTTGAATTCACAGAAGCAGAACCATGAAAATAGAAGAACCACAGATATAGCCACCTATCAGTTACACTGTATAGAGAGTTGGTGCCCCCAGTTTCTGCTTTATTCAAGGGTCAACTGTTCAAGCATCAATGCCACCTATATTAAGATTGCAATCATGTTAGCATAATAAATCTGAAAAATTCTGCTTTTAAAAAAAAAAAAACAAAAAACTTGAGACTTCCCTGGTGGTCCAGTGGCTAAGACTCTGCTCCCAATGCAGAGGGATTGGGTTCAATCCCTGGTCAGGAAACTAGATCCCACATGTGACAACTAAGAGTTCACATACCGCAACTAAAAAAGATCTCACATTAGCAATTAAGACCTGGCACAGCCAAATAAATAAATAGATATTTTTTAAAAACCAAAAAAAAAAAAAAAAAAGAAAGCAAACTGGCAACTTGTACATGGGAAGTATTGTTTTTCTGCAAACTTACCAACTTCTCTAAGAACATTTTTCCCCCTTAACATCAGTTTTCAAAACACTGATTTAGGTAGTGACTGGACTGATTTAGGTAGTGACTGATTTAGAGTGACTGGAGGAAAATTAAGACCTACTAGGCATGTAAGTGGCTTTCCTGGTAGCTCTGCTGGTAAAGAATCCATCTGCAATGCAGGAGACCCTTGATTCCTGGGTCAGGAAGACTCCCCTGAAGGAGGGCATAGCAACCTACTCCGTATTCTTGCCTGGAAAATCCCCATGGACAGAGGAGCCTCGGGGGCTACAGTCAATGGGGTCGCAAAGAGTCAGACATGACTGAGCGGCTAAGCAAAGCACAGCACAGGCATGTAACATATAACCCTGACATCCTAAAGCTACTGGTGAGGGAGCTGACACCAGGCTTCCCCACCTAGGAGAGTCCCCACCCGCCATCACCTCCGCTGGGCTGGGCTGGGCTGGCTGTGGGTGAGAAGAGTTTGCACATTATAAATGGTTTCTACCTGACTAGTGAGCAAGGGCAGAGAAGGCAATGGCACCCCACTCCATTACTCTTGCCTGGAAAATCCCGTGGACAGAGGAGCCTGGTGGGCTGCAGTCCATGGGGTTGCTAAGAGTCAGACACAACTTCACTTCCACTTTTCACTTTCATGCATTGGAGAAGGACTGAAGTGACTTAGCAGTAGCAGTGAGGGAGGGATCACCGACATCCCATGCCCTAAGGCTTGTGAACAAGGCAAGCATCTACTTTGTCAGAGGAGGAGTAACCAGGATGCCTCCTGGCTCTGGATTTCTAAAGCCACTTGACTTTGCACTTCGTGCTTTGTGCATAATGAGCCTCAGAGAGTGCTCACCAGGCAACAATTCCTATTCCTGGTGCCACTGCTCAAAGATCAAAGGAGCTCCCCACCTGGTCCCTCAGCCTCCTCCTCAGAGGTGGGAGGAGAAATCAGTCAGGGCAGTTCACTTCCCCACTGTTTCCACCCTGGAAACACCAGAGATGTAGGAGGAGAAATGAATACATTATCAGAGAATTCTGAGATCCAATGCATTGTCTGTGAAACAAGTGGCCAAGCCAAAAAGGACGATGGCCTCACAAAATCAAGGTTATTCCAGTTACCAGTGAGCATTTCTGCCAGTGTGTTCCAAGATATGTCCTCATTAAAAATTAATCACCATTAATATTAATTACAGTGATTAAAAGGAAACATCTGTGAAGACAGACTTGAATCCTTATAGCTCTGGCTGGGTGTAGCGAGATAAAACAGCTGCCAAAGGGAAGAAGCGTTATCATGTCAAGAGAGAGAGAAAGGGAGGGGGAAAGTGCTTGAGCTAGGCAGCAGGCCTGGGTTCCAGGAGACACTGAGCCCCTCTCTGCCTATCTTCCTCTCTCTCTCTCTCCTCCCCCCACCCCTCCCCTCCATGCTTTCTTCTTTGTCTTGTTGTTAGCTTCCATTTAACAGCTGTCTATCTACAGAGGAAAGCCAGAACTTTTCATTCTGCAAAATCACATACTTTTCCCTTATAGGTTATTACAAAATACTGAGTATAGTTCCTCATGCTATACAGTAGGTCCTTATTGGTTATCTATTTTATATATAGTAGTTTATGTTAATACAGCAAAGTGATATAGTCATACATTTCTTTTCAGATTCTCATTCTGCAAAATCCATACCACTCCATGTCAACTGAGGTGAACATGGGTTATACCAAAGGCTTTTTTTTTCTTGCCTATACCCTATTCCTCTTTTTCCAACTCTGGGTGGGGGGTGGGGGTGAGGGGGGTGGGGAGGGGAGGTGGGAAGCAAAGGGTTTGGTCACTCTGTTGGAGAACTAGAAACGCTGCACAAGGAATACCTGCCAAGTGCCCGCCTCTAGAGTGGGTGTTGAGAAGCCTCAGGGAAGGCCCAGGAGAGGACTAGCCCAGCCCAGCTTTAGCCAGTGTGTGTTAGTCCCTCAGTCATGTCCAACTCTTTGCAACCCCTTGGACTGTAGCCTGCCAGGCTCCTCTGTCCGTAGAATTCTCCAGGCAAGAATACTGAACTGGGTTGCCATTCTCTTCTCCAGGGGTTCCTCCTGACCCAGGGATCGAACCTGCACCTCCTGCATTGCAGGCAGATACTTCACCATCTGAGCCACCTGAGATGCAGCGAAACTCCACCTGAGGAAGAGCTGCCCCTCCCCCACTTTGTACTTGCTCAAAGATAAGGAAAATCAGTCCAGTTCAGGTCAGTCGCTCAGTCGTGTCCAACTCTTTGCAACCCCATCGACTGCAGCATGCCAGGCTCCCCTGTCCATCACCAACTCCTGGAGTTTACTCAAACTCATGTCCATCGAGTTGGTGATACCATCCAACCATCTCGTCCTCTGTCATCCCCTTCTCCTCCTGCCTTCAACCTTGTCCAGCGTCAGGGTCTTTTCCAATGAATCAATTCTTCGCATCAGGTGACCAAAGTATTGGAGTTTCACTTTCCGCATCAGTGCTTCCAGTGAATATTCAGGACTGATCTCCTTTAGGATGGACTGGTTGGATCTCCTTGCAGTCCAAGGGGCTCTCAGGAGTCTTCTCCAACACCACAGTTCAAAAGCATCAATTCCTTGGCACTCAGCTTTCTTTATAGTCCAACTCTCACATCCATACATGACTACTGGAAAAACCATAGCTTTGACTAGATGGACCTTTGTTGGCAAAGTAACGTCTCTGGTTTTTAATATGCTGTCTAGGTTGGTCATAGCTTTTCTTCCAGGGAGCAAGCGTCTTTTAATTTCATGGCTGCAGTCATCATCTTGCAGTGATTTTGGGGGAGTTTTCCTTAAACAGTGATTTCCATTGTTTCCCCATCTATTTGCCATGAAGTGACGGGACCGAAAGCCATGATCTTAGTTTTCTGAATGTTGAGTTTTAAGCCAATTTTTTCACTCTCCTCTTTCACTTTCTTCCAGAGGTTCTTAAGTTCTTCTTTGCTTTCTGCCCTAGGGTGGTATCGTCTGCATATCTGAGGTTATTGATATTTCTCCCAGCAATCTTGATTCCAGCTTGTGTTTCATCCAACTGGCATTTCACATGATGTACTCTGCATATAAGTTAAATAAGCAGGGTGACAATATACAGCCTTGATGTACTCCTTTCCTGATTTGATTTGGAACCAGTCTGTTGTTCCATGTCCAATTCTAACTGTTGCTTCTTGACATGGATACAGACAGATTTCTCAGGAGGCAGATAAGGTGGTCTGGTATTCCCATCTCTTGAAGAATTTCCCACAGTTAGTTGTGATCCACACAGTCAAAGGCTTTGGTGTAGTCAATAAAGCAGAAATATATGTTTTTCTGGAACTCTCTTGCTTTTTCGATGATCCAGCAGATGTTGGCAATTACCTCTGGTTCCTCTGCCTTTTCTAAATCCAGCTTGACCATCTGGAAGTTCATGGTTTGTGTACTGTTGAAGCCTGGCTTGGAGAATTTTGAGGATTACTTTGCTAGCATGTGAGATGAGTGTAATTGTGTGGTAGTTTGAACATTCTTTGGCATTGCCTTTCTTTGGGATTGGAATGAAAAGTGACCTTTTCCAGTCTCATGGCCACTGCTGAGTTTTCCAAATTTGTTGGCATATTGAGTGCAGCACTTTCACAGCATCATCTTTTAAGATTTGAAATAGGTCAACTGGAATTCCATCACCTCCACTAGCTTTGTTCATAGTGATGCTTCATAAGGTCCACTTGACTTTGCACTTCAGGATGTCTGGCTCTAGGTGAGTGATCACACCATTGTGGTTATGTGGGTCATGGAGATCTTTTTTGTATAGTTCTTCTGTGTATTCTTGCCACCTCTTCTTAATATCCTCTGCTTCTGTTGGGTCCGTACCATTTCTGTCCTTTGTTGTGCCCATCTTTGCATGACATGTTCCCTTGGTATCTCTAATTTTCTTGACATGATCTCTACTCTTTCCCATTCTTTTGTTTTCCTCTTTTTTTTTTTTTTTTTTCATTTATCACTGAGGAAGGTTTTCTTATCTCTCCTTGCTATTTTTTGGAGCTCTGCATTCAGATGGGTATATCTTTCCTTTTCTCCTTTGCCTTTAGCTTCTCTTCTTTTCTCAGCTATTTATTAAGGCCTCCTCAGACAACCATTTGCCTTTTTGCACTTCTTTTTCTTGGGGATGGTCTTGATCACTGCCTCCTATACAATGTAATGAACCTCCATCCATAGTTCTTCAGGCAGTCTGTCTATCAGATCTCATCCCTTGAATCTATTTGTCACTTCCACTGTATAGTTGTAACAAATCAAAATGGGAACAAATCAAGATGGTGGAGTAGAAGGATGTGCGCTCATCTTCTTCTACGAGAACTCCAAAATTAAAACTCGTTGCCACCAAAAAAAGACAACCCATGTCCAAGGGCAAAGGAGAAGCCCCCAGCAAGATGGTAGGAGGGGCAAAATCACATTTAGAATCAAACCCCATACCCTCCAGAGATGCTCAGAAGGCTCAAACAAAACCTGTGCACACCAGGAGACCCCATAGAGACTGAGTCAGACCTGCCTTTGAGTGTTTGTCTCCTGTGGAGGTACGGGTCAGCAGTGGCCTGCCGTGGGGCAAGGGCTCTGAGTGCAGCAGACCTGGGTATGGCATGAGCCCTCTTGGAGGAGGTCCCCATTAACCCCACCACAGAGCTGCCAGAACTTACACAGGACTGGGGAAACAGACTCTGGGAGGGCACAAACAAAACCTTGTGTGCACCAGGACCCAGGAGAAAGGAGCAGTGACCCCACAAAAGACTGACCCAGACTTGCCCGTGAGTGTCCAGGAGTCTCTGGCGGAGGTGTGGGTCGGCAGTGGCCTGCTGCAGGGTTGGGGGCACTGAGTGTAGCAGTGCGTGCATGGGACCTTTTGAAGGAGGTCATCATTATCCTCATTACCTGCACCATAGTTTGGCCTCAGGTCAAACAACAGTGAGGGAACACAGCCCCACCCATCATCAAAAATGGGATTAAAGATTTACTGAGCATGCCCTGCCCATCAGAACAAGACCCATTTTCCCCACAGTCAGTCTCTCCCATCAGGAAGCTTCCATAAGCCTCTTATCTTTATCCATCAGAGAGCAGATAGAATGATAAGCACAACCACAGAAAACTAATCAAACTGATCACATGGACCACAGCCTTGTCTAACTCAATGAAACCATGAGCCATGGGGGCCACCCAAGATGGACCAGTCATGGTGGAGAGTTCTGACAAAACGTGGTCCACTGGAGAAGGGAATGGCAAACCACCTCAGCATTCTTGGCTTGAGAACCCCATGAACAGTAAGGAAAACAGTAAAGGAAAAAAAGAATCCCTGTGATCCAACATAGACAGTGCTTTTTTTTTTCATGTATGTCTTCCTTATACTGGAAGCCTGACCCAATCAAGTATAATCAAAAGGGCAAACACACCAAATGAGCTCTCAGAGGGAGCCAGGCTTTCTGCAATGTTGTGGGAAAAGAGACTTCAGGCCTGGAATCTAAAAACAGAACTTGCTGATTATAAAAACTGAGACATGAGGGGAATGTTGGCCATTCAGGTGCTGGGGACCCTGAAACATCAAATTTGCAGGCTTTCATTTCTTCCCATAACCCTCTGCAAAGCTTTCCTGTGTCATCAGGGGAGGGTGACAGCAGGAGAAGGTGGCCTTATCACAGATAGGCCATTCTGAAATAAGATTTGAAAGTGGCACTGGGAACTTACATTTGAAATTAGTACTTGTTCTGAAAGATCAAAGGGAAGATGACATGGAGACCCTATACAGGGGTCATGATTTCTGTTCAAGGGAATAAAACACTGAGGATCTAATTATCGTCCGAGCCTTTACTGAATGTGGGACTTGCAGTTCCCGTGATTACCAAGGGGCTGATTTTCTGGTCGCGGCATACCCCTGCATCCCAGTGCTCCAAACCCTGAGTAGGCAGCAGGGACCTTGTGTTTCCACAGGGCAACGGCTTGCCCCCAAGTCCTCTGCCTCCTAGTGACTTCTAGAAAAAGCTGGTCCCCTGCCCCGGATTAGATCCAGGGTCTCCAGGAGTGTCCCTTACAGACTAGAACAAGCCCTCAGCAGAAACCCTGGAGGGATGGAACTACCACAGTGCATGGTATCATCTGGGCCCCAGGTGTTTTGACAGGAGGAGCTGAAGAGCTGAGGCTTACACACGTGGGTGACCTGGCAGAGATGCGTGATCATGGTGGAATCTGGTTGCCATGGGGATGTGAGGTTTTCTGCTCAAGCTGTTTGAGAAGCAAAATTTCCATTGTGTATATATAAACATCCTGTGTCGTCTTCCAATTCATTTTCTTTTCCAAATAGTGCCCAGGGTGGGCTCATGAAGTAAAAGAAGAATTCCAAAAGGCAGTTTTCCAAGGGACAGCTCCTTTAAGGGTGGTGGGGTCGGCCTTTGTTTAGGCATGAATGCACAAGAGAGAGAGTTGGGCTACTTTTCAAGGAACAGCCAAGCCTACCTGGTCATTAGTCATTCCGGTCATCTCCGACTTTGACAGGGCTACAGGAGAGGCTCCAGAAACTCACCAAGGACAGTGGTTTCTTTTCCTTCTTCAGTCTTCAGTGAGGAAAGTTCACTTAGTTTTCTATTGTTCCTGCTATTCAGAAATGATTTCATAGCCCTGCTCTCTATCTCAGCACCCAGGAACAATTTTTTGAGCCTATCTGAGTCAGTTGGGGTTGCTAATACAAATTACCACAGACACATGGCTCAAACAGCACATGTTTATCCCTCACAGTTCTGGAGGCTGGGAATCCAAGATCAAGGTGCCCGAAGATGTGGTGTCTGGTAAGGGCCAGCTTCCTAGTGGATAGATGGCTGCCCTCACATAGCTCACAGCAGAGAGGGGAAACAAGCTCTCTTGTCTCATCCTTTAAGAGCCTGAGTCCCATTCAGGAAGGTTTCATCCTCTTGACCTAATTACCTCCCAAAGGTCCCATCTACTGACAGCATCACGTGGTTGGTTAGGATATTAACATACGAATTTGGGGGGACACATTCAATTCACAACAGCCCCTGTAGACATTTTTTTTCAAGTGCACAGTAAGATATACATAACCATTTAAGGAGTTTAATCCCTAAATATTAAATATATTTAATCCCCTAATAATTTAGTGGCATTAAGAACATTCACAGCTTGTACAACAATCACCAGGCTCTTTTCTTTTTTCTTTAAATTCATGGCTATGCTGCGTCTTCATTGCTGTGTGGGTTTTCTCTAGTTGCAGTAAGCAAGGCCTATTCCTCATTGCTGTGTGTGGGCTTCTCATTGCAGTGGCTCTTCTTGTTGCCGAGAACAGGCTCTAGGACAGGCTCTAGAGCACAGACTCAGTAGTTGTGGTGCACAGGCTTAGTTGCTCCAAGGCATGTGGGATCTTCCTGGGCCAGGGATCCAACCCACGTCTCCTGCATTGGCAGGTGGATTCTTTACCACTGAACCACCAGGGTAGCCCCAGCACACTCTATTTCCAGAACTATTTCCACCATGCCAAGCAGGAGCTCTGTACCCATTAAGCAATGACATATAAGTGGAATCATACAGTGTGTGTCCATTTGTGTCTGCCTGCAATGCAGGAGACCTGGGTTCGATCCCTGGGTCGGGAAGATCCCCTGGAGAAGGAAATGGCAACCCACTCCAGTTCTCTTGCCTGGAAAATTACATGGATCGAGGAGGCCAGTAGGCTACAGTCCATGGGATCACAAAGAGTTGGACACAACTGAGCAACTTCACTGGTTCACTGTTTCACTTGACATAGTATGATCAAGGTTCATGTATGTTAGAGCATGCATCGGTCCTTCATTCCTTTTGTAAGGCTGAATTATATTCCGTTGCAGTATACACCACACTTCATCTTTCCAGTCATCTGGATAGACTTTTGGATTGTTTCCACATTTTGGCTGCTGTGACTAATGCTGCTATGAATATGGATGTATAAGTATCTGTTTGAGTCTCTGTTTTCAATTCTTTCGGGTATATACCCCAAAATAAAATTGTGAACCATATAGTAACTCTATGTGTAACTTTCTGAAGAAGTGTCATTTTCTTTCCAGCCCCATGGACTTTTGATAGGTCTATTTCCTGTGTCATGAGACTTTTTTCCTATTAGAGTCTGGCAAAGAACATCATTGTCTTTTTTTAATTCTCTCCCATTCACTCATCTATTTTTCTCTGAAGGTTTCTACATGTCTTAGTTCAGTTCTCTTCTACTGATTGCTTAGACTATAATGTGCCTGGGGGCAGCAGATTGATGATCTGTTGATTGACACACCAAGACTAGCAATAAGGTGGGGATGTGAGGGAAATTCATTTTCCTGGTTTTTTAAACCGTCCTGAGCTGCTCTGTCAATCCAGCAAAACTTGGCCTCCACTACACACCCAAGGGGACCTGGGCATCCAGTCAGGCATGGCTCCTTGGCCTTCATGACCATCCATCGCTGCCTGCACCTTTCACGACATCCTTTCCTTCATCACAACAGCCTCTCCCGTTCCCCACCCACAGCCACTGCTGCCTCCACCCAGCCCATCCTCGGGACCAGCACAAACTGACAGGCACCACACGAGCCTTCACAGAATCCCTGCTCCTAAGAACCTCCCCAGCACTGGAAGTTGATATATCTTGGTCTGGTATTTTGACTTTCTAATGGTCTTCTTAAAAGCAGCACATTCCCCACCCTGACCCCCACCAGTATCTGGTCCAAGGCTAAGCTAGTAGAAGAACTTGGTCAATAAGAGCACACTCATGTCTGACCCTGGTCAGAGACTTGGACAAAGATGCTACCTGAGGTTCTTGCAATAAAGGAGGCCTCCGTGTAAAAGAAGAGACCATTTCTAGACATGGAGGCCAGAAGATCCCTTTGCTACCTTTTGCTTTTTTTTAATTCCTAGTATTTTTGTTGGAAATATGCATTCAAAGAAGCATGTGAGATGTAATTGATTTGTTTATGGATAATTATAAAGCAAACATCCTTGTCCCCAGCACCTAAGTTAAGAAGAACATTGCTAGGCACCCCAGGAGCCCCCTCCACCCTGGGAAACCCTGGCAATGCTGACTCTTCCCTTCCCATGGGGGTAATCCTATTTTAACTTCTATGATCATTTTTTCTGAGTTTTTTTCATGTGTTCACTACCTTTATATGCAATCCCTAAAAAGATGGTTTAGTTTTGCTTGTTACTGAATTTTTTGTTAGTGGATAATGCTGTATATATTCTTGAATTTGCTCTGTTCACTTGACTTTACGCCTGTGAGTTACATCCATGTCATTGCTCCGAGTTGTAGTTAGTTAATCTTTACAGATATATAACCTTCCGTTGCATAAACATAGCTCCGTTTATTTAAGGCATGGATGCTATAAATGTTGATGAACAGTGGGTTGTTTCCAGTTCGGGGATATTGCATAAAACACTCCAATGATCATCCCTACATATTTCCAAAAGCAGCATATTCACCTAGGAGCAGGTCACAGCGTCTGCATGTCTTCACCACTACAAGATAATAAATGCCAACCTGTGTTCCTGAGGGGCTGTCACCCTCATGCTCACCCCAGGTGAGAAGTGCCTGCGGCTTCTCCGCTCCCCAGTACTCAGAAAACACTCTGCAAATCCGTATACAAGGAGCGCCCACCTGGCTCTCCCGCTGGAGCTAAAAACATTCAACAGACACATCCTTGACTTTGGCAACCTCCAAACCCAGGGACCCTTGGAGATCTCTCCACAGGAGCCTCCATGCCGGTATCAGGGGAACTGGAGGGATAGAGACACCACACAAGAATGAGATGCTTAGGGGCAGAGGGACCGGGGGCTTGTCACTGTCACCCTGGAGCTGCGAACAGCAAGCCCCCAGTTACAGACCTGGCCAGCGAGCCATAAAACATCCATCAAAGGCTCAGGATGCCTCTGGCTGTGGGTTTCAGCAGAGCCCAAGTGTCGCTGCAATCTCCCTCTCGCCTCCCTCCCTGCCGAGCTGCACGCCTGCCCCTCCCGGGCTTCAGCAGCTCAGCAGGCGGCCTCAGTGTCCCCAGGGAGCAAGGGCCTGAGATCAGAGTCTTGCTTGGCCTTACCCGCTGAGAGCGCTCACTTGGGTTTGGTGACTGGGGCCCACCCCAGGAACAGCAGAGAGATGTTCTTTAAAAAAATGTACCTCGTTAAAAATTTCAAATAACAGAGGCTAAGTATGAAGAACACAAACAAAGGCATTTGAAATCTCACCACTCAGAAATAACCACTGCAAACATTTGGTCGGCATAACTCCAGATATCTTTCTTTGCAGATACACAGATGGAAGGATGGATGGATAGATGGATAAATGAAAGATGGATGAATAGGTAGGTAGATAAATGGTTGGATGGACAGGTAGATGGACATGCAAGTTATACATGTAATTCTAAGAAACATCCTACTGTACATGTTATTTGAAGATAAAAGTTTATTCCTTCTCTTTACAAATCAATATTGGTGGGCTTCTTGGGGCTTCCTTGGTGGCTCAGACAGTAAAGAATCTGCTTGCAATGCAGGAGACCTGGATTCTATTCCCGGGTCAGGAGAAATTTTTTTCTCTCCTGGAGAAAAAAATAGCAACCCACTCCAGTATTCTTGCCTGGAGAATCCCATGGACAAAGGAACCTGGTGGGCTACAGCCCATGGGGTGGCAAAGAGTCAGACACAACTGAGCGACTAACGCACACACATACTCCTCTAATTACAATAGAAAGCTATTATCAAAGCAGAAACCTGGAAATCACAGAACATAAAGAAAAGAAACTCACCTGCATTCCACCACCAGAAGATTACTTTTTTAACATGTTGCATACATGTACATATATATATATATATATATATATATATACAGGGTAAAATTCACTAACTTGAGATGTCTTTATCAAAATAGCATAGCAATGTGTGGCTCTCACCCACCTCCCTTAGCTCCCTCCTAGGTTTTTATACTACCCAGTGGCCAATGACTCCCTCCAATGCTGGCTTCCACGTCCCAAGCTGGGCCTGCTCAAAACGACTGTCCCACCCAGTCAGGGTATAGTAACAACCAAATTATCACACTTCCTAATAAGACGCCACGTGTTGACCATCCTGTCCCCAGTCCTTTGTTCCTCACTTATTTCAATCTTCCTGTGCCCCTTGTTATCCAAGAGTCTCAGGGACCCCTCCGTCCAGTGGCCAGGGCCACGGCATGTCCCCTCGTCCATATCACTAGCATTGAAATCTCTCCAGTCCCACCCTTAGGCCACCCCCTTAACCCACCCTGCAGTATCCACGTGGCCAGCTTGGTGGAGGGGACTCAGGTGCTCATTATTGTCCCTGGGCAACAGGATGGCATTTCTCCTGGGTCTATGGGAAGCAGTGCTCGTCTCCAAAATTGCTTCTGGCCCCCCACCAGAAGCAACCTGCCCGGTCTGGTTGGTGGGGCTCTGGCCATGGGGACCCTTGGACCACACCGTGTCAGGGGGTACCTACTCCCCCCATCCTGAGACTGTCTTGACTTCAAGGAGAGGGGGCACTTCTCCTTCCTGGCTGGGCCCCTCTGTGTGGGGGCGCCGCTCAGCCCTGCAGCACCAGCTGGTGAGCTCGCCAGATCTTTCTCTATCCCCCATGCCACCTCCTCCTCTCACCTAAAATGGGAGGAGAGAGGGGGAGGATGTGCTGCCTTTTCCTCCTGTGCTGAATTTATCCCAACTGCAGACCGGCTGCAGAAGCCAGGGAGAAGAGAAAGAGAGAGAGTCTTGTTAGAATCTTTCAAAACCTCCCCCCTGTTCTCCAGCCCACTCCCTTTCCTTCCTACCTGCTCTGGGGAGGAACTCTCCTGGCTCCTGGTGCTCCCTGCTGCAGCTCGACACTGTCCCCTTGCTCAGAGGTTCTCCCACTCCCTGTGGGCCTGGGTGCTGCAGACCCCAGCTGCAGCCCTGGCTGAGGCTTTGTTCCACGTGCTGAGTTCTCACAGGTGCTCCGCATTTCATTTTCTAATCAGGTCTCCACCCTGCCCCCTAAACCTTCTGCAGAGCAAGGGCACATTTGAGTCTGCCCACGCACCCCCCACCCCCACCCCCACCCCTGCACCCTGCCCTCGCTCCCGAAGGAGTTTCTAAGGAGAAAAATTAAAATGGCAACAGTCTGAGAAAGAGAAAGTAAGGACACAGATACCCACCAAGTTGAATACTAGCCTCGGACCAAAAGTGATTGGGTGCAGGGCCAGGGGAGGAAACTTCCAGAGCTCGGGAGACGTCTCCTTCCGTCTTCATTAGAGCCCCTTCCCAATAAAAAGTGGGAGAACCAGCATCAGAACCCAGGCATAGGGCTGGTTATCGCCTTGCGGTGGGGCACAGGCGAGTGGCCGGCCTTGACCAGGGCGGGCAGCTCTGGACTTGAGCGAGGAGGTCAGAATGGTGGCAGGAGCCGGGAGGGAGCCCTGTGCCCGGGGCTGGGGTACAGCCCCCGCTGGGCCTGGGGCCGCAATGCCTGGAGACGCCCAGCAGGAGGCGCAGAGGCCTGGTAGGACGGGTTGGATGTGATTTTGCCTGTGGGCCTGGCTGTGGCTAAACCCTCAGGCTTTTGTTTCCACAAGCTCGCTTTCCAGCCAGCCACCTCCCCATCCCCCTGAATCCTTGGCCGTCCTGTCGGCATTTTAACACATGTGTTTTCTGCCTAAAGCAGCCAGAATTGGTTTCTGTTGCTTACGGGCAAGTGAGAGTCCCAACTGACTCCCCAGGCCTCTGGGCTGAGATTCTAGACTTCCACCCTACTTCTTTCCAAATGCCCCTGCTGCCTGAGGCCAGAGTAGACCCACTTCACGGAGACAAAGCAAGCACAGCACAAGTCAAATTAAAAGCAGAAAGCCTCCAAATCTGGCGCTGGCCCACCGTCCTACCGACAACCGGGCTTCCTCCAAGCCACAGGCGGTGGAGGGCGCCTGAAACAAGACCACCGATCAGGGTAAACGGCCGGAGAAGCTCCACGCCAGCCTCCTGCATGGCTGCTGGGCTAGTCGGTTTGAGCTCAGCTACTTAGTCGCAAGGTTATTTCCAAACTGGACTTTTATTACTAGGAGCGAGGCGCGGGGAGCTTAGCAGCCTCTTCCAGCTTCCAATCCACATCGCAATGATTAACAATCACCATTGTCCCATCCTAATAACAGTTCCAAAACTAGGTAAGTATTTCCTTTGGTCTTGCCCTTTTGCATTAATATTTTTTCTCTTTGCACATGCTTTGAGTACCTGCCTGCCAGTGTTAGTTATTAAAAGTGAAATAGGGGTGAGCCAGAACATCCTTCCATACCTTGAAATTATGTGTTTGCTTCAGCTTTCAGCAGTCAGAATGGATGACCTTAGTCTTTGGGAGAAGGGTCAGATCGCAAGAAACAAAGGGTCTCTTAAATCCATCCAGATTGGTGGGGAGGGAGCTGGAGAGGGGATGGAGGGTCTCTATGTGAATTAAGACCTGGATGATTCCTTTTGAATATCTCTGGCCTCCCAAATCCAAAGGCCTTGAGCAGACAGAGGCCGATCTCTGGTGGTTAATCCCTGAAGGCTGTGTAACTCACCCACAAAGGGTGGGCTCTGAAATCAGTGGAACATGTTGGCTCTGCGAGAAGCCAGTCCCCTTGTGGTACCCGGATCCCACCTTCCTGACAACAGGGAGATGGTGTCACTGTTCCACAGGGCTGATTAGCTGTAGAACATGCGATTTCCAGGTTCCCAGCATTCAGTGGAGTTCACTGCTGCTAATTGGGTCTGTATGTGGCAGTGGTGACATCGAAAAAAGGTTTTGTAGTCAATTATGCTCTCCTGGAACACACAGGAAGGGGTTGTCCTGTCAACACTGAGGAGTCTCTACCTTAATAAGCTGCCCCAGACAAAGGCACAAAAGGACATTATTGTCCCTGAGTACCCGTCTGTAGTGGCTTCTGTTGAACAAGGAGTGGGGCCCTATCTGGGCACTGCTCAGCCTGGCTCTACTGCACTTTCAAATCGCCTGCTTCCCAGGGAACGCATCTGAATGTGATGTAAAGTGCCCTACAGCTGTTTTTAAAAAATCCTCCTTAAGGAAACAAACGAGCAAAAACGCTCTTGCACCAAAGCCAGGACAGTCCCCACTGTCCCCATAAGCCAGCCACATGGCACACACCTGGGGAAAGAGAAGTGGAATTCTTCCTGTAAGGTTATTTCTGGTCCAGAACAGATCATTCTTCAAATGTTTTAACATCCTGAGTGTGGGTGGAAGCGATGCTTACTTATGTCTTATGGGAAAGATGGCCTGTTTACTGAAGACTCCTCTGGCTGACTGGGGTGGTTGCAGGAAGGGCCAGCAGCGACTCAGGGAAAACTGCGAAGCCTGGGCTTTGTTATTCTTTTTTTCAATTTGACTTTTAGCGGGTCAATGTCTGCCACTTTTTTAGAATCCTGGGGGTTTCCAAACCTCTGCCCTGAAGGTCTAGAGGCACTTCTGTTCACAGGGAAAGCTCCACATTGATGGCTCGGAAACAGGCCAGCAAGGCTGGGAGTGGCTGCAGGAAGTGGGCTGGCTCGGGGTCAGGCCCCTGGGGACAGCGGGGAGCCCCAGGGGGGTGACCTTCTGAGGAGGTGGCTCCAGTCACTGGCAGCGGTGGGAGCCAGCCAGGCTGCGGGCAGTCTGTGGTCAGAAGGGGTTCGGTGCGGGGGGCGCGGCGCCCAGGGTGTGCGGTGCGGGACCAGCCAGGCCTGAGGTCGGCCCGCGTCAGGTTTGCCTCCAGGATCCTATGACCGGCATGAGACGCGATGCCGTGTGGTCCAACCACTTCTGCTGTGGGAACTGAACTGCCCATTTCCTGCCTTTCATCTTGACATGTTGGGGATGAGCACGTCAAAATAAGCAAACCACAGCGCTGGCACTGGGGCAAGGGGCCGGCCCTGGCTCTGGGGTGCGGGGGGCGGGGGGGTGCTCTGCAGCCCGACAGCAACACTGGAAACCTGGGGGCATGCTGTTCCAGGCAACACCTGCCCTCACCTGACCAAGCCATCCTTCGGCTGGCCGCAGACGGGGATGCTAGTCAGATAAGGCATGCAGCCCAAGAGGGGACTTATGCTGTGGTTGTCAGAGCCAGACTGCTAGTTTTGGTCCTCTCTGGGTGATGCTGGGAAAGCTTCTCTGTGGAATTTTATCATTAACTGGAGAACATCAGGCCCTCCCTTGATCTCCTGCCAGAGTGGATTTTTGGAAAAGAGCCTGGCTTTGAAAAGGCGAATTCAGAGAGCATAAAGGCAGCAAGGATGAATGCAGCAAGTATAACTTTAGGGAAATGAAACTGTTTTTTTTTTTTTTTTTAGATCAAACATATCAGAATGTTTGCTCCCATACAAGTATCCTTGTATCATCATCTTGGGGGTGGCAGGGATTGAGGAGAGGGTATGTATGCATCCCATTCTAATCCAGGTGGAAGGGTTACTTTGTTGATGAGTGAGAAAATTTAGGACCCAGTAAATCTGCAGAGGCCAGCGCTATCGGGCTAGTCTGAATTTTCTCCCTAATTCTTTTCTCCAGCTCCCTTCCCCATACCCCAGATCTTCACCCTCCCCCTGCTCACAGCCAGTCAAGATTTCCTTCAGCCTCTCCTCCTTGGAATCATGGGTCTTCCTGCCTGACACCAGGGCCCTTTCCCACATCTCCAGGAAGCTCCCTGGTGCATACCCCTCGGGTCTCTGATAGAACCCTCTAGTTCCCTAAACCTACTTCCTAGTTCTTCCCTAGAGTTAAGCTGACCCAATTCCCCGATTCTCACTTTCTTAGCTCAGCTTCTCTAAACCCTTTGCTCTTCCTAAGCCATTGAGGAGAAGGCTGATTCTCTGCCTCCATCTCAGGGATGAACTTCCACTTGCAAAGTCCTCATGCTTATGATACTAGAGAGAGAAGTTTGGTTTAGGATAAAAAGGGATACACGAAGCTTGTGCAGTTTGGAGGGTGTGGATGTCTGTCATAGAGGCTGACCCTGGAAACACACCTCTAAGGTGAATATTCTAATAAATGTACAAGATCCTTCTTGACCAACGTGCTAATGAGCCACTGAAATAGAAATGAATATGGAAGCACAATCCTCCAAATTTATTCTCTAGAAAATACAAACCAAGATCAGTCTCTGAGAAATTACTTTTTAAGAGGTTGTGCAAGAAAGGCTCTCTGAGAAGGGTCAGACCCTGAACCTCAATCCAGAATTAATTGAATTGGGCCTGGAATTGTAACCAAAGACTCTCACAGTCAGACTTCCAATAAGTGCCCCCCTGGGCTGCATTTCTTCCCACCCCAAGTACACCCTGAATGCTCTCTGAGCAGGAGGAAGGAGGGGCCAAGTGAGCAGCAGTAGCTGTGTGTGCAGGAGTCCAGGACCAGGTCATCCTGGGATCCCTCCCCCCAGCGGCAGCCACGTGTTCAGAAAGGCTTCTCGTTCCTGCCTGGGCTCCCCGGGGTTTCCAAGGGTAGGAAAGGGGACAGAGCCTTGGGGATGGGGCTGGGTGTACTGTTGCATAAGTCTTCACAAGCAAGCCACAACGCTCCATCCTACCTCCAGTTCTCTGACTCCACCTCCCCAGCACCAGCCAAAGCTGCCTTTGTCTTTCTTGAAACAACTAACAACCAACGTACAGCTAATTACACCAAAATGACTTCACATACTTCTGAAAAAAATGTATAGGAAAAGAGAGAGAAGGATTGGTCTGCACAAAATTGGCACAATCATCTTGTGAATCCAAGAAGAAAGAAAACTGGCTTATCCCCCTGACATTTTGCACAGATTGGCAGAAGGGGATAAAGACTTTGCAGGGTGTTTGGTTGGGAGGCTGGGTATCTGGAACTGTGTGGAATTTTCCCATATTCCAGTGGGACACGTGCCCTCTGAAGAGCACGGTCCCCAGCCTGGGGGGTAGAACCTTCACCTTGCTGTGATGTCCCCCACAGTCCTGCTTCTCCAATGTGCCTGCTGGTGGCGCTGTAACCGCAAAGGAGGATGAATGCACCCCAGGGACTGCTCACAGGGGCCAAAATAGCACCCGTCTTCTCTGAGATCTTCCTGGTCATGTGAATTTTGCATTCCTATTTATTTTCACAGAGAAATCAGGCTGTAGATGATTCAGTCCTTATTCCTGGGAATGGATCACACAAGACAGGAAGTTGAAGCCTGGACCAGGGTCAAGGGCCGGAAGTGAGCAGGCTCTGCTGCCCATAATGCACTAGAATGGTGAGGGGAAGGGTACCACGGGGTCATGCTCTGGACGGTCCCCATCCAAGGTGGGGACTCAGGAGTTGGGAGGTGCTGTGGGAAGTCTGGGAGAGCAAGGGGGACAGTTCTTGGAGGATGTCCAGGTGCCCAGGGCAGGCCTAGCAGAGGCGAGAGGGAACTTCCATAATGGCTCTGGCCACGCCCAGCTGGTCCAGGTTTTCCAAGATCTCACATAATAACAGAATGGGCTCTGTTTCCTTGGGTTGGAGATTTCCTTTCCTTCCAGCAGTCCTTAGAGGTCCTATCAATGACAGGAGATGGGAGGAGCCAGCTTTGGGCTGCCTCACCTGGGGGCCAGGTGGGCCCTTGGCCCATCACGCTCCCACGAAAAAATGGCATCAGATTTTTTTTTTCTCCATGTCACCAGTTGGTTTCTGGCTGGAACTCTGACAGCTAAATAGACACACTTCTTGGTTTACAAGTTGTTATTCTCTCACTGCAAGTATTAGCCAATATTTAGTTTTTAATTATAGTCAATGCATAATTTTACTTGCTTCACAGCAAATTAAAGAACTGGCAGCACATTAAATAAATGGTTAAATTGATCACTTTTGTTTTCTCCAGGTCTTCAAGTAAAACCGAAGCTCTAGGCAGATGCGCCGCGTCTATCTAGGAACTCCAGACTCTCCAAGGGACTACTGCTGTGCCCAGAGCTGTGACAAAGCTAAGCTACTGCCACCGATACAAGGAGTCAGGGCGCACAGAAGGGATACACTGATATTGGCAATTTAAATAGCACCGGTCACACCCATACAATAAGCTAAAATACTTAAAATTAGTGAAACCAGTCTCCCTAAAACCCAGTTTCCTTGGTGAGTTTATGATTAATCTCTTTATCCAAAACTTTATTCTCTTTCTTCCCCCACCCACCCAACCTCAATCCTGTGCTAACTACACACTAATCCACTAGAGTCAGATGACTAAAACTATTGTTGATAACATAATTGACAGACTCCCCGTTGTTTCTCCAGGGCAAGATGAGCTAACAGATGCACACCCACACCTCCTGCCCTTGCCATGGAGTACCAGACCAGAAACATATCTTAGGCATCCTGAATCCCAAGACTATGATTAAGAAATGTCACAAGGCAATGATTAACCCCAGCTTCTTTGTTCCTCCCCTTTAAGAAAACCTGGTAGGATGCTTGTCTCTGACTCCCTTGCTTGGAGCCCTGACATAAACTCTGACTTTGCCACAAACACCCACTGTCAGAGTTTGGCTTTCTGCACTGCCGGCCCACGAGCCTTTGCTCAGTTCCATAAGTATGACACATAAAATAATGCTCTTTTGAATAAAAGTCAGTCTTGGCTTGCCAATCTTTAAAAGTCTAGGCAAATCCTTATGGTGCTGACACACATGTTTTAATTTGTTGAAAGACCTCTAGAACAAAAAGAGAAGGTAAAACTTCATAAATATTCAAGCACATCTATACTCTTTTCCACTGAACTGCAGAATACTAAATAATTCTGTCAGTTGTTCAGTAACATTCAAACCCCATCCTTCTAATCTATAATTAGCTAAGTGGTCCCAAGACCAAATTACATAGTCCTTAAGAGCACAATGAAGATGAGACTGTAGAGAGGATCACAGCTGATTGCTGCACTTGGCAAATTTACCCTGCAGGTCTGCAGGCTTTCACTAAAGAAACTCGCTCATGCATTTATGACTTTATAGGTGGTTGGACTAAACTAGAGCATGCTTGGGACTAAACTAGAGCATGCTTGGATTAGTCTCATGGGCAGAATCCTCAGAGGATAGTCCACTGATGTATCAGAAACCTTTACTGAATTCTCTGTGATCTTTGTCATATTTTTACCCCAAAGGATTCAAAAGGCTTTACTCACTTTGGAAAAGGCCCAAGATTAGCGGCTGTTTGATATTTGACCACTTTTTAGCTGAAGGGATGTACAGGTCTGTGTTAGAATTATGCTGTAATGGTTAGGGAACAAGTGATACCATTGTCCTAAAGGACAGGGGAGGGAAGAGAAGTGACTTGATTTAAAAACGCCAACAATATTTTAAAATTTCTTGTCTTGTCTGCTTTATGATATTCTGAGAGCCCTGACAAGATTTTTCCTTTGGCAGTTTTTTAGGTGAAAGTGTCACTGCTCATGTTTTCCACTATGTAATGAAAATAGTAATTATCCAGCTTGATGTGAGGTTTCAAAGGCTACATACAGTTGCTGTTTTGATCGCATTTCTTGCACCAATACAATTGATTTCACCGAGACACAACAGAAAAATTCCATTGTGAAAAATGCTTGAGAGGTGAAAAATAATGCTTAAGTAACCCTTTTACCAACGTAATTATTGCTTTGAGGGAAATCATTAAAAAACCAAAATTTAAATCATCTGTGTCTCTGTTGAGATAGATATGATAAAATACTACAATGTTAGTGCAATTTTTTTTTCTGAAGTTCATTATTAATTTTACTTTTGATAATTCCTGTCACTATGTCAACGGCAGAACATGCTTGGTCCAAATTAAAACTAATTAAAAATTATTTAGGGAACACAAGTGAATAACAATGTTTAACAGTTAGCACCTCTCAGAATAGAAACTCAAGCAGCTGACAAAAGGAAACTGAAAAACATGCATGGTTTTGACTCTTTCAGATGACAGCAAAGACTGAAGTTTTGCTTATGTAACTGGATATAAATCAAGGATCCTACATAGTCTAGTCTTGGACCCAGTCCTGCAGGAAAATATAATTAAAACAGTTCAAATCTTATACGTCTCTTGAGAAAATGCTAAAGGTAGGCGTGTATTTTAAGTCTCTAACAAAGGTGGGATGGAGTAGAGGGTGGGAGGTAAGTCCAAGAGGAAGAGGGCATATGTATACCTATGGCTGATTCACACTGTTGTATGGCAGAAGCCAGCACCACCTTGTAAAGCAATTATCCTCCAATTAGAAATAAATTAAAAAAAAATCTCCAACAGAGTTCCTTAATGATACTCTTTGGACTCCTGACCAGTTCTCTCCCTTCACCACACCAGATACCCCAGGCTTTTCTGTCTCCACCCCTTCTTTCTCTGCCCCACGTTTCCATTTGTCATTCAACTTGGCCTCCCAGGTTTCCTTAGTTTTCCATCAGATTGCTATTACCCAGACTCTGGGTGACAAAAGTCCAAAACACACCCTTTGTTATAGGAGGACGGCATCAGGATAGGTTCAGTTTTGAATCAGATTCATTTTCCTTGATTTGTATCTGTTCCTGAGAACACGAGAAGCCAGTGGCAGAAGGATTTTGTCATCAAAGTATTTCCTGAATTAATCAAGTGGTTAGACCTTGCAGCTGTGGGGGCCATGGCCTTGCTGTAGGTCCTGTGAGCATTGTTTTTTGTCTTACAGCCACAGGGCACACTTCTGCCATGAGTCCCATGTCAGACTGCACCCCGAATCAACATATCCTGTGAAGCTCAGAACGTCTCTTTCCTTATACTTTACAGACGTACATAAAATTTCATGGAAGCTTTCCCTTTAGAAGGAGAATACACACACACACACACGTGTTTGTTTGTTTTTTTTTCCTTTTAACCCCAAGCACAGTTGCCCTTGATGAAGGATGGGAGGCAAGAAGCGTGAACCCTAGGCCACATCCCCCCCTGAGGGGCCTTGGGGAGCACAGTATGGACCATGAGCGTAGTGGATGAAGCACACTATTTGGAATCAGAAATGTCTCTGCTGCTTAGGACCCAGTGGGCTTGGACACATACACCCACCTCACTGGGGGGCTGTGAGGGTGAAATGGTAGGCGGCTGGACCTCAGCAAACGGGGATTTCCTCACTACCATTAGTCTCAAGGGAACACAGGAAAGAGAGAGTAAAGGTGGACAGACGGGAGCAAATCCACCCCAGCCCCTGGAATAAACCAAGATGGGGTGGGCCACACGGAACGGAAAGAAACCTGTTTGGCTGCCGTAAGAAGCGTTTCTCTAACCCAGTGATTTGAGACCAGTAATTCCTACAAAGCTGTCAGCCTGAACTGCCTGGGCTTCCCAAGTAGCTCAGAGAGTAAAGAATCCGCCCGCAATGCGGGAGACCTGGGTTCGATCCCTGGGCCTAGAAGATCCCCTGGAGGGGGGCATGGCAACCCGCTCCAGTATTGTTGCCTGAAGAATCCCCATGGACAGAGGAGTCTGGCGGGCTACAGTCCATGGGGTCACAGAGTCAGACACGAGTGAGCAATTAACACACAGGCTACCTAGCACTGAGGTGGGCTGAAAAAAACAAAGCAATCGAATCAAAAGAAACCGAGCACTTGAGACAGACTGAAGCAACAGAGGCAGGTCAGCTGGTGGGGACCGGTGAAGTCTCAGAGCCTGGCGAGACCAGATTTTTCAAACGTGTCTCATTTGACTCTTGAGCTGTCAGGTAAGGATTCCTTGAGCCTGTAAACTGTAAAATGGACTCTCCTGGGGGCTGAGCGCTGACCCCTCTTTCCCGACTCTCCTGAAGGGAAAGCACCGCTCCGGGGCCCAGGGAACACACACGAGCCTCCGGGTTTCCGGGTGGACGGCACCCGGACGGCTCCGGTCCCGCAGCTGGTGTCCGGAGAGCCGCCCCACCGACGCATCGCTGACCCACTGTTGCCACCTGCTGGCCGCTGGGAGGAGGTGCTCAGCTCAGGGAACGAGGGTTTGGCCAAGGGGCAGCCAGGCTCCTGCCAGATGCACCAAAACACAGATAGAGACTGAGGGTCTTCTCCAAGTAAGTGACCTGGGGAGGATCCACAGTTACTCCTTTCACTAATCACACAAGAAGGCGGGCTTTTGTAAAAGCAGTACCCTCACTCATACATTATTTAATTAGTCAATTACAAGCACTTTTATCACCGTAAACCAGGTAGCCTGAGAGGCACCGTGGCAATGGATTGCCACCCCTCATTGCACCTTCAAATGACATGATCAGTGTGATCTTCTCCCCTATGCACTGAATTAAGCTTTACATTTATTCACTCCATCATGAATAATTATTAACTGAATGCCTACCTTGGGACGAACTCTGGGGCCGAACGCTGAGGACACAAGAGTGAGCAAAATCAGGCACTGTGTCTGCACTCACTGGTTGGCAATCTAGGGGGAGAAAGATATTAAACAGATCATCACATGAATAAATGTAACAATACACAACTGTGGTAGATACAGTAGAAAAATAAAGAGAGATAAGGGCAAGCCTGAATGGCTTTGAGCAATTCTAAAACAGAGATTTGGGCTATTTGATATGCATTAACACTACTTAAAGTCTTTTCATTCTTTCACCTAGTCGTCCACTGTGGGGAGCTTATCCTAGGGTAACAATCAGAAAATTGCCTGGTTTATAAGGATATCCACTGTATGACTGTCTATAAAAGCAAAAATATAAATAAAGGAAATCATCCAAAAGTCCAGTGATAAGGGGTTGTTTAAACAAATTATCATAAATGCAAAAACAGAACATTCTACATCCATTAAAAATGAAGATGTAGACACATTATTTGACTGGGAACCTATTTTTAATATCCTCTAAGTTGCAAAAAGTATATATAGTAATCTCATTTTTAAAAACATTTTTATGGGTGTTTTCTTCCAGCTCCCTACTCCACAATCAATTCTTTTTCTTGTTACTGTTGGATCCTTGTGATCATCACGCTAATATGCTGTTATTTTCCCCATCCCCAGAAAAGAGCACAGAAGAAAAAACTTCTATTGATGACCTCTCTCACCAGCTATGACCTTACTTCCTCCTTATGCTTTGCAATAAAGTCCCTCTAATCCCTCCCTTCTTAAATCTACTCCAGTCAGGTTTTGTGCAAGTCACGGTCACCAGCGGCTGCCATATTGCTAAGCTCCGTGTTCATTTCCATCTTCAGCTCCAGGGCTCCAACAGCAGCGTTTAACACAGTGGGTGGCTCCCTCTTCCTCCAGAGTTGTTCACCTGGCTTCCAGAACCTACCTACTCTCGGATCTCCTCCTGCCTCAGTGCTCCCTTCTTCTCAATCTTTGCTGCATCCTCCTCGTCCCAATCTGCCAATCCAGGCGACATAAGAGATGCAGGTTCGATCCCTGGGTCAGGAAGATCCCCTAGAGAAGGAAATGGCAACCCACTCCAGTATTCATCCCTAGAGAATCCCATGGATGGATGAGCCTGGCGGGCTATAGACCATGGGGTCACACAGAGTCAGGCATGACTGAGGCAACTTGGTATGCACAACATTATATGTTTCAAGTGTATAACATAAGATTCACAATTTTGAACACTTATACTTCATGTAGTTATTATAAAATATTGGCTATATCTTTTGTTGTACAATAGATCCTTGTAGCTTATTTATTTTATACCCAGTAGATTGTACTTCTCAATTCCCTATCCTTATCTTGCTCCTCCCCCATTCCCTCTCTCCAGTGGTAACCACTAGTTTATTCTTTGTATCTGTGAGTCTGTTCTTTGTCATATTTACTAGTTTGTTGTATTTTTTAGATTCCACATATAAGTGATATCATACAACAGCTGTCTTCTGTCTGACTTATTTTA
This sequence comes from Dama dama, assembly GCF_033118175.1. NCBI lineage: Eukaryota > Metazoa > Chordata > Mammalia > Artiodactyla > Cervidae > Dama > Dama dama. The sequence continues at coordinate 25,213,740 of NC_083713.1, forward strand.
CTAAGCACAATACCCTCCAAGTTCATCCTTGTTGCAAATGGCAAATTTCCTTCTTTTTCATGGTTGAGTAGTATTTCAGTATGTGTGTGTGTATCACATCTTCTTTATCCATTCATCTGTTGGTGGACACTTTGTTTTCATATCTTCACTGTTGTAAATAATGCTGCTATGAACATTGGGGTGCATGTATCTTTTTAAATTGGTGTTTTCATTTCCTTTGGACATATACCTAGGAGTAGAATCACTGAATCATATGTAGCTCTATTTTTAGTTTTATGAGGAATCTCCATACTGTTTTCCACAGCGGCTGCACCAATTTATATTCCCACTAACAGTGCACAAGTATTTCCTTTTCTTCATGTCCTTGCCAAAATTTATCTGTGGTCTTTTTGATGATAGCCACTCTGACAGGTGTGAGGTGCTAGCTCATTGTGGTCTTGACATTAGTTCTCTTCTCTGCCCATGCTCATTCCTTTGATCTTACTCAGTCGTGGTTTTAAGCACCATTTAACCTAGTCTAGACTTCTCCTCTAAACTCCTGACTCCCGAATCCAACTGCCTGCTCAGATTTCTGATAGACACCTCAAACTAACTGAACTCATGATTTTCCTCCCTTTTAACCTGCTCCATCCACAGCCTTCCTTAAATCACTTGTTGGCACCTAAAGCCTTCCTAATGCTCAAGCCAAAACCCTGCAAATCATCTTTAATCATCATCCTGTCTGTCTTTTGCATCCAGGTCCAATCCTCAGGATATCCTGTTAGCCCTAGCATCAAAATATAGTTCCCAAATCCAGCTTTTTCATCTGCCTCCCTGTATCCGCTCAGGTCTCATCCACCACCATCTACTGCTTGAATTGTTGTGTAGCCCCTAAATTGTCTCCCCTGCAGCTCCTGTCACCATAGGAGCCAGAATTTCCCTTTTACAACATGTGTCAGACCATGTCTCTCCTGCTCAAAATCCGGCTGGGGCTCCGCATCTCACGCAGAATAAAAGTCTGCAGGCGGTGCTGTCTTGTCCCCTTGACTCCGAGGCTACACCTTGACCTCATCCTCTGGCCGGCTCCCCATCACTCACCCTGCTCCAGCCTGGCTGGGTTCTTTGCTCATCTCCAGCACAACCAGGCCCATTCCCCTTGGGGACCTCTACTGCTGCTCATTCTGCCCAGAACACTCACCACACAGATATCTGTGCCTCCTTCAAGTCTCTGCTCAAATGCTTCATCCTCATTGACCCTCCGACCTACCACACTTACAGTTGCAATCCCCTCTCCAGCTGTCCTGACCCCCCCCAAACCCTGCTCGATTTTCCCCTTTTCCCATAGCATTTTCACCAGTTGAGATACTAAATAATCCACTTACTATATATTTTTATTGACAATCTCCACCAACTAGAATGCATTTTTCCTGAGGAACAGACATCTTCACTTTATTTACTGATGTATTCCAGATGCCTAGAACTGTGTCTATCATGTAGCAATGCCCAGTGACAAAATTTTTTAATAAATGAATACATGGACAGAATCCTTTCACAGTATATATGTGTATCAAATCATCACATTATATACTTTAAATATCTTACAATTTTATTATATCTCAGTAGAACTGCAAAAAAAGATTAATCTTCTCCTGAAAATAGCATTTCCCTAGCAGTGGTTAATCCATAAAAACCTAAAAATTATGGGAAATCTTTTGACTTCAAGTAACATAAAACAGGGTTTGGGGATAGTGAAAATAAATACACAAATACAGAAATATATACATAAATGCATGGAAAGAGACTGAATGTATATAAAATAACCCATTAACCATAGGTTTTCTGGTAGAAGATTAATAGGTAAGCATTTTTCTTTTTGTTCATGTTTTCTAATTTTTCTATAATAAAGTTGAATTACATGACTAATAAACTTTTCACTGAGAAAAATAGGTTTACTCTTGAGGATGATAGCAGTTTTAATAATTTTTTAGTCTACAGTTCCAATGGTTCACCTATAAAAGAGAATAGGTAAGACACTGGAAATGTGGGGAAGGCACCCACTCACACCATTCTAAAGACATGGTGATGGTCCCCTGACCAGACAGGGTGAGAAATTCTGTCTTGATTTTAATTTCTCCAGAAGCAGACCCTGCAAGTAGTTGATCAGAGAAGTGGCAGGGTAGGGAGAGTGGGACAGAAGAGAGAAGCAAGCCAATAAAGGCAGGGTTGTCAGGCCACTTCCAGCAAGGGCATCGAGCACTGCATCCCACAGACGTACTCAAGGGTGCAGAGCATGCCCGGTTACCCCATCAGATAGGGGAATTTATCCTCCGACAGCTGCCGAGGACTCCTTCTAAGGGCATTAACTCCCTTGAATTTCCAACACGCCCCCTGTGTTCCCAGAGCCAGAAAAAAAGAAAAAAAAAAAAAAAAAAAAACCTCAGGCAGAGGGTTGCAGGTGTGGGAAGTCCGTAGATTCCTCCGAGTGGAGATGAAGGCCAAGGGGACGTGGCTGAGCACTGGGAGAGCCTGCACTGATTCCGTGGTTAGTCTCTGATTAGCTTCCCTATCCGTTGCCCTCCGTGGCTCCTGGATGTGGCCCCTGCCGGGTTCTACCTGGTCCGTTACCTCCAAGGCCACCTGTGAGGCGAGTAGTGCGGAGACCGCCCTCTTGCGGAGACTGAGGAGGTTGCAGCCCATTTTCGGCCGGTGCGTCTTTGGGCACCCAAGGAAGGCCTCATTCAAGGCTTGGGCAACCAAAATTTTTGTAGTCTGAATTCAAGAACTCTTTAGCCGTAGAATTCCTTCAAATCCTTAGTAAGCTGAAATTTTCTTTTGCATTCATTTTTACGTGCCTGTATGCATCCCTGAAGTTCTCTACCAGACACAATTCTCAAGCCCAATTTACTTCTTTGCATCCTAACCCCTAGGCCTCTCTCCCCCACCTTAGTGGAAACCACCGTGAAGGCCCTCTGGGAAAGAGATGGGCCTGAGCATGAAGAGCACAGCCTTAAAGGAGTTTTGCTACAGTGGTGAGACTGTCGAGAAATTCTAATGGGCTTTTGTTTTGCTCAAAGCCTTTGTTTCACGTTATTGCTTACTCTTAGGGTTCAAAGCAGAAGGCTCCAGATTTCTGGACTCATTCTAATCCCCTTCATTTCTATTCTTGAACTAGCCAATTATTGTCTGAGCTTGACTATTCCTTGCACAGACTCACTAAGCAAAACCAACAAAAACTGGGAATTCCCTGGTGGTCCAGCAGCTAAGGTCCCTATAATCAAAGCTATGGTTTTTCCAACAGCCATGTACGAAAGGGAGAGCTGGACCATAAAAAAGGCTGGCACCAAAGAATTGATGCCTTCAAACTGTGGTGCTGGAGAAGACTCTTGAGAGTCCCTTGGACAGCAAGGAGATCAAACCAGTCCCTCCTAAAGGACATGAGCCCTAAATATTCATTGGAAGGACTGAAGCCGAAGCTCCAATACCTTGGCCGCCTGATTCAGAGAGTCAACTCATTGGAAAAGACTGATGCTGGGAAAGATTGAGGGCAAGAGGAGAAGGGGGCAGCAGAGGATGACATGGTTGGATGGCATCACCGACTCAATGAACATGAGTTTGAGCAAACTCAGGGAGAGAGTGAAGGACAGGGAGACCTGGCGTGCTGCAGTCCATGGGGTCACAAAAGGTCGGACACTACTGAGCGACTGAATCACCACCACCAGTGGTTGGGACTCTGCATTTCCACAGCAGGGCAGAGGTTTCATCCCTGGTCGGGGAACTAAGATCCCCAAAGCTGCACGGCTTGGTAAAAACAGACAAACAAAAAAACCCACTAACTCTGCATTTTCCAACTTCTTCTAAAGCCACTGGCTTGTCACATACTATGCTCATGAAGTAATCAAAGACAACAGTTTTATTAAGTAATTTGCCACTATCTTCATTGGAGAAGGCGATGGCACCCACTCCAGTACTCTTGCCTGGAAAATCCCATGGATGGAGGAGTCTTGTAGGCTGCAGTCCATGGGGTCACTAAGAGTCAGACACGACTGAGCGACTTCACTTTCACTTTTCACTTTCATGCACTGGAGAAGGAAATGGCAACCTACTCCAGTGTTCTCGCCTGGAGAATCCCAGGGACGGGGGAGCCTGGTGGGCTGCCGTCTATGGGGTCACACAGAGTCGGACACGACTGAAGCGACTTAGCAGCAGCAGCATTATCTTCATCTTTTCTGCCTCCAATACCAATTTTCTTGCCTTCCTCCACTGTGCTACATATTTTAGGATCCCCAATGCAAGGGAGTAAAATTTATATTAAAAATGATAAAAATATCTGCTGTACAAATTTCAATGGACTTAACACCGTAAAAATCTTGTTCCCATTCATGAAATAGAGCAGGGTGGTGACCAGACAAATGTGCTGCCCTCCTCCCTAGAGTTATTCAAGGATGCAAGATATCAAAGCCCCTTTCAACATGTGGGTTTCCCAGGTCACCCTGAGAGTCATGTCCATTCTAGGTCCTTTCCAGCCAGTCAGAGACTAGAAGAGCATGGATGAGCTCCACTGGGTGGACGGTGAGTCTCATAAAATTTCCCCTCCCATTTCATTTTCTAGAACTCAGTCCCATGACTTCATCTAGATGTAAGGGGCATGGTGGAAAGATGTATTCCTGGCTTGTAGTCACAGTGCTATGCTATGGAAAGGAGGGAACCAATCTTTTTGGTGGACAGTTAGTGCATCCCCCACAATTTAAAAGAAAAAATACATATATATTGCAGACCCCAAGCCCTCTCCACTACACTTCCAACTGTTTCCCTAATTATTTCTTTGGACTCACTGGAATAGGGGAATCGGCCAGGATGCTATTCTTGACCTTAAGGTGAAGGACCTTGTTCACCTGATTCAATTTGAGAAGGAAGCAAGGAAAGTATGATCAGGATGTCTTTAAATAACTGCTCCCTTTTCTATTTTGGTAAAAAAAAAAAAAAGTCCTTCTCAGACTGAGCAATTACTAATGGCAGGTTTTTGAGATTTTTTTTTAAACAAATAAATTGAAAACCTGAACCACTCTGCTCCTTGCTTCCCTGAGTGAGAGTAGGCAGAGGAAGGATGGCAGGAAGTAGGAACCTGGAACAGTGCTTATGCAGTGGGGCTCTTTTCCCATTAATTACTTTTCACTTGAATAACAGGCCACAGGAGGTGGGCTGTTTGCTGTCACTAATGGCTCATTGCGGAATAGGCATTGCCTGCTACAGAGACAGGTTGGAACAGGCACTCTGGGGGCCATCGTAAAATCAATTTTATGGAAGAAGTCACCGTTGTTTAAAACCAAACCCAATCAAAAATGGAATTCTCTCCAGCAACCGATTCAGCATGAACCAAACTCTTCTCAGATTCATTCAGTCATAAAAGTCCCTGGCACGCTCAGCCTAGAAGGAACAAGAGCAAGAAAATTTTCCTTTTTTTGTAGAATGTGGACTTTTGTGATTTAGGATAAAGTCTTACACACACAGCTGACTATCTGCTCAGACCAAGTCGTCCTGATCAGATCAACCCACACAGATGAGATTCTGATTTGTACAAAAGAGAGGGGGTCGCTCATCATGCAAAATAAATTATTCAATAGGGAAACTTTTTTTTTTTTCATTAAGACCAGACTCATGGTGCATTTAAAACACAGTGCAGTATACACTCAACTTGTCAAAGATCCAGCAGTTGTGTAAAACGCACACCCTGTAATAACGTTAACGCCCTCAGCCCTGGGCTCGCGAACTCTGGGCAACCCAGCTGTCACCGCCACCAACAGGTGGTGTGAAACAATAGCTCGGCTCAGCCAGCTCACTTTCCAAACCCTCCAGCAGCCGAGTGTCCATCCAGAGAGTGCCAGCGAGCCGCACAGGCCACCAGCCCGCCACCAGCCCATGGAGCCCCGGCCACTCCTCCTGCTCCTCGGACTCTGCTCAGGTAAGTGCCGGGGCTGGGGGCTCTCCTTTGAGGCTGAGGCTCTAGAAGCCCCCAAACCAGAGTCTTGCTTCTTTGATGGGAATACAGAATAGCAGGGCTTCACCAGTCCCAGGCTGCTCTGTCAGTTTCTCACTGATGTTGGCTTGATTGTGTTTGCGGATAAAGATTTTTTGCTTGGGTTATCCAATTAAAATAGGAGCTGCCTGATCAGAAGTTACAAAGTAAACCTGTCATTCTCTCCCTCCATCAATGTCTGCATCTGAGTCACCTGGATGATGGGATTCAGCACCTCTTCTGCCATCCCAAAGTCACTATCATATTTGAACAACTATAGGGACTTAGCAGGGTGACTTATGATCATAAGTAGTACAGTTAACTAGTCCTTTTATGGCTCTAGGAGAATTCTGAAAATGAAGAGGATTGATTGACAGCTCCATGTGCTGGAGGGAGAAACTTATTCATAACCACAACTAAACTCTCCATGAGAGAGGAACTATTTTGTAAACTTTTAAACTCCTGAAGTTAAAAAAAATTCATATGAATGCATTCCTGCCTTTTTTTTTTTAAAGGACCTTACCCTATGTGGGTTTGGGTTTGAATTGAACCCATAAAAATCTTGCACAGCCCTTGACCTGCATTCAACTCTGGACTGTGTCACAACACAGCCGCTGAAATGCTATCCTGAATCCCAAACTTCCGGTCGAGGGAAATAGATGTTGGCTGATTGTTTCATATAAAAGTTTACCGGTGATATCATCCCAACTGAGAAACTGACATGCTGTGATTTCCCTTCTTCATTATTGCTCTGACAAACACAGGTCTTCTGGGCAAAAGAGGTGAAGAGTTTTGTTATTAGTGTTTTTCAATAGCAGAGTTGAAGGAAATAGTCTAAACTCTGGTAAATTATATCCTGTGGGATTTGGACTCAATCCAACCAAAGCTGGCCTGGGGGTGATGGTGGTGGTGAGGGGTGTGTGTGTGTTTGCAAACACCACACTCAATGGAAATTCTTAAGTGATATATTTACACTTAAAAATCTTTAAGAGATCTCTTAGGACACCGATAACCTCCAGAAATTCATGTTTAACTATCTTTTTTAAAGTATGTGATATGTATGTAGATCAAACCTAGAGTTTGCTGATGTCAGTTCCCATGGATGATTCATGGGAAGTTAGGGCAAGGTGAGGCAATCCAACATCTCTTTTTTTATTATAAGGAAACTGAAGCTAAGAGACACAAACTGACCATTCCAAACTGACTTTGGGACCATCCCAAAGTCCCTTGATGTGTAAACTTTGGAATGTGATCAGACTCCATTTTTTATGTGCACAGTCAGAAAATATAGCCTGAAATTGGAAAGGAAGCAAGAGACACAGCACCAGTCAAGATAAGAATGACCCGGGGTGACCATTTGGTTTTGTTTAGTCGCTCAGTCATGTCCAACTCTTTGTGACCCTGTGGACTGTAGCCTACCAGGCTCCTCTGTCCGTGGGATTTCCCAGGCAAGAATACTGGAGTGGGTTGCCATTTCCTTCTCCATGGGATCTTCCCAACTGAGGGATCAAACCCGTGTCTCCTGCTTTGCAAGTGGATTCTTTACCTCTGAGCCACCTGGGAAGAACAGGACAGAATTCCTTTTGCCCAACCTGTCGCCCAAATAAAAATACAGATTGGACCAGTATAATATAAAAGAGCACTTTGAAATTGTGGCTGGTTCCCCTACTTTGATTCAATCCCTTGGGGGCAAAATTCTCATTTATATCAGTGACACTTTTTTCCGGTATTAGCTTAACACATAATGATCTCTGTTCTATTTATATAGCACTTTCATTACAACCTTTCCTCTCTTCCAGCTCAGGAATCTCAAGCACTTCATTGCCACCTTCCTTATGGCATATTGCTTTCCAACTTGTTCACAGTTATTTATGTAAATGACAAATGTCGAAGTCCATGAGAATAGGAAGACAGGATCTATGTCAGATTCATGTCTGAAAACCTCAAAGCTCTTCAAACAATGCTTTGCATGCAGCAAATGTTGGACAAATATATGAATGAATTAGTGTTGCCACCATCTGAATAAGAATGACCAACATGATTTTGCTGAAAAAGGAAACTTTGACATTATTTATGTGTTTATCTGTGTTTGTCCATTTATACCTGCCTTCCAAAGAAAGTATTTACTGTGATTTATTGAATCTGTGAAGAAATTGTCCAATTCTTCAGACCACACTGGAATTGGGAACAAAACCTAGAATTCTGAGTTCAAGTCCTTTAAGTTTTATGTGATAAAACCTGGAGTGATACTCTGCCCTTCTTTGAGGAGGAAAAAAGGACAGAATACCAGTGAATGTGGTATAAGAAATGGAGACCTCCTCAGGAATTCCTAAGAAACTCGTGGTGGAAGGCACAGGGACCCTTGTCCTTGGCAAGGGCACAAAGGAGGGAGTGGTACCCCTGGAATGTCACCCGGGCCTGGCTCCCCAGTCCTCCCTTCTCCCTAGTTGACCTTAGGGTCCGCCTGCATATTTTCCTGCCACATAATGCTGATCATCTGCTCTCTCTGCTGCTTTCTAGTATGTTCTTCCTGTCAAACTGGCATAAACTGTCACTTAAAAATAAGCAGCCCAAGATAACATCAAAGCAATAACCTGAAACCCAGTGGCCAAGGCTCGAAGTGATCCATGCCAGCAGCTCCCCCTGCCCCCACTGTGGGCTGGGTGGGGCCAGGGATAGACAAAGCGTAGAAGACAGAGGATTTCTGTGTCCCAAGGGGCCACCGCAAAACTGCATCTTTGGACAATATGCAGCTCTAAGGGGTCTCCAATGCCAGTGGTCTGGGGGAGATGACGTGTGAAAGCTCTGCATGAACCCTTTGGGTTCAGACATTTTGAGAAACTAGAAATGAAAAGGTAGGCTAGCTGGGAGTTCCACACACAGAGTCCAGGAAGGTCATAATGAAGATATTTTAGCAATGCTGAAAGCTTCAAAACGTTGAATGGACACAATACGCTTGCCTTTAGGGAAGTGGTGAAGTATACAGGTCCTTGTGACTGTCCTTACTTAGAATCCCACTTGTAGCTAGCTGGGAGCCATACACATGCGCCTCTGCTATTCCAACCTCAGTTTTCCCATCTGTAAAGTAGGAGCAAAAATCCTCATATGAGTAAAATCCTCATAGAATTTTATAAGGATTCAATAACGTAACATGAATATAGGACCTTTAATAAAGCTCGACAGGCTAATTAAAACATATTTTGGGGAGGATGAAAGTGTTTCAGCTCATTATATGGCATTAGTCATTTCAAGTTGATCTAAAGTTCTGGATGAGATTAGAGCATAGACTCAGGGTGCGATCCTGGCTCCACCACTGATGAAATCTGGGCCTCAATTTCCTCACCTGTAAATGGAGGACAATGACAGTATATACCATCATTGTTATGAGGACTGAAAATTTTAGTACAGATGAAGCATGTAGAGGAGTATCCGACACAAAACAAGTTGGATATGTGATTATTTTTGTTGATCAATAGAAATAGGAAAGGGGACTACTTTTTACTTAATAATTGTTTTGTTGACAAACCCTTCCAAACTTAGGATCCAAGCAGAAAAATAATAAAAAATAATAATAACCTGCCTTAGAGGTGATCAGTTAATATAAACACAACTGCGGGGAAAGGGAAAGCGTCTCACTCATTTCATTTTAAAAGTTGTCTTGGCCCGGGGAAAAGGTGTGGTTTCAGCAATAACCTGCGGAAAGGGGAGATCTGGTTACATGAATCCGGGCAGATGGATTGTGTGTCTACTTCCTCTCCCAGCCCTGAACAGGCAATCCCCAAACCACCAGGGCTTGAGTTACAGGGATCCTTCATAAGGCGCTTGGATTTGGAACACGTTTTCTCATAGGAATAGCAGCACATGTAGTTGTACAATTTCCAGGACAGCCCACAGCACGCTCATAATATTAAAAGTGAGTTCAGGAGCACGGCGCAGAGTGACGGGCTCTAACCTGAGCTCTGCCCTCATCGTGTGGCCACAGACAAGTCAGTCCATCGCTCGGAACCTCAGGCGAGAAGGTCTCTGCCTGCTCGCCAGTGAAGACCATGTCACGGTGGACACCTGAAGGCTGTGGGCTCTGAGAATACCACGTGATACTGCCCTTCATCCTGAAGGAAAACGCAGTAAAGATTCCTTGGAATTAAATATGCTCCAAATAGGAGACCCAAATCCAGGTCAACAGAATATGTGATTTTCTCTCTTAGCAACTTAATTGGGACATAGATGATATTTTTTTCTATTTTTAAAATTATGGTAAAAATACATAAATATGTATGTAAAGTTTACCATGGTAAAATAGACATTACATAAAATTACCATTTTAAAGTACACAATCAAAATAAAATAAAGTACACAATCCAGTAACATTAGGTATATTCACAATGTTAGGCAACCATCACCGCTATCTAATTCCATAACTTTCACCACCCAGAAGGACGTCCTGAGCCCATGAGCAGTTACTTCCCTTTTCCTGTTCCCACAGTCCCTGGCAACTGCTAATCGACTCTGTTCTATGGATTTACCTACTCTGGATATTTCTCTTTTTTATTTTTGGATATTTCATACAAATAGAACCACACAATACATGTCCTGTTGTGTCTGACTTCTTTCACTTAGCATAATGTTTTCAAGGATCATTCATATTACAGCCTGTATCAAAATTTCATTCCTTTTCATGGCTTAATAACGTTCTAACGAGTGGATATACCACGATTTGTTTATTCATTTATTGTCGATGGACATTTGTGTTATTTTCACCATATAGCTGTTAAAGTATTGCTGCCATGAACATTCATGTGCACATTTTTTGTTTTTTTGTTGTTTTAATTGAAGTATAGTTGATTTATGATGCTGTGTTAGTTTCAGGTATAGAGCACGGTGATTCAGATAGATAGATATACTCACGTCAGTGTGTGTGGAGTGTGGGCGTGGACTCTCACAGTGACTGTGTCCTTTGCCATCTCAGCTGGCCTCGTCCTGGCCTCCAAACATGAGACCCGTCTGGTGGCAAAGCTCTTTGAAGGCTACAACAGTGTGGTACGGCCCGTGGAAGACCACCGCAATGTCGTGGATGTCACGGTGGGCCTGCAGCTGATACAGCTCATCAACGTGGTGAGACAAGAGAGTTCCCAGCACCCCACAGCTCCCATATCACCTAGTCCGGAGCATCCGCTCCAACTCCCCACTTGTCCCCCTAAAGGCGGGCCTTATCTTTTTTTCAGGATGAAGTAAATCAGATCGTGACAACCAATGTTCGTCTGAAACAGGTAATGCAGCTAGATAAGTGTGTTCATGTTGTTCTCATTCACTCTGAAATTTAACATGGGCCCACAGGAAATCAATCTGGGTAACAAGGATATGTACCAAAATATTGAAAGCAGATATTTTGGGGTAGTGGGATCATGTTTTGTGTTCATTACTATTATTATTTTTACTTTGTGCTTTTACTGTGTGTATTAGTTTGTTAGATCTGCTGGAACAAAGTCACAACCTAGACAACTTAAATAGAAACTTGCTGTATCACAGTTTCTGAGGCCAAAAGCTCAACATTAAGGTGTTGGTAGAACTGGTTCCTTCTAAGGGTTATGAGGGAGAACCTGTTCTGGGCCTCTCTCCTTTGCTTAGAATTGGCTGTCTTCATGTTCACATGACTTTCTTTCTGAATATACATCTTCTTCAATGTCCCCTTCTTATACAGACACCAGTCATATTGGATTAGGGCCCACCTTAATGACCTCATTTTAACTTAATTACCTCTATAATCACCCTATCTCCAAATGAGGTCGTTTTCTGAGGTACAGGGGATTAGAACTTTGTATTAATTTGGGGTAGACAGTTCAACATGGTGTTATCCAAATTTACTGCATTGGGAATATGTAACTTTTATAATGCAGAAAAAATATAGCACTTTTCAAAAAGTGAGGTTGCTTGCTTGAGGAAAACGTTCACAAGAGGGTCATCCTCCTTTGCTAAGGTGGGCAATGTACTTGGTGGCATGACTTGGGTCTACCTTTGTTTCCTCATCTGTAAAATGGGGTCAATAATCACTCCTACCTCATGAGAACATTGTGAGGACTAAATGATGAATATGGGTTGAAATGCTTATAACTGTGCCAGCATGTACTCAGTGCTCTATATTTGCTTTTACTTCTTACCAAAGTGAAAGCTAAACTCTGAACCAAACCCTTCTTTCTGGAGCACAATTTCTGTCCATACCTGAATTACCATGCCCGTCAGAGTGCTTGATAACCCCAGATTTTTTCATTGTTTTTCATTGACTAAAAATGTCTTCATTTCTAGCAATGGGTGGATTACAACTTAAAATGGAATCCAGATGACTATGGTGGCGTGAAAAAAATTCACATTCCCTCGGAAAAGATCTGGCGTCCAGACATCGTTCTTTATAACAAGTGAGCAAAACAGCCAGGATGAGAAGGCAGACATTCGAGGTGGGGGGGCGGGGGGAGTCCAAGTGCCCTAACGGAAGGGCTGCCACTCTCGGTAGGCGTTTCACCACTGTTCACATTAAATAACCCTTAAAAACCGAGAGCCAAGTTGACATGCTAGGGGTGCCATATGGTATCTCATGTTATGAATAGAAACAATTATCAGAGCCAAATTGAATCAGGGCTGTGGGGTGGGGGACATTTAATCCCTGAGAACTCCTGAAGGGTATGTGGCAACTATCCAAGGAACCCAAACGTCCTATAATTGAGTTCCTTGGAATTAAATGTCCTTCCGACCAATAGGTCTGAACCTCCCGGGGTTGTTATTCATCACCTCCTCATGGCATCCCAGGACGCCGCGTGCTCCTGATGGCCTGGGATGCCTGTGTAGCCCATCCGCTGGGCTCTGTGACAGACTGCACGTTGTGAAATTATAATGTGATTCAAGACACTCTGCTTTAATGACACGTTCATTATCATACGCCCTTCATTTGTCAGGGAATGTTCGTTGCAAACAGCATCCTTCCAGGCAGCAGCATTCAACACTGGCGTAGAGGATTTGTGGCCTGACAGTCTGCAGCACGCGTCTGGGGCAAGCAGGCTGTGCATACTAGCAGACTCTCCAGGGAAGATGGCCAGGGCTAGTTAGCGGACATGATATCCTTTAAGGTGACCCTCCCCAACTTTCATATTTTATTGCATATTTTCCAATCAGACCTGGGATTCAAGCTTGAGCCAAAGAATCCCATCATTTTGCGTAAACTTTGGGACAGGTGTGCTGATAAGGAAACAGTGTCTCTCTCTCTCAGAGTTAAGTTTATTTTTCACTTAGAATCTAAGGGAAGCAATTAAAACCCTCTGGTCCTTTAGATCAGCTCAGTCAGAAACACTCTCCCAGGGGAGAGAATCCCATTTCACCTGCTTGAAAGGAGAAATGTAGACCATCCTCCCCCTCAGCTCTGTTGGGAGGGTCTAAATCTGCACAGTTTTCTGGATAGAGCCTCTTCTCAGTCCCAAGGAAAAATCAATGGGAAGAAAATTTCTTGATTTGTAAAGTGAGGCATGACATATCCCATACGTCCCTGGGGCACCAGGCAGACCCCACCCACCTTTCAGCCCCTAATTATACTCTCCTGCTCTCTGCCAAGGCTCTAGGGGATAGGCCATTTGGGGGATGAGTAGACCTACGGGGAGAGTTTCTTATTTTTCAGTATCCACCATGCTGTTTTTTCAAATGAGAAATTATTGCCAACATTTGAAAATAGGAAAATACATCAAAACCTGAATTTTTAGCCCCTCTGCATGCATGCTCAGCCGCTTCAGTCTTGTGATCCCATGGACTGCAGCCTGCCAGGCTCCTCTGTGCATGGAATTCACCAGGCAAGAAAACTGGAGTGGGTTGCCGTTTCCTTCTGCAGGGATCTTCCCAACCCAGGCCAAAGCCGTGTCTTTCACGTTTCCTACAATGGCAGGCAGGTTCTCTACCACTACTGCCACCCTGGAAGCCCTTGAGCCTCTCTATAAAATTCCAATATTCAAAAATATGAAAACTTTGGATTAGAAATCTAGATTTCCAGCTTCCAAGGAAGGATCAAACATCAGGCAACATGGAGCCTTCACTCCCATGCAGATACACTTCCTCATCGGAGTGAGGGGCGCTTCCTTTGTGAGGCTCACCTCTCCCTCCTTCCTCACTTGCCAGGCCTAGAGGCATCTGAGTTTGTGATCCTCCTCCACTGGAGTCTAAATAGTTCTTTCAAGGTAATAGAATCCTCTTTAACCTGCTTATCACAGTAGTGAGTCACTAGCCATATTTTTATTTAAAATTCCTGGATTTTTCCCCCAATTAACTTAAAAACATTTTTTAGAATTAGTTATTCTGCTCTTTGCTGCTGCGAGGGCTGTTTCTCTAGTTGAGGAGAGTGGGGGCTACTCTCTAGCTGTGGTGCGCGGGCTTCTCATTGCAGTGGCTTCTCTGTCGCAGAGCCCAGGCTCCAGGGTGCAGCGGATTCAGTAGTTGGGGCATGTGGGCTCAGCAGTCGTGGCTCAGGGGCTTAGAGCTCAAGCTCAGGACCTGTGACGCACAGACTTAGTTACTGCAGGATCTTTCCAGATCAGAAATCGAAACTGTGTCTCCTGCATCGGCAGGTGGATTCTTTACCACTGAGCCACCAGAGAAGCACCCCCAATTAGCTTTTAAAGTATATCAGAGAGGGCATAGATGGAGAGTGGGGCTTCCTTGATGGCTCAGACAATAAAGAAACTGCCTACAATGCAGGAGACCTGGGTTAGATCCCTGGGTTGGGAAGATCCCCTGGAGAAGGAAATGGCAACCCACTCCAGTATTCTTGCCTGAGGAATCCCACAGACAGAGGAGCCTGGTGGGCTACAGTCCATAGGTCGCAAAGAATTGGAAACGACTGAGCAAGTACCACTTTCGCTTTTCACTTTTCCAACATTACAAGTACTACTGAGGACTGGGAAGAAAAAATCTGGGATGCAGTGGATCTGTGTTACCAGTTAGTGTTTTAAAACTATAGAGTCTCAGGTTCATCCCTAAATATCCCGATTTAGTGCTTAGATTCAGTGCTCAGGGATCTATATTTAATTTTTTTTTAACTGAAGTACAGTTAATGTGTTATTTCTAGTGTACAGCATAGGACTTGGATTTTTTGCAGATAAATTCCATTATGGGTTATTATAAGATATTGGATATAGTTCCCTGTATTACACAGTAAATCCTTGTTGCTTATCTATTTTAAGTATAGTAGTTTGTATCTGTTAACCCCATGCTCCTAATTTATCCCTCTCCCTCCCCTTTGTTGATCATAAGTTTGCTTTCTATACCTGTGAGTCTGTTTTGTATATGGATTCACTTATATTATTTGATAGGTTCAGGAATCTATATTTTAAACAAACACCCCAGTGATCCTTATTATCAGGCAAATTTGGAAAACACTGCCATAGATAAAAAGTGATGCTGCTCAAAAGAAAGCTTCTATAATTAGCACCTGAATAATTAACAGCTGTCTCCTGTTAACATCCCCAAGCAGAACTGAAGGTTCATCTGTCACTTGGAGCCCTGTTCTTCTTTTATCCCAATTGTAGTGCAGATGGTGACTTTGCCATTGTCAAGTTCACCAAAGTGCTCCTGGACTACACTGGCCACATCACGTGGACACCTCCCGCCATCTTTAAAAGCTACTGTGAGATCATCGTCACCCACTTTCCCTTTGATGAACAGAACTGCAGCATGAAGCTGGGCACGTGGACCTACGATGGCTCCGTGGTGGCCATCAACCCGGTATGTGGCGACCCCTTGGGAGGAGCTTGGATGCAGGAAAAGCAAGATTTAGGTCTTCAACTCTGCCTCTCCATTATCGCAGGCTCACTGCATCCATTACCTCTTTGGGGATCATCTACTTTCCTGCTTTTCAGTTGCTTGGCAAGTTCTTGACATGCTACATAAGAGAACCATTTGGGGCTTACATAATTTCCTATGCCCAGGCTCAAGCCCAATAAATCTGATCGAATCAGCCTAGGGTGGAGCTAGGGCACCAATATGTTTTAAAGCTCCCAGTTCAGTTCAGTCACTGAGTCGTGTCCGACTCTTTGTGACCCCATGGACTGCAACACGCCAGGCCTCCCTGTCTATCACCAACTCCTGGAGTTTACTCAAACTCATGTCCATTGAGTCGGTGATGCCATCCAACCATCTCATCCTCTGTCATCCCCTTGTCCTCCTGCCTTCAATCTTTCCCAGCATCAGGGTCTTTTCAAATAAGTCAGCTCTTCGCATCAAGTGGCCAAAGTACTGGATTTTCAATTTCAGCGTCAGTCCTTCCAATGAACATTCAGGAGTGATTTCCTTTAGGATGGACTGATTGGATCTCCTTGCAGTCCAAGGGACTCTCAAGAGTCTTCTCCAATGCCACAGTTCAAAAGCATCAATTCTTCAGCGTTCAGCTTTCTTTATAGTCCAACTCTCACATCCATACATGACTACTGGAAAAACCATAGCCTTGACTAGATGGACCTTTTTTGGCAAAGTAATGTCTCTGCTTTTTAACATGCTGTCTAGGTTGGTCATAACTTTTCTTCCAAGGAGTAAGGGTCTTTTTATTTCATGGCTGCAATCACCATCTGCAGTGATTTTGGAGCCCTAAAAAATAAAGTCAGCCACTGTTTCCACTGTTTCCCCATCTATTTGCTGTGAAGTGATGGGAATGGATGCCATGACCTTAGTTTTCTGAATGTTGAGCTTTAAGCCAACTTTTTCACTCTCCTCTTTCACTTTCATCAAGAGGCTCTTTAGTTCTCCTTCACTTTCTGCCATAAGGGTGGTGTCATCTGCATATCTGAGGTTATTGATATTTCTCCTGGCTATCTTGATTCCAGTTTGTGCTTCATCCAGCCCAGCATTTCTCATGATGTACTCTGCATATATAAGTTAAATAAGCAGGGTGACAATATACAGCCTTGACATACTCCTTTTTCTATTTGGAACCATTCATTGTTCCATGTCCAATTCTAACTGTTGCTTCCTGACCTGCATACAGATTTCTCAAGAGGCAGATCAGGTGATCTGGTATTCCCATCTCTTGAAGAGTTTTCCACAGTTTATTGTGATCCACACAGTCAAAGGCTTTGGTGTAGTCAATAAAGCAGAAATAGATGTTTTTCTGGAATTCTTGCTTTTTCGATGATCCAGCAGATGTTGGCAATTTGATCTCTGGTTCCCCTGCCTTTTCTAAAACCAGCTTGAACATCTGGAAGTTCACAGTTCATGTATTGTTGAAGCCTGGCTTGGAGAATTTTGAGCATTACTTTGCTAGCATGTGAGATGAGTGCAATTGTGTAGTAGTTAGAACAGTCTTTGGCATTGCCTTTCTTAGGGATTGGAATGAAAACTGACCTTTTCCAGTCCTGTGGGCACTGCTGGCATATTGAGGGCAGCTCTTTCACAGCATCATCTTTTAGGATTTGAAATAGCTCAACTGGAATTCCATCACCCCCACTAGCTTTGCTCATAGTGATGCTTCCTAAGGCCCACTTGACTTCACATTCCACGATGTCTGGCTCTAGGTGAGTGATCACACCATCGTGATTATCTGGGTTGTGAAGATCTTTTTCTGTATAGTTCTTCTGTGTATTCTTGCCACCTCTTCTTAATATCTTCTGCTTCTGTTAGGTCCATACCATTTCTGTCCTTTATTGAGCCCATCTTTGCATCAAATGTTCCCTTGGTATCTCTAATTTTCTTGAAGAGATCTCTAGTCTTTCCAATTCTATTGTTTTCCTCTACTTCTTTGCACTGATCACTGAGGAAAGCTTTCTTGTCTTTCCTCGCTATTCTTAAAGCTCCCAGGAACGTAAAGCTCCCAGGTGACTTGAATATATAGTCAACATGGAAAAAATCCCAACAGTCCCAATCCACTTATTTTTTATTTTTTTTAAAGAATTTTTTGGGATGTGGACCATTCAAAGTCCTTATTGAATTTGGTACAATATCACCTCTGTAGTGTTTTGGTTCCCTGGCAGAGCAGCATGTGGGACTCCAGCTCCCCAACCAGGAATCATCCCCACACCCGCTGCATTGGAGGGTGAAGTCCCATCTGCCAACTACCAGGAAAGCCCCCAACCCCCCTCTTTTATAGGAAAGGAACATACACAAGATTCCCTCCTAGGTATGTGACAGCACTGGAATCCATTGCTTTGTCACAGCTGATTAGGAAACCCTGCCCCTCTTCATGGTGACAAGGCTGGGATTTCAAAGTTTCATTCCGTCTTCTCAGGAAAGCGACCAGCCAGACCTGAGCAACTTCATGGAGAGTGGAGAATGGGTGATCAAGGAGTCCCGGGGCTGGAAGCACTGGGTGTTCTATGCCTGCTGCCCCTCCACCCCCTACCTGGACATCACCTACCACTTTGTCATGCAGCGCCTGCCCCTCTACTTTATCGTCAACGTCATCATCCCCTGCCTGCTCTTCTCCTTCTTAACCGGCCTGGTGTTCTACCTGCCCACAGACTCAGGTGGGTGCAGTTGCCATGGTGGCGGCTGCTGACGCGGATGGATCTAGCGCTGCTATTTTAAGGGAAGCCAGAAATAACCATGGCTGATAAACAAATACAGGCAGACAGACCCAAAGCAGCAGCCCTGGAAGGATGCATGCCCTGAGTGGCCATGTGTAGGGGTGAAGGCCACTGGGGCAGACAGCAGGGCAGGCAGAGAGCCGAATGTGACCCTGAAGATGCGCACACACAGCTCTGGTTAAGTGAATAACCACCCGGCACCTATTTGTTGAATACCTGCTGTGTGCCCTGAAACATGTTGGGCAAGGCATGGATCACAGACACTCCCAGGGCCCCTTCCCCCATGAAGTCACTTGCTCTCTATGACTAACCCAGGTCTTGCCTCTTGTATCTACTGCTTGCTGCTTGAAAATAGCTTTTGTGTATCTCTTCTCCAGATGGCAGTATCTTTACACATAAGACCATACTTCCCAAGTGGCAATTCTTTCTCCTGCATCAGCCTGGGCCTCCTACTGAGTAATCACATCTGTGACATAATTTCACCAGACACCCACAATCTAAAGAAAGGGGGGAAAGGAAACACACATGTCTGCCAGCAAGTCATTGCTCTCAAACAATGTAAGGCAGACAAGTAGAAAAAAAAGATAGTAAGATAGTCCTCAAACTTATGCCAGAAAACAATTGTATCAAAATGCCACAGAAAAACTCCCACAAAAGTCTAAATCCAACTTTCCAATAAGGAAGAAAAAAAAAAGCTTACACATTCACTCACTCATCATATACCTTTTAAACAACTGTTGCAAGACAGGGATAAGGTAAAGAATAAGGCAGAATTTGCCCCACAGAATGTATGTTCTAGGGGATTGTATTTGTTCTTAAACAAATGGTCACAAATATTTTTTCAGCTTTCTAATCAAATGAAGTTTCTCAAAGTGAAGAGAGAAAACTCAAGGCCGGACACTATGGGAACTAAACAAAGTTTCTATCAATATTAGATGATTTATGCTAGAAAAGCATCTAGAGCAGTGAGACAGTTTGGTAAGTGTTAGCTACTATTATCATTAACCGAGAAATTTGATGTACTTTGATCCATATTTTACATTTATAATTCTGTTTCCTTTTTTTACTTTTGAAGACCTTCCTATCCACCAGAAATTGACAACTTCTTGTTTGCCTCCACTCTGGATCCTGGGTATATCACTAACATCTGAAAGCATCCAGAATGGGCAAAGTTCCACACTGGAAAGCAGGGCCACATGAGGGTTTCCCAGGACACAAACAGCAAGACCAGCCCAAGGAAAGTCCCTTCCAAAGGCTCTTTACTGCCTCTGAGCTGATCAATCCCCACAAAACTATTCCAGTGTCATTCACTCCCTGGCTTTCTTGTTTACTTGTCCAGGCAAGACACCATCCGGGAATTGTCTGCCCTGAAATTGAAGGGCCTGGGGAAAAGATTCAGGGGATAGGGAATACCTTGGCTCTTAACATGAAAACAAAAACAAACAAAAATCAAAACACACACACACACACAAAACAAGTCATCCCTTTAGAGAATATGAGAAAGTGGGTGGTGTGAAATCATTGATTTTGTCCTTTTTCAGCTTTGGTCTCGCAGCTTGCTTCCACAGTGAGAAAGATACATGTACTTCTGACCTACACATCCATCTGCTGAGTAACAAGTAGGCCAGGCTGCGGTTCAGTTTTGTGAGGTTTAAGACGTTCTGCTGCAGACAGAAAAACTGCCATCTGGGTTCTCACTTGCCACCCAGAACCTCTCTGGTTTCCCTGGATTCCACCAAGAAATAGAATTCTGGGGCAGGAGATGAAGTAGCATTTCCTGCTTGGCAGCAGCTGATGGAAACACCAGCCACTTGCCATTGTCAGCAGAGTTAAGGTGCCAGGGTCTCACAGGAAATACTGCAGGAAAAAACTCCCTGGTGTGAGGCTTTGAGAACAGGCCAGTCACATTCCTCCCTCACCCTTGGGTTTCACTGGTGTGTTCATTTGCTAGGACTGCCTAGCAAGGACCTGAGGCTGGTGGCTTAAACAACAGAAATTTGTTTTCTCATAGTTCTGGGGGCTGGAAATCAAGGTCAAGGTGTCAGCAAGATTGGTTTCCTCTGAACCCTCTCTTCTTGGCTGGCAGATGACTGTCTTCTCCCTGTGCCCTCACATGGCCTTTTCTGTCTGTGTCTTAATCTTTTCTGATGAGGACACCAGTCACCAGTCCTATTGGATGAAGACCCACCCTAACACCTCATTTTAATTTAATTACCTCTGTAAAGGCCCTGTTTCCAAATGCAGTCCCTGAGGTGCTGGGGTTTGGGGCTTCAACAAATAAGTTTACTGTCAGTTGTGTTCAATGTTTTGTGACCCCATGGACTATAGCCTGCCTGGCGCCTCTGTCCATGGGATTCTCCAGGCAAAAATACTAGAGTGGGTTGCCATGCCCTCCTCCAGGGGTCTTCCCCACCCAGGGATCAAACACAGGTCTCCTACATTGCAGGCAGATTCCTTACCGGCTGAGCCACCTAGGAAGCCCTATAGATTTGGGGGGAAGAGCAGTTTAGCCCATAACAGGTGGGTGTTTGTGTCTGTCTCCTCTTCATTTCATCCAGGAGAGAAGATGACCCTCAGTATCTCTGTCTTGCTGTCCTTGACCGTATTCCTTCTGGTCATTGTGGAACTGATCCCTTCCACCTCCAGCGCCGTGCCCTTGATCGGGAAGTACATGTTGTTTACCATGGTGTTCGTCATCGCATCCATCATCATCACTGTCATCGTCATCAACACCCACCACCGCTCCCCCAGCACCCACGTCATGCCCGAGTGGGTGCGGAAGGTGAGTGAATAAGGCACTGGGACACTTTGCATGGGGCAGCCGCTCCCTGCAGGGCATCTGCAAGTCTCCCCTTCCATCTGGCCAGTGGCGTCCTAGGTAACCCTGCTAGGCACTTAGAAACAAAAAGGCTTTCTTGGGCTGTAGGGGCTTTGGGGGAGGAAGTTTTCTGGACTCTGGCTGAAGATAAATAACTCATGTAGCCTCTCCAAGGAGATAAGAAAACCAGAATTAACAAAGCCCACTTCAATGTCAACCTTAAAGAATCTCTTTGATTAGAAAAGACAAATCACAATCTTTTAATTCAAATACCGTGAAATCTTGACCTGTTTGTATGTGAACAGACTGATTATTTCTTTGCTGGTGGAATCATCTGCTGAGACTAATATAAGGGCTGGAGACTTGGGGGGCGGGGTGGCTGGGCTTGATGAGAGATTGTCGGAAAGTTAAGTTTTAATGAAGAACTTGGTCTCAAATATTTATTTTACTGAATTTTAAAATGTGTTAACATTTCAGGTATCAGTTCTTTCATGCACATTCACACAGACACTAATGCCCAGGCTTTTGTGCACAATGCAAAAGATTTGTCATGAACTGACAGAGAAACTACCGCTTGCAATGCATTCTTTGGGGAGGAGAAGTAGTCTCTGCTTCTCTAAAGGCTGTTAAGTAACTCCTAGCAATATCTATAGGGCTTCCCAGGTGGTGCAGAGGTAAAGAACCTGCTTGCCAGTACAGGAGATACAGGAGACTTGGGTTTGATCCCTGGGCCAGGTCTTCCTGGCCTCCCCTGGAGGAGGAAATGGCAACCCGCTCCAGTATTCTTGCCTGGAGAATCCCATGGGCAGAGGAGCCTGGAGTGCTGCAGTCCATGGGGTCGCAAAGAGTTGGACATGACTGAGCACCAATGCAGCAATACCTATGTTGCATTTCTTCAGGAACAAGAAACAGAAGAAAACAGTCTAGCTGTTTTGTGGGGTTGGAACCTTACTTTTTTTTTTTTTTTGGCAGGAGGGGCCCTTTAATCTTTTGGTCTTGAGAATAGGGGCTTTGAAGAAAGCAGGGGCTTATAGGGGGTCTGGAAGCTTAAGCATCAGTGGTTTCTTAGGAGTCCAATAGCTGCACACTGGCTCCCTCCAGTGGCCAACTGCTGGCATTACAGGATCATCTCTATTAGCCTTAGTCATTTAACAGGCCACAGATGAATCTAAAAAAATCTAGTATGGTCCTTTTGTTTTAGGGACAAAAGTGTCTGAGGCCTAGAGAACCTGAATGACTTGCCTAAGGTCTCATTGCTTACTCAAAATCATAGTTTGATGCTTGCTCTGCTGACAATAATTCCCATACCTGGACTTCTTTTGTATTAGGTTTTTATCGACACTATCCCAAATATCATGTTCTTCTCCACGATGAAAAGACCATCCAGAGAAAAACAAGACAAAAAGATTTTTACAGAAGACATTGATATTTCTGACATTTCTGGGAAGCCAGGGCCTCCACCAATGGGTTTCCACTCTCCTCTGATCAAACACCCCGAGGTGAAAAGTGCCATTGAGGGCATCAAATACATCGCAGAGACCATGAAGTCGGACCAGGAGTCCAATAATGTAAGCTTTGTGGCTTGAGATCCGCACCTTGGGGTTTAAATGGTCACGTGCTCGAGCACAGAGCATCCGATGGGTTTGGCTTGATGGGAAGGTTGGCATTCAAGGGGCAGTTACTGATGTAAGATATGCCTGATGACTCTCTAGGCCATCTTAGCAAGTCATCACATTGTGAATAACCTCTTTTAAAAACAAAGATCACAGTGCCAGTGGAGGGAGGATCCACAGTCAAAGGGCCCCTGGATGATGGATAGCATGAATGTTGTGAGGCCGCGATCATCTTCAGGACTTTCTGACACTTTCCTCTCTCCCAGGCGGCTGAGGAATGGAAGTATGTTGCGATGGTGATGGACCACATTCTCCTGGCAGTCTTCATGCTCGTCTGCATCATCGGAACCCTGGCTGTGTTTGCAGGTCGGCTCATTGAATTAAATCAGCAAGGATGAGTGGAAAGCTGGCCTGAACCTCCGCACCAGGGAGATCTGTCTAGTTGGATACATGCTCACTTATCAGATATTTAATTTTCTGTATTTATTATTCATGGCAACGGTTTATGTTTACATAAGGTTATGGCCTCCAAGTGTGTTCACATTGCTTCCCCCTTCACTCCTGCTGTGGCTGCCTGGAGAGTGAATCCTTTGCAGTAAGTGAACCCGGATTGCTACAAAAGGCATTCATTTCCAGCAGCATCTGGAAGAATTTTGCCCATGATAACTGAGGTTTTCTGTTAGTTTAAAAAAAAATTTTTTTTAAATTTTAAGCAAAGAGTCTATTCTTTGCTTAATAGTCAGTTTTGTACTTACTAAAAAAGCCCCATCTGCTAGTCCCCCAAAAATAAATCATTTGACTTGGAGAGAAGGAAAGCAATAGAAAGACAACAGGGAGATTCTAGAATGGCCACCAAAATACAAACTGCCTCAAAAACCCAAGTTTTGAAGTTTCTAGAATTTGGAGGTGAGGGAATGTCTTCCCAATCTAACACAGCACCTGAGTTTGATGTTTGGGGTTTGAGGGAAAAGAGTAACTAACCTGATTGGAGTGTGGGGCCAGGCACTGTGGGATGGGATCACATGTATGTTTCTTTTTTATCCTCATAACTCTGTAAATGTCCCTAGTTTACAAAAAAGAAAACTGAACTTGAGGGAGGTTAAGTTTATTATCCAAACTAGCAAGTAGAACTGACATTTGAACCCAGATCTTGTGGATTCAAAGTAGCTCTGAGCTGGGCCGGTTCATTGCTCACTTGCTCTTTGGATCAACCCTGGCTCCATCTGGGCCATTCTGTGACTCTGGTCAGTGTTTTCGAGAGGTTCAGTCCTAGTATTAGCCATCTTCCTGCCTTCCCAGTTAAAGCATCTGCCTTTCCCCCAGTCTTTATCCCAATCCTGTTTGAGGTTCTAGTTCTATGAATGAAATCACAAATGTGTGCCCATATCATCATTTCTACAATTCTGGACACACGAGTAGGAGAGGAAATTTATTTCCTTTCTTTATAGCAACCTACTGGCCTTAGGCAGTGCACCCCAGTACCAGAAAATGTACAGCCCTGGGCTCAGTAAAGACCGTCATCCCCAGAACACATCTGATCCACATCAGTGGCAGAGAGAGTGGGGAAAGGCAGTACCAGATGACCTGTCTGAACTCAGGCGATTTCAATCTCTGTCTCCTTGGCATTCCCCATGACACACCCATAGCAGGACTGAGTGCCTCATTTATGAGTAAACTAAAGGGAAAACAGTTTGGCATTTCCTCAAAAAACTAGGCATAGAATCATCATATGATCCACCCACTCCACTCCTAGGCATACACCCAAAAGAACTGGAAGCAGGGACTTGAACAGATCCTTGGATACCAATATTCACTGCAGCATTATTTATAATAGCCCAAAGGTAAAAAACCACCCATGTCCATCAGCATAAGAGCAAATGTATGGAGGATTGAAGTTTTTATAAATACTATAATATGGATCAATCTTGAAAACATTATGCTAAATAAATAAGCCAGATCTGAAAGGACAAATATTGTATGATTCTGCTTATGGGAGGTACCTAGAGTAGTCAAATTCATAGAGACAGAAGACAGAATAGCAATTACTAGGGTTTGGGGAGAGGGGTGAGTTATTGCTTAATGGGTAGAGCTTCAGTTTGAGATGATGAAAAAGTTCTGAAAGTGGATAGTTGTGGTAGGTGTACAACATTGTGAATGTACTTAATGCCACTGAACTGAGTGTTTAAAAATGGTTAAGATGGTAAATTGTATGTGCATTTGACCATAATAAAAAATAAAAAATTGGTAAGTTTCTTGTTCTGTATATTTTACAACAATTAGATTAAAAAAAGAGGAAGAGAGATTCAATACCTAAATCTGCTTGCCTAATTTATCCCAGTCCCCCAGGATTCACTCATGATTCAGAGAAGGAACTTAAAAGTCATGTCCATTCTAAGGACAAGGAAACTGAGGCTCCCTGATCAGTGACTTCCCTCAGGTCACAGAGCTATTAGTGACAAATCAGTTCTCTTAATTCCTGCTCTCATGCTGTTTCCTTTATATCAAATAGCCCATTTGTCCCCCAACAGTGAGACCTTCCAACATGTTCCCTGCTCCCCCTCTG
Organism: Dama dama; assembly: GCF_033118175.1. NCBI lineage: Eukaryota > Metazoa > Chordata > Mammalia > Artiodactyla > Cervidae > Dama > Dama dama. Next base: position 25,239,265 of record NC_083713.1, read on the forward strand.
GCCTGGAAGCCAGCAGGGAGGCCCCGAGTAGGTATAATAAAGCTTCACGGTGTGAAGCTCCATCAGCCCCTAAATACCTATTCCATCAATCTGTCACCAAGTTGAGGACTTTCACCTTTGGAATCTCTTACCTTCATTAAGGGCTGATTTCCTGATGAAATGGGAGGGGAGACAGACGGTTCTGGGATCTGTCCCCCCAGAGGTGAGCACCCAGCCCTCGCCTGCCCCCATGTGGCTTTATCGATGAGTGTGTCTGGTTAAAAGGGTGACTTTGGGGAAAATAAGGAGCATCCTCAGACTGGAACAAGACAAGTGTTCTTGGGGGTGGGGAGTAGGGAGGCTGTTATAGACTGAAAATGGAAGGAGGAATTGTTCAGACTTTGAATCCCTACATTGTTTTTTCCTTTCTTTTCTAGTTGTCAGAACTGGGATTTTATTAAATTGGAAAATGTATGAACAATTAAATCAGATGGTGAGAAGTTTCGGGCTGAGGTGGGAGGTATTTGGTTTTGGCTCCGATCACTGTGGACCACAATGCCATCGTGTTCATTCTGGGGGTGACGGGCGGGGTAGAGGAGCTCAGGCGGCCTCCCTGCCCGTGGCCAGAGGTCTCCCCTCACACCCTAACTACTGGGTCTTGCTTTGAAGCCTGAGTTTCCCTGTTCCTAGTTCTCAGTTCACCACTTTCTAGGTCATTTCTCTCACTGCTGTTGTTGAGTTCTAGGTCTGCTCCAGTTCTTCAGGGGCAGAGCCACTGAGCCCCCCACCCCCTGCAACCTGAATTCCTCATCTCTTGCTCCCCCAAAGCACCTGCCCCCACCTCTGCCTGCCAATCACTACGACCGTTGTCTCCACCTCTGTCTAAGGTCTGCCTCCACCCATTGCCTCCATTTTCAACCACTGCTGCCTGAGTCCTTCCCATCACCTGGTCCAGGTCTGTGCTGACGGGGCTCTGAGTGGACACTTGCTCTCTGCTGCCTGAGTTCTCCATACGCTGCAGCCCAAGGTCAGTCTCAACGCTCAGCATGACATCTCTTCTCCTGTTTCACACCTGCCAGTGTTCCTTGACACACACCGCCCCTGGGCTGCCACCTTTCCTTTTGAATCACACAGTCACCCGCCCTGAGGCTTCCCCATTGCTACTCAATATGCCAGCAAATTTGGAAAACTCAGCAGTGACCACAGGACTGCAAAAGGTCAGTTTTCATTCCAACCCAAAGAAAGGCAATGCCAAAGTATGTTCAAACTACTGCACAATTACACTCATCTCACACGCTAGTAAATTCTCACATGCTCAAAATTCTCCAGGCGAGGCTTCAACAGTGTGTGTACTAAGAAATTTCAGATGTTCAAGTTGGATTTTAAAAAGGCAGAGGAACCAGAGATCAAATTGCCAACAACCGTTGGATCATCGAAAAAGCAAGAGAGTTTCAGAAAAACATCTACTTCTGCTTTATTGACTACTCCAAAGCCTTTGACTATGTCAGGTCAGTTCAGTAGCTCAGTCATGTCCGACTCTTTGTGACCCCATGGACTGCAGCACGCCAGGCTTCCCTGTCCAGCACCAATTCCTGGAGCTTGCTCAAACTCATGTCTATCGAATTGGTGACGCCATCCAACCATCTCATCCTCTGTCGTCCCCTTCTTCTCCTGCCTTCAATCTTTCCCAGCATCAGGGTCTTTTCCGTCGAGTCAGTTCTTCACATCAGGTGGCCAAAGTAATGGAGTTTCAACTTCAGCATCAGTCCTTCCAATGAATATTCAGGAGTGATTTCCTTTAGGATTGACTGGTTTGGTCTCCTTGCAGTCCAAGGGACTCTCAAGAGTCTTCTCCAACACCACAGTTCAAAAGCATCAATTCTTTGGCACTCAGCTTTCTTTATAGTCCAACTCTCACATCCACACATGACAACTGGAAAAATCATTGACTGTGGATCACAACAAACTGTGGAAAATTCTTAAAGGGATGGTAATACCAGACCACCTTACCTGCCTCCTGAGAAATCTGTATGAAGATCAAGAAGCAACAGTTAAAACAAGACATAGAACAGTAGACTGGTTCCAAATTGGGAAAGGAGTACGTCAAGGCTGTATATTGTCACCCTGCTTATTTAACTTACATGCAGAGTACATAATGTGAAATGCTGGGCTGGATGAAGCACAAGCTGGAATCAAGATTGCAGGGAGAAATATCAATAACCTCAGATATGCAGATGACACCATCCTTATGGCAGAAAGCGAAGAGGAACTGAGGAGCCTCTTGATGAAAGTGAAAGAGGAGAGTGAAAAAGTTGGCTTAAAACTCAACATTCAGAAAACTAAGATCATGATCATGGCATCTGGTCCCATCACTTCATGGCAAATAGATGGGGAAACAATGGAAACAGTGACAGACGTTATTTTCTTGGGTTCCAAAATCACTGCAGATGGTGACTGCAGCCATGAAATTAAAAGACGCTTGCTCCTTGGAAGAAAAGCTATGACCAAGCTAGACAGCAGAGACATTACTTTGCCAAAAAAGGTCCATCTAGTCAAGGCTATGGTTTTTCCAGTAGTCATGTATGGATGTGAGATTTGGACCATAAAGAAAGCTGAGCGCCAAAGAATTGATGCTTTTGAACTGTGGTGTTGGAGGCGACTCTTGAGGGTCCCTTGGAATGCAAGGAGATCAAACCAGTCAATCCTAAAGGAAATCACTCCTGAATATTCATTGAAAGGACTGATGCTGAAGCTAAAACTCCATTACTTTGGCCACCTGATGCAAAGAACTGACTCACTGGAAAAGACCCTGATGCTGGGCAAGTTTGAAGGCAGGAGGAGAAGGGGACGACAGAGGACGAGATGGTTGGATGGCATCACCAACTAGATGGACATGAGTTTGAATACATTCTGGGAGCTGGTGATGGACAAGGAGGCCTGGCGTGCTGCAGCCCATGGGATCTCAAAGAGTTGGACACGACTGAGTGACTGAACTGAACTGCAGAAACTGGGTTTGTCATCCTTAATCTCAGATCCAGATGCTCCATGAGTGGAGGAAGCAGGCGAGGAGGGTAGGCACATGCCTACCAGGGGGCAGCAGGGCCTGACCCTGCCCTCAGGACTGTCTCTCCCAAGTCAGCTGCTGAGGTCTCCACTGCTGAGTGCAGGGGGCTCCGGCCCCATGCGGGCTGGTTTGCTGAGGTGAGCTTGGCCTCCTGGGAGCAGCTGGACTGTCTCTCCATCTTCAAGGATGGAGGCACATAGATGGGGGTGTGACCTCAAAAATTTCAGCTTAGCGCTGCAGTTTCCACCCTCCCCCCCCACCCTTTCCTATTTCTTCTCCAGGTAGGTTCCAGGTACAAGACCACAGGAGGCATTTGATGTCAGTGTGTGGTCATGCTCTGAGTGAGGTTGGTGGGGAGGCTCCTCTGAGTACCAGACGGGTACTGGAGCATCCCCAGGGCCAACCACGGGCACTACCCTGAGGCCCCATGCCCTAGCACGTGCAATGTGGCCCCTGCTACCAGGACCTCTGCACCCTGGATGCCTCCCCAGAATGGCTGCCAGGTGTTGAGCTGTTTGGCCCAGTGCCTCCTGCAGGCCCAGGCTGCAAGCCTAGGAGGAAACCCAGGAAGGGCTCCTGCTGATAAATCTCCGCCAAGTGCACGGCCAGGCCCCCACCCTCAGTGATGTAGCCAAAGGCCAGGGGCATCGATGACAGCCCCCAGCCGCCCAGTGTCCATCCTCCTGGGGCCACTGAAGCCGGACCCAGGATGCCCAGGCTGCTGTCACACCACTTGCCCACATCCTCAGCTGTCCCCCAGCACATGACCTGCCTTGGCCCCACTGAGCCCCTAAATCTTCTCTTGGATTGGTGGTCTCACTGAGGAAGGGTACTGGGAGAGTTGGGAGGACCGCTGTCTCAGGCTCCAAAGGTCGTCATCACAAACTGGGGTGTCCTAAAACAACAGACAGCTATTCTCTTATAGCTCCGGAGTTCTGCTACGGCCTGCCTCGTGTCCCCTCCAGATTCTCAGGTTGAAGCCCTTACCCCCCAGGCGATGGTATGTGAAGATGGGGCTTTGTGGAGTTCAGACTTAGATGCGGTCCTGAGAGTGGGGCCCTCATAATGGGATTTAGTGCCCTTTTAAGGAGGGTCACCAGAGAGCGTGCTGTCTGTCACTCTTTCTGCCATGCGCCGGCCACAGTGAAAAGGCAGCAGCCTGCCAGCCAGGAGGAGGGCCCACACCAGAACCCAGCCAGGCCAGTACACGAGGCTCAGACTTCCAGCCTCCAGAACCGTGATGAAATTGATTTCTGTTGTTTAAGCCACCCAGTTTGTTGTGCTTTGTTATGACAGCCGGAGCTGAATAAGACAAGGCCAGAAGTCCGAAATCAAGGTGTTGACAGGCCGGTTCCCTCCGGATGCCTGAGGAAGGACAGTCTCCACACCTCACTCCTGGCTTGTGGTGGCTGCCACAACCCTTGTTGTTTCCTGGCTTGGGGCAGTATAACTACAGTCTCTGCCTCTGTCTTCAATGACCGTCTCCTCTGCCCCACCGGTGTGGTCCCCTTTTGTGTTGCTTGTAAAAAAACACCTGTCATTGAATTTAGGGTGGGTCTGAAAGACAATCTGATCACAAGATCTTTAATTCAATTTCATCTGCAAAGGTCCTATTTCTTTTTTTCTTACGTTAAAATATTCGGACGCACTTTATTTTTGTGCTGTACTATACTCACTCAGTCATGTCCAGCTCTTTGATACCACATGGACCGTCGCCCCCCAGGCTCCTCTGTCCTTGGGATTTTTCAGGCAAGAATACTGCAGTGGGTTGCCATTTCCTCCTCCAGGGTTCTTCCTGACCCAGGGATCAAACTCACATTTCCTGTGTCTCCTGCACTGCAGGCAGATTCTTTACCCATTGAGCCATCAGGGAAGCCTCTTTATACGGGTTAATATTCTGCTGTATTTCATTTCATTCATTCTTTTTGAGAAACTGAAAACAATGGGAGATTGAGGTAACTTGAAGATTATTTCCAACCAGTATCTGAGTCTTGCAGTATCTTTTCTTCCCATTTCTTTATAAATTTTTTGCAAATAATCATCATTTTTGACCCATATCCAGCATGTATAGCTTTTCACTGATTCCTAACTTAAGACAACTAAAACTTACAATCACGTGACGGTATAAATTTTAAAATTATAGTTTGTACACCTTGACAATCAAGATAGTCTGAAGTACAAAAATTGTTCTTTAGAAGAATTACCTTTTTAAAATATTAGACCTGCTAGTTAACCTACAAAAAAATACAAGTTTCAGGTGTCTTTCAAATACCTTTTGTAGATGGTCATCTGCTAGTATACAACATATGCATGTTTTTAGAATATTCCTCCCCCTCCCCAGCCTATTCATGACATTCAACAGAACTCTTTACATGAAAATATGTTTAAAAACAAACACTTTGAGGGGATTTATGTACCTTTAAACAGGGTGTGTTATTTCCCTTTGTTTCAGATATGAGGCACAAACTTCTGAATTTAAGCTCTATGAGGCATAGTACACACCTCCAATTTACAAATAAAGGGGTTCTCTGTGGGTTGGAACTGCCATATCATGCAAAAAGGGGGAAATCCTCTGTAAACAGGTCCACTGCAATGTGTTAAGTGAGTCATGAAACAGCTGCTTGCCTTGAAAGATCCTATTTCTAAAGAATGTGACATTGACAGGTAGCAGAGGTTAGGATTTTGGGGGGCCAACGTTCAACCCACTATTGAGCACTACCCAAGAAGAGCTGTGGGAATGAGTGGCTGTGGGCAAAGAAGAAACCCTCCCAGGAAGCTCCAGGGGGAGCCAGGAGTGGAGGGAGCTCACTGAACTCAACCCCTGACATCTCTCACAACAGATTCAGTGCTCACCCCTACCCGCGAAGCCCGAGACCCAGCCTGGAGAGACTTACAAAGCAGCTGAGCCGACTCAAGGTCTCCGCCTCCCTCTGTGGCCGAGGGCATCCCAAGTCGCCATTTCAGACACCCAGGCAGAGAGCTGAGCCTGTAACCTCTAGCCTCTCTCCACCCCAAAGCATGGAGCCGCTGGCACTTGGGGGAGCTTTTTAAATACACGGGAAGCCTTGGGAGGAGGCCCTGATGGAGGCCAGAGCCCTCGGTCAATCAGGTCAGTGTCCCCTCTGGGGTCAGGAGTGCCAGGACTCCTCCGACCAGGGCAGGCCTCGGGGAAGCGGGGGACAGCCTCCCTCCCACTGGCCTGAGGCAACAAGAGGCACGAGACCCGGTGCAGGGCAGGGAGGCCAGCGGGTGAGAGGAGGGATGCTTCGGGCTTCAATGTCGATCCTTTTTGTGGACATGAAGCTTAATGGCCCACAAAACACTCTTACCTCTTCTAGCCCCTCAATCCTCATCAGATCCTTCGGGGTGGAGGTTACTGTTATCCTTGTTCCCATTGGACACGAGAGAAAACTGAGGCTGGGAGAGGAGCGTGTCAGAAGGGTCTCAGCAAATTAAAAGCTGCTGAGCGGCTACACAGCAACAGAAACCATTCACAAAATGAAAAGGCCACCTACTGAACTGAAAGAAATATTTGCAAATCATATATCTGAAAAGGAGGTAATATCCAAAAAATATAAAGAAATCATACAATAGCCAAAAAAAAAAAAAATCCAATTTTAAAACAGGCAGAGGACCTGAATAGACATTTTTCCAAAGATGACATACAGATGGCCAACAGTCACAGGAAAAGATGTTTAACATCACTAACCATCAGGAAAATGAAAATCAAAACCACAATGAGGCATTACCTCACACCCGTTAGAATGGATATTATCAAACAGACAAGAAATAACAAGTTTTAGAAAGACTGTGGAGAAAAGGGAACCCTCCTACACCGTTGGTGGGAATGTAAATTGGTGCAGCCCCTATGGAGAACAGTATGGAGGTTTCTTTAAAAACTAAAAATAGAGCTACCCTATGATCTAGCAATCCCACTCCTGGGCGTGTATCTGGAAAAAACTCTATTTGAAAAGATTCATAGCAGCACTATTTACAATAGCCAAGACATGGAAGCAACCTAAATTTCCATCAACAGATGAGCAGATAAAGAAGATATATATCTATATCTATATACACATACACACAATGGAATACTACTCAGCCATTAAAAAATGAAATAATGCCATTTTCAGCAACGTGGATGGACCTAGAGATTATTATACTAAGTGAAGTAAGCCAGAGAAAGACAAATATTGAATGATTTCATTTATATATGGAATCTACAAATAATTAACAATAATTTAAAAATCCAAAGCCAAGCTCATAGATACAGGGAATAGATTGGTGATTGCCAGAAGACTGGGGGAGAGGAACAAAATGGGTGAAGGGAACCAAAAGGTACAAAGTTTCAGCTATAAAATAAGTAAGTCCTGGGGATGCAATGTACAGCATGGTGACTATAGTTAATAATACTGTACTGCGTACTTGAAAGTGCTAAAGAGAGTATATCTTACAAGTTCTCATCATAGGAAAAAAATTTTTTGTGACCATATAAGGTGACAGATGTTAACCAGACTTACTGTGGTCACTGTTTTGCAGTGTAAACAAGTACCAAATAATTATGTTGTGAGCCTGACGCTAACATACTGCTCCATGTCATTTAGACCACGATTTTTTTTGCTCTATTTTCTTTTAAAAAAATATAAAAGAACATATGTTTATTATTTTGACCATGCCCCGCAGCATACAGAACTTCCCCAGTCAAGGATCAAACCCCTGTCCCTGTACTGAGAGTTCAGACTCTTAACCACTGGACCACCAGGGAAGCCCTATACCCCGATTAAAAAAAAAAAAATGAAGGAGGAGAGCTGCTTAGTGCCACTCAGAATTGGACTCTGGAACAGTAAAAGGACTTTGGTGGAACTCTGATGAAATCTGTACAAAGTCTATCATTTAGTTAATAGTATTACACCCATCTTAGCTGCTTAGTTTGGATAAATGTACCGTGGCTATGTCAATAGTGAGGGAAGCTGGGGGAAAGGCATGTGGGAACTCTTTGTACTGCTACAAGGGTCTAATTGTTTGTGTCTTTCCCAAACTCATATGTTGACATTCTAATGCCCAATATGAAGGTGTCAGGGAGTCAGGTTCCTGGGAGGTACTTAAGTCATGAGGGCAGAGCTCCCATGAATAATATTGATGCCCTCATTAAAGAGGCTCCAGAGAGCTAGCTCACCCCCTCCACAAGGTAAGGACACAGCAAGAAGTCTGCAGTCGGATCCTTCTTACCAGGACCCAACCCTGCCAGCGCCCTCATCTTGGACTTTCATCCTCCAGAACTGTGAAAAATAAATTTCTATTGTTCATAAGCCACCCAGTCTATGGTATTCTGTGATAGCAGCCCAAACACACAAAGACTACTTACTACCTTTATAAACTGTCTGTAAATCTAAAATTATCTCCAAATAAAAATTATTAAAAAGCAGAGCAGGGGGCTTCCCTGGTGGCTCAGTGGTAAAGAGTCTACCTGCCAATCCAGGAGACACAGGTTTGATCCCTGATCTGGGAAGATCCCACATGCTGCAGAGCAACTAAGCCTGAGTGTCACAACTGTTGAGCCTAAGCTTAAGAACCTGGGAGCCACAGCTACTGAATCCTGGGCGCCTAGAGCCCGAACTCCACAACAAGAGAAGCCACTGCAATGAGAAGCTGGTGCATCCCAACTGCAGAGTAGCCCCTGATTGCTGCAACTAGAGAAAAAGTCCATGCAGCAATGAAGACCCAGGACAGCCAAAAGATAAAATACGTTTTTTAAAAAAGCAGAGCTGGGAAGAGAGGATTCAGTTGAATTCAGTCATTCAGTCGTGTCCGACTCTTTGCGACCCCATGGACTGCAGCATGCCAGGCCTCCCTGTCCATCACCAACTCCCAGAGTTTACTCAAACTCATGTCCATTGAGTCGGTGATGCCATCCAACCATCTCCTCCTCTGTCATCCCCTTCTCCTCCTACTGTCAATCTTTCCCAGCATCAGGGTCTTTTCCAATGAGTCAGTTCTTCACATCAAGTGGTCAAAGTGTTGGATTTTCAGTTTCATCAGTCCTTCCAATGACTATTCAGGACTGTTTTCCTTTAGTATGGAAGGATAATTAAAAGAAAAAAACAGAAGTGTTACTTGACTTCTTTCAACTGAAGTTCAGGATCCTTTCCACATTCTTCTGCAGTTGTTATTGATAAGGATGTGAAGCAATTGAAACCCTTGTGCATTGTTACTGAGAATACGAAATAGTGCAGCCACTGTAGAAACCAGTTTGGTGGTTCTCCCCCCAGAAAAGCTAAACAGAATTACCATACAACCTCGCAATTCTACTTCAAGGCATAAACCCAATAGAATTTAAACCGGGGACTTGAACAGGCACTTGTACACCAATGGTTATGGCAGTATTATTCGTGACAGTCAAAAGGCAGAAACAAGCCAAGTGTCCACCAGTGGATAAATGAAGAAAATGTGATACATATATGCAATGGAATAGTATTCAGCCTTAGAAAGGCAAGAAATTCTGACGCATGCTACAATAGAGATAAACCTTGAAAACATTATGCTAAGTGAAATTAGCCAGATGCAAAAGGACAAATACTAAAGGATGCCACTTAAATGAGATATCTAGAGTAGTCAAATTCATAGCAACAGAAAGTGTAATGTGGTCACCAGAGGGGGACGGAAGGGGCAAGTTAGTGCTTCCTGGGTACAGTTTCAGTTTGGGATGATAAATAAGTTCTGGAAACAGAGAGTGGTGATGGTTGCATAACCTTGTCAGTGTACTTAACGCTGTTAGATTGCATACTTAAAGATGATTAAAATGATACATTTCATGCTGCGTGTATTTTACCACACTAATAAGTGTTGTTTTTTTAAATCACAAACTGCTCCTTTCTTATCCTTGATATATAGTTCCTGAGTGAGGACAGGGTGAAAATGGGGCCTGGAGAGAGAAACCAGCTCCCTCCTGGGGGAGATGAACCGCCTCACCCTCCACACCTATCCTTAGGGAGCCTGACTCACTCCTCCAACCAGGCCCCCACATATTTCCTCTCAGGATGGGAAACCACCCCACTTCACAGTTAAACCCACTTTGGGACAAGTAGCCCACCCACCACCCAGACAGCCCACAAGAGCAGAGAGAAGAGAGATCACTTTTCTCTTCCAGGCCCTTGGGCACCTCCTCCTCAAATCCTTCTCACCCTTCTGTCAGCGGGTGAAGGCCCTGCTAAGGCACTTCATAAAACATTTTAGCCAGAAAAATAAACCTCATGAACAACCTTTATTTTTTGAATATCAATTTAATGTAGTGTTTCCCATTCTCCTTTCTGTAGCCCTTTGCTATATATCACTTATCACTTCACTTTGTTTTCTTGTATATCTGTCTGATGTCAACTCCTAGCTTGGAATCTTCCCCAAAGTCAAACACTGTATTTTATTTGTGTTTATATCCTCAGGTATTAGGTAGGTGTTAACAACAACAACAACAAAATGCACTGAATAAATGATGAAAGAAGCACATGGGTGGTGAGTCAAGCCAACCAAATTGTGTTTAGATTCTCTTGTTCTCTCACTGGTATCCTACCTTGGTGTCATTCGTTCAAACAAATGCCTAAGGCCTCAGCTATGTCATCTGAAGGCCTCATCCACCACATTGTTTACATGGTCATGTAAGGTTTTCCACCTGAGAATATGCATAATTCTAGGAAAAGCTGGTCAGCAAGCACTTCTTACACATCTAGGATACCTCCTCCCACTGTGACCGACATGCACAAACCTTCCCTTTCTATAAAGACCCATCCAAAGTCCTTTGCCTCCAGAAATCTTCTCTGTCACTGGCAGCTTCTTTTGCTTCTCCTGATCTCACCTCATTGGGCCTGATGACCTCCTGTGGGGCTTCCCAGGTGGCGCTAGTGGTAAAGAACCCGGCTGCCAATGCAGGAGACATAAGAGACTTGGGTTCAATCTTTGGGTCAGGAAGATCCCCTGGAGGAGAATATGGCTCCCCACTCCAGTATTCTTGCCTGGAGAATCCCAAGGACAGAGGAGCCTGGTGGGCTGCAGTCCAGAGGGTCGCAAAGAGTTGGACACAACTTAGCACGCACATGCGCACGACCTCTTGTGATGTCGGCTTCACTAGTTACTCTAGAAATGTAAATCATCTGTCCTCAATAAAACTGTCCCTGCTGGAAGAAGATGGCTGGTTCCTGCTATTCATACTTCCTGAGGGACCTTGGGCAAGCGATGTAACCCTTCTGAGTCTCGCAGCAAGCAGTATGGACAGCGACATCACCCAGGTTGCTGGGGAAGGTGCCCATGACATTCTGAGGGTGCTCCATCAGTGACACCCTTCAGAGCTAAGATTATGTCCTAAACTGCTCTGTACCCTCCACCAAACCCAGGAGATGGTTGAGTATCTATTATGTGTCCATAAATATTTGCTGAATTTTCCTCCACTACATTTTTTAAATTGAGATATAATTCACATGCCATAAAACCTACTATTTGAAAATATACATTTCAGTGGGTTTTAGTATACGAGGCTATGCAACCATCACCACTATATAATTCCAGAACATTTTCATCACCCCATCTCCATTACATTTTTTAAAAGCTTTATTTTGGCTTTTAATAAATCAAAGTACACTTTGACTACATCTCAATCAATATAATTATTCTATTTTATAATCACTAGTAGTATTTACTAGATGTCAGATGCTGTTCTGTGTATTTTATAAAGAATAAACCCTGTGTGGGAAGCTTCATATCCACATCAGCATCATCCCATGTTACGGATCAAGAAACAGAGACAGGACTCTTCCCTAAGAACACAGCGACAAGCGGCACAGCTGAGATTCGAACCCCGTGACTGTGCTCCTCACCACCCCTGCTGCCTCTTGACTGGAGCATTAAGATTTAACAACCAAGCAGCCAGAAAAGAAGCAAACACATAACCTTAAGCGTTAAGAGCCCATTTTCTTCCTCCTTTTTAAAAATCAGTCACCCTTGGCTGTGATTTGTTTCTTTTCTAAAAGCGATTGAAGAGCCCACCACTGGCCCTCGGCTCGGCTCTGTAAGTGACACAAAACCCGAGAAGCCCTGGGACTTGCCCTCCAGGAGTGAAGAGCGTGGAACAACAGTACAGGTAGAAGGGGATATACAAACACGGGCACTCAGACAAGGGAGAGTGTGGCCACTGGTGACGGCAGAAAGCTGGGACTTACTGTTCCAAAACAATCAGCAGTAATGAAACAGTTCTGGGAGGACCAGAAGGGTTGTTTTCTTTATTGAAGATGAAATTCAGATTTCTTTACATAGGTTGAATTTGATTATGAATTGGGCTAATATTCTTTCACTTTAAACTCTATTATTTCATTCTCAGGCAGCTGAAAACACATTGATCTCAGTTTACCTTAACAATGCTACCTTCCACATTTGAATTATCTATACACTTATTTATAGAGGCTGTTTTTAGATAACAGCACACACTTTATTTGACAGAAATGATGTTGCTGAAAAATAGTGTGTAGATTCGATTTAGGGAAGTCAAGTGTGTTTTTTTTTTTAAATGTACAGTACTAGGAAGCTTTCTGTTGGAAAAGTTCTATAAAGAATCCTTTATAAATCAAGAAATCCTTTGAAATTATATACACAATTACTTGCTAATTTTCTTTCTAAGCTCTGGTTACTATATATACCAAGTGTTTTTATTTAAGACAAAGCTGTATTTTGACTACTTTGTAATCTATACTTTGAGGTGCTCAGTTGTGTCCGACTCTTTGTGACCCCATGGACTGTAGCCCGCCAGGCTCCTCTGTCCATGGGATTCTCCAGGAAAGAATACTGGAGTGGGTTGTCATTTCCACCTCCAGGGGATCTTTCCAACCCAGAGATCCAACTCGTCTCTCGTGTCTCCTGCATTGGCAGGCGGATTCTTTACCACTTGAGAAGCCAGCCACTTGCACCACTTGAGAAGCCCTCTATACTTTGGAGCTCTTTGCAAAATGAAATTGCACATCAAAGTTCAAAAGTCTGTACTCAACTGACATCTCTCCTAGAGGTTGAGTCTCATGAATTCTTAGGCGCTTAGAAGTGATTGCTAACTCAGATTTGTTGCCCACATAGGAAGTCCTAAGGCATTTTTTTTTCCCTAAGGCATTTTTATAAGCAAAGTTCTCATAACTGGGCAAGCCCTGGATTATTTAGGACCTGAAGAACATTCCAGCCTGGTCTAAGGTAATTGTTTATAAAACATTTTAAATACACACACACACACACACACACACACACACACACACACACACACTAATCATGTAACTTAGGAGAAATTCATTTCAGAAAATTATACATAATCAATAATAATTTTATTGTATTGTGATAAGAAATTTTGGCTTGGTGGGCCATTTAGGGGGAGGGTAGTTAAATGGCACAGTAAGGGTAAACCTAGAGAAATACTATTTTAGTTAAATAAACTGGGCAGCAGCCCCCTCTTGTGGTGGAAAATAAGTACTGTAGCCACTGAATTGAAATGTGAGAAAACATCCCTTGAGGCTTCCTAGGTGGCTCAGTGGTAAAGAATCCACCTGCCAATGCAGGAGACGGAGGTTCGATCCCTGGGTCAGGAAGATGTCCTGGCAAAGGAAATGCCCACCCACTCCAGTATTCTTGCCTGGAGAATCCCATAGACAGAGGAGACTGGCGGGCTACGGTCCATGGGGGTCACACGGAGTCAGACACGACTGAAGTGACTGAGAATACGGCTGCAGGGATCTAGCGATGCTAGTGATCACACAGCTGCTGCCCCCACGATGCTCACGCAGTGTGGTCCATTTAGATGTCACCTTTCTCACAATGCTCCTGCCAGTCCCCCGTCACCTCTGTCTCCTCTCAACTGCTCCCTGTCTCCCCACCCCGCTCCTGAGATTGCTTCATCTCACACCTCTCCCCCATGGTCCTCTTTTACATCAAAACTGGTCATTTTCTTGTCTTACTGCCCTACTGGGTTGTAACCTCTTGGAAGGCAGAGGCCGCATCTGATCTACTCCTAGTTTTCCCACAGCCCCTCATTCCACATTTGCCCAGTTAGTAGTCAAATACATATTTGTTCAATTTAACTAAATTAGAAGGCAACAGAGCTAATTAAAAACAGATTCCAGTGGAGAAGCTATTTCAGGTTCTTTCTACTCGTAACTCAAAAACAGATGCCAGGCTGTACTTAGTCGCTCAGTCGTGTCCTACTCTTTGCGACCCCAGGGACTGGAGCCCACCTGGCTCCTCTGTCCATGGAACTCTCCAGGCAAGAATACTGGAGTGGGTTGCCCTCCTCCAGGGGATCTTCCCCAATCCAGGGATCGAACCCAGGTCTCCCGCATTGCAGATGGATACTTTACCATCTGAGCCACCAGGGAAGCCCCAAAACAGAGCAGATAGCATTTTGTGGCTGCCAAAATGCATGCTGAATTTCTCATCAACTTATATGGTATGATAAGGACATCAGTGGGAGGTAAGACTTGTCCCATCCTAGAATTCATGATGTCAGGAGTCTGCTCTATCACCTTCCCACCCGTCATGAAGGATGCTGCGGCACACAGGTGTTCCCGTGGGCACCATGTCAGGCACCTTGAGAACGCCGGCTCGGGCCCAGCCACCTGCGGTGGCCAAGGTTCCAAACCAGTGGTTCCCGGACTCTGAGATTTCAAGTGTAAGAGTAAAATGTTTTAAAGAAATTGTTTCCAAGGACTGATAAGAGGCTACTAACATTTGCTTACTCTCAACAGTTTTAAAATCACTTATTATAACCTTCATTTTATGGGAAAAAAAAATTTTAACACCAAAAAGTAGGAAGGGCATAATCTCAGAATAAATAAGCTTTTTCCCTATTGAGTACATTTAACTCTAGATCTGGACCGCACTCGAATCCAAACACTGGAGGGCAGACACCAGGGGCACAGAGTGGGCTCTCATCTTCTGTCCGTGTGTCTCCTTTATTGGCTTCAGAGCTTTTCATTCGACGGTTCCCTCACTCACGCTTGCCTTGTCACGTGTGAGGATGAGCAAGAAGTCACACCCCTGGGGAACGGGAGCTCAGGTGGAAACGAGCTGATGCCGAAACCCGAGTGAGGGGATTGCCGAATGAAAAGAAAGTCTGCATGCAACAGAGGAGAAAGGTGGGTGGAAGATGGAAGGCAGGTGTGTCCTTGGCTCCACGCTCCGCTTTCTCGCTCCCGTTTCTTGGTCCCAGAGTGAGGTTTGGTTAGCTGAGTTGTACGGGAATGCCTGGGGCAGCCTTGTGTGGGTTACAGGGAGGAAGGGAAAAGAGAGAAGGACTTGACCCCACTTGCTGGAAGCAAATTTCTCTCCTCTACCGACCACGAGGTGAAAACAGCAGAGTAAGAACTCACAGCTCTCACGTGCCCTGCTTTCTTGAAAGGCTTTCAAATAGTTCCTTCATCCCCACACGAGTGAGCCATCTGATCTCAGGGGGGCTGACAAGTGGGAATCTCTCCCTCCCACACCAGGATTCATCTAGGAAAGGGGAAAGGCTCAGCTGCTCCTTTCACACCCAGAATAAGGGGATGCGTGTGCCTGTGTGTGTGTACCCAGACTGAATGTGTGTGTACCCAGACTGAATGTCTGTGGGCTGTCACGCGAAATAAACCTATTGCTTGCATCCGCCACACCACTCCTTAAATCACGTTAACTATACCACCCTCTCCCGAAGAGGGAGGGCCTCTCGATGAAGGGTCAATGGGGCTGATGGCCACCGAGGCAAGGCCCCAGCCGAGAGAGGCCAGCCTCCCCAGACTCCATCTGCAACAATAACAGCCTCGGGGCTCACACTTGTCCCGGCTCCGCAGAGTCCCAGGACAACCCTGCCTCTAACAAGCAGGTGTCCCTCGGAGTCGGACGGGACCAAGACCGAAGCCCGGCCTCGGCCCTACTCCTACCACAGCACGGCCCGCTCACCAGGGCCTCAGCGCTCTGTGGGAGGCCGTGCTTCCGTCTCCCTTGCTTTTAAACCTCTTTTAGCTAAGAAACAACAACACAGCAAATGAAAAAAAAAAGACCTGCTAATCTTCTCCTCTGAACATTCTGGTAAATAACTCCACATGCCGACATGTCAGGATTGAGATAAACGCCTGAAACTTTACCCCAGTTACCAGTAACCATCCTCCTGTCTCCGGGCCTTTGAAAGCACAACTCAGCAACCTCACCCTGAGCTTTTCAAACCTCTCTTCATCTTTCCCCCAAAGGTTCATTCTGTCCTTCATCTCTTAAACCTCCAAGCTCTGAAAGGGTCTAAGGTCATCTCCATTCCTTCCTCAGGAGATCTTATATCTTCCCTCCAGTTTCCCTGAACCTTCCATCACTGCCGCCATTCCCCTCACCCTCATCTAGTTTCTCTTCCCCTTTCTCCTAAGGCCAGCTCCAAAACAACCCCAGTGGCTACTGGGAGAAAAGAACCAATGCAACAATATGTTTCTAAGAGGCACTCCCTCTTATGACACTGTCTGGTTGATCACTTAATTCTCTGTGACCCGAAGCTCTTAAACAAGAGTTGCCAGATAAAGTGCAGTATAGCCAGTTAAATCTGAATTTCAGATAAACAACTTTTTTTCTTTTTTAGTGTAAGCACATTCCAGGCAACCTTTCAGACCCTGTGTTACAATGAGATTTCTTTCATGCCATGATTCCCATTCATCTGGCAGAACTTGAGCTGTGTTTGTTCAAGATGGAGGCACAGTCGCCAACATGAACTTCCCTATTAGTTGTTTTGGAACATCTGGTGTAGGACTGTGGTGTCTTAGTGTGATAAATTAAGAGTGTCACTTTAGATAAGGAAATTGTTTCATAATGTGCTCAGGAAAACTTCACTGGAACGGAAGGAGTAACTGGTAGGGACAAGAACCTCTGAGGCGCAGCCTTACTCCCCTCCGGCAGACTCTGCAACCTGGGACCGCCGAGTCCGGTGACTTGAAGGCTCTTTGCTGGAGGACCTGGCTCCACGCTGTTGAGAGCTAATCCAGGGGCACCAGGGGCCCAGTTGGAACAGAGGGTGACTTCTCGTTCACACTTGTCGCTAGACCCCTTGCTGGACCACAGGCCACTGCCCTTGTTAGACACCTCCTTCCCAAGCTTCTCCTGGGGCTGGTTTATGACCTACCCTCTTTTTCTCCCTACTTTGATAACCTGTGTGTCATGCTAATGGTGTGCAATAAACCCAGTGATTCATGAATTGAATCTTGGCTACATTTTCTTTATCTCTAACCCTATAATTCTCACCTGGCCTTACCGCTGGGCACTGTGACACACCTTTCTTTGCTAAATCTGGTGATCCTTCTTAAGTAGATGTAATGATAGAAATGATCTACCATTCATGGAGCTCCTAGGATGTGCTCTTTAAGCAGAACACATATGCCCCTTTGTCAGGAGAACTGCCGCCAGGCCAGGCTCCTGGGGAATTACTAACAGTGCCCTGCTCACACTCTCAGGAGCTTCACTTTGGATACTTCAAAGCATGTTCCATTTTCATTCCCATGACAATGCAACACAAGAACATTACCTTCATTATGCAGACAAGTCAGTTGATTTTCAAGAGAAAGAAATAATTAGCCTAATGTCACACAGGAAGCAAGAAGTAGCAGTGCCAGCATGCTGGCCCAGTCTCCGCCACTCAAAGTCTCCTGGGGGCAGACACTGCCCCCCTCAGGAGGAAGGCCGTGGAGCTGGGGCAAACAGAAGTCCCAACTTCCACAGGGCTCTCTCTCTTGACTAGTCATGGTCCCTTCTGGACTTGGAGTCAAACCTGTGCCCACCTTCAGAAGACCTAAATATACATTTCTCCAAAGAAGACATATGGATGGCCACAGGTACATGAAAAGATGCTCAATATTGCTAACAGAAAAATGCAAATCAAAACCACAATGAGGCATCACTTCACACCAGTCAGAATGGCCATCATCAAAAAGACCACCAATAAATGCTGGGGAGGGTGTGGAGAAAAGAGAACCTTCCTACATTGTTGGCAGAAATGTAAATTGGTGCCACCACTACAGAAAACAGTATGGAGGTTCTTCAGAAATAGAAACTACCACATGATCCAGCAACCTCACTTCCAGACCTATATCTGGAAAAACATTCTAATTTGAAAAGATACATGCTCCCTAATGTTCACAGTCACACTATTTATAACAGCAGAGACACGGAAGCAACCTTCGTGTCTGTCAACAGATGAATGGATAAAAGATGATGTAGTATATACATATATATACACTACATATACACACACACACACCCCATAGAACATCATTCAGTCATAAAAAGGAATGAAATAATACCGTTTGCAGCAATCTGGATGAACCTAGAGATTATTGTACTAAGTGAAGTAAGTCAGAAAGAGAAAGACAAATATATATTACTTACATGTGAGCTCTAAAAAAAATGATCCTGATGAGCCTATTTACAAAACAGAAACAGACTCACAGACATAGAAAACAAACATGATGACCAAAGGAAGAAAAGTGGGGAGGTAGAAGTTAGGTGTTCGGGGTACACACGACTGTGTATAAGACAGGTAAACAGTAAGAATTTACTGTATAGCACAGGGAACTATATTCAACATTTTGTAGTAATCTATAATGGAAAAGAATCTGAAAAATAATGTAGATGTATGTATAACTGAATCATTTTGCTGTATACCAGAAGTAAACACAATACTATAAATCTACTATATTTCAATAAAATTAAAAAACATACCAAAAAACACCCTTCATTGCACAAGATTATTTGCCAGGCAACGAGATCCCACCACCAAATTAACCGCAGTAGATGAAAAGTTCTCCACTAACCTCACAGAAGCCAGCTGGGGTTTCAGGAGACTGTTCATTCCTTAAAGGGACACGCTTCTCGTGGTGACGCCAGAGTCACTGAGAGGAACTGTGACAACGGGGTGTTAGAGGCAAGAATGAGGACATGGAATAATGTCGTTGTCTTTCCTTCAGTCCTAACAGAGCAGGTTAGCTGTCGCAGGACAGATAGGTGGGGATGGGTCTCCTTTCTCATCACCATGTTCATACCTTCAATGCTCTTCTATCCGTTATCCACAGGTACACCTAGCACATGCATTCATTATGTGGAGGCAAAACGCTCCTCAAACTAAGGCTTCTTAGACCCTCCACAAACTTGCTGGTGAGCCAGACAGAAGAGGTCCTACCCCATGGGGCTTAGAGGCCAGAGGGAGAAGTCAGACAGGTCTCCTCACCTGGGCCAGCCTGCCCTCTCTCGTTTCTTTGCTTGGTAGGGAGTGGGTCCTGTCATCCCTGGTACCAAGGGGATTCCTGCACCTGTTGGGTGGGCAGCAAGAGGCAGCAAGCTCCAGAGGGCCAGGGGCACCCTTGAGCCTGCAGCGTGGACCCCACTCGGAAGGCGCCTATAGGTAAAGCTGAGCACTAGCCTCAGCTGCACATCTCACTGAGTGCTTCAGCATCCCTGAGAGCTAGGTACAGTCACCGACCCAACTTTATTAGAGGGGACACGGAGGCTTGGAGCAGAGAGGTAGCTGTCCGGGCCGCACAGGCAGACTTTGCTGTGGATGAGGGAAGTCAGGACATGAACTTGGCAGTCTGGTTCCTGCTGAACCACGGCCCCAGCTGCAAGGCTCTTGGGGGCAGGGGCAGGCCGGAGAGCGGAGGCTCTTGGGCGGGGGGCGGGGGCTGAAGAGCAGGGCGGCCAGTCCTGAAGGGTCCTCACACGTGCAGGAGCCATCCTCGACCCCTGGCACAGATAACGTCATTTAACCACCACCTCGGCCCCCTGAGCCAGGATTTTATAGATGACAAAAGGAGATGGGGAGATTCAGGAACCTGCCCCAAATGCCAAAGTGATAGATGCATCAACGCTTCTGCATTCTCGCTTTAATGTGCGTATGAATCATCTGGGGGACCTTGTTAAACTCAGTAGGTCTGGGGTTGGGCCCCAAACTTCCTATTGCTAAGGAGCTCCCACCTGATGCTAATGCTGCTGACCCGCCGGTCAGCTTTATAATATTAAATACTTTGCTGTCTGGTAGTTCATCTGCCTTTTTATCCTCAATTAAACTTCTCCAAATGGTCCAGTGTGTTGGTAATAACTTTAGTTTTTATTGAGTGCTCACTCTATATCAGGTCCTGCATCAAGAGATTTCTGTGGATTACCTCATTAATTAAAGGAATTAGGATACAATTAGTGTCCCGTTTTAAGTGTAAGGAAACTGAGGTGCACAGAGTTTAAAGAAACTTGCTCAAGGTCACAAGCCCAGCAAGTGGCAGGGCTGGTCCTATTTGTTCTTGCAATGCACTTGGGAAGCTTGAAAGGTGAGCATTGCTAGCTCATTCTATATATGGAGAAAATCAAGGTAGAGAGATTGTTCAATATATTAAAGCAAGGCTGGGATCCATCTGGTTCTCATAATACAAAATCCAGTGCCTTTTCCCTCTGCCCTTCCATAATCATGAACAAACAATTCCAGTAAGAGTTTTCTTCCTTCAGACAGATCTGAAGGAGTCCTTAACCAAACCATTATCATTCCCTTGGGACTCAATCGAATTTTCCTCGTTCAGCTGTCTCCCTTTTTAAAGTCCATTACGCTGGTTAGAATCCCTGGAGGCCCGCAGCATCTCAGGGAACTGATCCGAAGCCTCCAGAACTCCTGGAAAGGCTCTTCTCTTGCACACCAGAGTGCACCGTCTCAGGGTTACTTATTTTCAGGTTTAACTGGTAGCAGTGGTGCCAGGTGTGTCAGGCCCAAGCCCTGTTGGGAATGAACTTTCAGTGACTTTATGCAAAAACCCACAGGACCTGCTTGTTTTCCCTCTAGCCCCTGACCTCCTCTCCCCTCTGCTTGCAGACACTGTGCCCCCTCCCTTCTTTATTACACATTGTCTTCTCCCACATGCTTTCCAGAAAGGACACTTTGCATTCTAAACTGATGACTGAGAGTGTTTACACAATTGTCAATTATGCCAGGTGCTAGAAATGCAAATTCCTGCCCCTTGGGAAGTCTCCACCTTAGTGGGGTAACAGATACAGAAAGTATTTCAGTAGAAAGAGGTAACTTCTCAGATGTGGACACCTCAAAGGCGCTATGGGAGCCCAGAGACCTTATCAGAGGAGACACCGTCTCAGGTAGAATTCTGAACACTGGGCCAGAGGCAGCCAGTGGAAAGGCATCCCAAGCAGAAGGAACAGCACAAGCGAAAGGACAGAGACATAAAAGATGTGGGAACAGTGCTCTGCTTTAGGGCATAAAAAGTAAAGTGTGGGGTGGCCAAGGACGAGATTGGAGAGTAAAACAGGAGTAACGTCATGGGGCCTGCACTTGCTTCTCTAGACAGCGGTTCTCAAGTTATGCCTGGGAGTCTATTTTGGAAGTCAAGCGTGGACAGACATCTGAGCTCCCTTCCACCAGGGTGGCTATGCCTTGGGTGGCCTTACACTTTTGGTGCTCTGCATAATGTTGTGTAAAGCAAGAGCTCTGCTCTTAAAAGGCGTTACCGACCACCGCTGTACATGATGGGGCATCATCTGAGAGGAACTCGGGGCTTCAGGGGTTGGGAGAGGCGGCATTGGGGGTTTTCTCTAGCTGGTGGATGGCCCAGCAGCCCTCTCTACAGGCCAAGAAGCGGCCATAAAAGAGAAAGTGTCAGTAACTCAGTCATTTCCGACTCTTTCCGACCTCATAGACTGTGGCCCACCAAGCTCCTCTGTCCATGGAATTCTCCAGGCAAGAATACTGGAGAGGGCAACCATTCCCTTCTCCAGAGGATCTTCCCAACCCAGGGATCGAACCCAGGTCTATTGCATTGCAGGCAGCTTCTTTACTATCTGGACTTCCAACCAGGGAAGCCCCAAGAAGTGACCATTTCATTTCCTAATTTAGTTTTGTGATGAGTAAGGAAGTGGGAGCCACCTCCCTCCCAACTGAAGGGAAGGCTGAGCCAGCTAGCCTGGCCTGACTGGTTGACCCCTCAGCCCTCACTGGCTCCTCTGGCCACATCGGCCCTGCCAGCTCCTCTGAGTCCAATCTCTAGAGTCCAGCACAAAGGGCTTTATCACTGTGGTGACCCTCGATACTGCAGGTCTGACAGGCCCCATCATGCTGCCAGAACTGACCTTGCTGGGGAAATCTACCCATTTTATAGCTTTGCTAGGCCTACCCATGACCACCATGACGTACCATGTTGATTAATAGCCTGGGGGTAAGCCAATCTCATCTCCCCCATCCTGCCAGAGGCCCTGGCTTTTGCAGTGCTCCACGCCTGCCTCCCAGCCTGCCTGTCACTTGGTCTGGTCATGAATATTCCAATTCTTTTATGCTCTCCGCAGAAGCCAAGTCCCTCAGCCCCTGATCCTACCGC
The DNA here is from genome assembly GCF_033118175.1 of Dama dama. NCBI lineage: Eukaryota > Metazoa > Chordata > Mammalia > Artiodactyla > Cervidae > Dama > Dama dama. The sequence continues at coordinate 25,261,681 of NC_083713.1, forward strand.
TGCTCCGTGGGACGCACTCCCGGCAGGCTGCCTGGCAGGCTACCCTGCTCCTGGGACGCACCCCGGCCCCAGGAAGGCAGCCTCAGTAACTTATGCTTCTGCACCACCTTCCAACAGTGCTTATTAAGCCGCTGCCAGACAGTCATTGAGCTGTGTGAAGCCGACTTTCTCCACAGGGAAGCACTAGTTCAGGGAGCAGCCAACATTTTGAATGTGCATAATGTCAACAAAACGTTTGAGGACGAAGCCCCCACACACACAGACTGATAATGACTTACAGATTATAATCAGGTATTTAGTGTACTAATCCATGGTGTATTAGTAAACACACGTAAATATATAAATTAAAGCAAATGAGTTAGAGATAAATGGTATTTTCTAAATGTTTTACTTATTAAAGTACAAAAAATTTTGCTCTCACTTAAAGATGCAATGAAAACATTCTGAGAGAGCTATAACTGAATATGCTTCATTAAAAAAAAATAATAGACTCTATTTTGTGGGTGAGTTTTAGGTTTACAGAAAAATGGAGCAGAAAGTACAAAGAGTTCTTACATACCTGCTCAAAACCGTCTCCTCTTCGGTTTTCTCAATTAATAACAGCTCATATGAGTATGGTACATTTGTTATAAAATGATGAGCCAGTATTGATATGTGATTATTAACTGAAGTCCATAGTTTGCATTAGAGTTCACTCTTTGTGTTGTACGTTTTCTGGGCTTTGATAAATGCATAATGACACGAATCCACCATGGCAGGATCACACGGAGTAATTTCACTGCCCTAAAAATTCTCTGGGCTCCACCTATTCATCTCTCCTCCCTGCCCCCAGCCTCTGGCAGCTGTAGATCTTTTTACTGCTCCATTATTTTTTTACAACTTTGGTTTAACCCTTTGTGGTAAAATTGGATTTGAAGGTCCAGTTCAAAGTACACTCCCTGCTTATGAACCATGTGGCTGACCTAGCAGAAGAGGCCTTGCAACAGCTACTGACTCCCCACAAAGAAGAACAGCAGTGAGTGCACTTCGGAAATCACAGTGATTTTTTTCAGTCCCACTCACCTGTTATGTAAATGTATTTATTGACATTCAGCTGGTAAATTTCTCTGTTCCCTGCGGTCAATAATTTATTATTGCAAGCTTATTAGAATTGGATGCATTTCACAATTTTAACAAAGAACTCAGTTGTCCCTCTCTCTTCCAGATATGTTGATAGGAAGATTTTTAGGCAGATCTAAAATTCTTCAAATTTTCAAAGTAAATAGATAACAAACATTTTAAAAAATAAAACTATAGGACGATAGAAATACTTCTGAATATTTATTTTCAAAAATACTTTCTAGAGTACAAATTTCTTTTCAAAGGCTGTTTCTCACATCATTAAAATGTCACTTTACATTAAAAGGATGGATTAAGAGAACTTATTTTTTTCTAAACTATTGAATAGGTAGCATATTGCTAATGGCCATTTATTATCACAAAAAAGAAGAGCAAATTTAGAACACTTGTTTTTTTGGGGGGAAAAAGGAGTGTATGCATGAAGTTTTTAGGAGTTTTAAGTTTAGTAATATCTTTGAGTACTTTCACACAGATAATAAATCTCAAATTACAGATTTTCACTCAACCCCATTGCATAGATTCTACCGTTTGCTAATTTTATTATCATTATTTTGATATGTTTTATATTGTTAATGCAGCCATGAAATTAAAAGATGCTTACTCCTTGGAAGAAAAGTTATGACCAACCTAGACAGCATATTAAGAAGCAGAGACATTACTTTGCCAAAAAAGGTCCATCTAGTCAAGGCTGTGGTTTTTCCAGCAGTCATGTATCGATGTGAGAGTTGGATTATAAAGAAAGCTGAGCACCGAAGAATTGATGCTTTTGAACTGTGGTGTTGCAGAAGACTCTTGAGAGTCCCTTGGACTGCAAGGAGATCCAACCAGTCAATCCTAAAGGAAATCAACCCTGAATATTCATTGGAAGGACTGATGCTGAAGCCGAAACTTCAATACTTTGGCCACCGGATGTGAAGAGCCAACTCATTTGAAAAGACCCTGATGCTGGGAAAGACTGAGGCAGGAGAAGGGGAAGACACAGGATGAGATGGTTGGATGGTATCACCAATTCAATGGACATGGGTTTGAGTAAACTCTGGGAGTTGGTGATGGACAGGGAGGCCTGGAGTGCTGCAGTCCATGGGGTCGCAAAGAGTTGGTCACGACTGAGTGACTGAACTGAACTGAGCGACTGAACTGAACTCAACTGTTCAGTTCAGTTATATTGTTATATATATTTATATAACAATAAATTGTTATATATATTTAACTTTTCTAACTTTTAAAACCTACTGCAGAAACTTGAGTTCATCATTCACTTGGGTTCATGATACATTATCATTTTTCAAAATACTCTTGGGATATTTTAGTGAGTGCCCACTTCACCTTTTAAAGAGTTGTCTTCCAGATCAATCATATTTTAACAGCATGCTCATAAAGCATTTTTTAAAAGTAACTCTCAATTTGCCACAACAAAGCAAACAAATTCAGCCTTCTCTGCCCTCTTGCAGCATCCTCCACTTGAGTAGAGTGTGGAATACATTCCAGCATGGCCACACTTGGACAGGGACTCCCTGAGAATGCTGACACTATGGAGGAAAAGGCCCACACTGAGTCCTGGAGTCGCTATACTTCCTGCTTATGGTATTAAGGGTCCACTTCTCCTGGTCCTCCAGCTGCGCAGCCGCATCTCACTGAAGTTAGGCACCTGGATTCTTGTGATGTGAGGAGGACATTTGGAAAACCCTGTGACTTTGGAAGACCCTAAGGTCTTTTCAGTGGGCTTCCCAGGTTGCGTACATACGAACTAAGTCATGTCAGTCATATCCAACTGTGTGTGACCCCATGGACTGTAGCCCGCCAGGCTCCTCTGTCCATGGGATTCTCCAGGCAAGAATACTGCAGTGGGTGGCCATTTCATTCTCCAGGGGATTTTCCAGATCCAGGGACCAAACCCAAATCTGTCTCCTGCTTTGGCACTTTCTTTACCACTACTGCCACCTGGGAAGCCCTAGCACTAAAGAACCTGCATACCAGTGCAGAAGATGCCAGAGACACTGGTTCCACCCCTGGGTTGGGAAGATCCCCTAGAGGAGGGCATGGCAACCGACTCCAGTATTCTTGCGTGGAGAAGCCCATGGACAGAAAAGCCTGGTGAGCTACAGTCCATAGGGTTGCAAAGAGTCAGACATAACTGAAGTGACTGATCACACACACAAGGTCTTTGCAGGTACCTGTCCTGACACTGGACCAAGAAGCAAAGCTTCATCATCCCCCAGAGTCATCAGAACAAATGCCTTTCATGTCATTAAGTCCATTCCCCCCATGAATAAAACCTACAGCCCACATGCTCTCCTTGAGACACTTACTCAGAAGCTGTGAGTTTCAGGCCTTTTACCTTCCTCTCTGGCCTGGATGGAAGCTCTTGTAGGGGCACCAGAAACCAGCAGTTGGATCAAACTCCTCTGGACTTGTGCCTCTCACCACCCCTCCTTGGAAAACCTCGTGCCTTTGCAAATTCCTCATCTGTATGCTGCTAAGTCACTTCAGTCATGTCCAACTCTGTGTGACCCCACAGACGGCAGCCCACCAGGCTCCCCTGTCCCTGGGATTCTCCAGGCAAGAATACTGGAGTGGGTTGCCATTTCCTTCTCCAATGCATGAAAGTGAAAAATGAAAGTGAAGTTGCTCAGTCGTGTCTGACTCTTAGTGACCCCATGGACTGCAGTCTACCAGGCTCCTCCGTCCATGGGATTTTCCAGGCAAGAGTACTGGAGTGGGGTGCCATTGCCTTCTCTGCCTCATCTGTATAACAGTGACAAATATATACTTAGCCAATTTGCCTTGAGAATTAAATGAGATAATAGATGTATTGCTAAAAGGACCTAGGTTAATGCTTGTTATTCTTTCATCCCATGGTAATGAATACTAGGAATGTTCCAGGTGCTGGGAATACTGCAGTGAATCAGCTGCCTTTACGTCGTTTGTCGTTGTTTAGTTAGTAAGTTGCGTCCGACTCTTTTGTGACCCCTTGGACTGTAGCCCGCCAGGCTCCTCTGTCCATGGGATTTTCCCGGCAAGAATACTGCAGTGGGTTGCCATTCCCTTCTCCAGAGGATCTTCCCAACCCAGGGATCGAACCCGTAACTCCTACATTACAGGCGAATTCTTTACCATTAAACCACCAGGGAAGCCCATTTGACTGAGGCAAAAATTGAGACTTAGAGAGCTGATGGGAGGCAGCTCCTCGGCTTAATTTCCATGATTGTGATTAAGTGCTACTGATTTTTTTTTCTAGTCTGGAATAATATACTGATAAATGAAATCAATTGTGTTCATTTTATATAAAACATAACATATGCATATCATCATAGAAATGGTTGAAAAGGAAAAGCTTCCAAATTCCTTCCAAAAGGAATGATGAAGTATACAGTGAAGCTTTAAAAAATGGGTACACTTAGGGACAAAATGTGTCATTGGGAAGTTTCCCATATTACTAATCTCTTTGTCAGAAGGATTACTATATCTGTTAACAGCATGTCAAGGTACAAGTGTGTACATGGGAACTGGCATAGAAGCAGACAGCTTAAAGTGAAGGATGGACCCAGCACCTTCTTAGTCTAGGACATCAATTCTGAAGTGCATCTATTCCCAGCTTCTCTGCTTTCATTTAAGGGGATACACACCCTTGATATCTTAGCACTATGATTAAATGGTTATTGTATCAATGATAACTTGTTCTTTTCAAATGCACACGTTCTAACATGCGTCGTCTTAGTGAGTGTTAACTTTTCTTTGGAGCCTGGAGGTGGCGGCTTTCAGGGCCGGCCAGTAACAGCTCAAGCAAGAGAGAAGAACCTCAGCTTTCTCCAAATGTTTGCAGTTGATGCTACCGTGTTTGAAGATGTGGGTGGCTGATGACAAATCCATCTCCACTAGGAGCAAAACTACTCAACCCCAGCTGATTCTTGGTGGGGACAAAGGGCATTTTCCACGAGAAGAGCAGCACAGCTTCCCCATGCAGTGGTCAGGGAGACAGATGCGGATGGACCTTGGGCCTCCGTGGGTGCCACTTCATATTAAAATTCATTTTTAAGATGAATTTGAATTTAAGCTGTCCGGAAGCACGGACAAAGCTCTCCAAAGCTCTCTTTGGAGAGCAGAGAAGGCGAGGAAAAAGGCTTCCGCTTGGGGCTGGAGAGGGGGCACCCCGACAGCGGGAAGCTGGAGAACTAGCAGTCCATGGGGGAAAGGGCCCTCGGCTGGACACCCCTTCCAGTTCCCGCTGCTCTGCAAGCACAAGGGAGGTGGACGGAGCGACGCACGAGCCCCAGCCTCCTAATCGCCCCACTCCTGCCGTGCACCTCGGGGCTCGCCAGTCTGTGGGACGCAGAGCCTCAACCCCAGGGAGCGCGGGCGCGGCGCACACAGAGGCGGGCGAAGGGCCGGCGGCGGCCTCGCGGCGCGTCCACATGTGGCGGGGCCGCGGGGCGGGGTGGGGGGAGCCGAGGGGGAGGGTTTACATCCAGCGAAGTTCCCGGATGGTCTCAGCCTCCCGGCGCTGAGCGCTTTTCCTGCCCGGCCGGCTCAGCCCTACGGTCCGGGGAGAAGTTTCACAGAAAAAAATGCCCGGCGCGCCGCGGGGCCCTGGAGCCGCACGGAGCCGCCGCTCGGTAAGGGACGCGCCGCCGCCGCCGCCGAGGGTGCGATCGGGCTCCGGGGACTCCGGGCAGCGCCCCTGGAGACCCTCGCAGCCGCCGGGGACCCCGGGGAGGGGTTGGACTGGACGGCCGGGCTGGGCTGCGCGGCTCGGCGCCTGGTGGGCGCGGGCGGGGGCCGGGGGAACGTCGGGGCTGCGTCCGCTGCGGGCGGGGGCGCGGGCGCGCGGTCTCCGGAGGGGCGCGACTCGGGCCCTGCGGATCGCGTGTCCTCCGGGTGCGGGCGGGTGGGGGAAGAAGGGGCCGCGGACCGGTGGACTCGGGACGCGGGCGTTTTCAGGGCTGGGCGCGCTGCTGGGCTCTGTCGAGCCTGGGGCCGCCCAGGGGTCTCGCCCCCCGCTTGCGCCGTAGGTACCCGCTGCATGGGCTTCGCGTGGATGCGCTGGGGCGCGGCTCCCCCCACTGCTTCCCAGCCCCAGCGCAGGCGGATGGGGGCTTTCGGGCATCTCCGGGGCCAGTTCCTGCTCTGGAGCCGCCTCGCCTTCTTCGCTAGGGAATTGTGCCCATTCCGAAACTCAGCTTCCCCAACTCTCCTCCCGCCGGATGCCCCAGACTGCTGCTCGCGCCCCGGGCGCGCGTTCGATGTGTACGGCGACCTTAGAGGACTTCCAATCCTTGTCAGCGCTTTTCTCCCGGGGCCTCTCCCGAACTTTCCGGACAGCTTCGCTACAGTCTCACTCTCTCTATTTTTTCTTTTTAAAAAAAGAACAGTTAAAGTTGCAAGAGTAAGTAAAAGAAACCAGCTGACCCAGTCTGGGTGACCCAAATCTTCAGTTCGTGGTTAGACTTTGAACTTTTTGAGATTGACAAAGGGTGTGTCTGTGAGGAACCGAGCCTGGCTAGATCCTCTGGTCTTGCTGAATTCCGGAGTAATACAGATTCCTTCCTGGGCTCCTGAGTTGATCTCAGGCCTCTGGGATGCCTCTCAGGTTGTCAGCAGTAACTGGATGGACTTGGTCCCTCTTTCTGAAAATTGTGTCTCACTGTCATCTCCCGGATGGTCACTGGACCGCTGGCGGTGGCTCGTCGCAGACTTAAGGCGGTGCAGCCACGGAGCCCTGGACCGGGTCCCGCCCGTGGTGGGTTTTCTTTTGCCAGTTTCCCAACGCAGTTCCAAAACAATACTGTAGCTTCATTTTGAGTCATTGGCACATTTTTCCCTTTCAAAAATGCTTTTTTCTGTAACGGATAAAATAACTGCAAAGAATTTTCATTAGGCCATCAATGTGTGTGTGCTCAATCGTGGCCGTCGCTTTGCAGCCCCATGGACTGTAGCTGGCCAGGCTCCTCTGTCCATGGAATTTTCCGGACAAGAATTCTTGAGTGGGTTGCCATTCCCTTCTCCAAGAGATCTTCCGGACCTAGGGATTGAACCTACCTCTCCTGCATTGGCAGGCAGATTCTTTTATTTACCACTAGCGTCACCTGGGAAGCCCTAACCCTTCTTTAGGGTGCTTATAACTCTGCCTTCCACTCTTGCTGTGTATCTTTACCTGCCTGATATCCCCTGGTTGAGTCTCTCAGGGACTAAATCCTCAGCCACTTGTTGAGTGGAATTGTGCAGACTAGCCTCTGCAGATGTTATTAAAATCATCTTCTTTCTTGGGACCTACCCAACCTTTGCCATAACTTTGGTTCCCTGAGCAGCACCTGAACTCTTATGTTTGTGTGATGTAGAACAGAAAGATTTGTAAGCAAGTTAAGATCAGATTCTGATACATTTAGAGACAATGGGGTTACTTCCAGGGGTGGAGATTCATGCCTTCTTTCACTTGTTTGTTCATTTCACCAATTAAGTGTCTACTGTGTGTGCAACTGCCTTCTGGTTGCTTAGGCATATCGTGGGCTTTCCTGGTGCCTCAGATGGTAAGGAATCCACCTGCAATGAGGGAGACATGGGTTCGATCCCTGGGTTTGGAAGATCTCCTGGAGAAGGGAATGGCTACCCACTCCAGTATTCTGGCCTGGAGAATTCCATGGACAGAGGAGCCTGGCAGGCTACAGTCCATGGGATCACGAAAGAGTCAGACAAGACTGAGCGACTTTCACTTTCACTTTAGGCATATCATGCATGTTAGGTGTGCCTTGAGCCTCACTTATCTCATCCAAGAATTGGGGTTGATAATCTTTGCTCTTCCTCCATCTCTTGGTGTGAGGATCAAGTGGAATAATGCCAATGATATGTGAAACAGCAAAAAGCAGCACAACATAGGGCAGTGACGAGAAGATGAGGTGCCTTTACCTTTTAAACTTACTATCTTGTACTATCTCAGTGGCCCAGGCCAGGGATGAGCCTGCTTTTGTGGGAAGTATTTCTTATTTGGTCTGTGTCACTGCCTTAAATATTCCAGGATGGTCCTCACTATGGTTGTAATTCTAGGAACATATAGGGTTTTTGCGTTGCACATCAGAAGAACAGAATTAAACCTTAGTGCCTTTTTGTTGTTGTTGCTGTAACCCCTTCACTTTTAAGCATCTATTGTTTGGAATCCTGTCTCCCAGAGCCGTCGTCTTCCTGAAGCCCACCGTCCCATGAGGTTTACCAGATTCCTCATGATTTTCATACAGAGGTTTCTCTACTACCGTGCCCCAGCAATCCACAATTACACTACAGTCCTGGACGGTTTCATGGGCCTGTAAATAAGCAGGACCCACATATGTGAATCAAGTCACAGTTGAAAACAAGCAAGATGCTCATTTGGCATTGAGGGTTCCTTTTGGGGATCACTGTTGTGCCCTGTGTCAGGGGGAGAAGAAGAGACCTGACTCTGAAGGAGGTGGAATTTGGCCCTGAATGCTTACCTTCTAGTGGAGATGAGATACGGTTTTGAACAGCAGGAATGCAGGGCAGAATATGGTAAATAAGATGAAAAAAGGTACAGATCAAATACAGGGAATGTAGAGGAGAATGAAATTACTTCCAGTTGGAGGGAATCAGTCTCCCCTTATTTGTCCATCTAACAAGTATTTAAAGGGTCTGCCGTGTGCCAGGCCTGGGGAGATTCATGGACATGTGTACACTGTGTTCCATCTTCCTTGCTCCAGTCAAGGAAACGTGTTGCTGTCTCCTCCCTGGAAGAAATAAACACTTTCTTACCCACTTCATTGCCCAGCCCAACATCTATCGATTGTTCCTTACTGTGTAGAGATTGCAATTGGGTTAAAATGATTAACTCTGTCTCTTGTATACTTTGGAATAATAAAAACTCTGAGGCTCACCAATTCCCCAGAATACCTTCAATTAGTTGAGTAATGCTATGCCACCTAGCCACACTTTAACCATGATTGAAGTATGCTGTCCTTAGTCAAGGGTGTGACTTCTAGAGTCTTGATTCTATAAGGCTGGGGTGAGGCCCAGGAATCTATTTTTGAAAGCCCCCCAGTGGTACTGATGTCATACCACCTGCAAAGTTCCGTAAAGGTAAAAGCATGAGCCGGGAGGTCAGGCAGAGCTTTGTCTTTTACATGTCCTGCACCTTCTGCATCTTTATCTTTAGTATCAGAGTAACCATCTCTGCCTTTGGGGTTGTGCTGAGGCCGGATGATGTCGTGGATGTGCATCACTTGGCAGATTATCCAGGACAGTGCTGCTGCTAGGTATCTGTGGGTCTTCATTATTATCAGTGTTAGCTTGTGCAAAACACTGGGTTGGTATTCTCCTTTCCATATGGAAATACAAAAAGAGCCTAAACATAGGAACTGCTTTTTATATAAATTACCGTGTAATAATCCCTCAGCCGTCTGTAGTCACCTGAGCATTTCACAGTGATCACCTCATGGATTCTCTTCATAGCCGAGGAGGAGGGATGTTACAGGGGAGAATGTCAGTATGGGTGGAAGGAGGGCTGCCAGCCTGTGGTATCTGCTTAGCCACTCGAGCTGGTCACTGAGATGACCAGGGCAGCTAAAGGTGGGGGGCCACAGTGGGGCAGGAGGAGAGTGCTACCTCCTGTCACTCTGGCACCGGGAAGTACTGGTGTAACATTTTGTGGTGGTCAGTGACACAGTGGTCATTGTCCATGCGGGATGACCAGGGGGTCTGCCTGCTCCCGGCCGAGCTGCCTTGGTCACAGGTCCAGCACCCACGTCCACAGGGTGGGGTAGTACTGCTCTTGTGTTCTCTGATGGCCAAGCCTGCTCAACATCGCAGGCTTCAGATCAGGCATCCATACTTGGGGAGAAGTCAAAAATAATTGACTTTGCTAATAATCAGTAAAAGAACATAGCTAAAGTAAGTAAACAGGCGACATAATCATCTACAATTTTCATTAGTTCAGAAGTTTCAGAAACATGGTTCGTATTGTAAAACCATGTTGCTGTGATGTTGTATAAGTAGTCATCCCTCGGTATCTGAGGATTGGTCCAGGACCTCCTGTGGAGACCAAAGTCTGAGATTTGGAGGGCTGACTAACATTTTAGCATTGCCTACTAGCCACCAGGCTTCCCTAGTGGCTCAGATGGTAAAGAATCTGCCTGCAATGCCAGAGACCTGGCTTCAATCCCTGGGTTGGGAAGATCCCCTGGAGGAGGCATGGCTACCCACTCCAGTATTCTTGCCTGGGGAATCCTATGGACTGAGGAGCCTGGTGGGCTACAGTCACAAAGAGTCGGACACGACCGAGTGACTAAGCATACACTAGTGATATTTTTTTTTACTCTTCTGTTAAGCCATTTTTCCAGTGTTGCTCAGTTCTTCTTTCTAATTTCCTTTTATTACTTAGTTGTATTAAAGTGAATCAAATTTTCAAAGTTTTCTATATCTAGCCCAAATTTTATAAAGTCTTCCTTCCTCCTTCCTTCCTTCCTTCTTCCCTACCCCCTTTCCTTTCCTTTCCTTTCTTTCTTTAACATTATCATTTACTATGTGTTTGTTTTAATTTAATCATTTAGTAGTCACACAACCCTGTTAGGTAGATTCTATACATATACGTGGAGCCTGAGACCAAGAGAAGTTAGGTAACTTGCCCAAGGTCACATAGCTAGTGACAGAACTAGTATTCAAGCCTGGGGCAGTCTTGAGTCCACACTCTGCACTTTTAACTCTTCTGCCATATTATACACTACCTTTCACGTTGTGGACTCCAGCCAAAGATTCTTTTCCATCCCCATCTGTATGCCTCTGCATTCTATTGACACTACCCTTCTTTTCACGTGTATGTTGAGTCCTATAGATTCTTCAAATAGTCCACAAGTACTTGTTGAGAAGAAAGACTGCAGACTTTGTTAATACTCAGTAAAAGAAGAATTCCCTGGAGAAGGAAATGGCAACCCAGTCCAGTATTCTTGCCTGGAGAATCCCATGGATTGAGGAGCCTGGTGGGCTACAGTCCATGGGGTCACAAGAGTCAAACACGACTTAGCGACTAAACCAACCAAAAGAAGAATTAGCTAAAATAAACAGGAGACACAATCACCGACAAATTTTAGTGGTTTCGATGAACATGGTTCACATTGTAAAAACATGCTAAAATGCTTAAGAAAAACTGAAATGCTCTCCTAGAGTTCGTTTCTTCCTCTTAGTAAATTCTAAGGACTGTCTGTTTGGACCTCACCTGTGTTTCAGAATCCACTTTATTCCGTTTTGGAATCATTTGCATGTGCTTTTTTTTTTTTCTTTTTCCTTGTTAGATTGGAAACTCTCTGGAGGCAATAAATTAAAAAAACTTAAAAAAAATTGGCTCAGAAATTGTAGGTTCTCAATTAATATTTGTTGAATGTCAATTTATTTGTGCCACTCTGGTTGTGAGATTTGAAGTGAGTTAATTTTTTTATGAAGGCAAAGTAGATCTTGATGTTGGTTTCTGAAGATGCTGGTGAACAAGTTTCATTTCATTCTAAGAGTGATTTCATCCTTCACCATACTTTTTATCACATACATAATTACCTTTAAATGCTGTTTATCTGTATATCTTCCAAGTTGAACAATAACAATGATCCTAATAATAAAGAAATGAGATTGTGATCTGGTGGGGAACATGGGAATTATTATTGTAGAACTTAAGAAGTAGCATTTCCTGATCTAATACCTGTATGTGGTTCACTTCCACATTAGTGAGATTTTGGACTCTCCTACCCACCGATTTTTCCATCTTTTTCTTTTCTTTTTTTCTTTTACATCACTTGAGATGTAAAACTTGAGAAAGGAGTATAAACAGAATTGAAGGACACTACCCTCTCCCCAGACTGCCACAGATTCTTTTGTATTTGGAAGATAAATAGTTCTCTTAGGTAAGAGCTGTGTGCAGGAGGAAGGAAATTGTGAATAAAATGGAAAATTGAGGTCCAAATAGTTTCCTGAGCCAGGGGAGTCCATTACAGTTGAAAATAAAAGTTAGTTTTATATAATTTCTATTTTTCTTACGGCAGCACACATCTGTATATGTCTACGTCTATGTATGTTGCTGTGTTGTTCGGTCACTCAGCGTGTCCGACTCTTTGCGACCCCGTGGACTGCAGCACGCCAGGCTTCCCTGTCCTTCACCGTCTCCTGGAGCTTGCTCAAACTCATGTCCACTGAGTCAATGATGCCTTCCAACTATCTCATCCTCTGTCGTCCCCTTCTCCTCCCGCCTTCAGTCTTTCCCAGCATCAGGGTCTTTTCTAATGAGTTGGCCCTTCACATCAGGTGGCCAAAGTATTAAAGTTTCAGCTTCAACGTCAATCCTTCTAATGAATATTCAGGATTGAATATCTATGCACGTTGACATTATTTAAATTTAATTTTCTCTCCTAGACAGTACTTGATTACCTTAAATATTGTATAGGTAATGTGTGCACCTTGTCTCACTGTCACAGCTAAACACAGTTTGATTACATTCCTCCTGTTCTCCCTCCTCCACTCCCCTTATTTGAGACTGTGTTTTATGGATGTTTGCATTTTGATTGCCTGATTTTTTTTAGTATTTCTTGGACATATTGCTACTATGCTGTTAGTAGCTGCATGGCATTCTACTGTTGGGTGAATATATATGTCTGTTCACTGACCATATTCCTACCTGTTAGCTCTTGCTAATGATGCCCAGACAACTAGTCCATTGAGTCAAGTTAAAGAACCAGCCAATTCAGTGACAGCATCAGTATAATTATAAAACAGACCACATGAACAGTTAGTTGAATTTCTTGCTCTTCAACTACTTGTGTGTCACCCAGCCCATTTCTGAAACTTCCCAAGCATTTTTCTATAGACATAAGCAGGAGATAAGATCTCTTGACTGAAGATTTAGGCCTGGGAAGGACCAAGAAAGAAATCTGGCTACATCTTAGAATGATGTCATTTTAAAGTGTTGACTATGTTAACAAATAGTATTTCAGGAAACTGGGAAACTTTTTTTCCCCTTAGGCATAGGGGAATAGATTTTGAAAGCAGAGAACCTTTAGACTTTGGAGAATATCTTGAGAAAACATGCACCCTAGCTATTTTTTTAAAAAAATGTAAACAGTGAGATCAGTGTCTTAACCACAATAGCCTTGTGTTATGGGGATGGATATTTAAAGAGTGGAGGCAGTCAGATCAGCCCAAGATAAAAGGGGAAAGAAATGGGCTGTTCTTGAAGAGGCTTATATAATGTAAGCAGAACATATATGTCCTGTGGGAGGGACTTTCAGGAAAGACTAGGGTGATGGATAGGGAGAAAAGGGTAGGGGCAGGAAGGATAAAAGAAGACAAAACCAGTTACCTTTCCCAAGTCCCAGACGACAGGCTGAGGGACGCTAAGTTGAGTTTCCAGATGGTACTGAAATTTCTAATTCAAAAATTGAGGAACTAGAAAAAGGCAAAAGAGTTGAGGTCTTTTTAAAGAAAGTCTTTCAAAAGTAGTAATTTACTTTAGAAGTGCCTTTTCTTATCTATTTAAGCCAGAATTTGATTGCCATGCATAGTTTCAGACAGGGGTCCCCCACCTCTACTTTCCCTTTAGCTCAGGTGGTAAAGAATCTGCCTGTAATGCGGGAGACCTGGGTTTGATGCCTGGGTTGGGAAGATCCTCTGGAGAAGGGATAGGTTACCCACTCCAGTATTCTGGCCTAGAGAATTCCATGGACTGTATAGTCCATGGGGTCACAAAGAGTTGGACACGACTGAGCGACTTTCACTTTCACTTTTTCCCCAACCTCTGGAGTCTAATGCCTGATGATCTGAGGTGTAGCTGATGTAATAATGATAGAAAGTGCACAAAAAATGTGAAGCACTTGAGTCATCCCAAAATCATCTCCTACCCCCTGGTCTGTGGAAAAATTTTCTTCCACAAAACTGGTCTCTGGTGCCAGAAAGGTTAGGGATTGATGGTAAGATATAACTAAAAGTATCAGTTTAGATAGTCTCAGATTTTGTGAGTAAAATTCTACATTGTTCTTTTCCCTGGAGTTTTAGCACTGTTTTTTAAAAAAGCGCCTCACATGTTATTTGAGACAAAATAAAAAGTTAGAACATTGTTAAAATTGGGAATTACTTTATTTTGTGTGATGCTTTACAAAGCTGTTGGAGCTAGAACCTTATTAATTAAATATTGTAAACTTTCCCCCTTAATCTTCTCCCTTTGATGAGGAACTGGGAGAACAAAAAGAAAAAACAGTTCTCAAGTTGGTTAAAGGACTATACAGGAGTTATTATGGTATTAATTTCACTGTAACATTCCTTTCTGTACAGGATTATTGTATACATCATGTCTACTGTGATGAAACATGTCCCTTTTGTTAACCACCAAGCCAGGTGCTCAGTCTTTATAATTCAGTCTTTGCTTCCTTGTTTTTGCTGAAAATGTGTTTCTTATCACTTAAAAAAATAGGTTATAGTTTTTACTTTGTTGAGATTATTGAAGTATTATGTACTTGACATAAATAAGTTAAATGAGAAAGCAATAGACAAAGAAAAAGTTTATAAGTTTTCTCCTATGTCTCTCAAATCTAACCACTCGAGGTAATTGATACTATCAATTTGGGATATGCCCTTCTTTTTCTCTTTGCTTATAAAACTATATACAAATATATATGTAAATATATCTTTCTATTAAGAATAGAAACATTATACACATTAGGCTACATGATTTTTTAATTGTGGTATAATTGACATATAACATTGTGTAAGTTTGAGGTATTCAACGTATTGATTTGATTCACTCATGTATTGTAATATATTACCACCATAAGTTGGCTAATACCTCCATCATGTCATGAAATTATCATCTTTTTTAGTGTTGAAATCATTTAAGATCTAGTCTCTTAGCAACTTTCAAGTACTTAAAGAAATGTTAACTATAATCACAGTCCTGTTCATTAGATCCCTCGAATTTACTCATCTTCCCACTGCAGCTTTATAACCTTTAACCAACATGTCACAATTCTCTTCCTCCCTCCCCCCGGCAGCCCTGGTAACCATCCTTCTACTTTCTGTTTCCACAAGTTCAGCTTTCTTCAGTTTCCACATATAACATGTAAGTGAGATGATACAGTATCTGTCTTTTTTGGAGTTGTTTCACTTAGCATAATGCCTTCAGGATTCATCCATGTTTTCACAAATGGAAGGATTTCCTTCTCTCTCTTGGCTGAATAATATTCCAGTTATGTGTGTGTGAGACAGAGATTGTCTGTATCCATTCATCCACTGATGGACACTTAAGTTGTTTCCTTATATTGGCTATTATATATAATTTTACTATAAACATGGAGGTGCAGATATCTTTTTGATATCCACAAGAGTTTTTTCACATAACAGAACATTATAGACATTCCTTCCAAATTAAAAATTCATTTATATTATGGCTGATTAATATTCCATAATTTAACCATTCAGATTGTTTCAAGTTTTGTGCTGCTACAATTCTTCCCTGTACATCCGTGTGTTCCGAACAGAAGCTTTGATTTCTGTCAGAGCCCCTAAAGTGGTATTACTTGCTAAAAGCTGTAGTAATTCAGTCTTACTAAAACTATTTGAAAATATCTGCTTCCTCACGTCCTTGCCAATGTAATTCATTTTAGAAGTATAAACTTTATAATCTCTTTTTCCTGTTTTGTTTCACATTACTTCTTTCGGGAGCACTTGTCACTTTTTAAAAAAATTCCATTCATTTGAATTATTCATGCCCTGTCTTTTCCTTAAGTTTCTAAGGTACATATGGTTTGTCTTCTAGACCTGAAGAAGAGAAGCTTCAGCCTAAACTCACTGAGCTTAATTGTTCTGTATTGAAATGAAACGAAACACTTGATATCTGCATATAACAAAGTAAATATAGATCTTTTGATTCCAGTTTTCTATTTTTGAAATATATTATGTAAGAAATTGTCTCAGGAAATATAAATGTTTTAACAGGAAAAATGGAAACTTATAAAATGCAAAGATGGGAAATTTTAAAGGAGTTTTAAGCTTGCACAACTAACTGGGTTTCCCTCTTGACTCTTAAAGTCTGAAAACAAGCATTCTTTGAGAGCATTAGTTATAAGTTATGCTGAATTACATCAAGAGGAAAAAGTGAATCACTGCAGATAGGAATTTAGACCTGGAGTGTGAGTGAAAGCCCCTGCTCTTATGCTCCTGCTTATTTTTCTGGGAGGTGAGGCTCGATTCCACTGCTCCTGTCCTTGTAGTTGCTGAGTTCATTATAAAATTATTTGTATATAACTCCAGCAGTACATTGACTAATCAGAAACAGCTGTACAACTGGATTCGTTTATATGAACAGAATAGCTAAATCAATCCGCAAAATTTCTTGTATTCGATGAGGTCGGGCCAACATTGTGTAGCCCAGAATAATAACAGTGCTTTGTAACTAACCTGACACAGATGGCAAAAAGATTGTGTCTGGGCAGCAGACGTTGGAACTGAAAATTAAGAAAACTTGTGAGCCCTTGATGTCTGCCATAATACATTGTTGCTGTCTTTTTAATGTGAGTGTTTTAAAGGCTAGGAAACTTCATGAAGGGATGTCCTGTTTAGGAAAGAACACATCAGAGTTGGACCCTCTGAGAGCTGTGTCTCCTGAATGAGGTGGAATTGTCCAGATCAGTGTCCCCAGAAAGATAAGTTTGTACTTCCTGCCAGACTGTCAGGGCCAAAATAAGCCAAGGGCCTCCTGCTGGGAAATGACCACAGACCAGATGGGCTCACTGGCAATGTCTACCTGGAGGGAGCCTTACTGCCTTAGGGAGAAACACATGGTCCCCAGTGAGACTGAGGCTGAGGCTGAAGGCATCACATAGCCAGAGGAATTCCTCAGAATGTGTGTCCTTTTGCAGAGCCCAAAGGTCCGCGGGAGCTGAGTGAGCTCAAAGAATGCAACCTCGTCCATATGCTTCTCAGTTAAGTCTTAAGGCGGACTTCAGTGCAGGCAGGTGTGAGGTCTGATGAGAACAGAAAGATCTCTAGACCCTGAGTCTGCAGGGCTGGCCTGGTCCTACAGGACTCTGAACTCTCCACCTCTCAAAAACACAGGTCTTTCTTAAGGCCAGAAATCCACTGGCCCCCAACTGGCCAGAGTCCTAAGGCCGGACTGGGTTCTGGGTACCTGCTTGGCCTTGGTAGGGAAATGCATTAGGTTTTAGCCAAAGTGACAGTGAGGGAAGGTGGTGCCCAGGGGGGACTGGGCACTGATCACAGTTTGGGGATTTGCAAACACTTGTCTTCCTGGGGCTCCCATATGCTGTTGCCTGAGGGCATGGGTCCCCACTGCCCTACCTTCACTTTCACTCTGCCCCTGTTCTCGGATGTCCCTCAATCCTCAGAGATAGACTTTTGAATGTCAAGTCACTTCCATGTTAAGACCTGATATCAACTAGCTTATTTACTTAATTGCTTTTGCACTGAATCCCCTGCTAAAGGTAGAGTAGTGAAGTGAAAAAAGCTATAGGAGTCATAGAATAGGCGTTTACCGCTTGTTTTATCATCCCAGCTTTGTTGCCTAGTCATCGTGTGACCTTGACAGCAATAAAGCCCTGTGCAAAGAGTAAAAGGAATTTGTAAGAATGAGGAGAAAGGTGAGGCTAGGATGTCTGCAATGCCTCTGATGGGATACACCTGACATCTCCAGATACGGTGCTTCTAAACAGTGCAGTTTTTAACAGTTTAACTCATCAGTTGGAAATTCCATTTAAGTCTGAAATGTTACTTTACCTGTTTTTGACTAAGCATTTGATAAATAAGGGAGAGAAATAGATGTCATATTTCTCATTAGCTAAAACAGGGTGGCTGTATTATGTGTCACTCATAGGGTTCTTCATTTATACTTGAATTTTATTTTATTCTTAGAAAAAGACCATTAGATTATCATGTAATGTTATTTGTAGGAGTGGGAAATGAGCCAGATAAGTCCAGGTATGTCTGGCAGATCTTGTTTTTCTTAAATCCAGTGAAAATCACACTAGCTCACATGAGCCTACACTCATCCATTATACACACCCTTATCCTGTGTTAGTGCACGCATGGTCCCAACCCTGAAACCACGTGTCCTCACCGTCTGCCACCCACAACTGCATGTACACACACACACACGTCTTTGGCTTACCCCTTTTAAAGAACACTTCAGATAGAACCAGGAAGTATCAATTCTAAACGTTCCTGGGAAAACACACGTATTCCTGAGTTTTGCATATATCAGCCTTTGCAGCTTCTCAGAAGGCAGAGGCTATTGCTCAGCCATGTACCCTTTGTATATTCTCAGACCAAGCATCGTATGCAGGCGAATATAAGTGTGTGCTTCGGGTGTGCCCTTCGATGGTGGGGATTCCCAGAGGGTGGAGAAAAATGCCCGTGTGGGGCTTTGCGTTGGGAGTTCTGCAGCGGCCATTGATTGGCGGTTGTGACCACTGCTGGTTGAGTCTTTTGTTTGTGTTTCTTACTCCTGGTCTGAGGAGCAACACATTGCTGTTTTGGCTCAGAGGCAGATCGTCTTGGATGGCACCCAAGAAACTGCACACTGCTCTTGCTTCCTGATATTGGTGCTGACGTTCCAGGGCCTTCAGTTGTGCGTGGAAAGATCCTGGCGACACACTGGTCAATGGGGCCCCTGTGAACTTTTTGCTCTACAGAGAGGTTAGACAAACTTGTCTACTTGGGAGGGCTTCCCTGGTGGCTCAGTGGTAAAGAATCCACAGGCAATGCAGGAGCCTCGGGAGACAGGAGTTTGATCCCTGGATCAGAAAGATCCCCTGGAGAAGGAAATGGCAACCCACTCCAGTATTCTTGCCCGGAGAATCCCGTGGACAGAGGAGCTTGGCGGGCTACAGTCCTTAGGGTCACAAAGAGTTGGACATGACTGAAGTAACAGCATGCACCCATGAGCACATACACATCTACCTGGGAAGCCAAACCTTAGTCCTGGTGCCCGAGGGAGCCCAGCCACCATTTGCAGATAAGGTTGTGACGAGGAGAAGAAACTTTCTGAGTTCCAACCCAGATGCCCAAGGGAAGATGGAGGCCTAGTAAAACTCCCCCTTTGTCCCCTTCAGCTCTAGCCCTAGCAATACCGAGGGAGGCAGGAAGTGGGAGGAAGTTCTGGTGGTGTGAGAGAGTGCAGGGGTCAGCAGTGGCCGTAGGAAGAGGATCTGGTGATTCTGAGCCAAAGGGAGAAGAGCCCCAGCAGTGGGAGTGAAGGGACATGGATCCTAAGCTTGGATCCTCTTCAGGGTGAGAAGCTTCCCGACCTAAGACGGTTGCTGGGTGGGGGCCCTGGCAGTGCAGGGAAACGTGGGGAGCTGGAGAAGGCCGTGGCTGCCCTTAGAAAGAAGTCATTAGGAAGCAGAAACTAGAGGCTGCCTGCCTTCTCTTGTTCACTCACAGAAGTCAGGAATGAATTATTCTGCTTCTGATTTCTAGTAATGATGTTCGAACAAGCAGTAATAATAACAGCTTCTAATAACATAGATATTGCTTAGTATGTACCAGGTAATGTTCTTAGTGCTCTGAATTAGCTCACTGAGTCCACATAGCCACCCTGTGAGGCAGGCACTATTATCTTCATTTTACAGATGAGGAATTTGAGGTTAGCCAGCTTGCCCAAGTTCACATGGCTAACGTGGCAAAAGGCAAGAGTCCATCCAGTCCATTTGGCTTCAGAGCCTGTGCTGAGCCATGATACCCACTTGCGTCTTCAGTAAAGGAGATTCAGTAGTAAAGGACTTAGGTGGCCCCAGTTTTCTTCATGCAGATGGTTGACCACTGATACAGTGTTCTGGGGAAGTAACCTGGACTTCCTGTTTCTCTGCATACTTCTGGGTTAGTGTCACCAATGTGTTGCAAAAAGGACAGCCAGGACAAATAAAGACCAACAGCTGAGCTATCAGCAGGAAGGTCTGCTCTTTGCATGGTGTTCGGTGTTGCACCTTAACTTTACTCTGAATCACCCAACTTAACACTTGACACCCATCACAGCCATACATTCTCAGTGACCCCTAAGAATTCAGCAGTCTCTAGTGAGCAAGAAAATCCTCCCAGAGTGTCACAAATGCTGCCTGGTATCAGTGACTCGTGACACGATGGTCTTAAGAATAAATGAATGATGTTCAGCTCATGGGGAAAGAGTATAATATTCAACTGTAAAATGCAGCATCTCATAAAATCCCAGAGTGTTAGACATGGGAAGCCAAGTGAAGGCAAAGACCATTTTGCCTAACTTTCCATTAGAATGAGAACCCCAGAGAAGTTACTTTCTCAAGGCCAGTGGCTAGCTGGTAAGAGAGTTGAGACAAGAACCCAGGCCTGCAACCAAGTTCCAGTCCAGTTCTCTCTCCCCTGCCTGAGATTGGATACAGTATTCTGTAAGTGATATTCTTGGTATATTACAGATGAGACATGGAATGGCCTATTTCTTTGTGAGGTCTGGCCAAGGTTAGCATCGCCTTACAGATGGAAGGGATGCAGCTGGACGCCTCCTTCAGGTACAGTGCGCAGTAAACCCAGGTGAGGAGAAGGCCAGGCAGGCTCCCAGGCGCAGCTGCCCCTGGGGACTTTGCAGTGCCGGGCCTTTGCTTTCTAGGCGGTCCCCAGCACCCTCTGCTCAAGGCAGTCGTTTGGAGGTAAAGGAGTCACACTGACTCGGTTTATAGCAGAGTTCTGTGAGAGGCATGAGGGAGAAGAGGAAATGGTCCCTTTTCTGTCCATAATGAAGAATGTTTTTCAAAGACCTGCTGCTCTCAGACAGCCAGGCCTTAGCCAAGCTCTGGTTGTATTGGCCTTGGAGCCTGAGAGGCCTGCTACTGCAGGGTGCCGACTCCACTGGTGGGATGGAGAACTTCAGCCCTTCCTGGAAGAGGCTCCAGCAGCCTGCGGAGGCCCACCTGGGGAGCCCTGTGTATTACCAGCAGCTGGGCAGCCCTGCCCCTGTCTGCAGTCATAACCACAGGGCTCAACAGACATTTCTGTGGACAGGGACAACTCCAGGTCACCTTTGTACTGCAGAGCAGTGACCTGGGGGTCTCCACAGGCAGGAATGCATAGGGGGAGGTAAGATAAAGGCAGAAACCCAAGCCTGGAAGGGCATCCAGAGCTCCCTTCCCCACCTCTGGGCTACAGTCCTTCAAAGTAAGCCCAGGCTGGGCTGGAAGGTGAAATTCCTGCGTGTGTGTTAGTCATGTCTGACTCTTTGAGACCCCATGGACTGTAGCCCGCCAGGCTTCTCTGTCCATGGGATTCTCCAGGCAGGAATACTGGAGTGGGTTGCTATTTCCTCCTCCGGGGGATCTTCCTGACCCAGGGATCGAACCCACGTCTCCTACATCGCCAGGTGGATTCTTTACCACTGAGCCACCAGGTGGTGGTTTCAATCCTGGTCAGTGTGTGCACACCTTCAGCAAAAGCGTCTGGGGAAAATTGCGGAGTGTTCTCCACAGCCCCTGCAGAGACCTGTTGCAGCAGTTCTCCGAGGTCCCCTCCTCGTGGAGGCCCGGGGGCAGGCTGCTTTGTTCCCTCCCCTCCCTTCAGGCCCTGCAGCGCTGTCGGCTCCGGCGTGTGTCTCTGCTGGCCGGTTATCTGGCCATCTTTTCCAGTCCAGGAAAGGACAGAATAGAAGAGTTCTTCTCCAGAGAGAGGAGGTAAAACAGAACCCACCAAAGCGCAGTCTGATGTGGGAGGGCGCACTGCTCAGAGCGCCACCGGGCATTTCCAACCTCAAATCCAGAGGTCAGAGGGCAGTAGCATCTCTGTGTTTTACTGATGTGACCCGGAACCCTTTGTAGAGTTAAGCAAGAAGCCAGAGGCAGAGCTGGAATTCGAATGAAGAAGGTTCTGCTGCCCAGACCCGGGGACTCCGTGCCTTGTGCGTGGTTAGGATGACGGCTTTGGTGGCGTGTGCTGTGCCTGCAGCCGCCGCCTCCTGTCCCGTCTCCCGAGCATGTGCAGGCTGCTGCCTCCTTGATCCTCACCCCTCCTTACACCTGGATGGTGTGCAGAGTGGGAACGTGGCTTCTGGGCCCCCTCTGTGTGGTCCTAGGTACGGAGGGGACTGCTGTGGGCTAGCCCCCACGGGTATAAGCAGGCCCACCTTCTCCTGAAATTTACCATCCCAGCTCCAGCGTGAACTCATGAACTCTCATGAAACCAGCAGTGGCCTGCTTGCCAGGAGGAACTGGAGGGCAGGGTGTGCTGTAATGGACCCGGTTACGTAAGTCAGTCCAGTGAGTTCCTCCTTTTCGACCCATGAGGCACCTCAGAAGGACCCAAGGCACGGGAGCTGCACGAAGAAACTCAGTCTTGGTGCGGAGCCCACAGGCAGGAACCTCGTACTGTGTAGGTTCTGGGGTCTGGGAGTTTGAGACTACACGTGATTTAGAGTTTAAAATAACAACAAGAAGTGTGCTTAGAGTGCCCTGATCCTTGAATGTCAGATGTGAAGGGAAGACTGCATCTGGCAGTATTGGAAAAGGAATCTCTGTGAACAGTGAGTACTCCATATAAAGAAGCATTATCTAAACTAGCGTTTTGAAACCTCTTTTGACCATAACCCACAGTAAGACATGCATTCTTCTTTGATATCTAGTATAGATAGATAGATGGATAATAGAAACAGAAGTTTCATAAAACAATTCCCATCTTTACCAAATGCAGTACATTTTTATTTTATTTTTTTTTAAGAAAAAGGAGCAACAGCTGGTTGCAAATTGAGTTAATATCTATTGACTGCCAGAGAATAGGCAGCAACTTACAGTTTGAGAAATAACTGATTTAAACAAAAATGTGTCAGGCATGTAGAAACCAATTGTCACTGCTGCTCTGGTCAGATCTCTGCAGAAGGTGATGCAGTAACACAGGCTTTGTGGTCCTCAAAGAGGTTTTCCTCGCCCTTCCAATCCCTGGATGTTAGTGAGGTGGTGGTGGAGATGGAGAACCTGGGGAGGGAGGAGGGGCGATGGTTGATGGAAGAAGAGGAAGCTGAATTTTATTTCTGCTTGTACAGAGGACAAGTGTCCGTGATGCCTTGTCCTGGCACAGATAAGACAAGACCTGTTCATCATGCAAGGGTGCTCACAGTTGAATAAGTGTGCACTCATCACGCTCCAACAGATTTACAGTGAAATGGAAGTGTAAACTGGATGCTCCATGGTAGCCAAAGCCCCTTCATTCTGAGTTCCCTAAAAGCAGGAGCCGTGTTTCAGGCAAGAGTATGTTCAGTGTTACATCTCTAGTTTTGTGTCTCACATAGAATAAATATTCAGTAAATGTTTGATATAAAGACCATCAGTTCAGTTCAGTAGTTCAGTTGTGTTTGACTCTTTGCGACCCCATGGACAGCAGCACGCCAGGCTTCCCTGTCCATCACCAACTCCCTGAGCTTGCTCAAACTCATGTCCATTGAGTCAGTGATGCCATGCAACCATCTCATCCTCACTGGAGTGGGTTGCCATTCCCTTCTCTAGGGGATTTTCCTGACCCAAGGATAGAACCCGGGTCTCCTGCATTGCAGGCAGATTCTTTACCATCTGAGTCACCAGGGAAACCCAATAAAGACCATGTTAGCTAATTAATATATTTTCAATTAAACTAGTCATAATTCTAATTATCTTTGATAGTATAAAGAAAACAGTTTTGTAGGGCACTTTAACACACTTGAGCATCACAAGGGATAGGACAGTTAAGAAAGTCCCCCAAAAGTTGGAATTAAAGAGCAGAACTGCTGAACCCCACCTGGGCTTCGGGTTCTCCACATGGCAAGCCTTTAAGACGCTGTGGTTTGTCTGCCTGACTTGTACATCTGAGTGTCTCGTAGGTGGACCTTGGGATCAGTTACTTTGGCTCTCAGCCTGGAGGTGAGATGTCTCAGTGGTGAGGGGTGACTGGCCCTGGCCGAGCAGCGACCACAGGCATACTGCATTCTGACTTCCCACCCCTGAGCATCTGAAACTGCTGAGTTTACCACTCAGGTTGGGCAGTTCAAGAGGATGTGGTTGAGGCTTGAATCTCCCAGGGTCCTGGGTGGTAGGTTTCTGGAGAGAGGAAGGTGCTTGCAGACCACTGTGTGTCGGGTCATAAATGAAGTGTTGGAAGTTCTGGACTAGCTGGGCATTAAGACTGAGAAGCCGTCAGGGGCTGTGGAGACCCCGGCGTGGTGAGAGGAGCTCTCTGGTGCTGTCTGAGCCGAACTTCTGTTAGGGTCCAGCCCCCTGGTCTGGCCCTCCGTGCCCAGCGAGGCCTGGTGGTCTGGACCCCAACCTGCCATCCAGCTGCTAACTGAATTAGGTACAGGACCTTCTTCCATGCAGTTGTGGGGTGAAGGGTGGGGTAGTGGGGAGTAGAAGGGAAGCAGGGGTGTGAGGAGAGGGGAGGGAAGGATGATAGGTCACCTGAGAAAAATACTCGGGTAGGATGATTTCCCTCCAAATGAGGTCCCCTCAGTTGAAGAGCTTGGACTAAGGAGACACCCCGGAAAGCAGTGGACAAATTCAACCTCAGGGTGATTGCTGTTCACATTAGACATTTTTTCAAGTTTTCCATGGCCCAACTCCAGAGAGAATAGTGAGGGTTGACTGGGAACTGGGATCCAGGCACAAAGAACGGCTACCCCTTTGGCTCAGGAGCTTGAATGCGGGCTTGGGACTTTGGATGTATGTAAGGCTTCACAGGATGGCAGATCCACCTTGCAAACTCTGTCTGGGTTTGATAATTTGCCTCGTTATTTACACCTGTGTGTGCCTAGTCTCTCAGTCCTATCCAACTCTTTGTGACCCTTTGCACTGTAGCCTGCCAGGCTACTCTGTCCGTGGGTGTTTTCAGGCAAGAATACTGGAGTAGGTTGCCATTTCTTCCTCCAAGGGATCTTCCCCACCTGGGGATCAAACTCGAGTCTTCTGTGTTCTTCCTGACCCAGGGATCAGACCCGCATCTCCTGTGTCTCCTGCATTGCAGGCAAAGCCCTTATTTACACCTATTTAAGATAAAAACAATTCTTAGGTAAGATCAAATCTAAATGCACAAGAGCATTCAAAATACGAAAGGCAGGCCCGGAGCCGCAGGTTCTAACTCCAGCTCTGTCCCCATCTGTGTGGCCCTGGGCCACTCAGGGTCCTCATTGGTAAATTGGGGGGCTAAGGAGGGGGGCTGTTAGAGATGCTCCCCCTGGTCTCCCTCAGCTCAAACACCCTGTGGCTGTCTGCAGCCCAGGGAACGTTTTCTGGCAGGAAAGAGAGGCTGCCCAGAGCTTCCTTCTCAGGCAGCCAATGAGTACATTCTTTCCTGTGCCCACATATGGAAGCAATTTCTAGATGATCCAAGGCACTTGTGCTGCTGAGCTCAACTGAAACAGAGGAGCACGGCGGTGGAAAGTGGAAAAAGAAAAAAGCCTGTGTGCGTTCTCTTACGAATGTGCACTTTAACATCTGAAAATCCCCCATGCCATTGATGTCTGGGGATGTGCCAGTGGCTTTGGGGCATTCCACAGATAAAATCCTGATAAAGATCGAGTGAGAGCTGAGCTCACTGCTTCTCCCCCGAGGCTGAAGGCCCCTGCCTTTTCCCGCTGGAAGCTTCTGGCTGGAGGCTGGGGAGGAGTGCAAATTCCAGAGTTTTGTTCCCACATTTATTGTAATCTTTCTCTCTGGTCTGTTAAAATGAGGACTATTAATGGCTGCTTTCAAGATTCTCTGTGAAGTTGAATTGGGAAACATTGGCCAAGTGCTTTGAAGGGGAAAATGTTTTATTAGTTCCTTCTCTGCCAAGCAGCCCTTTACCGACGTTCCTCTTCTGAGCTCCTCGGGGTTTTGGTAGGGGCTTTTGGTAGCGATTGGGTGGTAGATCTTGTCACTTGTAAGCTGGAGGCGCAGAGCATTTACTCCTAAATTTTGGTTAGGAGCGGTTAGGAGAGCAACTTTTCCTAGAACATGACCTTACTGAGAAAACCTCATCTGTGGTCCTGGTCCCCATAAATGGTCCTAAGGTCCTTATTTCCCCCTCCTTTCTCGCCACCCTTAACCTCAGTTCTTGGGAAAGAAGGTTACTGAAAAGGACATGTTTATAGAGAAATGCTTTTTGTTCCCCTTTCCGTCTGTCTCTTAACTTCTCTACTGCCTAATCCCCCACCAACGTTACCATTTAAAAATTAATCTGTAAAGCATATTAATTCTATTAATGTTATTCTTCCTAGAAATGAAAT
Organism: Dama dama; assembly: GCF_033118175.1. Taxonomy (NCBI): domain Eukaryota; kingdom Metazoa; phylum Chordata; class Mammalia; order Artiodactyla; family Cervidae; genus Dama; species Dama dama. Next base: position 25,288,022 of record NC_083713.1, read on the forward strand.
CTGAGTAATTAAAGCTCTATGAACATTTACCAATGCTTGCTAAAACTGTTGCATCAATGTTCTCATAACTGTCTAAGGTTATCACTTCCTAAATTTATCACTAAATTCCTAATTTTATCACTAAAATTATCACAGATAATTTTTCTGGAAAAAAACTCTCAAAATTGAGACAGTAGGCAGATGCATGCTGAAACTCTTAGTGGGGACCTCATTCTTTTTTGTTGCTCTTGCTGGGTCTCCAAGCACAGAGCCTTCTGGTCAGAGCAGCCCTCTCTTTCCTCTTCAGAGGGAGCATGTTTATGACTCTGGTTTACTTCATCTGGGATTGTTGCCGTGGAGGGCCAGAAATCAAGCATGACATGAAGAAAGAAACACTTCTGGGAACCTCACATGCCTGGCCGCCCTGTTTCAGGACACTCAGAAACTAGGGTTGTAATTCCACACATACATTTCCCTCTTTGTGGAGTTTCCTGCCTGTTTTAAAGTAGCTAAACTTTGCCTCTCTGTGGAACCATAATCAGGAATATTGAAGCCCATCTCTGTAGGTGCTAGATTCTCTTCAGCACTATTCAGAGAACTTCAACCGACCCACCTCCTGTCCATCAGGTGCTGAAAGTCTGAAACCACTCTCCAGGAGAAGAGTTCCCAAATGCAGGCCTGTTCCTGCCACCCGTGTGTGCGGTATTAACTCGGGGCCGGGAAGGTGCCCTGTGCCAGCCAGGGTGATGCCACCTCCTACTCTGCTGAGAAGATGAAGACCGTTCAGTTCACTTGTCCTTTCTCTCCAGGGCCTCCTTCCCCACCTAGAGTGGCCTCTTATCTTTAATGCAGCCGCAGCCACACCTACCCACACCCCAGGCTCCCAATGACCAGTACAGTTGAACCCGCCTCTCCAGGTCGGTCACCCCCAAACCTCCTCACTCTTCTGCAGCCTGTTTTTGCTTCATCTCATCACTCACCAAACATTTGTTCTCATTTGTACTCACTGTTGAAGCTTGCTGAAGGTGGGGTCCCTGTGGAATGTGTGTTCTAGAAGGGAGAAACAGCAAACAAGCAACTACTTAGATAGACTAGTGAATGCTTCAGTAATTAATTAATACTTAGATTAATTAGAAGTGATAAGGGTTATGGAAAAGGCTGACAGGTTGATGGGATGGAATGGTAGGAACGCTCCCTGAGGTACAGCTGGTCAGGGAACTTTATGGGAGTTGAGAGATGCATGACAAGGAGCCTGAGTATCTGGGGGGAAGCATGCGTCAGGCAAGGCTAAATGCAAAGGCCCTGAGGTGAGGACGAGCTGGACAGGTCCCAGGGAAAGAAAGAGAGCTGTGAGGAGAAGGGGGAGGATGAAGTCAGAGATGCAGGCCCAGCCAGGTACTCTAGAGGCTCGGATCTCATACAGTTTTAGCCCAGGGAGTGATACCACCTGATGTGTGTTTCTGTAAAATCATTCTTGCTTCCATCCCATCTCCACCTGCCTCGGAGCTCCTGGCTGCACACCCTGACTCACCCCCCCTTGTTGGGTAGGGTGCCCTCAGTTCTGCCCATTGCACTCTGGCCCTGTTCTAGGCACTGCCCCCCAGCCCACCGTGCCTGCTGCCCGAGTTCAGGTAGTCCCAGCACCAGCTGACCAGCCTGCCTGGGGACTCAGAGGATGGGTGAGTCAGTCTGCCCTGAGCTGGACTGAGCACCGGGCAGAGAAGAGAGTGAGGTGCTCGCTGGGCCGTGAGGCCCTGGACAGACTTCTCACCCCTCCTGCCTCAGTCCCCTCCTCTCTCAGGTGCTGTCCAGCCGTCAGCCGCAGTGGTCAGCAACACTGTCACGGTAACCACATCTGTTAGGCACTTGCTCTGTGCCAGGCTTAACGTGTATCACACTCACTCCTCTGAGACTGGCTCTGTTGCCATCCCCATTTTACAGAGGAGGAAACTGAGGCACAGAGAGGTTAAGTAACTTTTCCAGAGTCCCAGCTAGCGTGTGTGGTTGAGCCCAGGTTCACACTGGATGGTCTGATAGCCCCGTGCTCTTCAATCACTACGTTCTCTTCAATCACTACGTTCTCCTGCTGCATGCTGTGGGCATGGCTGTTCCCTCCCACCACCTGATGTCCTGAACAAGGTCCTCGTCCAGAGTGGCCTGTCAGCCCAGGGTGCAGCCTCCCCAGATGCTCCCTGTGGGCACACTCGACTTCAAGCAACGGGCAGACCTGCTGAGCTCACCAAGTTCAGGTTGCGTCTCCAGCATCAGCTCAGTTGGTGCTCACTCCTCTCCAGGGTGAGCCCCACAGTCCTCTCTGAGTCCTTCTGTGAAAACCTCCACCCTAGCCACATCCACCACCTGCCAAATAACAGTCAGTAATAATAGTAGGAGCAAGTGTTTATGAAGCACTTCCTGTAGACCTGGTTTTCTTTTTATTCTTCTTTTACCAATGGAGAAACTAAAGCACAACTTGCTTAAGGTCACAGAGCTAGTAAATGGTAGAACCAGAATTTGGACCCAGGCAGGTTGGCTCTGGAGACCCTTTAGAGTATATACTTCTTTATACTGAAGAATTCCCATCCCTGTGGTTTCCACATGGTGGTCCATACTCTATTCCTTGTAGCCACAGAATGGTCTAATCTTATTAACATAGGACAGACCTGTCAATATTTGAAGACAGTTATCACATCTCTTCTGGTTCCAAACCACCACGCCGAGCTCCCAAGGAGCAGTCCTACCCTGAGTCCCCCTCTTCCTCCCAGAAAAGTACAAAGAGTGCTTTATAATTCTCCATCCAAATCCAGATACTTGTGAGAGGCAAGGGAGTACAGTTAATTATTATGCTGGGACAACAGGCATAAATGTGGACTGTCCTAGGCAAACCGGGAAGTGGTTTACCCTGCCCCCAGGCCACAGCAGAAATGCCGCCACTTGGCGTGCCTTCTGAGCAGTCTGTTCAAGTGGATTATGGAGAAGTTGAGCTAACTTTACACAGATACACTGTTGACGGGAAATCAGGTTTCAGGAGCCTGCCATTAGTCAGACTTCTTGATGGAACAGTGTTGGATGTAAGGTCAAGTCCCGAGGTTGCTCCTGTGACCCTGGATGAGTCACCTCCCATCCCGGGCTCACCGTTTTCTCATCTGTAAAATAGAGGTTGATAATCTGGAAGTCCCTTCTAGTTCTAAAACTCTGATCCCAGGTCAATCTTCCCTATACAAGTAAAAGTGTAAGCTGTGTCTTTGAAGCCATGAACATAGAATGTGGAGGTTTTTAGCTCTTCTCCCAGCTTATTGAAGAAGGAAATGGCAACCCACTCCAGTATTCTTCCCTGGAAAATCCCATGGACAGAGGAGCCTGATGGGCTACAGTCCATGGGGTTGCAAAGAGTCGGACACGACTGAGTGACTTTATACACTTTACTTACCAGCTTATTAGCCAAACCCCAAAGGTAGATTTTGAGAGTAAGAGCACCTTATCTTGTCTGCTTTGGGGCTGTCAGTGAAATTGTGGTGAGCACTGTTTTCTTTAAATAAAGCTTTTCCTTCTAGACAGCCATGGATTTTTTTGATAGAAACACAGGAGACAGAAAATGACCTCCATAGAAAGTGCCTGTTGACTTACTGAGAAATTTCTTTATTAAAAAAATTTTTTTTACATTTTATGTTTCCTAAAACCTGTATCTCCGAAATAATTTCCAAGTGTTTTGACATAATTTATCCCATTAGATGCTCAAATGGCCATGTAAGATAGGTGTCTCCTTTGTTTTCTGGATATTGAAACAGAGGCTGAAGGGTACAAAATGACTTGTCTGAGGACACACAGCTGGTTAGTAGCAGTGGGGCTGCAACTCAGATTTACATCCCCAGGATCCTTATCATAGGTGCAGCATACATAGTCTTTGTGCTGCACCAATGGTTTTCAGTATTTGAATTTCTTAGCAGAGAACTCATTTTTCTCAAGCAGAAGGGAAGCTTCTCTGGATAAAGTAGGGTGTATCTGTCTTGCATGGTGTTCTGTGAGGGGATCCATGGAACTCCGAGCCCCCACAGAACATGGTTTGAACAACCTTGCACTTTTCCAACGTGCCTCACACTGTTTTGCCCTTTGCAAGGATGTAGAATGCCTTTGGGATTCTGCATAATTTTGTTGTACATGAATTTGTTGCATTTAATAAGCTTACCTGTGGTTTTAAGTCATTTGATCAGACATTTGTGGGACTTGTGTCAGCTGTGTGGACACAGTCTTTGCTAGGAGATTTGACTCCCTCCTTCCCCACCCCATTCACATACTCCCCTAACCCTCCAAGGCTCAGTTATGGCCCTCCCCACCTTGTTTGTCCACTTTGCTCTGCTGAATCCCAGCCCCACCTGTACCACTTACAGACTCCTGTGTCCTTGCTGGATATGACTTGCCTGCCTTTGTCATTCATCCACCCACCCAGTAAACACTTATTAACTACCTAGTAAATAAAATCACGTGAACAAGCCCAGCCTAGCAACTGGCACATAAGGAAAACGAGTTCCCTTCCCTACTACAAAGCATGGTACCCCTTCTTTCTTTGTGTCTGAGATGACTGCCTTCCCCATGACAATCTCCCAGGTCCCTTCTCTTGAGAAACCCTGTTGCTCTTAAGCCAGCCTTTTATCTTGAAGGTAAAAATGAGTTGCTTGGCTCATTTTCACTGCCTGCATATCCTGTCCTCTCTCCATAGTAAAAGCACAAGTCTATCTCCCACCAGAAGTTACTCCATAGAAGAGGGAAAGTTAGAGAACAAGCTTTTCATTCTCTGGGGTTGCTGGGTCGCAGGGAGCAGCCAAGTGACATCTATTCACAGAGCCCTCTTATCTAAGGGAAAAAAAAAGAGAGTGGGAAATAGTTCCCATTTTTAAGTCTAGATTTTGCTCTCTCTCAGCAGTGTTTAAAAGGGGCTCATGCTCAGTTTCATCAACCGACAGAACATTTAATAAATGCTGAAGGTTTATGTTTATGCTGAAGGTTCTGTTTCTCTGACTTAGTGTCTGCAGCTTTGCAGTCACTGGGAACTGATCCTTCTCTTTCTGAACATGTGACATTTAGGCCACCAGATTTTTCTTAAACCTACTTCTTCATTCTCTACCATGTAAGATTTATTAATTGGAGATAGTTTTGAAAGACATGATACATTGCAAAACATACATCGATAATTTTACCTACAAGAGATCATTCAGAAACATCAAAGCATTAATCCAGTATAAACTGTTAGAAAATATTTTTGACATTCTGCTTTTTGATTTTTGTGGAAGACAGATACTTGGCTTAGATCCTATTTCTTATATAACGATCCTTTTTCTTTCTGAAAGAGCAGTAATTATTGGAAGCAACAATCCAAAGTTCCACCAAGCTGCTATAAATTTAGCACTCTTTCTCTTCTTTCTGTATATCTACAGAGCTTTTAAAAATAATCTGGCCATATCCTGAGTTATGTAACAGTGCCTCAGCTGTCTCCGTGGGGCATCAGTATAGTGTGTGAGTATATGTGTGTATGTAAGTGATTGGATGCCTGGGCTAAAGTTATGGGTAACTGTTTTATTTCTACTGATCATTTTAGTTACTAGGCAAAATCGGGCATTTTGTTCTTTGGGTGATTTTTCATGCTGAACTGAACTGTTGCTGAAATTGAACTGATGTTCAGTCCAACTAAGCTGGGAGCCCCCACAATGTTCTAGTCTGCCCTGAACACAGCAATCCCCATGCCCTCATCCATAGTTTTGGATCTGCACTACTGTAAGTAAGGGAAAATGGAAGAGCATGATGGGTTGGCCACATACATGCTAGTTTCCATTTGTGTCTTAATGTTCACATCACATCCTTGGTTGGACTCCTTAACTTTAATGTCAGACCTGGAATCCTTTAAAAAAAAAAAAAAAGAAAGAAAAAGTAGGAAAATTTTTCTTTGGAAAATGTCTTAAAAACCAAAAAAAAAATGACAGAATAAAATTGTGATATATTCTAAATGGAAGCTGGTGGTGTGAGTTCCTCTAAATCCTTTTAATTTTCCACTCTTTTTTTTTTTTTTTTTTTGGATCTACCTGTTAGAAATATTGACTTGTCGTTGCATAAAATTTATTCTGTGAAATAATTTTGTATTCCCTTTCATTTATAAATTGAGTTTATTACAGTTATATCTTGGTATGTAACAAACCTCCCCAAAACTTAGTGGCTTAAAAATGTCAATCATTTCATTGCTTGCAATTCTGCAATCTGGCTGGGCTCCACTGGGCAGCTCTTCTGCTGTTGTTGCTTATGGTCAGACGGGGGCTGCATTTAGATGGCAGGTTAGCTGGGGCAGAACTGAGCTGGGCTTTTCTTCTTCTCCAGGAAATGTCAGGACCTCTTACTTTCCAAGTGGCCTCTTCATGTGGTCTTTCCATATGGTCTCTTCAGCAGGATTGCTGGACCTTTTCCATGGTAGTTAGGATCACAAAAGCAGAAGCTTCCAGGCCTTCTTAAGTCTCAGACCATGACTAGCAGGTTCTGCACTTTCTTTTTTTTTAAAAAGCAAGTCACAAGTACAATCCAGTTCCAGGAGAGGGGACTGTACAAGGTGTGAATACCAGGAGCCAAGCTTCATTGAAGGCCACCATTCACTGGAGGCATACTCCATACACCATTCATTGGAGGCATACTCCCCCGGCAAGAGACAAGAGAAAACATGGCTCCTCTGTGGAACTGGAGAAGTTCTTTGTGGCTGGAGAGTGGAGCGTAGAGAGTAGAGCTGCCTGGGTGTGTTTGTGGGGGTGAGGAGGAGTCATATCTAGGGTTTGTGAAACAAAAGGCCCATGAAATAAGCAGGAGCCTCATCACATATTGAAAGCCTAGTAAGCCATATTAGGGTTAGACTTGGATTCAGTTGTGATAGGAAGAGAACTGTAAGCAGATCTGCCTTTCAGAGAGATCATAGCTACATCATGCTGAGAACGGAAGGACCTGGGCCTAGAGACCTCAAGAAACTGTTCCAGGGCCAGGCAGGGGAGAATGGTGGATGGCTCAGGGGATGACTCCAGGGATACTGAAAAGGAGAATCTACAAGTCTGGGTAAGTGGTTCATTGGTTATGGGAGTGAATGAAAGGGAAGAGGTGAGGGTTACCTTCAGGCTTTTGGCTTGGGCGGCCAGCCATCTGCTTCAGCAGGGAGCCCTGGAAGAGGGACAGGGCTGGATCCCATTGGGGTGGACTGGAAGGACCAAGGAGAGCCAACTGGAATGTACCAAGTTTGATTACTTTGGGGTTTAGTTCACTGCAAACCTTTTTCAGACTAATACATTGTGAGAACCTTGGGTGCTGCTTCTTCCTTCCTCCCCACCTCTTACCCACCTTGTTGATTTCTCCTTCTCTCTTGTCCTCCTGTGGGGAAGAGAAGAATGACCAGGTCTGAGGCAGGAGTGTCCAAGGACGTCACCACCTTGAACCTTAGGGCAGTGGGTTGGGAACACTGGTGGTGGGGAGTTAGAGGACTTGCGGTTGGTGACTTGCTGAGAATAACGCAAATCACGAGTTGAGAAGTGCAAAGGCAGAGGGATTTGGGATGAAATTGGAAAAGGAGAAGAGAAAAAAAGCTCTTCAGTTAAGGCAAGGAAAACTATTAATCATTTGAGGAGGAAATACAGAACAGAATAGAAAAAGCAAAGAGAAAGAGACGGCTCCACAGCTATGACCTCTGTCATAGAAGACTCTAGAATCTTGTTCTTTCATGCATCCTTTTCACATCTGCATTCTAAAAGTTAGAAAAGCAACATAAACCTTTTTCTTAAAAGCCTCAATGGGTCTTCAGGCAAACATTCTTGTTATATAAAAAGGGATACGAGTAGTTAATCCATAAAGGTAACCTTTAGTCCTTTTGTGGAAGAAAAGGAATTTAAGAAAAGGACCTGCATACAAACCATTAGAGTAAATTTTTTAAAAAATTGTTGTCTGTTCTCAAGCAATCTGACAGAGAAATATCTGTAGCCTGAGAGGATGGGGAGAGAGCATGTCCTTGTGATCAATTTTTAATAAACATAAATGGTGTAATAAATTATGCATGGGGGAGTGATATAAAGCATTAAACAATGGAGGATAAATAATTTAAATGATTAAAAACTGCCTATGTCATTTATTTGATGTATGAGAACTCTCTGAATTTTCTCTTCAAGGAAATAGAGGAGGATTTTTTTTTTAAGGGGACTTTTCAAAACAGATTTTTTTAAAAAGGAAAATCAAGTGATGATCTGTCAGGAGATGGTGTTGACCACAGAAATGCTGATTTCCTTGATCCCATATCTTATGCTCATTTGATAAATACTTGAGTTGTGCCTTGCTAGTGGATTGTATTCTCTTAGGTTGATCAATGGTAGAGGCACTGTCCATCTTCTAGAAGCCTGAGACTCCAGATCTCTTTCCAGGTGTCCAGAGAGATGTGGTCTGGGTGGTGGAGTACAGTGTCTTACACAGTCTTACACTTACAGGATTCTGGGAAGAAGGGACTATCTCTGCATATTCAATGCCTCAGGTAAACTTCCATTTCCATCCCCAAATTAGTGTAACTGGATGAGTTCTAACCAAAGACGTGTTGACCAAGTGTTTACACACACACCACCCCCCACCCCTTATGTACCGCTCATCTATGGTTTAGGAAAGCCACATTCATCAAAAGCACCATATTATACCATGCAGTGGCTGAGAGCATAGGTATTAGGATCAAACCCAATCTGGGTATGAATTGCTCTCTACTACTCACAAGCTGTTTCACCTTTGTCGGGTTAGTTAACGTCCCTGAAGCATAATTTCTTTATTTGTAGAATGGGTTTAGTAATACCCCAAAGTACTGTGGCACATTAAATGAGATACAAATGTCAGTAGCTTAGCTTAGCTTAGCTCAGTGTCTGTGACATACTAAATGCTCAATACGTGTTTATTGTTATCTAGAGAATTATGTATTGAGTGTTTGTTTTCTAGTCTCAGAGCAGTGTGAAATAGACCAATAGAACTAGGACAAAAATCTGTAAACTTAACAAATATCTGCACCTAATCTGAATCAAAGATCATAAGTTGTGGTCTAAGAGCCATTTCTGAAAAGTGCAGTATTTTATAAAAAATTGAACTCAGATATCTTAAGGACACATGTGCTCCAGTTAACCCCAGTCTGCAGTATTACCATTGGCTTTTACTTCTCTACCTGCTCTGATAGAAACTTAAATTTGTCACCTCAAGCTGAAAAGTTAGTTCTATAAAGTTAAATTGGTTTTAACTTAGTTTCCATAAGTGTTTTAATATAACTTGGGGCATCTGATTGCTATAAAACCTTTATGGATAGGGGGAAATGTTTTTGACCCAACTGAATAATTTTTATAAAATTAAAGGCAAAACAAGCCAACAGATCTGCCTGTTGTTATTCATTGTTATTCCAACAATTCCAAAAATACTTTGTTGCTATTCCAAATTAATATTTACCTAACACCCAAGAAGGCATTATATTACAATTGAGAAACTGATTTTTTAGAAATACAATTGCAACCATTTGTGGTTTTAATTCTGAAAACACACTTGCTGATCAATAAAAGTTCAAGTCCCAAATGTTGTTGCACCAGACACAGGAAACTGAAGACTCATTGTAGATATTTGAAATCATGGCTACAGGTATGCTGATGCTTCTTCCAGTGAGAGGTGTGTCTGTGTCCTTTCCTTTGACTCTGGTGAGGAAAGGGGATTGTACTTTGACCAAGAGAGGAAGACAGAGTGGCTGCATGTGACTTGCAAGGTTAGATCATAAAAGGCTGTCAGTTCAGTCGCTCAGCTGTTTCCAACTCTTTGCGACCCCGTGAATCGCAGCACGCCAGGCCTCCCTGTCCATCACAAACTCCCGGAGTTTACTCAAACTCATGCCCATCAAGTCGGTGATGCCATCCAGCCGTCTCATCCTCTGTCATCCCCTTCTCCTCCCGCCCCCAGTCGCTCCCAGCATCAGGGTCTTTCCCAACAAGTCAACTCTTCGCAAGAGGTGGCCAAAGTATTGGAGTTTCAGCTTCAGCATCAGTCCTTCCAATGAACACCCAGGACTGATCTCCTTTAGGAAGAACTGTTTGGATCTCCTTGCAGTCCAACGGACTCTCAAGAGTCTTCTCCAACACCACAGTTCAAAAGCATCAATGTTTCGGTGCTCAGCTTTCTTCACAGTCCAACTCTCACATCCATGCATGACCACTGGAAAAACCATAGCCTTGACCAGACGGACCTTTGTTGGCAAAGTAAAGGCTGTACTTTAGCCTTATTGGGAACACTTGCTTTTGGAGGCTTGAGCCACTAAGTAAGGAGTCCAACTAGATGCTAGAAAGGCCAGATGTAAGTCTTGGTGAGCCCATCCTTCAGCTTTCGCAGCCTTGCATCAGACATAAATGAAGCTGTCATGGAAGTGGACTCTCTAGGCCCAGTCTTCTCTTGCCCTCAGTCTATCAGTGATCCCAGCTAAGACCACAGATGTTATGAAACAGAGAAGAGTTGTCTCCATCATGCCCGTTGGAAATTCCTGACCCATAGAATTCTCAAGGATAATGAAATGGTTGTTTTATGAAGCTGAGTTTTGGGCTCATTTGTTACACAGCAGTAGATAACTAGAGCACTCACCCACCGAGGTGGCCTGGCTATATAGCTTGGGTAGTTACTGTATCACACCATTGTGTTTATAGGATCTTGACTGTAAGAACCACCTGGTCCCATCAAAATGTACCATGTTGCTGCTAGGTTTTATCCACAGAAGAAAAACATGGGGGAGTGAGCTAATCAGTTACCAGATATGTGTGCAATTTAATAGTTTGCTCAGGAGAGTATGTTACTATTTTTCATTTAGCAATAAGTTCATGTCACCACCTCTAAGTAGAAATAGCAGCTTGCCTCCATGATGATGAATTAGGCAATGCATTAGAAAGCACTTAGGATTTCTTTTTTTTTTAAAAAAGGTAACACTGTTGATACACATAAACACTTAATGTCATAATTATTACATTTTAGGTTAATGGATAGTGCTAGTAGTTTGTGCTATTAAGAGCATTTACAAAGCAGTCTGCGCGTATATAGGAAAATTAGGCCATTAGGGCCCAAGGTAACCAGTGCTTCAGAAGCAGCTGAACTGTAATAATAATCTTAGTACTTATATTTACAATCAGTTTAGTGGTCTTTTCATGAACAGATAAATCCATTTGAATTTTGAAAATCAGGGTATGGCAGATCACAGGCCATATCCCTTCTGAAAGGCTGTGTGGATAAATCTTTATTTTTTCTAATTGTTGTCTTTTCAGCTCAGCCTACAACAGAGAAATTCAGCTCTTGTGGGTCAGAACTCATGTTTCTAGATCAGAGGAAGCAAATTCACAGCACATGAGATGCCAGGAAACTAGGCTGTCCATATACACGTAAGTTCACCATAGTGCTAATCTCATCCTCATGGCTGTTTGGCCATCTCATGCGAGTTCTTATGGCAGGCCCTGCTTAGCCATTCCTCATTGTCCACCCGTCTGAAGGTAGCCCATAGGCACCTTGGACCAGAATAGTGGTCACCAGCACAGGATGGTTGAAGATAGATTGGTTGCCTTCTATTTGTCAAAGACTTTCTGTCTTACTTGGCTTCCTATTTCTCTGTTAAAAATATTGTCAGGAGGTATACTGCTTATGTTTAGTCCTAGAAAGAAAACTGAGAAGCTAAGGAGTTTAATTCTTTTTGAGAAGAGCAGTTGAGATGGTATTATGATTCAGTAAAAGTAAAAGGTTCAAGAAGCACTAGTACAGGAGATCATGGGAGGAGGGACAGAGGGAGTTTTATGTCCAGTTTTGCCTTAAGATATATAAATTACTAGGCAGGTTAACTTAGAATTGGAATCAGCATTTTTCATTTTGAAGTTTTCATACTTTGTGCAGACGGTTTAGAAAACTAGTGAACTAGATTGTGTATTTGAGAATGAGGGATTCCACTCTTCGTTGTTGGGAGGCAGTGATCTTTCATTCATTCAGTAAACCCCTGCAAGGTGCCAAACCCATTTCTCTCCTCCGATCCCCCAGGTGGACTGGTAAGAGGGGTCAAGGGAACCAGTGGTCCAGTGGAGGGAGCAAGCCTCTACTGGGAGGGTCTGGAAGGAAGAGGCTGACCTTTAACCAAGGCCAAGATTGGCTTCACAGGAGACAGAACACCTTACTCTCAGGTTCTTATTGCCTGAAGTGTCAGTCTACTTCAGAGACATACTGAGAGATGGAAAGTCATTTCTTTATTTCAGTACATATTGTTCCATATCTTTTTTTTAAGACTGTGGTGGGGAGCATTTCATTAGGACATTTTCATGTGTTAAGATAGTCATTAATCTCTCCGTGAGCCTAGCTGCTCCTCTTTTCCTTTAAAAGCAGTGGTAATGTTCCAAACTTCCTTTTAAAAGACATGAAATTACCACAGGTACTGGGCCACAATAAAAGGGTTGTTTTTTTTTTTTTTTTTCCAAAACTCTGTCTCAAATCTTTACTTCATCCTTTGGTGTAAGGAGAACATGAGGGAAGGACGCACCAGAAGGCATGGTGGCTTATAACTGAGCCTCGATGTCACTGCAGCAGCAGAGTTTCTGAGCTGCTGTTGTCAGGACGAGGAACCACAGTGAGATAAAGATATCTGGTCGAGCAGAGTTCAGTGAAGTTTACAATTGTGGCTAAGGTAGAAATTCCCTCCATTGGGAATTACTCTTCATCACTGGGGGTGGACCTCCACATGAAGCAGTCGGCTGCCATTTGTGAGCCCTGGCATGTGACTGATACGTGTTTTTGAAGACTGGTACTATACCCAGCATGGCATGCCAGTGACAACCATAGCTTCACAGCTTTCATCTCAAGAGAGATTGTACAGAATGGTGAGTGAAATGGCTGTCACTGTGTATTTATTTTTTCTTTCTCTTTCAAGCATAAAGAGTTGGATTTCTGTAAATAAAATATATCTGTTATGGGAACTTAGCAAATGAGAAACATAACCCCGAGATGTGTCTGTGCACTGTTAGCACAGTTTGGTAGTGGATTCCTGGATTTTTTTTTTCTTTACAATTTGGATAGCAACACAGTTTATCATTAATGACAGCCCAGGATGGTATTGGTGTTGCCTTGCTTTATTTGTTTTTATTTTTGTAACCTTAAATGCTTGTCTTTAATCAAGCTAAATGAATTATTTTAACCTGAATTTATACATTTAGTGGTACATTTAGTAGCACACTATTGGTCACAACTTATCTGCCCCCTGCATATTACTTATTGCTTAGGAAGGTTTTACACCTATTAGGTTTTACACCTATTTACACCTAGTTAATAAAAATTTCAGTGTATTTTGATGAATATTACAGTTCATGGTGGTCATTTTTTCAATAAAAAGGGAAGTATAATTTATTAAAACAAAAACTATAATCAGTTCGTTGTGATATTCCATTAATTCCTATTCTGCCTCCACTTCCATCAATGTTATTAATGATCCATTATGTCCTAAGGGTAAAATGCAGTTTATATAAGATGTTCAGCAAACATTTCAATAAACACACTAGTGTTATTAGATAAAGAGATGTTTGATCATTGTTGTACATCAATTTGTGCTTGGAAGTTAATTAGTAGTTGCTATGTGGTTTTCAGTGCAGGAAGTATATCATTGAGAGATGTGCCACAGTAATTCAGCAAATGTCCGACCCTTTGTGACCCCATGAACTATAACCCACTGGGCTCCTCTGTCCATGGGGTTATCCAGGCAAGAATACTGGAGTGGGTTACTATTTCCTCCTCCAGGGGATCTTCCCGACCCAGGGACCAAACCCACGTCCCCTGCATCTCCTGCATTGGCAGATAGATTCTTTACCACTGAGTCACCAGGGAAGCCCAGTTCAACAAACAGCACCTTGTTTTTATTTTAGGTACTTCCCAAAGCACCAGTTTTATTTCTAGACAAAGAAAATAATAGATAATGGTATATACAATATATTGTTATTCAGAATGAATGTATATATTAATAGAATCTTGAGAGATGTTTATCATTTGAAAGGTTACCTCATTTATAGAAATATGTAATTCAGCCTGTCTGTAGCCACTTCAAAATCCAAATCATAATCCAGAAAATATGTGATAAACACATGTGCTTGGTTTTGATGTTGCTCAGCTGGATATGACCCACACTTTAATTGTAACCTGAATAAATCTTGAGGCGCTACATGGTGCAGATCCTGCTTAGAGTCTCATTCAAAGAAAACATCAGAAAGCCAGATAGCCTTGAAGAGTGACGTATCTGTTTCATCTAAGTTTTTCCAAAAGGCATGGCTTAAAAGTGTTAGACTTCGCACCACATAAACAGCTTCTTCAAAATCCTGTGTAGCCATCTGTTCCTCTCCCTCCCTACACTCATAGCCATTTCTAAGCATCTCTTTCTCATCCACATAGTTTTTCACTGGTTACGAAACCTTCATCATTAAAAAACAAAATTAATGGAGATGTAACTCACAAACCATTTTCCTCATTTTTTGATCAGACACAAATACATCCAACTCTTCCAAATTTAGAAGCATAAATGCTACTTCACTTCCAGGCTTCCTATTCTACTTCCTGGCTGGACTGTGCCTCTCTAGGATGACTGGAGGACCTGTAACTCCACTGCCCCTGATTTCTGAAGATCTTTTATTTCCTGCTTACACAGCACCCAGAGATAAAGCCCATTGCCTGACTCTGATTACATTTCTTATGAGAAGTTCTAATGTAGAATTTCCTAATAAGATTTCCACCTACTAACGGTAATAGTAGCCACGATTTATGCACTGCACTGGCTAAGCTCTTTGAATGCATTGTCAAACTCAGTACTCAGAAAGTTATCTCCATGTTACAGATGAGTAAACTGGGCCCCAAACAATAAAGTATTTCACTGCAACTAGTAAGTAATGGATCCGGGATTTGAGCCCAGGTAGTTTGATTCCAGAATCCTTCCTTTTAGGAGTGACGTAAGCTTGTTTACCAATTCTGCCCTATTCTATATGCTGTTAAATGTGGAAGAGAGGGTTACATCTGAGTAGGAAGATTGTACAGATAAGCAATTTGCTGTTCTCCTGATCCTATGTTATGTATATGTGTAGGGAAAATACAAATCCTGAATTGGGGCTACAAATCTGCATAAAACCCACTCGTAATTTCTCCCAATAACCTTGGTTCACTTTGGAATTTTAAGATTGCCTTGCATTCTTTTTTTCACTATTCAGCCTAAAAGAATGGAGCAACAAATGGGTGAGAGGGTCTTGGTTCTCAATACTGTCTGCCACCTCTGGCGTTCTATATTTAAAGGCTTCTTAAAACTCATCCTAGGTGAATGGCAAGGCTTTCTTTGTGTTCCTAGCCAGTCTTTTTATGAGTAGGGGAGTTTGCCATATCTTTTCAGTGTTTTGATCAATAACAAAGATGAGTGAGGGGCCTAGTTATTTGGAATTAAATTGCAGCTGCTGCTGCTGCTAAGTCACTTCAGTCGTGTCCGACTCTGTGTGACCCCACTGGCAGCCCACCAGACTCCCCTGTCCCTGGGATTCTCCAGGCAAGAACACTGGAGTGGGTTGCCATTTCCTTCTCCAATGCATGAAAGTGAAACGTGAACGTAAAGTTGCTCAGTCGTGTCCAACTCTTAGCGACCCCATGGACCACAGCCTACCAGGCTCCTCGGTCCATGGGATTTTCCAGGCAAGAGTACTGGAGTGGGGTGCCATTGCCTTCTCTGGGAGTTAAACTGCATGATATTGTAAAGGGCCAGTTTGTTTGTCGATATCAGGCCCTATAGTATGCCAAAGAATGACTCTTCAATTACATTACAAGGACATGATCAAATGTACCAGAGTGCAGTGCATCAGCAAGAGAACTTTTTTGACCTTTCTTCTTTGTAGCTGTTCCTAGGACTCAGAAATGTGGTGCATGGTGTCTTTTTGCTTGATTGCTAATGAGGAATGCCTTTGGCATGACATAATGCTCCAGAAGTCACTCGGGGTCAGTGTAGAAACAGTTGTTCTAGGTCTAGCTGGATTGTTTGACCTACATCAGGACGCACTGACTACCAACGGTGTACCTCGCTGCAGTTTCTCTTTGTACACCATGCATGTGATGTGCACGGGTTTAGCTTTCTCTGAGACAAAAGTTTTGGTGTAAGACTTCCCTGCTGGTCCAGTGGTGAAGATTCTACACTCTCAGTGCGGTGGGCATGAGTTCACTCTCTGGTCAGGGAACTACAATGCCACATGCCAACCAAAAAAAAAAAGTTTTGGTATATATTGAAAATGACACTGGACTTGCAGTCAGAAGCTTTGGGTTTAAATCCCAGTTCTATCACTTACTTACTTTTTGAACAAATCCCTTCAACTCTTGGAATCCCTTAGTCTCCCCTTTTGTATTTTGAGAATACTTAAAAAAGATTTGCTTCATAAAATTTTATGTGGCTAAATTAATTTTTTAAATATGTTAAGTTAGAACAGAAACGCTCTTTTAAGGTATTTAATCACTTCTTTGTGATTCAAACCAGGATCTCAGTCCAGTAAATTGAAAGTTAATAATGGCCAGTCTTCAAACAGTTGTTTCACCTTTATCCTTATTGCTTCCCTCCCACTGGGATTCTCCATAAAAAAGTAATTATGGAATCTTAATGTTAACCTTTATTCAAACACATGCACAAACAGAAACACATACAAAGAATACCTGCTTAGGTATTTTATGGCCAGAATTTTCCCCATCACCCTTTTACCTATATCAAAGTGTTTTAAAAAGTGGAAAACACCTTGTTTTTAGGGGAGAAGGGGTGGATTCTTGTTAATTACTGAGTTTTTTTAACTAGACACTAAGAAACTGAGAATTCTAGCCCCCTGAGCAGGTCTAGCAACATTATTTTCTCATTTGGATTTCTCATGTCTTTCAAGGATATGTTTATGTTCCTGTGGTCTTACTTTGGTGCTCTTATCTAATTCTAGGTTAGATTTCTCAGCTGATGGTGACTTCTAGTGATTGGAAGTGAGACAGCAGGAAGCTCACCTTGAGAGCCTCCCTTTTACAGATCTCCAAAGTGCCCACATATCTGAGTCCAAAATTCTCACAAGCATTCCTCAGGATGTTCCTGACTACATCCCAGCCACTAGGTTCTTGACTGCCCCTCTGCCCACATTCATCCACATGATTTGTGAAAGCTTATAGCCAGTTCTTGTTGTTGGAAGCAGGGAGGGAAGTGAATGGAGACCTGGCCACATACTCGTTAGAAGAGTTTCTAATGCCTGTGTAGTGTTATTCCCATATACACAAAATTTATTATTGTTATTGACATGAACCTACCATTAAATTTCCCAAAACAATGGACTGACCTTACTGATTAACAGGATCTTACTATTGCAGTTCTCTGATGTTCACCAAGAAAGGTTACATGTATTTTAACCTGTAGAAAAAAAGTATAATAGGGAGGATTTCTAAACCATTAGATATTAAAACACACCTACAGAGCCAGGGGTGCTACAATAATATAAATCATAGTCAGTCTGCAAAGATCACGAAAAAGGGAACAAAAAAACCAAAAAAGCGATACAACAGAATATATATGATAAAATGGCAAGCATAAGATAAGCATACAACGGTAAATGTGATTCAGTCACATTTAAATCCCTCTATTAAAATAAGATTGATTAAAAAGATATTCTAGCTAAATGCTGTCTTTAGAAGTGTTTGTATACCAAAATTACACAGAAAGGCAGAAAATAAAGGGATAGGTTGGTGAATTCTAACAAATAAAAATAGGAGTGTTAATATTAACTCTAAAAAGTGTAGGATTAAATGTAAAAGAAATATTGAATAAGATATAAAACAAAAGATATTTATCAAACAAGATAACAATAACAGTGCTTCAATAACAATGAAACTTTAGGTACTGAACATTTAACACTGAATTAGATAAAGCAAAATCTGTTAAAAATACAAGCAAAATAATGCAAATTAAAAATATACATAAAATAAAAATTTAAAAACACAAAATTTTCCATAATCATAGTGGGAAACTTTAACAAAATACTTTCAGAATTTGATCAAGCAGACAGAATTAAGTAGGAACAAAAGATCTAGATAACAGTTATTAGCCTAACCCAACAAATAGGAAATATATGCAGGTTTTCAAATGGCCATGGATAATTTCAAGAATTGATGAAATACTACACCACAAAGCAACTTAAACTAACCAAAAAGTAGACATATAACAAAAACATAGCATTGAAAGTTACACAGGATGGCTGTTACCTCCACCTCCATCTGAGCACTTGGAAACTGAGATATGATCCTTTTAAATAATTTTTGGATCAAAAAGGAAATCACTACTGCAACTATAGGCTATTTTAAAATTAACAGTGTAAATAGAGTACATTGAATTATGGGGGATTATACTAAAAATATAGTTAGATAAAAAGTTAAGCCTCTTACTAAAGGACAGAAAAGCAATAAAATAAGTTTAAAATTTAAGAAGCTAATAACTGAATAATAAAACAATAATGTAGGGGGAGGGAAATTATGAAGCTTAATTATTTACTTTTATTAGAAAAATTGTGAATTTTTTCCTAATAAAAAATTTGATTAGCAGTAAGGCAGAAGTGCAGAGTTAACAGGATAGTTGCTGGAATGAGGCAGAGTTTATGGGATAAAAGACATTGTCCCAGGGCCTTCCCTGGTGGTCCATCTGCCTTGCAATGCAGGGGACACAGGTTCGATCTTTGACTGGGGAACTAAGATCCCACATGCTGCCTGATGTGGCCAAAACAAGCAAAAGACATTGTTTGTGTCCTCACTGTCACTTAACTTTGGATGAGATGAAAAGCATGTGCAAAAACTAATTAGAGAATAAGACTATATTCAATAAAGTGCCCATTTGTGAATTATAGATGGTAAACCATCTACAGCAAAGAGTAGCATTCAGCTCTGAGTCTCCGGCTTCAAACTTATCAGTGGCCCCTGAGCAGTTATTTAGCCCCTCTAATTTGGCTACTTATCTGTGAAGTGGGGATCACAGGATTGCTGTGAGAATTAAATCAAAGTACACTGGGCCCTCTCTCTGCACCAGTGTGGAACCATGGATACACAGGGCCGACTTAAGGGACTTGAGCATCCTTGGATTTGTGGGGACAGGGTGGAGGGGGTGGTCCTGGAACCAATCCCCTGCAGATACCAAGGAACAACTGCATGTGGTAAGAACTGCCTAAAAAGTCAGTGTTGCAACTCTTCCAATCTCTTCTGAATGCTAGTGAGATGACTAGGGCGCTATCAGTGTCTTAGTACATTTTACACATGTGTCTCAGATGGTAAAGAATCTCGCTGCCGATGCAGGAAACCGAGTTCAATCCCTGGGTCGGGAAGATCCCCTGGAGGAGGGCATGGCAACCCACTAAAGTATTCTTGCCTGGAGAGTTCCCATGGACAGAGGAGCCTGGCGGACCACAGTTCATAGGGTCACAAAGGGTCAGACATGACTGAAGTGACTTAGCGTAGCACCAGGACAGAAAATAGTATTTAGAGTATCCAAGTTCTCCTGCCTGGATGAAAAGATTGGGCATTTTATCTGTGACTAAAATATGGCCATGGTGATTGGGTGAACAAGTTTCTGTCCATTAAAAGAAAAAAAAAAATTCTATAAAGCGTGACACTCCCAAAGCAGCATCAGTTCATGAGTTCCCAGCTCCAGAGAACAGAATAGCCAGTTTTGCCATTCTGTAGTTGGATGGCTTCCCTGAGTGGAAAGGTGGAACTCAGGAGGCCTTTCTGATCTGCTTCTGACCAGTAAGCACTTTTAGTTCTCATCCACAGGAGTGAGACATCATTCCTGCAGCCCCTTAGTGTCAATGTTAGGCCCTTCAGGCATGATGATGGATCCCAAGATCTTGAAAAAGTGACATGATAAACATAAAAGGAGTCAGATATTAAATCCATAAAAAATTGAAAAGAATTTAACACTTGATGCGAATTTGTGATTCGAGGTAAAGTTAGATTGTGTCTGGAAATAGGTAAAAATCTGCAGATGCTACACATCAAACCACTTTAGTCAAA
This sequence comes from Dama dama, assembly GCF_033118175.1. NCBI lineage: Eukaryota > Metazoa > Chordata > Mammalia > Artiodactyla > Cervidae > Dama > Dama dama. The sequence continues at coordinate 25,308,098 of NC_083713.1, forward strand.
GTATTTGTTCAGTGGGGGAAAGGAAAATCAGTGAAAGTAGTTAAATAATGCCTATAGTCCAAATAACTAGTATCCCCTCCATTCCCAAGACACCATCAGCTGTACCATTAAGTTCATGACAGGTGAGGAGGTAGGGGCAAGGACATGGTATTAAATGTACACTTTGTCCAGAAATGTTAGAATATGAAAGCAAAAACAAACAAACACGTGTCTTGGAATTAAGGAAATGCAGAATCTCACTCAGTTGGTGTTTTGGTATTTTTTTGCTGGTAGAAGATAGGACTAAGTTTATAAAAGCAATTTTAAAATGTTTACCAGAGACTTCCCTGGTGATCCAGTGGTTAAGATTTTGCCTTCCCGAATGCATGGGGTGTGGGTCAGATACCTGCTCAAGGAGCTAAGGGTCCACATGCCTCATGGCAAAAACCAAAATATACAATAGAAGCAATATTGTGACAAATTCAATAAGGACTTTAAAAATGGTACATATAAAAAAAAGTCTTCAAAAATTCAAAACATGTTTACTAATACACAGGACAGAACTAATGAAAATTGAAGGCACATAAACGTTTTCTCAGGCCCATAGATTTATTTTCTTTCATTCATTTGTCAAGACAAAAAATGTCATGGACAGCTGGGGAGGTACTATATTTGATAAGCACGGAGCGTATTTTAGTGCCAGAATAATGAAATGCTTGAAAATAAAAACCAAGAAACAGAATATTGATAGGAGAATGTCAAAGGAACAAGGAGCCCACTGAAAGAGCTCCCACCAGCCAAAGGTGATTAATCTGAGCAACAAAGTTAGTAAAATTGTGTTGAATTATAACCCAAAGTATGAAATGAATATCTGTGAGATCATTCTGATATAACAAATGACTGAAAATATATGGGGAGAAGTGGTAAGTCTTCTTTGCAGAAAAATTCAAAATAATTTATATAGATACTTCACCCTCAAGCTTTTCTCTCCGAAGTGTAACAGTATAGAAGAGGGTGAGGAGCAACCTTCTATGGAGAATCATGACAAACATTACGTTGGGTGATCAAGGCCGTGATCAACAGTGTTAAATTACGTTGACAGTAAATATGCATGATGTAATGTGATTAAAATGGCACTTTACCTCTGTGGTCTTCCTCTAAACAACCCAATCACCCTGTCTTATGATGAGAAAAACATTAGGCAGATCCCAGTTGTGGAACCTTCTACAAAATACCTGACCAGTACTCCTTAGAACTGTCGAGGTCATCAAAACCAGGGAAAGTCTGAGAAACTGTCACAGCTAAGAGGGGCCTAAGTAGGCGCGATGACTAAACGTAATGTGGTATCCTGGATGGGATTTCTGGGACAGAAGAAGGACATGGGGAAAAATTAAGAAAACCTAAAGAACCTATGGTCCTTAGTTAATAATAATATATCAGTTTTGGTTTCTTAATTGCTATTTATCTGTCATACTAAATGTAAGATTTTAATATCAGGGAGCTTGGGTACAGAATGAGAACCCGACTATCTTCTTGATTTTTCTGTAAATCTGCAGCTGCTCTAAAAGACAAAGTTGTTAAAATTCTTTTAATGCCTAAACAGAAAAAACAAAAATCATGGACAGGAGGCCAGATTAGGGGATTTTAAGGGAAATTATAATGTATTTTGTTGAGACCGTTGAAAATTCCACACAGAGCATGATTGAAGTAGAACATATGTAACTGCTTAGTTTAAAAAAATGGAACTGGCAGCTTAGCCCAGAATGTGACACTTCTAAATATATTCAAGTCGATTCATTATTATTTATCATCCATGGAGTATTTTGTTTTTCCAAGATGGCAAAGTTTTACCATTATTCTTATGTTAAAGTGATGGCTATGCTTTTAGCCATGTTGACTCAGATGGCTAATCTAACTGTACAGTTCAGTCAGAAAACCAGCCATCAGCTGTCAGAATGGTAAAAACAGTTATGTGTGTTTTCAAAGCCAGAAAGGCACTCATGTGGTGAGACTGCAGAGTTTCGTGTGATCCAAGGTCCTGACTCCCAGGATCCGTTTCCTCACTTGGTGTTCTCACATGGAAAACTTCTTTGGGGAATTATAGGGTCATATTTTCAAGACTTGGAACAGTGAGCTTGTCTACAGTTACCTTTCTAAAAAACAACCAAAAAGAAAAAAAATCCCTTTAAAAGCATTTTTTTTTTTTTTAAAGAATTACACCAGGGTGGCCAAATAGGAACAGTCATTGGGGTTTCTGCACTGAGTCAGGTTGTATAAATTACAGACTATTTTCCCCTTGGTCCAGGACATTGTTTCACTTCCACACACCACTGCCTGCATCCATAAATTCCAGTATGTTGGACCTCCAGAGAGCTTGAGGAATTATAAAAGGAGAGAGGAGGGTACTGACCACAGGGACAAGCAGGCTAGAATGGCTCCCTTGAGCTTCCTGCTTGGTCCTGCCTCAGCTCTGCTCCAGGCCTCACCCTTGTTGGGGGCGCAGAGGGGCACTCTCCCTGTTGCTCTTGGCAGGCCAGCATCAGGGCCCCCAAAACCAGGGCTCGCATGCCCCTAGAAACCCCATCCATCCCACAGGAAGATGAAGTCAACCCTTTCAGGAGAAACCAAAAGCCTGGCATATTTTGGAGACCAGCAAGGGGAAAATGTGTGCCCGTTATGTAGCCCTGGGAGGCAGAGAGTACCATGGCTTTGTTTGCTGAACCCAAAGTTAGGGCACACCATCTGACAGCAGGACTAACTAGACTGGACGTGAACTTGGGACTGGCCCAGGATACTCAGGCTGAGTGGCCCCTGTGGCTGCAAGGTGCAGAAGGACGTGAGCCAGGCCCTGGGTGTGCTGTCCGTGCTGGTGCCCTCCAGAGAAGATCCTGGGGACGCCCTGGGTGCAGCGCATGGCCGCCCTTCCTCAGCAGTCCCCAGGGTGGTGGCACTGGGCCCATCCTGGTGACAGGCCAGCGCCCAAGCTCCAGGCTCCACCGTGAGCTGGCTGCCCTTCCCAGGTGCCATCCTGCCCCAAGGCGGGGCTACCCGGGGGCCCAAGAGCCTCGGTCTGTCCCTTTCTCCCCCTCCTTAGGGCATCAGAAGAGCCAGGAGCCCAGACACCACTGTCCCCCACCTCCCCCACCCCATCCCCTTGCTTCTCTCCTCTTTACCTGAGCCCTGGGGATGTCTGAGGCCAGCTGGGGACCCCTGTGGGGACACAGCCATTTCTTGAGACACAGGGTTACCCCAGCGTGAAGTAGGCAGGGAGACGATCTTATCACATGTCTCTGACCGCTCCTTGAACGAGTCAGAGAAGGTGCAGTGAGGAAGTCTAATGTCACATGCAACACTTACAGGAAGTCGCTGCAAGACAGCAGGGGAGCTTGAGAACTCAGTCGTTTTCAGCGGATTAAAACAACACAGGTTAGTGCTCCTTTTTTTCCCCCTGAAAGATCTTTCATAGCCGCTCTAAAATACCTAACTGGTTCTCTTTCCTTAAGCTGCCTTGAGCACTTTTTTGTGACATGAAGAAATTGCTCCAGCTTTGAATGTAAGAGCCAGGGTGTAGCTGGTGGCCACGCGCTGTTAGAGGAATAAGCATCCGGCCCTTATTATGAAAATGAAATTCTCAGAATCTCTTGCTTCCCGGTTCAGAACTTCTGTGCCCTAAAAAGCAAACCATCACATGGTCCTTAAATTACTTATTTCATGGAATTTAGTTAAGCTTCTCATCAAGTTCACCTGTTAGCATAAACCAGGACCCATCAGCTTGTGTTTACGGGCAGTCGCAGGGTGTTCAAAGGGCAGTAGAAAATGCAGCAATATTGTATGGACAAACATGCTACAAGACTATGCAAAAGTCTGTTGCTTTTATGCACTTTTTATTTTCTGGTGGAATGAATCTTTTGGCTTGTATTTCCTGTTAAAATTGTTTCTCATATCTTTATCAAGTCTCAAGTTCCCTTTTAAATTTTTTTATGCTCTCTTCCTTCCTCCTTGTCTTCTACTGTTGTTTTAAAATTTTCCTTCTTTTATTGAAAATGGAAGTAAAGGGGTGCGGGCAGTTTGAATGTGGGATGAGGAAGTCCCCTGCCTGCCCTGCCCCCACCGCGGGTTCTGAGAACACAGCTTGGCGCTGTCCTGTCCTGGTTGTGTGGGAGCCATGAGGTCTGCCTGCTACCAGGGCTTTGTCTTCAGCCTGTACATCTCCAGAGAGGACGATCTGAAGTGTCTAGAGCAGAACCTGAGAGATGGTTGAAGCTTTGGAAATTAGAGCCCAGATATAGCTAAATGGCCCAAGGTTATTCATCTGATGGCCCATGAGGGACAGTTTAATAAGGAACTTTCAACAAAAGGCTCTTGCACAATGGCCTACCACTTTCAGACCTGAATAAAAAAGGAAAATGTCTCAAATCTGAGTGACAGGAAAGAAGTCACTACCTTCTTGGGCTCTTATTAAGCACTAGAACAGGTTAGCCAGCGACGAGTTGTTTGTTTTTTGTTTTTCTGGACCATTTGAAAACAGACTAATTCTTGCGTAGCTGTGTTCATGTATTAATAGAGGTAGAGAGAGAAAAGCAGAGAAGAGCCCAGGTTTGGGAGCTTCCTGTTTCCTGTCTTCATTCCAGCCCAGAGGGTTCTACAAAGTGTCTGTACTGAAAAACAGAACAACAGTGGGGTGAGGGGTTAGCGGACTCACGTGTTGTTTATATCCTAGTAATGCGAAATAACCAAAACTATGAGGCAAGAGAAAATTGTTGATAATGTGCTCAGATTGCCACATTTTTTCCCCCATTTTTTGCTACTATGTTGTGCAAGAAGATGGTAAGGAAACTGACAGACTAAGGGAGGATTGGAAGTTAGAGATCTCAGCCCTAGTGCTTTTAGAAACCCTATACTGGCTCTGAGGGAGGCAGTCCATGTTTCCAGTCAGAGGTAGGGGCTAGAGGAGAGATTGGACTTTCTTTGTATTGGAGTCCTTTGCACAAATAAATGCCTAGAGGAGCCTCATGGGGGGAACTGTGGTAGAGAGGTCTCTTGCATATGGCACCAGGAGCACCCCTGAACAGCAGAAAGAGGCTTACATCTTCGTGGTAGCTGGACATGCCTCGAAGGAACTCTTCTTTCAGTTTTGTTCTGATTTTTTAATTGGTCCTAGAGATTTATTGTTCAGAGAGTTTTGTAGTCTGCTAATCTGCTGCTCATAGCGGAAAAGGGTTTTTTATTTCTTTAAATGCTTTCCAGATGGACTTGACATCTTTTTTCAGAATGCATCCTTCTGAAAGCTCTTTCCTTTTCCCCTTGGGACATTTGTTCTCTGCCCATCCATTCCTCTAACTTTCCACATTCCCTGTGTTCCTTTATGTTTGAGATACAAGACAAGGTTTATTAAGTGTCATTATTATGCAAAGTCTCTGATCCCCAAACCTGAAAGTGGTTCTAAAAAAAAAAAAGAAGGAGGACTCAGAGGAGCAGAAGGTGCTAGATCCTGTTGGATGGTGGATAACACCTGAAATATTAATCTCACATGTAATTAATAGACAGGAAGTGCTGCCAGTTCAATGTGGAGGCCAAAAGTAGAAACATAAATGGTCACCTTTTACCTGGAGTTGAAAAATGCTGAATTTTATGGGGAGGGACTACATGGGCATGTCACTGCATTCTCTAAATAAGAAGAGGAAGGGGCTGACTTCACAATCCGTCTTCTCCGGGACCCTGACATATAGGCAGGTCTCTTTTCCCCAGAGTCTCAGATAATACAGAGTAACACGTCAGAAGCAGCATCTACAGATATTGGAGTGGCTTGGGCTTCAGAGGAGTGAAAGGGTGAGATATACAAAGTATTCATGCTAGTAGAGAAGAAGAAAATAATGAAACTGATGAGTGCAACCTTTACAGTTGAATTCATCCTTGGCCGTCTTTCTGCGTCAGCATCAGCAGGTCTGTAGGCCATCTATCTCTCTGGGCTTTCTCAGAGAGAAGTTCCTGGGCATGGGGGAGGTATTGTTGTTATCATCACTGCCATACTGGGAAATATTGGGAGCATAGGTTTGGTTTTTTTAACTGTGGTAAAATACACATAAAATTTACCATCTTCAACTATTAAGTGTGTAGTTCAGTAGCATTAGATGTATTTACCTTGTTGTACAACTAATCTCAAGAACTTCTTCATTTTGAGAAATGGGTACTCTGTAGCCATGAAACAACTCTCCATTTCCCCTCCCCCCAGCCCCTGGCACCCACATTCTACTTTCTGTTTCTATGAGTTTGACTACTCTAGATACTTCATATAAGTGGAATCATACAATATTTGTCTTCTTATGACTGCTTTATTTCACTTAGCATAAAGTCCTCAAGGTTCATCCATGTGGTAGCATGTGTCAAAATTTCCTTCCTTTGTAAGGCTGTATAGTATAGTCTGTTACATATACCACATTTTCTTCATTCATTCTTCTGTGGGTGACATTTAGATTACATCTGCTGCTGCTGCTGAGAAGTCACTTCAGTCGTGTCCGACTCTGTGCGACCCCATAGACGGCAGCCCACCAGGCTCCCCCGTCCCTGGGATTCTCCAGGCAAGAACACTGGAGTGGGTTGCCATTGCCTTCTCCAAGATTACGTCTACCTTTGGCTATTTTCAATAATGCTTCTGCTGTGAACATGGGTGTACACATACCTCTCTGAGATACTGCTTTCAGTTCTTTTGTATATATACCCCAAAGTGGTATTGGTGGATCATATGGTATTTCAGTTTTTCATTTTTTGAGGAATTGCCATACTGTTTTCCATACCAGCTGTACCTTTTTACATTCCCACCAACAGTGCCCCAGGGTTTCATTTTCTCCAAAACCTAACTAATACTTGTTAATTTCTGTTTTTTTTCCCCTTCTATAGCAGCCATCCTAAAGGATGTAAGATGATATCTCAGTTTTGATATGTATTTTTCTAACAATTAGTGATATTGAGCATCCTTTTATATGCTTGTTGGCATTTGCAGATCATCTTTGGAGAAATACCAGTTCAAGTCCCTTGCCTGTTTTTCAGTGAGGTTATTTGGTGTTTGGTTGTTGAGCTTTAAGTTTCTTTATATATTCTGGATATTTAGAGAACTGTAGATTTTTTTAAAGTATTGCATATGCAGGTTCTAATGTTCATATTGTCCACTGGTACCAGCTGCCTCCTGTGACCTCCACCCTTGGGAAAGAGCATGAGTTTCAATAATATTTTTTTTTCAACAGTTTAATTTTTATTTTAACTCTTCAGAGTGCTACATAAAGTCTCAGTCATTTTCAGTTTGGTTTTTGAAAACTGACAAAAGTGAAGGGAAAGGGAAGAAAGGGAAGAGCTTAGGGTAGTGCTTTTTATTCTTTCCATACTTTATACTTTTTTAGCTATGTAAACTTCGGGAAAAAGCCTTATCCTCAATTCTGTTGACTAAAACTGAACTCCGTGCTGGGATAAAAATACCTTCTGAGAATCATCCAGTAATTATGTCTTCCTATTACCACCCTCCCTCCAAATGCACAGACTCAAAGATACCTCAGATTACAAAATCATTGTCATTTTTCTTCATGAATGCCTCAAAAAAAAAAAAGTGTATTTTGCTTCTGGGTAGTAAGGACCCAAAGAGGAATTGAACTGTGTCCCAGGAAAAGGAACAAGAGTAGTGGGACTCTTCTGGAGTTGTGTCCATGGTGTTTGTTTTGATTTCAGACTTTCAGGAAGGAACTGGTAGGGAAGATGTGATGGGCAGAGGGACACAGTCCTGTGGGGACTGCTTTTGCTGGAGGCGCTGACTTCTAAGTGAAGTACCATCGAGATTAGGGAACGGATTGCCTGTGTATCTGACTGATTCTTGCCTCTGCCATTTCAGTTTTCCTCCACTTCTTCATCAGTTAGAAAGTTTGTGCTGTTCTCCACCCCTCTCAAAAGGGTATCAGAAAATGACCAAAATGCTTGCATTTGTTTATTAATGAAAGGGAAAACTTTTTCTCAATAAATAAATAAATAAACTAGGACAAGATGAATCCTGGAGGTGGAACCCTGTTATGATGCAACATATGAGCAAACTTCAGCAGCAGTCCTTCCTGGTGTACATGACATCCAGTGCCAGTTTCACCAGGAGGTGTTCATATACCACCAACATTGTAATTTCTCAATACTAATTAGAAGTTACTGCTTTGAGACTGTCTAACTAGCTGGATACTTACCAGAGTGTCTGTTTTTGATACTTTCTGGTATGAGTTAGGCTTGCTTCCTACTTTTGTTTGTGTCTGGGTTTTAATAATATGTCATATTTTAGGTTCACTCATTGTATTGGTTTGTAATCCTAGTGTGACATAAAAACACAGATTCTTTTGTTTTTTTAATATTAGGATACATGTTTGCACATACACATGCAGCCACCCATACACACATGTTGTTGTACAGTTTCTAAGTCATGTCAGACTCTTCGGGATCCCATGAACTGCAGCATGCCAGACTTCCTTATCCTTCACTATCTCCTGGAGATGCTTCCTCAATTAAAAGTCATTGGATGGTATCTTGGCACCTACAATTATTTAGAATATGCTGCTAACTTCAAGCTAGGAAGTTATTCGTGTATTATGCCTATAGATTCATTTGGAGGGTCTGCTAGTGAATTGCTATTCTTTCAATAAATATCTGACTGTTTACGGGGTGGTTTGGAGCATTTTTTGATTTCCAAGCTGGCTACAGAAAGACCTGGTCTTCCCTGAAGACTTTAGAGACCTGTAGAATGATCCTGCCTCCTGGAAACTGGGTGTGGGACCAGTGCAGGGGCTGCCCAAGACCTCAGCAGCTTGCTACGCAGACAGCTGCACGGACGGCGCCAGCCCCGCCCTCCCACTGCGGTGTGGCTTCTTAGGAAAGTCTCAGTTCCAGAAGTCATTTCACCAACCCAACATTCCTGATGGGCTGCCACCAGGGCTTTGCCTGAAAGCTCTTTCAAAGCAGACTTGCGCCTTCACTCTTTCTCTCCTTCCCTTTGTATGCCCCTCTTTTTTCTGTGCTTAACTCTCACTCCTGCCTCAAATGCCCGTCACCTCCTGAAAACAGGCTCAGGAAAGAACTCACCTGCGTGGACCGCTTACTTCCTCCCCCAGCCCTGCGTCTAAGCTTTATGTTCTACTTCCTTGGAGCATTTAATGCTTTCCCCTGCAAATCAAGGCTGATGAATAAGCACAGTTGCCAGAATGAAAGTGTTTGAGAGGTTTTATGTAGGGAAAATAACTGGGGAGGAAATAATGTTATTATAAGATTGATCGTGGTGAATCTGGAAGGGTAGACAGTTTACTTTTTAAAAACTGCTTTTAAGGACTCATAAGGAAGTAGCAATAGGGGAAGGGGAATTGAAAAGGCCAGAGGATAATGTGCTCCAAAAGACAAAAATGTTAGGTTACTCAAAAACTATTTTTTTCTCCTACTTCAGTGCCAGGAACATCTGGCCTTGGGGAAAGTTTCAGAAAGAGGATTTTGGATGCTATTGTCACTATTCAGAACTTAAAGAGATAGGTAAAAAAAACAGAACCCTGGGTTTTTAGAAATAGAAGGAACCTTCAAGGGTTCAATCAGTGGCTCAGACAGTAAAGAATCTGCCTGCAGATCTCCCACCCTCATAATTAGCCTCCAACTAATAAAAATAAATGAAAAAATAATAAAAAAAATAAATAATAATTAAAAAAAAGAGAATCTGCCTGCAATGCAGCAGATCGGGGTTCCATCCCTGGGTCAGGAAGATCCCCTGGAGAAGGAAATAGCAACCCACTCCAGCATTCTTGCCTGGAGAGTTCCATGAACAGAGGAGCCTGGCTGGCTACAGTCCATGGGGTCACAAAGAGTCAGACAGGACTGAGAGACTAACACACACGCATAAGTCACGGGTTTGATCCCCTCAGTTTTAGATTTGGAAACTGAGGCCCAGAATGGCTAGGAGAGTTGTCTTGGTTGAAAGAGCTAGTGACAGTGGTGGACGTGGATCATGGCTCCTGACTGTGGCATGGGCAGCAGTGTTGAGAACTCCCAAGGACTTGACATTGATATCAGTGCCCCTCTGGACTCTACAAGGCCAGACCCATGCCTAAAAAGAGCGGGCCAAGAGACTGAGGAGTTTATGAGCTCACAGAACTCCAGCTAAGTGACCTCTGTTCCTGGAGGGAGCTACAGCAATATGGGTGTAACCTTGACAGTAGACACCTAATCTATCCTACCTGGAGAAAGTTTGTATGCAGTGATGGCTCCCCTGGAGCAAAGAAAAGGACAGCCCAGAAAGGGAAAATCCCCAGTGTTGCCCAGGGTTGGCCAAAAACAGAGACCCTCAATATTGTGGACAGGACTGTGGAGTAAGGGGAGGGGGTTGTCCCTTGTGTAGCATGGATGAAGATTAGGACTCACCATGGCCCAGATTAAGTAGCCTTCAAGAGGCTTACTCAGCCTTAGCCCTGATTCCAAGATCCCTTCTGAAAAAGTACATCAGTTTCCTGGATACCAATATCTCAGAGTATATTCTGGACAGTGGCCATGGTCAGTGGAAAGTAATGCCATCATTTGTGAATACTGGTGTGCCTGGGAGCCTCTCATGAATTTCTAAGATGGGTCAGTCATTCTGAGTCTGAGCCCTCTGGCTCCCGATAAGGAGATTTGGGGGCCTCTAGGTAAGAACATTTGGGGACCTTTAGGTGCAGTCCCTGAGCTAGAGGTGTGGTGATCCACTCCTCCCTGGGAATGCCCCTCCACAGGGTCTTCCTGGGCAAGCGGCAGACTCTTCCCCGTGTCAATCCTACGTCTTTGTCTCTCCTCTTTAAATAAGAAAATAAAATGTAATATATGGGTCCTGCAGTTGAACATTACAAGCCCTTTTTGGACTCTTGATATTTCATGGGTTTTTTGTTTGTTTGTTTGTTTTTTGCTTTTCGAGGGGCATTTTCCCTTAATTCAGAAATATTTTTTGAGTACCGTCCATGTAGATCTTATATTCTAGGTGGGAGATGTGGATAATAACAGTAAACCTAACAAAATAGTAAGTTACATAGTCTGTTACAAGGTTAGAAAGTAACAAGGGCTAAGGAAGACAGGCAGCAGGGTAGAAAGGGTGGGAAGGCATTGGTGGGCATACAGATTTAAGTGGGGCGGGTGGGGTGATTGTCACAGAGAAGGTAGCATTCGAATGAGAACTTGGAAGAGGTGAGAGAAATTGCCTTGCAGTTACCTAGGGCCTTGAGGCGGAGCAAATCTGGTGTATTCAAGGAATGAGGAGGAGCTGGTGTGACCGGACAAAGTGAGGAGGAGGGAAGTAGGGAGGAGTCCTAGAGGGCCTTGTAGGCCCATGTAGGATGCTAGCTGTCACTCAAGAGTGAGGGGGAGCTTTGGGAGGACTTTGAGCCATGAGAGTTGATGCTCTGACTTTGCTCTTTAAAGGATGCCTCTGGCTCCTTTGTTGAGAATACAGTACAGGAGAGCAAGAGTTGAAGAGAGAGGCCATTGCAATATCTGGTGAGAGATGACAGTGCTGTGGGCCAGAAGGGCAACACTAAAGGTGGTGAGGATTAATCAAAGTCTGGTTTTTGTTTGTTGTTTCTCCTGGTCAAAGTATTGTTGTTTTACAATATTGTATTAGTTTCTGGGGTACAGCAAAGTGATTCAGTTATATATATATATATAATTATTTATGTGCTTTTCCATTATGGTTTATTGCAGGATATTGAATAGAGTTTCTTGTGCTGTACAATAGGACCTTGCTGTTTTTCCATACTATGTATAATGGTTTGCATCTGCTAATCCCAAACTCACAGTCTAACCCTCCCCCGGCCCACTTTCCCGCTGGCAACCATAAGTCTTTTCTCTGTGTCTGTGACACAGACAGAGAAACAGTCTATGCTTTGTAGATATGTTCATTCGTGTTGTATTTTAGATTCTACATTTAAGTGACATCATATGGTATTTGTCCTCAGTCTAGCTTAACTTCACTTAGTATAAGAAGTAATTAGCCTCCAACTAATAAAAAAAAAAAAAAAGAATCCCTGGTCCCATCAATGTTGCTTCCAGTGGCATTATTTCATTCCTTTTTATGGCTGAGTAGTATTCCATTTATATCTGTACCACATCTTCTTTATCCATACATCTGTTGATGGACATTTCGGTTGTTTCCATGTCTTGACTATTGTGAATACTGCAGAGCCTGGTTGTTTTGAAGGTGGAACAAAATTAACTGTTGGATTGAATGATGGTAAGTAGAAGAGAGGAATCAAGGAAGACTCCAAGGACTTTGTCCTAGGCCTAGGAGGAATGGAAGTGCCATCAGACTGAGATGAGGAAGCCTATAAGTAGAGCAAGGTGGGTGGAGTGGAGGGCAAATCTGTGGAGGTTAGTTTGTACTGAGCATGGAGGTGTGTTAGACAGACTTCATATGGAGATGTTGAGTAGGCAGTTGGATATGTGTCTATATGTAGGAGATAGAATTCCAGAAGAAATTAATCTTCCTTAATGGTCTTAATGGTTGGATATTACTTCTAAATACATCTGTAGCTAAAACTCCTATAAAAACATGAACTAGGACTTTGCTTAAGGACTTATTCATTGATTGATTTCTGGGACTGAAATCAGTGTTTACTTAAGTAAAGGAGAGTGGAAGGATCGGGATTTTTGTTTTAGGCCTTGCCTTTTACTACTTAAGCCTCAGGGATTCCATAATTTTTTTTTTTTTTCTGGCCACACCACATGCAGGATCTTAGTTCCCCAAACAGAGATCAGACTTGCACCCCCTGCAGTAGAAACGCAGAGTCTTGATCACTGGACTGCCAGGGAAGTCCCCATAATTCTTATTTTAAGAAAAGAAATTTTTAGCAAAGTAGGCAAAAGCAAAGTTTATTTTTGTTCAGATGCTCAGTATTTAAACAAATCAAGTTTTCCTTTGTGTTTATGTCAAGACAATTGAAGAAACTCTTGTAAGGTCCTTTGCACCTTTTAATGTTTATGTATATATTACTATTATCTTGATAATTGAAGTTGCATTTATTGTAATTTAAGCAAATGTTAGCTAGTTACACAAATATTAATGAATTAAAGTATGTTAGCTGTTTTCCTGGAAAAAAGGAAGTATGTTAACTTCATTCAGTGGGGAGAATTCTGAGTTCTCATGGGTTTGATCGAAGTCTGTACAAAACAAACATTTTGACCTCTAAATTCACTCTTTGTTTGCTTTTTAGTCAGCTTGAGTGAACCTAAAGGGTATATTTTTAAAAGACCTAAATTGGTACACTGGAATAACACTAGCAGTTCCTACCTGAAACAGAGACTAAATGTTTTTATTCTCAGTCTTGTGCTCAGTTTGTAAGAGCATCTATCAGTTTTGCCTTTGTCTCATTAGACCCTCAGCCAGGTGTTGTGTGAGCCTCATTTACAGAGATATTTATTGGGATGACCAAAAAGTCCATTCTGGTCTTTTCTGTACAATGTTACAAAAAAACACGAATGAACTTTCACCCAATCTAATACATCGCCTCAGAAGGGAAGGGACAGGCCTACAGACCCTGGAGCCAGAATTCAGACCCAGGGCTACCAGTATCCAAAGCCTCCCCTACTCTGCTTCTCAGAAGCATTAGCAAAATAAACCAACCAGAGCATTTCAGTAAAATGACGTAGACCGAGTGGCACCACAGAGTGACCTCTTTATCATGAACAAAAACATGGGGCTGCTCTCAAAAATTTCAGGTAGTTGCTAAAGCAGTCCTTGAAGTGAGAAGATACGTGAAAAGAAGTCTCTTTTTTTCATCTCTGCCCCACACAGTGGTGGGACTGCCTGGGTGGTGTGGTGGCTGCGGGCCAAGAGCATGCCCCCCGCCAGCCCCGCAGGAAGACGCCGCACCGTCTCTTGTGTAGAAGTCCCTGGTGCCAGCTGACGGCAGCTGTCCACGCTGCTCCTGGAAGGCGCCTGGGAGCTGGGAGTCTGAGGCCAGCCGGCCCTGAGGAGGCCTGACAGGGGCTTCCGAGAGCCTTGGAAGTGGTCCAGGAACTGGAGGCATTGACCTCAGCTCCAGGCTTAGAAAGAAGGGCTGGACTCTATCCCTCCAGTGCAAGCCAGACAGAGGGCTGAAGGGCAACAGGGTCAGTTCCCACACTGGAACCTTCCATGGGGACCCTGGAGAGGAACAGCCCCCACCTCAGCAGATGATATTCAGACTGTTGGCCCTGGTGTAGCTGTGCTGGTTACTAAAATACTAAGATGCTTCAAAACCTGTCGGTGATTCATTACCAACCTCAGTCACCCAAGTGCACTCCCAGTACCCCAAGACCTCTCTCATGATTCAGCAACTAAGGATTAGTGCCTGGCACAGCAGGGGGTGACCCTGCTCTAGCATCCAGCATTGTTTGGATTGGTTAGTGCCTGTGCCTTATGGGCTGTTAGATATTTTGACTGTTACTCCTGTCTCACCCCTAATAAAGCAGAACACTGTGAGCCGGTGAGGACAGATGTTTAAAATTTACTTATTTATTTATTTTTGGCTGTGTTGGGTCTTCATTGCTGCACACAGGCTTTCTCTAGTTGAGGTGCGTGGGTTTCTCATTGCAGTGGCTTCTCTTGTTGCAGGGCACAAGCCCTAGAGCATGGGCTTCGGTGGCTGTGGCACATGGGCTGACTTGCCCCTTGACATGTGGAATCTTCCCAGACCAGGGATCGAGCCCATATCCTCTGCATTGGCAGGCAGATTCTTAACCACTGGACCATCATGGAAGTCTGATGATTTTGATGGGGGCCCAGGAGGGCAAAATTTAAACTATAATTATTCCCAAAATCACTGGTTCTCTGTTCTGGGCCTGTGGTTAGCATCCCAGGCTATTTTTTATCATCTAGAAGGAAAGCATCTACAGTGGTTGTCATCGGGAAAGTAATAAGTAGAGGTCACGTAGGGCCCCTAGAAACATAATTTTGTCTAGTGTTTCAAGGGGCCCCAGTTTCAGAAGATTGGATTTTTTAGGAATACATCTCTCCTCTACTTGGTTTCTACTCCTGTCCTGCCTGTCATGAGAAAAATGGTTATCTCTGTGAAACATGGCTTGTTTGCTCCGCTAGAGCAGTTGCTGACCACCTGCCCAGAGGAGGTGAAAGTTTCGTTATAAGCCGAGCTCCACTAATCTTGATTTATTAGTGCCAAACACTTGCTTTTTGCAGCTGTGGGAACAGTTTTCAAAGCCGATTTATTTCTGAGTTGGACTAGCAGTACCACATGGTTAAGAAAAAAAAGGATTCTTTCACAAACACAGCAAATGCCTCCACGTGGTGGTTCCAGGGATGTGTGAGGAATCCTTGGGCTCATCCACACAGCGTCAGACTAATTTTTAGGTGGTGCAAGGTGTGCTGAGTCCTTTAACATGGGGAGGGGGGCCGTTAACCTGAAATCAGTGGACATAATACATCTTTATTTCCACTAGCCTCTAACTAAAAAATTTGCATTTCTCTCAAGTATGAAGGTAGCCCACAAACTTCGGTAGTTATAGCAGCATTTGTGACCACATCCCCAATAGAAGTCATTGACATTTTACATCATTGAATGGTAGGCAGCTTCTAAGATGGTCCCCAAGGCTCCCCACCTCCTGGAATTCACACCCTTATTTACATCTTTCCCCTTAACGTGAGCTAGTTTAGTGACTCATTTATGGTGAACAAGGTGAAGCAGAGAGGATGGCATGTCTCTTCTGATATTTAATT
Source organism: Dama dama (assembly GCF_033118175.1). Taxonomy (NCBI): domain Eukaryota; kingdom Metazoa; phylum Chordata; class Mammalia; order Artiodactyla; family Cervidae; genus Dama; species Dama dama. The sequence goes on from NC_083713.1 coordinate 25,323,804, forward strand.
ATATGATTTCCATCTTGGGGGCTGTCTCTCACTTTCTTGCTCACTGTGAGGAAGGTCAACTACCATGTTCTGAACTGTCCCATAGAGAGAACCACACAGCCTAGAACCAAGGGAGACCTTTGACCAATAGCCAGTGAGGAACTGAGTCCTGCCAACATGTGAGTGAGCTTGGAAGGAAATTCTCCCCTAGTTATCATGTATGCTAGAAAAAATACATAATGACACCTGAAATGAATAGTTTCATGGATCTAGTTACTTAGGATGACACTAAATTATGGCTTTGTATTTTTTTAAGGTTAGTTGACTTTAAAAAAATATTAAGTGAATGATCTAGTTTGGGTGGTATGCAGTCATCCCAGAATTATGAAGTTGGTTTGCAAATGTTTGACATTTGGGAACCACTGCCTTAGGAAACTTATTGGGAGACCAGACACATAAACAGATAAAGAGATAACAGTTCAAGTTCAGGAAGGGGGGGAGGTCTAAGTTCAGTCAGATTTCTTCCAGGGTACTTGATAACCTAACAGGGAGGTAGTCTTCACTCCTCCCAAACTTTCAGTCACGTGTCACACTGCCCCCTTTGCTGCTGCCCCCCAGAACACGAGAAGGGGGAGATGGGGTGGGGAGTGACTTGGGAGGCCCCAAGTCACTCACATCTGTGAGATCAAAGTATACACAGGATTTGAAGACTTAGTATGGCAGGCTGTAAAGTATCTCGTTAGTAATCTTTACATTGATTCACGTTGAAATGATATTTTAGATATATGGGATGAAATAAAACATATTCTTAAAGTTAATTTCATCTATCAGTAGAGAACTGTAAATTGCATATGTGGCTGACGTATTTCTAATGGGCAGCTGCTCTCCCTGCCCGCAGATGAGAGAAAGTACCCAAGTGTGTGGAGGGGGCTTTGGGGGTGGTGGAGGTGGGGGGTGGGGTGGGGTGGCTAGCCCTGTACTGATTGTGCTAACCTGCTGTGATTCTGCTTGTCCCTCCCTGATCTCCAGACTGTGCTTCCATTTGCTTTTGGATATACCTGGTATCTTGCCGGATCTCAAGCTCAATGCCCTTCCTCTAAAACCGGGACCTCCTTCTGCCTTCCCCGTCTCATAAATGGCACCCCCTGTCTAACCAATCTCTATGTCTTGTTATTTCTCAAATAACATGCTGTATTACTTGAATCCATCTCCCCTTTTGTATTTCCTCTGCCTCTTCCTTGATTTACACCTTCAGAGCCTGAGGGCTGGGCCAGGGCAGGTGAGTCTCCTTTTCAAGACTCTAGCGTTTCACCTCACTGCCGTCAGAGTGAACTGATAAAGCACAGATGTGACTGTAGCACCACTGCTTAAACATCTTCCATGGGGCCCCAGCACCTCCAGTTTGGGAGTCCAAATTCCTGAACACTGTCCGACCCTAGAGTGCCTTTCCAGCCGGCTGTGTCTAAGAAGCAGCCCTGCTCTCCATGGCCAGGGAGGCTTCTCTCCCTCCTCTGCTTAGCAGACTGCCTTCAAGAACAGCTCATGGCCAGCTCCTCTGCAAAGCCTTCCATACCCATGGCTCTGCCACCCTTGCGGCGTCTTTGTACTTTGTCACCGCCCAGTCACGTGCATTATGATTATCTGCTCACATTATCTTCCTGCCTCCCATCCCCCAAGAATGAACCCCTCTCTTCCTACCTTGGTATACTTCCCCCTGCTACTCCAGCACCCGCACAGTCCCTGGCCAGAGTATCTTCTTAGTAAATGTTGGCTAGGTGAGAAAATAATAGATCAATGCTGAATGTTTTCATGCTTGTGGGGAAAAAAAATCTGTTGGAGATTTAAGCAAGGATCTTAAGATCAAAGTAGTACTTAGATGTGAACTTTTGCTGTTGTCTATAAAACAAGTTATTCTGACTTGATGAAGATAAAATAGAATCTAGAACAGTAATGGTTTCCTTCTTGAAAAATATTGTATGCTTTTTTTCCTTTGTACTTTCACTCTGGTAACAATGGTTTTTGCTTCTGTTAAATTGTTTCAACCTATTCTAAAAAAATGACTCACAAGGCAAAACAATTAGATTCTAGTTCTAACTTGAATGCATTTCCCAGGTCCATAACCTCTGGGAGCTTTGGTTACCTTATTTGTAAACTGAAACAGTTTACTCAGGGATCTCTTAAGTAATTTCCATTTCTAAAATTCTAAGGCATTTTAAGGTTTCAAGGGCTTGAAGATGGGGGCTGCTGATCATAGGCTTGTTTTACTCTTGTTTGTCAGCGACCCTTCTGACATTTACCTGGGAGTATAGAGTTTCAATATATACTCTGTTCTACCCGTTGAAGAGAGCAGCTTAAGATAAAGCTCTTCTAAAACTGTAATATTCAGTGTTGGAAAGAGTATGGTATTGAATAGGGAGGAAGTGTAAGCCTTTCACACTGTGTTTCAAGAGAGTTTAAATTGTTAAGGCTGTTTGAGCCAGTATTTCTGTTTCTGTAGTTTATTCTATGGCATAATCCTAGCTGAGCACAAGAATTTGCATGTAATGAAACTGATATTGGCACATTTATAAAAGCAAAATAAGAGATAACTAGATGACCAGCAACAGAAGAATGTTAAATAAATTTTGAACACAGACTATCATGCAGTCGTTAAAAATCAAGACTATTTAGTGGCACAAAAGAATAACAAAAACCTGGATTCAAGAGTTGGATACATTATAATCCTAATTTTAATTAGGATTTATACACATGCACATTTCATACACACACACATTTATATTTATATTTATATATAGAGAGAAACAGAGAGGGACCAAAAAGAAATAATCCAGAGGGTTAGCAGAGTATACTTCTCAGTAGGAAGAGCAGGGTGCTGTTGGGGTGTAGAGATGAGACAGCGTGACACCCCAGTGTCTGGGAGCACCCGTCTTGCGAGTGCTACAGACATAAATGAGCATCATTTAGTGGTGATGGGGTTCCATACAGTGAAGCTTTGGCAGGCCAGAGAAAAGGCCGTGGTTCACACTGCTGACTTGCCCTGCCGGAACCACTGCAGCTCTGCAGGGTCTGGGGAGCGTGGCAGCACCACGTCCAGGCACATACTCTTTCCAAGCCATTCCCAGCCAGCAAGAGCTTAACTTGTTGCCCTCCCCATGGCCTCACTCTGACCCGGAATCCTAGGAAGGAAGACCTCTGAAACTTAGGAAGGACGTTTGAAACCCTGGGGAAGGGCGGGGAGCCATCTTTACCACATCTGTTTTTGTTTGGGTGATTTATTTTTTATTGTAGCTAATTTACGATATTATTTTAGTTTCAAGAGTATATCAAAGTGACTCAGTTATACATATGTATATGTGTACATATATATAATCTTTTATAGATTATTTTCCATTATAGATTATTATAAGATATTGAGCATAGTTCCCTGTGCTATACAGTAGGTCCTTGTTGATTATCTGTTTTAATATGGTAGTGTGTATATGTTAATTCCAAATTTCTATCCTATCTTTCCTGTGCCCCCTACCCACCCCCATCCCCTTTGGAAACCATAAGTTTTTCTGTGCCTGTGAGTCTATTTCTGTTCTGTAAATAAGTTCATTTATATCCACATATAAGGAAAGACTAGAGATCTCTTCAAGAAAATTAGAGATACCAAGGGAACATTTCATGCAAAGATGGACCCAATAAAAGACAGAAATGATATGGACCTAACAGAAGCAGAAGAGATTAGGAAGAGGTGGTAAGAATACACAGAACTGTACAAAAAAGATCTTCACAACCCAGATAATCATGATGGTGTGATCACTCACACTCACCTAGAACCAGACATCCTAGAATGTGAAGTCAAGTGGGCCTTAGGAAGCATCACCATGAGCAAAGCTAGTGGAGGTGATGGAATTCCAGTTGAGCCATTTCAAATCCTGAAAGATGATGCTGTGAAAGTGCTGCACTCAATATGCCAGCAAATTTGGAAAACTCAGCAGTGGCCACAGGACTGGAAAAGGTCAGTTTTCATTCCAATCCCAAAGAAAGGCAATGCCAACGAATGCTCAAATTACCGCACAATTGCACTCATCTCACAAGCTAGTAAAGTAATGCTCAAAATTCTCCAAGCCAGGCTTCAGCAATATGTGAACCATGAACTTCCAGATGATCAAGCTGGATTTAGAAAAGGCAGAGGAACCAGAGATCAAATTGCCAGCATCCTCTGGATCATCGAAAAAGCAAGAGCGTTCCAGAAAAACATCTATTTCTGCTTATTGACTATGCCAAAGCCTTTGACTGTGTGGATCACAATAAACTGTGGAAAATTCTGAAAAAGGTGGGCATACAAGACCACCTGACCTGCCTCTTGAGAAACCTGTATGCAGGTCAGGAAGCAACAGTTAGAACTGGACATGGAACAACAAACTGGTTCCAAATAGGAAAAGGAGTACGTCAAGGCTGTATATTGTCACCCTGCTTGTTTAACTTATATGCAGAATACATCATGAGAAACACTGGGCTGGAGGAAGCACAAGCTGGAATCAAGATTGCTGGGAGAAATATCAACAACCTCAGATATGCAGATGACACCACACTTATGGCAGAAAGTTAAGAAGAACTAAAGAGTCTCTTGATGAAAGTGAAAGAGGAGAGTGAAAATGTTGGCTGAAAGCTCAACATTCAGAAAACTAAGATCATGGCATCCGGTCCCATCACTGCATGGCAAATAGATGGGGAAACAGTGGAAACAGTGGCTGACTTTATTTTTCTGGGCTTCAAAATCACTGCAGATGGTGATTGCAGCCATGAAATTAAAAGACGCTTACTCCTTGGAAAGAAAGTTATGACCAACTTAGCATATTAAAAAGCAGAGACATTACTTTGTCAACAAAGGTCTGTCTAGTCAAGGCTATGGTTTTTCCAGTGGTCATATATGGATGTGAGAGTTGGACTATAAAAGAAAGCTGAGCACTGAAGAAATGATGCTTTTGAACTGTGGTGTTGGAGAAGACTCTTGAGAGTCCCTTGGACTGCAAGGAGATCCAACCAGTCCATCCTAAAGGAGATCAGTCCTGGGTGTTCACTGGAAGGACTGATGTTGAAGCTGAAACTCCAATATTTTGGCCACCTCATGTGAAGAGCTGACTCATTTGAAAAGACCCTGATGCTGGGAAAGATTGAGGGCAGAAGGAGAAGGGGACGACAGAGGATGAGATGGTTGGATGACATCACTGACTCAATAGGCATGGGTTTGGGTGGACCCCAGGAATTGGTGATGGACAGGGAGGCCTGGTGTGCTGCGGTTCATGGGTTCACAAAGAGTTGGACACGACTGAGTGACTGAACTGAACTGAACTGATAAGTGATATCATATGATGTATGGCTTTCTCTTACTTCATTTAATATGATCATCTCTGGGTCCATCCATGTTGCTGCATATGGAAGTATTCCATTCTTGTTTATGGTTGAGTATGGTATATATACCACATCTCTTTTCCATTCATCTGTCACTGGACATGTAGGTTGCTTCCATGTCTTGGCTATTGTGAATAATGCTGCAGTAAACATTGGGGGGGCGGTGCATGTATCTTTTTGGGTTATGGTTTTATCTGGCTATATGCCCAGGAGTGGGATTGTAGGATTATATGGTAACTCTATTTTTAGTTTTTTAAGTATTGATGACTTTTATAATGTGCTTTTTAGACATTATTTTATCAATGAGCTCAGGATACAACATAGTATTATACAAAAAAGAAAATACAGTATGTACAAAAGTAGGACATCATAGTATATATCATGCATAATGTCATGGATGTGTGACCTAACAAAATAGATGTCAGAAACACATTCTAGTGTGGTGGGGTGTGCAGACCAAGTCCCTTTCCACCAAGGAAAGGTTCGTGAGAAAGCTGGAATAGCTTGCAAAGCTCATAGCAGTTCCTGGCACAGTAAGCATTAAATGATTCTTTTTTTCCCCATTTATTTTTATTCGTTGGAGGCTAATTACTTTACAATGTTGTAGTGGTTTTTGCCATACATTGACATGAATCAGCCATGGATTTACATGTATTCCCCATCCTGAACCCCCTCCCACCTCCCTCCCCATCCCATCCCTCTGGGTCATCCCAGTGCACCAGCCCCGAGCACTTGTCTCATGCATCCAACCTGGACTGGCGATCTGTTTCACACTTGATAATATACGTGTTTCAATGCTATTCTCTCAGATCATCCCACCCTCGCCTTCTCCCATAGAGTCCAAAAGTCTGTTCTGTACATCTGTGTCTCTTTTTCTGTCTTGCATATAGGGTTATCATTACCATCTTTCTAAATTCCATATATATGCATTAGTATACTGTATTGGTGTTTATCTTTCTGGCTTACTTCACTCTATAATGGGCTCCAGTTTCATCCGTCTCATTAGAACTGATTTAAATGTATTATTTTTAATGGCTGAGCAATATTCCATTGTGTATATGTACCACAGCTTTCTTATCCATTCGTCTGCTGATGGGCATCTAGGTTGCTTTGGTGTCCTGGCTATTATATAAATGATTCTTGATTTAATATATATGTGCTTAAGTTACTAAGATTCATGTTGAGTGGTACAAAGGAAAATACTAATTGTGAGGCAGTAGGGGAGCAAGAAATAGACTCTCTGTCAGGCCTCACTAATAGAGGGAGTTTATTATAGGAAGGTTAGTAAGGGGGAACTCAGGACTAGCTCCACAAGGAGGCACATATTGGTTGGAAGCATGGACTCTGGGACCGGGCCATTTGAGTTCAGGCTGTGTCTCTACCACTTAAAAGCTATGTAGCCTTGGTCAAGTTACTTAACTTCTCTGTGTCCCATTGCCATCATCATCTACTTCATAGAATTATTTAGAAAGCAATTGAATCAATATTTGTAAAAGGTCCTAGAATGCTCCTTAGCACACAGTAAGGGTGCAGTGAATGTTAACTATTATTGTTGGTGTTGTTAGTATTAATACTATTAAAATTATTGAAGACTAGGATGTAGTTTAGGGACCTGAAAAACCATGATGCACCAGGAGACTGGTCACCTCTTTCTTCATGTCCACCACTTAACTGGTTCAGCTCTTCCTTTCTGTCTCTTGTCTGGTTCCATCAGCTGACTGCCCCTCCCTCTCCTTGATCCCCGCTTCATCATTCCGAGGCTGGGAGGAACCTGACGGCCCCATTTGAGTAGAGTTTTTCATGCCCAGCAAGCTCAGTGTGCTCCCCAGCCTGAAGACTGGCTGTTCCTGGCCTGGGAGCTGTTCTTGTGTAGTTGGCCATGGCTTGACTTCCTTGGTGGCTCAGTGGTAAAGAATCAGCCTGCCAATGCAAGAGATGCAGGAGATGTGGCTTCAGTCCCTGTGTCTGGAAGACCCCCTGGAAGAGGAAATGGCAACCCACTCTAGTATTCTTGCCTGGAGAATCCCATGGATGGAAGAGCCTGTAGGGCTACAATCCAAGGGGTCACAAAGAGGCGGACACGCCTGAGAAACTGAGCACACACTCACAAGGTGAGTCTAGCTGCATTTGGTCTCAGAAGGGGAATGTAGGCACAGAGAAAGCACTTGTAATTATGGAATTTTAAATTATTCTGAAAAGAGGACTCATAAAGAAAGGGTTAAAAAACCTTCACCCTGTAGAAGAGACCCAGTGACTTATGGCATTTTCCACCTAGTACACCGATGCATTTTCTAAGGCCTGTTAGTCACTGTTAGATCCAGAAAGGAAATTTATGTGACTAAGAACTGTGGAAATGAAACCTCAGAGACCTTTTTTGAATCTATGCCTTTCTAGGTCATGCCCTTTCCACCTGCATCAGTTCACAGTGTAGCTTGTCTACTTTCTGGTAGCTTATTCAATTCTTTCGTGCCATGGACCAGCAAAGAAAGCACTGTGTGGTGTATAAACTACACACAAAGATGGTGATGGGTGTTCTGATTATTTTCTAAAGCTGGACAATGCCTTTGGGAAAGTTCATAGGCAGAAGCTAATATCACATGGTATGTATCCTCATGGACCACACTTCCTTCTGTGACTGTCACTGCCATGGACCTGCGTCTTTTCGCCGCTTCCTGTGTCTTCAAGGTGATCAGAATAACATTTCACTCCCTAGAAGTCACCACTGCTTTAGAAGTCGATCACTGAGTCAGGTCTGACAGCAAGGGCGCTTTGCTGCAGTGCCTGTAGCTCCACAGGAAACAAGACAGCAGGAAACAAACTTTTAGGGGGTCAGCGCTCACAAGCTGTGTGAGACCATTGTTGCTTCTGGGCCATCTCTCTTCTCCAGATGCCTGTGATTTGGTATTTCTTCTGGCCAGAGAATAGCAATGGAAACACTGAACAGAAAGCATTCTATCCCTTGTTACTCAATGTGTTTTTTCCAGAGAAGCCCAAAAGGTTATGTTGGGTTTTTTGAGCTGCAGAGGATTGCCGACTGGTGTTCCACCTAGAAAGACAGACGTCAAAAATTGCAGGGGGGAGCTGCCCTTGTGGGTGGGCTGTTGAGCTGAGACAAAAATCTCTGCTTCCTGCTCCCAGCCTGAATATCATGAAGGGGAAGGGGAAAGCATCCTCTAAAATACTTTAATTGTCCCCACATGTCATCTGGCTACTAAATATTTTAAACTAAAAATCTTACTACACAGTTGATTGTCAGTGACACATGTTTCTGATATTAAAAGTCAATCAGTCTTTTCTGTCTTCCTCTCAGAAAAATGAAAATCAAGTAAAATAAATATGTCTTCAGCTGTGAGAATTTCCTCAAATGATCAGAACTGAAGGGCTTTTGGAACTTCCTTCACCCTGTCAGCAAGAAAAGACATCAAAATAGTGATACAGAACCAGGACTGAAAAAAAACGAAATTTAAAGATTTTTGCTGACATATCTAATGATCGTCTCAAATGAAAGTTATTTGAAAAAAAATAAGGATCATTATAAAATTTTGGTAGTAGTCACCACCTATTCTGTTAGAAAAGTAGCTGATCTTATAGAAAATTCCAAATGGTTTTCAAAGCCAAATATAATGTGATCTTTGTTGTTAATTTGTTCACTTAATTTGAAGAATATTTATAAATGCTTGAAAGCTGGAAATTCAGTATTGGTCAGTTTAAAAGACTGTAGATGTATTTCAGCCTAAGGTTGACCAAAAGAAAAAAGATTTTAGGTGTCCTGCTCCTTCTTAGCTCTGTAAGGACAACGTTGCGGAAGAAAGACCCATGGCACGGCTTCAGTGATGGAGAGACCAGGTATTAAAGGTGCAGAATGGCTTCTGGTCTATTACTGGCTTCAGCAAGAGAGGTCAGACTCCAGGGCCCACCGGTCTCATGGAGAGAATGGTGCGCAGTCCCCTTACGTACATGTGAATCTGTATGGGAAGCCATGGGGGTAGGTATCTTCTCTCACTCCATCCTGCCCCAGGATGGATAATCTTCCCCCTTTCATCCTCTTTGACACAATGAAATCACTGGATAATTGCTGACCCTCAGTTTTCCTGCATGTGTGTGTGTGACTAAGGCCAAGGTAAACTGGTCTCTTGGGTTTATTTTGAGTTGAAATTAGCTGAGCTGTTTGTTTCCTCTGAGCGTATACAGATGCTTTTTGAACTATCTTTGTGTTTGAGGGATTTTTTTTTTTTTTCATGGTATCAGCACACCACTTCCTCCAAGTCATTACTTTGAAACAGCTTTGCAGAGGGAGATATTCCTGCTGGCCATCAGCTTGGCCAAGCAAGCGATGATTGAGGGATGGCAGCAGACCTTCAACAGTGTATTTCGTGTTTGTGCATGACTTCATGAAATGATTCCTCATCCACGAATTTTGGCAGACAGGATGGGCTATCATCTGACCTTCCCAGTAGAAAACTGTGTTTTGTTAACATCAGGCACTGGCTCCCTGTTTGAATGATACTCAAAGTTTAGGCTAAAATAGTGTCCTCAGATGACCCTTTGCCTGCTCTCTCTGAGAAATCCATGGAACCCTCTTGAATGTGGATTTCTACTTAATCTTTGATCCTTCCATGCTCTCTGGTTCTGATAAATTTTTAGAAACTGCAAGTTTGAGTAAAGTCATTCTTAAGTTTCTTTTTATTATACTTTAAATATTTTTAAATAAATGACCTTTGAATGCTCTTAAATGTTGATGTGCAAACATATAGTGTTTTTACTAACATGCTTTATAAATATTATTCCTCTTCCATAAATTCATACATTTCTTTTCTTTTGAGAATAGTAATATTTTATAGTATCTTACAAGTGAATTCTAAACCTTTCAGTTCTTTTATGCTTATGCTAAGGAAAATAGGACTAGAGATTTAAAATATACAATCATAATAAGTTTATAGTGATTTTATATTCCCAGATTTATGGATTTAAAGGAAACTGATTTGACTTTCATCCAGTTCTGATTTTATACTTTTTTAAATGTTACTGCTTTCTTGCTTAGGGGAAGGGAATAGGAAGAGTTACACTTAAGGAAAATCACCACTGAATTGACCCAACCCTTCTATGGACTTTATTTTTGTAAAAGTGCGAATTCTAGCAAAGCAGCAACAGGCCCCAGTTACTTCCCTGAGCAGTGTGTACTGTGTACTGCCTTTTATACTTATTTATTTATTGCTGCTCTGGGTTTTCGTTACTGTTTGGGCTTTTCTTTAGTTGCAGCGCGTGAGGGCTGCTCTCTAGTTGTGGTGCACAGGCTTCTCAGTGCGATGGCTTCTCTTGCAGACCCTGGGCTCCAGGTCCACCGACTTCAGTAGCTGTGGCTCCTGGGCTTTAGAGCGCAGGCTCAATAGTTGTGGCGCACGAGCTTAGCTGCTTCGTGGCATGTGGTATCTTCCTGGACCAGGGATTGAATCTGTGTCTCTTGCATTGGCAGGCAGATTCTTTATCACTGAGCCACCTGAGAAGCCCTGTTCACTGTCTTTTACATTGTTTTTAAGTAATTGTTAATGAATCCAGGGTTTGATGTGTGGTGTTCTCCATTGCTCAACCTTGTACAACATATGCCTATAAAGACTTTGAGACACCTCAACTGTGTGTCTCTCAGCACTTCTGAGAAACTCCCATCTATATTTACAAGATATATAGGGAGGAGGTGGAAAGCAAGGGAAGAAAATCTAATCTCCACGTTTGTCCAATTAGAAGTTGAAGAGAAGTCAGTAAACCCCATTAGTGAAGAATATTAAAAATATACCTCCAGAGAGTATTTTGCACGAGGTAGGAGCAAATCTTGGATGAATATAAAATTTTGTGTTCAGAAGCCTTTGTACTTTGGAAAATAAAATTTCCCATTGGTGATCTTCATATTGGTTTTCCATGAATTTCCTGCCAACAGGAGTTGGATCCTCATCATGTTTTCTGTGTGGTATTAAATTTTGCTGAAGCTTCACTTGACTCTTGGCACAACTGGCTTTCACGTCAGAGTCCCTCAACTTGTGGTGGCTGAACTTGGGCATACTGATAGGAAGCATGGTTTTGTTTACTCACTTGCTCAGAGACATCAGATCTCATCTCAAGGCCTGTTTTCTTTCAGTTCATTATGTGCCATCTCTGAAAACATTCACACACCATTCCTATTCTTTCTGCACGTCCCAACTACTAGAATAAAGCAGGCTTGAGAAGAACCTCTGTCTTTCATTCCCCCGTTGGGTGAGACAGTCTCAAAGGGCTTTGGGACCCTTTCATAGAGCACTGAAGACAAGTCCAGCTCTCTGCAGTGGGGGGTCTGGGGTCCCCATCCTCCTCTTGGAGCTTTAACTGACAACTGCCAGGGAGCCTCTCCAGGTGAAATGAAAACAAGGCAGTGAACCCAAAATCAATTTACAAGTTCCTATGTCTTCTTAACTTTTACAAGAAACAGTTTTTTAAGGCAGTTTCTGGGGCATTTTTTCTGAGTCTGTGTCCACTGAGTCCAGTGACATTTAAAATTGCACAGATAAAAAGTAATTAGCCTCCAATGAATAAAAATAAATGGAAAAAAAAATAAAATTGCACAGAAATGCAGAGGCATTTGTAAATGAGAATAGGACCAGCACAAATTGTGTAGATCGATGCCAGGTTTTTGAGACAGGCCTAAGGAGACCTGAAAACTAACTGTAGAACCAGTATAAAATGGAGACTCTGAAATTGTGAGTACCCAGGTTTTCTTAATTATTTCACGCATGCTCAGTCATATCTAACTCTTTGCAGCCCCATGGACTGTAGCCCCCTAGGCTCCTCTGTTCATGGGATTTCCCAGGCAAAAATACTGGAGTGGGTTGCCATGTCCTCCAGGGGATCTTCCTGACCCAGGTATCAGAACTTGTGTCTCCTGCATCTCCTGCATTGCAAGGGGATCCTTTTCCACGGTTTCATCTGGGAAGCTCTTTCTTGACTATGATATAGAATAAATTCTTTATCCTTAAATTACATCAAATTATCCCTCTAGAAATAAAAGGAGCCACTTCGCCTGCTGTGTTCCCTCCTTTACCAAGTATAACTAGGGAGACGTTGAGCTCACTTAATAATAATAATGATAGCTGATGTTGTTGAGTGTTTAGTATTGTGCCAGGCATTTTACCCCAAAGCATATACCTTTTTCACTGAGACACATTGAACATCATTAAAGTCCAGGAGAGAAAACTGTATGAAGTGAGGAACAGCTCTTGACTTGGGAAGACCCAGGTGAAAAGGAGACCAGAGGATGTCATTCCAGCCCAGGTCTTCCGGTTAATCATCAAATAGCTAACTGTAGTTACTTTGAATGAATGACCTAGGCTCAGAAGGGTTTTTATCACCAAGTTTTTAATAACAAAAAATTCTAAGTTAGATTTTACTTTTTCCAGAATATTTGCAGAATGGCTAAGGAAGATGGTAAAGCTGGAATGGAAGCTTGGATGCTTATTAGGTCAGCCTAAATTACTCCTTAGTTCCTGGGAACTTCGGTCTTGTGAAAGATGGAATACGGTGACTCAGAGTCATAATGGTTATTTTCTGGACTCAGACTTTAGAAGTTTACACATGTCTGCACGTGTATAACATAAATCAGGGCATTCCTACTTCTGCCTTTGAGACGGGAGGAACTGTGGTCAGATGTGCCTGGATGTCCTGCTCTTTCCTTTCAACGTGGGGTGGAAACATTGCTTAGAAGGTGGACATTCTCAGAGGCTCTACAAAATTACCATAGTTGCAGTCTCAGGGAATTCTTTTGTAAGCGTATTATGTGTTGGGAGTAGGGGTGATTTTCTTGATTTATGAAATTTGCTTTATAAACACACAGAAATGGTCACTGCTGTCCACCAGTCTCCCAATGGTTAAAACATTTTATTTTCTCTATGAAAAGTCATGGAGCCTTTAGATGGTCTTCAAATTCAAGAACAGAAGAAATAAGGGAAAAGAGTTAAAAGCCTATAATTAAAAAAAAAAATCCAGATAACAGATAGCTAATGGAAAAAGATATTCTAAAAATGGAGAAGATAGTAAATATATAAAACATCTCAACCTCATTAATAACCAAAGAAATGAAAATTAAAATGGCTCATACATACAATTTTTTTGTCTATCAAATTAGCAGATTTTGAAAAGTGACAATAGTGCATGTTGAAAAGAAATGAAATGGGTGCTAGTGAGAATAAGAATGGTAAAACTGAGAAAACAGTATAACAATATGTATCAAGAGGAAAAAGGAAAAACTTCATATATTTCATTTCTAGCTATTGTACTCTAATAAATGTATCCTAAGTAAGTACTCTGAAAGGATCACAAACATTTCAATACAGGTATATTAGTCATGGTAGGATTTGTAATAATAAATTGGATGTAATTTAAATGTCTAACAATGAAAAATATTTACATAGGTAATAGAACATCCATAAAAATGAAACATGAAGCTAATAAAATTATGTTAGGCTAATATTTGATAACATGGGGGAGTGTGAGAAAGATGAATATAAAACTATATATATATAGTATGATCCCATTTCAGATGCATACACAGGAAAAAAGACGAAGGAAAGTCTAAAATGGTAACTGGTTTTCTCTGAGTATTAATGGGTCATTTTAAAATTACATTATTCTTATTTTCTAAACTTTTCACATATGACTTTTTCATAATATGTATTTATTTTAAGGAAGAAAACTATAAAAAGTAGGAGAAACTTAGGTTTACCCCAGACAGCATTTCCCTCCACCTGAATGTCTTCCTTTCTCTGAACAAAAAACTTGGGTTAACAACTCCTCTGTCTTTAAAAAGCAAGTCAGTTTCCTCCTGACATCTTGATGAGATCTTCTTACCCTATGGAGGGGAGTTAGGAGTGCTGGGTAAGAAGTACTTAGGGACAGGGGCCCCTTACGTCCGGAGTGGGGTCAAGGCAAAGTGTAGGGCTGGCTCGGGGATGGGGCAGAAGCTGAGGTTGGTGCAGCAGAATCATGAAGCCCTCTCCCTTGAAGAACTGAAACTAAAGTTTTAGTTGAGCCCTATTGTGAATTAAATAAGACTTTTGTGGGCTGGCCTGGCAGGATGTCCTCAAGTATGTTTGTATAGAAATGGTTCTCAAATAGAAATGATTACCCCCAGATATACTGTACATTTACACTAGAGTCCGCCTGAGTTAGCCCTTCCTCTGGGTGTGACCTTGTTAAGGCTTCTCTGTGTAACACCTGTGCTGCACAGAATGGAGATAAATTGCTTTCCTTCCATCACATCCTCAACTCAGATATGAATGCTCCGTGAGCGTGGTGATCACTGTGTGATCTTATCGTTTGACCCCTGTGGCATCCCTAACCCCTGAACCAGCGCTCAGCACGCCACAGGAGCTGAGGCTGCATGGAAGCCCTCACAGGGTTCCCGCTCCTGGTCAGCCGTGTGGTTAGAGACAGGTTAGAGCAGATAAAAGATCCTAGAAGATTTTACTTCTGGAAAATAACCTTCCTTGGGTGTTTTTCTTCTTGGCTGGAGAAGACTGGCCAGGAGGTTGCGTGTGGGGCCAGAGGGGCCAGTCAATAAGGAAGGCAGCTGTGGGGACCAGGAGGGGCAGAGGCCGGAGTTGGGAGGGCTGTAGGCCCAGGTCGGGGTTATGTTTGACCTTGGCCGTGGATCCCAGACAGCTACATATTTGCCTTGCTAGGACAGAGCTGCCATCCCAAAGCCAAGTCTGGCACCCAGGTTGGGCTCAGTTTAATTGTTGCTTAGTTTTGTTTTGTTTATTATTTTTTAATGGTGGTAGGTAGGGGTGAAGCAGGGAGAAACCATCTTGACTTTTTTTTAAACTGTGTCCATTTACCTTCCTGAGGGTGTCCTACAAAACATAAACCACACGTGGTTTTTACACCTCATGTCTTTGTGGTTTGCTATTCTCAAACTAGTCAATATTTAAATGTAGTCATGGAGTTGCTTTTTACACCAGCCACCAGCTGATGGTTCTGTCCATTCTGCTGGAATGGTTTCAACAGGATGAAATGATCCAAGACTGAATTAAGCAGCTTCCATGCAGCAGGGGGAGAAGTCCTTTAGTCAGCACTGAGCAAACACAAAAACAAAAAACCCCAATAAGCCAAAAACAACACACACACACAGCAGTAGAGCGGGTCACCTTGTGGCCGCACCGCTTCTCATCTCTTCCCCTCCACCTGTGTTTGGAGTTGGGGGGAACAGTGTACATGCGTTTGGTCCAGCGGGAGGCACTTTGCACTGCCTTTCCAGCGGCCTGGTGGGGCAGCCATCCCTTTAAGACAACCTGGAGGTGTTTTTCCAACAGTCTGTTTTCCCAGTCAGTCATTTGGAGACTCCAGAGCAGCCAAATGGGAGGCGGAAAGTTCTTGAAGTGGCAAAATCAGATGGAATCTGGGGTCATTCGAGTAGAACACATTGTTTCAGCCAAACCACTGAGGGAAGCAGGGCCTACTAAGGAAAAGCAAGAAGCTCTGCTTGCAGCTGTGACCATTGGGAAACAGTCTGAGAGTCCCTCCCAGGACTGTAGGTGAGCAGCCGGGACAATCCATGTGGGCTCCTCTCCCCATTCCCCAGGCTGGAGGAGCAGAGCCGTCAGATTGCCATGCCTGACTTTTTTTTTCATGTGCTTCAAGAAATTCTTTCATAATTGAGATTCTATGATCAGTATACAGACATTTCAGTTTGCACACAATTCTTAAAATACTTAGCAAAGATCTAAACATTCATGTAGTTGTTTTGAGGATCAGTACACAGACATTTCAATTTGTTCACAATTCTCAATATACATACAAAAAATCTTTAAAAAATCATGTAGTTGTGATTCTTTTCTGAACAGTTATTCCAGCAACTTCCCAGCTTAAAATTTGGAGGCAGATTTTCCTTAACAGAATATCAAGGACCAATATCTTCAAATATTGACATGCTGTTACATTACATGTCCCATGAATTCACAATTTAAATCATATACACTACATACTTAAATTGTCGATCACTTGGTTTGACCAAAGATTAGTTATAGAGTGTGCAAAATTCTGTCCCAGAAAGCCAAGATCAAGGAGTGAGTGGTCTGCTTTAGGCAACAGTTCTACCAAAAACAACATGGGAAGAGAAGTAAAGCATTCAAAACATTAAATACACAACTGACTCCAAACCACAATTTATATATGGCAGTATAATACAAAACTGCCATGCTTTGTATTATAGGATAGGATATAAAAGCAACCCCTCATCTATGGAACGTTAAACTGACACCCAAGACAATCAAAGCCTCCGATACTCAACATCCCACTGTTTTCTTATTGTACCAAAAAATAAACAACCCCCAAATGCTTTCACCTCTTTAAAAAAAAAGAGAAAGCATTTACACTTAAAAAATAGGATGAGGTGGGATTCCTTCATTTTTAAAAACGTTTCTAGAGCTGCTTAAAAAATGTGCATTTCAAAGCGGTTGATAAAAAGAGATCTCTGGATTATACAAGAAGGGAGACGGGACCCTTGATAGGATTGGGTGTGTGATATTCAGCATTCTTGGCTTCTTTCTCTCCTGCTTCATCAGAGGCTGGGCTCTCCTCGGTTTTTAGTTTCTCTGTTTTCTACAGGTAAGTCTTCTTTAGTTTCTTGCCACTTCAGCCTGTTTCCCCTCTGCTCCCCTTTTCCCCTTTTGTTTGCACTTTTTTGTCTGAAGATGTATCCTTTCCTGCCACATTTTTTGGTTTTGTTTCCACTTTTGCGGGAGCCAGTCTAGTGGACAACCTAGCCCATCTCTTCTTGGGCTCCTCCTTCGCTGCCCCCTCGGTGGAGCCGGCCTTCCTCGCGGAGTCGCGAAGCCAGCTGCCCGGCCCCTGCCTGTCCTCCAGCCGCCCCAGCGGTGCCCGACTTCAAAGGGAACTCGGTCACGGCCATGCGCAGAAGCGGTGGCTCACAAGCCTGTCTGACCTCGGACTCACTTTGAATAACAGGGTTTTCTAGTGTCCCCTTCACAAATGTCAGTGAACTTTCACCAGGGAAATAATCTGACCTCACACATCATTCTTCCCCAATTCTGTGTAATCTTTATCTTAATTAAGAAGAGGATTAATTACAATTATAATTTATTAATTAATACAAGGAATGTAATTTATTATAAAATAACTTCAATTGTAAGCAATCAGGTACTACTCATTAGCAAATAAAATGAAGTGGTCAGGGTTTTGCAGTTACACTGATAATCATCGTGAGTGGGGCATTGTGAGCGCAGACTAACTTGGGTAAGAGAGACTTCATTCCCACAAGTGGCAATGCATTGGGACACATTTTCCAGCCAAGGTGACCAACTCTTGGTAAAGAGCTGTGCAAAGCATAGTATTTCATTTATATGATGGTTGCATTACTGGGAAACTTGGGGACTAATACAACAGTATTTATTTACTTTGAATTATGTGTAAAATGGAGTTTAATTATCAGCTCAGATTACTAAACAGTTTTTTCACCTACACCAGTGTCCACCAGGACCTTTGAAGGTTATGTGGGTCAATTCTTTATTGAGTGGGACAGTCTGGTACATTGCACATTGACTGGCATCCTTGGCCTGCATCCCAGGAGGGCCTCCCCATTGTTGTGACACCCACAAACACCCCCATTTCCTGCCCACATGCAGAAGGGTTGGGTCTGCCTCTCCAGGTAGCAGCTGCACCAGCCAAGCCCAACTTCCGTGCAGTCAAGGGGCCCCCGGGGAAGTCTCAGGTCAGTGAGCCCTTCTGCAGGGTTCAGCTGAGTGGCCTCAGGCCCAAAGGCACAGAGCTGGATAGACCCTTGTTTCCTAAGGAGTCAGGGGAGGGCTTTCTGGTCCACGTGGTTCTATCCTCTGGCAGTAGACATGGAGTAACCAGCCATATGGCTGGAGAGAAGACTGGATAGGGAGCAATATGGCTGTTGTTCCCACCCCACAAATCATGGTAGAGACCCCATCCTGAGCTTCATACCTGATGAAGCTACCAGATTAGCATCCAGAAGGAACACACAACTATCCATATGCCGGCAGCTTCTCTCTGGGTGTGTGCACAAGCAAATACTTGGCAGGATGGGAAAACAGGGCTTTCCTCCCATTGGCCTCTTAAGTTGGTAAGAAACTTTTCCCTCCATCTCACATGGAGGCCCGTGAGGGCCACGTGTATTGGATGTTGGTGACTACCTGGGAACTGTTTTCATTTTAATTAAATTGGTGAATTTGGTGAGGAGAATTGGAGAATATGGTGAGGCCTCTTCCCACCAGGCCCTCACCATCTGGACTGTGTTGTCCGGTGTGGTAGTGGCTCTTGAGTATTTGAAATGTCACTCACAGTAAAATACACACCTGTTTTTGAAGACTTAATAGGAAAAAAAAGAGTGCAAAATACCTAATTAATAGGCTTTTTATTGTGAGTACATGTTGTAGTGATAATATTTTTGAAACAGGGTGTTAAATAAAATATTACTATTTTATATTATTTTCCTTTTAATGTAACTAGTAGAAAATGTGGAACTGCACATATAGACCAAATTTTACTTCTGGTGGATAGTTCTAATCTAGGGGGAGGGTTGTTTTCTTTTGCTCTTTGGTTGGTATATTGGAATTTAGATTTTTGCTTTTTTGTTGCCTTTAATAGAGTCCCCAAGTTTTCTAGGAAGAGCTACTTGGGTTCTGAATCTGTATAAGGGAGCCCTCAGTCTCTGTCCCATTTCATCCATCCATCAACCAAAGAGGTCATTTTGAGGAGAAAAAGGTAACTTCTGTAAAACTCCCAGGTCTGAACATGATTATAACAGAGGGAGCAAACCCCTTTAACAGCCTCTAGTGGATGAGGACTCTTGTGAGTGAGCCACAAGTCATTTTCATATCATTGTTTAAACTTTTTGCTATAGAAATATTTCAAATGTATATGAAAAGTACTCAGAACATTATAGTGAATTGCCACATATGCTTCACCCAGCTTCAAGAATGATGATTTCAGGCCAATTTTGTTTTCTTTAAACCTGTACCTATTTTCCCATTTTTTCACTTCAGGACAAACCTAGACATCATATCTTTCCATATACAAATATTTCAGTATGTATCTCTAAAACTTTAAAGACTCTATAAAAAACAACATAACTTCAATAATATTATCACTCTTTAAAATTAGCAATAATCTTAGCATTATTAAATATCAATATTCAGATTTTCAATTACCTCATTTATTGAAACACAGTAATTTATAATGTTGTATTAGTTTCAGATGTACAGAAAAGTGATTCTGTTTTATATATATATATTCTTTTTCATATTCATTTCCATTTTGGTTTATTACATGATTCTGAACATATTTTCCTGCTGAAGCTGGAAGAGCAGGAAAGAAAGGTCAGTGGATGTCTCTCTCCCCAGATCTGAGGCTCTGCTGTAATTTAAATGGATGATAGACAGCCCCAAAGCAACCAGTGTGTACTCTGTTTACCTGTCCAACACACACACGTATGCATACACACACGTCTTACACATACAGTTTCAAAAATGTCCCACACATAATAAATCACTCACCTTCCTCCCCCAGAAGAGTGGACAGTTGAGGTCCAAGTCTAGTGCCAAGACCAAACTTTCCACAGTCTTGTCTGTTAGCCCCAAATGTAGTATATCATGGTCCAGGGGTAAATTATAAATGTAACACCCAGTATACAATGGTGGAGGGAGGGTAGTAGGAGAATTTCACAATTAAACTTCCATTTGGGAAAGGAGAGGAGTCATTTGTCACCTATCTCTAGCATATTTTATAACCCAGTGAACAGATTCTACCTGTGTGGCGATGATATGAGAACTTTGCTCAGTCAGTGGCTTAACTTCCTTTTGCTCTTGCTTAAGGGTCTTCCTCGTTTGTTGTCTTCCAGAGCCATCTCTAGAGCAGGGCCACACCTGTTCCACAGTCTATGCCTTGTTCTCTGGCTTCATGGATCTAGGGATTGCTTTAGGATTTAAGCAGTCATAAACTGTTTTCAACCATTCCAGGGTTTTATCCTCTAGTATTTAAAAACGTGATAAGATTCTCTAGAATCCCTGAGCTCCATGGACTAGTGAACAAAACTCAAAATTGTGTTGAGTCGCAGTCTTTGAATGTGGCACCAAGCCTGGGCACTTCTGTCTCCCAGCAAATGAACCACCCTCCGCTCATAAGTTCTGTGGCCTTTATCTCAGCCTCAGATTAGGTACAGTTTTGAAACAGTGGCCTAAGGTGGTGAAGCCACTGTTAATTTACTCCTTGCTCCTGAGATGGAACCCAGCATATCACAATAAAGGTAACAGCCTTCTGCTCGGACGAGAGACCACAGTGTCTTTGGGGGAGACAGTGGGAAGTTCAGCTTCTCCTTTGTGTCAGACTTCTTTCCTGATATTGTTGTTATCTTTTGGCCCTGTTCTGCCTAATGTTAGCATTGCGTAGAGAACTGGGAGTTTTAACCCCAGAAGGCTCCAGATTATTTGACTCTCAAACATCTTGGTTGCACATCATAGGGGGGAAAGAAAGGCCTCTATTGACAAAGCCCTTCCCTGCCCCCCTCCCCACCAGGCTCCCAATAAGTTTCATCCTAAGTTTCTCTCTCCCCTGTGTATCTTACTGAAGGCTGAAAGTAGCCGACATACTCCAGCCTTCTAATTTTTTCTCTGAATTCTTTAATGGCACACCTTCGGTAGGCTTGTGGTCTTTGACCCAGGATTCAGTAGGTGGCAGCCTAACCAGCAGTGATGCCATCACATAACCAGGATGGCCAACTTCCTAGCCCAGGAGAGCCTGCACCAAGCTGTCACCCAACCTTAAATCAGCCAGTTGCACATTTTAGGGTTAGTCACATTCAATATTCAGTTCTAGTACTGATTTCTGTATCACATAAGTGTTTGTATTACCAGTAATAGAAAACCTAACCACACTAACTTGCATGAAATAGAGAATTTATTTGCTAGTATAAGTTAAAAGTCCAAAATAGAGCTAGCTTCAGGTATAGAAGGATTCAGCCAATAACATCAACAGCTGGGTTTTCTCCATCCCTAGTTTCTCACTTTGATGGTCTCATTTTCAGACCCCATGTGGTCAGAGGATGAGTGAGTCAGTTTCAGCCCCTCCATTCTCACAGACCCAGCTCCATCCCTCGGGAAGAATTCTGTCTTGTAGACACAAATTCCCTTGGTTCTGATGAGGCCACGGGCTATCGCCAAGAAAAGTCTCTGGGGCTGCGTGAATGCAAGGCTCCCATGAGCCAGCAATTCATGTATCTGGAATTGGAGTAAATTCCTCTGGACCCACAGGGTCTGGGAGGGAGGGAGGGAGGGATGTGTCTCCAAACAAAAACTGAAGGATATCATTGTAAGTAGGGTCAGTGGATGCTGAGCTGCCAAAACACAAGGAAATATGTTGCAAATGTTTCCCCAAGTAAGGTTATACCAATTTATATTAGCAGGACATAGACTAGTGTGATGTTAGTTTTGAACTTCTCTGTTTTTGAGATTATTTATAAATGATCAACCTTCTATATAACTCAGTTCAGTCACTCAGTCGTGTCTGACTCTCTGTGACCCAATGAACTGCAGCATGCCACGCCTCCCTGTCCATCACCAACTCCCGGAGTCCACCCAAACCCATCATCGAGTCGGTGATGCCATCCAATCTTATCTCATCCTCTGTCATCCCCTTCTCCTCCTGCCCTCAATCTTTCCCAGCATCAGGGTCTTTTCAAATGAGTCAGCTCTTCGCAAGAGGTAGCCAAAGTATTGGAGTTTCAGCTTCAACATCAGTCCTTCTAATGAACACCCAGGACTGATCTCCTTTAGGATGGACTGGTTGGATCTCCTTGCAGTCCAAGGGACTCTCAAGAGTCTTCTCCAACACCACAGTTCAAAAGCATCAATGTTTCGGTGCTCAGCTTTCTTTATAGTCCAAATTTAACATCCACACATGACCACTGGAAAAACCATAGCCTTGACTAGACAGACCTTTGTTGACAAAGTAATGTCTCTGCTTTTTAATATGCTGTCTAGGTTGGTCATGACTTTCCTTCCAAGGAGTAAGCGCCTTTTAATTTCATGGCTGCAATCACCATCTGCAGTGACTTTGGAGCCCAGAAAAATAAAGTCAGCCACTGTGTCCGCTGTTTCCCCATCTATTTGCCATGCAGTGATGGGACCGGATGCCATGATCTTAGTTTTCTGAATGTTGAGCTTTAAGCCAACTTTTTCACTCTCCTCTTTCACTTTCATCAAGTGGCTTTTTAGTTCTTCTTCACTTTCTGCCATAAGGGTTGTGTCATCTGCATATCTGAGGTTATTGATATTTCTCCTGGCAATCTTGATTCCAGCTTGTGCTTCCTCCAGCCCAGTGTTTCTCAGATGTACTCTGCATATAAGTTAAATAAGCAGGGTGACAATATATAGCCTTGATGTACTCCTTTTCCTATATGGAACTAGTCTGTTTTTCCATGTCCAGTTCTAACTGTTGCTTCCTGTCCTGCATACAGGTTTCTCAAGAGGCAGGTCAGGTGGTCTGGTATGCCCCTCTCTTTCAGAATTTTCCACAGTTTATTGTGATCCACACAGTCAAAGGCTTTGGCATAGTCAGTAAAGCAGAAAGAGATGTTTTTCTGGAACTCTCTTGCTTTTTCGATGATCCAGAGGATGTTGGCAATTTGATCTCTGGTTCTCTGCCTTTTCTAAAACCAGCTTGAGCATCTGGAAGTTCACAATTCATGTATTGCTGAAACCTGGCTTGGAGAATTTTAAGCATTACTTTACTAGCATGTGAGATGAGTACAATTGTGTGGTAGTTTGAGCGTTCTTTGGCATTGCCTTTCTTTGGAACTGGAATGAAAACTGACCTTTTCCAGTCCTGTGGCCGCTGCTGAGTTTTCCAAATTTGATGGCATATATTATTTTTAAATGATCAACCTTCTGTATAACTACTGATAGGTTTATGGGCAAGAAGCTAATTCCTTTGTTTCTGCTCTTTTAAATCACGTGATTCCCATATTTTAATACTTTGAAAGTAGAATTCCTCTTACAGTAAATGCATACATTTAGTCTGGTACTGTTTCTTCTTCCCCATAAAAAGCTATAAGATAAGGGGGGTGTTTTACTATTGAAGAAAATGGTGTTTTAGAATGGAAGGAGTACAGTATTCTAAAACATGTTTCTACTACTGGGGAAATACTGCACCATAACAGGTAGTCATGGAAACACAGTTTGAAAAACTGGAATTAAAAGAAATCAAATGTCCTTATATTTTATTCATGGCACTGTTGCCCCTGCTCAGTCTCTGTTGATTTGGGGTCACCGTAGGAGGGTCTTTGGCTGTGATTCTTTACTGCTTTTTCCAGGTGAGAACCACAATGTTGTGCTGTAATCTCTGTCTGCTCTTCATTTTCTGTTTCTGTAAATTAATATGAAAGATTCTTCACTTGGTTGTTCTGGAGACTGTTGATTATTGTTTTGCTCTGTCTTTAGGCTGGGACTGGTCCACGTGTTGAATAAGGTGATATATGCATTTAAAATTCCCTTTGAAGTCTAGAGTCATGATTGTCTTTATTTGCCTCAGGTTCTCAATCTACTTTTCTTCAGCTCTTCATTATACTAACATACCCAGTGAAAAAAGTGAAAAACAAAAGTGAAAATGTTAGTCACTCAGTCGTGTCCAGCTCTTTCTGACTCCATGGACTGTAGCCCACCAGGCTCTTCTTTCCATGGAATTCTCCAGGCAAGAATACCAAAGTGGGTTGCCATGCCCTTCTCCAAGAGATCGTCCCAACCCAGGGATCAAACCCAGGTCTCCTGCATTGCAGGCTGATTCTTTATAGTCTGAGCCACCAGGGAAGCCCCAGCATCAATACAAACATCCCCAACACCAATACTAATACTGCCATCAACTGCTCCCCGCCATGTTACAGCCTTCTCCCTACCCCTCTTCCTTCCACCTCTTCTTATGCTTATACAAAGGAATTAAGTGAAATCCTCCCCTGAACTTAAGACCATAATGACACTGGACCATGGAGAGAGAGACGGGGCCTCTGGCACCAGCTCTGCTGCTGCCCGCTGTGTGACAGAGTCACTTAATCTCTCTGGACTCCCATTTCCTCTTCTGTAAATGGTGGGTGGACTCTGATCTCTGCAGTCTCATCATCCTTAAACTTCCTTACCCTAAGAAACTGACGCTGATCTGCGAACACCTGGGCACAGAGGACGGGACAGAGAGCACTTCCATGTCTCACGTCTACCTGTGTGGCATTCACTGCAGAGGGAGGCCTCCAGGTCCGCTTTGTCAATAATGCTGTCGGAACCCTCCCCCGCCCACCACGTGATCTTTCCTTTGTCTCAGTCTTCAACTTTCTTAGCCGTTTTCCTCTCCTCACTGCTGAATGACAGGAACCACTTGCACTGCGTGAGACTCTGCCTGCATTGCCAAGCCTCTCAGTGAGCTAAAGTGCTCACTGCTGATCTCTGGAATCCTTTCCCTGGAAGTTTTCCCTTTAGCCTAAGCCTTCCCAAGAAGGGGGTTCAAGTCTGTCCTTAACTTTCCTCAGTCACTGCTTTAGGGGGAACAGTCTCAAGCTTATAAAGGAGTGTTGTGTTATGGCACAATTTTTAATTATTTTCTCTTTCATTCAACAAATAACATTCATTGACACCCACCAGGTGCTGTTCTAGATCCTAAGGCAACAACAGGAAACAAGGTCCTATGGAACTTGAATTCTAGTGGTGAGAGATGTGCAGGTAAATAAGCAATTAAATAAATGAAAAAAATACCAGATGGTGACAAGTGCGATAAAGGAAGACAGGAGCAGAGATGGGACATGAGAGGGGGCAGTTTTGCTGACAAATAGAGAATGGGAAGGAACCAGGAAGGAAGAGTAAGGTAAGGGGGCTTATAAGTGTCAGACCCAGAATGCAAATGAGCCTGTGTATTTAAGGAACAGAAAGGGCTGGAAGGTAATTAGCAAGACAGAGTTTACTTGAAATGAGGTCAGAGAGCTGGGAGCAGGTGGGTGGGCAGATTTTGTGAGTCCTTGTGGGCTAGGCAGAGCTTGGATTTTTAAAGTGAAATGAGAAACCATGAGACGGTTTTAAACAGGGAAGAACATTATCTGATTTATGTCCTGTGGTGCATAGTAGACACCTCATAAATGTGTCCAAAGTTGACTGTGCTTGTAAGTTCTCATTAAAGGTGGAATAGACCCAAACCCTAGACAACTACTCCCTTGAATGTGTCATGGGCTCCAGACTTCGAAGTGACATACTCCCTTCTAGTTGAGTTTTTCCTAATGGATGGGGATAGTCATGGTCTATCATGTCCTGGGGGGCGTGTGTGTGTGTGTGTTTGGGGGGCATTACTTATTAGAGAACTAAAAAGTAATTCTGTAAATACATAGCAAAATCACCATATTGCCTGTGTTCTCTTTTTAGACCCAACTATAATTAGACTTCCCCAAAGAGTCATTCAGGCATTTACTTAGCAGTTGATCAAGTTTTCTGTTTTTCCAAGGTTAGTGGATGTCAAAGGAGATAATAACTTCAGGCCTCCCCCTCTTGTCCAGCCCCAGGTCTGCATGTATTTTTTCATGTATTAAGTGTCTCTTGGACTCCAGATCCTACATTAGGTGAGATGAATAAAGTCTGTGCCTTCCAGTGGCACTGGGTAAAATAGAAGAGTCCAGATTACCAATCTTAGGAAGTTCCGTTTCTAGGAGTGGGAATCCCCACTGACTCAGTGGTAAAACCCACTCCAGTATTCTTGCCTGGGAAATCCCATGGACAGAGGAGCCTGGCAAGCTACAGTCCATGGGGTTGCAGGAGTCAGACACGACTTAGCAACTAAACCACCTCCACTTAATAAGAATTCTGCCATAACTTGGCATCACAAAACTTGTGCAGCCTATCTTAAAGAATTGAGAACTAAAAGAACCTTAGTCAATTTCCAATACTTAGTACTTAGTCAACTATCCCAGTACTGCACTCTAGGAGTACTTCCGGTATTGGAGTGAGACTGTCCTAAGCATCACAGGAAACTTCATATTCCTGGCTCCACCCATGAATCCTACAAACCTTCCTCACCCGTTTCCAACCCACCCAGTGGAAAATGCCTCCACACGTTTCCAACAGCCCCCTGATCCACCCAGTCCCATCATTTTACGTATAATGGAATATTAGGCAGCTTATGATCTTTTCATACCTTTTCCCTCTGAACCCAGCAGAATCAGGACCCCAGAGTCAAATTTTACAATGATGTTAGTTTCCAAAATATGCCTATTTTTCATTCTTTCAGCTGATACTGTTTTCTCAGAGTTACATGGTGTGTGTTGCAAATATGTCTGAATAGATATATTCAGATAGATTGAGAAAAAATTGGGAGCGTTTTCAGATTTTTATACATTCCTCAAGTTTTGGTGTAGTATTTTCTATGCACATTCCATTGCCTGCCTACTTCTCAGAGTCCTTTAAAAATGAGGAATCTGACTTCTTCCTTCTGCTCCTCATCACTGCTTTTCTGTCAAGCATCTTCTGGGAGAGTATTGTCACCCCATTTAAGTGTGGAGGATGGAAACAAAATATTTTGGTGTGGAAAACTCTGATCTTCAGCTGACTTGACCTGTACAGGCATACTGTGGAGACATTGCAAATTCTATTCCAAGCTACCAAGATAAAGCAAATATTGCAGTAAAGCAAACCACACCAATTTTTTTGGTTTCCCAATGCATATACTCTGCTATAGTTTATTAAATGTGCAATAGCCTCATGTCTAAAAAAAGTGCACAAAAATTTTTAAAAGCTAAAACAAAGCAAAAACTAATAATTAAGAGGCAAAACATTTTAATCTACATACATACCTAAATTAATAACTACTTTATTGCTCTTGTAAATCAACTATACCTCAGTTTGGAAAAACTTCAAGTGGTAATCTTCGTCTGAGCCGTCAATGTGTTGTGGTAGTAACGTCAAAGATCAATAATCATAGATCACCATAACAAATATAATAATAATGAAAAAGTTTGAAATATTGCTTGAATTATCAAAATGTGAAGCAGAGGCACAAGGTGAGCAAATGCTGAAGGAAAAATGGCACCAATAGACTTGCTTATCTCAGGGTTGCCACAGACCTTCAATTTGTTAAAAAAAAAAAAAAAGCAATATCTGCAAAGAACAATAAAATGAGGTGAACCTGTATTTCATGTATTCTGACTTGGGCACCAGAATCACATTTCAAAAACTCATTTGCCTTCATACACCTGACTAGCTTTCTTCACCGGATTTGTAACTTACTTCCTACATACTTGACTGCTCTGTAGATGAGGAAGAATCACTTACCTTATTTATCAGTGTCATTTGGAGCTTTTAGATCCTGAGTGACTCTTTTCCTCAATCCTAAATGTTATCATCAATATCAAGAGTGATACTTTAAAATGAAATTTCCTGAAAGAGTCTCGCGTTCCATGAGCAGTTTTTTGTGGAGGTGTCAAGAATAAAGTTGAGCTGTTAACCAACTCGAGTTGCCATCTCCTCTTGCCCCTGTGCCAAAAGGTATGTTACACCTGGTGGGAAGGAGAAACATTTAATTTTCCAAATTTAGGGTTGTTTTTTTTTTTTTTGCTTGCTTCTTAAGTAAAACCAATCTAGCTCCCTTTTCTGCAGAAAAGGAGGAAGGAACAAGCAACAAATTAATCAGACAGGAAGTGAATAACCACAGAAGGACGTCTGCCTCTGACTCAGTATGTCACATTTAACAAGAGGCCAGAGCTTGTCCAAAATGGCGGTCCAGAAACGACCCCCTGTTTGTGTTGGAAGATGATGACTTTCACAGCGACGGTTTTCTCTCTCATTTCTCGTTTGCTCCCTGCCTGCTTGTGTCCCTGATCATGCCTTCCTGCAGTATCCTTTAACGGTAAGAAAAATTATATTCAAACTCCGTGTATTCCCATTATTCAGTTAGTGGGGGAGGACTAAACAGCCTTTAGTGGGCCATTGTATGCTGAGATAAAATTGTTTAATTTTTCAGTAGACCACCATGTGGTCCTCTGATTGCACACAAGACTAGTTTCACCACTATGGTGCTTGTGGGCAATTTAGAACTTCTGCTTTGAACTAAAATGTAAGCAAGATTTTCATCAGAATTTTTCCTGACCACTGGGCAAGTTTGGATCCACAGTAATTTTTTTCTCCCAGTTAAAATGGGGGTTTATGTCGCTAACTGTATCCTTTCAGTGGATGGTGCAGTTTGTCCACGTGATTACCTTTGAACTCCCACTTTGGCCAGCAACAGTAAGTGCTTTTAAAGCAAAAGGAGTCACTGGAAACTTCAAAGGAAAGTACCATGGAACTCAGCTCTTGCTAGTCTGTTGCTACAGACCTGTTACTTAAGTTCAAATCCCAAGCTATTTCTAAGCAGTCTTTTAGGACAAAGATGGTTTGTCTTTTAGAACCATTCTGTTCAACATCTGAACAGTGCAGTGCGCAATTAACTATTGCTGATCAAATTCTGCAGCATTCATTATAAACAGTTACATTTAATATGATTAATATTGTGACACAAAGCATTGTAATTTTCATATTCCAAGCAGTGTACTCAAATATCTACAGAGCAGGATTAAGGAAACTTCTGTATCCAAAAAAAAAAAAAAAGCTTTTTTTCCTTTGGAGCATATATGAGAAAGCAATTTGATTTATATTCCTTTTACCCCATGAAGAAGTATAAAGTAAAGCTTTAAAAAGTTAAGAGGGTACATAAAACTTTGGTCAATAAGTATAAGTTCTTTTAAATAATTCAATGGCATAACTAGCATGTCCAGTAGAAAATGGACAAGTGGTAAAATGAAGAAAAGGCTGCAGGAAGATTCTTATGAAGAAAAGTAGGACAGCTTGGTTGAGAGAAAGTGAGGAAGCAGGAGAAAGAGTAAGTCAGGATAGTGAGAGAGGAAGATGAGAAGCTTGAAAAAGACTTTGAGGACCATTAGTGTGGAAACCATACCCTTTCTGGTCACTTGGATTGTGGGTCTAATTTTATGCATTAACTTCATAAAGTTATGTTGCTTCTGAACTAGAACAACATTTAGTCAAAATTCTCCCTTGTATAGTCTAAAGCACTTAAATGATTTATCTAAAATCAGAGTCAAGTTTTCTAATGCTTTTCAAAAACTTCATCCATTGGTTAATTGCTCACAGCTCTTTAATTACTCTTAATGTCTGAACTTTTAGGGACTTCCCAGGTGGCGCTAGCAGTAAAGAACCTGCCTGCCAGTGCAGGGGATGTAAGAGACAAGGGTTTGATGGCTGGGTTGGGGAGATCCCCTGGAAAAGGAAATGGCAACCCGCTTCAGTATTCTTGCCTGGAAGATTCCATGGACAAAGGAGCCTGGTGGCCTACAGTCCATGGGGTCGCAAAGAGTCAGACATGACTGAAGTGATTTAGCACTAAACCTTTAATATTATGCATACTCTGGATGAACGGCAGTATTCAGAGAATACTGAACAGAGTATTCAGGGTGAAGAATTTTCCCTGGGGTCCAGCAGCAATTTCACTCTGATCATTGATGAAATCAAGTTCTAGATATGCCCTAAGGCTGGAGGTTCCCGACCTGTGCTAAAATTTAAGAGGAAGTGAGCTACCTAATTCCTGGACCTTTCAAGGTTTACACTCCTTGAAGTCTGCTTAACATTTTGTAAACACGTCATTTTTGGGGGGGATTTTCTGGCTATTTAAATTTTGATCCACTTCTGGTTTAAGGTTTGACTTATTTTTGTTTTTCCAAATTGTCACTTATTTACCTCTTGTTGAAAAGAACATTTCCCTTGGACTATCATAAGTACTAAATACCTCTGTCTATAATTTGGCAACCCTCAGTTCTGAAAATTAAGACTGGAGAAAAGAATATTAGAATAAGAAATGCTTTAGTATGCTTTTCTGAGAAATTTTAAATGAACTTTATACACACCTCCCTTCGCCATTTTTTTGTAATGCAGAAATTACATGGGTATGCACATGTAGGCTAGGCTTTAAATCAGCTCGTGATTTCTCTTTCTCCTGGTTAAATAGAGGAAAAGATAATGTTTATTGAGCACTCACTATATGTTAGGTTCTTGACTTCTGCTTATTTTATTTTTTTTAAAAATGGCTAACAGTTAGCAATTGCCTCATTTAATTCCTCAGTGGTCCTATTGAGTAGATACCCTTCTCCCCATTTTATTGTGCGAACTAGACTTAGGCTGAGCAGTTTGCCCAAGGCCACTAACAATTAAATGTGATTTCAAGAGCTTTTTTCAAAAGTACAGTTTAGAAGCCATGAGATGTCCTTTTCTAATCCTGAGAATCTGGGATTGTACAAATGCTTTGTTTTAAAATGTCACAGCGATAGTAAATATCTTTAAGTGAATTAATCTCAAGTAAGACCATTTCCTTTCTAAAGTCTTTTGACCTTTTTAAAAGTAAATTTGGTGACACTTCTGCTTATATTACAAGGCTATACTTTCAGTGATTAAAAAATATGTTGATTATGCTGACATATATGCTGTGTGTTGTGCATGAGTGTGTATGTGTGAGTATGTGTGTGTGTGTGTGTGTGTAGTGGGGAATAGGGAGGGGCAGGTTTGGTAAAACTAAATGTGGTGCTGAGGATTTAACTTTGAGATCTGAGCCCCTTAAAGAGAGTACTAAAAAAAAAAAGACACAAAATAAGTACTTGTTAGAGATGGGAAGTTATGGGAGGAAAATCAGTACTTGTTAATTAAATGAATAAAGTAGAAAAGATTTACCTTCCTTTTCCCACAGTTAAACAAGGACAGGTGGGTCATTCAACTTACCTTCATTTTCTCATTTTTGAGAGGGTTTAGCTATCTGTGAATTTGTGCTAACTTTTCATGTAATTAAACATATAGGACTGTGTATTCTAAAAATAATTTCACTTCATAGAAACCTTTATTTCCCCAGAAGTTATTCTTATAGTAAAACTGTGGGTTTGTGTCCAAGCTCCCAACTAATCATAATGACATTGTAAATGCTTCAGAATGTCTTCTCTGAAAAATGCCTTCCCTCTACTCCCCAAATTATCAATTTTTTATCTAAAAGATATGTTTCTGAAATAGCCAAGGACCCTCCAAGTACCGCAGAGACACAAACCCCTGCCACTGAGAACACAACTCGTAAGCAAAAGTCACTTAAGCTATTGCCTTAATTGATGCCCAGCTGAGAAAAGAGCAAGTACGTTTTGAGAAATGAAGGGTCCCATGTACAGTAAGCGTGGGTGCTACATGCAGCTCAGATTGAGAAAAACAATGATCATGAACTAGGTGAGGCAGTTGCTTTGCTTATAAAGGAACGCTTGTTTCTTTTCTGTACCTTTGGTTTCCTCTTGGGTTGAGCAGCCTTTTTTGTTTCTCCTCTTCTATTGATTGCCTCATTGCCTACAGCCCTCTGAGCTTGAACTGAGGAGAGGAAGAGTCACAATAATAGCAACAAACTTTATGCAAAGATATTAAAAGTTTCTAAAATGGCCAAAAGGACATGCCATGCTTGGGGGTGGGGCACTGAGCTGCTGCACTGGGCCTGGTGTCAGAAAATAGAAACTACGGGCAACTGCAGCTGTGAAAAGACTGTGCTAAAGAAACAGGATGGCTGTGGTTTGCTGTGAGCATCAATTTTCCTGTTGAGCATTTTTACAGGAAGTTGAAGAACAAAGCCGACTTCATCTTAATTAGTTCTGATGGTTTTCAGATCTTCAACACATCCAACCAAGTTTGCCTCATGGAGGAGTCTCCAAAGAATAGAACCAAAAATAATCCTGAGTGGGAATCATAAAACTACGATGTTGGCGGCAATTTGGGTTTTTGCTAAATGATTTTATTTTTACAGTATAACTTGGAGTGGATTCATTACCTTTATAATGAGTACCTTTGCACTCTTTTTTTTATGGCTGCGGTAACTCAGTATGAATTTAAGGGCCTTTCCTTATTAAAACACTACTGAGTTTTATGTATTATAAATTTCCTTCCGTTACTATTTGGTGAAACAGTTGTGCATGTGTGTATTTATATAGATACAAAGAGGTGTGTGTGTGTGTGTGTCTGTGTGTGTGTGTAAACGCTGGAAAAATATACATTAAAATATTGACAAGAATTATCTCTGGATAGTATTAACTCCAACCCTTTTCACCTGAAATTTAATTACTATCAAATGCTTTGTTCAGTGGTTAAATACAAGTGTCATGTTTTATTTTCATCTTTGTATTTTAGTGTTACCTGTTGTTTTCTTTCTTTCTTTATGGCTGGTCTGGGTATTCATTGCTTTGCTCGGGCTCTTGCTGGTTGCAGTGGCTTCTCTTGTCCCAGAGCACAGGCTCTAGGCACACGGGCTTCAGTCGTTGAGGCACTCAGGCTCCGTAATTGCTGCTCATGGGCCCCAGCACGTGGGCTCTGTAGTTGGGGCACATGAGCTTAGTTGCTCCAAGGCACGTGGAATTTTCCTGGACCCGGGATCGAACCCGTGTTCCCTGCATTGGCAGGCAGATTCTTATCCACTGCACCACCAGGGAAGTCCCTATCTATTATTTTCTAAATTAATAAGTGGATAAGTGATATGTAGCATTATCATTTTGGAAGCAGGGGAAAAAATTCTCAAAGTCTTAACCTGAAGAGGTCAAGAACACACAAGAAATACATACATGAAGATGAGTTAAGAACATTATATATAAAGTAAAATGTCAATGAATGTAAATAAAAATAAGATACAGAATAGAAAGTAATGAAGGCAAGGGAACATTTGGACCTTAGGATCTTTTCAATTGTATTATTTCTATTATGTCTACTCCCTGTCCCTGCCCCCCTCCACAATGATGAATTCAACCTTTTTGGGGAAAAAAAAAAGTTTACTTCTGTCTCATTCGTTTTACAGAATAGTATTCAAGGGTGACTTTTGGCAAGATATGCATAGCAAAATGCTTTATAATTTTGAATAGCCCAAAATGGTGATAAAACGTAACTGAGTAAACCTGCTTCTTATCTTCTTTGCTAGAACTTGGCCGATTCACACACCCTCACACATACATCCTCAGGATTAGAGGCTGGCCTTCTTCGGGTTATTTCATTGGACAGCGCTGGAAATCTCTCCCCTCTTCCTGTTGTTCTGTAGTATGGGCCTCGTGTGGCATCATCTAGAATGAACTTGACGTTGGTTGCAAGAAACTAAGAAACAGTTTATTTAAGTAATTTAAGTAATGAAATTTAATTTAAGTAATTAAATTTCAGGTTAAAAGGGTTGGAGTTAGTTCTCTTGGTCATTTCACATTCAGAGATAATTCTGCTTTCTTAGTTGAATGCATTGAAGAAGAAAGCCTCGGTTTCCTGGGGCAGCTCTGGACTGAACTCTGGGCTCTGGGTGAGTGACTAGTTATCCATGCTGCTGGGGGAATATGCGGCTGTACGGTGGGGAACAATCACTCATTCTCACATGTGTCCCCCGTAACCAATATTACACAGCAAATGGCTTGGGGCCACAAGCTACCCTGGTTGATCTAGGGTCAGTGTTTGATGCTGTTCACTGTGAGTTTAAACCATGATGCTGACCTATTAGAACTGTAGTAAAACCATCAAAACCATCCATTTCTCTCACAGAACTAGGAAATTCCAGAATTTCTAAATATTGATGTATCCTGTGTGTATTTGTATATTTGTGTTGGTGACAACGAAGAAAAAATTAGTGGATTTTGAAATAATTTATGTAAAATATTCTACTTTGTTCTCTCAACCCTCAGAGTCAGTTCCTTTATAAGAGGTTTATTGATAGATCCCTCCTTTCACCTCAATAATTTTCACCTAAAATTTGAGGTTTTTAGACTCAAAATTTTTTTAAATTTTTTTGGCCACACCGTGCAGCATGTGGGACCAAGGATCAAATTCATGTCACCTGCATTGGCAGGTGGATTCTTAACCACTGGACCACCAGGGGAATTCCAAAATTTGAATCACTGATTCGCTCAGTGATTAAATAAAACTTTGGTAATCAATCACATACCCTAGGGTTCAGGTCGATTTTTAATTTCTTTAACGTTTGACAGACAATCCAGAGATGGTTTGGGTGAGAAATCAGTTGATAGATTCTAGTCAAAAGCTGTTAATTTCCACAGTGGATAACAGACATGATAGGTCACACGTATTGTTAAAACTGTGTTTATTCATTTACTAGGGCTGCCATAACAAAGCACTTCAGACTGGGTGGCTCGAACAGCAGACTTTTATTATCTCACATTTCTGGAGGTTGGAAGTCAAAGACCAAGGTGTCGGCAGGTTTGGTTTCTCCCAGGGCCTCTCTTCTTGGCTTGCAGATGGCCACCTTCTCCCCATGTCCTCACACAGCCTTTTCTCTGTGCTCACACATACCCAGTGTTTCTTCCTCTTCTCACAGGGACCCCAGTCATATTAGATGAGGGCCCAGACTAATGGGGCTCTCTTAGCTACCTCTTTAAAGGCCCTCTCTCCAAGTACAGTCATATGCTGAGATACTAGGGGTTAGCGCTTCAACATATAAATTAAACCCATAACGCTGTGTGTGAAAACAAAAAACCCATTTCCATTCGTGTGGTTTTCTTTGTGCACAAAAAATTCAACACACAAGGTGAACATTACAGAAAAGTCTGGGTTTTCTCCCTGCGATGTTATTTAAAGAGTTAAATGAGACTTTATAAGCCATCACATGCTAAGTCATGTCCGACTCTTTGTGACCCCAGGGACTGTAGTCCGCCAGGCTCCCCTGTCCGTGGGATTTCCCAGGTAAGAACACTGGAGTGGGTTGCCTTTTCCTCCTCCAGGGGATCTTCCTGACCCAGGGATCAAGCCCGCATCTCCTACATCTCCTGCATTGCAGGCGGATTCTTTACCACTTGAGCCATCAGGGAAGCCCTGAGACCTTTACATGCACATCCAGTTGTTCCAGTACCATTTATTGAAAAGACTTTCAATTGAAAAGACCTTCCAAAGACCTCCCCATCAAGTTGCTTTGATCACTTTGTTGAAAATTAATTAATTATGTACATATGGATTAACTTATTCAAGCATTTTCTTCTTTAATAGATTGTTTTACTGTGAAGAGTATTATTTGCTGAGTTGAATGTTTACAACACAGAAGGACTATTTTTATATTAAACTTTAAAGTTATCATTTGTGGACTAAATATACTGTCTTAATTTTAAAACAAACAACAACAACTAAAATCAGTGAAATGAGGGATTTCCTTGGAGGTCCAGTGGTTAAGACTCAGCGCTTCCATTATAGGGGACCCAGTTCAATCCCTGGTCAGGGAATTGAGATCCCGCATGCCTCGAGGCAGCCAAAAAACACACCAAAAAAACAGTGAAATGATTCTCTAAAAGCAACTGATTCTCAAAAGTGTATATTGTTAAAAGTTCGGTGCCTGGGGAGGGTGGGAGAGCAAGGATCATTAAATGGGTAGGGCTGTGGTCCTCCAACTCCAAGGAGCCTGGTTCCCATGCGAGAGCTGACCGCCCGCACTTTGGAAGCCCTTGTCCTACTCACTCTTTCCCTTCTTTGAGAGCCCGTCCCACCCGGGGAACCGAGCTGCCTTTCCTGTGGGACTTCATCTCCTGAGGGCAGATCGAAATGCAGGAGGCCAAGCCCTCAGGCGGCCTCATTCCCACGGGGCGGCCACACCCGCACAGGACTGGGGCAGAGCCAGGGCCTCGGCTCAGTCTCCAGGCCTGGCCACCCTCTGCCAGGTGCTGGAGTGGCTCTCACCCCAGCAGGACCTGTGCTCCCCTCAGGGACCACAGCTCTGGACCCATCTGCTGACTGCTTACCCTGCCCAGCCCTGCTGCGCTGGTTCACTTCATCCTTCCCACACCCCCCTTTAACAGAGAGCTCGGTCTTATCCCAGATTATTAGCAGCAGAGCAGAAATACACAATCATGTTCTCCTGACCCAGGACTCATGTTCTCACAGGGATTCTAACTGTCTTCATCCATAGGCCACACTGGTGTCTAGTAAAGCCCCCAAACTCCCACTCCTTCCCTGACTGCTGTTAAATGCGTAAAACAAAATACAGAGGATGACCAAGGAAACCAGTTGCAGTGCAATGGGTACAACAAGGCCTAGGAGCAGATCATTGCCCCAGCTTCCAAAAAGACTTGCAAAATTACACTTATGATGTGAAAATATCACGTGAAAGACTGTTGGTGAAAAGGTTTCAGGTGTGGTTTGTGGCCTAGATTTACAATTGAAGGAAATGCTAACTTGTAGTTAGAATTTAGGGGAAATAAGTATGTCCCTTTTTTCCCTGAATTGTGTCCACAGACCTTGTGGGTATGGAGATCCAGGCTAGGAAGGCCTGCCTGTTAGGATTGAGGCTGCTGTTGAGGCCCTTCCATCAGGCCCAGTCTTGGTTCTGACATGGCTCTCCCGCGGCCTTGGACTCTGCTTCTCTGGTGAAGTCAAGAAACTAAGCGCCCAGACTTAAAGCTGCCCTGCCCCTCTGCTGTGGGACTGGTTCTCTACCCAGGCCCCGAGGTGCTCAGGGCTGATGCTAGAAGCTGTTCCAATGGCCAGCATATGGCTTGTTTGTGTGATACCTGATTCTTTCACTTCCCCCACATAATCAGTGAGACTGTGTGCCATGTATTGGGGAGACCCGGTGTTCACAGCGGGGTGGAAAGACAGCCAAGAAGGGGATCCAGCAAGGGCCTGGCATGCGGGACATGAGACTGATCTTCTTTGACCTGTGTGCTGGGCTGGTAGGTTGAGAGTCTGGGGTTTCTCACAAACCTCCCTAAGGTCCAGCCTGGACAAGTCCAGACCAGCAGCTGTTCAGCTAGCAAGGAGCCAGGAGACCATGGCAGCCTCTGGAATCAGCTTTCATCGTGGAGGTAGGCGTAGGAGTGGTTTATCTGGAGGAGAGTGAGGCAGGGGGGCAATGGGAGCTGCAGCAGTGGAGAGAAAGGAGAATTGAGCCTGGGAAAGGTAAGAGCGCTCACCCGCAGATCCTCACCCTGTTGTTTATGTGAGGTGGTCGGGGGCAGGGGAAAGCCCGGCTCTGTGGTCCAGAGGTTTATTTATAAGCCAGTTAATGCACAGAGAGAACCACAATAGCAACAGAAAACTCTAAGATTAGAGTTAAAGAGGCCTTGCAGGACAGTCTCCTGAGAGCACCCCTGCCCCATCGCCTGGCCCCTAAGGTGTACAGGACAGAAGTTCAATTTGATCTTGGCAACCAGAGACTGACTTCTGAGAACCAAACCCAGAAGAGGTTCCTGGTGGTGATTAGAATTCACTTCTTTCTTGGTCTTAGGATAACAGGATGGCAGACTAGTCAGTGAGCACAGAATCTGACATGATGAATTGGAGCATTGAGGGGTCTTTCATCCACTGAGCACATGGACGGTCTGTCCCATGGAGCCCGTCTCTCAGGCCCTCTGGGTGGACCTGGCCACCCTCCTCCTTGATGAGCCTTAGCTCTGTTAATACCATTGCTTTGGCCGCAGCATCTTTGACAGTTAGTTGGGCCTGAATCCAATTTCAGACCCTCGTTCTTCCTCCTGGTCCTGGGACACAACTCTGAGGCCTCTGAAGGTGCCCCTACAGTTGGAGCACCCCCTTTATAGCCTCCAAACACAGGCCCCCAACTCTGTTTACACTGCCCATGCAGCCCTGTGGGTGACTGGTGTTACCCAGGAAAGAACAAAGTAAGGGACAGTGCAGCCCAGCCAAGACTGACATTCAAGTGGCTCCTCTCCCTCACTTGTCTCCGTGGCGCCGTCCTCTCCTGGGCTTGCCCACTTGGTACCCACAGTGTTTCTTCTCTGTCAAGAGAAGTAAGGGACAGTAAGGGACAGATCCTGAGACTTTTTCTTACCAAAGTAAGGAACAGTAAGGGACAGATCCCTGTCTGAGACAAGCTCTTTTTGAAAACCAGATTCTGACCGAGTTTAAGGTGAGCTGCAATACTAGTGAGCCCTTCACCTGCCTGAAAATGCTTATCTAAAAAGAGCAGAGATCAAAAGGACTTGATGTAAACAACTTTCACATCATTTTAATGAGTTATTGATTTCTGAGTCCCTGTGTCCTCCCCTTTAAAATGTGTTTGAGACGATGGAGATAGAGTGCCCTTTATTATCCAGTTGACTGTCAATAAATGAGCGCAGCTGTTGCTGCTCTAGAGGTTTCTAAATTTCATTTTACAGAAGGCACTCAGAACAGAACTGTCTTGATTCCTGTCTTCCAGAAGTTTTGACAAGTCATGTCCTGTTAGCTTTTCCATTCTGTTAACATCACAGAAAGCAAGCCATCCAGCAAAACTTCAATAGAAAGTACAGTTGACCCTTGAACTATCGATATGGAGGTTAGAGGCACCGATCCTCCACGCACAGTTGCTCCTCAAATCCTCGGGTCCCCTGTACCCTGGTTCTGCATCTTTAGATTCAATCACCCATAGATGGTGTGGCACTGCAGTGTTTACTATGGAGAAACATCCATATCTAAGTGGATCCGTGAAGTTCAAACTCATTGTTCAAGGGCCATCTATATTTGATTCAAGGTGTAAGTTTCCCTCAACTTTTAGTGGTTGAGCTAAATTAATACTTTAAATTCTAAGAAACTGTTTTCTGCAATTAAGAGACTGTTGAAAATAAAAGGAAGATAATTCTGCTGTTTGAAACTCAGGACACACGTTACGTAGGAACAGTGTCATTCATGTGGTCAGTGTCCCAGGCTGCTCTCTTGGTTTAAGGCTCCGTGACCAGGCTTCTCGAACATTAATGCATATGAATCACCCAGCGATCTTGTTAAAATGCTGAAACAAATTCAGTGTGGGCAGCAGGGCTGAGATGTGATGTTTCTCATGGTGATGATCCGAGACTGATCTGGGAGCCCTGCTGATCCAGAAGTAGCAAGGTCTAGGTGGGAGAAGCTGGGATGCTGAGGGTGTGAAAGTGGCTGAGGGGTGGGGCATCTGCTGAGACCCAGGGATGGGACTCTGAGGCCTAGGGGAAAAGGGGCCAGGAGTGGTGTTTAGCATCACTCCTGGGGCACATCCTTCCCATTGCTTCTTCAGCTCCTGACATTGACAAGGCTGCCCTCTTTGCTGCCGCTGCGCACCACACCTTCCCTGTACTGTGCTACAGCCTGGAGTCTGGCCTTCCCTCTGTCCCCTGAGCATCACACTCTGCAGAAAGCCTTTCTAAGGAACCCTGTTTCTAGCTCCAAGTCAGAGGTTGGAGTCCTCCTCTCTTTTTTCCTCTGGCTCCTGTAAGGAAATGCCGAGTAGTACAGAGGTAGGAACCTGGCCTCCTTGCCCATCTTACCTTGTCCCCATCTCCTTTCCCTCAAGGACTGGAAGAACTTCGAGGGCAAGAATAGAAATAGATTTATCTTTACATTCCTGCGGGGCTACTCAGAGCTAGACAGATGTCAGGAATCTCTTGACAGAGAAGAAACGCTGCGGGGCTCTGAGTGGGCAAGCCCAGGAGAGGACTGCGCCAGGGAGACAAGTGAGGGAGAGGAGCCACTTGAACGTCAGTCTTGGCTGGGATGCACTGCTAGTCGTCTCCCGATAACCTCCCGGCTTCCTCGGGCTGCAGACCAGAAGCCTTCCCCGACCTGCTTTGGTGGTGGTGGGATTAAGCAGCCTGTGGCG
Organism: Dama dama; assembly: GCF_033118175.1. Classification (NCBI taxonomy): domain Eukaryota; kingdom Metazoa; phylum Chordata; class Mammalia; order Artiodactyla; family Cervidae; genus Dama; species Dama dama. Next base: position 25,363,848 of record NC_083713.1, read on the forward strand.
CTGCACTTTGCTCGCAGTATCTCTGGGCACTCTGAGGGTCTGGCTGAGAATCCTCCTCGGCTGGCATCCTTCCAGAAGAGTAACATCCTAGCCATGTTGTGAAGGAATCCCACCTCTTATAGAAACTCAGACTGTCCCTTTGAGGCGAAAGGGGAAGGAAGATTAGGACAGAGAATTACGGAGACATCTAATGCATGACGGCGCTTTGTTTCTTTCTGTTTTGTTTTACAGATTTGTCAGCCAGACTGTTGAAAGCTAACTGTTCAAGATGCCCGTCCCGCCCCCTCCAGCACCCCCGCCTCCGCCCACATTTGCTCTGGTGAGTGGCTCTCCCCATCTGTGATCCATGCATGAGGCAAGCTAAACAGACTCGAACCTGGCACACATGTGTTAGTTTTCAGTATGTTTACGTTCTGGCTTAAATATGAATGATATGGTAAGGTTTCCAGGTGCTGGAGTAAGCCATCCTCACATTTCCATGTGTACTTTCCCAAGGAATGTATTCTCTGGGCCCATCCCTCCCCATGATGGACATGTCCCGGAAGTTAGTGCACCCTCTTCCAGGAAGCCTCTTCCAAGCAGCCCTCCATGCAGTAATCCGGAAAGGCTCCCAGACGCACCTCTAGCATGTGATGGCTTCACTCTTCACTCGGGGAAACTGAAGCTCAGAGACAGTCTTTTGCCCAGGCTTCCAGGCTTCTTTCTAGCCCATCTCAGGCTGGACCCTAGTTGGGAGAACAGACCGTTAATTAGCTTGTTGCTATTCCAAGTGTGATCCTCCAACTCCTGGTTAGAGTCCCCCCCAAAATAAACACAGAAATTTAGAGTAATTTAGAGCAATCTGATAATGGTGTTGTGTCTGTTGCTTCTAAGATTGTATTTTGTGTGTCTTTTTAAAACTAATTCATTTTACTAATAATTCATTGTTATTTTACAAAGTACCGGTCCATGATGGATTGGAAACTTTTTTTGTAAAAAGTCACCCTTCCCTAAAATGAGTTTGAGAAGCTCTGATCTGGTGAACATAGAAGAACTAGTTTTTATTTCCCGAAAACTACAGTTGTGTACCACTGCTGGGTAGTTCATGCCTTGATTTTTTTTAAAAAAATGCTCATGTGTTTATTTTAATGTGTATTTGAAAAATTATAACTAGCACACCCAGGGTTTAATAGTGAGTTATCAATAAATTTTGAGGCAGAACAGGAGGCCAAGAAGGGTTGCTGACCCAAAACCATGAAGAAAACCAACATGGACATGTTATTAACCCTCTTTAGGCCTCAGGTTTTTTTATCTTTAGGATGAAGACAATAGGTAATTCAGAAAGCTCTTTCCAAGATGTCCAAGGCATGGTTAAATTATAAAAACAAGTTTCAGCAATAGAGGATGATCCCATTAGCAAAAGTGAACTGTATATGCAAAGAGCCTTTCTGGAACTGACTGCCGAGAAGCTCTTAAACAGGCATGCTTCAGAGGAGGGTTGGAGGTCAGTAGGTAAAGGGTATTTTATCTGTTTTTTTCAACTGAGATATAATTGACATATAACATTGTGTAAGTTTAAGGTGTGCAGCATGTTGAATCGATACAGTTATATATTACAATATAACTGCCACTGTTGTTTTAGGTAATGCCTCTATTACATCACATAATTATTATTTCTTTTTTGTGGTGAGAACATTTAAGTTCTGGTCTCTTTAACAGCTTTCAAGTGTATAATACAGCATTGTTAACTTTAATAACTATGCTGTACAGTTAAGATCTCCAGAGCTTAGTCATCTTTTAGTTGCAAGTTTGTACTCTTTAATATCTTCCCAATTTAGGGAAGAGGCATTCGGGACCCCATGTTCATCCTGCTGTCAAGTTCTTGGGCTCTGGAGCCAGGCTGCCAGGCTTTTAATCCGAGCTCCTTCTCTTATGAGCTGGGTGACCTGAGTGATGATTTAACTTCCCTGTGCCTTAGTTTCCTTGACTCTATAAACTCACAGGGTTGGTGAGGACTGAATGAATTAATATACATAAAATGCTAAAAATGATTCCTGATCCAAAGTAAAAGCTATGTAAACGTTAGCTGTTATTATCATGAGCAAGTGATACCTTAATTATTTTAAAAACCTTTCAGCCTAACACAGATTTCTGTTTAACCTGCTTCAGGGTTTTCTGAGCTCTCCCTCTGCCTCTAACTATAATAAACCGCTGGGGCAGGTGTCAAGCTACACTTGCCCAGGTTTGCTCCCTGTGGCCCTTCCTGGCACATCTGAAATCAGAGCCTTTCAGAGTCCCTCGAAGGACTCTCACGCCTGCCAGAAGCACCTCTGGGTTTGGGGAAAACAACTCTGCCTGGGACCAGGCCAGACCAAGCCAGTTTCCAGGTGTGACAGACACAGGCACATGCCCACTTCTGAGTCCATTTGGTGGGCTCTTGGTGTCCCTGCTCCCCAAAGGAATTCTGGAAAAGCAAGATCCTAATTTCACAGTAAGGAGCTTTCCCAAAAACTCTGAAATCATAGAAAATACCCAAAGGTTTTAAAGTAGCACCTTTGTCTACTGCGCAGCCTCTGTGAGGTAAGCTTTCAAAAGAATTAGGGAACTATATTTAATATCCTGTAATAAACCATAGTGGAAAAAAATTAAAAAATAAACAATTTGTAAAAAGGGATTACACATGAGGAACCCCTTAGGCCAGAAGGATGTGAAGGGAGCTTGGGAGGTAAAGGAAATCTTAGGCTACACGATTGTATATGTTTGTCAGAATTCACAGGACTTTACACTAAAGGGGCGATTTTACTATATGTAAAATGTAAAAACTATATGTACCATATACCTCCAGTCTGCTTTAAATTAAAAAGAAAAAATAATCTGGCAATGTAACCATAGGGAATTATTTTCTAAAATTTTGGTGGATTAAAAAATACAGCTGACCCTTTTTACTAAAGGCAGTTTTCCTCTTGCACCAGGTTAGTTCCAAAAGACAGGAAAGAGAATATGTTCTTCAGAGAACATTCTAGAAGATGAAGCCTCACAGTATCCTGCAGATTCCTCTCAGACTTAAAATTCCCGTCTCGTCTCTAGCCACCCAACCCTGGCTCTGTCAGTTACCGCCAGATTGTGGTCTGAATTTTCAGAGACTTTGATCAGGGACTGACTCTTCCTGCATGAAAAATGAATGTAATTTATTGCTGCATCTGCTCCCAAATGTCTGGATCTTAAAAAGAATGACATCGGGTCTAAAACTTGCAGAGAATTTACAGCCTATTGCCAAGAACCTTAATAACAAGCTTCCAATACTCTAGCTGTTCTCATTGAGTGCTGTAGTACATGATGTTAATTCAGAAGATGAATACATGTTTGCATGGTTTCCTTTCAGGCCAATACAGAAAAGCCTTCCTTGAGTAAGTCAGAGCAGGCTGGGAGAAATGCTCTGCTTTCTGACATCAGCAAAGGGAAGAAACTAAAGAAGACAGTCACCAATGACAGAAGTGCACCAATATTGGACAGTAAGTTTAAAAAAAAGTTATTTTCCATGGAGATAAGTGGTTTATGACCTAACGATCAACCCTACCCTTCCCACCAAAAAAGTTTTTTTTTTTTTTTTTTTTTTTTTTTTGGTTAACAACAGCTGTGAAGCTAGCAGAATAAGGGACTGTATCATTCATTGTAGGCCATGGCTCTGGCCTGGGTTCCCTCTAATGCTGCAGGAAGCCAGTATAATAATTCTTTGTCCAAGACACACACAGCAGTGATTCTCTGAATTATTCACAACACTTTACAACACTTTCTGGAAATTAACCCCTTGTCTTGCCACAGAGCAAAAGGCAGCATGAAATATGGAAAGAGCCCTAGTCTTAGAATCAAAGAATGTAGATTTAAGCCCTGACCATCTTCAACCCTTTGTCTCCATTTGTAAAATGGAGATAATACCTGTTTCACTGCCCTTACGTTTGTTGTGAGCATCAAATGAGACAATGCTTATGAGAGTGTTATGTTGCCCGGAATGTATAATTCATATGTACAGATATGATTATTATGAGGTTGGAGAGAGAGGAAATGAGATCACAACTTTGCTTAAATACATCATAAATCTGAGCTACTTTCTGGAACAAAACAGAGTATGTATAAACAAACAAGCACCTACCATACAGGGCTACTTATTATCATTTACAACAGAATGAAACATTACAGATGACTAAAATCTACCAGAAGTTAATTATTAGGCCTCAAGACTATCTCCTAGCGCTCCTAGACATTTCCACTGCCAGCCAGGTATGCCCAGAATTTGTCCTCGACTATGCATCCCACTTGGACTCAATAGAAAATAGACTGCCCAAAAATCACCAGAGGGAGCTTTGTAGACAAGGGAATAATGATGTAGGATTTTAGCCGACTGAGGATTAGAAGAGCTTAGGAAGAGTTTCTAGGAAGAGTGCCTAATGGAGTAGAAGAGAAAGATGAGAATTATGAGATGTGAAAGTGAAAGTCACTCAGTCGTGTCTGACTCTTTGCAACCCCATGGACTATGCAGTCCAGGGAATTCTCCAGGCCAGAATACTGGAGTGGGCAGCTGTTCCCTTCTCTGGGGGATCTTCCCAACCCAGGGATCAAACCCAGGTCTCCCACATTGCAGGTGGAGTCTCTACCAGCTGAGCCACCAGGGAATCCTAATGAGTAGAAGAGAAAGACGAGAGTTAGGTGAGAACACTGGTGTGGGAGGAAGGTAGAAAGAGGAATGTCATGACAAAGGCCTTCAAGTGTTTTACCCAGCTCTGTTACTGGGCAGGGTAGTACAGATCAGAATGCACCACACCTCAGTGGAACTAGGGGGTCTTCGACTTTCAACAAACTCTTATCTATAATGGGTCAAAATGCCCACAAAATGGTATGGTTAGTGTATAATCAGTCCCTTAGTTTTCCTTATCTTTGTCACAAGGTTCTCCCTGGGGGTTGCCCAGCCCAGGCAATTCAGTCTGGGGAGCCTACATCCAAAACCATTGAATCGTGGTGCCTGCTATGGGGCCAGAGGAACTCCGTCCGCAAACTGCCAACCTCCAGAACAGAGCCCAGTGGTTCTCTCACTATGAGAGGGAGCGCAGACTCTGGAGAGGTAGATGTGAAGTCCCTAGATGCTGAAGGAGAATGGACAGTCTGGGGCCTAGTTCTGAATCCACTAGAGGAAATTCATTATATTCTTCAAGATACACTTCTCTCATTAAAATGGAAATAAGTGTTAGTTCTCCCTTTCAGCTGCTCACTGATGTTTAAGAATGCACTGTGCTTTGTGGACCCCAGATGCAAACCAATGCATGCCCTTTTTGTCCATGAACTTAATTGGACACTAATACTGTTGTCTCAAGCTCTTTACAAGTGGCAGAGTTCATCCATGGTTTTGTATTGTTTGCAGGTAAAACCTCCCTGGGCTCTATGTTAAAATATTGACCATGGTTATGCATGTTGAGGTCAGTTGAGGTCAGCCTTGTCCTGCAATTTAATGCTAACAAAGTGACCTGGAGTCAGTTAGCTAACCTCAACTAGTTTAGTTTTCCTATCTGAAAGCAGCACAAATGCTGCAAGTTAAGAACGCTAATATATGATGTCTGTTAGAACAGTACATCATTCTCTTTGAATGTTCAATACTAGGTAAAGGTGTCCTATGAGCTGTAGTGTTCCAAAATGTATCATTCATCAGTGAATAACATTTGAATGACAAGGACATTATTCATATTACTGGCAATAATTAAAATTAGTAAAAGTTTAAATTTTATTAGGAAGCAATTTTACACACACTTCCAGAAACTGTTATTCTAACTTGATATATCTTATTATGTGAAGTAATTCTTGTGAGCTCATTATCAGATTGTTCTATTAGCAGTTCCCATCAGTATCCCAGAAAGTCTTATACCTAGAAAAGGTACAGAGCCAAAGGTAAGCCATTAGACTTACAATATGTCTAATCCAAAAAAAAAGAAAACATCAGTGAATAAAATAGAGCTCAGAAAGCAGATTAAATAAATGACTCAAAGCAGATTTTCTAAAATTAAGGATGCTACAATGAAGTTATATGCTAAAACATTTTGAAATCTTAATTTCTTAAAAAAAGTACAGATTTACCAGAAATCACTTATGAAGCCTCAATGAACAAGGGAAAAGTTGAAAACTTTATCAAATTACTTTTTCTCTACAAAGCTTTAGAGCCAGATAATTTTTATCAGAAAATTCAGATTTTAAGACATAGCTAATTCAAACACTATATAAATCATCCCTAAACATAGACAGGAAAGCTACCTGATCAGTGTAATGAAACTAAAATGATCCTAATATCAAAACATGACAAAGGCAGCTCTGTATCAATGTCTCAGGGGACATGTGGCAATGCCTAATAGCATTTTTAGTTATTACAACTTGAGGGAGGTGTTCCTACTGACATCTAGTGGGCAGAGGGATGCTGTAAACATTCTACAGAGAATAACAACAGAGAACCCACAATAAAGAATTATCTGATTCAAAATGTCAGTAGTTCCAAGGTTAAGAAACCCTACTACGTATAGACTACTTAGGATCATAGATGAAAGGATACTAAAAAGCCAGACCCTAGTTCAGTAGTATACAGTATTAAAAAATAATAATTTTATAACTTACCAAGACCAGGGTTTATCTCATTTTTAATGTTAAAAGTCTATATATCCATCATACCAAATAAGGAAAACTATATAATGATCTCAGTAAATCCTAAATAGGCATTTGATAAAATTCCATGCTATAAAATAGTCTTAAAAACCCAGAGTGGAACGATCCTTGCTAACTATGAATATTTAGAAGAAAAAAAAGTTATTTCAAACCAACAGTCTATATGTAACTTTGAAACATCAGAGTAATCCTCATTAAAATAAAAATATGATTTACTCAGTTTTATAGTACTGGTGACATTAATAACTTACTTTTAAGATAAATATATAATGTATATTTATTCTTTATAATTATTTTAAATAATTGTTAAACATCTTTAAATTAATAAAACATTAATAACATTATTATGGAAACTCAGTCATCAAAGTAATTTCTTATATAAAAGAGAAATAAGATATACAACTGTTAGAAAAGAGGAGGTAAAACCTTTATGATTTGCAGACCATTTTTCTGTTAGAAAATCCAAAATGAAAGTGTTAGTCACTCAGTTGTGTCCAGCTCTTTGTGACCCCATGGACTGTGCCCACCAGACTCCTCTGTCCATGGGGGATTCTCCAGGCAAGAATACTGGAGTGGGTTGCCATTCCCTTCTCTAGGAGGTCTTCCTGATCCAGGGATTGAACCCAGGCTTCCTGCATTGCAGGCAGAATCTTTACCATCTGAGCCACCAGGGAAGCTCAGAAAATCCAATGTAAAAAATTAATAAATTTCAATTTTGAAAATGCAAAGTGATTTATTAAATATCAAATGAAATTTCCTGATGCCAATAATAACCATATCCAAACTATAGTAGCAAAAACATTCATCATTTCAACAAAAATGTATACGAAGTAACCCTGAAAGAAGTATGGGTGACTCTTATTATGAAAATTATAAAATTTTACTGAATGAATCAGAAGACATGGGAAAACATAGCATATTTCCAAAAGTCCAAATATCATAAAAGTGTCAGTTCTCTCAGATTATTTTGTAGATATCATGTAATACTTATCAAAGACTCAACAAGGTTTTCCAGGGATAGAACATTAAACAGTACTTCGCTTCATAAAACATAAATACATAAATTGTTAAGAGAGAGTTTTTTACAGAGGGTAAAATCATGGCTCTAATATGGATATAAAATAAACATATATCAAATATTTTATTTAGCTCATTAATTTAATGAGGGAACCAATATGATGTTATCAATTCAAAGGAGAATTTTAAGTACTACACATATGCAGGCAGGTGAGTGTTGAAATAAATTTGCAAATAAATGTAAAATAGGTCAATAATCAGTTGAATTACACTGAACACAGCCAATATGCATTTCTATGGACAAATACATTTGCATTATTTTCAGTTTTCTACAACTTACAGAGTTACAGACTAACTCAAAGGCAATGGGAAATGGCTCAGAAGGCTAACTGGATACTTGGTAATCCTTTTCTTTCTTCTTCCTTTCCTTTTTTGTTGGTCTGCCCATTTCAGAATCTTTCACAATTTTTTTTTGGCAACAAATGCAAAATAAAACAATCTTTACATTGTCTCAAGTTGCAAAGAATTTTTAAAATGTTAAAGTCTACTGTTGGGTTTTATTTAAAAAATTGAAATCAACCTGAAAGGCCATCAAATAAGTAAATTGTTAAATAAATTATAGCACATTCATGTTCTAAAACACAATGCAATCCTTTAAACTCATGTTTTCAGAGAATATTTAATAACATGGGAAATGCTAACAATATTGAGTGAAAAAAACAGACTAAAAACTATGTAGTGAATTTGGTCTTAATTTTAAGAAAAAAAGTGTATACAGTGAAAAAACTGGCAGGGGGAAAATATACAAAAACAGTGGGTATTTCCATGAAGCAAAATTATGGGATATTTTACTTTCTTCTGCTGCTTTTACTTTCTTCTATCTTACTTTCTTCTCACCTTTTATTGCATCTTCTCCTCCCTTAACACATTCTTTCTTTGAATGTACTTTTATTTGCCAAATCTTCTGATATAGAGCAAATAGATATTATTAATTCACATGGCAGTGAGCCAGGTGGGCGAAAGACATTATCTATTACTGATTCTTCCACCACAGGGCTTGAGATAGCCCTGGAGTAGAAAGAACCCTCTTCTGCTTTTCTGACTGGAGATAGGGTGAGTCCTTAAAATCCTACCCTTTAATGAAATCCCAGTTGTCCACCATGGGCTTAGGGTCAGCCAGCTTCCTGCTGTATCATTATTGTTTACTTGGGCCAGGACTGGTGATGTTCTCTGAAAGTGTCTTCATACATGTGAAAAGAATGTGCCTTCTTCCTTCTACAGAACCTAAAGGAGCTGCTGGTGGTGGTGGTGGTGGCGGCGGCAGCTATGGCGGAGGTGGTGGAGGAGGTGGTGGAAGTTTTGGAGGAGGTGGACCACCCGGTTTGGGAGGACTGTTCCAGGCTGGAATGCCGAAGCTGAGATCCACAGCCAACAGGGAGAATGGTAACTGAAGACAAGGCACAATCTGGTGGTTTGAGACTTGGCATCCCCTCTAAGGCACTATGCCCTTTAAAACATTTTAGATTGCTTGAAATGCTCACGCCGTTTTATAAGAGGGACTCCATTTAGCATCGTTTTTTCTTTTTAAATCAGGATCAGACAGCTCCATCGAGCTGTTAAATATTTGCCCAGTGTCCTTGGGGAAAATTGTAATTTTTTTGTACTTTTCTAGAGGGTGAACTAGATTGGGAAGAAAAGGAAGGAGCAAATGAGAGCCAGCCCTGGAAACTCTGCCTGGTGACCTGGCAGATTCAGCTTTCTTTGTGAGGTAGTCTGACCTAGCTGTCTAGTGGAGTAAATACTTGTGAGTCTCTTTTCAAACACACAGTGGAGCATGTCATATGGAATATAATTACATATCTCACAAAATCTAAAAAGGCATTTTGCCTGACAGACACTTGCCATTTCAGGGCCAGAGATTCTAACTATTCTCTGCAGGAAGCCATGGAAATGGGTCTTACAGGATTGTCTATGAACAGAATGGCAGAAAGAAAAGTTGAACCTGGTCATGCCTAAATTAAAAACCTTACAGAGTGTGTGAGGCTCTCCCCTGATTGCGACAGAAACTGAAGAAATTTTTCCATGAAATTTTATTTTTTAATGTTTACTGTGCTGGAAGAACTTTATTTCTAATCCTGTGGTCTTTTAAAATGTCACTGGGAAATTCTCACATTCACATGAAGATAAAGGCACTGAATCCTCAGGGTTAGCTGACTATTTTAGTTTTGGATTGTCAAAATCTAGAGGGAGACTCACTAATATAAGAGATTTTATCTTGCTAGGCCTGCATTTAAAATTTGTATATTTAAAACCCACTGAAAGGTCTTGAGGCAGCAGACATATGCATACATTCAGTACTCTAATAGTAAGTGAGGAAATTTAGGCAAGAGACAATTGGAAGTAAAATAATTAAATGAAGATGGAATTGAAGTTAGTGCACAAAATGGTGTACCAAAAGTATATGCTTTCACAGTATACAATTTGCATGTTGGGTCCTACATGTAGATGTACATATGGATAATAACTGTACCTTTAGGGCTTCCCTGATAGCTCAGTTGGTAAAGAATCCGCCTGTAATGCAGGAAACCCTAGTTCAATTACTGGGTCAGTTAGATCCACTAGAGAAGGGATGGCTATCCACTCTGGTATTCTTGGGCTTCCCTTGTTGCCCAGCTGGTAGAGAATCTGCCTGCAATGTGGGAGACCTGGGTTCAATCCCTGGGTTGGGAAGATACCTCAGAGAAGGCAAAGGCTACCCACTCCAGTATTCTGGCCTGGAGAATTCCCTGGACTGTATAATCCATGGGGTTGCAAAGAGTCGGACACAACCGACCAAGTGACTTTCACTTTCTTTCACTTTAATCCAAACTTTGAAGATAAAACTTATCACAAGTTGGTGACATAGAACCATACCACACAGCCAAAGAAAACATAGCTAATTTCTAGAGCTAAAATCAAAACAAAAAGTTCTCCCTAGAGTTCACATTACTCCACTGTATAAATCCAGCCAAATGTTTCCCATTGGACTTTTGGGTGAAATCTGAACTCCTTCTGGTCTACAAGGCTCTTTATCACTCGGCTTCTGCTGACCACTCAGGCTGCAGTTGAGTGTTCTCCTCTGTGCTCACTGTGTCTCTGGCAGATGAGCCTTCGTTTTTTAACTTAAGCTTACTTCCACCTCAGGGCCTCTGTACCTGCTGACACTCCAGCTGAAGCACCTCTCTTCCTCCTTTCCATGGCTGGCCTTAGCTCAAATGTCACATCCCCAGAAGAGCCATCCCCAGCCATTTCCATCTGTCCTGACCTCTCTAGCACTCTTCAGATTCACCAGCCTATTTTAGTTTCTTTTTAGTACTTACAATGATCTGAAAATATTTATGTTTACTGGGTTTTTGTTCATCTCCGCCATAAGAACATAAACTACAAGAGAACTGGATTGTTTCTATTTTTGTTTACTCCTCTGCCTCTAGCAGCTAGAATAATGGTTTATAGTATAGCAGGTACTCAATAAATAGTTGGTGCATGGTTGAACTGGTAGGAGTTTTCAGGCTAAGCATTTTTAAAGAATTAGTTTGGGTTGCAAGAGACTCTGCAGTAGTGAGTTGAATTTTTCCATAACTTTGGTTCCTCTTTAGTTCTGCCCTTTGTTGAACCAAAGCAGTCAAACATTAATTACGTAATAGGGTGGTTCTGTCTTATATTATTGAAGTGGAACGACCCACTATGGAAAAAACTGTATAGTTGCCTACTTGTTTCCAGATTAAGACCACTTGTGGAAGCTCTTTTTTAACAGGTTCTTTTTTCCTTTGCAGTTTCTTATTTCAGCTATAATTCTTCCATTATATTTTCCCATCCTGTCTTGCACATTTCTTTACAAAGGGGCTAGGTAAGCCCTCCCATATAGAAACTTATGTTGGGATAACTTCACCTAAGATGGCAACTAGTCCATCCTAAAGGAGTTCAGTCCTGGGTATTCATTGGAAGGACTGATGCTGAAGCTGAAACTCCAGTACTTTGGCCATCTCATGCGAAGAGTTGACTCATTGGAAAAAGCCCTGATGCTGGGAGGGACTGGGGGCAGGAGGAGAAGGGGACGACAGAGGATGAGATGGTTGGATGGCATCACCAACTCGATGGACATGGGTTTGAGTAAACTCCGGGAGTTGGTGATGGACAGGACAGGGATGCCTGGCGTGCTGCGATTCATGGGGTTGCAAAGAGTCGGACACGACTGAGTGACTGAACTGAACTGAACTGAAGATGGCTAAATTATTTCTCAAACGTGAGATACAGGGTGGGGGGACTGCGATAGTGATGGGGAGAAAAGAAAATCCTTAGCAGAAACCCCCAGGAGCAGTCCCAAGGTCCATGTTCTTGACCTCTGTTCTTGACCTTGTAATGAACAGTGATCTCTCCAGAACTCTTCCCAACATCATCCTGGTTTTTGTCCATCCATAATTCCAAGAGAGTGCTCCAGAATCCCTTTGAAAGCTGATGGGTTGTAGAATCTGGGACTAGAAGAGAAATAGAGCTGTGATCTATTCCTCTGCCTCCAGTAAGGACACACTGAAGCCCAATTTATATAAATAATAGTTACCTATAGTCTACAGCATCTAGGAAAGGGCTTCCATTAGCTGGCAATATACTCTAGTTCTCTGATTTCCTTTCAGGTTCCTAACTTTCCGGCTTTTTTCCTGTTCTTCAGAGTCCGGAGGAAGCCGACCCCCAATCTTGCCACCTGGAGGAAGAGCCACATCCGCCAAACCTTTCACACCCGCAAGCGGTGCAGGGAGGTTCCCCGTGCCTCCTGCAGGCCACAGAAGCGGACCCCCAGAGCTTCAAAGGAACCGAATGCCTCCGCCGAGGCCCGAAGTGGGCGCAAAGCCTGATAACCTTCCCCCTCCAGTGCCTAATACGCCAAGACCCAGTCAGTCAAGTCTGCACAACCGGGGGTCCCCCCTAGTGCCGGGGGCCCCCCGGCAGCCCAGTCCTGGGCTGACCCCTCCCCCTTTCCCCGGAAACCGAGGTGCTGCTTTCGGAGGAGGCTCCATCCGTCAGACCCCCTCAGGCTCTTCCACGCCTTTCTCCAATAGGCCTCCCCTGCCTCCTACTCCGAGCAGGGCCTTGGATGACAAGCCCCCTCCTCCGCCTCCCCCGGTGGGCAACAGGCCGGCCATCCACAGGGAGCCTGTGCCGCCGCCTCCCCCTCAGAACAGCAAGCCCCCGGTGCCGTCCGCCCCGCGGCCTTCCTCCTCCTCGCAGGCCCCGCCGCCTCCGCCCCCCAGCCGGCCCGGCCCTCCTCCGCTGCCCCCCGTGTCCACTGGCAGTGGCGACGAAATCCCAAGGCTCCCGCAGAGGAATGTGTCCCTGTCGTCGGCGGCGGCGGCGCCTCCCTTACCTTCACCAGGACGGTCGGGCCCTCTTCCGCCCCCGCCCAATGAGAGGCCTCCTCCTCCGGTGAGGGACCCACCGGGCAGATCAGGTATGGCCAGACCGGAAACCGCGGGAGGCTGGTCCCCTGCCTCCCCGCCAGCCCACACGTCACTAACAGGCTCGGGGGCCCGGAGCCCGACAAGGGCTTCAGTGAACCCTCAGACTGCTCTGACCCTTGAAGACACATAGCCCATGTGATTTCTTCTTGACCGCCCCTAAACCTCTGAGGAGAGTGCAGGCCAATATTTCTGTCCATATTTTGAAAGTGAGGTGACTGAGTAACTAATGAAGTGAAATGATCCCAAATGAGTTAAATTAAGAATAGGCAACTCACCTTCCATCTGAGGCTCTGCCTCCTCTCTTGGAAGGGAAATTCCGCTGTGTTAATGGGAACTAAATTCCCATCTCCAGCAGGAGGGCCCATTATTCCAAGAAGGGCAGTTGTTTAAGAGCAAGTGAACTTCTCCTGTACTACTTTTCTTCATTGGTCAAGCTTTGAGGCCACTTCCGTGCTCAGTAAAGGCACATAGTAGAGTCCATTTTGCTATCTGTTCATATCTTGGGCACAGAGATCCCTTGGAGAGTTAGATTAAGGTATAAGGTCGCCTTCTCTCCATAAAAATGCTCATAAGCATAAACTCAATTTGCCTGCTGTTTCATGGGTTGAAGGACCTGCTGAAGCCCATCTGTGCCCACACCCAGGGCTGAGAAACCTGGATCCAAGGGCAGAACCTTCACAGTATACGAAGTGTGAGGACTTTGTATCTCTCTCCTACTTGTGATAGATGCTTTTTTGTTTTCTGTTGGTTATTGACAGATTCAAAAGAATTACCTCATTTTTAAATTTAACCATACATACAAGATGTTTGGAAATGGGGTATTTTTTTCTCTGTGAGAAGCTAACTGACTTTTCACGCTCTGACGTCAAGAACCTAATAAATACCATTTTTTCACCAGTAATCCTCAAACTTGACCACATACTGGAATCACCTGGTGAGCTTTAAAAATGATGATGCCTGGGTTTGTACCCCAGGGTTCTGGTTTCATTGGTCTGCATTGCAAACTGGGTACCAGGATATGAGGAAGCTCCCCAGTGACTGTAACGTGTCACAAAGTTTGAGAACCACTCCTTCAAACCACTTTGCCAGGGAGAGTCAGCTACAGATACAAAAAATGGCTAGTCTATTCAATCTAGACACTGTGTCATCTCATTAAGGATGCTTCAGTGAACAAATAAGAACAATAGTCAGATAAATGAAGTGTGTTGTTTTCTCATTATCCAAAACCCCCAAAGTGGTTGAGGAGCTATTTTCTTCTACCAAATGACTGAATCAACAGATTAAATATTTCCCAAAGTAGGATAGGCAGTGATATATATTTTGTTTCTTACAATTACATAAGTCATACCTATTTATTATAGAAATGGATAAAAGAATAAAAGAAAATAAAAATCATCTATAATTCTACCATCACCAACATTTAGATGTAACATTTTTAGATACCCTTTTATAAATGCATGTATATAAAAGTTTGAAAAATCAGTATCACACTACATATATTGTTTACTAATTTGCTTTTATTTAACAATATCTCACTAACATTTTCTTGATATGATTAACTGTTCTTTTACAATGTGACTTTTAATGGCTGCATAATATTAAATCCCACATGAGTACCTTAGCTTATTTATTAGTCATGTGGTCATATAGGCCATCTCTAGAGTTTTGCTGTTGCAGATAATGCAAGGATACATTCTTGGAGCTAAATATTTGTTCACGCCTATGTGTATTTCTTTTGGAAGAATTTCTAGGAATGGAATTTCTAGGACAATGGATATGCATAGTAAACTATGGATTTCATAGGTATTGCCAAATAGGCCTCTAAAAATTCCCACCAATTTACGTTTCCACAGGGAACCTGTGAGAAGTCGTCAAGGGCCATTTATATTTTCAGAGGAGGTTTGGCTTCATTGTTAAGGGAGTGCTTTAGAATTTGACAGAATGGAGTCACATCCTATTCTTCCACTCACTAGCCTCCTGACTTGAGGTCTTTAATCTTCCAATATCTCTGAGGCCTTGCCTGCTGTCCTGACACTCCTCAGGGTTATCATCAGAATTAAATGAGACAAGTGTGTAGAGTAGTTGTCTTATTTCCCTGCATGTAGTTCAGTTCAGTTGCTCAGTCTTGTCCAACTCTTTGCGACCCCATGGACTGCAGCACACCAAGCCTTCCTGTCCATCACCAACTGCCAGAGTTTACTCAAATTCATGTCCATTGAGTCAGTGATGCCATCCAACCATCTCGTCCTTTGACGTCCCCTTCTCCTCCTGCCTTCAGTCTTTCCCAGCATCAGGGTCTTTTCAAATGAGTCAGTTCTTCACCTCAGGTGGCCGAAGTATTGGAGTTTCAGTCCTTCCAGTGAATATTCAGGACTGATTTCCTTTAAGAGGGACTGGTTGGATCTCCTTGTAGTCCAAGGGACTCTCAAGAGTCAGTGATCATTTTTATTATTATGCTGCCAACAGGAAATAGAAATCTGTTTTCTGTTATGCTTGCCTAGGTTTGTAGGGGCTAAAAGGTTGGGCAGTTAGGAACATGAACAGTTACTTTTAAAGAGAGATGTTGGGGTTGATGACATTACACAGTACCAGGCCCCATAGTATTGGAAGTCTAGTTTACATTTAGTGACAGTACGAGGTAGTATTACCACTGCCTTTAAGCCCACAGCGTATGAGCCACTTCTTCCCCCAATGAATCTACTTATACTGACTGGGACTCCAGCTTTGAGAAGCAGAGTCAATAAATAAAGCAATAAAAGAAGCAATAAATAAAGCCTGCCAGGTGGGGCACTGAAGACTCATTGAGATGAACCAAGGCTGGGTGTGCCTCCCACCTCCATTAGGGGTCTGAGCCAAGACTTCCAGGCAGGAATATCTTCGATGGGTGGGTCATTCAGTATAAGGTCCTCCAGTTGGATTTTGAATCTGTAGTTAACAAAAGATATTTATACTTATAGCACCATAAGATGTTGCGTTTACATAAAATGTCAGCATCTTGCTAGTGGAACACAATGCTGAAAATTAGGCATAACTACTAAGGCCATTTTGATTTGCATGAGAAATGCTCAAGTTCCTTTTATATGCTTTTTGACTGTTTCTGGCAACAGTGCAGTGAGAAATGTGCTCTTTTGTAGACAGGAAATCAAGTTCCATAGGATAATCAGCCTGTGTGGGGCCAGTGTCCTGCAGTAGCATTTATAACCATGCACATTGATTAGCTGTCACTCCCTGTGTTAATCTGCCTCCCCAGATTAAGAGGAAGAACCAAGAAGGAACTCCTGCTCATCTCAGGATGACTATTTGGTTTCCTGATCCCACTTCTGTCTGGAAATAGATTATATGCATCACAGAAACATGCTTGTATAATTAGCAATAATACTCTGCATTTAAAAAGCTAATTCCTCTGAAGACCCAAAATAAGTTCATAACTATCTTATTTTTAAAACATTTACTTTTGGGAGGGGGTTCAGGATGGGGAACACATGTAAATCCATGGCCGATTCATGTCAATGTATGGCAAAAACCACTGCAATATTGTAAAGTAATTAGCCTCCAACTAATAAAAATAATTGGGGGAAAAAAAGAGTTAAATAAATAAATTTAAAAAAAAACATTTACTTAATAAGTAGTATGTCACAGAAACTATTTCAATAGCTGTTTATAAGGAATTTTAAATGTTTTTAAAGTACACAGTTGTCAGTATAAACAGATGTTGATTACCTGTTCTCAACTACATCATCTCCAATCTCAATACTGACTCAAAGCCAAATAGCCAGTTAGCCATCAGTGTGCATTTGTTCCACATGTGTGTACATTTGTGCATTTTTGTGTTTATATGTGCCTCATTTCTTGGCTAAAGCTCCTAGGAAGTCTCCACCATTTCTCTATTTCCTTGAGTAAAAGGGCATGTATCCAGCAGGCACTCAGTAACTGCATGTTGATGATAATGGTAACATAGTATGTAAGGTATAGCACTGAATGTCATTTTTCTTTGGCTCCAGGCCCTCTCCCACCACCTCCTCCAATGAACAGAAATGGCAGCACGTCTCGGGCCCTGCCCGCCACCCCTCAGTTGCCGTCCAGGAGTGGAATAGATTCTAGTCCCAGAAGTGGGCCCCGGCCTCCTCTTCCTCCCGAAAGACCTGGCACTGGGGCACCTCCCCCACCTCCACCATCAACATCAATTAGAAATGGCTTCCAAGATTCTTCATGTGAAGGTAAGATGTGGTCCCAGCTCCTGGGAAGCTATGATGGGGCAGCAATTGAGTGGCAGGTGTGTTGTATGTTTGCATGAACATTTCTTGTTTGTGTGACCTCCATTGTTATCACACTGCACAGCACTAATCTAAGCATTCTAGGGCCCACTATGATTTCAAATGAAAAACAGTAATCTCTTTTCCTTGCAAAAAGGCAGATCATTATTCTCTGTTCCTTGTTTGAGTCTCATTTTTGTTAACTTTCCAGAGATTCTAGAATTCTGAAAAGAAGCATTTTTGTAGCTTCCTTTCTTATTACCTACCTTTCTGAACAGTTTGCTGTGGGTTTGAGGCCTGATGGCCTGCAGGTATTGAGCAGCTTATCTCTGCCATTGTTATCAGTTACTCTTTCCACTGGTGGAGGAATAATTAAGAAAAGTATCCCAAACCCCAGCCCTCTCCTGAGAGGAACTGGCTGGGTCCTAGTCACTCTAGTTAAAGTCACTTGGATCTGTCTTTGGTTTGATTTGCAGACCAGTACATTTTATCACTGTGGTAATCAGTGACATTGGTAGCATTTGGGGCTTTTCTCTAAACTTCTAGATGTAAAACCAGATGTGATCTCTGCTGTTCTATTTCATTCTGTGCCTTTCATTATAGTAGTCTTCAGAACAGATTGTCTGTTACTGAAGATACTGTTTGTTTCTCTCCCTCAGATGAGTGGGAAAGCAGATTCTACTTCCATCCGATTTCTGATTTGCCACCTCCAGAGCCATATGTACCAACAACCAAAAGTTATCCCAGTAAACTGGCGAGAAATGAAAGCCGGAGTGAGTATTTCTACAAGGCTCTTTTTAGATGGCTTCATACTTGAGTAGCCTGGGTTGTACACAACTGAGGGTTGTGTAGGAAATCCAGGTCTCTTGTCTGGAGTGGGGAGATTTCAGAGAAATTACTCCTGGATTTGGAACCATTTAAATCCTAGTAAACTCTCCTTCTACATTCATTGAGGAAAATGGAGACATTCAGAATGCATATGAGAAGTGATTATTTTAATGTGTCATTATAAGTTCAAAACACCTTTAGTTTACTAGTAGGTTAAATTTTATTATTTTGCTTATTTGGACAATCTTTCCCCATTTTGATCTTCCTAAAGTTGGCACAATTAGAGTCTCTTCTGTTTCTACTAGTTTTGAGACTGGCAGGATGTCTCATTAGTTATTAAAAAAAACTCACTGTAACTATTTTGATCTTTTAAATATAAATTTACAGAGCATTACATGAAAATTTTAAGTATGCCTGTAATCTCTCTGCATAACAGATATTTTCATTTTACCAGGTTCTCTTTAATTTTTATCTATCTAATTCTGATTAATGTATATAGTTATAGAATATGGGTTTTGGGTGATGAGATTTATATAACATTGCTAAGTAAATACTTCCCTATTTTATCCCTTGGTTTTTATTTTACAGGATTCCATCAAGTCAGCATATAATAATGTAGTTTACCATTATTGGACATTTAGATTTTTTTTTTTAACAAAAAATGTATACAGCTAAGGAAGAATTAGCGTGAAATATACATATATCTTTGATGGGGCTCTGTCTTATAACAGTGTTAGCTTCAGAACCAAACTCCCAAGCCACAGATGTGTGGAGAAAAAGTATATGAGCAAGTCAAACAGCTGTCACATAGCCCTAGCCTTGTGCTCACTGTCCAGCAGAACTCCTTCACATACTCCGAGCCTACTGACTCTTTCTTAATACATAGTTCTTAATTTTTGGTTGGTTGGTTCCCAGTCTTAGAGTAGATTAGTATCAGCTGAAGTCAAGGTTGGTTAGAAGCAAAATCACTGACTTTGCGGAGATGATAGGTGGCAGTCTTGGGTCAAAGGAGAAGCTAGGGACACAGGTGTGCTAGGTATCACCAGACAATACCAGATGCGTCTAGTGGGTTATTAAAAACGGACAAATTTTGCCTGGTGCCTCTGTTGAAGAACTTAAAGAATTAGAAAATATTTTAGAAAATTTTCCCTGAAAAAAATGCCAAAAGTAAACAGAATATTTTACTGAAAAGACCAGTTTAAGTCCTAGAAAAAGTTATGTGGAATACTGAATTCTAGATAATGCCTAATAAAAGAGGCATAACTGTAATAAAATTATCATGCAGTAGTTGGTGGTTGAAATTTTTGGTGAAAAAGTCTTCACATGTGACAAATATTCTTGAATTTGCTCTCTCCTCACCTCACCCTATCTGCAATATTTATGTATTTAAGTCAGTAACAGAACCATCCTCCCCAGCCCCTTTAGATTTTTAATTTAATAGCTGAACACATTCTTTCCCCCAACCTCCTGTCTTCATGACTGTCTGCAACTTGAGGACTGGATCCATGTCCCTGCTCACTACTGCATCTGCCACAAGTGGCACAGAGCTTGAAATACAGTAGGCATTTAAAAATATTTCTTAAATTGGTGAATTAATTTCCACAGCTCTCCAAAAATGTTCTTGTACCTTTAATATTTCTAGCATTAGGCATGTTTAATATTTTATAATATAATTGAGCATC
Organism: Dama dama; assembly: GCF_033118175.1. Lineage (NCBI taxonomy): Eukaryota > Metazoa > Chordata > Mammalia > Artiodactyla > Cervidae > Dama > Dama dama. The sequence goes on from NC_083713.1 coordinate 25,383,795, forward strand.
TCTCTAACACAAAGTGCTGTGGAGTGGTTTTACCCTGCTCCTGTACCTGCCTCTGCCTCCAAGCAGAGGTGCCCTGGTAGGGCACCCAGACAGCCCTAAATAGCACAGCCTACTTGCAGCTCTGCACAAGGCCAGCCCTCGATGTGCTAACCATTTGTGGTGTTATCAGTTGATGGTCAGGGCTTCGTAACAGATGGCTGGCTTACATCTAGGCGGTCTTTCGTCAGGTCCCTGCCCCAAAAAAGACCTGGCTAGGATAAAAAGAGGAAGAGGTGAGGTAATGGACTGCCAGTGTTTTCCTCTAACTCTTCCCCTTGGTCAGAGATTTGTTCTAACTAAGAAATCCCTAAGTGGGCTATTTTGGTTTCTGTCAGAAAAGTGGCTGCCTGCTGAGGAATCTGTCAGTGCCAGCCCACCTGAGTCTAATAACAGTGGCCATAGCAGACCTACCTTATTGACACGAGTCACTGATTGACCTGCTCACTGCATATGAGCACCTGGCTTTATGCCTGACACCTGTAAGATCCTCAAAAAAAATGTGTATGGGACAAATGAATTTTTTAGTTGTGAATGGATTTTAAACCAAGTTATGGTGTGCTAATAGCCCACAGATATGCATAGTTTTTTTTTTTTTACCATTTATTTTTATTAGTTGGAGGCTAATTACAATATTGTAGTGGTTTTTGCCATACACTGACATGAATCAGCCATGGATTTACATGTATTCCCCATCCTGATCGCCCCTCCTGCCTCCCTCCCCACCCCATAGTTTTTGAAAGAACACCGTCAAGACAGAGAAGAGACAATCCATGAAATGAGATAAAATATTTGCAAATAATATATGTGATAAAAGATTAATATCTAGAATATATAAAGAATTCCTACAACTCAACAACAAAACCCAATTTTTAAAATGAGTTGAATATTTGAATAGATATTTCTTGAAAGAAGATATACAGATTCTAATAAGCACATGAAAAGATGCTCAACATCACTAATCATTCAGTTCAGTTCAATCGCTCAGTTGCGTTCGACTCTTTGTGACCCCATGAACTGCAGCATGCCAGGCTTCCCTGTCCATCAGCAACTCCTGGAGCTTACTCAAACTCATGTCCATAGAGTCAGTGATGCCAACCAACCATCTTATCCTCTGTCGTTCCCTTCTCCTCCAGCCTTCAATCTTTCCCAGCACCAGGGTCTTTTCCAGTGAGTCAGTTCTTCGCATCAGGTAGGCAAAGTATTGGACTTTCAGCTTCAACATCAGTCCTTCCAATAAATATTCAGGACTGATTTCCTTTAGGATTGACTGATTTGATCTCCTTGCAGTCCAAGGGACTCTCAAGAGTCTTCTCCAGTACCACAGTTCAAAGCATCAATTCTTTGGTGGTCAGCTTTCTTTGTAGTCCAACTCTCACATCCCATACATGACTACTGGAAAAACCATAGCTTTGACTAGATGGACCTTTGTTAGCAAAGTAATGTTTTTGCTATTTAATATGCTGTCTAGGTTGATCATAGCTTTTCTTCCAAGAAGCAAACATCTTTTAATTTCATGGCTGCAGTCACCATCTGCAGTGACTTTGGAGCCCAAAAAAATAAAATCTCTCACTGTTTCCCCATCTATTTGCCATGAAGTGATGGGACCAGATGCCATGATCTTCATTTTCTGAATGTTGAGTTTTAAGCCAACTTTTTCACTCTCCTCTTTCACGTTCATCATGAGGCTCTTAGTTCTTCATTTTTTGCCATAAGGGTGGTGTCATCTGCATATCTGAGGTTATTGATATTTCTCCCTGCAATCTTGATTCCAGTTTGTGCTTCATCCAACCCAGCATCTCTCATGATGTACTCTGCATATAAGTTACATAAGCAGGGTAACAATACACAGCCTTGACGTACTCCTTTCCTGATTTGGTACCAGTCTGTTGTTCCATGTCCAGCTCTAACTGTTCCTTCTTGACCTGCACACAGATTCCCCAGGAGGCAGGTCAGGTGGTCTGGTATTCCCATCTCTTTAAGAATTTTCCAGTTTGGGGTGATCCATACTGTCAAAGGCTTTGGTGTAGTCAATAAAACAGAAATAGATGTTTTTCTGGAACTCTCTTGCTTTTTCGATGATCCAACTGATGTTGGCAATTTGATCGCTAGTTCCTCTGCCTTTTCTAACTCCAGTTTGAACATCTGGAAGTTCACAGTTCACATACTATTGAAGCCTGGCTTGGAGAATTTTGAGCATTACTTTGCTAGCATGTGAAATGAGTGCAGTAGTGCATTTGAGTATCATTGCCTTTCTTTGGGATTAGAATGAAAACAGACCTTTTCCAGTCCTGTGGCCACTGCTCAGTTTTCCAAATTTGCTGGCATATTGAATACAGCACTTTCACAGCATCATCTTTTAGGATTTGAAATAGCTCAGCTGGAATTCCATCACCTCCACTAGCTTTGTTCACAGTGATGCTTCCTAAGGCCCACTTGACTTCACATACCAGGATGTCTGGCTGTAGATGAGTGATCACACCATTATGATTATCTGGGTCATGAAGATCTTTTTTGTATAGTTCTTCTGTGTATTGTTGCCACCTCTTCTTAATATCTTCTGCTTCTGTTTGATCCATACCATTTCTGTCCTTTATTGTGCCCATCTTTGCATGAAATGTTCCCTTGGTATCTCTAATTTTCTTGAAGAGCTCTCTAGTCTTTCCCATTCTATTGTTTTCCTCTGTTTCTTCGCATTGCTCACTTATGAAGACTTTGCTATCTCTCCTTGCTATTCTTTGGAACTCAGCATTCAAATGGGTATATCTTTCCTTTTCTCCTTTGCCTTTTATTCTTCTTCTTTTCTCAGCTATTTGTAAGGCCTTCTCAGACAACCATCTTGCCTTTTTGCATTTCTTTTTCTTGGGGATGGTCTTGATCACTGCCTTGAATGTCATGAACCTCCGTCGATAGTTCTTCAGACACTCAGATCTAATTCCTTGAATCTATTTGTCACTTCCACTGTATAACTGTAAGGGATTTGATATAGGTCATACCTGAATGGTCTAGTGGTTTTCCCTACTTTCTTCACTTTCAGTCTGAATTTGGCAATAAGGAGTTCATGATCTGAGCCACAGTCAGTTCCTGGTCTTGTTTTTGCTGACTGTATAGAGCTTCTCCATCTTTGGCTGCAAAAATATAATCAGTCTGATTTTGGTATTGACCATCTGGTGATGTCCATGTGTAGAGTCTTCTCTTGTGTTGTTGAAAGAGGGTGGTTGCTATGACCAGTGTGTTCTCTTGGCAAAACTCTGTTAGCCTTTGACCTGCTTCGTTTTATACTCCAAGGCCAAATTTGCCTGTTACTCCAGATATCTCTCGACTTCCTACTTTTGCATTCCAGTCCCCTATAATGAAAAGGACATCTTTTTTGGGTGTTAGTTCTAGAAAGTCTTGTAGGTCTTCATAGAGCCGTTCAACTTCAGCTTCTTCAGCATTACTGGTTGGAGTATAGACTTGGATTACTGTGATATTGAATGGTTTGCCTTGGAAACAAACAGAGATCATTCTGTCATTTTTGGGATTGCATTTCACACTCTTTTGTTGACTATGATGGCTACTCCATTTCTTCTAAGGGATTCTTGCCCACAGTGGTAGATATAGTGGTCACCTGAGTTAAATTCACCCATTCCAGTCCATTTTAGTTCACTGATTCCTAAAATGTTCACTCTTGCTATCTCTTGTTTGACCACTTCCAATTTACCTTAATTCATGGACCTAACATTGCAGGTTCCTATGCAATATTGCTCTTGACGGCATTGGACTTTACTTCCATCACCAGTCACATCCACAACTGGGTATTGTTTTTGCTTTGGCTCTGTCTCTTCATTCTTTCTGGAGTTATTTCTTCGCTGATCTCCAGTAGTATATTGGGCACCTACCGACCTGGGGAGTTCATCTTTCAGTGTCCTATCTTTTTGCCTTTTCATACTGCTCATAGGGTTATCATGGCAAGAATACTGAAGTAACTTTTTTTGGTGGGATCCAACATTCTCCTGTAAATGGTTATTCAGCAGTGAGTTGTAATTTTGGAGCTCTTGCAGATGGGCGCACTTCTGTCTACTCCGCCATCATGGAGTCATCCCACCACTAACCATTAAGAAAACACAAATCAAAGTACAGTGAAATACACTTTACATTCATTAGGATGGCTGCTATCAAAAAAGTAGTATTTAGAAATGGAGAAGATAACTGAATGCCCAACAAAAGGGAACTGACTAGATTAACTATAGTATACTTCTATAATAAAATGCAATATGTCATTAATAATTGTATTTATAAAGAATGACTGAAAAATGTTCAAATGATCCTGCTTTTGAAAGAAAAAAGGACAGATATACACATGACATTATAGGTTATCTCCAGGTGGTACAAGCATTAATGAATTTTTGTTTTGTTTTTCTCATCCATATTTTCTCAATCTATAATATATATATGTATAATCACATATATGAAGTTTGTGATGAGAAAAAAAAGTAATTTTTAAAGTACTTTAACTTCCCACAAGTTCAGTGGCAGGTCCTCCTTCTCTAGTAAAATTTGTTCAGGTCCTTACCCGGTTCTTCCTTTCATTTCTCATGGATGTGTCCTCATTGTTTACAGCCTTGATCATGGGTAGGCGGGGGATGGTGGGTACTTTTGCAACCATTCTTGAGTTTTACAGTGAGAACATAAGTTTTCTAACCAAAATTTGTATTTTGTCTAATTTTTCATCAAGGTGGATCTAACCGAAGAGAGAGGGGTGCCCCACCCCTTCCTCCCATCCCGAGGTGATCCTTGCCTGCTCTTCTACACTCAAGCCCCAGAGCTCCCTCTGTCATTACTGTCCAAGTCGCACACCCTCGTCCTCTGTCCTCCCTTGTTCCCTTCCTAATGGCAGTAGGGAAGAAGGGAGGTGACGTGGGAATATGTGTGTGTAGGGTGGGTATGCGGCAAAGGTATGCACCTCGCTTTTTATATTGTGTATATCCTTAAAGCTATTGCTTGCTTCAGCTACAGCCTGTTCGCTGCTTTGGGGATCGACAGGCTTTTGTGACAAGTAGGCAGCGATGAAATTGTGTCCCAGCTTTCAACCAACCATATTCAAACATTCACTGCTTTTTTGCTACAAACCACAGTATTAAGGTCCCTGAGAGTTGTTTGTTTCCATGCCTTTTTTTGCATGTTTGGCCTCCTGTCTGTTTCCATGAACCACAGACCACCTAAACAAGTTGCTCACATAAAATATTTGCAGTTACAAGATGTCCAATCTTGGGCGGTCTGAGGTAAGCCCTGGGACAGAGCTGTTCAATAGAAATATAATGTGAACCAGGTAAACAATTTTAAAATTTCTAGTAGCAACATAAAACAGGAAAATAGGTGAAATTAATTTTAATATATTTAATTTAACCCTAATATCCAAAATATCATTTCAACTTGCAGTCAGTATAACAATTTTAATGAGATATTTTATATATATATATATATTTTTTTGGTACTAAGTCTTCAAACTCCAGTGTGTACTTTACACTTGGAACACATCTCCATTTGGACGTGTCACATTTCAAGTGTTCAGTCGCCACACATGATTGGTAGCTACCATGTTGGACAATACAGATCTATAAGACAGAGCCTAGTGCAAACACCTCTTGTTTCAAAAACAGAAAAGGCCAGATGAGCTATAGCAATTCAAGAGGTAGCTAAAAATAAAGTTAGGACCCTTGTTTGGCAAATAGTTTTCCTTAGATTTTGCTCCCTTATTTTCCCTCTTCCCTTGAAATCTGTATACAAGTGTTGCTTCACAGTACCAAGGTCAGAAATTGATCTAATAGGGTTTACAGTTATGTGGAATAAAGCCATTGAAAAGAAACTGAAAGCCAGTCGGGGCTCTAGCTCAGAACCAGCTTCCTTAAGCTCATCTGTTGGTTGGCCTCCTGCCTTATGCATTTCAAGTGGCTTCACTCCTCTCCAGCCCAGCTTGTTCCTTAGGGCAGGAGGCTCATAGGCTCCATAGTTGGGGAAAGTCAGGGAAAAGTAGCAAATCAGAAATGTGGAAGAAGGGAACAGATTTGAATTGATGGGCAAAACTCTAAAATTCAAAATCTGATGCTCATGGGGTTGAGAGAAAGAGATTGCTGCTGGAAATTGGAGGGAACTTGTTTTGAATCTATCTGGGAGAATCATTTGCCTTGGATCTATGCAAATAAAGCTCCCCCCCAGAGGACCATAGGGATGAGCCAGCCTTGCCTTTTTTGTATGATTTTGTTTACAAAACTTTACTGGGACTTTTAAATCTAGCTATAGACTTGGAAAAAATTATTTCCATTTAGATGTTTTATATAGTTGATTATGTTTAAAATTACCATTACTTATTTTTTAAAAGTTCACAGCTATATATGTATATGTATATCTACCTAAACTTTGTATCGTGGTTTCAGTGTATTGTTCATGTATTCCTGGGAGATGCTAATAAGAAATCAATCCAAAGAAAAATTTGAAAGAAGCATTCATATTTATATAATAATTTTTTCATTTTTATAAAATCAAAAGAACTTAGAATTCTAATAAATGGGATGTCTAATAAATTATGAAGTTGCCCATTTGAGTATATTGTATTTTTATAACTTTCCTTGCCAAAGTTCTGGGTTTGTTAGTACATTAGATAACTTGGGTTTTTCCCCACTTCTCCTCTACCATTCCATTTGTCTTTCATACATTCACTTGGGGCCCTTTACCCAAAGAAAATCAAGGAATATAAAGGTGTAACAAACTTGGTAAAGTATTTTCAGAAAAAAGCTTTTAATCTCTAATATTTTGATAATATGGCATCATTTTATTTTGAATTCTTTGATCGGATATCAATAGTTGGTAAAAATCCCTATGATAAAAGCATGTTGACCCACTTCAGGAAAGATGGAGTTGAACTCTCCTAGCAAATATGGCAGAGAAAAATCTGACCCCCCAAAAAATGGGTCTGAATTTTGTAAGGGGTAGTAAGAATAGCCAATTTCTATATATATTCCAACTTTGCAGGTACCATCCTAAAGTGTGAAACAGGGTCACAGCTCAGAGTTGCTATTCATCCAGGATAGAGATGTTTTAAAATGTATTTTTAAGTGAATATTCCATTAATACATGTACACCCTTTCTTTGAAATTTAGAAACCTAATTGTGTCCAAAACTTTGAATAAATTCTATGCTAAAATCTTTAACTATAGCAGATAACAGAAATTAATACATCCTTCCCTGAAACCAGAGCTTACATATGTTTTTTTCCCATAAAGTTTTCAGATAAATGTATTCAAGATGCAATACAGTATTTTAACATTTACATGTCATTTTATATGGAAATGTATTACAGTATTAAAATTCAGTGTTCAGTATTTATTTCAGTATGCATTTTATTTAGTAAAAACCAAGAAAAATGTTTAATCCAATGGTGCCTTACTTGGTGATTTGAGAGAAATTGACTTTTTATGTCTAAGTAGCAGATTATTTGCATATTTGTAAAAACTGTTAGGCCTTTATATTTTAACTTGTAATATCAATTTTGTTATTTTAGTAGCAGAAATGTGATGACTGTTAAAGTGCCCAAAATTTTCTGGCATGATGAAATTAATTTTTCCCTATTTATAGTGAGGGACTGTAAAGCAAGAAAACTTTTTTCATACCACTGTACTATGTAAACATGCACATTTTGGTACCTATGTCATCAGGATAGTTTATATGGTGGGGTAGGACCTACCCTAGATATCTGCGTCTTTGTAAATTAGCCAGACAATAAATAAAAGCAGAATGGTAAGACTGTCATCTGGTGGGTTTTATTTTAAGTACTGTCTATGTAAATATAAGTGAAAAAACAAGTGTCTGATTTCTGCTTTATACTGTAGTAAAGAAAGACAAACTGAAAAAAGAAGAAGGTCCATAAAGTAAGTAAATATTTAGTGCAATCCACTTTCTAATCTCCTTGTATTTCCTGAGAACTTGCATCTTAGTCAAAATTTGTTGTCTGTTTACCTGAGGCAAATGCCTCTACTCTGAGGTAAATGATGGATGGTGGAAAGAATGGAAGATGTAATTACAAAGATTATCACTGACACTGATAAATAAGGAAAGGCCAGTGGAAATTTAGGAGGCCCAATAGGGTTTTTTTACTTTTCACTTTCAAAGAGTTTTTGTTTGTTTGTTTTTTGTTTGTTTTTGGACAATTACTCTATTTCTTAGGGGAAAGAAAAGATTTGCAAACTGAATTTAAACAGCCATAAGAACAATTTCTGAGTTTACAGCTTCAATAAATTGAGTACTAAGCTCTACTTAACCTTTTTTTCTGGACACAAATATTTTCTTTTAAAAACACCATTGATCATTCCCATTGTGATCTCAGACACCATAACTTAAGTGCTTGAGGTGGAAAAAACACAGAGAAAAGCTTTAGTTGTCTTTGACTTTTAAAATCTCTCTTCAATCTCCAGGTTAGTATAGCTTTCAATCTTCAGGTTAGCGTGTGTGTTAGTCACGCAGTCATATCCGACTCTGCGACCCCGTGGACTGTACGGGCTCCTCTGTCCATGGGATTCTCCAGGCAAGAATACTGGAGTGGGTTGCCGTTTCCTCCTCCAGAGGATCTTTGCAACCCAGGGATCGAATCCAGGTCTCCTGCGTTGAAGGTGGATTCTTTACCATCTGAAAGGTGGGAAGCCCCCAGGTTAGTGTATCTTCCTTTAGTCTTGGTAATCTGGACACTGAAGCATGACTGACATTGACCTTTGCTCCATTCCTCTTTAGGATGCTACTGGAGGGCAGGCAGAACCACAAGATTTAATTTCCCCTACCTGGCTTCCTAGAGAGGAATTAATTGTAATCATCTCTATTTCTTTTCTAACTGCTTTATCTTTTATTGACTTTCCATCCTCACTCTTCTCCTACAACTATTCCTAATAAGCAGTTAATTCACTTACAGAATTTCTCATGGTTCAAAAAAAGGTATCCAGAAGTGAATTCAGGTATATAAGAATTCCGTGTTAGGGACACATGCGTCAGAGGAGGTGTCGTGCATCTCAGTTCCTAAATGGGTCTTGCTGTTCCTTGTCTCCATGACTGCACTGTCCTTTCTTCTCTTTGTCTAACTTACTTCTCAGTTTTCAAAATCTCATCTTTTCCTGACTGCTGGAATATATTTTTCAGGGACTTAATTTATCCCCCTCAGCATTACTGAGACTTGTTCATGCCACTTGCTGTCCACAGCCATTTGATAGTCCACGCTACGATTATATCACATTTTGTTTATTTCACTGTTAATGGAAATTTCAGGTTGTTTTTATTTATTACAAATAATACTGTTATAAACTGTATTCTCATCTCCTGGTGTACATGTGCAAGAATTTTGCTAGCATCCATAAGTGTGTAGGAATAGAATTGACTGGCCAGTTTTAATAGGTGATGCATGGATTTCTACTGTGCTACACTGCATGCGACATCCTCTTGTTCCATGTCTTTATAAATACTTGATATCAGCAAGGTTTTTAGAGAAGTTTCTTTAGCATTTGTTGTGAAATTGGTTTGATGGTGCTGAATTTTCTTAGCTTTTGCTTGTTTGTAAAGTTTTTGATTTTCTCTGTCAAATCTGTACAAGAGTCTTGATAGGTAGAGTATTCTTGACTGTAGGTTTTTCCCTTTCATTGCTTTAAATATATCAAGCCACTCCCTACTGGCCTGCAGAATTTCTGCTGGGAAGTCAGCTGATAACCTTATGGAGATTACCTTGTATATTATTTTTTGCTTTTCCTTTGTTGCTTTTAATATTTTATCTTTAACTTTGGTCAATTTGATTAATATGTGTCTCGGTATATTCCTCCTTGGGTTTATCCTGTATGGAACTCTCAGGGATTCCTCGACTTGAGTGACTATTTCCTTTCCCATGTTAGGGAAGTTTTTGACTGTTATCTTTTTTCAAATATTTTCTCAGACCCTTTCTCTTTCTCTTCTCCTTCTGGGGCCCCCATAATGTGAATATTGGTGTATTTAATGTTGTCCCAGACGTCTCTTAGATTGTCCTCACTTTTTTTCATTCTTTTTTCTTTATTTTGTTCCCCTGCTGTGATTTCTACCGATCTTCCCGCTCACTTATTCATTCTTCTGCTCATTTATTCTGTTATGGATTCCTTCCAGTGTAATTTTCATTTCAGTTATTGTATTGTTCATCTCTGTTTGTTTGTTCTTTAAATATTCTAGCACTTCATTAAACATTTCTTGTATCCTCTTGGTCTGTGCCTCCCTTCTTTTTCCGAGATCTTGGGTGATCTTTACTGTCAATACTCTGAATTCTTTTTCAGGTACATTGCCTGTTTCCACTTCACTGAGTTGTTTTTCTAGGGTTTTATCTTGTTCCTTCATCTAGAACATATTTCTCTACTGTCTCATTTTGCCTAACTTTCTGTGTTTGTGGTCTCCATTCCTCATGCTACAGAATTGTCATTCTTCTTAGTTCCGGAGTCTGCCCCTTATGGGTGAATTTGGTCCAGGGGCTTGTGCAAGCTTCCTGGTGGGAGGGACTGGTGCCTGTCCACCGGTGGGTGGAATGGGGTCTTGTCACTCTGATGGGCAGGGCCATGTTAAGGGGTGTGTTTATTGGCAGCTGTTGGCTCAGGATGACTTCAGGCAGCCTGTCTGCTGATGGGTGGGGCTGTGTTCCAACCTTGTTGGTTGCTTGGCCTGAGGTGTCCCAGCACTGGAGCCTGTAGGCTGTTGGGTGGGACCAGGTCTCGGTGCCAAAATGGCAACCTCCAGGAGAATTCATGCAGATGAGCATTCCCTGGTGCATCTGCCACCAGTGTCCTTGCCTCCGCAGTAAACCACAGCTGACTGCTGCCTCTGCAGGAGACTCTCAAAGACTCACAGGTAGGTCTGCCCAGATTTCTATGGTGTCATTGCTTTGCCCCGGGTCCCAGAGTGAAAGCTTGTGTGAGCCCTCTAAGAGTAGAATCTGTTTCCCTCAGTCCTGTGGAGCTTCTGCACTCAAGCCCTGCCTATTTCAAATCCAAGTGCTCCTGGGGTTCCTCTTTCCAGTGCCAGACCTCTAGGCTGGGGAGCCTGACATGGGGCTCAGACTCTTACTCCTGTGGGAGATCCTCAGCAATATAATTATTTTACAGTTTGTAGGTCACCCACTTGGCAATATGGGATTTGACTATATCACAAAAGTACCCCCCCACCATCTTGTTGTGGCTTCTTCTTTGGGGTAGAATGTCTTTTTGTGTAGGTTCGGATCTTTTTTGTCAGTGGTGGTTCAGCAGTCAGTTATGATTTTGGTGTTATCATGAGAGAAGGTGAACTCAAGTCCTTCTACCTGCCATCTTGTCTCCAACTTTGACAGTTTTTTTAAATTATCTGCTGTGTGTTTGTATACACATCTTAATGTAGTATAAAGGTTAAGAGATTAGGAAAATCTGCTTTCATCTCTTCCTTCAAGTCACTTAATTGATCTAAGGTTCAGTTTCCTTATCTAGAAAGTAAGAAACTATCTTATAATATTAATAAATGCATTAAATGAGACCATGTACTTAGCCTGACTTATTCTAAGCACTCAATAAGTGGTAGCCACTATTAGTAGAAGTAAATATTTATATAATAATCCCAAATTAACTAGAACCAAACTGACCAGAAGGGGATTAACAATTATACTTTTAAAGGAGAAATAGCAGAATTTCTGTATCAGAAATGTAAAGCAAACTCTAGACAGGGGTCACTTCATGTGCTGTCAGTCCCTCATACTTCACAGGCCTGGGAAATGAAAATTCCTGTTGCTTCAGTAATCAAAAAAATTATTAGGTTCAATTTGAAATCATAGAATCAAGACCTCATATATAGGGCAGCCTTAGACTTTATGATCCACAGTAGAACACTATTGAAAGTGGAAGGGAGTGCTAATCATAGTTGGTTTAGTACAACAATCCTAGCTCTGCCACTTGCTCCCTGAAAGGCCACCGACAAGTTATTTAGCCCTGAGATCTAGTTTCCAACACCACAAAATGGTTACAGAGCTTAAAGAAATATACAGACATCAGCAAAATACCTGGCATATGTCAGGCGCTCAGTAAAAGTTTCCTTCCATTTCCTAATCCTTTTGCTGTCAAATGTAGGCCATATTCAGGAAGGAGTTTTCAATGCATTCAAGAGTTTGGTAAAATTTGATTATAGAATTCTTAGGAATAAAAATGCTTCTGAAACTGCTCTGATTTGTCCAAACTGGAACCATTCATTTGGTTCATTAATTCATTCAATAAATTTTAATTGAGCATTTATAGCTTCACCACAGTCAAACCAATGTTCCCACCATAACTCTACCAGTTGAATGATCTCTGAGAGGCAGTTAAGAAGGCCAACATCCATGTTTCCACCAGGAATGGGCACTACTTCAGTCACCCAATCAACAGAGGATTCTCTATTAAGGCGAGAATAAATACTTTATTATTTCCCCCTCTAAGTAATTATTTGGTTTCTTTTTTTCTTAAACTCAATTGGTAAATTACATGGATTGATTTTTTTTTTTTTAAAGTTCTTAAACCTACGGGGAAATTGAAAAAAAGAAAAAGATTGTATTATTTTTAAGTTTTGATGGCCAATAAATGAGGGGTTTTGTTGTTGGTTTTGATTAACTTGAAAAGTCTACTCAGTTCTCTTAAGCATTCCGAGTAACTGAAGGCTTCCTGCATGTAGAATTTAGAGCGGCCCTCCTCTGCTGTCTGCACCACAGCCCTGCTTCTCTCTGCTCTGACCATTTGGCGCTTAGTGTCTATCTCTGGAGCTACATGTAGCATATATGTATTTCTCTCACTGGTGAATGTTTGGAAATGCCCCACCCATCAACATTCTATTGCAAATCCCTTTATCTTAAAATTTTGCTTCCAGAGGCACGTTTCTAGGAAACAAATGAAACTCCACCTTTGTGACCACCACTTGGAAGGATTGCTTCCTTCTAATTCCTCACTTTTGTATCAAATGTTTAAATTTATTACTTTATTTTTTTAAACAATAGAGCCCCCTAAATTATCTAAAGCTTCCAGCCTCACAAAACCTGGATCTGTCCTCACATTATGGTCCTCCTCAGGTTCTGATATAGAACTTGAACAAAGTGATTGTCTTAAAAAAAAGTTTAAGCCACAGGCTTTCTATAAGAGTAAAATGAGAATTCCAGATAAAGAGTACAGAGCAAAAGTGTTTGCTTCCTCTGTACTATAGAGTGGCCTATAGCTATTTCTAAAATAATTCAGTCATTGTACTGCCCACAGATAATTAGATTAGAACAAATAATCCTAAAATTCACAGAAACCACAACAGACCCCAAAAAAACAATCTTGAGGAAGAACAACAAAGCTGCAGATATAGCTCTCCCAGATTTCAGACTATACTACATAGCTATAGTAACTTAAAGAGTATGGTACTGGCACAAAAAGACACAGGGATCAATAGAGCAATACAGAGCCCAGAAATAAACCCATGCACCTATGGTCACTTAATCTACAACAAAAATATACACTGGAGAAAAGACAAACTCTTCAAGAAGTGGTGATGGGAAAACTGGACAGCCAACAATGAGATTAAAACTATGAAATTAGAACATTCCCTCACACCAAATAAAACAATAAATTCAAAATGGTTTAAGACCTAAATGTAAGAATGGAAAGCAAAAAACTCCTAGAAGAGAACATAGGCAGAGCACTCTTTGACATCAGTTCAGTTCAGCTCAGTCGTTCAGTTGTGTCTGACTCTTTGCGACCCCATGAACCGCAGCACTCCAGGCCTCCCTGTCCATCACCAACTTCCAGAGTCCACCCAAACCCATTTCCATTGAGTCGGTGATGCCATCCAACCATCTCATCCTCTGTCGTCCCCTTCTCCCCCTGCCCTCAATCTTTCCCAGCATCATGGTCTTTTCAAATGAGTCAGCTCTTCGCACCAGGTGGCCAAAATATTGGAGCTTCAGCTTTGACATAAATTGTAGCAATATTTTTGGATCAGTTTGCTAAGGCGAAAGAAGAGCAAAAACAAAAAATGAGGTCTGATTAAATTTAAAAGCTTTTGCTTAGTGAAGGAAACAAATGACATAATGAAAAGATGAACTGTGGAATGGGGGGAGAAAATATTTGCAAATAATGTGACCAACAAAGGATTAGTATCCAAAATATGTAAACAGCTAATACAACTTGATATCAGAAAAACAACCCGATCAGAAAATGGGCAGAAGATCTGAACAGATATTTTCCCAAAGAAAACATTTGGATGGTTAACAGGCACATGAAAAGAAGTTCACCACCACTAATTATTAGACAAATGCAAATCAAAACCACAATGAGATATCACCTCACACCTGTCAGAATGGCCATCATCAAAAAGTCTACAAAAAACAAATGTTGGAGAGGATGTGGAGAAAAGGAAACCTTTGAGATTCCTCAGAAAACTAATAACAGAACTACCATATGATCTAGCAATTCTATTCCTAGCATTTATCCAGAAAAAAACAAAACACTAATTCAAAAAGATATATGCACCCTAATGTTCAAAGCAGTACTATTTATAATAGCCCAGACATAGGAGCAACCCAAGAGTCTATCAACAGATGACTGGATTAAGAAGATGTGCTACATACACACACACAATGGAATACTACTCAGCTATAAAAAAGAACAAAATTTTGCCATTTGCAGCAATGTGGATGGACCTAGAAAATACTATACTTAGTGGGAAAAGTCATACAAAAACATATTCTATAAGATTATCACATATGTGGGAACTAAAAAATAATACAAACGAATATATATGCAAATCAGAAACAGACTCACAGATATAGAAAACTTGTGGTTACCAAAGGGGAGAGGACAAATTAGGGATATGGGTTAACAAATACAAACTACTATGTATAAAAGAGCTAATAAGAATGTACTGTATGACACAGGGAATTACAGCCATCATCTTTTTTTTTTTTTTTATTAGTTGGAGGCTAATTACTTCACAACATTTCAGTGGGTTTTGTCATACATTGATATGAATCAGCCATAGATTTACACGTATTCCCCATCCCGATCCCCCCTCCCACCTCCCTCTCCACCCGATCCCTCTGGGTCTTCCCAGTGCACCAGGCCCGAGCACTTGTCTCATGCATCCCACCTGGGCTGGTGATCTGTTTCACCATAGATAGTATACATGCTGTTCTTTTGAAACATCCCACCCTCACCTTCTCCCACAGAGTTAAAAAGTCTGTTCTGTATTTCTTTGTCTCTTTTTCTGTTTTATGACCCAACAATACCACTCCTGGGCACACACACTGAGGAAACCAGATCTGAAAGAGACACGTGCACCCCAATGTTCATCGCAGCACTGCTTATAATAGCCAGGACATGGAAGCAACCTAGATGCCCATCAGCAGATGAATGGATAAGGAAGCTGTGGTACATATACACCATGGAATATTACTCAGCCGTTAAAAAGAATTCATTTGAATCAGTCCTAATGAGATGGATGAAACTGGAGCCCATTATACAGAGTGAAGTAAGCCAGAAAGATAAAGAACATAACAGCATACTAACACATATATATGGAATTTAGAAAGATGGTAACGATAACCCTATATGCAAAACAGAAATACAGCCATCATCTTGTAGTAACCTATAACGGACTACAGTCAGAAAAATACTGAATCACTATGCCGTATACCTGAAACTAATAAAATATTGTAAATCAAACATGCTTCCATTTTTTTAAGTAAAATAATAAATACATACACACATAAAAGACAATATAGCCTCAACTGAATACATATAATCCCATGGAAAACTCGTCCTTGTTTTCCTCATTGGGCTATGTACTGCTTCAGACCTGGACCAGCATTTACCACCCAGGGCACATCGCCTCTTTAAGTGACCTAGTTTCTTTCAACTCTTTAGTTCTTTTTAGCTTGAGGAGTAATCATAATCTTTACCTTAAGGTTTTGAAAGGGATGTTACATACTTGTACCTTTCAGCTTATCTTATCAGACAACAGTTACCTTTTAAGGGGATCTTAGGGGAGCCACTAAAGTTCAGAGATCACTTCATTACACACAGATATCTGAAAGTTCCGTCTCAGAGTCAAACATCAGTGTGAATAGCTCATTTGCTCCCCTGTGTATTTCCCTTCCTTTGTATTCCCCATTATTTGTGGGGTAGTTATTCTATTTGTATTACAATTTTTAGTGTTGAAGTTGGAAAAGCCAGGTGGTTCTTTCCAATTTCAAATAATAGGATTCGCTTTCCCACAGTTGCCCGAAGTGAATGTTGTGTCCTTTGCCTCAGTCATATAAGTTGCACTCATTCACAGGAAATACGAAGTTAGAGGGGAAAAAAAGAGAGTCATGCTCTAAAAACCTGAAACAAGTGGCTCTGCAATTTCAAAGAATTTTCACATACATTACATCATTTTACCCCAAAGCAGCCCTATGAAAGAAGAAGCAGCTCACCTCCCACATAACAAATGCAGGGCTGAGACACAGACAGAAACCTGACTCTAAGGTCTCAAAAGCTGCGGGTGAAAGGATCTGTTTCAATCACACTCACTGAATTGCATTCTAACCCTTTCTGTCTTCAATCATTTGACAAATATTATTGAGCAATCTTCTCAATAAGGAGAAGGCAGGGTGTGAGTCTAGCTGCAGATACAAATGTCAGTATACCACATAATTCCTGTGTCTTGGGGAGCTTATAGCCTTTTGAGGGTGGAGGCAAGTGCACAAATAACTCTAGAACTAGACAGAAAGCATGTGCTAGTCAAGAGCTTGATTTAATGCATCATGGGGATCCAAAGATACTTTGACACTGGTTGAGCCTTACTACCTCACAATCACAAATCAAAAGGTTTCCCTCTTTCTGAGTGAGATTTGCATCAAAATGAAAGTTAAGGATTACCTGCACTAGAATCACCTAGAGTGGTTTTTACATACAGACTCCTGGACTCCACCTCAGGCCTACCAAAATAAAAGTCTCTTGGAACTCAGAAAATTTTTAAAAATATGGAATGCTTCATGAATCTTCATGTCATCCTTGCACAGGGGCTATGCTAATTTTCTCTGCAGGCTTGAATTTTGGTATTTGTGCTACCATAGCAAGCATGAAAATTTGTAGTTCTGACAAGCTTCAAGGTCATTCTGATGCACATTCAGGATTTAGATTTGGGTCTTTAAAAGCATACTGCTGCTGCTGCTGCAGCATACACTCATATATATAAGAATGTATTTTTATAAAGTAATACGGAGATTAAATCATAAGATGCCATTCACTTTCGTCATACCCATTTACTCCATTTAAAACTGCCCCACGCATGTTGATTCATTAGAATACTATTAGTCTTGGAAATACTTTTTTATTACAAAAATCTCTGTCAAACTCTTCCCCTTCCTCTCTCCCCCTTTGTCATCTATTACCAAACTCTGTAATACATTTCCTTAATCTCTCAGTCAAAGAAAAACTCTTACTGACATCCCTGCACAGTCCTGGTGAGTTTGCATCAGCATTCATATTAAGTATGTCCTTTTGTGTTTTCTTAAATTAAGTGTGCTTGCAATGTGTGGCCTTTCCTCATAACATTTTCTGGTGAGTTCTGGTAAATAGTTTTGATTCAAAGTGCTATCAAAATATATAGTGCAGCTACTGCCATAAGAAATACAAAGAGCATCATGTTGGATGTTACGTTTTTTAAGCAACTCAAGATGACCATAAGGAAAAGGTTGTAACAAAGGGAAAGGATCAGCAGAGGTTCAAGGGTGGCGGAAAGCTTTTGACATTAGAAAGGAATCACAAACATACCTCTACCAGGGAGGATGAACTAATGAGTGGTAATGGGAAGAACCTATGGTTTGTGACATCTGGGGATCTGAAGAAAAGAAAAAACCCACTTAAGGGGAATTTGACCAAAAGAGCTTGTTCATTTAAGTTCCCCCGGAACGGACATGGCCACAGTTAACAGGGAACACTGTTAGTGCTGCTAGGGTTACCCCTCCATTCCTGGCAGTGTTTCACTGTAGCCAAAGGAAACAGCTACAAGATGCTAAAGCAGCAGTTCTTAAACCTCAGAGAATCACCTGGAGAGCTTGTTAAGACAGAGTCCTGTGCCCCACTGCCAAAGATTCTGACTCAACAAATCTGGGGCGGGAGAATTTACATTTCTAACTGGCGTCTAGGTGACCCTTGATGCTGCTTGTTTACTTTGACCAGCACTGTTGACTATGTGTAGTAATGGAACAGTTTTTTTCCTTGGCATTAAAATAATATGTATTCATAGCATCAAACCTGAATACTGTGTCCATTATTTGTATCATGGTTGAAGAAACTTAGGCAAGAAGAAAACCAGTTGCCATGGCACTGTTCCTGAAACATAAATTAGGTCTTACAATCCTCTAATCCTCTCTGACCATCAATCATATCTATTAATCTTTTTGTTACTGTTGCCTTGTCCACATATCATGGAGGGTGGGGTAGAATCCAAATATTAATAAGTGTTAAATTACAGAGTTTTAAAAATCAAATCAAAACAGCAAAAATCATGAAAAAATAATTCATGAAAGCTGACAAGCCTTCATCCTTAATCACCATCTCAAGGTTAAATAATGATCAGAATTCATTCAGTTGAAGTACTTACATTGCATCCTGATGTTTGACTATCATATAAATATAACTGAGCTATTAGGATCTATTTTTCATTGCAGATGAAATTGATGTATCTTTGTGTGGTATAGTCTGACACAGTAAAATTGTTACTGTCTAGGTAGGATATTCATAAAAATGTAATTATCGTAATCAGAACAGTCTTTAAGCTCATGAGAGGGGATTGCCAGATTCATGATTGGCAGTTTTCAATCACTTCATGTATAATAAAGAAACTTTTTAAAGCAACCCTAGGAATCATTAATATCTTAGAGGGAAACTATTCTGATCAAATAACAAAGGGTGTTTGGAGATGGTGGTAAAAACTCAAGTTGGCCTCCTCTTCCAGGCTTTGGGCAGGACTGGAGGGAGCCATTCAATATATTCCCTTAAGTTTACTCACCAACAGATTTAATTAGCAGTGCTATTTGCTGGCAGGGTGCTTTGAAGAGAAGAGATCATGGAAAGACCACTGTTACTGACTCAAACGCATTGATCATTTTCCTTCTTGAGTTCGTAACTCATTAGGGAAGTAGCCCCACGCTGCAGTGCATGTGCCCCGCCACCTGGGGAAGATGCAGCAAGTGCCATCAGCGGGATGGGGCCCTTGGTTAGCTGGAGTTTCCGGTGTTCTCAGTGTCCCAAATACTGGTTTAGGCAGCATGTTTAATAAATGTAGGAAAGGAAAGTGAAGTCACTCAGTCATTTCTGACTCTTTACAACCTCATGGACTGTAGCCTACCAGGCTCCTCTGTCCATGGGATTTTCCAGCCAAGAGTACTGGAGTGGGTTGCCATTGCCTTCTCCAGGGGAATCTTCCTAGGGATCCCCTAGGGATCTTCCCTTCCCCGAAACCAGGGATCGAACCCGGGTTTCCCACATTGCAGTCAGACGCTTTACCGTCTGAGCCACCAGGGAAGCCCCAATAAATGTGGAGACACCACAAACAATCCCACGCTGGTGGGCAAGAGAAATAAAAACCAACAAAACAAAGTCAACAGGCTGTTCAATTTGAAGGAGAAACTAATCTTCCCAAATGAGAAAGCAACTTTTTTATTTCCACTGTCACTTTTAAAATTATCCAGTGAAGGAATGTTCTTTCCCTGCCCCTGGATGAAAACCTCCATAACCCTATGCTAGGACTGGTTTTAAATCACTCCCAGGTAACAAGTCCTACAGCCACTGTAAGTCTCCAACAGTCTCAATTAATAAAGAACCAATCCTGGTGTAATAATCAAATCCCGGAATCAGATTTAAAAGTGAAACTTTCCCTTTGTTCTCAGGGGCATCGGGCAGTCAAGAAGCCAGGGACAGGGGCAAGGTCCATCTTTTCCTTTATTCTACCTACTGTTTCCAATTATCTGCCCCATTTCACTAAATATGGTTGTTACAGGGTCAAAGTGGGAAAAGGAAGAAGTAAAGGAGGATGGGGCTGGGGGTTCTTAATTGACTGGCTTTTCTCTTTTTGGACTAAGCTAGTGTATTGAATGGAGAAGGCAATGGCACCCCACTCCAGTACTCTTGCCTGGAAAATCCCATGGACGGAGGAGCCTGGTGGGCTGCAGTCCATGGGGTCGCAAAGAGTCGGGCACGACTGAGCGACTTCACTTTCACATTTCACTTTCATGCACTGGAGAAGGAAATGGCAACCCACTCCAGTGTTCTTGCCTGGCGAATCCCAGGGACGGGGGAGCCTGGTGGGCTGCTGTCTATGGGGTCGCACAGAGTCAGATACGACTGAAGTGACTTAGCAGCAGCAGCAGCAGTGTATTAAAAGTTGCCTCTTTCTGGTGTGGGGAGCTCTCATGGGGAGGATCAGACACCCACCATCCTTTTCTCACCTGAGGTTCCCTAGATCAGCTAAAACTTCCTTAGCTCTGGGTCAAAACTCCAGCTTATCCCTTCAAAAGCCTGAGAGCCCCGCTAGGTGGCCCTATTGGACAGTAACAAAGTTGTCTCTATCTCTCCCTCTCTTCAACCCCCCATCCCCCCCCCACCTCGTTCCCCCTACTTCTCTCTTTCTCTCTCCCAACACTGGCCCACCCAGCCCAACCACTTCTCCTTTGTTCCCACTGTTAGAATTCTTTCCTTTTTAGTTTACAAGTGGGAGTCAGATCATCTTCCTCCAGAGAAACCTCATTCACATATCTTCCCTCCCCATCTTCAACCCCCTTTTTGTTATGGGGAATAGCTGAATCCAGCACCAGCTGTAACATCCTGGAATCTTCCTGGCACCACTTTCCAACACTATTCACTCACTGGGAAAGCTTAGCCTGGCCCTTCTTCCTCTTGGCAGTGGTCCTGCCCTCAGGCATGACTGGTTCTGCCCAGAAGGTGGTCCTGAATTGCATTCAGTTAATAGCCCACTTGGCTGCTACACTAAGTTCTGCTTTCCACTCAGCTTCTTTCAGTAACAAAGGTGATATTTTTACCTCTATCCGCTACCTTTCCTGTTGTTTCTCAATTTGTTCAGAATCCAGGTGAGGAAGATAGGTACTGTTTATTAAGCCCTCCTCAGAGGCCCAGCCTTTTACCTTGAATGTACCCCAAAGGATTGGAGTCATGTTACCAGTTTTTTGGATAACTCCTTTAAAGTTTTCTATCTTTTTATGGCTCTTCTTTTCAACTTGTCATGTATTTTATCTTGATGTAAGAACTATTTGACATCCTGAAATGTGTCAAATGGGAAGTAATTAGCTAAAAGCTTTTAGAGTTTCCTTGAGGAGTAATTGATTATAACTATTTGATGGCATATATATAGCCATAAAATGAGGATCTTTAACATGAAGCCTTAAAATATTTCTGGAAAAAAAATGACTTTCAAGGAGACTCAGATTCTTCCTGGTTTTGCCAAAGACTAGCTATATGTGATTCTTGCATAAGTTGCTCCACCTCTCCAGACCCAGTTTTATTCACTTATAAAATGAAGTTGTTGTCGCTGTTCAGTCACTAAGTCGTGTCTGACTCTTTGCGACCCTGTGGACTACAGCATGCCAGGCTCCTCTGTCCTCCACTGTCTCCCGCAGTTTGCTCAGACTGATGTCTGTTGAGTCGGTGAGGCCATCCAACCCTCTCAATCTCTGCCATCCCCTTCTTTTGCCTTCAGTCTTTTCCAGCATCAGGGTCTTCTCCAATAAAATGAAGAGTTTGGCTTAAAAAATCTCTCTGGTCCTTTCCCACCAGTTACCATGAACCTGTGAGGTCTTGAAAGGACCTGGGAGAACATTCCTGTTGCTCAGCAGGCAACGCTGGTGACATGGGGGGAAGTTAACACCACAGTCTCCCGTGGTATTCATGAACGCGGTCCATGCTCTGCTTAGACATAAACACTGAGTGTGTCCATATGTATGCTAAGAGATCTAGGTGGGGAGATTTGATCCTGGGCCCAGGGAACTTGTGAGCGTGAAGGAAAAGTTACACCACTCACCAATGTTGCTAAACACCACTTGTTGTTTTACTTACCCAACAGTTACTGAGCACCTACAATTCTATGTAAAAAAAAAAAAAAACCTTGGAATTGGGTTTAGGAAACAGTCTCCTCTCAGAGCACCAGTTACATACAAGGGCAGACCTATGGGAAGCCCACGGTCAGGATGGGTTGAAAGTGGAGTGAAGGCCCGTGATGGTCCACATGGAAGCCTGCGCTTCCAAAGACAAAAGGTATTTCCATTGGGATAATGACGGCAGTGCTTCTCTTTTCTCTCCCCCCCCTCCCCTTTTTTAAGACATGACTATCAAGATTCAGTGTGTTTACAGCTTGACTACTGAATAGAAAAATGTGTCTATAAAATACTGGTAGTAGTAGAAAGGGGTAAGGCTCACAGAACCAGATAAATATATTTATTCACCTGTCCCAAGCCATTACCAATCTCCTTATACCCAAGAACTGTCTGTCCTCTTCTAAACTTTATTTCTAATATTCTGGCTACATAATCAGATTTAAAAAATTTTCAGAAGGTCAAAGTCTTACCTCCATGAAAAACTATCCTTAAGTACATTCTTTATGACATTTCAGACGAGCTTTGAGACTCTGAACCAGAAAGATGGTTGCAAGTGCATTTATCTGGGGTAGCAAACAGTAGATTCAAGTAAAAGTTACATGTCAATGCAGTTTGGCAAGTATCTCCTGAGTGCCTTTCATGTTCCTGGCTCACTGCACTCAGGACAGAAAAGGCAGCAGAAATTCTGGTACGTTCTCCAAGCCACAGTGTCAGACAAACAGCAAGCCTGCTGCCTGAGCCACCACTTGCAGACAGCGAGCCTGCCCCCAGTGGGCTCCAATGTCGCTCTTTGCTCTTACCTATCTCCAAAGCTGAACCCTGACCCTGCCTTCTTTCTTTCAGTGACTTTTCCAAGATAAGCTATGCTCACCTGCTTAAATGGATCACGTTATGCAATTTTAAAAGCTTTGAATTTTATTGTGCTAATGGACATTT
This sequence comes from Dama dama, assembly GCF_033118175.1. NCBI lineage: Eukaryota > Metazoa > Chordata > Mammalia > Artiodactyla > Cervidae > Dama > Dama dama. Next base: position 25,406,914 of record NC_083713.1, read on the forward strand.
AACTCACTCAGAATTCTGATCAGGTAGTTTTTCCTAGGGAGGTAGGCACTGCCTTACTGTGTATAAGTATTGACTATGTTGAAATGCCTTCTAGGCAGGATCCCTATAGGAGGATGTTTCCACTGAATACATATGTAATTCTGTGTAGTCAGCAAAGGAGAAGGGACACCACCTGAGACCTGTCCAAAACAATGAGACGTGTGAGGAAAACCTCCAAGCAGGCAGAGAAATTGGAAGGGGTTGTGCCATAATTAAGGTGATCATATTTTCCTAAACAGACCCAAGGGCAGATGGCCTGACACATGGTCTGAAAACAGATTATTTGAATTCTAGGAGGTATGATCACCATCTTCACAATGAATGAAGCCAGTGAGACCAGCAGCTGTTCAGAGTGAGAGTCATCAACAATGAGTCTCTGTACTTTGAGGGATCCATAGGAACGGGTGGGAAGCCTGCTGATGTCATCCACTTATGAGCCAGGGCTTCTTCACACAGCACAAAGGAGGTTTGTTACCAAGGGGTTCATGGAATCACTCACTGTCATCACCTTGTTTGCAAGGACAAAGGTGCAATCTACAACTGACCGAAAAACAATAAAACTTTGCTTTCAACAGTCTGAGAATGCAAAATACAAGCAGGAGCATCATGTTATTTATCAATTAAAAAAAAACAGAATCAGGAACAAGCACAGGTCAGATCATCAGATAGCCTTTGCTTTTTTCAGTTCTGTAGCTGCTTCTTAGATTTCAAACATCATACCTGTTTTAAAAAATTAAATCCTCATCACTGCCTGCTAACTTTGTGCATTCAATTTGAATGCTGGGAATTGTCTTCTTGCAAAGGAGGAGATTCAGAAATTCCAATTCTCCTATTTAATATGAATATTATGTCCAGCATAATGTAACAGAGGAAAAGTTTCCCTTTGTTGCCAACACTCAAAGTCACCTCTTGATTATGTGCTTTGATGATGAGACTTGGGAAAATATTTCAACTCCAGTTCTTATCACCAACACAGAAGGTTTAGGCCTCTATCTCTACTTTTAAGTTGCTGTGTGCTTTTTCAATTTGTATCTCATCAAAAACTGATTTTATTTAAAATATGACATCAAAACAAGTTAATTTTGATGATTCAATGATTTGTGCTATCTGTATCATCATTTTAGCTCTATTAGTGTGGTTAACAAAGACTTTGACTCAAGATCAAAGTTTATAGGGTTTTTTTCCCCCTATATCAGGGCTTTAGATAGTGAACAGAAACACAAAAGAAATTTATTTGAATATACCTGGTGTGTTATTTATAGCTGCAAACGATCAACTGAAAGCGGTTTAAATACACCTTTTTAAATAATCTCACATAAGAAGTCTGGAGGCATGGCATTTGCAAGGTTGCCTAATCCAGTGGCTCCATGACTTACTGAGCATCTGGACTCATCCCACATTTCCATCCCATCATCCTGGATACATTGGTGTTAATCCTTAAGCTTACTCCTTAAAGTCAGAAGATGGCCACTGAACACCAAATAACAACCTCACACCTCATGTAAAAAACCAAAGATGACAAGAATCCTCATAAAGAAGGAAAGGGTTTCCCAGAAACCAGGCACTTTGGAAAAAGTGGCCAGGCTTTTTAACAGGAAGCAGGCTCTGTCAGTGCATTAAACAGGTGAGATGGATGGTAGTTGAATAGACAACCAGCAATATCACCACAGGTGGGAATTGAGAAAATGCTTACTTACATATATTGAAGGTTAATGGAACCTTCTGTGAGATGAGCTTATACCAAGTAACCAATTCCTAATCAGTTAAAATAGTACAAAGGAGAGGGTATGTATATAAGGTATGTCTAAGGTGCGTATAGCTTGATAGTTGAGGGACAGTCAAAAATGAGCAAATCTTCTAGTCAATGCCTGCTACAATCATGTGCTTTCCAATGGAATTATATAAGCTTGGAATTATATTATATAACCTACGAAGTGTGTTGCCAAAAAAACCAAGCCAAGTCAGATTAAACTTCTAGAGCTAATATTCAGCTTACAGGATGTACAGGGAATAAAGGAACTTGTTAAGCAACATCTCAGTGAACTAATCAGCAAAATCCAAAAATGGAGGAAATGTAAACCTGATATTTGATCATAATAAGGAATTTTTATCAATATTTTTGAGTACTATAAAGGTATTGTGGGAAAAAAAAAGTATTGTGGCCATGTTTTGTTTTGCAAGTACACCTCTTTATTTTGCTAATCACTTAATCCAAACTGAAGCTACGTTTTTAAAAAGAATCCATATCTTTTAGAGACACATGCTAAAATACTTACAGCAGAAATGAAATGACGTCTGAGATTTACTTCAAATGCCTCAAAATAACCCAGTGGGAGTAGGGGTGGAGGTTAAAGTTGGGGGAATGACAAGCTAGGAGGATTTATAGTCACTTATTCCCTAGCAGTAAAGCCTCTTCATTCTGAGAAGGTATAATATAAATCTAGTGCACATAGAACCAAGAAACTTAATTCTTAGGTTTTATTTGCTTTCTCTAAGTGCAGCAAAACCAAAAATCAAACCTCTTCACAGCAATAAGCCAGTTTTGCTCCAAAAGGAACTCAATTCAAAAAAACAAATGCAACGCACACACAATAAACAGCATAGACAGGATTCACATTCTCAAAAACACCCTTTAAGCTCCAGGCTGTTTGCAAAAGTTCCATGAGCTCCACCCCCAGTAAAGCATCTAAGTAATACAGGACAAAGCTGTGATCAGATACATTTAGGTATTTTCTTGGCTATAATCTAAGCCATCTCCTAGACTTCTACTTAAGTCATCTTGAGACTACCTCAAGAAACTAGTTTAGTTCTCCCTTTTACCAGGGTGAAATAGTAACAAGAGGCAGGGAAAAGTTGGGGTGGGAATTGTCCAGCAAGGACCATAAAGGGCTGAAGGAGATAATTGTTACCTTGGGTATTGTTCTACTTTAACAACCTTCTTACTCTCTGACTCTATCTCTCTTCATCTCCCACCTGGGCTTGTATTGTGCTCACATCCTCTGGCTTCCCCAAGCCTTTCTCATCTCTGCCCTCTCTCTAAATTTTCAATACTCCCAAACTCAATTATAAATTACAAAATTAATGTTTCAATTACAGTAATATGTAATAAAGCACTACTAGATTCTTAGATTTGTTTGATCCCCTCAAGCCATCTCCCATCAGAATTCTAATTCCCATTCTCTCCAGGTGCTGACTTAATCTGTTAGGACTCTAATGGACATTCTCAGCTCACAGTCCTAAGAGCCTATCATCTCATGTTCTTTCTCATCAGAATGCTCAGAGGTTGCATTCTAGAGAGGTAGTTATTAATATGCCTTCAATAACAGAAGCTAAGGAGGGGCTACAAAGAAGAGAAAAGCATGCCTGATCATTCTAATTTACTTTAATGTAATAACGATTCCCAGTTAAAGGAATAGTTTGGTTAGAGCTTGGGACTGAGCATCATGCAATTACTCGAACAAGGTACTGGTGAGCTTTGCTCCTCTACCTTTATGAAAATTTTGTCACAGAAATCAAGACACAGGCTTTACAATGTATGTGATAAGGTTCATGTCATCTAGACAGTTCCACAAAAGTTATTCCTTCACAGTGGTTAAGATGACTTAGGACACCCCCAGTTCTAATTTTATACCCCCCCCCTCAGATAATATGGAAATGTTTCAAACCATCGGACTTTTGGGAAGGAATATATTCTAGAACAAGTTTCTAAACCTTACTGGTCATCAGGATCACCTAGGATTTTTTTTTTCCCCATGTCCTGAAGACCTACTGAATCAGATCCTCAACCAGAGTAGTGGCTAAAGAAAGTAAGTGGCTGAGGTAGGAATGTTTTTAAACTCTCCATGAGCTTCTATTATTGGTCAGGTTTGGGTACTATGTTGAGAGCACAGGGCCACCTCCCAGTACCTGCTGAGTCATGCCACTTACCTGCTCAGAAACATAAAGGAGACAGAGAAGCCCCAGCCTGCTTCCCACCTACCTGACAAAGTGCTTCGCTCCTCTGCAGTCCAGGCCACCCAATTCAGCTATTCCTACTTCCATGCAAGCAGGTGATGCCTCCTGTAGAAAAAAATAATAATAATACATTTACTAGGATTCTAAATATGGAGCTTTACAAATAGCTAGTTTCATTTACCAATGAAAACATTTTTGCAAGGTTGGTATCACCATCATTTTGTAGCTGAAAAACCTGGCGCTGAGATGATTAGAGTGCGATTTTGCCCGGTTTCCCCCGTGGTTCACGGAGAGCAGATTTAGAACCCAGCACTGTGGGACAGGAGAGATTACTGATATAGTCACTTATACCCTGTTCCTACCTCTGTTGGAGACTTACTGGATAGAAGGGAAAAGCGATTTTCCCCTTCCTTTCCTCTCTGGAAGGAAACCTAGCTTTTTATTCCGAAGCTCAGGACTCTCTCATGCTTTAGGTGTGAGAACTTTAAGAGCTTCTTTTTGGTTGAGAATTCTTGGTTCTTCCAGAAAAGAAGCTGGAATTATCCTTAAGGGGGAGGACATGGAAGGCAGTGTTTCACAGAGAAGACAGCTATGCCCCTACCCTGAGAAAATGGGTTCCCAGAGGCTGGAGTCAGGCATGGACATTACTTGCACCCAAGTGCGTAGAGCAAGTCAGAGTTTTCCACTGCACCACCACAGCTGCAAAAAGGCAAAGAACGTTCTACCCTCAAACAAACTCAGGCAGCTGTCCCACCTCAAAGGGGAATCCCAGAAAGAAAAACGGAACTAACGTTCACTTCACACACACAGTATATCTAGAACGTCCACCCTCGAGCTCAGGGCACCTCAAGAACCTTCAAGAGCAGATGGTGGCCCTGACTGGGCAAGTTTTCCTTTTCTTCCCCATCCCCCATAGCTAGCTACTGAGACGCACAAAAGGGTACGTTGTATACAGAGCCCTTGGGGTCACACTCAGAGACCTTAACTACCTGCTCATGGAAGGTGGTCATCTGCTCACAGATTCATAGTATCTGATTCTTCATCAAATTAAATAAGTAAGATGAGTAAAAGAAGCCAGACATGACAGAACACAAACCCTATAATCGATTATACAAAGCTCAAAAATGGACTAAAAACCGACCCAAAATGATAGAGGTTAGTACAATAGTTACCTTTGGCCAGGTACCAATTGGGAGGGGGCCCAATGGAGCCTTCAAGGGGGCTAGAAACATTCTTTGGCTTGGTTCAGATAGTAAATACTCAGGTGTAAACACATGTGAAAATTCATTGAGCTGTGCCTTTAAGATATGTACACGTTACTGTTATGCAAGTGTTAACTCCACAAAATAAGTACATAATAAAAGCAAATAAGCCAACAAACTTGGATACTAAACAATAACCTACAAGATCCACCAGCTTCAGCTTGCCTGTTACTGGGGCCACTTAATCCTCTCTTGCTGACTCAATCCTTTTCTAGTTCCTAAAATCAATCTGGCTCCCTTCACCAAAACCACACAGGAAATTTTGAAAGGCAAAAGAGAGCACTCAGCCCAATAGGGTAATCTGCAGCATGATGTGTGTGTGCAGACGTGACAGCCAGACTGCCCAGGTTCAAAATCCCTCCTCTGCCACTTTATGATTACAGCCTTAAGCAGCTTACTTAAATTCCCTATTCCTCAGTTTCCTGATCTGTGTAATAGGTTTAAAAGTTGGGATTAAACAAGATTAATCCATGTAAAGGCAGTCAGTAAATACCCAATATTGCCAAGCCTATGATAAGCACATTGCCAATATTGTCTCATTTAATTCTTAGAGCAACCTTGTCTGATAGATGGTGTTAACCCCATTTTAAAATGAAAAAATGGAAGCTCATAGAGGTGAAACTTGCCTAAGTTCACCTGGTTGAAAAGGGGCAAAATTGGGGTTTGAACTCAGGTCTGTTCTGTCTTTTCCTGTTAGGGGGCTTACCTGACCACCACCTGGGTTCTCCTAAACCCTGTGTTCCACTGGCTTCCTCCTGTGCCTCCCTGCTGAAACTTGACCACATGGCCCACCCTTCAGGGAACTTTCTAGTCCTTCAGATTCTGCCTGAGCCCCAGGTTCAGAATAATCAGCCTAAGTAATAGGCATCAATTGGATCAAGATGGTGAATTGAACACATAAGATCACATCCCCTTCCACCCCAGTTTTCTTACAATGACAGGTGAAAAGTATTTTTAAAGAAGAAATTCACATAGCACTGATAAACAGGAAAAGGCACTATTATCAGAAAAATTTGAAATATAAAAGTTAACAACATTGACAAGAGTGAAGAAAAAAATCACATCCCCAAACTGGCTGCTGAAAAACCAAATAAATGATTAAAACAATGGAAAGAGCAAGTCGAGTTCCACACTCAGAGGGACATTTACAATAATACAGAAGGCAGCTCTGAATCAACCATCAGGATAACTTATTAAAGAACTGTATTCAGAACATGGGGTCCATTGGCCTTCCCCTGACCCTAAACTAGCAGAAAGAAGACATCAGAGGGACATCAGAGAGTGGTGGGATGCAAGAAGACAGGAGGAAGTGTTAGATGACAAAATAGCTCTGCAAGGCTCACAATGTTCATAGCCTGCCACCAGAGTGAGGCCTTCCATTGCTCTAGCATCACAACAGAGAAATACTGCAAATGTGTGGTGTACTGGTTTTCTATTGTGGCCGTAACAATTTTCCACAGTGGCTTCAAACAGCACAAATTTATTACTTTACTGTTCCGTAGATCAAAAGTCCAGGAATAAACTAAGGTGTCAGCATTCCTTTCTGGAGATTAGGGGAGACTTTGGTTTTTGCGTTTTCCAATTCCCAACAGCCACCACATACCTTAGTTCATGGCCGCCTTCCCCCATCCTCAAAGACAGTAACACTGCATCTCTCTGACCCCTCTGTGTTAGTCACGTCTCCCTCCGATCACAGCTGGGAGAGTGTCTCTATTTTTAAGGAATCATGTAATTGGGCCCACCTGGATAATACAGGCTAATCACCCTTTCTCAAATTGTCTAACTTAATCATATTTGCAGTGTCTCTTTGCCATTTAAAGGACCATGTTTATAAGTTCCAAGCATTAGGCTATGGACATCTTTCCAGCCATTTTTCTGCCTATCACACATGTTTACTGGGGGCCTGGCAGATAACTCTGCTTTCAGGTTTGGCAATTTGAGTGTTAACTGTTCCATCCAGGACCTGAATTTGGAGTGGCAAATTCAGGTCCTGGCAGCTTTCAGGTTTGGCAATTTGAGTGTTAACTGTTCCATCCAGGACCTGAATTTGGAGTGGCAAATTCAGGTCCTGGCAGCTTTCAGGTTTGGCAATTTGAGTGTTAACTGTTCCATCCAGGACCTGAATTTGGAGTGGCAAATTCAGGTCCTGGCAAAGACTGGCAGCAACGACCTAACCAGACTGTTCCTACAGAGTATCCTTGTTTGGGGCCACCTTGGATCCTGCTGGTTTTTTAAGCCTGGTTTTCAGCCTTCAAGGTAATTCTGTGAGCTACCCAATAACCTGCCAAAAAAATGTTTTTTGCACAAATTAGCCAGAGCCAGTTTCTGTTACTTATAATCAGAGAAGAGGCAGATTAGCATCAGACTTCTCATCAGCAATCTTGGGTGCTATATTCTGAAAGAAAATGATTTCATACCTAGAAATCTATAAAGGCAAACTTACAATCAAATATGAGAGCAAAATTGGAGACATTTTTAACATACAAGGATTCAGAAGTTTTGCCACAATCATATTATCTCTAAAATAATTACAGGACTCAAAAATGCACTCAAACAAAACAACAATGGCAAAAGATAATCCAAAGAAACAGAGGCTGTGAGATAAAAGAGAAAAAAACTGAATCAAAACCAACAGTAAAACTTGACTAGAATAAAATTAATTTGGTAAAATCAGTTACACATGTAGAGGTAGAAGGAGGAAATCAGAGTAAAAATTTCTTATTTAATGGAAAGACATAAAGATGGATTAATTCTAGATGCTGATTTTAAAAACATGTATAACCATGAGAAAACTTGATCCATCTAATAAAAGACAGCAAGAAGAAACAGAAAGAAAAAAACTGAATAGAAAACATAAGCCAAGGTAACATGAGTATATTTAAATATATTAGTAATATAAAATGTGAATGAGTTAAGTTCCCATATTAAAAAACCAAGTTTTGATCTGGATTTTTAAAAATCCAGCTATATGCCATTACAATTAAAAAGAAAGACAGCTATTTCCAGATGATGAAAATCACATTTCACTAACAAGACATGAGAGTCAAGAACATTTAATCTCTTAATACAGAATTTTTAAATTCAACAAGCAGAAGGCCTTAGAAATACAAGATTAGGGCTTCCCTGGTGGTCCAGGGGTTAAGAATCTGCCTTGCAATGCAGGGGACACTGGTTCCATCCCTGGTCTGGGAAGATTCTACATTCCATGGAGCAACTAAGTTCGTGTGCTACCACTACTGGAGCCTGGGAAAGCCCACGCTCTGCAGCAAGAGAAGCCACTCCAATGAGAAGCCTGTGCACCACAGCTAAAGAGCAGCCCCCTCACTCCACCACTAGAGAAAGCCCTCATGCAGCAATGAAGACCCAGTGCAGCCAAATAAATAAATAATAAATATTTTTTACAAAAAGAAATACAAATTGATCAATCTATATTGATGTTAGAAAACCTTAATACATCTCTTTGAGAAATTGATAAACCAAACAAAAAAAATATTTTAAGCTAGTGCATTTGAGTAATGCATATAAGCACTTGGAACTATGTCTTGCTGCTCACACTGTTCACTAAACCCCCGGTAGATAAGGCATGACCAGGGAAGCTGGAAAAAGACTTGAGGAGCTGTGGGGACTGCTGACATGTTCATTCTCTCTGGGCAGGAGCAGCGGCAACAGGGAGTCTTCAAAGACTGCTGATACACTAAGACAGACCAAAGTGGTCCGTGGCCAAGTGGGCACACAGGCTCCGGGCTTCCATGGTCAGCAATATCATTGTTTACCGAACATAAGGTCTGAGGCCATGAGAGCATGGGACAGGAGAGCCTGGCTGAGTCTGAGTTGTCAGTTCATTTCCTCACAAACTACAAACAACCTTGTAAAGGTCCCAGGGACTTCCATCGCACAAAATCCAGCTGTCTGCATTTTACTCCATCTCTCAACAGTAATTGACACTTGATGCCCCCTCTCCCCGAAGTACTTTCTACCTGAGCTCCAGAGATGCCATGTTGTCCTAACTCTCCTACTGCTTTGTGGAGCCAGCATGCCCACAGCTGCTTGGCTGGTCCTCCTCCTATTCCCGACCATGATCAAGGTAGTGCAGGCTCAGTTTCTCCTTTCTTCTCTCTTTACACTACTTTCCTAGGTGGTCTCACCCAGGTCTCAGTCTTTAAACATCACCCCTAGGCTAATGACTCCCAGATTCACTTCTCCAGTCCTAAACTTTCCCCTGAGCTCTGGATTCCTGAATCCAGCTTTACTTGAATATGTAGCAGGCATCTCAAATTAAACATGTCCCAAACTGAATGCTTGAGTTTCCCTACATACAAAAACTTCCCTAAAATTTGTGTTGTTAGTCTCAGATTTTTTTTTAATTGTGGTAAAATACAAACAACATAGCATTTACTGCTGTAATCATTTTAAAGTATAAAATTTCATGACATTTAGCATATTGACAATGTTGTGCAACTGCTTCTATTGTCTAGCTCCAGAAGTTTTTCATCGCCCACCCCCAATGGAAACCTCCATTAGGCTGTCACTCTCCAGTTCTTCCACCGACCCTGAGCCCCTGTCAAATACCAATCTCTTTTCTGACTCTAAAGATTTGCTTATTCTGGATATTTTTTTCACACACATGGAAACACACAATATGTAGCCTTTGGTGTCTGGCTTCTTTTCACTTAGCATAATGTTTTCAAGGTTCAGCCATGTTGTAGCATTTATCAGTATGTCATTTCTTTTCATTGCTAAATAATATTTCATTGTACGGATATATTACATTTTGTTTATCTTTTCATCTATCGATGGATATTGGGTTGTTCCACTCATGCACACCACAGTTCTTCCAGTGCCCCCTGCTGTCTCCCTCATCAATCATCTCTCTCTCAGTTGGAGGCACTACCATTGACCCAGTTGCTTAGGTTCCCAAAACAAGGAGTCATCCTTGACTTCTCTCTGCCCCTGGTCCCACCCCACCCCAATATCCAAACCATCAGCTAGCCCTAACTGTTACAACATCCAGATATGTCCCAATTTTGGTCACATTTCCACACTTTCCTGGCTACCACTTAGTCCAAGTTACTGTCCCTCTGGCCACAACTAAAGATCATTTTGCTCCCTTTCCTTCCCCTCCCATTCATTTCCTGACAACAATCAAAATTATCTTCTATAAATATTAATCAGCTTATGCCACAGCAGTGCTGAAGACCCTTCAATGGCTTCCTATTACACTGGAATAAAATCTAAATGTCTTCCTATAGCCAACAAGGTCAGTATGAACCAGCCTCCGCCTACCTCTGTATCTCGCATACATTCTCCAGCCATATTAGTCTCTCTTGGAGTCTCTCCCAAACCAAGCACTTTCCTGATTTAGGGCCTTTCTACTCTCAGAACTTCTGCCTGGACACACACACATTCCCCTTTAACTTTGCTTGGCCTCCTCCTTCTCACCTCTGCAGAGAGGCCTTCCCTGATTCTCCTTTAGGAACTAGAGCTCTCCCCCCTCATCTCCCTAAGCTCTTACCTGTTGGGTTTTCCCCTCATACAACTTAGAACTCTATAAAATTGTATTTTTATATCTGTTTGTTATGTCTTCCCCCTACAAGAATGTAAGTTCTAAGACAGTAAGTATTTTGCCTTCAGCCATATCGCCAGGGCCTAGAGCAGTACCTAGCATATATGAGGCATCCAGTAAATACTTGTTGCTTGAATAATGAATGAATTGTATTATATACACACACAGAAAGAGTACTTTGTGCTTAATAAACAGAACATCCATCCTTTGCAAATATCCTTGAACACTGAATAGGTCATGAAGCACTCTTAAGCATGTTGGTGAGAGTGTAAATTACTGTTCGCTTTCTGGTGAATAATCTGCTACTATTTACCCAATTTTAAAATGCAAATATCCTTTGAACCAGTGTGTGCCTACTCAGTTGCTCAGAAGTGTCCAACTGTTTGTTACCCCATGGACTTCAGCGTGTTTCCATGGAATTTTCCAGGCAAGAGGTTTCCATTTCCCACTCCAGAGGATTTCCTGACCCAGGGATTGAACACACATTGCTGTGTCTCCTGCATTGGCAGGCAGATTCTTTACCACTGCACCACCTGGGAAGCTCATCCTTTGAACCAGTACCATATATTAAAAAGTCCTCCCTTTCCCGATGAATTTGATTGGCACTTCTGTGATAAACCAAATAATCCTTTATATGTGGGCCTATTTTTGCACCCTATTCTGTTCTGCTCATCTTTTATCTATCTGATCACTTGCAGCGATGATGTGGAGATTCATATGGATCTGAGGAAAGTTTCTTTTCCACAATGTAATTTTTTTTCTATTGTTCTATGTCCTAGAACTGATTACTTTATAGAATAATAGATATAGTAAAGATTTAATATTACAGTGATATAGAGAATACTTTTGGTTTTGGTAGGAAGATTTTTACAGTATTTAGAAGAATACTATAGGACATTGTCTTCCTGCACCTTGATGTGTATCTGAGATCAGGGAGTAACATTTTTTTAAATTAAAGGAACTGCCACTTTGCTTTTTAATATTCTTGTTCAATTTCCTCTCCCCTCCCAAAATTCCTGAGAGACACTGAAATGATACAAATATGTTGCAAATAACACTGAAAAAGAGATATGCTTTGAATGGCACTCGGTATTAGAGTAAAAAGTAAAATATCTTATTAAACCAGTTCTTGGTTTGAGAAATTGTTGCTGTGTTCTATGGTGCTGAAGCAACTGAATATACAACCATGTGGAAACGTAGATAGACAAGACTTAAACTTTCTGTCATGTGAAGGGCTCTAGCAAAGCAGACTTATTTGTCCATTATGTGAACAGGAAGAAGAGAGAGCCAAGGAACCTCCTCTGATAATGTTTAGATCACTTGGGAACATAGTTGTTAACTATAGCATTATCACCAGGACAACATATAAAACTATCCTAACAAGCCTTAACAAGTAAGACAGGGTCACTGAAGGTTATGTTCACATGACATGGCAATAATTTCTAAAATCTCTAGCATCTACAAGAGCCCTTTGTTCAAATAATAATTCCAATGACAGATTTATTTTAGAGAGAACATGATGAACTGGTAGCAGTTACAAATAGATGTGCAAGACTTCACATAGAAAACAAGACTGGTGTCCTTGTGAGAGTTCACATGTAACACCTTACTTCATCAGATCCTTTGACCAAAAGATGAGCAAGAACGTCTCTCCCTTTGTAGCTACAGTAGAAAAGAAACATCTTTTTCATCTCTTTACTAGATTTTTTTTGTTGAATGATTAAGTTCTATATTTTCAAAGTCAATCTCTGAAATATCATAAATTAGCATTAAAAGAACACAGACCTGTTGGGGCTCAGGTTTAAAACGGGAAAATCGATTGTTAGGATTTGACTTGAAAATAGTGAAACAGGAGGAATTCATCTTCCACATTACAGAAGAACAAGAGTTAGACTGACATTTCACTTCTTATCAGAAACAAGGTACTAATGCACAATGAGGAAAAGCTACCAAGTTCTTTGCAACATGATTATAAGCTAGAATATTGTATCCAGACAAACACAATTAAGTGTGAAAGTAGAAGACACTTTCAGGCTGCAAGGATTTGGAATATTCATCTCTTAACATGCTCATTCTGGGGAAATTGAAAATATTTTGCAACAAAAGGAGAAGGAAAAAAAGAGGAATATCCGAGACCTAGGAAACAGCAAAATAAATCCAAAGAGCAGGAAAGGGAAGTTCCCATAGGATTTGCTGTCGAGCAAGATGAAAGAGCAACCAGGAGAGACAGGAGGAGAATGTGATGCCCAGGAGGAGGGCAGAAGGGGAAAAAAGAGAGGGGTGGAGGAGGGGAATGGTAATAAGTGACAGAATAACAATATAATGAAAGAATAAATGAAGCAGGGCAAAGGCTAACAGAGTTTTGCCAAGAGAACACACTGGTGATAGCAAACACCCTCTTCCAATGACACAAGAGAAGACTCTACACATGGACATCACCAGATGGTCAATACCGAAATCAGATTGATAATATTCTTTGCAGCCAAAGATGGAGAAGTTCTATACAGTCAGCAGAAACAAGACTGGGAGCTGACTGTGGCTCAGACCATAAACTGCTTATTGCCAAATTCAGACTTAAATGGAAGAAAGTAGGGAAAACCACTACACCATTCAGGTATGACCCAAATCAAATCCCTTATGATTATATAGCGGAAGTGACAAATAGATTCAAGGGATTAGATCTGATAAAGTGTCTGAAGAACTATGGACAGAGGTTCATGACATTGTACAGGAGGCAGGGATCAAGACCATACCCAAGGAAAAGAAATGCAAAAAGGTAAAATGGTTGTCTGAGGAGGCCTTACAAACAGCCGAAAAAAGAAGAGAAGCAAAAGGAAAGGAGAAAAGGAAAGATGTACCCAAGTGAATGCAGAGTTCCAAAGAATAGCAAGGAGAGATCAATGCAAAGAAATAGAGGAAGACAATAGAATGGGAAAGACTAGAGATCTCTTCAAGAAAATTAGAGATACCAAGGGAACATTTCATGCAAAGATGAGCACAATAAGAGGAACTATACAAAAAATATCTTCATGGCCCAGATAATCACAATGGTGTGATCACTCACCTACAGCCAGATATTCTAGAGTGTGAAGTCAAGGGGCCTTAGGAAGCATCACTATGAACAAAGCTATAGGAGGTGATGGAATTCCAGCTGAGCTATTTCAAATCCTAAAAGATGATGCTGTTAAAGTGCTGCACTCAATATGCCAGCAAATTTGGAAAACTCAGCAGTACCCACAGGACTGGAAAAGGTCAGTTTTCATTCCAATCCCAAAGAAAGGCAATGCTAAAGAATGCTCAAACTACCACACAATTGTACTCATCTCACAACCTAGTAAAGTAATGCTCAAAATTCTCCAAGCCAGGCTTCAACAGTACATGAACAGTAAACTTCCAGATGTTCAAGGTGGTTTTAGAAAAGGCAGAAGAACCAGAGATCAAATTGCCAACATCCGCTGGATCATTGAAAAAGCAAGAGAGTTCCAGAAAAACATTCTACTTCTGCTTTATTGACTACACCAGAGCCTTTGACTGTGTGGACCACAACAAACGGTGGAAAATTCTGAAAGAGATGGGAATACCAGACCACCTGACCTGCCTCTTGAGAAATCTGTATGCAGGTCAGGAAGCAACAGTTAAAACTGGACATGGAACAACAGACTGGTTCCAAATCGGGAAAGGAGTACGTCAAGGCTGTGTATTGTCACTCTGCTTATTTAACTTATGTGCAGAGTACATCATGAGAAACGCTGGGCTGGATGAAGCACAAGCTGGACTCAAGATTGCCAGGAGAAATAACAATAACCTTGGATATGCAGATGATACCACCCTTATGGCAGGAAACAAAGAACTAAAGAGCCTCTTGATGAAAGTGAAAGAGGAGAGTGAAAAAGTTGGCTTAAAACTCAACATTCAGAAAACTAAGATCACGGCATCCAGTCCCATTATTTCATGGCAAATAGACGGGGAAACAATGGAAACAGTGACAGACTTTATTTTTCTGGGCTCCAAAATCACCGCAGATGGTGACTGCAGCCGTGAAATTAAAAGACACTTTCTCCTTGGAAGAAAAGTTATGACCAACTAGACAGCATATTAAAAAGCCAAAACATTACTTTGCCAACAAAGGTCCATCTAGTCAAAGCTATGGTTTTTCCAGTAGTCATGTATGGATGTGAGAGTTGGACTATAAAGAAAGCTGAGTGCTGAAGAATTGATGCTTTTGAAATGTGATGTTGGAGAAGACTCTTGAGAGTCCCTTGGACTTCAAGGAGATCCAACCAGTCCATCCTAAAGGAAATCAGTCCTGAATGTTCATTGGAAGGACTGATGTTGAAGCTGAAAGTCCAATACTTTGGCCACCTGATGCAAAGAGCTGACTTATTTGAAAAGATCCTGATGGTGGAAAAGATTGAAGGCAGGAGGAGAAGGGGACGACAGAGGATGAGATGGGTGGTTGGCATCACTGACTCAATGCACATGAGTTTGAGTCAACTCCAGGAGTTGGTGATGCACAGGGAGGCCTGGCGTGCTGCAGTCCATGGGGTTGCAGAGTCGGACACAACTGAGCGACTGAACTGAACTGAAAGAACTGGGAAAGGCTGAAACTAGGCAAAGACCACAAAAGACAAAAGAAAAAAAAGTAGAAATACTGGCGTGGGCAGGAGGGAACCCACACAATTTAAAAAAGGAAATGAAAGCATGGTGTGGCACTGGGTTTCAAAGTAAAAAGAGAACTGCCCTTTGAGGATAAGCGTTTTAGTGTTGGGAGTATGGTGGCCTATCAGATTGAATGGATAAAGTTTGTGTAAATTATGGAAGGCCTTCTACTCTGGTCTTAGAGATTTGTGTCCATAGTCTGATAAGCACAGAGAGCCATGCTAGTTATTGAGGAAGAGAATGAAAAGCTAAAGGCAGCACTACCATGATGTTAGCCTGGCAGGAGGAGAGACAGAAAGCCAAAGGATAAGTCTGTTGCAATTTTCCAGGTATGAGGTGGAGGAATAAACAGACAGTAGAGAAGGAAAAGAGAACAACCAGAAAGACATTTCCAATGAGGGCTACAAAGCTGTGGCACCAGGAGTGGGTAAAGGACAGGGATGGTTCCAATGATTTCCGTTCTGTGAACTGGGCAAACGGTGATGGCTTTTGAAAGTATTGCTGTTTTACTATTACACTTATATTTCTCCTCCCTGTCTTTCTCTTTCTTCTATTTCTCTCTCCCAGTTGACATTAAGTGCATTGATTGTAGCAGCTAAAACCTGTGTTTGTTTCCTTGACAGCAGCACTGGGTCCTACGACAAGAGTTACTCAGATGGTGGTTGTGATCATGACTATAGGTGGGGGTGGTGGTGGTGTTAAGACGATGATGGTAACAACAGTTCAGTGCCTTTAAAGACAGTGGGGAAGAGGAGCGAGTTGGGGCATAAATGATGGTAGAATTAGAGCTTCCAAGAGATTATCAGCTTCCACTGGGAGTTGGGAAGAAGAACTTTTGAAAATATTGCTGTTACTTCTGTATGGAAATACCTTCATTTTCCCTTTCTTTAGTATCCTTTAGTTAATTCCATCCATACAGGTGTCCCCTGCTTTGCCAAAGTTTGTCCTATGCTACTTCATCTCTACAAAAGACCTACATTAGTACCTGTTTTCGCTAATTAAAAGAAATCTGAAAAAAGATTTTCACTTTTACAAAACAAGGCAAAAAAGCGAAAATACCGTTCAGCACGTGGTTTGCAGCAAGCCACAACAGAAGTAGCACACACAAGTAGAGTGGCACCACCAGCCTCCCTGCCAGGGAACTACATACACTCAGCAACTCAGCATCTGATACCTCAGTTTACTCTGTGCATCCTTTAGCAAGCTGTGTCCTAAGGCAATTGCTTCTTTGCTTTACGTCATTTCTGCATACAAAAGGTTTCATTTCTGCTTACAAAAGGTTTCACAGGAACGCTCTGCTTTCAGATAGAGGGGAAATCTGTATCTATGTAGAAATAAAACCAACCAGTATTGGAAGATCCGACTACAGTCAAACTTACTGCCAAATTCTTCTTTCAAATTGCTTTTTTGGCTGAAAACAGATTCTTTTTTTAGGAAGCAGAGCTATTTAAACAGGTTCTGCCCTGGGAGTATGGGCCTTTCACATCTTGTTTCTCAGTCTAGTTTCTGAAGATACAAAAATGTTATTTTCAAAGAAAGCACTAGGTGGCACTTGTGATGTATTCAATAGTTGCCTCAGATCCATTTTGGTAGAAAAGGTTTGGTAGGAAAAAAATGCAATAAATATTAAAATGGGAAAATCTTCATTATAATAATGAAGATCAGTATCTTATGATTATGTTTACTATGTTACTATGTATGAGCAATATCTTCATGCAGTGTTTGCATTTAGAATCTGGGCTTTGCCTCTTTTATAAAAACTGCAAGAGGGGAACCAGCATTTCTATAGTATGTGAAAACGCTACATCACTAATACCTAAGGGACTGATACTTGGTTTGCAAAAAGATTGACTACAGGTGTTCTTTCAAACAGCATTTCTCTATTGAATTTAAAATAGTTTAATTTGCAACAAAATGTTATAAAATTAAGTTTGCCAAGATCCATCTATCATGTAAAGAAAAATAAATTATCAATGATTTAAAATAAGGCGCTGCAGCTCAGCTCCGTGCTCTGCGGTGACCTAGACGGGTGGGATGGAGGGGGGCGGGAGAGAGGTCCAAGAGAGGATATATATACACACACACAGTTGATTCATTTCACTGTACAGCAGAAACCAATACAACATTATAAAGCAACTATACCCCAATAACATTTTTTTTAATTTAAAAAATTAAAACAATTTAAAAACAAAATAAGGCACTATAGCTTAAAGGGTTTTTTTGAGTATTATTAACCTATATAAATTAATTAATTAAAGTTGATATTTTAGGACTTTTTTTAACCATCTTTAAAGCGATAGCATAATGACTTTAAGCAAATTCATTGTCTTTTCTGGGATTTGGCAGCTCCTATTTGGCAAGTTGACTATTTCATGGTCCCATTTTACTATAAAGAGATTTCAAGTTCTTTTAACAGAAATGTGGGTTGAGCAGGTATTATTTCAAGTGAAAAATATTATTGCCAAATACCATAGCAACAACAGTAACTTGTAGACCCTCTCATGTTATTATTTCTTTTCTCTATTGTCTAGGCCTTCGTGGGAACCATTTTAAGGATTAGGCTGACTTGTGGCCCAATCTCACTTTTCTAAACTTATTTTTCCCTTGTCTCATTTTTGTTTCTTATTTTAAATGTACTTTTTTTTTTTTTGCTGTACCTTTGTAGGATAATTTAACACAATGCAATCCTTTTGGAACAAGATGGGTTATAAATAAATTAATAATAAAGCTAATATATACTGTCTTGTAATTTCACTAATTTGTAGGTTTGAGCCGAAACTGACATTTTGAAGGTAGTATCTCCTGTAGTAGTAAACTCAGCATGTCAGAATTCAGAGCT
The DNA here is from genome assembly GCF_033118175.1 of Dama dama. Lineage (NCBI taxonomy): Eukaryota > Metazoa > Chordata > Mammalia > Artiodactyla > Cervidae > Dama > Dama dama. The sequence goes on from NC_083713.1 coordinate 25,425,230, forward strand.
AAATATGAAAAACTGCACCAATGCTGAACAAACCTGAATCGCAGAGTAACAGCTGAGTTTCTTTAGTTGTAAATGATAAGAATGGATTTTGGCTAACATGCAAGCAGGGACTTCCACAGAGTACTAGCCAGGGACTCATGGGATGGGCTGGGGGCTAGAGGGCCAGACCTGGACACAAGACAGGAGTGGGGACAGGCTGCTGGGGTCTAGGCAGCAGCAACTTACAGATCTTGTCAAGGTGCTGCTGCTCCAATGTACGCTCACCCTTTACTTCCCATCCTTGTGTGTCCCTAAAAAGTGCTAGGAGTCCAGATTGTGGAATGTGTTCTGTCAATTCAGATTTCTAGTGCTACTATCATAGGAAATTTAGTAAAAACTCTATCTTGAAAGGTTGCCAAAATATAAAGAAAGATCCATTTGGAAAAATAAAAATCCTAGGAGTTCATTTGTGTTCCTTTGGGTCAAATGTGGTTCCTTGGTTATGCTGGGATGAGAAATTTTGATTTACACCTTTACCAAGATTGTTCACAAAGTGGAAGAAGCAATTTCCCAATAGAAATTGGGGTTTTCTAGGGAAGGGAGGTGATTGCTGGCCACTCAACTAACAACCTAAGTGCAGTAAATTACAGGAAGAGTAGATTATTAGTCTCTGTATCAAAGAGACCCCTGTAACAGGTTAGTGTCCTCCCCAAATTCGTGTTCATGGGGAACCTCAGAATGTGATCTTGGGAAGAAGGTAACAGAAGATATAATTAGTTAAAGATCAAGATTAGATTTTACTGTATTAGAGTGAACCCTAAATCCAATGAGAGTGTTCTTGTAAGAGACGGGGGGTACACAGAGAAGCACATGAGAAAAGGTGATGTGAAGATGAAAGGAGAGATTGGAGTGATGTACCTATGAGTCATAGAATGCCAAGGATTGCCAGCAACTACCAGACATGGAAAGAGGCATGGGATGAATTTTCCCTCAGAGCCTCCAGAAGGATTCAGTCCTGCCAACATTTCTGGCCTCCTGAATGGTGAGAGAATAAGGTTATATAAGCCATTCAGTCTGTGGTAATTTGTTATGATCTCTAGGAAACTAATACCGCCTCTAAGAACAATTTGTGCAAAACCTTAAATGGTAATACCATGAAAGGAGGTGCTTAGTAAATGCATGTTAATGAGAGTGAACACAAGTTCTTTTTTCCTATTTTAAAAGAAAATAAATCTATGAATGGTTTTATTTTTTCCATAAAGAGCTACTGAACACCTCATACACCAGGCATTGTTCTAGGGGCTGAAGATACAGCTATGAACAAATCAGGTAAGCTCCTTGAGCTGTATTTACAGGGGAAATGGCTAAACAAGAAAACAAGACAATTTTTGTCAAGATCAGGACAATCAAGACAGTGAAACTGGATGCTAAAGTGACATACTGGAAGTGAGGGGAAGTCAGTACAGATTGGGTGGTCAGGCAAGGAGGAGAGAGAGACCCAGATTATGAAAAGACAGACATTCGTGACCTGGAAGGGAAATATTCCAGGCAGATGGCTCAGTTGGTAGGGAATCTGCCTGCAATGCAAGAGACTACCTGCACTGCATGAGATGCGGGTTCAATTCCTGGGTCAGGAAGATTTCCCAAATGGCAACCCACTCCAGGATTCTTGCCTGGGAATTTGCATGAACAGAGGAGTCTGGTGGGCTACAGTCCACAGGGTCACAAAGAGTCGAACACGACTTAGTGACTAAACTACCACAGTCTGTTTGCCATGTGGGGAGATGACTGTGGGGCCAGAAGGAGCAGGCAGCACTTGGGAGACTGTAGCATTAGGCCAGATGAGAAGAGGTGAAGCTCAAATTAGGGTGGGAGAGGGGTGTAGAGACACTGACTAATCCTGGTTATGTGGGAGGCAGAGTCTGACAGTATCAGTTAAGTGCCTTCTCTTTGTTCAGCATTGCTTGGATTTCTATAAAAAGACACACCAAAAATATTATATTACCAAGACTCTAATATCCAGGAGTTTTGCATTCAATTGGACAGATATGTATTTATATATTTATAAAACAGATACAGACTCAAAATGCCTCATAGTGTGATAGAGGAAATAAGTGTAGGAAAAAAGGTTCCAATGTGGGTAAAGTTAACAAAGAAAACTTCAGGAATTTGAGATGGGCCTTCAAAGATACATAAGATTGAAGGAAAACATTCCAAATTGGAAAGGCCAGAAACAAAAGAGAAAAGTAGGGAATGAACACACACTTTTGGGGGTAGGTAAATAAATTAATCTGGTTGGATTAGAGGTTGTATACAGTGAATAATGCCAATTAAATAAGATCAGTAGAGTGATGAAAGATGACAGAACAGCTTTGAAATCCAGGATGAGTTTAGATTTAATCTTTCAAGGCAAGGGTCAGCAAACTTTCTGAAAGGATCAAATCATAAATGCTTTAAGTTTTGCAGGCCATAGGGTCTCTGCCACAACTACTCAATTCTCCATTGTGGTGTGAAAGCAGCCATATACAATACTTTTAAAATAAGTATGGCTTTGTTTCAATAAAATCTTATAAAAACAGGTGGTGGGACAGATTTTGTTGGATTAGGGCATCAGAACAATGACAGAGAAGTGGCGTCTTAACCATTTTTTAAATAGCCATGTAAGGGTTCTGGATATTTCTTAATTACTCAATATCTATTTCCCCATCCCTCCTTCCTCAGAATTTCCAGTCTCTCAGTCAGATGTCAACTTCTCTATCATGTTTGTCTAGACGCTGATTGAACTCCTAGCACTGAAAGAAGCTCTACTCTTTTCACTGAGAGAAATGGTTTCAGATTGATTTAAATTCGTCAGGTCAACCCTTCCTCTTTCTACAATGATTGGTTCATAAAAAGCCACACCTAAGCCACACAGTGCATGCCATTTCTCAGGCATACCTGTCAGTACAGGATGGGCATCTGGCTAATTCTGTCCAGTAGCACACACTGTATCCTTTACAGTAAAGAAGCTTTCTCGGTTCTCTGGAAGAGAAACCATAAGGGATACTCTTTCCCTTTCTGGGCAGAGTGGGATATAAATATGAAATTTTAATTTCTGGATTCATTTTGCCACTCTGAGAGAAGCCAGGTTTGGAATGATGCTGGTAAGACTGAAGGCAGAGCAGAGAAAGCTAAAGAATCCAGGTCTTCGATGGGAGGGGAGTTTGGGGGAGAATGGATCCATGTAGAGGTATGACTGAGTCCCTTCACTGATCACCTGAAACTATCACAATATTGTTTGTTAATTGGCTATATGCCAATACAAAATTGAAAGTTTAATTTTAAAAAAAAGAGTTCAGGTCTTTGAGGACATAGTGGAACTATTAAATTAAACCAACTCTGAAGCTTATCCTACCTTGGTCTTGTTAGTTCTATTAGCCAGTAAATCACATTCACTGAGTAAATATGTTTGCGTTTTCTGGTACTTGAGATTAAAAGTATTCCACTGTCATAGAAAATAATATGAAATGGGGAGATACTGAAAAGAGTTAGACCAAGTGAGAGACTGAGCCTCCAGAGATAAGGCACAAGGCATCAGTGAGAAGAGTCACTGAAAAGAGAGAATTGATATGTGAGGCTAATCTAGATCAATACAACCAGAATTCTTACACTGAATAAAAGAGGAAGGGGAAATATTTAAGGAATATAGGGAGTGAGAAGTTTGAGCCCACTCCCAAGGAAATAGATACAAAACATAAGAGAACTGGAAGGTTGAAGATGAAAGAGACATTTATTTGAAGACACAATTCAACAGATATTATCACTCTAGCAACAAAAGATGTAAAGTCAGAGGTAAAGCCAGAAGTATTCAAAACAAAGTACTTACCACAAAATGTACAACTAGTTTCCATAAAAATGTGCAAAACCATGAGTATGGTAAAAAGAAAAAATAGACACCTGTGAAAATAAGATAAACTAGTGAGGACTTTGGGGTTATTTTTTGGAATGGAAGAGGGGTCATTAAGAACCAAAAGGAAGTGGGTAGGATGACTGGATGACAGATTAGGAAAATCTTGTTAGAAAGGGTAGAACCGATCAAGCCATTCCAGTTATTAGGTTTTTCACAATTTTGTCCAAGGGATATTCTGTCAATAGAATATGAAGTCTACTGACATATAATTTCTGGGAGCCCCAGTAAAATAATAGGGCAAACAAGGGAAACAGATGAGAAACTGCTAGAAGAAAGAGGCCTAGCAAAGATTCACAAAGAATCACTGAGATTTTTCATACTTCTGAGATGAACAGGTAAAAAGAGATATCAGTTTCCAGTACAGCATGTAAGAAGCTTGGAAGTTGCCACTCCAACCTAACAATAAGTAAAGCAAAAATCAACAAATCTTCATCAACAAATGAAGTCACAGGGCAAAATGCTGCTCCCCAAATTGGAGAAACCAACAGGCAAATACAGAGAATCACAGCTTACTGGAGCAGCAACCTCTGTGGGAACCAGTGTTGAAGTAGGGAAACCTGAACTGTGATTTACAAATTGCTGGAGGCTCAGTATGGAGAATTCTGAAAACTCAAGAGGGATCTGGTCATTGAGGGCTTCCACACATTCATGAGTTTTACCTTCTGGATCTCCTCCAGGTTCTCACAGTGAATACTGAAGAAAAATCCCACCACAACCTGCTTCCCCACCATGCTTCTACTGGAACTATTCTGCAGGAACAATTTTGAAGTAAATCAGAACATTCAGTTCTTCTTAACAAGGTCTGCCTTCAGAAGAAACTGTTTAACCAGAGTGGAACCAGCTGGGGTTTTATCAGAGCCTAACTGGCCTGGGAAAGAGAAATAACCAGTTCAGGGTCTGACCTCCAGTGCCCCAACTCCACCGCCCACCCCCCTGCCCGCCCCCACAGTCATCCTGTTCCATTTCAGGGTATGGATGAGGGGACTGAGAAGGACATGTGAAGTTCACAATGCAGAGGCACAGGCTCACTAAAAGACTGAGACCTAATCTTAGGACTATAGAACACGTCCCTTCCTCCACCACTCCCCCACATTTTACTACTACATTACTAAAGGCCTATTTATAGCAGTTCCTTTTATCCAGTACATCATGCTTGGTTACTGAGATTCTCTCCGTCAAGTCCAACTCTTTGTGACCCCACAGACTGTAGCCTGCCAAGCTCTCTCTGTCCATGGAATTCTCTAGGCAAGAATACTGAAGTGGGTTGCCATTCCCTCCTCCAGGGGATCTTCCCAACACAGGGATCAAACCTGGGTCTCCCAAATTGTAGACAGATTCTTTACCATCTGAGTCACCAGGGAAGCCCTATATATAACAAGACATACAAAGAGTGAAAAATAGAAAAGAAAAAGGCATAAGAAAAAGAGCAAGCCTTAGAAACATGTCTGAGACATGGCATGGATGTTGGAATTATCAGACTTATAATTTAAACAACTATTATTAGTATGCTAAAGGTCTAATGAATAAAGTAGACAGCATGTAAGAACAGATGGGTAATATAAGCAAAGAGGTGGAAAGAACTGAAAAGAAATCCTAGAGATAAAAAACACCGAAAGATAAAAGAATAATGCCTTTGATGGACTTATTAGTAGACTAGACAACTGAAGAAAGAACCTCTGAGCTTGAGGATATCTTAACAGAAATCTTCAAAACTGAAAAATAAAGAGAAAAAACCTGAAGGAAAAAAACCCAGAATATCCAAGAATTGTGAGACAACTACAAAAGGTGTACCTATGCATAAGGGAATACCAAAAGGAGAACAACAACAACAGCAAACAAACAAAAAAGAAGAAATATTCAAAGCAATAATGACTAAGAATTTCCCTCAAATTAATGTGAGACACCAAACTACAGATCCAGGAAGCTCAGAGAACACCAAGCAGAATTAAAGCCTCCCAAAAAAACTACACCTAGGCATATCATTTTCAAAGTACAGAAAATTAAAAATATAGAAAAACTCCTGAACAAAGCTAGAGGGATGAGGTTGGGGGAATCTCATCTATAAAGGAGCAAAGATAAGAATTACATCTAAGTTATTCTCAGAAGCCATTTAAGTAAGAAAACATTTCACCATGGAGTAAAATGTTTAAAGTGCTGAGAGAAAAAAACCCTCACCAACTTAGAATTCCACATTCTGCAAAATTATCCTTCAAAGTACAGTTCAGTTTAGTTGAGTCGCTTGTTGTGTCCAACTCTTTGTGACCCCATGAACCGCAGCACGCCAGGCCTCCCTGTCCATCACCAACTCCCAGAGTCCACCCAAACCCATGTCCACTGAGTCGGTGATGCCATCCAACCATCTCATCCTCTGTCGTCCCCTTCTCCTTCTGCCCTAAATCTTTCCCAGCATCAGGGTCTTTTCCAGTGAGTCAACACTTCGCATGAGGTGGCCAAAGAATTGGAGTTTAAGCTTCAACATCAGTGCTTCCAATGAACACCCAGGACTGATCTCCTTTAGGATGGACTGGTTGGATCTCCTCGCAGTCCAAGGGACTCGCAATAGTCTTCTCCAACACCACAGTTCAAAAGCATCGATTCTTCAGTGCTCAGCTTTCTTTATAGTCCAACTATCACATCCATACATGACCACTGGAAAAACCATAGCCTTGACTAGACGGACCTTTATTGGTAAAGTAATGTCTCTGCTTTTTAATATGCTGTCTAGGTTGGTCATAACTTTCCTTCCAAGGAGGAAGCATCTTTTATTTTTTTTTTTCATTTATTTTTATTAGTTGGAGGCTAATTACTTTACAATATTGTAGTGGTTTTTGTCATACATTGACATGAATCAGCCATGGATTTACAAGTATTCCCCATCCAGATCCCCCCTCCCACCTCCCTCTCTACACGATTCCTCTGGGTCTTCCCAGTGCACCAGGCCCAAGCACTTGTCTCATGCATCCAGCCTGGGCTGGTGATCTGTTTCACCCTAGATAATATACATGTTCTAATGCTGTTCTCTCGAAACATCCCACCCTCGCCTTCTCCCACAGAGTCCAAAAGTCTGTTCTGTACATCTGTGCCTCTTTTTCTGTTTTGCATATAGGGTTATTGTTACCATCTTTCTAAATTCCATATATATGCGTTAGTATACTGTATTGGTCTTTATATTTCTGGCTCACTTCACTCTGTATAAGGGGCTCCAGTTTCATCCATCTCATTAGAACTGATTCAAATGAATTCTTTTTAATGGCTGAGTAATATTCCATGGTGTATATGTACCACAGCTTCCTTATCCATTCATCTGCTGATGGGCATCTAGGTTGCTTCCATGTCCTGGCTATTATAAACAGTGCTGCGATGAACATTGGGATGCACGTGTCTCTTTCAGATCTGGTTTCCTTGGTGATTATGCCCAAGAGTGGGATTGCTGGGTCATATGGCAGTTCTATTTCCAGTTTTTTAAGAAATCTCCACACTGTTCTCCATAGCGGCTGTACTAGTTTGCATTCCCACCAACAGTGTAAGAGGGTTCCCTTTTCTCCACACCCTCTCCAGCATTTATTGCTTGTAGACTTTTGGATAGCGGCCATCCTGACTGGCGTGTAATGGTACCTCATTGTGGTTTTGATTTGCATTTCTCTGCTAATGAGTGATGTTGAGCATCTTTTCATGTGTTTGTTAGCCATCTGTATGTCTTCTTTGGAGAAATGTCTGTTTAGTTCTTTGGCCCATTTTTTGATTGGGTCCTTTATTTTTCTGGAATTGAGCTGCAGGAGTTGCTTGTATATTTTTGAGTTTAATCCTTTGTCTGTTGCTTCGTTTGCTATCATTTTCTCCCAATCTGAGGGCTGTCTTTTCACCTTACTTATAGTTTCCTTTGCTGTGCAAAAGCTTTTAAGTTTCATTAGGTCCCATTTGTTTATTTTTGCTTTTATGTCCAATATTCTGGGAGGTGGGTCATAGAGGATCCTGCTGTGATTTATGTCAGAGAGTGTTTTGCCTATGTTCTCCTCTAGGAGTTTTAGTTTCTGGTCTTACATTTAGACCTTTAATCCATTTTGAGTTTATTTTTGTGTATGGTGTTAGAAAGTGTTCCAATTTCATTCTTTTACAAGTGGTTGACCAGTTTTCCCAGCACCACTTGATAAAGAGGTTGTCTTTTTTCCATTGTATATTCTTGCCTCCTTTGTCAAAGGTAAGGTGTCCATAGGTTCGTGGATTTATCTCTGGGCTTTCTATTCTGTTCCATTGATCTATATTTCTGTCTTTGTGCCAGTACCATACTGTCTTGATGACTGTGGCTTTGTAGTAGAGTCTGAAGTCAGGCAGGTTGATTCCTCCAGTTCCATTCTTCTTTCTCAAGATTACTTTGGCTATTCGAGGTTTTTTGTATTTCCATACAAATTGTGAAATTATTTGTTCTAGTTCTGTGAAAAATACCGTTGGTAGCTTGATAGGGATTGCAGTGTTTCTATAGATTGAGTAAGCGTCTTTTAATTTCATGGCTGCAATCACCATCTGCAGTGACTTTGGAGCCCAGAAAAATAAAGTCAGCCACTGTTTCCACTGTTTCCCCATCTATTTGCCATGAAGTGATGGGACCGGATACCATGATCTTAGTTTTCTGAATGTTGAGCTTTAAGTCAACTTTTTCGCTCTCCTCTTTCACTTTCATCAAAAGTGAAGCATAAAGACTTTCTCAAACAAAAATTAAGGGAATCTGTTGTCAGTAGACCTGCCTTGCAAGAGAGGTTTAAAGAGGTTCTTTTGAGAGAACAAAAATGATACATGTCAGAAACTCTTATCTATATTAAGGAAGAGCATTGGAGAAGGAATAAGTGAAGGAAAATTAAAATTTTTATTTTTGTATTCTTATAGATCTAACAGATAATAGCAACACAGTACTCAACTACATATAGCTATATATATGTGTGTGTGTGTTGTGTGTGTGTGTGTGTGTATGCTTATGTATAAGTAAAATGAATGACAGCAAGGATGTAAGGGACAGAAGAGAGAAATTAGGATTATTTTGTTATTATAGGGTACTTTCACTACTCATGAAGAAGTACATAGTGTTATCTGAAAGTGGATTTGGGTTAGTAAATCCAAATGTATCCATGTGTTGAAAAATTTAGGACAAACACTGGAAAAAATAAAACAAATATAACTAATATGCTGAGAGCAGATAAAAAGGAATAATACAAAATGGTCAATTAAAGCTATAAATGGTGGAAAAGAAGGGCAGCAAACAGAAAATACAATTGACCCTTGAACAACAGTGGGGGTTGATCTGCATGTAACTTGTAGGCCCTCAGCCTCTGTGGATTCAACAGACCATGTAATACTGTAGTATTTACTATTGAAAAATATCCACGTATAAGTGGACCCATGCAGTTGAAACCAGCATTGTCCAGGGTCAATTGTAGTAACAAAAGTGGTAGCTATTAATCCAACTATATCAATAATCACTTTGAATGTCAATAGCTTGAATGCATCAACTAAAAGACAGAGATTTTCAGGGTGGATCAAAAAACATGATCCAGGAGGGGAATGGCATCAGCAAAATGGCAGCATAGGAATTTCTACCACTGATTTCCTCCTGGAAATATCAATTTGAACAACTATCCACATATAAAAATACCTTCACAAAAGTCTGGGTGATGAATTACAGAGTCTGAGCGAAACACAGGAATAAGAAAAAAATGCATTGAGGAGAGTAGGAATGATAGATTCACATTATTCCTGTCACCCCTTCTCCAAGTCTAGACTGCCTGGGTCAAGACAGACAACCTCCCCAAGGGAGAAAGAGAGAGAAGTAGTGAGCAGGCAATTTCACTGTGGACCCCAGAGCCACCCTCCCCAGAACCCAGCCAAATCCTTCAGGCTTTAGGTGGTTTCTGTAGGCTCCCTTGAACATAGGCCCAGCTCACTCCAGGGTCTGCAGGTCCCAGTGGCACCAGGGGACTCTCATGGTTCCAGGTTCCCAGAGGAACTGCAAACCCAGGGCCCTAGACCACCTGGGTGCCAGCCAGCTCCAGAAGCCCCAGAGGGCTTCCACAGCCCAGGCTCCTGGCAGGATCCTGCTAATCCAGCCTCTTGGCACATGCCAGCACCAGCCACCTCCTATGGCCCTGGGTGACTCCGGTGGCCTCTGGCTTCCCAAGAGCTTCCACAAACCCTGGCTCCTGGCTGGGCCCAGCATCAGGCCAACTACCAAGGACCAGGCTTTTGATCCAACCCAGCACCAGGCCAGCTCCCATAATCCCAGGATCCCATGCCACCTCATGCCACAGTGGCCCCTGTGGGTGCAGACTCCAGATAGGCTGCTACAGACCCAGGCTCCTAGCCTTCTCCATCACTAGGCCAGCCCCTGAGGCCCTACCCTCAAGGCTGGTTCTGATGGGCTCATGCTTGCAGTCCATACCACACCAGTCTGGACCCACAGACACAACTTCCAGGCTGGGCCCTCAGGCCCCAGGTGACAGGATGACTCCTGCATCCCCAGGCTCCAGGCTTGTCCTAGTGCCAGGGTAGCGCTGTGGCCCCAGTCTTCAGGCCAGCTCCTGTGCAGTCAGGCTCCCAGTCTACCCTAGTACCAGATAGCCCCACACAGATTAAGATGATGGGCCTACCCCACTGGTCCTTGACACCTGGGTGGCTCCCGTGGACCCAAGATCCAGGTCTGCCCATAATGACCCAGGCGCAGGTTCATCAGTGCAGACCCAAGCATCAGGCCTGCCCAGTGAGCTACTGTGGACCCAGGCACCAAGCTGGCCCCTATTTATCCAAGGACCAAGCCTTCCTACGTGCTGATGCAGGCAGCAGACCTGCCTGCCCAACGAATCCAGTAGCAAGCCTGCCCATAGACACACCAGACAATCCACCTAGAATCTCTGGATAGGCTGACTGGTGAAAGATTTCTGCCTGGCAAAGACAGTTTGTAAAGACTGGAAGAGATGACTACTTCCTCAAATTTATAGGCACCAATACAAGGCCTGAGGGATCAATAATCAAAGAAACATGACTCCACCGAAGAAAGCTATTAAAAGTCCAATAACTGACCTTAAAGACATGGAGATCTATGAACTGACAAAGAATTCATAATAATCCTCTTAAAGAAATTTAGATCTTAATTATGTTGAATTGGTTCATAGTGCTTTTCAGGCCTACTATATTCTTTTACTTCTCTGTATATACATTCTAGTTATTTTTGTGAGTTTGATATTGAAACTCCAACTAAAAATCATAATATAGCTACTTTAAAAAATAATTGTAATATATAGTGGAACTACATGTAAACTTGTTCTATATTTTCCAAGTTTCCTGTAAATGTGTTATCATACTTTCATAATTTAAAAAATAAAAATATTGGAAATTTAGTGAACTAAAAAGATAGACAATTAAATGAAATTAGGAATATAATGCATGAAGAAAATGAGAAGTTAAACAAAGAAATAGAAGCCATAAAGAAAAACAGAAACGTAGGCATTGAAGAATACAGTGCTTGAAGAATTCAATAGTTTCAACTGAGCTGAAATAGACTCAGTCAATCAAAAGAAACAACTAGATAACTAAAGGACAAGTCATTTGAAATTATCTGGTCAGAGAAGCAAAAAGAAAAAAGAATGAAAAGAATGAAGACAGTCTATGTGAATCATGAGATACCATCAAAAGAAACAATCTACACATCACTGGAGTCCAGAAGGAAAAGAAAGGGAGAAAGGAGCAGAAAGTCTTTTTTTAAAGAAACAGTACTGAGAACTTCCCAAATCTGAGGATATGTTTGGATGTCCAAGTTCAGCGAAGCTAAGGCATGTGTGCTAAGTCACTTCAGTTATGTCTGACTCTGCAACGCTATGGACTGTAGACCACCAGGCTCCTCTGTCCATGGGATTCTCCAGGCAAGCATACTGGAGTGGGTTGCCATGCCCTTCTCCGGGGGATCCTGCCAACCCAGGGATCAAATCCATGTCTCTTTTATCGCCTGCATTGGCAGGTGGGTTCTTTACCATTAGAGCCACCTGGGAAGCCCAATGAAGCTAATAAATCCCAAAATTTCAACCCCAAATGATTTTATCCAAAATACAATATAACTATCTAAAACCAAAGATGAAGAGAGTATTTTAAAAGCAGCAAGAGGAAAAAGATTCTCACATATAAAGGGAACCAGCAGAAAGCCATGACCAAGATTTCTCAGCAGAAAACTTGCAGGCCAGAGGAGAGTAAGATAATATATTCAAGAGTACAAGAACTAACCTAAAAAAAATCTGCCAAGAATACTTTACCTAGCAAGGTTGTCTTTCAGGAACGGAGAGATGGACTTCCCAAACAAATAGAAGCTGAAGGAGTTAATCACCATTAGACCTGTACTATAAGATATGCTGAAGGGAGTTCAAGCTGAAATGAAAGAATGAAACATGAAAACATATGAAAATATAAAATATAATGGTAGAGGTAGGTATGGAACTAAAAGACCCTTAGTGGAAAGAGCCTACTATAGGAAACTAACAATTATAATACTGTATGCTTTGTCGCTCAGTCATGTCTGACTCTTTGCAACCCCATGAACTGTAGTCCACCAGGTTCCTCTCTTCATGGGATTTTCTAGGCAAGAATCCTGGAGTGGGTTGTCACTTCCTACTCCAGGGGAATCTTCCTGACCCAGGGATAGAACCTGCATCTCTCACATTGGCAGGCAGATTATTTACCACTGAGCCACCTAGAAAGCCCACAATTATAATATTAGCAAATAATTATTGGCCACTTACTAGTGCAAAGGTGCTGTTCAAAGGTATTAATTTAATTCTCACAGCAATTTGAAAAGCTAGTTACTATAATTACCCTGATTTTATGGACAAGAAAACCAAAGCATGGAAAAGTTAAGTCCCTTATCCAAAGCCACACAGCTTTCAGCTTTCAAGTGGCAGAACTAAGGGTCTGATCCAGACAGTCTGACTTTGGAGTCTCTGCATGTACCTGCCACTTCCAGAGTCCAGAGGGTCAGGGGGAGGGAGTGGGTGGGAGTTAGATTCAGGAAGACTAGAGAGCATAGCAAGTAGTAACGTATGGGTAATATATTTTCTAAACTTCAAAGAATTGAATTAATCTGTTTTTCAAAGAGGCAAAATTACAATTCTAAGCAATATTAGCAAGGAAGATGGTAGAGTGACAGGTGAACTGTGTTCAATAGTAAAGTGTTTAAAATTTCTATTCTTGTCCAGGAAGGGTCCAGAGATTAATTTCAGACTTTGGGTTTTTGGTGGTTTTTTGGTTGTTTGTTAAGCTTACTTAAATTCATATGTTAACAATTTAATGGTAACTACTTCAAAAATGAAGAAAATATTCATGAAAGTTAATTCCCATTAGAGAATTAAGTGAATGATGACAAACATATATAGAAAACTATAGTGCAGTTAAAAATAAAAAGGATTGAGTTGAAATGAAAAAATTATTTATTCTCAATATTTCAAGTTAAAAAAGGAAGTTATAAAATTCTGCATTTTAATAAATATATATCTGCTTTTGAGTGCATATATACATATGTATACATGTTTCTGCATATATTAACTAAGATTATTTCTGTTGGCATTACTGAATACTTTTTGTTTTCTAGTATATACATTTTGGTATTAACTGCATTTTTTTTAAAGTGTGCACACATACTGTCTGTTATTATAATCAGAAAAGAAAAAGGTTGTGACTGGGGGGGGCGGAGCGGAGAAAATATCTGGCCATTTTGGTCTGTCTGGCCATTTCTCTAGGCAAGGTCACGAGGACAGCAGTAACACTTCTTACAGTGGACAGTAGGGAAAGCTGCTCCTGGCGAGAAGCAGAATCACCCTCTGAGGCCACCCAGCTAACAGATTCACTTGACAAGAGGGTGCTTCCCAAGAAGAGTGGTGCTATTCTGCGCAGGGTGGCCTACACAAGTCACAGCTTTGAAAAGGGACTATTTTTATCAGTAGAGATGCCTATTTTGTTGGGACAATTGTCAATTAGATCGTTTGAGTATGTGGAGAGTATCCTAAAGGTTTGGTTTTCTTAATGCAAGTCATGGTTCCCACCTGGTAACAGTTCGGAAATTTGGGCCAGAAGTTTCTTCTCATTGGCTTGAGATGGTATTAAGTATCCTATATGGAGGCTGAATGATTCTGATTAGCTAGGGCAGAGGATACAAGTGAGCCAAGTCAATCACAGTAGACACAACTGTCTGACACAATCCTGGAGGTGGGGGGGACACTAGATGATAGACATTCATAAAGCAGTGCAGACTTCCCTGGAAGCTCAGTGACAAAAAATCCACCTGCAGTGCAGGAGATGTGGGTTCAATCCCTGAGTCAGGAAGATTCCCTGGAGGAGGAAATGGCAACCCACTCCAGTATTCTTGCCTGGAGAATTCCATGGACAGAGGAGCCTGGCGGGCTACAGTCCGTGGGGTTGAAAAGAGTCGGACATGACTGAGCACAACAGCAGAAGCAACAACAAAGCAGGGCCAGAGATGGAGCCCCAGATCCAGCCGCCAGCTCCAAAGCTGAGCCAAGAACCTGAGCAAGTAGTCGGATATGTAATAGGGGTTCAGACATGAGATGTCTTCCAGGAATTTTATCACAAGATTACTTTCTTTGAGGTAGTTGGTTTTTTTTTTTATTAGAGCTGACATGGAGCTGTACAATGACTTTTACTCAAGGACATCTTAAAGGCCCTGCTAGACATATTGGCAAACACATGATAAGTATACCTCGGCTAGACGTCTGACAAACATGCAATAAACATAACCACAGCATGATTACCAGTCATTAGTCCACACGCCCTTCATTTGCTCAGCCTTCTTAAGGCTTAAGGTCTCATCTCTTAGGTATCTCTAGGGCAAATACACATTGACTTTGAGATAATATTTCCATTATTAATATTCCCATTATCTCATACTATTCTGCTATCTTCTTTTACCACATTTGACAGATTTTTATCTCTTTACATTCCTAGTTTATTTTATTCTGCATTGAGGATTTTTGGATCTTGATTCTGTAGCAAGAACTACAGAAACATTCTCTGTGCTGGGCAGGAACTTTCTACACTTGGAGTCTAGAGTGGGGCTATAATAACATATAAGAATTTGGAAAATGGTGTAAAGAAGAACAATTTTCAAAGACATTTAACTTTTAAAAGAAAATGTAGGTGGATATTGTTATGACCTTGATACAGGTGAGGATTCCTTAAATAAGACACCAAATGCACAAACTATAAGATTAGTAAAAAGCTGTATTTTAGAAAATAACATCCCTGAAGAAATATAAGAGGAAATTATGACTGTTTCTAAAAAACTGAAGCTTTAAGAGATGATGAAATGAAGGCACTGAGGTTTTGCTACAATACAGTAAATGTATTGGCTGAGTTACTGAATATATCAGAAAATTACTTCATCCAGTTTTACCCATAACATGAACTTTTTGACTGGAATCTGATGATGGCCTTATAGTTAGGAAATAGTGTAAATATATGAGAAATGAAAACAGGGGTCAGTTTTCTTTTGTTTTGTTTTTGTCCACAAACCAAAAAGAAATGGGTTTCATGTGAGAAATACATCCTGATAGGAAAAACCCTATTGAGATGGATTTCCAAAGGAAGTTCCCAGACTCAGTGTACCCTTTTTCCCACAATAAGAACACATTTCTCCCCTTAGAGGACTGAGACTCTGGAAATTTTTTCTGCCTTCATCTAAAACAAATATTCCTGCCTGCCTTTGAAACAGATTTATAATTTAGACTCTATTCCCTAAATGTGTCAAAATTTGCATTAGAATCATGTGCAGAATCTGGGGGGAAAGGTATGGACACAATCCCAGTGATGTTGATTTAGTAAGTCTGACAGGGGCCTGGCATCTATATTTTTAAAAATTACATTCCCCAAGTGATCATTTTGCAATGCATAGAAATGTCAAATCATTATTATACACCTGAAATTAACATAATATTGTATGTAAATTATGCTTCAATTTAAAAAATTTTATTCCCCAGATGACTCTGGTGTGAAGCTGATTGAGCAATGTGACAGACCTTTGGACTTCTGACTATGATTAAACGTTGTACTTTTTACCCCTCTGTACCTCAGTCCTTATGGTTGATCCCTGCCCCATGTTACTCCATCTTTTGCTCACGTGACTCTCCTAGGTCATGATCAGTAACCTACACATTAAAATCATGCTAAACAAATAATGTGTGGAGCAAGCAGGTAGCTTGGTAGGACCAAATTGCTAGCATGTACAGAAATACCTAGTTTTACTGCACTTGGTTTTATTGTGCTCCACAGAAAACTGTGCTTTTTACAAATTGAACGTCTGCGGAAACCCTGCATTGCCAGATGATGGTTAGCACTTTTTAGCAATGAAGTATTTTTTAATTAAGATATGTAAATTGTTTTACAGACATAATGTACATTTGTACACATTGCACATTTAGCAGACTATACTGTAAATATCACTTTTATAGGCAATAGGAAACCCCAAAGTTCATGTGACTCACTTTATTGCAATATTCATTTTATTGTGGCAGCCTGGAACCAAACCCACAATATCTTCAAAGTATGCCTGTAACAACAGTGAAATGAGAAGATGAGAACATGCTGAGAAAGCGAAAGAATGATAGAGTGCTTGAAAGCACATCAAGAATAAGGCGAGGGTGGGATGTTTCGAGAGGAATCGGGTGGAGAGGGAGGTGGGAGCGGGGATTGGGATGGGGAAGACGTGTAAATCCATGGCTGATTCATATCAATGTATGACAAAACCCACTGAAATGTTGTGAAGTAATTAGCCTCCAACTAATAAAAAAATTAAAAAAAAAAAAAAAAAGAATAAGGCCTAAAAGAGGAAACAATGGAACAGGTCTTGTCAAAATGGAGGAAGTGTCTGAACACTAACCTTCCACTCTCTATCCTGTTATAGAACATCACCTAGAGCAATATCTGTGCACCAGCTGGCTCCTTAGCAACAGCTTCCCATTGGTCACCTTCCCTCAGAGGGACTGATACTAAGCTCTCTTATTTCCCTTTCCAGGAGTGGAAGAGACAAGCTACTCTTTTTCAGATCACTCCGTAATTACTTTCAGGAAACCTGTACATTCACATAGACTAACTCCCTATAACAGAGGGAGTTTACCACTTTTCCTGCTTACCACCTTCCAAAGTTAGCAGAAGAATTTTGGACAAACAAGAAAAGTGATCATTTCCTTCATACTCTAGTTTTTGACACAACATGGTTGGATGAGTGAGGTTAAAGTGGTTGAGAAGAAAGATTCAGGGAGATGCTTCTGAATTTCTCTGAGATCACTGCCTGAGTTTGAAGATTTCTAAATACGGTTTCAATTGCCCTCAGGGACAATCTCCTTTTGCCTCTAAAACAATTACATTCACTATGGCAAATATTGGGCTTAAGCTTTTTTATTAGGAGTTTTTCATTTGACAAAGACTATCATGTAAAAAGAAGATCCTTAACCAATTACTGAGGCAACATACGAAATGAAATTTCTAAGGCTTTTCTAGGAATTTTATCACATGTTAGCATTATATAAACATCTTGTCTCCAAAATGTACACCCACGGGAGAGGGCTTGAGTTAGGCTATTAGAACGAATCATAAGCCAGGCTTGAGGACATAGTTAATAGTCCTTTTAGCTATAGGCTATAGAAGACTAGCTGCCAATTAACACTGCACTGAGAAACTCACTTTTATCAGTTTTATTCTTCAAGAACAACTTACTCCAAACCTAGTGCCCAGGCATCTTTCTGACTCAGTCTGGGTAGTGCTTTTATACTTCACAAGTCTTAAGTTCTGTGTCCTGTTTCCACTTTTTGGAATGGCTTAGGGAAAGCTTGCATAGAAGTTAAGGTAAAAGGAAAGTCTAAATAACTTTTGGAATTCTGCTGCTGCTGCTGCTGCTTTGGAATTCTAGGGACATTTAAATATTTGTAGAATTGATTCTTGGGACATTATCACATTTAGTCTGTCCAGTGCTCAGTCGCTCAGTCATGTCTGACCCTTTGCGACCCACAGACTATAACCCACTAGGCTCCTCTGTCTATGGGATTTTCCAGGCAAGAATACTAGAGTGGGTTGCCATTTCCTCCTCCAGGGGATCTTCCCAACCCAGGGATCAAACCCACATTTCCTGTGTCCCCTGCATTGCAGGCGGATTCTTTACTGCTGAGCCATCAGGGAATGACAGTTCTTCATGATTTGGCTTTTTCAGCCATTGATAGTCACAAAACAATCTGGTTCCTCGACTGCCACTCAGAGACTTGAGTTCTGATACTTCTTCTTCAGTTACTTTTGTTGATATCTGAAAGAATCAGTACAAGAAAGAACAGGTGTTAATGTCCTAAGTTCTCTAAATATGGAAACTTCATAAAAGTGTTTAGCTGGTATTCCAAGAGTTGGCAGGGTAACAAATATTTATGTGGTGCCTACTATGTGCCAAGCACTGTTCCAGGTACTAAGGATACCACAGAAATCAACACAGATAAAGTGCCTACCCTTTCAAGGAAGGAAGGAATGTAGAACTCCTGAAACACAAAATCTACTGGAAGAATGCATCTGAGGTCTATGCTTAACTTTTATGCTGAAGATATGATAGATAACTTGTTTTTTGAACTAGCTATTAAACTCAAAAGTTCCATCCAAATTTTAACAAGAATCAGCTAAAGACCTTACTCCAAAGTCAAAACTAAATCTGCGGTTTTGCCACTTCCTCTTTATATCATACAAATTTGGTTAGTTTTACAGTGTCTCATCTTAGAGATCATTCAAATTACAAAATGTTCTACACATTTATAAGATTCTTTATAGAATGACTGCCTATTACATAAGTCTGTCTGTGAGCACCTTTTTTACTGAACAAACTAGTAGTAACAACAGGAGTATTTTTTGTTGTTCTTCATTTTCATTTTCCTGATCTCTAACCCTTTTACAAAAAAAAAAAAAAAAGGTCAAAACAAAACCACAAGTACTGTATCAAGACGCTAAATCCTGAGGCAAATCAGATGGGCTCCAAAGTTACCGTGTTGCTATTGCATACTTTCTGCACTCTAGCTTATCTAAATCATTGATTTAACTTTTAGTTTCATAATCTCATTCTGGTTTCACTGTTTTTCTCCTTAAAACTTCTGAAGTGTTGACCCAGACAAAAGCCCTTGTCTATTTAACTACATTTGAGTCTCACGTGACATCAATCAAATCAGTAACAAGGTGAAATGTTTAGATTCTATTTTCCCTAAGGAAAAAAAAATATACATAATATACATATAATATATAATTTGTATATGTACCAGCAACTATGGTATAACTCTTTTATAGTGGCTGGATTTCTTATTTTCTCCAGCAATAACAATAACAAATGCAATTTATTTTTACTAGTTTATTATTAAAGGATATGCTAAAGGATACAAATGAACATCCAGATGGAAGAGGTGCATAGGGCAAAGTATGTGAGAATAGAGCATGGAACTTCCATGCTCTCTCGGGAGGAATCCTTCTCCAGGTATGTCCATGTGTCCACCAACTCAGCCTTGTAAGAATATTTTAATAGCAAACTGAAAAGGGGAAAAAGCCACTATGTATTTACAAAAATACAATGTTGAATTTAAAAAAGTAGTTTTCAGGATTTTACCTTGACAGGTCAGAAATTGTGGCTGAGATGGTAAAGAATCTGTCTGCAATGTGGGAGACCTGGGTTCGATCCCTGGGTTGGGAAGATTCCCTGAAGGAGGGCATGGCAACCCACTCCAGTATTCTTGCCTGGAGAATCCCCATGGACAGACGAGCCTGGCAGGCTACAGTCCATGGGGTCGCAAAGCAACGGACATGACTTAGTGACTGAGCACATAGCATGTAAAACAGCAAAAAGAAGCCATAATTTCAGAGAATGTTTATATAAAGCTATAAACCTGGGCTAAGTGAAAAGCTGGAAAAAATAAGAAATCCAGCCACTATGAAAGAGCTATACCATAGTTGCTGGTATCAAATAGCTTCCTGTGGGGAAGAAAATGCTTCCTTTATCCTTCTATGTTCCTTTGACTGGTCTAATAATCAAATTAACATAAGAAAGATTAACAAGAGAGAAACAAATTTAATTTCACACATACCTGAGAAGAGACCAAAGCAGTCTGTTTAAATGCCTTTTCAGAAAAAGAATTAATCATTTGTGAAAATTTGACAAAATAAAGGGGGTTTTGCTTAGGGTAGCAAACTAATGAAGGAATAACAAAGTTTGTTTATACAGCCTGCATGTGTGCTCAGTTGCTCAGTGCGTCTGACTCTTCGTGACCTTATGGACTATATAGCCCACCAAGCTCCTCTGTCCATGGAACTTTCCAGGTAAGAATACTGGAACGGGTTTCCATTTCCTCCTCCAGAGGATCTTCCCAACCCATGGACCAAACTTGAGTCACCTGCCGCCCCTGCATTGGCAGGCAGGTTCTTTACCACTGAGCCACTTGGGGAGCCCTTATACAGCTTTCTCGGCCTCAGATTTTCTCTCTCAGTTCCCTTCATCCTCACGGAATAGGGAAGATACCTTCCTTAGGGAGCTTTGTTTCCTGCTTTCAGGGGGACAAAGGAGGTTGAGACTGTTCTTATACCAGCTCTATCTCAAGTAACTTAAAATCAAAATAATCAATGTGCCACCTTGGCATATTTGGGAACCACCTGCCCCAAGCTCCATCATTCCCATTCAATAGAAAGAAATATGCTTTAACATCCTGAATAGTTGGTAGGCAGTTATGTTTTATTCAACCATTCAAAAACCATTTATGGAACACCTACCATATGTCAAGGAAAACATTATTATAATTGCTAGGACTACAGAAATTAACAAAAATAAGGCTTAGCCTGAGTGACTGAACTGAACTGACTGAAGGAGAAATTGCTTCTGTCAGGAAGGGGACAGAGAGTTTCAAAGAAACTAAATATTTTTTAAAGAAGTTTGAAATTATATTGTTGTTGTTTGTTCAGTTGCTCAGTCATATCCGATTCTTTGTGACTCCATGTACTGCAGTATGCCAGGCTTCCCTGTCCTTCACCATCTCCCAGAGCTTGCTCAGACTCATGTCCATTGAGACAGTGATGGCATCTAACCATCTTATCCTCTGTTGTCCCCCTATCCTCCTGCCTTCAATCTTTCTCAGCATCAGGGTCTTTTCAAATAAGTCAGCTCTTCACATCAGGTGGCCAAAGTATTGGAGCTTAAGCTTAGGATTGACTGGTTTGATCTCCTTGCAGTCCAAGGGACTCCCAAGAGTCTTCTCCAACACCACAGTTCAAAAGCACCAATTCTTTGGCACTCAGCCTTCTTTATGGTCCAACTCTCACATCCATACATGACTACTGGAAAAACTGTAGCTTTGACTAGATGGATCTTTGTCGGTAAAGTAACGTCTCTGAAGTTTAATATGCTGTCTAGGTTTGTCGCAGCTTTTCTCCCAAGGAGCAAGTGTCTTTTAATTTCATGGCTGCAGTCACCATCTCCAATGATTTTGGAGCCCAAGAAAGTAAAGTCTCTCACTGTTTCCATTGTTTCTCATCTTTTTGCCATGAAGTGATGGGACCAGGGCTTCCCTTGTGGCTCAGCTGGTAAAGAATCCGCCTGCAATGCGTGAGACCTGGGTTCCATCCCTGGGTGATGGGACCAGATGTCATTATTTTAGTTTTCTGAATGTTGAGTTTTAAGCCAGCTTTTTCACTCTCTTCTTTCACCTTCAACAAGAGGCTCTTTAGTTCCTCTTTGCTTTCTGCCATGAGGGTGGTGTCACATGTACATTTGAGGATACTGATGTTTCTCCCAGCAAACATGATTCCAGCTGTGCTTCATCCAGCCTGGCATTTCTCATGATGTACTCTGCATATAAGTTAAATAATCAGGGTAACAATATACAACCTTGATGTACTCCTTTCCCAATTTGGAACCAGTCTGTTGTTCCATGACTTTTCTAACTCTTGCTTCTTGACCTGCATACAAGTTTCTCAGGAGGCAGATAAGGTGGTCTGGTATTTCCATCTCTTTAAGAATTTTCCAGTTTGTTGTGATCCACACATCAAAGGCTTTAGCATAGTTAATGAAGCAGAACTAGATATTTTTCTGGAATTCTCTTGGCTTTTCTATGATCCAACGGATGTTGGCAATTTGATCTCTGGTTCCTCTGCTGTTTCTAAATCCAGTTTGAACTTCTGGAAGTTCTCAGTTCATATGCTGCTTGAGCCTGGCATTAAGAATTTTAAGCATTACTTTGCTAGCATGTGAAATCAGTGCAATGGTGTGGTAGTTTGAACATTCTTTGGCATTGTCCTTCTTTGGGATTGGAATGAAAACAGACCTTTTTCAGTCTTGTGGCCACTGCTGAGTTTTCCAAATTTGCTAGCACATTGAGTGCAGCACTTTCACAGCATCATCTTTTAGGATGTGAAATAGCTAAGCTGGAATTCCATCACCTCCACTAGCTTTGTTCACAGTGATGCTTCCTAAGGCCTACTTGACTTCACACTCCAGGATGACTGGCTCTAGGTGAGTGATCACAACATTGTGGTTATCTGGGTCATGAAGTTTTTTGTATAGTTCTTCTGTGCTTTCTTGCCACCTCTTCTTAATCTCTTCTGCTTCTGTTAAGTCCATACCATTTCTGTTCTTTATTTTGCCCATCTTTGCATGAAATGTTCCCTTGGTATCTCTAATTTTCTTGAAGAGGTCTCTAGTCTTTCCCATTCTATTGTCTTCCTCTATTTCTTTGCATTGCTCACTTACGAAGGCTTTATCTCTCCTTGCTATTCTTTGGAACTCTGTATTCAAATGGGTATATCTTTCCTTTTCTCCCTTGCCTTTAGCTTCTCTTCTCACCTACTTGTTAGGCCTCCTCAGACAACCATTTTGCCTTTTTTATTTGGGGGGGGGGGGGATGGTTTTGATCACCATCTCTTGTGCAATGTCACAAACCTCAGTCCATAGTTCTTCAGGCATTCTGTCTATCAGATGTAATCCCTTGAAGCTATTTGTCACTTCTATTATATAATTATAAGGGATTTCATTTAGGTCATACCTAAATGGTCTAGTGGTTTCCCCTACTTTCTTCAATTTAAGTCTGAATTTGACAATAAGGAGTTCATGATCTGAGCCACAGTCAGCTTCTAGTCTTGTTTTTGCTGACTGTATAGAGCTTCTCCATCTTTGGCTGCAAAAAAAATAACCAATCTGATTTTGGTGTTGACCATCTGGTGATGTCCATGTGTAGAGTCTTCTCTTGTGTTGTTGGAAGAGGGGTTTGCTATGACCAGTGCGTTCTCTTGGCAAAACTGTTAGCCTTTGCCCTGCTTCATTTTGTACTCCAAGGCCAAACTTGCCTGTTAGTCCAGGTATCTCTAGACTTCCTACTTTTGGATTCCAGTCCCCTACAATGAAAAGGACATCATTTTGTGGTGTTAGTTCTAGAAGGTCTTGTAGGTCTTCATAGATCAGTTCAAATTCAGCTTCTTCAGCATTACTGGCTGGGGCATAGACTTGGATTACTGTGATATTGAATGGTCTGCCTCGGAAATGAATAGAAATCTTTCTGTCATTTTTGAGATTGCACCCAAATACTATATTTCGGACTCTTGTTGACTCTGCGGTTTTCTCCATTTCTTCTAAGAGATTCTGGCCCACAGTAGTGACTTCAAACAACACATTTTAAGTCACTCTGAACACTTCTACTATTTTACCTTCCTCTTCTTTACTCATCTTTGATTAGACACTATGGATGTCCAGAGTCCAAAGAGAGAAAGTCCAAAGAATTTTAAGGGAGATAATTCTCAACTTTTCAATCGGGAATATTCAATAGGTGTTGAAAGTTATGATAATGCATAAAAATGTTAAATATTATTAAATGAAAAGGTTACTAAAAATCATGTGTATGAAAAATAATGTGAATTGTATGAACTTACTTTTCTTTACTGGTTTTTATATGCATAGGAAAAAGTGATACATTTACAGTAAAGTGTTAACAGAAGTTATCTGAAGTGTTGTGCTTTCCACGTCCTATTTTCAGTTAATAGTACATATAGATCAGCATCTCACAGAAGGACTAGCAGACATGATAATGGAATTAAATGGTTACCTTATGGCATTTATCAGTAAATGCTTATCTAAGAATGACTTTTGATGCAGTCCTTCATTTCTGTAAATACTTTTCCTAGAGCTGTTGTCCCCCGGCCAGCTGCTTGTACCGGAAAACTTGTCCACTCTGTGCAGCTAGCTCCAAACCACATCTTTGGCTGTGTTTTTCCTTTGTCTTGAGCTTGTTTTCTCTTCCGGTGTCTGCTAGCAATCTTACAGGTGCTGATACTTTCATGAGCAATTAATTCTGAGGACAATGAGCACTAGAGTCCCATTCTCTTGCTGGCTGTTCTTAGACCAATGACTTAATCTCCAGGACCTCAAATGAAGAAGGTGATAACTTCTTCAAGAGAGGAGACTAACTTTCTTGAGATTTTAGATTTTAGGCCTAAAATCAAATTCATTATCTTCTGTAACCACTTCCCTCACTTGACATATTTCTTCATCTTCAGATAATAGAATGATAGGAAAGGGTGGAGCCTTAGAATTAGTAAGGGTGTTAAGAGTCTCCCTAGTTTGATTCCTTTTCTTTATTGTAGTTCAGTACAGTTCAGTCGCTCAGTCATGTCTGACTCTTTGTGACCCCATGAACCACAGCACTCCAGGCCTCCCTGTTCATCACCAATTCCAGGAGGTTACTCAAACTCATGTCCATTGAGTCAGTGATGCCATCCAACCATCTCATCCTCTGTCGTCCCCTTCTCCTCTCGCCTTCAATCTTTCCCAGCATCAGGGTCTTTTCAAGTAAGTCAGCTCTTCACATCAGGTGGCCAAAGTATTGGTGTTTCAGCTTCAGCATCAGTCCTTCCAGTGAATATTCAGGATTGATTTCCTTTAAGATTGACTGGTTGGATCTCCTCGCAGTCCAAGGGACTCTCAAGAGTCTTCTCCAACACCACAGTTCAAAAGCATCAACTCTTTGGTGCTCAGCTTCCTTTATAGTCCAACTCTCACTTCCATACATGACTACTGGAAAAACCACAGCTTTGACTAGATGGACCTTTGTTGGCAAAGTAATGGCTCTGCTTTTTAATATGCTGTCTAGGTTGGTCATAACTTTTCTTCCTAGGAGTAAGAGTCTTTTAATTTCACGGCTGCAGTCACCATCTACAGTGATTTTGGAGCCCCCCCCCCAAAATAAAGTCTGCCACTGTTTCCACTGTTTCTCCATCTCTTTGCCATGAAGTGATGGGACCAGATGCCATGATCTTTGTTTTCTGAATGTTGAGCTTTTTTAAGCCAACTTTTTCATTCACCTCTTTCATCAAGAGGCTCTTTAGTTCTTCACTTTCTCTATTGTAATGGAAGAGCAAATACCTAGGTTCATTATCTCCTTCTCTTTCTTAGCCTTGTCAGTAATCCAGTCCCAACAGTTCTTTTGTAATGTCTCTCAAATCTTTTCCATTCTTTTCATTACCACCACCCCAGAGTTCACTTTTATTTCCTCTTGGCTTGTTTTTTTCCCCAAAGTCAGCTGTTTTTCTTGCTTTCAGTCTTTCAACTAACCTGGGAAAGCTTCCAGATTGCATATCCAAAATTAGTGTAATCACTAAGACATGTTCTCATGGGGGAAAAAAAAATTAATGGTTTTATTGTGGTCAGAGGATATGGTCCAAACTCCAAGGCTAACCTAAGAAACTTCCTAGAGTTTCACCCTACCGTTCATGTCCAGGCCTATCTTCCAGTTTTTCGCTAAAAGTCAAAGCTCAACAAATATTCCATTGAATTCATCTCCAAACTTTCTAAATAAACCCTTTCAGCTTTGAGATACAGTCAGATTAAAAAAAAAAAAAAAAAAAGTAGCCAGGTTCAAGGCAAATAGGGAGGGCTGTTAAAAGTTAAGATAGAGAACAAGGGTGAAGTGAGGAGAACGGGGGCAGAATGCATTATTTTCCTGTATCTTCAGTTCCTGCTCTGTTAAGTTTTTCACCAGTCCAATCAGTTTCCTCTCAGTACTCTGAAGGGATACGCGTGGTTCCACCCACGATAACAACACAAGCAGTCAGCGACTGGGTTTACTAAACCAAACGCAAAATGTCTCAGTCAGCAAAGAATCTGCCTGAAATATAGGAGACCAGAGTTCAATTCCTGGGTCGGGAAGATCCTCTGGAGAAGGAAATGGCAACCCACTCCAGTGTTCTCGCCTGGAGACTCCCATGGACAGAGGAGCCTGGCAGGCTACAGTCCATGGGATCCCAAAAGTCACACATGACTTGTAGGCTAAACCACCACCACCAAACAGAATAAAAAGCTTTACATTTTAGTCTCTGATCTAGGAAGGTCAAAGTCACATTGCCCTGGGAAAGGTGAAAGGCAGGAGTCTGACCCACGAGTCTTACTCTTTAAGACCTTGTTTTTAAACTGTACTATATAAACGGCTAGGCTAATAGAGAGAGGACTCGGCAGACCATACGAGGCTGGGGTTAGGCGGAAAGACAAGAAGCTTCTGCACCTGAATTTAGGGGGAAGAGAGAAACCACCAAGTCCCCACACCTGCCGCCATTTTGCGTGAGTCGAGCGGCCGGAAGTCCTGCCGCCGGCGTCTAGCGGCTCGCAGTAGGCGTGAGGATAGGAGCGGGAGGGGGGGGAGGGGACGTGGGCCTCCGCCTCTCGGCGGTCGAGGGCGGAGCGAAAGGGCGGGGCCGGGGCCCTCACGGCTCTGGGGTTCCCCTGGCCGGGGGAGGGGCTTAAAGGAGGGGCGGGGCGGCACGGGGAGGAGTTGACCTGGTCCCAGCTTACTAGCCCCTCACTTTCTCGGAACGTGACTGAGCTGCTGTAACCTCACCCGGGCAGCCGGCAGCTCTCTGCTAAGAGGGCTGGGGGTGGGAAATGACGGTGATTTCCTCCCTGCTTGGTCCACCTCGAGCATCGACTCCCTTCTCCCGCGGCCCCGGGGCTGCAGACTTAGCAGGTGAGATGGGCCCCTGGGGCGCCGACCCGCGCGGTCCCGGCTCCTTTGCGGGCCCCTGGTGTCCCCGCTCTCGCTCCTCGAGTCTGAGCCGGTGGGCAGCGCCTAGGCCCGCAGTCCGCTGCGTGCGCCTGCCCGCCTCTGCCCCGCAGCGCCCGCCTTTAGGACGTGCGGTCCACCCGGGAAGACTTAGGCAGGGGAAGGGGCGGCTTGTCCCCTTTGGTGACAGATCTGCATCCCCCAATTTGAGGAGCGCCTCACTGTACGTGCGTCCACCATATCGTTCTCAGACTCTTTCCCCTTATTCTGGGGGGTTGCCTCAGCGAATGCCATCCTGGGAGCTTGTGCCCAGATACCTGGAGCGTTGCACCAAACTGTCTCCCTTACCCGTTTTAGGAGCATTTCACTTACCTTGCGTTGTGACTACCATGCCCCGGGAAAGCTGAGCGCCCAACTTTTTATTCCAGGTGCCGAACACTTCTACTGCTGCCTTCCCAGGCATTGGGTGGCAGCTGTTCTTTGGCCGGCCTGTTTGGTTAGGGATTCTCTACATCCTTATCTTAGAGGGCCAAAGTCTGTCCCCGCCGACAAGGCAAGAGGCAGCGCTCAGCCCTCCCCACCCTGGGTCTCTAGGGAGGACATTTGGTCCCCTGCAAGTAGGTGGGAGTGGGTGGATGGTGTGACTGTTGATGTCGGAAAGTGCTTGAATGGTACAATACTGTATTATGTTTTTCCCACCGGATAAAGGATATTGGGTGTTTGCCTAAGGTTTTAAAGCTTTCTCTTTGAAACCAGTCAGAACCCTCCTCCCCATTTTCACTTAATATCAGTTTAGGGTGTCAGTGGTTGCTCCTTGTTATCTAAATCATGAGTGACCAGAAATGACTAGCGTATAGCATTTGTCTGCTCCCTTCCCAGTGAGTGGTCTTTTACTGCGACAAGCCAACTTTTTGTTCTTTAACAAGCACTGTTTTTAATGAGATGAAAAGACTGGATGCAATTTTAAAAAAATACTTCCATTGCTGTGGCTCCTGTTTATTTTAAAAGAATGCTTTAGGAAGTTTATTTTCTTCCTGTTGGGAAAAAAGAAATTAAGATGACATAAAACTTTCTGAGTCCTTTTTGGTTATTTTGATTGCCCCTCAATTAGCAGATATTGCTTTTATGATATCAAGGAACATTAAAAGAATGGGAAAGGGAAGATTACTTTCCAAAGTTTTTCTCTTAATTTTTGACTAACTGCAAGTTAAACCTGGACATTGCTACAACTATTTGACCATCACCTAGAGGGAACTAAAGAACTTTCCCTTCCCTGTTAACAACTAAGATCAAACTAAATTTTTGAATTGAACTCCCCTTAGTTGTTTGGTATAAAACAAAAACTGATAACCTTACAATCTATCCCATCCCTCTGTTTTAGTTGGAAGCTCTTTAATATCAAGTATGTTTGACGAATTGGCATAGAACAATTAATTGTATTTAACTTACTACCATTCTTGTTACTATTAGGACACACAACTCCCAGTAGCAGTTGTTACCATTTCTTGAAGGTCTGCTTTGTGAAAAGCTACTATAATAAGCTGTGTGTAAAATCTCCAGTCCTCACAATATCCATCTAAGGAGATTTTTACTCTTATTTTACAGTTGAAGGAGCTGAAGTGCAGACAGGCTTAGTTGCCCAAGGAGTTGATAAGCAATAGGCCCCAAATTGGGTTCAGGCCATTTGACTCTTTTCACTGAACAATTGAAAATTTACTTAAAACTGTTGGTTTAAAAATTATTGGAATAAATTGACATGCAAGTGTGGTTGGTACAAATAAGGGGCAGTGAGAAGTGTAAGTTATAATAGTCCAGGCAAAGAAATATAGGGAACTTTTTAAAAATAACAGAAGACTGGAATAGTTTATCACTTTAATCTTAGCACTGTTTTTTCAAATCACATCTCTGAGGAGATCTGAATGTTTAACACTTTAGTTCACTCATTTACCAGCTCCTTACTTCAATTATGATTACCTGTACCAATCAGTAGCTTTCCCAGGATATAATCTGATGTTTATTTGGTAGACTTCAAGTATGTGTGAATATTACAGGTTTTGTGTATATTGACCACTCCTATCTAATCCTAGTAGGAAAATAACTTGTCCTGATCCAGATTTAAACATAATATTTTTAAATGGGTTCAGCTTATACTAGGGTAGCACAGAGAAAATTATCTCATCCACACCCCCTTAGATCAGTTTTTGTTGATTTCTGGCCTGCCATCTGAGTCCTTAATGTTATGTGGGTGTTTAAGTATTTAACCCTGGGCATTGTACATTTCAGGAAGCATAAGCTGTTTTACTTTTTATGTTATATAAGGTTACTTTGGATGGTTTACCCATAATAATCACTTAGGAATTGGCAATGGTCTCTATATTAACTTCTAGTTACTAATAAAAGCTGATTAGTTGCAGAGTTGTTCAAATCTAATGTTCATTGTGTCCCTGGCAGCAAGAGGAAAGTCTGCTAAGTATTGTCATGTTAACATAAAGTTTTCCTTGCTTTAGCATTTTCTGAACATCTTTAGAACATTTTACAAGACATTTTGTGTTCTTTAACATTGTGTGAACAGCTTTAGAACATTTTAGAGCACATTTTGTGGTCTTGGGCCTGTTGCTATATATAGTGAAAAACTTAGAATACTTAGCATTCAGAGAAAACAAGATCTGTCCATGAAATAGATAGTTCCTAAGAGAACATTGATCCACCTAAGAGCGAAGGGTTTATATAAGAGCAGGTAATTGTTTTAGTCTCCTAATCTCCTATGTGCTTTAATCTCCAGGCACTGTGCTCGGCATTAGTGGAAAAAGTGAAGTCGCTCAGTCGTGTCTGACTCTTTGCGACCACATGGACGATAGCCTACCAGGCTCCTCCATCTATGGGATTTTCCAGGCAAGAGTATTGGAGTGGATTGCCATTAGGAAGAAACAAAAGCATGCACAGTCCTTGCTTCTATGGCACTTAATGTCCAGTGAAGGAGACAGACATAAGTCACATAGTCACTCTAATACATAGTCTAATACATTGAGAAAAGTGTCCTAATGTTAAGGAACATGATTCTGCTTGAGAAAGGCTCCTTGCGCGGGTATGGTGTTAGAGGAGCCTTACCTGATACAAACAACTCCTGAATTTATTTGCATACAATTCAAAGGATGGGTAGTTGTTATGTGGAGAATGGTAGGTGGTTAAGGAAGAAAATATTCTAGAGTGAACTGCATGTGCAAAGTCCCTGTGGCGTTCAAGGGCACATTCATTGCCGCTATGGAGCATTCAAGACAACCAATATGTGTTTGTGGTGTAAAAGGGACTAAGAGGAGGTAGGTGGGATGCCATCATTTTTTCCTTCATTCTCTCTCTTATATGCCACCAAAAGTTATATTTAACTTTTGTTAAGTGATTTATTTGTAACAGATGTGTTTATAAGGATTTGATATTGAATAATATCAAGTTCCTATGAGGTAGGTCCTATTATTGCCACTTCACACATGAGGAAAGTGAAGCACAGAAGTTACTGGTTCAAAGTTAATTAGTGATATTTTATTATATTCTTTTTCCTATCCTATATTCAAGACCTTCTGCAGGCTGGAAAAGACCTTCCTGTCCATTGTGACTCCTTGATGTAGCCCTGAGAACTTCTGAAATTTCTGGACAATTTGGCTGCAGTGGACATTCAGCAGAGACTCTGTGGGCCCCACACTCTCATCCACTAGGCAGAGCTTGAGTGTGGATCACTGGAGAGAACCACTGGGCATCATTGCAGCTGTGCTATTTGTGGATGTTATTTTACTCATATCTGATACTGAATATAGGACATAAATATTTTGAGCTGACCCACCTTTGAGAGTCAAGAGGTTGTTGTTGGCAGACATTCCCACCTTTTTTTATTTCTTCATTGCATTTTTCTCTGATGGTAGTTGAAAAAAATTTTGTGTATTTATTTGGCCATTTAATAAATTTAGGTTTGCCAGTGTATCCTTTCAACTAGAATTCTTCTTGTTGATTTCACACTGAATCTTTCTTCCTTTCTTTTCAGAGCTCTGGTTGGAGTTGGAAGGTGAAAGAAAATGAATTCTTTTTCCAATATACCTGCCAAGAACTTAACCCTTGCGGTCAATATGACCAAGACTTTGTCCTCACCAGTTACACATGGATTTAATTCCACTAATGACCCACCTTCAATGTCAATAACAAGGCTTTTTCCAGCCTTACTAGAATGCTTTGGCATAGTCCTTTGTGGCTACATAGCAGGAAGGGCCAATGTTATAACATCAACACAGGCAAAAGGACTGGGAAATTTTGTCTCCAGATTTGCACTTCCAGCTTTACTATTCAAAAACATGGTTGTACTTAATTTTTCTAATGTGGATTGGTCTTTTTTATATAGTATCTTAATTGCCAAAGCTTCCGTATTTTTCGTTGTATGTGTATTAACGTTATTGGTTGCCAGTCCCGATAGTCGATTTAGCAAAGCTGGACTATTTCCTATTTTTGCTACACAAAGTAATGACTTTGCATTGGGATATCCTATAGGTAAGTTATTTTTTATTTTTTAAGTTTTAAAAAATTTCAGGTGTTTTAGGAGGTAATAAAATGTAAGCCTTTAACTTGAATCTTTTAACTATGTGTTAGTGATTTATACCTCATTCTTGTATCTAAGAAATCTTTCATGTTTTTTCTTAAATATGTCTTAAGTTAGTCGGATTATATATTTTTTCAGAGTTTGAGGCACCTTCAAACATCTGCTTAAAATAAATGGTCGTGTCCAAATAAACTGAGTCCTCTTTCTAGTAGTATTCTTTTTCTTCTCCACAGTCACATATGAAAGATGTTTAATTGCCAGAAGAGGTCAGATTCTGATTTAAATTATGTAAAAAGCAGAGGCATACACCTGTTTAAGAACAGTCATTATTAAGTGTTAGCAGTGGAAATTTATGAGGGACTTTTTCCCTTCCTTATTTTTCTTACCATTTAGAGTGTATGTTATTTTACGTTAATGCCTGTTATTGAATTTGTTATTCAAAATATCAGTGTACTTTTGTTGAAGTTAATTTCTTGTTTAAGAACAAAATGATGGGGTTTTTTGTGGTTTTTTTTTAACGTTTCCAACTTTTCCTTCTTTAAATTTCCAACTCTTTAAATAGCCTAATTTTATGTTTCCATGTGTATGTTTCCTAATGAAATAGTAAACATACCAACTGAGGATGTTTAAATATCTTAGAAACATATTCTGTTTTCCAAACTGCCACCAAGAAAATGCATACTTAATAACTAGTCTTTAATATTCTTTATGTTAAAAGTTTATGTTGTGCTTTGATCATTTATCATAATGCAGGGATCTGAATATTATGGATATAGTCATTCATTTTTTCCTTCATTCATTGATAGGAGCCTGTTAGTACCAATGACTATGCTAGCTGCTGGGAATACCCTTGTGAACAAAGTTCTTGTACATATTGAATTTACATTTTAATGGGAAAATAAAAATAATATCACATAATTAGAAGGGCCATAAAAATAAAGTAGTGTTATTTTCTAAGGAGGTGCTATTTGAGGTTGGAGGTAGGGTCAGTGAAGGCCTCTCTGGTGATATATCTTCTGGGCAGAAACTAAATGAAACTTAATGAAATGAATGATTGAAATCTGCCATTAACTTTCAAATTTCTTACCTTTTAACTATCCCCCCCTCCAGAAAAGTTATTTCACCTCTGGCACTGAAAGGATTCTGGAGGACTATCATTCTCCTCCATCTCACACTCACCAGAAATAGAGATTTACCTAAGAAATTAAATCACTTTTCGTAAAGCCGGAGATTATGAAAGAGAAAAAACTAGGCTGTTAGATAACTGAGCTATAAACAGTCAGAAACGAGATAGATTTTCCTTGAAGGTTAATGAATTTTAAAATTAAGGCTGAACCAAGCATTTAAATAAAGACTATGGAAATAAAAGAGCAAGAAGTTAATGTGTTGTCCGTCTCTTCAGGAGCATTAATAATGTATGTTTGTCAAGGTATTTATGGTATAAGGAAAGACTTTAGAAATGGCTAAGTATCATAGTGTTAAATAATAAATAGTGTTATATCTTAATTTAGACATGAACCATAAGTTTCATGCCATCATAGAGTAGTAAGCCCATAATTAAATAGAAGTAATATTTGTAACTTTCTGAGAGTACTTATATACTTATCTCATTTGAGGTAGGGCAGATGTTATTATCCTCATTTTCAAATAAGGAGGCAGACTTACAGAGATTTAATTGTCTTACCCCAGGTCACACAGGTGACTAGATTTAAATCCTGGGTGTTCTTTTATGCCACACAGTTACATAACATGCCCATCGAATCACTAGAAGGCCCAACTAGCCCTTGTAATATATTATTTTCAGATAGAATCAAAGTTTTTCTTTATCTTTACATTATTCAAAATAATTCATAAAATGAGTAGCAATAGCAAAAGACCTATTAGATGAGTTTATTTATTTTCATATTAAGGCAGAATCTCCAAATAAAAAACATAGTCAACCATTTTCATTGCTGCTTCTCTCATGTCCCATACTAAATCAGTGAATCCAGAAATAATCATGTTTCCATCAGTGTGCTAGCCCAATTTCCCTGATGATTATACTTGCATATTTTGTGTTGTAATTTTTGTTTTTATTTTGTTGTTGTTGTTTTTAAATCACAATATAAGCACTCTTATAACATTAGGTTGTAGACAATAACTTTACTAGAAATCAATAGTATAGACAGTAAGTGTTTTCTCATATATCTGCAGATTGGAAGATGTGGTACAGAACTGTAGGGCCATGCATTTGCTCTGATGAGATTATTTATTATCTCTGATCATGCCCATCTGCCTTGTGGCCATGCTTAGGGTGAACAGAGAAGACTGTCTCTAAAGAGAAGACCATTCTTTTGTTTGTTATGTGTCCGCTCCCAAGAATTCCCACTCTCTTGTTCACAGATAAGCATCACAGCTTAAAGGAAATGTCCTTTTTAAGACTGCATTTGATCTGCAACATTAGTCCAATTTACAGGTTACTCAGAAGAAGAGGGATAAGTTAATGATTAAAGACAAAGGAGAGTCATGTTTCCTTTTTCTCTATACTATGACAATTATAAAGGTCTATAAAACTGCATCAAAATGAGTTATCTGTACTTAAGTGAGAGAATACTACATTGCATTATTGCAGACTAAAAAAGGAAGCTTGCTATTTTAAGAAAAAATTCTTTTCAAAGGTACTTTAAGAAATCTGAGAAGAAACCAGGAATCTACTGAGGTGAAATGTTGATCTCAGCAAATCAGAATGGTTCCCTGCCTCTGTCATTAAAAGATACTAATGGGGCATAGTTAAGTCCTATAATTTATTCTTCAAACAATGCTGATAGCATAAGCACCCCGACTAATCATAATTATGCTCTAGTGCTTGAGCTGTAAACAGAAAGGAAATGAAGCATTTAACTATAAGCCATTAAATAATAGAATGATCTTGTCTGGGTCTTTGTGTTATTTGCTAGGGACTGAAACCCTGCAGGAATCAAAATGGGAGGCACAGTGGGTGGCTAATTTTGTCTCTTAGTTCTTCAAGGCTATATAATAATTCCTCATAGTGGGATTCTCCCCTCCCCCAAGAGCCTTATTTTTAAGTATTAATTAGCACTTAATAGTTGATATAATGATTATAAATCTAATTTGTTAATGTGGGTCACTGAATTTCATTTTTTTCAGATTTGCAAAACTGTATTCAGATTGGTAATGAATAGAGCTGCCTATTTATAGATGAAGATGAAATGTTAAGTCATTATGCAAAGGAGTGGCAAAATGGACTGAAATTCCCATATTGAACCCTATTTTAGTAATTTAACAGGGATTTATTCCCAGTTTTTGCTTTCCCACTAGACTGTATTTCTTTTGCCTTCATATACCCGTTCAACTGACTTAAAATATCCCATTAGTAACCTGCTTTATAAATATTCAGAATATGAAAAAAGAAAACCATTGGATATAAAAAGAAATGGGTTCATGGATAAGAATTAGGTATAAATTGCTATGTTACAAAATACATTTATAGTCTGTCTGAAACCTTTGACATTCACTGATATGTTAATTCCATTCAGCAAGTTGTTTCAGATTTGCTTAGCACTCTGCTGGGACTGGGGGTTATAAAATGATGCCTTCAAGGAACTCAGAATTTGTTGAGGTGGCACTGATATGAAACAAGTTACCAGAGCCATCCAGGGAAGGGGATATCCATGATGTAGACTTGGTGGAAGAAGTGGTACCTGAGACAGGCCTTAAATAGTAGGCAAGATTTGAGTAAGAAAGAAGAGACTTCAAGACGTTGGGGGATAATGATCAGCATATAGAACTAGTAATTATGAACCTGGTGTTTACCCAGTGTAACAATGATATAAGTTGGCTGATGGAGGATCTGCACTAAGGTATAGTGAAAGATGAGCTGGATAAATAAGGAACCAACTGTGGCAACTAGACAATGAATGTCAAAAGAAAGATTTTATATAGGGTCTTATGGGTGGGGAGAGCTGTGGGGAAATCTTAATTTTTGAAATTTAAGATTTAGGTTACATTGTCAATAGCGAATAAAATGGAAGAAGGGGATGATAAGAAAAACCAGAGGAATATAGGTTGGTAAACAGTAGGTAACCCAGTTTTGAGATTTTCTTTTTTGATGTGGATCATTTTTAAAGTCTTTGTTCAATTTGTTACAGTATTGCTTCAGCTTTATGTTTTGTTTTTTAGCCACGAGGCATATGGGATCTTAGCTCCCTGACCAGGAGTTGAACCCACACTTCCTGCATTGGAAGGTGAAGTCTTAACCACTGGACTTCCATGGAAGTCCAGTTTTGAGATTTTTAACAAGTGGGAGTAGTCGGAATCAAGATTCCATGTAGGAATCAAATACAAAAGATCATGCAAAAGAAGAAAGTATTTGGTGATTGGCTGCTGCTGCTGCTAAGTCACTTAAGTAGTGTCCGACTCTGTGTGACCCCATAGACGGCAGCCCATAAGCCTACCCCGTCCTTGGGATTCTCCAGGCAAGAACACTGGAGTGGGTTGCGATTTCCTTCTCCATTGCATGAAAGTGAAAAGTGAAAGTGAAGTCGCTCAGTCACGTCCGACTCTTAGCGACCCCATGGACTGCAGCCTACCAGGCTCCTCCGTCCATGGGATTTTCCAGGCAAGAGTACTGGAGTGGGTTGCCATTTCCTTGTCCAGGTGATTGGCTAGACTTAGATAATAGACTGTTGCTCGTATTTGCCTTGAACTTTTAAAACAACCTGAAGTCCATCATATGATGGTGACTAAGTGCTACTGTACCAGGAAAGTACATTTCTGGTTTTAAAAAAAAAAAAAAAAGGCATTAACTTAAGGAACCTTGTGTGCTTTTACATTCTCAAAGGAAAAACCTTATGAATTTTATTTTGGCTACTTGGGAAATTATTAAGCTCAGATTGAAGACACAAGCCTTTTCTAAAATATACTCTATTTTAAAAATGAGGGGGAGGTGGAAAGGTTTCCCTTTGAGTTAGACTATCTAATCAAAACTATAGCTAACTAGAAATAGTTATCAAAAGTACTGCTTTTATTTTTTTTAAATTAAAAGGTGAAACTTTAGAAACATGAAAGAAAGCCACTGAGTTATAGATCTAGTATATCTAATTTGGAAATCAGGGGAAAGAACTTGTGAAATTTCAGGTAATCAAATGTGTTTTGTTTAACCACTGCATTTCAGAGATATTAGAGACCTCTGTATGTGCTTTGCTGGAAAAAGGGGAATTGAATCTTATGAAAAGTAGGTTTTAGCTAACGAGAACAGGATCTTCTAAAGGTTATATAATTCAGTTACATAACCAATGGGACATGTACTTGACATTAACTGAACTTACGTATCCTGAGTAAGTAAACAAATATATTTTCCTACCTGTGTCACTTTATCTTAATGTAAATTGAGAAGCCTAATCTTTTACATTTTTTCACATGATTGCCTTTCTTAGGAAGCAAGTGATTGTGAGTGATTGTGGCTGTTCTCTTTTTTATCTCTCAACTTGAAAATCATTTATGAATCAACCTTTTTATATATTAGTTTGAATAATTTCAGAACTCATTGCCAAAAATGTGCCTAGAGATCAGTTTGCTAGCTGCAAGGCTTTAAGTTGTGCTGATCAAGCCAAGACCAGGCCACCAACCCTCACATGAGTCAAGGAGACTCATCTTACACAGTGGTTAGACTCTAAAGTCATCATGTACAATTGAACCCCTGAAAAATCCCTCAAATAACCCACAAAATACAGCACACATATTCCATGTATATTGTACCATTTTTCTTAAGTCTAAAAGCCAGATTCTTTCTCAAGCGTTGTTCTTCAGTGAATAAGTAATTAGTTTGTACTTGGGGACATGCTGTATGAAAAAGAAAATTGAAGCTTTTGTTTTCCTAAGAAAGTACAGTTGAATTTGCATTAGTTAAATGTACATTGACATGACTTTACTGTATCCCCCCTCAAAACATTTCTTGGGTCCACTTTACCATCTCTGATTCTTCAGCACTTTCACTGGTCTTCCTTCCTGAAGGTGTTCATTCCTCGCCAGGGTAGGCTGTCCATTTCCTCATCACCTTCATACCACGTGAGCAGGGGTAGGCAGGACTGGCATCCTCACAGCCACTGTGTATACACTATTCTCTGCTCTTCCGTACAAACTGCTTCTTTGAGGTTCCTGCTGCCTGCTAGACCACTCGTCCTCATTGTTGTCACCTGCTGACCTCATTCTCGTCACTCCGCATTCACTGAAGACTAATATCTGGCTCTCTGTCATCATCTCTAGTCCCAAGTTTTGCCATTATCTTGTTTAACATTAGTATCCATGTGAACTACCCACCAAGTTCTCTGCTCTCTCCGTTCCTTGACCTCCTCACCTTCAGTGATGTTTTCCTCTACTCTATTTTAGCCGCCAACTCCTGTAGCCACATCCTGGACCTAGCCATTGGGAAACACTAAATTCAGTAGCTCACTATCCGACAGCTGTGATCTCCTAAATTTCCAACTACTCCTACTTGGACTTCACAGGAACCTCCAGTCTCTGACCCCTCTGCTCTTTATTTGTTAGCCATGTCCTGTCTTCACTACTTTTCCTAAATAGCTTGGACTCCATCACATCAGTCCTCATTTTTCAGTCCGTTGTCTCTTCCCCTCTCCTCCATTTCTCCACTTCTCTCCTCTGTCCTCTGATTTATGCCTCATCACTTCATTGAAACTTCCCTCTCAAGAGAACCAACAACCACCTTGGTGCTATGACTACTTAAACATTTGGTTAGTAGATTTTAACTTTAAATTGTTTTAAGAACTGTACAAGTCTGCCCCTTTCTTGAGACTAGTCTTAGCCTCTACATAGTAAAAATTAGTGAGTTTAACTAAAAGTTTTTAAAGTTAATTATCACTTTATAAGCTATGTCATTTAATATAGTGTGTTTTTCTTCCTTTTCAGCTTTACTAAAATATATTTTTCCAAAACTAAGCTAATGAAGTCATTCTATACCGTTTAGGTTAATGTATAATGTTATAATTAAGCAAGGAACATATTATATACATAATTTATTAATATATTTCTTTGGTAATCATTTTTAAATCAATCTTAATTTGTATTTTGCAGTTGAAGCTTTATATCAAACAACATACCCAGAATATCTCCAGTACATTTACTTAGTGGCACCAATATCTCTGATGATGTTAAACCCTATAGGATTTATCTTCTGTGAAATTCAGAAATGGAAAGACACTCAGAATGCTTCTCAAAACAAAGTGAAAATTTTGGGACTTGGACTTTTGCGTGTGTTACAGAACCCAATAGTATTTATGGTCTTCATTGGCATTGCCTTCAATTTTATTCTTGATCAAAAGGTGCCTGAATATATGGAAAATTTTCTTGATGGACTTGCAAATTCTTTTTCTGGATCAGCTCTATTTTATCTTGGTCTTACAATGGTAGGAAAAATAAAGAAACTAAAGAAGTCAGCATTTGTTGTACTAATTCTTCTCATCACAGCTAAACTGTAAGTTTCACTTATTTACTTGGGGATTATACTTTGTGAAAGCCTTACTTTATTTAGCCAATTTGTTGGGATTTTCTCCTTTAAATAGTTCAATGGTAGTAATCCCTCCTAATTGAATGGTTTTAAAGGAAAATGTGATATTGGTGATTGTGGAAAGTCATTTCTGTGCAGGTTGTTTTTTCCATTTTACTGTTAAAGGATAAAGGCTATGGTTTTCCTTCAGCTTTTATGTAATTTTACCTAATACCTTCCAAGGTCCTAGTTTGATCATAGTTTTAAGGGAATTTTGCAGGATTTCTAAGTCTATTAAATTTTGCAGGAGTATTCTAAATCTATTAAAATCCTATTGGCTATGAAGGTGAAGCCACTCAGTCATATCTGACTCTTTGTGACCCCATGGACTGTAGCCTACCAGGTTCCTCCATCCAGGCAAGAATACTAGAGTGGGTTGCCATTTTCTTCTCCAGTTCAGTTCAGTTGCTCAGTCGTGTCCGACTCTTTGCGACCCCATGAATCGCAGCATGCCAAGCCTCCCTGTCCATCACCAACTCCCGGAGTCTACCCAAACCCATGTCCATCGAGTCGGTGATGCCATCCAGCCATCTCATTCTCTGTCGTCCCCTTCTCCTCCTGCCCCTGATCCTTCCCCAGAGCAGATGATAAAAAGACCAAGTAGCTGAACACAGGGATCTGAACACGGGGATTTGGCTATGAGGAAAGCAATAATTCTGAACATACAACTTTATTTCATGAATTTAGGGGAAATATTCTAAAATTCTGAAGGTGATTACATTTTCTAAATATAGATAAGTCAGTAGTATTGATTATTATCAACCATCTGATCCTAACCTGAAAATGAAAAGTTGTTAGCTCCTTAGTTAATAGTTCTTCAGCCTCTTTAGCCATGGAGTTATACTTCCTGGTGTAGGTGACATAATTTTACCATGAGATGATCCCAAGGCACTTGGGGCATATTTAACTATTGAATTTAGCTCCTCTGTAGACAATTAAATTCATGAGAACTGTGCAATATGAAATAGTATCTATAGTTTCAAAATAATAAAAATGAATATAAATTCTGAAGATTATTTATAGTACTGTTATGCTCTTGGAAATAAAGTAATATTTAGTTTTGCCACAATAGTAAATACGGTTCTGACAGTGACAGTGATTACCAACCATTACTTATAAATATTTAAATATTCTAATTAAAAATTTTTTTTCTGGTTCTATGATTCCTATTAAATAATTTCTTCTTTTAATTATAAAAATACATAAAAGTGGTTCTTGACTCCATCCGAGAGCATCTCTGTAGGTGCTGCTGTGACAACATTAACCTTGGTTTTGTTCTTTTTAAAGGAAAGCTCCTTTAATTCACTACTTTTGATATGCTCTTTCTATGGAATCCTGAAGGATTTGTTTCATAATTGACTCTTCACCAGATTTGAATTTAACTAGCTTCTGCTCTACCTCAGTTATTACAAGTCCCTTTGCTAAATCTCTTTTCTTTACAAAGATAAAAAACTAATTGCAAGATACCTATTTCTCTACTGTCTTTTAGAATCTGCTTAGTAGCATTGTTACTACCTGAACCATTTAAAACCCTGATTATAATAAGAGTCAGCTGTTTTTTTTCCCCCAAAAAATGTTTAGTAATTTTCTTTTAAACAAGTTTACTCAGATTGTCTTTTTTTAAATTTTTAACATTGCAGTGAATATGGAAAGCAAGTAACAGCAGTATAATTGCAACATTTTACAAATTTTTTGCAAGAAAATTATTCATAGAACACAAAAAATCTGAGTTTCTTTTCCTCCTAATTCCTGATGTTTAAAGAATATTGTTTTACTTTAAGTAGCTCCAAGTTGAATATTTGATTCTTTCAATAAAATGATACCTTCTGGGCAGAAGAAGAATAACCTAATGCCAAATTCACTAGAGCAATTTATTACTTGAGGACCAGCATGCTTTGATATCAAGCAAATGATGCATTTCTTGTTTCTTCAGCCTGGTGCTGCCACTTCTGTGCAGAGAAATGGTGGAACTCTTGGACAAGGATGACAATGTAGTAAACCACACAAGTTTATCAAATTATGCGTTTTTGTATGGTGTCTTTCCTGTAGCACCAGGAGTGGCTATCTTTGCAACACAGTTCAACATGGAAGTAGAGATTGTATGTATATATTTCTTGCTAAGTTTGATTGTTTGGTTAGTAGAAAATGAATTTTTGAAATACAGAAATCTACATTCTTTTATGAGAATTTGATATCTGGAAACTGCCTCATTGTAAATAAAGAGGTATCATGTAACAATAGAGTTATTTAATCTGGGATCTTTAATCAGCCATGAATTTTTTTCATTCGTCTTTTTAGTTTCAAGTATTTTAATGCTGTAATTATAGTTAAGCCTGAAGGTTATTTATAGAAGGGTAATTTTTGAAATTTGAGGGAGAAAAATCTGTTTTATTCATTGATAATCCAGCCACCAGATGCAAAATACCACATAATCAACTGCAATAAATAGTTAAATTGGTTAACACCAACTAGTGTCCAAGCATACTGGATATGTTATCTACAGCATTAGAGAAGATGTTTTTGAAAACAACGTGAAGGAACTAAATTGTTTACTGAAGTTCCATTAGTTCCATTATTTAATCAGTAGAATGTTTGCATGGTAATTTTTCTCTTTTTGAAATTGCTTTTTTTGCCCTATAGTTTATCAAACAGTATGGAAAGAAACTGGTCATCAGTTTAAGTAGATCATTAATATGATACACTTTCACCTAGAAGATAACCATCAGCTGTGAGATTTCTAGCATTTGTTATATGCAGATATAAATTGAGCATGAATTAAAAGAGGAGCCAAAGAAACTTAACTGTGTTTCTTTAAGAACGCTCAGAAAAGGGGAATATGCTCTTTGATAACATGTTGGATTCTATGATGTCTTTTTACTGACTCTTGCTTTTATTTTAGAATGCCTTAGTGTGCTGTGGCTAAAGTTTATGTGAATTGTTTGAGTCTGTGACTCTTCCTCAGTTTGATTTCATTTTGGCAGATAACCTCAGGGATGGTAATAAGCACGTTTGTGTCTGCACCGATCATGTATGTTTCTGCCTGGTTACTGACTTTTCCCACCATGGACCCTAAGCCATTGGCATATGCCATCCAAAATGTTAGTTTTGATATAAGTATTATCAGCCTGGTCTCCTTGGTAAGTATGATTCAGTATAAAAATGAATGAAAATCACAGACTGAATCTGAAAATAGCTTGGTAATAGAAAGTTAGGAAATAAAAACCTAATTTCTTGTACAATAGAGAAAACCAAAGCCTGCCTATAAAATGTAATATCAGCCTTCTGAGTTTTGCCTTTCCATTTGGGAAGTAGAATTGTATAACAGACAAGGCATGAGATTTAGTCAGACTTGGATTTGACTCCTGGTCCTGTCACAAACTGGGGCTTCCTGGGTGGCTCAGGGGTAAAGAACCCACCTGCCAATGCAGGAGACATAAGAGACACGGGTTCGATCCCTGGGTCGGGAAGATCCCCTGGAGGAGGGCATGGCAACCCACTCCAGTATTCCTGCCTGGAGAATCCCCATGGACAGAGGAGCCTGGTGGGCTACAGTCCATAGGGTCACAAAGAGTCAGAGACTATTGAAGCAATTTAGCATGCATGCATGCACCTATCACAAACTAGCTGTATTTCTCTGTGGAGTAACCTTAACTGCTCTAAGGTTCAGTTTTCTCATCTATAATATAGAGATAATAACTTCACTTATTTCCATGGTTTGTTTTAAGGATTACATGAGACAATATATATAAAAAGCATTCTGCAAATGGTGAATCACTGTTGTAGAACTGTGTTTTTGTCAGGGACCTTTGGGATTAAGACCAAACACCCATTTAATGTTAATGAAACTTTTGAATATATCTAGCCCATATTAAATACTTATACACTTGACAACTAGAGTATCTTGTAGATTGAGTGCCTATTGAATTCAAATAGTATTCTGGCTTTGAAAAAAAGACAATATTTGCTGTCAAAGGAGATAAGGATGAATATATACATTGGCAACAAATACATGTGTGATTAATATTATTTTTAAGAAATTTTGCTTCTGTTACATATTCTTAAAATCTATGCCCGTTGATAAGAGGGCAGTTTGGTGGAGGGGGGAGAGACAACATAACTTTTGATTGACAATGAGGTGAGAAGAAAGAAGGAAATCAAATAGCATATTTAGGTAACTATTATGTATCTTTCTAAAGGTAAAGAATGCAGGAAAATTCATCTTAAGGAGGGTGACATGTATTGTTGGAAGTAAGATAGCCTGGAATTTAGATACCTCATGAGCCAATATGGTAGAATCAAAAAGGGAAAATTTATGGTAGCGCATTATAATGCATCTCCCACTAATCTCTTTTTCTGAATAGTTGGCTGTGAACCTATGTCCCACCCCAGCCACCAAAGGTAGGGAAAATTGGAACATGGCCCTGGTCAAGGCATTAGTTCTTGAAAACTGTCATTTTGGGAGTTAATTTACCATAGGTTCTCCCCATGCTTTTTATTTTACTTTGGATATTAGTTTACCGTAATACCCTTTTGGGAACTAAGGTTAAAATAAATAAAATATTGCAGTTCCTTTTTGAGCCAGGGTAAAAGTCTAATAAGTAATTACTAATTAAAAATAAAAATTAGTAATTAATAAGTAGTTATAAAGATTAAGAAACCTGAATAACTTTTGAAACTCTGTCTTTAAGATCTGGTCTTTGGCTATTCTTCTTTTGAGCAAGAAATATAAACAGCTTCCTCATATGCTTACAACTAATTTACTCATCGCTCAGGTTAGTAAACCTACAGATAATTAAAGCTATGTTTTTCTCATTGATTATATGCGAAGAGCTGACTGATTGGAAAAGACCCTGATGCTAGGAAAGATTGAGGGCAGGAGGAGAAGGGGACGACAGAGGATGAGATGGTTGGATGGCATCATCGACTTGATGGACA
Source organism: Dama dama (assembly GCF_033118175.1). NCBI lineage: Eukaryota > Metazoa > Chordata > Mammalia > Artiodactyla > Cervidae > Dama > Dama dama. The sequence continues at coordinate 25,469,308 of NC_083713.1, forward strand.
TGGGTTTGGGTGGACTCTGGGAGTTGGTGATGGACAGGGAGGCCTGGTGTGCTGCGCTCTCTGGGGTCGCAAAGAGTCGGACACGACTGAACGACTGAACTGAACTGAACTGAACTGATACTGCTATAGAGGAGAAAATTTCTTCTTTGGGTTTTTCCAGTTATAAAATCAAAGTCTTTTTTACCAAATGCAATCAGTTGTTGCAATTTGATTATAATTAATTTATTCCTAAGTTATTAAATATTGCATTGGATCTTGCACTATATAAAGTTGAGGTTAACACAGTTGACCCTCCATATCTATAGGTTCCACATGCTCAGATTCAACCAACCACAGATTGAAAATATTCAGAAGAAAAATTTCCAGAAAGTTCCAAAAAAGCAAAACTTGAATTTACCATATGCCAACAACTATTTACATAGCGTTAACATTGTATTTGGTATTATAAGTATCTGTAGATTACTTAAAGTGTACAGAAATTCATGGAACTCAAACAGGGGCTATGTAGCAACCTAGAGAGGTAGGATGGGGAGGAAGTGGGAGGGAGGTTCAGGAGGGAGAGGACATATGTATACCTATGGCTGATTCATGTTGATATTTGGCAGAAAACAACAAAATTCTGTAAAGCAATTATCCTTCAATTAAAAAAAATTTTTTTTAAGTATACAGGAAGATGTACATAGGTTGTATACAAATACTATAGAATTTTGTATAAGGAACTTGAGTATCCTTGGATTTTGGTATCATCTGTCAAGGGACAAGGAGGGGTCCTAGAACTAATCCTCCATGGATACTAAAAGACAACTGTAATGTAATGATATTTGGTGATAACTTTGCATTTTTTAATAGAAGTAATTGAATTATTAAAAATTTAACTTTCTTATTACTTTTCTAGCTAAATCTTTGCATGTCTCAAATTATACAGGAGAGAAGTTTAGCATTTTCTCTGTAAACCTTTACTAAATATAAGCTTAGGATTTAGAATGTTGTCATTATCTGTTTCAATTAAATATGTACATTGTTAAAGGTGCTGTATAAAAAGGTTTTTAATCATAAAACTTACTGTTTTAGTATAAGTAAAATGCAGTCATTACTCAGCAATAATTTTAAATGAATAATTATAGTTGCTATGAATAAAACACATGAGTATGAGTCATGTGAGTATGACTGACTTTTTTTTTTATCGTTTTTTTCTTCAGTCTATCGTCTGTGCTGGAATGATGATATGGAATTTTGTTAAAGAAAAAAATTTTGTTGGACAAATTCTGGTGTTTGTCTTATTGTACAGCTCCCTCTATAGCACCTACCTGTGGACAGGTAAGTTGGATCATGAGGAGAAATTTAGGGTCCCCCTCCTCTCCATCACTTGCGGTTCCAGCTTCTAGTGATCTATTTTAAGTGTAGCAGTACAGGATTGGGGAATCTGCTCAGGCAGTTGTACTCACTAACTAGGCAGTCTGCAAAGCTGAGTTCTGCTTCCTAATCACTCCGTTTCTACCTGGGCTCAGATGGCTTCCAGTCACATGTCCTTGTCCTCAGGGCCTTGGGTTCTAGGCCACAGTTAGCAGAGCTCCCCTTTGAGCCATCGAGGGTGCAAGCACTGGAAGCAGGTAGGGAGAGAAGGAATGGGCAGAGGGGGATGAGGATGTGAGCTGTGTACCAGAGCGCACTTAGAACCCAGCTGAACTGAATGAACAATAATTATCATTCTGCCCTAAGCAAATGACTTAACTTGCAGTCTCAGTTTCCTTATATGTAAGCTTGGATTATCGCACCTTACAGGGTTATTTTGAGAACTAAATTAAATGTGATGTTTATGCCTGGTACGTGGTAGGCATTCAATAAATTTAACTGTATTACTAAGTAGAGGGAAGAACAGTAATATAAGAACAAGAAAAACAAGTGATTAAAAGGGCAAGGAAATAGAAGAATAGTCAGTAAGAAAAAACTATTTTTCATTTCAACTGGCTCCAAAAAGGATATTCAGAATGTTTTAGCACACTGCTCATTTGAAGGAAAACATTAATTTGGGTGCACGCATTCTGGTATGTTTGTGAATCGGTCAGTCTGGCTGATTTGTAGTCATACCACAAATGCAAACCTGTAAAATGGCACATAAAAGGAAATTGTAGACTTGTTGTGCTAGTTATAGCCACTGTTAGGAGGCAGGTGTCGGGAAGTGGCTGGAGGGAATAGGCCTTTGATTTCATGCCTTCAGGATCAAAAGCAGGACCCATCTAAGTCAATAGCTTTTTGAAGTGAAGCAACAATGCGGTGAGGAATTACAAAATGAATTCAGTGCAAACAGGAGGTTTGTACTTTTTTAAAGGCAAGTGCACCTTGCATGGTGTAAGAGTTTTCATGAGCTGTCCAGTTAAAAGAGCCTAGAGATTATTTCCAAATACAGAGGAAACAACTTGATCTCAAATACTTAGGTTTATTAAGGTTAAATTTATAATAAGAATAAGAGAGCAGTAAAGAGCTCAGTTTAGCAGAAAGCCCCAAGTTTCTCTGAAATCCTCTTCAAGCATGAATACCAAAATCTCCAAAGAAGCTGCTCTGAATTTCCTGACCCCGATGAAGGTGCCCTTTAACCTTGAGATTATTATAATAGAATTTTGGATCTAAAAGGTCGTTTAAAATCATTTTGTTCAGCCATTTTCAGTTTTATTCATTTGCAAACCATCCTCATGAATTTTGCCATATCTGCATACCACTTGTCCTTTCTTTCCCCCTTAAAATTAACTTATTTTTTTTAACTTTAACATTACAAATTTAGCCTTATCTCAGTAAAATCCCAGGTTTTATGTGTTAGTTAAAATTTTTTCAAGTACATGTTAAACATAATTAGTAAAAAAAAAATGTTCATCCTTGTGCCAACTATAGTCTTCTTGCTTTTGGGAACACCAGTCTAGTTTAAATCTTTGATTTTGCAAATGAGGAAAATAAAGCCCAAAGAGTTTAACTGATTCAGGCAAGAGCTCTCACAGCTTCGTCAGTGAGACATCCAGGCCTAGACTGAGCCTTTTTTTCATTTGTTATATTTTCACAAGGCAGGAATAAAATGATAAACATTAGAATTTTCATGAGTCCCCTCACTATTGTAACACAGTTGGCACTCCTTTGTGATTGGTTACTTGTTTCCCTGGCACCTTAAACCTGAAACAATAGAAGGTACAAATGCATTGGGAGAAGCACTGGTATGATCCTATCTCTTGAACTTGAGAACTGAGTGGGTCCCCTATACAGAAAAACAGTTCTCAAGGAGCTCAGTGTTGATTTGTATTGTTGCTAGCACAGTGTTACTTAATCTGTATAATCTTAAATCTAGGTGTGAATTCCTTGTTGTTCAGTTGCTAAGTCGTGTCCGACTCTTTGTTACTCTATGAACCCCAGCACTCCAGACTTCCCTGTCCTTCACTATCTCCCAGAGTTTGCTCAAACTCATGTCCATTGAGTCAGTGATGCCATCCAACCATTTTATCCTCTGTCTTTCTCCTCCTGCCCTCAATCTTTCCCAACATCAGGGTCTTATCAAGTGAGTCAGCTCTTTGCATCAGCTGGTTGGACGTTATAGACAGCTAATATACAGTTTTAAAGTCAAAGCAAATTCATTAGATTTAGACAAAAGTACAAGCTCAGTAAGTAATTAGCAACATTAATTGACATGACAAAGGATCTTATTTTGCTAATCTGAATCACGGTTTGAAATGTAAAATTGAACTCACTTCTCTGGTAGGGGTTTTTGGGGTTGTTTTTTTTTTTTTTGGCCTACCTTTCCTTTGATGTGTGGGTTTATGACCAGGTTATCTCACTGCTTTTCCCTCTTCAGACTACCACAGAACGTTGATTTGAACTGTGTTGTGATATCATTTGGCCTTCACTTGGCTCAAACTTCATATAAAACCAGATATAAACCCTGAAATAATGAGAGTGTGCTTTGGTTATAAGATGGTCACCCAGATGGTTACCACTGCAAATAAACCAAAAAGACCTAACATTTCTCATAGAAATTTCCAGATCCCTATGGGTCAACAGACTTGAGTTTTAGAAACACTGAACAGAGCTGAAGGACTTAACCTTCTGTCAGAAGACTGGGTTTCTAGTCTTGCTCTGCCCTCTGCTGGCTGTGTGGCTTGGGCAAACCGTTGTTTACACAGCTATAATATAAAGGCATTAATTTAAGACAGTGGTCCCTGCCAACCCTAAAGTTCTAAGCTTCTATAGCTGTGTAAAATTTATTAAATAAGATGTTACTTCTGTAAATAATTGGGTATAAAGTATAAGGAAAGCTCATGAAATATTTGTTTTAAAACAGCTGTCCAAATGTTTAAAACATTTGTTTCTGTACTAAGTTTATATTAAGGCCCATCATTTAGACTTGGTGAGTTTTCCAAAAACAAACCTTTGTGAGAATTGCCTATACTTTCTTAGAAACAGCAGAACGGGGGTGTTTTTATTTTTAGAATTGTTCTGTATCCAGTTAAAAAAATTTTTTTTTTTTTTCCGCAAATATACTTCAATTCCAAACATATGAGTCAAAAGAACAAAATGATTTGGGCTTTTTGAAAAAATCCTCATGTATGAAACAAGAAGATTTTAGTAAAGAGGCAATATAGGAGGGAAAACAAAATGATTTTGAATTAAGAAAACTTGCTTCAAAATATTGGGAAAAGCATTTATTTAGAAGGAGTAAATTCTAGGGCAAGAACTACAGACTACTGTTGAAATAAGCTTCGTTAAAGTTCCATCAACATCGAGAGTAATCACCTATCTTTTAATCTCTATTTCTTATTCTTAGGCCTTCTAGCAATTTCTTTGTTTCTTTTGAAAAAGAGAGAAAGGGTACAAATTCCTGTTGGAATCATCATAATATCTGGCTGGGGGTAAGTTGGTAGCTTTCTATTTGCTTATCTGGTCCCACATACACAGTTACTATTCATTCTCTCTCTCTCTTTCTCTCTAAACTCTCATTATTGTAGGATTCCTGCTCTCCTTGTTGGTGTTCTTTTGATAACTGGAAAACATAATGGAGAAAGCATTGACTCAGCCTTCTTTTATGGAAAAGAGCAGGTGAGAAGAGTTTATTGACAGTTCTGTTCTTGAGAATGTCTCTTTTTAGCTGCTTAATGTGTTTTGCTATACTTACATTGAAATTAATTTTGAAAATTTATTCCAATATCACACTGGTGATCCTATGTCACTTTGTTAACTTACACCTCAAAATGTGATTAATATTTTGCATGTCTATAAAAAAGAAAATGAAAAAAAAAAAACCAAAAAACAAAAATGATTTTACATACCTAAGTCTGTTTTGGGGCTTCACTGGTGGCTCAGATAGTAAAGAATCTCCCTGCAATGCAGGAGACTCAGGTTCTATCCGTGGGTCAGAAAGATCCCCTGGAGAAGGGAATGGCAACCCACTCCAGTATTCTTTGCCTGGAGAATTCCATGGACATTGGAACCTGGTGGGCTACAGTCCACGCACTTACAAAGAATCAGACACAACTGAGCAACTAACACATATGTCTTTTTTAGCTGAAGATTATAAGTATTAGCTGTAAGTACTTTAATATTATCACCATAATAAGGTCTCTAGTTAAAGTACACTTGAGCTATGTATTACAGCAAACAAAAACTCTGATGTGAAGAAAAAGTCTGTAAGTGCTCAGACAGTTAAGAATCTCCCTGCAGTGCAGGAGACCCAGGTTTGATCCCTAGGGTCAGGAAGATCCCCTGGAGAAGAGAATGGCTACCCACTCCAGTATTCTTGCTGGAAGACTTTCATGGACAGAGGAGCCTGGCAGGCTACAGTTCATGGGATCATAAATAGTCGAACACAACTGAGCAACTATCACTTTCACTTACTTTAGATTGCTTGTAGAGTAAACCAACGACATGATACTTAATGAAAAGAACATTTAAACATCTCATTTGATTAGCGACAAGCCCTAATTTCTCTGTAAGTACTTTACATTCCTTCCATATTCTTCCTCTTTTTTAAGAACCACTGTTATAGAGCATTTATAGCTATCGAGATAATGCGTTTTCCACCAAAAAAGTGCCCCTAAGTCATCTACTAAGATTATCAAGCTGGGGTTGTGAGAAGTGGCCTAACAGCTCTTTGCAATGTTGACAGATGATCATCACAGCAGTTACCCTGTTCTGCAGCATTGTGATAGCTGGCATATCACTCATGTGTATGAACCGCACCTCCCAAGCGGGACGCTATGAAGGTTTCGACCAGTCTCAGGACCACAAAGCAGCAGAGCCAGGAAACACGGCTTTCGAGGACAGTCCTGCGCCAATGAATGAACCTGAGTCTTTTACAAGTTCTGTCCCAGAAACAAGTATGATCCTTAAATATAGAGAAACTTTTATATGCCTGTATAGCATGTACTCTAAATGTTTTGTTTAAGGGAACTTCCTTGAATTATCTTCAATATCACAGGTATTTGTAAAATGGGGAACTTGAATCATAGTCAATAATAGAAAGAGCTTACAAGTTCATTTATTAGATTCTTGTTTATAAATCTTTTATGAGGATAATCTTTTGTGAGAATAAGTCTAATCCTCAGACATCTTTGGGGCTGAGAGTTTAGAGATGAATTAACGACTGCGGGAAAGCTCTTTCTAGGAAACTAAACATCTATGTTTGTTAACAACAATGCATCAAGCAAGCACCATCAATAAAATGAACTAAAGAGGCTTAATTGAAGCAGGATTAATTGTAAATGTTAGGAGTTGGCAAACTGCAGTCTGCCACCTGTTTATGTATGGCCCCAAACCTAAGAATAACTTTTATGTTTTTAAAGGGTTGAAGAAAAAATTTTAAAAGACAAACATTTTATGACACTTGAAAGTTATATGAAATTTAAATTTGTGTCTATTACATGTTATTGAAACACAGACATGCTCATTTACTTCTGTATTGTCTATGGATGCTTTCATGCTGTACTGGCAGAGTTGAGTCATTCAACAGATACCCAATGGACTGCAAAGCCTAAAATATTTATTTATAGTGAACATATGTCCCTATGTGAAAATATGACCCTAACCGGTGACTTTTTTAATGTGTTAACAGTTGTTATGGGGTTTGCCTCAATTCATGAAGGGAATTCAGCAATAGAGTTTGCATTTTGGATTCATTGGTGCATGCAGAGATTTCATAGACATAGACTGTTGTGGTGGGAAGTATAAATGATGGTCTCTGTTTTGTTTAGAGTTTGTAGAGTAGAGAGGTGCCTGATCTTAAAACTATTAGTTGTAAATAGCGATAAGTAGAGAAGAAAGAGAAAAGGTTTAGAAAAAACATTTTAACTGTCTTAAAAGGAAGAAGATACCACAAATCTCACTGCTTATATTGTCTGCCTCCCTCCCTTCCATCCTTCATCATCCCAAACTGGAGGTAGATAGGACGGGAGGTAGAAACAGGGATATGGAACCAGTCTGCCTGGGTTCAAGTCTGACTCTTGAACTTTATTATTTGGTCTTAGGCAAGTTTCCTGTGCCTTGGTTTCTGTATCTGATGCTGATAACACCTGCTACACAGGACTGTGGGGTCCCACTACATAGGGCTGTATTTAGCCAACTAGTGATTTACATTAACCCTGCTTCAATCAGGCCTCCTTCAGTTCATTTTATTGGTGGTGTTCACTAATTTCTTTGTAGGATCCTTTGTGATTATAGCATCAGAATTTCATTCTTTTGAGTCCTCTTGACTATTTGCCCTTTGAAAGTGGAAATTTAAGGATTATGGGTATGTGTTCACTAAAATTTTAAAAGCCACTTTTCTGACATCTAGAGTACTTTTCTGATCATGCCCAGCATCCTTTCCTTCCTTGCCTTCTTTGTGGACTCTTACATTTATCCTATAAATCAATCTCCTGTATGTTTTCAGACAGGTTATAAAGACCATTCACCACTCTCTACGTCTTCTTCTCCTGCAAGTGTTTTAGAGCTGTCCACCAAAGCCCTGCGAACATGTGCGGAGAGTCCTAAACTAAGTGTCTTAAGCCCAGAGACTTTTGCTGCTGTCCTTACTGTCCTTTAAAAATAGCAAATAAACAGTATCATAGATATTCTTTAAACCCTGTCATCATCATCTCCAGCAGGATAACTAGCTGGCACCTTTTATATAAATAAATAGAGAATCAGAAGACAGTTATGGCTTATCTCAATAGAAAACCTTTTGTAATGTTTATACCTCTCTCGCCTCTTATCTCACTGCTTTATAATTGCTTTTTAAATTATCAGTATAATCCACTAGACCATAAGTGCTGTGACTGACTTGCCCACCATTGTAGCCTCAGCACCTAGCATGGTATCAGGTTTCCTATATATGTTTAGTAATATTTGTTAAATGAATGGATAGATGGATGGGTTGATAAGATATGACGTGATTTTCTGAAGCTCCCCTGAAAACTGCTTTGGCAGAGTTATTGCTTATTTGCCTATTCACCCATGTTCCCAGGAAAAAGGTTTTTAAACCTGTCTGGTTATTTTCCTTCCCTAAAGTCTGCTCTCTTCTGCTTTGCTAATCGTATTAATACATAGTACATTAGATGTCCAGCATGGCCTCCCCAAATCTCAGTAATCTGAAATAGTTCACTCCCCTCTGCCCCTTGCTACATATTTGTCAGAGACACATGACTTGCTTATAAGTGTGGAATTATAATTGAAAGGAAAATTAACCTACTTTAATATGAGATCAAAGGTTAAGTTAATAAAAGAGAAGGCCATATCATCTCTCTTATATGTGGAATCTTTGTGGGGGGGAAAGCTCATAGATACTGAGAACAAGACTGGTAGTTGCCAGAGGTGAGGAGTAGAGGGTAGGAGAAATGGATGAAGGAGGTCAAAGGGTAGAATGAAAAGATAATAAATAAGTGTGGTGTATTACTGAGCAACAAACAAACATACACACATGTTTGAAGGGAAAAACTGCTATATGTATTTGTTCCCTACACATATGTCCTTGGAATGGGCTGGCTTTATATATCTGTTTTCTTAACAATTTATCTTAGTGGATTTAAGCCTTCAAGTTTCTGAAGATAAGAGGCAGGGCCAGATGATTTCTGTGTTTTCTTTTCAATTATTCTGTGGCATCATTATCTTAAATTTAGAAAGACATCTGTAGTAGTTTTATTATAGATGATAGTTTTTATACTTTGAAACCTTTATTTTTAATGACACTACTGAAAAATTAGAGCATATATCAATGAAAGTTTCAGCCTATGAATTATGCCTTTTTAGTACATTAATACAGTTTATCACTGAAGTTATTCTATTATAACCCATATCAAGGAGCACCGTGTCCATGTATGTGTATAATGTTTTAAAGGACACTATGCAGTTCTCTGACTATACAAAGTAAAATTACAGCTCTATAGTAGGTGTCTCAGTGTGACTTCCATAAACCAATCTACCTAAAAACCAGCAAGAGAGTTTCAGCAGTATATATCTAAAAATAAAAAAGAATCCAATTGCTTTTACTGCATCTTCTAAACTGGTAGGAGACATGTTCTTGAGAGAAGTTGAGTTTTGAGCTAAACTTAGAAGAAAAGAGGGTTTGGATGAATTCTGTGTCAAACTAGAATTCATCCAAGGAGTAGTGAAATCAAAGCTATATTTTAGGAAAGTGGTCAAATTCTTATTTCCCAAAACACAGTGGAAACTAATAACATAGCATGGATAAAAACATTTTCCTTAAAAAAAAACTTATTATGGGACTTCCCTGGTGTTCCAAAAAAGATAGCAGCTGGAGAACAAACAAAAACATTTTCTTTGTCTTATACAAAGAGGCGACAATATGTAAGGGGCTGATCCTTTGTCTGACACTCCTTAAATGTTAATTTCTATATAAGCACATTTAAGTACTTTTTGATAGATACCCATACATTGAGGCTGTATGGAAAATTCCTGTGTGTATATAAATGAATCTGGGGATTTGTTTTTTTTTTTTTGGGCGGGGGTGTTTTGTTTTATTTGGCATCTCTCTACATTGTCCATTTTTTTGTGATTGGACTCTCCCGTCATAACCTATATTTTATCTATATAGGTTGCTGCTCCTGCTCTATGGAAAATGGTGAATTACGCTGCCCATCCATGGAACCAGTAGCAGACATAACCACCAGTGGGTCTGTGACTCCTTCATTTGAGAAAAGTAAGTGCCTCTAGGCTATGAGGACGAGCCTAAGGAACAAAAGATTTTTTAATCTTATGCCTTAAAAGAACTCTACATAGAATTTCTATAGAAGCTACACTGTTTGAGAATATTCTCATAAGATGGAAGAAAGTGCAAATAGTACAATAATTGTGCATAGATGGAGTATTCATTATTTTTTTTATTTGCATGGAAATTCTCCAGTAAATTTAACCCAAGTAATAATTCCAAGAAGTTTGCCCTAAGGATTATTATTTTCTCTTTGGCATCTCATTTTAGAAGCTGAGACTTTTCCCCACTCCATTCCCCCAGGGCCAGGACTAGTTAGTTAGTGTTTAATTACATTTTGAATCCATGTGATTTAAAATATGCCCTTTCTTATAAAATAATAAAAATCTTTAAAAGTAATAACCTTTTGACGTATAGACTAACAGACTGAATCACATTTCTGGTCTGAATTTCAAATTATTTAAAACAACTGAATATATGTAAATTGCAATGTACCTTCAGTCAATTATGCCTATTTTTAAAAATCAAAGTAGAAAGAGAAACCCCAAAAGGTCCTCTTTATGATGGAGCATGTCAGCTGTTTTGATGCCAAATGTTTTTATATTTTAAAAATATTGTGAATATTATAAGAAATGATGCATGCTAATCACTTGGCACAGTGAGTAATGTACAAACTAAATGCTGATTAAACATGGAAGCAGGGACTTTCCTGGTGACCTAGTGGTTAGAATTCTAGCCATTCACTATGGTGGCCCAGGTTCAATCCCTGGTCAGGGAAGATCCCACAAGCTGTGCAGTGTGGCCAAAAATAAATAAATAAAATCTTAAAATAAGCATAGTAGCAGCAGCAATTGTTGTAGTTATTGTTTGGGCAGATATTGAGCCTTCACTTACATTCAGCAGGAAACCTCTCTTGGTATCCAGTTACAGGTGTTTCAAGTTTTATTTGTGTGCCCCTTTTCTAATGCTAATATTTCTTTACATCAGAATTCCCAAGGCTTTACTCCTTATTTTTTCCTTCCTACACAATATACCTAATAGTAAAGTCCATTGACAAATTCAACATGTGATTTGATTCATCAACCCCAGATGGGTTTTTTTCCCCCAGAATCCCATTACAATTTGCTTATGTCATTTTTCCATTAATATGCTGATTCCTGAAAAAACCTTCTAAATATAGGAGCTTCTTAGATTTTCTGATCATATTTTATGAAAATAAATATTGCAATATGTAAAAATGCAGATAAAAGATAGTAAAATGGATTTTATGCATTTTTATAATATTTGTACATAATATTTTAAGACCAAGTTTATTATATACACGGCTAGAATTTTTCTACACCAAGATATACACAAAAAATTGTTATAAAACAGGATCATACTACATAAACAGTTTGGCAACCTACTTTCTTTTTGCTTTTTTTTTTCCATTTATTTTTATTAGTTGGAGGCTAATTACTTTACAATATTGTGGTGGTTTTTGCCATACATTGACATGAATCAGCCATGGATTTACATGTATTCCCCATCCCAATCCCCGGTCCCACCTCCCTCTCCACCCGATCCCTCTGGGTCTTCCCAGTGCACCAGCCCCAAGCACTTGTCTCATGCATCCAACCTGGGCTGGTGATCTGTTTCACCATAGATAATATACATGTTTCAGTCCTGTTCTCTCGAAACATCCCACCTTCGCCTTCTCCCACAGAGTCCAAAAGTCTGTTCTGTACATCTGTGCCTCTTTTTCTGTTTTGCATATAGGGTTATCGTTACCATCTTTCTAAATTCTATATATATGCGTTAGTATACTGTATTGGTCTTTATCTTTCTGGCTCACTTCACTCTGTATAATGGGCTCCAGTTTCATCCATCTCATTAGAACTGATTCAAATGAATTCTTTTTAATGGCTGAGTAATATTCCATGGTGTATATGTACCACAGCTTCCTTATCCATTCGTCTGCTGATGGGCATCTAGGTTGCTTCCATGTCCTAGCTATTATAAACAGTGCTGCGATGAACACTGGGGTGCACGTGTCTCTTTCAGATCTGGTTTCCTCGGTGATTATGCCCAGGAGTGGGATTGCTGGGTCATATGGCAGTTCTATTTCCAGTTTTTTAAGAAATCTCCACATTGTTCTCCATAGCAGCTGTACTAGTTTGCATTCCCACCAACAGTGTAAGAGGGTTCCCTTTTCTCCACACTCTCTCCAGCACTTATTGCTTGTAGACTTTTGGATAGCAGCCATTCTGACTGGCATGTAATGGTACCTCATTGTGGTTTTGATTTGCATTTCTCTGATAATGAGTGATGTTGAGCATCTTTTCATGTGTTTGTTAGCCATCTGTATGTCTTCTTTGGAGAAATGTCTGTTTAGTTCTTTGGCCCATTTTTTGATTGGGTCCTTTATTTTTCTGGAATTGAGCTGCAGGAGTTGCTTGTATATTTTTGAGATTAATCCTTTGTCTGTTGCTTCGTTTGCTATCATTTTCTCCCAATCTGAGGGCTGTCTTTTCACCTTACTTATAGTTTCCTTTGTAGTGCAAAAGCTTTTAAGTTTCATTAGGTCCCATTTGTTTATTTTTGCTTTTATGTCCAATATTCTGGGAGGTGGGTCATAGAGGATCCTGCTGTTATTTATGTCAGAGAGTGTTTTGCCTATGTTCTCCTCTAGGAGTTTTATAGTTTCTGGTCTTACATTTAGATCTTTAATCCATTTTGAGTTTATTTTTGTGTATGGTATTAGAAAGTGTTCTAGTTTCATTCTTTTACAAGTGGTCGACCAGTTTTCCCAGCACCACTTGTTAAAGAGGTTGTCTTTTTTCCACTGTATATTCTTGCCTCCTTTGTTGAAGATAAGGTGTCCATAGGTTCATGAATTTATCTCTGGGCTTTCTATTCTGTTCCATTGATCTGTATTTCTGTCTTTGTGCCAGTACCGTACTGTCTTGATGACTGTGGCTTTGTAGTAGAAGTCAGGCAGGTTGATTCCTCCAGTTCCATTCTTCTTTCTCAAGATTACTTTGGCTATTCGGGGTTTTTTGTATTTCCATACAAACTGTGAAATTATTTGTTCTAGTTCTGTGAAAAATACCGTTGGTAGCTTGATTGGTATTGCATTGAATCTATAGATTGCTTTGGGTAGTATAGCCATTTTCACAATATTGATTCTTCCAATCCATGAACACGGTATATTTTTCCATCTGTTTGTGTCCTCTTTGATTGCTTTCATCAGTGTTTTATAGTTTTCTATGTATAGGTCTTTTGTTTCTTTAGGTAGATATACTCCTAAGTACATAAACAGTTTGGCAACCTACTTTCTTTTTGCTTTTAACCTTTTTTTGTGTGTGAACTTTCATCCATGCCATTAGCTATTATATCATACCATGTTTAATGCTTGTATATGTTCTTTTCTAAAAAGAGGCTTTAGGAAATACAAATTTTGTAAGCTTGAAGGTAAGAGCTGTAAAATTGTGTTTTTTAAGCCCTGACTTTTTGTAATAAGACTATATGTTAGACTAGCATCTGTTTTGTAAAAATGTTTTCTTCTACTTTTGATGCCATTGATAGCGTGGAGCTGAGGTAGGAGAATAAAGGTTTCTTGTGAAAGGCTTCTCACTTCTCTTTTCTGCCAAAGAAAAGTCATGCTTATGATTTGGACTTGCTTCCATATGCAAACAGAACAAAGTGTATAATATTTTTTACTTGGTTCCTTAAAGGTCTTTTCTAAGCAAATGCTAAAGTCTTTAATGAAAGGCAAGTGGTAAATTTGCTTTGCTGTTAGCCAATATAGGATATTCATACCAAGAGGTAGATTTATATAACAGGAGAAACTTGTTATTAAATTAGCCTTAAAAATTTGTGTGTGCATGTGTGTGTGTTACACTGTTGAATAATGTAGAAGGGAACTATTGCATATACTTGTATTTTTTGGATAAAAACACTCTACAAGTAGAACTCTCCTAAAACAACATGAAGGAGCCTTTTTAGATTTCATCTAAAATAATATACTGATTCCGAGCTGAGAATGTGCATATGTAGTGGTTTGCTTAGGAAGTCATTATGAATTTAAAATGCATTCAAATAAAAAGCTCTGATTACAAATTGTTGTGCTTACTGTTTTATAGATGAACATTGTGTGAGCCGCTGTAACTCCCAGAGCTGCATATTAGCCCAGGAAGAGGAGCAGTATCTACACAGTGGAGACCAGCAACTGACTCGACATGTGTTGCTGTGTTTACTTCTCATTATTGGCCTGTTTGCTGTAAATGTTTTTTTGATTTTGTTTGGGAGCCATTTCTTTAAATGTTTGACAAAAGTTTTTTCCAGGCATCTGGGAGAAACTTGGTTGCTCCTTCCCAGGGGAGTCACAGCACGAGCATCTCCTAATCATGAGCTAATGTTTTGGGAGGAAGAAGAAAAAGTAATTCACATTACTCTGTTGCTTAAGTGCTTCAGTAACTCATTTTGCTTTGAATATTTACTCATCCTATGCTCTGAACCTAGAATTTGGGGTAAACCAGTTAACTCCGTGATGTATATAGGGATACTTAGTCCTAAGTTATTTCTTGACTGACTTCAGTAGATAAATGTCTACATGGTCTCTCAGAAGAAAGTCCTCAGATAAATAAACTTTTAAAAATAATTTTACATTATGAAAATAATACAAGCACTTCATACAATGGATACCATAGAGAAAAGAGGGAAAATATCCATCATACTACTACCTTCTCTTTTTAAATATTCTTTTCATGGTTCTAATAATACATATAGATTTATGTCCTGCTTTGTGACTTATGTCAAGCATTTTCATGTTGCTGCAAAAGTGTTCTAATTGTCACTTTAAATAGCTCCTCAATAAACTATAGAGGATATGCATTACAGTTCACTCAATCATTTTCTTATGGATTGTTCCTAGTTTTTTAGAATTCTCTAATAAACATCTCCATGCAGTATATTTCCTTATCATAGATTCTCAAAAGTTGGAAAACCTGGATTAAATAGTATAAATATTTTTGTGTCTGGATGCATTCTACTAAGTTGTTTTCCAAAGAAGTAGTATAGGTTTGTTAAGTACTCTCACCAGCATTGACTATTATAAATTTTTTACTTGATAATTTTATAAGTGAAATATAGCATTTCATTTTTAAATGCATTTCTTTGATTATCAAAGCATTTTTAAAAATTAGTTCTAAGTCTTCTTTTGTGAATTACTAGTTATTATATAATTCTTCGTGATAGTTCAAGTGTAACTAGCCTAGTGATAGGCAATGGACCATATAACCTATAAAGAAACTCTCTTACACTTTTCACACTGCAGTGCTCACTACATAGAATCATATCAGCCAGCACCATTTTAGCTGCTGTTTAAGAACAAAAATCAAAAATGAAGAAATGCTGCCAAGAATTGCTGCTCGGTGATGTGATTGTTTTCACTGTGTAAAACTAATTTTAAAATCAGACCTGTCTTAGGCTAGTTGAAGTCCTGATGTATTATGTAAGCTTCTGTATTGTGGCTCATGTCTTCTTTCTTCAAATCTGATCAGAATAGATGCTGTTTGAATGACATCTGTCAAGAAGAGAGGTTTAAACCTCTTGTTTGAAAGACAAAGCCTCTGTATTCTCTTGGTGTTTTTCCCTTTAGTCCTTTTCTTCCTAATTATTAAGTAGATAAATTATTGTACTATGTTCTGGATAGAGAGAAACGATCAGCTTGCTTCATTTTAAAGTCCTATTTTCCCCTTCCTTTACAGAATCTTTCCAGTTGTTTATGGTGGCTATTCAACCAAGAGCCTGGGAGACTATATGTTGAGTTACAGTTTTTCTGTGCTGTGTTTAACTTTGGCCAGGTATTTATTTACTGAGAACTTTGAGGAGTTTCTGTTTTGCTGGATGGTTTGATTGGGAGGTGGTGGTACGGATGTTGTTGTTTTCTTCTAAATCAAAAGGGTTTAGTTTGTTTGCCAGCTGCTGGTATGCGTGACAGCTGACAGCTGCTGCCTATCTCCTAGTAGAAATGAATTATTATATTGGTTAAAGTCATCAAAATGCACACTGAGTGTTTCAGTCAGAAATACTAAATAGTTTTTTGCTTTGGTTTTGAGATAAAGGATGATAATTTAAGCAGGGACAAGATGTTCCAAGTTCTTTTTAAACTTCATTGTAGCCTTAATAAGTTACTTTGGGAAAATGACTTAACTTCTCTGAGCCTTTAGCTTAGTCACTTATTTAAATGAACAACATTTCATTTACATTTTGGTATTTCTTGAACTATAGGTACTTATATCTTTTTAAAAAAATCACGTGGCATATAAATAAAATTTGACAAAGGATAGTAGATATGATTCCTTCAGAGTCTACCATATGCCAAACATTTTAAGCATTTTACATTAATTATTTCATTTAAACATCACAATAATATCTGCGAAGTAGACTCTTACCCCCCCAGTTTAAAAATTAGAAATTAAAATTCCATTGAAGATTTAGGAATAAATGTAGGTGTCCTTGGTGGTTCCGTGATTGAGAATACGCCTGCCAGTGCAGGGGACACAGGTTTGATCACTGGTCCGGGAAGATCCCACATACATCAGGGCAGCTAAGCCCACATGCCCTAGAGCTTGGGCTCTGCAAGAAGAGAAACCCTGCAATGAGAAGCCCTAGAACCGCAACTACAGAGTAGCCCCCGCTCACCACAGCTAGAGAAAGCCTCTGCGTAGCAAAGAGGACCCAGAGCAGCCAAATATAAATAAATAAGTAAATATTTTAAAAAGAATAAATGACATTTTGTATACTGGGAAAATATTTTTATGTGAAAATTAGAAATTTTTATTCCACTTCAGTACCTTACTTTTTAATTAGAGAATATTAGTCCCCAGATTAAGTATCAGGTTGAAAAAATGCAGTACTTGAAATCACTGGGTTTGCTTATTAAACCTGGAATAATTGGCCATATGACTTAGTTAACATGTATTAGTATATAACATGTATATTTAGACAGAAGAGTGACCTATCCATTAATTATAGACAGACATGAGCATGCTAAGGACTCCTTGATGTCCACCTCACTTTGTGATACTGTTTACAATCTGAACTATAAAATACTAGGTTGAAAAATCATAGTCTTACTCAGTATCTTGCATTCAGAAAGCCCACTCCAAGCTGAGCCATTCCAGGACTGGGACTCCCAGAGCTTCACAAACAGAAGCTAATGCCAGGAATGTTGCGTTTGAAATACGGCCCCCACAGCTTATGGCTGAAGTGCTTCAAAGAAGGGAGAGAGATATAAAACCTGCTCCCATTCCATTTTCCTCTTGGGGAGATGTGGTAGTAAGATCATTCCTTTCTGGTAGTTTATAATATGAAGTGAAGACAGATTCTTCATGTCACTGCATTCTTCATCTCACCCACGCCAACCTGCACTAACATCCTTACCCTGCTGTGCCTGACAGATGGCAGTTCCCAGCCTCCCATCCTCCCAGGCAGTCCTGATCGTCTTGCTGTGTGGCTAATATCTGGTGCTAGTTTGCCTCATTATGCCCAAATTCTTCAAACTCTTTCCCTAAGCAGTAGCCAATTTCATTTCACATAAATTTTGTTCAGTTACTTCATTTTAATCAGACACTATAGCACTTGTTAATTCTATTGTCTCTGAAGTTTTAACAGAAAAATAATAAAGAAGTACTTAAGCGTAATGGGAGATACTTTGCTTTCTTTTTAGAAAGGGGGAAAAAAGATACATAGCCCTTAAATGTTTTCATTTTTCTCCAGTAAGCTAGCTTGCTAGTGTGGTTGCTCAGCACTCATATCACCCATCATAATTAGCAGGAAAGATGATTGGGAAGAGGCAGCCAAGTACCATAAAACCATCTCTCAGTATCCAAGGGGGATTGGCACCAGGACACACCCTTAGGTACCAAAATCCATGGATGTTCAAGTCCCTTATATAAAATGGCGTAGTATTTGCACATAACCTATGTACATCCTCCCATTTACTTTATTTTTTTTCTGGCAGTTTCCAAGTCATTTTATTCAGAATTTTGTGTTTGTTTCCTGAATCAATAAATACTATACAAAATAATGAAAAAATGGCTATCATTTTCTCTCCCCTGCTCCCGCCACCTGGGGACAATCCCCTGGGCTACCTAGCTCAGAGGTTCACCCTCCAGATTTGGTCCAGCAGATGAGGTGGAACAAAATTGTAGCCCCTACTGAATGAATGTTTTCAGAGGAATTCAACTGGGGTAGGAGAGCCTCTAGGGTTTGGAGGTTGACTAGGTTAGGGAAATGGACTCCCATTTACCTTAAATCATCTCTAAGTTACTTATAACACCTAATACAATGTAATTGCTTTGTAAATAGTTGTCAGTACACAGCAAATTCAACTTTTGCTCTCTGGAACTTTGTGGAACTTTTTTCCCATATATTTTTGACCCACAGTGGGTAGAATCCATAGATGCAGAACCTGTGGATACAGAGGATCAACTGTACCTGCCATCAGGCACTTAACTTTATAGAGAGTCTGCCTGTGTGTTCTATTTAAAATGTTGCTGTAATCACCAGAGGTTTACTTCCCCAAGCACTGAATTTTTTCATTTCTGTCTTAAACTTTTATTGTAGAGCTCATAAAATAATAACCTTTTTTTTCTTCCGTAGGGGTTTATTTCCTTTGGCATCTTTGGACTGGACAAACATTTAATCATCCTACCTTTCAAAAGAAGGTAATTTTAGTTTTGAAATAAAGCTATAACTGTAAAGGTAATGACAAAGCCATTCTATTAAGATACTTATATTTTTAAGCCTTTAGAAACTGCTAGGAGACTACAGAATGGTTAACCTAAGCACCATAGAAAGGTTTTCTGTTGATTCACATATTTGTTATATATAACTGCAGAGAAAATGTCAGAAGAGCTGTCAATAATCCAACATTGTAATTTACATTTTAATAGGAATTGATGAAAACTGACTTCTGTCTATGCCATTAACTATATAAAATAAAATGAAACTTGAAAATGTATTAACAAATGGAAATAAGAGGCAGTATGCCCCCAAAGGTCTATATTTGGTTGTCTTTCTCCTTTGACAACAGGATTTTTCTGTCACACTGACAATTTATAGAAAACTCAAGTTTTCTTCTTTTTAAATTTCATTTTTTAAAAACTGGCTTGGGGAAGAGTTTCTTTGAATTCAGGTCAGGAATTTCTTTGTGAAAAATAATGAAGTAGGAACATTTCACCTTGGTGGTAGGAGGAAGAAGTGGGTTTGGGGGGAGAATTCTTGTACTTTGTTTTCAAAGTCAAAATTAGTAGAAACTAGAAGTGCTAGTGGAATTTATCTTATAGACTATATAAAAAATTGCCCACTAAATGGTCCCTGTTCTTTCTTCTCCTTTTTTCCATCATCATTATTGAAATATAGTTGCCAGGGCTGGTCACAATCCTTTGATGAAAGAAGAAAGGTGTAATAGGAAAGTCACTGCACTTAGTTATTAGCTTCATAATGTTGATCATTTAAAAGAGTCAACAGATCTGCTGTCTGGGTTGGCAAAACAGAATTGATCTTTACTCTATATCCCAGTATTTGTCTCCCTGGTACTGACACTGGGAAATTAAAATGCTTGATTGCTGTATATTATTTTTGCATTTTAAAACTATAGAATAAGGAACTTCATTTTTTGGTATATCCTGAAATAGTTCAAACATGTCTAGAAGGTTTATAAAATGTTCAAGTGTTCTCTCCCAGCCTGCTCTGTACAGGAAACTGAATGCAGGTTAAATATATTCCTGCTTCAGAGACTAAGGATGTCTGGGTGTTGTAGATGACAGCTGTGGTGAATGATAGCTTTGGAACAGCCATATTGACGGGGTGATAAGCAAGAAGGAGCTCTCTCAGGGCTTTTCTTTCCTAAAAACTTTCATCCTAAAATTTTTGGTTTTCAGACTTGAATTCCTATGGAACAGTAAAGAAACAGCAGAAAACAAGGATTCTTCTGTTCCTGAGGAAATAAAAATGACCTGTCAACAATTTATCCATTATCACCGTGACCTCTGTATCCAAAACATTGTGAAGGAAAGAAGGTAAGTACAGGTTCTAGATAATTATATTTTAGATGATTAATTTTGGTTTGTGATAGGCTAACTAACATGCTTGTAACTGACTTTGTTATTTTCAATAACACATATACACATAAAAGTTAAAATAGCTATAGGTCAGTTTATAGTTTAAAAAACAGCATGTATAAAAGCCATATAACTTTAATTTTTACATTTTTAAATGCCATATAACTTAAGATTTCCATATAAAATATGAAAACTTTAGAATGAACCAAAATATAGCAGAATATTAACATTCAGTTCATGCTGGCCATTAATATCTCTCACGAAACTTTGAGATACATTGTATTTAGAAGTGATTTTATATTCCCTCTCTCCTAAGGATATGCTAGTAATATGCTATTTCATATTACTAATGATATTATCAAGAAAGTAAAGTGAAATTTCTGTCTTTTAATTAATTCTGCTGCTTATTTTTTCACCTCAAGTCCTAATCTTTAGTCTTTGACATCATATTTATTCTTCTAATCCTCAGGCATGGTGTATACAGCAGGAAAGAATAAACAAATGTTCTAGTGCCAATATATTTGGTTGTCGAAAAACAGGAAAAGAACAGAACATGATATAAAGAAGCAAATACTTTTATGTCTGTAACTGAAAAATTGAAAAGCTATGAAAATTACCATTCAGGATAATTTATTTACATATATTATGCCACTGTATTTCATTATAACCAGAAGGTATCCTGACTCAGCTAGTAGAAAGGAGATTCACTGGGTGGAGACTGACTCTGGAACTCAATCCCTGGATCTGTCACTTTGTGGGAGATTACTAGCTGTGTGACATTGGGCAAGTTCAACTCTCCAAACCTTAATTCTCCTCTTCTTTAAAATATCTAGCTCTTGGGGGTTGTTTGCATTAGATAACAAAATCTATGTATTAGGTCTGGCCTAGTTTCTGGGAATGGTAAGCTATGAAGAAAAATTAGTTTCCCACCCATAAAGGGCCAAACACAATGATTTCAAAGTACGATCTATGGATAGTTTCAAACATTTAAAATTTCTTTTTCAAATTAAGAGAGGGAACTCTGTGTTAGCTCCACCAGGCCCACTCTGACTGCTGACTGTTAGGAAGCATATAGCTCTTGCCATTTGCAGGGCTGCCAGGCTGCCTCCGTCCCAGATGGTGAACAGGCACAGGCTGGCTCCAGTCCTGCAGAGTGGCTGATCCTCTGTCACTCTGCACAACTTCCTAGACTGTAGTTGTAGCTGCCTGATCAGTCATCAGAAGCAAATATGAATCAGTTGGTGTCCGGATTGGAAGGTGTAGGGCTATACATTTAAAACCAACAAACAGGAAGAAGGCTCAGACTTGGGATGTAACATTCAGGCTTTTGTTCAAATGATGTTTGTCATTGCAAAGCATAAACTAACATATCCTATTACTAAGTAAAATACTGATGTTACAATAATATTTTATGTACTTGAGAAATTTTTTCATGTGTATTAACTTTTTAATTTTTATATGAAATGCTAATTTATATTCATTTGTGATTAAATGTTTTAAAATTTCTTGTCACCTGTTTCTCATTTCATCTTTATTTTCAGCCACTGTTTCCTATTGTCAAGCACTTTAGGTTTTACAGCTTGGCTAATGCTTGTGGACAGATTCATGTTGTCTGTCACATATTTGTATAAAAATGAACAGAATTCACGTAATTGGTTTTCTTACATTTCTTTTCCCCTTGTTTATTTTTTCATACCTGAGGCACCCCTGCATTTGCATTAGGAAGACAAATGTTAAATAAGAAGTAGGTTTATAATTAAAAAATTAAAAATATCTGAGGAATCTTATGGAAATTCCTCCAAAAATTAAAAATAGAACTGCCATATGATCCAACAATTCCACTTCTGTGTATTTACCCCCCCAAAATTAAAAACACTAATTAGAAAAGGAATGTGCACTCCATTGTCCACTGCTGTATTATTTACAATAGCAAAGATATTAAAAAAAAAACAACAAACACACTTGTGTCCCTCAGTAGAATTGATAAAGAAGATATTGTGTGTGTGTGAATATATATAGTGTATACATATATACACAATAGAATATAACCCAGCCACAAAAGAAGAATGAAATCTTGCCATTGTGACAACATGGATAGACAACATGGAGGGCATTATGCAAAGTAAAATAAGTCAGACAGAGAAAGATAAATACTGTTTGATTTCACTTATATGTCGAAACTGAAAAAACAAATGAACAAGCATTACAAAACAAGAGTCAGAGATACAGACAACAAACAAGTGGTTGCCAGAGGGGAGAAGGGTGAGGGGAAGAAAGAAGTAGGTGAGGGAGATTAAGAAGTATTAACTCCCAGTTGCAAAATAAATGAATCACAGGGATGAAATGTACAGTGTGGGGAATAGAGTAACAACTATGAAAAAAATCTTCTATTTATCGCAAGACAGATCTCACTTAGCCTTTCCCTGCTTCATAAGGCAACAAATTCTTATCATATCAGTAAGATTATCTTGCTCAGGACATGAAGAAAGGCTATTTGTGGGCACTGTAATAAGCAGAAAATATTAAAGTTTGATATGAATAACTTAGTAAAAATTGTCACTTCTTAAGAGCTTGCAAAAATATTATTTAATGTTCCTGAAACAATTATGTATTTTAACCAAGAATATAACTTATAAAATATGTAACAGTCAGGTGTCTACAGAACTCATCTGATCATAAAAGACCATCTACTATAAAAAGAATATTTCTCTGTTGATGCAGTTACATTATCTAAGTCATTATTTTAAGTGTTTCTGTTTTCACAAGCATTATTGGCATATTTTGTTTTCCTCTGGTAGATCTTTCTAGGGTTAGGTGATTTAACAAACCCTTTATATTCAGAATAGTTTCATTCTTGTCACCTCTTAACTATCATGCTGTCTTTCCCTGTCTCCTGTTTTTCCTTGCTTGTCTTCCATCATGCAGTTCTGATACCAGATTTAAAGAACACATGGGTGAATCATTCCTTTGACATACAGGTGTGGTGCAAAGACTTCTGCCGGGACCTTCTGTGGCTGTGACTTGGTGAACTGGCTCATTGAAGTTGGCCTTGCCTCTGACCGTGGTGAAGCTGTGATATATGGAGATAGACTGGTGCAAGGGGGAGTCATCCAACATATCACCAATGAATATGAATTTCGGGATGAGTACTTGTTTTATAGATTTCTTCAAAAGAGTCCTAAACAGAGTCCTCCCACTATTAATGCAGGCATTCCCCAACAGGAAAGTTATAAAGAAATTGAGCATTCATCCCCATCCCCTAAGACCTAAGTTATGAAAGTGACAAGCCCACATGGAGTCATATTCTAGCCTCAGATCTGTTACTTATTAGCTGTGGGACCTTTGGCAAATCACCACCTTTCTGAGCCTCAGTTGCCTCTTCTGTAAAATTTGACATGTTCCCACTCCATGCTAATATTCTGTGATTTTACGTGTATGTGTAACACACAGAAAACTGACTTAGAAAAAAGAGAACCAAATCAAAATTTGAAGTTCTGATAATGAATATAGTAATTACTATAATTATGTCAACATTTTAAAACATTGCTTCCTCCAATTGTGTGCTGTAATTTCAAAATCAACATCCAATTTATTATTCTTTTAAACTGCCAAATTTGGCAGGTGTGCTGCTGGAGGGATATGGTCCTTAAATTATGACCACTTTGCACTTCTTGATAGCATTTCCTAAAAAAAGACGTTTAATGATTGTAATGAGAGGCCTTCTTATTCTATTTTCCCCCTTTCCTTGACAAATAGTACTCATTAAAAACTAGAAGTACTTTTTTTTTTAAGGTTCATCTTCTTTTGCTTTGCTATCCAAAATAATAATCTGTGACATTAGGAGGGGAATAAAAACCTCCATAAATATTATCTCTAAAATCCATCAACAGAAGTATAATCTTTAACTTTTTTACTAAAAATAATAATTTGAGCAGATGCATTTAAATTTACCAACAAAATTATTGCCATGTGATATGTCATTTCTGGTGTTTGCACAAAGCTCTCAGAGCAGAATACCCTATACCTTTTCCCTGCAGTTAAAAAGAAAAGAAACTATGTAATTCAAGTTAAGATTTTAAAACTCTAACCTAACATCCTACTGTTACATATACAATTTAGTTTTAAATGTCCATGTATAAAAATTTATACGTTTAAAAAATGTTGCCCTCAGATAAGCTTTACCTTCAGTCAATTAAATTGAGACATCTTATTCGCATGACCTTTGAACCTCTACTTAATTGTTAGGTGTCAGTACTGGTTTAACTTATTTAAAACTGTTTCAAATATTTATTTGTCTCATACTTTTATTGTCATATGTAAAAGCCATCTAGAAAATAATTTATAGGGTTAAATCACTTCCCTTTTAATGCAACAAAATGTAACAACAACAAAAAAAACCAAACCTTGCATGGAAGCCAACGGTATTTAACAAGTAAATTACACATTAATGTGTAGTATTAATCTATACCAATTTTAAGTTTAATAAGGGAATGGGGTTTTCAGCAGAACTGTCTTGCTACATAACTTTTTTTTTAAATGACCACATAATAACTTTCAGAATGCTCAGGAGTAAGCATAAAGCCTCACTGCTGTACCAGGAGACTTTTATAGTTATAGCAATAAAGATACTAATTCATATGCATGCAAGCAACACAAACTCAAGTGGGGAATTTGTTTTGCTTGTGAACAAGTCATATTACACATGTTATTTGCATGAAGGGAATTGGAAGCATCTTTTTCCATGGAAGCACGAAAAGAAAACCCTGACTCAGAAAGATCTGCAGTTTCAGATAATGGAAGTTTTTAAGAGATGTTTTTAGAATTAAGGATATGCTAATTTTATTAAATAAAAATATTTGTAACTTTCACTTGCTCACTGACAGAGCAAGTTTCTCAATAAAATACCTATTTTAACTTTCATTGCCAGTGTCTTTTCTTTGAGTAATCCAAATAATGCAGAAGCCATCAGAGAGGTCTTTTCTACAGGTTTTCAATGTTTCCTTAAGTGAATCTCCTGATATTGACTATCCTTCATGACCCTATGGGACCTGTGCACAGGACCTTGCCCAAGTATGCTCTCAGGAAGCACCTTTTATTCATGAGTCAGTATGACATTAGAGTCCTCACATATTTCATAATTTTTAATATGTAGGGTCACTACTGGAAAAATTATCGAATACAATTTTTATTAAAAGCTGCTACTTTTATACTAATCTTCAGCATGATCAGTTGTTCTATTCTTTGTTATCAATGTGTGATTCCAAGCCTAACTTGTGTTTAAATTTCAGGATTTTTTAGAATAAGGTTAAGTGTGCTTGACATTTTAAGAATAATAATTAATGATCAGTAAATTTCTAAAAGCACAAAAATAATGTAAAAGTATTATGTTACATTTGCTATGCAGCAGAATACAGCTTAGTTTTGCCCCATCATACCTCATATTATGTATAATATTAAATTACTTTAGATCACTAAACTAGATGGTCAAGTTAATGAGTTATGCTTGGAAACAGGATCAGAAATATCACCGTTTTTCAGGAAAAGACAGGATGATAAATTTCTCCAATTATAACAATAAAAGCATAAAATCAATCAAAAAGAGAAAACATTTACTCCACAAAACCTGTTTTAGAGCAAAATTACAAATAGGAACTAGATTTCCAAAATTCTAGGTGGCATAATTATTTCTAGAGTAAATATTTTCATTAAAAATTAATATATAAATTGATGTTTTCATCAAAGATCAAACTAGCTTTCTCTAAAATACTCAGTTTATTAGATTATTCCCTTAGTTTATTATGTAATGGTAAATAATAAACCATATCATTTAAGGATTGACCAAAAAAGTACTTAATTTGAGCTACTATATTTTTTACTCTTAAGAAACCCATGAAATTTAAGAAAACCTTAAATTTTCTAAAATATACCACAAGGCATTATTTACCCACACAAGGACCAAAGCCCAAATACCATTTCAGATTTATAAAGTCTCCCAAAATGTTTTATAAATTAATTGGCTATTTTATAAACATTAATATAATTCTTGTCTTTATTTGGGGAGATATTATTCCCATTTTGATTATGGAAAAAGGGAACAGACTGACCTCAACCTTAATAAAAGGCTATCTTATCTTCCAAGTTATACAGATAGATTGTCTAGCTAACATTCTCAACTTTACAAGCAGAGAAGAGGACTGTGTAAATTTTTTCCATCAGTCCTCGAATGTTAATTTAACAGATGCTTATTGAGCATCTACCTTGTGCCAGACATAATGTTGAATACTAAGTACACAACAGTGGGGGGAAAATGTGGTTCCTATCCTCATAAAGCTTCTATTCTGCTGTGAGAGAAAGAGAGGTGTTAAACATTTAATTACACTTGTGATCAGGCTCTCATGTGGCTCTGAAAGTGTGTATCAAGAGACCCAACCTTGTGTGGGGAAAATTTCCCTAAGGAAGTCATGTTTCAGCAGAACTCTATATTAAGAGCACATGAAATGAATGATGCAGGCAGAGGGTGTAGTCATGATGAGGGAACTGGGCACATTCAAGGAATTTAAAGAGCAGAATAGAAACTTAAAAAAAGACCCATGACAAAAGCATAAATAAGATAGATGTGAGCAGAATTTTGTTGATAGTTGGTAAGGATTGGGACTTATCTCAGTGACTGTTTTAAAAGAGTTTTAGATTCAGTAAGAAAATTAACAATTTGATTTCTAAAAATGAGCAGAAGATCTGAATAGATATCTCACCAAAGAAGATACAGAGTTGGCAAATAAGCATATTAAAAGGTGCTTTGCATCATATGTCATTAGGAAAATGCAAATTAAAACAGTGAGATACTACTACATACCTATTAGAATGGCCCAAAGCCAGAACACTGACAACATCAAATACTGGCAAGGATGTGGAACAATAGAAACTCTTATTCATTGCCAGTAGGAAAGTAAAGTGGTACAGTAGTCACTTTAGAAGACAGTTTGGCAGTCTCTTATAAAACTAAACATACTCTTACCATGATATCCAACGCTCATGTTCCTGGGTATTTACTCCAACGAGTTGAAAACCTACACAAAAACCTGCCCACAGATGTTTATAGCAGCTCTATTTATAATTGCTAAAACATAGAAGCAACCAAGATGCCCTTCAGTAGTGGATATCAGCAACCAGGATAACCAGACAATGGAATATTATTCCTCACTAAAAAGGAGTGAGCTATCAAGCCATGAAAAGACATAGAGGAAACTTATATTACTAAGTTATAGAGACAATCTGAAAAGGCTATATACTGTAGGATTTCACCTATATAATACTCTGGAAAAGCCAAAACTGTAGAGACATTAAAAGATGAGTGGCTGCCAGGGGTTAGGGGAAGGGAGGGATGAATAGGTGAAGCACAGAGGACAGAGCAATGAAACTGTTCTGTATGATACTCTAATTGTAGATACCTGTCATTATACATTTGTCCAAACCTACAGGATGTACAATGAGTGAACCCTAATGTAAACTCTGGATTTGGGGTGATAATGATGTGTCAATGTAGGTTCATCAGTTATAACAAATGTAGCACTCTGGTGTGACATGTTGATGGTGGGGGGAGGGTAGAGGAATAGGGATACGTGACAACCCTGCACCTTCTGCTCAATTTTGCTTTAAACCTAAAACTGCTCTAAAAATAACCTATTTTTTTAATTCAGAGGGAAATTCATGACCAGATTTAAAATTTTAATAGGTCATTTTGGCTGCAGTGACCCACGTGGCTGAAGATAAAGAGCACAAATGGATGTAGAACTTAACTGCAGTAGTCCAGGTAAGAGCCTGGTGCTAGTTTGGTCTAGCATGGTATCAAAGGAGAAAGTGAAAACATGCAGGCCCTAGAGAGAGAAATAAGACTCACATTTCTGTGCCTCAATAAATCACTGAACTGCTTACCCTTTGTTTCCTCATAAATTAAAAAAGAGATAGGGGGCACATAGGGGTTGGCTAAGGGGCTTCATGATTTAAGAACCTATTGCTGAATTATATGTAAGACAAACCAGAATTAACTGAGTACTTGATAAAGTTTTCTTTTGTAATGGAAGCCCTGCTTCCATTAGACAAAAGCTGTCAGATGATGATTTTTAAGAGAAAATTTAAAACAATTTCTGAGCACTCTTTAGCAATAATAGTAATCCCGTATTTTACTAACAATCCTAATTGCAATGATGTGTGTGTGTGCTAAGATGCTTCATTCAAGTCCGACTCTTTGCGACCCTATGGACTGTAGACCTCCAGGCTCATCTGTCCATGGAATACTCCAGGCAAGAATACTGAAGTGGGTAGCCATTCACTCCCTTCTCCAGGGGATCCTCCCAACCCAGGGATTGAACCCAGGTCTCCCACATTGCAGGCAGATTCTTTACATCTGAGATAGGGACCAATAAATATGACAGTGTAATCAAATACCTAGAATAGAAATTTCTAGAAACTAATAAATATCGTGTCATTTTGAGTTGGATTTTTCTTTTATTTATATTTGCAACTTTGAGTCTTACTTGGTAACCTCTGGGTAACTTTAACAAAGTTTTATAATTTGGGGGCAGATACTATTACTCATATATAATGCTCATAATGCATTATACATTATAGCATTTAATGTTTATAATATGTTAATATTTCTATTTCATCATCACTATCCCACTCCTTGGAAGGAAAGTTATGACCAACCTAAACTGCATATTAAAAAGCAGAGACATTACTTTGTCAACAAAGGTCCGTCTAGTCAAGGCTATGGTTTCTCCAGTGGTCATGTATGGATGTGAGAGTTGGACTATAAAGAGGGCTGAGCGCAGAAGAATTGATGCTTTTGAACTGTGATGTTGGAGAAGACTCTTGAGAGTCCCTTGGACTGCAAGGAGATCCAACCAGTCCATCCTAAGGAAACCGGTCCTGGGTGTTCATTGGAAGGACTGATGTTAAAGCTGAAACTCCAATATTTTGGCCACCTGATGTGAAGAGCTGACTCATTTGAAGAGACCCTGATGTTGGGAAAGATTGAGGGCAGGAGGAGAAGGGGACGACAGAGGATGAGATGGTTAGATGGCATCACCGACTCAATGGACATGAATGTGGGTAAACTCTGGGAGTTGGTGATGGACAAGGAGGCGTGGCATGCTGCAGTTCATGGGGTCTCAAAGAGTCGTACACGACTTAGTGACTGAACTGAACTGAACTGATCCCATTCCAGTTCCTGTTTTCCTTGAATGAACAGAAGTAAAAGATGAGAGATTCGAGACACCAAAACAGTACCTCCTAGGGTTTTGGCTTATTTCATGTCCTGATCTCCCAGAAAAGCTCTAAATAAGGAGTATGGGTGAAAGAATGCTAGATAATAAGAGCTAAAAGCTCACTGGTCAGCTAAGTCTTGACAAAGAGCATGTTTGAGTTTAATTAAAAATTTGCATAATTAAAACACTAATAAAACAATGTGTAAATCCTGAAAATTTTGCTAGAGCTGGCTAATACTTGCTTAAAGCTCAAAAAATTTATTAGTTGAGACAATATTTTCCATTAAAAAGAAAAATTTGCTTTCTTACTGTAACTGAGAAAATTGAGGACAATATATAATTATAATAAATAAATGCATATATTAATATTTCATGCTTTATGCAGAATTGGACATTTCATTATTGTGATTTTTTTAAGATATCATGGCTAACAAAATGTATATGTCAACACCTGAAATAACACCTGACTATCCATGATATATATGTCCAATTCCAATTTTATTTCCTTTCTCAATATTTCATCAAAGCTATATACAGTTTTAATAGCCATACTACCACCTGAATGCTATTAAAGAATAGTCAGATCTGCTCAAACTAAGTTTATATTATTTACCAAGGTAATGGATTCTAAGTTTGAGGATGATTGCTGACCATTTATGTGATCACTAAGAGCTAACATTTGACTTATAAATTCTAATTTCATCTTCTGTACACTGATGAAAAGGATTAACAATTTTATCCACATGAAGATGCTTGTTTTGAAGGATTGATTCCATCTCTTTGAACAGTTCTTTCTCCAGTTTGCTCATGTTTTCCAACATTGTTTTGGCTTTTTCCTGAACAAATGAAAAATAAAAATAAGTAAATACACAGACACATATGTGCATGTGAATGGACACACACACACACGAGTCTAACCAAATTCCAAATCACCTCTACAGACAAGGTTTGTTCATTCTGGTTTCAAGTTCTGGTTCAGTTCTTTAGACAAAGAAGGAATGAAATTCTTTGGGAAAAATCATTGTTCTAGCTTGAGTTAATCTATTAACCACAAACTATTAGTTATTCTTAGTAGAAAAGACAATAACAAATATGTAGTATTAGTCTATAAGCAAGAAACATCAAAGACAAATAACAGGTCAATTGAAATTTTTGTATTAATTGTGAATGGGGAAGACTACTGAAAACTGAGGCTGAGCTATTTTTGTGAATTTGGATCTTCTATTTTTAAGACCAGTATTATCAGATTAAACAAAGGAGTAGAATAGTAACATTCAAGGGAAAGAACAACTAAAAGAAAAGACATTTTCTCTATGATTCCTTGTTTCAACAAGGGGGTTAAAAAGGTCATGATTCTTATTGAAAGGAGCATTTTCAAGTTATTAATGAATTACCATCATCAGTGAGAGGGTAGGTACTGGTAGAAAAAGTATATAGGATGAGAGTTATAAAAAGTGAGCATAATTTTAAAAATTTGAACCATTCTAAGAGCAGAACTCCACAAAATCAGGATTCTTAACTTTGAGATGTACTTCACTGTGAAATTCTATGCAATTTTTTCCCCTGAAGAAACCCTGCATTCCATATCTGAACAAAAAATGTATTCTGTTTATAAATGGTATTAGAATAATTGGTCACCTCTTTGAAAAAGTTAGAACCCTACTTCATAACACCTGCAAAAATAAATTCCATATAAAGAACTTTTTTCCCCAAATATACATATACTAGAAGAAAATGCAGAGGTTATATTTATTTTGAGGTGAGGCAGGCCTTTTGAAGCATGAAATCAAGATGCCTTACGGTAACAAATATACTTGATTAAATTTTAAACTTTTGTCTGACAAAAAAGTTAAATAAACTGAGATTTAAAATTTGTTACATAACAAAGTTATTCATATATTTTTTTGCCTCTTTGGGGCAAAGGGCTAAACAAGAATCACTTGAAAAACAGGCTAAGGAAAATAACAGACAAATCATTTAAGAAGAAATACCAAAGGCCAATTAACATGAGATTTTCAACTTCATTAGTAATCAATAAATGGTAACAAACTACCAGTAGAACTGACTCTCCCTAAAACACAAAAGTAGTTATTTACACAGCCAGAACTAGAACCAAACTCTTTGACACTTCTTCCCTCAAATTCTACTGTCTTTCCACTACTTTGTTGTCAATCGATATTTAATACTTATTAAATAAACCCTAAAATAGTAACTTCTTTTAAATTTTATTTCAATATTACTTGGAGAAATGTCAAACAGCAATTTTATTTAGTTTAATGGGCATTTAGTAGTAATTCTACAAAACTCACTCCCAAAACAGAAAAAAAAAAAAAAAAACCACCTCACTCCCACAAGCAGTATTTAAGGGGAAAAGGGCGCGGACAACTCTTGAGAACTAGCGTGAGAAATTAGAGCAGTGCAGAGGCTGCTCGGGGAGGCGTGAAGGAGAATCCCTCCAGAGCAGACGTTCATGAAACACATCACTGAGAAACTTGAGCAAAGGCAAGAGGAGCCAGAGGGTTCATCATTTTTCACAGCGCTGTGCTCAGCCAGGATGAGCCAAGCTCATGGAGGGAATGACACTGCTGACCCAGGGAACTGGGCCTGAGTCAGTGCACTTAATACGCTCCTAGAACGAAACACTTGCCTCTCACTCCATACCACCTGGCTACAAAAAAAGTTTACACTGTAGGTCAGAGGTCAAACAAACTGGTCTCAGAAAAAGCAGAAGTAGTGTCAAGCGTGCGTGCATGCTAAGTCGCTTCAATCATGGAAGATTCTTTGCAACTCTACAGACGGTAGCCTGCCAGGCTTCTCTGTTCATGAGATTCTCCAGGCAAGAATACTGGAGTGGGTTGCCACGTCCTCCAGGGTAGTGTCAAGAACATATAACAAATAGAGGATCTGGACAGAGCTCTCTGCTTTAAGCATAAGTTGTGGGGAGGGGAGAGCAGACAGAAAAGCATGACAGCTATATAAACATACTACATAAAAAGGAAAAAAAATAATTACCTGGGAGGAAAATTCATTTAATGCATTTAATGTAGAAAGAATGTAAATATATATACCTTGACAAAGTAAAAGTAATTATAGACAATAAAAATCAGAAGCTAGTAGAAGCAGGTGAGAAAATGTGTAAGATGGCCAATTTTTTCCTTCATTGCAAGGAATCAGTTGATAGTTTTATGAAAAGCCTTTAGGTAACCCTTCCATTTCCTTCTATTTTTTTTTTTAATCTCTGGGGCAGAGAAGGAAGAGGGCAGGAAGGGTGAAGACGTATGGATATTATAGAATTGTCTCCCCATCTATCTGCCCCTCAAAATATACATATCTACTTATTTTTGGAGGTGAGATTTTGTGTGATATATTTAATCTTTTATAATACTTATGTTTAAAAGTATTATATAAGCATTTATCATTTTGTAAAAAACTCATTATAATTATTATTTTAAGTCTATGGAGTGTCCAGTCACTTTCAGTTAAAATTAATCTGAGGGTACATGATCAAGAACATTATTTCAGAGACCAGGTTACCTTTCCTCCAGTAGTCTTATAATTTTTGGTGTGAGATACACTAAACAAGCTACTTAAATTCTCCAAGTTTCAGATTTATTAGGAATCAGCAAACAAAAATGGATATAAATGGGTGAACTTAATTCAGATGACCATTATATCTACTGCTGGGGCAAGAATCCTACAGAAGAAATGGAGTAGCCCTCATAATCAACAAGAGTCCAAAATGCAGTACTTAGCTACAACCTTGAAAAAAGCAGAAAGATCTCTGTTCGTTTCCAAGGCAAACTATTCAACACAATTCAAGTCTATGCCCCAGCCACTGATCCTGAAGAAGCTGAAGTTGATTAGTTCTATAAAGATCTAGAAGACCTCCTAGAATTAACACCAAAAAAAGATGTCCTATTCATCATAGGGGACTGGAATTCAAGAGGGAAGTCAAGAGATACCTGGAGTAACAGACAAGTTTGGCCTTGGTGTACAAAACAAAGGCAAAGCCTAACAGAATTCTGCCAAGAGTATACACTGGTCATAGCAATACCCTTTTCCAACAACATAAGATAACAACTTTACACATGGACATCACCAAATGTCAATATCAAAATCAGACTAACTACATTCTTTGTAGCCGAAGATGGAGAAACTGTATACAGTCAGCAAAAACAAGACCTGGAGCTGAAGGTGGCTCAGATCATCAGCTTCTCTTGGCAAAATTCAGGCTTACACTAAAGAAAGTGGGGAAACCACTAGGCCAGCCATGACTTAAATCAAATCCCCTATGAATATACAGTGGAGGTAAAAAATAGATTCAAGGGATTAGATCTAGTAAATAAAGTGCCTGAAGAACTATGGACAGAGGTCCATAATATTGTACAGGAAGCAGTAAACAAAACCATCCCAAAGAAAAAGAAAAGCAAGAAGGCAAAATGGTTGTCTGAGGAGGTTTTACAAATAGCCGAGGAAAGAAGAGAAGTGAAAGGTAAGGGAGAAAGGGAAAGATACAGCCAACTGAATGCAGAATACCAGAGAATAGCAAGGAGAGACAAGAAGGCCTTCTTCAATGAACAATGCAAACAAATAGAGGAAAACAACAGAAGAGGAAATACTAGGTATCTCTTCAAGAAAATTGGAAATATCAAAGGAATATTTCATCCAAAGATGTGCACAATAAAGGACAGAAACGGCATAGACCTAATAGAAGCAGAGGAGACCAAGAAGAAATGGAAAGAATACACAGAGGATCTGTGCAAAAAAGATCTTAATGACCTGGATAGCCACGATGGTGTGGTCACTCACCCAGAGCCAGACATTCTGGAGTGTGAAGTTAAGTGGGCCTTAGGAAGCACTGCAGTCAATAAAGCTAGTGGAGGTGATGGAACTCCAGCAGAGCTATTTAAAATCCTAAAAAATAATGCTATCAAAATGCTATACTTAATCAGTCAGTCAGTTCAGTTGCTCAGTCATGTCCAACTCTTTGCGACCCCTTGGACTGCAGCATGCCAGGCCTCCCTGTCCATCACCAACTCCCAGAGTTTACCCAAACTCAAGTCCATTGACTCAGTGATGCCATCCAACCATGTCATCCTCTGTCCTCCCCTTCTTCTGCCTTCAATCTTTACCAGCATCAAGTCTTTTCAAATGAGTTAGTTCTTCGCATCAGGTGGCCAAAGTATTGGAGTCTCAAATTCAGCATCAGTCCTTCCAATGAATATTCAGGACTAATTTCCTTTAGGATGGACTGGTTGGATCTCCTTGCTCTCCAAGGGACTCTCAGGAATCTTCTCCAACACGACAGTTCAAAAGCATCAATTCTTCAGCACTCAGCTTTCTTTATAGTCCAACTCTCACTCAATATGTCAGCAAATTTGGAAAACCCAGCCATGGTCACAGGACTGGAAAAAGTCAATCCTCATCCCAAGTCCCAAGAAAGGGCAGTACTAAAGAATGTTCAAACCACCATCTCCTATGCTAGTAAGGTTATGCTCAAGATCCTGCATGCTAGGCTTCAGCATTACATGAACCAAGAACTTCCAGATGTGCAAGCTGGGTTTAGAAAAGGCAGAGGAATCAGAGATCAAATTGCCAACATTTGCTGGATCATAGAGAAAGCAAGGGAATTCCAGAAAAACATCTACCTCTGTTTCATTGACTATGCTAAAGCCTTTGACTGTGTGGAGCATAACGAACTGTGGAAAACCCTTAAAGAGATAGGAATACCAGACCATCTTACCTGTCTACTGAGAAACCTGTATGCTGGGCAAGAAGGAACAGTTAGAACCTTGTATGGAACAACTAACTGGTTTAGGATTGAGAAAGGAATACAACAAGACTGTTTATTGTTACCCTGTTTATTTAACTTACATGAAGAACACATCATGAGAAATGCCAGTCTGGATGAGTTACAAGCTGGAATCAAGATTGCCAGGAGAAATACCAACAACCTCAGATATGTAGATGATACCACACTAATGGCAGAAAGTGAGGAGGATGAGGGTGAAGGAGAAGAGTGAAAAAGCTGACTTAAACCTAAATATTAAAAAAATTATGATCATGGTATCTGGCCCCATCACTTCATAGATGGGGAAAAAGTGGAATCAGGGAGAGATTGCCTCTTCCTGGGCTTTAAAATCACTGCGGGTGGTGAGTACAGCCAGGAAACTAGAAGACAATTGCTTCTTGGCAGGAAAGCTATGACAACCTAGACAGTGTATTAAAAAGCAAAGACATCACTTTGTGAACAAAGGTCTGTATAGTCAAGGCTATGGTCTTTCCAGTAGTCACGTGTGGTTGTGAGAGCTGGACCATAAAGAAGGCAGAGTGCTGAAGAATTGATGCTATCGAACTGTGGTGCTGGAGAAGCCTTTTGAGAATCGCTTAGACAACAAGAAATTAAACCAGTGAATTTTAAAGGAAATCAACCCTGAATACTCATTGGAAAGACTAATGCTGAAGCTGAAGCTCCAATACTTTGGCCACCTGATGCAAACAGCTAACTGACAGGAAAAGACCCTGATGCCGGGAAAGACTGAAGGCAGAAGAAGAAGAGGGCAACAGAGGATGAGATGGTTGGATGGCATCACTAATGCAATGGACATGAACTTGGGCAAACTGCAGGAGATGGTGAGGGACAGGGAAGCCTAGTGTGCTGCATTCCATGGGGTCATGAAGAGTCGGACAAGACTCGGTGACTCAACAACAACAACAACAATGGGGGTATTAACAGTACCTACCTGATAAAGTGGTTGTGAAGATTAAATTAAATACCCCATGTAACAGTACCATGGTGTTTGGTGTATAATTGTTCAATAAGTCTTAGCTATTGTTATTATGCTTAATATAATAAATTGCTCTAAAAAATTCAAACTACATTCTTAACCATTATTTTTGACCAAAGGTCAAAAATAATATAAGGGTTTCCCAGGTGGCTCAGTGGTAGAGAATTGACCTGCAAGTGCAGGAGACACAGGAGATGTGAGTTCAATCCTTGGGTCGGGAAGATCCTATGGAGGGGGAAATGGCAACCCCCTCTAGTATCCTTGCCTGGAAAATTCCATGGAGAGAGGAGCCTGGTGGGCTACTGTCCATGAGGTCAAAAAGACTTGGTCAGGACTGAGCAACTGAGCACACATACAAAAATAATATAGCTCTATTATAGTCTAAGCATCTAAACTATTTTTAGACCTATTTTTATATAAAGGAAAGAAGGCTGACATTCCAAAGTTCAAAATATGAATTGAATCATACTTTAAGTTATTCTTCATGATAAACAGAAAAGATAATCTAATCGTACCATCTTATTATCTAGTATTTCCAAGGCCTGTTGATGTTTTTGGTAGAGTGGATGTCTTCTGTCAGGCTTGATGTTAAATTGTAGCTTCTCTTTAACTGAATCTTCAAGTTCAAATGTAGGTGAACTGGTGTCCAATAGTTGTGAAATATTTGGCACAAATATGAAAGGCTTAAAAACAGATCTAGAAGCAAAAGTATTAAGTTGGTATGTGCGACATAAAAATATTCAGCATTATTCTAAATCTTCTATGATTCCCTCTAGTTTCTACTCATCTATAACATACTGATTGTTCCTATCATACTACTTTTACCTGTACCTATCTTCCTTGGTATACTAGGATCTTCTTTTGGGGCAAGGGACATGCTTTATTTAGCCTTGAATTCCCATGAACCTAACAAAGGGCCTGGCATATAAACAGTGTCAAGTAAATTTATGGTTCATTTTTTACTGCAAACTCCACAGTTGGAGGGTACAAACAATCCTCAGTGCAAAATATTGAGGATTAGGATATGGGATGAAAATAAGCAGAAGTATTAATAAAGAGTTCACAAATTTCATTCCATTTGCTTGAAGATATCTCTAATAACATAAAGGATAAGAGATAGCACACATAAGATCATCTCTAAATGTAATGTGCATTATGTTTTATGAGAGATACCAACAATTTAAATCAAGATAGCCTGTATAATCCTACTTGATAAAGCTTGAACTATTGATATTTTAAGTTTTATATGTGTTTTCTAGATTATTAAACCATTTTACTCTTACTAATCATCTAATATTTAATACAGAAATCTGCATAAGAAAACCTATCTACTTTCTTTTCTTGACAATTTTAAATATATTTGGGGAAAGAGGGGATAGGAATAACTGTGTACCAGAAACAATAAACATTTTCATCCTGTAAGAATGAGAACAGTTATATAACACATATGCAAATGGCAGACTAAAACCTGAATAAAACATCCAGTAGAAAATTTTTGTCATATTGGTGCAACAAAAATTTAGCCTGACAAAATCATGACCAGACTAATGACTCTACCCTATTCCCTGCCTGGTTGATAGTATTTGTGACCTTACCTCTCAGGATGAGGAGTCCCTGTAAAGAAGTGAATGCAAGGAAGATTGGAATCTTGAGGTAAAACAGAAACCATGCTTGCAGTGGTCAGGAATTCTCCCTCCATATTAATGCCACTTGGTTTATCTCGGAGAATTTCCACCATTGTTTCAAAAGTTATATTTCCTAGGGAAATAAATTTTAAGACCATCAAATACATACAAATTTGCAAACTGGTATCCTGCAATTATGAACTGCTTTCTCTACTGATAATATTTAACATGAGATACTGGTTTAGGTATTAAGTAAGACTGACTATAAGCAAATCTTGTATCATAACTGTTAGACTCACTGCGCTGTCACAAGGAAGATATTTTTTTAAAATAAACAAAATTTCAAAACATTATAACAGGATAAATCTGTTATCTCTTAAGAAGAAGAAATCAACAATACAAAATACACTCAATCTCATTGCCCTTTCAAAATTTTTTAAGGGTTATGCAGTTAGCAATTAGCTAACAATGTCAATAATTATTATCTGAGGCTATCCATTCTAGGAACCAAATATTAAGAGAATATTGTGCTTAGTTTCCAACATTACAAGAGATGATCTTTACAAAATAACAAATTATTTTTCCTGTAATAATTTCTATGTCTGACATTAGTACTCTTTTATGAAAACCTGAGTGGGAATCAAGGAGACAAAGAACATTATTGGCTAGTGGAACTTGTATGTACATAGTTCTGTCAGAATACTTCAAAAATCTAAATGTCCATTGTGCATGATAAATATAAATGCATTATATTCTGTTTTCTGCTTTCATAGGTAAAGTTTGGTATTTTAAGGAGTTTTTTTGAGAAAAACAGAAAAAAAATCTATTTTATCTTTTTACCAAACACAACATGTCCATGGTTACAGAGAACCTCAGAATCCCGTATTTGGAAGGCATTTCCACCAAAAAATTTAAAAAGCCCAGCCTGCCTTCAGACAGCTCTGCTGTCTCCTTTCTATACATGTTTATATGACTTAGGATCTCTCATGACAGGGTGGATAACCTTACCCCTCCACAATGCAGTCCTCCAAGAGTAGCCAAAATATCGTCTTCTCACATGATAATGATTCTCGTTTCCAAAATTTATGACTCTCAATTTTCCCTGAATCACATTAAAACTCCTTCAAATTAAAACTTCTACCAAACTTAACTGAAATAACATTTTCCTATCTTTCATCTGCATTGGTCCTATCTTTTGTCTATCTCTGCCATTAGACTATAAATTCCTGATCTTTTGTCTGTATTGTTCCTATCTCTGCAAGTAGATCACAAATTCTCTAAAGACAAAAATGGGATTTTCTCTCTTTAGTTCTTATTCAATCAACAAATTTACTGAACATCTATTAAATGCCAGGCATTGTCCTAGACTATGGATAAACACAGTAATCTAATTTACACTTGGGTTTACTTAGGAATTTAATATTTGATAAAATTGGTTGGCACTTCAAATCAGTAGACAGAAGATAATTCATTTAAAAAGTGGTGCTGACAGAAAACTCTACTCAATACTGTATAATGGCCAATATGGTATGTGTGTGTGTGTATATATACACACACAGACATATAACTGATTCACTTTGCTGTACTCCTGAAACTAACACATTATAACTATACTCCAATAAAAAATTTTTAAAAAACAAGTGGTGCTAAGATCATTGGGTAATCATTTGAGAAGTGATAAAAAAAAAATAAGTTGGAATCTTAATTCATATGTTATTTCAGAATAATTCCAGAAGAATTATAATATAAATTTTAAAA
Organism: Dama dama; assembly: GCF_033118175.1. Lineage (NCBI taxonomy): Eukaryota > Metazoa > Chordata > Mammalia > Artiodactyla > Cervidae > Dama > Dama dama. The sequence goes on from NC_083713.1 coordinate 25,509,031, forward strand.
ATAAAACTATAAGATGTAGATAATCATTTCTGGTACAGTGGAAATGGCCTTTCTAAAAGCATGACCTCAAAGATAAAAACCATATAAGAACAATTCTGCATGTGACATTTTATTACTAGCTTTCTATTTATGCCAGCTATTCTTTTTCCCCTTTTATCCTTTCTTGCTTTAATTTTTTTCAAGTCTTTATTATTCTATTTCTACCATGTTAGCTTGTTTGTACATTTCTTCTTATTATTTTCTCTTGACTTTATATATTACAATCTGTCTTAAATTAGTTCTTCACCACTTAGTTAATACAAGGACCTTGTAACACTTTTATTCCAATTACTGCCTCCTGTCTTTTGTGCTATTTCTCATATATTTAATTCTACTGTATTCATCTGGGTCTTTGAAAAGCAGATGCCAATTCTATGTACAAAGCTTTTGAGAGAGAGAACCAAATTTCAGTCTGGCTTCAATAAACTTGGCTTGATGATTTATATAATTTTTTTAAATACACAAAGGCTTTTTTTTAACTTTATTTCGTATTGGACTATAGCTGCTTATTTAACTTATATGCAGAGTACATCATGTTAAATGCCAGGCTGGATGAAGCACAAGCTGGAATCAAGATTGCCGGCAGAAATATCAATAACCTCAGATATGCAGATGACACCACCCTTATGGCAGAAAGCAAAGAGGAACTAAAGAGTCTCTTGATGAAAGTGAAAGAGGAGAGTGAAAAAGCTGGTTTAAAACTCAACATTCAAAAAAACAAAGATAACGGCATCCAGTCCCATCACTTCGTGGCAAATAGATGGGAAACAATGGAAACAGTGGCAGACTTTATTTTTTGGGGCTCCAAAATCACTGCAGATGGTGACTGCCGCCATGAAATTAAAAGATGCTTGCTCCTTGGAAGAAAAGCTATGAAAACATAGATAGCATATTAAAAAGCAGAGACATTACTTTGCTGACAAAGGTCTGTCTAGTCAAAGCTATGGTTTTTCCAGTAGTCATGTATGGATTTGAGAGTTAGACTATAAAGAAAGCTGAGAGCCAAAGAATTGATGCTTTTGAACTGTAGTGTTGAAGACTCTTGAGAGTCCCTTGAACAGCAAGATCAAACCAGTCAATCCTAAAGGATATCAGTCCTGAATATTCATTGGAAGGACTGATGTTGAAGCTGAAACTCCAGTACTTTGGCCACCTGATGTAAAGAACTGACTCATTGGGAAAGACCCTGATGCTGGAAAAGATTGAAGGCAGAAGGAGAAGGGGATAACAGAAGATGAGATGGTTGGATGGCATCACAGACTCGATGCACATGAGTTTGAGCAAGCTCTGGGAGTTGGGGATGGACAAGGAAGCCTGGCATACTGCAGCTGCAAAGAGTCAGACACGACTGAGTGACTGAACTGACAGCCAATTAACAATGTTGTGATAGTTCACAACTTTGTGATACATGGATACATATACATGTATCCATTCTCCTCCAAACTCCCCTCCTCTTCAGGCTGCCACATAACTGCACAGAGTTCCCTATTCAGTACAGTAGGTCCTTGTTGGTTATCCATTTTAAATATAGCAGTGTGTAACTGTATAAAGATTTTAGGAGGGAAAATGCCTATGAGAGAAAATGAGAAGTAATCCAGACTGCAACTGAAGTCTGAACCTGGGTTTAATAGAGAGGGAAGAAAGGTTGAGTGAAAGTGACCTAGACTAACATGCCATCTAAGGAAAGTTTGCAAGACTCGCAGGAAGTCCTTGACCCAAGGTCAGCCATCAGAAGAGTTCAATGACCCCAGGCATGGGCCTGCCTTAGTCTCCCTGATGCTTTCAGTCATTAACCAGGAGCAGCCTTCAGGAAGCATAGCCTTGGTACTATACAAAGTCAATGCAAAACAGAACTTGAGCACAACAAGTTCTTGGTCATTGGTTCTTGCACAACAAGAACTTGGTCATTGGTCATTAAACTATTTTAAACAGACAATATTTAATTAGTTTTACCCACACATTTACTGTTTCTTTTACTCTTCATTCACTCTCAACCACCTTACTTCTAAGATCATTTTTTTTCCTGAAGAATAACTCAGTATTTCATTTAGTACCAATTGATTTGCTATTGTCATTGTTATTCAGTTGCTAACTTGTGTCCAACTCTTTGCAACCCCATACACTGCAGCACACCAGGCTTGCCTGTCCTTCACTATCTCCTGGAGTTTGCTCAGACTCATGTCCATTGAGTTGGTGATGCCATTTAATCATCTCATCCTCTGTAGTCCCCTTCTCCTCTTGCCCTCCATCTTTCCCAGCATCACGGTCTTTTCCAATGAGTCGGCTCTTCACATCAGATGGCCAAAACAATGGAGCTTCAGCCTCAGCATCAGTCCTTCCAATGAGTATTCACAGTTGATTTCCTTTAGGATTGACAGGTTTGATCTCCTTTCTGTCTAGGGGACTCTCAAGAGTCTTCACCAGCATCACAGTTAGAAGACATCAATTCTCCAGCACTCAGCCTTCTTTATGGTCCAACTCTAACATCCATAAATGATTACTGAAAAAAACCATAGCTTTGACTATATGGACCTTTGTCAGCAAAGTGATGTCTTTGCTTTTTAACACACTATCTAGGTTTGTCATAGCTTTTCTTCCAAAGAGCAAATTTTCTTTTCATTTCATGGTTATGGTCTCTCTCTGCAGTGATTTAGGAGCTCAAGAAAATAAAATCTGTGACTGTTTGCACTCTTCCCCATCTATTTGCCATGAAGTGATGAGACTGGATGCCATGATCTTAGTTTTTGGAATGTTGAGTTTTAAGTCAGCTTTTTCACTCTTCTCTTTCACCTTCATCAAGAAGCTCTTTAGTTTCTCTTTGCTTTCTGCCTTTAGAGCACTATTATCTGCATATCTGAGGTTATTGATATTTCTTCTGGCAATCTTGATTCTAGCCAATTGGTTAGTGATGAATTCTCTCAAATTTTAGTCCAGCTTCATTTCTGGAGTATATTTTCACTGGATATGGAATTCTAAATTAGTGGTAATTATTTTTCTCTATCACTTAAAAGGTGTCATTTTACAGTCTTCTAGATTCTTTCCCTTCTGTTGAAGGCAAAGGTTTTCTGCCAGTGTTATATTTGATGCTTTAAAGGTAATATATATTTTCTCTCTGACTGCTTTTAGGATTTTCTGTTTATTTCCCTCTTCAACAATCTTATTGCAATAGGCCCAGGTGTGGTGTCCTTTTATTTAGCCTTGGGATTTGTAGAGCTTTATTAAACTGTGACTTGCCGACTTTATTAATTTGGGAAAATTCTTGGCCAGTATCTCTTCAAATCTTGCTTTTTGCCCATCCATATTCTTTCTCACCTTTCCTATTGGGACTCCAACTACATACATGTTAGATCTTATCAATGAGTCCTATATGGCTTTCACACTCCTGCCTATATTTTCCAAAGCCTTATCTCTGTTTCAAGCAGAAATTTTCTACTGATATTCCAATTCACTAATTTTTTTTCTTCTGCTATGTCTAATAGGTTATTATACTGAATTCTCAGTTATTATAAATTTACAGTTCTAAAAACTAAGATCAAGCCATCCAGTTTCATCACTTTATGGCAAATTGAAAGGGAAGAAAATGGAAGCAGTGACAGATTTTATTTTCTTAGGCTCCAAAATCACTGCAGATGGTGACTGCAGCCATGAAATTAAGACACTCCTTGGAAGGAAAGCTACGACAAACCTAGACAGCATATTAAAAAGCCAAGACATTACCTTGCCAACAAAGGTTCGTCTAGTCAAAGCTATGGTTTTTGCAGTAGTCATGCATGGATGTGAGAGTTGAACCATAAAGAAGGCTGAGTGCTGAAGAACTGATGCCTTTGAATCTGGTGCTGGAGAAGACACTTGAGAGTCCCTTGGACAGCAAGGAGATGAAACCAGTCAATCCTAAAGGAAACCAACCCTGAATATTCACTGAAAGGACTGATGCTGAAGCTGAAGAACCAATACTCTGGCCACCTGATGCAAAGAGCTGACTCACTGGAAAAGATCCTGATGCTGGGAAAGACTGAAGGCAAAAGGAGAAAGGGGAGACAGAGGATGAGATGGTTAGATAGCATCACCAACTCAGTGGACATGAATTTGAGCAAACTCCAGAAGATAGTGGAAAACAGGGAAACCCGGAGTGCTGCAGTCCATGGGGTCACAGTCAGACACAACTTAGCGACTGAACAACAGTTATTTTATTTCCATTTGGTTCTCTTTCACAGATTTCAGTTCTCTGATAAAATTCTCCATCTTCTCATCTAGTTTTTTTTAACATATAAAACATATTAATTTTTAAGTCTGTATCCAATAAAACTAATTGCAGATAACCAGTGGGTCAGTTTCTACTGTCTTTCTCTTGATTTTCAGTCATTTGGTCCATTTCTTGGCATGTCTGATAACTTTCTAATTAAATGTTGGACACTCTAGATGAAAATTTGTAGAGGTTCTGCATGATATTTTCCTCCACAGAGGATTTAATTTTCTTCTGGCAAACAGATGGAATATACGTAGATTACCTATTGATCCAGCTAAGACTGGTCTATTCTCTGTCCATTCTTACTCCTAATGTACACCCTTTCTGGGGTTTCAACTGAAAGCCTAGGGTATTTCTCAGGCCCCTTCTTGGTTGTTCATCAAATCCAATTTTTGTCCCTAAGACCTTGTAAGACTGCCAAAATCTCTACTTAACTTTGTCTTAGTCTTAGTCTTAGTGACTACTCATCCTTTTTTTTTTCCATTTATTTTTATTAGTTGGAGGCTAATTACTTTACAATATTGTAGTGGTTTTTGCCATACATTGACATGAATCAGCCATGGATTTACATGTGTTCCCCATCGCAATCCCTTCTCTCACCTCCCTCTCCATCCCATCCCTCTGGGTCTTCCCAGTGCACCAGCCCTGAGCACTTGTCTCATACATCCAACCTGGGCTGGTGATCTGTTTCACCCTTGATAGTATACTTGTTTCAATGCTGTTCTCTCAGAACATCCCACCCTCGCCTTCTCCCACAGAGTCCCAAAGTCTGTTCTGTACATCTGTGTCTCTTTTTCTGTTTTGCATATAGGGTTATCGTTACCATCTTTTTAAAAAAAGATGGTGACTATTCATCCTACAGTGTCTCATCCTACATACACACTGCATAGAAGTCAGCAACTGCTATAAGAAGAAATTGTGACATAGAAGGTCAGACTCCTCTCAGAGTGCAGATGGTCTTTTTCCGATCTCCTGGATCTAGGCCCCTCATGTCCTAACTGTTTTGGGTATTCACCATGCCTTCAAACAGTGGTTTTATTCTTCCAGCTTTTATATTTATTCTTGGGAAGAGGCTAGTCCAGTACTAGCTACCCCTTGTTAACCAGAAGCAGATGTTCAGCTTTGTGCTTTTAACCAACTCAAATTTTATGCCTTTCATTTATTAAATATGTCTCTTTTCGCCCTCAAGTAGTATCAATTTCTTAATAACAGTAATGAATATGGTAGATCCATATTGTAACAAGTATATTAAAAAAAGCACAAAATATAGAGTTCCTGCCATTTTCAGATGTTTATATGTGTTTAATTACTGCATTAAAATTAGTCCTAAAGAAAAAAATAACTTTCATTTAACACAGTTGGTTGATCACAGGTATTTGTTTCTTCTCTTTCCAAATCCTACTACAATGACAGCAAAGGAATAAAAAAAATGAAATTACTTACAAGGACACATAAAGCATGAAAAGCAAGAAATTCCCCCTCATTCCCATGATATGTGGGAATAATTAAAAGAAAAAAGTTTACATCAAGTCTGTACCCAAATTGTGATTCTGTGACATTTCAAATTAAAATAAAATTGATTTCCATATAAAACAATATAGTGTTCCATCCTCAGTTAATCACTCAAACTACCAACTGCTTTATGTTAATAGCAAATTTTCACTTTCTCCATAACATAGCTATGACTTCAAATTCAAGAAAAATAATGTATAGATAATTTGTTACAGGAGCAATACCTTTCTGTTAATTTAGGGAAATGCAGGGAGAAAAAAAAAGTATATATCTGAAAACAATCCTTAATAATAAAACTAGACAATAAAGCAAAAGCCATCCACACCTATCAGATACATAGCTTCTGTACCCAGTGAGATTTTAGAATGATTCAAACATAAATTCCTATAAGTAGCAAGTTTTGATGAAAACAGTGTTGGAACCATAACACTGAGATAAGACAGGTATTATGAAAATGTTTTCTGTATTCAAAACCTACAATTCTCAAAATGAAAGAAGGATTTACATGATCACTTGAGTAGGATAGCTGTAAGTAATCCACTAGCAAGCATTGAATAAGTACTGAGACTGCAGTGGTAGGGTTCACTAAAATGAATGCAAAACACAGGGTACAATCTCATTGCAATTTAAACTAGTCATTTAAAATACATAAGTGAATATAGATACAATTTGGACATACATGCAGCACAGTTAATAGCTACCAATAGGAAGAGCTGGAAAGAAGAGAAGTAGGCTCTTCCACCTAGAAAAATCATAGGAAAAATTAGCTATAATATTCCAGTAGACAATTTTCTATAAAAGCACTGGGAAGACATTTATTCCTTTGGCAAAGCACAGAAAGATGGATGAACTGTACTTCATCCTTGGAGGAAAAAGAAGTTTCATGTCAGATGCATCCATTACTATACTCATGTATGCATTTCAAATCTATAATTCAGTCATTTTGTTAAATATAATAGAATTAATTATTATAATGCAGTGGCTAATTGATTTATAATTTTTTTCTACCTTTTTTTTTTTTTTAAAGTTGTAGAGTGTAGATTTATTTAGGGCCATTTGCACATGTTCATAGAATAGTTTACCCCCACAAATGACAAGAGAGCTCCCCTTCAGTGAGTCCCTAGCCTAAACATTGTCTGCTTTACTTATACATAGCAAAAGGATAACATTAAACATGGAAGCTTTCGATTTGTGGCACCAGATGATGGTCTACACGGGGCATCCTTCAAAAGCTACAATTAGGGATCCACCTAGCTTTTCAGCAATACAAGCCCGATTGAGGTCTTCTGGCCCATTTGCTTGACATTCGTGTTTTATGCCTTGGAACTTCTTTTTGATGGCATCCTTGGAGCTGCGTAGATCATTTTACTCTTCAGAGGAGCTAGTTCTGGTGCCCACAGGAAAAACATCAACTCCTCTTTTCTGGATTCCTTTGTTTCAAAGCTTGCATCATACAGAGCATAGCGACAATCTTTTTCAGGAAGCATCCCCACAAAATGCTTGAAAGGATCGGTTATGGTGACACCAACATCTCCCACCAAGATCTCTTTGCCTTCCTCCACGATGATGCACTTTTTGTCTGCACTGAGACAGAAGATGACAGCCTTCTTTCTTTTCTTGATTTCTTCTGGCGTGGAGCACTTCCGAACTTTCATGTCATAAAACATGCAACATACTTCGTGGGCAACTTGCACTCCTGAGGCCATGTTCGCTGCGGCGGTCGCAGAGCGAGGAGAGGGAGGCGGCTGGTGCCGAGTCTACCGAGCGTCCTCTTCACCGCAGCCCGGGCTAGCCTCCCGGGGGTAGGCGGGCACAGGGGGCCCGACGTGGCTCTCTACCTATTTTTTATTCCTTTTATCCAATCACCCTAAGCCTTACAACTCTTGACATTTTTCTCTCTGGCTTAGTTATGTGTTGATAGTCTTCATTTTTTCAGAATACCTGTTAATTTTATGTCCTAACCCTTTAGGTTTATTGCCATAAAAAAAGGACACAATAATGATCATTGTTAAACTCTCTGCAAGTTAGATAGTGTGATTCAATTTACAAACCTTTGTTAACAGCAACAAAAAAACTTACCAAGTGTACATATACACTAGTGCAGACACTGAACTAGGTGCTGAAAAAAATGTAAGGACAAATAAGAGTCTTTTTTTTTTTTTTAAGTTTCATACAGGAGATAAGTGAAGAGCACAGACATAGTTTTCTCATTTGTAAAATGAAGATAATACCTACTTATCATGGTTGCTTAAAGAGAATGTAATCACTTAGCACAGTGTCTAGCCTCTGATACACTTTTTAAATAAATAGGAGTAGGTACTGTTGCAACCATTACTCCATCTCTACTTTTACAATAATAGTCACCCTAAAATCAAAATCCTTAGAGTAACATATTTCAGCATTTTCTACATATCTATCCACATGGGCAAAGAGACACTTCAAATAACCTACTTATAAAATGACAAACTAACATTAAGAAACTTAGAGGAAATTTTTCAAATGATAAGATGTTCTTCTGGAAATTAAAAGTAAGGTATTAAATACTCGGAAAATAATGACATTAAGGCATTCTAAAAACATTCTGTCACGAACTTTTTTCTGCTGTGTGTGTGTGCATATTTGTGTGTTTAGTCACTCCCTGGTGTCCGACTCTTTGCCACCCTAGGGACCACAGCCAGCCAGGCTCCCCTGTCCATGGGATTCTCCAGGCAAGAACACTGGAATGGGTTGCCATTTCCTCCTCCAGGGGATCTTTCTGACCCAGGGATCGAACGTGGGTCTCCTTCATCTCCTGAACTGGCAGGCAGGTTCTTTTACCACTGAGCAACCTGGGGAGCCCCATTTTTCTGCTATATGTATAATTAATTTGTTTAATGAATACCTGAGAAGCAAGTATCAATCATTGACTGATATTTTCTCTGAGAAGTTGCTTTCTGACTGATTTATAGAACCACTTTATCTTTCAAGTGAAAGAGTATATATTAGTCACATATTTTTGTTAGTGAAAAGAGCCTTTTAGCATTTATCTGCCACCCAATTATCTTCTAAATAATTTTTATAATTATTGGGGGGCAGATAAATAATTTTGGGGTAGCTGATAAAGAATTTTTCTGGAATTATTTGGAGGCAAATAGATAAGACAAAGAGCCCTTGTGACTCAGACAGTAAAGAGTATGCCTGCAATGCAGGAGACCCAGGTTCAATCCCTGGGTTGGAAAGATGCCCTGGAGAAGGAAATGGCAACCCACTCCAGTACTCCTGCATGGAGAATCCCTTAGACAGAGGAGCCAGGCAGGCTATAGTCCAGGGGTCACAAAAAGTCAGACACAACTGAGAGACTTCACTTTCACTTTCAGACAACATAAAAGTAGCACAACACATGCACATGCTTTGACCCCACATCCTACTTTGAGGAAATTTTTCTAGGAAAATGGTCATGGATGTGAAAATAAATAAGCTATAAGCATGTTGTATAATTTTCAGTAGTGAAAAACTAAAAACAATCTAAGTAACAGGAAATTTGTTAACTAAAGTATAATTCATACAATCAACCTTTACAATAATAAAATACAGCCATATGGAAATAAAAATATACAAAAATAATAGAATACCATGTACCTGTTAAAAAAATGAAAAAGTTCAGTACATATAAAAATATAAAAATAGAATGATATACATTACTGCTAACTGGAAAAAAGTTATGTGCAGAAAAGTATGTGCGGAATGCAACCATTTTGTAAAGCAGAGAGTCAAGAATACCCTACATAATTTCATTAAGCACACATCTCTGAAAGAATACACAAGGAACTGCTTATAGGAAAAATAACTGAATAGGGGCCTGTTAGAAGGGAGACAGGAGTAGGAAATGGCAACCCACTCCAGTGTTCTTACCTGAATAATTCCATGGACAGAGAATCCTAGTGGGCTAAAGTCCATGGGGTTGCAAAGAGTTGGACACGACTAAGTGAATAACCCTTAGAAGGGAGACACTTCACTTGGGTACCTCTGAATTTTGAATCATGTGAATATATTTATTTTTATAAGTAAAACAATGCTGAAGAATTGATGCTTTTGAACTGTGGTGTTGGAGAAGACTCTTGAGAGTCCCTTGGACAGCAAGGAAATCCAACCAGTCAATTCTAAAGGAGATCAGTCCTGAATATTCATTGGAAGGACTGATGCTGAAACTGAGACTCCAATACTTTGGCCACCTGATGCAAAGAACTGACTCACTGGAAAAGACCCTGATGCTGGGAAAGATTGAAGGCAGGAGGAGAAAGGGACAACAGAGGATGAAATGGTTGGATGGCATCACCTAGTCAATCGACATGAGTTTGAGTAAGTTCCAGGAGTTGGTGATGGACAGGGAGGCCTGGCGTGCTGCAGTCCATGGGGTCACAAAGAGTCGGACATGACTGAGTGACTGAATTGAACTGAAACTTCTATCAAACTAACCCTCCCTCAGATAACTATAAATGTGGGACAAAATACACCGAAGGCTTTTTACTATAAACAAAAGCAGGAAAATTCTGGATGAGAAGTGACACTCGGAAGATGGAATTAAGCACAGAGTAAATTTCCCCTTTTTGTTATAGCTTTAGCTTGAGGGAAGGCCATGGTCAATGCTGTGCAACAGAAAACCTTAGCCTTTAAGATCTGAGGTACCAGAGGCCAATGGCAGGTACTAGAAGGTGAAGAGAGAACTGCAGAGATACTTACAGAAAGGAACCGCCAAACTCTTTGTTAAGGAAAAAAAAAAAACCAACAACTCTGCCCAAATCTCCATCTGATTCATGAATTAGTATATGAAGGGCCAGAATGATCCTCATTCTAAAAACATAAGAGCTGAACTGGAATTTGAGCTGCTGACCAAGAGACAGACTTTGCAGATTGCATACAATCAATTAAATTGCTAAATGAAGAGTTACTTCTTCTTAGGTGAGTTTTGGTAATTGGTGGCTTTCAAGGACTTGGTTCATTTCCTCCAAGTTATTGAATACACTTAGAGCTGTTAGAGCATTCCCTATTATCTTCCTAATGTCTGCGGATATATAATATCTTTTTTCTGACATGTAACTTGTGTTTTCTTCTTTTTTTTCTTTGTCAAGCTGTCTAGAGTATATCAATTTATTAATTTTTTCAAAGAACCAGCTTTTAATTTGATCTATTTTTGCCATGGTTTTGTTGTTTTCAATTTTATTGATTTCTGCACTTTATGATTTTATTTTTGTTCTTTGCTTGGGAATTTTTGGTTTTCTTTTGTTTTAGTTTATTAAGGTGAAAGTTTACATTGTTGATATGAGACTTTTCTTATTATCTGATATAAGCACTTAATGCTTAATACATTTCCCTGGAACCAGTACTTTTGCTGCATGCCATAAATATGTGATTTTCATTTTATTTCATTCAAAATATTTTCTAATTTGAGATTTCTTTTTTGACCCATATATTTAAAGTGTGTTCTACAATTTCCAACTATTGGGAGATTTTCCAGATAACCTTATATAATAATATGCACCTAATAACAGCATTTTAAAATACATTACCAGTTTTTAAAATACAAGACCCAGTTACCCCCTCAGTCAGTCTCTGGCATCAGGAAGCTTCCATAGCCTCTTATCTTTATCCATCAGAGAGCAGACAGAATGAAAACCACAATCACAGAAAACTAATCAAACTGATCACATGGACCACAGCCTTGTCAACTCAGTGAAACTGTGAACCATGTTGTGTAGGGTCACCCAAGATGAAGAGGTCATGGTGGAGAGTTCTAACAAAACGTGGTCCACTGGAGAAGGGAATGGCAAACCACTCCGGTATTCTTGCCTTGAGAACCCCATGAACAGTATGAAAAGGCAAAAAGATAGGACACGGAAAGATGAACTTCCCAGGTCCGTAAGGGCCCAATATGCTACTGGAGATCAGTGGAGAAATAACTCCAGAAAGAATGAAGAGATGGAGCCAAAGCAAAAATAATACCCAGTTGTGGATGTGACTGATGATGGAAGTAAAGTCCAATACTGTAAAGAGCAATATTGCATAGGAACCTGAAATGTTAGGTCCATGAATCAAGGTAAACTGGAAGTGGTCAAACAAAAGATGGCAAGAGTTAGCATCGATATTTTAGGAATCGGCAAACTAAAATGGACTGGAATGGGTGAATTTAACTCAGATGACCATTAGATCTACTACTGTGGGCAAGAATCCCTTAGAAGAAATGGAGTAGCCATCATAGTAAACAAAAGAGTCCGAAATGCAGTACTTGGATGCAATCTCAAAAATGACAGAATGATCTTTGTTCGTTTCCAAGGCAAACCATTCAATATCACAGTAATCCAAGTCTATACTACAACCAGTAATGCTGAAGAAGCTGAAGTTGAATGGTCCTATGAAGACCTACAAGACCTTCTAGAACTAACACCCAAAAAGATGTCCTTTTCATTATAGGGGACTGGAATGCAAAAGTAGGAAGTCAAGAAATACCTGGAGTAACAGGCAAATTTGGCCTTGGAGTACAGAATGAAGCAGGGCAAAGGCTAACAGAGTTTTGCCAAGAGAACACACTGGTCACAGCAAACACCCTCTTCCAACAACACAGGAGAAGACTCTACACATGGACATCACCAGATGGTCAATACCGAAATCAGATTGATTGTATCCTTTGCAGCCAAAGATGGAGAAGTTCTATACAGTCAGCAAAAACAAGACCAGGAGCTGACTGTGGCTCAGATCATGAACTCCTTATTGCCAAATTCAGACTTAAATTGAAAAAAGTAGGGAAAACCACTGGACCATTCAGGTCCTAAATCAAATCCCTTAGGATTATACAGTGGAAGTGACAAATAGATTCAAGGGATTAGATCTGATAGAATGCCTGAAGAACTATGAACGACGGTTCGTGACATTGTACAGGAGGCAGTGATCAAGACCATCCCCAAGAAAAAGAAATGCAAAAAGGCAAAATGGTTGTCTGAGGAGGCTTTACAAATAGTTGAGAAAAGAAAAGAAGCAAAAGGCAAAAGAGAAAAGGAAAGATATACCCATTTCAATGCAGAGTTCCAAAGAATACACGGAGAGATAAGAAAGCCTTCCTCAGTGATCAGTGCAAAGAAATAGAGGAAAACAACAGAATGGGAAAGACTAGAGATCTCTTCAAGAAAATTAGAGATACCAAGGGAACACTTCATGCAAAGATGGGCATAATAAAGGACACAAATGGTATGGACCTAACAGAAGCAGAAGATGTTAAGAAGAGGTGGCAAGAATACACAGAAGAACTATACAAAAAAGATCTTCATGATCCAGATACCACAATGGTGTGATCACTCACCCAGAGCCAGATATCCTGGAATGTGAAGTCAAGTGGACCTTAGGAAGCATCACTACAAACAAAGCTAGTGGAGGTGATAGAATTCCAATTGAGTTATTTCAAATCCTAAATGATGTCGTGAAAGTGCTGCACTCAATATGCCAGCAAATTTGGAAAACTCAGCAGTGGCCACAGGACTGGAAAAGGTCAGTTTTCATTCCAGTCCCAAAGAAAGGCAATGCCAAAGAATGCTCAAACTACCACACAATCACACTCATCTCACACGCTAGCAAAGTAATACTCAAAATCCTCCACGTCAGGCTTCAACAGTACGTGAACTGTGAACTTCCAGATGTTCAAGTTGGATTTAGAAAAGGCAGAGGAACCAGAGATCAAATTGCCAACATCCGTTGGATCATCAAAAAAGCAAGAGTTCCAGAAAAACATCTACTTCTGCTTTACTGACTACGCCAAAGCCTTTGACTGTGTGGATCACAACAAACTGGAAAATTCTTAAAGAGATGGGAATACTAGATCACCATACCTGCCTCCTCAGAAATCTGTATGTAGGTCAAGAAGCAACAGTTAGAACTAGACATAGAACAACAGACTGGTTCCAAATCGGGAAAGGAGTACGTCAAGGCTGTATACTGTCACCCTGCTTATGTAACTTATATGCAGAGTACATCATGTGAAATGTCAGCTGGATGAAGCACAAACTGGAATCAAGATTGCCGGCAGAAATATCAATAACCTCAGATATGCAGATGACATCACCCTTATGGCAGAAAGTGAAGGAAGAAGTAAACAGCCTCTTGATGAAAGTGAAAGCGGAGAATGAAAAAGTTGGTTTAAAACTCAACATTCAGAAAACTAAGATCATGGCATCCAGTCTCATTACTTCATGGCAAATAGATGGGGAAACAACGGAAACAGTGAGACACTGTATTTTTTCAGGCTCCCAAATCACTGCAGATGGTGACTGCAGCCATGAAATTAAAAGATTCTTGCTCCTTGGAAGAAAAGCTATGACCAACTTAGACAGCATATTAAAAAGCAGAGACATTACTTTGCCAACAAAGGTCTGTCTAGTCAACGCTATGATTTTTCCATTAGTCATGTATGGATGTGAGAGTTAGACTATAAAGAAAGCTGAGCGCCAAAGAATTGATGCTTTTGAACTGTGGTGTTGGAGAAGACTTTTGAGAGTCCCTTGGACTTTAAGGAGATCCAACCAGTCCATCCTAAAGGAAATCAGTCCTGAATGTTCATTGGAAGGACTGATGCTGAAGCTGAAACTCCAATACTTGGCTACTTGATGTGAAGAACTGACTCACTGGAAAAGACCTTGATGCTGGGAAAGATTGAGGGCAGGAAGAGAAGGACAACAGAGGATGAGATGGTTGGATGGCATCACTGACCCAGTGGACGTGAGTTTGAGTAAGCTCTGGGAGTTGGTGATGGACAGGGAAGCCTGGTGTGCTGCAGTCCATGGGGTCACAAAGAGTTAGACATGACTGAATGACTGAACTGAACTGAATTGAAAATACATTAAGCAAAAACTGACAGAATTCAATGGAGAAGCAGACATCTCCATAAATATAATTATACATAATACAAAATACACATACATCAGAGTTCAGTTGCTCACAAGAGACTGTACTGACCCATAGCCTGGCACAGCAGACATCTCAATTCCAGCTGGGACTCTGGGCCAGGAGCAGAGTACTGATCTTAGTAAGTAGTCCAGTTCCTGCTCCCCAGATTAGTCTTTCTGCTAGGCACCTACATTCACATGGATGTTAAAAGTGGCCTGCAAGGCTGATATCTTGTCCACGATATCCTCTTTGACACAGAAGTTGAACTGCACAGAGAAAAGATACCTCAAATCTTGCTGACAATGTGAGTTCTCTCGTCATTTTTGGTACCTAACGATTTCCTCTTCTTGTGTTTAAACCTAGCTGTATACGTCCTTAATGTTTAAATATTTTATTCAACAGTTCTAGAGTTTAGGAGTGAAAAGGGAGAATTCTTACATCTGCTCAGTTAGTCTTCTTAACCTATTCGAGATATAACTTTTGAAATCAGAAAATATCCAGGGTACTATCAAAAGATTAAAAAAAAGTAGGAGCAAGAGTCAAAGAAAACTATCTCCATGTTCCAGTGAATTCTGACAACAAAAGTAATATAAATTTGGCTTTAAGAATATTAATAAGAACTGAAAAAAGGATTTGAGGATTGCAAATCTGAACTTGTTCTTCAAAAAGAATCATTACTGTTACCCTCTCACAATTATATAGCACTTCACTCATCTCAAAAAATAGCTTACAATATCACAATACTTTCAGTTTTAATAAATATATATCTTTACTTAGAATAATTTGCCAAAACCCAAACTTTATTATACCTACATTATATATACACAAAATATTTTCATTCTGGTATTATTTAAAATTACCTTTATGCTTATTCAGAAGTTTGTAGCCTTCACAGTATCTGCCTGGTGAAATCATCATCTTGGCTGTATCAAGATAAGAGTATGTTGCAGCAAAATCGAATTCCTTTTTCCCATCCCACCAACCTCTCTGCTTGGCATAGTTTCTCATGTCTGGGTGTTCCCGATCAATTTTTGTCGTTATAGAAAGCTGATTAGAAATATTGCGAACTCCCTCTATTTTCAAAGAAGAGAGGAAAGGAGAAGAAAAGTCACATTTAATGTAATGTATCTTATCTCTGTACATTATGATCCTTAATCACTATTTCAATGTAAATATAGACTTCTAAATGTTGTACCATGTATATCTATTTATTACACATGAATAAATAACTTTTTTAAATTAAACTTTTTATTTTGAGGTAACTATGGATTCACACGCAATTATAAGAATTAAAGAACAAACTATGCACCTTTATACTGTCTCCCCAAATGGTAACGTCTTGTATGATATCACAACCAAAATATTGATATTCAAACTGCCAAGATTATATCACAATGATCACTCATGTTGCCCTTTCATAGCCACACCCACTTATCTCTACACCCACCTTTTCATAAACCCCAGGCAATCATCTGTTATTCATTTCTATAATTGTCATTTCAAAAAAAACCATATAAATGGAATCATACAATATATAATCTTTAGGCTTTTTTTTCCCTCTCAGTTTAATTCCCTAAAGATTATTCCAGGTTATTATATGTATCAACAGTTCATTCCTTTTTTATTGCTGAGTAGTTTTCCATGGTATAGGTATACTACAGTTTATTTAAATATTCACCAGTTAAAGGACTGCTTCGTTGTTTCCAGTTTCTGCCTATCGTGGAAAAAGCTGCTATACAAATTCATGTACAGGTTTTTGTGTGCATTTAAGTTTTCTTTCTCAGGGATAAATGCACAAGATTGTAAGTGCTACACAGTATCATAGTTGCATATTAAGATCCTTTTTTTAACTGCCAAACTGTTTTCCTGAGTGACTGTATATTCGTACTAGCAATGTATCAGTGACCCATTCTCCACATTCTCACTAGCATTTGGTAGTGTCATTTAAAAATCTTTAGCCATTCCAGTAAAACAGATAGCCAGTATGATAGCCATCTGCTGTATGATGCTGGGAGCTCAAACCGGTGCCCTGTGACAACCTAGAGGGGTGGGATAGAGTGGGAGGTGGGAGGAGGTTCAAGAGCGAGGTTTAAAGACGCATGTATGCCTATGGCTGATTCATGATGTACGGCAGAAAACAACACAATACTGTAAAGCAAATATCTTCCAATTAAAATAAATAAAATTTAAAAATTTCTCAGCCATTCTGATAGAGGTATAATAATATCTCATTGTGATTTTAGTTTGCATTTCCCTAATGGGTAATGGTGTTAAACATCATTTCATGAGCTTTTGTGATATCTGTATATCCCTTTAGGCAAAATGTCTCTTTGTGTCTTCTTGTTCATTTTTCTAGTTGGATTGTTTTTTTACTGTTGAATTTTGACAGTTATTTATATATTTTAGATATTAGTCTTTTATGTGAATTACTGTTTAAAAAATAGCCATAAGTAAGTTTAGAACAGATATAGGAGGCTTCTAAAAATATCATGACACTTAAGTTATAACAAAATTTACAATTAAAATACAAAGCAGAAGAAACAATAAAAGCCTATTCTAAACAAATCATAATAAATGAAATAGATATGATAAATAAAAATTAACATTTTAAAACAGTTTAGAATGACAGTCAGCCAAGTAGAAATCAGTTAAATTACTCTAATGAAGTCATACTTGGGATGGTCTCACTACAATAATAGACTTAAGTCATGACAGAATCAAAGTCAGGGAAGAATTTTCAATCTAGTAAGATAATTCCCTACAGTTAAGCTATGTTCTTGGGCTCATTTACTATTAGGAAGAGAAACAAGTTGGCAAAGTTAATCTGCAACTGAATAATCAGACTCAATGAAGGTGTTCGTTTCAGATGGCTTGGTGGGGCTCACTTTTTCAACAAAAAAACACTTACTCATTTTTCTCTTGTATGTAGCATACTTGACCAAAAAAAAAGTAATTAATGGTATGATCAGGCCAATTATCATAATAAGAAAAATAGCCTCAATTAAATTTTATGTATTAATAAACATGCATGCAAAATATAAAATAAAATGTCCATCAAAACAACTGTCAATAACCTGTTGTAAAAAATAGCATCCAAATCCTGCAAAGCTCAAAGCTACCTTCATGAAGATTTTCTAAACTTCTCCAGTTCACAATGACTTTTCCTTTCTTTAAATATTTATTGCATATATATGTATGTATTATTCATGTACTATTTAATATTTTCACATGTGTATCTGTAAAACTATGAGATCCAGAGGGTAAGTACACAAAAAGTATGTGAACATGCCTTAGCACAAGACTATACTCAAGTGAAAGAATACTGAACAAAGAGTCAGGATGGAAATATTTAAATTCTAAGGCTAAAACAATAAATAAATAAAAGTTAAAAACAATAACTTCTATCATTCACTGCCCTGAGTACATAATTTCATATCTCTGAATTTCCTCACTGGAAAATGAGTATATATGATCACAAAGAAATCAAGAAAAAAAAAAGCAAAGCATTCTAAAGCAATTGTTTTATTTACTCAATGACATTAAATGTTTACACTTTACTACTGTTACTACTAACATATTCTTTCTCACCACTAACTCACAATCACCATTCCCCAGTAACACTCCCTAGTCCTCACCTCCATATCCACACGTGATGAAATTCTGGAGTTCAGCCCAAAGTTTAAAAGATGAAAAAATAATAAAGTAATGATTTTATCTCATTAAAAGGTAAAAAACTACTATAAAGCATACAAGAGTTACTTGACAGAAAATGTACATAGGTTATATGAAATTAATATCATATTTATGAAAAAGAGATGATAGCACCTTTTCCTGTTTTTCAAGAAAGCTCTTTATAGAGTTCTTTCACTTTTTTTCATTTCCCTGCAGTTTTCCCCTTCATTGCACTGGAGTATAAATCTTGAAAAACAACTAAATGAAATGTCTGCAATTAGGAGGTATTTTATTAACTGTAAAACAAATTAAATCATGAAAAGCTGTCCATACCTTCTACTTTTTCTGCTGCCCAGTACTTTCCTGCAGTCTCCAGAATCCAGGCTTCATTTCTATCCGCTATCAGGAAACTGTTGTGATAGCTAAATACCGTCCTGCCCTCTGAACAATTTCCACCCTGGCCATATTTTTCCAATAAATCAACAATGACATTGAGGGCTTTTTCAGCTGTATCACCTCTTTCAAGGCCAAGTCTAAAATAAAAATATTAAAGCTCTCAGATTAAAAGAAATTTCCATTATTTTTCTTAAATAATTTCATGCACATGAGATTTTGTGTTTATGTTCAAAGAAAAACCTCTTCAAGTTAATAGATACAGGCAAATCCAACTTCTAATCTATTCCTTCTGAAGTTAGTTTGGGATGATGAAAACAAAGATCAGTGTTCAAATTCCAACTTGGTAATTTATTTGCAAGCTGATTTATCTCTAAATCTCCAGATTTCTCATCTGTAAAATCAGGATAATAATAATAGCCCATAAGGTAACTGTGAGAATTAGTTATGGTCTAATAAAGTATGTTAAGTACTTCCAATGAATCATAATTTTCAATTCCTTCCCTTCTCCTAATTAATGACATTTGAGAGTCTTGAAATTGCATACCTGTATTCTGAAGCATTGTTAACACAAACTATAAAGTATCAAGTCCAAAAAAATGGGGAAAAAAAGGAAGATAAAACATGTTAAGAGTTACACCAAAATTTTAAACTTAGACAAGTTCTATAGTGCAAAAATGTAACAAAAAAATAACCTGACAAGGTCCATGCCCAGCAGTGCCTCTTCATCACAAACTTTTTCTCTTCCCCATACAGCTTCATTCCCAATGCAAACTCCATGCTCATTGGCTCCCATTTCTGCTCCCCATAACCAAGCTGGGCGACTAAGGACAACAGCATATGTTTCAGGAACTTGATCAATTTCTATGTAAGTACACTGTAAAGAAAGTCATAGCAACAACAATAAAACTGAAAAAGAAAAGTTATCAAAGTCTAGAATCTTAAAATCGATCAAAGGCCTGACTATTATGAAAGAAATTATAACTAAATTGAAAATTTCAATTATAAAGGCATTACCCTTAAAAAATATTCAGAATTGTCCCTAAGAGCATTTATTCATTCAGATATGTACTAAGCCTCTCCTGTCTGCTAAGAAATATATTAGTTATAACAGTGAATCAGATACAGATCTTGCTTTCAAGAAACTAAGACTTGTACATTACTAAGACACAAGGAAATACAAAGTATAAGGACTATGAAGAAAAGTGAAGATGGGGTGCCAATAGAAGCTTAGGAGAGAGTTTCTAGTTGTGAAATCTTGAAACATATTGTAAAGGAAGATGTATGTGAGCTGAAATGTAAAGAAAGAGATCTCAAACTCAACGTCCAGTGTTTGTTGATTAATGATATACATTCCATATGGCAGCCCTTAAATACAAGTGATTGCCATAGAAGCCCATGTCACACGTGGAATTCACCCATCAGTTTATCCACAACTTTGAAAAGAACAAGAACTACTGGCTTACAGGGTAGGTGAGATAAATATGAAGAGATAAAACAGAAATGGATCCACAATGAGTAAATAGTCTCATCAAAAGAAAACACTGGCCTAGTACAATTAGCCCTCCATATCCACAGGTTCCACATCCACACAGTCAACTAAACACTGATCAAAAATATTCAGCAAAAAAAATATTCCAAAACATTCCAAAAAGCAAAACAAATTTGCCACTTGCTGGAAGCTATTTACATAGCACTTATATTGTATTTACAACTATTCACATGACATACATATTGTACTACCTAGAGATAATTTAAAGTTTATGAGAGATAAGCATGGCCACAGAAAGGTCTGCAGTAACTTGCAATTCCTATTGTCTCTGCAAAATCTTCCTCACATAGCAATCAACATATATGTTTAAAATAAAATTGTAATGAAAGACACATGTGGACTATAACTGTTTTTAATATATACTTGATCATAGCATACATTTCCTGAGATATTATCTCTTTTGAATAATGTAATATTTTGTTTTGGATTGATTCCAAACTAAATATTTTGGGAAATTAAACTTATGAATCAAATGTACTATTATTATGATTGCAACCATTTTAAAGAAAGATATTTGTAAACACCTGCTTTGATTTGAGCGTTTCAAAAGGAAAATAAGTGAATGAGAGATATAAAATTGATACAATTCCTAAAAAAAAATAAAGTTTATGAGAGGATGTGCATAGGTTATATGCATGTATATGTCATTTTATATAAGGGACTTGAGCATCAAATGATTTTGATATCCTAGGGGGTCCTGGAACCAATTCCACAAGGATATGGAGGAACAACAGATACATAAAACATCTAATATTTAATATATCTTGGTACTAGAATATCAGTAAAAATGGAATCTAAAAATAAATAATTTAGCAATAAAAGCATAGTGTGAAATTTTCCCTTTAAATTCCATGCTAAATGGATTTTTTAAATAAAAAAAATTTTAAAGGATCCTTTAATTGACGTGTATACTATCAAATGACTAGTGCATAGTATTGACAGTTATCACTGGATCAAGAAAACCTCTTCTGATGATAAAACTGCTATTTCCAGAGCCTGGAATGACTGTTTCTATTCTACACCAATCAGAATCCTTTTTGTGCATCAAATTCCAGCTGAAAGCCCAACCTCTGGTAAAGCCTTCTTTGATTCCTAGTCTGAATTAATTGCTTCTTCCCCACTGCTGTCACAATCTGCTGCTCTTAAATTTGGTGTTGAAACTTCATCCTTCTTTACAAGGTGGTTAGTTACATACACATCCTATTCCCCTACTAGACTCTAAGCTCCTGGAAGACAAAACTTGTCTTTTTTTTTTAATGATAGAAACTAAATGTTACAATTTATTCCATCTTCATGATTATAGGCATTACAGGGCAGGGTGGGTAAACAAGGCAAATAAAGTAAAATCTTTTCTCCCCTCCTTTAACCAGATGCAGCATGCTGGCATTTTTATGATAGGTTGACATTCATAACTAATTGACTTAAGTTGAAAGCCGGCAACAACAAATCTTTGCAATTTAGGATCTTCCTCCACAGCCACTCCTAGGATCTTAATTCCATGAGCTCTAAAATGGTGTTTACCACAGCATTCTTGAAGCTTTCAGATATTTTATTATTATTATTTTTGGCTGAGCCGGGTCTTTTGTTGATGCACCCACGCTTTCTCAAGTTGTGGTCAGCAGGAGCTACTCTAGTTGTGGTGTGTGAGGTAGCTTCTCTTGCTGTGGTGTTTAATAGCTGTGGCACAAGGGTGTAGCTGACCCACAGCAGGTGGAATCTTCTCCACCAGTCTCCTCTGTCCATGGGATTTTCCAGGCAAGATACTAGAGTGGGTTACCATTTCCCTCTCCAAGGGATCTTCCCAACCCAGGAAATTCAGCCCCTGTTTCCTATTTGGCAGGTGATTCTTTACCACCCAGACACCTGGGAAGCCTGTTGTTAAGGTAGGGAACTGTTAAAAGCAAGACAGAACCAGTCTTGACAGCAAGCTTTAACTCTTTCCCCTATTCAACATGCTTGTATATGGTAAGCATTCAAATATTTGCTCAAAGAACTAACAATAATTATTTCAGCTTTCTCCAAATCACTAAAATAAAAGACCAGAATTCTAGTTCTGATTCAAATTATTTATGAAATTTAAATTCTTTGATTTTTTAATTTCTGTAGCTTCTGCCAGATAGCAAGTGATTTTTAAACACTGTTTTTGACATTTTTAAAGAAAAATATTGTTAACAAAACATGCATTTCACCTACCTTAAGATGTTCCTTCAGGTTGTCATGAACTGCAGCAGGAAAATAAACTACTTCCTGTACTTCATCACAGGGTCTATCTGAATTTTTTCCAAAAATAACCCTGTTATAAATTGTTGCTGGAGGTAATGCCACGAAAGTGTCACAGGAACAAGGTTCCATTTTTTTTTAAACTAAAAATCATATGGAAGTTTGAAAATAAAAAGAGAAAAATATTTTTATTTAGCATATACAAAACAGAATTTACTTGATGACTGGGGATATTACTATCATATCTAACAAATGATGTTTACTAAAGTTTTAAATTTCATATACTGTACTACAGAAATCAGTAAGAAAATAATGGGCATGAATCTAGCACTACAAGAATAAGTAAGAAAACAGGAATAACCAGTACCTTCTAGTCTATAGCTCAGATTCACCCTGCAAGCTCTTTCTCTTCTGAAGTCTTCCCTGAATCTCCTTTCACTATTTCCATATTTGGAAACACCTGTACCTATACTATAAAGACTATATTTGTGTACATATCTAACAAAGAATGTTCATTCAGTTCAGTTCAGTTGCTCAGTTGTGTCCGACTCTTCCCGACCCCATGGACCACAGCACACCAGGCCTCCCTGTCCATCACCAACTCCTGGAGTTTACTCAAACTCATCTCCATTGAGTCAGTGATGCCATCCAACCTTCTCATCCTCTGTCATCCCCTTCTCCTCCTGCCTTCAATCTTTCCCAGCATCAGAGTCTTTTCAAATGAGTCAGTTCTTCGCATCAGGTGGCCAAAGTATTGGAGTTTCAGCTTCAGCATCAGTCCTTCCAATGAACACCCAGGACTGATCTCCTTTAGGATGGACTGGTTGGATCTCCTTGCAGTCCAAGGGACTCTCAAGAGTCTTCTCCAACATCACACTTCAAAAGCATCAATTCTTCGGTGCTCAGCTTTCTTTATAGTCCAACACTTACATCCACACATGACTACTGGAAAAACCATTGCCTTGACAAGACAGACCTTTGTTGGCAAAGCAATGTCTCTGCTTTTTAATATGCTATCTAGGTTGGTGACAACTTTCCTTCCAAGGAGTAAGCGTCTTTTAATTTCATGGCTGCAGTCACCATCTGCAGTGATTCTGGAGCCCCCAAAAATAAAGTCAGCCACTGTTTCCATTGTTTCCCCAACTATTTGCCATGAAGTGATGGGACCATATGCCATAATGTTAGTTTTCTGAATGTTGAGCTTTAAGCCAACTTTTTCACTTTCCTCTTTCATCAAGAGGCTGTTTAGTCCTTCTTCACTTTCTGCCACAAGGGTGGTGTTCATTAAAACATTTTAATTTTGAAACAGACTCACTAAATCAGACAAAAGCAAAAACATGCCAATAAAATTCCAAACTGTTATTTCCCATTGTTGAATTGTTATGTTCACATTCAACTTCTAAGTCCTGACTGTATAATTTAATATCAAGATCATATCTTCATTTGTAATTTGGAAAAATCTTAAATCCTCAATTTTAGTAGAGCTTATTGGCTTAGTGGTAAAGAATCCACTTGCCAAGCAGGAGATGCCTGCCGAGCAGGAGGCATGGGTTTGATCCCTGGGTCAGAAAGATCCCCTAGAGAAGGAAATGGCAACCCACTCCAGTATTCTTGCCTGGGAAATCCTAGAACAGAGCAGCCTGGTGGGTTACAGTCCATGGGGTGCAGAGTCAGAAACCTAGCAACTAAATATCAACAGCAACAAAATTTGCTTCTAGAATGGCAAATTGTTTTCAGTTTCCTTCTTTCCTTTGTCTTATACTATCCAAACCTTAGAATGGCTTTACACGAACAGATTTAAATGTAATCAATATTTCATTGTAAAGAAAACAAAATGACCCAAGTAAGAAAGAAACAAATTCAGCCTGAAATGCCTAAGGGTTTTTCTCTTTTTCTCAGTGATGGAGAAAGGTCACCAATGCTTCTGTTCCTGTGTGATTTTCCTTCCTTTAAAAAAATTTTTTTTTAAATTTCTTATTTTTGGCCACACTGGGTCTTCCTTGCTGTGTGCAGGCTTTCTCTAGCTGTGGGGAGCCAGGGCTACTCTTGCTTGCAGAGCACGGGTTCTGGGAGCCTGGGCTTGAGTAGTTGTGCACTGCAGGCTCAGAGGCTCTGCAGTATGGGGGAATCTTCCTGGACTAGGGACGGAAGCAGTGTCCCTACATTGACAGGCGGATTCTTAAACAATGGACCACCAGGGAAGTCCTTCGTGTGATTTTCAACTCATGTCCTAAATCGCCTTCTATATGTGTTCCAAAGTTAGTTCCACTACTGCCTAACTTTGGCAGGCTATTTAATCTCTATCTAAGCCTACTGCCTCATCTGTAAATCTCTCAAAGGGCTGTTATGAGAATTTAATAAGACAGTGTGTAAAACGTTTTGCACAATGCATAGAACACATCAGACATTTATATAAACGCTGTTACTGTTGTTATATGTCAGAAGAGTACATTTCTCAGAAAAGCTTACTCCTGACATCACACACCACCTCATCCTGGGAAAGGAGTTGAAGGATCACCTACAGCAGCAGCAGCCACGTACCCTCAATACCCTGGAATCTCAAGAACCATCAAGGGGCACTAGGTAATCTGACCTAACCGGGGTAATAAGCTAAGAAAACAGGTCACCTGGTTAGGAAGACATCTAACGCATTTAGGAGCGGCAGTCTTGAGAGGCTTTACTAACCTCTAGAACATAGTCATCATTTAACAAATGTTTACGGACATCTTTCTGCACCAGGCGCCGTACAGTTGGTAACAAACTAGAGTCCTCGCTCTTGTGGAGCTGACATTTTATATACTTTTTATGCTTTAGTTCACCAAGAGCCTGCATCGTTTGATCCTCACAAACTTGCTACAGTTAGGGCAAGAATTACTACAAGACGAGAAAAATCGGTGCAGGCAGGTTTCTGTAACTCGACACAGCGTTCACAGAATAAACTGCTCGGACTTCCAGAACCTCTTGCCGCCGCCCAGCACACACTTGGCACCTCAGACAGCTGCGGACTGCGCAGCTTTGGCCCGCGCCCCTCCTAGAAGCCCCTCCGAGGAGCCCCTCCTAGGAGCCTCTCAGTCCCACCCCCGCAGATCCGGGCTTCCTACTTCCTACAACTACTGGGCTCACCCGCCCCTTCCCCCCCGGCACGCCCCTCACCTGGCCTCCGAGCTACCCAAGCGAAAGGGGAAAGGAGTGAGAAGGGGCGGCAGAGGAGCTAGTGCCGGAAGTCGTTCCCTTTGACCCCGGAAGTTCCCCCTGCTACTGGAGGCGCAGTTCCGGTTAAGCGGCAGAGTTTGTTTACGTTGCTCTCAGATCTAGCGGTTGCATACCCCAGCTCACCCCCCAAAATGGGGAAATCCTTCGCCAATTTCATGTGCAAGAAGGACTTTCATCCTGCTTCCAAATCCAACATCAAAAAAGTGAGTACGGTGAGCAGGCCCTTGGCGCCTGGGCTCCTAGGACCTCCTGGAGGTCAGAGTGATGGTGTGTCTGGGACCCCTGGGACGGCCGCCTTTTCTCCATGCCTAAAGCCCTGGTGTTCTTGTCCCTCGCCGCTGGCCCTCGAGGTTTATTTTGCATCAGCCAGGGAAAAGGCGGCTCCGTCTGCTCTTTCGGCTCTGTCAGCCAGAATGTAAATAGTCGAGATAAGAAGACTGGTAACAGGGTTCCTCATTACTTCCCTCAGCAGATTGTTAGGTTGTCTTTTCGAATCTCAGAGATCCCGGCTTCTGAGCTCTGCCATCCCATACATAAAAAGACTATCTAGATAGATCTGGAAAGGAAAGGAAAGTCACGCCTTGCTTCCTTTTTTTATCCCACCTTATCTTGTAGTGTCTGGTGACCTCTGAGCTGTGGCTTTTTAAATGACCACTTATAGGTCTATTAGATCCAGTACAAAAAAAGTATGCTGAATATTACAGCAGTGGGAAGCAGAATAGTGAAGTAGGATGAGTCTGAGCATTGAAACCTGACCTATATTCTGTTATTCCAGCACAGTCACTTTTAGCCTTGAGACCTTGCATAAAATATTTAATATCTCTCATCTTGAGCCTCCTAATCTGTAAGTTAAGAATTATCCATATCAGTTGCTTTGACTTGAAATTGTTATGAGGACTAAGTAAGATGGTGTAGATAAAGACTTTGAAACACCACCTTGCTCTCTGCCTATTACATAGAGGGGAGTGCACAATAAAATGTTAATTGTGCCCCCACACACTGTTATCCTTAGACTATTCTTACAATACAGGTGGTAACCAGAGTTTCATACTGCTTATTCTATATGCTTTCTCTAACAGTCACAGCCAATTTCAAAATTTTAATGACCCCTTTTTTTACTCCTGACTCAACTCTACACTGCCAGATCTTAGGCCCTAACTAATACTTTGGCCACCTCATGCAAAGAGTTGACTCATTGGAAAAGACCCTGATGCTGGGAGGGATTGAGGGCAGGAGGAGAAGGGGACAACAGAGGATGAGATGGCTGGATGGCATCACCGACTCGATGGACATGAGTTTGAGTAAACTCTGGGAGTTGGTGATGGACAAGGAGGCCTGGCGTGCTGTGGTTCATGGGGTGGCAAAGAGTCGGACGCGACTGAGCAACTGAATTGAACTGAAGGCACCTGAACACAGCTATATACTAGACAATTTCATCTTGATATCCTGCAGGCATCTCAAACTCAACATATCTGAAGTGGAACTTATCTTTTTATTCTCCTCCTATTCTCATATAAGTAGGAAATGCAGATAGTAACACAACCCTAATCCAGTCACCCAGGCCAGAAATAAGATTCATCTTTTTCCATCACTGCTTTATCTAGTCGGCTAATAAATTCTATTGCTGTTACTTCTTAAGTATCTCTTGAATCTGTCTTTCCTCCTTGTCACTACTGTCTGCATCTTAACGTAGACCCTTATCATCTTTCACCTAGATTGTTATATTTCCTCACTGGTTTTTCTGCTGCCAGCCTTGATCCCTCTCAAATCCATTCTCTACCAATCAGAATAATTATTTTTTTTATTTAGCAGTTTTACTGAGGTATAATTTGCATACCATACACTCACTCATATAAAGTGTAAAATTCAATGTTTTTTTTTAGTGTATTTATGAATTTTGTCATCACCTAAACAGTTCTAAAACATTTTCATCACTCTCCCCAAAACCCATATCTACTAACAGTCACTCCCCATTTGTCCTTAATGCTCCCCACTCCCCAGCCTTAGCCAACAACTAATCTGCTTTCTATTTCTGTGAATTGGCCTATTCTGGACATTTCATATAAACTGAATCATGCAATATGGGTTTTTTTTGTGACTGGCTTCTTTCACTTAGCATAATGTTTTCAGAGTTCATGATGTATAATGTATCAGTATTACATTCCTTTTTATTGCTGAATAATTCCATGGTATAGATATGGCACATTTTATTTATCCATTCATCATTTGATGAGTATTTGGGTTGCTTCCATAGAGTAGTCATTTTAAAGCACAGCTTTGATTTCTTCTAGCTCCTTACTAAAATATTCTGAAATTAAGTCCAGATAACCAGGCTCCAGCTTATTTTTCCTTCATCATCCCTTACTGCTATTCTCACATCTTAGATTTTAAATTTTATTTATTTTTTTAATTTTGGCCCCACAGCATGCAGGATCTTAGTTCCCTGACCAGGGATCACACCCATGCCCCCTGCAGTGGAAACACAGAGTCTTAACCACTAGCCTAGCAGGGAAGTCTCCAACCTTAGACTTTATGCTCCAGTAAAATCAAACTACTCAATTCCTGTTTTACACCTTTGGATCTTTTATCTGAGTTGTTCCCTCTGTCAGTGATATCTTACCCTATTTTTCCCTTGGCAAAATTTTAATACGCTTCAAAATCCTGTTTAACACATTGAAGCTACTTGTGTAACAGGGTTATTTATTGCAGCTGCCTTTGTAATAACAGAAGATTGAAAATTTCTTAATACCCACCAGTACAGCAGGAGATTGGTAAATAAATGATGGTGTAGCTCCACAAAGAAATGATACTCTTCAGCACCCTACCCTCCTAGAAAATAAAGCATTTTGTTTACTGATCTGGGAATGATCTCCATGGTATAGAATTTTATTTTATACATTTTCTCTGTTTATGTATGCTGTATTATATATGCATACATATATATATATATATATGCATGCTGTATATGTTCAGTTCAGTCGCTCAGTCATGTCTGACTGTTTGCCACCCCTTGAACTGTAGCACACCAGGCCTCCCTGTTCGTCACCAACTCCCAGAGTTTACCCAAACTCATGTCCACTGAGTCGGTGATGCCATCCAACCATCTCATCCTCTGTCGTCCCCTTCTCCTCCTGCCCTCAATCTTTCCCAGCATCAGGGTCTTTTCAAATGAGTCAGCTCTTCACATCAGGTGGCCAAAGTATTGGAGTTTCAGCTTCAACATCAGTCTTTCCAATGAACACCCAGAACTGATCTCCTTTAGGATAGACTGGGTGGAACTCCTTGCAGTCCAAGAGACTCTCAAGAGTCTTCTCCAACACCACAGTTCAAAAGCATAATTCTTTGGCGCTCAGCTTTCTTTATAGTCCAACTCTCACTTCCATACATGACTACTGGAAAAACCATAGTCTTGACTAGATGGACCTTTGTTGACAAAGTAATGTCTCTGCTTTTTATTTTTTTTATTTTTTTTATTTTTTTTTATTAGTTGGAGGCTAATTACTTCACAACATTTCAGTGGGTTTTGTCATACATTGATATGAATCAGCCATGGATTTACTGTCTCTGCTTTTTAATATGCTGTCTAGGTTGGTGATAACTTTGCTTTTAAGGAGTAAGCGTCTTTTAATTTCATGGCTGCAGTCACCATCTGTGTATATGTTACCATTCATGAAAAGAGGGACCAAAAATGCATGTGTTTGTGTGTGTTTATATTATGTTATGTATATTACGTGTGTATCCATGTCAACATCCTTGGAAGGATATACAAGACAGAAATAATATTAGCTACATGTGAGTATAGTTCATGGGGTTTTCAAGGCAAGAATGCTGAAGTGATTTGCATTCCCTTCTCCAGTGGACCACATTTTGTCAGAACGTGAGTATAGTTATGTCATTTAGAAAATAAAGAACTTCTAAAAACCAAAACTTGGCTATAAAGTATTCTATTATATCAGCCTTCTTCTCTGCCCCCTAAAGTTAATCACTGTCTTGTTCTATTACCTTACATTGAATGTATTCTGTTATCCATTTTAATTGTTACTGTTTTTTCCCAGATGAGGATTTATTGGCGTAAATGTAACCATATAAAAACATAAGCTATGAAAAACACAATCAGGATAAGCCCCCTTCCTGTGCTGCCCAGAGCCAAACACTGTTACTATTTATTTACACAATTCACATCTTTTTTATTATAAAATATCTTAAACATACAGAAAAGTTAGTATGTTTTTCTGTTAGCAGATTCTGAGCATTTTGTAGGCGAGAATATATTTCACTACTTTTTATTTTAATCCATCATAAATATTCATGTATTTCAGCTCTTGAGCAAATGAGACTTGTAAAATAACTTTGTAAATCTAAAACTTTAAATAAATGGTAGTTATTGTTAGAAGTAGTATCTTAATCATTAGGAGGTTGTTATTAATGTATTATTTGATCAGGCAATGACATCTTGCATTTCTCTATTCCAACTGTTTGCATTTTTAGCTATAGTGAAAATGCCAAAGGTGCCTTTTACTGCCTATCCCAAATGTAGACTTTTCTTCTACTGTAACATTACATTGGTAATGTTATATTGGTTATGACATATATATTATGTTAGTTATGAAGACAGTAGAAGTTTTAGGAACTTATACCAAAGAAATTTCCAGGATAGTCTCTTCCGGAAGGATTCTCTTTTCATTTCTGTTTTAGCTTTTATCTCCATATTAATCCTTGTTGTCCACATCTCAGATTGTGGTCCCCATAAAACCTACCTATCTGAGTACTATTAAATACTAATAACTACTCCTGTTTTGTGTCTAAAATTGAATAATGGCAGTCTTGTCCCCAGTCCTTCTCACCACATTTATCTGCCCCATTATAATTATTAATTACTTTATCAATTTAAGTATTAAATATTTATCAATGTAAGTCTTAAATATTTTTCCTTAAGTTTACCTTCTTAAAACAACTTGTTGGGAGAGACAGTTTTGCCTTGCTATTTATGTTGAATGGTTATCAAACACTTTATCCTTTACTTTAAAGAAGGTGGGAAGACACTGATACCTTTTAAACCTGGAGGTAACATGATTAAATATTCTTGCATAAGCTGTGTGGGCTTTTTACCTTCACCACTTTTATGATTCTGAGAATATCACATAGCGACGCACTCAGCCTGTGGTGGTGGTGCCTTTGAGCAACTGCAGGGTATCAGATGCATCTGTTGTTTCATCTGTTTCCTCTCTTGGTGTCACTAAGTCATGTCCAACTCTCGGGCCCCATAGACTGTAGCCTGCCACACTCCTCTGTCCAGGCAAGAATACTAGAGTGGGTTGCCATTTCCTTCTCCAGTTTTCTCTCTTGCTTCTTCCCTTTTTTCTACATCTATCTCATCTCCTTTCCTTTTTTCCTCCTCCTTGTCTTCCATTTTTCCTCTCTTGGGGTATCAGTGACACTCGCTGGCATCCAATGATGTGCCCTGTGTGTTTTCTGCACTAGACGTATTCCATGTAGAGAGATGGTCGTTCTTGTCTCTGAAACATCCAAGGGACCGAGGGCAAGAAGCTGTTGTACCCTGAGTGCTCAGAGTGGTTCTCAATTTTGACATTCTTGCCTGAAAGTTTAGCTGTTTTGAGTGATTATATTTTAGGACTTGTATCAAAGCATAAATTGGAATTTTCAACTCTTCTTTTGTGATTGTGGCTTTCTGACCAAAATAGATACATTGTAAACTATATAGAATAGCATTTTATGTTTTATTATAAAAGAGAACAAACTTAAGTTTTTACTTTACTAATTTAGGTTTGGATGGCAGAACAGAAAATATCATATGATAAGAAGAAACAAGAAGAGTTAATGCAACAGTATCTAAAAGAGCAAGAATCATATGATAATAGGTAAGAAATTCCACTCTGCTGGTATTTTTTAGAGTAATCAGTTGCATGAGAATATCCTTTACTGAATCATATACTAGCCTTTTTTTAACTGAATGCCCCCAATGATAGGATTGTATTCCCTGTGAACTATCTTTACTGTTACATTGATAGATGGGTGCTTTTTCCAACCTTATCCATAATTCACATAAAATATAGATTGATGTGAATATACACTTCATATATAGTTTATAGAGACGTTCCAACTTACTCAAAACTTGGAAGAAAAATAAATGTCTATACTTGAACTACTGAGGCCTCGTACGAAGATATTTCTTCGACATACACTGAAATGAAAAGATGCGCAAGATAGCTTCAAGAGGTAAAGTGAAGTGTCTCTACCTGACCTGCATGTCATTGTTCTTTTAATAGGATAAGAGCTCAAGTTCCTCACTGGCTTACTATGTAAGCCATCCCTACCCCCAGCTATTGTCATTTTATGTTTGTATTTGCAGGTCTGACTCTGAAGCTGATTTCTTTTGGTTAATCAAACAAATAAACAGTGGTGCTTTTGATAGGTCACACCTTCTCTTCCAGTCAGTCCTATATTTGATCAAAACATGGAACCTAAGCAAAGTAATACTAAACTATTACCAAATACTCTCTTCAAAATATAGTGTATTGAGAGCAAAATTGGAGAAATAAAATGTTTTATTCAGTCAAGTACTTTTCTCACTAATTTATTTAATTTGATTGACTTTTATTGAGTACCTACTTCATGCAAGGCAGCAAATGATATTGTAGTAGCCTATAATATAAAAGTGTGATGCATAACTTCTCTCTAGCCTCAAGAAATCTAATAACAGATATGTACATACATATAGTTCAAGGCTGAAAATAATAACTAATTGAAAATACACTGTTACAAAAACTGTGGCAGGCTAGCATAAGACAAAATAATTCCATTTGGGATAGCAAAGTAAGACTGTGAAAGAGGGGAGGGAACAGGGAGCGGCAAGGAGAAAAAGAAAGGGACATTTGACATAGTTCAGACCTGAACTGTGAAGAAGGGTAAGGATTTAGAGCCATGGTTCTCAGCTGAGGGCCGTTGTTGCCCCAGGAGATATGTGGCAATGTTTGGACACATTTTTTGATTGTCATAGCTCAGGGGTTGGGTAATAACAACATCTAGTGGTGGATTCCAGGGATGCTACAAAACAGCCTACAGTATACACAAAGAATGGTCAAATCCAAAATGTCAATAGCACCGCTGTTGAAAAGCTCTGATCTGCATATAGTCAAAGCTTATTAAAGGTGAGCATGGTGGGAAGGTGAAGAGTGTATTAGGAAACAGCAATATAGTTGAGTTAGACCAATAAAGAGATCGTGGGTACATGAAACAGGGCACTCAAACCCGGTGCACTCGGACAACCCAGAGGGATGGGATGGGGAGGGAGGTTGGAGGGGGGTTCTGGACAGGGGGCACGTGTACACTTGTGGCCGATTCATGTCAATGTATGGCAGAAACGACAATATTGAAGGGTACTTAGCCTCCAATTAAAATAATTAAAGAGATCGTGGAGGTAGAAATGTAAGAACCCATGCAAATATCCTGTTTCTCCCTGAATTTCGCCCACTAGTGTTATTATTCATTGATAGTTCTTGCCTACATCAATTGTTACTGTGGTTTTCTAACAGTGATTTTCTGTTTCTCTAAATTCCTCTACACTTTTTAATTTGAATTTCTCTGGAAAGAGGATTTTTCCCTTTCCCTCACTTATTTGTTTAATCATTTATTCCTATCATTATGGACTCAAATATTTACTTAATTGGTTATAATCTAATACTCATATGCTTTTTTGCTCAAGTTTTGACCTTTGCCTGCTCTATCAGCTTGACTCCTATGTCCACTTAACATGCTCCATCCTTTTAAAAAATAAATAAATAAAACTACTTCATGACACTATAAGATCATAAAAAATTTGTTTTTTATTTTTCCATGCTCCAGCATTGGAATCAACCTGTTCCTTTTATTTGAGAAAAATACTTAGAAACTAGGGTCTGGACACTAGATTTGGTCATTGCTTCTAGGTTTGGTTGTTTGAATTTATGAGTATATAGAAGCAAATTTATAAGTGTTTGGAGTGATTTGCTACATTTTTCGTTTTTCCTTGTTGAAAAATGTTGTCTTTAATAGTTCTGTTCCTTAGTATCCTATTTTTTCCTTTCTGTGTTTTTAAATGTCCTAGATATTTCTTAGTGTTTGTGGATATTGATCCCTAAACATGACAATCATATTTATTATTCTGAATGGATAAATAAAAGGATGCCAGAACATCCATACATTTCACTCTACTTAGAGTCAATAGCAAAAAAAAACAAAAATGGAAAAAGGAAAGAACCTGTATAGGTTTTTAGTTGAAGTGAAAACATAAATACTAATATAATAGCTTTTCCTTTTATTTTGTATACCTGTTGAGTTTTGCACAAAATGCAGTTGATCTTCCAGTTTTGATTTTATATTGTTTTTGTTTCAGTGTAAATGCTTTTTTGGAAGGGAATATATAAATCATAAAATTTATTGTTTTTTTAAGTGCACAGTTCAGTGGCATTAATTACATTCATAGTATTGTGTACCATCTCCATTCTATTTCCAAAAATTTTTTTTCATTACCCCAAGTAGAAAAATATTTGTCATTTTGTGTCTGGCATACTTCATTTGGTATAACATATTCAAGATTCATCCATATTGTAGCATGTATCACAGCTTATTTTTTATTATGGCCAAATAATATTCCATTGTTATACATACCACAGTTGCTCTATCCAGTCAACTATACTGGATTGCTTGTATCTTTTGGCTATTTTGAATAATATCATACCAGTATCTGTTCATCCCCCAACTTTCAGTTCCTTTGGGTTTATACCTAGGAGCAGAACTGCTGGATCATCTGGTAGTTCTGTGTTTGACTACTGAAGAACCAGAAAACTGTTTTCCATAGGGCCTGCACCATTTTACATTCCCACCAGAATGCATAAGGGTTGCAATTTATCCACACCCTTGCCAACATTTGTAATTTTCCTTTTTTTTTTTTAATAACCATTCTCATGAGTGCAGCATGGTATCTCATGGTTTTGACTTCATTTCCCTATAACTAGTGATAGTGAGCTTTTCATATGCTTCATGTTAATTTTTTAAATGGTGTTAATATAAGATATAATTTATGAACTTTAAAGTATATGTTGGTTTTTAGTATATTTAAAGTTTTGAGCCATCACCATAACTCATTTCAGAACATTTTCACCACCTGAAGAAGAAATCTTGTGCCCAATAGTGGTCACTTCCCATTCCCACAACCTGGACTCCCAGTTCCTCTCAGACCTAAGCAACCACTGACTTTGTCTCTATAGATTTACCTATTCTGGAAATGTCATATGAATGGAATCATACAATATGTGGCTTTTTGTGACTGGCTTCTTTCATTTAGTACCATGTTTTTGAAGTTCATCCATGTTGTAGCATGTGTCATTGGTTCCTTCCCTTTTACTGCTGAATCATCTCCCACGGTATGGGTGTAGATCCTGTTGTCCTTTTGCCCTCCTCTTCTTTTACAGTTACTTGTAAACTCCAGTGGAAATAAGAGAGGACTTACAATCATGTAGGCTATACTTTGTGATAGCCTTTTCCAAATATAAGAGGAAATTCTGTTTACTCTTCAGGTTTCTTCTTTTTAATCAGTACTTTACATAGATCTTATGAATTAAAAGGTTTAACTTGATTATTCATTCGGTTTGCTGCAGAGCTATTTTTCTAAAAAGCACAGCATATCTCTAAGCAGAACAACATTCTCTAAACACATATCTCTAAACAGAACATATCTCTAAACATCTCTCTAAACAGAACAACAGAACACTGTGTTCTCCAAACAGGGAACATTTGGTGTTGAAAAAGAAGTTATTAAAAAATGATTTTTAAGATGCAGTAGATATTGAGTCCATCATAGTAATTAACTTCTTGTAGATTTTCTTTAAACTATTCTCTCTCCATTGGCCTTGCTAAAGAATTTTATTTATTCTCTTACTGACTTTGACTCCTGTAAGCTTTAATTGGATTTGACTTCCTAAAGAAATCCAGAGAGACTTATTTTTCTAAACTGATTCCTCACAATTAAGAAAAAATGTTGGCACTATTTAACTTAATTCCAAATATGTGTTGGCATATAGGATTTCAAGACAACATTTTAAAGTTTAAGAAAAGCATGTAAGGATAAGCATGGCATTTTTGCCTCATTTCAGTTGGGAGGGCTGGGTTCTTTCAAGTATTGAGAAAGACTCAGAATTTAAAACCAGTTAATAAAGGGGCAGCACTGTTGGAATTTTCACTCATATATTTCAGATGTCATTTAGTCAGAAGAGTAGTTCTGGAATTTTATCTCTAATAAAAACATTTTATCCTAATTCCCTTAGAATTTAGGGGTATAAAGAGACAGTTATTCTGCAGTTTTTTTCCTCCTAGAAAAATATTTGAAAACTTTTCTTTTGTTTTATTTAGATTGCTAATGGGAGATGAACGTGTAAAGAATGGCCTTAATTTCATGTATGAGGCTCCACCAGGGGCTAAGAAAGGTACTTGCTTCATTTCCTTTTTTTTTCAAGTCTTTGATGTGTTTGTCACTAAAGATTGAGAACTGTTATGACAGACATTTTTAGAAGTTGCTCTTCATCTTTTAATATTGATATTATTCTATAAAATCTGTTAAAATACTACAAGCAATATAGTAGAATAAATACTAACAGTAATTCTCTAGTGTAATAATAATTTCATGATGTGTTCTTCGGGGAGGAAAATAAAATCTCAACATCACCAGAAGTATATTTATTCTTTTATAATTTGTGTCTTTAGTCCTTCTAGCCAAGTATATTTGTAAATAGAAGGCATAATATTCACTGTCAATGAAAAATATAGAAGTTTAAAGATCAGAAATTAATCTTTTGTTAAGATTAATTAAATACTGCCTCTTATTCAGTACTGTTTTTTATCCTACAGTGATTTGAATTTTATCTTGTGAAACAAGAAAAAAGTCAAAGCAATACATTCTTACAAGTTAGAATTAAATACCGTGATATCATAGTGTAGTATATAATAGCAGACTTTCATGTTGAAGTTTTTAACTTGACCTACCTTTTTTTCCTCCATATTTTTGATATGCAATCAAGAAAACAAAGAGGTAAAGTACTGCTTTCTATGTTTCGATTTATTTACAATAGATTGAAATTTTATGGAAAAACTAAAAACTTTAATCAATGTTTTCAGAAAGAAGAAACAGAAGGAGAGACTGAATACAAATTTGAATGGCAGAAAGGGGCCCCACGAGAAAAGTAAGAACTGGTTTTCTTTTAAGATAAAATACGTATCATTAATTTTATCTGATGTGTGTGTGTGTTAGTTGCTTAGTCGTGTCTGACTCTTTGCAATCCCATAGACCACAGCCCACCAGGCCCCTCTGTCCATGGGATTCTCCAGGCAAGAACACTGGAGTGGGTTGCCATTTTCTTCTCCAAAAGGAACTATAGAAAGAAAGAAAGTGAAGTCGCTCAGTCGTGTCTGACTGTTTGTGACCCCATGGACTGTAGCCTACCAGGCTCCTCTATCCATGAAGTTTTCCAGGCAAGAATACTGGAGTGGGTTGCCATTTCCTTCTCCAATTTTATCTGATATCCCATCCTATGTTGCTTTTTATTCACCAGAGAAAGCAACTAATGTGAAAAGTTATTTTTAATGATTTGTCTTATGTAGCTAATTTGCTTGATCATAGTCTTTAGCTTTATTTTTGTCATTTTTTTAAAATCACGGATTATCAGACTGATAATAAAGTGGTGTTTGGAAATCCTAATAGATTTTATGCTTGTATTTAGTTACTAAAGTTGTACATTTCATAATTTACTTAGAACTATAAGACTATTTTTAGTTTAATTATTATTATTATTAATATTGTTTGTACATTTTCTCTCCTTAATAGATATGCCAAAGATGACATGAACATCAGAGATCAGCCCTTTGGTATTCAGGCAAGTGACACGTTTATTCTGTAAGGATAATTTTTTCAAAATAAACACTTCTTTATATTGTTGTCCAAAGGTATTTAAGCTGAAAGGGGGCTCTATGGTTTCTGTTTGTATCAGATAGTAGAAGGACTCGGAGAGAAAACATTAAATGTAGCAAAGATACAAATCCAAATATCAAATCATGATAAAAGATAGGATTCAAAATTTTATAGTGAGGGCTATAATGAAAATGGTCTCTGCAGTTTTCAAGGAATTTGGAGAATTTGCTCATGGTCAAAAAATAAAGCTTTTTGAACACTGCCGTACTTACTCGTTCACATATTATTTGTGGGTGCTTTCCTGCTATATTGGCAGAGTTGAGTGGTTGCGACAGAAACCTTTGGCCCATACAGCCTAAAATATTTACTGTCTGACTTTTTACAGGAAAAGTTTGCTAGCCCTTGGTTTAGGAAACTGAAACCTCAAAGATTAACTTTTTTTAAAGTAGAGAATTCCAGATTGAGACAGGACATCATTCTTTTTTGGTGTTTTACCATTTCTTTTTGGATTACATTGTTTTATTGCCACCAGGTAACACTCAAAAAGAAATAGGATTCCGCTGAACTTTTAGACACAATTTATAGTAAAAGATTTTAGTGTTTGAATTACTTTTACCAAATATATGTGTAGAGTCTCTTTCCTTGGAGATCTTTTAAAAACAAGACTGATTTCACTTAAACTCTATAAGGAGTAAGGAGTTGAACAGTGGTTAGGTTCTTAGTATTTTAATAACCAAAATAATTAATGTTTACTGTTTCTCAGGTTCGAAATGTGAGATGCATTAAATGTCACAAATGGGGTCACGTCAACACAGATCGAGAATGTCCTTTGTTTGGTCTTTCTGGAATTAATGCAAGTTCAGTTCCCACTGATGGCTCAGGTAGGCACTGGACATAATTCGTTTGTTCTAGAATTTATATAGAGGACAAACAAAGCTAAAGTAACTTTTTTTTTTTAAGTCTGTCTTGTTATTGGTTTGATTTGGTTTGGTTTGGTTTTATGGGGTTAGGTCACATTTCCAAAATGGTCAATGGAAAACTCTGATTATATGTTTTGAATGTGAAATTCTTTGTATTAGGATTTAATTTTTCTAGCCAAGGGCCCTATGAAATTTATGTTAAAAGTAACAGATATATTAAACATCATTTTTCAGGTTGGTAACCTAACAACAGAAGGTAGAAATGGTTGTTTCTCATATTTATGTCCTCCTGAGTTTTAGGAATAAGCTGAACTAGAAGCCACAATTGCAATTTTTGTTGCAGAGAGAAAATTGAATTTTAAAAGATGTTAAATATGTTAAAATCAATTTTTACTTGAAAGTTATTTACCTTCTTGCCTGTTATTATCTACTTAAGAAAAACTGGTTGAATTTGGTGTAAATCATTTGAGTTCTTTTTATAAGAAGATATTATTTTTTTTTATTTTGTTGATAAGAAGATATTAAAACTGAGAAGTTTTAACTTAAATTTCTCAGTTCCTTGTTAGTATGTTGTTCAAACAGCCACAGTAATCCAACAATAATTCTTAATGAATCATAATAGCAATAATCTGCTTAACCCTGTAACCTTAAGTCATTTCACTTTTTATGAGTTTCAATTCTTCATTTTAAAATAAAGGATGATAGTATAACTCAAGAGATTTTCCACATTTTTTTAAACAGCTGTAGAACCTTTTAAAATTTTTTAAAAATCCTACATGTAATCCAAAGTAAGCCTCTTGATTAGGGTGAAAGAGAAGAGTGAAAAAGTGGGCTTAAAACTCTGTATTAAAAAAACTTAAGATCAAGGCATCTGGTCCCATCACTTCATGGCAAATAGAAGGGGAAAAGGTGAAAGCAGTGACAGATTTCCTCTTCTTGGGTTCTAAAATCACTGCGGGTGGTCACTGAAGCCATGAAATTGAGACAGTTACTTCTTGGCAGGAAAGCTATGACAAACCTAGACAGTTTTAAAAAGCAGAGACATCACTTTGCCAACAAAGGTCCATATAAGTCAAGACTAGGGTCTTTCCAGTAGTCGTGTACAGATGTGAGCTGGAAAGTAAAGAAGGCAGAGTGCTGAAAAATTGATGCCTTCGATCTGTGGTACTGGAGAAGACTCTTGAGAGTCCCTTGGAAAGCAAGGAGACCAAACCAGTCAATCTTAAAGGAAATCAACCCTGAATATTCTTTGGAAGGACTGATGCTGAAGCTCCAATACTTTGGCCACCTGATGTGGACAGCTGACTCATTGGAAAAGACCCTGATGCTGAGAAAGATTGAAGGCAGAAGGAGAAGAGGGCTGCAGAGGATGAGATAAGTTGGATGGCTCACTGATCCAATGGACATGTACTTGGGCAAACTCTGGGAGATGGTGAGGGGCAGGAAAGCCTGGCGTGCTACAGTCCATGGGAATCACAAAGAGTCGGTCATGACCTGGCAACTAAACAACAACAGTCCCAGATGTAGAACATATAAAGGCAGAGCTGCTCTATTGAAGCAAATGCTCTAGGCATGAAGCTCCATCCTCAGCTAATCTCGGCCTCTGATACACCTCTTTGGATTCGGTGAGGCTTCCACTGCCACCTCTGAGCTCAAGGTTCACCCTCAGTCAGCAGATGACCTTCAGGCTCTCTTCTATAACTAGAGATCAGGCTTGCTTCCAGCAGGCCAGATGCAGGCTGTTGGACTCAAGATGCTAGTTCTCGTATTAGGAGTTTAGGAGTTTGATCCACTGTGAAGTTTGACACTGTTTCATTAGTGGTGTTACGAATGTCAGGATGGGTAGAGGAAGTACACACAAAATATTACACGTGAATTTTTTAAAATCCTTATCACTCTTTAAAACATTTTTAAAAACCACATCTTAAGGACCTCCCTGGGTCTAGTAGTTAAGAATCTGCCTGTCTGTGCAGGGGACATGGGTTCTATCCCTGGACCAAAAAGATCCCACATGCCATGGGGCAACTAAGGTCATGTGCCACAACTACTGAAGCCCATACATCCTGGAGCCTGTGCTCTGCATCAAGAAGCCCCAGCACTGCAACTAGAGAGTAGCCCCCACCCCCACAACTGGAGAAAAAAGCCTGAGTACCTTACCAACAACCCAGCACAGCCAAAAAAAACCCACACATTTTAAGTAGAGGGAAAGTTACTCAGTGGTAAGAGAATATGGATACAGACTCTTTGGTGTGACGATCTCTGACAAAAGAACATCCTGCTGATGCCACAGTGCAGGTGCTTTTAAAACCCCACATACTAGCTCCCTCTCCCCCGCCCTCACTCAACTGGTGAAAGAAGGGAAAGAAGTCGTCAAAGAAATAAAGCCCCAAAGAAAAGGAAGGTGGAGTAGGATGAAGAACCCATTAGCACAGATATCTCTGAGCTCTACTTTTGGTAGTCACAGGGATCTGTTGTTATATTTGAAGGGTGTATTTTGTTTTCTGGAAGGGGTTACATCTTTCTCATATTTCCCTTCACTCCATCCTCATGGTGCCCTTCCAGCTGAATGACTTCTGTGTTGGCTATGAAGAGGCAGTATCAGTGCTGTCTTTGTTCTTCAGCCTTGTCTTACTCTGATCTGCTTGGAGAGAATGAGTAGGATGAACACTGGGATACTAGGAGACTAGGGTATAGACTATAGACTGGGATAGCCCTTTATTTGGTAATTGATACACCTACTTTTTCTTGAATCTATTTAGAAAGTCTACTAACAACAACCAAAAGAACTTACACCAAAGATTTAAAAGCATGACACATCCAGTGTTAGAGCAAGTATGATAAAATGAACATTTTAATCCACTATTGATAAAGTGGAGATAAATTGATAAATTTGAAGAGTCATTTGATGTATCAAAAACCTATCAAAAACCTTAAGAACATACATATCATTTTACTGGAAATTCAACATCCAGGAATTTATAGTAAGAAAGTGATAAGGTAGATGCCCAAAGGTTTATAGTAGTGAAAGATTAGAAATAACCCTAAATAAACCTAATCAGAAAAGGGTTGGTAAAATAAACTCACTCATTTATTCAGCAATTAAGTATGGAGTAGTTACTCTGTGTCAGGCATTTTTCTAGGTTCTTGGAATATAGCCCCAAGACAGAAGTTCTTTCATTCTATTGGGAATGACAGAAAATAAACTAATAAGGAAGTACTATGCATTTATAAATTCTGTGATGAGAATTACATTGGATACTGTGGTAAGAACTAATTGGGGAATAACTAGGTGAGGTGGTCAGGAAGGGCCCCCTCTGAGGAAGTGATATTAGGCTGAGACCTAGATGACAGGACAGTGCAACCATGTATTTGATATCTCAGGCAAAAGGAACAACCGTCCACAGAGAAGGAACTATGAATTCAGACTGTGAAGGTGTGGAGGTACGTAGATGCCTGATTTGGAACCCCTGCTCTCTACTTAGTAGCCATGGGACTTCAAGCAAGCTGTTAACTCCTCTGTGCCTCAGTTTGTGGTGTTTGTAAAATAGATATTATACTAGAACCTACCTCATAAAGTTGTTATGAGAACTAAATGAGTTAATACATGTGTAGTGCTTAGAATAGTACCTAGCACATAGTAAGCACTTTATTAGTATATTTTTTAAAAATTAAGTATGGAAAAAAAAATGAATTATGGGACTTCCCTGGTGGTTCAGTGACTCCATGCTTCCACTAAGACTCCATGCTTCCACTGCAGGGGACATGGGTTTGATCCCTGATCAGAGATCCAACATGATGCACGGCATGGCCAAAAAAATATATTAAAAAATAAATTAATTATGGAATTAATTGGAATACCAGTGTAGCCAAAATGGAATACCATATAGCCATTAGATAAGATATATGAATTGAGCTGTTGATCTGTGTTGACACATGAGGATGTACCAGGATATATCAAGTAAAAAAAAGAGGACGCAGTATTTCAAATTTCTTAAATCCTGTCTTACTTTTCTAAGAATACCTCAAAGCACTGAACTCTATGAGAGATTAAGGTAAAAATAGATCAGTAGCTTTCACTATCTATGATACCACATAAGATGAAAGTTACTGATCTATTTCTGATGTACTGTCTGAGTTGAAAACCATCAACTTCAACTATATGTAAGAACAACTGAAGGTTTGGGAAATAGGTCCTTGTTTGTTTAAATTATGTTTTACTAATAATACACGGTCATGAAATTGTCCCATGGGAATAGTCTTGGATATGTCCCAAGGTTTTGTTGTAAAGCATTGTGTAAGAGAACCTAAATAAATAATAAAAGAATATTACATGAATAATTATGGGATATTGTCACACAGGAATACTATACTATGCAACCATTGAAAAATGATAGGAAGATTTCTTAATGAATGGATATTGTTTATAACATTTGGTCAGATAAAGCAGATTATAAAACAAGGTAGCTAGCTACATGGATTCCATTCATTTTTCTCTTTACATCTTTAAGTAGACATATAGAGAGATGCTTTTAAAAAATAAAAATGCCTGGAAGGAGATAGACTAAAATATTAACGGTGGTTACACATTTAAAATTTTTAAATGAATATTAGAGGAATTAAAACTTATACATAGAAATAAATTATTTAAAATGGTATTGTTCACTTAATACCTTTTAAAGTTTGACCTGAATTTAGCAATACCACTTAACTAACATTAATAGAAACTCCTAAAGGGTTTCTCAAAAACAAAATCAAAAATAGTATGCTGTATCAAATAGGAAAGCAAATAATGATGTTATATTCTGAATTTGGATGTAATGAAAAATAAACTGGCCAATTTCCTAATCCACTTGCTGATTCAAGCTAAAAAATCTTTTCATTTAAAAAAACCACCTATTGAATAATGTCTCACCAGTGAATAGAGATTATTTTTGCAATAAGGCAATTTCAGTGGATGTGGTTATCATGGGATAATCACACCCCTGGGGTACAGCCTTGTGCCTGTAATCTCCCAGGAGTGTAATTATTTCATGATAACTGCACCCCCTGGTGTTACATTATTTCTATTATGAAATTCTTAGTTTAGTATATAAAGTAACTTACTTTGATCACTGGAAACTGCAAGGTGCTGTTAGAATATTCCAGCTGTGAGGTTTACAGAGACCAGCTATAAGATTTACTTCTCCTTTACAAAGTTAAATTAGGCAATCAAAATACTTCTCTTGGCAAAGCTG
This sequence comes from Dama dama, assembly GCF_033118175.1. Lineage (NCBI taxonomy): Eukaryota > Metazoa > Chordata > Mammalia > Artiodactyla > Cervidae > Dama > Dama dama. The sequence continues at coordinate 25,552,898 of NC_083713.1, forward strand.
ATTTAGAATATCTTTTCTACTGATAAGATCATCTTAACTGTGTAAGTTTTTGTACACTCTAGATACATCAAAATTATATATAAAACTTGTAAGCTTCAGTGGTGACCGAATATTTGTAAAATATTTTTATAGTACAGCATAACTAAATGCCTGGCTCACTGGCCTTTTGTTTATGCTCTGTAGGCCTTACTCCTGTCATTGCCTCTTACCTTCTGTTACTTACTCATATTTTTAATGTAAATTGAAACTAGCATTTTTTTAAATACATAGTGGTGCTTTTCAACAAAGCAAGTAGGGTTTTTTTCTGTTTTCTTTTTTTGGCTTTAATAGAGTGAATGGTCACATATATCTGTATGTCTCTTAATCTTTTTGTTTGTTTTGTTTCAGTCTTGTTTGTGTTTTTTCTTAATAGACTTTATTTTTTAGAGCAGTTTTAGGGTTGTAGCAAAATTGAGAGAAAAGCACAGAGACTTCCCATATACCACCTGCCCCCACAAATACATAACCTCTCCCGTTACCAGCATCCCCCATCAGAGTGGTACATTTGTTGTAGTTGATGAACCTACACTGACACACCGTCATTATCCAAAGGCCATAGTTTACCGGAGGTCTCACTCTTGGTGTTGTGCCGTCCACAGGTTTGGACAAATGTATGATGCCATGTATCTACCCAGTATAGTCTCATACAGATTAGTTTCACTGCTCTAAAAAATCATCTGTGCTCTGAGCATTCGTCCCTCCCTCCCTTCTAGTCCCTGACAACCACTGATCTTTTTACTCTCTCCATAATTTCACCTTTTTCTGAAGGTCATGTTGTTGGAAGCATACTGTATGTAGCCTTTTAAGATTGGCTTCTTTCACTTGTGTATGTTAAGGCGCTTCAATTGTGTCTGACTCTTTGCAACACTGAACTGTAGTCCCCCAGGCTTCGCTATCCATGGGATTCTCCCTCCAGGCAAGAATACTGGCGTGGGTTGCCATTTCCTTCTCCAGGGGATCTTCCCAACCCAGGGATCAAACCCATGTCTCTTATGTCTCCTGCGTTGGCAGGTGGATTCTTTACAACTAGCATCACCGGGGAAGCCCTTCTTTAGTAATATGCATTTAAGGTTCCTCCATGTCTTTTCATGGCGTATTAGCTCATTTCTTTATAGTGCTGAATAATAGCCCATTGTCTGGATGTACCACAGTTTATTGATCCATTCACCTGCTGAAGCACATCTTGGTTGCCATGTTTTGACAGTTACAAATAAAGCTGCTATATTAACATCTACATGCAGGTTTTTATGTGGTTATAAGTTTTCAACTTGTTTAAGTAAATATGAAGGAACATAATTGCTGGATCATGTGGTAAGAATATGTTTTATAAGAAGCTCCCAAACTGTCTTCCAAAGTAGGGCACCATTTTGCATTCCCACCAACAATGAATGAGAGCTCCAGTTGCACCACATCCTCATCAGCATTTGGCACTGTCAGTGTTAGGAATTTTGGTCATTCTAGTTGGTGTAGAGTGGTATCTTGCTGTTTTATTTTGCACTTCCCTGATGACATATTATTTAGCAAATCTTTTTATATGCTTATTTGCCATCTGTATATCTTCTTGATGAGGTGTCTGTTAAGGCCTTTGGCCCACTGTTTAAAACTGGGTTATTTTCTTATTGTTGAGTTTTAAGAATTCTTCATGTAACTGGGGTATCAATCCTTTATCAAATGTGTCTCCTGCAGATATTTTCTCCAGGTTTGTGGCTTGTCTTTTCATTTCTTTGAAAAATGTTTTTTTAACAGCTTTATTGAGTTACAGTTTATATACCATACAGTTCACCCATTTGAAGTATACAGTTCAATGGCTTTGAATTTGTATAACAGAGTTGTCCATCCATTAGGATGGTCAATTTTAAAACATTTTCATTTCTTCAAAATGAAACCCCACATTCCTCGGTTCTTATCCCCAGTCTTCCCCAGTCCTAGGCAAGCATTTGTCTACTTTCTGCTTTTTTTTTTCTTAATTGCCTATTCTGGAAATTTCATATAGACAGAATCACACAATATGTAGGAGAGAAAAATTTCACACTTTTACACAAAATTGCCTTGCTTCTGCCTACCCTAATCACATAGCTCCCAGTGTCCTCTCTCCACAGTCTTCCAATGTCATCTTCCTTACAAGTTGATGTACACCAGTACGCACAGAGCCAGGGAAGCTCATCCATGCCATATAGAGTTTTCATTAGGGATTAATTACATAGGCATGGTTCGCTGAATCATTGGCCATGTGGTTGAACTCAATCTCTTGTCCCTCTCCCTTCCCCTGGAGGTCAGGCTGACATGTGGCTCAAAGCTCCAACCCTCTAATCCCATGGTTGGCCTTTCTCCTGTGGCCAGCCCCATCCTGACTCATCTCCTTGGCATAAACGTTTTAGGGGCTCACCATGACACTCTATCACTCAGGAAATCTCCAATATTTAGAGGCTCCCTTCCACAAATTGGGGACAGAGACTCCCAAGTTCTTTATTATACAGCAGTTGTATTTTCATTTAGTTCAAAATACTAAGTTTCTCTTGAGATTTCTTCTATCTGTGTGTTATTTATAAGTGTGTTTATTTAATCTCCAAATATTTTGCGATTTTCTGGTGATCATTCTATTACTGGTTTCTAGTTTAATTCCATTTTGGTCTCAGAGCACTCTTTGTATGATTTCCGTTCTTTTATAAATGTTAAGGTTATGGCTCAGAATGTAGTCTTGTTCATTAAAAAAAAAAAAAAAAGAATGTAGTCTTGGTGACTCTTCCATATGAGCTTGAGAAGAATGTATATTCTGCTTTGATTGGTTGAAATACTCAATAAATAACAACTAGATCCAGTTGATGGGAACTGTGCTGTTCAACTATGTCCCACTGATTTTTTGCCTGGTAGATCTGTCAATTTCTGATAGAGGAGTCCTGAAGTTCGCTCCAACTGTAACAGAGGATTTGTCTATTTCTAAAAACATTTATATTAGTTTTGGCCTCACATATTTTAATACTGTCTTACTAGGTGCATACACATTTGGGATTGTTATGTCTTAGAGTATGTGCCCTATTTTCATTATGTAATTGTCTCTGTTTATCTTTCATAAAGGATTGGTCTGAAAGCATATTCCTTGGTCTGAAATATGCTTTATCTGAAAATAATGTGATACTCCAGCTTTATTTTATTAGTGTTGGCATGGTATATCTTTCTCTGTATCCTTACTTTTAATCTGTCTTTTTTTCCCCTCAGTGTCTTTAAACTGGGTTTCTTTTTTTTTTAAAGACTGAAAATTTTTATTGAAAAGTCACATAATCAAGGCAGTCAAAACTAAAAGTTAAAAAGCATAAACATTACAGAAACAAAAATGAAAACAATCTCTATAGTTTTTGTATAGTTCCAGAAAAACATCTATTTCTGCTTTATTGACTATGCCAAAGCCTTCGACTGTGTGGCTCACAATAAACTGTGGAAAATTCTGAAGGAGGTGGGAATACCAGACCACTTGACCTGCCTCTTGAGAAACCTGTATGCAGGTCAGGAAGCAACAGTTAGAACTGGACATGGAACAACAGACTGGTGGTTCCAAATAGGAAAAGGAGTACGTCAAGGCTGTATATTGTCACCCTGCTTATTTAACTTATATGCAGAGTACATCATGAGAAATGCTGGGCTGGAAGAAGCACAAGCTGGAATCAAGATTGCCGGGAAAAATATCAATAACCTCAGATATGCAGATGACATGACCCTTATGGCAGAAAGTGAAGAGGAACTAAAAAGCCACTTGATGAAAGTGAAAGAGGAGAGTGAAAAAGTTGGCTTAAAGCTCAACGTTCAGAAAACTAAGATCATGGCATCTGGTCCCATCACTTCATAGGAAATAGATGGGGAGACAGTGGAAACAGTGTCAGACTTTATTTTTTGGGGCTCCAAAATCACTGCAGATGGTGACTGCAGCCATGAAATTAAAAGACGCTTACTCCTTGGAAGGAAAGTTATGACCAACCTAGATAGCATATTAAAAAGCAGAGACATTACTTTGCCAACAAAGGTCCATCTAGTCAAGGCTATGGTTTTTCCAGTGGTCATGTATGGATGTGAGAGTTGGACCGTGAAGAAAGCTGAGCACCGAAAAATTGATGCTTTTGAACTGTGGTGTTGGAGGAGACTCTTGAGAGTCCCTTGGACTGCAAGGAGATCCAGCCAGTCCATCCTGAAGGAGATCAGTCCTGGGTGTTCATTGGAAGGACTGATGCTGAAGCTGAAGCTCCAGTACTTTGGCCACCTCATGCGAAGAGTTGACTCATTGGAAAAGACCCTGATGCTGGGAGGGATTGGGGGCAGGAGGAGAAGGGGACGGCAGAGGATGAGATGGCTGGATGGCATCACCGACTCGATGGGCATGAGTTTGAGTAAACTCTGAGAGTTTGTGATGGACAGGGAGGCCTGGCGTGCTGCAATTCATGGGGTCGCAAAGAGTTGGACGTGACTGAGCGACTGAACTGAACTGAAGAGTTTTAATTCTGATTTCATGTAAATAATTGTCTAGCAATTAATAAATCAATTTTAATAAAACTGAAAGATCAAAAGATACCTTTGGCAAGTACTAAATCATACTGCTGATGTAATGCTTTATTACTTTATTTTATTTTATTTATTTATTTTAATCTTAAATGGAACAATAAGCAATTAAGGATAAATTCCAGTTTTAAAAGATGCTTTAAATTCTGTAAAATGTTCCACTTATGCACTGAACTTGGTCAAGTGGTCTCACAGAAGGTCTGACGGATGATGGAGTCAAGAGCCATGACTCCCTCACTGGAAGGGGCCGAGTGCCCGGAGCGGGAACCAACGGCAGGCATGGATAAGTCTGCAGATGAAGGAAGGCAAGGAAGGGTGGAGGAGTTCTTTCTCACAGCTTGCTTGTGATGTAGGAGGTGAGGTTATTGACAAAGAGGGATGGAAAGGGGTGGGGCTTAGGGGTTTAAGAATAATACAGCCTGACGGGGGTTGTTAGCCGACTAGGGAAACACAGCACAGTGAACAGGCAGGACTAGACACCACTTTTTAAGACACCCTAAACTGGGTTCCTTGTAGGCAACATGTAGTTGGATGTTGTTTTAATCTGTTATGGATACAATTGGATTAAGATCTACCATATTTATAATTGTTTTCTATTTGTCTCCTTTGTTCTTTTTGTCTTCCATTCTTTCCTTTCTCTGGTTTTAATCAAGTATTTTATGTGATTCCATTTTCTGTCCTCTCATAGCATATCATTTATGCTTAATTTTTTTTAATTTTAGTTGCTGTCCTAGAATTTCCAGGATACATTTAGAACTAACCTAAGTCCACTTGCAGGTGACTCTGTACCACTTCACACGTAGTACCAGTGCTTATAACAGTCTTACACCAGTCTTATAACAGAGTAAACCAATTGGGTGCAATTCCTTCCTCCCATCTCTTGCAACATTGCTGCATATGTTTCATTTATCCATCGTTATTAATATAATGCATCCAATTTATTACTGCAGTTATCATTTTGAATAAGGTGTTATCTGTTAGATCATTTAAGAATAAGAACAATAAAATATTTATCTTACTTGTATTTCTTCTTTTGAAGGATAATTTACTGGATACTGGGTAATTTCTATACTTGTGGGTTTTTCCTTTCAACCTTAAAATATTTTAGTCTACTCCTTACTTGCATGGTTTCTCAAGAGAAGTCTCATAGGATTCTTATCCTTCTCCCTCTCTTAAGTTTCTTTTCCCCCTCTGACATCTTTCATCTTACTCTGCATCTTTGATTTTCTGCGGTTTGAATATCATATCCCTGGTATGGATTGTTTTGTATTTATACTGCTTGGTGTTCTCTGAACTTCCTGGATTTGTGTTTTGGTGTCTGTCATTAGTGTTGAAAAATCTTGGCCATTATTATTTCAGATTTTTTTCCCCATTCTTTTCCCTTATCTCTTTCTGGTATTCCTGTTGTACATACGTTACACCTTTTGTAATTGTCCTACAGCTTTTGGATACTCTGACTCCCTCAAGCCCGCTTTTTTTTTTTAAATTTTCTATTCAGTTTGAGAAGCTTCTGTTGACCTATCTTAAAAGCTTATTGATTCTTTCCTCAGGTATGCCTAGTCTGCTGATGAGCTCATCAAAGGCATTCTTTATTTCTGTTAGTGTCTTTTTTTCCCTATCATTTCTATTAGATTCTTTCTCAGAGTTTCCATCTCTCTGCTCACATTACCCATCTGTTTTGCATGTTGTCCACTTTTTCTGTTAGAGCCCTTAGCATATGAATCTTGTTATTTTAGATTCCCAATCTGACAATTCCAGAATCTTCATTATAGCTGAGTTTGATTCTGATGCTTGCTTTGTCTCTCCAGACTATGGTTTTTGCCTCCTAGCAAACTTAAAATTTTTGGTTGAAAGCCAGACATACTGTATCAGGTAGACAGAACCAAGGTAAAGAGGCCTTTAGAGTGAGGTTTTCTGTTTATCTGGCTAGGAGTTAGATTCTGTTTACTCTTTGTTGTCACTGTAAATTTTAAAGGGTAAATTCCCTCTGGTGTCCTTATTTTTGTCTCCTCTGTTATCTTTGGGTTTTCCTACAGATTCTGTTAATAGAGGCTGAGCCTGGCTGCAGTTGTAATCTGTTAATTTACAGGAACCCTACTGATGCAGTGGTAAGATATGAGGGAAAGAAGGGGAAACAGTCCATCAATATAATTCTATGACTAAGTTTCACTCTTTTAGTGAGCCTCTGCCCCTGGGCTGTAACCTTCACAAATGTTTCTCAGCTTTTTTCCCTTCACCTCATACAGCTTCTCTCTTCCCTCACATAGGTTATTGTGGTTGTTGCTTGGTCAGTAAGTCGTGTTCAACTCTTTGCGACCCCATGGATGGTAGCCCGCTAGGCTCCTCTGTCCATGGGTTTTCCAGGCAAGAATACTAGAATGGGTTGCCATTTCTTTCTCCAGGGAATCTTCCTAACCCAAGACTCTAACCCACGTCTCCTGCATTGGTAGGCAGATTCTTTACCACTGAGCCATAGCTTCCTTTGAGGTTAAGCACTTGTTCAAGGCAACAAAATGCTCTGGGCATATTTCAATATAGTTACTTCTCCCTTCTCACTATTGGAAGGGAAGTACAAGGGGATTGTTCTTTGGTGTTGACAGTGAGAACTTGATGGGGTTTGTGGAAGTAAAGCTCACAAAAGTGTTGGGGCCCCTTTAAGGTTGGGCCCCAGGAATTTTCATCTCTTAAGCTAGTCCTTGCCCAGGCTCCGGTAGTCAGTTTTTTCTACCAGTTGCTGGCTGTTGGTGTCTGATCCAGATAAATTGAGTCTCTGTATTGCTTTTAAGTCTGAGTTGCCATATATTTAAAGTTACTTTGCCATTTTTTTAAACTTAGCTGTAATTTAAGAGTATTTGGAACTGACTATATGACACCATGGTAAATTTCACATTTCTAATAAAAGTAAACTTTAAATTCAAAATGGTGTCACTGGATATCTTGACATATACAAAATTTCTTTCTCTGTATCAATGCCTAAGTAAGAGTTCCAGCCATTCCTCTAACAGCCAAAATGGTGTTTGATACTTAATGTTTCAAGTGTCTCTATCCATTCTTGTTTATGCCAAAGCTTTTAGTGTGCTTAAACAATATGAAAATTAATAAATAGATTAAATTGAGGTATTATTTTATGCTTGTTGAAAACATTTGTTTGCGTGTCAGTACTCTTTTCCTTGCCTTATTTCCCCTAAGATTTGATTGAGTTTTTCTTGAAGAATGTTACACGAAGCTGTAATACTGATAGCAATTTTCTGCAACAGAGCGCCCACATGCTGCCCCTCCATCTTCCCACCAGTCTTTCACGTGGGAGGAGGTTTTGTTGCTTGAGAACCTGTTTGGAAAATTTAACAAAATAATTGTCTGATCATAAGCTTGTACTAGAAAGACACCTAGGAACATGCTGGAGTGATTTTCTTTAGAAAGATGATAAACTCAGTTGACCATCTGGCCTGTCCCACTGTATCTGTTACTGAGTTCTTCTGTGTAATGCTTTGAAGAAGTTGAATCCTCCCAGCATAGCCACTGAGACAACATTACATCTGATGGCAGAATTTTTTGTTAAATCCTTCAACATAATTCTACTGCAGAAAAAGTATTACCAGAGTCTCTTTAAAGCTAAGCTCCTCAAGTAGGCAGATATTGAAACTAATAAATAAAGGATTGACCTCAAAATAAAGAAGGAAGGTTAGACACCATTTCTTCTCTTCTTTAATATGTAGTTGTGTGGTTTTTTTGTTATGGAGTTGTGTGAGCTCTTTGTATATTTTGAAAATTAAGCCCTTGTTGGTCATTACTCATCCATAAAATAGAATAAAATAATGCTCTTTGCAGCATATGGATGGACATAGAGATTATACTAAGGGAAGTAAGCAGACAGGGAGACAGATATTATATGATATCATTTGTATGTGAAATATAAAAAAATAGTATGAACTTATTTACAAAACAGAAATAGACTCACATAGCAAACAAAACTGGATGGTCACCAAAGGGTAACCAGTGAAACCTGTCAGTTCCTAGTATTAAAAAGGTCAGATCTATGCTCTTGACCAGTGAGTAATTTTGAACTGTCTGTAAGCACTGGTATAATTCAGTGATTAAATTTGTTGTTACAGTGGCTCTGCCTTAAAATTCTGTTGATATTAACAAATTAATTGCAGTCCTGTTCTTTCAGTAAATGGCTCAGCTCTGTGTTAAAAGGTGTCTGTGAGGCTAGTGGAGGCTATACCTACCATAATCTCAGAGGGGTATTAATGATCCTCAGATCACAGTCATAACTCTTTTACATGACTCTTCCTGTTAATATCATTCCATCTACTCAAGGTCTGCCAACGTCAAGTAAAGGAAATTAGTGATTACCTGGGAAAAGGAGAATGAATGATATGTAGTCTACCTGGTCTAGGTAGTCTACCTACCTAGAAATAATAATTCTCCCCAAATCAAACTTAACATGAATCTTCATCACATTCCACTTATTTACAATGCCTATGTTTTGCCTTTTCCTAAATCTTATATTAAGAGTTTGAAAGTCAAACTCACTTTCTAATTCTTTCCTAGAAAGTAATGTTTTTCTGAAATAGGTACTGTATCTCATTTATCTTTGTATTCCCAATTCTTTGCACAATGTACATGCTTAGTAAATAATAGTTTTGTTAGTGACTGAATAGTTAGGCTTTGTTAACTTTACTAAACATCATCTTATTTATCATCTTATTCTCTGAATATATCTTATAACACAAATTTACAATTTATATATTTCCTATTCTTTTATATGAACTAACTTTCCCAAAAAGGTTATAAGCTTGAAAGCAAAAACCAAGTTCTCTATTCTTTATTTCTCAAGTACCTAGTGAGATAAAATAATAAGCCCTCAGTAATACTTAATATTGATTTGTAAAATCAGTTTCTATGTAAAATTACAATTCCTTATGCAGGGGTCTCTCCATGGTTTTAGAGAGACCTAGTTTAGAAATGTGGTGACGGTCTGTGGTAACTTAGTCATTCAGTAATTACTGTTGAATGTTGTTTGTGGTGGTTAGTCACCAAGCTGTGTCTGACTCTGCAACCCCATGGACTGTAGCCCACCAGGCTTCTCTGTCCATGGGATTTCCCAGGCAAGAATACTGGAGTGGGTTGCTGTTTTCTTCTCCAGGGGATTTTCCCCACCCAGGGATCAAACTGATGTCTCCTGCATTGGCAGGCAGTTTCTTTACTGCTGAGCCACCAGGAAAGATGCACTGTTGACTGACTTGATATATTTTTAAGCAAAATTCACTGGTCTTAAATGTAGTTTGAATTTGACAGATATATGCATCCATGTAACCAGTTTCTCCAACAAGATCCAGAGTATAGAGCATTGTTGTCACCTAGTAAATACCCTTCAGTCCCTTTCCAGTTGGCCTCTTCCACCTGTAGCTACCACTCTAATTTCTAATCCCATGTTACTTTTACCTGTTCATGATCTTCATATAGATGGAATCATCCAGTATGTGTTCTTCTTTGACTCAACATAATGTTTTTGAAGTTCATGGATGCATTTCTTTTCAAGAGTGTTCATACTCTCATACCTTCTTTAAAAACCTAGTGCTGACTTCTAATACTTCATATTCATCACAACACAAATGATTTTTCTTTGTTCTCTAGGACTGTGAATTCACTTTATTATCTTTATCACTTTATCATAATATTTAGTGATAGATGTATCATCACTGAAATATCTGCATGTAAATTAAGTTGAAAATGTAAAGACATAATCAGATGAAACTCAAATATCAAAGTTGTTTTTAATACAGAGTTTTTCACTAGCATACAATAAGAGTAGTTTTTTCTGTCTTTGCTTTTGTGTATTTTCCAGACACACAGACAAAAATGAAATGTTTAATTTTTCCTTTGTATTGTATGTCTTAATAAAGATCAGATTAGCTTTCTTCAGTATGAACTTGGATAAGGGCAGTAAGAAACCCTATTGTTTCCAAGCTCTACGAAGATGAACTGGCAATGTGTCAGGAAAATTCCCAGTATGGAGCAGTTTTATTACAATTCAGTACAATTGGTTCTTGCATAACCTTTAGAAAATCATACATAAAACATTCTCATCTATATAAATAAAAATCACCCACACACTTTATTAATAGCTTTGTTCACTTTTTCCCTGGGACGTGTGCTGCACGCTCCTACTGTGCCCCCCTTTTCAGTCTTTTTTTAAGATAACTTTCTATAAGCTTTCTTTAAAGCAAAAAGGCTAGGTAATATTAGGAATCAAATACAAGTATAAGGTAATTTTGATAATTCTCCCTCTTGATCACGTACATAACTAGTGTTTCTAAGCGTCCTTTTTACATTTAGTGACAGGGAGTGTGGATTTTTCACAATATATAGTCAGTTTAACTTCAAGAAAGAAAGAAGAAATAAATGTCGTACTTTACATGAAAATAAGAATCATAATTTATTTGTGATGTGTTTGGGGGTTTATTTTCAAACATATACATTTTTAAGGTTTTTGTCACTGTTAGTATGACCACAGTAAATAGCATGGTGAAAGCAAGAACATACCAAGTTGAAGTCTCAGCCTTTTTTCCTTAGTCTAGTTCATTAGCAAAAATGTGTTTGTTTTCAGGTGTCATTTTCCTGAATCCCAATTTTAGAAAACCTTCCATTATTCCCCTAAAGTATGTGTTATAAAATACCCAGATAATTTAGTAATAAGCCTATAGATCCAAATGCTAATTTACAGGAAATACAAGGGTCAAAAGAACATTAAATGACATCACTGCCCAGAATGGGGGAAATTCTGCAGGAAAAATGACCCAGTTTCTTGAACAAATGAATAGCAATAAAGGGGGCATATGAGGGAAATGGCTACTTTTTTTAGATTAAAAGGGATTTAAGATGTGTCATTTATACCTCAAAAAGAGAAAAGGAGAGGGAGAAAAATACTCTTATCAAAAAAGAAACAAAAATACTTGGAGGTAGTAAATAAAACAAGAATGGTAAAATATTGATAATTGTTGAAGCTGTGTGATGAGTATATAGAGCTCTTTACATTATTATGTCTAGGTTTGAGATTTTTCATTATATAAAGTTAAAATACACACACAGAACAAGAAAGAAAAAAATTGATCACCATTGTCATCACAAACAAAATTATATTCACTCTAGGAATAGCATTTTAGTCCCAGCAACCAGTGGATGTTGTTCAGTGCCCCAGTAAACAGTAGCATCCTATAAATTAAATTAGTGTATTTGGGGGAAGGAGGGCAAAGTCTTTCTAATACAGCTATTCTTAACCTAGAGCTCAGTGCTCTCTCTTCTCCCACTGGATACCGTAAAATAGTAGAAGGTAATTCTTTTTTTTAAAGGAATGATGAATTTTGAAAGGAAGATACCTCTGTCTTAGGAAAAGCAGGTGGACCTGGGTTAACAGTGAAACACAGGAAGTCTCTCTGCCTTTAGCATTAGTCTTCCTCCTGTGCAGTGTGTGGCATTCACCTGGGACTACTGTCCTGTAATTGTGAAGTCAGCGATAGGGCCTTTCTCACAGCCAGCCCTTTTGATTCCTATATTATTCTCTAATAAAATACCTATTTTACTACAGAAGGTTTTTTACCTTCTGTTGCTTTTGCTTAGTTCTATAAAAATGAATGCTCTTAATGAACAAATTAAACCCTTCACAAACATAATTTTAATACAATATAATTTGCCTTCGGAGAATTTTTTTCTGTGACATTGACTTCATGGTATTTTTCTAATAGAAAAAAGTCTGGGTCTAATCAGGACATAGAACTGCATACTATAGTCACAATCAGTATTTTGATGCTTACCCACATATCATAGCAAAGCAAGTTTGCAAAATTAATGAATGCTGAAAACAGTTTCTTCCATGGACCTGCTTTTCTAATTTGGAACACTGGTTTTCAGACTATGGAGGGTTAACCCAGCCTGGCTGAAGTGATCTAGAAAGGATCCCTCACAAATCTACATTTTAAAACAAATGTCCTTTTTTCTTGGAGAAGGAAATGGCAACCCACTCCAGTATTCTTGCTTAGAGAATCCTGTGGACAGAGGAGCCTGGTGGGCTGCCATCTATGGGGTCGCACAGAGTCGGACACTACTGAAGCGACTGAGCAGCAGCAGCAGCAGCCCTTTTTTCTGAGTTCTCTAGAATCATTCTGCCATAGCAAATTTAAGAGCAAACCAAACATTCCTAAACCCCAGCTACATGTATAATCTAAATTATTAAGGTATCCAAAAACAATCATTTTGCATTTGAACATATTTGTAAAATCTGTCTTTTTAACGTATCTGTATAATCTATTATATCAATTAAATTTTGAGCTCTCAGCTGGAGCCATGTCTGTCAGTTTAACTCTACCTAGCCACTATCACAATAACATGAAAGTATAAAGATATCTTGCTAAATATATCTTAGTTAAACTTGATATGTCACATCTTTTAAACCTAGAACTTGTGATGATGGAAGGAGAAAGTTTAAGTACCAAATGAAGTGAATAAGTTTGGGTTTTGAAAAATGTTACTATCAAGAGCATTTTTTGTAAAAAAAAAAAAATATATATATATATATATATATATATATATATATATATATATATATATATATATAAAATAATCCTAAACGGTTATAGCTACTGACAAAAAGATCATTATTTTATTTATTGAGTACTGTTTGTTAATTCTTCACTAATCACTGTATTTAGAGTCATACAGTGTGAAAGTATGTGCTAAGCATATATACTATAAAATCTCAGTTAAGATTTTGGAGAACTACAAGTGGTGGAAGAGTAATGTTTGCTTCATAGTCTGTATAATCTCTGTCAGCCTGGGGAAAAAGAGATCATTTTCTTGAAGTGGTTGGAAGTACTGTAATAAAAAAATTTAAACCATGTTTTCTAATACATTTTATTAAAATTACCCATCTTTTGATGAAAACTGATGAAATCAGTACCCTCTCATCATAATGGCCAAAGCTCTTTAGCCCTTCACTGGAGTGCTTTTTATCCTAATTCTTAACATGTTTGCTTTCTGAATTCATTTAACATCTAAAAAGTTGTTGACAAAGAAATGTAGTTTTGACACCTCAGGAAAGACATTTTCTACTTTATCAAATTATGTTTCTACATGTGAAATTTGAGAAGGCACCAAAGTGAACACTAATTAATTTAAAGCTATTATATTAGCACTTCAGTGCATTTAGAGGCAATCCATACTAATATTTAAAATTCAGTTTTTTACTTAACATCTTATTATCAATATTATCAACCAAATTGAATAATTTTTCTTAAAGTCATTAAAGTAATCCACAGGAACATTGTATAAAAGAAACAAAAAATCGTGTTGTTTTAAAATGAAATATATCATTCAAAGGTACTGCTTTATGATGTTTTTGTTTTCAAGAAATAAGGGTTTTTTCCCCCAATAAATTAAAGCATCACATTATTAATACTTCCCATACTCCAATAATAGGCGGTTTTTCTAATTATCTCCCTAATACCTATAGGCAACTTTCAATTGTTTTTGCTAATATGACTAGAATGGTAAAGCCCAGAGTCCAATAAGAGTTAGTGACCTACACCTGAACTTGTCTGACCAAACTTTTTACCAGAGATGCTACTGACAAGAGAACAGATTTAAATTGTATTGCCTATTTCCTTTTGTTTTTTATGGTAACATGTAAGTGAACGTGCAAATAAGTATCAATAGTTAAAAGACCAATAGAGCAGTTAAAAGAATAAAGAAATTAGATGACATATTCAGTCAGCAAACTAGAATATCAGTTTCTGACTGTTTCTCCATCCTCCCAACTTCCGGTATGAATTCCTTGCGGGCAGGAACTGTCCTATTCTTCCCTGTATTCCAGATGCATTGCCCAGTGTAGTTCATTGGAGCCAATGTAATGATTTAGGGCAGAAACTTAAAAACCTTTCATGAAATGTCATTATTTACTACTGGCAGGGAAAACAAAGTGAAACTGGAATATGCAAAAGAAGGAGGAAAGAGTCTCTCTTATCTTACATAAATATAATAATGTTTGATGGAAGAGTACAGATGTTTAAAATTTTTTTTTTATTTTTAATTATGTCTGTGTTTAGCCCATATTTTGTCTTTAGAGCATATTATGTTACCAAAACAAGTTCACTTTTCAAAAAGTTTGGGGATTTTGCTAAAGTGCAAACAACAGCTTATAGAAAATATAACACATACACACATATAACCAGCGTAAAACTGCTTGCCACCGACCCCAAACTAATGACTAGAAGCTTCAAACTCTGGGTATGTATATGTGCAAGATTATAACTAAAGTACTTGATGGTTACTGATAGCGTGTGTGTGTGTGTGTGTGTGTGTGTGTGTGTGTGTATGTGTGTATGAGTTAGCAACCACATGGCAATGAATTCAGTATTGGTATTTGATAAATAAGGGTTAGAAATTTTGAATTGGAAACTAGAATAATAAATTGCTCATGTACCTTTAAAAGTATCTCTTTTTAAATTGAATTCTTACTGAGAGAATAACTATTAAAAATTTAATTGCAAAAAAAAATTTAATTGCAGTCTTTTAATCATTTTGCTTTGATTTTATACTAAAAACTACCAAGAAGATAACATTTAAGTGTATTTTTTTCACTATGACAAAGTTACATAAGAAGAGAATACCCTAGCACGTAAAGAAAAATGCAATTATTTTCTATTCTGAATCTCCAGACTGCTGTTTTAGAAAATCATATCTGATTATTTGCTCAGCAGAAGATTATTGAGTTGATTTAGCTGTGATTTTATTTAACAAAGCTTCAACTGCATTCCTACTGTGGAGTCCGAAAAAGGTAGAGAGATATAAATGATACATTCAAACTGTGATTTTTGTGAACAGGGCCATCGATGCACCCCTCGGAGCTAATAGCGGAGATGAGAAACAGTGGGTTTGCACTGAAACGAAATGTACTGGGGAGAAACTTGACCGCAAATGATCCATCACAGGTAATGATCTTTTTATCAGTAAGCTGAAAATGTCTATAAATCTAAATGTGATTGCTTGTGAATTGCTACTTAATGTTTTCCAATATGCATATATCCATAGGAAGGCAAGATAGAGTAAAGAAAATGCCTAAAATACATCTTGATTTTGCTTCTTTATTATTTTAACCTAAATGAGAAATTGTTTTTAAACCTATACTTTAATAAACAAAGCTGCTTCTCTGGGTTTTTGTGGATAAAATACCTAACTGATCTGGTGATAAGGTTGTTAACTTTTTCTTTGCTGCTAACTTACCCTGAAGTGATGTTAAACAGAACCAATGAGAAGAAGTGTATAAAAATAATGGAAAATATTTTAAACAGTTACTTGATTAAACTGTACATAGATCCAGAAATGGTTGAGTTTAAAGGGTTGTAGATGTTCTAATATAAACCATTTATTTCATTTAATGAGGAAACTGGAGCCCACAGAAGTTAAGTGATTCCCTAAGGTCATGTGGCTATTTAAAGACAGAGCTGAGACTAAAACCCAGCCTCCCACTGGCATAAACTTGTACTGCTCTGAGAGAGTCACATTCCATCTCAAACATTGCTAGGGATTGTACGTACAACCTATCTACTGTGTATAAAGTGAAGTGAAGTGTTAGTCGCAGTCATGTCCTAATCTTTGCAATCCCATGAACTGTAGCCCACCAGGCTCCTCTGTCAGTGGGATTCTCCAGGCAAAAATACTGGAGTGGGTTGCTGTTCCCCTCTCCAGGAGATCTTCCCCATTACAGGCAGATTCTTTACCTGAGAATACCAGAGAGCTCTGAGCCACCAGAGAAGCCCATTTATTATGTATATGTACTGTTTATATATTTAATAATGTACTGTTGAAATTATAAAGGCAAAAAGTGTGGGTGTTTTGACCTTCCTGTAAAGTTTGTGATCTTCCTGGGTTTTATGTTTCATTAAATTAAAAAGAAAATATTTAAACCCAGAAGTGTTTAAATTCAAACTTAAGAGAGAATTGTAAAGCAATTATCCTCCAATTAGAAATAAATTTTCAAAAAATAAAAACGGAGAAAGGTTAAAAAAAAATAAAAACAAGAGAGAGTAGAAGCCATGCTTTAAACATTTTGTCTGTGTTTCTCTATCGTCCTCTCCTGATAAAGCAGTCATCTTAATCTCCTAGGGCATTATGATCCTCCTTGGCAGATAGACTACAAAAATTTTTGAATTCCTCTTTCCAATCCAAAATGTCATACTCATCAACAGTATGTCCCTAATATAAAACTTATTTGTAAATGTTTCCTGACAACTAACTTGTTTTCTAATCTAGCAATTTTATGATGTTTTTGTTGACTTAGGAGTATGTTGCAAGCGAGGGTGAAGAAGATCCAGAAGTTGAATTTTTAAAGTCACTAACAACCAAACAAAAACAGAAACTCCTCAGGTGATTAAAAAGTGTCGGTTTAATTAATTAATTCAACTACATTTTTTCTTATGTTTCATTTTAGTGTCATATTCAACTCTGATCCTAAGTTTAAGGTACTTAATTTATGTATCACATTGATGTATTGATTTATTCTTCAGCTACAGTAATATAGTTTTGTCTTTCAGGAATATGAAAATGAATGTAAGATTATATACTCAGCTGATACCACAGAGTCACTGCACTTTTCAGAAAATTTAATTTGGAAATAGATTTATTTGTAGGTTTTACTTTTCATAGTAGATTTACATATCTTTATATACAGTTTGTTCTTAGAACAATATTGTGGGCCATGTATTACTCTCTTTAATTTTGTACGATTTAAGAGGAATCCTGAAAATGCTAAAATTTAAAGTAAGTATGAATCATGTTAAACAGACTACCTCTGGATTAAAGAATCCAAGAAATGTCTGGTGAGTCCAATAGAGGGAGCTCATGTTGTTTCAATATGTGGAGTTTTGAGGATGGCTGGACAGAATCCAGTGAGGACATTTTTAAATACAGTATTTAAAAATGTAAAAATATATTGTTATTCTGAATTTCTGGAGAATATGCTCTTGAATTTTGACAGTGTAATGTTGTTTAGTATTTCCATATTTTAAAATAGTACATACATAAAATTAATGTTTCATTGATTAGAGCTTTATATTTGAGTTTGCAGTTGGTCCAGCTAATGTTACAGACCTTTCTTTATGCCACGGTGACGATTATGTTGAATGCTATATAATTTCAAATTCTTATTCAGTAAAAAAAAATTTAATAGTCATTACTATAGAGGACAGTATACCTAGACAATTAACGTTTTTAATTTAAACTTATTGTGTATGTGCCTTGAATAATTTAAAAGGAAGAAAATTATTTGTTGTTTAATAAAAGTAAAGAATTTGTATTTGAACACCACTTTTATTTTTTTTTTGGTAACACCACTTTTAATGTTTCTAAGAAACTGTATTGTCTATTCAAAATTTTATATTTATCAGTGAAAGGGCAGACTATTTTTACATAGCCTATTACTATTTTTTTCTAATAACAGGAAATTAGATCGACTTGAGAAGAAAAAAAAGAAAAAGAAAAAAGATAGAAAAAAGAAAAAGCTTCAGAAGAGTAGAAGTAAACACAAAAAACATAAAAACAAGCCCTCCTCCTCCTCCTCCTCCTCCTCCTCCTCCTCCTCCCCACTCTCCTCCTCCTCCTCCTCTAGTGACAGTTCAGAAAGCAGCAGTGAGAGTGACGGCAAAGGAAAAAAAGTACAGAAGAAGAAAAGAAAGAAAAACAAGCGTTCAGGGAATAACAACAGTGATTCTGAAGAGACAGACAAGTCTAAGAAGAGAAAACGGGATGAAGAACGTTCTTGCAGTCACAGTAACAAGGAAAAGCCTAAGTTTTTAAAACAAGAGCGTTCTGGGGAGAACAGCAAATGGAGCCATTCTGATTCTGACAGAAAGCCCAGAAGCCTTGACCAGAGTCCAGAGAAGAGAGGATCTGGAGGAAAGGAGAGGAGCAGCAGGAGCCAGAGCAGGGATGGGAGGAGCAGGAGAAGCCGAAGCAGAAGTCACGGCAGGTACAAGCCGAGAGAAATAAGGAAACGGCCGCGGCGCAGTCCAAGTGAAGAGTGGGACAGAAGAAGTGACGCCAGATGCCGTGGCATGGATGCGTACAGAGGAGGGAAAGTGCATAGAGAGCATTATCGGGAGATAAACATACTAGAGTGATGCCAAAAGAATGGAGCAGAAGTAGAGAGTAGAGACTTAAACATGTGATGGTTAACTGAGAATAAATATCTCCACTTTTTTCTTGAATACCTTTAGCAAGGGCTAAATTGTATACTGTTGTCTTTCTTATACGAAGCTCTATTTTAATTTTTCATCTCTGTAAACTTCCATCAAGTACAAAACTACGTAAATCCCATAAGAATAAACTTTGCAAATATTTGTAAGTAATCTATTTGGAGGCTGTAAAAATATATTCTGTTGACACATGTTTCTTGTACCCTATACTGAAATAAAAACCCCTTATTACTCTGTGACATTTTCATCATTAAAAGAATGACAGTACATTGAATGGATATAGTTTAATTATTTTTTTCAATTCACATTTATTACTTTTAAGATTTGAATTTACTTGAAGCCAAGTGTAATCACTGTAGAAATTCCCTGGTATGAATTAAGTAATGAATTGATCAGTATTACTTTAAGACTTTAAACTCCTTTCAGTTGTTTTGCTCTAGGGTAAGAAGCTAGTTACATTTGGATGATGTGTTAATTTTCTATGCTGTCTTAACAAATTACCTCAGTCTTAATGCAAATACAGTTCTGGAGATCAGAAGTCTGAACTGAGATAAAATCTCACTGAGATAAAATCAAGGTGTCAGCAGAGTTGGTTCGCTCTGGAGGCTCTGGGAAAAATCTGCTTGACTTTTCCAGCTTCTAGAGGCCACCTGCATTCCTTGGCTCCTGGCCCCTTTCTTCTGTCTTCAAAACTAACAAAGTCGAGTCAAATTCTTACACCTAATTGCTCTCTGACACTTTGACATTCTGCATTGTTTTCTACTTTTGGGGACTCTTGTGATTACATTGGGCCTGTCAGGAGACTGGGATAATCGCCGTATTTCAAAATCAGCTGATTAGCAACCTTCATTCTGTCAGGAACTTTAATTCCCCTTTGCCATGTAACCTAACATCTTCACAGGCTCCGGGTTAGGACTGCTGTGTCATTAAGGGACCGTTATTCTACCTAGGACAGATGGCCTTTCAACTACTGACATTCAGCCATTACACAGTTTACTTCTAAAGGTTAAGCATTTATTGTCATGAATTAGTAAACTATTTAGATATATTTCATAAGTATAGGTATGTGTGACATACATAAATTTAGCTATAAATTTCCCCTTGTGTTTCAAAGTGTATGGTAAAGGAGAACTATAGAAAAAATCATTTAGTTCAAATTACAAGTAACATGCAATTCAAAAAAATACATACTAACCATCACATATGCAAGTATTATTATCATGGTTCCACATTTTAAAAACACCTTTTTTTCATAGAATACAAATACTCATTAGTTCAGATGGTTTTGAGAATTGGCAGTCCTAGTTTCATAAATTTTATAAGAAAGTAATTTAGAAGAATTACTGTAAGACTGTGTATCTGGTGTGTGTGTGTGTGTGTGTGTGTGTGTGTGTATCTTTCTCATATATGCACACACAGATGTCCTCTGATTTACAAGCAGCTAACTGAAGGCATAAAACAACTCTTTGATTATTTACATTTTTAAGAGTTGGGAGAGGAGAACTTGAATTCCTCCTCCTGTACTCTTCAGTAACTTACTGTGCACCTCAAAGATCCCCTTCCTTCATTTAAAAAAAGAAAGCATGCATTTGAGATTGATAAAGACTGCTAATTTACACCTTGAGTTCATCAGTGTCGCACTGATTATTTCCTATGTTATGCCTTTTTAGACTTTATAATTTTGATAATGTCAAAACCTATGCAATACTTACTGCCTTCAAGGATTTCTGAACCTGTAGTGTTCATGAAGGGAAATGTTGAAATGCATCCTGTAATTAAAGTGAATTAAACACATTATCATTTAACACTTACACAAAAGTGTGGTCCCCTTTTAACTTGAAGGTGGCCTCACGGATTTTTTAAATCTCTGGCTAACTTATCCTTCACTGTTTGAGAAACTATAAAGCGGTACTAGTACCCCCAATATTCTTATCAACCCAATGGTGAGAAAAAGTCACATGTAGTTATAGAAAATGTTGGTTTGCTGTTTGACTTTCAGACTTGGTCACCCAAGGGTACCAGACAGCCGCAAGGGGTAGCATTCCCACTTGGCAAACTTAAAAACTGAAGGGAGGCATTTTCACGTATAATCTTAACAAGGTAACAGTTTTAAAGAGGCTCACCTGACTTGTTCAGCATATTCTAATGTAAAGGCAAAAGCAATTGAAAGTGATTTTTTAAATGTTAAGCATGTTGTTATCCTTTTGCTTTTGAAGTACAGGTAAAAACCAGAGACAAGGCTTATAATAGAAACTATGTCTAGTTGAATGTGTAGAGGTTTCCCTAAGTACTAACTCCAAAAAAGAATCCTCCAAGTTTAATGCGTATGATTCGAGAACAAAAGTCCTCAACAGTAACTTTTTTTTTTTAGAAAACCACAGGAAAAGTCTGGTGATAAGTCATTTTTCCGACCCTTAATAGAGAAATTCTTTTCAAGAAATCTGGGTATACCTAGTGACATTTCTAATTTGTCCAATGGCCTGACATAGCACTGGCTAACTTCGGAGACATAGGTCTCTTCCTCCCCTTTCCCTGGCTTAACATTTAACGTTATTTAACACTAGCAAATTAATTCCTGCAGGAGGTGCTGTCGATTTACAAATGGTCAGGCATGATCAGATTACTAGGTTAGGACTTGTTTATTTATCTGAATGTGGTAAGTTAGTCATCATTTAATTTAATAAATGTGCCAGAATAGGCAAGGTTGCTGCAGCATAGCAGCAGGTTTCGGCTTACCTTGCAGTGGGAAATGGAGATCTTGCTTTGTATCATACGGTTTTAATCTGAAGAAAGCTTTTTATCTGAAAGGCTTGGTGAGACCTTCCTTGCTGTTCTTCCAGGAGATGGCTTGCTGACAGTGAATCACTCAGTCGGTGCTGTTCGGAGCTCGGCGTTTCCCATTTTTAATCACCAAATATTTACTGTTTCAGCATTGACTCTCAAAGATTTTAAAATCCACCTAAGCCATTTCACTTTCCTCCTTAGGAAACGGCCACTGGGCTGAGGCGGGCTGGAGGAGCCCAGTCTGCAAGGCCGCACCCTCCACACCCTGTGCTTAATAAGATCTGAGAGAAAGCTGCATTTTAGCTTCAGTAGCTGAGGAGTATTAAGAAATCTTATTTCGATTTTCTGAAAAGAAAACCTAGATAGTTACCACTTGAAAAGAGATAAAGGCATGCAATAGCTGCTGGTCTTGGGAGCGGGTTTTTCAGATCAAAAAGGAGAAATGCTTTTTAAAAGTTGTGAGCAACAACTAAGACGGAGGGAACTATAAGGTTTGGGAGATGCAATGGCAACCCAGAACTGGTGAATCTCCTCAAACCCCGTTCCTGCTGACAGAAGCGGAAACAGATCCTCATCCTATACCCCCTTTCTCCTTTCTTCACGCCACACTTAACACCCTCAGAATATAACTTAGTAGTGAAGCGGGGTGAAACGCAGGAGACGTCTTGGAATGGAAAGAAATGCACATTCTGGCCCAAACTGCCCTGGCTCGTAGACACGGAAAACCCCAGTCCTTTCGGTCTGAAGGTCCTCCAGATGCGGTGGGCAGAAGCGGAGGTCCGGAGGCTTGGGTGCTGACCGGATCGTGGCTTCCAAGCACCTCGCCTTAGACTGAAAGGAGGCCAGATGGGGGCTGGAGTCGGGGGCTGGAGTGAGTCCCGAGCTGGCTTGCTCTTCACATCTCCAGAGGCGACTCCACCCCTGCGCACCGTGATGCTTTCCTAGACACGCGTCTGGCAACCTGAACGTACCTCAAACCCAGACGAAAGCCTGATTATTAGGGGGCCCGTCTCCCTCCTAGAATAAGCGAAGAGGCCGCTGGACTACCCACTGACAACGTGTAACAGGAAAGGGTGCGGGCTAACTCGCAGCACCGGTCCTCCTCCCCATCCCCGACCCCACCGGTGGGCCACTCAGAAATTCCAGGCTGTGGGCCAGGGGAGCTGCGCCCTGGGGACCAGGGCGCCAGGGCCGCCAAGCGCCCTCGCCTGCCAGTTCCTGCCTAAGTTCGCCCGGTCTCCCGCGCGTTTCTCCTCTGCAGGTCGGAGAGGGGACTTCGCTAGTTAGGAAAGCGAGCGAATATCTCTTGTCTCTCGGGCTCCACAGGTGAAGAGGGCGCTTTAGGACGCTGATGCTAATCTCTCGCTCCCAGGGCAAAAATGAAAATGTTGACTCTCGCCAGCAGAAAACAGATCGCGGTTGCCGGGCGAGGGGTGGGCGGTGGAGCGGGTTGGGGGGTGGAGAGGGGACTTATCAGTCTGCATTTTTTAAATAAATAGATCTCCCAGAAATGGTTGGATGTTTGCAAAACAATGTAAAATTCCTGGTATGAATTCTAAAGGAAGAGAGTGTAAGGATCTTGGAAAATCTAAAGCCTTGCTTTGCTTTCCCAGGTCCCTGAGAACAGGCCCTGGAGGAACATGTTTCCACGGACTTGCTGAAACCTTCCCTTAACTGGAGTTGCAAACACACTGTATATATTTATATCAATAACATATAGGGTAGGCATGTCTGTATGTATTTACCTCATACATATTTCTATAAACTCCAGCGTCTGGAAAGGGTGGGGGTAAATAACACTGAACGGTTAAAATTATGGAGAAGGGATAATAACTGATTACTAATTTGAAAGTAAATAAACAGGTGACTTTTTCAGATCAAATTCCTCCTTGGATCGTTACAATAAATATCTCTGAAGGAAGCTCTCTATTTATGTTGTCATTGATTAATTCTTCACTACCTCATTTGATTTCGATTTAGAACGATTTGATTCTAATTTAATTAGCATGTAATTTGGATGTACATAATTACTGTAATTATGACATTCAGGTAAGGCAGCTTTAGGCTGAAAGGCAATTTCAAATTTTCTAGCAACCTACTTTGTACTTGGAAATGGACAAGGACTTTGCGCCCTGCTATCCAAGTAGTAATTAGCACATCTTTGAAATAGGCAGTGCGGCGGGATTTGTATTAAAACAGCAAATACAAACCCAGCCGAGGTACCCGCTGCAAAGGTGGCTGAGAGTTCCGGGAAACGCAAGGCGTTTCCCTGGCGCGAGATCAGGGAGCCCGGCGCCCCGTCGCCTCGGCCGGCTTTATCTGCTGCGGGCTCCGGCGCCTCTGCGGCCTTGGGTGCGGGATTTGGAGGTGTAGCTTTTAAGATTAAAATACAATAAACGTGCGCGGAGGGTGGGGGACTAGAAAGGAGGGGAAGAAGCCATTGCACGACGTCTGAAGACGAGGGGTGGGGTAGTGGACTAGAAAGAGGAGGGAAAGGGGCGGCGGGGGGACGGCGAGACGCAGAGTGGAGAGAAAATTGGTCAACGCCCCCAAGTGTTATCCGATTTTAGATTTGGGTTTCCAAGGGAAAAGGCGGGGGCAAAAGGGATCAGTTCGTGCCGGCGGGCAGTGCAGGTCCTTCGCAAGGAGCTGGGAGGAGGGGTTTCGGGACTTCTGGCAGCCCTCGGAGACCCTGCCCGCCCCGCCGGGTCCCGGCCTACCCAGTAGCCCCCAGCACTCGACTCCGGCGGGACGGCGCCTGGAAGACTGCGGCGAGGCAGGAGACTGCTTCGGCCATCCCCGGGTCCGGGCTGGAGAAGGTGCGGGTCCCTCACGTCTCTCCCCTTCTCAGGGGGTCTGGGGACATGGGACGATCTGCTTGCGTGCTTTAATCAGCTTGGTTTGGTCGGTCCAGGCCAGGGACGTTGGGCGGGGGCGCTGCGCCCACGGCCGGGTCCCCATGCCGGCTCCAAACCGCCGCCGACAGCGCCCAGCGTGCTCAACTCCAAGTTGGAAGACCCTGAAGTTGCCTTGAAAGAAATATTAAATACGCCAATTCTAAGACTAGGGCCAAGAAGGGCGTTATTTTATTTGTTTGGATTTTCAGTTAGCACATCTCAGAAAAAACTTCCTTGCCTAGAGCAATAATTCCGGCCATTACTAAGCAGTGCTCCCCAGTAGCGGGGTTTGTCTTTCCCGGAAGACAAAAACTCGCTTTTCTTTGCTGGATTCGCTCGGTTGTTGCAGCTCGCTGCAAACGCAGACTCCCCGCTCTCGAAGCGGCAAGCGAGGGCGGATAGTGCGGCCTTCCCGAACCCGAGCTCTAGATGGCGCCAGAGAGCCGCACTCGCCAAGCTCCTCTTAAAGGAATCAAGAGCGACTGTCAAACATAAAAGCAAATCAGAGTTTTCAGTTTTTTTAATGTGTTAAGAATGTTATTCCTTAAGAAAATTTGTAGCTAAATTATTCTCACTTAAAATAAACACTTAGTATACCAATTACACAAATGGGCGGGATTTATGTAAGATTTACTTCATCTGCATTTTTGTAGTGGGAGAGAGCCTTGGCGAATACAGATAATAGATGCAAATAAGATTAGAGTTAAAATAAATAAAGTTTCCATCTGAATAAAAAGAAATTCAATTTTACACGACTTATAACGATTTGACGGAATGTCCAGACAAGCCGCTCAGGTGCACCATCTAATCGCGTCAAAATGTTTTCCCTCCTGAAGAAGAGAAAAATCTCTTTTCTTTCTTTTTTTCATTCTTTCTCCGCAACTCCCCCCCGCCCCCCAAATCAGGTAGAATTCGATTCACTCCAAGGGTTAAAAAAAAAAAAAGTAAATAAAGCCAGAAAAGGCAGAACTCGGCGGGAGGGTGTGGATTGCGGCTGGTTGAGAGAAGGGCCGAGGAAAACTTGGTCTTCGTTCCTCTCCTGCGCAGGAAGAGAAGCTACAGCGCAGGAAATGCTTGGAGACACCGGCTGAAACGAAATCGAATTTCCTCTCACCCGGGACTGAGAGGACTCAGGGCCCCTGCCTGCGCCCCCAACCCCACACCAGCCTCCGAGCTGCGGCCCTCGCCTGCGCCCGGACCACAGCCGGGCCCAGGAACCCCGAGGTGGCCCTGGGGAGACGCGGCCCCACCTCGGGTGGAGACCGAACTCGTCTCGGGGTTCCTGGGCTCCCTCCTCCCACGCCCGCCCTCCCCAATTTGCTGGGGCCCAGCGGGTCGCCGCCTGCTCCGGTCGAGGTATCCCCGCGCCCCCAGGGCCCCCTGCGGCCGGAGGTTGGGGAAGAGGGCGGGAGTCTCCCTTGCCTGCTAGTTTCGGCTGGGGGCAGGGGCCTTCTCCCTCCGCGTGCAGGTTCCGCGAGCTCCGCTCTCCCGGCTGGACGCTCACGCCCGCCCGCCGCCCGCGGTTCTGGGGAGCCGCGGTGATGGACATCCGCTGACCCGCGGGGCACAGGCAGCGCGCAGAGGCCTTGATCACTGGGCTGCGGAGGGAGTCGCGAGGCGAGCGGGACCTGCGCGGCCAGGCCCTTTGATCTGCCTTTATTATCCACGAGAAACAAAGCTGCCTGGGGCAGACGCCTGGGCGCCCTTAATCCCCGGGAGACCCCACCACACCCTCACCTCCGCGCCGCTTACCCGCAGGCCCCCAAACACGCCAGGCACGCTCTCGACCTCCAGCTCCTTGGCCCCAAGCCCCTAGGGTGAACGTCCAGGCCAGGCCTGGACGAGAGGGCGCGCGGAGTGTAGGCTGGGGGCCCTGGTGATAAACTGAGCCAGAAGAGAAAATGGCCAGAGAAAAGAAACACTCGAGGAAGAGCCGGCCAGCCGAGGTTTCGGGGACGCAGGAAGGGGGAGCGGGAAGTCACCCAGCCCGAGACTCTGCAAACGCCCGACTGGAGACCTTCGCTGTACATTTTATCGCTACTTTGCTACTTGGCTTTTCACTGCAGTTTGAGAGAAAATTTTTGTTGACTTAATAACAACAGTTTATTTTTTTTCTCCTCTATAAAAATCAAAACATTCTTTCCACTTCCCAAGACAATAATATTTTTTAAATCTTCACACTGCCCCACACACTGAGGCTGACTTTGCTTGTATTTTCTATTGTGAGGGGAGCCTTTTAGATACAGTTTTTATTCTGTAAATATGTACTTCATTTTCTAAATTAACATTTTTTCGAATTGCGAAATTATTTCATTTACCAATTTTCTTTTCGTTTCTCCCTCTCTTTTAAACCGGGGCTGTTAAGTTGGTGGTCAGAAGACAAAGAGAGTGAAAATAATTTTCATTTCAATAATTGCCTTCTGGTCAATTTAACTGTGCCTTATTTTGAAAGAGACTGTCTAAATGAGATTCCTGTCCCAAATGTGTTCCCAGGCCTGATCCCAGCCTTTAATTATTCCTGAGTTTTTTTTTCTTCAGAATAAGACGCCGCACTGAGTAATCACAAAGAAGTCAGAGAGCATCCTTGAACCTTTTCAGAAGCAGCGCCACTGATATTCAAATAACCTGCGAGGGCCATTTGACGGCGCGGGGACCTAGGCATTTCCAATTCACTATTTGCATAGATCAGCCGTCTTTGAAAAGGAAAGGAGCAGTTGTCTTCCATAACATTAAAAAGCCTAGTTATCAAATCAAGTGCTTAGTTTGGGGGCTTTTAAAACGTTTACATTTTATCTCAGGTTGCCCTTTACCGTTTGACATGCAAATTTGGTGCAGTTAATTTAGACAATTAAAAAGATCTTCAAGGGAGCTTTGTCACCGAGAATATTTGGAGTTTTCCCCGTGGACCAGCTGAGATAAAGTTGGCCAGAACAAATGATGTCTAGGAGATTAATTAGATATTTGATAAGACATGAATCCCTAATAAGGGAATACAAGGCACAGGGGGCTGCTGTGTGCTCTAAGTCAAAATTAATAACATTTAACAAGATTTTCATTTAGGCATGAAATGTCTTTTCCGGGGTATTGACTCTAGCGATTTATTCCCTTGAGTCACCTCCCAACCGTAGAGGGTCTTGGGAGGTAAAAGACTTCTTTTTTAAAAGCTTTTCCCTTTCACTCATTGTGTCTAAATCGCTTTTTAAAAACAAACAAACCCACTGGAGTTTTGTCTGACCTCTCTGGCAGGGGTAGGCACCTCCCCAGTTAAAACTGCCAAGGACCTTTGCTTTTTCGAACGGGTTCCAGAGTTTTAAAATGTCACTTTTTGAGAGCTGTCTCCTTAAGTAATACAACTACACCTTATAACCCCATTTAATTTATGCTGTTAATATACAAATAAATAATTCTGACTTCGCAAAAAACATACATGTATTATGGCTTTTTATAACTCACATAAACCTTACATTACCTAAGACTAACATTAAGGGAATTTTTCCCAACAAAAAAAAGTCTACCCATGTAAAGGTTACTAGTTGGGGTGGGAGGGGTAACAGGATTAAAAAAAAAAAAAAGAAAGTGTATTGTTCAGAGTCCTTTAATAATACCAAAATGAAAATATGGTGTCAAGATTTTCTTCATACAGATAAACGCATTTAATTTCTTTAGATGACCTTAACTTACGTGTTTGTGAGTGAAATGATAACTCAACATTTTAAATATCTTTTACATATATACTGACTTTCACAAAGTGCATCAGAAAATTAAAAAAAAACTCCCTGAATTTCAGGAATTCACCAAAGGGAAAAAAAAAAAAAACCTCTATTCGAATGAACACTTACAAGAAAATAAAAGAGAACACAATCTTTTGAACCCTATTTATACAGATGTTATGAAATACAGAGAAACTGTCACTAGACTTCCAGTTTAATTTCTCACCTTCAGCCTTTTTTGATGCTTCCTTTTATAGGAAAAAAAAAGTTTCACTGTAAGTAGATATCAAGCAGGACTTGGAGCATTTTATATATAATATAATCCACGCAAAGGGTCTGTTTTTATAGGTCCCGTTTGTTCTCAAATGTTCTGACAGTCCTTTGCAGGGTGGTGACTCGTTTTTGGAGAAAAGGAAAGAAAAGGGTGGAGGAAGGGGGTGGGCGGTGGGGGGAGGAGGGAACGTTTCTGTGTATTGCTCTTCGCTCGAGAAGTTTGTGCGAGTGGTGTGTTAGTGTGTGTGCACGCTTGAGTGTGCGTGCTTGTGGTTGTAGGTCTCCGGCGTGTGTGTGTCTGTGTGTGCAGTTTTTTAAAGTGTTTGTGTCGCAAGTTGGTTCGCTTTTGTTCCTGGAACACGCGTTCGATTCTCGTCTGGGCTCGGGCAGCAGAGGGGAGCTCCTGGCTTGGCAGGCGAGCGGCGGTCCGCGAGCCGGATGCCGCACCACCTCGCGCCGGCCCGGGGGCGGCCCGGGAGCCCCCGCCCGTCCATCCCCCGGTCGTTTGCCCTCCGAACCTCTCTCTCGCTTCCGTAGTCTACTCGCTCGCTCGCTTCCTCGCGCCTCTCGCCGGATCTCTAAGAGTCGTTGGGGCCAGACGCGGCTTCCTTGCCTCCCGCCGAGGCTGCCACCGCAGCCGCAGCCGCCGCAGCCGCAGCCGCCCGGGCCGCACTGACGCCGGAGTCGTGCAAGATGAGGTCAGGGGACTCGGAGCGGGGCGTCTCCAGGTTGCTGGCGTCCGTGTCACTGTCGCTGCCCTTTTTGCCCCCGCCGCCCCCGTTGTGCGTCTTAATGTGTTTGCTCAGGTGGTCGCTGCGCATGAAGCGCTTGTTGCACACTGGACAGGCGAAGCGCTTCTCGCCCGTGTGAGTCCGCAGGTGCCGCTGCAGCTCGTCCGAGCGCGTGAAGCGCTTGCCGCAGAAGAGCCAGTTGCACACGAAGGGCCGCTCGCCCGTGTGCCAGCGCAGGTGCGCCTTCAGGTGCGACGTCTTGCCGTACACCTTGCCGCAGCCCGGGATGTGGCAGCTGTGCAGGCCCTTGCGCCGCAGGCTCGCCCCGGCCGGGCCCAGCCGCTCGGCCTCCTGGCAGTTGGGGCAGTCGCAGGTGGCGCGGCCGGAGTAGCGGCGGGCCGAGCGCGCCGAGCTCCCCCCGGCGGCGGCGGCCGCGGCGCCCGAGATCATGGCGCTGGCTGCGGCGGCCGCCACCGCGGCGCTGGAGTCCGAGTAGGAGGGCAGCACCGGCTTGAAGCCGTCCTGGGCCAGCAGGTGCTGGCTGGTGGAGAGCAAGTGCGAAGCGGCGGCGGCCGAGGAGCCGAGGCCCGTGGAGCTGAAGGCCGAGTGCGTGAGCGAGCTGAAGTCGGGGTTGTAGGTGCCGAGCTGCGAGTGCAGCGAGGCTTGGGGGGCGCCCGAGTGCAGCGAGCTTTGGAGCCCCCCAGCGGGGTTCTGCACCTCCAGCCACGAGCCCGGGCTGCTGTGCACGTCCCACCACGACGACGCAGCGCCGTTGGTCACCTCGCCCGCCGCCAGCGTCGAGTGGAAGCCTGACTTGTACCACGACTCGTAAGGGTGCGCCATGCCCACGCGCGGGTACAGGCCGTCGGCCGCCGTCGTGTGCACCTTGGAGATGAAGGCCGATTGGCCGCCCGCCTCCTGTGGGGACACGCCGGCCGCTGCCGCCGCGGCCGCCGCCGAGTTGGAGAAGAGGCCGCCGTAGTCGCTGCTGAAAGCGGACGACGTAGGGGACGTGGAGGCCAAGCAGAAGGCGCTGTTGCCTGCGCCCGAGCCTCCCGCCAGGCCGCCCGAGCCGCGGCCGCCTGTGGCCACTGCGAAGCCCGAGAGGCTGGACCCGAGGTTGCAGCTGGACGAGGAGCGCTTCCAGGGATGGAAGCCGCCCTTGGCGAAGGCGCTCGACTCCGGCAGCGTCGTCAGCGGGCTCGTGTTGCCGATCTTGTTACAGGTCGCCGCCAGCATGGCCAACGGGGTCGTTCCGAAGCGCGGCTCTTCCTAGAGTGGGTGGGGTGGGGGAGGGAGCAAGGAGGAGGAGGAGAAGGGCAGGAACAAGTGGGAGGAAGACAAAGTGCACCCGTGAGCAGCCCCGTCCCCCAGCCGCTGGTCCCGGGGCGGCGGGCGGGGGGGTCGTGGCCCCCCAACTCGCGCCTCCTCCCGGTGCGCTCGCGGAGGATGCCCCGCGCGGGGCGGAGGCGATCCCAAGAGAGAGGGTCCCGGAGCTGTAAAGTTGTTCTTCGGTGGGGCTACAAATCAAAGATGTGTCGGTTCTCCCCGCCTCAGTCCCTGCATATCCTGCCCCAAACAGGACTCAAGTCGCTCGCCTTCCGCTCGCCATAAGCCCGCTCCTCTCAAAGAAGCCCCCAAGTCGCCCTCTCCGGGATGAAGCGCGGAGGTTAACACATCGACAGCAAACACCAGGTGAGGGCAGAGGCGGCCGGAACAGCGGCCGGGGTGGGGGCAACTTGGGGCACTGCTCCCAAGGGTGGCTGCGACTTCATTCTTTTTAATAGAAAACGTTTTAAATGTTTACATACACACACACACACGAAGACAAGAATCCGAGCAGAAGAGACCCCCGCGATGGATTTCAGTCATAGACGAACTAGGGAGCCGCAGAAGTGTAAATGTTAACGTGACTACATGGTCTGCAAAACGATTAAGACTGTTTTCTGGAAACACTGTCGCGTAATTGCAACAATCCCCTAAGCAAGGGGGTGGGGGGAGGGTGGGGATGGGATATAAATCACGCGGGGAAGAAAGGGAACCTCTAAAACCAAATATTGAAAGGACTTGCTTAACAAATCCTTTTCTTTCAAAGGCACCTCCTGGATTCCAATAATTTGGAAAGAATCAGCCCCAGAAATGTGGAAAGTGCTCAAAGAAGCTGAGGCTGCAGTCGGGCAGCAACAGTTTCTCCAGAGCCGCCAACCTGGAGAAGCCATAACGAAAAATTACTCCTGTTAAAACAAGCAAATACCGCACTTTCGACTTACCCCAAGTATAGACGTGGCCATAGCAGGTCCCTGGGTGGCGTGGCGGGGCCTGGAGCGAGGCTGAGCCTGGCGGCTGCTCGGAAAAACTATTCGGGTTCCGCGCGGCTCCCGCGTCCCCGCGCTCGCGCCGAGCGGACTCCGGGCTCCAGCCGGCTAAACTCAGCCTAAGTGCGAGGAGCACCCGCTTTGAAGTGCCGCTGGCTGCGCTTCTTACCCAATGAGGGCGCAGGCAGAGCAGACGGGAGCTGCCCAGCAGCCAATCAGACGCGCCGAGGGGCCCAAGCCCGGGCTCCCGGCGCGTGCCAGTCACCGCGGCTAGCTGGGTGGGGGGCGGGGGCGGTCGCCGGCTAGGGACTGAAGAAATTACAGCGCAATTAAAAATTTACACACACTCACCAAGCCAAGTTTAAGTATCGTTGAGACCGAGTCACAAGCTTCCCCACCCCCCCACCCCCCCACCCCCACCCCCCCGCGACCTCCCTAAGATGATGCAAGTTAGGACTGACAGTCCTCGACTCTCCACTTGTGGGAAAGGAGACAGGAGGGGAGGGGGCGCCAAGGCGGAGGCCACACGAGCAAGGCCCAAGTAGAGATGAAAATGTCAACGCTCACTTTGTGTATCCAGGCTCTCGCCTGCGGAGCACAACTTCAGCTGGAATCCGTCATTCTCGCTCGCGATTGTATTATTGTCACTTGTCTACCTGGTTCCAGATTCCCACTGGATTCAGTTTTACTCTGAGTCACATTGAGGAGAAAGGGTGAAGGGACAGCTCCTCCGAAAGGATAGAAATAGGCCTCTTCGTCTAGGTCTACACCCACAGACTTGTTGGGAGGGCCTGGAGCCTGCCGCATCCCGCCATTTCCCCTAGCGGTCTATGTGACTTCCTAATTGTCGCTCTGGCCTCTGACCCAGTGGGTAATACAAGTGCCACTCACACCCGAAGCTTCAAGTGGTAATTGAGGGCACCCTTTGTACCGTTTGCCAGCGCCTAGATACCAGGTTAACCCAGTTGTCAAATATGACTAAACAGTGGGACGTGCTGATTATCTGCCGGGTTTCGCTGGGGGCTGGCGTGGGGGTGGGAGACATCAGCCCATACAACACGCTGCACGAAGCCGCTTATTTTCACAATGCAACGACTTTGGAAACAGAGATCGGCGCGAGCCGCGTCCGCCCCCACCGCCACCCCCGCTGAAGCTGCAGCTTGCTCGGCTGTTTGTTTAACCCGGTGAAGATTTTCATGTCACGTTTCAGCCCTGAATCGAGTTTCTTGCCCCAGCTCCAACCCCCTCAGACTCCAGGCTGCCTGGGCCTAGAGGCTCCTCTGAAGGGCAAGGACTCCGGGTTGAGGGGTGGGCTCGCCCCTAGCTCCCTGCTTTCCTGGACGTGCTCAGGGAGCTTCTCCCCCGGACCTCTGTTCGTGAGTACCAGGGACGAGGCCACACGTGGGCGCCTCCACATTTTGCAAGCTGGAAGCATCTTAAAGTCCTCTTCGGATCCTGTCGTGTGAGAAGACACGTCCTCAAACAACTAACTACGCTCCTGGAGCCCCTCAGTACCCGCTGAGGCGGTTTTGTTTTGTTTTTTTCTTTCTGGGTCTCCCCCTCTTTTTCTTCAGGGTAGACAGGAGCAGCTTTTGAATCAGAAACATCAGCGCCCTCGACAGACGTGGGTACTGGTTTTAATGTACCACATTTCCCCCTGCAAACCCACATCCTGCTCTAAAAGACATTTTAAGCCAGGAACCTCAACAGCTTGGGTGCAAAAGACGAATTGTTGCGGAGGGGGAGCATACAGTACCTCTTGACCCAAAAAGTGCGACCACCGTGGCTCATCTCTTGGCCCTGAGATGGAGCCTGCGTGCATCCTGGTGCACTTCGTAGGTGGAGAAGACTATATGGGTTGTTTCTTTGCTTTTCGTTAGAATATCTTGGCTCAAATGCTCCCCGACCCCCCACTTTGGTCTAAGGTGGCGAAAAGGCCGAGGAAAGTACGACAGAGAAAGAGGAGAGAAGGGGGAGAGAGTGAGAAGACCCGCGCGGCTCTAATGAAGCTTTGTGTCCTGGGGATTGTGATAGAAATTGGCGGGGGAGAGGGGTAGGGGGGAGTGTGGAAAGCCCCGGGGACTCGGCGTGGAGGGGTGAGGCGGCATCCTAGCAGCCTGGAAGAACCAGAAAGCCCGGCAGGGGGACCCGGGAGCCCTTCCCAACAGGTGACTTCTGCCCTGGGAGAGCAGACTGGTGTTCGGCTTCCCGTAGAGTCTTCGCGTCGATTTACTAATAGAGGGATTGTTAAGTGGCAGCGAGGCGTTTCCGACTCACCCAGTGCAGCCCCGGGAGGAGAAGCGCGGAGGTTCCCCCCAGCCACCTCCTCCCCCACCCCCAACACACCCTCTCTTTAAGGAAACCTGACAAACTAATAAGACAATCCAAAAAGCCACTTAGCACTGGTGACATTTTCAAGTCAACCATTTAAAACAATTCACGCTGGCACCTCTCCGGGCGCCCGGGTTGCCTTCTTCTCCTCTTCCTCTTCCTCCCTTCTCCTCCCTTCCCCCTCCCTCCGTTTTCAGTGTAGTTCCAGCTGTCAGACTCTACGTGGGTACTCGGATATTCTTTAGATACACATCACCGGATCACAATAAAAGTTGGAAAATCTTCCAGATGATCGCAGGTAGACGCCTTCAACTTTAAGGTGGGGTGCCCAAGGAAATCTTTCAGAAGTCCAGTTGTTTTTTTTTTTTTTCCCCGTGTGACATATTTTTTTCATCCTCTAAAAAATCTAGTTTTTAAACAAAGATCAATGTGTTATGCTGAAGTGTTGAGCTGACTGTTAAAACATTTGGGGAAATAATGACAATGTAACAAAGGCCTGGTTTGGAGTGAATCATCACCCTTTTAAAAGTTAAAGCAATTTTCAGGAGAATAGCTTTCAGCAAACGCTTTACATTATTCAAAACGGCCAAATAATGCTCTATTATAGCGCCTGAATGCTGCCAGTCAGCCCCTAAGTGCAATTTGTGCAAAGGCCCCGGTGCCTTATCTCCACTTCTTTATAAAGAGGTGAATATAAAACAATTTCTTCCAAACCCAGACAGAGAGCACGAAAATTGCTTCCCTTTCTGCAATCAGGGCAATTTAACTGGAGTGCAATTAGCACTATTAAATGTCGATTCTGCATAAACAAATCTGACTGAGCAGCGAAAGTGGGGTGAGAACCTCATATACACTGAAACTGATTTTTTAAAATTATGTATCCGGGTCCTTTACAATTGATCCGTGACGTTTTCGTCTTGGAATATATTTACATCGTAAATACGGTATGGTTAAATCAACATAATTTTTTTTTTGCAAAATAAAATTTCAATAGGAATCCTAATAAAGAAGAATAGGGTAATTAAAGGGAAGAGTTCACTTCCTTTGAACAAATATTATTTCCCCCATCTTGCCTCTCCTGAGAGCTTCGATCTGAGCAACTGCTCAAGTTGCTGCATTGAGGAGGCAAAGCCGGGGAAACAATTCCGTCATTAGCGCGGATCCGAAGGATTGGAGCTGCTACGCCACAGGGAGAAAAAAAAAAAAAAAAAAATGCTTCTCCCTGATGCAACGGGAGATGGGAGAGGACCAGTTATCTTCTGAATAACTCGAAATATTAGGTGGATGCCCAGTCTCGCAAGAGCTTTAGCCAGTCGCAGAGTTGAGCTGCGGATATACGGCACGGGGGTGGGGTGGGGCGAGGTGAGGTGGAGTTGGGGAGACTTGAGGATGTGGGCGGGAGCGGAGGCGTCGAGGGAGGAGGAACAGAAGGTTCTTGCCCCGGCCCTGCTGGCTGCTGTCAAAGCCTCGGCCACCCGAACCAGGATGGCCAGGGGCAGGAGAGGGCCAGGAGAGGAGCCCTTTAAAAAGCATTTATCTGACCTGTCCTCCTCTCCTGTGCCTTTATTTATTTGCTTAGCCACCAGGATCCCTTTCTGAATAATATGCGCAATTAATTATGCTTTTCATTTGCATTATCTACACTACAGCAGTGATTATCAGGTCAGCACGGTGTGGGAGTTGGGGAGATACATTAATAATGAGTTAAAAACAAAACAAACAAAAAAAACCCACACACACAGGGAAAGCTGCCCTTGTGTACCACAGTCACCTGCCACGAACAGGGGCTGAAGAACCCAGTACAGAGGTAGGGTTGTTGAGTCCAATGAAGCGTTTCCTCAGTTGGAGTTTGTCAATAGTGGGTGACAATTAAATGCAGCTTTTAATTAGAAGGGAATATTTTATCATGAACACATATCTATATTTTTAAAAGCACCAGCCTTGAGATCAACTGGGTGGAGAAAATTAACTGAAAATTGAGAAACTCTACCACAACTTCCATTGAGTTTTCACTTAATATCTGTTCTATAACACCTTCATGCCATCCCAACCCTTGCAAATAAAAGAGGCAGAAAGGCTCAAGAGGCCACTGGAACTTTCATCTTTTCTCTACCTCAGAAGTGTTACTGCTCTTTAGAGATGGGAGGAGATGCAAGTCCTTTTTGTCTCCAAGGTCTACTGGAGACACTGAAAACCCTTAGTCTATTAAGGACACTCCGCACCTTTGCCACACAACTAATTTTCTGCTGCTAGATGTATCTGGGCCATATATTTTAAGCCTGCCTTGATTTGTTTATCTGAGCCAAAAATGCATGAACAATTAAATGAAAGACTCTGGTGTGTCAAAGGAAGGAAGGTGTCTGTAGACTGTGTGATGATTTTAATGACTGCAATTATTGGAAGATTATTCAACAAGCATCATAGATTTGTTTACTGCCTTACTTGGAAACTATGGGGGGCCTATTCACCTTGGGGTTTTACCTCCCCCCCCCCCCCCAACCAACTACTACAGAGGGGTCTTAGACCTAAGCAAATGTGCCATTCATTGTTGGCTTCCTTCTTTTTTAGGGCATTTCTACCAAAATGGAATACATTTGTTGTCTCAGCCAACTCTGATGGAACCATCTTTGGAGACACTAAAGCAATCTTTTCACATAGACCCTATGTGTTAATATTTAAAAAAAAAAAAAAAAACCCAAAGGCCAGGGAATTCTGGTCATTCATCAGCTTTTCCTTGCCAGTGTATTAGTTTCCTCAGTTTTATACTTTCATAGGCAGCCTTTGAGGAGACTTCCAACTCTCCTTCCTCCATCCAGGGTTTACAGGAGGCACAACTGCAAGTTACGAAACAGGAATTTAGGCTTACCTAATAGGCCTACTGGAGGAAGTTTGACTTTTCTTCCATATTGGAGAAAGTTTGGCTTTTCTTCTAACAGTGTTCCCTACCCCTACCCACCCCCGCCCCCGGCCGGCCAAATGATTTCCTATCACAATTCCTAATGTGGCCCTGTTAGAAATAAGTAAATAAAAAGAAGTATGACTGACAGCAGTTTGTATCCAAGGAACTTCTTTGCTGTATTATATACAGACACGAGTAATGCAAATAAGGAAGATTTCTTATCTGAGAAAAGCAAAATCATCCTGTCTAACCAATAAGTCACAGTCTGGGCTTTGCTCATTAGTGAAATTTGAAAAAAGAACAAAAAGGATAGCAAACATCCCTGGTAAGTCTCCTTTCCTCTCTCCCCTGAGGCTCTGAGACTGCTGTGGCCTGGTCATCCTAGTGCTCTTCCTGGGTCTGTATCAACCAGTCTGAAGATTAAGGTGGATTTCTGCTGGAATCAAGAACCTTTCCCGTTCAGACAGGAGCCTGCAGAACTCTGCAAGTGGCAATTAGGAGCCCATTACAAGCCATTAGATTGATCAATGTACCTTAAACAATGCAAACGATTTATATGGCTGATTTATACGGAGTGGGGAAAAGAAAAGAAATGGGGGGAGGACGACTCCATATCCTTCCCATTATCTCACTGTTCTGGAGAAGACCCAGGCCCAGCCTCTCTTCATCACTGCTTAGAACCACCAGAGCGATTTATTCTGAAAACTTTTCAAGCAAAGACACAGGCTCGCCTGGCTCGTTTGGTGAATGGCGAGGTGCCCATTCTTTGCCCCTTTTCTCTTCTAAGGAAGAGCTTAGAAAGACCGAGGCCGGATTCACAGCGACGCCACTCCCCCTGCGGAGCACGCAGCCGGGAGCGGTCCCAGCTGCCGCCTTTCCCCGGGTCTGTCCCGGAGAGGGGTAGGATGACTTACAGATTTGTTTTAACGGCGTGTTGGAGAGCTGTGTGGCCTCCTAATTACGGCAGAACACAGAACCATTAGCCCTTGAAGTTTCAGGCGCGACTCCGGGAAGAGCCGCGACCCAGCTCCCCGAGTGCGGAAGACACTGGGGAGGGGGCGCTGGGGAGGGAGGGGGAACTCCTCGAACAGAGCTCCTCGCTAGAGCTGACTATTTCAGCTAATCTAAACTGGAGAAGACAAATACAGAGCGGAGCCGAGGCGATCAAAGCTGGCCCCTGCCAGCTCCCTCCTCCCGCCCTCTTTCCCGCCCCAAAGTCTGTTTGTAGTTGTCTCCTGTGCTGCAGACACCGTCCGTCTTCTCACGACAAGGAGATTCCTGTCAGTTTTGTCCAGAGCCTGCGAGGAGAGGACAGACGCACTTCACACTTCCTACAGGAGAATTCCCTTTGTCTTATCTCCCCTCCCCCAGTCCGCCCTCGGCTCTGAAATGGGGGGAGAGGCAGCCGGCGGCAAGACCCTGGGCGCTGAAGGGGCGATCGTAACCGAACCCCACTTTCAACTGTGCCCCTGTAGGTCCCCTCCCCCCTTGCTCCCCTTCTCTTTCCCATCTTTCTCCTCCCTTTCTCTCTCCTTCCCTTTTTCCAATCCCCTAAATGCTCTTACCACTCAAGTCTTCTTGAGGGCTCCCCGCTCCCAGAGCCTGGGCAGGCGCCGTTTATTTCCCGGCCTTAGTGGTTTGGCGGGAAAGGGCTCCGTCCTGGCTTGTCCATGGGTGTTTGGGACAAATCCTTTTGTCTGTGTCTATACGTGGAATGGGAAGCATTACGGGTTGATCATGGAGCACAGAGGGAAGAGGGAAAAAACAGAGAAACTACATGCACTGGGAGAGCTGCCACCTGTGTCTTTTGCAGCCAACCAGCCAAGGGAGCCCAGGATATGGAAACTCTTCTAGATGGCTCATGACCTCACACACACACACACCCCTCTCCCCCCAACTGCCCTCATCTGTTCTGTATTATCCTTACTCTTACTCTTCTGAGTTCTTCCCTGAGTTGTTTTCTTCCATTCCCCGCCCCCCTCCGCCCCTAGGACTTCCCAGGGCTCTATAGTTAAGTGAGAGACTGAGAAAGAAGGTCGGTTAAGAGTCTCACCAAGCATCCAGGCACTCCTGTGACATCTCCCAGAACCGGCCTGTCCTGGGCCGACACTTTCATGCTTTCTGAATTTCAGCCAATCGAGAGCCCTCTCTGGTCACATCCGTCCCCATCGCGAGGCCAGACTGCCACCTCCATCCTGCCTCGCCCCTTGAAGTACCCAGAGCCGGGCTCTCAGAGGGGCAGGGGAGGCTCCGCACACATTAGACACGTGCGTCTCCTCCTGCCCCTCCCCCTCCCCCTCGGCCACAGGCGGAATGCACATTGAGGACACCAACACACTCACTCGGGCACGCGCCAGCGGCGCCGATCCTCCTTCCCTGACAGGGAGCAGCGGGCGAGACGGCCTTGAGGCAGGTGACACAGCCGCGGGGAGACGGACTCCGCGCTCCAGATGCCATCCTGGGAGTGGGGGTGTTCGGGTCCCCCAAAAGCCAGCGGCGGGGCTCCCCGGCCGGGTGGCCGTAGGCCTCCCGGTGGCGGAGCCTCGGGTCCGCCTCCTGCCGTGATCCCCGCGCCGCCCCATGCTCGGCGTCCCGCACCGCACCTTCACCGCCGCAGCCCGCGAGCGCCCGCCTCCGAGAAGCCTGCAGTCCGCCCCCTCG
This sequence comes from Dama dama, assembly GCF_033118175.1. NCBI lineage: Eukaryota > Metazoa > Chordata > Mammalia > Artiodactyla > Cervidae > Dama > Dama dama. Next base: position 25,592,332 of record NC_083713.1, read on the forward strand.
CCTCCACAGGCTCGCTTACATCTGGGATGCATTGCCCCTTAATTGTCAACCCCATCGCTGTGATCAAGTGAACGTTGCTAATCTCTACATTTATTGTTTAGGTAAATAGAGGCTGCGTTTAATCAATACGCGGGGCCCTAGCCCTCGCAGCGCCAAGTAACTTAAGTCAACGGTGAAGATTTCAGTGTGTGCGTAATTACAGAGCACACGGAATGTTCACTCCAGCCTAATCCCACATCCCACCCGGGGGAGCGAGAGGAGGGAACGTGAGGAATCTCCACCCTCCGAGGGATCGAGGGCCGGCTCCCTTCGAGGAAGAAAAGGACTTGGTTGTGACACCACGCGCCGGGCGCGGGGGCCTAAGGCTGGACTGGGGACCATCTTGACATCCGAACGGTTAAAGCCTGCGTTCCGCGCCGTCTTCCCGAGGCTTCTGGCCCTCTCCGCTCCAAATTTGCAGCGGTGCAGAGCGTGGTCCCCCACCCGCAGGTCCCCGCCAGACTGGAAGACTGAGGGCGGGGCCCGGGAGGTAGGGTGGGGCTGCGTTCCCGAAGCCCAGGACTCCGCCCGCGGTCAGGGTCTCCTCTCCCTCAGCTCCGAGCCGCCTAGCTCCTTGCCCCGCGGGAACTCTCGAGAACGCCAGGCTTGAGCGCACAGAGCTCTAGGGTATTTGCGCTTCTTCCTAAACAGCTATTGTTTCCTAATTAAGAAGACCTTAGCCCAACGCTAGGTAGAGCTACTGGGACTCGCGGCAGGGAGTGGGCAGGCCTGGGGAGGTGGGCGGTCCGCACTGGCGAGAGGTGATGTCCGACTCCTAAAGCAGCTTGGCTGCTGCATTGGCCTTAAGAGCGAGGGCCTCTGGGCTCGGCAGGGGAAGGGTTAATTAGTTGGGACTCATCCCTGCGGCTTTGGTGGGGACCCAGTCTCTGGCGTTGCGCTAGAGTGGGGCCTAAGAGGTTGCGCTTCCAGTTTGAGGCAGTAACGCTCTCTCCTTGGGCACTTGGTCGCTAGAGTTTCTTTCTCCTGGTTCCTTTTTCTCCTCTGCATTCCCGCAAAGGTTCGATATAAACAGCCAATAACTTCGGTTGTTATCAGATACTCGCCTTGCACGGAATTGCCCCGCTTTCAGTAAGCTGGATTCTAAAGTCAACTGGTGATTTGCAAGTTTAGGGTGTCAGCGCAACCACGGAATAAATGGCAGCTGGGGCTTGAATGGAGGCCATGGTTCTGGATGGTAGCTGGCTGGTTTTAATTTTTGGAACTGAACAGCTCTCGTATCAGGTATCTCTTTCTAGCTTTCTCCTTCCCGTAAAAGTTGAATAGCATTTAGAACAAGAGGAAAATTAAACACAAATGTCAGGGCAATCCTAAAGTCCTTTTTCTTTCTAATACTTCTCCTGAGAATCCTGTCTGCCAGCCTCAAGCTCCCACCAAGCCTTTGACTTCTCCTTATCAGCTATGCAGATCTTTCACTGCCGGGCTGCAAACCAGCCTGCCAGTCAGTCCACAGGACACATAGTATCAGACTCTGGAGACAACTTAACTTTTTCTGTATTGTGGCTGTTTTGTGTGTGTGTGTGTGTGTGTGTGGCTGTTTTTAAGCAAGGATAAGGAAAGAAAGAAAGGCAAGGGGACTGATGTCCAGGGTTTCTGGATGGGGACAAGCCCTTTGGGACTCTCAGGAGCTGGGTGCAAGTTAAGGTCCACCACTTAATGCTGTGACCTTGAGTGGGCCAGGAAGCTTCTCAATTTCCTATTCTCTAAAACGAAGCTAATAATTTTGACTTGAAAGGATTGTTGGGGTAAATAAAACTGTGTAGGGAAATTCCTAGCAAATGCCCTGTACTTATTAATAGTTGCCTTCCATTTGCCACTGAAATCCCCAACTAAAACATTCTGTGAAACTAAAGGTAAAATCAACAGCTACTCTAATATAGAATTTTGGTGCATAGGGAAACCACAGGGCCTAGTACAGAATCAGACTGAAGGAGGATGAATGCAAGGACAGCCAGCAGCTGCCTGTTTGGGAAGGAGTGAGATTAGCTGCTTCAGTCAGCAACACATCTCAGTCTGACTTTCACAGGTCTGCACGTGGGGGACGGGAGATGTTGTCTCTAACAATAATAGCTAACATTCATTGTGTACTTATTACATGCCAGGCACTCTGTCAAGTGCTTTACACATAGCATCTAATTTAATCCACAGGATAATTTTATCAGGTGAGTATTATGAGTATTATTGATCTCTCTCTTTTTAAACTATTATTATGAAAAATCCCATATATATATATACTTAAAAGAGAGTATATTATAATGAACCCCTCTATGTTGATCACACAGCATCAATAATTGTCAGCTCCTAGCCAAACTTGTTAAATCCCTATCCCATCCATTTCTTCCTCCCTTGTTTTAAAGCAAATTTCAGACATCATATCATTTTATTTGTAAATATTTCACTACTTATCAAAATATCAAAAGACAATAACCCTTGAAAAAACCCAAACTACTATACCATGTTATAATCATACTAAACACTTTTGAAATAATTCCTCAATATTATCAAACATCTAATCAGTGTTCAAGTCTCTCCAATTATCTCATAAATGACTTTTTACAATTGCTTTTCCCGCAAAATCAGATCTAAGCAATATCAATATGTTTAGTCTCTAATGTCACTTTTAATCACAGATCCCTCTCCCTCTTTTTCTTTCCTTGCAATTTATATATTGAAGTAACCTAGTCAATTGTCCTGATATCATTTTTATAAATGAAGAAACAGACTCAGAGAGGTCAAAGGAATTTAGTAAGAGATAGAAAAGGAATATAGACCTAGCCACTTCTGACTCCAGAGTCCAAGTGCTTAATGGCTTTATCATATTCCCTTTAAATCAGTGATGAAAAGCAAGACACAGGAAAAGCACAAAAAGATTTCAGAACATGCCTGACTTGCCTAAGTGACTAGTTTCTTTGCTAAGTACCCACAGAAAAGTGTTCACTTAAAAACCCAGGCAGGGTTTGAATGTGGGAAGAGAAATTGAAAACAGGATAACCCAGAGTCCTCCTTTTGGTTTGAATCCAGCTACATAATTCCTTCAGGCAAATATATCTATAACATGGTGAAGGGATTTTTATTTCCAACAAATATGTAGCAAAGCAAAAACATTTCTTAAATGAATCTACCAGTTTCCTTTTCTCTCTTCCCCTCCTTATTTAACTCCTATTTCCCCCTTTTCTCTGTTCTCCATAGCTAGATAATGAGAAAACATCTCTTTTAAGTAGTTATTTTAAAATACTAGTCAAATTAGCAATTTGGTAGTTTGATATGTGATATCTGGCTTTTGTTATGGTAGTTTTGAAACCACAGTTACCCTAGCAACTGAATACATTTTTTTTTTCTTGAAAAATTTTTTAGCTATCTGAAGGAAGAGAAAAAAGAAAAAGAAAACTTCTTGCCAGAATTTTCCCATAATAGCCTCCATTAACTGCAGTGACTTCTATTGGAGAGGCCAGTACTGCTGTCTCCTGCTGTCACCAGTCATTCACTGATCCAGGAGATGTTTTGTTTGATAAGGCCAATTTGAGCTTTATAAAACATTTATTTTTTCACCTTCAAGGAGCAAATACCAGTAAGGATGGAATTCAGCGTCTATCACTGGATACCATACAAAGGCCTCAACCTGCCAGTGGAGCTTCTGGGTGAGAAGAAACACCAAAACAGATGTAAAAACTTTGTTTATTTAATTTAAAAAAAAAAGAGGGAGGATGGTTCAAGGGCTTTAGATCAGCCCCTTGAGACTTAGCATGAGGTAAAAAAAAAAAAAGCAAGCAGATGAGCCAACAGTCCCTCTAGAATCTTCTGGAAACAGCTTGTGCTTAACCAGTCAGTCATAACTGACTCTTAGCAACCGAATGGACTGCAGTCCGCCAGGCTCCTCTGTCCATGGGATTTTTCCAGGCAAGACTACTGGAGGGAGTTGCCATTTTCTTCTCCAGGGGATCTTCCCAACCCGGGGATCAAACCCAGGTCTTCCACACTGCAGGCGGATTCTTTACCAACTAAGCCACCAGAGAAGCCCTGGAAACATCTTTGTAGGTGAGCAATGGCCCAAAGTGAACAAGGATGTTAGTGAGATAAAGAAATAAGAGAGGGTGATGCACATAGCATTGTTTTATAGACTTGATAAAATATGTATTAGCATTTCAAGGAGGTGAAGTAGAGAAGGAAAAAAAGCTGTACATTAGGGTTTTTTGGAGTAAAGAGACTCTAAACACTTGTAAGGTTATTCATTCATTTGCTTCTGAATAAAATTCCCCTCACAATACTGTTTCTAATGCACACAACTCTAGATTCCTCTTCTTATAAAACAAACTGACTTTGTAAATTACAAATATCCAAATTCTTTCTCTTGAGTAGAAGGAAGCTTGGTTTCAAGACCTCAGGCTATGGTGTGAGGAAACCAAAAGGCAGAGAACGAAGTGCTGGGCAGTTCTGCTCCTGTTGATAAGATGTCTCCCAGGCCAGGAAGTCCTCCTCTGCAATATAATGGCTCAACAAAATGAAGGTTTCAGTTCTTCCATTTTATTTTAGATTGCCCTATTGAGGGAAAATATTTTGACTTGAGGAATTATATTTTGAATCAGGGTAAGAACTAAACAAAGAGAGAAGGAGAGAATATTGTTTCTATTTCTGGAAAATTCAATTACTCCATAATAAATCTATCCTGAACAACCACAAAAAATTTTGCAAACATATGCATATTCCTCTCTAGGTCAAAATAGAAAAAAAAAAAAAAGCAGAAACAGCAATATCAGCTAGGGATCGTTCTTAACTACCTGAATCACTAAAGAGGTCTATTGCTTCTTTTTCCTCCCAGCTTTTTTGAGATATAATTGACACATAACATCTTGTAAATGTAAGCATACAACATGTTGGTGTGATACAATATATATTTTGAAATGTTACCACTATAAGGTTAACCTCACATAATTACCTTTTTAAAAATTGTTATTTTATTTTTGGCTATGCTGAGTCTTTGTTGCTACAAGTGGGCTTTCTCTAGTTGTGGCGAGTGAGGGGCTACTGTCTTGTTGCAGAGCAGGGGCTCTAGGGCACAAGGAAACTTCAGTAGTTGCAGCACAAGGGCTCAGGGCTTGTTGCACAGGCTTTGTTGCCTTGGGGCATGTGGGATGTTCTTGAACCAGGGATCACACCCATGTCTCCTGCCTTAGTAGATGGATTCTTAACCACTGGACCACCAGGGGAGTGTCCCCCCCCCCCTCCCCCGCCTCCTGCCCCTGCTTTTTTTTTTTATAGTAGTGGTCATGGCAGAGACACCAACATTTGAGATCTACTTTTCTTTTAGCAACTTTCAAGTACACAATACAGTATGACTAACTATAGTCACTGTGCTGTAATCATTAGACCTCCAGAACTTATTCATCCAATGACTTGGAAGTTTGTACCTCTTGGCCAACATCTCATCTGTGCCCCTTCCAGCCAGTCAGGAATTCAGATTGAGTACAGAGGGTATGGATGGTTTGTTTCTGCTCCACTGTATTTGAAGCCCCAGCTAGGAAGACTCAAGGGTGGGAATGGTGGTGGTGACTCAGCTATCAGAGACTAGAATCATCTGGATAAGTCTTCATTCACTCATTCATTCACTATCTGGCGTTAGATGCTGGGTGGGCTTCCTAGGAGGCACTAGCGGTAAAGAACCTACTTGCCAATGCAAGAGACACAAGAGACGCAGGTTTGATTACTGGGTTGGGAAGATTCCCTGGAGGAGAGCATGGCAACCCACTCTAGTATTCTTGTCTGGGGAATCCCATGCACAGAAGAACCTGGTGGGCTACAGTCCCTAGGGTCACAAAGAGTCTGACACAACTGAAGTGACTGAGCATGCACTCAGGGGACGTCAATACATGGTCTCTCTGCATGTTTGCACACTGGTTTGGACTTCCTCACAGCACATATGTGAATGCCTAGAGCCATGTCCCAAGACAACAAGATGAAACAGCACAGTATTTTTGTGATCTCTTGATTGGGACAGTTACAAATATTTGCTCAGTTTTGAGGGACAAGGACATAAACTCCAGCTGTCCATTGGAGGAGTGTTAGGATTACATTGTAAAAAGAGCACTCAGGGTATGAGATACTGTTTCAGTCTCTTTTGGAAAATACTATCTCTAAGGATATATGTATATACATGGAAAGGGAACTTTCTAATAGAGTGCAAAGAGTTGACAGTTGCCTGAGAGCTATCTTTCACTGTCTGGCAGTTGAAAATTAAATTCTTTCCTCTGCAACTGCCCACCAAACATGAATACCCAGTTTGGAATTCATAGAAGAAAGAAAGAAGTATTAATATTTTGTGTGATCCATTAAAAAATAGTAAAGTCTATCTGAGATGTAAAGTAGGAATTTACATATTCCCTATGCTTCTTTATTAAGAATTATTTTTCACTAATTTCTTGCAAGTGTAAAGTTTACAGTATTTTGATTAACATTTTGCTCTTACATGCAACTCATCAGCAGATGAACAACATCAAGTACAGAATTTCAGTAACTACCAGTTTCTCTTTTGGCTAGAAACACTGTAATAAGAAGATTCATCTAATAATGTGGTCACTTGCATTTCTTTAAAGTAAAATGTAATAGACAGCTTTAATAGAGAATTATTGATAGTAGAAAAATATAATGCTCAGTCTCTCAGCTGTGCATTCCTTTTTATTAGCTTCTATTTGCTTACATAATGCAAAGCTTTGGAATAGTCTAAATCAGCCTGCACTTTTTTTTTCATTTATTTTTATTAGTTGGAGGCTAATTACTTTACAATATTGTAGTGGGTTTTGTCATACATTGACCTGAATCAGCCATGGATTTACATGTATTCCCCATCCCAATCCCTCGTCCCACCTCCCTCTCTACCCAATCCCTCTGGGTCTTCCCAGTGCACCAGGCCCGAGCACTTGTCTTATGCATCCAACCTGGGCTGGTGATCTGTTCCACTATAGATAATATACATGTTTCGATGCTGTTCTCTTGAAACATCCCACCCTCGCCTTCTCCCACAGAGTCCAAAAGTCTGTTCTCTACATCTGTGTCTCTTTTTCTGTTTTGCATATAAGGTTATCATTACCATCTTTCTAAATTCTATATATATGTGTTAGTATGCTGTAATGTTCTTTATCTTTCTGGCTTACTTCACTCTGTATAATGGGCTCCAGTTTCATCCATCTCATTAGAACTGATTCAAATGAATGCTTTTTAATGGCTCAGTAATATTCCATAGTGTATATGTACCACAGCTTCCTTATCCATTCGTCTGCTGATGGGCATCTAGGTTGCTTCCATGTCCTGGCTATTATAAACAGTGCTGCTATGAACATTGGGGTGCACATGTCTCTTTCAGATCTGGTTTCCTCGGTGTGTATGCCCAGAAGTGGGATTGCTGGGTCATATGGCAGTTCTATTTCCAGTTTTTTAAGAAATCTCCACACTGTTCTGCATAGCGGCTGTACTAGTTTGCATTCCCACCAACAGTGTAAGAGGGTTCCCTTTTCTCCACACCCTCTCCAGCATTTTTGTTTTGTTTTGTTTTGTTTTCCTCTCCAGCATTTATTGCTTGTAGACTTTTGGATAGCAGCCATCCTGACTGGTGTGTAATGGTACCTCATTGTGATTTTGATTTGCATTTCTCTGATGATAAGTGATGTTGAGCATCTTTTCATGTGTTTGTTAGCTATCTGTATGTCTTCTTTGGAGAAATGTCTGTTTAGTTCTTTGGCCCATTTTTTGATTGGGTCCTTTATTTTTCTGGAATTGAGCTGCAGGAGTTGCTTGTATATTTTTGAGATTAATCCTTTGTCTGTTGCTTCGTTTGCTATTATTTTCTCCCAATCTGAGGGCTGTCTTTTCACCTTGCTTATAGTTTCCTTTGTTGTGCAAAACCTTTTAAGTTTCATTAGGTCCCATTTGGTTATTTTTGCTTTTATTTCCAATATTCTGGGAGGTGGGTCATAGAGGATCCTGCTGTGATTTATGTCAGAGAGTGTTTTGCCTATGTTCTCCTCTAGGAGTTTTATAGTTTCTGGTCTTACATTTAGATCTTTAATCCATTTTGAGTTTATTTTTGTGTATGGTGTTAGAAAGTGTTCTAGTTTCATTCTTTTACAAGTGGTTGACCAGTTTTCCCAGCACCACTTGTTAAAGAGGTTTTCTTTTTTCCATTGTACATCCTTGCCTCCTTTGTCGAAGATAAGGTGCCCATATGTTCATGGATTTATTTCTGGGCTTTCTATTCTGTTCCATTGATCTATATTTCTGTCTTTGTGCCAGTACCATACTGTCTTGATGACTGTGACTTTGTAGTAGAGTCTGAAGTCAGGCAGGTTGATTCCTCCAGTTCCATTCTTCTTTCTCAAGATTACTTTGGCTATTCGAGGTTTTTTGTATTTCCATACAAATTGAGAAATTATTTGTTCTAGTTCTGTGAAAAATACCGTTGGTAGCTTAATAGGGAGTGCATTGAATCTATAGATTGCTTTGGGTAGAATAGCCATTTTGACAATATTGATTCTTCCAATCCATGAACACGGTATGTTTCTCCATCTGTTTGTGTCCTCTTTGGTTTCTCTCATCAGTGTTTTATAGTTTTCTATGTATAGGTCTTTTGTTTCTTTAGGTAGATATACTCCTAAGTATTTTATTCTTTTTGTTGCAATGGTGAATGGTATTGTTTCCTTAATTTCTCTTTCTGCTTTTTCATTGTTAGTGTATAGGAATGCAAGGGATTTCTGTGTATTAATTTTATATCCTGCAAATTTACTATATTCATTGATTAGCTCTAGTAATTTTCTGGAAGAGTCTTTAGGGTTTTCTATGTAGAGGATCATGTCATCTGCAAACAGTGAGAGTTTCACTTCTTCTTTTCCTATCTGGATTCCTTTTACTTCTTTTTCTGCTCTGATTGCTGTGGCCAAAACTTCCAAAACTATGTTGAATAGTAGTGGTGAGAGTGGGCACCCTTGTCTTGTTCCTGATTTTAGGGGAAATGTTTTCAGTTTTTCACCATTGAAGGTAATGCTTGCTGTGGGTTTGTCTTATATAGCTTTTATTATGTTGAGGTATGTTCCTTCTATTCCTGCTTTCTGGAGAGTTTTAATCATAAATGGGTGTTGAATTTTGTCAAAGGCTTTCTCTGCATCTATTGAGATAGTCATATGGTTTTTATCTTTCAATTTGTTAATGTGGTGTATTATGTTGATTGATTTGTGGATATTAAAGAATCCTTGCATTCCTGGGATAAAGCCCACTTGGTCGTGGTGTATGATTTTTTTTAATATGTTGTTGGATTCTGTTTGCTAGAATTTTGTTAAGGATTTTTGCATCTATGTTCATCAGTGATATTGGCCTGTAGTTTTCTTTTTTTGTGTCAGCCTGCACTTTTGAAAGAAACTTCGATACTTTGTTACTATAAGTCTTTTCCTTTTCAATATTAAAAGAGACTGAGGAAATATCTTAATGTTTGGTTAACAAATTAAAAACCCATGTTTAAATGCTTTAATATCCTGGTCCTATTTCAATGTGTCATCAGGAGTTGATTTATCAACTGTAAAATTACATAAGAAATCTTTTAAATGTAGAACTTTTTTTTAAATGTAGAACTTTTAAATGTAGATAATATTTGGACTTCTGTACAGACACTGTGATCTTCTGATAATGTCTATATCAACTGTGACAGCTCGTTGTAGCTCACCCAGATCAGCTCTGAAACCAGTGATGCATTTTCAGAGATCTGAGACAGGTCACAAAGCTGGGCTTGATTTCACTATCTAATGCTTGTTACACATGCGTAGCTCAGGCCTTTTCCATTCTTCCCTGAATGCTTTCTGCAAATCTTATGAACAAAATACCTTTTTAGAGAGCCAATTGGTGTGTTTGTTTGGGTGACCTTTCAATTGAGAAGATAGAGAAAATATGGACTATCTTACAAGGGCAGATTCAAAACAACATTTTTGAAAATTGACAGTTTGTCATTTTAAAACACTGAGTTGAATGGAATACATCTCAGTTAATAGTTAAATTAGATCTGAAGGCATGAACTCAGAGCTAACCCATTTTTCTGTTTGCTAGTTCCATCATAACTGAGGGATGGGGAAAAGTACACAGAAATGTATAGAAGTTAGGATTCATCTCGCTACATGTGTCAAAAAAATCAGAAACCAAGATAAATAACATTGCCTTGAAGTTAACAGAATAGAAGCTTACTTCTAAACCCATATGGCAGCACCATGATCATCAGGGATTTGATGCCTCTCTTCATGCCTCACCCATTTTACTAAGGACACAGGCGTAGAGGTCTTACGGGTTTCCCAGGCAGCACTAGTGGTAAAGAACCCGCCTGTCAATGCAGGAGACACAGGTTCAGTCCCTGGGTCGGGAATCCCCTGAAGGAGGAAATGGCAACCCACTCCAGTATTCTTGCCTGGGAAATCCCCTGGATAGGGGAGCCAGGCGAACTACAGTCCTTGGGGTCACAAAGAGTCGGACATGACTGAAACACCATAGCACGCATGCATATAGGTCAGGATGACTACTGATTCTACTTTTTAGTCAGCAGAAAGAAGGAAAGGAAAAGAAAAACATATTCTTTTTCCTTAAGAGCATAACCCAGGAGCTTAATTTAACACTATACATCTCACGTGGTAGAATTTACTCACATGGCCACATCCAGCTGCAAGGAATGTTGGGAAATATAGTATTCCTCATGACCATGTTTCTAGATTAAAAAACCTACAAGGAAAAGGGAGAGTTGAGACATTGGAGGGCAAATAGTATTCTCCACCACAAAGTATGTGCTTTGTGTGAAGAGGAGTGATCTAGAAACCAACAAACTGTTGTGGTGAGGCAATTTGTACTAACTTGGGCTAGTCAGTTTATGGCTGAATGGCAAAATAATTTTGAAATTGCATTCTATCTCAAGTAAACATCAAGTATTCCAGGCCAGAATACTGGAGTGGGTAGCTGTTTCCTTCTCCAAGGGATCTTCCCAACCCAGGGATTGAACCCAGGTCTCCGGCATTGCAGGTGGATTCTTTACCAGCTGAGCCATGAGGGAAGCCCAAGAATCCTGGAGTGGGTAGAATATCCCTTCTCCAGGGAGCTTCCAGACCGAGGAATCGAACCAGGGTCTCCTGCATTGCAGGCGGATTCTTTACCAGCTGAGCTACCTGGGAAGCCCAAACATCAAAAATTGTATCTAAATAAGACAAAGTAATTATTATTGATATTGTTAAGTGTGAAATGGCTTTATGGTTATGTTAACATGATGCTTTACTTTTTAATGATTTATGTTGAGTATGAGGAGATGAATAACATGATCTCTGGGATGTTCTTGAAATACTTTTGCAAAGGAAAAAGGGGGAAAGATGAAGGAAATATGGTCAAAATATTTATAATTTTGAATTTGGGTTTTAGACATATAGGATTTATCATCCTACTATTTTTAGGAAGTTTGAAACATTTCATAGTATAATATATACATATATATTTTTAATAATCGAGGTTGAAATTTCTAAATCCTAAGTGGTAATATGAGTTTATTATAGGCTTGGCCAAGTTACTTAATGTTATGGAGTCTCAGTTTCTTCATATGTAGAATGCAGATGATGGTATCTTGTCCTAACCATTTAAGAGCACCACAGTGAAGGTCAAATATAAAAAATGCCTATGAAAGTGTTTCAGAACCTATAATGTAGAATGGTATCAGTTATTGTTAATGATATGCTTGCTGTCATTTTTGTTATCATTATTCATGTGAGGGCAAAGGCTATGTCTCATTATTCACTGCTGTACCTCCAGTGACTGGTAAAATGCCTGAAACATCATAGATATGAAATAAATGTTTGATGACTGAGAACAAAAATTGGTAAGCAAAAAATTGTATCTGCAACTGACATGGGATAGAAGAGACATGAAAACTTATCCAACAACTTCCCTAGTACATATTAAATGACCGGCTTAAAATGACACAGGGTGGCAGAGTGTCAGTACCGGGGAAAGGCAAAGGCATAGTCAAGCTCAAAATCACAAGGGAACACCAGAGACCCAGAAAGAATGTTTTTTCCTTTGTAACTGCCTTGGGAAAAGCATGCCATAATATAATCATGTCACTTCTTGTTAGAGTCCCAAGGAACAGTGCATTTTCTAGCAGTACTCAGTTTTGTTTCATTAACTACTATTTCTAAACAAGAGGCCAATCAGAGGGGACTCAGAAGCCCTTTTGTCATGCAAACATTGTGTTTCTAATGGTCCCTATTGTAAGAACTGGTCTTGTAAATAGAATGACTACCTACCTCTTTTCTTTAAAAGTTCTCAAAATTCTGTTACTGGATCTTTGTAGCCAAAAGGTATGAATTCTGTTTAAGTTTTTCACAGGAAATTCTCTCCTTGAGTATGCATGTGGATCAGTCATTTCAGCAGCGTCCTGATAGAGCAGGGCTGAATTAGGTCCACGTTGTCAGATTATCACTCTAGTTTTATGTGTGAGATGTGTATCCTTAGCACTCCCCTAGCAAATAACAGCAGAGAACAATTATTCGATAGCCAAGATTACAATGATAGAAATGATCAGACATTAACCTATCTTCATACAATAAACGTGTATTTTTGCTCATGAATCTATAAACTGGTTAGGTGGTTCTGCTGATCTGAGCTGGTCTTGGTTGATCTCAGCTGGAATCTCTGGAGTCTGTGATCAGCCGGCCGGTCACCTGGTAGCTGATTAAAGCCAGATGTTCATGGATGAGATTGCTCATCTTGGCACTCTCATCCTTCAGCAGGATCCTATGCTTGTCATCGTGGTAAAGGTAGGGTTTCAAAAGAGCAAGCAGAAGCACATAAGTCTTCTTGCAGGCCTTTGCTCAGAGCTGGCACATTCACGTCTGCTGTATTCTACTGGTTAAGCCAGTAACAAGGCCAGTAGGAATTCAAAGCCGGGGAAAACAGATTCCACCTCTACATCATAAGTCACATCGTAAGAGATATGGAGACCTAGAAGAGAATAATACAATCGGTCTACCATAATAAAGGTGAGATTTTGCTAGGGATACCTTAGCGAGATTTGCTCTTGGAGTGTCCCCAACTAACCAAAGTGCTTTATCTCTTGAGTAGAAAGAAGAGAATTTCACTGGACTAGTGGGTAGGCTGGCAACAGATACTGAACTTTATTTAAAAGGTTACAAAAGCAGGCATAGATGTAATTCTTCTGTGCTTTCTAGAGTTTGCCCAGGTCCAATAACAACATGGATTTCTATGTCCTGGTTATTGAGCTCTTTACATATAGTGCTTAGTCGTTGAGCTGTCTCCAACTCTTTTCAACCCCGTGGACTATAGCCCACCAGACTCTTCTGTCCATGGGATTTCCCAGGCAAGAATACTGCAGTGGGTTGCCACTTGCTCCTCCAAGGGATCTTTCTGACCCAGAGATTGAACTGAACCTGCGTCTCCTGTGTGTCCTGCATTGGCAGGTAGATTTTTTGTCACTGAGCCACCGTATTGTATAGCTCATTTAATTCTTACACCTACTATATATGATATCATTATCCCTATTTTATGGATGAGGTAACTGAAGCTTAGGAAGTTTAAAGGTTAGGAAGGTTTAACACCCTAATCAAGCTCTCTCAGCTGTAAATAGAGTGTGAATTCAAACCCAGGGCACTCTGACTTCAAGGCCAGTGGGAGATACTAAACATTATGCTATTTAGTCTTTCCAAATGAAGAAGCTCCTTCTTTCCCTGCAAATGGTATTGTACATCCTTTTGGAGGATAGAAAAGCCTAACCATCTCAAATTATATAGTAGTAGAATTTTCATCTACAGTTAATATGAGAAAGCAGCTTTGTGTCATATCGCAAAACAAGTGTCAACAAACATTTTCTACAAAAGGCCAGATATTAAATATTTTAGGCTTGTGGGTCATTCATCTCTGTTATAACTCCCAACTCTATATGTAAATGAATGAATGTGGCTGTGTGCCAACAAAACTTTATTTATAAAATGGGTGGGCAGCCAGATTTGTCATAGAGAATTTGATTTAAAGCCAGGACTTAGACTCTTTCACCTGGATGAGAGAGGGGTTTGGGAGAGAATGGATACAAGGACATGTATGGCTGAGTCCCTTCTCTATTCACCTGAAACTACTACAACATTGTTAATCAGCTATATCCCAATATAAAATTAAAAGTTCAGAAAAAATTAAACAAGGTAAAAAAATTAAATCAACAATACTTCAGTTAAAAGAAGTGATCATGGTTAAAGGTGGGGGCAGTGAAATAGGATCCAGAAGGTCTACTCTGTTTTGAGCTGTAAACAAAGATTTTCTATGTGCTCTACTCCTTCATCAGCTGTTTAATAAAACTAACACTAGTTTCAGGATAGAGATGGGAAGAGATCTTTTACTAAGGAAACCAGATTTGTTTTATTTTGTTTTTTATCTCTTATCCCAGGAACTTAAGATCAAACAAGCAAGGTTTGCAAGCAACGAATTGATTGCCTTTACAACCTCATCAGAATGACGAGAAACATATCCATCTGTTTGAGAGGGAAGTTTGCAGACCTCAACCCAGAAATGCAAAGGAGCAATAGGCAGTAATAAAATGTGAGCCCACATCCTTCTTTCCAAATATTCCACTCTCCCTATAAGTGTATCTGTATCAATCTATTCAAAGGCCCCAGTCAATGTAACTTGCAGTGAAATTGTCTCTTAATGAAATGATGCCCTTGAGAGCCAAACATCATTTGATATTGACTTCATGACTACCGTTAGGCATTATAACATGGGGCATTCCTCTGATGGATTATTTGATTATATATTTTATGCCACTATTTCTCTAGAGCTTTAGTGTCTCAAAGATACCTGCTATATACTTTATGCATGTGTAGATTGTTATTTTATACCTTAAAAAATAGCTTTGTCATTTTATTTCTTAAAGTCTGTACTCATGAAGTAAAATAAACAATTCTCACTTATATAAAAAAAATATACTTTGTTCCAACAAAGGCCAGTTTGAAGTGTTCTCCAAATCCTCTCAAACATGATAAATATAGTAATAATGAACTTTATAATTCATATATGCTATTAATAAAATATACTTAAAAATAAGGCAAAATCATGATTTTTCAGATAAATAAAAACATACAGGTCAAAGATCTTATTTAACTCATTAATAATTAATGAAGGAAACAGTAAGAAGTTAAAACCTTTTCAAAGGAGAATGCAAAGAACAAACACAAATGACAGCAATCAGGAATGCTGAAATGAGATTACCAATACATGAGAAAATAATTTTTATAGGAAATAAAATGTGATGTTTGGAATCATCTCTTTTACATGTGTGCTAAGTCACTTCAGTTGTGTCCAGCTGTTTGTGACCCTATAGACTGTAGCCCACCAGGCTCCTCTGTCTGGCAAGAATACTGAAGTGGGTGGCCATGCGCTACTCCAGGGGATCTTCCTAATCAAGGAGTTGAACCCACGTCTCTTATGTCTCCTGCAGGTGGGTTCTTTACCACTAGCCTCACCTGGGAAGCCCTCTCTTTTACACAGTGACAGTCAATTGCACCTTCAACAGAGACGATTTATTGTCATGTCTAGAGATAAGACTCTTTTGCATCAATTTTCTACGACTTACAGAGTTGTATGTAAAATTGCCCAAGGATTGTGAAACCACAGACACCTATATAATAAGATAACCCCAAAGGATCACCTAGACAACAACCATTGAGAAGATACCTAGTAATCTTCACCTATTCTGAGTTTTCCCTGATGATCTATTATAAATTTTCTTAACACTGTGATTTTTAAAAATTAGAGTTGATTGACAATATCATGCAGTATTAGTTTCAGCTGTACAGCCAAGTGACTCAGTTATGCATATAGAGAGACATATATTTATAATTTAATTCTTTCTCATTATAGGCTAATACAAGATATTGACTAGAGTTCCCTGTGGTATATACAGTAAATCCTTGTTGTCTATGTATTTTACACGTAGTGGCATGTATCTGTTAATCTCATACTCCTGGTTTATTCCTCCCTCCATAGTTTGTTTCCTATGTCTGTGAGTCTGTTTCTGTTTTGTAAATCAGTTCATTTGTATTATTTTTTAGATTCCACATACGAGTGATATAATATTTCTCTGTCTGACTTCACTCAGTATGATAACCTCTAGGTCTATTCACCTTGCTGCAAATGGCAATATTATTAATATTGCATTATATATACATATACACACATACATCTTCATCCATTCCTATTGATGGACACTTAGGTTACTTCCATGTTTTGGCTGTTATGAATAATGCTGCTATGAACTTTGGGGTACATGTATCATTTTGAATTAGAAGTTTCATCTTTTCTGAATATATTCCCAGGAATGGGATTG
The DNA here is from genome assembly GCF_033118175.1 of Dama dama. NCBI lineage: Eukaryota > Metazoa > Chordata > Mammalia > Artiodactyla > Cervidae > Dama > Dama dama. The sequence goes on from NC_083713.1 coordinate 25,608,776, forward strand.
CTGGATCATATGGTAACTCTATTTTCACTTTTTAAGGAATGTCCATACTGTTCTGCATAGTGGCTGCACCAATTTACATTCCCACCAGCAATGTAGAAGGGTTCCCTTTTATCCATACCATCTTCAGCATTTACTATTTGTAGATTTTTTTAATGATAGTCATTCTGACTAATGTGAGGTGATACCTCATTGTAGTTATGATTTGCATTTCTTTAGTAATTAGTGATGTTGAACATCTTTTCTTGTGCCCATTGGCCATCTGTATGTCTTCTTTGGAGAAAGGTCTATTTAGGTCTCCTACTCATTTTTTGGTTGGGTTGGTTTTTTGTTTTCACTTGAATTATATGAGCTATTAGTGTATTTTGGAAATTAATCCCTTGTCAGTGGCATCATTTGCAAATACCTTCTCCCAGTTTGTAGGCTGTCTTTTTGTTTTGTTTATGGTTTCCTTTGCTGTTTAACACTATGCTTTAATCCAAAGTTTCCCAAAAGGTAGTGGTGATACTAAAGTGGTGATACACTGGTGATACTAAAGATAATTGTTTTGGGTGGCTTCCAGTCTTTTTTTTTTTTTAATTTTTAATTGAAGGAGAATTGCTTTACAATGTTGTATAGGTTTCTGTCATGCAACATGAATCAGCCATAATATACATGTGTGCGTGTGTGCTTAATTGAAAAGTCATTCTGACAATTTGTGATCCCATGGACTGTAGCCTGCCAGGCTCCTCTGTCCATGGAATTTTCTAGGCAACAATACTGGAGTGGGTTGCCATTTCCTCCTCAAGGGATCTTCCAGACCCTAGGATAGAACCCACAACTCCTGCATTCCCTACATTGCAGGCAGATTCTTTACTACTGAGCCACCAGGGAAGCCGTAAGTATACATATGTCTCCCTAAAGATGATTTTAAATGGTATGATAAATGTTTTTTCATCTTAATGATCATATGCTTATTTTATAATGGATTATAAAATTAAAATTAGTCAACTCATGATTTCACAGCTATTATTTTTTTGAAATATGTACGTAAACAGATCATTCTGAAATTTCAGAACACTAGGTTAAGAGATCATTCTAAAATCTCATAGAAAGAAAAAAATGTTATTTACAATGGAATAAGAGTCAAACAAACATCTGACTTCCCATACACAACACTGGATGCTCAAAACAAGGAGGAAATGCCTTTAGTTTGTAGTGAAAATTATGTGGAATAGAATTTTATTTCAATTCAAACTTTCCAATCAAGGGTGGGAGCAAAGTACAGTTATTCTCAGAAATTAAATAATTCAGAAAGTTTAATGCCCATGTAAATTCCAAGTAGCTTAAAAATGTACTCATTTTGGGGAAAAAAATGTACTCATTTTGGACTTTCCCGGTTGCTCAGTGGATAGGAATCTGCCTGCCAATGATGGGGACAAGGGTTCGAAACCTGTTCTGGGAATATTTCACATGCCACAGAGCAACTAAGCCTGAGCACCACAACTACTAAGCCAGCATGTTGCAACTACTGAAGCCTGTGCATCTACAGCCTGTGCTCTCCAACAAGAGAAGCCATCACAATGAAAAACCTGTGCACCTCAACAAAGAGCAGCCCCTGCTCGCTGCATCTAGAGAAAGCCCACACACATCAACGAAGACCAAACGCAACCAAAAAAAAAGGTACTCATTTCCAGTCAAGGTGGGGTAACAAAAACCAGATTGACCCATTTCCCTGAAACAACTTTAAAAAAATCAGATGAAATAGTGAATATATGAAATAATTATTTTTTAGATGTTAGGCATGAGATAATGAAGAACAATGATCCCTGAGAGATGGGAAGCATAGCAGGTGACTTCAACAATTATCCTAGTTTAGTACCTGGAGAGAGTTTTCAGGCTGTAGTGCAGGAGGGAGAACCAAAGCAGAATGCAATGATCTTTGAGTGGAGCAGATGGAACTGGCAGTTGGAGAGATGAAGTTAAGAGAGAGGTCCAAACTGCTGGAGTTTGCAGAACAAAGAACCAGAGAGGAGAAAACTTCTCAGAAAGAAAGAACCCCCCAAGTGTCCAGAAGTGCTCCCGGAAGTATTCATCTGAGAGCTTACCAGCACATGCATTTGAGGAAACTATACTAGATCATGTAAAGAACCACAGGTAAGGAGCTCACTCAGTGCCACAAATAGTGCTGAGGCCCACCAGCCAAACTGGAAAACATCACAATTCATGGGATATTGGGTAGAGCATGCAGAAGGGTCTCATTTCAGTAGTAGTGCAAAATTAGCCCTAGATTAGATGCTGTTCTGGTCTTTCCTAATGAAGCTTAAAAGCAAGCCCTGAAAAGTTAAAGCTTTTTTCCTGGTAATTTAGCTACATCCCAGGACAAAACTCAGGAATATTTATAGGAATATGAGAATACTCATAGCCAACAAAGTAAACTTCACAATGTCTGGCATATAATAAAAAAACTATCAGGCGTGTGAAGAAGCAGGAAAATTCTAAAGAGAAAAATCAATCAATAGAAATTGGGAGAAAACTGATATGGGTGATAGAATTAGTAGACAATGACATTTAAATAGTTCTCATAACTGTGTCACATATGTCCCAAGATCTAGCACGGTAGTTTTTAAGAGAGGATTTATTTTTTCCCCCAGCCAACATTTGGGAACGTCTGGAGGCAGTTCAATTATAACAACTTGAGGGTAGTGAAGCTACTGCCATGCGGTGGGTAGAAGCTAGGGATGCTGTTAAACATGCCACAATACATAGGACAGCCCCCCAAACAAAGAATCATCCAAACCAAAATGTCAGTAGCGCACTGAAGTTGATCTAGAGGAAAGCGCTGATCCTGATCTAGAGGAAAGACAGAACATGTTAAGTAGAAACACAGTAGATGTGAAAAAGACACAAACTGAACTTCTAGAGATGAAAACTATGACATTGGATAGGATTAATTAACAGAATAGATACTGTGGAAAAATCAGGAGTGAGTTTGAAGATATGGTGATATAAACCATGCACAATGAACCCAGACAAAAATAAGTCTGGTGGAAGAAAAGGACCAGTGCATCAGTGAGCTGTGGGCTAACGTCAAGCAGCTTACCATACATGTAATTGCAGCCTTGATGAAATCGGGGGGAGTGGTGACAGGAAAAAGTATTTGAAGAAATAAGAGCCAAATTTTTCCAAATTTGATAAAAACTGGATCCAAGAAGTTCAACAAGCCCAAGTACAAGAAACACAAAGAAATCTATACCACGGTCACATCGTAATCAAATTCATCAAAACAAGGTACAAAGGGAAAATATTAAAAGCAAACAGAGAGGATGGAAAAACACAAGTACAGAGGAACAGAGATAATGACAGAACATTTCTTGTCAGAAAAAAATGTAAGCAAAAACACAAACCAACTGGTGGAGAAGCATCTTTACAGTACTAAAAAGATGAAGATTTAAAGATGCCAAGCCTAGAAATTCTAAAAAAAATAGGCTCTCAGGATAAAATACAGCTGAGAGAGGAACTAATTATGGTCTGGAACTTCATTAGCTATAAAAACCCATAGAAAGCTGTCTGGCTCAGTGCTTTTGTGCTCCGTTCTAACATATGATTTTGCTTCTAATACTGTTCGGAATGTTGCAGAGCAATTGAATGATTTACTCAAACCCATAAACATAAATTCATTTCTTTTTTTAAAATAAGCTTATTTATTTATTTACTTTTGGCTGAGCTGGATCTGCATTGCTGTGTGGACTTTTCTCTAGTTGTGGCAAGTGGGGGCTACTTCCTAGCTGTGGAGTGCAGGCTTCTCATTGCAGTGGCTTCTCTTGTTGCAGAGCATGGAAACTGGGGCACAGGCTTCAGGAGTTGTGGTTCCCAGGCTCTAGAGCACAGGCCTAATAGTTGTGGCGCTCAGCCTTAGTTGCTCCAAGGCAAGTGGAATCTTCCCAGATCAGGGATCGAACCAGTGTCCCCTGCATTGGCAGGCAGATACTTTATCACTGAGCCACCAGGTAAGCCCATAAATTCATTTCTTAATCTATATAATTATTCTGGAAATTAGTAATATTTTTACCAAAAATGAGGATTCCCTTAAAAGTAACCACATGGTTTATATTTAGAGAGATATGAGGTTGATAACAGTCTTAATTTGACTCGAGTAGAATACTTGAAAATCTTTTTAATGAAGATGGAGAAGCTGGATATATTGTACTCTACCACCTGTTACAAACCTTTCAAATAAGTGAACAATCTGAGATAGAAAATTAAGATTAACATCAATTATATTTCTTTGTGAGGCATGTTTTTATCTAAGCTATTTGCACTCTAGCACTTCATCTGAGATATATATATATTGCATAGTTGAAATATTATTAGCAGATAGCTGCTGTACTAATTTACATGTTTTTTGTTTGCTTGTTTGTTTTGGTTGTGTTGCGTGGCTTGTGAGACCGTAGTACCCTGGGCCCTCTGCAGTGGAAGTGTGGAGTCCTAACCACTGGACCGCCAGGGAATTCCCTACATGGTTATTGTATGAATGAGTTTTGATAGTTTATACTGCATAAGAAATACGCACAAACCTCAGTGGCTTGAAGGTTTATTTCTCACTCATGGAATGTGTCAGTTGTGGCTGTTGTCAATGTGTGTTCATTTCAGGGTCCAAGCTGAAGCAGCAGCACCGTTAAGGACACTCATTGTTGTGGCAGAAGGAAAAGAGTGTAATGGAACTGTGCAATGGCACTTAAGCTTCTGTTTAGATGGTCAGTTGCACCTCACATTTCATTGGCCAAAGCAAATCGCATGGCTAAATCCAGTGTTAGCAAAATAAGGAAGTATGTGCCTCCTATATGATGGGACTGCAAGTCACAAGGAAATGTGTAGTATATAAAACTCTCTTACAGGAGGTGTGGTGAATAGTTGAGAATATTAATGCATTCTTCTACCACTATTAAAGGGGATGCATTCAGTGAAGAAACAATTCAACAGACTGTTCTTCTCTGATTATTCAAATAAGACCAACCTGATGGTTTATTTAATATTCTTTCGAATTTTATCACTGCATTTTCAATTTAAAAATCACGAAACTTCTAGTGAAATACAAATGATTTACTACCCAGTGCTACTGGGGTGTGGGTTTGTTTGTTTGTTTGTTTTGTCTATTTTTTTGGTGGAAATGTGCGGGAGAAAAGTCTCCTTAACAGGATCAATCACTAACCAGTTATGTCAAAGATAGTGACTCTCCTCTAATAACAGCAGTGTTGTAAAGCGTTTCTTCCCATATATGGCTCACATGTTCTTGTTAAAATGTATGGCAGTTACCACCACTCACAGTTCCTATTACTGTCTGTACTCTGTTGCTTAAAATTTGTTCCCTACTCAAAATCTTTTCTCGAGAAGAGCTGTCATTGATTTTTCTCCAGTATTCCATTGAGATGCCACACTGTTTGAAGCAGAGTGTCAGTGACTATCCTTCCAGCAATTCCTGTGGCTTGTAATCATCTGCACACCTTCACTTTGGCTCATCATATGGAAGCTAGCTTATCCTCCTGATGCCACACACATGTCCTAGGCAGGGGACTGTTTTTGAAGAGCTCTGCTACCATATGGTTTTTATAAATTTTCACTGTGATTCAAGAATTTTTGCATGGTGTTGAATTTTATATGTTTTGAGAGAGATTGAGCTCTGCCAGAATTTCAAAGACTTTAATTTTCATCTGTAGCTTGATGCCACCCTGTTTTTCAGTTTCCATTATGATTTAATGGTCTTCCTGATATTACTGTTACATTTTCTTTATTAGTGCATGTAAGATAATTATCCCCATCCCATGGCATGCTGCTGCCTTTAGAGAGAAAACTGTCATTTTTTGGATGAGCTGAGAGATTCTGGATAATGGGCAGATCTGATAGTGTATGTAGGTAAAGGTAAGATTACTCACTGGATTTAGAACTCGCCTCTCATCTCTGCCAGACACATGAGTGGGGAGTGTGAGGCTTCCAAAATAAAACAACTAGCAACTGAGTGGAAGATGCAACAGAGAGGCATAAACTTTGAACTTGAAAAATCAGAAATTCTTCTGTTTGCCCCTGGTGAGTTGCTGACATAAGATAGAACTCATGCTATGAGGACTAAGATGAATGGAATTGCTAAAAAAAGCAAATGTTCCTTAAAAGCCTTTGTAACTCACCAAAAAAAGGGCTTCAGAAATACTGCAAGGGGCTGAGGAAAAGGTCAAGGTTAAAGGCCCCATCTTCACCAATGTGAAAGAGAGGACTAGTTGATTCCTCCAAGGAGTTTTGAAACGAGAGATGGAACTCTCCTACTTCAGTCTCTAGGCAATTAGGAAAAGGCAGAACGCAAGAAGCAAAGTGGCTGATAGCACTGGTTAGAGCATTGGGTCCAGATCCTGTGAAAGGAACCAGCAGATGGTTCCTGGAAGAGATAAGAATTCTGTCAGGTCTGGTGTTGGTGCCTGCCCAGAGTTTTCTCAGGACAGCACTCTGACTGCTAAGTACTACTTAGCAGTACTCTACTTCACTGAGTACTGAATTCAGACTAGAGCAAGGCATGGAGGTGGGGGCTGTGTAGCCAAAGCTAATCTGGGCCTGAAAGATAGCTTCTTGGATGAGGATTTTGTGTTCTGTAAACTAAAACAAGGGAGAGAGGCATCTACCCCTTTCTCCATGGAGGAGGAGTTGATACTCTTGTCAAAAGTCAAGAAACTTATTAGAATACAGTTACCTGTGAGCAGGGCCATTGTGATTAAAGCCACGGATTTTCTTCTCCTCCCCACTTTTATGTAGTGAGTTGATTTGGGTCTTTGCTCAAAGCATTCAGATATTTTGCTCCTTTTTGGTACTTCTCCTCACTCATGCAGCAGAAAGAATCAGAGGAGCTAGGGCTGCCTCGTTAGGGAAGGCTGGCTTATCTTTCTATTGTTTTTCATGAGATGGTCTAGTTCCTGGGTTAAGTCTCTTATAGGGAAAGTGTGGTCTTGCTTGGCCCAGGTAAAACTCCCATCTTTAAAAAAACAAAACAAAACAAAAAAAAACAAACTCCCATCTTTGTAAGCAGGTTAAGAAATTTCTCTTGTAGTGGCCAGAAGAAGAGATGTGCACTTCTAGATAGCGCCAGGGATGGTCGTGGATTTCCTGAGCAGCACTGCGGTGAAAGCGCTTTGAAGTGAAAAGGTGGAAAGAAAAAGTGGAAAATCTGGGCCTCAGATATTATGATGGATAACTGTGCCACCTGCAGGAACCACATTATGGTTCTTTGCATACAATGTCAAGCTAAGCAGTCATCTGCTACTTTTGAACAGAGCGCTGTTGCATGGGGAGTCTGTAACATGCTTTTTACTTCCCTTGCTTCTCTTGTGGGCTCAGAGCACAGCAGGTGTGTTCATTGGACAGCAAAGACTGGGAATTCCAAAAGTATATGCACCAGGAAAAGAGAATTTTTTCATTAAGCTCAACTATTTTGTTATGCATTTAATGACTTGCCCGCCTGTTACTTAATTATAAATTAGGTAGAACCGTGTCTTCTCTGCTTTGTATTTTTTCAGTTTGCTATTCCTGCAGCCGTATTGTATTCCATGTCAAATAAAATCCAGTAGGATTCTTTAAAAAGGAAAAAAGAAATTTTTCTCATGTCCCGGAAATTTCTATGAAGAGCAGGATACACCAACTGGAACCCACTTCCAGCCCTGCTTCATTCCATTGCTTGGAGAGAATTAATTCCCTCTCATGGACAATGTAAAAAAAAACGAGGCAGGATTTTCAGGGCTACCAAATGTGTTCAGTGGCATTCAGACTCCAGGTCTACAAATGCTTGGCTTTCATTTGTTTCAAATGTTTGCTCGGGCTCATGACTGAGTAAGCAATCTTCTGGGTAGTGGAATTATAGAAAACATATAATCCATGCTCTACAGGTGTTTTACATATAGAAGTCTTTCATGTGTAAAATTGGGAAGAAAGCTGTTCTACAGCCCTTCTTATTCCAGTGGGCATTTTATTTTCAAGAATAATGAAAATATGTTGGCCCCTGCATATTTCCTATTTCTGCTGTTATTAATACAAAGATTGTATCCGGGAAGCATGTGATTCCAGAAAATCCATTTGATGGTGGGTAAATATTACAAATTAATTTGGCTGAATTTCTCTAGAAGTTGTACCCAACTATGCTGTCCCCTTTGAAGTGCTATGCAAGATGGCAATTTGCTGCCGGCCTTCTGCAGCCTGTTTTATGGTAGAGGAAAGGACCGACTGGCACCATGAAAATCACTGAAGTGTTTAGGCTCTCCCTCAAGCAACAAGGCTATGTTGGCCAGAAGGTAACCCATAAATCATAATGAGAACAAAAAAGGGTGGTAAGGTTAACAGTACAAAATGGACTTTCCTTTCAGGCTTTTAGACTCAGTGACCAGACACAGTAAGGTAGTATATCAGGATGAGGGGCTAACTTCTAGGCTCTTTGGATGTGCCTCCATCAGGAGTCTATCACCTTGTGCTAAGACCCATGAGACCAGATGGTAACCTTAGAATTCAGCTGCTCACCAGAAATTGTTTGGCTGACTTGATGGCCTTGTTTCTTGGGAGCAGAAAGAGAGGAATGCAAGGATGAATTGAAAGCATTCCCGGGAGTTTGGAGGAAGATCATGAATTGGGAACATTTGCTACTTTCTGATTCTTTATCAGGGAGGGAAACAACAGAGAGGGAACACAACAGAAAATGGTATTAAAGATTTACTGAGCATGGCTCTGCCCATCAGAACAGGACCCAGTTTCTCCCTCAGTCAGTCTCTCCCATCAGAGAACTTCCATAAGTTTCCATAAGCCTCTTATCCTTATCCACCAGAGGGCAGACAGAATTAAAACCTCAATCACAGTAAACTAACCAAACTGATCACATGGACCACAGCCTTGTCTAACTCAATGAAACTGTGAACCATGCTGTGTAGGGCCACCTAAGATGGAGAGGTCATGGTGGAGAGTTCTTATAAAACGTGGTCCACTGGTGAAAGGAATGGCAAACCACTTCTGTATTCTTGCCTTGAGAACCCCATGAACTTTATGAAAAGACAAAAAGATAGGACACTGAAAGATGAACTCCCTAGGTCAGTAGGTGCCCAATATGCTACTGGAGATCAGTGGAGAAATAAATCCATAAAGAATGAAGAGACAGAGCCAAAGCAAAAACAAAACCCAGTTGATGTGACTAGTGATGGAAGCAAAGTCCAATGCTGTAAAGAGCAATATTGTATAGGAACCTGAAATGTTAGGTCCATGAATCAAGGCAAATTGGAAGTGGTCAAACAGGAAATGGCAAGAGTGAGCATCGACATTTTAGGAATCAATGAACTAAAATGAACTGGAATGGGTGAATTTAACTCAGATGACCATTAGATCTACTACTGTGGGCAAGAATCCCTTAGAAGAAATGGAGTAGCCCTCATAGTAAACAAAGAGTCCAAAATGCAGTACTTGGATGCAATCTCAAAAAAGACAAAATGATCTCTGTTTGTTTCCAAGCAAACCATTCAATATCACAGGAATCGAAGTCTATGCCCTAACCAGTAATGCTGAAGAAGCTGAATAGTTCTATGAAGACCTAAAAGACCTTCTAGAACTAGCACCCAAAAAAGATGTCCTTTTCATTATAGGGGACTGGAATGCAAAAGTAGGAAGTCAAGAGATACCTGGAGTAACAGGCAAATTTGGCCTTGGAGTACAAAATGAAGGAGGGCAAAGGCTAACAGAGTTTTGCCAAGAGAACGCACTGGTCATAGCAAACACCCTCTTCCAACAACACAAGAGAAGACTCTACACATGGACATAACCAGATGGTCAATACCGAGATCAGATTGATTATATTTTTGCAGCCAAAGATGGAGAAGCTCTATACAGTCAGCAAAAACAAGACCAGGAACAGACTGGCTCAGATCATGAACTCCTTATTGCCAAATTCAGACTTAAATTGAAGAAAGTAGTGAAAACCACTAGACCATTCAGGTATGACCTAAATCAAATCCCTTACAATTATACAGTGGAAATGACAAATAGATTCAAGGGATTAGATCTAATAGACAGAGTGCCTGAAGAACTATGGACAGAGGTTCATGACATTATATAAGAGGCAGTGATCAAGACCATCCCGGAGAAAAAGAAATGCAAAAATGCAAAATGGTTGCCTGAGGAGGCCTTACAAATTGCTGAGAAAAGAAGAGGAGCATAAGACAAAGGAGAAAAGGAAAGATATACCCATTGAATGCAGAGTTCCAAGGAATAGCAAGGAGAGATAAAGACTTCCTCAGCGATCAATGCAAAGAAATAGAGGAAAACAATAGAATGGGAAAGACTAGAGATCTCTTCAAGAAAATTAGAGATACCAAGGGAATATTTCATGCAAAGATGGGCTCAATAAAGGACAGAAATGGTATGGACCAAACAGAAGCAGAAGATATTAAGAAGAGGTGGCAAGAATACACAGAGGAACTATACAAAAAAGATCTTCATGGCCCAGATAATCACGATGGTGTGATCACTCACCTAGAGCCAGACATCCTGGAATGTGAAGTCAAGTGGGCCTTAGGAAGCATCACTATGAGCAAAGCTAGTGGAGGTGATGGAATTCCAGTTGAGCTATTTCAAATGCTAAAAGATGATGCTGTGAAAGTGCTTCACTCAGTATACCAGCAAATTTGGAAAACTCAGCAGTGGCCACAGAACTTGAAAAGGTCTGTTTTCATTCCAATCCCAAAGAAAGGCAATGCCAAAGAATACTTAAAGTACTGCACAATTGCACTCATCTTACATGCTAGCAAAGTAATGTTCAAAATCCTCCACGCCAGGCTTCAACAGTACGTGAACTGTGAACTTCCAGATGTTCAAGCTGGATTTAGAAAAGGCAGAGGAACCAGAGATCAAATTGCCAACATCCGTTGGATCATAGAAAAAGCAAGAGAATTCCAGAAAAATATCTACTTCTGCTTTGTTGACTTTGCTAAAGCTTTTGGTTGTGTGGATCAAAACAAACTGTGGAAAACTCTTCAAGAGATAAGAATACCAGACCACCTTACTTGCCTCATGTGAAACCTGTATGCAGGTCAAGAAGCAATAGTTAGAACTGGACATGAAACAACAGACTGGTTCAAAATTGGGAAAGGAGTACATTAAAGCTGTATCTTGTCACCCTGCTTATTTAACTTATGTGCAGAGTACATCATGTGAAATGCCGGGCTGGAGGAAGCACAAGCTGGAATTAAGATTGTTGGCAGAAATATCAATAACCTCAGATATGCAAATGATACCACCCTTATGGCAGAAAGTGAAGAAGAATTCAAGAGCCTCTTGATGAAAGTGAAAGAGGAGAGTGAAAAAGTTGACTTAAAGCTCAACATTCAGAAAACTAAGATCATGGCATCCAGTCCCTCATGCAAATAGATGGGAAAACAATAGAAACAGTGAGAGACTTTATTTTCTTGGGCTCCAAAATCACTGCAGATGGTGACTGCAGCCATGAAATTAAAAGATGCTTGCTCCTTGGAAGAAGAGCTATGACCAACTTAGACAGCATATTAAAAAAGCAGAGACATTACTTTGCCAACAAAGGTCTGTCTAGTCAACGCTATGATTTTTCCAATAGTCATGTATGGATGTGAGAGTTGGACCGTGAAGAAAGCTGAGTGCCAAAGAATTGATGCTTTTGAACTGTGATGTTAGAGAAGACTCTTGAGAGTCCCTTGGACTGCAAGGAGATCCAACTAGTCAATCCTAAAAGAAATCAGTCCTGAGTATTCATTGGAGGGACTGATGCTGAAGCTGAAACCAATACTTTTGCCACCTGACGTGAAGAACTGACTCATTGGAAAAGACCTTGATGCTAGGAAAGATTGAAGGCGGGAGAAGGGGATGACAGAAGATGAGATGGCTGGATGGCATCACCGACTGGATGGACATGAGTTTGAGTAAGCTTTGGGAGTTGGTGATGGACAGGGAGGCCTGGCGTGCTGCAGTCCATGGGGTTGCAAAGAGTTCGACACAACAGAGTGACTGAACTGAACTGAAACTGAGTAATCAGTTCTGATCAGATCTTAGTGAATTATTAAACTAAAAAGTTTAACTGAAATATATTTCAACATTCAATGCTACTATGGCATCATTACACTCTAGATTCAGAACTGAGAGTTTCTTTTCCCAGGATTTGTTGCTTTGAGTGATAACTGGAACTCAGTATTATGTAGATGAGTCAGCAACTATGTCAATACTTATAATTCCACACATATTTACTGAATATGTAGTATTTGAAAAGATGAACCAAATAATGGATGTCGTTGGGAAAGAAATTAAAGTCTAAATATAAAAATATTCTGATGAAATGTCAAAACTTTAATGTCCAGCATCCAGATGTTTACAAATAGAAGTTTTACAAGAGTATTATCTTCATTGGACAATATGAATGTGGCCTTCAAATACTGATTTATACCCAATTCCCAATTCTATTGTATTTTCCCAGGTTTAAACAATCATCCTCATTTGATACAAATTAAAAATCCACTTTATTAATGTTGATAGAGTATTTCAGTTCTTATAGTACTCTGTTTCATAAAGACATGGCATTCATTTATTCTTTTTTTAAAAAATGCATAAAGAATTCAGAAAGAAAAATCAAAGAAAAAATCATAAAATTCACCCTTCTAAAGTGTAGAGCTCAGTGGTTTTTGGTATATTCATAAGGTTATGTGAATATCACATTACATAATTACAGAACATTTTTATCACTCCAAAAAAGAAACCCTGTACCCATTAGCAGTAGCTTCCCATTCTCCTATGTCCTCAGGGATGAGAACCACTATTAACCACTAATCTACTTTCTGTCCCCATGAATTCACCTATTCTGAACATTTCATGTAAATGAAGCTATATAATATGTTGCCTTTTGTTTCCGGTTTCTTTAACTTGGCATAATGTTTTCAAGATTTGTGCATGTTTTAGCATGAATCACTTACTTCTTTCCTTTTTATGGCTGAATAATATTCCATTGTATGGATATATCTCATTGTGTTTATCCATTCATTAGTTGATGGACATTTGAGTTGTTCTCAGTTTTGGCTATTATGAATAATGCTGCTATTAACATTTGTGTACAAATTTTTGTGTGAAAATATGTTTTCAGTTCTTTCAGATATACACTTAGAAGTGGAGTTATTAGGTCGTATAATAACTCTATGTTTATTTCAGAAATTGCCAGACTGCTTTTCAAAGTGGTTACACTGTTTTATATTCCCATCATCAATGTATGATGGTTATAATTTCTCCACATCTTTGCCAACACTGTCCATCTTTTTCATTGTAGCCATCCTAGTGAGTATGAAGTGATATCTCATTGTGGTTTTTATATCCATTCCCTTTGGAGAAATGTCTATTGAAGTCCTTTGCTCATTTTTAATTGGGCTGTCTATTTATTACTAAGTTGTAAGAATTCTTTGTATATTCTGGATGTTAGACCACTATCAGATAAATGATTTGTAAATATTTTCTCCTCTTTTGTGGGCTTTTTTCTTTCTTGATAGTGTCCTTTGAAGCACTGCAATTTTTCATTTTAGTAAAGCCTAATTTATCTATTTTTTTTTCCTTTGGCTGTTCATTCTTTATGTGACACATTTAAGGAAGCAATTCCTAATCCAAGGTCATGAAAATTAACTCCTATGTTTTCTTCTAAGTGTTTTATAGTTTAAGCTCTTGCATTTAGGGCTTTGATCCATCTTAAACTAGGTTTTGAATATCATGTGAGATAGGGGCCCAACTTCATTGTTTTACATGTGGATGTCTATTCCATTTTCTAGGCATTTTTGCTTTTATTTTAAAATATGGAAAGTATTGATAAAGGAACTGGCACAATTCTAATGAAATGTATTAACATTACACTGAGAACTCAAAATTTCTAAATTCTAGGTTTATGTCCAAATTACATTGGTTTTCATCTAAAGGACACCACTAGATTTCTTTTGTTAACCTTTGAAATTATTTGTGCATCACAGATTTGTAAAACTCTCTGGAATATCAACTCTGTATATGTGTTGATAGTTTCTCATAGGGTGTTTTCAAAGATCAAGCTGCTTGAATTCATTTTGAATTCTTCAGTTGGTAATGAATATTCTGAACATGAAGCAAAGATAGTTTTTAACCAATAGCGAACAGTATATTTTATTTTCTTATTTTAGCATTATTTTCTCTCCATTATTTTACAGCAGTGATTGGACAATTGATATTTTTAACCTTACCCTCTTATTTCTTGGCATTTATTGACTTGGTTTTAGTCAGCTATAGTTGTTAAATTTGAATTCTGTTCTCTTACCATCTATAATACTCCTTTGCCTATTTGTAACTAGAAGTATGAAACTGTTTTATTCAGAAGTGGTCAAAGAAATTACTCATGCCAACAGACACAAAAATAACTCAAATAAGCAATGTTTGGCTTCATCTACCTCATTTTTGAAATTAGTGTAATTTCCAACATTCCCAGTCAAGGAAATATTGGTTGCTTTTGAAAACGTTATGGGCAAAAAGTAGCAGATATAGCAATGGACCTATATTCCTCAGACATTCAGACCTAAGGCTGTTCTTCAACCTGGCTTCTGTGGAACTGCCATTCTAACAAGCAGATGCTGTAAGCAAAAATGTGAATTATTAATGTACTATAGCATTGTCACCAACAGACCACAAAAATCTATTTTAAAAATTCTTTTACATACATAGTACAGATTCTGCTGTGGCACCATGTGCTCTAAAAGCTGCAGATACATTTTAGAAAACACTGATGAAGCCATTACTGTTCTGTCCATTTGTTCATAGTATATATCATTATTCAAGAAATTTAAGAACCATAATGATGGAAAATCACACAGAAAGAAAAGAAGAGGAACATGGACTCTGTCAGAAACAAGGGCTACATTTTTATTCAAGAGGTCCCTAATGATGGAAAATCACAGTGAAAAGCAGAGGCGAAACCAGGATTCCATAAAGGACCTGACACACACCAGTGGTACAAGTAGGAGAACAGTCATAGCAGACGTGTAAAAATAAAAAAAAAACAAAATTAACGAGAGACAAGCTGTACTGGGGCTGACGTTCAAAACAGCAACAAATCACAGCAAATTCTGAAGATTAATTTCAAAGAATCTTCTGAAATAAGCAAGGAGACAGACAGCATCAATATTAATGAAGGTGAAATAGAACTCCAAAAGAGCCACAGCGTAAAATGGCACATGAATGTTTTGTTTTTAAATGGATTGTAGATTGGATCACAGGACCATCAGGAAAATGAAGGGACTTTCACAAGAACATCATAACAGGGCCAGCTGTGTGATAAGCAATTACAACATCAGTGCTAAAATCTCCTATGTAAAAGAAAAACATCAGTAGTGAAATAAAAGAAAATGTCAACCGTCTGCAGATGAGGTAAAAGAAAGTGAAGAATAGATTTTATTGAGCCTCAATAGCCTGCACTGTGTCAATATCGAATGTCTTTGATAAAACAGACAATAGGCATTCGAAGAAAGATCAGAATTTGATTCCGTCTTATAATGCACTCAATTTCCCTTCAGCTTGTCAGCTAAGCAGCCCTGGAATCAGCCCAAACCTTCCACTGCTTAAACCACTTGCCCGGTTGCAAACTAAATGCTTTTGGAAGCTGTATAGCTTTGACAGGCGTCTAGAGTCTACAGATGTCTCAGGCATCTATAGATCAAATTTTAAAGGAAATAGTTTAGGTGCGTTAATAGCAGTGGAATGCTATAGTCCACATTTTTATAAATAAAGGATTTGTTATTAAAAGGCATGTTGTCAATTATTATCTCCCCACTGGTTTCATGGATTGCTGCCCTCCAGATGGACAGGTCCACGGGCTGTGTCTCAATGGAGTTGTAGCAATTCCACTTGGCATTTCCATTGCTATGTGGTACCACAAAGGGAGAAAATAACACCCACTTCAAGCTTTTTCTCTCTTCCTATAGCTCTACAACATTTATGATTGCAGGTTGTTAAGCTATTTTAACCACTAGCTGAGCCAAAGCCTGTTTGCAGGGGACAGAAGAGTATAGGGTTGCGGGGGGTGGTGGCGCGGAATTTACTTCCTATCCACAGTTAGAAAAGTAAGTCACGTCTGGCATAAAACAGCCTCTGTCGGGTTGGGTTCTTTGCCAGTCTCCTCCTGAAAACATGAATGGGGAGCTGTGGGCATTTCTGGAGAATTTACACCAAGGACCGTTTCACACAGCCTCACTCTTTGTACTACCGCAAAGAAATATTAGCACTGTAGTAATTTAAAGATACGTCCATAGATTCCCTTCAGGAGCTGGCACTTAATTCTCCTCTCTTTGATAGGAAGCTGGACTTAGGGACTGACGGAATATGATGATATGGGGCATGATGTTGGAGACTAGGTTAGTAAAGGCATTGAGGTTTCCTCCTTGCTCTTTCTTGAATGACTCACTTGGGAGAAAGCAGTGGCCATGTCATGGGGTAATCTCCAGAGGGCACTCAGGCAATCCTGTGGAGAGGCCCATTGGTTGAGGAACTGAGCCGCCAAAGAGCAGTCAACAGGAGCAAAAGAAGGTCACTTGTCGAGAACCATGCGGGCGAGCCGTCTTCTGGTCCCAGTCGGCCTTCAGGTGGCTGTGGCCAGCCTGACGTCTTGAGTGCAACCATGTGAGAGTCCCTGAGACAGAATCCCTCAGCTGAACCTCTTCCAAATTCCTGACCCACAGAAACTGTGAGGTAATAAGTATTCATTGTTTAAGCTGCTAAGTTAGGGGGTGATTTTTTTTTTTTTTTGGCCATGCCGTACCGCTTACAGGAATCTTCGGTCAGGTTCAGTCCTGACCAGGGATTGAACCTAGGCCTTGGCAGTGAAAGCCTGGAATCCTATCCACTAGGTCACCAGGGAACTCCCTGGGGGTGACCTTCTATGTGGCAATAGATAATTAATACAAGCCCCTGCCATTTATTTATGGTATTTATGTCCTAGGCTCTGTTTGCCAGACACAAACTTCTTATAATGTAATGAGATTCTTTAAAGAGGCCCAAGATCGCTAATTTCAATATGTGTATGAATAAGCCTGTTAGGAATGCTATTTTCTGTGGCACATTCCCTAACACGGGACCTATGAATCTGTATTTTAACTAACTTCCCAGGTGACTCTGATGCAGTTGTCTAGAACACACTATTTGAGAAATATTGTTTCAAGCCTTTATCCTTTTTCTTCAGCAAATGCACATCTTTTAAATAAGACCCACTGGGCATGTTGTTTCTTTAAAAAAATTATTACATTATTATTTTAAAAATACTACCCCCAAAAAAAAAAAAAATACTACCCAAAGACTGTAGTGAAGTTTTTGCAAAGAGCAGGAGATAGTGTACCCTGATGAGAAGGTATTTTTGGAGACCAAGGATTTCTCAAACCAGATCTTTAGAAGTCTGTCTTATTTGTTTGGGTAGGATACTTGCACTACCCAAGGAATTTTGGATTTGCATTTAGGGTAATTCTATAGGCAAAAGCCTATGCCTCATTTTGCTCACAAGTTTATCTAATTTTTAGGAGGTGAAGACAGAACCATCTCAGAGGACCAGAGAGTTGGCAGCATAGTAGATCTGAGGGTCCCCAAAGGCCTTCCCGGTAGAAATCTCCTTCAGCCTCACAGGATAGGATAGTGCCATTCTCTTATCTCAACCATCTATGTATTTGGTGTATTTTTTAAAAATGCTTCCAATTATAATTGGAAGATGTCATCAATTAAAAGATACACTTTGATTTCTGAGATATTAACATGTGAAAAAAATGCATCTTAGAATAGATGAAATAACAGTTTTATGGTTGACATGAATGGTATCAACAACTTCTTGCTGGTCGGGAGAGTCTAGTTAATGAAATTGTTTCTCACCTGAAGATTTGATAGAAAGCAACATGGAAATTTTAAACTATTATTGAAATTATTATATTAGTTTGTGCTTAAAATCATAGCAACAAAAACAACTGCATGTGTGCTAAATCACTTCAGTTGTGTCCCTATGGACCATAGCCTGCCAGGCTCCTCTGTCCATCAATTTTCCAGGCAAGAATACTGGAACCCACTAGGCTTCTCTGTCCACAGAATTCTCCAGGTAAGAATACTGGAGTAGGTTGCCATTCCCTCTTCCAGAGGATCTTTCCGACCCAGGGATTGAACCAGCACCTCTTATGTCTCCTGCATTGACAGGCAGGTTCTTTTCCACTACTGCCACCTGGGAGCCCCAACAAAAATGATTCCTAATACTTGATTCTTATGATCTTGCAATGTAACTGGAACTTACCAGAACAATCACAGTGCTTATATACAAACAGTTTGTTTCCTTAAAAGATGAGTTTTTAATTCGTTTATTCATGGTCTCTGATGTCACTAGGTCCTCAATGGTGCTAGCAAGGATTTGGCAAAGGTTTGGGGTATCATTGCTGAGGGAATGGAATAGAAAAGGAATAGTTTTGTAGCCTAAAGATATAATTGTCATTAATAGGAGATGATCTAGAAAATGATTCTTTAATGAGGTCCTCCTACTATGCCTTCCTGTATTCCTTTCTTACTGCTCCACTTCTCACTCAGAGGAAGTAGGCATCATCACACCAACTTCCTCAATGTCTTGGCTACACCCTTTCAGCCTCCAGTTTTAGAGGAAGAGGTAACTACCTTGTCCTCATGTAAGACCAGTCC
The DNA here is from genome assembly GCF_033118175.1 of Dama dama. Taxonomy (NCBI): domain Eukaryota; kingdom Metazoa; phylum Chordata; class Mammalia; order Artiodactyla; family Cervidae; genus Dama; species Dama dama. The sequence continues at coordinate 25,627,487 of NC_083713.1, forward strand.
TTCCATTTGTGCCCCAGACTCTATTCTCTTCTGATTTTTCAAAGAATTCACTTAAACCATGACTGCTTTTTCCTCTTCTCAGCTTTAACCAACACATCTCTACTGGCTCCTTCCCATCCATTCACATTTAAGCATCCTCAAAGGTGTCTCATTTTATAAGTCCTGTTAAATAAATAGAAAGTAGTAAATAGAGTGAAATTATAAAACCCAGGCAGAGCTTAGATGAAAGATCCTAACTCCTTCAACTGCCGAGAGCATCTTCTTAGAGAGCCCCTGTGCCCCAGATGCTAACCATTCATTCCTTCAAAACAAAGGGTTAAGCACCTTCCAAGGTTGTGGTAGAAAGCTGGAAATGTTTTCATTTACAAGAAAAATAGAACTTGAATCCAAAATTGCAACTGAAATTTATATTTTTCATGGGTTTCCTAATTAGAAAGTTAGAGAGAGAAGCATGTTTTCTTTGTAGTTGGGAAAGAGTAACCATAAATAAGGACTGAAATGCTTAGCTATTTGGATGAAATCTTTCCACCAAGACTACTTATTGTACTCCTAAGTCAATAAGAAACAGAACTGAAAGTACGGTAAGTTTTATAGATTCTTTACATTAAAACTTTTCTATACTCAAAAACAGACAGCCATATTCTAGTATATGCAAATATTCTATAGTTAAAGATGAATTATTGCAATCTAAAGATCCAATTTCTTAAGAACATTTACAATAGTATTGGAAGTGTGAAACATTTTTTTGATTAAAGATGCGTAAGACTTGTACACTAAAAACTACATAACATTGCTGAGACAAATAAAAAAAGGCCTAAATAAAAGAAGAGCTATATTTTGCTCATGGGTTTGAAGACTCAGTATTGTTAAGACATCTGTTCTCTCCGAATTGACCTATACATTCAATGCATTCCCAATAAAAAAAACTCAGCAGGCTGTTTTATAGAAATTGTCAAACTGATTCGAAAATTCATATGGAAATGCAAAGGACCTAGCATAACCAAAAGAACTGAAAAAGAAGAATAAAGTTGGAGGACTAACTATATGGTTTTAAGACTTTGTAAAATTGCAGTAACCAAGACAGTGAGGTATACTGGCACAAAGACAGATAAACAGAAAAATGAAATAGAATAGACAGTCCAGAAATAGACCACTTGTATATGAACAACTGTTTTTTTTTTGACAAAGGTATATACGTAGTTAAGTGGAAAATGGATAATCTTTCCAATCAATGGTGCTAGAATGTTTGGGTATCCACATGCATAACAATGAATGGATGTACACATACATCAAAACTTGTCAAGTTGTACATTTAAGTATATATAATTCATTGTATGTAATTTATACTTCAATATAGCTATTTAAAAAAATTAAGATTTATTTTTGAAGAACCAATATATAATTTTTCAGATGATGTTATCAGATGTCTCCCAAATCATAATTGGAATGCCATCTGGGTTAGGATCTCCTATGGATAGATAAACACAAGAGGGCAACTCTCTGCTTTAGTAAGTTCACACCACGCTAAGCTAAGGCGCTACCATTGGATTATTTTTCTTTTTAATTAAAGCAGTTTCTTACTATGTTGGATTAGAACCGATGATCAGAACCCAATTGTCATTTTTGCTAATAGAATGGATTTTTAATTTTGAAATGAGAAAAGTAACTCCAAAATAAATTCTAATTTTAGAATGACACAATCATGCAGATTTTTTAATCATCCTTGATAATCTGAGTTGGTACTATTATATATTAGGCAGGAAATCCTATTAAATTTAATGTCTAATTATGTTAGGGAAATGAAATGATTCCTAGAATCACCCACAGTAAAATTTTAAGGGCTAGGACTTCCCTAGCAGTCCAGTGGTTAAGACTGCTCTTCCATTGTAGGGGGCATTGTTTATCTCTGTTGGGGAACTAAGATACTGCATGCCACATGGTTTGGCCAAAAATAATTTTTTAAAGGGCAACAATTTAGTTTTTAGTATATTTTTACATTCTAGTAGCTATTAAAATAAAAATTAACTTGGTTTAATGGTTAAGATATTTGGCATTCAAAAGATGCAGGTTAAATGTCCATCAAGCAATTGATGGACAAATAAAATATGGCATAGATTCAAAGGCATAATATTCAGCCTTTAAAAAGAATGAAATTCTGATACATGCCACAACATGGATGAATTTTCAAAACATGCTAAGTGAAATTAGCCAGATATAAAAGACAAGTATTATATGATACTACTTACATGAGGTACCTAGAATAGTCAAATTCACAGAGATGGAAAGTGGACTGCTGGTTACTAGGTGATGGGAGGGGGTAATGGGGAGTTGGTGCTAAATGGGTACAAAGTTGCAGTTTGGGAACATGAAAAAGTCCAGGAGGTAGATAGTGGTGATGGTTACACAACACGGTGACTGTATTTCCTGCCACTGAATTGTACACTTAAAAATGGTTAAAATGGTAAATTTTAGGTTGTATATATTTTGCCACAATAAAAATATTTTTTTAAGGCCTGGTGTAAGAACCAGTTCTGCCACTTCAAAGTTATGAGATCTTGAACTATACTTGTTTAGTACCCACAAATTCCTCCTATGCAAATAGGGATAATATTAGTAGTACCTACCTCATAGAGTTAGAGTTGTTGTGAGACTTAAATGAGATCAATTATATAAAGTAATTAAGGAGCATTTTTGGACAAAGTAAAAGTGAAGAAAAGGTGTATATATATATATATATACACACCTCTCTATTCCTAAGGTCAATAGTTTGTTGAATGAGTGAGGAAAGGAATGAACTGCAGGGCACTTTCTCCCAGTGTATTCAAAATGTTAGAGCAATGACAACAAAAATGACTACTAGTTTTTGCATAATGATTAGAGTTCACAGAGAGCTTTCATATACATCACCACGTCTGAATGTCATAATAACACAGCGAGTAGGGCAGATGTGAGAGTGATGTTCTTAACCACCAGGAACCCACATCAAGGCAATTAGGGTTTTAGTGCAATGATTAGGGTGCTTAATGCAATGGAAGAGTGAAATAGCAAAGTTAAACTTCAAACTCACGTTGGAAGTCTGGGTCTTTTCTACAGACACAGTAGAAAAAGGCCAATAGGATGGAAAATGTGCAAAACATAAGACATCATGGAAAGTCGGTAGGCAGTAGCATTGTGTGATTCCTTTGCCCCAAATATCCTTCCTTCCCTTACACCTAAAAATTAGCTACTAGGCCTCTGGCAATGAGGGGTTAAAGTGGGACTTCATTGCACCTGAACCAAGGTATCTTTTGATGGTGAGTGACAGCCAGAAAGGATAGGGAAGAGAGACACTGGGTGGGGAAATCTGACACTGATGACTTCAAGGAGGAATGAGCATTGTCCTACAATTTCATTCCCATCACTGGAAAAAAGCATTGGGAGTTTGTTCCATGTCTTGGTTGATGATTTCTCCTATTGCTCAAGTCATTGTCTATATAAGATGGAAGATGGACAAGGGAAGGTTGGAAACAAAGAAATAAGGCTACTGCAAACTGGACCAGATTAGATATTGACTGATTTCTGCTAGAGGTTGAGAATAGTGACTTGGGCAATAAGTGAGGAGGATCCAGCTAAGAAATGGGTCTGTCTTCCTGTACCACTGCAGAGCATCTGGAAGCAATGAAAATGAGACTATGGAGCCTTCTGTCCCCTGTTGTCTGTGATAACTCTTTCTCCGTAATTCCCAGGGCTGTCTTTTTTGTTTGTTTTTTCAGACTAGATTTTTGGAGGTGTTATCTTCTACCTACAACATAAAATTTCTGCCCTTAAATCCTGCAACTGAAGTGTGTACCACATTCTCATTTCATTTAAAATGTTATAATTGAGTCATAAGAAAGCTGGGTAGTCATACAATCACCCGGAAAAATGCTTGAAGCAAAGTCTTACTGAGATGATGGCAACCTCAAACTATATGGCATGCACACGGTTCTCCCAGTGCCTTCATCGTGATAGAGGTGATCTTCCTGTAGTCTCTTTTGTTGTCTGCCTGCCTAAGGTGCTCCTTCTGGCTCTAATGAGTAAGGATACAGACACATGTCATTGCTCCTTTCTCTCTACTCCTCTGACCTCAGATAGCATGCAGCCAGATTCTGTCTCCATCGTTACTGCAGAAAGTGCCATCTTGAAAAGAAGAATGCCTTTTACAATCTTGTAAGAACTCCAGCTGGTCTGGCAAAGTTGTAACCTATTTCACATCTTCAAGGACTACTTTTTATTTGGGGGTGTCTTTTAAAAGCACCACTTTACAACTCCCTGTTTCCTTACGTAAAATTCCCCCATATCCTTTACCTCTATGCTTTAAAACACACTTTTAGGAGGCATAAGCACTACAGGTAAGATCTGAAAAGCTCAATGTTAAAAACTGTTAAAATGTCATTAATTGCATAATTTAAAGAATCTTTAAAATAAACAGAAACTTCCTGAATGAACATGTATATGACACCATATACTTTCAATTACATCAGGTTGTTGGTCTACTAGAAGATACTGAGAAAATTTCATATGGATGTGAAATTATGATGGTTTCTAAGCCTACAGGTCTTCTCTGTAGCTCAAACAGTAAGGAATCCTCCTGAAGTGCAGGAGACCCAGGTTCGATCCCTGGTTTGGGAAGATCCTCTGGAGAAGGGAATGATAGTCCACTCCAGTATTCTTGCCTGGAGAATCTCATGGATAGAGGAGCCTGGCGAGCTACAGTCCATGGGATCACAAAGAGTCGGACACAACTAAGCGACTAACACTACTACTACCACCAAGGCTACTGGTGTCTCTGAAAAGAAATATCTGTTCCTGATATTTGGTGTCAAGAGAGAGTCAGAACATATGGTAATACAGATGCTACTCTCATTATTTCTGTGTTAAAGAAGCAACTGAAATATATAGAACCTCGAAGACTGATGATGGTGATAATGTAACGGAGCCTGTAGGTAGTTCAGGGCTCCCTGGAGAAAAGGGGCTCAAGGTAAGAGGGGCTGTGTACTAGTAGAAGTGTCTTACAGAGGAGATGGGATTCACAATATTTGAAGGAGACAGTGGGTGGCTTAAATAGTAGATATTTAGAAGGAGATTCTGGAGGAGTACGTGTGAAGTATATTAGTTTGCTCGGGCTGTGATAACAAACCTCCGAAGACCAGGTGGCTTAAACAACAGAAATGAATTACCTCACAGTGTTGGAGGCTGGAAGTCCCAGATTAAGATGTCAGCAGAGTTGGTTTTTTCTGAGAGTCTCTCCTTGGACTGTAGACAGCCATCTTTCTGTGTCTTCATATGGCCTTACCTCTTTGTCTGGGTCCTAACCTCTTCTTCTTACACGAACACCAGTCATTTTGGATTAGGGAGCACCCATCCGACCTCAGTTTCCCCAACTACCTCTTTACAGGCACTGTCTCCAAAGAGTCAGTTCTGAGGTACCATAGATCAGGACTTCAACACACGAATTTCAGGGGAGGGACACATTCACCCCATCATAACGTCACATCAATATGAAATTTTCTTAGTACCTTCTAGTAGACCAATAACCTGCTATAATCTGAAAGTATATTGTGTCATATAGATGTTCATGAAGACATGAAAATATATGATGATAACTGGATGTTTGCTGTAGCAGACATATAATGTGCTCCTTGGGGAGTTGGGAGAGATGGGGCTAGAGAGGTTGGTGGGGCTCACAGGATGAAGGGTCTTGTCTACCAGGCTGAGGAATTTGGAATTTATCCTGGAGACCATGAGGAACCATGGGAAATTGTGGAAATGGTACAACTATATTTGTGTTTTGGATACTCTGTCTGCACTGGGGATTGGGTTATAGAGAGGGAAAAATGAAGGCAGGGGAGCTGATGAGGAGGTTAAGAGAGAATCTAGAGAGAAGGGGAAGCTAGAAGGAGGGGTTTTAGGGTGCTATGTAGAGACAGTTGGGAGGAGATGGTATGGAAGAACCTGAAACTCTTATGAGCAAGTCCACAGGATAAGGTCTCAAAGGAAGCTAAGGGGGCGCAAGGTACAGAGAAGGAGATCAATGAAGAGAAGAGGAAAGATGTAAGGATGAGGAAAGATTTAGAGAAGTTACTAGATGGAGGAGCATTCGAGGAGTTCATGATCTATGCCTCTAGTTTTGCTTTTGCTCTACTAAGAGAATGCTGGATAAATTCTGGGACTTGAAGATGTTAGTAAAGGTTTGACGTGGCCACCATGAATAGCAAGGGAATGGAATAATTTCTCAGCTGGTTTTCACAGCAGTGTGGAACTTGAAGGAGGTAAATTTCTGTTTGGACGCCTGAGACAGTTGTTGAGGCCTGAATCCCAGGCTGAGGGAACAGGGTGGGGCTGGTGAGAGAGTGGCTGATATTTTGGGATCCAGGCCAGGGGAAAGAAGAGGAAGTGGGAGGGGTTAGAAGTCTGACAACTCCAGACATTTGAAGCAGAGAGAAGACCAAAAAGCTGGTTTAACGAAAGAGAGGACACATGATGTGCAGGCAGAAAGGAAGTGGTGGATGAAAACAAAGAGGTTTCTAATTTAAAATTTCAGGGGAAAAATAATTCAGGGTAAAGAGCAACTTCGGGTAGTGACAAGGTCCTGAAGTCAGTGTTAACGAGGGGAAGCATGCGCTGAGCTTTCACAGGAGAGTTTGATATCAGACCCAAAAGGAAAATTTCTTAAAAATGCTGTCAACATGGCCCTGTTGTTTGGTCTTTTTAAAACTCTGGGCTTGGGGAAATATTGGAAACCTCTGTTCCCTAAGGAAGATGAAAGTGAAAAGATAGAGCTCTGAAAAGCAAGTACATCTGGGGATCATTAATTATATGTAAAAACAAAAACACCCTCAAAACAAGAAACAGGACAGGAGAGGTAAGCGCTCTGCCTTTTGCGATGTTAAATAACTAGCTAGAAAGAATTCTTTGCCTAAATCTTCATAATAAGGCAATTTTGTTTGGTTTATACTTCCTGTAAATCTTGAAACCAGAGAACTTTAAAGTTTTGTTATATAAATCCCCCCTACCCTTGAAAAACAGCTTGAGTTCTCTTTTATGTTCTTGTCATCCTCCTGGGGTTATGAGTTTGATTAGTAAAGTGGACCTGTAATTTCTAACTTCACACTCTGCATTTTATCTAACTATTCATTATTTGCTCTAATTTCTCCCTTAGAAATCAGTTTTCTTTTAGACAGCATTGTTTTCCAAAAAAAAAAACACCTCTCTATAATATTAAAATAAAAAGTGAAAAATGAAAAAGCATTTACCTTGTTTATCTAGGAAATTCTATAGGAATCTTTAAAGTGAATAAAGCTGTATACAAGTTTTCATAGTATTATTCATAATAGACAAGAAGTAAAAATTCAATTGTTTATTAACTGATGTATGAATAAATGTTGTATTATTCATATGTAATTTGACCTTAAAAAGTAAGGAAGTATTGATACATGGTACTGCTGAGAAAGAAACCAGACGCAAAGAGCCAGTGAGTATATGCTAATGGGTATGAGGTGTTTTTTTGAGGTGGTGAAATGTTCTAGAATTAGATAGTGGTAATAGTTGCACATTGTGAATATACTAAAAAACACCAAGTTGTACATCTTAAAAAGGTGAATTTTATTATATGTGAATTATATCTCAACAAGAAAATAAAGTGAAAACTACTAGAGACATGCTACATAGAAATACATATTAAACATTTACTCCAATTTACTGCCCTATGGCTAGTTTGTTTTGCCTTGTTATACTTGTCTATCACACCTAAGTCACCTGATTTAAGACTTTAAAATCTGAGGTCAAGCTTAATCTCTTAATGACTGGTCATATTTCCTTTTGGCTTAAAGATGTCTATCTACATTAAACATCTTATTTATGCCCACTGCTGAAAAGTCTCACTACACGTGCTGAACTCTTAATGGTGAGTCTGAGTTTCTACTGAGTCTGAGTTTCCAGTCAAACAACCCGGAGTGGAATCTGCCAGTAATAAGTACTCCACAGCTTGCCATACTCTCTTGCAAGTGCCTTGGGAGAACCAGTCAAATGGTAATTGATTTAAATAACGTTTAAAAATGTTTATTTTTATTTGTTTATTTATGGCAGCACCGGGTCTTCGTTGGTGCACTCTGACTTTCTCTAGTGGTGGAGAGTAGGGGCTGCTCTTCGTCGTGGTTCACAGGCTTCTCATCGCGCGGCGGCTTCTCTTGCTGCAGACCACAGGCCCTAGGTGTGCGCAGGCTTCAGCAGCTGCAGCATGCAAGCTCAGCAGCTGAGGCTCACAGGCTCCAGGGCTCAGGCTCACTACTTCATTCTTCCATCACATGTGGAATCTTCCTGGACAGGGATCAAACCTGTTTCCCCTGCATGGGCAGGTGGATTCCTTATCAACTGCACCACCAGGGAAGTCTTAAATAACGTTTTATAATTTAAGCAAAGTAGGTGATTGAGTCAAAAGAAATATCATTAATTTGACTAAGAAACAAGATCTACTTCTTTACCAAGACCAGTTGAATGCATTCATGGCCTCTTTAAGAGAAAAAAAGAAAGGAAACAGAAAAGAAAAAAGAGGGAAGGAAGGAAAGAAAGTGAAGAAGAAAAGGAAGTGAAAAAGGAAGGAAGAACTTGGCAATCTTCTAATGTCTGGCATAACATCCCCTGATGAATTGGGGTTTGAGGATGAGAGGAGCAGTGTTTGTTCTCGGCAGAGATCTACCCCCACACTTAGGTGCACCAACATATAGGAAGAAAAGAACTCAGAGCCCAGACTTCCTGTCATTTACCCGAAGCAAGGCAGGGCTAGGCTTAACTGTTGCAATAAAATTAGGAGCTAAAATTGAGCCCCAATAGTTCCCCCCTCCCTGAGTGCACATATTGTTCCTCATCTTTAGAAGTGAAGCTTAGTGACTTCTAAAGTCAGCTTAGTCATTTAGCTCACGAAAAACTGGGTAGCTTAAGTAACAGAAACTTCTCTCTCATAGTTCTGGAAGTAGGAAGCCCTGAGATCAGGTTGTCAGCATATTTGGGGGTCCCGGTGAGAGACTTCGTCCAGGTTGTCAACGGTTGACTTCAAGTGGTACCCTCCCCTACAAGGCAGCAAGCGATGGCCAGCTGTCTGGCCTTTTCTTAGAAGAGCACTAAACTCACACAGGAGGGCTCCCTCCTCATAATCGAGTTACCTCCCATAGGCCTCACCTCGTAATACCACCACACTGGGGACTAGATTTCAACATATACATTTTTAGGAGTTTGCAAAACTTCAGTTCATAACACGGAGTTTATTTCCCCTCCCCGTCCATCTGCACTGGTCTTGTGGCTTGCTCTGCTCGGTTGAACACAACAGAAGTGGTTTCCCAGGACTTCCAGTGCAAAGGTTAAGAGGGCTGGCACTTCACCTCTGGCATCTTAGAACCCTGAGCCATCATATAACAAGTCCAAACTATCCTCTGGAGAGAAATCTATGGTGACCCTGGAGGATGAGATATCACGTGGAGAGAGAGGCCACAAGTATGAGCACTGAGGGACCAAACATGTGAGGAAAGAAGTGTATGTATGTTCTAGATTTGACCATTATGATTAGTCATTTTAATGCACTAAGTTTGGGGCTTTTAAAAAATTTCATTTAACAATAGAAAGCTAAGAGAAATTGGAATCTGGAAGTAAGGTGCTATGGTAATAAAAAACCTGAAAACACGTGGCATTGACTTTGGGACCAGCTGGAGGGCAGAGGCCAGAAGGGCTTTGAGGAGACTGTAAATGAAGTTGGAGGGAGAGTGATAAAAATGTTATTGGATACTGGAGAAAAAGCAACCCCTGTTAAGTAGGGGTGGAAAGTTTGGCAGCCCTGCTGACTATAGTAGTATACAAGATAGAAAACATACCTCATGAACTTGTGAAGATGGCTAAGGAGATTTGCAAGTAGCACATTCCAAGTACCAGTTGGTTTTTCTAAGCTGCATATGATAAGACAGAAATGAATAGAGAGTCCCCAGCTAGGACTTTGCTGGCAAGGATCAAATCCAAGGTGCTGCCAGAGAGATGAAAGGGCTTCCAAGAATTTTAAGTGCACACCGCTTGGGTTTTCTTTGCTAGAAAAAAGGATTTCTAAGAATCTTAAAGGCATTGTCGAGTAGCATCTGTCTCTAAATCCTAGATGGAGGGAGGGCCTGTCTCACAGAGACTTGTGGGTGTGGCTTTTACCTAATAGGCTGGATTAAAATGTGATATGCTGGAAGCCCATAAAGATTTTTTAAAAAGGAATTATATAAGCATGGTCCGAAGGGCAGAGATAGTGTAAAAACAGAAGAGGCCTCTGAGCCCAGAACTTTTTCCAGACAAGAAGCAAGCAGAGAATGCTACTCAGTTGCAAACATGGACGGTTTCTTAGGGAAAATGAAGAATGACTCAGAATCAAGGGCCTAGAGAATCTGAAAGAACTACTCTAGCAAGCAGAAATGGGCCTTAATCAAGGCACTTTCTCTGATCTCAGAGTTGGAGGAAATGATGGTATGTGCTTGGCCTAATTCCAGAATTACTATGGTCTGGTGACTGTTATGTGCCTCCAATCCCCATTCACCCCTTAAACATTTTTTTTTAATTTGAAGTATAGTTGATTTACAATATTGTGCTACTTTCTGGTGTACCACAAAGTGATTCAGTTATTCATATATATATGTATGTATATATGTAATTCTTTTTTACATTCTTCTCCATTATGATTTATTACAGGATATTGATATATAGTTCCCTGTGCTATACAGTGCACACTTAGTCACACCGTCATGTCCAACCCTTTGTGACCTCATGGACAGTAGTCTGCCAAGCGCCTCTGTTCATGATATTTCCCAGGCAAGAACACTGGAGTGGCTAGCCATTCCCTTCTCCAGGGGATCTTCTTGACTCAGGGATGGAACTTGGGTACCCTGCAATGCACGAAGATTCTTTACTGTCTGAGCTCCTGGGGAAGCTCGTGCTGTATAGTAGGACCTTATTATGTATTTTATGTATAGTATTTTGTATCTGCTAGTTCCAGACTCCTCATTTATCCTCCCTCATCCCCTTTTCTCTTTGGTAACCATAAGTTTGTTTTCCACATTTGTGAGTCTGTTTCTGTTTCATAAATAAGTTCATTTATGTCATGTATTAGATTCCACATATAACTAATACTCGGCTTCCCAGGTGGCTCAGGGTAAGGAATCTGACTGTCAATGCAAGAGACATGAGTTTGATCCCTGGGTCAGGAAGATCCCTTGCAGTTCAGTTCAGTCACTCAGTCGTGTCTGACTCTTTGCAACCCCATAGACTGCAGCACGCCAGGCTTCCCTGTCCAGCACCAAGTCCCAGAGCTTGCTCAAACTCATGTCCATCCAGCCGGTAATGCCATCCAACCATCTCATTTTCTGTCTTCCCCTTCTCCTCCTGCCTTCAATCTTTCCCAGTATCAGGGTCTTTTCCTGTGAGTCAGTTCTTTGCATCAGGCGGCCAAAGTATTAGAGTTTCAGCTTCAGCATCAGTCCTTCCAGTGAATGTTCAGGACTGATTTCCTTTAAGATTGACTGGTTGGATCTCCTTGCTGTCCAAGGGACTCTCAAGAGTCTTCCCCAGTACCACAGTCCAAAAGCATCAATTCTTCGGCACTCAGCTTTCTTTATGGTCCAGCTCTCACACCCATATATGACTACTGGAAAAAGCATAGCTTTAGGCAATGGCAACCCACTCCAGTATTCTTGCCTGGAAAATTCCATGGCAGAGGAGCCTGCTACAGTCTATGAGGTCACAAGGAGTTGAACACAACTGAGCAATTGAGCACACACACATAAGTGATATCACATGGTATTTGTCTTTCTTTTTCTGACTTACTTCACTTTGTAAGATAATCTCTAGGTCCATCCATGTTGCAGCAAATGGCGTTATTTCATGCTTTTTTATGGCTAATATATCACATCTTCTTTATCTATTTATCTATAGATGGACATTAGGTTGATTCCATGTCTTGGCGACTCTAAATAGTGCTGCTATGAACACTGGGTTGCATGTATCGTTTTGAATTAGAGTTTCCCCTGGACATAGATCTAGGAGTGGGATTACTAGCCCCCTCTTTTTGAATGAAGGTGTCTATTGTGGTTATCCTGTCCCTTTTTCACCATGGCATTGTTGGATGCAGGTGGGACAAGCAATTTGTCTTTTTAGTTTACACAGGTCTTTTTGACTAAGGGCTGCACCTGAGAGACCACCTTGAAGAGCTTTACTTGCTCCTGAACCTTATTTGACAAAGTCCTGGACTTTGACCTGACGCCATAAAGGTATGAGATTTTAGGGGTTCCGAGAAGCGAGTATATTTTACACATGGGAAAGATATGAACTGTTGTGGCCAGAGGGTGCGTTAGAGTAGTGTTTCCAAAGATTTGTCCCCCACAAATACTTCCCCTACTTGTATACTTGCCACTCTTCACATTAAAAAATGATATTATTTCCCATTCCTTGAATCGAGGTTGGCTTTGGGCAGTAGAATGTTGACAAAGTGATAATCGAGGTCTCTGGAACTAGACCTTAAGAGACTTGATAGCTTCCAATTGCCTACCGCTACTGAAATGCTCCCTCTTTGAGCCCAGCCACTATGCTGTGAGACACCTGAGTGACAGAGAAAGGGCATGTAGAGAGGACTGAGGTGCCCTAACCAACAGTCCCTGCAGACAACCATCAAATGTCAGTCAAATGAGTAAGGCCATTTTGGATCTTCTAGCAATCCCAGTGCCTAGCCTCGCAATTCCACTGAAGCAGAACTACCCAAATAAACCACAGAAAATATGAGAAGTACTAAATATTTGTGTTAAAGCCATCAAGTTTTGTCTGTACAGAAGACTATAGTTGAAGGGAACTAATAATATCCAGAGAATGCTTTCATCTTGTGCCAGGTAGCCAGCTTGCTGTTATACACCACCTTTGTCATTAGACCTTGTAAAATCTTTGTGAGGAAGATGGTGGTAGGATCAGGAAATGGAGGCTGAGACAAACAAGTGGGTCCAAATGACATAGCTTGTAATCGGTAATACCAGAATTCAAGTCTAGGTTATCTGGCTCCAAAGCCTATATTCTTTTTAGCATACTGTAACACTCAATATTTTACAGTTAATGGGAAAACTTCAGGTTTAACATAGAGAAAACTATGATTGGTGATTTTAAGCAATACTACTCTAGAAACCTTGTTTATATCATTAAAGTAAAATTCTTTTTTAAAAAATAAAATATAACAAAAATTTTATAAAATAAAATTTTTATTGTATAAAGCTAATGTATAGAAGGGGCTTCCCAGGTGGCGCTAGTGGGTGAAAAATCAGTCTGCCAATGTAGGAGATGCAAGAGAAGAGAGTTGGATCTGTGGGTCAGGTCAGGAAGATCCCCTGGATGGGGAAACGGCAACCTGCTCCCGTATTGTTGCCTGGAAAATTCCATGGACAAAGGAGCCTGGTAGGCTACAGTCCATGGGGCTGCAAAGAGTCAGACATTACCGAGCGACTGAATTCCAAATCCTTGCTTTATTAGTCTCAATGAATTGACTTTTATTGAACTTAATTTCCTCTTTCAGCATGTATTATTCCAACAACGTGGAGGAGGGAGTTATGTTCCTTGTTTATTTTGATAATAATTTTAATTACATTTCTATATAAAAATCTTTTGTTACTTATGGAATTCTTTGGTTGGTTTAATGCTGTCAAACCAGCTGACAAAATTCTATTCATTACATTCACTTTATTTTACATTAACATCTGTGGCATAGATAGAAAATGCAACAGAAGATAGTTATTTTGATAGGCACAACATTCCTGAGATTTTTACTTAAAAAAACAAACAAACATGGGTTAGAACACCAACACTAAAAATATCTTCAAATAGCACGAAATACCTGCTTTAACACCTCACATCTAAGATGGAATCTGTGGTTAAAGAATAGTGACATTTCTATACTTTTCCAAGATAGCTCATTTCAATTTATTCACAAATGATTAGGTAGCTATATTTAGCTAACACTTCTATACAAAGGAGTCTCTTGGCATTCTCTTCAGCAGTATAGTTCTATGTAAATGTAAGTAATGGTTTTAGGCCAAATTGTTCCTTTTGATGGCTCTAGACTTTCAAAATTTCATAGTCTGACTCTTAGGATTATTTTCCAGTTGCTAGAGACTTCACTACACCTATGTACATTCACAGAAATATTTATGGAGACAGCAAGGTGAAAAGCCTGGCAGGCTGATTCCTTTAGGATTGGTTCTCTGTCCATTGCCACCATAAACTCCTTGCTTTGCTCTAGCCACCTGCAGCTCTTTATTGTGACTCTGTGAGTGAGTGGTATTCTTGCATTTCTCTAAGACTTCCCCTCCGTCTCAATCTCAACTCAGCCTTTACAACTCAGGACAAGTGTCTTCTGCTCCAGTCGCTGGCAGTGTTGGTGCCAGACTGCATTAGCTCACCCCAGTTCAGCCGTCACTTACACCGTGATTCCTTTATCTCTTTTCCCCATTACGCTATGCAACCACTGAGGAAGGCAACTGTGTGTGTTTTCATTAGTTCTGAGTTTCTTTTCTTTTTTAAAAAACTTCTTCATCTATGGCTGTGCTGGCTTTTCATTGCTGCGCTCTGGCTTTCTACAGTTGCGGAGAGTGGGGGTTACTCTCTAGCCGTGGTGCTGGGGTTTCTCCTTGCAGTGGTTTCTCTTGTTGCAGAGCCCGGGGCTCTGTGGCATCCAGGCTTCAGTAGTTGTGGCACTTGGGCTCAGTAGTTGCAGCTGGCGGGCCCCAAAGCACAGGTTTAGCAGTCATGGCGCAGGGGCTTAGTTACTCTGAAGCATGTGTGATCTTCCAGAATCAGGGATGGAACGGGCGTCCCCCGCATTGCAAGGCAGATTCTTAACCGCTGGATCAGCGGGGAGGCCCAGGCAACTGTGTTTTTTCCATCTTTATCTCCCCATCCCACAGCAGAGTTCCTGTACAGCATTAAATTCAGTAAATATTTAATAAAGGAGAGAATGGAAGGGAAGCTCTCTGTCTTAGAAAGAAAAAATATAGTCTATGGTCATACCACCCTGAACAGCGCCCTATCTCGTCTGATCTCGGAAGCTAAGCAGGGTCGGGCCTGGTTAGTACTTGGATGGGAGAAAGAAAAAAATATGAAGCCTTATAACGGCACCTTCCAGACTTTCCTGGTGAGCCAGTGGTTAAGACTCCACGTTCCCAATGCAGGGGACACGGGTTTGGTCCCTGGTAAGGGAACTAGACCCTGTATGCCACCACTAAAGATCCTGTGTGCTGCAGCTAAGACCTGGCACAGTCAAATAAATAATTAAAATAGAAATAAATAAATATTAAAGTCACCTTCGAGGAGAACCACAGAAAAACACTAACTTACTGTCTTTTTAAACAGCTTTATTGGGAGATAATTCACACATTCTACAATTCACTTCTTAGGTTTATTTATGTTATGACAAACCCTTGGAGGTAGTTACAATTTATTTTCCTTCAGACTCTTGCATATACCACAAATAGTTTTTTTTAACTTTTTTTTTTTTAATAATGACAGTTTTTAATTGTACTGAAAAATATTCAACACTTAAAATTCTCAGACTCCTCCCACTTTGTCTACCGTAGTGGTTCTCAAACTTCAGCTGCATGGGAATCACCTGGACGGTTTGTTAATCTGCAGATTGCTGGACCCTATCCACAGAATTTCTGATCCAGTGAGTTTGGGGTGGGTCCAATAAGTTAGCATTTCTAACAGATTCTCAAGTGATGCTACTGCTGCAGGTTGGGAGACCCCTTTTGAGAACTATTGGTCTAGTGGTTTCAACAACTATCAACATTTTTCCATATGTGTCATTTATCCCTTTCTCCCTCTTTCTTTCTCTTCTGTATTTTCTAAAAGCAAATGTCTGATATTTCTCTATAATATAAGAAGTATCTTAAATACTTCTGTATAAAATAAAGACTTAAAAAATATAATAGTATCACACCTAAAAGTTAACATTACTTCCCTAATATCATTGCACTGATGATGATAAATTTTTTCTGATTATCTCAAAAACACTTTATGATTGGTTTATTCAATCAGGATTAAAACAAGGTCGACACATTCCATTTTGTTGTGACTCTTTTAATCTGGAACAGTCGTCTTTCCTTTTTTAATTTTCTCATGTTGTTCGGTTCAGTTCAGTTCAGTTCAGTCGCTCAGTCGTGTCTGACTTGTGACCCCATGAACTGCAGCACGCCAGGCCTCCCTGTCCATTACCAACTCCTGTAGTTTATTCAGACTCATGTCCATCGAGTCGGTGATGCCATCCAACCATCTCATCCTCTGTCGTCCCCTTCTTCTCCCACCCTCAATCTTTCCCAGCATCAGGGTCTTTTCAAATGAGTTAGTTCTTTGCATCAGGTGGCCAAAGTATTGGAGTTTCAGCTTCAACATCAGTCCTTCCAATGAATATTCAGGGCTGATTTCCTTTAGGATGGACTGGTTGGATCTCCTTGAAGTCCAAGGGACTCTCAAGAGTCTTCTCCAACACCACACTTCAAAAGCATCATTCTTCGGTGCTCAGCTTTCTTTATAGTCCAACTCTCACATCCATACATGACTACTGGAAAAACCATAGTCCTGACTAGATGGACCTTTGTTGGCAAAGTAATGTCTCTGCTTTTTAATATGCTGTCTAAGTTGGTCATAACTTTTCTTCCAAGGAGTAAGCGTCTTTTAATTTCATGGCCACATTCACCATCTGCAGTGATTTTGGAGCTCCCCAAAATAAAGTCTGACACTGTTTCCACTGTTTCCCCATCTATTTGCCATTGAAGTGATGGGACTGGATACCATGATCTTAGTTCTCTGAATGTTGAGCTTTAAGCCAACTTTTTCACTCTCCTCTTTCACTTTCATCAAGAGGCTCTTTAGTTCTTCTTCACTTTCTGCCATAAGGGTGGTGTCATCTGCATATCTGAGGTTATTGATATTTCTCCCAGCAATCTTGATTCCGCCTTGTGTTTCTTCCAGCCCAGCGTTTCTCATGATGTACTCTGCATATAAGTTAAATAAGCAGGTGACAATATACAGCCTTATCGTACTCCTTTTCCGATTTGGAACCAGTCTGTTATTCCATGTCCAGTTCTAACTGTTACTTCCTGACCTGCATACTCATGCTGTTGACTTGTTAATAAAATCAGGTTAGTTACCCTGTAGAATATCTTACCTTCTGGATTTGGAAAATTGCTTCTTCATAGTGCAATTCAACTTGTCCCACATCCACTGTATCTCCTATAAACTGAAAGTTAAAACTAAAGGTTCAATTAAATTCAGTTGTAGCTTCTTAAGCAAGACAATCTCATAGGTGGTGCCATGTAAGTTAAGTTGCATCACATCAGCAGGCATGTAATATCTGGTTATCCTACTTTTAGTGATGCTACACTGATTGGTAGATTCAAGTGGTAATAGTTTAATCATTGAAAAGTGTACTATCAACCTTTTTTCCTTAATAGTTTAATCATCCATTGATGAGCACTGCCTATACCACAAAAATAGTGTTTTTCTATCATTTTGTTTGCATTTATTAACTGGATTCCCCTTCTTAATAAGGGATATTTAGTGTATTTTATATGGGACAGACAATAAATTATTTTTTCTTTTTCTTTAATTTTTAATTTTCCAAGTAAGGACTTGGGGCCTGTTGTTATATCAATACTAAGTTGTGTCCTCCCTCAAATTCATATATTGAAGTTCTAACCCCCAATGTGTGTTTGGAGATAAGTCTTTAAAAGGTAATTAAGTTAAAACATAGTTACTGTGGTGGTCCCTAATCCAACAGGACTGGTATCCTTATAAGAAGAGAAAATGTAGACCCAGATATATACAGAGGGAAGGCCATATGAAAATACTGGGAGAATGTGGCCCTCTGCAAGCCAAGGAGACAGGCCTCAGAAGAAATCAACTTTGCTGACACCTTGATCTTGGATTTCTAGCCTCCAGAATTGTGAAAATATAAATTTCTGTTGTTGAAGTCACCTAGTCCATGGTACTTTATTATGGCAGCTCTAACAAGCTCATACAATGCCCTAACTACTTCTAATGGTGACCAATAACTTTTTGTGTATTTATGTAATTAATTATCTTTCTTTCTCTTTTTCATATCATGTGAATGCGTGGATTTTATACATTCAACATGTTTCAATTTGTTGCAATAATTTTTACTTTGGATGGTTAAATTGTTCCATATTTGGCTGGAGGAAGCCTGGAGGAAGTCGACTTTTGTGTCATTTTGATATGATCCCAACAGTCTTTGGTAACTTCCTTGCTCTCAGGTAGAAGGCATTGTGGGCTCATTTTATACATTTTGGATCCAAACACATTTAACATAATCATTTGCTCTATGATATTCATAAAATAATTTCAAAATGATACCAGTATTTTTATCAGTTTTGAGACTACTAGAAGAAGTTAAAAATTTGCCTTTCTTTTTGTCCTTAGAATATCTATTTCTAAGAATATATAGTCAAAGTCTTATGTTATAAAAAAACTTAAAATAGTTCTTCTCTTTGTGTGGTTGTGTCACCAACTTGATATACAGTTATGCTTATTTGTTTTAAAACAGTCTTCTTGGTACTTTGTCAGGCAGTGTTCTTTGTTTATTTTATAAGCATCATTAGAAAATACTTTTCTTCAAACTGTAATGAGAATTGAAGTTAAAAGACAGATGAAATGGGAAGGAGCACAGTTCTGGGACCTCATCTTCCTGCTTATATGCATCATTTAATAGTTCACCAATGATTTCACAGCAATTCATCCAGGATTCTCTGAATAAACTGTTCCCTGACAAAACATTTTAATCACTGCATCAATTTAGATAATCCTGGTCATGTCATGAACACTGAAGCCTTAATGTTTCCAGGCTCTTGTTTGTCCTTGAATATCAAAGCCTATAGATACACTGAAGATGTCTTCCAATAATGTTAATAGTCCTATTTACTGACTGAAATATTCATGATTAAAAAATGAAATCCTAGCCAGAAGTTCCCTTTGAGGTCAGTTTTTTTACATGAAATATTTGAGTTAATCTTTTGCTCCAGTTAAAAGCATACATAGACATGTGGGCACACAAGCACACATATATACACCCCTTTATTCTTCATCTATACTGTTAGACAGACTGCATCATTTACTATATGTAAAACATTATTTGGCTGTTGTGTGACAAGCATGTTTAAATAGAAAGTGCATCTAGAATCAGATGGAATTGGTTTGGTAGTTAGGTTATTGCCTAATAAGGAATGCTAATAAAATTGCCTAACCTTTTATGGATTTGGTGTCCTTAGCTACGAAAGAGGCATAGTAACCCTTACCTGGAGGCTCAGTGGTAAAGAATCTGCCTGCCAATGTAAGAGGCGTTAAGAGACATGGGCTCTATCCTTCAGTCGGGAAGATCCCCTGGAGGAGGGATGATCCTCTGGAGGAGGGCCTGGCAACCCAAGCCAGTATTCTTGCCTGGAGAATCCCATGGACAGAGGAGCCTGGCGGACTATAGTCCATGGGGTTGCTAAGAGTCAGACATGACTGAAGTGACTTAGCACAACCCTTACCTGTACAGTTAGTACCTTAGGTCCCAAATGTAAAATGTAAAGACAGTATCTGGCACCCAATAGGGGGGTTAGTAAGATAAGCAATAGGAAGATAGTAACTATTTTCGTTCTCTACCTAAAAACCTAAGAAGGACAGAAATGGAAGCAGAAGAAAATCATTTGATCTTGAAGATGATTGTGAGTACAGTGCTACTTCTTCTCTTGATTCTCAGATCATTGTGTGTAATCTGGTTCAGCTTTCAAGGACAGCCAACCTGAGCTGGTATTGCTTCTGTTGGCCAGGAAGCCAAAGCACTGAGTATTCTTTAAAGTCCTGTTAATTTGTATAAGGCATAGAGGTAATATAAAACAGTGGTTATCTTAGTCAGGGCTTTGCCTATCAGCTGTAGGACAGGATAACCCAAAGACAGCTTCTAGGAGATCCATCAGTAATTTCTAAGGTCACTCAAGAAAACATACATGTTTCATCCCACTCTTTGGAGATCTTTCCCTTCTCCTGAAAAGGCATTTTCTCATCTAGAGTAAGATAAAGCACAAGACTCTTAATTTTAAGTTTCATCTTGGTAGTGAGACATCTGGTGGGAGCAAAGCTTTCTTTAGGTTGGTACTCATTTTTTTTTCCTTGTTAAATAATCATTTTTTGTCACTAGGTGGTTGTTAAAAAAGCAAGGGAAGAAAGCATTGTTCAACAGGTTTCTGCTGCAGAAAAAGGACTCCTCCTAAATCACTATTTAATATCAACTTCCAAAGAGTTGATTTCTTAGAGCACATGCTCTCAGAGATTTTAATGTGCATTATATGAAAATGCAGGTAATGGTGGGTTAAGGAGACTTGACAGGTCTCTTTATTGTAGAATTTCTCAGATCCTTAAATATATTAATGTATATTACAGTCTCCCAAAGGGAGATCCAGGATACAGCACTTCTGCTCAGTCATGTTTGGCTCCTCTGTCCATGGGATTCTCCAGGCGAGAATACTGAAGTGGATTGCCATTTCCCTCTCCAGGGGATCTTACTGACCCACAGATTGAACCTGAGTCTCCTGCATTGCAGGCAGATTCTTTACCGTCTGAGCCACCAGGGAAGCTACCTTCTAAAACTTAACCGATCCTAGATCTGTTGTTCCACAGAGCTCAGAGGATCACCATTTTACAGAACACATTCTGGGAAATAAAGTCTTATAATTTAAAACTACAGGTAAGATGAACATTGGACCAATGGACCCCTAACAGACATGAATTATTTTCAGGACAGTGTCAGTTGTTCTTTGCTTTGTCTATTGCAACCATTGTTTGGTTGTAAAAAATAGAAACCCATTGGAAACCAATTTAAACAGAACGTGAAAGTCTTGGTAGAATACAGAGCTATTTCACAGTCCAAATTCAGAAAATATACAGAACTTTAGGAGGACTAGACTGTGATCTGAAAGTCAGAACTGGTGATTAAAGGACCATGTGGGTGATTGATTACTGCTTTTTTCCTGCCTGCCTGTTTTTTCTTTCTTTCAAAGAGCTTTGTCTGTACTGTCAAGAAAGTGTATGACATAGCCCTGATTCTATGTTGTCTTTAAGTAGTTGATAGTAATTATTGTTATGTCGTGTCCAACTTCTCAAGAGAATCTAGATAGCCCAGCTTGGACTGGGCTTTCACTCACCGCTCGTCCAATCTCCTGAGGCTAAAATTCATGTGCTATAAACAAGAAGGTTCAGGCTTGCCCCCTCAGTTTGGGGAGGGAATGGATTGTTCTTAGAAGGAAGGGGCCATGGGATGTACAGGCACCACCAAAGGGACATCAGTCATGACTTCTTCATAAGAACCATTTAGAAAGGAGGGCACCCTTGATTGCTGTGTTTCATATAGTGACAATAGAAAATTGATTTAGAAAGAACATCCTTCATAGAATCTATTTGTGAATCTATTATGAATATTGGGTCAGGCATTATCACTATGTATTAGTATCTAATTCTCCTCTACTGCTAGGTACAAGGATACTCTGCCCCTTAAAGGTTGATGTGGTCATGTGACTTCACTTGAAATGTCACTTTGTGGGGGGAGCACTTTGAAATGGAAGGATTTAGAGACCGAAACAACCTGCAAGTGCTGAGCCAACTCATGGACAAACCTAGCAGAGCTCCAGGGGACATTATGTAAGAGAATTATTTTATTCTGTGACCTCCTCTTCCCTGGACATTTTGGAGCTGTCTTCTTAAAAAAATATTTATTTATTTATTTGACTATGTTGGGTCATAGTTGTGGCACAAGGAATCTTTGATCTTTGTTGTGGCATGCAAGTTTTTCAGCTGTGGCATGTAGGATCTTTAGTTGTGGCATGTGAGATCTAGTTCCCTGACCAGGGATCTAATCCAGGGCTCCTTCACTGGAAGTGTGGACTCAGCCACTGGACCACCACGGAAGTCCCTGAAGTAGTCTGTTACTGTATTATAATCTGTTCTATGCTGACTAGGACAAATATTCTCTGAAATGAACCATACAGTTTCAATAGTGTAATGAAGGTGAAATATTATCCTGAGCTGGTGCTACTATGAGAGGCCATCAGTTTGGTGACCTACGGGCAAGATCCCCCAATTTCCAGTTCATTTTGGTAAGTAATTTCACTTCTCATGACTGGAATTTTAAGTATCTTGCAAAGGTTAATAAAAATATTATTTTCACATACTCTCATTATGTAACACCACTATGTTATCAGAAGATGATCAATTTTCTTGTGTTTTCTCATTGAACAAGGTGTACCAATATCTATTACAATTATGAACATTTAATCAGATGACCACCAATGCCACTAATTTCTTTCAGAATTATCATTCTATATTCTAGCTGTTATCTTGAAAAATGGTTCAGGAAGTATAAGTGGACACAGGTGCCCTTTTCTTATACAACCTTGATTTTGCTCAGAGACCTATCCACAGTCAGGTGCCTCAGATGAAGCTGAGCTATATTCTAGGCCCAAGGTCTCAGGCTAACCCCATTTCCCCTGCCAGTGTTTGGTTTGAGTATAGGCGTGAGACCTCAATTTGCCCCATGGAAGAAGTTTGCTAGAGGATTTCTAGGATCCATTTCCTTTTTTCTAAGAAAGAGTTACAAGAAGAAATGGTTTATTTTCCTTACCCTCTCTGAATATTGTCATTTCAGGATGTGTTGCCTAGAAGTGCCACAGCAGTCTTCTTGCTCTTAGCCTAAAGATGAAACTAGAAGATGTCCAGAGAAGACAGAGCTGTGATACAGAAAGAATCAGGATCCCTGAAAATAGTGTTCAGCTACAGAATCCATCAATCCTGAAGTTCTTCTTCTCTGGACGTTCTGTTATATAGGACAAATTTCCATTGAATAGGAATTTCTATTCAGTTCAGTTCAGTTCAGTCGCTCAGTTGTGTCCGACTCTTTGCGACCCCATGAATCACAGCACGTCAGGCCTCCCTGTCCATCACCAACTCCCAGACTCTACTCAAACTCAAGTTCATCGAGTCGGTGATGCCATGCAGCCATCTCATCCTCTGTCGTCCCCTTCTCCTCCTGCCCCCAATCCCTCCCAGCATCAGGGTCTTTTCCAGTGAGTCAACTCTTCACATGAGGTAGCCAAAGTATTGGAGTTTCAGTTTCAGCATCAGTCCTTCCAATGAACACCCATGACTGACCTCCTTTAGGATGGACTGGTTGGATCTCCTTGCAGTCCAAGGAACTCTCAAGAATCTTCTCCAACACCACAGTTCAAAAGCATCAATTTTCTGGTGCTCAGCTTTCTTCATGGTCCAACTCTCACATCCATACATGACCAAATTTCTATTACTTGCAGCTAAAAGCATCCTACCTAATGCTTTAATAGTATATTTACTTTTTTAGATTAGCATATGTCTTTTTCTGTTGCCTCTGGGGAAATAGCATGTAAAATCTTCTTTTAAGACTTCCTGAAAAAAGAAAAAAGACTTCCTAAATCTTTACCCATGAATTATGATAGACATTAGATAACAAAATTCTAGCAGTTTCTATGATATAAGCTGGACTCCTTAATCAATCAGCATTCTTTCAAACACTATGAGCAATTCCAGAATACAGAGCAGATGATTAAACATGTTTTACTTCACAGGTAACTTATGGTCAAATTTCAAAGATTAAAAAATCACGATCTATCAAGTGGAAGAATGAAAATTGAAAATCTGATTCTTCGCTGATGCCTGACTGGTTCTGAGTACTGCTGGTAATGGAACAGGGAAAGGGGGTGATTATGCACTGTCTGGAACATAATATCAGAAATCCTACAAGTAAATGAAAGTCAAAGTGGTGGTGTATTTTATTTAGTTTTTATTAACAAATTTTTTCCCTATTTTTCGGCCAAGTTGTGCTATATGCAGGATCTTAGTTCCCCAACCAGAGATCGAATCTGTGCCCACTGCAGCGAAGCATGGTGTCTTAACTGCTGGATTGCCAAGGAAGTCCTGGTAATCGTGTATTTTAAATTGTGAAATTGTAATCAAAGTACTTAAGTATTCTATAGATTTTTTTTTTATCAAGTTCTTAGATAGTTATATGTATAATTACTTGTTTGCCTTCCTTGTTAGACTGCAAGCTCCTTGAGGGCAAGGACCATATTTGTCTTCACCGCACCTCTGTCACCTCACACAATTGTTATTTCTTTTTTGTGATGAGAATATTTAAGATCTAGCCTTTCAGCAACTTTCAAATACATATATATTATATATATATATGTTTATATGTAATACAGTATTGTTAACTATAATCACAATGCTATCTGTTAGATCTCCAGATCTCATTTACCTTCTAACTACAAGTTTGTACCCTTTGACCAATAGGTCCTCAATTCCCCCTGCTCCCCTCCCCCAAGGTACTTATTTTTTTGCAAGCTGTTCCCTTCCCCTCTAAAGTTATTATCAGGACTCAGTTTCCCTCTTGGTGTAGTTATTACTATTATTTTGCTACCTGTTACACCTGTAACAGATGTGGATGAGGTTGGCCAACAGGTGTAGTCCAGCCTTGCAAGCCTATGGTGAATGTGTCACTATTCCATTTTCCTCCTTTCTTTCTCTTCTTCTCTCTGTAAAAGTCTTCCTGTCTCCTGCCCTTAGGTTTCTGTACAAGATCAGTAAATCTCTGGATTTCCAACTGAGCTACTGTATGGGGTGGTGGGGGATAAATTACTGACTCCAAACCACTTCCTAGATCCTTTGTGACCCTCGGTCAACTCACTTGATCCCTGGTCATTGACTGATGCCTGGAAAGGTAGGAAAAATTCTGAAAGCTAATAATAATAAAGAGTGAAAAATATGAGCTCTTGTCTACTTTTTAAAAAAAAAATTGGAGCATAATTGCTTTTACTATATTGTATTAGTTTATCTTATACAACAAATTGAATCAGCTATATGTATACATATATCCCCTCTCTCTTGTGCCTCCCTTCCACCCCAACCCCCCATCCCAAGGGCTCTACTTTTTTTCACCCCATTTATCTTTTCTTGGCAGCACCCTTATGTTGAGCTGATCTAATAATGGTCTATTCTCATCCTTCCTTTGACAGAGATCTTTTGCTCAATTTCCATTCTAGACTACTCCTGATTCTTTCCTCTAGGCTTCACCTAATCCCTGAGCCCAACAGGTACTAAGTAGAGTTCCCTTTGTGCAAAAGGCTCAAGGACAAGCTTTGCTATGTTCAAAGTCATTTTATTAGGCTTGGCATTAGTGTTAATTCTTAATATCCTGTTTGTCTCGCTGAGTCTTCATTTATTATGTAGAATACAATGTACCTACTAGGATCTCCTCAGAGACATGCCTGCTTCATTAGTAGAGAGAGATCAGTCAGAGATGTTTTTACCCACATGACTGCTGATGGGACCTTTGGTAGAACTTTCCCTAAACCAGGCCAGTCAGATCCTCTTCCCCATGAATGTGAAATGACCCCAGTGACCACGAGTCACATTTCACCTAGTGAGTTAGAAATGGAGACTTCTTCTTGGGTTAACTTTTAGCAGCAGCGATTGGCCACTCCTGAAACTCTGCCTAGCTCACTAATATCTTTGTGACCTGCTTTGTCAAGGCACTTTCAAGGCGGTCAAAAGTGCAAGTAAAAGATGTAGCTGCAAATAGAGAAACAGGTAATTGACTCAAGAACTTGATAGTGTGAATTGAAAGGAATGGGTAGATTGCAGAGATATAGAGATTGAAGAAGCCTTGCGATCTGGCCTAAGAACAGTGGTAAGTTGAAGACAGTGCTATTACTCCTCCGCCGGGGAACGTTTTCAATCAATATTGGAGTGGCTGGTTGCTGGACAGATTGGGCTCTCTGGGATTCTTGAGCTTTTTAAGTAATGGTTCCTCTTTTTTCACAAGCAGCTGTGTGAAAGCCGACTGTTGAACTTCATAAGAAGAGTGTATGATACATATGCACTATTTAAATTGTCTCAGTCTAGCTCCCTTGTCACCAAAACCTTGTATTTATAAAAACAGGTGTCTGAGTACAGGGGAGCTATGAAACAGAAGGAAGCTAAATAGCTCACACTTTGTACCCATCATCAGTATAAGCTCTTAGGAGTAGTGGAACCCAGATTGAAACCTACATTTCCTAAATTCTAAAGGTCCCTGCTTTTAACCCTCCAGAGGAAAAGGTGTGTGTGTGTCTGTCTGTGTTTGTGTGAATATTGGTTATGTTAAACTCATCCAGGGATTCTGCGCTTGTAAAATGCCTGAATAATAAATTAAGGCAACAAAGGATTCCTTAGATCACAGGCTTCCTTTAGTCCTTTTTTTTCCTTTAAGAAAGTTTACCAGCTTCTCATCATCAGACTGAGTGAAGAGTTATGGGAAAAGAAGGCGAGCTGGGGCCGTGGTCCCCGAAGACTCAGTGGCAGCCAAGCAGGGCTGGCGCGGCTAATCACTAGACCCGAGTCGACCCGTCTGCCGGCAGGCGGTTAGGCGAGGGTGGTTGGAGGTCCCCAGGGTGAAATGTGCGCGTACTGGCAACGCATGGCACGCGCAGGGAAGGAAGCGGAGATCCCAGGCCGAGGCGCCCACGTGTAGGGAGGGCGGAAGACGCCTCTACGGGGGACCGCGGGGTCAGGCAGGCAAGGCTGGATCTCTAGCTCCCGCCCGCTCGAGTGCCGCGCGGCTCCTCCCACTCTCTCCCGCCTCCAGGCGGCCAGACCAACTGGCCTGGCGGGCGGGCGCCCGGGGCGGGGCTGGGCGGGGCGGGGCTGGGCGGGGCGGGGCCGCGGCCTGCGCGCAGGTGCAGCCCGGCGCCCGGCCCTCCCGTTCCGCCGCCGCCGCCGCCGACGTGCGTGCCGCTCGGCGGAGGGGCCGGGCCTGCGCTCTCTCCTTCTTCCAACCCGCCTCCCGTTGCCGGCAGGACCCATCTCCCGCTGCCGCTGGGACCCCGTGTCATCGCGCGCCGCGAGCACGGTGAGGCCCTCAGGGAGCCTGCGGGCGCGCCCCCCGCCGCGTCTTCGCCCCTCCGACCCGCTGCTCGGAGGCCGGCGTCGGGCCAGGGCTGGGTGGCCGGCACGGGGCGAGGGCAGCCGGCGGCGTGGAGCGTGTGGATGAATGAGGCGTTGTTGGACTAGGCCGCGCCTCGCGAGAGCGGCCCACGCCTCACCCGGCACGTTCTGGGGAAAGCCTCCTTCCGAGGCGGGGATGGCCAGTGGCCCTGTCCAGAGCGGGAAGGTTTTTCGAAGGGCTCCGCTTTGGCTGGGCGGCCGGCCACCCCTCGGTAGGAGGCCAGGGGACTGGAGTCTCCTCTCATGTAACTGTGCTTCGGAGACCTGGGGTTTGGCTGGCAACTGGTGGGAGTTAAGATCCTAGAAGTGAGATTCCTTGGCCTCCGGGGTCAAGGATCAGAGGCTGGACTATCACTTTATGAGCGTGGCCTCATCATGGCCCCCGGAGGTTCAGCTGGAGCCAGAAGATAGGGACAGTTTTAGTTCCCCGCTTATGAAACGTGAGGTTAGCAGTCCTCTTAAGTTCAGTTTGCAGTACTGAAGTGGGGTCAGTTCCGCGCAGAGAAGCTTGGAGCCAGATTGTCAGGGACCCAGAAAGTTTCGACCTTTAAACATAAAGGGTTAGTAGGTCTGTTTAGGACTAGAAATAATCAAAGGGTAGATTCTGTCCTTAGCTTCCGGACGTAGACCTCCGGACGAGGTCTGAGGAGTCGTACCTACAGTGCCAAAGGTGGAAGAAACTTGTTGGAAAGACCTTGATGTTGGCGTGTGTTCTTTCATGTGAAACGTGGTGTTTCGGTGCGAAATGGGAAAGAGTAGGTTCCAGATTAAGGGGGAATGGTTTGGTGGAAGGTTGACTCGGTTGCTAATGGTTCTAGAATGGATTTTCTTTGACACTGTTATCTGTGCTCCTGCTTCCAAATGCTTTCATTCATGTAACCACACGTCAGGTTAACAAAGTGTTTTGTGAACAGTCTGGATGGAAGATTGGCAGCTTAAGTTTTATTTTTGGTTCCACATATTTTTATTTTACTTACATATTTTAAATTTAGTTTTGGTTGTGCTGGGCCTTCCTGCTCTGGATTTTCTCTAGTTGTGGAGCACTTGCTTCTCATTGCGGTGGCCTCTCTCCTTGCAGAGCAGGGGCTCTAGGCAGTAGCTGGGACACGTGGGCTCAGTAGTTGCAATTCCTGGACTCTACAGCTCAGGCTCAATATTTGTAGCTCACAGACTTAGTTGGGCCTCACCATGTGGGATCTTCCCAGATCAGGGATCGAACCTGTGTCTTCTGCATTGGCACGCGGATTCTTTACCACCAAGCCACCAGGGAAGCCCTGGTGCCACATATTTTTAGATCAGTTTTTCCAATACTTCTCAGGGTGACTGCTTTGACAACTATCTTAATCAAACCTGTTAACCAGTTTTCTGTTTATATTGTTGAAAAATAAAGTGTGTCAGATTTGAATTAATATATACAGTACATTTTATTTTTTATTATTCAGTAATATATTTTGTGTGATGAAATGTGTTTTTGGTCAATGGGGATAGTAAAATGTTTTGTTCATGTGTATGTTTGTTTTGACATTTCAGATGCCCCCCAAAAAGGGAGGTGATGGAATTAAACCACCCCCAATCATTGGAAGATTTGGAACCTCCTTGAAAATTGGTATTGTTGGATTACCAAATGTTGGGTAGGTGAATATTGGCCTTTTCACATTTTCCTTTTGTAAATATTTTGGTCCTGTGGTACAAAGGGGAACTCTGGAGGTAATTGAAATTTAAAATGAAGAGGCCAGGAAACTGGAATATTACTATGTTGCAAAACAAGGTTTTCATTTAGATGTATCTTATTTTTGGTTTTTTACACAGATTCTGTATTGAAACTTGAGTTAACTTACATTCTTTGTTTTGCTGAACTCAGAGGAAGAATCTGTGGGAGTTGAAACATCTAGTTGAGCCAGAACAGCACTAGTTTGCCTCAGACACTGTTGGGAGACACAGTATTGAATTTATGTGGAATTAGAGTAGTTTAAATTAGATTTTCTTGCTGGTTGGCTGTATAGGATACCTAGGCTGGTTACCAGAGGCCATACAATAGAATACTTTAGGAAATAGTTTTAAAACCTGCATTATAAATTTGATTAGATTCTTGGGGAGATCAAGGATAAGATGACTGAATTTTTACTTGAAAAGAAGGTGATGAATTTGAACTTAATATTGGAAATTGTACTGTAAAAGGGTATCTGTTAAATCTGTTAAGTCGTTAAATCTGAAAGTTGTGGGAATAAAATTTTGAGTTTTGTAATGTTTAAAGTGAATCATTTATTGCGAGTGAGACAGTAATTAGGAAATATTTATGAGGATTTTTGTATAAATCTATGCACATGCAACTTGGATGTTCAAAGTCTATTTTTTCATTATTTGCCCTTCTATTTTAATACCTTTTACTAACCTTAAAATACAAAAATGTCTCAGAAATGATTAAGGTGTACTGAGGAGTATCAGATCTAATATGGATTTGTTAAGGTGACAGATGTTTTGGAATGTGAGTTAGGCTTAAGATTGGTAGGTGGGACAATCTTGTTCTTTCTTGTGTTCCTTGGGGCCCCTGTCATAGAGATTGCCTAGTGAATATAGCATGGTGTGACCAAGTAAGGCAGTTCTGAAATTCTTGTAATGTAAAACATGACAAGTGTGGCTGTCCTAATTTCAACTGGAGCTGGAGAGGTTTGCATTTTGAGGGGATTTCCTGCTGTGATATAGGCTGCTTGCAAAGTAAGACTAAATAGAGAGTGGGAATATAAGCAAAACAAATAATTAAGCAAAGTACTGCAAGGGTGCTGTCAATAAACTTGAAAGCAAGATATGATCATTATGTATGTTGTGAGCTTTATTACATTAGTAAGCAAGACAGTTTTTAGATGTTAGCATGCTTCTCTTATCCTAGAATCATTGCAGTCAGTGCAGCTTGATTTTAGTGGAAAGACTTTAAATGGGCTATCTTAAACTTTTTCCTTTTATTTTATTTTTGGCTACATTGCATGGCATGTGGGATCTTAGTTTGGTGACTAGGGATTGAACCCATAACCTGTGAAGTGGAAGCCCATAGAATCTTAACCAACTGGACTGCCAGGAAAGTCCTAAAATGATCCATCTTATAAAGCATTTCCTATATGAGTTTTTTAGCACAGAGCATAATGTCAATGTATATGAAAATAACCTATTTTATTAAATGTGTTATTTATGCTTTTAAATTAAAGACTCCTCCAGTTTTGTTGATGTATACTTCATAAACAGTAAATTCACTCATTTTAATAATGCACAGTTTGATGAGTTTTGGCAATTGTGTTTGGCTATGAACACTCCTTTTTATAGAATGATCTTACATTGCCTAACTATCAGTTAGGGTTCTTCGTAAGCAGCACAAATTCTGGTTGTTTTAAGCAAGAAAAAGACACTGGAAGAAAAGCATTGAAGAGCAAGCTGAATGGCCAGGCCTCAGTAAGGACAGGAACTTGGATAGCCTGGCAGAGCTGGGTCCACTTGGAGCCCAGCCATATGAACCTCTGGGTGTGGACCAGAGGTATGAACCTCTGGGTGTTTCTCATCACCTGCTACCTCTCCAGAGGAATGCAGGTTTCTGTGTAGGGAAATATGACTGAACATGTCTTCCTCTAGATAGGCTCACAAGAAATGGATTGGGGAGAGGGGACAGTTAAGAAACAAGAACCTGTAGTACAGAAAACGATGGAGGAGGGCATGGCCACCCACTCCAGTATTCTTGCCTGGAGAATTCCCATGGACAAAGGAGCCTGGTGGACTACAGTCCATGGGGTCACAAAGAGTTGGACACGACTGAGCGCCTAAGCACAGTACAGAAACCATCTGAAGAATCTCTTGGTTTTTAGAGAACTGGTTTAATAAAAAGGTTTGCTTTTTAGTAGCCATAAGGCTGATTACCTAAAAATATAGAGGTAATATTTATAGCTAACAATAGCTGATACCTATTTGAACACTTACTTGCTATATACCTATCATTGGGCACATTATATGTATTATCTAATTTAATCCATGTTTGATGTCCCTGCCTTCTTCCCATTATACTTTAAATTCCATGAAGGCAAGGATAGCCTTGTTCTTGTTCATCGTTATTATTTCTAGCACTTAGACTGGTGTTAGGAACTTAGTGACAGTGAAAAACAAAGTTAGTCACACAGTTGTGTCCTACTCTCTGCCATCCCATGGACTGTAGCCTGCCAGGCTCCTCTGTCCACGGAGTTCTCCAGGCAAGAGTCTGGAGTGGATTGCCATTTCCTTCTCCAGAGGGTCTTCCCGACCCAGGGATTGAATCTGGGTCTCCTACATTGCAGGCAGATTCTTTACCAACTGAGCTACTAGGGAAGCCCAGGAACTTAGTAGGCACTCAGTAATTATTTGTGAATGGGGTGGTTTTTCTGCCCTTGATGCCATGTTTAGGTTTAGTGATAAGGGGACATGTTTTGATGGCCACTTTTAATGAAGTGAAGTAGAAAGAATACTAAAACGAAAATTTGGAGATTTAATTTCCAGATTTGTTCTGCTTTTTCTTACCTAAATGACCCTTTATAAATTAGCTCTTCTTGGGCAAGTATATTGTTGTAGGTATAAGGCTTGGAGGATGTTGAGGGACACCACTGATACTTTTTTTTTTAAGGTTTTTTGCTTGTTGGTTTATTTTGTTTTTAGGTTCACAGCAGCTTTGAGGGAAGGGCACAGAGATTTCCCTTATACCTCCTGCCCATATACATGCATGTCCTTCCCCTCTTATCAACATCCCACACCAGAGTGGTACGTTTGTTACCATTGATGAACCTCATTGACACATCACCCAATGTCCATAATTTACTGTAGGGTACGCTCTTGGTATTTTACCTTCTATGGATTTAGACAAATGTATAAAGACTTTTGTCCACCATTATAGTATCACACAGAGTTGTTTCACTGCCCTAAAAATCCTCTGTGCTCTGCCTATTTATGAACCCTTCTCAACCACTCATCTTTTCACTGTTTCCATAGTTTGGTCTTTTTAGAATGAAATTGGAATCGTGCAGTATGTAGCCTTTTCAGATTGGCTTCTTTTACTTAGTAATATGCATTTGTTTCTTCTATGTCTTTTCCTGACTTAAATAACTCATTTCTTTTTAGCGCTGAATAGTATTTCATTGTCTGGATGTACCATAGTTTTTTTAATCCATTCACTGACTTAAGGACATCTTGGTTGCTTCCAAATTTTGGCAGTTATGAATAAGACTACTTGTTACAAACATTCATCTGTAGGTTTTTGTGTAGACATTAATTTCCAGCTCATTTGGATAAATACCAAGGAATATGATTGCTGGATTGTATAGCAGGAGTATGTTTTTAGTTTTATAAGAAGCTTCTGAAATGGCTGTATCATTTTATATTTTCACCAGCAATGAGTGAGAGTTCCTTTTTCTCTATATCCTTGCAGCATTTGGTGCTGTCAGTGTTCTGGATTTTGGCCATTCTAATAGGTGTAGTGGTATTCCATTATTGTTTTAATTTGCGTTTCCTTGATGACATTGTGAAGTATCTTTTCTTATACTTATTTGCCATCTGAATGTCTTCTATGGTGAGATGTGTGTCAAGGTCTTTGGCCCATTTTTTAATTAGTTTGTTTTCTTATAGCCGAGTTTTAAGAGTTCTTTGTATATTTTGGATAACTGTGCTTTATCGAGCATGTGTTTTGCAAATATTTTCTTCCATTTTGTGGCTTGTCTTCTCATTCTCTTGATGTTGAGTTTGCAGAGCAGAAGTTTTTCATTTTAGTGAAGTTACCTTTTTATTGGGCTTCCTAGATGGTGCAATGGTAAAGAATCTGCCTGCCAGTGAAGGAGGCACGTGTTCAATCCCTGGGTTGGGATGATCCCTTGGAGAAGGAAATGGCAACCCACTCCAACATTCTTGCCCAGGAAATCCCATTGATAAAGGAACCTGGCGAGCTATAGTTCCATGGGGTTGCAAACCTAACTATTTCTTTCATGGATCATGCCTTTGGTATTATACTGAAAAGTCATTGCCATACCCGAAGTCATCTGAGTTTTTCCCTATCTTCTAGGAGTTTTGGGCTTCCCTTGTGGCTCAGCCGATAAAGAATCTGCCTGCATTGTGGGAGACCTGGGTTCGATCCCTGGGTTGGGAAGATCCCCTGGAGAAGGGAAAGGCTACCCACTCCAGTATTCTGGCCTGGAGAATTCCATGGACTATACAGTCCATGGGGTCACAAAGATAATCGGAAGCGACTGAGTGACTTCACTTATAGGAGGTTTTTAGTTTTGCATTTACATTTAGGTCTGTGATCCATTTGAGTTGATTTTTGTGAATGGTGGTTGTAATGTCTGTATCTAGATTCTTTTTTTTTGGCATATGGATGTCCAGTTGTTCCAGCACCGTTTGTTGAAAAGACTATCCTTGTTCCATTATGTTGTCTTTGCTTGAGAAACTACAATTTGATATTCTGTCATGGGACAGCTCTTCTTGATGCTGTCACTGCATGAGATGTGGTTGGTTTCAGTTGCCAGGTGTCAGAAACCCCCCCCAAAACTACGGCCTAAACAGAAATTTCATTTTTATGTAAAAGTAAATTTAGCAGTCATGGGTTGGTATACTAACTTCGCTTTATGAAGTCTTAGAAACCCCAGCTCCTTGCACTTTGCGCCTTGGCAATCCTCAGGGAGTGGCCTTTCAGTCTCATTCTCCGAAGTGCTGTGAATTCCAGACAGCTGGTTATCCAGAGGCTCAAAGGGCCAAACGACTTGCCCTGCAGTCTGTTGTGGATTTTTTTTTCCTGTAAGCTGCCACACCGTACTCTCCTTTGTCCAGATGTAGTCATAAGAATTTTTCCGGGAACGCTAGGAAATGTAGTCTTTTATTTTGATGGACAGATGATCAGTTAAAAAATCTGTTACTGTGAAAGGAGGAGAGAATGAAAATTGGGGGACCACTGTACACTCTGTTCCAGCACTCACAGCTGCCTTAGGGGACTGTTTGTCTTGCTTAGTTGATACTTCTGGGAATGTCCTTTGGTTGTTCCTACGACTTGCTCTCTTCCAATTCGCCAGAGACCAACCACAGAGTCTTTCAAAGCTATGTACTGTTATTGAGGAAAACACTGTAGGAAATGCTTTAAAAAAAAATTGCAGGATAATTATGTTCAGTGTGTTAGTTATCTAGTTTTATGTAACAAACCATTGCAAAAGCTTGTGGTTTAAGACAATAACTATTATTCCTCCTGGTTCTGCAGCTTAGTTGGGCGAGTTTGCTACTGGTCTCACTTCAGATCCTATATGTGCCTGCGTTCAGCTGGTGGCCAGTCAGGACTGGAGGGTTCAAGTGGCCATACCGGCAGGACTGGGGCCTTATCAGGACTGGCTGGAAGTCTGGGTCATTTCTGCCTTCCTTTTCTTGGCTTCTGTCTCTCCAGGTTATCTTCAAACTTTTTTATAGCATGGTGGCTAGCTCCCAAGAGGGAGAAGATGTGACGGTGGTACCACGTGCTTCCACCTATTTCTTCTAGTTAAAAGAAGTCATGACACCAGCCCAGAGACAAGGAGGGAAGGGAAACAGACCAGTTTCTTGGTGGGAGGAGGGGCAAAGAATGTGTGGCCATCTTTAATCTGCTGCATTCTGTTATTTCTCCAGTACAGTTTTGTATGACACCCATTTGTTTCCTGGAGAGGTCTTTCTGGCTGATTCTTAGCTGCTGCTTCTTATTGAAGAAGCTCCATTCCTTTTTTAAAAAATATATTTTGTTTCTTGTTTCTTTATTGGCTGCTCTGGGTCTTGGTTGCTGTGCATGGGCTTTCCCTAGTTGCGGCCAGCTGGGGCTACTCTAGCTGCAGTGTGGGGGCTTCTCTTTGCAGTGGTTTCTCTTGTTGCGAGCATGGGCTCTAAGGCACGTGGCCTTCAGTAGTTGCAGCGAGTGGGTTCAGTCGTGTGGCACGCCGGCTTATTAGTTGCCCCAAGGCATGTGGGATCTTCTCAGACCAGGGATTGAACCAGGGTCCCCTGCATTGCAACGCAGATTCTTAACCACAGGACCACAAGGGAAGCCTGAGGCTCTATTCTTGATTGCTTCAAGAAGCTCACTGGCAGAAGATTATTCTCTCAGTGTTCAATTTATAACTCGCTCTTAATGCATATAGTTATTTTTCATGCTGGCCATATTTTTTTCCAGTATTTGATTATTAAAAATTTCATATACAGAAAAGCCACTAACTTCATACAGAGTAGTGTTTTATTATATATAAGAAGTAACCAATTATGTGTATTCTATCCTTGGAATAGATTATATTTTTCTTTTATAGTTATAAATTCTTTAACAGCATCTTCCACTTATGACTTAATTGTTTTTGCAGATTGCTTGCATGAACTAGTTTGAAACTAATTTGGAGATGAAGGTACAGGGAAATCACAAATTGTGTACTTTAACTTTTTTTTTAGGTCATTTAAGGTCTTTTAAAAATGTTTGGTTTTGACAGACTATAGCAAAGTGCAGTAGTGATCTGAAAGCTGGTACTCATGTCTTGTCTTTAACTTCTCTGCCCCGTCTGGCCCTATTTGTAACTCTCTACCTTTCTTACCCTTCTGCAGTCTTTTATGGTTGCTACACTTCCTCTGTTTGCTCTCTTAATAGTAGATTTCTGTCCTTGGCTGTCTTCTCTCTTATCCTTTCTCCCTGGTTAGTCTCATCCTCTCCTGATATTAATCATCTGTTGGCTTCTCTTTTCTATAGTCTTGCTGTTATATTCCTTGTCTTGTGTAGTAATAACTGCTTTCCGCCCAGATACTTGAGAGATTTATCTTTGCATCCTTTTTCCTCAGCTGTATTTTTCTGTAGGGTATCAAACCTGGTACCCAAGTCTCTCTCTGATCTGTTTTTTTCACATCTTCATTGCCACTCATTTCTTACTTGAATTATTCCAGAGGCTTCTTAAGTGGGCTTTTTGTCAGAGCATTATCTATAGTGAATCTTTTGTTTTGCCCAAGTGATTTTTTTGTTTTTGTTTTTTACGTTAAGGTATAACATATACAATAAAATGTGAAAACTTTAAATGTACATATCAGATTTTTACGTTTTAATTCACCCATGTAACCAGTACCCACATCAAGATCTAGAACAAATCCAGTGCCACGGAAGACTTGCTTGTACCCCTTCTCAGTCAGTACTGCCTTTCCTAGGATAACCACATTCCAGCTTATATCACCACATTGGTTAATGTGCCTGATACAGATGGAATCACACATTATGCACTCCTACACCTTTTTTAAGTCAACATTATGCCTGAGAAAATGTAAGATATTTACCCATGTTGCTGTGATGGGCACTTGGGTTGTTCTCAGTTTTTGCCTATTATGAATTGAGGTGATTTGACCTTTCATGTATATGTCTTTTGGTGGGTAGATCTAAGAACTCGTTTCTGTTGGGAGAATGGATGCACTTACCCACTTACCCGGCCTCTTCTCCAAACTTCCCACCCCTACTAGTTAAATTGCTTTAGGTAGGTATTGCCACATAGTTTTCCAAATTATTTATTATTATTCTAATTTATAGTGCTGGTATTGTAAAATTTCTAATTGTTCTGCATCCTACTGGCACTTGGTATTATCATTCTTTTTCATTTTGGTCATACTTCAGTGTAGTATCTCCCGATTGTTTTGCATCTTTCTGATAGCTAATGATTTTGAGCATCTTTTAAAATGTTTTTGGTCATCTTCTGTGAAGGATTTTTTTTTCTTTTCTTTTTTTTTTCAGTAATGATTAGGTGTTGTTTATTCTGGATATGGATTCCTTGTTGGATATGTATTAGAACTACCTCTTCCCAGTCTGTGTGACACTGCTTAAGGTTAAATAAAAATTGTTTTTTCAAGAAGTTTCACAATTTAAAAATTTTACGCTTGCAAAACCAGTTTACAAAAAATTCCGATATGAGGTCTGTTTACATCCCCCAACTGTTAACATGGTATGGTTATAAAAATTAGGAGATCAGCATTGATTTACCAGTTTTCTTACTGACATTCATTGTCTGGTCCAGGACCTAGTCCAGGGTTATATACATGTTGCATTTAACCGTTGCTATGTCCTTAGTTTCCTTTAATCTGAAGCAGTTTCTCACTTTGTTTCTTTATGTCCTTGACACTTTCAGGGAGTGGTGGCCATTTACCTCAGGCCCTTAAACCTTGAGGTTTATCTAATATTTCCTTGTGGTAAAATTCACACTTTTGGATGCAGAAGTGAGATATGCTTTTAAGTACGTTACATCAGGAAGCATACAGTGTTGGTTTGTCCTAATACTAGTGATGTTAATTAACTTTGATCAGTTATCTAAGGAGATGTCTGACAGATTTCTTCACTGAAAGGTTTTCTCTATTTCTCATTACAATTAATAAATACATGTTGTAGGAAGATACTTTGAAATTACGTAAATATTGTGTTTCTCATACTTTTGCCTCCCAATTATGGCATGTATTAATGATTCTTGTTTGAAATAGTTATTGTGGTGTTTACCAAATGGTGATTTAAAAATTTCTATTGTTCCTTCTAGATTTATATACTTATAGAAGGAGCAATGGGAATTCTATTGTATAGAATTCTGTTGTAAAGAAGAACCTCCCCTTCTTCTATTACTTATAATTTGTTTGTATCAGGATCAGTTTTTACTTTGTTGGTTGTACTGGGTTACTGTTGTTATATGTTGTGTCGCTCAAAGTGCCCATATATGGCCATCGGGAGCCTTACTGTTCACAAGTATACCTTTTGATGTGTCCTCTATTTTTTTAGTATTTTCTACTTTCTGGCTCCACATTGTGTTCTAGGCTTATTCGTACTTTCTCTGCTCCAGCTTTGGAATAAAAAATTTATGCGTGACATATGTCTTCATCGCTCTTGAATGTGTACTTAAGAGTGGAATTTCTAGGTTGTATGTGACTATGTATTTAACTGTTTGAGGAGCTGCCAAACTATTTTCCAAAGCGAACATGTAATTCTGTATTCCTATCAGCAATGTATGTAGGGTCTACTTTCTTCACATTCTCACCAATGCTTGTTATTACCTTTATAAAGCATTTTTAAAATTAAGGTGTAGTTGATTTACAATATTATCTTAATTTGAGGCGTGTAACATAGTGATTCAAAATTTTTGTAGATTATACTTCATTTATAGTTACTATAAAATACTGGCTGTATCCCTTGTGCTGAATACTGTATCCTCATAGCTTAGTTTATATGTAGTCGTTTGTGTATACCTTACTCCCCTACCTTGTCTTGCTGCTACCCACTTTCCCTATCCCCACTGATAACCACTGTCTTCATTTCAGTTTCATTTTACTTCAGATATTTATACAATTGTTCTGTCTGATAGTTTTCATATTTTTTGCATTCCTCATTATCTTCATCTGTGAGTTTGTTTCTTTTTTGTTACATTCATTGGTTTGGCCATTATTTCTTCAAATGCTTTTTTCTCCCCTTCTCCCTGTTTCCTTTCTTCTTCTTCTGTGATTCTTATCATATGTGAGTTAATCCTCTAGTCAGTACTCTCCTGAAGCTGTGGTTGTTTTTTGTCCAGTTCCCCCCTGCTTCATCTGATGGTCTCTGTTGCTCTGTCTTCGTCTTCACTGATCTTTTCTGCCGTGTCTGTTGTGCAGTTCGTCACATCCAGTGTGCATCATTTCAATTTCATTTTTTTCAGACGTTGTATTTTTTATACCATAGTCCTGCCTGGGTAGTTTTTAATTTAATTTCTCATTGTCTTCATATTTACCTTTATATCCTTCAGAAAAACTAAAAAATATCTATAACATTTATCTTAAGGTCCTCATCTGCTAATACCATTATCTCTATCATTACTGGGTTTGTTTATGTTTGTTGACTTTTATCCTGATTTTGATGTTTTATTTTCCTGCTTCTTTGCATTCCTCTTACTTTTTATTGGATTCTAGATGCTGGATTTTATGTTGCGTGCTGAAAGTTAGAGTGTTCCTTTAGTGAGTGTTGGACTTTGTTCTCACATTTAGTTTTTGATTGTTTTGAGACTTTTTATTATGTTTTCTTAAGATAGGTTCATAATATTTTTTTTGCTTTGGTGCTACTTTAGCTCTTAAACTAAGATGTGGCTTTGAGGACTCTACCCAAGTTCCCTTACATTATATCTCTGTCTGTTCCAGCTGGTAGGGATGTGAACTTTTCTGAGCTCTTGTGTGAACCTGAGAATTGTTAACTGTGCTGCTCCTGGGTATTTTTTCCCCTGGCCTGTGGACACTGACCTTACTCATGTACAATGTTACTCAGCCTTATTCTTGAAGATACTTCTGCTGATCCCCAGAGCCCTCTCTCTGTGCAGCCGCTTCCTTTCTAGTACACGTCCTATAAGTTCTGGCTGCTTTGCCCTTCTCAAAACCCTCATCTCAGTCTCTTTAACTTGGCATGACTGCCAGGCTCCTTTGGTTCCCCCTGCCTGTGCTGTGGCTTTGAAACCACCTTTAGGCAGTAAGCGAGGGCAGTTTCAGAGCTTAGTTCATTTGTTGTTGTTGCAGGGGACACAGTCCTGTGCTGTATATTGTCCACTGTGTGAAAACTGTTATTTCATGTATTTTGTCTGATTTCCTAGGAAATCATTGATTGTGGCAGGAGAGCACACATGAGTAGAAGGGGAAGCAAAATTCCCCAAGTTAAATGAGCTTAACTCATTTTATTTCTGTCAGTATTCCAGGGTACCTGCTCTTCTGTGGAAATTTGTGACTGGGAATTATTTGCTTTCTTTTTTAATATGTTTAGAATAATCTTTTGGACAACAGATCCGCTCTCGTACTCACTTTTTCCTGTTATCAACAGTAATTGTATGCCTTAAAAGTACTTATCATAATCTACTTGCTTTTAAGTCTTTTAATTTTCATAGGTTCTTTTTCAGAATTCTGGTCATTGTTGCTGTATCTTCACATAATTCAGATAGATTATTTTTCTTATTTATTTACTATTAATTATAGATTTTATTTGGATTTCACCAGTTTTCCCACTCATGTCCTTTTTCTTTACCAGTATAGATCTTTTAAAGGTCACACAAATTTTTATTTACTTTTGAAAAGTGTCAATCAGGTATTTTGTATAATAACCCTCCATTCCATTTTAATGTTTTCTCATGCTGTGAACTTTTTCATTGTTCATTTCTTTGTCAGTAGACATTAGGGTTCCTTCCACCTTTTGTTTATTGTGAATAATGCTGCAGTGAACATGAGTCTGTAAATATCACTTTAGATCCTGCTTATAATTATTCTGGGTAAATACCCTGAAGTGAAGTTGTTGGGTCACATGGTAATTTTATTTTTAATTTTTTTGAGGAATCTGTATACTGGTTTCCATAGCAGTTACACCATTTTACATTCTACCAGGATTGTACCAGTTTCTCTATATCTTGGCCAACACTTATTGTTTTCTGTTTTTTTTTTTTTTATTTGGCTGCACTGGGGCTTTGTTGGTACTCTTGGGCTTTCTCTAGTTGCAGCGAGCTGAGGCTGCTCTTCAGTTGTGCGTGGGCTTCTCTTGTGGTACAGAATGGGCTCTGGGGTGCTGGGCATCAGTGGCTGTGGCACGTGGCCTTCGTTGCCTCACGGCATGTGGAGCCTTCTACCAGAGGTCAAGCTTGTATCCCCTGCATTGACAGGTGGATTCCTAACCAGTGGACTGCCGGGGAAGTCTTACTTTCTGGTTTTTTTGGATAGTGACCATTCGGTTGGGTGGGTGTGAGGTGATGCCTCATTGTGGTTTTGATTTGCATTTTCCTGATGATAGGTGATGTTGAGAATCTTTTCACATGTTTCTTGGCCATTTGTTTATCTTCTTTTGGAGAAATGTCTGTTGAGGTCCTTTGCTTCGATGTAGTCTCATTTCTTTTTTCCTAATTGTACTTTTGTTGCCTGTCCTTTTGGTGTCGTATCTCAGAAATAATTGCCAAATGCAAGGCCACAAAGCTTTTTCTGTACATTTCCTTCTGTAAGTTTCAGTTTTAGGCTTTAGGTCTGTAATCCATTTTGAGTTTGTATATAGTGTATAGTGTAAGGTATATAGTATATAGTGTAAGGTAAGGGTCTTCATTCCTTTGCATATGGCTATCTAGTTTTCTCAGCATCATTTATTGAAGAGACTGTCTTTTCCCCATTCTATGGTCTTGATACCCTTGTTTAAAGGTTATTTGACTGTATATGGAAGGCTGTATATCTGGGTTCTCTATTCTATTCCACTAGTGTATATGTCTGTCTTTATGCCAGTTCCACACTATTTGGATTACTATAGTTTTATATTTTGTCATCAGGAATCATGCTATGCACGTTTGGGAAGAACACTATGGAGGTGAAGTGCTTGTCTCCTTGTGTCATATTGAGGGCCTGTGTAACAGCAGCATGATTTATTATTGGTGATATTTTACTAACCATGTATACACACATTGGTATTTATTTCTGTCATTTTTATTTCTGTATCTAGTAGGTAGATACTTTTTAACAGTTTAGTTATATCTAAATTAAAAACATTTCAAAAAGAACATTCTACGTTTTTCCATGTTTTTGGATGTGTGTTTTATAAATAGTTAATTCAGAATAATGGTGGAGTTTATATTGGTGTCCTGACTTCCCTATACATAATATAATCTTGCATAAGATTTTAGATTAAACATATTCAGTCAGATTTACCTATTACAGTAAAATATATAGCTTCATAAATAAAATTGATTTTAACTGGAGGAAGCATGCATTAAGTCTAGTTACTCTTTCTTATGAAAAAAGAAATAATATTTCATTTCATTGCAGAAGTAATGTTTATGTAAACCTCTTGCATTAGAGAGAAATCCCTACAGTTTTGAATCTTTCCTATACCTTCAAGTTTCAATAATAACCTTAAGGGATCTGAATGTGTATGTGTGTGTGTGTGTGTGTGTGTGTGTGTGTAAAATCATTTCACCAAAAAGTCTTATAGGCTTTACCACTCCAATTTAAGTCAAAACTTTAAAATTCTATGCTTTTGCAAGGCTTTTCTTTAGTAGATTTGAATTGATCAAAATGTCTTAGCTTGTCACCAAAGCCTGTACTAATAATCCTTAAAAAATTTCTTTTTCCTTTTTTGTACTTACAAAGCTATTGGAAAATATAGATGACTTGGGCTTTGTGAAATTTAAAATCCTGGCCAAGAGGAGGTGATCTGTGAAAATGGAGTTGTCTTCCAAGTTTAGTTGATGCATGTAAGAATTCTTTTGGCCTAAGAGATGCTGGGACTTTCTTTTCTACGTTTTTGCTATATAATGTCTTAATTTTAAGTTTATTTCTTTATTATGAAACATACTTTTGTCCAGGTAGGCAGTCAGAATGCAATAGTTAATAATACCAATAAATTAGAAAATAACTCCATGAACTCCCTATGGCCTTTTTATACTGCAATTACTGAGCCTTTGGTAATAGCAACAAGCAGGTTTTTTATCTACAGTATCCAGAAATACAGCTGCATTTTTTTTTGTCTCCCAAGAAAGGCACAAATGTCTTAAAAGTGGATTAATTAATATATTTAAGTTTTGCTTAAAATATTTTTATTGTACCCTTATTTTGTTATATTTTTATTGCAGGTATACAATATTTCAGTTACCTTTTGTTTATTTTTTATTTTTTGGCTGCACCACATAGCTTGCAGGATCTTAGTTCCCTGCCCAGGGATCAAATCCATACCCTCAGTAGTGAAAGTGCAGAGTTCTAACTACAGGGCCTCCAGGGAATTCCCTTTAGTTACTTTTTTGATAAATATGAGCTTGTAGATTGTTCTAGTAACCTATACTGGATCTGGAAAGAGGCCTGGTAGTGCATGCCTTTAAATTCTCAGCTGAGTCTGTTATTATAGGCACTCAGATTTCACCAATGATGCTCTTAGTAACCAGTAATGATTTAAATGGCTGTTTTGGGAAACTTCTGTACTTTAATCCAAAATATTTAGTTTGAATGGGATATAAGAGCTGTATTTTAAAGACCGATGGGCAGGTACAAGTTAATATATCATTGCCAAATTGTGCTTCTCATCAGTAGTATTTTGGTGAGTCTCCCTGTTGCCTTTTGTTCATTACTCTTTTACAAGGGTCTCAGAGGTTAAAAAAAAGTGATTCTCTGGTTTAAAAGTTCAATCATATGAACTAACTGTAACAAGTATAAACTGCCGATGAGTATAGGGTTAGATCTCATCTAATAGACATTTTTACCTTAAAGAAGTGTTTGGAAAAGAGAGAATAGTAAACAAGTTGGCATTCTCTAAGTGTGTGTTATTTATTATTAATAGCTTTTTTCTTGATTAAAGTTGTACTTTGGAAAAAATTTGCATTTTTACTTTCATAATCCACAGATCACAGTTCTAGACTACCAGTAATCCTTATGCATTAACAATTAGAAGGGAGCCTAAGCTCCAAACTTTTATTTCCCACTAGGCAGTTAGCATCTGTTTCCCAGTTCAGAATGCTTTGGAAGTAATTGACCTAACTAAATACATACCTCTCTACATTTATGCCAGAGGAGATTATACTAGATACAGGTGAAATGATACTGGTGTTCCAGCAACTTTAGGAATGAAATATATAGGCTTTGTAGTATGCTGTGAAACTAGTTATTTATAACAAAGATTTTTTGGGGAAATGCTTTTCACATTCCAAATAGACTGAGATAGGAGCATAATCTAATTGTAAATCATGAGCTACACTGTTGTAAATTTAATTCATTTCTGTTAGTGAAAATGCATCCCCCTCTTTCTGCAGATTGTTTTTATAACCCTCATGGATTTTATTTGAGCATTAAAATTAGAGTAGGATAAATTTTTCTGTGTTAGCCTAAAAATTGAAATTGTTTTTATTCCTTTTAGGAAATCTACCTTCTTCAATGTACTAACCAATAGTCAAGCTTCAGCAGAAAACTTCCCATTCTGCACTATTGATCCAAATGAGAGCAGAGTACCTGTGCCTGATGAAAGATTTGACTTTCTTTGCCAGTACCACAAACCAGCAAGGTAAGAAAAATCTTTATGCCATTGTTCATGTGGTAGCCCTGTATAGATTAAGTACATGTATGTTAGTGATGTATTTAAAATCATGTGTTTTAATTTTTTTTCAAAATTAATTCAGAATTGTTATTTTGTGAGTGCTTTGTCACTCAGTGGTGTCTGACTCTTTGCAGCCCCATGAACTGTATGTAGCCTGCCAAGCTCCTCTGTCCATGGGATTCTCCGGGCAAGAACACTGGAGTGGGTTGCCCTTATTTGGGGTGATTATTAAAGTAATGTAGAGCCTGGAGAAGGGTAAGGAAGGATATATCCATTGTTAACATTGCAGTTATTATTTTCTGGGGAGTGTGAAGTAAAGGGAGTAATTAGTCTGTATTACGTGATTCCACTTATGTAAAAGTTTACATGTATGTGTGTATTCATAGGAAAATATATTAACTGAAGATCACAAACTAATCGATGTTTCTCTCTAAGGAATGGAATTTCAATTTTTATTTCTTGTGTTTCTCTATGTTGTTTAAAGTTTTTATAACAAACATGTTATTAGGCTGGTGCAACCGTAATTGTGGTTTCAGACCCTGAATTTGAAATAATTATAATTAGGTTCAGACATATCTTTATTAATCAAAATAGGAATCATTACAATCAAGACATTTTTGCCAATGAGAAATAAGTTTGTTTATTCCTGTAGCATAAAAATCTGTGCTTTGGGATTCAACGAGCTTGTGGAAAATGTTTTC
The DNA here is from genome assembly GCF_033118175.1 of Dama dama. Taxonomy (NCBI): domain Eukaryota; kingdom Metazoa; phylum Chordata; class Mammalia; order Artiodactyla; family Cervidae; genus Dama; species Dama dama. The sequence continues at coordinate 25,672,364 of NC_083713.1, forward strand.
TGTGTCCTGCTGGTTGTGGAAGCATTTTCCCTGCAAAAAGTTTCTGAGATGGCTTTGAAGAAGTGGTTGTTGGTTGGCAAAAGGTCAGGTGAATATGGCAGATAAGGCCAACCTTGTAGAAAAATTCATTCAACTTTTGAAGCATTGGATGTGCAATGTTCGGTCGGGCATTGTCATGAAGAATTGGCCAATTGACCAATGCCCGCTATAGGCATTGCAGTTTTCTGTGCATCTCATTCATTTGCTGAGCATACCTCTCAGGTGTAATGGTTTTCCCGAGATTCAGAAAGGTGTAGTGGATCATACTGGCAGCAGACCACCAAAGAGTGACCATGACCCTTTCCTTGGTTCACGTTTGGCTTTAGGAAGCGCTTTGGAGCTGCTTCTTGGTCCAGCTACTAAGCTGGTCATTGCCGGTTGCTGTATAAAATCCACTTTTCGTTGCATGTCACAGTATGATGGAGAAATGTTCATTGTTGTGTAGAAGGAGAGAAGATGACACGTCAGAACGATGATGTTTTTGATTTTCGGACAGTTCTTGAAGCACCCACTTATCAAACTTTTTCACCTTTCTAATTTGTTCCAAATGCTGAATGACTGTAGAATGGTTGATGTTGAGTTCTTCAGCACCTTCTTGTGTAGTTGTAAGAAGATCAACTTCGATGATTGCCCTCAGTTGGCCGTTGTCACCTTCCAATGGCCGGCCGCTGTGCTCCTCATCTTCAAGGCTCTCGTCTCCTTTGCAAAACTTCTTATACCACCACTGCACTGTACATTCAGTAGCAGTTTCTGGTCCAAATGCATTGTTGATGTGAGTTATGTCTGATGCTTTATGGCCCATTTTGAACTCGAGTAAGAAAAACGCTTGAATTTGTTTTTTGTCTCACATCATTTCTATAGTCTAAAATACATATAAAATAAATAGCAAGTAACAATTCATTAGCAAAAGTCATAAAGCAAGAATTGCACATTAAAATGATGTATAGCATAACCACATTTATTTAAGAATGTATTCCAATATCAAATGGCAAAATTCAGCAATGCAAAATTCCAATTACTTTTGCACCAACCTAAATAGTATATTTTTAATTAGAAAAAAAAGATGCTACAGTTTTATTGTAGGAAATTCACAGTATGGAAATGTATAAAGAGAGAAGTAAAAATCACCTATACTTCTGTCTTAATATAATAAATATAAGTACTTCGGAGGTAGAAACTTCCATACTTTTGTTATTTTTTTACTTGGGGTATTATTAACATTTTTCTAGAGTAAAAATACAGACTTAAATGATTTTTAATATAATACTTATGCTTAATACTATGCTATATGAATGTGCGTATAGTTTATTTGCTATTTCCCTACTATTGAGATTTTGTTTGCATTTAGTTTTTCACTATTTTGAACGTGGTGATAAATCCCAAGATTTCATCTCCAGTCCTGAACTCTGTTAAACTCCAGACATATATCTAACTGCCTCTTTGACACTGACACTTACATGATTAAACAGGTGCCTCTCACTTGACATGTCCAAAATGAACTTCTTGGTTTCACCCTGCCTGTATCAGTTTTGTGCTTCTTCAAGACATTTATAATTCAGTAAATAGCACTATTATTTCTCTAGTTGCTTAAGTTAAAGCCCAAGATTTATTCTGGATTCTTTTCTTTCCTTACCCCTACATCCAATCTGTCAGAAATTCCTGAGTTCTAACTATAAAGTATATACCAAATTCATTTCCTTCTTACTTTCATCCTCTAGTTTTAGCATCTGTTGATTTTTGACGAATTAATTGTTACTGTGATGATTGTCACATGATGATCTTGTATTTCATCATTTTTTTTCATTTATTAGATGGCATTCTGCTGTAAGAAGAGCTTTCTTGTTTTCATTTATTCATTCATATATTTATTCCTGTCACTGTTCCTCACTTTGTTACAGTCTGTTACAATCATTGGATGTAGCTCAAATTATATCCCTCAAGTTGACTCCTCAAGCTGACTTCTATATCCTTTTTAAAACATTTTATTTTTAAATGATTTCAATTTTATATATAAGCTACAAAATTATATGTAGAATGCTTGTATGGTTTCACTCAAATTTCTCTGAACTCTTGAAAATAAGTTGCAGACATGATGCCACACTACACTTTAATTCTTCAATTTTTATTTGCTAAATATAGACACTCTCCTGCATTGCCAGAGTAAACCATTATAATCAGGACACTGACAGTGATCTAAGTTTCATATGATCTAAAAACATAAAGTGGTCTTAAAAATCATTGGTACATGTATAAAAAATCCTTGAATAAGGGCTCAAGTTTTTGTTTTTTGATATATGGTATTAATGGTTTAAACCTTTATCATGGCCTTAAATCAAGAATCAGAATTAAACTCATTTCCATTAGAAAACTGACTCTCAGAACTATAGATTGACCTGTCTTGTTTCCTCGTAAAAGGAAGTGGAAGTCTAAGAAGGTGAAATGATTTATCCAAGGTCACACAGATAGTAATGTCAACCAGGACTAGAGCTGAAAGCTTCCTACTTCAAATTCAGGGCCTTTCCACTCATATCTATGCTACTGTAGTTTATATTTATCATATGGGTGATAGCTTTAGGTATAAGAAATTATGTAGATGAATTTGGTTGCACTTAACATACTGATTGGAAAATTGATTTATTGAGATAGTAACAGGTAGCATGGTATTTTAGTGTTGGTTTCAGCACCTCAGTTGTGTTAACAAGGACCTGGGTTTGTTCCCCTCTCCATTTTACTTTCTTCATCAGCTGGGTCATAAGATTACCTTCCCTTTTATTCATAGGATTCCTCCCCATCTTGGAATTGTGTACTTTGTCGTCCATGTTCAGAGTGAAGAAAGAGGGGTTTGCTTCTAGAAGCTCTCTCAGAGCACTGATGAGCTTCTATTTAAGAACGCTCTTACCTTCTCTGGCAAACCTCTCCTTAAGTCTTTAGGCAACTGGGGCAAAGCAGAGGTCCTGGAGTCATTGATTGTGCCTAGGGGATGAGATTAAACTGCTTATATAGGTCCAAGTACATGCACTTTCTAGAATTAGGTATAGAGCCAGCTTCTCCAAAGCTCTGGGCTACACTGAGGAGGGATGGCTAGCCAAGTGATGGTCAGTATAGTCCCCAAGGGAAGGGCAGAGGACACCACTGGTGCGGCATCCACAGTCTCCACCAAAAACTGAACCATAGCTCATGTATGTGTTCTGTGGATTTGCTGGTAAGAGCTATCAACTAATTTCTATTTGTATAAAAAAATTTTTATGAAACAGTTATTTTTAAAATACTCATTTTCCATGTGGATATTAGAGAAGTATTTTGTGGAAGTTTATGTTGTGTTTTATCGTGTAGTAAAATTGACATTCTGAAAAGTGAATATTCTGAAAATTGACAAAGGATACATATGTGTGCCATACACTTTTGTCATATGATGTTGAAAGTAGCTTTATTTACTCATGCTTTAATCTCCTTTTTTACATGGCTGACTGATTTTGTTAACTTGTTTTCTAGTTTGTGTTAACTGTTACTTGAATTTGTCTCATTCTGTTGCAGTTGTTAACAACTAGGTTATTACTATTCTGTTAATTGGTTCACATCATTACATGCACTTTGGGGCTGTAAAACCCATATAGTGATTAAATGCAAGAGGGAGGGGACATCTGTATACCTATGGCTGTTTCATTGATATTTGGCAGAAAACAACAAAAATCTGTAAAGCAGTTATCCTTCAATTAAAATAAATTAATAAATAAAAGAAAAATGAGGGATTAATAAAGTCATTTATATTTTAAAAGATGCAAACCTAGATATCCTGTATTCCAGTTTCATTACTATTAAGCTGAATGATGCTGTGTGCAGTAGATTTCTTAACTCCTCAAAGGCTCAATTTCCTCATCTGTAAAGTGGGTTTAATAAATAACATCCACCATATAGATTTGTTTTGAACTTTGAAGTGATAACACATGTCACTAGTCTGGGTCACTCAGTCGGGTCCTGGCACGCAGTATCAGTCGTCTGCTAGCTCGTTTTGTGATGGTTACCTTGCCTCGTATCAGTGTGCCCTGAAATACCTCCCCTCTGCCTTTGTGTGTGTGTGCATGTGCCAGTGGAGCAGTGTAGTAAAATTAGTGACGTGAGTTTTTGGTTTTAGAGACATAATAAAAACATCTATTCTGTTTTAAAATGTTTCCCTTCATTTTCCTAGTTAAGAAAGTCCTAATTTTTAAAAAGATTATTTCTTGCTTGCATTTTTTTATTCATTTGAGAGTCTAATAAACATTGTTCTAGAAAGGAAAAAATTAATTTATGTAATGTGTTTGGAAAAGCCGTTTGGCTAATAAACAGGTTCTTAGTACTATCTTATACTAAAGTCATCTTTTGTTTTTCAGCAAAATTCCTGCTTTTCTAAATGTAGTGGATATTGCTGGCCTTGTGAAAGGAGCTCACAATGGGCAAGGCCTGGGAAATGCCTTTTTATCCCATATTAGTGCCTGTGATGGAATCTTTCATTTAACACGTAAGTACAGTTGTTTATTTAGTTGATTGATTCTATTATGATTCATATTTTCTTTCCATTATTGTGCAAATAAAATAACTAATAAAATAAGATTTGCTTAGTTTCACAAGGTGAATTGTGGTTTGTCTGTTAATTATGACTTAATGTGATTAGGTATCTTCTCCACATGAAAAGGCTTATTCCACATTATAGGCTGTGTTGTTGTCAGTTTCTAATTGAATTTTATCCCATTTTGGATTAGATCCATTGAGAAGTGTTTCTATGCAGAAGTAATTTTGTTGATTATAAAAGGCATTTTGAAATTTTCTTAACTTGTGGAATTTTCCTTCATTTTTGCTTTCCATATGTTGAGAAGACAGAATTGATAAAGGAAGGGATTCCGTTATTCCAGAGGAGAGAAAAGCATCCGGGTTATATATTAGAGATGAAAGGATTAAGGAGAAACTATAGATCAGCTAGTGGTTAATGAAGAGAGGGATATAAAGCAAAGAGAAAATACGTGGAATTGTGTGTTGGTTTGCGTTCTACAGAAGTGACCCACGAGCATAGTAATCCTCTGAAAAAAATAGAAAGTTTTAGGTTAAGGCTCAGTTCAACACTGTACTTTATAGTAATATTATTATAATGAACAAATTAATGCAAACGAAGGAAATATAAATTAGAGGTGGGGTCTGATTTAGTGCTTTTCTCTGTTACTGGTCCTAGACAGGTAACTAACTATAAGCAACTGAGAATGAGCATTTAGAAAGTTTTGCTTATTAATTCATTTTTATTTTATTTCACAAAAGCTCATAACAGATAGTTTGAGAAGCACTGGTCTAGGTAGCTTTACTTGGATGAAGATATAAAGACACTTTATGGACAAGATTGTGATGTAGGCGAAGAATAAGATTGTGTGTTTGTGAGTATGGAGGGGCTTTAAATCTTTAGACCACTCTGTCTTATTTGACACATTATTTGTGGAGCACCTCTTTCTATTGTGCTAAGGGTTATCATGGCGAGTGGAAACAGAAATGACCCTCCCTCATGGTGCTTACAATCCAGTGGAGGAAACAGACATTGAGTAAATGGTCTTGTAAATGCCAGATGTCATTCTCTAATTGTGTACAGAGAAGAGAAACAGATTTTTTATGAACCATGAACATTTTTTTTTAATGGTTTTCATGGGTTAAAAAAAAAAATGAAAAACTGGGCTTCCCTGGTGGCTCAGTGGTAAAGAATCCTCCTGCCAATGCAAGAGATACGAGTTCGATCTCTGATCCAGGAAGATCCCACATGCCCTGAAGCAGCGAAGCCCCTGTGCCACAGCTATTGGGCTTGTGCTCTGGAGCTTGGGAACCACAACTGTTCAGCCCAGGTGCTGCAGCTGCTGAGGCCCACCTCCAGCACTCTGCAACAAGAGCAACCACTGCTATGAGAAGCCTGTGTGCCGCAGCTAAAGTGTAGCCTCTGCTCGCTGCAACTAGAGAAAACCTATGCAGCAGCGAAGACACATTGCAGCCAAAAATAAATAAATACAATTTAAAAAAACTGAAAAACTTGTAAGAAGTGGGAATTTCTCCATATTTTTGCCATAAATGACATCTATAATTTTGAATAAACAACTCTGACGAGCTATGGGTATACTATATGGTGAGTTGCATGTATTAACTATAGAACAAAATTTCTTTATGAATTCATAATTTTCCTTTTTTTTTGCTTTTAATTTTCCTTACTTGATCATGTTGTTAAGAAAGAAAAGTGATACAGTACAGAATAGGGAAATAGTAACCAAATTATGGGAAGCAAATTCTTTTAAAATTTATATATATGGTAACTTCTCATAGGTGTTTTATTTAGAAAAATAATTTTTTTCTCTAGAGTTCAGTGAGCCAATATAATTTGCTTTTACCAATTTTTAGAAGCAATATGACTTCCTATTGTTAGATATTTAAAGCTTTAAACATGACAAGACTATTGATTTCATGGAATCCTTAGCTTTTTAAAGCTGGCATTAGAAGTTTTGAAGTGATTTTTCAACAGAAAGCTAAAGTGCTTGTGTGTTATCTGAAGGACATCACTTTTGGTTGTATCATTGCACCTACTGTCAAACTGTTTATAGTTGAAACTTGTTAGTTTCTCAGCAGCCACTTAGAGATACGACTTTGTAGCCTGGAAACAAGAGTTCTGCTTTGTGAGGTATGAGACAGTTTTGTTCCCAATTTAGAAACATATAGGAGGTTCAGATTAATAGAATTGTTAATTGTGAAGTATGTACTCATTTATAGTTATAGAAAACAAAATTTCAAATACAGTTGGTTATTTTCACCTAAATTGTTGTGTGTTTGCATGTGTGTATAGTTGGTGGTAATGATGGGAGGATGGGGTGTATGGTACCCTGTTCTTTCCAGAGTTCTGTTGCCCAGTTGCTTGTTAAAGGGACAAAATGTAGGAACCTGGGATGACTGTAGAGTTAGCATGTTTTTAAATACCTCTTTAGGGTATGAACAGACTCTGGCAGTTATGGCCTGGCAAGCAATTCAGTACTAACAATATTAGCTTGTGTCTGAATTGTTGGCATTTTATTTTGATTTCCAGAAGAATGGAAATGATTACTAAGCACCTAGTATTAGGTGAAAGTGAAAGTGAGGTCACTCAGTCGTGTCTGACTCTGCAACCCCATGGACTGTAGCCTATAAAGATCCTCTGTCCATGGGATTTCCAGGCAAGAGTACTGAAGTGGGTTGCCATTTCCTTCTCCAAGTATTAGGTACTATGGTAGATTTTTTTCTAAGGCATTCTATTTAATCTTAACAATTCTGCAGGATTGGTGTTATCCCAGCTGTATAGGTGAGGGTATTGAGAGAAAAAGGCTAAGTAGTTTTGCTCAAGTACATAGTAAATGTAAATTTGGCCTCGAGCCCATTTTTCTTCTTTCTTTTTCTGGCCACACCATGCAGCTGGTGGGATATTAGTTTTCCAACCAGAGATTGAACCTGGGCCCCGGGCAGTGAATGTGCCAGAGTCCTAACCACTGGACTGCTAGGGAATTTCCCCATCTCTCTTCTTTAAATTCTTTTTTTTTTTACCATACCACTATACTGCTTTTATTAATTTTTAGATCTGAATGTTTAGGATCTATGTAGTAAACATGTTAAAGATCCATATATTTGTGCATGCGGTCAGGGTGGGGAAAGAAAAAGAGAAGTTAGGTGCTCGGTATATGCTGTTTTTCAGAGGATTAGGTTATAGTTTTATTCTTTTGTTGCCATCAAATAATTATTAAGTACTTACTATGTGCCAGGCTATGTGCTAAGTGCTTTATGTGAGGAATTTCATTCAATTCCCAGAGTAAATCAGATGTAGGTACAGAGAGGTTAAAACATGCATCCAAGGTTAATAGCTGGTAGGTGGTATAGTTGGGAGTGGTACTCAGTAAGGCAAGTCTGAGTCCAAAACCTGCACTGTTAGCCTTTGTACCAGTGCTGACCAATAGAAATATAATGTGAGCTACATGTGTAGTTAAAAGTTTTCTGATAGTCACATTAAAAAAGTAAAAGATAAAATTAACTTTAATAATGTTTAATCTATCAAAAATATTATTTCAGTGTTAGTCAATATGAAAAATTATTGATCTGTTTTTTGGTGCCATGTTTTTGAAATCTGGTATGTAATTCTTACTTAAAGCACATCTCCATTTGGACTAGCTGCATTTCAAGTACTTTATAGCCATATGTGGCTAATGGCTACAATATTAGTTAGCTTATATTCATAGAAAGAAATTTGAAGAGAGACATCAAATTGTTAATAGATTCTTTGGAGAATAGACTTGGGATGGAGAGAGAGGTGGGTGAATTTCCTTTCTTATGTTAGACCCTTGGCTAGTTTTTAAAAAGTGAACATGTATTATTCTGATTTTTAAAACATGAGAAATTTTCTTATTTAATTACCAATGTAGTGAGTGAGTGAGTGAAGTCACTGTCGTGTCCAACTCTTTGCGACCCCATGGACTGCAGCCTACCAGGCTCCTCTGTCCATGGAATTTTCTAGGCAAGAATACTGGAGTGGGTTGCCATATCCTTCTCCAGGAGATCTTCCCGACCCAGGGATTGAACCCTGGTCTCCTGCATTGCAGGCAGATGCTTTACCGTCTGAGCCACCAGGGAAGTCCAATGTAAGGTATGCACAAATGATTCAAGTAAAACTCTAAGGAGTTCTGTATTAAATCAGTGAGAAAACGACTTTGCTTAGAATGTTGTGATTCAGGAGTTGTCAGTGATCTACTGCTATCTCTGTAAAAATGTTTGGTTTTTAAACTGGGCTAATCAGGACAGTTCTGCCAGGATGATTTAGTTAAGGATTTTATTCTCAGATAATGAAATTAGTGGATTCTGTTAAAGTGGATTCTGTTAACGAAGTTGCTTCCTTGAGAACTCCCACAGCATTATATTTGTATGTTCTGTTCTGCCATTAAATGATACTTGAATTTCTAAGGTACCTTAGTGGTGTGTAGTGAATGTGTATATGTAAGGCAGACTGCCTTTATACCTCTTTGTTCTAATAACTAATTCCTTTTTGTACAGTTATCTCTTCCTCATTTTATGTATTCTTGGTAAGGGGATATTATCCAGTTTCCTCCTTCCACTGCGGGAACCTTATTTGTGCCCTTGACAGGCACAGCCAAGAACTGGCCACCTAACCTGAGCTGGGCTTTGAGAGAGGAAAAGATTGAGTTAAGGTCGTTAAGAATTCAGTATGTCATTTCATCTGGCTTTTGTTTCCCCCCAAGAGGAAGAATGATAATAGGAAAGGAAGCATAGTCTTCTAAATAGATTCTTAACGTTTTTATTGTATTTACACCAGTTGTTTCAATATCCCCAGTGCAGAGTCATATGAAGAAAATTCCTTTGTTGATTTGTCAAAGTGAAGGGAAAGGCTTGCTAGTCATGCCAGCCCATTGTTGTTTTGTGATATAATCAATAGCCATCTATGTGATATCAAAAAGTGTTCCCTTATAATAGGTTGAATTATGTATAATTTAGGTAGTGTTATCCAGTAGTCCACATAGAATTATAAGTTGATTACTTGTTTATCCCCTCTCCCCATCATATCTAATGAGTGGGCAGTTTTGGTTTTATCAGATTTCACTCTACCTTTTCATTATAAATGGCTATAACAGATGTTGATACTTTAAAAAATATTCATAATGTTTAAAAATTCTGAATGATACATGGTTATTATAAACAAAATAGGAAATAATGAAGGTGTTCACAATAAAATTTCATGTTTGTCCCTTGTTTCCAGTCTTCAGAAGTAACTGCCTTTTCTTTAAAATCTGAAAGGATATGTGCTTATTTTCCTCTCCTGATTACGTGGAAGAGTTTAGTTTCTATTTGAATTTCTTTTCCAATGTTTATTTTCCTTAAAAAAGAAAATCTAGTAAGTAGAGCATTTCAGTTTTCTGGATAACTGCTAATTGTAGCTTGATTTTTATGTCATTTCTTTTTATTTTGAAAGATCTATGAAGTTTTATAATTCTTAAAAAAAATGTCTGTTGCCCCTTAAAAATAATGTCTGCTGCCCCCTTGCTCCCACTCCCCAGTATGATTTTAAGCCCTTGACTGATTTTACTTCTCTTTTGGGCTTACCTTTCTTAAACTGGGTAGACAAGTTCGTATGAGATAGAATTAAGGTTAATCTATGTAGATGATTTCTGTGCAGATGGTTAGAATTTTGGGCCAGGAAAAATAAAAGCCCTGATCCTTTCTCTTTTGTTATTAATGACAGATGCGACTTCATTCTGTTTTGTATTACTATTCCTCTGTGTCTGTTTAAATTTCATATGTCTAAATTGTTCAGTTTTAACAGTAAGATTCCAGAGAGTTCCTTTAGTTTTGTTGCCTGTGTTTGCTAAAAAGTAGCGCTGATGGAAGAAAGAGGTTTTAAGTTGCCTTTCTAGTTTATATAGAATGGTAGCCCTCAAGGCACTACAACTTTATTGAACTGCTAAATGAGAAGGTAAAAAAGCTTTCATTTAATTGCCACCCCCCCCCCTTTAGGTTAAGTTAGGTGTTTATAGGTTTTGTAAATCACCTTTAATTACCATGAACATAAATTGCTGTTTTTCAAGAGACCACCTCCCCCCTTCCTCATAAGCACGTCATTTAAGAGTTTAAAATGAGTCACACATTTTTGCCTAGACACAAATTGCCAATATAAAGCTGTCTTTGATTGTATCCTAAAATAATGGAGTTTTTTTCTTTGGGTCCTGTAATTTTCTTTTTCAGCAGTATTTATTAAATTAATCTAGTATTGGATTGCAGTAAACAATCTGACCAAAAAACATATGTTTTCTTTGTTTCCTCGGTACAAATTCAATGGGTTAAGTAATTATGCAGTGGTTCTCGTCTACATATACAATGCATTCTAATAATGAACTTCTGTTTACTGTGGAAAATATTGCAGCAGTTGGAAACAGTTCCTTTCTAGTTTACACTGTAATATTGTATGAAGTTATTTAATCTGCTAGCTGTTTACAGTTTAATTGCTTAAATGTATCCTTATATTCATGGTGGTCTTATATCTACTTAGGTGCTTGAGGCATTCTCATTTTTTTTCTTGATTGTCTTTTCTGACACATTTTAGAGATCTCCTTTCCTGTCCTCTGTGCTCAAAATAGCAACTATATGGATTCTTTAAAAAGCTCTTCTCTCACTAAGAGTTGAAATTACTCAGGGATGGAAGGGCAACTTCTAAGGTCCTGGAGAGTCTCTTGATCTTTTAAACATTAATGTTTGAACTACGTTTTTCTTAGTTGTCAGAACACTGTCAATATGTTAAGTTAAAAATGGAAGTTTGAGACTGATTTGGTTTCGAAAACCAGTGTATTCATTGTTACACTTGACTTACATGAATGAAATCATAACACTTGTGTTTTATTACAATGTAAGTCTTCAGTTTTACTATAACTTGTCCCTTTGCAAATTTTACATTGACACCCGTAAACCACCCATTGTAGGCCCAGTATCCTTTTCCTGCATCAGTGACTCAAAATACTGAGCTCGGGTTGCCCGCCTAGGCAGTTGGGGGAAAGGCGGGGCTTCTTTTAAGGGCTACAGGCTGTGTACCAGAGCTAGTCCTTTAGAGCCGAAAGATTCCTCTCCTCTCCACTGGTGAGGTCATGGTGTCCCTCTGGAACCCCCAGACTGCTCAAGAACCTGGAATGGTCTCATCCAGGTCTGTGATGTCTCCTTCCTGGTCCATCTTCCCCCTTGTCTTTGCTGTCCTTGCTCCCAGGGTAGGAGGGAGGAAGGAGCGTTGCCTGGCTGGCTTGGATTTGACTGATTGAGTTTTTGCTGTTGGGAACTAAAGAAGACCCCATTGTTTCACCAGACCTCTAGATATTTTACCCGTCATACAGGTAAAGAGTTGGGTCAGGGGAAGGTGGTTTTGTTCCTCTTTGCTCTCCCCTGAGTTGAAAGGGACAACTGTATGCACCTGCTCTATAAGTCAGTTGTGAAGATCTTCTCTTGTATGCCAATTGTCAGGTCGATAGGGCTGAAACAGTGTTTATACATTAATTTATAGCTTCCTGGGAATAGTGTTCTCCCTCATTCCTCAACTAAATTTATTATTCAAATTTTGTTAAATCCTTAGAGTGAAATGAAAATGCAGGGAATTACATGTTCCCCACTCATTTCCTAACTTGCTTTTTTTCCATCTTTGTATATTCAGGCTGAATTCTGATTTGTGTATTGTGTATAAAAAGTTTGAGAAAAAACTCTAATTAAAATTATTTTGAATATGATTTTTAAAAACAATTGAAAGTGTTATATTTGGGGTTTTAGTCAGATCAAGGATTGATATTTTACTTTAAAGAACCGAGGAAAATAAAGTCAGTCCCATAAAGGAAATTTACTGTAGGTTACGATTTTAAATACAGAACCACAGTGTTATTATATACCACCATTTTAAATATGATCTGCTATTTATAAACTCATGGTTGTAGTAATAGGAAGGAATCAGATGAATGAGTAATAGGGAAAGGAATTTACTGAGTTAGGAGTAGGCACTTTTTGGTGCTCTCATATGATACTCCTGTGAATGAGATCTTATTAGCCTATTTTAGAAATGAGGAAACTGGATCTCAGGGAATTTAAATAACTTCCAAAAACCACACAGCTACTGAGTTGGCAGAGTCAAGATTTTTTAGCAAAACTCATCCTTTAATTGCTACCCTATGTTTACTGTGTTTACTTTCTGAAGCTATTTTATTGCTTAAAATTATAAAACATTTTTCTTATTTTAGGGTAGTTTTAATATTAATAATAATTTTTAATGAAGGGATAATATTTCATTGCCAGTGATCTACAATTTATCATTTCCTAGATACTAGAGTATGTTTTTAGTTATTCTGCTGTGATAGATGACTCTTCTGTGAGTGACTTTATTCACATATCTTTTTGCCTTTATTGTATTATTTGCTTTTTTTGTTGTTTAGTTGCTCAGTCATGTCTGACCCTTTTATGGACCCCATGGGCTGTAAACCTCCAGGATCCATGGGATTTCCCAGACAAGAATACTGGAATAGGTTGTCATTTCCTCCAGGGGATTTTTTTTGATCCAGGGATCAAGCCTTCATCTCCTGCATTGCAAGTGGATTCTTTACCACTGAGCCACTGGGGAAACCATTATTTGCTTAAGAAATATTTATTGGAGAGAAATTAATGAATCAAGGGTACATTCTTTTACATTTCATTACTTGCTAGCCATTGCCATGTTGATTTTCAATAGGGTTTCTTGAATTTGCTTTTTTGTAGAAATTATCTTACTGCATTTAACCAGCTATAAATACCAGTTGTACAGTGTATATTGGGAACAACTTAAAGTATACATAAATCAGTGAAATAAGATTACATGTTAAGTATTTACTCTATTGAGAGTAAAGGGGAAAGGCTAAGTGACTTTGATAAGGAAACAGCTGGCAGAGCCCCAAGAGAACTGTTCCTGAAGAACAGTTGTTGGAAGAGAGAGAGTGGAGGAGTCTGAATGCACTGGAATTTACTAGGGGGATGGTGTTTACCTGGTTTGCCGTTCTTGGCAGGGCTTTGTGGTTAATCTCTGAGTTAAATTTGATGTAAATTAAGACCAGACTATAATTTGAATTTGAATTTTAATCCTTCTTTGTTATAACCTCTTTCATTTCTTGTTGTCAGCCTTTCTTTGCTGACATTGTAATTCGTGGTTGAGAATTCTAAAGTTTGCTTCATTTCATTTGAGAGGCATTAGGAAACTTAATTACTTTACTTGCAAATAGAAGATTTATACTGAGTATTTGCATACAAGGATTATGTTATAAACATCTCTGTTTTTTCACTAAATGACTTATTAGGTAATACTATGTTAGGAAATCTAATAAAGGAGAGAAAGTTAATATTATTTTACATGGAATACTTAACCCTGATGTTTATATGTTGTATTTTCCTTTCATTTTTGATAACTGCCCCATACCAGCTAAGGCAGAGTGGTAGCTAGTCTTTACTAGACTGATAATGATATCCCTTGATAGTTGGTGAAAGAAATTGTTCTTCCCAACATTTCTTGTCATCTCATTTCTTTTCCTTTATATGATATGAAGAATGACAGATACTGGTACCAGAAACTTTATTTACTGAGGATTAATATGTGGATGTGGACCTGGTAACCCACTCCAGTATTCTTGCCTGGAGAATTCCATAGACAGAGGAGCCTGGCGAGCTACCGTCCATGGGGTCGCAAAGAGTTGTACACAGCTGAAGCGACTTAGCACACAATATGTTATAGGCAGTAGTTTAAAACTTTATTATTACCTCTGTTGCCTCATTTAAGTTTTCACAAGGTTTACTTGAAGTATGCACTACTGTTCCCATTTTACATACTAAGGCAACAATTAAAGAGGGTAAGCAGCTCACTCAGGTTAGTAAATGGCAGAACTGGAAGTTGAATTGGGGCTCTTTGATCTAAAACCCTTCCCTTTAACCATTATCTCTCATATGTTGTGTACATTTTTAGTTAATTGACTGTAACATTCTTGGTCCCACGTTTTAATTCTTTAGTTTCCTTTACCTTAGAACCTAGTTACTTCAAGAAAATCTTCACATTCTGTTTTTGAGCCTAAAGTACTCATAGTAATTACTTTGATGTTCACAAGCTCTTCTGGGGATAGAGTTCAGAGAGAAAGAAAGATCACATTTAGTCAGAGAAGTTGTAATTTTTCTTGATTCATAGGTAGATGTTTTGTGTGGGTTTCTTTCAAGGTAATTTATGTGTGGTAAGCAAAATACAGCTTACTTTAGAAAGTGGATGCTTACAGTTAATTAGCATCAATGTATCAGTATTTTATCTGGAATTTAAAAATATATTTAAAGGTTATAGGATCTTATTTTCACTAAATTAGGATCCCATTGAAACACTTGACTGACGTCTCCACCCTCTCCCTTGGTCATTTGGGTGATACACACAAAAAATGGGATATGTTGGCATTTTCCTAGGATAAAGTTGGCACAATAATGAGTTGATTCAGTAGCATCCTCTAAAGGTGATTAATGAAAAATTTTTCGATCACTAGTAGTCTTTGATGGTTTTATGCTATCTGGGATGATTGGAGGATGTTCCTGACTTATCTCTTTTATTTCCTGCCCCAGGTCTGAAAATAGCAAAGTGTCTAAAAGAGCACTTGTTCCTTTTTTCTAACTGCTATTGCTTCTCACTCAGCTATCGTTCTTTATATCCCCTAGAGAAATTTATTTTTAAAAAAATGCAATTTTTCCAGCCACTCGTCTATATGGAAAGGTGGACAAATATCTTAAAATTAAGTTTGAGTTAATAACCTCTAAGGCAGCATTTCTCAGATTTTTTGGCCTTAAGACTCTTTTGTAGTCTTAAAATTATTAAATATACCAAAAGCTTGTATTTATATAGTTAATATCAGTCCATATTTACCATATTAGAAATTGAAACTAAGACTAAAAAATGTCTTTCTTTCTTAATGCTCTTTAAAATAACAGTGATAAACCCACTATATGTTAACATTATTTGAAAAATAATTTTATTTTCTAAAACAAAAATATTTAATAAGAGTGGGAATGTTTTATATTTTGCAAATTGCTAATATCTGACATTATAGGGGATTGCTGGATTATATTTGCTTGTACATTTAGTTTTTTGCAATGTTTATTGCAAAATGTTTGGGTGAGATATATGAAGATATATGAAGAAAATCTGGCTCTATACAGATGTGTGACTGGAAAAAGGAAGAGTATTTTAGTAATCATTTTAGATAATTGTGAATGTTATTCTTTGATACTGCATCAAAAATAGTTGATAAATAGTTTCTTAAAAGTTAATTGAAATATAAAGTCTGCAACTATAGCAGTGGACTCTTTTTTTCTCTTACATTAAAGTCCATTGGTCTATTTTGTATTTTGAATGACTCTTCTACCCATGCATACCTTTAGTCATTTGGAAAATACCAATTCTCAGTGAGTATTCTGCAGATCTTTTAAATTATAACATATTTCATTATACTGTAGCACAAAATCACATCTGTTAATATCACCACACATCTCATAAGATAAGTCTTTACATATTGGGAAGCTGTCAAGGTCATGGTAGCAGTTACAAGTTTTCCAAAATTAATTTTCAATTGAGAGCCTAAATTTTATCATTTATAATAAAATGACTGCCAGATATAACCATGGTTTGAATGTCAGTTGTTCTTTCAAGTAGAAATGATGTTCCACAGAAAAAGTGACTAGTTCAGCTTGCAATTCAAGTGCTTTTCCTTGATAACCATTGTATTTTGGTATGTAGCAGAAGTGCTTTATGTGTACTTCTATGTCTTCATCCAGCATATTAAAAAGATGTATACCCCAGGTTGGGATTTAGTAAAATTAATAATTTTTACTTTTATTAAGGACATTCTTAACTGAAACTTAGTTGTTGTGTATGTGAAGAATACAGTGATGACTAGTACAGTTTGAGATCACTACCTTGATTCATGCTAAGTTCCTGGTGGTTTTCTCACTATTGATTTTGCAGTATGACTACAAGTGTCAGCTCAGTGAGGACGACAAATAGCATCTTGTTATTATTATGGCATAATGGTTTGAACTTGCAGACTCCTCAGGGGTCTGTGGACCACACTTTGAGAACCACTGTTCTAAATTCTTTGAAAATGCCCCAAAGTCTTTGTTAGTCTTTAAGAATCTGCCTATTTTCTTCTCGTTAATACAAGGTGGATTTCTTCAAGTTCCACTATTCCAGGTAAATGAAAATAATTTATCACTCGACTTTACCATTTTCGTTCTGCAAGCATTGCATAAAATTTTTTATTTCTAATGTGCAGAGCTTTCAGCTACATTGTCATTTGAAAAGACTTTGAATAATAGACATTGCCTGTGTTAGGCGCTTTGACTACAAATGAATATTTGGCTAGTGTGTGTAAATAAATTGGATGTTAAATGTATATCCCAGAATTAAACAGTTGTAATGTGAGTTTTAGAGATATTTAAGTATTTATTGGTTGTATTAATGTGACAGTGAGGGAAGTTGTAATCACACTTGCCTGTTTATTTTTTTCCTCATTTTTTAGTGACTTACGTCTACCCTTCTCCATCCCTAGTCACTGCTCTTTAAACTAAAACAGTGAAAATCATTTACCACAAATAAGGATCTTTTGTGTATAGGAATATTTAGAAATGGGAAAAATCTTTTAATCATAATCCATTCCAAATCAAATTTTTTGTGATTAGTTTATTGCAGTGGGAAGATTGGGGTCGTGAATACCTATATCTTAAACTTGAAATTTTATTTCATTCTGCTTTGCATTATTCTCTTTTAAAGAGCCCTATCAAAAATAACATTGCTTCTAGTGCTCCTGTAAAAGCTTTTAGATCTTGAGTTGGGTGGTGATGGTAGTGAGGAGTGCTAGTCATTTGGGACACTGCCATCTGTTACACTTTTTTCCATCAATGAGAAAACACCTCTTAGCCTAAAGAGCTTGGTGTTTGTTTCTTGTTTTTATGGGGAGACTTTTCTCTAGCACTGAATAACAATACTCAGATATCAGTTAATAAGAATAGATTAAAATTTTTGAAAATATTTTAACCTAAATTACTAAACTATGAAGTACATTGGTAATGTATCAACACATTGTCAATATATTAATATGTTGTTTCATATAAATACTTTTTGCGTGCATGCTCAGTAGTGTCTGACTCTTTGCAACCCCATGGACTGCAGCCCATCAGGCTCCTCTGGCCATTGGAATTTTCCAGGCAAAAATACTGGAGTGGGTTGCCATTTCCTTCTCCAGGGGATTTTCTGGACCCAGGGATTGAATCTGTGTCTCCTGCATTGGCAGGTGGATTCTTATACCACTGCACCACCTGGGAAGCCTTTTAGCCCAGTATTAATCCTAGTTTGTCTGGTTCAGCTTATCCTTTTTTATGTTGGGTATACTGCATTTCCCTGTAGAAGAAATCTTTTGACTGTTCAAAGATTAAAGCAGATATTCTGGCAAAACATAAAAATGTTGATTATGAACAATTTCAGAGCTTCACTTCAGTATTTTCTTTTTATAAACCACCTGTTGTCTTATGTGCCTAGTGTATACATTTGAACAAAGTGCTCATCACTTGTCAGCCATCAGTGGCAGCATAGAAATTACTTGTGGTACTTGCTTTGCAAGAAGTTCTTTTGTATTTGTGACATCAGCTTTGTTTTATACAATTAAAGTATTACACGCTAGAATAATCTAAATTGCAACCACTAAATGGTGATTTAATTCTTGCCTTGAACTAAATTTGTTTACTGATTGTATGCAGCTATTGACTACTATTTAACATGACAGATTCATAAAAATTTCCCCCTTATTTTGGTAGCAGATAAGAAGGTGGTTATATTATTAAAGGTGTTTCTCAATTTAAAAATTTGCCTTCAATAAATATTACATAAAGAGATAAAATGTTGAAAACCTTTCTTGTGTGGATAATCCTCATACGGTTTGATTTTCTTTTTCTTTTTTTTTTTTTACGGTTTGATTTTCAAATGAAGTGTAATACTTATGATATATTCATGATCACTTTAACAGTATTCTAATTTTTAAACTCCCAGTTGAAACTGTATTGCAGTCATTTTTATTCATTTTCTTCTGTTAAAAAAAGAACAAAGTATAGCTGTTTGATTAAGACTTAAGATTGATACTAGAATAAATATTTAGATAGTTAGGTAACTTCTTTTATACTTACAGTAACATTAACTCTACACAGCAGTCTGGAGGCTTAGATAACTTTACCAGTGGATTCTAAGTAATCTGAATGTTTTCCCTTTGTTGTCTCGTTAAATAGTCCTGGTTATAATTTTTTAAAATAAGTTAACAGCTCTAATATATTGACATTATTTAAAATGACAAGTATTTTCTTCAGATAATTTTTTCAGTGAGCAGATTTCAGAACTAATGGAATAAAATTACTCACTTAAAGCAAATTTATTTTGTATTTTGTAAAAAGCTTTAGGAATGCCACTATTCATTTATATTATAAAGTCAAAGTGTAGTATAAGTACATTTTCCAAGGTAGCCCGTGGTATATCTCTGCAATAATTGAGTTCCTACCCTTGACAATAGTTTGTATGTAGAAACTCTGCATGGGTTCAGTGATTCAGAAGCAGAAAACTACTCACAAGTAAGAATTTTTTTGTTCTTTTCAGAAACAACCTGAAAGTAAAAGGGAGCTTTATATTTGCAGGAATAAAATTTGGAGTTTCTTTTTCACTGCATGGTTACTTTGATGTAACTGATATAATAGAGTGGACATTAGTATATAAGTAAATGATGAAATGAGTCATGCGATGGAACATCTGCCTCAGAAAGCCCTTTCAGACATCATACGCTATGCCGTTGAAGTGTCTAATCAGTGCATCTGTCCCTGAGACTTCAGTGGGTGTGAGGATAGTTTTCTATTTTGGATTAGTTACTATATGAAGACAGTATATTAACAGACTTTTTTTCCCATGAATGCAACTGGAAAGTTTATGCCTGTGATATCTGAATAAAAAATTAGCAATGATTTTTCTTTCTAGCATAGTAACAATTAAGGGATGGTAATGAACATACAAACTTTTACCTACCTTAAAGTGGTTATTTATAATAGGATTTTACATTGCAGACCCACAAATGCTTCCTGCAGGAAATTTTCTTGCAAATACTGATGTTACAACAGGACAGAAATCCAGATGGAACCTGAAGCACAGCAGGATTCAGATAGGATATTTAACTGAAACAGAAGCCTGTGTTTGGATCCCTTCTGAGCTGGAGTGTTCCTATAGTTTTAAAATTGCCACCAGAGAGAGCTGAGGGTGGGGGAGAGGGAGAGAAAGGGTGGGCGAAGGAGGGAAAGTGTATGTGCACATTCATGTGCTTCACATGAAGTAAAAGCTTCTAACCAGACACATTGTAGAATACCAAATGATGATAATGACATACAGAGAATTGTGGTATACATATGTTTGTTTTATTCTTATAATCAACAAGCCACAGAAGACAAATTCTTATGATCGTATTTAATTTTACTAAAGGTTGCAATCTAAAGTAGTTAGTCTTTTAACAAGAGAAAAATGAATGTATTTAGAACAGGGGGTTTGAATAAGAATTGGGCACATGTTATTTTAGACACTGGGATTTTTAAATCTTGGAAGCAGAGAATAGTCATCAGGAAATATTTTTATTCCAAAAGAGGGTATAAAAAAAGTTATCAGAACTTTCAGTTTCTGCCCTGGGTTGTAGAGAGCTGGAGAGTTGTTACTACTACCTTACAGTAAGAAAGATCCTGACTAACTTCTGTGGCTCAAAAGTAAAATGATTTCTAAAGATATACACTGAAAAGTTTTCCCTTGTCTCTATCTACCATGCACCCCTGCCCCCGCTCTACTATTTTCTTGCTTATTCTTCTATAGTTTTTTTATACAAATACAAGCTAACACAGTTAAGTATTTTTTCTTTCCATTTCCTAAACAGAATAGCAACCATATAAACTGTGATACACTTTGCTTTTGACATTTAAAATGTCCTGGACAGCTCTCCATGTCATTGCACAGAGATTGTTTTCATTTTTCTTCACAGACACATTATTTCCTTGTGTGACTAACATGATCATTTATTCAACAAGTTTGGTAGTGCTGGATGCTTGGTTTATTTCCACTTTTTTACTCTGATTATGTTATAATGCCTCAGTGAATAGTCTAGTACATGTGTTATTTCATATATGTGAAAGTTTATGAGAGATTCACAGAAATGGAGTTGTTGAGTTAGAGGGAAAATGCATTGGTAATTATGGCAGATAATGCAGATTTCCTTCCTAGGAGTGTGCAGTTTTTGTACCACTTCCAGCAACTCAGTCGTGTCCGACTCTTTGCAACCTTAGGGACTGTGTAACCCTTCGGGCTCCTCTGTCCATGGGATTCTGCAGGCAAGAAGATGGAGTGTGTTGCCATTCTCTTCTCCAGGGGATCTTCCTGACCCAGGGATTGAACCTGTGGGTTAGTTTTAATTTGCTTTTTCAATTATAAATGAAGTTGAGCAACTCTTCAAATGTTTAATAGCTATTTGTGTTTTTCTTCAGATTGCCTATTTATGTTGCTTGCCTGTTTTTCTATTGGGTGTTTTATTTTTTTTCCCCTGTAATAACAGAATTCTTTATATGTGGGGAATATTAGATCTATGCGTTGCAAATATTTTTTAATTGGTCATTTGTCTTTGTCTTTATTTATGGTCTGTTTTGCTATATAAAATTCTAAATTACTATCAAAGAGGCCTTCCCCAACTCAGGGTTATAAAATAATTCATCTGTATTTTCTTTAAGTATGTTTATGGTTTCATTTTTTACTTGTAAATCTCTAATCTATTTAGAGTTTTACACTTTATGTACACTGTAACACATTCATTCTACTGTGTATATATATATGTATATTTTGATAATAGCTCTTTGATTGTTAAATAATATTTATTAAAGTCTATCCTTTGCTAACTTGAGATGCCACCTCTGTCGTATGCTAGATTCCTAGAAATCCTTTTATTTATTTATTCGGCTGTGCTGGGTGTTAGTTGTGGCGTGTGGAATCTTCAGTTGCAGCATATGGGATCTAGTTCCCTGACCAGGGATGGAACCCAGGCCCCCTTGCATTGGGAGCAGGAGTCTTAGCCTCTGGGCCACCAGGGAAGTCCCTCCTATAAATTCTTGGGTCTGTTTCAAATCTTACAGTGTTTCACCAGCATGTTAGTTTATTCATTTGCTAATGTGACACTTTTAAAATCATTAAGACAGTATATATTGTAGTACCCGGTAGGGCTATTCCCCTCATTTTCATAGTGTTCCTGGCTAGTCTCGCTATTTTTTTTTCCTGTATAAATTTAATAATCAACTTTCTTCATCACAGAAAGAGAAATCTTACTGGCATTATTATTATAACAAATTTATAAGTTAGTTTAAAAAGAATTTTTAATCTTTTCATTCAGAAACATGATGTGTTCTTTTGCTTGTTCAGGTCTACTTTTGAAGTGTTTGGAAAGTTCCTCCTTGTGTTGGTTTTGCACATTTCTTGTAAAATTAATTTCTAGGTATTTTATCTTTTTTTGTTGAGTTTGGTATTGTAAATGTGGTCTTCTTTTTCGTTATGTTTTCTATTGTCTGTATGTTAAGAATATTTTTAAAAAATCAGCCTGTTCATCTGATTCTTTGTTAGGTACTGTAGGAAAGTCATAAAAATGGATAAAATATAGATTAAGTGAAATTAGATAATAGTGCATTAATTCCGTGGAATACTTTACAGTTTATATTAAAATGGACAGGTCCCTGTGACACATGAAGTAAAAAAGTAGGTGTTTGGTTTTGTTTAAGCCCTAGAGAAAAAAGTCTCATATTCAAATGTTAACAGTTGTTACTTGGAGATTGTGAGATGGTTTTTACTTTTTGCTTACGTTTTCTGGCAATTACTAGCTGTCCACAGAGGTGGACATGTTTTCCTTCCTTGCACATGTCCATTCATCTTTACTAGATTTCCAGACCTACAGTGAGAATGGACATGTATCTACATTTTCAGCAGTGGATTGTGAAAAGAAGTGACGCTTGTCCTAGATTTTAAGGCATTGCCCCTGTCTCCCCTAGCAGTGGCTTTTCTCCTTTTGTGTGCTTACTAAGTTGCTTCAGTCATATCCGACTCTTTGGGACCCAATGGACTGTAGCTTGCCAGGCTCCTCTGTCCATGGGATTCTCCAGGCAAGAGTACTGGAGTGGGTTGCCATGTCCTCCTCCAGGGGATCTTCCCCACACAGGGATCGAACCCAAGTCTCCTGCATTGCAGACAAGATTCTTTACTGTCTGAGCCACCTAGGAAGCCCTTTCTCCTTTTATGCCGATTTAACTGGAAGTGCTTAGATCATGCAGATGGTAGTGGTGCCTTAGAGGATAGTTGACTGCAAGGACCAGAGCTGCCTCACTAAGTTGGATCATTTGTTTCAAGATTGAAATTAAAGAGAAAACTTTTTGCTTGTTAATTCACCTGATTTTTGGTTGTCTTTTGTGTTCTAGTTTTACTTTGGCTAATATACCTGAGTATTCTAAATATGTGGACACACTACTTTTATAATAAAAAAATCCATTTTCAAAGAATGTAAGATCATATTATGCTTATTTTACTGAAACTTAATTTTCTCATTTAGAATATCCCAATTATCTTTCCATGCCCTCAATGCCCACTTTTAAGTAAGCTTTTTATTTGGAATAATTACAGATTCACAGGAAAGTTTCAGAGATGGCCCTGGGAGTTCTCACGTATTATATACCAGTTTCAGTTTCCTCTCATGTGATCTTTGTTTCAATACCTCCGTATTTGACAGTGGCACATTTGTCAAAACTAAATATGTAAAACATGGTACCTTTATTAAACAAACATTGGTACATTGCTATTAATTAAACTCTGGATTTTATTTGGATTGCACCATTTTATTTACTGATGCTGTTTTTCTGTTCTAGAATTCACATCAGGAGACCACATTTTATTTGTGTGATGTTTTCTTAGTCTTCTCTGGCCTCCTCTGATAGTTTGTTAGTCTTTCCTACTTTTCCTTGACAGTTTTCACTGTTTGTAGTACACTCAAATTGTGTTTATCCTGATGTTTTTCTCACGATTAGACTAGGGTTATGGGTTTTGGAAAGAATACCACAGAGATGAAGTGCCGTTCACATTATACCCAGGAATGCATGGTATCTGCGTGACATCAGGGATGTGTGAACCATTATCACTTGATGAAGGTGGTTTTGCCATGATTTTTTAACTGTAGAGTTCTATTTTTTCCTTTCCACATTTTCGCTTTTCTTTGGAAGCAAACCAAATGTAGCCCCCAATGAAAGGGAAAGGGGAAAATACCCATTTTTGAAGGCTAAATTTAATCTGCTAGATATCAAAGTTGATGTCCACCAGACTAACTTTAGATACTTGAAATTTTCTGCTTTGGTTCTATGGGCAGCTGACTAGTCAGCATGGAACCAGGCTGGGATCTCCTTCTTTAATGGCACAGAATTTAGCCTACTAGTTGGGAACAAGAGAAGAGTAAGTGGGATCAGAGAATATACTTGTATCCCTCCCCAGATGCCTCATTTTTTTCTGTTTGTCATCTTGATCTGGAAATCAGAGTTAACATCCCTGTCTCTGGAGATGTGAACCTTTCTGGTACTTTAATGGGAAGAATATTTAACTGAGTACCATTTATTGAGTTACATTTGGGGCCAGTACTGTGCTAGGTTTTTTATATGCATCATATTTAATCTTTAGAACAATCTTGGGAGGAAAGTGCATCTTACCACAAAGAAACTAAGACTAGATTTTGACTTCCCTAACATCATTCAGTTTATAAGTGGTAATACCCAGTCAAAACTATTTCTTCCATTCCCTCCTTCCCCTTTTTTTTCCTCTTATATATCACAGGGCCACCAGTTCTCTTGTCTCTCCATCAGTGAGAACAACCTAGTTATCGTTAGATAGAGGGATATGATAGCTATTTGGTATAGTTAACAGGTAGTTTGAAAAGATAAACATTATTAGCGCTATGTGATGTAATCAGATTTTCCAGTTAGGATTCTCTTTTACCCAACACAGATTGTGTGCTGCCCCGTTTTCCCTGCCCTGGAGAAACCCACAGAGACGGGAGCTCTCCTGGTCTCCGTTCCGGCTCGTCGCTGCGCAGCTGATGGTTGGGTTAGCAGTGGTCTGACTGCCACTGGCGAGTTCATTCTGATGCCAGTGGCTTACTTAACTGATTTCTCCCCCCAGAGCTGACGATGATGCCGAAGAAGTAAATGTGTAGTTTTTCTGAGAATGTATTATATGCACGTATAGTAGTCAAGCTAGCGAAGACTGACCTTTTTTTGTTGTTGAAGTGGTGTCCCATTTTATTAAAAAGAGAGGTCAGAGTTTTCTTTAATGGTATCTTCAGAGATTTGTTATAGATAGTAAATGAAATGTTTAAAAAGTGAAGTTATATTGTATATTTGATGGTAATAAATGCTAAGGGAAATAAAGTATGGAAGGAAGTTAGGAAGTGTTTAGGTGGGGGTGTTTGCAATTTTAAACACCGCAAAGGAAGGCGTCACTGAGAAGTTGGCATTTGAGTAAAGAACTGAAGGAGGTAAGGGATGAAATTAAGTAAATATTCAGGGCACAGTAGGAAATGAAAGGGCCTAGAGGCAGAGTCAGGCCTGGTGTTTTTGAGTTCTGTTATTCTACATCCACCTTATACTCTGCTTTTCAAACTTTTAGTATAACAGGTGAATTGTCCCTGCCGAGGCCAAATTGTACCTGAAATCTGCTTCCCTCTTGCTCATATATGATTGTGATTCTGCTGCCCGTGCCTTCTCTTTCCTGTATCGTGTTTCCTCTCTATTGATTTGTTCCCATGACCATGCAAACATGGTGTAATGACCCCCTCCAGCTGCTCCTCTCTGTTCTCTTTCACAATGAACCTGAAAAGAGGTTGTTTTTACTCTTCTTTGCATTCCATTCAGTTTTTTTTAAAAAACCTACTACAATGAGCTTTTGCCCCCAAAAGAGCATTTAAAGAGCTCTTGTCTAGGTCACCAGTGACCTCCATGTTGCTAAATGCTCCTTTCTCATCATTCTCTCTGATTAAACTCTAGCCAGTTATCCATTTACTTGTTTATTATGTTTCTCCTTAGTACGTAAGTTTCATGACAGCATGCACATGGATGCACGTGATATTTTTGGCTGCATGGGTAAGCAAGACTACACATGTCCTTGTACATACCTTATATGCACCGCTGTCCACTTGGCCTGAGTTTTTTTCCTTGGGGTAAATTGCTATAAGTAGAAATTACTGCACCAAAGAGTATACACATTGTAAGGGCTTTGTTACGTGTTAGTAAGCTGCCTCCTTAACCAGAATGTACTGTTAGTATTTGTTTATTTTTAAGGCTTTAGCATTTATTTATTTATTTTTTGGCTTTAGCATTTATTATGAACACCCCTTAAATGCTTTTACTTTTTTAGATTTGTATCTTTTCCCAGATTGCCAAAATCCCAATGTAACTTACAGTTTCATACTTTAATATTCTGTCAGGGCTAGATAGTCTAATAGAAAAAAGTGCTCCTGAAGTTGTGTGTTCACAGAGTATTGGAGACTTAGAATATCATTGGAGCAGTGTGACTGTCTTTAGGAAAGAAGTTAGCCATTATACTGCGTTCTGCTGTCTTATCTGAGGAGTAACACATTTGCTAGAGGTATTTTCCTTTAGATTGCTGCCCTAGTCAGAGGTCAAGTACTGTGGTAACTACACTTTTGCTATATTGATTATAACAAGAATGCTGAAGAAATACAGCACGAAAGAATACACACACACACCAAATTTGTACTCTGATTATATGAGTAGATTGCTGATTATGGACTGAAAGTCAAATAGTTTGATTTTGCCTATGTGTTCCTAGTATTTTGTTGTTAAAATGAAGGTGTTTGATAAGAATATTGATAGTGTTATTGATGTATTATACCAATAGTTTACAATTTATCATGTTATTGTCATACTGTAGCCATTAAATTGCACTTTGAGGGTTTGGGGTGTTAGAATTTTACTAGTAACTTTTTTGTTTTTTTTACTAGTAACTTTTTAATGAGCCTCTTGGTTGTATTTTACCCTCCATCCCTGCTATGAGTAAAATAAACTACTAAGAGTTAAAAATAGAAAATGCATGAACATATACATATAATCTTTTGCTCCTTATAATTTAAGCATTATCCTTGGTCTAAATTTGTCATATACCTCAGATCCTAAACTAAACCGAACCAAAATAAAGCACCAAGTAGGCACTTCCTTGGTGGTCCAGTCGTTAGGACTTCAACTTTGCAGGGGGTGTAGATTTGACCCTTGGTTGGGGAACTAAGATCCCACATGTCTCATAGCCAAAAAACCAGAACATAAACAACAGAAACAGTATTGTAACACAGTCAATAAAGAATTTAAAAATGGTTCACATCAAGAAAAAAAAATTAAAAAGCAAAATAATAAGGCAAGTAAGGCATAATATTCTAACATCTTCCTTACACTTCTACATCTTCTGGTAGAAGCGAAAATTTTGAAGATAAGGAGGTATATTCCTTAGAAGGAGAGTTTCATATTGCTGTTATTTAAAGTAACTGTTAAGCTGCTTGCTTTTCCTTGAAAAATTTATGCCTGTTTTCAGAAGTCAGGAGTTTAGCTTGTACAAGTTTTGGGAAACTAAATTAACTGGCACAGTTTATGCAGAAAGTAATAAAAGTTTGATCATATGAAGTATGTGTATGCCTGTGTTTGTCTTAAGAAAGTAAAGTCTATAAAATTTTTTCTTGCTTCCTAAATTTAAATAATCAAATTTGGATCTTTTTCCAAAGCACTGAGGCGTTGGAACTGGTGTTTGTTTGTGTTTCGTTTGTGGAGGTGAATTCCTAAATTGAAATTGGCTTATTAGTTCAATAGTGGTCATCTGGAAAACCATGTATATTTTCATGTTCTATTTTACATTTTAGATTGTACCAGAAGTAGTTAATATTTATGTTCGAATATTTTTTAAAAAATCTGCTTTGAATTGATTTAGTGATTTGTAGATTAGAGTTTTTTTTTTTACACCAGAGTTTAGTTTATCCTTAAAGTTAGTTTAGTTCTTCATAGGGAACTGTGTTTTGATTTGATCAGTAACTAGAAAATAGGCATTTAAAATTTTTTTCATAGACTTCTGAAATGCCACTAAATATCTCTAAGAATACTGAAAAATATCAATATTAGGTTTACATGTATAATAAATTTGAAAATTATCTAATGAAATGGTTACCTATAGTTGATATTTCATGTATAAAGAGGCTTGGATAAAAACTTAACTGAAAAAAAAAAAAAAACTTAACTGAATTTATTGCATTTTGAAATGTATAACATTTTACTTTTAAAGAAGGCGGGTTAGTATATTTTGAACCTGTTAGAGAATTGGTTGAATTGGGATAAGTCAACATCTTTTTGTAAATCAAGATATTTTTTAAGATCTGTCTTTTTCTCTTAGTTGGTATTCATTTCCTGAGGAATTGATATTTTCTGATTAAGCATGTTAGGGTTTGCCTGAAAAAATTTTAAATTATACAGATGTACTTGATTTTATTAAACTGGATGACTTTATCAAAAGTCCATTGCCATTTGCTTATGGTTTCTGGCTTTTTCAAGTGGAGAATAATGGTGCTCTTAAATTGGATTTATGCTGACTTTTAAGAAACATATTTGTTCCAAGCAGTCTAAGAAGCACAGAGATCCATGTCAATATTCAGAATTCATATTTTCCTTGAACAGAAGGTTGTGATAAAATGGTACATGGTGTGTTTTCATTGCCTGTTGAAAGACTTTCATGCAGTTAAAATAAGCATTTTGATGGTGGTTGAATTAAGAGTTTTTGTCAGTCTCTTCTCATCATGGATGATTAGACTAAAACGTCTGCTTGTCTTGACTTGAGATCACCACAGCTTCAGATAACATGCTTTGTGATTGAAGGTCGAAATATTTTGAATTCTAATAGGCTGCCAGATGAATTGCTTGAAATAGACTGTAAAATTTCAAGGCTTCCTTTTCCATCTGCTGTGAAAAGAACCATTGGGAATGGTTGAGCTTGATGATCATAGAATTACTGGATGGTGATTCTAAAACCCTCAAAGGGAAGTTGCTATGGAGATCTAGTTCCAAACTGAAATGATTCACCTTTGAAAGGCTGCAGGGTCTGAGAAGCTGAACACATCATTGTTCAGGTGGTCATTGGTTAGGAAATTGCTGGTGCCTGTGTAATCAGCACTCCTGTGGTAGTTAACGATCTAAAAAGGTTTGTTCTGAATGATGTGGGACAACAGCAATGTGCATAAGATGGCTTCTATCAGTCATAGTTTGCTCAGCCTGGAGCTTGTAAAAATACAGTGAACTAAATAGCACAGAAAGGAACTGCTTCATTGGGGAAATTTTTTGAAACAAAATTTTGCCTTGATGAGTTTGATATCTAAAAGAAAATAGTTCCTTTTTAAAATAAAGTTTTTGCATAAACATACTTTGTTCTGTTTTAATCCATCTTAACCCCCACCTTTCATGATAAAGTGCTCTTTATTTCTCTGGGTCCGGGGCCATGGTGAAATGTTCGGCTTTTAATATCCTAAGTGCTATGTTAAGAACCTCTTTGCATAGCCATATGGTCACACGAGAAGGACTTTAAAAAAGCCCCCAAATCATAGAAAATGAATCTAGGAGAGCCCCTAAATTATTAGGAGTAGAATGCAATTAATCCCTCTATAGCAAATTGTTCCCCTCAATTCTTTTATTATTCATCATTTGTGAAGTATATTTTAAATTGATATTGTTTACAATTTTTTCTTCTATTTTTACTAAAATATTTTTTTATCACCTTTCACTTTTAAAAGAATTATTTATTATTTATTTATTTGGCTGTCTTGGGTCTTAGTTGAAGTGTACTGGTTCCAGAGTGTGTGGGCTCAGTAGTTGTGGTCTTCAGTCTTAGTTGCCAGATGGCATGTGGGATCTTAGCTCCCAGACCAGGAATCGACCTTGCATCCCCTGCATTGGAAGGCGGATTTCTAACCACTGGAACACCAGGGAAGTCCCTCTCACCTTTCACTTTTTTT
The DNA here is from genome assembly GCF_033118175.1 of Dama dama. Lineage (NCBI taxonomy): Eukaryota > Metazoa > Chordata > Mammalia > Artiodactyla > Cervidae > Dama > Dama dama. Next base: position 25,702,120 of record NC_083713.1, read on the forward strand.
TCTATATACCTGAGACCAGAATAATTTTTGAAATTCAAGCAAGTGAATTCTTGCTTCTTTGACAGCAAATCATTGTAATCTGCTTTTCTCCTATATTAAGATTTCAAAATAGATGAAATTCAGTCTTAGTTTCCTAAGTGCTTATAATGTTGACCTTCTATAATCAAGTATGAAATCTTATCAAAAATAATTTAATGTCTCGTTTCTCTAGATAAGCTCCCCCAAACATTATTGAGGTATATTTTACATATAATAAAATCACCCATTCTTACTGTACAGTTTGATGAATTTTGTTTATTGTATACAGTTATGTTCCAACCATCACAATTGGAAAATACATTTTCATCCTAAAATGTTTCCTCACTTTTTTTTGCAGTTCCTCCAACTCTTTTGCTCTAACAACTACTAATCTGCTGTCTACCATTATAGTTTTATCATTTTTAGAATTTCATGTAGTATCATCTGATATGTTTGTGTTACTTTTTTAAACAAGCATAATGTTTTTGAGATTTATCCGTATTATATGTATTAATATTTTGTTCTTTCTTATTTGGAGGAGGAAATGGCCACCTACTCCAGTATTCTTGCCTGGAGAATTCCATGGACAGAGGAGCCTGGTGGGCTACAGTCCATGGGGTCGCAAAGAGTTGGACACGACTGAGCGACTAACACTCTTGCCATAGTAATAATAGTATGGATATATCACACTTTGCTTGTCCATTCATTAGTTGATGGCTATTTGAATTTCAAATTTCTAGTTTTACTATTATGAATATATTCAAGTCTTTGTTTGAACATATGTTTGTTTCTTTTGGATAAATACCTAGAAGTGGGATTGCTGAAGCCTATGGGAAGTATATGTTTAGCTTAGTAAAACACTGCCGTATACTGTTTTCCAAAGTGGCTGTTGGGAATTCCCTGGCAGTCCAGTGGTAAGGACGGTGTGCTTTCACTGCTGAAGGCATGATTTCAGTCTCTAGTCTGGGATCTGAAATCCTGCAAGCTGTAAGGTACAGCCAAACAAACAAAAAAAACCAAGCGGCTGTAATTTTTATTTCTCACCAGCAATATGTGAGTTCCAGATACTTCTGATTATCTTCAAACTTCATATTGTCAGTCATTTAAGCTTAGTCATTCTAAAGGGTTTCTCATTGTGGCTTTAAATTCTGTTTCCCAGATGGTTACTGATAAGCGTCTTTTCATGCTCATCTGTATCTCTTGGATGAAGTATCTGTTTCAGACCTTTTGCCTACATTAAACTTGAAGTGTTTGTATTATTTGCAGCTGAAAGAGTTCTTTATATATTCTGGCTATAAGTTATTTTTCATATATATGTTGTGTGAAATTTTCTCTCAGACTGTGGCTTGCTTTTTTGTTTTCTTGATTTTGTCTTTCAAAGAGCAAAAGTTTGAGACTTCCCTTGTAGTCCAGGGGCTAAGACTCTGGGCTTCCAGTTCAGGGGACCAGGGTTCAATCCCTGGTCTGGGAACTATATCTCATATGCTGTAGCTGAGAGCCAGCACATTTAAATAAATATTTGTTTAAAAAAAAAACAAAACCCGAAGAGCAAAATTTTTTATGATGAAGTTCATTTTATGATTTTTCCCTCCAGTGTTTCAGTGCTTTCTGAGCCCTGTTTAAGAAATCCGCACCCAACTTGGTGTCAAAGAGGTTTTCTTGTAATTGAAGTTTCGCAGTGTTAGTACTTACATTCAGCTTTATCAGTTTTAATTTTGCATGAGTTAAAGGATTAAAGTAATTTTTTTCCCATACAGATAGCTAGTCATTCCAGAATCATCTAATATTTTCTCTCAGTGAATTAATTTGACACCTTGTTAGAAATCAGTTGACCCTACATTTTTGGGTCAAATGTAGGGTCTGTTTCTGGACTCTGTTCTGTTCCATTGGTCTGTTTTTTTATTCTTCTGCCAGTACCACACTGTCTTGATTACTGTAGCTTTAGTAAGTTTTAAAATCAGATAGTATAGATCTTCCAATTTTGTTCTTTTTCAAGATTGTTTTGGTTTTTCTAGGTTCTCTGTATAAATTTTAGAATCATCATTAATTTCTGCAAATTAAAAAAAAAAGAAAGGCTGCTGGGTTTTTATTGATTTTTGACTTTGTATTGAAACTGTGAATGAAGACTGCCAATCTGTGAACATGGTAAATCTCTTAATTTATGTAAGTCTTCCGTCAAAGTATTTTGTAGTTTATAGTATATATTTTGTACATATTTTGTTAAATTTATCCTGAAGTGTTTAATTTTTTTGCTATTGTAAATTATATTGTAGGTTATTTGTACATGCCCTTAATAAGTTTGAGGAAGTTCTCTTCTATTCCTAGTTGACTGAGGACTTTTATCCTAAATGAGTATTGGATTTTATCAACTGTATTTCTTTCAGCTAGTAAAATGATCATAGAGTTTCTTTTTTATTGTATTAATGTGATGACTTACATGGGACTGATTTTTGGATAATAAGCTGCTCATATTCCCACAATAATCTCACTTTTTCATGATGAATAATCCTTTTTACATCATGTTTGATTTTATTTGCTAAGATATTTTTAAAAAGGGTTTTTGCATCTGTGTTAATGAGGGATGATCAATTCTGTGTTTTTCTTTCTTTTTTTCCTTCAGATCTTTGTCTGATTTGGATATGAGGCCTTATAAATTGAGTTGGAAAGTGTTTCTTCCTTGATTTTCTGAAAGAGTTTGTGGATAATTAGTGTTATTTCTACCCTTAATGTTTGATAGAATTTAATAATAGTAAAGCTGTTTGGGGCTGGACTTTCCTTTGTGGGAAGGATTTTATTTGCAAATTTAGTTTCTTTAATGGATGTAGGGCTATTTATATTTTATTTTTTTCCTTTGTTCTGTTTTGGTAATTTGTGTGTTTTTAGCATCTTGATGCTAGACGGTCATATCTAGACTGCTGTCTAGACTGTCAGATTTGCTTCTTTCTACCTATTTGGTTTAAATCTGCTTTCTCCCTGTAGTTTCTTAAAGTGAGAACTTAGATCATTGATTTTAGAACTTCTTTCCTAATGTAAAATCATTTAAAGTTGCAAACTTTCTTCTAAGTACTGCTTTTACTGCATTCCACATATTTTGATATGTTGTATATTTCTTATCATTTTAAAATATTTTCTTATTTCTCTTGTAATTTCTTCTTAATTCTTAAGAAATGTATATTTATGAATTTATAGGGTTTACCTGTTCCTGTTGTTACTGATGTCTAATTTAATTTCTTCATGGTCAAGGATTATATTCTGTGTGATTTATAGTCTTTTTTAAGTTTATTGAGACTTATTTTTTGACTCAGTGTGTAGTGTGGGCCAAAAGAACTATTCTTGGATGTATACTTTGTTTTTATTAGGTGTAATGTTCAATAAATATCACTTATGTGAAGTTGATCGGCATTTTTCATATTTTATATGTATCATTTTTTTTGGTCTGATTCTATCACTTAAGAGAGGTTTAAAAAATCTCCAATTCTTAATTGTGGAAAGTCTATTTTGTCTTTAATTTTGACTTCCTATATTTTGAAGTTTTGTTATAAAGCATATGCATATATATGTATGCCTTCCTGATGAATATACTTTTTCTCTTTATAAAATATCCTTTTATCTTTAAGAATACTTTTAATTTTGAAATCATAAGATAGTTAGAACCAGTATAACTATATTATGCTTATTGTTTTCTATTCATTTACTTTCAGTCTATCAATGTCTTTATATTTAAAGTGCATCTCTTGTACAGAGCATATAGTTATGTCCTGTTTTATTAACTTTGATAATCAGCAACTTAAAATACATTGTTTAATGTATTTACTGATAAGTTTAGATTTGCATGTATTTTTTTGTGTTCTGTTTGTCACTTCTATGTTTTGTTCCTCTATTTCTCTATGTATTATTTTATTATTTGAAGATTTTTTTAGGGATTCGCTTTAATATTCATCTTGGTTTTTAACTATACTTCTCTACTTTTTTCTCTAGTGGTTGCTTTGGCGATTATAATACACATTTTTAACTTTTCACAGATAGTGTAAAGGTGTCTTTCTTACAGTTTACATAGTTTATATTGAATCATTTCATGTAAAATATAAAAACCTTGCAAGTATGTAAGCCCATATCCCTTTCCAGTCCTTTGTGCCATAGTTATTGTTTGTAATATTATGCATATATAAATGCAGCAATTTTTAAAAATGAGATAAAGTTCATGTAACCTAAAATTAGCCATTTAAGAGTGTACATTTTAGTGACCTTTAGTATTACTACATCCCCCAAATAACTTTTGCTTTAGACTTATGTTTTTATTATACATTAAAAAAAAAAAAAATATATATATATATATATATTAGGGCTTCCCTGGTGGCTCAGACTGTAAAGAATCTGCCTGCAATGCAGGAGACACAGGTTCAATCCCTGGGTCAGGAAGATCCTGTGGAGAAGGGAATGGCAACCGTCTCCAGTATTCTTGCCTGGGAAATCCCAAGGACAGAAAAGCCTGGCGGTCTACAGTCCATGGGGTCACGTAGAGTCAGACACGACTAACGCTTTATTATAAATAGATGAAGAGGAAAAATGTGACAGCAAAAATTAGTCTTTTGCATTTACTCAAATATTTGCCATTTCAGTGCTCTTTATTTTATTTTATTTTTTGAGAACCTGAGGTTCTATCTTTTATCATTTCCCTTTATCTTGAAGACATTTTTCAAATATTTAAGTGTAGGGCCATTGACAATGTATTCTCTTGGCTTTCTTTCATCTGAAAATGTCTATTTGGCCTTCATTCTTTACAAATATTATTGCTGGGTATAAAATTCTTAGTTGATAGGTATTTTGGCTTTTTTTTTTTTAATTTTTAAGAAAATATTCTATGCTCCTTTTTAAAAAATTTTGATTATTTATTTGTCTAGGCCAGGTCTTCGTTGCAGCACTCAGATCTTCAATTTTCATTGCAGCATGTGGCATCCTAGTTGTAACATGTGGTATTTAGTTCTCTGGCTATGGTTTGAACCTAGGCCCCCTGTATTGGGAACGTGGAGTCTTAGCCACTGGACTACCAGGGAAATCCCTTGGTATTGAACATTTTCTTTTTCTACTTTCAAGATTTGCCCTTTACTTTTGACATTTGTATCATACCCCTGCTATTGTGTCTGCCATTGAGTGTGCTGTCCATGGACTTCTTTGAGTTTATTCTTACTGTTAGTCATTGAGCTGCTTCAATCTGTAAATTTCTGTCTTTGAACAAATTTAGATACATTTTTACTTATTAATTCTTCAAATATCTTTTCTGTCCCATTTTACCCTCTCCTCCTAGGACTCTAATTACATATATGCTGTACCATTTTTAAATAACCTAATGTGTCCCTGAAGCTCTGTTCATTTTTGCTTAATCTTTTTTTTCCTATGTTATCAGACTAGATGGTTTGTATTGAGCCTCCCTGGTAGCTCAGCTGGTAAAGAATCCACCAACAATGCGGGAGACCTCGGTTCGATTTCTGGGTCGGAAAGATCCACTGGAGAAGGATAGGCTACTGTCTCCAGTATTCTTGGGCTTCCCTGGTGACTCAGATGGTAAAAAATCCGCCTGCAGTGCAGGAGACCTGGGTTTGATCCCTGGGTTGGGAAGCTCCCCTGGAGAAGGAAACAGCTACCCACTCCAGTATTCTGGCCTGGAGAATTCCATGGACAAAGGAGCCTGGCAGGCTACAGTCCTTGGGGTCACAAAGAGTTGGACACGACTGAGCAACTTTCACTTCATTTCACAATCTAAAAGTTAACTTACTGTTTCCTCAGTCATCTCAGTTTGGTTGTTATGTCCATGCAGGGTTTTTTAAGTATTATGTTTATCAATTCTGCTTTTAAAAAAATTATTTATGACTGTACTAGATCTTCATTGCTTTGCATGGGTTTTCTCTAGTTGTGGTGAATGAGGGTTAGTCTTTGTTGCAGTGTACATGCTTCTCATTGCCATGGTTTCTCTCGTTGCAGAGCACAGGCTCGAGATGTATGGGCTTATTAGTTGCGACATGCAAGCTTTAGGGCATACCGGATTCAGTAGTTACGGCACACATGCTCAGTAGTAGTTGTGACTTGTGGACCCTAGCATGCGCAGGCTGCAGTAGTTGCACCGTGCAGGCTCGGAGGTTGCTGCTCATGGGCTCTAGAGTGCAGGATCAGTAGTTGTGGTGCATGGTCTTAGAAGATTCTGCGGGTGTGGAATCTTCTGGACTAGGGGTCAAACCCATTTCCCCTGCACTGGCCGGCCGATTCTTACCCACTGTGCCGTCAGAGAAGTCTGGTTCTGATTTTTTAAAAGATCATTTTTATTTCTCTGCTGGGAATGCCTGACCTTTTGTTCATCGTTTGCTTATTTGTTTTTTTTTTTTTTTATTGAAGATAATTTTAAAAGGAACTTAAAATTTTTCTTAGCTACTTCCAATATCTGGATCATATCAAGTTCAGTTTTTTACTTGCTTTCTTTTAACAATGTGTTTGGTTTTCCTTAGGTAATTTTAGATTATATCTTGAACATTGTGAATGTTATGTTGTGATTTTGAATTTCACTGTTTTTTCTCTGCTGTGTGTCATTTCCTTTGTATTAGTAGGCAGTTGGACTAGAACTACAAACTCCATTTCTTCGTTGATAGCTTCCCTGTCACTTCAGATATTTTGTCTTTAAGTAGTCTGCTTCAAGTGTGCCTTGCCAATGCAGTTCTGGTGTCAGTCAAAAACATGTGTGTACAGAATTTGGGGATTCCCTCTAGTTTCCCTTGCTCTCGCCTGTCCCGATGTATTCTTCCGTTGCCGTAGTCTCCCTGGCTTTATCTTTCTGGTTGCCCTGACCAGACAGTTCACCTGCTTCTGTGCTGTGCTGCTTATGCTTGGCCCCAGGCTGAATGTCTTGAAAATGGGAACTCATGTCATACAACTCCCCTCCTTTATGCATGTATTCTTTTTTTTTTTTTTTTTAATTTTTTTTTTTTTTATTAGTTGGAGGCTAATTACTTCACAACATTTCAGTGGGTTTTGTCATACATTGATATGAATCAGCCATAGATTTACACGTATTCCCCATCCTGGTCCCCCCTCCCACCTCCCTCTCCACCCGATTCCTCTGGGTCTTCCCAGTGCACATCCCACCTGGGCTGGTGATCTGTTTCACCATAGATAGTGTACATGCTGTTCTTTTGAAACATCCCACCCTCACCTTCTCCCACAGAGTTCAAAAGTCTGTTCTGTATTTCTGTGTCTCTTTTTCTGTTTTGCATATAGGGTTATCGTTACCATCTTTCTAAATTCCATATATACGTGTTAGTATGCTGTAATGTTCTTTATCTTTCTGGCTTATTTCACTCTGTATAATGGGCTCCAGTTTCATCCATCTCATTAGAACTGATTCAAATGAATGCTTTTTAATGGCTCAGTAATATTCCATGGTGTATATGTACCACAGCTTCCTTATCCATTCATCTGCTGATGGGCATCTAGGTTGCTTCCATGTCCTGGCTATTATAAACAGTGCTGCGATGAACATTGGGGTGCACGTGTCTCTTTCAGAGCTGGTTTCCTCAGTGTGTATGCCCAGAAGTGGGATTGCTGGGTCATATGGCAGTTCTATTTCCAGTTTTTTAAGAAATCTCCGCACTGTTTTCCGTAGTGGCTGTACTAGTTTGCATTCCCACCAACAGTGTAAGAGGGTTCCCTTTTCTCCACACCCTCTCCAGCATTTACTGCTTGTAGACTTTTGGATAGCAGCCATCCTGACTGGCGTGTAATGGTACCTCATTGTGGTTTTGATTTGCATTTCTCTAATAATGAGTGATGTTGAGCATCTTTTCATGTGTTTGTTAGCCATCTGTATGTCTTCTTTGGAGAAATGTCTTTTTAGTTCTTTGGCCCATTTTTTGATTGGGTCATTTATTTTTCTGGAATTGAGCTGCAGGAGTTGCTTGTATATTTTTGAGATTAATCCTTTGTCTGTTGCTTCGTTTGCTATTATTTTCTCCCAATCTGAGGGCTGTCTTTTCACCTTACTTATAGTTTCCTTTGTAGTGCAAAAGCTTTTAAGTTTCATTAGGTCCCATTTGTTTAGTTTTGCTTTTATTTCCAATATTCTGGGAGGTGGGTCATAGAGGATCTTGCTGTGATTTATGTCGGAGAGTGTTTTGCCTATGTTCTCCTCTAGGAGTTTTATAGTTTCTGGTCTTACATTTAGATCTTTAATCCATTTTGAGTTTATTTTTGTGTATGGTGTTAGAAAGTGTTCTAGTTTCATTCTTTTACAAGTGGTTGACCAGTTTTCCCAGCACCGCTTGTTAAAGAGGTTGTCTTTTTTCCATTGTATATCCTTGCCTCCTTTGTCAAAGATAAGGTGTCCATAGGTTCATGGATTTATCTCTGGGCTTTCTATTCTGTTCCATTGATCTATATTTCTGTCTTTGTGCCAGTACCATACTGTCTTGATGACTGTGGCTTTGTAGTAGAGTCTGAAGTCAGGCAGGTTGATTCCTCCAGTTCCATTCTTCTTTCTCAAGATTACTTTGGCTATTCGAGGTTTTTTGTATTTCCATTCAAATTGTGAAATTATTTGTTCTAGTTCTGTGAAAAATACCGTTGGTAGCTTAATAGGGATTGCATTGAATCTATAGATTGCTTTGGGTAGAATAGCCATTTTGACAATATTGATTCTTCTAATCCATGAACACGGTATGTTTCTCCATCTGTTTGTGTCCTCTTTGATTTCTTTCATCAGTGTTTTATAGTTTTCCATGTATAGGTCTTTTGTTTCTTTAGGTAGATATACTCCTAAGTATTTTATTCTTTTTGTTGCAATGGTGAATGGTATTGTTTCCTTAATTTCTCTTTCTGTTTTTTCATTGTTAGTATATAGGAATGCAAGGGATTTCTGTGTGTTAATTTTATATCCTGCAAATTTACTATATTCATTGATTAGCTCTAGTAATTTTCTGGAAGAGTCTTTAGGGTTTTCTATGTAGAGGATCATGTCATCTGCAAACAGTGAGAGTTTCACTTCTTCTTTTCCTATCTGAATTCCTTTTATTTCTTTTTCTGCTCTGATTGCTGTGGCCAAAACTTCCAACACTATGTTGAATAGTAGTGGTGAGAGTGGGCACCCTTGAAATACAAAGGATCATAAGAGACTACTACCAGCAGCTCTATGCCAATAAAATGGACAACTTGGATGAAATGGACAAATTCTTAGAAAAGTATAACTTTCCAAAACTGAACCAGGAAGAAATAGAAGATCTTAACAGACCCATCACAAGCAAGGAAATCGAAACTGTAATAAAAAATCGTCCAGCAAACAAAAGCCCAGGACCAGATGGCTTCACAGCTGAATTCTACCAAAAATTTAGAGAATAGCTAACACCTATCTTACTCAAACTCTTCCAGAAAATTGCAGATGAAGGTAAGCTTCCAAACTCATTCTATGAGGCTACCATCACCCTAATTCCAAAACCAGACAAAGATGCCACAAAAAAAGAAAACTACAGGCCAATATCACTGATGAACATAGATGCAAAAATCCTTAACAAAATTCTAGCAAACAGAATCCAACAACATATTAAAAGAATCATACACCATGACCAAGTGGGCTTTATCCCAGGAATGCAAGGATTCTTTAATATCTGCAAATCAATCAATGTAATACACCACATTAACAAATTGAAAGATAAAAACCATATGATTATCTCAGTAGATGCAGAGAAAGCCTTTGACAAAATTCAACACTCATTTATGATTAAAACTCTCCAAAAAGCAGGAATAGAAGGAACATACCTCAACATAATAAAAGCTATATACGACAAACCCACAGCAAGCATCACCCTCAATGGTGAAAAATTGTATGCATGTATTCTTAACCAGTCTGTCTTTGTTCTTTAGTGCGTTTAGGTCACTGCTTTTTTTTTTTTCTTCTTCTGTATCTTGTTCTTATGACATAGTGCTGCTTCTCTTGAGTGGGAATGGTAGTTTTCCAGGGGGATTTTAGTATGCCATTGTTGAAAGTGGAAACTCTTTGGATGGAATTTTCAGCTACTTAATAACTCAGTGGCATGCCAAAAGTGGAATACATTTCTTTTCAGATTTGTACACCAGCACTTCTTAAAGTGATAGCCTACATCTTAAGGCAGTGAGTTTTGAGCCTTAAGAAGAATGTATTTGAGATTTATAGTTTAAAAATTCAACTTCTTGCCAAAATACTTTTCTGAATTTATCATTGTTCTGTATTTATCCATAGTAATAATATACTATTATTATGCTTTGATTATTATATAATAATATTCATTTGAGTGAAGAATTGGTCATGATAAGTATTATATTTCTGAGGATTCTGGTGCTGCAGTATTATCTCCCATATGTCTTTTTGTGGTTAATTGAAGAAGATAGAAAAGATTCAGTTCAGTGTTTTAGTGACTAAATTGTAACTAGTTTATATTTACTGTGGGAATATTTTTTTGGGGGATAGGCTAAACATTGTATTGACTTATGGGTTCTTTCCCTTTTTTAAAAAAATTTACTCAAGATTCTTTGAGACATCATTATTGATACCTTTTCATGTGAGTTTATCTTATACAACAATTATAATGACAGTATTATGAAAGGAGGAATATTAAGTGAATTTTTAACTAAGTATTCATAGTAGAAAACAGAAGAGAACCTTAAAATATTTTTCCCTTAAAGAAAGTATAAATTAATATCTCTTAGAATGGTAAATTTGGGCCAGACACTGGAGTTAGTTGGTGACATATCAATAGTGCAAGAAATGTGTTTTAACCACTTCTTTGTGCCCATTGATTTTAAATGTACTACTGTTGGTGATTACTAACAGAAATTTGCAGCAAACTGTACAGTACAGAATTTTGCAGATATTTACTTCCCAAAATAAAAAAGAACTGGTATTGTACTCTGTAATAGTAGCAATAAAGACAACCTTCCTCTTAGGGACCAGAGCCCCATTTAGGTAAGCTATTCTGGTTGGTTGGTTGGTAGTTCATGTTCAGATCATATTTCCAAGGTATATGAACTGGTACCACCATTCCCACAGTTAGGTTCTTGTCAGGGCTTCCTAGTCTTCTTTTGTGTGTGCATACTTAAAAGTGATACAGTGGTGGCTGTCTTCATTCTGCCTAGGGAACTGATTTTCAACAGCTTTGTTATATCTTCCTCTTCAGCAAGAGGGAAATTTAGGTTCTACTTTTGTGAGTACAGTGGCTTATTTTTATTATGTGCATTGAAATTCTTCAAGCTAGGTCAGCAGTAAAGTGTTCATCAGGTAATTAAACAACTTGTCGGATATTATCTTCTGATAAGTAATAGGTGGCAACATTTAAGCCATTAGTTATAAATTATTTGCTAGACAATGAAAAGATGAAAGGCATTCTGAGTATTTTATAAGGTGCATTTTTACTGAAATTAATGAGTTTGACAAAGCTAATCCAATTTCTTTGATAGGTGGTAATCTTGCATACAGTTGATGAGGCCTTAAAATAATTTACTGAGTCATTTTCTGCTTAAGGAAGAAGTAAAACTTGAACTGGATAGATTTTGGCTAGATAAAAGGGAACAAGAATTTCCTTGATGTGGACTATCCAGAAAGGGGGATAGTATAAACACTTGTTCTGTGCATCAAAGATTTTGCCACACAAAAAATTTTTTTGGATTTTTTTTCAGTAGATAACATCTCTGTTTAGAGATGAGGAAAACAGGAGTCAGAAATTGGTTGTTAACTATGTTACCTTAGGCAAGTTAATGGCAGAACTCATAATTTCTGAAGCCAGAACTATTGGCCTGATGACACTTCATACCAAGTGGATGCATCCATTTTAAAATATGGTGTATTAGATACTTGTTATTATATTGTTTTACATATGAGAGGAAACATAATATCTGAGTTTCAGTATTTCCAATTGCAATAGAATTCCATTTCAAAATGGCTTAAAAATGAGGGTTATCTGTCAGCTTTTGTTATTAAGCAAGTGAGATGGTTTCAGGCAGTGTTTGATCCATTGATTCAAAACTGACCCTAGAGACTTAATCTCTTTCTGTCTTTGCTCTCTGAATTGAACAACTTTATCCTAAGGCTGATTACTCTTGTGGCTTCCACCATCTCACTGGCCACTTGGTTTCTAGTTCACATCTGTCAGGGAAAAAGAGTGACGCTGGCCCACCCTTCCAATAAAATGCTTTGAGATTTACTCCACTTGGACCTGCTTTGGACAGGTCCAATCTTTGACCATTCATTGTGGGTAGATAGAACCATCTAAATTCCCTAAACTCCAAAGCAGTAATGGGAGGTGGTTAGAAGAGAGGGGGCATAGATTTTGGGGAGTTAACAATAAATCTATATGTTCCAGTGTCGAACAGTTTTTTTTTTTTAAACTTGAACATTATTATTTGCAATTTTGTTAATTGGAGAGGAGAGAAAATGCCTATTAAATTTTAAGTTAAAAATTTTTTAGGAACTAATTCACTTTCATATTTTGATTCTTGACTGGCACATATCATCTTTCTTTTCAGGGTAATACCTCATAATACTGGTTTAAAACATCCCATTATTATGAGTTAAAGCAGTATAATTCTGATGAAATTTCATTACTATAGTTGTAATAAAATGTTTCCTCCTCATTAAATATGTGGTGAAGTTTATTATTCATGAAAATGAAACTGACAAGTTACCTTGTGAGGTCACCAAACATAAAACAGAAATGGTATTTGAGCCTCCTCATAGTGCTCCATATTGGTTAGTGCAGATTTTATTTAATGGTATATTTATAAAACTTGTTTTTGTTAATTTTCAAACAGTCTTTGGTTAAATAAGGGGTTCTGTTCTCCAAATGTAAAAATCTTTTTTTCACATTTATAGGTTAAATTTTATCTTTTGATTTAAATTTTTGATCAGTTTTCTAAGTAGTCACCCATACTTTTGTTTCGAGGTAATATTTATTTTATATTATTGCTATAATCAGTACCATTTCTGTTGGTCTTTTCTGGATGTTCTTCTTTATTTACTTATTCTGTTTCCACTTCTTAGTTCAGGCTCTTATGCATTATAACTGACCTTTGTAATAAATTCTTACTGAGCCTCTCTCTCTTTCTGATCAGTGTGACCCTGAAACTGACCATTTGTGTCAGACACATTTTGTTTAAAATGCAGAATCCTAGGTGAGACTGGTGATCCAGAATCAGATCCAGGGAGAAGGCTGGGTATCAGCTGCATCCTAGGAGATTTGAAAAAAATCACTGTTCTAGTCTTTCCTTCCTCCAGTTTCTTCCTTCAATGACAGTGGTTCTCAACTACTGTTCCCATAGTGACTGTGTCCAAGAATTTTGGTCCCATATCATGAAGGGGAAAAAAATGCCAATTTTTTTCACAAAGCAGAAAATAATTATACATTTTATTTAATTCTAAGCTTAAGTTATATTAACTTTACAGTATTTATTTAGCAGTACATATTGCTGTGGGGGCTTCCCTGGTGGCTCAGATAGTAAAGAATCTGCCTGTAGTGCAGGATATAGTGTTCAATCCCTGGGTCGTGAAGATCCTCTGGAGAAGGGAATGACTAACCACTCCAGTATTCTTGCCTGGAGAATTGCATGGACAGAGGAGTCTTGTAGGCTACAATCCTTGGGGTCATAGCCCTGTCATGGCAAAGGGGCTTGCGTAACTCAATGAAGCTATGAGCCATGCCATGCAGGGCCACCCAAGACATACAGGTCATAGTGGAGAGTTCTGACAAAACGTGGTCTACTGGAGGAGGGAATGGCAAAATAACTATTCCAGTATTCTTGCTGTGAGAACCCCATGAACAGTATGATAAGGCAAAAAGATACGACATTGGAAGATGAGCGCCCCATGTCAAAAAGTGTCCAGTAGCCTACTGGAGGAGAGCAGAGGACAATTACTAATAGCTCCAGAAAGAATTAAGCAACTGGGCCAAAGCAGAAATGACATTCAGTTGTGGATATGTCTGGTGCTGAAAGTAAAGTCCAATGCTGTAAAGAAAAGTATTGCATAGGAACCTAGAATGTTAGGTCCATGAATCAAGGTAAATTGGACATGATCAAGCAGGAGATGGCAAGAGGTGAACATCAACATCTTAGGAATCAGTGAACTAAAATGGACGGGAATGGGTAAATTTAATTCAGATGAACATTGTATCTACTCCTGTGACCAGGAATCCCTGAGAAGAAATGGAGTAACCCTCACAGTCAACAAATAAGTGTGAAATGAAGTATTTGGGTACAGTATTGGAGTTTGAGCTTCAAAATCAGTCCTACCAATGAACACCCAGGACTGATAAGGAAGGATACCAAATTGAATATAGAATACCAGAAAATAGCAAGGAGATTTATGAAGGCCTTATTAAATGAACAGTGCAAAGAAGTAGAGGAAACAATACAATGGAAAAGACTCAAGATCTCATCAAGATAATTAGAGATATCAAGGGAACATTTCATGTAAGGATGGGCACGATAGAGGTCAGGAAAGGTAAGGACCTAAAAGATGCAGAAGAAATTAAGAAGAGGTGGCAAGAATATACAGAAGAACTGTACAAAAAAGGTCTTAATGACCTGGATAACCAAGATGATGTGATCACTCACCTAAAGCCAGATATCTTGGAGTGTGAAGTCAAGTGGGCCTTAGGAAGCATTACTATGAACAAAACTAGTGAGGTGAAGGAATTCCAGCTGAGCTATTTCAAATCCTAAAAGATGATGCTGTGAAAGTGCCGCACTCAATAGGCCAGCAAATTTGGAAAACTCAGTGGTGGCCACAGGACTGGAAAAGGTCAGTTTTCATTCCACTCTCAAGGGCAATGCCAAAGAATGTTTAAACTGCCATACAGTTGCCGTCATTTCACATGCTAGCAAGATAATGCTCAAAATCCTTCGAGGTAGGCTTCAGCAGTACATGAACCAAGTTTTCCAGATGTACAAACTGGGTTTAGAAAGGGCAGAGGAACCGGAGATCAAATTGCCAACATCCACTGGATTGTAGAAAAAGCAAGGGAATCCCAGAGAAACGTCTACTTCTGCCTCATTGACTACTTTAAAGCCTTTGACTGTGTGGATCACAAGACACTGTGGAAAATTCTTCAAGAGATGGGAATACCAGATCACCTTACTTATCTCCTGAGAAACCTGTATGCAGGTCAAGAAGCAACAGTTGGAACCGTATATGGAACAATAGACTGGATCAAAATTGGGAAAGGAGTACAAGGCTGTATATTATCACCCCAGTTTATTTAACTTATAAGCAGAGTAGATCATGTGAAATGCCGAGCTGGATGGCTCACAAGCTGAAATCACGATTGCCGGAAGAAATGCCAACAACCTCCGATATGCAGATGATACCATTCTATTGGCAGAAAGAGAAGCAGAACTAAAGAGCCTCTTGATGAGAGTGAAAAGAGGAGAGTGAAAAAGCTGGCTTACAACTCAACATTCAAAAAACTAAGATCATGGCATCCGGTTCCATCACTTCATGGCAAATAGAAGAGTAAAAAGCGGAAGCAGTGACAGATATTATTTTCTTGGGCTCCAAAATCATTGCAGATGGTGACTGCAGCCATGAAATTAAAACTTGCTCCTTGGAAGAAAAGTTATGACAAACCTAGACAGTGTATTCAAAAGCAGAGACATCACTTTGCCAAGAAAGGTCCGTACAGTCCAGCTATGGTTTTTCCAGTAATCATGTACAGATGTGAGAGTTGGACCATAGAGAAGACTGAGTGCTGAAGAATTGATGCCTGTGAACTGTGGTGTTGGAGAAGCCTCTTGAGAGTCCCTTGGACTGCAAGGAGATCAAACCTAAAGGAAATCAAATCATAAAGTAAATCAACCCTGAATATTCATTGGAAGCGCTGATGCTGAAGCTCCAATACTTTGGCCACCTGATGCAAAGAGCCGACTCTTGGAAAAGACCTTGATGCTGGGAAAGATTGAGGGCAAAAGAAGAAGGGGTAGCAGAGGATGAGATGGTTGGATGGCATCACCAATTCAGTGGACAGGAGTTTGAGCAAACTCCAGGATATAGTGAAGGACAGGGAAGCTTGGCGTGCTATAGTCTATGGGGTTGCAAAGAGTCAGACACAACTTAGCAACTGAACAACAACAATTGCTATGGTTTTAAAATACACACAAATAAATCTACTAGTACCTGAAATTACAGTGAACGTTAAATTTTGTACTATGCTAATTCTGAAAGACAAAGATAATGAGTACATAGGGATATAGTTATTAAGTAAGGCAGTACTTCATAGCCTAGTATGAGGCAAGGAATGGAGAACACCAAGGGTCTAGGGATGTTGTTAATACTCCAGAGGACCACATCTCTGGCATACCACTTTTTTACTTGTGATATAGCCATTGAAAAATTAGATGTACTGCTGATTGTGAATCACTGTATTTGATTATGTCACTGTCTCTTGTAAGATGGTCGTGCCTTGCTGGGAATTCCATTTTCTGTCTAGTACTCAAGACCCTTCTTTGTCAAGCATTAGTATTTTTTCAGTGCTCTTCTTTCTGTTCCAAATTGTCTTCAGACAGATTTGCTGTTTGTGCTCTGAATATTTCTTCTTCATCTCACCCTTGTCTATGCTGATCCCTAGCTAAGTTTATTCTCTTAAGATCATATCCTTGATGATCTACCTTTCCCAACCCCCTTTTGCTCTTTCTTCTCATCTTTGAGGTCAGTAGCTTGCTTAGTGTGATAGGCACCACTTCATGCAGCCATGATTTAGTTTCATGTGCTTATCTTATTTCTTCAAGTAGACTGTAAGCGCCTTGAAGTTGTGAGCCATGCCATGTAGCTTCACTTCTCCTCAGGTATTGAAATGTGCTTGGTGGCTCAGATGGTAAAGAATCTGCCTGCATTGTGGGAGACCTGGGTTTGATCCCTGGGTTGGGAAGATCCCCTGGAGAAGGGAATGACTACCCACTCAAGTATTCTGACCTGGAGAATTTCATGGACAGAGGAGCCTGGGAGGTTACAGACCATGGGGTCACAAAGAGTCAGACACGACTGAGTGACTTTCACTTGCCTTCTATTTAGCAGTCAATAAAATAGAAGATGGATAGCATTTTTGTTGTTGTTTAGTCACTAAGCTGTGTCCGACTTTGCAACCCCATGGACTGTAGCCCTCCAGGCTCCTCTATCCATGGACTTTCCCAGGCAAGAATACTGGAGTGGGTTGTCATTTCCTTCTCTAGGGCATTTTCCCAACACAAGGGTCAAACTCGTGTCTGCTGCATTGTCAGATGGATTCTTTACCACTGAGCTACCAGGGAAGCTCCCGGGTGTCATTTTTGTTAGTAGACTTCTTTTCTGGCTATAGAGTAAGCTGGACTAAGTTGTGATCTAGTAAATTTTTTTATACTACTCTGCTTGCTTGCCTAAGAGAATATGCAGGGTGCAAATGGATATGTTTTTATTGTTTTATCCAAATTGTGGATCAAGCAGTAAGATTTTAGATAAATGAAAATCAAATTCTTATATTTTAGTGTTTACCTTTATTGCTAAGCCTCTGTATATTTTTTCCTGTAATGCTAGTCACACGTGGATTTATATATGGCATATATATAAATAAGATTATAAATAATACATTTATGTTTCTATATAAAATTTGCTTTTATTATTGTAGTTCTGTGCTATGTTATCTCTAGTATTAATACTTTTATTCAGGGTTAAAACTTAGCAAAGTGATTTATATAATATGTACAGTTTGTGTTTGATATAGTTGGATGAATTCTTATAGGTAAAAATTTATATGATAGAAGGAAATCTTATTTAAGAAACGAACCGACCATTTAAAATAGAAACCTGAGATCTTTTTTACATTGCAGCTGAGTTGAACAAATAATCTTTCCATCATTGCTATGAAGTGCATGTAGTTAAAAATACATTTATACATATTATTTAAAAAAACCTAGTTAACTTTAAAATATGTAAGTTTTCTTGTCGTTTAGGGTTCTGTGAAGCTGATCATCAAGAGGGTTGCAAATCATTGGTGGTTTCTATTTTCAGATTTCCACATCCCGGAGTAATTTGCTTTAATTTCACCCAATTTAACCTATACTTCACACCATCACCATTCAGCTTTAATAGCTATGTTCTATGCATAAGAAAAGCAGATAAATGTCCACAATTAGGCTGCAAATGATTACAACTAGTTAGGGCTTTATGAAGACAAAACTTAAAGGACTATGGCGCCAAACAAAGCCACAAAAGACGGCTGAAAATGCTGTCTCGAGAAGTCAAGTCTACCACAGCATTTGATTTATTACTTTTGTAGTTGATTTTACTTATTTTTAATATATTGGCAGGTGTGCATACTCTGAGAAATGTTCGGCTTTAATGAATATTAGTTCTCTGTTGTTAATTAATGTATTTTAGTTTTCATTTTCTTCCTTGAATTTTGGCATAGATAACCAGATTGAATCTTTTAAAAATATTAAGATAGCATTTTTTTTATATTAAGCAGAATTGGTTTGAAATGCACTGGCATTTTATACCTTGTCAATGCATTTGTGAAATTAAGACTTTTCTGAATGTTTATGTATATGTTGAATGGTCCTATGAGACATATGATAGAAGTTTAAATTTACAGTTCTGTATAGAATTTCATTTCTGGTTGGACCTTAGCATGCAAAAGATATGTTTAGAGTATTACTTGTATAATATATCTGCACATATAGAAAAGATTCAGAGATGATTGTAATCCCTTTTATGTGTGGGTGTTGTTTTCTTCTCTCTATATAACTTCCTGTTGATGGTTACTGCATAACATTATTTTAGTGTATAAAGAATTTGGATATGTTTTAAGGTTTTATAAAAAGCCAGACTGTTCATCTTACTGTAAAAGTCTGTCTTCCTCCTGCAAAATAAAATGTGCCCTTTTTGTTAATGTTTTTCCACCTTTAGCAAGGTAAGTCTGAACTAAACAGTTTGATTGCATCCCTCTTCAGAATTTTTAGTCCAGGTTTTGACATACAAATCTTTTATTTTTTAATGAGTAAATAAAATTCAAAGTTTCAGTTTAGTATTTAGATTTTATTCTTTAGTCATTATGTTAAATATTCTCTCAGAAATTCTTATAGATAAAAGAGTAACAAAGCTGATGAATGATAATATCTTTCCACAGCTTTTGTGCACCCAGAATTATTCATGTAATTGAAATACTTCTATTTTAGAAATGTAACATCCACTGTTTTATTACACAAGGGGTAGCATGTGTTTATTTAAAACATACACATATTGTAGATAATCCTTATTTTCTAAACTAATAATCAAATAATGTCCCTTTAGTTTATTGTTGCTTAGAAGCCAAAATAAATGTAGTTTAAACACCTAAGCAATTGTGGGCTTTATACACATGTAACAAACATAGTATACATGCATGCACAGAGTTGTTAACTTTAAAAATAATGCTCAGGAATTAATAGCTTGTTGGCTTTATAGAAGCGATATATGTGCAAAAGTATACTGAAACTTATTTCTTTAAAATATCTTTATTTTAAAGAAAGCAGTCTATCCCACAAAGTAGACCAATATAGCCAAGACAAGACAATACAGCTACACAGCTTCACAGTTGTATTAAACTAGTTTCATATGCTATATCATAAAACTTTCAGTCCAATCAGCAACTAAATTTAAATACTGCAAATTGTAGCAGCAAAACAATAATTCTGCTGATTAGCCCCTTTCCATTTCTTGTAAGTGAACTGTTTATGCTGTTGAGTACCTTTTGAAAAAAGAAAAAGCCAAAACAGCCTTGATTAGTCAAGGAGTAATTGGATGACTTGATTTTAGCAAGAGAATGAATTGGTTGATGATAGCCTGTAACTAAGTGTAGTGGTTCTGTTCAGATGAATACATAACATACAGTCATCAGATCTTGACAGGTATAACATATAAGCAGTGCTAAAATCTGGTGGTAGTGGGGATAAGATGGAAATGGAGGGAAATAAGTTTGCCATGAAGTCTTTTGTGAGAAATTTTGAGGTGATTCTTAAAGTAATTGAGAGGAACTTCCATATTTTTTTTAACATTAGGGAAGGGGTGGGGAGATACTTTAGTTCCCATGTTTTATGCTCTATAAAGACAAAAGAGCTGTTGTAGGATCATTTAACTTTATTTAGGAGGATCAACAATATTACATCCTTTTATTCTTGTTGAAGATCATGATTCATTAGTAGAGCCATGTGGGAAAGCCTTGAAGCATTAATTGTGTTCGTATTTAACTGTTTAAGGTCTTGATTAGTCAGACCTTTTTGAGGATGGCATTATTCTATGATTTTCTGA
Source organism: Dama dama (assembly GCF_033118175.1). Lineage (NCBI taxonomy): Eukaryota > Metazoa > Chordata > Mammalia > Artiodactyla > Cervidae > Dama > Dama dama. Next base: position 25,722,455 of record NC_083713.1, read on the forward strand.
TGATTTTTAAGGCTTTATCTGAGTCTGTATTAATGAGAACTGGCATAAAGCAAGAAAATGTTTAAAAAATTTATTCCTTTGTAACTAGATTTCCTAAGCCCTAGTTCTCATCTTTCCCCTCCCCCCACCCAAAGACGGTAGTACAGTAACCACCCCTCCTCTGCTATAATGTGCTACTTGCGTCCAGGAGTTTCCCTGCATAAAATATGAGGTCAGTGTATTGCTCGGTGAATGGGTTACCTGGGTAAACCTGCACCCTTCCTTGCAGGGGGTGAGGGGTGTGGCAAGGTGCTGGCCCAGCCAAATCCCTTCTGAGACTGGCTTTGATTTGGCACCACCTGCTGGTGGTTGTTTGCTCTGACTTGACTGTTGATGGTGATGACCGGGTCTTTAGGACTTCAGGGCAGCAGTAGAATTTTAGGAATCTCTCAGGTAAGTTGGTACCCATTTTGTTGAGCCAGTTACGTGGGTTGGGTTGGAAGACTACTGGGTATGCAGTGACCTGCTTTACACAGTCTGCTTCCAAAGGTTCAGTCACTTGCCTGTCCGTAATCTTTCTAGGCCCTCCCCTTCCTTCTGTGTTTCTGCTCTCATTTCAGAACTGTGGATTGTTGTATTTAAGGGCATAATTATTTTGTGAGGTATGTTATCTGGTTTTGTGACATCTACCTTTGCAGTTTGGACCCAAGAATGATCCCCATAATGTAACATAGATTTAGTCAAACCATTATTTTCCTATTCTAACACCAAATATTCTTGGTGAGTCCTTCCTTTTCCTTCTGTCCTCACCCTTACTCCACCATATGTTCAAAAAACTAGATAAAAGTCGTAATCCATTGATATTACAAACAAAGCTAAAAATAGTTATTTTAAAGATTAATAGCCAGCCATTTCTTTGACTGATTAGTACCTGTCACATGTTTACATTTTTCAAGCATTTAAACACCAGTTTCAGACTCTAACAGAGACAATATTATCTCTTATCAGAACATCAATATACCTAAGTGTGGGACTAAAAAATAATTTATGCCTCCATCAAAACCTGCACACAAATCTTAATCCAAAGTTTAAATGACATCTGTGTAACACCAGTATTCCAGTTTGAAGTCTTGAGGCTGACTTTCCATCAGCTTATACTGAATACTAACCACTTCCCTGCTTCCTTTCATCCTGGAGTTACTTTCTTGTATTTATTATATGCTAATCTCTCTCTCTCCTATTAGATTGTAAGCATCTTTGAAGATGTTATTCAGCTTTTTCTCATCCATGAAACTTGCCTTCCAGCTCCTGGCCCCATTCTCTTTGTAATTGACATTCAGTACACATTTGTTAAATATGTCACTTAAAATATGTGTCTTTAACTAGCTGTTATACATCTCCAGTTTTATGACTGGTCATTTCATTTCTTCTCAGTTTAATATAATTCTTCCTACCCACTAGACCAAAAAAAAATCTTTATAAAGATTTTAATTTTTTAGATTTAACCACATTCATGTTATTTCTATAACTAGTACCCAACAGTCAGCTGCTCTGTTCTTGACCAGTAGTCTCTCTCCAGGCTGCTATTAGATCTTGTCCATAACTAATGGAATCATTTAAAGAGAGTGTGAGTGATTAACCAAACCAGGGCAAGATTACAAGAGCACGTCTCTGAAAATCTGCATTAGGAATTTTATAATCGAGGAGATTAAATTTCAACTCCTGAGCGTAGTGTTAGAACCCTTTCACTGGAACTTCCCTGGTGGCCCAGTGGTTAAGAATCCACCTCCCAGTGCCAGGGACACAGGTTTGGTTCCTGGTCTTGGAACTAAGACCGCACGCTGTGGGCCAGCTGAACCCACGTGCCACAACTAGAGAGCTGGCGCCACAGTCACTGAGCCCACGCTCCAAAGAGAAGCCCCTGCACGCACCATAGCTGGAGACTGAATCCTGCACGCTGCGATGAAGCCTTAGTGAAACCAAGAATAGTAACAGTAAGGCACCATCTCTTGGTTGCTCCGTAGCACAGCCTTCGTCTTTTGGTGTCCTCTGGTGTTCTGAACTGTGACTTAGCAGTGTCTGAAGATGTTTTTGATCTCCACAGCCGGAGGTCCGCCTGTGTGCTTGTGCTGTGTGCTTGTGCCTCGTGTGTGTGTGCCTTACCAGCATCTGGTTTGCAGAGGCCAGGGGTGCTGTTGATCATCCTGCATTGCACAGGTCAGCCCCCACAACAAGGAATTATCTTGTCCCAAATGTTAGTAATACCAAGGTTGGGAAACCCTGGTATATACCTTTTCTTTAGATTTCCATTTGTAAGTATAGTTAGCTTATTTTGAGTGTTTACATCCTAAGATCTTGACAGATATTATCACTTTTAATCTTCAGAACAATCTTAGGAGGTTGGCATTATTCTCTAGTTTTTACAGACAAGGAAACTTAAGACACAGAGAAATTAAATAGTCACAGAGCTAATGAATCAAGCAGTCTGAAATACAGATTTGAATCCAGATTTCAGAGTTTGTGCCCTTCATCATCTTTACTCTATTTATACTTCTATCCTGCCTGGAATTTTCTTTTGACTCTCTGCTTTGCTTTGCTGATATCTGTCCCTAAAAGTCTTCATGTGTATTCAAGCCTTCAGTCCTTAATCTTGATTCATGCTGATCAATCCCTTCTCTCTTTTTCTTTTATGGTTGCATTTATTGGTCTTATAGTGGATAGGTATGTTTGCCCTCTTTTTAATTTGACTTATTCACTTTAAAAATTACGCTGTAATGTGTAATTCAGTGCAATATGCCCAAGAAGCCCTCAGAAAATAATTAAGTGAATATCATCACTAATAGCCAAGCAGTTCAAAGGTGAAGAGATGAAATAGAAGAAACTTCTCACATCCATTATTTCAGTTTGCTGTTTTGTGCTTTACTTACACTCTGTTACTTTATGTGATTGACGTGCTTAGCACTGGTTTCTTTGAAATACTTCTTCAGTGTCTTGTTATGTGCTATAAAATTGATCCTTTGCTGTTGTGCTGCTTGTCTGGATTCATCTAGAATCTGTTGTGTTGTTATTGTTTGCTCACCAAATCCTGTCTGACTCTTTTGCAACCCCATAGACTATAGCCCGCCAGGCCCCTCTATCCGTGGGATTTCCCAGGCAAGAATACTGGACTGGGTTGCCATTTCCTTCTCCAAGGGATCATCCCGATCCAGAGATTGAGCCTGCATCTCCTACATTGACAGGCAGATTCTTTACCGCTGAGCCACCATAGTTCTCTTCTAACAGTTTTTCATTCTGAGTGCTTAATAAGTGCTTGAGACATTCATTGATTCCTTTATTCTTCACTTCAGCTCGTACCTATCAGCTCTGATTAAGGCACTGGAGGGAACTAGAAAGGTGTATAAGACAGAATCCTTGAGCTTAAATAACTAGGAGATAGAATCACATAGTCTAATATTAGATATACATGTTACAGGTCAGGATATGGTTAGAGAAGGCATCATCGAGATAAATTTCAGTGACCTCGAATTAAGGTCATGAAAGATATGTATTAATAACATTTTTTGAAAGGCAGAAATGGGGAGGAAGACTATTCCATGCAGAATGATGAGTACAGCATTGCAAATGTAAAATGAAAGGGTTGAATGTAGGTCAATTTGATTGAAAGATGTAGGATATTAATGGGCACCAACATTAGAAAAATTAAAGCTCTGATTTATCATTTAGTTTATTTCTTGAATGGCAGAGAGTTCACATAAATCGTTTTATTCATTGCTTACAGTACTTGGTAATAAGGGCTTCCCTGGTGGCTCAGTGGTAAAGAATCTGCCTGCCAGTGCAGGAGACCTGGGTTCGATCCCTGGTTTGGGAAGACCCCCTGGAGAAGGAAATGACAACCCACTCCAGTATTCTTGCCTGGGAAATCCCATGGACAGAGGAGCCTGGCAGTCTACAGTCCATGGAGCTGCAAAGAATCAGATAGGACTTAGCAACTAAACAACAACAACTGGTAATAAAGATAAAATTTTAGTTTTGTTAATTATTCCATTTGTGTCTTCCCTCATTATAACGTGATTCTTTAAAAAGATATAAAAATGGATTTTCTCAGGAGTCAGGCCTTACTCCAAACAAGTATCTCCAATTCCGCTTATGACCCGGGGATGGTAGAGATCTCTTAGACCTGTACTCTTCAGAACTGCTTTGCTGATGAGGGGAAGTCATGCTCTGCATTTTAAGGATGGGTGTGACTTGTAATAGAAAGAAAGGATATGTATCTTTGAGGCCCAGGGAAGAGAGTGGGCAAAAATTTACTGACAGTTGGGTATTAAGAACTTTCAGGGCTTAGGAAGTCAGCATAAGACTTTGACTTGAGATGAGGGTTTGTGGAGAGTGAGGGTGTAGCAAGATCAGTTTATAGAGTGCATTTTCTGGTGGTAGAAGGCTAAGTGATACTTTAGAAATTCAAAAGTTAGTAAGATAGTTATTGGGAAGATTAAATAGAGCAAAAGCAGTTTGCTCAATATTGGAAGTAGAGTAGAATCTCAATAAATATTAATTCAAAGTACCATTGATTGAATTTATGTTTTATACATCTAAGAATCTATTATATAAATAAGAAATGAAAATCTTGTTGAGAAATGAATGCTAGTTTCATTAAAGTACTTTTTTCCTGCCTGCTTCTTTGGAAAGAGTTGATACGTTGCAGCAACTAAAAATGTTAAATCCTTGAGCAACTAAATATAATTAAGTACAGGTGTTGACTCTGGGTTATAATTCATAACTTTTAAGTGACTTTAAGGATTCCTTAATGATGTGAATGTCTAGTTATCTACAGTATAAGTACAGTACCAGTAGCTATTAGGTAGAGTTTTCTGGATTATATTGTATTTATAAAAAATTAAAGAATTATATTGTATAATATTGTAATGTGTTTCTTCTGATCAGTTAACAACTGATATAATGGTATTATTAATAATCAAAAATCTTTTTTGCTTGCCACTACACTAATGTAAGCTCAGGTTTTTAATATTTTTCATGTTTTTATGCCTGTGTCTTTTTTTCCATCTCATCCTTCCTACTTATTGTTAGTGATTCAGAATTTTTAAGGGTTATACTACACTTATAGTTACTATAAACTGACTCTATTCCCCTGTACTGTATAATATAGATCCTTGTAGCTTATTTATTATATATTTGGTAGCCTGTATCTCTTAATTCCCTACCCTTGTCTTTCTCGTCTTCCCACTTAATGTTTTGTTTTTTATTCATTACTTAAAAGCGTATTCTTTTTTAATTTATATGAACTCTTAGGATAAAATAGTAAATGAAAAAATTTAAGATTTCTAAACTTAACTGACCCACTTTATTATATTTTCCTATACCAGATATATCTATTTGTCTCAGTATTGGGAATGATTCTTTACTTCTAGCATTTTGTTTGATTGCTTCCATTTAAGGTAACAACTTTGTGTTAAACTTCTAAATGAATCATCTATAATTTGTTTAATTTTTGATTGGCCCTTCGGAGTCAGCCATATGTGCTTTTTTTTTTTTAATTAAACTTTTTGAAAACCTTGATCAACTTTTGAATGTCAGAGGGATGGAAGTTTTTTTCCTCTTGGCCAGGATTTGGAGTGTGAGCCTTTTCCTATAATAAGAGAGTGGGAACGGAGAGGGGATGGAAGAGAAGCAAAGCAAAAGCAAATATTTTTGGCTATCCCAGTTCATAGTTTCAGCATTAAACAGTTAGCCTGTAACATAGACTGAACTGTTCTAGGGCCTTTTGTATATCTAATACAATAGGTTTTCTCCTGGAAAACAAAGGTCAAAGACTTAAAAAGGCTACTTTAAAATGATTTGTTATTGTAAATAGCAGCAATCCACCAAGTCTAGTTTTGCCTGTCCCATTTATGCTACTCCATCAAGTAATTTACAGTTTACATTACTAGACCAACTAATTCCATGTTTGTGTGTGTTAGCTGCTTAGTCGTGTCTGACTCTGTGACCCCATGGACTGTAGCCCACCAGGCTCCTCTGTCCATGGGGATTCTCCAGTCAAGAAGATTGGAGTGGGTAGTCATGCCCGCCTCCAGGGGATCGTCCCAACCCAGGGATCGAAACCGGGTCTCCTGCATTGCAGGCAGATTCTTTACCACCTGAGCCACCAGGGAAGCCCATTTCCATGTATCTTCTTCACTGATGGGTTTAAGGAGACTATTTTTGAAGTAAATATAATAAGTTGAGATGCTCTTCTCCCACTTTCTTACTTGAGGAAGGTAATTAAAACTACATATCTTGTTTAACAGAGATAAATATTTCAAGTTTGAGATCCAGCTATGAATTAGATTCTGGTTTTGCTCAAACTGTTTTATCATCAAGATGAGAAGGAGTTTTATCTAGGTTTAGACTAGAATTTTAAAGTGCATCTATAAATCTGGGCTTAAACTAGACTAAACTAAATCATAGCATTTGGAGTGTGCAATAAACAGCTTTAACCCCCTCTCCCTTTTTAACTGCATAATTCTATTTATATGAAGTTCAAGAATCAGCAAACTAAGTGGTAGGCATCAGAATGGTGGTTATTTTGGAGGAGAGGAGCAATTTAACTGAAAAAGGAACATAAGTGAACTTTCTATGATAGATATGGTCTCTTTTTTTAATTGAACTATAGTTGACAATATTATGTTAGTTTCAGATGTACAACATAGTCAATGTTTACATTAGAAAATCACCATCGTAAGTCAACTAACCAACTGTTTCCATATGAAATTATTACAATATTGTTGACCATATTTCTTATGCTGTATATTACATTCTCATGACTTACTTATTTTATAACTGTAAATTCATACTTCTTAATCTCCATCGCCTGTTTCACCCATTCAGCCCCCTCCTCTGGCAGCCCCAGTTTAGTGTCTGTATCTAAGACTCTGTTTACATTTTGTTTTGTTGGTTCATTTGTTTTGTGTTTTAGACCTCATAAGTGAGATCGTTTGATATTTGTCTTTGTGTCTCACCTATCATTATACTCTCTAGATTCTTCCATGTTATCACAAATGGCAAGATTTTATTTATTTATGGTTGTAGCTACTCCTTTAACCTACTCTTCCTCCATACAATAAAGAATTTTTGTCATGTCATTTATAAAAAAAATAAATAGGCACTGGTATTTTTCAGTATTTATGAATAAAGCTGTAGATGTTAAGGGAATTGCCAATGCAAGCTTAGCTCTCTTCCTTCTCTTTAAATATTAATGAGCTGTAGAATTATGAGGAAGTTGGGCATCATAGTTCTGACACAAAATAGGACTTTGCTTTGGAGAATGGATTAGAAATTTGATAAGATAAAGATTTTTTTGAGCAAGATATCCTTGTCTTGATTTCTAACATTTTATTTATTAGTTTATTTTTTACTGGTTTAGGAATGTGGCCCTTAGCCTTTCAGTGATTTTGGTGGGACTCTGGATTAGCATATAGATGATCAGAACATTTATTATTTGCCACATAGGACACAGAATATTTTGGTGCTGTGATTTAAGATTTAATATATTTGAGTAGTGATTTTTTTTTTCTAGAGTGTTTTTCTAAAAAAAAATTTTTATTGGGGTATCGTTGATTTACAGTGTTGTGTTAGTTTCAGCTGTACAGTAAAGTGATTCAGATATACATACATATTTTTCCCCTTTTTTAAAGATTCTTTTTCCATATAAGCCATTACAGGGTATTGAGTAGAGTTCATTGTGCTATACAGTGGGTTCTTATTAGTTACCTGCTTTATATATGGTAGTGTGTATATGTCTGTCTAAATCACCCAACTTATCCCTTCCCTTACCCTCTTACCTCCTGGTGACCACAAGTTTGTTTTTTATCTCTGTGACTCTATTTCTGTTCTGTAAATAAGTTCATGTGTACCATTTTTAAAATTCTACTTACAAGTGATACATGATATTTGTCTTTCTCTGTCTGACTTACTTCCTCTGTTAATGGACATTTAGGTTGCTTCCATGCCCTGGCTATTGTAAATAGTCAGCAGTGAACATCGGAGTGCATGTATTTTTCAAATTATGGTTTTCCCTGGGTGTTTGCCCAGGGGTGGAACTGCTGGATCATATGGTAGCTCTATTTTTAGTTTTTTAAGGAACCTCAATACTGTTCTCCATAGTGGCTGTACCAGTTTACATTCCTACCAGCAGTGTAGGAAGGCTCCCTTTTCCTCACACCCTCACCAGTAGTTATTGGTTGTAGAAAATCTGGATTATCAAGGTTTCCATGAAAAGTAGCAGTAAATTACTGCAGTGAATCCTTAAACACATCTATGTGTTCTAAAATCTATTTCTGCATCTATCTAGGGATGTTTTGCTTCTGAAAATTGAATATAACCCAAATATAAGTAATAATATAGCAAAACATTTTACTGAAGTGCTGAATATTCAAAGTATATTTTTATTTCTGAAGTCCTTCCTAGTTAGAACTAGCATCCTAAAAGTATGGATTTATCCATCTTACTCAAATCTTTGTGAAATAAGACAGGCTTTGAATGAATTAACGAGTAATCAGTCTTCAATCCACTTGTAATTGAAAATAACCAAGTCATTTATGACATACCAAGAAATAAATATGATGTGCAGTGTTCAATACCATGTGGAAAGTCAAGTGTATCTCACCAAGTCAAATATTTTCTATTTTTATCTGGCTCTTAGTAAAGAGGTACACAATTTTTAAAAGTCAGTTTTAATATGAGCATTGACATTTTGCATTTATTCACTTAGTGAATAAATTTTATAATAGAAATAATTCATTTAATAACTTGGAGAAGGAAATGGCAACACAGTCCAGTATTCTTGGCTGGACAATCCCATGGACAGAGGAGCACAGAGGACTGTTTATGAGTCCATGGGGTCATAAAGAGTTGGACATGACTGAGCAACTGAGCACATTTAATAACTACAGTTTTTTTGTTGTTGTTGTTTATTTTATTGGCTATTACCTTAAAGTATACTGGAGTTAAACAGGGGAGTTTGGAACGGGAAATTCTGTTAATGAGTGTGCAATAGAGTGTTAAGAGAAGAGAGCCGAGAGAGACACCAGTATTTATGGTGTGGCTAGAGCAAGGAAAGATGTAGCCTGAGAAGACATGGCTGGGGAGAGCAGAAGGAAATCAGGAGACACAGTTGAAAAGAAGCCATGGGAGAGACTTCGTCAGTGCTCTAAAGGTAGATGCTAGTGAGAGGTGATATAAGAGTCCTGAAAAATGGCTGTTAAGGTTCAACATCATGAAGACAAATCATCGGTGTCCCTTTTTGAGACTGATTTCTCATAGCATGGTGGAGGCACATTCCAAACTGCTGTGTTTTGTATAGGAGGTAAAGAAGTGGAGAGGGCAGGTACAGCTCGGAGCCAGGAAGTTTGGGTCTGAACAGGGGGAAAGAAAGCAATAGGTGGAAAGGGAATTAATATCTGAGGGTGACTGACTTGACTGATTTAATATATCAGGTTGGCAAAAAAGTACTTGCAGTTTTGGACCATGAGTTTTAAATCATTATAACTAGGCTCAAACACATTTTTGTTAATCAAAATAGGAAGCATTACAATCAACACATATTTGCCAATGAGAAGTATGTTTGTTTATTCTTGTAGCATAAAAATCTGTGATTCACGCGATGTGATGATGGAGAACTATAGTAACTTGGTCTCACTGGGCCATTCCATTTCTAAGCCAGATATAACTGTGTTATTGGAGGAAGGAAGAGACCCCTGGATGGTTGCGAGGGAAGAAACAAGAAGCTGGAATACAGATTTGGATTCAAGTTATAAAATAATCAGTGATAGAAAAACATTTATTTCTAGGAAACATTCATCTCTTTTTCTGCATCAGATAATTCATGGTGGTGAGAAACCCTATGAAGAATGTGGGAAGTCTTTTTCTTGTGCCTCAAACCTTGCTCAACACGGAAGAGTTCTTACTGGAGCAGACCGCCAGGACTCCAAGATGGCGTCAGCTGTACCACTGAAGGAAAAGAAACTCCTGGATGTCAAATGAAGGGAGCTGCCAAGCTGGATACTAATGCGAGATTTCATCCCTAAAGGCGTTGCTGGAGCAGTTCAGAGAGGATTGCCAGTATTACAGCAAGTTAAACATGAAGAAAGGGAGTGTCGCTAGGCTTTCTATGGTGCTGGCAGCTTACATGCTTTTCAACTGTTTGCCGTTCTTACAGGGAACTTAAACAAGAGCAGCCAAGCGAGGACCACTGAAGAGGGCATATTCTGCATTCCTGGCCATGACCTCTGCCAGGCACCCCTGAATCCTTTCATAGCCTAATGGAGAATTAACACCCAATAAAAGATGACTGGTTAAAAGAAAAAAATCTCTCTTAGTAACTTTCAAATCAAGTAATATGAACTGTAATCACCATTCTGTATATTACATCCCCATGAGTTATTTACTTTATAATTGGAAATTTGTGGCTTTTGGCCTCCTCCACACGTTTCAGCCACTGCTTCTGGAGGCCATTAGTTTCTTCTCTGTATCTGTAGCTTCGGTTTCATCTATTTGTTCCTGATTTTTTTTTTTTTCCCTAGTCCACATATAAGTGAGATCATACAGTATTGGTATATATCTTTCTCTGTCTGACTTCACTTAGTGTAATGCCCTCAAGATCCATCTGTGTTGTCACAAATGGCAGGATTTCTGTCTTTTTATTATTGGATAATCAATTGTATACATGCCACATTAAAAAAAAAATCTTTTGATGATCTCTTGTTTCCATGTCTTGGCAGTTGTAAAAAGTGCTGCATTGAACACTGGAGTGCAGATATGTTTTCAAAATAATGATTTTGGTTCCTTTGGGTAAATACCAAGAAGTGGAACTGATGGGTTATATGGTAGTTTCTAGTTTTAATTTTTTGAGCAATCTCCATACTGTTTTTCATAATATCTGCACTAGTTGGCATTCCCTCCAGCAGTGCAGGGCTTCCCTGGTGGCTCTCAGATAGTAAAGAATCTGCCTGCAGTGCGGGAGACCTGGGTTTGATCCCTGAGTCAGCAAGATCCCCTGGATAAGGGAATGGCTACCCAGTCCAGTATTCTTACCTGGAGAATTCCATGGACAAAGGAGCCTGGTGGGCTACAGTCTGTGAGGTGGCAAAGAGTGGGACATGACTGAGCAGCTAACACACACACACACCAGCAGTACATAAGGGCTCCCTTTTCTCCACATTCTTGCCAGCATCTGTTATTTCTTGGGTTTTTTTGTGGTTTTTTTTTTTTTGGTAATAGCCATTCTTACAGGTGTGAGGTGATCTTTTATTGTAGCTTTGATTTGTATTTCCCTGATGATTAATGATGTTGAGCACCTTTTCCTGTATTTATTGGCTGTTTGTTTGTCGTCTTTGGAAAAATGACTATTCAGAGCCTCTCATTTTTAAATTGGGTTTTTTGCTTTTCTGTTAAGTTGTATAAGGGTTTTAAAAAATATATATTGTCAATTATAAATCAACTATATTCCAATAGAAAATAAAAGTTAAAAAAATTTTTTTTCGTGATTCAGGATACGACTAACCCTTGGAAAGCATTTTCTGCCTCCTGCTGGTTATGGAAGCATTTTCCCTGCAAAAAGTTGTCAAGATGCTTAGAGAAGTGGTAGTCCGTTGGTAAGAGGTCAGGTGAATATGGCAGATGAGGCAAAAGTTCGTAGCCCCATTGGTTCAACATTTGAATCATTGGTTGTGCAACGTGTTGTCAGGCATTGTCATGGAGAAGAATTGGGCCCATTTTGTTGACCAGTACCGGCTACAGGTGTTGCAGTTTTCAGTGCATCTCATTGATTTGCTGAGCATAATCCTCAGATGTAATGGTTTTGCCAAGATTCAGAGAGCTGTAGTGTATCAGAGTGTCAGCAGAGCACTGAACAGTTGCCATGACCTTTTTTGGTACAAGTTTGGCTTTGGAGCTTCTTCTCAGTTCAAGCACTGAGCTGGTTGTCACCAGTTGTATAAAATCCGTTTTTTGTCACACACCACAATCTAATCGAGAAATGGTTTGCCATTGAGCATGGAATAAGAGAAGGTGACACTTCAAAATGATGACTATTTTGATTTTCGGTCAGCTCATGAGGCACCTACTTATGGAAATTTTGTCACAGTTTTCTATTTAAACAGTTTTAAACGGGAAACTTTGTAATTTAAGTGAAAAACTGGTATTGCTTGCCAAAATTGAAGATAAAAAGAATACATGCATTGAAAACCACATATTTATTGAATTTTTTAGCCTTTAGAAGCTCTGAGGTGAGTTGTGCTCTGTTGATAAAAAGTTAAATTTACAAATGTTAAACATTGAAGACCAGCAATATCAAACTGACATTTTCTCCTTGGCATAATCAGAAGGACTAAAAGAGAATTGAAAGAGAAATAACTTTCTCATCAAGCAGTTCAGTATGATATAGTATAGTCTTCATGATGACTTCTTTACTGGTAAAGTATTTCCCCAAAAGAGAATTGTGATAGTAATTGTAATATTTTTTATAATAATCATTTTAGTGAATGTGAAGTTGAAATAACTTTCACCATGGGCTAGCGTAAAAAAGCTTCTGGTCAACTAGTAAGAATTAATGGGGGCGGGGAGCAGAAACCTAAAATCTACAAAGTTTATTTTGACCTGTTCTCAGGTGAATTGAGTGACATGAAATGATATTACTCAGAATTAATGTTTGAATACATTACTGTGGAATTTCTTCTAAAGTACTAATTCCTACATCCTAAAAAAATAGTATATGCCCTGGTTACTGAAAGAGTTCTGTGTGCTGGACTCTCTGTTAAGCATTTTGCATGTATTATCTAGTTTAATCATACCCATCCTCTGAAAGGTAGAGATATCTTCATTTTAAAGATATGATACTGAGATCCTTAGAGGTTCAGTGATTTGTCTAGGATTTTATGACCACAGGCCCATTAAAGCCCTTGTTCTTAACCAGTAGGTCTTGTACTAAAAAAAGATATGAAAGATTACTATAACATGAGTATATGGTGATGTCTATTGACCCAGGAGCATGTCTTTAGAAAGTAATCTCTAATTTTTTAGTGTTAAGAATGGGAAGTTGCAACCCAAAACCTATGGGATTCAATAAAAGCAGTGCTAAGGGGAAGGTTCATAGCAATACAAGCTTACCTCAAGAAACAAGAGAAAAATCAAATAAATAACCTAACTCTACACGTAAAGCGACTAGAAAAAGAAGAAATGAAGAACCCTAGGGTTAGTGGAAGGAAAGAAATCATAAAAACTAGGGCAGAAATAAATGAAAAAGAAACAAAGGAGACCATAGCAAAAATCAACAAAGCTAAAAGCTGGTTCTTTGAGAAGATAAATAAAATAGACAGACCATTAGCTAGACTCATCAAGAAACAAAGGGAGAAGAATCAAATCAACAGAATTAGAAATGAAATGGAGAAATCACAACAGACAACACAGAAATACAAAGGATCATAAGAGACTGCTATCAGCAACTGTATGCTGATAAAATGGACAACTTGGAAGAAATGGACAAATTCTTAGAAAAAATATCTTTCCAAAACTGAACCAGGAAGAAATAGAAAATCTTAACAGACCCATCACAAGCACAGAAATCGAAACTGTAATCAGAAATCTTCCAGCAAACAAACGCCCAGGACCAGATGGCTTCACAGCTGAATTCTACCAAAAATTTAGGGAGGAGCTAACACCTATTCTACTCAAACTCTTCCAGAAAATTACAGAGGAAGGTAAACTTCCAAACTCATTCTATGAGGCCACCATCACCCTAGTACCAAAACCAGACAAAGATGCCACAAAAAAAGAAACCTACAGGCCAATATCACTGATGAACATACATGCAAAAATCTTTAACAGAATTCTAGCAGACAGAATCCAACAACATATTAAAAAGATCATACATCATGACCAAGTGGGCTTTACCCCAGGGATGCAAGGATTCAGTATTCACAAATCAATCAATGTGATACACCACATTAACAAATTGAAAAATAAAAACCATATGATTATCTCAATAGATGCAGAGAAAGCCTTTGACAAAAGTCAACATCCATTTATGATAAAAACCCTCAAGAAAGCAGGCACAGAAGGAACATACCTCAACATAATAAAAGCTATATACGACAAACCCACAGCAAACATTAGCCTCAATGGTGAAAAATTGAAAGCATTTCCCCTTAAATCAGAAATAAGACAAGGGTGCCCACTCTCACCACTACTATTCAACATGGTTTTGGAAGTTTTAGCCACAGCAATCAGAGCAGAAAAAGAAATGAATCCAGATAGGAAAAGAAGAAGTGAAACTCTCACTGTTTGCAGATGACATGATCCTCTACATAGGAAACCTTAAAGACTCCACCAGAAAATTACTAGAGCTAATCAATGAATATAGAGAAGTTGCAGGATATAAAATTAACACACAGAAATCCCTTGCATTCCTATACACTAACAATGAGAAAACAGGAAGAGAAAATAAGGGAACAGTTCCACTCACCATTGCAACAAAAAGAATAAAATACCTAGGAACAAATCTACCTAAAGAAACAAAAGACATATATATAGAAAACTATAAAACACTGATGAAAGAAAGCAAAGATGACACAAATAGATGGAGAAATATACCATGTTCATGGATCGGAAGAATCAATATAGTAAAAATGAGTATACTACCCAAAGCAATCTATAGATTCAGTGCAATCCCCATCAAGCTACCAACGGTATTTTTTCAGAGAAGTAGAACAAATAATTTCACAATTTGTATGGAAATGCAAAAAGTCTTGAATAGCCAAAGCAATCTTGAGAAAGAAGAATGGAACTGGAGGAATCAAACTGCCTGACTTAAGACTACACTACAAAGCTACAGTCATCAAGACAGTATGGTACTGGCACAAAGACAGAAATATAGATCAATGGAACAAAATAGAAAGCACAGAGATATATCCATGCACCAATGGACACCTTATTTTTGACAAAGGAGGCAAGAATATACAATGGAGAAAAGACAATCCCTTTAACAAGTGGTGCTAGGAAAACTGGTCAACCACTTGTAAAAGAATGAAACTAGAACACTTTCTAAAACCGTACACAAAAATAAACTCAAAATGGATTAAAGATCTAAACATAAGACCAGAAACTATAAAACTCCTAGAGGAAAACATAGGTAAAACACTCTCCGACATAAATCACAGCAGGATCCTCTATGACCCACCTCCCAGAGTAATGGACATAAAAGCAATAATAAACAAATGGGACCTAATTAAAAGCTTTTGCACAATGAAGGAAACGATAAGCAAGGTGAAAAGACAGCCTTCAGAATGGGAGAAAATAATAGCAAACGAAACAACTGACAAGAATTAATCTCAAAAATATACAAGCAGCTCCTGCAGCTTAATTCCAGAAATATAAACGACCCAATCAATAAATGGGCCAAAGAACTAAAAAGACATTTCTCCAACGAAGACATATAGATGGCTAACAAACACATGAAAAGATGCTCAACATCACTCATTATCAGAGAAATGCAAGTCAAAACCAGAGTGAGGTACCATCTCACGCCAGTCAGAAGGCTGCTATCAAAGAGTCTACGAACAGTAAATGATGGAGAGGGTGTGGAGAAAAGGGATCGCTCTAACATTGTTGGTGGGAATGCCAACTAATACAGCCACTATGAAGAACAGAGTGGAGATTCCTTAAAAAATTGGAAATAGAACTGCCATACAACCCAGCAATCCCACTGCTGGGCATACACACCGAGGAAACCAGAATTGAAAGATATGTGTTACCCCAGTGTTCATCACAGCACTGTTTACAATAGCCAGGACATGGAAGCAACCTAGATGTCCATCAGCAGATGAATGGATAAGAAAGCTGTGGTACATATACAAAATGGAATGTTACTCAGCTACTAAAAAGAACACATTTTAATCGGTTCTAATGAGGTGGGTGAAACTGGAGCCTATCATACAGAGTGAAGTAAGTCAGAAAGAAAAACACCAATACAGTATACTAACACATATATATGGAATTTAGGAAGATGGTAACAATGACCCTATATGCAAGACATCAAAAGAGACAAGATATAAAGAACAGACTTTTGAACTCTGTGGGAGAAGGCGAGGGTGGGATGATTTGAGAGAATAGCATTGAAACATGTATATTATCATATGTGAAACAGATCGCCAGTCCAGGTTCAATGCATGAGACAGGGTGTTCAGGGCTGGTGCACTGGGATGACCCAGAGGGATGGGATGGGGAGGGAGGTGGGAGGGGGGTTCAGGATGGGGAACACATGTACACCTATAGCTGATTCATGTCAATGTATGGCAAAAACCACTACAATATTGTAAAGTAATTAGCCTCCAATTAAAGTAAATTAACTTTAAAAAGAAAAATAAATAAAATATATCTATCTGGCTGTTAAAAAAAAAAAAGGATGGATCAATGATGACACCCTGTCATGCATTCCTTGGAAATCTGAACAAAATGAGTGAGAACTCACTACCGTCTCCTCATCGAAACTGAGGTCCAGCACGTTGCAGAAAAAAAAAAAAAAAAGGATGGGAAGTTGTCCAAATGGCCACCGAATTTTCTGTAAGCTTGTATTTTACAGCTCTTTTAGACCTCAGTTGTTCCCAGGGCTATTCAGTTTTGAAGATAACTCTAATGTTCCCTTCACTTAATTTTTATTTTAATTTTTGGCAATATTTTTGAAAATAAACTTGTTACTTGTATAATATGTTTCCACCTCATAAATAAATGAATAAAATAGTGATACTGTCAAGCATGGGAACAACAATGCAGTTCAATTTCTATTGTCTACTTGGTTAAAATTGAGGGCTCTAATGAATAGATTGCTGTTTAAAATCTGCTGATGCATTTACTTTAGGAATGTTGTTAAGGATATCACTATAATTACTCATTAGCCCCTACATTCAAGATGGCTTTGTAAGAAATATTTCATTCTAAATATCATAAGTTTTTTATTTCTTTCTTTTTCTTTTTTTTTTCACAAAAAAGGGAAGTTTATTGCTGACTCGAGTCAGGGCTTACTGCCGCAACCAACGCAGTGGTGCAGGGTCAGAAAGCGCTGAGCCCGAGCCTTTACCCAATTTATAAGGTGTGCATAAGCAGTTGGTAGCTGGCTTAAGCGGATTGGTTACATGTTTGCAAAGTAATCTTATTGGCTCAAACCTTCGAGGACTTTTTTCAAACTTGAGCGTTCACAGGCTTTTCAGCTTTCCCCTGATAGGTTCCCTTTTCCTTACTGGGCGCATATTGATTGGCTGGCTCCAGGTGGCCTGATAATCATGTTACCCTGGAAAACCAGGCCTACTCTTAATCTAGGCTGCCTGT
Source organism: Dama dama (assembly GCF_033118175.1). NCBI lineage: Eukaryota > Metazoa > Chordata > Mammalia > Artiodactyla > Cervidae > Dama > Dama dama. The sequence continues at coordinate 25,739,804 of NC_083713.1, forward strand.
CATGGCGCAGCCTCACATTCCCCCCTGTCTTGTTGTTTCTGTGGAAGGCCCAATCATGGGTCTTCTATATCATCTGTGGGGGCAGTCAAATATTGAGATCTGAGTAACATTAGGTGGACGGACAGGCAGTGTGTTTTCCCTAACAACTCTCCCTTGAGAGACTTCATACTCAAGGTGCTTTTTGGGAATTGGGGCGGAGGTCTCTTTCTTCTGTAACTTCTTCCTGCTGTGCCTGGGCGTAGGCCTGCCTAGCAGAGCAGAAGTCTCTCTATACCTGACCTAGGTTGGGGTGTTTTATATCTGAAACCAGCTTTTACTCTTGTAATAACAGCAACTTAGTTTAAAACTGTTGGCGCCTCTCAGAGATAAAATAGACAGGGGCCAAACAGGAGACCTAACAGGATGGTCATCACTGGTCCCCAGAAACAGGAGGCAACATTTGGGGTGATTGGCTGGTGGTCAAGCAACAGAGCTGTGTTCTAGGAATCTTGTGTTTAGTCTGAGGTTACCATCTTTCACCTGGGTGGGGGCTCCAGTTCTGTAGAAGAACTCAAAAGACATTGTTATGCATATTTCTTTGAATAAGAACCAGGACGCGTCTCAAGGCTGTACCACCATTTGATTGTTTTCCCTCTGTTTCTGTATTTTTTCTGTTCCCTGATTAGCAATTGTTTGAATCTACCCTTTGGAACTCAGGGAAGGTCAAGGAGGCTGAATAAAGCCTATATTTTACAGTACAGCAGGTCTGTACTCCAGAGTCGCCACCCCACAGAGTCCTGCTCAGCTTTAATTTAGGGAACAGGGCAACTATGACTGTGATAATCTCTTGTCAAAATGGGGCATAGGACTGCCTCAGCCTGGAGAAGAGACACTGAATTGGAAGTATTCCTGAGTTCCAAGTCCTAGATTTGAGCCTTGTATGATTAAAATCTCAATCCCTTGGTCTGCCATTTTGTTGTAACATACCCAGTTAGTAGTAGCTAGAGTAGGGATAACTGGAGTTTTAATAGACAAAATAAATCTCTTTCTTTTAGAAGAATAGGCCTGAAACCCAGTCTGGACCTGGCACTTCAGGGAGACTTGTAGCCAGGTGGCCAGTTGCCTAGTTTTATAAAAAGTAAGGTAGAAGTTACTAGCTTCCAGCAGACATTGTTTTGAGAATGGTGGCATCTAAGCCTGACACGACTCAGAAAACTCAAGTGTTTAGCAATACAATGTCTAATCTGAAATTACACCCATAGTAACACCTGGTTATTTCTCAGGATGTCTGAACCATAGCTGAGTACTCTATTTTGACTTTTAATTGTAAAATTTTTCCTTAATAGCCAAAACAGATGGCACCATTAATGATGTCAGTGTTTCTCTAGGTATGAGAAGATGCAAGAATTGGGACTCATAAAATCTCCTGAAAAGATCTAACTATCTGAAGGCCTGTTCTGCCAGTTTTTCCCAGAGCACGGAGCGCCTCATTCTTGATCTTCACCCTGAACTCCTTTCAGGGCCGTTGAAAGTCAGCAGTTGCAGTGGCCCTGATATAATCTCTGTAGATGTAGATGGCAAGTGTCAATCTTCAGTTGGCAGAGCCCCTTTTTGCTCATAAACTTGACCATGATTTTGAGGGGGGCATTTCATGACCATTTTATCCCACGGTGCTGAGAATGTCCATTCTCAGGTTTGGCAAATATTTTGTTGACAGGCCACTCAATGTGCTGTTACTGGACTAGGCCATAAAACAGTATCCAAAATTCTCTGGACCACCTGTCTTACTAGCCTCTTGGTCCAGGAAGTTTTTTATTTCTGTAACTGAACTGACCATGTTTCCTTTGTTGATCTGACTGCCAGGAAACTAACCTTTATTTTCAGTTTTCCTGTTTTATTGTGTTATTTGTATAAGTTGCCTCATGATGATAAGAAGTTAATATTGTGCTTCCAGGGAGAATTTTTTCGTAATTTTAGGATATTCAGAAAATTTACCTAAACCATTGTCTGGTGTGTTTATTAGTAGGATATAATGTAGCTCCTCATTTCTAACTTAATTTTGTTCATGTGAATCAGATACTGTATAACACTGATTATTTGCCAGTAATACTTAAGTATTAATTTAAATATTTATACTTAATTGTAATAATTTGCTTTAAATTTATTATTACCAAATAGTTCCACATTAAGATATGAGCAGATCAATTATGTCTAATTCTGGGAAATTATATTTAAAAACTTTGCACCTACAATGAGAATGTCTTGGTCTTCTAATATGTAAGAATGAGCTATAGTCACTGTTTTTCTCTTATCAAACTCAATCTGTCTTTAATGATTCCTGTGATACCTTCTATCTAAAATAATTGATCCTTTATGTTTGAAAACATCTCATTTTGGAAATATAATCTAATTGGTAATTTTAATTAAATTAATTTGCTATAAATGTGTTTATTGTTCTGTGGGTATACCATTGCTTTCTGTTTATAATATTTCTTAGTATTTGTTCATTTTTGTGATACTGTTATCTGATAATTTGAGTAAATCCCAGCTGAATTATGTTGCCACATTATGTCTTCAAAAGGGCATAAAGTCAGTACACATGCTTCAGTAATATCTGGTTGTTTTACCCTTATGTTTCCAGTTGGCAATTTGAAATTATGGCTTCAACTGCACTTTAAATATGTGATAATAGCATGTGTTTCTAATAAGGGCCAGCACCATTTTGTTCAGATAGTGTGAATGGTTGTCACTCACATATGACAAATGCACCTTCATCTGCTTCTTTGATAGCCCCCTAAAAACCATACCCTCAAATCAGGCCGATGAAATTAGCTGCTGTGTAAATTGTGTGTCTGAGTGGTTCATTATCTAATCACCGTCAGGACCACAGTGATAAAGTAGATTGAAGCAGGAAAGAGGTCTGCCAGATGATTTCACACACACACACCCCCCCCCCCCCCCCCCCCCCGCCAAATCCAGTTTCCCTTGGAAACCCTAATAGTGCAGTTTAGAACTTCAGACTCTCATGCCTGGAATACAGTTTCTTTTAATGTACCAAACCTGAAAATACCGGTAGTTCTGGAGCATAATTTTCTTTCTGTAAAAATCATAATTTTATTTATTTCAATCCGTTTTTGAAATTTTGAGGCTCTTGAATTATTATGTTACTGATAGTGCCCTAAATAATATGAAATCAGAAAAAAAAATACTCTGTCTTACTTGTAAGAATTCAGAATAATTTGAGTAAATTGTTAACCTTTTAGGAATCTTGACTCACTCTAATAATGACCTTCTGTGTTATTTGTTTATTGAATTGCTTTGCTTTAATTTATTGTAGGTGCTTTTGAAGATGATGATATCACACATGTTGAAGGAAGTGTAGATCCTGTTCGAGATATAGAAATAATACATGAAGAGCTTCAGCTTAAAGATGAGGAAATGATTGGGCCCATTATAGATAAACTAGAGAAAGTGGCTGTGAGAGGAGGAGATAAAAAACTAAAACCTGAATATGTAAGTAAAATTTATAGCTTCTGTAGATATTTGAGTTCATTTTCTTTGATTAATTTTTTAAAATAAAGCACATATAACATCTAATATTATTATGGAATTTTAGGATTCAAGAATCATTTCTCTTTCTTTTTTTTTAACTTTTACTAAAGCAGCAAATACTTTTAAAGAGAAAAATGTAACAAGAAAAAAGCATTCTCCCTATTATTTATAATTCCCCATCGTTGTTTATAATTGGTATTTATAGTTCCCCATTGTCTTTTTTTCTTTAATTTTTTAAAAATTTATTTTTTTAACTGAAGGACAATTGTTTTACAGAATTTTGTTGTTTTCTGTCAAATATCAACATGAACCAGTCATAGGTGTACATATATTCCCTCTCTTAGAATGATTCAAGGATCATTTCTGTTCAAACATTGTTGAAAAACTTTGTTTTCTCTTGGCAACAAAGGATCATTGTGATAGACTGGTTAAGTATTCTTAGCAAGCCATATTTAGCACTAATACTGAGTATTTATGTGGCTACTATTAATTAGTAGCCTCAAGTTTTAATGTTAGAAAGTTAAGTTGCTCAGTCGTGTCCGACTCTTTGTGACCCTGTGGACTGTAGCCTACCAGGCTCCTCTGTCCATGGCATTTTCCAGGAAAGAATACTGGAGTGGGTTGCCATTTCCTTCTCTAGGGGATCTTCCCAACCCAGGGATCAAACCCAGGTCTCCCACATTGTAGGCAGACGCTTTACCGTCTGACTGCTGCTACTGCTAAGTCACTTCAGTCGTGTCTGACTCTGTGCGACCCCATCCCTGGGATTCTCCAGGCAAGAACACTGGAGTGGGTTGCCATTTCCTTCTCCAACGCATAAAAGTGATAAGTGAAAGTGAAGTCGCTCAGTCGTGTCCGACTCTTCACGACCCCATGGACTGTAGCCTACCAGGCTCCTCCGTCCATGGGATTTTCCAGGCAAGAGTACTGGAGTGGGGTGCCATTGCCTTCTCCGTTACCATCTGAGCCACCAGGGAAAATCTTTAATGTTGGAGATGCGGAATTTTCTGATGAAAATTTGCCAAACTTAACTAAATGAATATGAGTTTTGTGGATTTGAAGAAGTGGTTTATATAAGGAATTGATCTTCCATAGCAATTGACTGAATGAATGCACTATTAAAGTAGACAAATAATTTTAACATTTTATGCAGTGAAAACACATGTCATTGTCTTTAATATTCAAATATGTTCTTTATCACGTTATTGTGAATACTTTTTAGTAATATTCTAATCAATGTTTCAAAATTGGTTTTGAAGCTTTTAGTTGAAATACAAAAAAATTGTCTTTTACCATAAAAAAGCAGCTTAATTTTGTATTTTCTCATTTATTAACATCTTCCATAAACTGTTCTTGCTTTTTATGGCTTTTTTATTATAGGAAATTTTCTTTCTTTTTAACTTTTCATGTGATTTTAATATGCCTATTTTTTATTTTCCCATTTTTAGAAGCTTATTATCTTTTCTTTTTGTTTTCTCATTTATTTTTAATAAGTTTGGCAAACACACAGTTGATTAGGGAACTCTAATAGGAAGAAATCAATTACAGAATCTAAACATAGGCACACTACCAATAAATTATGGTTGAAAGTGCCTGGTCTTAAAGCAGAGAGACCTGTGTTGTGCTACTCATTTCTTGATAGTTTGGAGCAAGCCCAAGTCATTTGACTTTTCTTGACATCATGGTTATTTCACTTTTTCCCTATGCAAATAGAGTGGAGAAAGGAAAGCAATTTGTCTGTGGAAATTATACAAGATATAGGACAGAAAAGGGGATTTCACATATGGATAAAGATATTCCTTTCTGAAAAGGGGAAAAATCGTATGAAAGATACTGGGATTGAAGGCAATTCCTTTGCCCCAAATAGCATGATTTTCTGATTAGAATAAAGCTGAGCAGTCATCCCTTAGTTAACTGATGCTTTCTGACATTCTTATCTCTTGCAGAAGCAATAACTGTCTGAAAAATAAAATTTGTTGATCTTGCTTTTACTTATACATGGGGAAAAGAGACATCACATTCTTCTGAAATTCTTGGGCTACCATTTCCTGGCCTTTCTTCTTGAAGAAAATTAGAACATTAGAAAAATTAGAACATCTATTCCTTCTTATTTCCAAACACTGAGATTATTTCATCATTTTCTTTCCTCAGACTTAGCTGCTTCAGAATAAAGTATAGATTTGTGTTTCTCAGCTTTCTTTCTGATTATCATTGTCCCTAAGGAAAATTTAAATTAATTAAATTTCTTCCTAATGAGAGAAATTAAGTACTAATGAGTAAGAATTTGTTGGATAGAGTTGAGCTTTGAAGGGCCACAAAGTATTTTAATAACCAAGTTTTTTTTCTTTTTCATGCCCAAGAGTCAGTTTTTGCCTCTCTAGGAGTAGTATTACCCCTATTGTGCATTTATGGGGCTTCCCTGGTGGCTTAGTGGTAAAGAACCCGCTGCAACAAGATCCTTAGAAATTCTAACACATAATTATTTTCTGTAACCCAAGATATATGGAAGCCAAGAGAGTATTAAATAAGGTAAAAAGTTTCTTGTGATTTAGTCTGTAAGTCATGTCTGAGTCTTTTGTGACCCCATGGACTGTAGCCCACAAGGCTCCTCTGTCCCTGGGATTTCTCAAGCAGGAATACTGGAGTGGGTTGCCATTTACTTCTCCAAAGGATCTTTTCAACCCAAGGATTGAACCTGAGTCTCATTCATTGTCAGGTGGGTTCTTTATCACTGAACCACCAAGGAAGCCCCAATAGTTTCCTAGGGCTGCCATAACAATTATCACAAACTAGATGGCTTAAAATAATAGAAATGTATTCTTTCACAGTTCAAGAGGCTAGAAGTCTGAAATCAAGGTGCCAGCAGGGCCGTGTTCCCTTGAAACTCTCGGACGGGAGAGTCCTTTCTTGCTTTTTCAGTTTTTGGTAGCCCCAAGCATTCCTTGGCATGTGGTGGTATAACTTCAGTCTCTGCCTCCATCTTCACATGGCCACCTTCCCCTGTGTCTCTGTCCAAGTTTCCCTCTTCTTATAAGTGAAAGTGTTAGTCACTCAGTCATGTCTGATTCTTTGTGACCGTATGGACTGTAGCCTGCCGGGCTTCTCTGTCCATGAGGTTTCCCAGGGAAGAATACTGGAGTGGGTAGCCATTTCCTTCTCCAGGGCACCTTCCCGACCCAGAGATTGAACCCAGATTTCCTGCATTGTAGGCGGATTCTTTACCTTATGAGCCCCCGGGGTAGCTCCTTATAAGGATACCAGTTATAATCAGTTTAAGAGCCCACCCTACACCAGATAGGCATCTTTACCTAATTTCCATAACACTACACTCTGAGGGATACAGATTTCAACCTATCTTTTGAGGACACATTAAAACCTTTAACACCAGAGACATCAAGATCAAGATTGATTTTAAAGTTTATATACATTCTATTGGGCTTCCCTGGTAGCTCAACTGGTAAAGAACCCACCTGCAATGCAGGAGACCCCGGTTCGATTCCTGGGTCAGGAAGATCCGCTGGAGACGGGATAGGCTACCCACTCCAGTATTCTTGGTCCCTGGTGGCTCAGATGGTAAAGAATCCACCTGCAGTGTGGGAGACCTGGGTTCAATCCCTGGGTTGGGAAGATCCCCTAGAGAAAGGCATGGCAACCCACTCCAGTATTCCTGCCTAGAAAATTCCATGGGCAGTGGAGCCTGGTGGGCTACAGTCCATGGGGTCATAAAGTCAGACACGACTGAGCAACTAAGCACAGTGCAGCACACACATGTTAGTTTGAAAGACAAAATTTGGAAATGAAGGTAGAAAGCTTTAAGGATCATTTTATTTTGTATTGACTAATTATTTGGGAATCATGATACTTAAGATATTTATAAAACTAACAGTTATCTGATTAAACCACTAAATAAGGCAACCAGGAATTGTAAATAATCTGTTTTTCTTGTCAGGTCTCTCTGAATTAAATAATTAATGTCCCCCAAACATATAGCTATTAGCAGATTTCTTCTCATTATTCTTAGGGCAGTTTTTAAAGTTAATTTTTACCTAACTTAAAAAACATTAAATGGGAAAGATTAGAGATCTCTTCAAGAAAATTAGAGATACCAAAGGAACATTTCATGCAAAGATGGGCACAATAAAGGACAGAAATGGGAAGGACCTGACAGAAGCAGAAGAGATTAAGAAGAGGTGGCAAGAATATACAGAAGGACTACGCAGAAAAGGTCTTAATGACCCAGATAACCACGATGGTGTGGTCACAAACCTAGAGGCAGACATCCTGGAGTGTGAAATCAAGTGGGCCTTAGGAAGCATTCCTACAAACAAATCTAGTGGAGGTTATAGAATTCCAGCTAAGCTGTTAAAAATCCTAAAAGACTATGCTGTTAACGTGCTGTACTCAATATGCCAGCAAATTTGGTAAACTCAGCAGTGGCCACAGGACTGGAAAAGTTCAGTTTTCATTCCAACCCCAAAGAAAGGCAATGCCAAATAATGCTGAAACTGCTGCACAGTTGTCCTCAATTCACATGCTAGCAAGGTAATGCTCAAAATCCTTCGAGCTAGGCTTCAACAATACATGAACCGAGAACTTCCGGATGTATAAACTGGATTTAGAAAAGGCAGAGAAACCAGAGATCAAATTGCCAACATATGTTGAATGATCGAAAAAGCAAGAGAATTCCAGAAAAACATCTACTTCTGCTTCATTGACTATGCTAAAGCCTTTGACTATGTGGCTTACAGCATACTGTGGAAAATTCTTACAGAAATGGGAATACCAGACCACCTTACTGCCTCCTGAGAAACCTGTATGCAGGTCAAGAAGCAACAGTTAGAACTGGACATGGAACAACAGACCATCTCAAAATTGGGAAAGCTGTACGTCAAGGCTATATATTGTTATCCTGTTTAATTTAACTTCTATGCAGAGTAGATCAAGCGAAATGCCAGGCTGGATGAAGCACAAGCTAGAATCAAGATTGCCAGGAGAAATATTAATAACCTCAGATACATAGATGACACTATCCTTATGGCAGAAAGCAAAGAGGAAAGAGCCTCTTGATGAAAGTGAAAGAGGAGAGTGAAAAAGCTGGCTTAAAACGCAACATTCAGAGAACTAAGATCATGGCATCCAGTCCCATCACTTCATGGCAAATAGATGAGGAAACAATGGAAACAGGGACAGAGTTTCTTTTCCTGGGCTCCAAAAATCACTGCAGACAGTGACTGCAGCTATGAAATTAAAAGACACATTTGCTGCTTGGGAGAAAACCTGTAACAAACCTTTGCAGCATATTAAAAAGCAGAGGCATTACTTTGCTGACACAGTCGAATTGTCAAAGCTATGGTTTTTCCAGTAGCCACTGTACATTATGTACAGTAGCCATTGTACATAAGAGTCAGACCATAAAGAAGGTTGCACAATGAAGAATTGATGCTTTTGAACTGTGGTGTTAGAGAAGCCTCTTGAGGGTCCCTTGGACAGCAAGGGGATCAAACCAGTCAGTCCTAGAGGAAATCAACCCTGAATTTTCTTTCAAAGGACTAATGCTGAAGCTGAAGCTCCAATGCTTTGACTACCTGATGCAAAGAGCCGACTCACTAAAAAAGACCCTGGTGCTAGGAAAGATTGAAGGCAAAAGGAGAAGAGGATGGCAGAGGATAAGATGGTTAGATAGCATCACCAATTCAGTGGACATGAATTTGAGCAAACTCAAGGAGACATTGGAGGGCAGAGGAGGCTGGCATACTGCAGTCCATAGGGTCACAAAGAGTCAGACACGACTTGAGTTGACTCACTGGAAAAGACCCTGATGCTGGGAGGGATTGGGGGCAGGAGGAGAAGGGGACAACAGAGGATGAGATGGCTGGATGGCATCACCGACTCGATGGGCATGAGTTTGAGTAAACTCCGGGAGCTGGTGATGGACAGGGAGGCCTGGCGTGCTGCGATTCATGGGGTCGCAAAGAGTCGGACACAACTGAGCGACTGAACTGAACTACAGTTCTAAGACTAAATGTTGAAAAAACTAGGATCATGGCATCCGGCTTAATTACCACATGGCAAATAGAAGGGGAAATGGCGGAAGTAGTGACAGATTCCCTCTTCTTGGGCTCCACAGTCACTTTAGATGGTGACTGAAGCCATGGAATCAGAGGACAGCTGCTTCTTGGCAGGAAAGTGATAGCAAACCTAGGCAGTGTGTTGAAAAGCAGAGACATTACTCTGCCGATAAAGTCCATATAGTCAGGGCTGTGGTCTTCCCAGTGGTCATGTACAGTTGTGAGAGCTGGACTGTAAAGAAGGCAGAATGCCCCAAAATTGATGCCTTTGAACTCTGGTGCTGGAGAAGACTCCTGAAAGTCCCTTGGACAGCTGGGAGATCAAATCAGTCAATTTTAAGGGAGATCAACCCTAAATATTCACTGGAAGGATTGATGCTGAAGCTAAAGATACAGTATTTTGGTCATCTGATGCGAACAGACAACTCATTGGAAAAGTCCCTGATGCTGGGAAAGATTGAGGGCAGAAGGAGAAGAGGGCGTCAGAGGAAGAGATGGTTGGACGGCATCACCGATGCAATGAACATGAACCTGAACAAACTCCGGGAGTTGGTGATAGACAGGGAAGCCTGGTGTGCTGCAGTCCATGGGGTCACAAAGAGTCAGGAACGACTGGGCAACTGAACAACAACTACAGCTCTACCCTTTTGCTGTTTCTTCACCTCCGTTTCCTAGTCACCTTTAGACATAGCCTGAAGCAGAAGTTTCTTACTTTAAAAAAAATTTTTTTTATTGTGGTAAACTACACATGAAATAAAATTTAGCCACTTTACTCATTTTAAGCATACAATTTAGCAGCATTAAGTACATTCGCAGTGTTGTATGACTATCACCACTGTCTATTTCCATAATTTTTCATCATCCCAAATTGAAACTCTGTATCCCTTAAATAATAACATACCATTTCCCCCTCCTCCTAGCTCCTTGTAACCTCTGTTCTACTTCCTTTCTCTGTGAATTTTCCTGTTCTTGGTACCTCATGTAAGTGAAACTGTACGATTTTTGTCTTTTTGTGTCTGGCTTATAGGTCCTCAGTGGTCACTTATTTATTTGAAGACATCAGTTGGGAAGTGCAAAGCTGTTTAAGACTAGCAGGATAACACAAAGAATGTCTTGGGTCAAGGCTCACAAGGATTAAACTCATATGAGACCAAATGAATACTTTAGAATCATCAGTTTATATACCCTGAGGGGAATGAACTCTCATAAGAACTGATGTTATGGTACACATTGTATAGACATACTTTCCTGAATAAACTTATGCCTGTCCACTTTCTCCTTGCTGTTGCCAATGGCACACAGATGGAGAAAATTGTTTTTGGACATACTACTATCTCCATAAACTCATCATTACCAACCTGAACTGGATTGTCATCGATACCTAGCTTTCCTAGTTGCTCTCCTGGTTGCTCTCTTTTAAAAAGACTCAAATCTATAATCATGATGGAATATCTTAATACTTCTTTTAGTAATTGATACAACAAGCAGACAAAATTTTAGTAAGAATATAGATGATTTAAACAATATGATTAAGGAGTTTGACCCAGTTGACATATAGAAGACTGCACCTAACAACCACCAGTGTACCCTGTTGTCAGATACCAATGAAATGTTTGCCAAAATTGTCCTTACTATTAGCCATACATCAAATGATGAAGTTTCAGATGATTGAAATCATAAAGAACATATTATCTGATCATTATGGAATTAAAAGTAGCAGTCAGTAATGAAAAGATTGCTGGAATAGTTCTAAATATTTGGGAGTTAAACAGTACACTTCTTTTTAAAAAATAATTTTATTTATTTATTTATTTTTGGTGTTGATGGGTCTTTTCTGCTGCATGAGCTTTCCTCTAGTTGCGGTGAAGGGGAGCTGCTCTAATTGCAGTGCACGGGATTCTTATTGCAGTGGCTTCATTTATTGCAGAGCACAGGCTCTAAGATGCTTGGGCTTCAGTAGTTGCAGCTCCTGGACTCTAGAGCACAGGCTTAATAGTTGTGGCACACAGGCTTCATTGCTCCACGGCATGTGGGATTCTCCAGGACCAGGGATCAGACCCACGTCTCTTACATTGGCAGCAGGTGGATTCTTTACCACCTAGCTACAGGGAGGCCTTAAACAGTACACTTCTAAAAGATTACATTTTAAGGAAAAACTCATAATGGAAATGTTTTAATCCTGTGATAATGAAAATAACAATATTTCAAAATTTGTATTTTTTTCTGATATATATAGATTTTATAAATTTATAGTCTCAAATGTATACATCCAAAATAAGAAAGAGTAACGTCAGTATTCTCAAAGTATCCATCTAAAGGAGTTAGAAAAGAACTCAAAGTAGATGACAGAAACAGTAGATGAGAGCAGACATTAATAATATAGAAAAGAAACATGTAATCAAGAGGCTTAAAAAGGTCCAGTTGCTTCTTTGAAACACTAATAAAATTGATAACTTCTTAGCAAGACTGGTGAAAGAGTGAAAAAGGAAACACAAAACCAGTACTAGACATGAAAGAGAAGTTTTACTATAGATCCAACAGACATTAAAATGCTAATAAGATATTATAAGCAACTTATGACAGTTATTTGAAAAATATATGAAATGAACAAGTATCTTTAAAGACTACTTAACAAAGTTAATGTAAAGAGAAATAAAAATCTCATTAGTCCTGTATCTATTGAAGAAATTGAACTCGTAATTTAAAACCCTATTTAAAGAAAACTCTGGCCCAGGTGACTTCTCTATACAATGAAGTCTCACACACATTCTTCTAGATAATAGTAAAAGAGAGAAAACTAACTGGTTTTATGAGGTCAGAAGAATCCTGATACCCAAACCATACACTATAAGAAAGAAAAGTTAAAGACAAATCTCTTTCATGAACATAAATGCACAATCTTAAATAAAAATATTAATGGACTGAATCTAGTAATAGATATTAACAATAATTAGATATGACTAAAATTCTAGGAATGCAAAGCAGGTTGATATTAAAGATTAAAGTAACAGAATAAAGGGGAAAATTCATGATTGTCTTTAAACTTTGAAAAAAGGATTTGATAATATTTGACTGCTCATGATTTAAAAAAAAAAAAAGACCTCTAGAGGGTAATCTCCTTAACCTGAGAAAGAGTATCTACAAAAAAGAAACGTACATAACCAGTTATACTTAACGGTGAAATACTGAAAGCTTTACCCCTCATATCGGGAACAAAACCAGTCATGCTTACTATCACTGCTTCTATTCAGTCTTGTATTAGATAAAAGTGATTATTATTATTCACAGACAGCATGCCATGTGTTTAGAGAACATGACAGAATTTGGGATATAAACCATTGGAATTAGTATATGAAGTCATCTGGATTGTTGAATATAAGGTCAATATAAAAAATGACTTATATTTAATAATACAGAACTTGAAATGTTTTTAAAAAGATGCCAGTTGTAGTGACATTTTTAAAATGCAGATCAGTTCAGTTCAGTTGCTCAGTCATGTCCGACTCTTTGCGACCCCATGGACTGCAGCACGCCAGGCTTTCCTGTCCATCACCAACTCCCAGAGCTTGCTCAAACTCATGTCCATCAAGTTGGTGATGCCATCCAGCTGTCTCTCTCATCCTCTGTCGTCCCCTTCTCCTCCTGCCTTCAGTCTTTCCCAGCATTAGGGTCTTTTCCAGTGAGTCACTTCTTTGCATCAGGTGGCCAAAGTATTGGAGCTTCAGCCTCAGCATCAGTCCTTCCAATAAATATTCAGGACTGATATCCTTTAGGATTGACTGGTTTGATCTTGAAGTTCAAGGGACTCTCAAGAGACTTCTCCATCTCTTGGAAGTTATAATAAAGTTTCTACACAAAACTATAAAGCCTTTATTTAGAGAAATAAATGAATGAATGGAAGGTTATACCAGTTTTGTTTTGATTGGAAGACTTGATATTTTAAAGATGTCATATCTCTCTAAAATTGATCTGTAGATTCAACAGATCCTGGTCAAAGTCATGTCATGTTGTTTTAGAAATTGACAACTACATTTTACATGGAAATGCAAAGGTCACCAAATAAGCAAAGCAATCTCAAAGAACAAAGATGGAGGCAAATTTGTGTAATCAACCTTATATCAAGACTATTACAAATCTGCAGTGATTAAGACAGGCAACGATAGACAAATTGACTGATGGAAGAGAATGGGTATACAGACACAAATTTGCAGTAGAGATGGCACTGCAGAGTAATGGAGAAATACTTTTACTAAGAAGTGGTGTTGGGGGCCTCCCCTGGTGGCTCAGTGGTAAAGAATATTCCCACCAATGCAGGATACCCAGGTCCAGTCCCTGGTCCTGGAGAATCCCACATGCTGTGGAACAACCAAGCTTTTGTGCCACAACTATTGAACCTGTGCTCTAGAGCCCACAAGCTACAACTACTGAAGCCCAAACACCCTACAGCCTGTTCTGCATAAGAGAAGCCCATGCACTGCAATTAGAGACTAGCCCTGCTCTCGGCAATGAGAAAAAAACCCGTGCAACAACAAAGGCCCTGCATGGCTAAAAATAAATAAATTAAAAAGAAAAAGAAAAAAACTGTTGGAACAGTTGGATATCTTTGTGGGAGAGAAAGTAAGTTCTCACCCACCTCACACTATACTCAAAAGGCAAAGTTTACAGAGTAAAAAGTGAAATTTATAGAACAAAACATCTATAATATTGATATAACATAGAATATTTTATGACCTTAGAATAAACAAATATTTTTTTAAACCAGAAACAAAAAACAGTAATCATAAAGGAAAAGATTTTTAGAGTGGGCTACATTAAAATTAGGACTTTTACTAAACAATTTGAAAAGGTAAACTTGCCAATACAGGAAATGCAAGAGACTCAGGTTAGATCCATGGGTCAGGAAGATCTCTTGGAATAGGAAATGGCAACCCACTCCAGTATTCTTGCCTGGAAAATTCCATGGAGAGAGGAGCCTGGGGGGCTACAGTCCATGGGGTCTCAAAGAGTTGGACACAATTGAGTGACTCAGAGCACACACACACGCAGAGTGAAAGAACTTATTTGTGGTACTTAGTAAAGAACATGTCTACAGAGTATGCAAAGAGCTGTAAATAAATAAGAAAAAGGCAGCACAATAGAAAAACAGGTAAAAGATGTGAAAAAGTACTTCATAAAAGAGGAAGTCCCCCATTAATCATTTGGGAAATACAAATTCAGACTGCAGTGAGATAGTATACACTTAGCATAAATTGGCTTCCCTGGTGGCTCAGATGGTAAAGAATGTCTACAATGCAGGGGACCCAGGTTCGATCCCTGGGACAGGAAGATCCCCTGGAGGAGGGCATGGCAACCCACTCCAGTATTCTTGCCTGGAGAATCCCATGGACAGAGGAACCTGGTGGGCTACAGTCCATACAGTCTATGGGGTTGCAAAGAGTCGGACACAACTGAGTGACTAACACTTTCACACTTTCACCATAAATTTTCACACTTTTACCATAAGAAAACTGACAGTCCGAGTGTTGGAGGGAATGAAAAGCAAATGGAATTCTCAGACAGTGTTGATGTGAGTGTAAATTAGTACATCTGCTTCTGAAAACTGATTAGCAATGTATAGTAAGTTAGAGTAAACCTGTGACCTAAAACTGTCCTAGGTATATGCTCAAGAGAAATGCATGCATAAATTTACTAAAATACATGTACAAGAATGTTAATAGCAGCTTCATTTGTAATAGGTTTAAAGTATAAACAACCTAAGTGTCTTATCAATAGTATAGATAAATTGAGGTTATATTCCTAAAATGGAATATTATGTGGCAAAGAAAAAAAAACACCACAGCTTATTTAAAAGTGTGGATGAATTTCACAAACAATGTTGAAGGAAAGAAGCTGGACCCAAACAATACTTACTGTATGATTTTATTTTCATAAATTTTAATAACGAGCCAGCTTGTGATGCAAAAAAGCCAGGAAGTGATTATCTCTGGAGAGGAGTGGAACATGGTGATTACATTGCTAATAATATTCTGCGTGTTGGTCAGGTGGTAGTTACATGCATCTGCTTATTCTGTGATACTTCATCAAGCTGTGCACTTATGTATGTTACACTGAGTTTATGTTATGCTTCAGTATAACCCCTGTTCAAGTTTGGCCTCCAAGCCACTGATTATATTCTGCCATATAAGGTGAATCTTCAACTTGGATTTTTATTTTCCTACTTAGATTTTGGCTTCCTTAAAAATCTATCTTAGTTCATCAGCACTCTTGACACCTTTTCCATTTTTTCTAACCTCACACTATTCTCTCTTTATGGCCTCATGCTTCTATTTCATAGATGCTCTATTTTTTTGCATTCTACCAAGTATGCAAAATGATTCATTAAGAGGGTGTTCTGTGTATGTGATTGTCTTCCTCTTCCTTTATGACTCTCCTTATTCAGTAACCATTTCATTAAAATCAGATTTGTGGGCTTTTCCTGTTCGCTTTGTCCTTCCTTGAACATGGTAAAGTCCACTCAGACTAATATATGGGAATCATAGGAGTAGTTGCCATCTTTGTGAAAAGTGAAGGTGTTAGTCGTTCAGTCATGTGACCCCATGTACTGCAGCCCACCAGGCTCCTCTGTCCATGGAATTCTCCAGGCAAGAATACTGGAGTGGGTTGGCCATTCCTTTCTCCAGAGGATCTTCCCAACCCAGGGACTGAACTCAGATTTCCTGCATTGCAGGCAGATTCTCTTACCATCTGAGCCACCAGGGAAGCCCTGTTGTCTTCCTAGTAATGGTCAAATCTTCTGCTGAGATCTATACCTCAAAAATGAATTGGTTTCCATCACAGTTGCTACTTTGTAGTCAACAGGATTCAGGGACATTGCTCTTATAAGTTTACACTATTCGTTTAAGTGAATCACATAACTGAAAACCAACATCTGCCAGAGTACATTGTATCAGGTTATTGCTAGAGTTAATCTATCATTTTAATTCTTAGAGGACATTCCCCACCCCTTAGCAGCATTCATCTAGTA
The DNA here is from genome assembly GCF_033118175.1 of Dama dama. Taxonomy (NCBI): domain Eukaryota; kingdom Metazoa; phylum Chordata; class Mammalia; order Artiodactyla; family Cervidae; genus Dama; species Dama dama. The sequence goes on from NC_083713.1 coordinate 25,756,427, forward strand.
GAGCAACAAATACTTAATATTCTGATTCAGTTCAGTCACTCAGTCGTGTCCGACTCTTTGCAACCCCATGGACTGCAGCACGCCAGGCCTCCCTGTCCATCACCAACTCCCGGAGTCCACACAAACCCATGTCCATTGAATCAGTGATGCCATCCAACCATCTCATCCCCTGTCGTCCCCTTCTCCTCCTGCCCTCAATCTTTCCCAGCATCAGGGTCTTTTCAAATGAGTCAGCTCTTTGCATCAGGTGGCCAAAGTATTGGAGTTTCAGCTTCAACATCAGTCCTTCTAATGAACACCCAGGACTGATCTCCTTTAGGATGGACTGGTTGGATCTCCTTGCAGTCCAAGGGACTCTCGAGTCTTCTCTAACACCACACTTCAAAAGCATCAATTCTTCGGTGCTCAGCTTTCTTTATAGTCCAACTCTTAACATCCATACATGACCACTGGAAAAACGATAGCCTTAACTAGACGGACCTTTGTTGACAAAGTAAAGTCTCTGCTTTTTAATATGCTGTCTAGGTTGGTCATAACTTTCCTTCCAAGGAGTAAGCATCTTTTAATTTCATGGCAGCAATCACCATCTGCAGTGATTTTGGAGCCCTCCAAAATAAAGTCAGCCACTGTTTCCACTGTTTCCCCATCTATTTACCTTGAAGTGATGGGACCGGGATTGGAATGAAAACTGACCTTTTCCAGTCCTGTGGCCACTGCTGAGTTTTCCAGATTTGCTGGCATATTGAGTGCAGCACTTTCACAGCATCATCTTTTAGGATTTGAAATAGCTCAACTGGAATTCCATCACCTCCACTAGCTTTGTTTGTAGTGATGCTTCCTAAGGCCCACTTGACTTCACATTCCAGGATGTCTTGCTCTAGGTGAATGTGATTATCTGGGTCATGAAGATCTTTTTTGTATAGTTCTTCTGTGTATTCTTGCCACCTCTTCTTAATCTCTTCTGCTTCTGTTAGGTCCATACCATTTCTGTCCTTTATTGAGCCCATCTTTGCATGAAGTGTTCCCTTGGTATCTCTAATTTTCTTGAAGAGATCTCTAGTTTTCCCCATTCTATTGTTTTCCTCTATTTCTTTGCACTGATCGCTGAGGAATGCTTTCTTATCTCTCCTTGCTATTCTTTGGAACTCTGCATTCAAATGGGTATATCTATCCTTTTCTTTGTTTTTCGCTTCTCTTCTTTTCACAGCTATTTGTAAGGCCTCCTCAGATAGCCATTTTGCTTTTTTGCATTTCTTTTTCTTGGGGATGATCTTGATTCCTGTCTCCTGTACGATGTCATGAACCTCTGTCCATAGTTCATCAGGCACTCTGTCTATTAGATCTAGTCCCTTAAATCTATTTCTCACTTTCACTGTATAATCATAAGGGATTTTATTTAGGTCATACCTGAATGGTCTAGTGGTTTTCCCCACTTTCTTCAATTTAAGTCTGAATTTGCCTATAAGGAGTTCATAATCTGAGCCACAGTCAGCTCCCAGTCTTGTTTTTGCTGACTGTATAGAGCTTCTCCATCTTCGGCTGCAGAGAATATAATCAGTCTGATTTTGGTGTTGACCATCTGGTGATGTCCACGTGTTGAGTCTTCTCTTACGTTGCTGGAAGAGGGTGTTTGCTATGACCAGTGCGTTCTCTTGGCAGAACTCTATTAGCCTTTGCGTTGCTTCATTCTGTACTCCAAGGCCAAATTTGCCTGTTACTCCAGGTGTTTCCTGACTTCCTACTTTTGCATTCCAGTCTGCTGTAGTGAAAAGGACATCTTTTTTGGGTGTTAGTTCTAAAAGGTCTTGTAGGTCTTCATAGAACCGTTCAACTTCAGCTTCTTCAGCATTACTGGTCGGGGCATAGGCTTGGAACCGTGACTCAAGCAGATGCTAAATTTCAACTTAGAATACGATAGCATTCTGTTTCATGATGAAAGTGTAGATTGGACTTTCCTCAGTTTGGGATGTTTAAAGGGAATACTTGGTTGGAGCAGGAGGAACCTGTGTTAGTGGACTTCTAACCAGACTACTTTGAGCTGGAGGCCTTTTCCCCATTCTTTTGGTCTGAGTGCATTGTTGGCTGTGTGTGTTAAAGCCACCCAGCCAGCATAGGTCAGCTCATTTGGTTATTAGCCTCAGGTTTTAGGATAGTGGGTTTGGCTAGAGACAAGTACCAGGCTTGGAATCTGTCATTATTGCAGAGTAAGAGTGAGTCACCTTGATAAACTGCCAAAGCTACCTAGTTAGCCATCAAATTTGAGGATTAGAGAGGGTGAGCAGAAGATAGATCAAGTCCTCCCTTCCCCCTCACCCTGTGAATATACCTTTTTTTTTTTTCTCCAATTTTAAAGATAGTATTTATTGGTTAAAAATAAATAAAATATCATTGTAGTTTTTAAGAAGAAGGCAGAAAAGGAAAATCTCTCTGGAATCTTCCTGATTTCTATTGCTACCAATTTGATAAGACATCTGTCCAGTTTCATTTAATGAGTACATTTATTTATATGTATTATATATAGTTTCAGAACCACAAATGTAATCACATTATGCCATTTTGCCATAAATAATAATACTTAATATCTGTGGAATGTTTACTGCGTGCCTGAAAGTTGGGGTCCTCCTGGCTGTGCTGGCCTCAGGCCCCTTTCTCTGCCCTGAGTCAGTTCTGCTCCATGAAATCCAGACCTTCCCCCACCTCAAGAGTTCTCACTCACACACATACACACACACATGTGCTTTGTGAGGATCTGCGGCCTGACAGGTCATGTGGCTGGAATAGGCAGATGGGGTATTCACACATCAGAGGCCCATGGGCACACCTGACCTTTACATTCGTTTTGTCATTTAATCCTCACAATCATCGTATGTTGAATTGGCATTACTATCCCAATTTTACAGAAACAAACAGGTTCAGGTTTAGCAGCTGTCCTAAAGTTGCACAGCTAGAAAGTGGCAGAGCCAAGACTTGAACCCAAATCTGTTTGACAATATCCATATTCTTAACTTCTTTCCTTTGTTCTGAATCTGCTTTTTTTTAACTTAGCAGTGTATTTTGAACATTTTTCCTTGCATGAAAACTGTTCTATAAATGTCCCATAATTTGTTAATAAATCTCCAGTTAATGTGTTTTAGGTTGTTTTTAATCTTTACCTTTTTGTGCTAGTATCAAACTGTTCTAATTATTGTAGCTTTATGGTTTATTTAAATATATAGTAAAACTAGCTTTTTTTTTTTCCATTCATTTTTATTAGTTGGAGGCTAATTACTTTACAATATTGTAGTGGTTTTTGTCATACATTTGACATGAATCAGCCATGGATTTACATGTATTCCCCATCCCGATCCCCTCTCCCACCTCCCTCTCTACCCGATCCCTCTGGGTCTTCCCAGTGCACCATGCCTGAGCACTTGTCTCATGCATTCAACCTGGGCTGGTGATCTGTTTCACCCTAGATAATATACATGTTTCGATGCTGTTCTCTCGAAACATCCCACCCTCACCTTCTCCCACAGAGTCCAAAAGTCTGTTCTGTACATCTGTGTCTTTTTCTGTAAAACTAGCTTTTAATACTTATTTTTCTCTGTGCCGTGCTTAGTCGCTCAGTCATTCCAACTCTTTGCGACCCCATGGACTGTAGCCTGCCAGGCTCCTCTGTCCATGGGGATTCTCCAGGCAAGAAAACTGGAGTGGGTTGCCATGCCCTCCTCCAGGCGATCTTCACAACCCAGGGATCGAACCCAGGTCTCCCACATTACAGGCAGATTCTTTACCATCTGAACCACTAGGGAAGCCCAAAACTTAACTCTCAAGCAGTTCATTTTCTAGAATAATGATATATTTAATTTGTAATGTTCTTCAACAACCCTATTATGATTTTAACTGTAATTGTGTTAGATAAACTTTATGGTAGCTAGAATTTAAATCAGGATGGTTTTGATAAGAATAGATGAATTTTGAGTGCAGAGTCTGGCTGAAGCAAGTTTTAGGTCAGTATCCTGGATTGCAAATCTGGGAGTCCGTGAACCTAGAACATATACTTAATTGACTGCAGTTGGGGCCTTGGAGTATTGCCATGGAGTCACTCATAACCATGGTTCTTGGATTTGTGGATTGTGAATCCTTTTTAAAAGCATTTGGAAGATGTGTGCCGTTATCCTTCAAAGGTACATAAACATAGAACTTTAATACAATTTCAGGATATTAGGAAACTCCTGAAATCCATTTATGGATCATGAACTAATAATTTCTGCTTTGGGAACTAAAGAATACAAAATAGAGTAGTCAAATAGTCGGAAAAATCTAGTTAGGGGTTATATAACATAACTTGGTTCAGTTGCTAAGTCCTGTCTGACTCTTTGCGACCCCATGGACTATAGCCTGCCAGGCTCCTCTGTCCATAGGTTATGGTAGTGTCTGCAAAGAAAATAATACTTTTGTGGTACATGGATTGATAATCAGATATTGTAACCAACTAGTAAGAATACTGAATTTTCCTGATGACACTGGAATGAGGATGAGGACATTGAATAACAGCCTTGGAATGCCTAGGCTAACCAAGGAGTAATTACAGAGAATTCCATGGACAGAGGAACCTGGCAGGCTGCAATACATGGGGTCACAAGAGTCGGACACGACTGAGTGACTAACACTTCCACTTCCGAGGAAGACAAACAAGCCAGGGTGGTTGGACAGAAAGTGAATTTTTGAGTCACTTAGACCTGAATCTGTATCTCAGGTCTGCCCCTTACTGGCAATCAGAATTTAGGCAAGTCACATACCCTTTCTGAGTGTAAATATATTACAACTGCTATTAACAATGACAGTAATAAACTACACCAAGAACATAGAGCCTTTCTGAAGTGTAAATATTAGGCTATTGTTAATAAGAAGAGTCAGGGCAGAAGAGCAAAGTGTTCAGGGTGAATTTGGATTTTTTTTTTTTTTTTGGTAGTTAAAGCATAGTTCAGCAAAAGCTAGTCCTTATAGAATGTTAAGACTAGAGGCCTGAATTGAGATTTCACTAAGAAAGCCAGTATTATTGGTAATCATCAGAAATTTAAGAAAAGGACTAACGAGCAATTATTCCAGTTGGAGAAGATGTGTGCTTTAAAGGAGTACCCAAGAGACTGTATTGCCATTTTGTAGATCATTAGTATTTTTTAGTAATCGTAATAGCAAGGACAACTCACATTTCTTGAGAACTTACTCTGCCAAGACCTATATTAAACACCTTATATACATTTTGAACTTTACAACAACCCCTAGGAGGTAGATAGCATCTTTATCTGCAATTTATCAATGAAGCAGTAGGTTATAGACTGGTGAGTGGTGGATCTAGGATTTATTCCCGCATTTAAGCATTAAATGGTTACCTCAAGTTAGTATACTGATGTTTTTTCCATATAACCAAAAAAGTTCAAATGAGTAGGAATTTTTTCATAATCTTCACCATGTACAGAATTTATTTTGAAAATGGGGAATTTGTTAAGGTTATCAGAACTGCCCTCTTCCTACATCTGTATTTCCGTGTAACAATGTTCACTAAAGAAATACAAAATTCTAAAGTGACTTCTGATGCATCAAGCATTAGTATTTTTATTTAATGTTTTTATTGTGGTCTGAAGTATGTATTCTTATAGATTACTTTTTCAGTTAACTGCATTCAATTAAAGGAATATTGATCTAAACATAATTATTAATATGTGTGTGTATATATTAAAGCATAAGAAAAAATTCAGTCAATCCATTAAATATTTTATGCACATAAGTTCAGATGTTTTCTTTCATTTGATCAGAAGTTTGTCAGATAAGAAACATAACATCTTTAGTTTTGCTAAAACTAAAAATTAATTTTTACTGTAAGAACTATGCAGTTTGGTACTATATCATGTAAGATAATCTCATCTGAGAGCAATCTATTTTTTATTTGTCTTAAGTAAAACTGACATCTTAGTAATCTAAGGTGTCTTTTCTTGGCTGTTAAATCTTTTGTGGGGATATTTAAGAGAGTGTTGAGTTTAAAATAAATATTTTAAATCTTAAAGTATTTTTGCATTCAGCTGTTTAAAAACTTGGTTATAATCTATAAATTTTTCTAAGAAGATTTGAACGTGGCTTTAGTGAATATACTGCTTTAGAACTTGAATTATGTGTTCATTTTCTTTATCTAAACTGTGAGTGCTCCTTGTTTGTAATATAATATGTTAGTGAGAAGGAGGGAAAAAAACTAGTGCCAAAAAGATTTTGTGATAAGATCTCTATGTCTGAAGTCATGGTCTAGTTAATTTAAAAGGAAAGTGAAATTCTGAAATTCCTTCACTAGCAATCAGCATTTATTGAGACCCTTTGGATTCGTAAAAATATTTATGGTTACAAAAGTATTTTACACTTTTTATATGATTAAGATTTAATTTCCTTCCTTATTTTTGATTTGGCTTTCCTTTGTCTGTTTTCTTCTCCTTTTTTTAATTGGAAAAAAAAAACTAATAGAGCCAAATATAAGATGGTACCACTGTTTTCTCCTTCTTTTGTATAATCTTGTTGCGTGTCTCTACATAAGCTGTTCTGGCCACTCATCATAGTAACCAGCTGGGCCATTTCACCTGCTGGAGCCATTAAAGAGGACTCTCTCCCCCTAGATTAATCCCCTCCGACATTAGTTTTTTGCACTGACAACTGGAGCAGGCATTCAGAATTTGCAGGTGGCCAGTGTGACGCACATAATTGCCTACAATTTTAGGCAATGAATAAAAATGGTCTACATTACTTGTCAAAGGTTGTATATGCAGTGCCAAGTGAGATCTATGGGAAGCCTTTTAGGGTTTAAAGAACAGTTAATAGCAAGGCTGCACAGGGCTTTTTTAATCATAATGCATTTGTAATATAGCACTTTGATCTTCTCCTTGTAGGAAATGGTGTTACATTAGCCACTTTTAAACATTTATGAGTGAAATTCAGTTATAGAAGAGTAAAAGTGATTATTCTTAAGCAGAACATGTTAGATTTCATTAAAAGTTTTTAGCTTGCCCCTTCCTTGTTAAAGTCTGTGGGAAGTCTTTTTCCTGGAGGGTTTCAAATCAGGATCTAAGGATATAGAGCTTTTTCCTTATTTTTCCTGTTGGTAACAGCAAGATTTGTAAGGAAGGTATACTAAATATTGAGGTAATTTAATAAGTAGATATTTATAGAAGACTCACTGATTTATGATAAAGTAACATACATCAATGAAAATCTAAGAACTCTATTACTAATAATTGTATCTTACAATAAAATTTGAGAAATGAATATTTAAAACATACTCATAAGTTACCTTTAACAACAACAACAAAAAACAGATGACTCTCAAATGCACTTCTTCTCGAAGAGCTAAGTTTGACCTTTCAGACCCAAGAGCCTTTTATTAACACCTGCCTGTAAGGAGAACCTTGCCACACGCAGCTTTTAGATTCAGAACCACAAAACTGATGAGGAAAGGCTTGAAGGGTTCAGTTTGTGTCACTTGCTGTTTGCCGTTTCCATTTCACAGATGATTAATCTTTCTGTGAAGAAAGGCCAGAGAAACAAAGCACATTGGGCTCTTCCTGCAGTTACTCCTTCTGAATGCACACTAGCTTGCTAACTAAAAGGCCTTTAGATTTCCAGCAGAGAGAGATGTTCTGAAAGTGAATGCAGCTGGTTGGAGGTCACCAGTGCAGGGCTCTTGCCATTGTGTAATGGAGGCTTTGGCAGGTTGTGGGAGGGTGGGGGTTTGGAGCCAGGGACAGGAGAAGTGGGCAGGGAGGAGGTGTCGGCAAAAAATTAATTCAGAATTAAAAGGGTTTTGGTCAGCTGATTTAATATTTTGGAGGCTAGATCATCAATAATAGGCTCAATTTCATCTATTTTGTTTTTCTTTTTAAGGAAAAATTATAATTCAGTATTTCTCTAGTATCCCCCCATTTCCTAATTAATAGCATGTTAATCTTGCAATTAACATTACTCAATAGTATTGATATATTATTAACTCTTGTAGACTTTGGTGTGTTTTAATTGTCTTGAAAATTTTTAAGATTATTACTGACTTTGCTAGTATTCCACATTTCACATGTTAAAATGTTAATGCCACATTAATGTTTCATTGCTATTTGGTTTTTTAATAAGATATTGAAAATGATTATCTGTGTGACTCAGTTCTCTTTTCATAAAAAAAGTTGACTTTATTTTTATTTTGAGGGTTTGAAAGCTTTTAATTTTAATATTTAGTATCTAAATGCTTAGTATTCATCTTGTATTTACTTTTTTCCCAATTGTATGTAGGACATAATGTGCAAAGTCAAATCCTGGGTTATAGATCAAAAGAAACCTGTTCGATTCTATCATGATTGGAATGACAAAGAGGTAAGTTATAAATATGATGCCATCTGTTATTACCTTTGATTTCTTAGAGAACAAGTTAAAGTTGTCATTATTTTTCATTTATTATTATGCCTAGTAAAACTTTATTTCTCTCAGTGATTTCTTATTCCCAAACTTGTTATTTTTTTCTTTTCCTCTACTCCTGATATTTCATGACAACTAATCTTTAAGAAACAAAATCTATAAAAATAAAAATGGCTACTTGTTTAAATAGAATTTTCTTTCAAGTTCTTCAATGACTTTATTTACTCAGCTTTTAAAAAGGATTCTTTTTCTGTCTCCCACTTTAGATTGAAGTATTGAATAAACACTTATTTCTGACTTCAAAACCAATGGTCTACTTGGTTAATCTTTCCGAAAAAGACTACATTAGAAAGAAAAACAAATGGTAAGTTTTTTTTCTCTCCAGATATACCCTCACATTTATCTATACACATGCAAACACACACATATGTACTTACTGCTGTGTCTGATTTTAATACATTTCTCCTTATTATTAAAAACTTTAAAATGGAAGGGAAAGCTTTGCCTGTTGTTAACATTTTGAGATGAGTCTCTGAATGATTTACACTGAGAGAACTTAAAAGGGGAGAAAAGGAATACATTAGGCAGTATCAAATTATATATATTTAATTATCAAACTTAAATTGAGTAGACATTGATGTTTTTTCCTGTGCAAAATGAGAATAAATGTAGTTAGAGCAATAAAACTTTTTAATCTAGGGTATTTTAACTTTGTTGATGTTTTATATGACTTTAAAATACCTGCTTGGGATCGTAGCTGGACATAAGTTTTAAAATCCAGATTGAATGCTTTAAAAACATTTTTTTAAATTAAAAATACTCTATGGTGGAGGGAAAGATCAGGTATTTGTTTAAAATATACAAACGTAAAAATGATGCACTCATGTATTGATTGTCATTTTTGACCTGTAACCAAAATGTGCAAGTTTTCCTTTTTGTTCACTTGTAGCTTCAAAAAATCATATGTTCATGTAACATAAGGGCATGTACACATTTGGCATCATACTCACTGGAGTCTCAGTATTTTATGCTATTAAGCCTACAAGCCAAAGCTATCCAAAGCAAAATATCTGAATTCTCCTAAAATATATTGTCGTTTTTTCCCCTGTACTTCATTAAGTACTTAGATGCACATGGTTTCAATTTTCCATTAAAAATTCTCATTTCCATATGATATCAAAGAGTGAGAAGCTTTAAACTGAAAAATAAACATTCATAGACTGGAAGCCAAAACAATAATTAATGTCAGATGGTTAACTCCAATAAATCATTAGAATAAATTCTGTGAAATTACTGCAACTAAAAATGCCCTCTTGATATTACTGTAAGACAGTGTGTATTCCTGATAGGAAACTGAATTTGGCCTCTTTATTGGTAATGTTCCAGAAAGCGTAAACCTGACATGAAATTTTAGTTCTGACTGGTCAGTATCCTCTAATAGATAATTAACTTTAAAATAAATCGTTCTTATTTCTTATATAAAATTCTTATAAATTTCATGATTGATATGTTAAAAATTGTTACCTTTGGGAATGAATTTTAAAATATATTATTTGACTTCCGTTAGTAAATCTCATTGTAGTACGAATGGTAAGGTTTCCTGAGGCTCGGTGAAACAATACAGACATCAAAGTTTACATGAAAAGGGATGAGTCAGTTTCCTTGCCCAAAGGGGCTTCTCACACCTGTATTTGGATGATTACAGGTAGAACTCCCTGGCTCTAATTGTATAGTAAATACCATTTCCCAGACCCTAATGGTAGACAGACTGCTTGGGAGACGCCAGTCTGTGATTTAGCTGTCGCCAGACACCCCATGTTTTTTGTGAGACCAGTTGTGATGATGATATGGTTATAGCCAATTGAAAGTAAACTCTTGTCTAAATAGCAAATTTTAATTTATAAAAATGTAGAGGTATGGATGATCCTATTTATAAACCAAATTTTGGATTTTATGTGTAACTAATGATCTGGTTTGGGGGAGTATGTATGTTTGGTGGAGGTTGCCGGTGGGGGGGTGGGTCGGATCTTGTGGAAGTTAGTGTAATTGTAGCTGAAAGATCAAAGACTGGGTAACTGAGTGATGTTCCAGAAGAGAATTTACCACATAGCCATTTTCTATACAGTTTCTGCCGCCTGCTGTTCCTATTTTCCCTCAAGCTAGCCATTGACTACCCCCTGTGCATCCCTGCTCGTAAAAAATGATTGAGGAAGTATTTGTCATGTATTTATGAGTGGGAAACATTGTGTGATAGGGAATGGCATCTACTGGAGCCAGAAAGATTGCCATTTTCCTTTCATTCAGCCACTCTGCTACAGCTTTAAATCCTCTGTTTATGCAACACAGCCTTTGTATTAAAGTGCAGCATAAATTTTTATTATGAAGGATATGAACACTAGGTTTTCATCACTTATAACATTGTGAGCAGATGTCAATAGTTAAAATATATTTTAATTGCTAAATCCTTTAAATTTGTGTTAGCATCTTGTTCTTTGGTAATGTTTATATCTCAGCTCCATTTGCATTAGTTGCTCCCTTAGCAGAAGAAAAGGGTTTTTTTTTTAAGGTTATTAAGTAATATAATGTAGCAAATTAAAACCGAGGCAGGAAGCAGTAATAAATATTTTCGTGGGTCTTTTAGATCTGGAAAACTATTTTAAATGGTTCAGGGAAGAGGAGGAACAGTGTGATTCTGGCCACAAGAGGAAGACTAAAACTATATCTTAATTACTAAAATTCACTTTAAATTTAAATGTTAACGTGTTATTTTTCAATCCTAGGAAAGAAGGAAACATTTTGAAAGATAAGTCTATTGTGCTACTGAGTAGGTGTGTTGAACTTTTTGAAAGATGTAAACACCAGAATGGCCCCAAGTATCACTGATTTTATCAATGTTGAATTAGTCATTTCATTCATTTATGATTAAGGCCTAGCCCCTGAAGAAAAGCTAACATGGCAGCTAGGTTAGTTAACAGGTGAGTTGTGATCAGATGACAGTAAGCAAGGTGTTACAAGGGAAATCCACAGAAACCTTTATTATTATTATATATTGTTATGCTTTGAATGACTAAAACTATGCAGCCATTGTTATTATGTTGTTGTCGTTGTTGTCTTTGGCAGATGTCAGTGATTTTTTAACACTTGAGGATTTCATATATTAAACATGATCGGTTACTTATAACTATGATTTATTACATGCAGTATTAATTTTCATTTGAGATTGCCTGCTAAATCATGGTGTCAAGCAGGTATAGGACATTAGTCCTGCCAAACAGTTACTTAATTAGGGAGAGTAAATTGCAGTCTTTGCATGTTTGTTGCTCTGTTAGTATATGCTAACTAATTATGAAATCTGCAGAACAAACTAATTTTGTGCACCTACATAGCTTTCTATTATGCTTCATTTTCGTGTTCTCTTGTCCCCATCCTTCTTAAAACTGTTAATAAAGGATAATTTTATTTTATTGTTTATTATACTACATATTTATATTCAACTGAAAAGTATAACTAAAATTTAAGACATTCAGACTTCTTGTGTGCCTGTGTGTTTTTATAAACATGCATTTGCATATGCCCTGGTGGGCTTGTGGTCACGGAACATTATTCTCTAATATTACATAAATCAATTAATCTGAGTGTTGAAATTTATTTGATAGGTAGACCGGACTTGCAAAGTCTTCTAAGCTATTATATAATGAAGGGCAATGTGTCAGGTTCACTAAATGAATTTTGAATAGAAAAATGTTTTATTAATTTTTATTTTTCTATGATTCAGTCTTTCTTATCCCAGCTTTTCTGTTTTTGTTCATTTTCCACATAATTTGTAACTAACAACTAAACATAGTTTGGCAATACTGTACAGTGTGTACCTGGCCAAGGAGAGAATCATGGAATAAGCCCAATATTTCCTTGACTTTTTGAACTATATGTAAGAATCACAGGTATTACATCTCAGCAGTTATTTACAAAGGGGGGAGTGTGAACATTTTTGCATATAATTTTTCATGTGTACTTAGTCGCTCAGTCACGTCCAACTCTTTGTGACCCCTTGGACTGTAGCCTGCCAGGCTCTCTGTCCATGGGTATTCTCCAGGCAAGAATACTGAGGTGGGTTGCCATGCCCTCCTTCAAGGGATCTTGCCAACACAGGGCTCAAACCCAGGTCTCCCGCATTATAGGCGGATTCTTTACTGTCTGAGCCACCGGGGAAGCCCAGTTTTTTTTGTTTTTTTTTATGTATATATAACATAAAACAAAACTATATTCATGTATTTTACATGCTATTCAGGGAAAAAAATACCTTTCAGATATATAGGAATAGTTTGAGCTGTAGTATCTATTGGTCTCTTAGGCTTTCTTGTATAAGCTCATCATATATTCACAAAAAGTATGGATGTTGACACATGAGCACACTTTACACAGCTCCTGTAATTACTGCTGTTCCTACAGGTATTTAGTTGTTTGTCAGCTCTCCATGGAGGTAATACTGAATGATCATCTGCCATACCGTGAGCCTTAGGTTTTATTTTCCGATTTATCGTAGGAGGTCTGACAGAAGTTGTTCTACCTAGTTCATCCTTGAACATTGTTCTCCACAATACATATTATGTACATTTCCATTATGTCTTATCAATAGGAGTAGTATTCACCACTATAGGAAGATTTGTTTACTGATTTCCATTATTTCAGGCTATACACTTTACATGAGCAAAAGTCCACTTCCACAATTATATTTCTAGAAGGTTTATATAACCTTCTTCACACAGCATTTTCTTGGATTTTCAGGAATGCTGTGATGTATTCTGTAAAACTCTTATGAGGAGTCTTCAATTTCTGACAAGATTATTCACTGAAGCTAGAAATTTAACATAGATTTACTGCTTTGAAAAAAAATCATTGTTGTACATTTGATTTACTTGAAACAAATAAAATGGGAATGATTAATTATTCTTAAATAAATTATTCATTTTAGTTCAGGAAGCTTCTCAAATAGATATAAAATTAGGTTCAATTCATGTAAAGTTTTCAGGAATATACCCTAGTATCTAAAGCAAGATTCACAAGTATAAGATTTTTTTAAAATGTTTCACTTTATCATCCACTAGTCTGGCAAAGTAAAACCCCTGAAATATCCATATAGTGTTTCTTTGGGATTATAATTTCTATTTAACATGTGAGAAGTTTTTTAGCTGAATTAAATTTGGAAAGCTATAATTTGTAATTTTTACTAGAGATTGCTTTATGAGGACTACTGCATGTTTTCTTCATTGCCAGATAGAAAAGGGTGGTAAGACAGGTCAAGGGTATTCTGGAAGCCTAAACTGAGCTATTCTTTTTTTCACCATGGGATTGATTAAATTGGTAAATCCTATACAAAAATAGTCTTAATTTTACTGAAGTAAGTTGTAAATGAATCTAAAAAGAAAATATTTTCTTATGACCCCTTTTTGTTTTATATTTTCTTGTTTTTGCTACTGAATAATTATCAATTAGTTGTTTTTTAATTTGTATTATGATAAAGCTTTGAAAGTATCATATGTGCTATGAATTAGGATTTCAAATAATTTCTAGTGAACGGATTTTGTGGAGTTGACTGTTTCTTAATTTTCCTGATCAAAATCTTGAGAGTTGAAAAGAATATACTAAAGCAAGACAATCTTTTAATTACAAAACATGGAAGGCTGAAAAAAGTAGGAGGGAAAAGACCTTTAGCCATTCAGGAGTGCTTTTATTTGAAATGCCCTTTGGAATTTGTAAATATATGTATATGTCATAATACTTATGAACTTTCCTGGTTTTCATTGAATTGTTTTGGGTTACTAGTTCACAGTTTCATAGTCCTGTCAAAGATATTATTACCCTAAAGCACATAGTCATGATGAAACCAAATTGCACGTCTTATGCCATATTTGAAAAAGGTAATTACAGAAGAAAGCACATCTTTTTATATGGATATAATGCTATTGACCCACCATATTAGGCATGGTAGGAATTGCCCCTGGCCTATTTTTCTTTTTGCCCAGTACAGTTTATAGACAATAATTTCTCTTTGCAAGATTGTTCATTGAATTTGAGAAAGAGATACTTTTGGGAGAGTCAGTTTTTATCTTCATTAGCACCATCTGTTGACTTACTGATTTATGAGCAATATGCTTTATCAAATGTGTCAGGACTTTCATCTTTTTAAAGTAGCTGAAGAATTTCACTGTATATATTAATAATAGGGAGAAGTTTTACAAATTTTCTTCTAGCTTTAAGAGAATAAAGCTCCTTTAAAAAAACAAGTGTTCTCTAGGATTCTCTTATGAAATTAAAACATATATTCTCCATACATGCACACACACACATATATATATAAACTAGGAAATGAAAGGCAAACTTTGGCATATAGCTATATAATGTTTCTCAGATCACAAGTGATTCTCATGTACACAGAAGTTTCTCTGCCTCTCTACCTGACTCTGGTGAATACTGCAAGTTTTGTTGTTATTCTTAAAATCTGTGTCCCCATAGATTAAGGATGGCTGAGTTAGATTTTGTTTCTAAAACTATGAGTTGAGGTGAACTACACTCATTAAATGGGAGTTTTGAATAGTAGTTGGTAAAGGTATAGAGGAGAATGTTGAAGCCCCCGAATCTTAGGACTGTTGGTGATAAGAGGGCAGGGCCTTGTGAAGACTGAGGAAGGGAGTCTCACTGCAGTCAAAGTGATCTCAGTAACATTGTTTCCCGGGAGAAGGCTGCAGCAAAAGAAGGGCGAGAGGCCATCTGGGGCGGCTTCGGTGTTGCGCCTGGTGTCCTTAGGCAGGACAGGAGTGTTACTTTCTGTGTTGCGCCTGGTGTCCTTAGGCAGGACAGGAGTGTTACTTTCTGTGTTGCGCCTGGTGTCCTTAGGCAGGACAGGAGTGTTACTTTCTGTGTTGCGCCTGGTGTCCTTAGGCAGGACAGGAGTGTTACTTTCTGTGCCCTTCTCTTCTGTGGGCTCTCCTGGGTCCCCAGTCATAGATCTACCTTTGGAGATGCTGGTGTAGTCTAACTATATTGTAAGTTCAGTAGACTTCTGAAGGCTAGATCAAAATGCTGGATACCATTGATAACATTGGTTCTACAAGGAAAGTGAGTTCTAAGAAACTTAGAGCATAAAGTCTATTTATAAATTAGGTAGTATGTTATCAGGAATTTTGGTGTATTAAGAATACAACTACTTTAGAATTTGAAATGCTAGTGTTGTGGTCCTTATTTGATGCTAACTGGTTCTTTGACCTCAGGCAAATGATAGCCTTTTAGTATTGAAGACAGTTCACCAGAATGTTCACATAAAATGTGTTCTGTATAAACAGTATTTCCCAAATTTAATTAGCATAAATCAAAAAGAATACAGTAATAGAAAAGGGACTTGTTAAGTCTTCTACGTGTGTCTTTGGGGGGTACATTCTCTTGTTTTTTCTTTCCATTATGTAGATAATGGGAAAAATGCATGCTTTGAGACAATTGTCATCCAAAACAAACTGAGAACTGTCTCTATTGTGCAGTATGGGTAGCAGTAAGAGCCTTATCACCTCCATCTTCCACAGGGTTCTGCCCTCATCTCATACTCAGGTTAGGCCCTGTGACTTCATCATTTGCAGTGTAGAGGATTTTATTGTCATTCAAAAGAAGAGATGCCTACGCAGATTTCTTCTCAATTCTCATATGTAGGTTTATCATAGTAGGATTTTTTTCTAACCGTGGGACAGTCCAGAGCATTCCTGAGGTTACAGGTACACAATTCATGAGCAACTTTTCTGGATTGAATTGATGATGAGACCTGGCCTTTGCCCTGCTCTCATTCCCACTCCATACCGCTACCCCTTGAAAATAAGTCTTTTTTGGATGTTACCACGCTGTTGTCTTTCTCACAGTGGGCAGCTATTGCTCTGGCTAGAATGAGAACAAAGTGGAAATAAAACTTACTTGTAGAATTGGCATGTCTATATTGGAAGCTAGTTACATTACTCAAAATATTACACTTCCTTATTCTAAATTGCCTAGAAAGCATTTCCCCATCAAAAACATTTGATTACAAAATGCCCTCAAAAGCCTACTTAATCCACCAGGTAGTAAAAATAGTACAGTTTGGGTCAAATATATTTTGATATCTGACCATTTTTATTATCAATATTAAAATTCTGCTAAAAAAACATGTTTCAGGATAACTGACATAGGAACTCTGAGTACACCTCTGTCTGTAAACCGGGGGCTACACATTGGTTGTCTTTTTAATGCTTTATCAAGAAGACAATTAGCTTCATAAAAACTGTCATTATGAATTTAAAATTTATAGACTCATATGAAGACTGTGAGCTCATCAAGGAGATAGGTACTATGTTTCCTTTTTCCTTTTCTAAGCAAATAATCATTGAGCCTGACAGAAAAAGCCTTTGCCCCCATAGAGGTTATAGTCTCATGGGATAACAGACAGCTAACAAACAAATATTTAATATAATGTCAAGAAATTATTAGAATCACTTTGCTGTACACCTGAAATAATACAACATTGTTAATCAACTATGCTCCAATATAAATGAAATAAAACATTTTTTTAAAACAAGAAAGAAGAGGTAACCTCAGTGGCTTAACTTATATCACTATTTCACTTGATCATTTTTTTTACTTAATCATTTTTATAAAATATTTCTTCATCTATGTTTATGATACCTTCATTATACTAGTGTATATTTTTGAAATCTCAGAATTAATATTTAAAATTTATAATTTTTCTTCAAAATTATTAACTTGAACTTTTTTCATCATATCTCTCACATTTTAATGTCTTTTCCCCCCATTTCCTTTGCCACAGCCCTATCATATATAATTTTATTGCTCTAAGACTATCACTCTATCTACTTTTTTCAGATAAACCTAGCATGTAGCATAATGCATAACTAAAATTTAGTTAACAGCCAGATTATATTTGCTCAATGAATAATGTTTGGGTGTTATTTATGAGTTGTGAAAATTAGGCTGCCAGAATTTTTTATCTGGTTTCTAAAGTCTGTCTTTTGGAAATTTTGCCTTTCTCATTTCAAAAATAAAATGAGAAAGGTAAAATAAAAATAATAACTGTCTTCCTCATGAAATTGTTATGACTATTATATCAGTTGATACACTTTGATCATTTAGGATAGTAATTGGTACATAGTAAATTCTGCTGCCATAATTTTCAGTGTTTACAAATGAATGAAAAAATAAATGAATTAAATAAGTAAATCAAGGTAACAGGGTGCTGTTTTAGTTAGGGTGGTCAGAGAAGGCCCTTAAGAAGTAAGGGAGTACACATGACAGAGGAGGGATCTGAGGAAAGCTCGGTCTGGAGAGAGGAAACGGCAAATGCAAAGGCAAGTGTGATGGAGCATCGGAAAAAGAGTGTAAAATGTGAAGGCAATCACTTTGTAAGAGCTAATAAATTCTTATTCAAATACATTGCAATTAAAAAGATTAAAACATATCCTAAATGTGTTCAAGTATAATGTGCAGTTATATAGATGATTTATATATGGTATAATTTATATATAGTATAAATTTGCCATTATCAAGGTTGCTGGGAGAAATATCAATAACCTCAGATATGCAGGTGACACCACCCTTATGGCAGAAAGCAAAGAGGAACTAAAGAGCCTCTTGATAAAAGTGAAAGAGGAGAGTGAAAAAGTTGGCTTAGAACTCAACATTCAGAAAACTAAGATCATGGCTTCTGGTCCCATCAGTTCATGACAAATAGATGGGAAACAATGGAAACAGTGACAGACTATTTTTGGGGGCTCTAAAATCACTGCAGATGGTGACTGCAACCATGAAATTAAAAGACGCTTGCTCCTTGGAAGAAAAGTTATGACCAACCTAGACAGCATATTAAAAAGCAGAGACATTACTTTGCCAACAAAGGTCCATCTAGTGAAAGCTGTGGTTTTTCCAGTGGTCATGTATGGATGTGAGAATTGAACTATAAAGAAAGCTGACCACCGAAGAATTGGTGCTTTTGAAGTGTGGTGTTGGAGAAGACTCTTGAGAGTTCTTTGGACTGCAAGGAGATCCAACCAGTCCATTCTAAAGGAGATCAATCCTGGGTGTTCATTGGAAGGACTGATGCTGAAGCTGAAACTCCAGTACTTTGGCCACCTGATGAAAAGAACTGACTTATTTGAAACGACCCTGATGCTGGGAAAGATTGAAGGTGGAAGGAGAAGGGGATGACAGAGGATGAGATGGTTGGATGGCATCACTGACTCGATGGACATGAGTTTGAGTAAGCTCCGGGAGTTGGTGATGGACAGGGAGGCCTGGGTTGCTGCAGTCCATGGGGTCGCAAAGAGTCGGACGTGACTGAGCGACTGAACGGAACTGAGATTTGTTTAAAATTTCATCTTTTCTTTTTGATGCTTGTCTGGCAACTTGATAACCCATACTATTACTGGCAAATCACTTTTAAAAGTCGCTTGATGTATGACCTCAAAGAAGTAGATTGAACTTTACTAAGAGTAACAACCTACATTTGTCAAAACTTTACAGTGTTTCAATTTACATTACTTCATTGGATACTCAGATCTTGAAATGGCCTCAGACACTGTTATTCACCTTGAATTGAGGTTTTACTACAATGAAGCATTTTCATAATTGGATTAAGAGATCTGCATTTTAGTTTACTAATGGGTTAAGCTAACAGATAAATAAGTTTTGTGTTTCCGTTAAAGAGATACAAAAGTGCCTTTTCAGTACTTTAAGTGTTTGTCATTAATATAAAGGGGGTACTCATCAGTATTCCTAGGTCATTATCAACATTTCCTTAGAAATTCTTTAAAGAGAACAGTCTGTGAAAAACATCTTTGAGTTTAGTTCTTTTTGAAATTTAAAAGGACAAGATCAAATAGCATCTGTCTGTTGGTAATTGTGTTTTCCCCAAAGAGCCTATCTGAATGTATGAAACATGAAGGTCACTAGTAGTTTCCATATGTAATTTATATTTAAAATTGTTACCTTTTAAATTGTGCCATTTCACTTTTCTCTGTCCTGTCCCCACCCTCCCATGAAATGACAGTGACTTAGCTTTTCGGGTACCAAACCAAAAGGGGGGCACATAGCAAAGCATCATTATTGAGTTCCTGCTATGTGCCAGGCACCCCTTTGAGTTTAGAAATTGGTGAGATGTTAATGGAAAAGTAGTGAAACATATGAAAATGTTAAGAATATTTATGAAACATAAATATTATCATGCCTATTTTACAGATAAGACAGTTGGAGAGATTAAAAACGTGCCCAGTTTCTTACAGTAGTAGAAGAAATAGACCCATTTGACTAGAATGTTTATGCTAGTCCCACACATGACACTGCAGGATATATTTGTGAATCTTCAGAAATCTTTGAAAATACTGCTTTAATTAACTTCGTGTTCTGCTATGTTTTATCTCAGAAAATATCATCTCTATCAAATTGTTTAGAGTTTTAGTTAATGAAAGGAAACAATTCTCAAGATAAAACTGTGTGCTCTTCTTAGGATAATAAGTTTTAGCTGCTGCCATTTTTGCCTTGCCTTTTAATTTTGTTAACTATATAATATTGTTACAGCAAAATATTTTAGCACCTGCTTTAGCATCCATTTTTAAATATACCACTTATGAAAATTTTGGTGGAGAAAATACAGTGTTTCTCATTGAAGCCCGTATAAAAATTGCATCAAGTTGCCACATCTAAAATAATACTACAGAAAAGACTCTAGGAAACAGCTATAACTATGGATCAGTTCTTATATATTTATATGATAAAAAAGAATTTTCCTTTTTTCTTTCTTCTAGCATACCATGCAGTTTGTTAAGAACTATTCTTCACTGCTGAGATGAGGGAGTTGATATGTAAATGAACAGGGAAATGGGAGACTATCATGCACTAGAACAACAGATAATTAATTCATGCGCCTGAAGTGTTGTTGTGTTCGTAGTAGTCAGCATCAGTCAAGAGGTACTGAACACTTAACTATATGCATTACATTTAAGACTCTCACCAACCTTGTAGAGTAAGAACTATTACTATTTTAAGGAAGGCTAAGCAAGTGTAGCAAGACTGAGAAACTTAGTGAAGAATGGTGCCAAGATTCACACCTAAGCAGTTTCTGTCCAGAGCTCTGGTTCTTTACCACTGCACCGTGCTGTCTCAGCGTTGGGGCACTAGTGATGTTGGAAAGTAGACAAGGCCTGAGACTAGGTAACATACCAGCCACATTCCCTGTCACTATACATTTCATTTAGACATAGTTCATGCCCTATGAAATTTGAGACTAAAAATTCACAATAACCTGGCTAGAGAATGCTAACTGAAGGTAATATAAAAATTTTTATCTGAAACTCTATCTTTATTTTCATGAACTTATCTCTGAAAGCTATTTTCTAAACGTGTACCAATTTAATAGTCCTTTGTAGGGTCAATAACTTAAATAATTTATATATTTTTACATGGAAAATACATGTTATCAGTTCTTTTTGAAGATAAGTACTTTCTTCCACCACTTAGTAGTTTGTGTGTTTGTTTTTAACCACACAGTGATTTGTTCTATTTCCTTACATTTTCAGTAACTTCAGTGTGTTTTTGAGAACTTCCTGGGAGTAGGGAGTTGTGTGTGGATTTCTTTTGTTAACTGAAGTGCAAGCAGATAATTTGTATAATGTTCTGTTCAAATACTATCGTAACAATAGCAATGTAATTGAAAGAACATTATATATGCATATTCATGTTATGTGTATGTCGCCAAAGATCCAAGTCTTGAGCAAAATAATGACTACCATTCGTTGAACGTCTATTATATGCTGCACTTTGGGGCCCTCACATATGTTCTCTCATTTGGTTTAACCGTCACAAAAAGGCAAATATCTACCCAAATATCTGTCTTTCTCTCAAGCACATGAGAGAAAACATTTTAGTTGTATCCTGCTGAAAATCACACAGAAACTCATACCAGCAAGAGTTTTATATAAGCAGGACTCAATATACTCTGGTTGGTTTCCTTATAACCCTTATTTCCTCACCTGTGAAACAGAAAGAATAATAACTTTCTTAGAGAATGAGAATTAAATGAAATATTTTACACATATTAAGTAAAATTATTCTGTGGTAGATAGGTACATTTGTCTTGGAATTTAATTCTCATAATTTGATGAAAAAAGCATGTATTAATATATGATCTATAGTTAACTAATCTGTGGCATTGTAATTGTGCAGTAAATTCTCTTTAACTTTCTGAGTGCTGCTTAAATAAAACACTGCAGTTAGGTTTGCTTCCCAGCAAGTATGAAAGTGAAAGTCACTCAGTCATGTCCAGCTCTTTGTGACCCCATGGACTGTAGCCCGCCAGGCTCCTCAGTCCATTGGATTTTCCAGGCAAGAATACTGGTATGGGTTGCCTTTCCTCCTCCAGGGGATCTTCCCCACCCAGGGATCAAACCCAGGTCTCCCGCATTGCACATGGATTCTTTATGATCAGAGCCGCCAGGGAAGCCCAAGAATACTAGAGTGGGTAGCCTCTCTCTTCTCCAGCGGCTCTTCCTGACCCAGGAAATGAACCAGGGTCTCCTTCATTGCAGGTGGATTCTTTACCAGCTGAGTGTGCATTTATGTAATTTTCACTGGTATACAACCAACGTAGACAACTCTTTTTTTGCACTTTTGGTTGAATGAAAAGTATGCTGTAAATGCAGTCAAGTGTTTCATACTTTCTCTCATGAGCTCAAGTTAAAAAATATCTTAAAAGCATTTTCTAACCTGTTAATTCTCAAGAAATAAAGGATAGCAATTTTCCATTTTCTTCTATTTCTTCTAAATATACAGGTTTTTATTTTCTATAATGTTCTGCCTTCTGAAATTTATAAAGGATAAAGGTCACTTACATTTTCTCTTCCTTTCACTGCATTTTTGTTTCCTTTCTCCTCCTACCAAATATATATATATATTTTAAGGTTTGGGATCCAGTTAAAAATCTATTTAGAAATATAAGTATCAGAGTTTGTATTTGGAGAGATTTTACTGTTTCATGAATGCTTAAGACTTTTGAATGGAACAGTCGCACTTAGAAAATCTTGCTGTTTCTCCTTGTCATTAATCAAGACTAATCTCTATACCTTTCCATCTCTTTCCTAATGGATTTTTCCTTATCTTATCAGCAGGTATGCTGTAATACGTACCATGTAGCTAAGAAAATCAGTGGCTTAAAAAAAAGAAAATCAGTGGTTTACAAGGCAGTTCAGATAGATGTAGACTGAAAAAGAACAGTTTGTAATAATGTTTTTATTACATAAAGTGGTTTTTTCTGAGTCTTTTTTAAAAAATATTGTGTGAAATAGTTTTCATGGAATATTTCTTGCATTGTAGAACTTTACTTCAGGCCAAATCTGTGACAGAAGAAGAGACCAAGAGAGAGAATATGGGGAATATCAACCTTGTACTTCCTTTCCTATGTTAATCGCTCAATCGTGTCCGACTCTTTGTGACTCCATGGACTGTAGCCCGCCAGGCTCCTCAGTCCATGGAATTCTCCAGGCAAGAATACTGGAGTTAGCCATTCCCTTCTCCAGGGATCTTCCCAACCCAGGGATCAAACCTGGGTCTCGCACACTGCAGACAAATTCTTTACAATCTGGGTCACCAGGGAAGCCCTTCCTTTCCTGTGTTCAGAGGTAAACATCTTCGTTGTCTAGATCTCTTGAAATTAGTACTTTTATAAGTTTTTAAATGTTAATTGAATAAATAGTTGAAGTCATATCATTTAATGTTTAAATATGATAAAATAATTGTTTTTCTACAGTTACTCATTTCATGTTTATGATGTATGGTGGGGAATTATTTTAAATCTATTATTAAGTGAAATTTATATTGTTGGCAAAGTTTATATTTTAATGTGACTTGGTGTTGCTTAGAAATCTTGGCCATATAGTTTAAAGACCTTCAGATTATACTGGGACATTCTTAACAGCTTTACAATCTTGGAAAACTAAAACAAAAGAAAAACCAGTGCCTACTTATTATTCCTAGCTATATGCAGGCAAACATGTGTATAACTTAGCTGATAGTAACAACTTTCTTATTATTTATCACTTACAGAGGTTTTTTTTTGGTAAAATATTTAGTTACACAATTTGCTGTCTTATGGTTATTTCAGTGCCCTATTGACATCAAGGGTTACTGATTGTTGTATTAGTAGTTCCTGACAAATAGAAATTATTTGATATGCTAAGCCATTTCTGACAGAAGATATAAAGTTTTGACAAACATGTATGGCACAGCAAGTGTCCAATTCTAAAGAGCAAAATAAATGCAAACCACCATTATGGTGAACACAAACAGCCTGAAAGCAAGTTATCAGTAAGCAAATAATTGTTGAACTGTTATGAATGGAATAGGATGTTGAAATAGGGCATGATTGGCTGATGTTACATATGTCCTTGATTACCTTCCCTGTGCTTTTATCCTAATAAGTGACATTCTTTGTATTCCCTTGGATGGCTAGACAGTCTGACACTGAAGAAGAATAAATATTGCATGTGGTACACATTAAGCTGTCATCCAAGACAGCATTTATAAAAAGTAACTGGAGAAATTCATAAGAAATTCTGCACTGCTACAGTTTCCTGGCTCCAGTCATAATTGTCAAAGTTCTTGACACATTCAGGTCTTCAGAAATGATTTAGGTTTACAGTGGCTTGGTGTATGAATAATTATTAAGGATTTGTGTTCCCATATTGCCTTAGGATGTTAATGTTAGTTACTCAAATGTTGTATTTTATGGTAATTTTCATTTTAAGAAGTGTCTCCACATTGGTAGTAGTGACATATCTTCCATCTTATGGTCTTCCTTAAAAGGATTTTAGACAATTCATATATTTGAAAGGAAGAACAGGAGTTTTTAAATGCTTAGTTTATCTTTAATCTGTTGGAAAATATTGCTTGCTTGTGTTTAGTGCAGGCAAATAAGTTTCAAAGTAAGTATTTTTGTTTTTCTTCTCCAGCAGCATTGGAAAGCCTTCAAATGGTCCAAGTGTTTTCAAGTTATTTCCAAAAAGCCAAATCACTCCTTGGTGTTTTATTTAGGAGCCTGTTGGGCTACAGTCCATGGGGTCACAAAAGAGTTGGACATGACTTAGCAACTAAACAACAACAACATGTTCTTAATTCACATACTTTTGTAATTTTAATATAGTTTTTTAAGGCAGAGGAGTATTTTGTTTATTTCAGTCATTATTATCTCTTAAAATTTCTTTCTGGAGGAAGATGTGTAAAAGATATAATATCATACAAAAATAAGCATACCTAAATACAGAAATAAGTTACAAATGCATATTTAGGCAAGCATTTTTTAAACTCTTCTTACTTTTCCTAAACTAAAACACTTCTCCCTTTTTTATCCTTTCTATGTGGTATGTCACATAGTAACTGAAGGTTGCCAGAAAATTTTCTTTTTTATATTTCTGTAACCTGGCACGTTATTCTAAGTCTTTTGAAGTTGAGTAATTAGTATTCCCGTTCTATAATCTAATCAAGAATATAACATATTCTATCAGCTGATTACTAGGAAAATGTGATTAAGTATCAGAATGGTTTAGGATGCAACACAAATATGAAAATAAAATACAATGTCAAGTTCTGAATTATGAGCTTTATTTTGGGGGAGGACAAGAGGTCACTTGGGATTTCTGTGACAGCTACTTTGTGTTAGTTTTTAAATTGCATAATTTTAATTGGGGGTAATGTTTTGGGGGATATTGTCTTTACTTTGAAATCTAAACTGTCCATTTGAATTGAAGAAACTTTTCTCCAGGTATAACATGGCTCAACTGTTACCTATAGCTTTTAACTCTCTAGGCCACTACAGAGCACAAAATATTTGCCCAACTGGTAAATTGAACTGTAAGTCCCACTGTGGGAAATTGCTTTGCTGTGCTCCAAACAGCAGTTATCTTAGTAATTGTACCTGAATTCTTTGTGGCTAATAGAGCATAGAGTCCATTTTACAAGCAGAAAATTATTTCTCTTAAATACTTTTAATTATAAACTCCCCAAATAAAATGTGAATCAGTAAGACTACAGTGAGAGGTTAAACTGCATCATTTTTAATTGTTAGTGCAGAAAAGTGAAATTATTTTTCTTTTTAGTGTAAAACTGTACATACCAACATTTCACATTCTAAACTGGAGCTCCCAACAAGGAGCTTATCAGAGCAAATTGTCTAGTCCATCCCCTTCCTCACTCAAAACCTAATGACCCTTTATCATCATGGTTTAGATTGCTGGACACAGATGTGAGAAAATACAAGTAATCTACAGGTAACTACAGTAGCTGCACTGATGTTCTCAGAGAACTGACTGCTGGGAAGATAAAGAGCTTCCCACAGAGTCTGTGACTTTCCGGCAGCAAAGCACATCATGAGCTCATACATGAAGTTTTATTTGCTGAAGATTCACAATAAGATACATTAGAACATTCAGCAGGGACTCTTTTTAGATGAGCACAGAAATTCTGGACGGTTATTAGTTGATGCACGATTGCAGAGCATCATGTTAAAATTTTTTAAAAGTTCAGTAATATTAATTCTTTGGACAAGCATCAAAGATGACAAACACAATGCAGCATTAAAACTTCTTGATATTTATATAATGTACTAACAGACCCTAATCTCTTTCTCTTCACAAAAGACTGAGCTTTCTTCTAGAAAGTAATTTGGTTATGATTTTTAATATGAAAGAGGAACAGCAATTTCTCAAACTTCATACTAAATTGTATTTCAAAGAACTTGTTTGTGGCCAGGTGCTCTGCTTTTGTTAGCTGCTTAGATGATGATCAGTGAGGTAAACCCATTTATCTATTTGCATGCAGTTGAGTAATTTACCATGAAAAGAATGATCATTTATTTTTTGTTTTGGGTTTGTTTTTTTTTGGATAAAGATACCGCACCTGTAGCTTAAGTTTTATAATTGTTGGTTTAACTATTATTTGCAGTGATCATAGTTTATACAGCTTTAGAAAAACTACAATGCAAAAAAATATTTACTTAATCTTTTTTATGTATGAAGTGTTTTGTTTTTAGTCATTGAATTTGGTTTAAGTTTACTAAATTGGGGTGAATTGGTATGAATTAGATTGTCTGAACTTCAAGTGTGTGTTTCTTTTCAAAAATCATTTGCTCATTATATTTTTCTAAAAGCTAATTAATCTTGTTTCTGTAAAAACTATAACTCCTGGATTAGAAGTAGTCATATTTCCTCCATATGTCAAAATGAACTACAGTCCTCAAATCATTTTTAGAAATTACTGTTCAGTAGCTGAAAGATAAAGATGATTTTCAACAACCCATGGTGGTTAAGCAGCTGACAGCCAACAAAAGGAGTAGTGAGATTACTTGGCTTATTCATTATATAGTTGTATGGGGTATGTACCTAACTTATTATTTATGGAAAATATGAAATGTCCAGAAAATTAGAGAAGATACTGGCTGAGTCTTTTAGGCTAGGTTCCAAGTCACTTTTGTTTCAAAAATATTATACTTTTAAAAACAATTCCTTGCAAGTAGAGCACCAAAATTACATCAAAAGTACCTGCCATCTTAAGTAATTAATTTAATATTAAGTTTCTAGTATAGAATGACCATGAACAAAGTAATTTCTTATCAGAAAAAACAAATTATCTGTAAGTAGAATTCCTGTTATTCTTACAGCAATTAGCATCACTCTTTTGATATAATTGAAATATTTTATGTTGCATGGCATAGATTAATCTAAAAAATAGAACACTGAAGAATTGTTTGAGGCAGTATTATACATTAATTCTGTTTTTAGTTTGCTCTAAGATCTAAAGAAACAACTATATTTGTTTCCATTTAGCAACAAATAGGAAACACAGAACTCAAAATTCTACAAAGTGTATTTTCTTACCATCTTCATGTTTAAAGGGAAAGAAACCAGGGAAGCATGTGCAGTATAAGATTGTTTTGCATTTTTGTTTTTACATCACCAGATTAAGTATAATGAAACCCATCTGCAAATTGTAGGAAATACTCATTGGTTTTTGTCAAAGACTGCAGAATGGTTTTTTCCCTTCTTTTTCTTCTGTAGTTTTTTTTTTTTTAATTCAACAAGATATACAGAAAATTAAAAACCTTGTCTGTTATAAAGTTTTGTTTGAGCTTTTTAAACTGAGTGATTAGCAGAAATAATGACCCTGTCAGCCTTAATCACATTAAAATGTGGTTAACATCATTTAATTTTTTCCACTTAATATGCAAAAATTTCCAGTAGATTTGCAGTGAAGGCCATTGAAATTCCATTAGAACAAGAATAAAAATTTCAGGCATCATTTATTCAGAGAAGGAATAAAGGTCTCGATTGAGAACTGCTGAATCTTTCTATTAGAGACACTATGAATCATTACATTGAATGTACCTTACATTTCGATAAACCTCTGTCTGGCTTTTCAAGTGGTTGAAAGTCATGTTTTATCATTTTTCATGAGGAGAAATAAACTAGAATTGCATGATTTTATAAATATCTAAACGATTACTAAATATTTTATTTTGTACTCCCTCAGTCTGCTCAAAGTATGAAGTTATCTGTGCCTGAAAATCAAGATAATGAAAGAATTGACTATTTTAACATGCAACAAACTACATAACCAACCCATGAAATGGACAGTTGTGTTTTAAATAGTTAATTTGATATATGCCAAATAAATTTAAAATTAAGCACCAAATGGCACTAATTCTTTGCCAAAGTTTATAGCTTATCATTTGTGAAGCTTCCCCTGGTTTATTATACTGAATGAGCTGTGTGTGGGAGAAGGCAATGGCACCCCACTCCAGTACTCTTGCCTGGAAAATCCCATGGACAGAGGAGCCTGGTAGGCTGCAGTCTGTGGGGTCGCTAAGAGTCAGACAGGACTGAGCGTCTTCACTTTCACTTTTCACTTGCATGAATTGGAGAAGGAAATGGCAACCCACTCCAGTGTTCTTGCCTGGAGAATCCCAGGGACGGGGGAGCCTGGTGGGCTGCCGTCTGTGGGGTCGCACAGAGTCGGACTAAAGCGACTTAGCAGCAGCAGCAGCAGCAGCAGCTGTGTATGAATTACAATTGAAGCACATTCTATGGTTTCTAGTACTGTTTGTCCTTTTATGATCTTTTTTTTAATTTATTTGTTGTGATGTAGTAGGAAAAGCTTAGTTTTATTTTCAGCAATTAAGAAAAACCTACCATTATACTTTCCTTGCTATGTTTGCATTTACCAGTATCCTGTAAAATGTATATCGTGTGGAATGTTTCATCCCCATATTAATAAAAAAGAAAAAAAGGCTGTTACTGTATATACCTGATAAGCTGAAATGGCTTTCTGGAACCATTCCTATCTTTCGGGTAATTAGGTAATTATACAGTGTTGTGGTTTTTTTTTTTTTTTTTTTTTAATTTGTATTTTGTTTCCCAAACCATTTGAACCCATTATATAATTATTCTGTGTGTACTTTGTAGTAAAAATACCATTGGAGAATTTATCAGGGAAAGTGTTCCATGCATGTGCTCCTCACAATGTGTAAATTTCTCCATCCTGGCATGTTTCTGTATCTGTGGAAACCTAAGAACACTGAATTGTCTACTCCTCCTCTTCGCTGCACTCCTTTCTCCCACCATGGTTGGCTCCTCGGGCCTAAGAAACCCCTTCCTTCCCGGACTGCCTTGTCTAGAATAATCCCCAGGCTCCCCTGTGTTCACAGCATCGTGTGTATTTGCTTCTGAGCACTTATCACAAGTTATATAATCTCACTTATTTGTCTCTCTTTTTGTCCCATGAGCATTTACATTCCCATGGGAATGAGACTCATGCCTGCTTTGTTTATTTTATATCTCCAGTGCTTGGCACCAGACTTGGCAAATTTTGTTGATTGTATGGCTGGCTGCATGAAATCAACTAACTTTATCCCTTATGTTTCAACTTTGACTTTTAGTCTTCATTAATAGAAATATGTAGATCACTTGAAGTCTGTCGGTTTTGGCTAGATATATCAAAGGTTCAGAGCACAGGTAGATAGATGTTTATGCCAGGAGGCAGTGGATGATTTCAGAAAGTAAATATTTTCAGCTTTGAGGCCCACACAGTCTCTGTTTACAGCTCCTCACCCTTGCAAAGGCATCTATAGACAGTATATAAACAAATGGGCATGGCATTGTGCCAATAAAATTTCGTTTATGGACACTTACATTTGAATTTCATATAATCTCACTGCCACAGAATAGTCTTCCTTTGTTGCTGTTGTTGTTGTGTTTTAGAAATAACTTTAAAATGTAAAAACCCCTTTCAGCTTGTGGCCTTACGAAAAGGTACAGTGATTTGCTGATCCCTGTTCTGTGTACTTAGCCAGAGACAGCCTTTCAGTTGTGCACATGATTATATATCCCCACTCATCTACTGAAGTAGTTCCTCCTTTCTTTTCCTGCATCATCAGTTTTTCCTTCCCAAGTGGATATTTCCCATCAGCATATAAGCATGCTGTCATTTCTCCAGTCTTTAGAACAAATTATTTTGACCCCACTTGCCTTTCACATTGCAGCCTATTCTCTCCTTGCTCTGAAAAGTTATATAAGTAGTAAATGAACCTAAATATCTAAGATACCTATCATTTTCTCCTTTCAAAAGAAAAAAGTTGAAAAAAAAAAAGTTGTACAGTTGTATTTTTTGTGTTACTTTGTTTGCAGATTGTCTTTATTTAAAAGAAAACTAGATAATAAGGCGCCATTGGGCGGCAGGGTCGGGAAGAAGAGATATATAAAATAACAGATGGGAGGAAGGCGCCATTCTGTGTCCCTTTCTCTTTCTGTCTCTTTCTGAATTAACTGCTTAGAAACTTCATGACGTTCTCTTTCTTGGCTTTCGGATGACAAATGTATCAGCCTTCCAGTTGTAATCTCTCCTGTTTACTAATTTCCTCTCTGCCTGCCATGGGTCTTCCCTAGCAATTAGTAATTGATTCTTGTTAAGTTTTTTCACTTACCCCCTGCACTCATGCCTTCAACTCTGACCAGTATGCTAGTGGGTCTCAAAGTTTATGTGCACCAGAATCCTCTGGAGTGTTTATTAAAACAGAGATTACTGGCTTTACTGCCACAGTTTCTGATTCATTAGGTTGGGGATGGGGCCTGAGAATTGTTAAGTCTAACAGATTCCTAGGTTCTGCTGGCAAATAGGTGTGTTACTTTGAGATGTACTGCTCTCTGCTAATGATAAATCTATAGCCTTAATTTTCCTCCTAGCCCTTTTCAAGTTTCATTATTCCAGACTGGCAACAGGAAATCTCCATTTGGCTCTTCCATTATCATTATGAAGCTTAATCTGTGTAAAACTAAACTCCTTATTTTTTCCTATAATATAACCATAGTAGAAACTACTTTCAAGATTTTTTATCTTTGTTAGTACTACTGACTCTCTTTGAGTCTTTTAAGTTCATTTCTTCAAATCATTTTAACATGTTCTTTCATACATCGCATTCAGTTAATCACTAAGTTACATCTTTTTTCTTCTAAATCTGGCCCTTACTTGTTCTTTCCTCTTCCACTACACTGCTTATCAATCCAGACCAAAGCCATATCACTTCATTTTGAAGTTGGGTAACAGCCTGCTAGCTTCTCATCCTTAACTTTGTAGGTTGTTTTCCTATAAACATTCTGTTTGCTTTAAACATATTTACTCTGACATTTCTCAATCGATGATCCTTCTCTGAAAACATAGGAGTGTATCTTCACAATTTTGAATAGGCAAAGATCCATTGAATGAAATACAAAATAAAAAAAACTAATATAAAAGAAAAAAATTTCATTATAATGAATAACTTCTGTTCACCAAGAAACATTATTAAGAAAATGAATAGATTAGCCACAAACTGGAAAAATATATTCATTATACATATATATGACTGAGGACTTATATCCAGAATAGATTTTTAAATTTCTACAAATGGACAGTGTAAAGACCAATAACCTAATTTGAAGAATGGGCAAAAGACTTATACATACACTTCACAAAAGAAGATACATGAATAAACATGAAAAGGTACTCAGCATCTCTTAAGTCATCAGGGAAAGACAGTTTAAAACCACAGTAAGATATGATTTCATAATCACTGAAATGGCTAAAATTAAAATAACTAAGAACACCAAATGTGGACAAGGAAGAGCAGGAATTGTATCACCTTGGAAAATTGGCCATTTATTTTAAGTAGGCATCTACCCTCTGACCCAGTAATTCCAACTTTTAGTATTTATCTAAAATAAATGAAAACATACGTACATATGTTATAAATATTTTTGTTTCACAGAATAATAACAGCTTTATTCATAATGGCCCCAAACTGGAAGCAACACACATTAGTAGAAAAATGGATAAATAAATTGTGACATATCTATATGATGGAAATCATACACCTCACCAGTAAAATATATAGATCAGCATGGAGAGGCAGTGGGGATTGACTGGGAAAGGTCATAAGGGAACTTTCTGGGGACATTGAAAGTGTTGTCTATTTGGGGGTGGTGGTTACATATGTATATAAAACTCAAAATTCATTAAATTGAACATTAAAGACCTGTACATTTTATTTTTATTAATCATATTGCAACAAAAAATAATTTTTAAAAAATTAAAATATCTACTTGTTCCCCTGTCAAGTATATCCAAATATACATTAAAATACCTAAAAAGATCAACAGGCTAACTTGATAAGTTGTGTGAAAATGATGACAATGTTTGTCTTATTTATCCTACCAACCCGGCACTTGGCTAAATATTCTTCATGCTGTATATTTCATCCCCATAACTTAATTATGTTCTCACTGGAAGGTTGTCCCTCCCGTCCTTTGACCTGTTTTCCTCAATCTCCAGCAACGACTCTCCCCTCTAGCAACCCCCAGTTTGTTCTCGGTATCTGCGAGTCTGTTTTCCTTTTGTTTTTTAGATTCCACATATAACTGAGATCATAGGAATTTGTCTTTCTCTGACTTATTTCAGTTAGAATAATAATACCTTCTGGGTCTGTCCATGTTGTCACAAATGGCAGGATTTCGTTCTTCTTTATGACTGAGTACCACTTCAGTAGGGAGGTGCAGGGAGAGGATGGTCTTTATCCATTCATCTATCAGTGGACACAGGTTACTTCCATGTCTTGGCTGTTGTAAATAATGCTACAGTGAACATAGAGGTGCATGTATCTTTTCAAATTAGTCCTTTTTTTCTTTGGGTATATACCTAGAAATGGAATTACTGAATCATATAGTAGTTTTATTTTTAACTTTTTGAGGAACCTTCATACTTTTTCTGTAGTGGCTACACCAATTTGAATTCCCACCAACAGTGCACAAGTGTTCCCTTTTCTCTCTATCCTTACTAACAAATGTTATTTGTTTTCTTTCTAATGGTAGCCATTCTGACAGATCTGAGGTGATATGTCACTGTGGTTTTGATTTGCATTTCCCTGATGATTAGTGATATTGGACATCATTTCAAGTGTCTTTTGACCTTTTGTTTTGTTTTGTTATTTTTGCAGAAGTGTCTATTCAGGTTATCTGTCCATTTTAAAATCAGATATTTTTTTTCGATGTTGAGTTGTATGAATCCTTTATATAATTTGGATATTAACTATTCGGTTATCCAGATCCCTCACTGTTGTTTTCTGTTGAGGTTATTTGACTTTTTTGTGTGTGAGTAAGGTACAATGAACATCCTTGTAGCCATCCAAGAAAGTACATTTTCCTTAACCCCAGCCAATACTGGATGTTAGTCTTGCTTTAGTCATTTCTCATTTAATAGCCCAAAAGTGGTATATCATTTTAATTTTATTTACTTGATTATGATGTAAAGATAGGTTAACTTTAATGACTTTTAGACTGATTATTAGAGAGAAGATGTATCTACACTAGGAACAGAATTAAACATGGGCTTAAGTCAGTTGTATAGAATTTGATATCTCATTTAGAATTATTATTTTGGTGTGTTCTAAGAGCAGAGATCTTATTTAAAGTAAGAGAAACTACTTCAGAGTATAGTTTAATATGTTATTAATAAAATTACTTTTAGCAATTTCTTTTCAAGTGAGTTTAGCTAAAACTATCACCTTTAGTGTAAAGGTGATAGAGAGAAACGTTTGAACTGAGAATGCAAGCAAAGGAGTAAAGGTTTTATTAATTTTGTGTCTCCCAGTATGGCCAGGGAAGAGGAAGTGAGACATTGCTTTTCATACTCAGAGACAAGTAACAAATGGTTCCTAGACTGACTGCTTTGATTAATATTGGTTTAGAAATTATAGCAAAGTCAAATATACTTCCTACTGGTTCACTTCAAATCTGTTTTTCTTTTAATATATCTGCACCTTAGGTAAATTTTTGCCCTTCTTGGAAACTGCCAGAATATCACTCAGCAGCAGTTTAATGAGTAGCAAAACTTGCCATTTTCCTTTAGCACAGGTGGGACAGTTTAAGGAGAAAATAAGAAAGAAAAGAAATCCCCATAAATAAAGTTGAAGTGGTTAGTGCTTAGACCTGTCTTCTCAGATAAATTTGATTAATAGCCAGATCACAGATAAACATACAACACACTTCTTTTTAAGAAATTGTGTTCTGAACATTGAGGTGTTCAAAAGAGGCAAAGCCATTCTTTGTTAATAGATAACAAATGTTGATCACTTACCTTGTATCAGATACCATGCTAAGCATCTTACATGCACTTTCTCATTTAATCTTCACAGCAATCCTGTGATGTAGATGCTATTATTATCTCCCATTTATTGATGAGAAAACGGAGACTTTAGAAAGGTCCCATGACATGACTAGGGTAACCTCCTCTGTCTGGCTTCAGTGCTCGGTAACTATATTCTATACTGCCTCTCTTGGCAAAGGGATTATGTGTGAACATCCTTTAATTATAGGATTCCTTTCATTAAAGTAAATTAACTTTTGTGTCCTATTTACAAAAGCTCGTTTTACATACAATGTCTTTTCAATAGAATAATGGAACTCCAATGTATTATTACTTGCTAGGACAAACTACAAGCTATGAAACCAACTATAAATTTTGATAGATGTGATTCTACTCCAACATTTCCTAGTTATCCCTTTTCTTGTATAAACATAGTCTACTAAAGCCAGTTGGCACTTTAAGACTATGCATACCAAATTATGTTGAAATAGATTTTTCTATAACAGAATAATCTTTCAGAAGCAGCGTATCTATCTGTAACTACTGAAGCTTGCATTAAGCACCTGTGTCTTTTTAAGTGCTTCTTGCTTCTCTACTGTCCCCAAATCACTGTTCTCCAAAAATACACAAACAGTGACCTTTCTCTTTTTTACGGTGACTATTTACCTTGGATTTGTATCCTTCTGTGTCGGCTCCTTTATGCAGTCCATGTGTATCCCACATGGTAAATAGACTGAGGATTTGGATCATGAGGGAATGGACTCCTTTGTTAGGATATGGAAGCCTCCTCCAGAGGATGAATTGAGAACAACTTCAGCAAGAAGTATCCATATGGGAAAGGAGGTCTGTGCAGATTGATTCTGATGTACATACCCATATTGATCTTTCCCTTGGAGGTTTCTTTCTTTCTTACTTACTTTCTTACTGTCATGAACAAAAACCCTGTTCCTTTTCTGCTTTTCTTGTTTTTATTTTTTAAGTTACATAATTGAAAAGACCATTAAATGTATTGGTTTCTTTTCCTAAAATTCTCTATTTTAATGAGGCCAAAATCTTCCTTTATCAAGATTGTTTATCTTCTCCTCTTAATCATGCCTGTGGTACAGGACTTCTCCCATCACAATGCTCATCATTGTCTTTTTAAATCATGCATTTATCTGTTTTTCCTTCCCCATCCCTTATACCCCCTTTTTCAAAGTTGATTGTTCAAGGTTTAACATAATGCTTATCAGTGCACTTAGTTACTTACTGTATATGTTTACAATTGCTGTGCTTGCATTCTTTCCAGTTACTTTCTATCTATAAAAAGTTGGCTAGGCAAGACTTCTTCCCAGAAATACAGACCCAGTTTTTTAAAGAGCCATCATTCTTTACTTCCAGGCTATCTAACATTTTTTTAAATTCTGTATTAAACCCACGCACTGATAGGAGACAGCTACGATTGGGGACTAACCATTGAAGGCCTCCTGTGTTCCAAGCACTGTAATACATCAGCCTGTGAGAATATATTATTTGTGTTGTTGGTGATTAAACTGAGGTTCAGGAAGCTTAAATAGCTTTCTCAGAATCTTATAGCTAGTATGTGATTAAACTAGCATTTGAATTGGTATTTACTCCAAAGTCTCTGCTTTTTCTATTGATCCCTTCTATTTCTGCAGGAAGGTTAGATATTATAGGATCAAAATGTGCAAAGTATTAGCATTTTTGTCTTTTATTTTTAAATTCTCAGCTTAGCTTTGGTTTTTTTTATTTTTCAGATAATTAATATGCACAAAATTTTCCTTTTTAAGGTGGGTTTTAGTATGTCCACAATTTGCCACCATCAAAACATTTTTATCACCCCAGAAAGAAGCTCCCTGCCCATTAATAGTGACTCCCCATTGCCTCCTCTACCTAGGTCCAGGCAACCACTCATCTACTTTCTGTGTCTTTGAATTCGTCCATTGAGGATATTTCATATAAATTGAATCATACAATATGTAGCCTTTTGTCTGTGGCTTCTTTGATTTAGTATGTTTTTTAAGGTTCATCCATGTTGTAACATGTATCAGTACTTCATTTCTTTTTATGACTGAATTACTTTCCACTGTGTGGATATACCACTTATTGTCCATCTTTTTATTTTTTTAACCATCCTAGTGGGTTTAGAGGACTTCCCTAGTGGCTCAGATGGTAAAGCTTCTGCCTACAATGCTGGAGACCTGGGTTCGATCCCTGGGTTGGGAAGATCCCCTGGAATAGGAAATGGCAACCCACTCCAGTACTCTTGCTTGGAAAATCCCATGGATGGAGGAGCCTCGTAGGCTATAGTCCATGGGGTCGCAAAGAGTTGGACACAACTGAGTGACTTCACTTCACTTCAGTGGGTATAGAATGATACCTCATTTTGGTTTTGATTTGCACATTTCTCTGATGATTAGTGATATTGAACATCTTTTCATATACATGTTGGCCATTTGTATATCTTCTTGGGAGAAATGTCTGTTCAAATCCTTTGCCCGTTTAAAATTGAGTTTCTGTCTTTTTAATACTGAGTGGTAAGTTTTCATTATTATTTAGTAGTGCTTTTTTATTGAAATATATAGTTGATATATAATATTGGTTTCAGTATACGGCAAAGTAATTCAGTTATATATTTTTTCAGATTATTTTCCATTATAGTTTATTATAAGATATTGAATATAGTTCCTTGTGTAAATGTTTATTGCACATCTGTAATTGAATCTTTTTAGCATAGTTTCTTTACTCGGCCCTTATCAGAAACATACTTTCCAAACATTTTTTTTCCATTCTGTGTATTGTCACTTCACTGTCTTGATAGTGTCTTTTGGTGCACAAAATTTTAAATTTTGATAAATTCTAATGTTTTTTTCCTTTGGTTGTTTGTGTTTTAAGTATCCTATCTAAGAAACTTTTATTGCCTAATCCAAAAATGTGAAGATTTCCCACTGCTTTCTTTGAAGAGGTTTATAGTTTTAACTCTTACATTTAGATCTTTGGTCCATTTTAACTTTTGTTTGTGGATATTCACTTGTCTAAGCCCCATTTGTTAACTGTTATTTCCCTATTGAATTGTGATAGTACCCTTTCAAATATCAAATGATCATATCATAATCTCAACAACAACAAAAAAATCCCAATTAACCCAATTTTAAAATGGGCAATAAACATTTATCCTAAGAAATGTCCATCATTGAATGAAAGGGTAAACAAAATGTGGTATATATATACAAAGGAATATTATTCAGTCTTTAAAAAAAGGAAATCATATCATCTGCTATAAAGTGGATGAACCTTGAGGACATTGTGAAGTAAAATAAGCCAATCACAAAAAAAGACAAAAACCATATGATTCTACTTGTAAGAGGTATCTAAATTAATCACACTCATAAAGACAGTTTACAGGGGCTGGGGGTGAGGTAGGGTGGGGTGTAGTAAGTAGTTCAAGCACAGATTTACCTTGGGAATGACAATCCACTATATTGTGATTTTTTTTTTTTCTATCGTAAGTGGTGCTGGAAATATTGCAGTGAACAAAATATTTTAAAAAATTCCTTTGCCTAATAAACAGTGGCTGTCTTTATTTTTCTGGGCTCCAAAATCACTGCAGATGGTGATTGCTGCCATGAAATTAAAAGACTCTTACTCCTTGGAAGGAAAGTTTTGACCAACCTAGACAGCATATTGAAAAGCAGAGACATTACTTTGTCAACAAAGGTCCGTCTAGTTAAGACTATGATTTTTCCAGTGGTCATGTATGGATGTGAGAGTTGGACTATAAAGAAAGCTGAGCGCCAAAGAATTGATGCTTTTGAACTGTGGTGTTGGCGAAGACTCTTGAGAGTCCCTTGGACTGCAAGAAGATCCAACCAGTCCATCCTAAAGGAGATCAGTCCTGGGTGTTCACTGGAAGGACTGATGATGAAGCTGCAACTCCAACACTTGGGCCACCTGATGCGAAGAGCTGACTTATTTGAAAAGACCCTGATGCTGGGAAAGATTGAGGGCAGGAGGAGAAGGGGATGACAGAGGATGAGATGGTTGGATGGCATCACCCACTCAATGGACATGGGTTTGGGTGGACTCCAGGAGTTGGTGATGGACAGGGAGGCCTGGCGTGCTGCGGTTCATGGGTTCGCAAAGAGTCGGACACAACTGAGTGACTGAACTGAACTGAATAACTGAGTAAGTGGGTTTACCAGTGAGGCTTCCCAGGTGGCACTGGTGGTAAAGAATCCACCTGCCAATGCAGGAGACAAAAGAGACGCAGGTTCAATCCCTGGGTCAGGAAGATCACCTGGAGTAGGGAATGAAATAATGAGTGGAAGACAATAAACACTAAGAACGTAATATAATAAATGCTATGAAGAAAAATAAGTCAAGGTAAGGGAATAGAGTGACAGAAAATGGAAAAGGAGAGCTTTTTTTTTTTTTTTTTTTTAAGATGGTTTTTCTACCGAAAATAACATTTAATCAAAAATTTGAAGTGCTTTCAGATTTCAGCACTTGTATTCACTTTCTGGCATATGGCATAAAATGATAGAATTTGCAGTCTTAAAAGGATCACTTAATCATTGAACTTTAGAGTTGTTGAAAACAACAGAACTCTTTCTCCTGATGAACTCTGATGCAAAAATCCAACATGGCAGAATGATGCAGCTCTGGTTGAAATGCAAAAGTGGAGAGTTTCAAACCTCCCTCTTGTTCCTCTCTTTCTCTTTCCACGGTTTCTCCTCTTAGCACCTTGAGAGTTCCTTTAGGGAACCCAGAACTGTTTGAGAACTACTCAGCATTTTGCAGGTGGGTAAACTAAAGCTCAGAGAACTTAAATACTACCCATAGTCCCTCAGCTAATTATTATCAAAACACTTTCCACTTTGTTATCCATTCAGAAAATGTTTGAACATTCACTATTTGCCAGTGCTGTGCTAATAGAGTTCTGTAGATATATCAGGGAACAAAGACAAGTGCCTGACCTCACAAAGTTTTTATTATACTGGGAAGAGATAAACCCCCCAAATAAGCAATTTATAATATAGGATGGAGTGTGGTAATAACATCTATCTATATAAACACTCAGGAAAGCTCTACAGTAGCTGCTATTCTAAAAAATAAATTAGAGTTAGACCATTTAAGAGGAGCTGCATTCGTATATTCAAATGAAGAGAACCCTAAAATGTGGTCATAGTCAGTATCAGGATGCTACAAATAATGAAGACAATCCCAACATGTAATAGTTAAACCCAGGGTAGTTTGTCTCCAGGTTTGGTTAATTCAGTGTTCCTGTGATAGTTTTAAGAACAAGGGTTTTTCTCATCTTTCCTTACATCCATTCTTTTGGTCAAAATATAGCTGTTAGAACTCTAGAGGTAAAATCTAGACATAGTGTCCAGCAGAGACACTCTTCTTTACCCTTTTTAAGAGCTAAAGGAGCCTTTCAGAATCTTCTTGAAGCCTGTAGCAAGCTTCCTCTCATGCCCTATTGACCAGAACTGGTTCACATGGCAACTCTCAGTCAAGTTGCCAGCTGGAGAATGGGATTACTATGATTTACTCAAAGTAATTAGGATTCATCCTTATGTTTTCTCCTGTTTATTCATTGAAACATTTGTATGTGTGTGTGTGTACACAAATGTGTATATGTACAAATCCCACTTTTAATACAGTGGCTGAAAAAATGAACAGGGTTTTCCAGACAGTGGTTCTGTGAGGTCCTCATAAGGAACAATTTATGGTAATATCCCTTTTACTTGATATGAATTCAGATTTCACAGAGTCCTCTCTGCTGGGCTCATTTCTTGTAATTTGAATCTAGATTCCAAAGCTAACTTACAGATGTTTTTCCAGGTATTGAGGCTTACTAGAATAAGAGAGACCTAATTATGTCTTATAAAGAAACTGTTGACCATAGTAATTCTGTCTAAACTAATTATTTTTACACTGAATCTAAAACTTCTTTGATACTGCAGGGGTGTCAGAGCAAACATTTTCCTTATACTTCCTGAAATTCTGGTAACTTTTTTCTCTCTTGGTTTTGAGCCTGGGAGATGTAAGCAGGAATTTTTCTATTATTCTCACTCCTCTCATGTCAATGGGCTAAGTAGTCAACATCTGCTTAGTTATTAGCTGGTCTGCAGAGTTCTTGCAGACATTTTCATGTTTTCACTTAGAGTGCTTTTATTTTCAAAGTCCTTTAATTCAGTGCTTCTGAAACTTTAGTGTGCATGTGAAATACCTGAGGATCTTATTAAAATGCAGATTCTGAGATTCTTCATTTCTAAAAAGCACCCAGGTGATGCGACCACACTTTGGAGCAGAGTTTAATTGTTGTCCTGCACAGTTCCATCAAGTCAGACAAAAACATTGAAACCTGAAATCAGTTACATAAATCACAGAAGGGATCTCTTTTAGAAGAGGGATTAGATTTCCAGAGACTAATAATTAGATTTGAAGTTTTTGGTATTTCTTCTTTCTACCTCTTTTTTTCCGATTGACTTCCTTAATAACCTCACTCTAGTAACTTTATTCAAACAGAATTTTGAAGGGTTGGGAACTTTGAATGTTCTAGAGCTAATTATTTGGTCTTGAACAAATGTTGTTTATGGGGTATATGTTTGTTTCTTTTAGCATGCTGCAAATGAGCATTAATTTGCAGTGAACATGTTTGGAAAATGGAAAAGGAAAGTGTGATTTTCTTAAAGTCATTATTTGGGACTTTGAGCAGTTTTAATAAAAATGAGAGGAAACCTACAAGGAAGAAGACTAGACATAAGCTCAGTGTTTATCAGTGCCCCCTGGATTTATGGTATATCTATACTTTGGGAAATTCTTCAAGAGATGGGAATACCAGAACACCTGACCTGCCTCCTGAGAATCTGTATGCAGGTCAGGAAGCAACAGTTAGAGCTGGACATGGAACAACAGACTGGTTCCAAATCGGGAAAGGAGTACATCAAGGCTGTATATTGTCACCCTGCTTATTTAACTTACATGCAGAGTACATCAGTAAGAAATGCTGGGCTGAATGAAGAACAAGCTGGAATCAAGATTGCTGGGAGAAATATCAATAACCTCAGATAGGCAGATGACACCACCCTTATGGCAGAAAGCAAAGAACTAAAGAGCCTCTTGATGAAAGGAAAGAGGAGAGTAGAAAATTTGGCTTAAAACTCAGCATTCAGAAAACTAAGATCATGGCATCTGGTCCCATCAGTTCATGGCCAATAGATGGGGACACAGTGGAAACAGTGACAGACTTTATTTTTCTGGCCTCAAAATCACCGCAGATGGTGACTGCAGCCATGAAATTAAAAGAAGAAAAGCTATGAAATTAAAAGAAGAAAAGCCTTGGAAGAAAAGCTATGACCAACCTAGACAGATTATTAAAAAGCAGAGACATTACTTTGCCATCAAAGGTCCATCTAGTCAAAGCTATGGTTTTTCCAGTGGTCATGTATGGATGTGAGAGTTGG
The DNA here is from genome assembly GCF_033118175.1 of Dama dama. Lineage (NCBI taxonomy): Eukaryota > Metazoa > Chordata > Mammalia > Artiodactyla > Cervidae > Dama > Dama dama. Next base: position 25,798,057 of record NC_083713.1, read on the forward strand.
AGTATAAAGAAAGCTGAGCACCAAAAAGTTGATGCTTTTGAACTGTGGTGTTGGAGAGGACTCTTGAGAGTCCCTTGGACTGCAAGGAGATCCAACCAGTCCATCCTAAAGGAAATCAGTCCTAAATATTCATTGGAAGGACTGATGCTAAAGCTGAAACTCCAATACTTTGGCCACCTGATGTGAAGAACTGACTCATTTGAAAAGACCCTGATGCTGGGAAAGATTGAAGGCAGAAGAAGAGGATGATAGAGGATGAGACGGTTGGATGGTCTCACCGGCTCAATGGTCATGAGTTTGAGTAAACTCTGGGAGTTGGTGATGGACAGGGAGGCCTGGGGTGCTGCATTCCATGGGGTCGCAAAGAGTTGGACACAACTGAGTGACTGAACTGATACTTTGAACAACATGAGGGGAACTAACTTAGTCAAGGCCACGTACTTAACACGGACCGAGTCTTTTTAAGCCATACATCCTCTGATGTATAAGTTGCATCACTTTCTGAATACTGGCAAGGGCTCTTGTCAGCAGTTAATAGTAAATCAGAAGCAGGATACCAGTGCTATTTTTTCTTTAAGTTAAGACCCAGATTCACATAGAAAACCATGTAAGATATGTATAAGGACCTAACGTTTTCACAAGTAACAATTTAAAAAAGTTTAATCTACTTTGACACTGGAAAGTAGAATAAGCAGATTTGAGAGAGTTCTAATGTTCAACCAGGATATCATAAATGGTATTGTAACTTGGCTTTAGTGCTAAATTGTGCCATCTTTAAAGGATTTTTAGAAAATCAGAATTTGAGTAGCTGGGGATAGTTGAATGGCTGGATGGACATGAAGTGTAGAAAAGAATAAATTAAAATTCATATTAAAGTATATTAGAGAAAAGTATTTCAGGAGTTTAAGTTGCAAAAATTTAGTTTTATGCAGAATATCAAATTGAGATTGCTCTTTTCCATTGTAAAGGTAAGTACCATTTTGTGAAATCAGTCTCAGTTTGGATATGTATATGAAAATAATGTGTCTGTGCACCATATGTTTGAATCAAGTATAAAATCTATTTCTTCTTATGGGTGCTGGTAAAAAAATGTATGAAAGCTGTTTTATTAGGACACAATAAAATGGAGAGTTTAACTTTAGTATGGAAAACTTCCAGTTAAGAGGGTGGACTCAGCCAATACAGGAAGCTCCCTTCTTGTTTCTCGTATATAGAAACATCAGAGGAAATAACCAGGAAAGATAGTATTTTTGATGATGTGATATTTTTAGAACATGGCAGGACTTGAAAGCAAGAAAAGGGATTCTCTAGGTGTCAGAAACAAAGAGGAAAGTCTGATAGTAGAAAGTGAACTCAACAGTGTATGGCCCTCAGGGAAAATATCTCATATGGCTTAGAGGCCTTAGTGTCCATATAGGAATAAAACTCAAGGCACAGGCTACAGACGCCAGAACCGCACACTCGTAAAACCTAGAAAGAGCTGTCCTTTCCACGTCAGACACTAGAAAAATGCACCCCCAGCTCCCACCCCTTCTATAAAAGGGAAGAAACAGTTATTCTCAGGAAACTAGAGACTGGGTCTACTGTCTGCATTACCAATAACCTAGTGCAGAAACTCTAAGCCTCCAAATGATCCAGAGTCCAAAATCCTCCATAGGTCTTTCCCTAGAAGGAAAAAAACCCACAAAACTATGTCACAGATATAGCTCAACAACCCAGGAGTTTGATCACAGATTCTCTTGGAACAAAACAGCTCCTGCCAAATGATCACATGTCTAAGAATAACAGCACATACACAGGAGCCACCTATTTTGAGAGATTAGAAGATGGCATATGGTCAGGCAGTGTTATACACAAGAAACTAGAAGTAATTAGAGCAGTCTGAAAGAAACCTTCAATTAATCTTTTAAAAATATTGTAGGGAATGAGAATTCATTAAACAGGAATAAAATGTTACCAAAAAAGAACAGGTAGATTTCAGAGACAGACAAATATAATTTTTAGAAATAATATTTGTATCTGGCAAGAGAAATACAAACCATTTAAATTAACCCAAGGAAAATCAAACTATGAAATCTGAAATTTCACGACTGGATAAGAAGGTCAGATTATAAAACCAAAGATAAATTTGAGACATAATCTTTTAGAAATCTAAAGCTAGCTTAATACTAAAGATCTCATTTTGCCAGAGACTCTAACATATCAAAACCTGCCAGTGAATTTCAAAGCATAACCCTTTAGCCTTAAAATTGATTGTCCCTGCTTAGTCCACTCGCTGTGGAATCTTTAGCAGGAAGGAAAGTACAACTAATGGCAGCTCTTCTTTCCGTTTGTCGCTCATAAGACTTTGGGGAAATCAGTGTGGCTCTTATTATCAGTAGTCTCCAGCTTTGTGCAATGGTCTGTTTATATAAATTTATAAAATGAATGTTGTGAAAGTCTGTACAGTTTAAATCCTTGGGAGTATACTGTCTTTACTGTTTCTTCTCCCTTCCTATAATTTGTTATTCTATGACAATATCGTTATTATTTTGGTTACTATTAGATAGTTTTCTTTAGACATTTGCTAACATTTGTGTATGGAGATTACTATTCAGTCACTTTGACAGAATGTATCGTACTTGAAATTGTTTTTCTTGTAGTGGTCCTGAGTGCAACTTTGATTTTCCATATCGCTCATGTGCCATAGCTCACATTTTTGACATGAGTTTGGGGTACGGTTTGTAGTAATAGAATAGATAGCTTTCTGTAAAAGGTAACTGGTCCCAATGGGGTTCAAACTTGTGATCTTAGCCTCATTATCACACTTCTGTAACCATCAGACCTAATAGATATATTATATGTATTTTAGTCTATAGTGTTGAAATCAAGTCATATTTTTAATTACTCAAGGTTTATTTCAAATATGTAATTAAACATCACTTCGGGGCATTTCTCACTTTTGTTTGATAGTAAAAGTAACAAAAGTAAAGCAGACAGCCAAAGAACCTAACTCACTTTTCATCTTCCCTGTGTTTTCTATGACAGGGAAAGTCACAAAAGTGAAGCTTGCAGGCAAAGACCTAACTCACTTTACGGAGAGTGTCACGGTACCTTTTTCTTTTAGTGAGGCTATAGCAGGTCTGATGTCAGTCACTTTAGAGACCTTTAGACCTCAGTGCTCATTTATTGCTAAAATGTACCATCTCTGCTTCTGCATTATGAAGATCATCTGTCAACACTTTGAGATATTCTCCTTTGTTATTAAGCTTGTGATGCTCTACACTGTCAGGTTTTTTGCCAATTACAGTTAAGGTACAATAGTGTATTCACCAGATCAAAGTCTCACATTGGCGGTAGAGGAATGATTTGTAAGTCTTTATTCATCTGAATTGTATAATAGAACACCTGAGGAATGCAAATAATCCCTCTGAGGAATCTGCAGGAAAGGCTGTTAAAATGACAGCGTAAAACTATTGTTATTCTGAATTGATATTTTAGCCAAAGTCATTATTTCTTATCTTGTTGTCTCATAACTGTTCTAGTTTTATTAGCTATGTTGACCGTATTTTTGAAACAAAATGTGTATGATATTTTTGTTTTCTTTTGCATGGGCTTGTTTTATTTTACTTTCATTGAATCTATATTTAGTATGTTATTTTTCCTTTTTTTTAAATTACATGTCTGATTTCTGATTCTGGCTTGCATAATGTATATTACTAAACCATCAATGATAAATTTTAAAATACAGTTTTGTTTGAATAGTGTAAGTCTATAAAATAAATTAGACTCTCATAATGTTCTTTCCTTCATAATTTTGGATAAGAAAACAACTGGTTTGGATTTCCTCTTTTAAAGGACATATATTTGATTCCAAAATACATCTTAGGGATTGGTCCATTATTTCTAGGATATGACCAAAAGAAAAAAAAAAATATTATGAAGATCAAAAATCACTGATAATTTTTTTTTTTTGGCCACACCATGCAGCATGTGGGATCTTACTTCCCCAATCAGGGATTGAACTTATGCCCCCTGCAATGAAAGCATGGAATCTTAACCACTGGACCACCAGGGAGTCCCCCATTGATAAACATTAAATAAATTATAGGTTAGCCTTATATAGCAAACATGTATGAACTGTTGTGTGGGTTTTTCATTCTTTTATCCCATTCTACTCAGTAGTCCATGTTCTTAATTTTCTGATAACTCTGATCCCTGCCATTTTCTTTGATGGTCAGTATTAGGGTTTAGTTCTTGTGTTTTTTATTCACTGTAGTGACATTTACTTTGTTTTTTAAAGGATTTCTGCCTCAATTTTTTTACCCTGATAGTTATTAAAGCCTTGGTCTAAATATGGGAGCTAAGTATAAGACTGATATACATTGAACTGTGAAATCTATACCCATTTCCATACTAAGCTCTATCCCAGAATCATAGGCATGTCTGCTGTGATTATCTGAGAGTAAAAAATATTAATAGTAATTGCTGTTAATATTTGTTTATGATATGCCAAATTTTACTTTTCTAGGTTCTTTACCTACAGTATAATATGTACTCTTACTATTTCCATGAATAACGAAACTGTGAAGTTTAGAAAGGTTTAGAAAACTGCCCAAGAGTAAAAAGCTAGCATGGTGGTAGGATCAGAATCTAGTTAATATATTCACTAACACCTATATCATTTATGCTCTAACTGCCACTTTGCTAAATTACTCCATGCTTGCAAAATTCTGTAAAGCAATTATCCTTCAATAAAAAAATAAAAGAAAAAAATTACATGCTTGGGAAGAAATCACTACTAATGATTTTGAATTTGAAATGATTTTAAAAAGAATCAATAATGTCTTTTCAGGTAATACTTGATATCAATTTCCTAACTGATTTGGCTTTCCAAACCCTTTTCTATTAAAGGAATTTATTTCCTCTGTAGTTCTGTTATTCATGATCCTACAAAAGTGAGATTCATAAGAACAATGTATACACGATCAACTAGGTTTGTAAATCTGTATTTTTGGACTTTTGGGGGGATTAGCAAAAATCTCAAAACCAGTGACAACTGTAAGGTCTTGTTAGTCCAAGAAGGAATTGAACCAGGCATATAGATATCTGGGGGGAACAAATTATTTATTTGTCAGAGCTCCTCAAAATTAGCTGATACTTTTAGGTGTGATTCCTATAAATCCAGAACTTTGTGTTTTTTGCTTTTTAAAAATTTACTTTGTAAAGGAAGATAGTAAATCATAACATTGAGATTCTCAAGGTCACAGGTATTAATACTGAATGAATTTAGTATAACTGCAAAAAGTTTTAAATATTTGTATCATAGTTCCTATAGATAATATGTTAAGGTAAAACTAGATTACAGTAAAATATTATGGCGTATACCTGAAGCAGTTGCTGCCTGTTAATGCCTTGACCTTGGAAAGCTATACACAAAAAGATGGCATCATAAAACCGTGCAATTCTTATGAATATGTATGTGCTACTTGATAATAATGAATGTGGTACAGTCATGCATGCACTACAAGATAATGTTGTGCCCTTTTTTGTCTACAGGTTGATAAAAATTAAAGAGTGGGTGGACAAGTATGACCCAGGTGCCTTGGTCATTCCTTTTAGTGGGGCCTTGGAACTCAGGTTGCAAGAATTGAGTGCTGAGGAGAGACAGAAGTATCTGGAAGCGAACATGACACAAAGGTTAATTAGCATTCATTTTCCCTACACTTTATTATCAACTATTTCCTTGCAGTAATTTAATTGCTTGCGCTGATAGAATAATAAATGACAGAGTAATTACCATTATAAAGAGGGAATCTTCTTCTTTCTTTACCATGAGACAGAGTGAAAAGATTTATTTTAAATTAAGTTTTTAACTGTCATCTGTCATCTCCGTACAGTGTTTTAATTATAACATAGGTATTAGTTATGTATATTTTTGAGAAGGAATGATCGCCAAAACTCTTTCGTCATGTTCAGTGGGGGCGGGGAAAGAGTGAATCAGTTGCCTTAATTTTTTCTGAGTAACAGTAATATATTGTTTAAACATTGGATTTCAATCAAATAATTTTGCTTTCATGACCCACGTCTGGGAAATAATTGATATGGGAGAAAAATAACCATAGAATGGGTAGATCAAATTTTTCTTTTTCTATAGTAAACAATTCAAAATGATATATTCAGACTAATATAATTTAAACTAATTTTTGAAGAGATTTTTTAGGAATAGTTATATGCTTTCTGACCTCTTCAAGTGTATTATAAAAGAAAAATGGTCATTTACTAATCTCTGTAACATTTTCTGCTTGAAATGAATATTTTAGGTTCATACTGATCTCTGGCACAATCTACTTATATTTTGAGTGAATTTGTTTCATTTTATTTCAGCGCTTTGCCAAAGATCATTAAGGCTGGGTTTGCAGCACTCCAACTAGAATACTTTTTCACTGCAGGCCCAGATGAAGTGCGTGCATGGACCATCAGGGTAAGATTCATACTTATTCATCAGCTATATCCAGTTCCACACTATTGAATTCAGATTGATATCACTGACTTTGAAGTTTGTCATGGTGGCGGTTAGCTAGTCATTACAGATGAGGTTTTTGTCCAGGATAACTTTAATTATTTGTGAGCTGCTGAACAGTGAAAGTGGAGCGGCATTGATTGAGGCAGGTAACAATTGATTCTGCCTATTACATAGTCTGAATTTCTTCATCCTGTAGAATCTGTCTACCCTCCTCCTGTGGTCAGAGATAAGACGCACCAGTATTGTGCTTGCTTAATCTGTGTGACTGGGTTTGTCTGCAGTGAAATTGATGTTGCTTTTCATTTTGTATTCGCTAAGTTTGTTTGGGTTGCGGGTGGTTCTTTCCTCCTTTGCTTTGCTCGGATTACATTTTCAGCAATAAAAGCAATATGACATCATTATGCTCTTCATAGATACACAGTTGGGCTCAAAGAGCTAAACTCAATGTGTAATAATTCATGCCTTTTAAAATTTGAATTTATAGAAATAGTGTTTATTTTTACAGTGATTTATATTCAGTCTTCTTTAATAATGTGATGCGTATTTTTAAAATATTGATATATAACTGATTGCCACCAGAAAGAATGACTAATTTATTCCCAAAGGACAATAGAAACAGAACTGTAATGGCTGGCTCTTAAATGAAAATACATTGTAATACGGTAGTTACTGTTGAAAAATATTTTGAAACATATGTAATCCGAAATCGTGTTACAGAATCTAAAAATAACATCTGAACTTTCAGAAATATTCAGTATCTTAATCATTCTTTTATTATGCTTTCTTAGTGTATGGTCCATCCTAGTTTTAGGGCTGCTTTCATTCCTGTTTTCACGGACTACATTAATTTATTATTACATTTATTTTGATTTAAGATGGATAGGAACATGAAGTCAGTTCAACATAATATTAAAGGCGTTGTGTGAATGTGAGATTCACTTTTCTTTGATCTCTTCTTTGTTAAAAAAAAATGCTTGATTGACTTATAACTAAGGTCCTTTTATATCGACATACAAATTATGTCAAAGCAATTTGGGTTGGTAAACAAATTGCCAGGTTTATTTTTACTATATATTTTAAAGCCTTAAAACTTCCAAACTTAAGTATGTGCAGAAGGAAAGATAACATGTTCTGGGCTTGAAAATGTGAAAGCTGGTTTATCTTAAGACTGATTGTAAGTATCCATGATTTAATGTGCTAGGATATTTAGTCAGGTAAGCATCAGTGAGTAGCCATATTAACCCAATACATCTTTTATTGTAAAAACTGTGCTTTGTAGTGTCAGACTCCTTATCACTTTAACATGCTTTATTAAGCAGCCTTTAGGTCACCATTATTTCTCAAATTTCTTTCCATGGTTGTGTGTGTCTGGAATGTATGTCCTTGTAGTTTAACATATGGGGTAATTATAAGACATTTCTCTTCCTATATCAACTTGAATTTTCTCTCATGGTGGTTAGAGGCAGGGTTTACTATGTAAAGTGTTCAAAATTTTATGAGGATTTTTAAATTATTTGCTGAACATAGATTGTATGATTTGTTGGAAATGTCTTAAAAATGTCCCTTTATATATTGATTTTTATATGTTCTTTAGATGAGCTGAAATTTTCAAGGCTTTTTATCTTTTTAAAACCTTTGATAATTCAGCTTGAAAGCTACTTTTAAAATCCTTATTTTTTTTTCCACTGTGAAAAATAGAAAATCAAAATGAAACCTACACCAAACCAGGCCACTGCATCTAAATCGATAAATCTGTGGATGACTGTTAGGAAAAACAAAGCTACGCTTCTTTAACATCTACTGATTTGTCTGTGCTAAATCTGCTGCACAGATAGTGCCCTATATTGAAAGTGTTCTAATTGTATATCAGACATCTTAACTGTTATTAAACTAAGTTTAAGTTGAACCCAACTGCAGATAAAAGAAAAGAAACTCTACGCTTTCAATCAGTCATCTTAAATGCAATTATTTTTCCCTGGTCTTCCTTTTCAAAGAAAGGGACGAAGGCTCCTCAAGCTGCAGGAAAGATTCACACAGATTTTGAAAAAGGATTCATTATGGCTGAAGTAATGAAATACGAAGATTTTAAAGAGGAAGGTTCTGAAAATGCAGTCAAGGTAAGGAATTATTTTCTAGTTTAATACTTAATATTTTGCTAATATGAAGATACTCATGCTTAAAATGAATGATAATGATCTTTTAAATTGTCTCAGCATTAGTGTTAACTATCAACTGTATGTACTATCAACTGAGCCATAGATATTTATATACTTTTAGGCAGTTTTTTAATGTATAAATTGTTAGTAATTTTGTGGTGTTTTTCTAAAACTGAAAAAGAAATTTTAAAGCTGGCTTTAAGTAGTTGTCAATAATTTCAAAGAATTTGTTCACTGATGACCAGTGAAAACTTGCACTTACTATACTTGAATATCATAAATAAAAGTAGTGTGTATGCGTATGGATTAATTCAAGGAAAACAATGTAAATTTAGTCAAATGAAACCTGTTTTTGCTGAACTTCACGGTTGTAGTTTTTTAAAAAAAAAAAAAAAAAGATCTCTGAGAGCTTAATTTGCTTTCTCAACACTAGAGGGCAGGTCCAAAATTGTGCTTTATTTTAGCTAATAAGTATATTTTAGGTTGCATCCACTAATAGTGAAGCTATGTTATACAGACATAATGAATGATTTCTTTTAATTTAAACTCTGTTACAGACTTGATTTTGTTTGACTTTATTAGGTTTACTTAGCAAAATCCAGTAGGTGTGTCAACTCTAATCCACAGACAGGTAGGGAGGTAAACTGACCTTCTAAGCAGGGTTCATTACCTGTAATTTGTTATTTGAGGACTAGTATAGAAGATGTTTTTAAAAATTTTTTAAAGAAGTCTTGTTTATTTCCTAATTTTAAAGAAATGCAAAAAAGTTTATTCTCATTGGTATCATTGGAGAGTTCATATGGAAGAGCAGAGTATAATAGAGTTGTTGAAACCCCAGAAGGAGAAGGGGGACATCTTGGTGTAGTTGGTTCAATGTGGAATGAGAGCCATTTTGTTTTTTTAAAAGGAGTGAAGGAAGTTACAGTTTATAACTAAACAAAGTCATTGACTTCGCAGTGTTGTCATCTGTGTCGATAGATCGATGTGCTAGTTCAGTGTATTAAGATTGAACTTTGTCAAAAATACTAATTAGACTTGAAAAATCTCAGATTATTTTTCAGCATGTTATGTCATGCTGGCATATATATTTTTCATAGACTAAAGGTTAAAATAAGGATATTTTTCTATTACTGGAATTCAGAAATCAGACGCTTCTTTTTTATGTTCTCATGGGATAAGCCTGTTTTACCGACCCTTAATAGATGTCTATGATGTAATAAACTTGAAAGTTACATAAATTGTGAATACTTCCTTTAACAATACAGAAATTTTATAATATACAGTAAAAAAAAAAAATATTGCCTGCTTGTAGAAATGCTTAACACACACACACACAAAATGTTTAACACTAACTAGGAGGTTTTATGCAATAAACTGGAAAAGGTTGACCTCTGGCTTTTCAGCTTAAAAGACATTTAAGTATAATATGCTTTTTTGTTTCTTTTTTTTTTTTTTAAATTTCCAAAACTAACATTTCAAAATTTGAACTCCAAATTAAATAAAGCATTTATGAATTTCTCTTATTCAATAAATACTTGCGTATTGTCACATAAGTTTTAGGTTTGAGAGCAAGATTGTGTATATGTGTATGTATGTGTATGTATTTCAAACATCAATGCAGCATAACTAATTTAATGCCAGTGTGTGAACTTATACTGAATAGCTCTGGGTGGGCTTTGTAGTCTACAGGGATATCACATTATTAGCAATCATATCTGCTTAGGCAAAGCTGGCTTCTACAGATGGCTGCTTTCAAGTGCAAATGAACTGGTTAGACGTGTCTTGTTTAATACATACTCAAGATTCACAAATGGGTATTGATTTTTTTTCCAACCAGTGTTTCTGATAGCAGTGGAAATGGATTAAATGGTCTCTAGAGAATTTAAAGGAACACTGTCACCTTTAATTAGTAGTAAACTTGAGTCATAACAAAGTATATAAACTTAAATTTAATGTCATGTCAATTATGTATTTGATTTAAATTGTCTATATAGTTTTAGAACATTGGACTTTAGATTCTCAAAACAAGTAGCACACGGCCTTCCATACATCACAACTTTGGAAAAAATCATACAAGAGTATTTGTGTGTGTGTGTGTATGCCTTTTAAAATGTTAGGGTACCCCCTTCCTTCTTCCTAAAAAGGAAAAAAAAAAATGTTAGGGTATTATTGACTTTTTAAAAATTAGCTTCATTTTTAAAAGCACTTATTAGGTGATTTTTACATGTGGTCTAGATAATTGTAATATGCTTCCTAGGGCTCTGTGACCTGGTTTGTTGATTTTAACCTCAGATGTATGATCTTTCTTAGTCTTGTTTCTGATTTGTATAATTGCACTTGACTTTGAACATTCTTATCAATATCTTCAAAGGGAAGTACTAATCTTGTTGGTCAAAGGTTTCATGTTCTCAATAAATTCCAGCAGAAGGAAAATACTTTTGAGAATCTTTTGTTTCTCTAAAAGATCCTCAGGTCGTCCGTGTTGAGTGGTTGATGTCAGGTGGTGGGACGGGTTGGTGGTGAGCAGTGTTCAGTGTAGGTGCGTGGATGCTAAAGAGCCTGTGGTGCTGAGGGTGAAGTGTGTGTGCTGTGCCCCGCGGCGAGCCTGAGTCTCTGCGCGACTGCTGCTTATTTGTATAAGAATCACCAGAAGACTGCTCATCTTGATCTGCGTGCCAGCAGGTGGAATCAGTTGCTTTGCCGACTGATTTACAAGTGGAAAAAAATACCCATCTTTGCAGTTCCAACCTGTTAGAGTGTGCTTGTAACTAGGGCCATTAGTCAGTAAACTTCTGTATGTTGAATTTTAGTATACACCACTATGTATGGTCATTGTCAAGATCAAATTAAAAACTACAAAGAAGCAATTTAAAATCTGTAATTAAAATTGATAATTGTAGCGTGCTGTGTCTTTGGCGTCATCAGTATCACCAAAGAATTTCTATAAGTAAATATTGCAGCTTTAACCTAGCTATATAATCCTTTTTTCCTGCCTGGTTTGATCTGTTTGTTACAGTGACTTGCCGGATGTTTGCAGACACATCAGAAATGTACCATAAACAGCATGTAATGAAACTTAATGATATTGGTATAATTACATTTATGTACCAACAATTTAGTGGAGAATACATTATGATTATGTATGTATGGAAAATCTAGTGCTGCCCAAATCAGGAATACTTTGCTTCTCTCCAAATCTGGTTTTGAACTTGTGTGCCTTCCTGTGTTTTTTTTTCTTTAATCTGACCCAAGATGTAGAATACTTTTTTGCATGTGCTCCTACCATTTACCTTATATATTTCATGGTAAACTAACACATTTCCTTTGTATTTCTTATTTACAGGCTGCTGGAAAGTACAGACAACAAGGCAGAAATTATATTGTTGAAGATGGAGATATTATCTTCTTCAAATTTAATACACCTCAGCAACCGAAGAAGAAATAAATTTTAATTATTGCTCAGATAAATGTACAACTTCCAAACGGCATATACTTTTTTTTTTTTTTAATTAAAATTTCTGAAAACTGAAAGGGCAGGTAAAGTTGGGGTGATGGGAATCTTCCACAAACAATTATTTTTATTCGTTTTAAAATTAAAATACTGTGTACCTCCAATGAGCTGCAAGTTCACTAAACGTGAACAGCTTTGCTTTTCCCGTGATTAAGACCCTACTCCAAATTGTAGAAGCTTTTCAGGAACCATATTACTCTCATGATACTTCATTAATCTCCATCATGTACGCCAAGCCTGACACATTTGACAGTGAGGACAATGTGGCTTGCTCCTTTTGAATCTACAGATAATGCATGTTTTACAGTACTCCAGATGTCTACACTCAATAAAACATTTGACAAAACCAGCCTTGGTGTGTTTGGGGATGTCTGGATTGACTGACTCTGGTGTGCTGAATGCGATACGGCACCTGGCGGTTGCTGATTACAGAGTTTTAAGGCGTGTGTATGACACAGTAACTGGCGTGTGGGGCAGCTGCAATTGTATCTTAAAAGTGGGTCTTTCACAGGAATCAGAAGAATAGTATATCAGGGATTTGTGTCCAGAAAGATAATTAATTTGTAGATGGACATTTATTGAAAGATGATAGCGATGACATCACAAAAGATATATCCTAGGTGACTATGACCAAAAAGAAAATAGTGCTGGGAAAAAAATTCTACCTCAAAAATGAAAGGATTTCTTCTTGTTGTCGTTCTGACCACGTTGGAGAAAATGTTCATTTTTAATCATTCCTTTGAAATTATTGTGATGAAATTGTTGTGAAAACTAACCCATTCATATCTGATGAGTTACTATTTTGTTTCGATTCGGTAGTGATTGTATAAAAAGTAGTTACTAAAAAGATTAGATCTTGAACATTTTAAAACTTTTAAAATACTTGCTATTAAAATATTTTAAGATGAGTTGAAACTTTAGTATATGCAAGTTAAGCACTTTCTAAAATTATAGCAGAAAATTCTGAAAGAAAAATATGGTTAAGTAGTTATCTGGAGATCGTTTGCCACTTAGCCTTCTTCTCTTACAGGGACAGTGGTAGCGTTCCTCCCTGAACCCTCCCTTTCTCTCCCAGTTAACACTCCTGCAAGGCTGCCCTTGTGATCAGAGGACAATTCCAGTGAAGTGCAGACCCCCAGCTAGGCCAGCTCTTGCCTCTAATGTGTTATTTTGTCACATTAAAGGTAAAAACACACATAAACTTAACACTGAAAGTTACTTAATGTAGCACAAAAAGCAAGAAGTGATTTTCAGGGCAATTTGCTATAAAGGGGGCTTCCCTGGTGGCTCAGATGGTAAAGAAGCTGCCTGCAATGCAGGAGACCTGGGTTCCATCCCTGGATGGGAAAGATCCCCTGGAGAAGGGAGTGGCAACCCAGTCCAGTGTTCTTACCTGGAGAGTTCATGGACAGAGGAGCCTGGTGGGCTACAGTTCATGGGGTCGCAAAGAGTCAGACACAACTGAGCGACTAAAACTTTCACTTCTTTAACGTGCTATAAAGAGGAAAGGGTGCTTAAAGAGGATTTGATTGAGTAATGAATACAGTTTAGAAGCTCTTTAGTTGAGTATGTTCTTTATGAGAATCAGATACTGATATTCTTTTGCTAACACGAAAATCAGAACTGCAGCAGGGAAATAATAAAATTAAGTGAAAAAAAATTTTTTTTTAAGAATTAAGTAAAACATAAGTGAAACTCGAGTACACGTGCAGTTGGCCAAGTTTGCAGTGAAAATTCCTGTTATACTTCTGAATTGGAGAAATGTAGAGATTTGTGGATTGTTTGGGATTTCACCAATATAAGAAGTCCAGTCTCTTGCTTTTGAGTCCTCTCCAAAATAAATTGCATAGATGTTTTAAAGAAGTTTGGAATCTCATTAAAAAGGCTTCAAGATTGTGTAATTTTACTTTCTCTTAACTTCTAATGTGATAATTGCACATTGCAGAATAGAAGTTTTAATAAGAGACAGGAGTTTGTTTTGAGGTAACTGCCTTCATTAGGGCTGAAATTAAATGCTGAAGATGTTTAATTTGCTTAGAAGTCCTACAGTGTTCTGTATGTGTGTATAAATTTTAATTTGCTACAAAAGTTGAGAATTCCAAGAACTTTTGCATATAGATAACTGGGTATATGCCTATATCTTCATGTTTTCCCTCTTTTAATATTGGTGATAGTTAATGTATTTTTAGGATTATAAGTGAATTTTTTTCACTTATCTGTAGATCCATCTTAATCAGATTTTTTGGTAAGAGAAACTTGATTTTTAAAAGTTCCCAGTAGCATTTTTGTTTAGTTTTTATCATATTACCTTCATAACTTCACCTTGGGCTTGGCTCAAACCCTATTTTGATACCACTCCAGGGGAGCATTTCTGTATCTGCTTTCTTACACGGATAGTAGAGTTGCTTTCATGCTTTGGCAAGCAACCAAGGAGGGAAGAACCTGTCATAAGGCGCCTGTGTCTGTGGCCTGCAGGAAGGGCCCATGGAGCCCACCCAGTGTAGTCTCTTGCCGCAGGAGTGTGGAAGAGGGGGATAAATATGATATGTTCAGTTTCTTTGGTCCTCCTCCTAGTCTTCATGCAAATTGCCATTTTTTTCTGGTGAAAAAAGGCATCTTGGTTGCCTTACAGTATAAGGAGTAGAACAGATCATTTAATTTTCAATCACATGTTCCTAGTCCTGTTGGCATTGTTTTATAAAACTTTACTCTCTAGATCATCAGTATAAACTATGTTTGAGGCAGGTTATTTGCAGGTTATCGCATCCATCCTATGTTGATTTTATTGTGAGAAAGTGACTTTATAGGAGGATATGCTAGTTGTCTACCACAGTGCATTCTTTCTTTATAGTTTAAATAGACAATAGCTGGGCACCCAGCTGCAGACTATCAAGCAGATTCTGCAGCTAGGTAGAGGTCATGTGACTAAGTTCTTGTCAGAGGAATGTGAATGAATGCCTTAAGACCTTGGATACTGCTCCCCTCAGGAGCTCCTTTCCTTCCAGAAAACCCACTGTTAATCACGCAAACAAAGCCAGCACCTTAGCGGACAGCAGAGCGAAGGTATGGCAGGGACCTGCATCTCTGAAGGACTCTGGTGAGCAGAGCACACAGGGCCTGACTGCTTCCCTCGGAACTGGTGCATGAAAGAGAAATAACCTGCACTGTTCTTTAAGCTACTGTGTTCGAGCTGCCATGTTTCTTTTGTAGCAGCTGGCTTTTTACCTAGGCAAAGATAGACATTTCCTGGTCTTGTCTCCATTATACCATCTTTGGAATTTATACCTTCTGTTCTGTGTTCTGAGCACCGATTTATTGGGTGGAAAGAGCTTCTAATCCACACTGCTACTGCCTCAGTGTGGCCTTCTATAAATTACTCCTCCCCTCTTAGATTCTTCACATGTATAATGAAGCTCATAGATTAACTGGCCTAGTGTAAAAGGACTAAAGAGAGTTCCAGGTACATAATAACCACACAACAAATGTAAATTCCATATAGTTATCTTTAACATCACCCCAAAGTGTAGCCACTCTTAAACAGGCCTTATGAACCACACACATGAAGACTACAGAGCGTGTATTTCTTAAATACCTGTCCTGTAGAAGAAATGTTAATACTTTATTGTTGCTAAAGAATATTCTGAAAGAGTAAATAGTTGAATTGAGTGATGAATGTTGATATTTTGCTAATAACATGCCAGGACCTCATCTAAATCATGGAATTCCGAGGATGAAAATGTCATTTCAGAACATCATGCTTAACTTACCTATCCTATAAATAAGTAACTGAGGAGCAGAAAGATTAAATAATGCTAACCATAATGACAAGTCATAAAATGATAAACTGCGTTGCAAAGATTATAAATTCTATATTTGGAAGTTGAAATTTTCACACAGAAATTGGTTACTGCATTTTCAGAATAGCCACAAAATCCCATTCAGCACAATGTAAACTGAAATACCATAGGGGTTTTGGACGGCAAGGGAAAAAGAAAGGGTAAGGAAATCCAAACATCTCCACTTGGCAGTTGAGGTCACTGACAATCTGCCCACGGCCTGTTTCTCTCTCATTATTACGTTTTTTGTAAAGACACAAGGAAATTAAATCCCTTAACCAAATAACACAGCTCATTATTTTCTTTGTCAAAAAAAAAAAAAAATGTAATTTTTAAACCAGTACAGTAGAGCATTATTTGCATTGAATGACCCAGTTTGGCCTTAATGAATAGTAACGAGTTTGGGAGGGTAGAATGGAAATCCTGCTGGCCTGAATCACGGAAACACCAAAGGTGTCAGCAGTCCGCGATTTTCCTGTTAATCCAGCCTAGGATATCCATGAGCATTTTCTAAAAATAAATAAATGACTAGGAATGCGTAGAGATAATAGAATATCCAACAGACCCTTGTGGTGCCTCTATTTCTTCATCTTACTCTCTCTCCTTCAAATTATTATTACCATGAGAATCATAAAGGAGTATTTATTTAAAGGAAAAACGGCTTGAAAATTATCCTACGTGGGACTTCCCCTGGTGGTCCAGCGATTAAGACACAGCACTTTTACTTCAGAGGGCACATCATCCCTGACTAGGGAACTAGATCCTACATGCCACTCAGCACACATGTAAATTTTCATCCAGCTGTACAGTTAAGACCTGAGTACTTTACTGTATCTAAATTATACCTCAGTTTTAGAAAGAAAAGAAATGCACCGCTCCATTAAATGATTGCATGGTATAGGCCTTATACCCAAAGTTCCTGGCAATGTTGAGTCTTTGTACAGTGCTTATATACTTTAAATTTTTAAAGATGTTGGTTAGTAATAATATCAGTATATAAACTATAGAGAAAGAAATTGTTAATGCTTAAGATGGACATAGTCACAGTTGAATGGGAGGTATCTCAGAAACTATGATAAAAGACTCATTCCCATAGATGAGAAGGTAAATTATTTTCTGTGGTCCAAAGAATTGAAATCTATATCAGCTATAATAAGATTCCATTGTAACAGCAAAAACAATTGGAAACAATTTAAATATTCATCCATATAGGAAAATGGTGAAATGAATTCTAAAACATCCATAGAAAAGAATACCTTCAGCCATTAAAAATATTATAAAGTAATCTATATGAGTAGCATAGAAAGATTTCTTATTCATTTTGCTTTGTGAAAAAGTAAGTTGCAGAGCAATATGTATAGTATGGTCACAGAGGTAACCTTCAATTAACTGTTTGGTGTGTATTCTTGCAAATAGTTATCATTGTACTTACATATATGTATACATCTGCATATCATTTTGTTCAGTTGCTAAGTCATGTCTGACACTTTGCAACATCTACATATGTTTTTACATAAATGGGATTATAGTTGTTATGCAGTTTTCACCCAAATAACTGAATTAATGTTTTAAAGGCAGTGGATTAATAAAAATCCATCTAGAATTACACCATATCTGAGAACTTTCATGTATTCCTTTAAGCCAAGACTTGGAGAAGGAAAAGTATGCAGCCATCAAAAGAAGTAGGGTACAAGCATCCCAGTCAGAAGTAGCAGCAAATGCAGAGGTTGGGAGGCAGGAAAGGACCTGGAGTTTGGCAGAAACAGGAGGCTGGAGTGGCTAAAGTGGAATGAGTGAAAGGTTCTTGGTTATGCAGGACCTTCCACCCATGAGAAAGTTCTGACATCTTATTCTTAGATAAAAGTCAGATTAGCTCTTAAAGAGTTTAAAACTATACAGATCTTCAATCTGATTTATATTTTCAAAAATCACCTAGAATCTTGACCCATCTGCCATCATTCCCAAAGAGATCCTGGGAGTAGGAAAGGGGGATGTCGGAGGTTAGAGAATGGCACCCAGCATGCGTTACTGTCCAATAGAAAACTGTGAGCCGTGTGTGTAACTTAGATTTTTCAAACTGCCACACTTTTAAATAAATAATGCATTTTGATACAGTATTTTATTTAACCCAATATATCCAGCTTTATCATTTTGCTATATAATCAACCTAAAAATTGTAAGTCAGTTTCAATTTTTTTCATACTGTTTTTGAAATTTGGAGTGTATTTTATACCTACAACACTTCAGCTTAAACTGGACGCATTTCCAGTGCTCAGCAGCCACATGTGTCTTGGTGCTGCTGTAGTGGACAGTGAAGGTCTAGGGCTTTACCCTTTCTCCTCAGGAATTTAGCCTGAACTGCTTATCTTCAACTGATTTCAACAGAGCGCATAAAAACCCACTCTGCTTAGACTGGCTGTGTTTTCATTTAAGGCTGAATATAAAAAGTGTATGATAAATCCTTATTCCTGCTCTTGTTTTGTTTTTGTTTTTTTTTAAAGAAAAGAGGGTGAGAGGGCTCGCTGACCTTAGAGCAGGACACAGGAGAGATCAGTTATGGAAGGCACCTGTGAGATCGACTCTTGACTTGAATTAAGAAGAAACGGAAAGATGCAGCTTGATTTGATCTGCTTATTGGAAGAATTCACAAGACATATTGATGGAATGGATGAGAGGTGGGAAGTGAAGAACTGAGAATGATTCCTAGGTTTTTAGTCTGAGCAAGTAGATGCATGAGGGTGCCACTTACTGAGATGGGAAAGACCTGTGAGAGGAGGAGGTATGGGATGTATATCAAGAATCTTTTGAATGTAGGTGATACTGCCCAACATTTACTATAAACCTACAATAATCAAAACAGTGTGATTTTGGTGAAAGAATAGACAAATAGATTAATAAAACAGAGAGCCCAGAAATAAACCCACATAAGATGCAGTCAACTGACCATTGACAAAGGAACAAAGGCAATGTAACAGAGCAAAGATTTTCAACATATCTTTCAAATGGTGCTAGAACCACTGACATCCACATACCAAAATAAAAAGGATCCTGACATAGAGCTTACCCCCGTCACAAAAAATAGCTCAAAATGGATTACAGACCTTAATGTAAAATGCAAAACTATAAAAATCCTAGAAGATAACATAGGAGAGAAAATCTGCATCACCTTAGGTATGGTAATGATTTTTTAGATACAACACCAAAGATGGCAATCCATCAATGAGCTGAACTGCATTAAAATTCAAAACTTATGCTCTGTAAAAGACACTGTTGAGAGAATGAGAAGATAAACCCCAGACGGAGAAAATACTTGCAGAAGACACATCTGGTAAAGAATTGCTACCCAAAATATATTAGTACAAAGAACTCTTAAAACTCAACAATAAGAAACAACCCAACTTTAAAATGTTTTAAACGTAGGTGCAAGGGATTTCCCTGGCAGTTTGGTAGTTAAGACTCTGTGCTTCCAGTGCCGGGGCCTGGATTCAGTCCCTGGTCAGGGAACTAGACCCCACATGCCACAAGTACAGTCTGCTGTGTGCTTAGTCACTCAGTCTTGTCCAACTCTTCGCGACCCCATAGACTGTGGCCCGCCAGGCTCCTCTGTCCATGGGATTCTCCAGGCAAGAACACTGGAGTGGGTTGGCATTTCCTTCTCCAGGAGATCTTCCCAACCCAGGAATCAAACCCAGGTCTCCCGCATTGCAGGCATTCTTTTTACTGACTGAGCTAGGAGAGAAGATTTCACATGCCATAACTAAAGATCCTGCAGGCCACAACTAAAATCCAGTGCAGTCAAATATTTTTTAAAATGTAAGTTCAAGATGGGTAGATCTGAAGTTGACCCTAACTACATCTGAAGCTCAGAAGAAAGTTTGAAGTGCAGATATAAAAATTTATCAATAAAATCATCACTGTATGGATGGCATGTAAAACCTGAGGATTAGAGTAGATCACCAGACTAGAAAGAGAGAAGAAAGAGCCCAAGAATGAATCTGGCCAGAACTCAAGGAAAGAAGCAGCCAGCAAGGTCAAAAAAAAAAAAAAGAAAAAAGAAAATAAACCAAAGGAGTATGGACAGAGCATCCAGGAGAAGCAGAATTCCTGAAAGAAAGCAAATGTTGGTTGACAAGCTCTGTTCCATTTGAAGCAAGTCTGGATTACTCTTTTGAGAAGTTTTTCCATAAAGGAAATAAGAAAAATGGGGCAGAGGCTGGAAGGAGATGTTCAGGCATAAGGGTTTTTTGGTTGCTTGGTAGGTTTTTGGTTTTGTGTGATGGAAAATACTAGAGCATGTCTGGGTGTTGATAGGTATGCTCCTGGATAGAAGCAGAGCTTGAGGCTGGTGAGGAAAGAGAGAAAGAAGAGCATAGAGGTGTACTTTTAAGAGGGTATGGGGTGGGAGGGTTCAATCTGGGGAGCCCAGATGGAGGGACTGGCCTTCAGTTGACACAAGAATGCTTCTTCCACTGCAGAGACGAGAAGACAGTGAGGCTGAGGAGAGATGTTGTTTGTTTCCCCAGTGATGTTTGCATCAAAGCATCACAGAGGGTGTGTGAAGAGGGTAGGTTTGAAGGGTTAGTAGAAGCTTTTCCACAGCCCTCTTCAACTTGCCCCTTTGTTTGGTTTTGTTTTTAACCAAGTTTCCATGGGCTACAACAGAATCCTGTAAGCCTTCATCCATTAATCCTTAATTTATTGGGTCGTGGGGAGGTGGAGGAGCACTTGGGGTTCGAGTCAACTTTAGAAGGATTCCAGCTTGAGCAGGGACAGGGCACCAGCTGAGTGTCAGTCCTAGGGGACGGGCACCTTCTTACCCCTTGTGTGCCCACTCTTTTTACCTTGTTCCAGGGAGTAGGAAATATCCACATTTAAGGTAATCCCTCAGGAAGCTCTTTGTTTTATCTGTTTTTGTGGGAAGATTCCTCAGTCCTCTCTCTCGTGAGGTCTGCCCAATCTGAGTAGTTTCTGTTTAGAGTAACTACCCTTTTCAAAAAAGTTTCAATCTCAGTAGAGAATGGCAGTCACGCCTGCTGCTATCAACGATATAAATGGAGTTATGGGTGTGTGTGTGTGTACAGTTCATAGACTTTCATTTCAATCCTTTGAAATCTCATGACAGTGCAGACCAGAGAGCACCCCTCGGGCTCTTGTGACTCTGGCCTGGGTGGATTAACGAAGCCTGTTTACTAATATCTCTCGGCCCCTCTGAAGACCCTCGTCTTTAGAATTCCCCGCTCTTTGCTTTGAACAAAGCTTGCAGTTCACTGCTCTTCTGATCACAGCGTGAGAACAAGCATATTTGCTTTGGTCAAATTTTTTAAGTGATTTCAGCCATTTGGCTTGTTGTATTTGTATCATTTGGGGCTGAATTCCAGGGACCTCTGGGACATCATTCCTTTTTTTACTTGAAAATAGATGTAATGAAGAATTGTATTAGATTTGGCCAAGTTTTATTTCCAAGCAAGGAGCCTGTTCTGTGGCTTACCTCCTCCAAAGACATGTCTGATGTCTGGTTTCACCAAGATCTTTACCCAATTTAAACAGTGTAACAAATGAAAGATAGATTTCCTTTCTTATGCATGCCATGAATAGTGATGACCAGCTAAAGCCCTGGAACCAATGTCTCACCTTTCACCTGCTAATGCCTTTAAATATCACAAACACTGTTGATTACTTACCCATAACCATCTCACACCCCCTTTTCCTTGCAAAAAAATCTCAGTTTTGTTCAACAGAGAGTAAGGGTCTCCAGTTCCAGGAAGCACATTATTACTGGTTCAAATTCATCACGTAATCTCTCTTCTCCTTTGCCAGGACAGGGATAAGCAGATGACCCAGGTCTGACCTGTGAAATGTAGAAAGGTCTAGGGAGGGGGCTTGGCAGAACTTTGGGGGAAAACTCCTCCCCGATGTAAAGAGGAAGACAAGAAGACATTGCTCCCCTCTTTTCCCTCCTGCTATGAGGGACTTGGAGTGAATTCCTCTGTACATCATTCCTTTGTAATTTGAAAATAGATTTAGTGAAGAAGTGTGTTTGGAATTGTGGGAAAGGAAAGCCAAGAAAGACATGGGCAAAGGATGGTCCCTGACTATTAACCAATCCTGGGTCAGCCTCCTTCCAGATCCTTGTTTTTTACAAGAATTAAATGCTCTCATTGTTTAAACTGCTTCTAATTGAGTATTCTGTTACTTGCAGCTAAAAGCCTCTGGATACACCTGACTTCACAGAACTTTCTTTGCTCAAGACCATCTATAGCACTCTTTGTCCTGACTCAATAAAAACAATTCCCCACCTTCTACTTGGCTGTTAAACCATGGTTTCTTAGTAGCTTGTTAAATATAGTTAAAGATCCAAGAGAATTATAACAGCAAATTGTTTTAATTCTTCTGATTTTCTAGTGTACTTTGTCTAAGTGGAATAATATAAATAAAATGATTTTTCATTAACTGAAACTATACTAAATGTAGAAGAGAGAATGCCAGTGTTCTCAAATAGCCACTTAGAGTTTTCTTTTTTAAAGTGTTTTTCAACCTTTCTGGTTCAGAATGTGAGCTCTTAATTGAGTCAGCCTTTGGGAATTATTGGAAACCAACCATAAACAGCTTCTGCTATTGCCTAAGGCAGTTACTATGGGTTTTCTTTTATTATTGTTGCTATGAAAGCTCACCTGTCTTATTAAAAAACCCCAAATAGTCTTCATCCTTTATGGCTTGGCATTTTAAACTTTATTTGTCCATAACTTCAGCACTTCATTCACTTTTACTACTAGAAACTTATATTTGTTCTGTATTTAATATTTTTATCACAGTTTTCTCCTTTCCAACACATTCATATCTTTACACCTTGTGTCCCTGGAAATGTGGCCAAATCTCAGTTTGAAAACTACTGGGTCAAATTGAAGATGATAATACTGTCATTTGTAATTAACGGCTAAAAGTACATCTTCAGTTTACCAGGTTTTCTGTTCTTTCATATCTTTACCTGAGAATACAATTAAGGTGTTTGGGTTAAAACCAACTCCAGGAAATCCCTGACATTTTGTAATAATCAAAAAGAGTCATAAAGTAACATTTTCTCAGAGCCTAAAATAAACCATGCAACAAGCCTAGGTGGAAGAAGCACCACGTTCTCTTCATTCTAAGTTTTAGCTTTTATGCTGGCCAAGGTAGATTTAGTTACTTATTTGCTAACTAGATGAATTAGAGTGGAAGAGGGGGAGAGGGGAGGGAAGACTGACAGAAAGAACAGTGACCCAGTTAGGACGTAAGCACTTCTGGTAAACTCTGTCAGGGCAGAATTCGTAGGCTGAGGCACATTTCCACAAGTGATTTATGGAATTTATTTTCAAATTCCACATAGAGTGCTAATTACATAAAGCAAGATGAATAATTTATCTTCTGCATCACTGGAGCAATGACTGTAAACTTGTTCATTAAATTCAGCTATCAGGTATGAGCCAGACTTGTGCCAACTAGTAAAGACTATCACCCACCTGAAACATAGGCCCATGGAGGAGGGGTTTTCAAGTTGTCTTGATTGTATCCACAGGACTTTAATTTATGGAGGTGACTGAGTGACAACACAAAGAGGTTAATAATAATGCCATTGAAAGAGGACTGTGATTACTTACATTTCCCAAGAGAAGAGAGCTCACCATACATGTAGGGCCTCACAGGGAAGCACCAACTTTGGTCAGGAGGCAGGAGCAGCAAAGGGAAAATATGGCCCAGACCTCTACTGTTTTCTCTAGGAAGATGTCAACAATGGTGGCCATTAATCTGGCCCTGTGATAAATGGATGCCAAGTATGTATGTTTAGTTGCTCAGTCATGTCCAACTCTTTGACCCTTTCGACTGTAGCCCGCCAGGCTCCTCAGTCCATGGGGTTCTCAAGGCAAGAATACTGGAATGGGTTGCCATGCCCTCCTCCAGGGGATCTTCCTCACCCAGGGATTGAACCCATGTCTCCTGTGTCTCCTGCACTGCAGGCAACTTCTTGACCCACTGAGTCATCAGGGAAGCCCAGTGTGATGCCAAGTAGACAAATACAGAATCTAAGGGAGCACAGAGGAAGAATCGACAGGATCAGTGAGTCTCAGTGTAAATCAATCCTTTTACATGAAAACACAGCTTAGAAACTATATTGCATACAGACAAACATATGGAAAACCAACCACATAGTTATTGCAGCTTTTAATTATAAAAATGTTCAGTAAAGAATTTGGCCTCACCCAAAGAGAGGTCGGCCCTTTGTCCTCAGCTTCTGGGATTAATCTGTGTCCTATCTGAAAGGACTGTCTTTGTGTAGAGCCCAGGATGGACACACTGGATATAGCATGGGGCTAGCGTTTCCAGAAAGACCAGCCAGGTAATTTAGGATGGGGCTCATGTCACACAGTATCAACCTATGGGCTGAGTTCAACCGTATGGGCACTCATTCATGCCTACATAATGAAACCCCAATAAAAACTCTGGACACTGATGCTCAGGGGAGCTTCCCCTGTAGCCAGTACTCCATGCATACATGGAGATGCCTGCAGGAAAAGGCATCCTAACTCCACAGACAGGAAAAGGGAAGCTGCACATCTGGAATCCTCCCACACTCTGCCCACTGCTTCGCTTCCTTTGATTTTAATGTCTCCTTTTCCTGAAGTAAACCAGAGCTATGAACATAAAAGCCCCTCTAGTGCATTATCAGGTTGGAAGCTTCCCTGGTGACTCAGATGGCAAAGAAGCTGCCTGTAATGTGAGAGCTCTGGGTTCGATCCCTGGGTCAGGAAGATCACCTGGAGGAGAAAATGGCAACCCACTCCAGTATTCTTGCCTGTAGAATTCCATGGGCACAGGAGCCTGGTGGGCTACAGTCTACGGGGTTGCAAAGTATTGGACACAACTGAGCAACTAACACTTTCATTTTGTTTCTAGTGAATTATGAAACTTGAGGCTGATCTTGGGAATCACTCTCCCCAAACATGCAGTTGGTATCAGATGGGAAGGCAGTCTTGGGAACTGTGCCCTCAAACGTTGCAGTTTGTCTGACTCCAGGCAAAAAGTATACACACATGCATTGTACATTAAAAAAAAAAGTAAAGAAGTTATTCATTTAAAAATGGAAGGTTTTCCTCCCTTCTCTAGCTTCACTACTTCCAGTTCCCTAGGGGATCCCACTTCGTTTCTTTCTGGTTTATCTTTCTAGACATTTTCTGCACAAATATAAACACATATACACACTTTATATATGTATGGCACTAGTGGTAAAGAATCCTCTGGCCGATGCACAAGAAACAGGAGATGCAAGGTTCAATCTCTGAGTTGGGAAGATCCTCCGGAGGAGAAAATGGCACCCTACTCCAGTATTCTTGCCTGGAAAATTCCACGGGCAGAGGAACCTGGTGGGCTACAGTCCATGGGGCCACAAAGAGTTGGACATGACTGAGCACTCACACACTTTATTATTCTTTTAATTCATAAATGAAATTGTGCTTTATAGCCCATTCTGAAATTCCCTTTTATCCCTTCTATTTCATGAGTAGTCCTTGTGTCAGCGCAGCTGACCCACCCCTGGGCATCTGGATGGCTGAATGGTGTTTACGTGGCTGTGACATCATAAGAAGGGAACCAAGTGTCAGGGTTCTTGTGAGGTCACGTGATTTCACATATGTAGGAGCTCTTAGAATAGTGCTAACACAAAACAGGCAAGCATTCCATGTGTTATTATTTATTTGTTTATTTAGCCTGCCCTCTATTGTGTACATTGCTATATCTAATTTTCTCATTATTTCTAACAGGGCCGCAATGAATTTCCTTGAGCTTATACATTCACATCTGGGATAAATTTCTAGGAATGGAATTGGTATGCCAAAGGGTATATGCATTTCACATTTTGCTAGGTGTTTTCAAATTGCTGTCTAAGATGGTTGTACCAATTTACATTCCTACCCCCGGCCTGTGATTTGCCTGAAATTCCCCTTACTCCCAATTACTGAGCATTATCCAACTTTTTAGTCTTTAGCAACCTGATAGGCTTTAAAAAATTTCATCTCCTTGCAGTTTAGTTTGCATTTCTTTAATTATTGTGAGGCTGGGTATCTTTTTAAATATATTTATGCATTTACTTTATACTTATAGTACTTTTTCTTCCAGCTGGTTAATTCATGTGCTTTAGTTCTCTCATTGATTTAAGAAAACTTTCCATGCCATTTGAAACTATCTTGAATAAGAATCAAGTAAAATGAAGAGATACTAAGATGCTCTCCCAGCCAGAATTTCCACACCATCATGACTTCTACTATAGTTTTAAACTTACTTTAAAAAAGAAAAAAAATCTAAGCTAAATATAAAACAATAAACTGGAAAAAAGTACTTATTTCCTCTGGCTCATTGAAGGGCTTTTGTTTATTTGTTTATTCCTTTCAACTAAATAGAACTCATTCCTTTTAATCCAGCTTATATCCATTTCTCCAGCATAGAAACCAACCCAAGAACTGAATCTTTTTAATTTTTAATTTAAGTCAACCTAATAAATAAAATACTCTGTTATTTCTCAGCCAACATAAAAGGAGGTAGGGAACAAACTGTATAAGACTGAATTACTTTTTAAAAAACAGGTTGACTTGTATGTTGTTCTAAAGATATGTATACATATATCTGGCCTTACCACACAGCAGGCAGGATTTTAGTTCTCCAACCAGGTATCAAACCTGGACCCCCTGCATTGGAAGTGCAGAGTCTTAACCGCTGGATTGCCAGGAAGTCCCAAAAGATATATTCTGGATTTTCAAATGAATTTCACATTTTGCAAAGAATATTTGAATCAACTCCTCAGGAATTTGATTTCTCCAAAAAGGTGAAACCCCAAAATTTGGTCCTGCCTTTCTTCAAACCTTCTTTTCTTCCCAAATTGACCTCTTGAAATCTTCTCAAGTGGAACTCCTTGTTTTCCAACTGTACAACCTCACTTCCCCCACCCATTTTTCAGAACCTGTAACAGGCAGTATATGATTATACACATACTGGCTTCCCATATTTATATATACTCATGGCTATCTTTTCTCCCTTGCTAATTACAAAGCTCCTATAGATTAGGTACTCTGTTAGTTGTAAGTTAGCGTAACAAATTACCTCCCAATTTAGCAGCTTAAAACAACAGTAAACATTTATTTTCTAGCATAGTTTCTGCAGCTCAGAAGTTTAGGAGTTGGCCCACAGTCATATAAGTGAAGGCTTGACTAGAGCTGGAGGATCTGCTCTGGAGAGCATGAATTCTCACCCTGGCAAATTGCTGATACAAAGTTTCTCACCACGTGGACTCCTCCATAGAGCTACTCAACAGTTGCATGACATGGCATCTGGCTTCCCCCAGAGTGAGTGATCCAAAAAAGGACAAGGCAAAAGCCACAGTGGCTGTTATAACCTAGACTCATAAGTCACACATTCATTTGCAAAATATCCTACTGGTTACACAGAGAAGCCCTTTTTTAGGGGTGTGAATACCAGGAGGTAAGAATCATTTATGGTCATTCTGGAGTCTGGCTACCATGGGGACCCAAACTGTATGTTATGCCCACGGGTCATAGATCTTGGCATTGGTATAATCACTTAACCCAATTATGCAGAAATACTATAATGAATCAGGACATTGTTTCCTTTAATCAAAACTAATGATACACATGCAAAAGGACAAGCCTTAGGTCAGGTCTGCAAGGCAGATTTGCATATGAGAAGTTCATTGTGGAGAGTCCTCTGGACCACCATGCCCTCACCCATGGAGAGTGCCAGCAGAAGGACTGGGATCAGGGGTCTGTTGAAGTATAACAAACACCTCGGCAAATACCCAGGGGAGATCTGGAGCTAGGCTGGCTCTTCAGATTATTTCCACCACGGAAACTGGCAAATGCTCCAAATCAGAGGTTTTAATTCCTGATTTGATCCCTGAGTCAGTTATTGATCATTTACCAGCACACAAGTGGATCTACTGAATCCTTTCTCTGAGATGCAAAATCTATTATTTTAGCATATTAAAATTCTTAGTAGTCCCACATTAAGGAAAAGTGTTTAATTTTTGAAATAAGCATTTCCCAAACATATGACATGGTTACAAATCTTAGGCCACCGGCTCAAGATGACAAGAAGCTATTTAGTTTCTGATTTTGGATCCCTTTCTTCCAGATTGATAGGGAAACCAAACCAAACACAACCTCCCTTCTTCCTGAAGTTCTCTCACCACCTCTATCCGGCCCCCCACCCCCACTCCCCACTTCCCTTTCCCAGCGGCTGGAGGGGTGCTCTTCTGGTTCTCGCTGGTTGGTGCACTCAGGCACGGCTGAGAGGCCCCACGTCCCCGCCCACACAGCCCTGCCCGATCCGAGGTCTGGGCTAGTCCTTCTGTGACATTCAGAGCAAAGGAATCCTGTCTGTAGGCGGGAGACGCTCCCTCCAGCTCCCCTGTCGGCACCACTCCTATCGCCTCGGGCGGGTCTCCCCCTTTCTCCCGGCTCCCGAGAGCCCCCAGCTGAAACCCTGGCCCCGGCTGTGCGGACCTTTCCCTTCGCCCCCTCCCTGGGCCCCGCTGCGCTACACGCAGTCAGGGAATGCCTCCCTGCCTCTTCTCCCGACTCCCCCTTTCCTGGCTCCACGCCTCCCCCGCCCCCCACTGCTCCCCCTCTCCTCGTTCCTTCCCTCCTCCCTTCCCCAGCTCAAACATTTACTTTCCCGGCAAGGGAAATCCCTCTCTAGTCAACCAGTCTTCGCTGGAAAATCGGCTGAATTCTCCTAAGGATTTTTGGCTTTAAATAACAAAAGCCAGAAAGACTGGCCGTTTTTTCTTTCTTAACTAAAGCCCCCTTTATGGCTCTGAGCACTGTACCCGTAGCTCCTTCAGTGGGGGGAGACAGAGTGAAACTGGGGGAGGTGGGATAAAGAAGCTCATCTCTGAAAATACCTTTGGCTCCATCACACTGGTTTGAACTTGGGGATATCTCAGGGAAAGTCTGCCAGCAGATGCCCAGTTGGCGCCCGGAGAAGCCTGCCAGGTGCCCAGGGGGTGCCCCTGGCTGGCCCCAGGGCTCCCAGTTTGCGGGCCCACAGAGACCGGAGGGGAGGTTGCCCTTCCGGACCGGAGTCGCAAAAGCCGAAGGGTGGAGCCGGGGTCGGCCTGGAGGAGCTGGGACCCCGGGCTGCAGAGAGTTCTAGGTGGCTTTTCGAAAACTTCCTTACGAGACTGCATCTTCAACGCCTTTGCACTTGTGTCTCCACCGGCCCTGATTTCTGAGGCGCCGTTGGCACTTCTGAAGGAGAGGACCCGGAAAGCATCTTAAAATCTCTTGGAAAATTAGCGTGTTGATTTACCAACAGAAGTGATGCCAGAAGGTAAAGACGCCACCTGACTAAAATAAATCCAAACCTGGTTAAACGGGCATGATTTAATAGCAGGCCATTTCTACTTTGTTTATTTCAGATAGCATTTATATTGGAGGCAACTATAATAACAAATCCTAGGGCCTCGATAGGATCAACAAATTACCAAGTGCTAATTGTTTCTGCCAGGTGTAAGTGAGGAGATAAATAGCTTATAAATTGAACAGTAGTGCCCAAGGGTGCCATTCCTAGACTCCTGGGCTCTTCTGCCCTCCCTGGCAAAATAATTTCCTCTTATCCTATAATTAGACACTTCTACCTTTAAAAATCGCACTCCTTAAAGAATAGGGTATCCTCTGCCAAATTTAGAAGAGAAGAAAAAAGATAAGGGGGACAGCACTCTAATATATTAAATGTCAATGACATTTCATCCTTTTGTCATCATGGAAGTACAGACTATCTTGGATCATAACTGGTCATCTATGTAGTTTTTCCATAAGGAGCTACTTTCCCAGTGCTAAAGCGTGCCGATCATCTCTTCTGGTCCTGCATGGCCTGGCAACTTTCAGGGCCCTGCTGGCCCACCGCAGCTGTTTGCTTCCAAAGTGAATGCCTCGCACTCACTTAAAAGTGTTGTTATACCATCACATGTATTCAACACCAGTTAATGTGTTTTAAGTTTATCACAAATGCCAGTTGTTCCTTTCCCAGCTTCCCATCTCAAGTGAGAATTGTAAGGGTTGAATATCACTATCACATTATTTTATGCAGACACAGAGTGCAATGCAGTGTGAAGGGTTTTGTTTTGATTTTTCCCCCCCTTTCTTCTTCAGCCTCTGAACATCTGGTTGGAAGAGTGTTATCTGAATAATGTTATTTTTCACTCTGCTTTAGTCATGGTGTGCCAGATGTGTTGGATATGCTAAAGACAAAAATGTGTCCATTTCTTGTCATTTCATCCATCCATCTGTCCATCTATCCGTACATTTGCTTCATCATTTATTCGTTGCATGTTTACCAAACTCCTTTGGTTCAGATGCTGTGCAGAGTGCTTGATGAGAGACAAATGTGAGTTTGGCACATGTCTTTCTGCTGAGCTCAGAGGGAGAGGCCAAATTTGTAAATACTGATTACAGCATAAAACTGTGGGCAGGCCCCACCCAGCTGGAGCTTGGGCCAGAAGATTCCATTGAGGAGATAAAGCAAGGAGGAGCAGCAGAGGCAGGAGCAGGGACTGCAGCCCCCTTGCTGAGCTCCCCTCTGTAGCAAATAAAAGCCCACAGTGTCTGGGGTACAGTGCAGGCTTGGCCAGGAGGAGCCTGAGAGGATGAAACACAGCGTTCGCCAAGCTTATCCCATTATATACTCCCAGTAGCCCTATGGTCCAGGTACTGCCCCAGTTGCTCCATAGTGATGAGTGAGAGGGATGGAGGAAGAAATTCCAGCTGTCCTTGCTTACTGTGACCTTGGGAAAAGGAACTTAACCTCGCTGGCCTTGGTTTCTTCATGAGTAAATTGGAGATCAGAACGGTTTCTACCTCTTAGGTTTGTGAGTATGAAATGAGTTTACATGTGTAAAACGCTGAGAATAGTACATAAATTCAATAAATAGTAGCTATCATTTCATTACTAATCTCCCTGATTAAGTTTATTGAGTATAATTGACCCAAATCAGCCAGTTGAAAAGGGGCAGAGCCAGGGGTCAAACCCCTTTCTTACTGCAATGCTGTATAGTGTACCACGGGGCCACATAGGTCAAGACTATGTGGACTTCCCTGGTGGCCCAGTGGCTAAGACTCCATGCTCCCAACTTGGGGGTCCGGGGTTCAATCCCTGGTCAGGGAACTAGGTCTTGCATGCCACAAAGAAAATTGAGGATCCTGAGTGCCACAGTTAAGACCCAGTGCAACCATATAAATGAATAAACAGTAAAAAAAAAAAAAAAAAAGACTGGGTGTAACCAAGGAAGACTTTCCGTAGAAGTGGCAGCCAACCTGAGTTTGAAAGAAGGGCCAGGACTTAGCCAGTGGTGGAAGGCGTTTTGAGAAGATGGAGCTGTTTGTGCGAAGTCCCACGATTATGTGAAAGCATGACTGATGTGTTGGGGGAATTGAGGTCTCTGTGGTTTGGCAGAGAGTGGGCAGAGCACACATGAAGAGTTTGGTATGGATCTTGAAAGCCTTGCAGATTCTTTGTTTTGTTTTTGGTGCTGCTGCTGCTGCTGCTGCTAAGTCGCTTCAGTTGTGTCCAACTCTGTGCGACCCCATAGATGGCAGCCCACAAGGCTCCCCCGTCCCTGGGATGCTCCAGGCAAGAACACTGGAATGGGTTGCCATTTCCTTCTCCAATGCATGAAAGTGAAAAGTGAAAGTGAAGTCGCTCAGTCGTGTCAGACTCGTATTGACCCCATGGTCTGCAGCCTACCAGGCTCCTCGTATTGACCCCATGGTCTGCAGCCTACCAGGCTCCTCTGTCCATGGGATTTTCCAGGCAAGAGTACTGAAGTGGGGTGCCATTGCCTTCTCCAAAAAATATAGGTCATCTGTACTTATAGTTTACTTACTGGTTTTTTTTTTTATGACTTGTTCTTTTAAATTGATCTTTCAAAGAAATTATATCACAGCAGTAAATGGAAAGCTCAAAATGGCAGATGTGTTTTGAAATTCAGATTTTTTTCTGATTCAGAAAGGTGATATAATGCATATACTCAACATTAGTTAACATCCCCCCGAAGGCAAAATAACTATTTCTTCAGAGAAATGTACGCATATTTTGTTGTTCAGTTGCTTAGTCCAGCTCTTTGCAACTCCATGGACTGCAGCACGCCAGGCCTCCCTGTCCCCCATCATCTCCCAGAATTTGCTCAAACTCCTGTCTATTGAGTCGGTGATGCCATTTTTACATCACCAGTTTTACACTAAATGCATATTTACACAAAGATAAAGACTATACATAAGGGCTTCCCTGGTGGCTCAGTGATGAAGAAGCCACCTGCCAATGTGGGAGACCTCGGTTCAATCCCTGGGTCGGGAAAAGAAGATCCCCTGGAGGAGGAAATGGCACCCTACTCCAGTATTCTTGCCTGGGAAATCCCATGGACAGAGGAGCCTGGCGGGCTACAGTCTATGGGGGTCTCTAAAGAGTCGGACACGATTTAGCAGCTGAACAACAACAAAAAGACTACATATGTAGCTTGCTTCAAATCAACTTTGGCTCCAAACTTACAAAAATTTTTTTCATTTTTCAGAGCCTTTTGCGTTTTAGAATGTGGATGAGTAGTATCACTTGCTTTAAATGGAAGGTAACAGAAAATATATTCATTGCAAAGGAAATCCATGTGACTCAAGTCCAGCTCACCCCCGCTGCTGTAGGTGTTCGGTCTCCCCTGGCAACGTTAACAATGCACAATTCGGAAAACTGGGTGGAGGGTAGACAGAAATTCTAAGTGATATTCTTGCAACTTTTCTGGAAAGTTAAAACTATTCTAAAATTTTTTTTTTTAAAGTCAACTTTCTCTTGACATTGAGAACTAAAGAGAATAAAAAGCAGAATCACCTTCTCATTCAGTCATTTTATTTTCTAATGCTCCTTCCTCATCTCACCTATAATCTTCCCCATGGATTGATTTCTTGACCCCCAGGACAAGCTCCCAGACTTGGGAAACCCTGACTGGGTCTGGGCTGAGCCATGCTCTCTGAAGGTCAGGCCAAGGGTTTGGGCTTTTTCTGTGAGTGATCCCGGTTCATTAATGTTTAGGTAGGTTTGGGGGTACCTTTGAGAGTTTCATCTGGGGATGGGGCGAACAGTTTGGCTGAAGCAGGAGGAGCTGGATGGGGGGGCGGGGGGGGGGGTGAAGTTTGGTGGTCATGTAGAAAGGTGGGAAGTTCGAAGGGGTGGGGATTCAGCCCCCACGCCTCCAGATGCTGGGACAGGGCCGGGGTATGTAGGAGAGTGCGTTAGGGGGCCTGCTATGGCAGGGGCTGACTTTGAAGGGACCAGAACACCTTATAGAAAATCCTTTGTAGGACTGGAAGCTAGAGCTCGGAGCCAGAGAGGCAGCTTTGGCTGCTGTCCTTTTGCACAATGGGGCCCTGGAGCTGCAGGACATCTGCAGGGGAGAGAAAAGAACACTGCCCTGGCCCCTCACGTCCCTACCTCTACTCCCACCTCCATCCCAGCCTTCCTACAAAGTACGAAATAGGCAGAGGGATCCTCATTCTAGGTGGAAAAGAAGGCTTGGTCCTTGTTGTTAACCATGAAGCCAGTGGAATCGGGATCTAACAGGCAAAAGATGGAGACCCTCCCCCAGAGGACTGGATGCCCAGAACTGCCAATGCAGGGAGATGTTCTACCAAAGGTAAAGGAGCCCATACCAAAAAAGGAATGAAAGATGTGCATGGAGACATCCTAGAGAAAGCAAGGAAACAGGGCTTGCCTCTGCAGAGTCTGGGGGCCTGGGTGCACGCAGAGGACACCCATGTAGCCTGCGTGCCCATTTTTGCCTTCAAATTCTTTCTTGCCCATCAGCCCCTTGTCTGTGCTACCAACACCAGGGACCCTGTGCCAAGCCAGTGCCATTCTGGGGCTTAACCCCCCTGCTGGAAGCAGTCGAGGAACTGGGGATGCTGGGGCCAGTGGCTGAGCTTGGATCTCAGCCCAGGGGAGAGCTGTCGGGAGCAGAGGCCCCTTGGCTCCCTGGGGTCAGCCCCCTGCCCCGCCTCCCCAGGACAGCCTGAGTGGCAGCCGGCTGCGGGCCTGACCGGGAGGCAGGTCAGCCTGATGCCCCCAGCAGATGTCAGTCTGGGAACAGGAAGCAGCTTCTCTGGGGCTTCTGGAAATAAATAAATAAATAATAACCACAACCACAAGAACGGTCTTTTATTCTGAAGTTAAAAAAAAAAAAATGCTTTAATGACTAGAGCATTTAACACATCGGGGGTTTTCATTGTTTTCAATTATGTGCAATTCTGAAAGGAGAGCACAAATTCTGAGCCTGAATGGAGAATTGTGGGGCTGTGGATTGGTGCTGTTTTAAACATTTGCTTTACTACTTTAAGAAGAGAACTGTAAAATGGAAATAATGATATATTATTACAAGTAAATTACACTGTGGAGTAGCATTAATATTGCAGTTGAAACCTAGAATTTGAAATAAAGATGGAAATATTCATTTGTACATAGTTTTTGTTCTTAGAAAAATGATTTGGAATTAAGCAAGAAGCTTCCTTCCCCACATGCACCCTCGACTCTGGGCGCTCCCCGGCCCCCACCGCCCTGCACTTGGACAGGAGACCAGGGGTTCTCAGCCCTGGGTGCTGGCGGGGCCGGGGCGGTGGCTTTCGTGCTTCCCCCAGCGAGGGGGTGGGTATTAGTGCACTACAGAAATGTGGAATTTAGAAACTAGAAATCCTGTCTTGGGTGGTGGGTGGGCCTAACCATCTTAGGTGCTTGGGGACAGAGACTCGTTAAGGGGGGAGTGGCAGGGGAGCTTTACTTTTGGCAATCACTTTCTGCCACTTTCTCTCTTTTTCTGGGAAGAGGACTGGGCAAAGGGCAACAGGGAAAAGGTTAGGGTCCGTAACTTCCTTCCGTTTGTCAAGTCTCATCTCCCCTTTTCCCCCTCACCAACACACACACACACACACAGTTTGGCTTGCAGGATCTTAGTTCCCTGACCAGGGATTGAACCCAGGCCTCTGGCAGTGAAAGCACCAAGTCTTAACCACTGGACCGCCAGGGAATTCCAAGTCAAGTGTTTTCAATTTTTATTTTATCTTATTTCTCTTCTGTATTGGTAAACTATCCTCCTACAAGTATCTTTTAAACTAATATAATACAACTGAGCTCTGCTGACTATATTTTCTGAACCAAACATCAAGGCTTGCTGTGCTCAGTGATAATAAAAGATCTTTGGAAATGCATCCTATGGGGCACCCCCATCATCCTACAGCCAGAGCCAACATGGGCTCGCCAGGGCCCACCCATTGGCTGACCCGGCCCTAACCACTGTGCCCAACTCTCTTAACCCTTTTCCCCTGAGGGCCCTCCCTACAGATCACTGTCTTTCCTCAACACCCATGCAGGCCCCCAAACTCACCATTCCAGAGCACACCACCTCTATGAGGTCTTTCTGGGGCACCCCATCACCCCATCTACCCTACTTATGACGTCTTTGTGCTCCTGTCACACCCAGCATTTATCTTTTACCATTTACCACAGCATGTCCCCCCATTTGATCATGAAATAACTAGAGTCATCTTTGTATTCCTTGCCCATTGCAGGGAATAACGGTAAATGGTTAGTGAATGAATGAATAATCTGACAGTTTGGAAAGTGGGACCAGAAAACATTATTTATTGATTGTATAACAACCACCCTGCTGGGTAAGCATGATCTTTCTTTGTACAAATGGGAAAACTGAGGTCAGAGATGTTTAGTGACTTGCCCCAAGTTACACAGCCAGAAAGGGACAGAGCAAGTCTGTCTGACTCCCCAGTCCACCTTTCCACCCACATCATGGAGTGAGGACTGACTCAAAGAACCCCCAAGATGTACCCTGGGCACCCCCAAGAGATCTTTGTGGTGTTTATCGGTTCCTTGGAATCTTTATGATAGCCTAGCAAATACCAAGGGTCTTCTTCCTGGAGATTTAAATTGAGTTCCTGGTAATCCCACCTCACCCCGACCCTTTCTCACATCCTCATTACCTTTTTTTTTAATATAAATTTATTTATTTTAATTACCTTTTATTTGGAAAACTTTAAATCTGCAGAAAAGTTGAAAGAGTAGGACAATAAACGTGAGTATATGCTTCATATTTGCATATAAATAAACTCTAATATATGTATTTACATGTTAGGAATTTAAAGTTTTCTGCATGTTTTAGGTTTTTTTGCTAAACTATTTGAAAATAATTACAGACTCCTAAATATTTTGGCATGCTCCTGTTAAGGAGAAAGATTCTCTTCCATAATCACAATACCATTATCACACCCAGCAAATTAATGGTTAATAGCTAGTCTATACTCAAATTCCCTAACTGGTTCAGGAATGTCCTTTTATAGCTATTTTTGTTTTTTGATCCAAGATCTAATTAATTGAGTTATCTCAATTGGTCTCTTATCTCTTTGGTCTCCTATAATCTAAAACAGTTTGACTTTTATTTTCTTTTTCATGATAGTGACATTTTGAGTCCAGACTAATTTTCTTCTGGATTTCTCTATTTGCTCCCTCATATTTTTCTCCCCGAGAGTGGCATATACATAGGTGTAATTGTGTATCTCCTGCATATGACGTCAGTTTGTCCTGTTTCTGGTGGTATTATGATGTTTGATTATTTGGTGTGATGGACAACCTCTAAGATAGCTCCCAATAGTCCCCACCATGGTTATTCATGTCCCATGTGTCCCCCTTCCCTTGAGTGTGAGCTGGATTTAGTGACTTACTTCTGAAGCTTAGCCTATGGTAGGAGATATAGAATGTCCCTCCTGAAATTAGGTTATAGAAAGACCGTGGGAGCTCTCTTCATATGCATCACTTGCCCTGGGGGAAGCCAGCTGCCATTTGTGTGTGTGCGTGTGTGTGTGTGTGTGTGTGTTGAGGTGGCCATAGGGAGAGGTCCACAGGAATGATCTGGAAAGTGAATCTTCAGAGGCCTGCCACCTAAGTGATAGAATTGACTATCGTAACTTCTTTCTGATAACCAGACAGTCCAAAATTCCATTAATAGATGTTCCTTCAGGCTGAGGTCTATATCCTTTTACCTATTTCCATCCATCTTTGAGTACTTCCTTACTTTCTGGCTCACTTTGTATTTTTTCCTGCCCCAGACCTGGAGCCAGTCAACTCTGCAAGGTTTCTTTTAGTAGAGAATGGCATTCAGAAACCAGGCTCTGATCACTAGGTTTGCTCATTGCCACTGGGTTATCATTGCTTATAGACCTTTTAGTGGACAGAGCTAGGAAATGCATTATTTTCTAATAGAAATTTCCTCCAATTTATATCCACCTCCACAGGGTTCTTCCTCACCTTCCCACTCTATATTTGTGTTTCTCTTTCTCCACAGTGAAAACCTTGATTCTCAGAAACACTGTATATTAATCATTTGTTCCGTCCTACAACATACTCAAAATAGTTTCAGAATTACTCTTTCAATATCATTTCCAACAAGAAGACTTCTAAGAAAAATTCAGACTTTGCAGTTCTATTTATTCTTAGAATGTATCCCACTAAAGTTATACAGTGTACAGTAGTTACAAATCATTGAAATTAACTGTGTGTTTGTGTTGGGGGGTCCATTATCAATTTGGTAGGCAGCTAGTTTTGTTTCTATTTGCATTTAGTTTCAAGAAATGCTGTCTTCAAATCTTTTAAAATTTTATATATTTTTCAAAAGTCAAACTCTCTCTATAAAAAGTGGGAGAAATTTCCCTCCCCCTTTTATTCCTTCTACTCCAGTCCTATCCATCCATTTTTATTAAGTTCTGATGTATTCTTCCTGTGTTTATAGTATACCAAAAGTAGTATCCATTCTCTATCACCTTGATTTCTTTTCACTTACTGTATCTTAGAAATAACCACATGTTAACCCATAGAAGTATTTCTCAGTCTTTTTCAGCTTTATATTACTCCATTGTGTGAATTCACCACTGTTCGGCATTTAATTTGTTTCTAATACTTCGTTATTGTAAATAATGTCTCAGTGAATAACATTATAAATATGTTGTTTTGTAGTTCTGGAAGTGTACTTTCAGGATGAATTCCTGGAAATCAGGATTGCTGGGTCAAAGGGTAAATGCAAATATTGTCTTGCTAGATATTCCAAAATCCCTCCATAGGCATTGTATCATTTTGCAGTCTCGCCAGTAATTATGAGAATCCCTGTTTCCTTAGAGCCTCATCAGCAGAGTTTATTACTAAACTTTTGAATTTTTGACAATTCGAGAAAGACTAGTCTCTTAATGTAGTTCAAATATGCATCTATATCATTATGTGTGAAGCTGAACATCTTTTCATACTTTTAAGGTCAATTTACATATTTTGTGTGTGTGTGAACTGTCTATCCATGCTTTTCCCCCAATTTTCTATCATCTTAGCCTTTTCTCCCCCCTCAATGTTTATTTTATTATTATTTTTTCAATGTTTATTTTTTAAAATATTCATTTATTTATATGGCTGTGTTTGATCTTAGTCACAGCAAGATCACAGGATCTTCAATCTTCGTTGGGGCCTGTGGGATCTAGTTCCCTGATCAGGAATCAAACCCAGGCTCCCTGCTTTGGGAGCACAGAGTCTTAGCCACTGGACCACCAGGGAAGTCCCTCCCCTCAGTGTCTCTTATATCCTTAATATTACAGACAAGACTGTACCTATCTTTTTATTTTTTGCCATGAAGCAGGA
Source organism: Dama dama (assembly GCF_033118175.1). NCBI lineage: Eukaryota > Metazoa > Chordata > Mammalia > Artiodactyla > Cervidae > Dama > Dama dama. Next base: position 25,836,823 of record NC_083713.1, read on the forward strand.
TTTTTTTAAAACATTGAATTTATTAATATTTTCTTTTTTGTATCTGGCTACTTTAGTTTTCATTAAAAGCACTTATTTGGGAGTTGGATTGGGCTTGGACCAGGACTGTGCTTGCCAGTGTTGCGTCTCCCTTTCGTGAGTCAGTGTGAGGAGACTTTTTTCCCCTTCTGCAGAGAGGATGGGAGCTGTGAGCCTAGCCAGCCTGGTTAGTTTGTTTCTGTCTTGGGAGCTCCACATCCCTCCTTGACCCAAGGACCCTTTGGTTGGGGACAGTTGCTTAGCTCTCATTGGGAGGGATGGATGCTACCCGGAGAGAGAAAGCTGCCCCACATTCTCTGTCTCAGCTGGGAAAGCAGGTACCCAGAGCTGCCCTTGGACTGCACGCAGGTTTTGAGTCAGAGAAAGACTATTCAGGGTATAAATAAGTCCACCTTATTTTTTCCTAATACTTGTGTGCTCCCCTGATGGCTTGGACGGTAAAGAATCTGCTTGCAATGCAGGAGACCTGAGTTTGATCCCTGGATCGGTGAGATTCCCTGGAGAAGGAAATGGCAATCCACTTGAGTGTTCTTGCCTGGAGAATTCCACTGGACTACCTACCCTCCATGGGTCGGAAAGAGCCAGAAACGACTGAGCGACTAACATTTTTTACTTTTGTGTGGTTTCATCTTTTACATTTAAATTTCTGTTCCATTTGGCGTTTATCCTGGTGGATGGTAGGAGGTATGAGGTATGCCTATTTTCTGATAGGCAAGGTGGCCCTTGGAGATGTCCGGGGGTGGGGGGAATAAGCGGCCATTCTTACGATCTCAGCCTCTAGGTGGCGCTCCTCTAGACTCGTTTCTGCGGGACTGGAGGAGGAAATGCTGTAAGTCGTTAGAACCGAAAGGAAGTGACTGACTGGTTAGGTTTCATTGGCCAAGAGGAAGCCTCTAGTGGGAAGTTCCCCTCCATCTGCACAACCTTGACTTCTATAGGCAGCTCGGTGCTTCTTTCCTCGTGTTAGAAAATATCACTTCCTTCATGTCTCTGTTTCCTAGCAGGAAGGCTATGTGGGCCAAGAGTGTGTGAGCACAGAGATTGCCTTCTCCGTGTCTCCAGGCCCTGGGGTGAGGCAGTGGGCAGAGAGGTCAAGATGGCCCCTGTCCTGACCTCTACTACTCTGGGAGCCTGGACCTGGGAATGATAAGATCTTAGTTCTTACCCAAAGCCATTGCCAACTGGCGCTATTATCACCAGCATGATGACTAGCTTCCTGTTCCTCAGTAGCCTCATCTGTAAAATGGGACAACAATGCCTTCCTACCTGTATGCCAAAGATGTCAGTGGAATAAATTGATGTAAGTGGAAATGTGTGTGCAAAGTAAAAAAACACTGAATAAATGCATTTGTACTATCATCATGGTTACATCTTATCAGATATGAATGTCTCTCTGGAAGAATATGATGGCCAAAAGAATTTGCAGTTATAGGCTACTTTGCTGTATAAGGTGATTTTTCTGTGTATCCTTTCCTCTTGTGGAAGCAACACAGCCTTAATGAGAAAATGGACAAGATTAGCTTAAAACAAACTGCTGAAATACAGTCCTCTTCCAGAGAGGTTCCCAACAAGCTTTCCTAAGGGTCCCTAAACCCCCTGAAATTGTGCACAGAATTATATATGTGTGCATTTTTCACAGCTTATATCAGATTGCTATAGGAGTTCTTCATTCAAGTATGAATAAGAACCAGATGAAAAAAGAAGCCAGTCCAGTCCCGGGGGCCCTTCCCCATTTGACTCTGCAAGATTTGAAGTGGCCCTAGCTCCTTCCTCAGCCCCAGATTGGATCTTTTGGCTGCTAGTCTCACTTCTTAGTGGAACTGGTCTGGAAAGAAGGATAAAAGAGACGTGGGAAGGCTCTAGAAGGAGTCTGTGGTGTCTAGAAAGCGAAGGTGAAAACTTGAATCAATGTGGTCCAGGGGAAGCTCAGCAAATACATCAGAAAAACAATTTTGTAAACTTGTCATGCTGCAGTGGTCTTCCCTGTGTCCCTGAAATGTGCCAAGATCATCCCTGGCTTGGGGCCATTTGCACAGGCATGTTTGATTACCTAGAACATTCTTGCCCTGGGTCTTCTCCTGATGGGCTCCTTCATATTATCCAAGTCTCAGCTGTACGGTTACTTCCTCAGAAATGTCCTCTCTGATCACACAATTCCCCCAGCCCATATTTTCTTTCAAGAGTAACCGTCACTATGGGAAGTCATCTTTTTATTTGTTTGTGCTTAGTCGCTCAGTTGTGTCCGACTCTCTGTGACCCCATGGACTGCAGCCCACCAGGCTCCTCTGTCCAAGGAGATTCTCCAGTCAAGAATACTGGTGTGTGTTGTCACGCTCTCCTCCAGGGGATCTTCCCAACCCAGCGATTGAACCCAGGTCTCCCACATTGCAGGTGGATTCTTTACAGTCTGAGCCACTAAAGAAGCCCAAGAATACTGGAATGGGTAGCCTATTCCTTGTCCAGGGAATCTTCCCATCCCAGGAATGGAACCAGGGTCTCCTGCATTGCAGGCTGATTCTTTACCAGCTGAGCTATCTTGTTTTTTATCTGCACTGCCAGACCCCCACTCGGCAGAGTGAAAATGAAATTCGGGCAGTAACATATTATTCCCAGAGTCTGCATCAGATTCTGATGTGGGGACGCACTCAACACATGTTTACTGAATGTGTAATTGTTACATAGAAGGAATCATGTTCTTGGCAGAAAGTGGTGCATCAAGACTACCCTGATGGTCCAGTGGTTAAGACTCTGTGCTTCCTCTGCAGGGGGGAGAAGTTCGATCCCTGGTCAGGGAAGTTCTGCATGCTGAGTGGTGTGGCCAAAAATAAATAAATAAAAGAAAAGAGAAATAAAAGGGGTGAAAAAGAGGCCTCCAGCTTCTAAAAAAAAAGAAAGAGTGCTGTGTAAGCATCTTTGACTCTTCTTCCCTCAGTGCCAGCATCAGTGTCATCAGGTCCTGCCTGTGTGTTCTACTTCTGAGAAATGCATCAAGCTGTCTCTGCCCCGCCACAAACCCCCAGATAGCCTGTGTCTACCTCCCTGCTCTCAGACCTCTGTGAAACACAGGTCTGCAGCTCTGCACCGCCTCCCTTGCTCCCATTCACCTCCCACTCATGAGACAGCCAACCTCCTCATGAGTCCTCCTTGCCATCTGGGGGGCTGAATTGAAGTGTCTTTCCCATAGTACCTGCAGGCCCTACTTTTTCAGTCAACAGATCTAGCTTTCTCATTAGTGGAGCCTGGGCATGGCAGTGTAGGCAGTGAAGTCCCTGGAGAAGACAGAAGTGTCTGCCTCTGAGGTGCACGGGGCTTCTGAAGTCAGCAAGACGTGGAGGGTGTGAGGAGGGGCAGGGGCAACAGCCAGAGGGAACTTTCTGAGGATGTCTCTCCCCAACAGGGCAGGCCTGAGGCCCCTAGACAGCTCTTGGGGAGCTGGTATGCAAAGATGTTGGAGCTGGCCTTCCACAAATCAGGCAAGCCCTGGGAAGGCCTGGAAAGGAGTTGCACCAAGGTGATGAGGTGGCCTTGTCCCCACCTGTTTTGCAGCTGTGGAGAGCCATCCAAGGGTTAGCAGCTGGTGGTGTACTGCTTAAGAAGGGAGAAGGCAAACCGGGTGAGACCGGAGATCTCGGGTTTGGAGATGGAACGAGCGCTGACCACTGCTGATGATGTGGGCCTTCTCTGCATGCGCAGCTGTGGCCAGGTGTGGCTGGGCAGGGGTCAGCAAGTGACTCCTTGCCCCTTAGAAGAACCTACACTGGAGCCGGAGTGGGAAAAGTTTATGTAAGCTGTTCAGGGAACAATGTTTAGAGACCTTTCCTATGAAAGACACTGTATTTCCTGTGAGTTATTGCCATTAAGAATATTTATTTTTAATATCAGATGTCTAAATTCATCTGCTCCCTACAGATCATTTCATCTTAGACTGTGCTATCTCAGCAGAAAATATGCTTTCCCCAAATGTGTCAGTTCTATTTTTAAAAAGGTTCAGTGACCTATTTCTGTAATTCTCATAGACACCGAAAGAACAGCAGAGTCTATTTAGGCTCAGCTCTGTGTCACTGAAAGTCACCCCCGCCAGGTGTGGCCTACAGAGGTGCCAAGGTGCTTTGAAGTAAAGACGCATAAGTAAATGAGAGGGGTATTGTCAGAGTGAGATCATGGGAGCGTAAACACACCCACATACACACACTTCCCCATTTTTGAACAATGTCATGGTGACTATGGTCCAACTTTAGCCAAACTTTAGTTAAAGAGATTGCTTAAGAGTCAACCATTTCCTGGACAAAGAACTTGAAAAGACAATTTACAAAAGAGGAACTATTAATATATGGAAAAATATGTTCATCGACTAATATATGGAAAAATGGTTAGCTCCTCTAGTCATCAAGGAAATGAAAATTCTCTGTAATGCTACTTTCCAAAACTAACCTATGGTGTGAGATGTCAGGATAGCAATTACCCTTGGGTGGAGTGGAGGAGGGTGAACAGGTGAAATGCAGGGGCTTCCGGGGTCTGGAAATGTTCAATTTCAAGATCAGGGTGCTGGTTACCTGGGGGTGTTCACTTTGTGACCATTTACTAATGATTTGTATACTTCTCTGTATGTATGATAAACCACACAATAAGGTTTACCAAAAAAAAAAAAAAAAAAAATTCATGTTTTACCTATTAAGCTGGCAGCAAAAAAACCTTTTTTTTTTTTTAGTGATAGTAGCCATGCAGTTGAAGTCATCAAGAAGCTGGAATTTTCACATATTGCTAGAGGCAGTGTACATGTAGACCTGTAGTTGCAATCTCATTGAAAGTAACCAAAAATGTACAATAGCAAAACATTGAAAGCAATTCTAAATGGTTGACTATAGGGCAACAGTTAAGACAATTTTGATAAATCCCATGATGACACTTTATGGACATGTTACAGTAAGCTGAAGTGAGTAATGAGAGAAGGGAACACAATACAGTATGTAGGAAAAGCAGAATGTGAGATAGTAGGCACAACAATTACAACTACTTTAAAAAAAAAAGGGGGGGAAATGACTCTACACAGAGAAAATCATCATTAGATGAAAAAAAAAAAGAGCAATGTTTGTGGTTTGGTTAACAGGTCTACATGGGATGTAATTTTTTAGTGTACTTTCCTGGTTTTATTTCATGAGCCTGTATTACTTTGGAAATGGAGGGACTGTTCTACAGTCAGTCTTGTGCCTCCCACTCATTTCAGAAGGCACTGGCCCCTATTTCTCCCGGGTCCCCACACACCGGCCAGTCTGTGTGTAGGTAGGTGTCTAATGTCACCATCCTGGGTGCAGTGGGACCAGCACTGAAAGCTGGCTTCTCGGGGAGAACAGGAACCAACCATTGTCTCCATGCTGAATGACGTGGGCTTGGCTCTGATGACCCAGGGAATTCTCTAAGTTTATCACCAGGGCTACAAAAGTGGCAAGGCCCTACTTAAACACTTGAAATCCAGAGGTTTGGGGGTGGGGAAAGCAGAAGCTCGAAAATATGAAAGAAAAGTACAAAATTAAAATGTACAGACATTTGTTGCAGTGGTTACAAAATGTAAATTATGTCAGCTCCTTTCATCATTACGTTTGATTTCATAAAAATGTCATTAAATTGGAGATCCATTTGTAGGTTAAATTTCTCTCATATTCAAGTTTCTGACATTCATGACCTTTGAGAGAAATTCATAGCTAGTATATATTAAATTCTTTTTTTTTTGGTAGCTATATAATTTTTAAAAGCAAAGTGATAAATCTCTATGAAACAGCAATATAATTGTTTCCTGTGGGATAGACATGTATTTGAATGCCTAATTACTAGACCACCAGCGGAGTCCAGTAGTTAGAAGTCTGTGCTTCCACTTCAGGAGGCACTGGTTCAATCCCTGGTGGGAGAACTAAGAGCCTTCATGCTGCAGGGTGTGGCTGAAAAAAAAAATGGTATTAATAAGCGTGTTCTAAGGTAGGATAGAGTCTCCACAGGTGAGAGTGTCTGGGTCTTGGAGGTCTCCTTGTTTCTTGCCTCAGATAATAAGCAGTTGATTAAGAGGCCTCCCACCGCACCTTGCCCTTCTACTAGATGAAAATGTATTCAAGTCTGTTCCTGCTGAATATGCCCTCTTGAAAAGAAGCCAGCCCTGACCCCTGAGGCTAGGTAGGCCCCCTCCTGCCCTCACTCCTAAATCCTGTGCTTCTTTTTATCACACCTCTTTGAATTGTAATTATCTGGCCATGGCCCTGGGAGATCCCTGAGAGTAGGGACCGCTCTGTAAAGATCTTTCTTAACCTTGTGAATGCTCCCAAGTGTTGGGGATTAAATGAAGGAATGACAGAATGGGAGAGACAGCATGGGGTGGAAAAGACAGACAGGATTTGGAGAAGGCAGGTGTGGTGGGGGTTTGGAGTTGAGGGCAGCCAGAGACAGGGTTGGATTGAGCAGACTGTGAGACTTCTGGTACATACAGGTGCTGCGTCCATGTGGATACTTCAGTCAGGAGGGCAGGTGAGAGGCTGGGGTAGAGAACCAGACGGGGGCCACCGGTATAGACGGTGGGGGGCAGGGACTGGAGCCGCTGCAATGGTTGTGCAGAGGCCACGTAGGAAGTGCAGGCAGAGAGCCTGGGAAGCCTCGGCACTCATGGGGTGGAAGAAAAAATGATAAAGAGAGCAGGGTCTGTGAGGTCTGAGTGGTTCCAGCAGAAAGAGGCAGAAAGCTGTACCAGGAGGCTTGAACCTTGGGCGAGAGGCCACTAATAGACCTGAGCCCTCGAGAGCCCTGTGTGCCTGGCTCTGGTCTGTGCTTTGCGTGGGTCATCTCAGGTGAGCTGCAGGTCAGTGTTAGGATAAACTTGTTTTTATAGATGAGTGAACTGAAGCACAGATGGGCTAAGCTGCCCAAGGATGTAGAGGAAGGAAGCGAAGACTCAGGGACTCCACTCCAGGCTCCATCACAACCAGAGATGACCTCCAAGTGCAAGTGAGGCTGGAAGAGTGTCCCCAGGGGGTGGTATCAGAGAGCCTCAGGGCAGGGTCTGTGATGAGGGCCCTGGGCAAACTGCAGAGGAACTGGTGAGTCAGCAATCAGTCAAGCAGACAGTGAGCAACTGTTTAATGAAGTACAGGGGTGCTTGCAATTTCACGAATGTATTTGATATCAAGAAACAATTGCCAGTTTATACTTTTATAATTTTAATTTCTTTTAAAAATCATCTTAGCTGGTTTTGGGTAGCCCATAGGGTTTGAGAGCTTCTTCTGCTGCCCCAAACATGGAGACTTTGTCCTACATCCCATGCGTAGTGCTCTGATGTTCCAAACTGGGCTGAAGAAGCTGCCCCAGGTGCCTGACCGTGACGGTGTGCACTCTGCTGGCGGTGTCTCATTCTCATCATCAGAGGAATGATTGATGGTCACTGTGGAACCTCCCAGTGTCGAATCCATGACTGATGATCGTGGCCTTGGAGGTCTGCAGTTTTCTTGGCCTACAGAGCAAATGGACAGTATATTATGAAGGACTGCAGCAGCCAGCTTCCTGTTTACAATGGGAGGTTTAGGTTTCATAATCCTGGGCTGATCCAATGCAGCAGACATTCCAAAACTCAATAGATTTCTTGTTCTGTTCATTGGATTTGTGTCCTATAGAGTTTTTTCATGGCTAGGGTATTCATGAGAATGAAACTGCCAGGCTATCTGAATGTTAACATGCCTTCTGAGAAAAAAATCAGTGGATAATGGATTTGCTCCTGTTAATAAAGTTTTAAAGGCTGTATAAATCCTCTAACATGAAATGTGGGAAAGAATGAAAAGCAGCAGAAATAGAAGCATCTGTGAAAAGATAAGAAGCATATAAAACTTGGACTAGAAAGCCTTCTGCATATGGAAGAGATAAGTTTATCACAGTATTTTTTTTCCTGCTGACCTAAATGACATATATTAATGATGTGAAGTGACATGATCTTAGTTTTTTGCTTCTTAAAGAAAATTTCTACAACTAGATGATTAAATAAAATGATCTTTTTTACAACCCTCTTAACATGTTTTGGAGATGATGTTTCTAATTTTCAGAAATTAATGTGAAATCAGGAAGCAAGATCCCATACACTGAGAACCGTGGATGGCTGATCAACTTTACCTATGGTATTTTACCTTTAAAAAGCGTGTGATAGTACATTATTTCAGATATATATTTAAAACTCTTTCCTCAGAAGTAAGAAAGGAGCAGAAATAATTTTTTTTCTAATGAAAAAAATTACCTTTGACTCTTCCCTTGTGGTACAGTGGCTAAGACTCCACACTCCCAGTGCAGGGGACCGGGTTTCAATCCCTGGTCAAGGAACTGAATCCTATATGCCACAACGACTCAAAAATGCCTCGAGTAAAAGATCCCACATGCCACAACTAAAGACCCAGCACAGCCAAATAAATAAGTAAATTAGTGTGTGTGTTTATATATATATATATATATATATATATATATATATATATATATTTTTTAATGGGCAAAAGTTTAAAAAAATTCTTTGAACATAGTAATGAAAACTGAAGCACCTTGCTGTTGCTTTGCTATCTTCCTCCTTAACACAGAGCTGGCCATAACTAACACTGTAGGCCTTTCTGTTCAATATTTGACATTATGGATTTTCTTACAATTCCTTTGTCCATAGACACTTTTCCAGAGCTACATTGCCTGCAGGGCCACCTGGAAAGTGAAGAGCAAGGAGGGACCCTCCATCTGTCCTGGAGAATGGCTCTGCTCGCACCCCAGATGTGCCCACTGCCCAGAACTCTCCCCTATGGTGTCTCTCATCCCTGTGTGCCTCTCTCTCCACCAACACTGAGACCTGCTGTGATCATCCTGTAAGACGGCAGCCAGCCCCCTGCTCTCCAACTTCAGGGCCTCCTGTCTCCTCTCCCTGCTCCATTTTGTTCCTTGTTTTTCCCCATAGCAACTGTCAGCTACTAAGTAATACTACTTAATTACTACTTCTACCTTATCTTTAGGGTTTACTGCACATTTCCCCCTGACTGCTACAGTGCAAGCGCCTTGAAAACAGGCATGTTTATCTGTTTTGTTCTCTTATTCCAGGTGCTTGGAGCAATTGTGGGCAACTAGTACACCCTCCAGGGGCTTCCCTGGTGGCTCAGAGGTTAAAGCGTCTGCCTGCAATGTGGGAGACCCGGGTTCGATCCCTGGGTTGGGAAGATCCCCTAGAGAAGGAAATGGCAACCCACTCCAGTAGTCTTGCCCGGAGAATCCCATGGACGGAGGAGCCTGGTAGGCTACCAGTCCACGGGGTCACAAAGAGTCGGACACGACAGAGCGACTTCACTTCACTTCAGTATACCCTCCACTCATATTTTTGGAATTAAAAAAAGGACTTCTCCAGGGGAGCCATGACTCCTTCTTGAAACAGGAAGGGCTTTGGCCAGTCCTTGGAGGGTGGGCAGGCTTTCCATCAGGGAAGACAACCAGGTAGGGGGCAACATGAGCAAATGCTGGAAGATAGGGGCAAGGAAATCACTTGGGAGGCAGCAGGTAGGTTGGGTTGGTGGTGCCCAGGGTGTGTGGCATCAAGTACCAGGATCAAAGGTGTGGATTTTCTTTCACAGACAGTGGGAGGGGAGAGAAGGAGTATGGAAGGTTCTGGGCAGGAAAGGTTCTTGATGCCAGTAGTATTTTAGGAAGATTAACCTGGAAAGGTGGTGCCTTTGAGGTGGGAGTAGTCCCTTCGGGGATATTTTCCTAGATCCCCACTCCCCATTAGCCCAGGACTCTTCTCTGCCCACATTTTCTCTGTGTTCTCACTGTCTTATGCTAAGCCAGAATCAGAATCTGAAGGTGTATGGCACATCTTAGATTTGGAGGGAGGTGACTTTGGCTCCGCCTACTCTCCTTTTTCTAGGTGAAGCCAGGGGAGCCATTACCCACAGCCTCTGGTTAGAAATGGCATGTGGCACTTGGAATGCTTCCTCCTCCTTCTCCATCTTCAAATTTGTGCTGTGGTCCCCAAGAGGAATGAATGAATGCTTACAGATTTCCCCAAGCAATACTGAAATTCCAAAGGAGTAAAAGGCGTGGAGACCTTTGCCTGGCACATCAAGAATGTGGACAAATTTAGAGTTGGAGCCTTGCGTTACAATTGCAAGTCAAACTCCAAGTAGGGGTAACCAGCCCATTATCACAGGCATTTGAAAACTGACTTTTCTGCCATCTCTCCAAAAACACACACACATAGTCACGCACGCATGTGTGCACATTCTCACATACACACGTTCACTGGGCCACAGAAAGATCAAGGCTGACTGCAAAGCACCCATTCCCCAAGACTCCTAATTTATATTGGGAACTAGCTCTAAAGCTCCTCCTAGCCCCCAACCTTCCCTTGCAATGATAAAGAGCATGTCACATCACACTAAATGTGACACTTAATCAAAACCCATCTTCCTTAACAAATCCTTAACCTCCAGCACAAGAGAGTCACCAAGGCCAAGGGACGAGACAGGGAGCCGACTCAGGTGGCACATGCTTTGATCAAGATGATACAGATTTCCTTTTATTTCACTTTCATCAGAGTTGTAAAATTCCAGATCTGTCCCCTTTTTGATTTGACAACAGCACATCTCAGTAGAGGTTGACACCGAAAAAAGACCAGGACTTATTCTCTCTTCAACCGTGAGTAGGCGATAATTTCTCTGAATCCTTTTCAGTAATGATCGCCAAAGCTTCTGATCTTCCCGTAAGCAAGTTTTGCAGGGAATGTGGTTAAACTGAAGCACAAACCTGGCTGGCATCTGGTTCCTTTCTTAAGTGGTATCTAAATACCCTTAATCTATTGGCCCTGGAAAAGACCTCCCCCTTCTCTGCCTCCTTCCCGTGGTCTTTTTTTCTGAGACTTAAATCGTCAAGCGAATCCTTTTACCAGATTTCTAGGGCAGGAAATTTACCTCCCTGCCACACAGTACATTAGAAACTTCTGGGGTTCTAGCAACTGTTCATTTCTATAGCATGGCCCGTGGCTTTTCTCATAACCTATGTAGGATTATGTTTTTAAATTATTTAGTAACTAGCTAGTTCCCAACAGAACAGATTTCTATCTGTTCAATAGACAGTTATTGAATCCCAGTTATGGATGATGTAGCTCTTATGAGACAGAAAGATTTACTTCTGCTTTCAAGAAACTTTCTGTCTTGAATTATGATGCAATAGTAGTAATAGTAATGGCAGCTTGTGACAAGTGGCTACAAGAATTTCAAAGCACAGACCATTCATACATCCAGTAAGTATTAAGCATCTACATGTGGCAGACCCTGTTCTAGGCACTGGGACACTGCTCTGTACAAAATGGACAACATTCCTGCCTGCAATGCACTTACATTCTAGTTGGGGCAGGGCTGAAAATGGGGCATCATTTTCAACTATTATATATTTGACTTTGAACAACTCACAGCTTTATCCATTGATCTTCTCCAATCTTCTTTTGTAGACTGAATTTGGACTTTCATGTATCCACTGATAAGTAAAATGTCTGAGCTATTGTGTGATGTCATACCAATACAGTTTATGTAGTTTCGGTACCCTTCGTATTTACTAAAAATGAGCAGAAATTTTAAAAATGAAAGTAAGTTCTCATGAACTTATAATTGAGACAAAAAGGAAGGAAAAAAAGGAAAATGAGAGAACATATTTAAAATGTTGTAAGAGTATTACATCTTTAGTCTCACAAAGTGTAATTAGGACTTTTCAAATTTGTTTTCTGTTTAGAGCAATCTTTCTTATAACACATGTTGGCAACAGCTTGGGCAGGTTCTCGGCAGTAGCACTGTCTAGACACCACCTCTGCATGGGAGGCCTTTTTCAACTCCAGAGGGCTGGGTGCCCAGACTGGGACTGAGAAAGGACCACGTATGGCCTTGCACCAGGAAAATGCACTTACCTTTTACTCAGGACTTGAAGGAAAATAGAAAACTCCACATATTTCAAGCAGGAGAAAAAAAGACGGTTTTCTAGAAAAGACTGTTTCAGCCAGAAAGAGAAGATAAGAAACTAGCAAAGAATCACCTGGGACTTCCCTGGTGGTCCAGTGGTTAAGACTCTGTGCTTCCACTGCAGGGGTCACAAGTTCAATTCCTAGTCAGGGAAGTTCCATGTGCCATGCTATGCAGCCAAAAAAAAAAAAAAAAGTATGAAAAAAAGAAAGAAACTAGCAAAGACCAGGTTAAGGCTAACTATTGCAGACTAACCTGGAATGGGAAGGCAGAAGTTGGGAAGGTGGCAAGAGCCAGGGCTAGGAAGAGAATTAAGTGTCATGTCTGCACTAACTTTCTAAGTAGAGGCCTTCCTTTTACTGCTGGAGGAGAGGGGACTAGCAGAGGATTATTCCTGAATACAACCCTGTGTGTGAACCAGTGTATGAGGACAGTCAGCATTGATGGGACCGTGGAACATTGGGGGTGAGGGCAGCAAGAATCATCTGAAGCTGGAATAACCAGAGCTTTATTTGGCACAGTGGCATATGGTCTGTGTCCTACTTCACCTCCTGCGGGCCCCAAACTGCTCATGCACTAATGCAGTTCGCACAGGAGGAAACCACAGCTCTAAAGGCCAGTGGGAACTGGAGCGAAGAAGGCTGTGTTTGTCCAGGGAGACTAGCTCCTTCCACTTCTGACCAGGCAGAAGAGCTGGGAAGTATGTCAGACTCCCGGTCAAAGCTTGCAGGGGTCACTGCCGCATTATACCTGAGCGCAGACCCCTGGTTTAGCTGTTAGGATTAAGAATCTTAGTGCAGAATTCAGCCACCATTGAATGGTGTTTGGTTCTGCAAGTTTTTGTGATAAAATAATCTATATTTTAAACTTTTTATTATAAAAAAATTCAACATATATCAAAGTATAAAGAATCTCAAGTTGTACACCTTGGACTTACACAATGTGTTGACAATATATCAGTTATATCTCAATTCTAAAAACTAATTAATTAAAGAAACTCTTCTTCAACCATATGATAGACTACTAGGCAGCCGTTAAAAACTTAAAAATCATTTTACTAAAAAAAAAAGACTCCCATATATTCATCATCTAAATTTAAACATTAACAACTTGGCACATGCTATATAGACTGCATGCTTATGTTCCATCCTAAATTCATGTGTTGAATAAACTAATCCCCACTGTGAAATTAACAGGTTGGCCCTTTAGCAGGTGGTATGTCATAAGGGTGGATCCCAAAAAAGGAGACCCCAGAGAGCTCTCTCACCTCTTCCACTTTGTGAGATTGAGAAGACAGACATATATGAACCTGAAAGAGTTTCATCAGACACCACATCTGCTAGCACCTTGATCTTGGACTTCCAGCCTCCAGAACTATAAAAAATAAATGCTTATTGTTTGTAAGCATCCATTCAGTCTATGGTATTTGTCACAACAGCCCAAATGGACTAAGAAACCAATTTGCTTCACCAGCTTTTTTTCCTGAAGTATTTTAAAATAAATGCCAGACATCATATTTCACCCCCAAATATTTTAGCCTCTGCTTTTAAAGAAATGATGACATTTTCTTATATAATAACCATACAACCATTATCATACCTATCAAAATTAACAATAAAGTCTTAAATATTTTCTAATACCCAGTCCAAATGAAAGATTAGGCACAGTCAAGGTGGTGTGGCCATAGTCCAAATGCAAATCTTCCTGATTATCCAAAAATGCCTTCTTATAATTGGCTTGTTTGAACTGGGAATCCAAACCAGGTGCACACTTGCATTTGGTTGCTGCGTCTTTTCTGTTGCTTTAATTTAGAGGATCATTGTGCAGTGTGAACCAGTGGGTTGCTCTCACCACCCATCCTTCTGTCCTAGGCTTTTGTGATGCTTTCCAAGTGTATCCTGAGGCCCCTCCAGAGCAGTTCAGGTGGCCAGACCAGAGTGACCACAGTCTGAAGATATCAGCCCTGTCATGGAACCAGAATCGCAGATATTCAAAATCCCAGGTATGAGACCGTGAGATTTGGGGAAATGTATGATGCAGTTGGGTCTGGGCAGAGGGGCTGATGCAGCCGCCCTCCTCAGGGTCCCCTGGTGAGCACTGCCCCTAACTCTCCTTTTATACATCCAATGGGAGGGATACCCATTGCTCCCTGCTTGGAGAACTCTGCAGTCAAAGGCCCACACCCCAAGGAAGCCCCTTCATGGGCTCGGGGCCCTGGCTACCTACAGGGTTGGTGGTACCTGAAAGGAAGTCCCTCCCACTCCCACATCCACCCCGAAGCTGGCCAGCACTGCACTGAGGTCATCCACGCAGTGGCGCCAGGTCACACACATCCTCTCCTATATCTTCATCTGCTGCAGTCACGGGCATACCCTCATGCTCCCTCTGAGAGTTCAGCCCTATGCGAGGCTGATTTCCTCTAGATTTGAAACTCTGATCTAAAGAATAACATTTTTTACATGAGAGCAGGAAGTGCTTGGAGCTTGAGCTTTGTCCTCCAGTGTGGTATTCCAGCATCAGTGTGCCCCTGGAACTCTAGGACCATAGCTAGCCATGCTGGTGAACAGAGCCGAGAGGTGTGAGTCAACACCCAGAGGCCAGCTGTGCTCAGGTCCTTGGCTGTTCCAGAGCGCGGGCCGGCCTTTCTGCTTGTGTCCCTATGGAAATGTTCCTGCGGAGTGTGTTTGGGGGACATTCATCTTCTTTGATAACCTACTTAGGGCTCTTTGGGCTCCTCTCTTCTCTTTACTGGCTTTGGTGACCGTGGCACTGCAAGGGCTCTGCTCTCAGGCTCCCCGGGGGCCCCAGAGGTTCTGACTGCACCAGGATGATGGGAACTTCGGCAGATGCTACTCTGTCGGCCCTCACATGTAGTGCAGAGATCCTGGCAAGCTGGAATCTGGTCTGCATCTGATCCATTTTATCTGCAAAGTATTCAGAAAATGTCTCCCCCAAAGAACACACTGACCCCTCTAAAGGAGGGAGTGCAGTGTCGGTCGCCTGTTTGAAGACATTCTCGGTTTTGATGAGGATTGTGCAGAGACCCAAGATAAGCCTCAGAACGTGAGCCAAGCGGGTGGGGAAGAGGCTCTCTGGTGACATGCAGCATCTTTGCCTGCCTTCCATTTTACGTGTTTACCAATTGGGAAAGCAAATCCAGCTGTTGGGAGGAATTGCTTCCAGATGACATTATGGGAAAGGAAAACACACTGTATAAAAAAGCTGCAGAATAAAAAGCAGAACATGTACACTCTGTGGGCCAGGATTTCATATGGACTATTTCCTGATATTGTGCAATAAGCCAGCTCCTGGGGTAATAATCAGAACAGTGCAAATGTTCCCTGTATGAGAGTCAGGAGACCAGAAGGGGGACCAAACTTGGCAGAACTTGGGGAAAATCTCTTGACCTTACTGGGCCACCGTATTTTTCTCCTTCTGGAGAGCTGCTTCCCACCTTCACCAGGGACCCCCTGTGAAAGTCTCAGAAAATATCTTCTATATGCTACATGATGTGAGAGAAACCATGGGAAAGCAAGGACATTTTGTTTTAAAAACTGATGGGTTTCTTAGCCCCCCAGGACAGAAATTTGCTGTGTTGGCTTTCTCAAAGATTTTAGAAGCTCTCTAATGAGCTGGAATTAAAATGTCCCTTTACTAATTTGGTTTTACAGGTCACTGGATAAAACCTACTTAGAGTGGTTTGGAAGAGGATTAGGACATTCGTGTCTTTTCCAAGTTGACTTTCCAGGCAGGGTCAGTCAGCAGCTGGAGACTCCCTTGGCTAGGGGCCAGAGCTCTTTTGTAAGCTGCAAGTTTGCAAGGGCCTGGTGAGCACACTGTAACTCTACTGGTGGCTTAGTGGTAAATAATCTGCCTGCCAATGCAGGAGACGCAGGAGTTGTGGGTTCGATCCCTGGGTTGGGAAGATACCCTGGAGAAGGAAATGGCAACCCACTCCAGTATTCTTGCTTGGAAAATCCCATGGACAGAGAAGCCTGGTGGGCTACAGTCCATGGGTCACAAAGATGAGACAAGACTTAGCGACTAAACACCACCACCCAAGGAACACTCAGTTTGCAATGAAATAAAAATGTAAATGTAAAATAATAGTAAGACACATGTTCCCAGGTTTGCCAGCCTACAGAGAATGCCAGAAAGCCTAGCATTGCAGTTCCCCAGGGTGAGGGATATAGCCAAGGCCTTTGAGTCATTCCTGTTCAACCCCTATTGGGGCAGAGTGGACCTCAGTAGCTAGAGAAATGCCTTGAGCTCAGGCAGTCTCCTTAGACCAGCACTGTAGCCATTAACCATATAGAGCTGTCTGAGTTAAATAAAATTTAAAATTGTTTTTCAGTAGCACCAGCCACATTTCAAGTGCTCCATAGCCACATGCAGATTAGTAACTACTATATGAGTACAGATAATATGAACATTCACTCATTTATTCAACAAATATTTTCTAAGAGCCACAGCAGTGGAGGAAGCATACAAAATCTCTGCCCTCATGGAGTTTCTGTTCTAAAGGGCAAGATAAACAAGAGACAACGAGCATTTTGGTTGTGGTCCCAGCAGGAAACAGATGATGCATCTGACTGAGTAACTGAGAAGAGTTTAATGAAGGGAGGATGCACCAAGATGTGGGCTGACTTTAGGGAAACCAGCAAGGAATGGTGCAGCGCCCCAGAATGGCCCCTGTGGGAAAGCATGCACTCACTAGGCCTAAACGGACAAAAGGAGAAGCATCATCAGAACCCAGGGAGAGCTGAAGGGAGAGGCTGTGGCCTCTGCCGGGGCCCCAGGCTCGGAGAGATGCACAGAGAGGGAAGGCGGCTAAGGATTCAGACCCCAGTCTCCTCCCTGCCCACTGGGCCGGCCCCAGGGAAGCCACAAGCAGGGAGCATCCTGGGACCAGAGCAGAAGCTAGTGAAGAGGGAATCTGTAGGGACAGAGTAAGTAGCATCATCACAGAGCTTAGTAAAAGGCAACAGATTTAGGAAGAGGAGCAAGTAAGGGGTGTGAACTATGGGGCAGGGCAGCCACATAAAACAGATGGCCTGAAGCACAGGGTGTCCTTCATTTGCTCTCCCAACTGCCCTCCCTTTCCTGTTTTCTTTTGACTAATTGTGTCCCCCTTTTCCGTGTCCTTCTATCATCTCTGTGGTTCTTCTGATGCTTGTTACATTCTCTCTGTGGCATCATCACAAGTCCCTTGGAGCCAAACCAGGGTAGCTCTGCTGGACCTTCAGTGAATTCAGATGCTCTGTTTACCTTAGAAGCACAGGCAAGGTGATGTTTTAATTTAGCTGTGCTGGGTCTTCGAGGCGGTGCAGGCTTTCTATTGTGGCATGTGGGCTTTCTCTAGTTGCAGCTTGTGGGGGCTCCTCTTGTGGGGCGCAGGCTCCAGAGCACAAGGACTGAGTAGTTGGGCGCGTGCACGTCTCTAGTTGTGGCACACGGACGGGCTTAGTTGCCCTGGGGTATGTGGGATTAGTTCCCTGATCAGGTATCAAATCCATGTCCTCTGCATTGGAAGGTGGATTCTTAACCGCTGGACCACCAGAGAAGTCCTCTATTTTTCATTTTAAATAGACTATATTTTTAGAATTTAATTTTCCATAAAAATTGAGAAAATAGTAGAGTTGCCATATTAGCCTCTCCCACCCTCATACCTCCCCTTATATTAGCATGGAACATTTGTTACAATTAACGAACCAGTAATAATACATTATTAATTAAAGTCCATGTTGAATTCTGATTTTCTTAGTTTTTACCATCAAGCCAAGATGTTGTTTCCATGCCCACTCTGCAACTCCCTAATCTGGCTACCTGTTTTCACAAGCCCCTGCCAGGCTTTCAAAAGCTGGTAGAAAAATTCCCGAGACTGGGTGAGGGCCTCCAGTCTGAGGAGAGAACATTTGGAAGCACTAAGAGCCACAGAGCAACCTACAGGGGCAAGGGATTATCAACAGCCTCCACCCAGTCCTCAACCTCTGGGCCCTTCCCTTCCTGAAGCCAGCACATAGGGGCCCCCTAAGCCCTTCATCTAGCTTCCCCTACTGTTAATACCTAATATATCATGATATACTTATCAAAACTGAGAAACGAGCATGGACAGGAGACTATTGACCACGGACTTTGTTCAAATTTCCCCCATTTTCCTGCTAACATCTGATTTTTTTCTGCTCTAGAATCCAATCCAAGACACCAGGTACTTGTCCTGTCTCCTTACTCTTCTCCAACCTGTGACAGAGTCTCAGGTTTTCTTTGTCTTTCATGACCTTGACATTTCTGAAGAGCATTGGTCAGGAATTGTGTAGAAAGTCCTTGAATTTGGGCTTGGGCTTGATGTTTTCTCATGACTGGACTGGGGTTATGAATATTTGGGAAGAAGACCCCAAAGGGGATGTGCCTTTCTCATGACACTGTATCAAGGGGCTCATGATATGAGCAGGACATATTACAGATGATGTGAACTTTGGTCACTTGGCTAAGGTGTTATCTGCTAGGTTTTGCCACTATGAAGTTACTAATTTTCTTTTCCATATTCTTGTTACAAGCAAGCCATTAAATCTAGCCCACACTCAAGAGGAAAGAAATTAAGCTCCTTCCTCCAGAGAAGCACTTCTTTATGGGGTTCACAATGCTTTGCTGGAGCAGCCATTAAGAGATACCTCACATCCAAGGTAAGAGAAACCCAAGTAAGATGGTAGGCACTGAGAGAGGGCATTGGAGGGCAGACAGACTGAAACCACCGTCACAGACAACTAGCCAATCTGATCACATAGACCACAGCCTTGTCTAACTCAATGAAATTAAGCCATGCTGTGTATGGCCACCCAAGACAGACAGGTCATGGTGGAGAGGTCTGACAATGTGGTCCACTGGAGAAGGGAATGGCAAACCACTTCAGTATTCTTGCCTTGAGAACCCCATGAACAGTATGAAAAGGCAAAAAGATATGACACTGAAAGATGAACTCCCCATGTCGGTAGGTTCCCAATTTGCTACTGGAGATCAGTGGAGAAATAACTCCAGAAAGAATTAAGGGATGGAGTTAAGGCAAAAACAACACCCAGCTGCGGATGGGACTGGTGATAGAAGCAAGGTCCACTGCGGTAAAGAGCAATATTGCATAAGAGCCTAGAATGTTAGGTCCATGAATCAAGGCAAATTGGAAGTGGTCAAACAGGAGATGGCAAGAGTGAACATTGACATTCTAGGAATCAGCGTACTAAGATGGACTGGAATGGGTGAATTTAACTCAGATGATCATTTTTTCTACTACTGTGGGCAGGAATCCCTTAGAAGAAATGGGGTAGCCATCATAGTCAACAAAAGAGTCTGAAATGCAGACCTGGATGCAATCTCAAAAAGGACAGAATGGTCTCTGTTCATTTCCAAGGCAACCATTCAATATCACGGTAATCCAAGTCTATGCCCTGACCAGTAATGCTGAAGAAGCTGAAGTTGAACAGTTCTATGAAGACCTACAAGACCTTTTAGAACTAACACCCAAAAAAGCTGTCCTTTTCATTATAGGGGACTGGAATGCAAAAGTAGGAAGTCAAGAAACACCTGGAGTAACAGGCAAATTTGGCCTTGGAGTACAGAATGAAGCATGGCAAAGGCTTATAGAGTTCTGCCAAGAGAAGGCACTGGTCATAGCAAACACCCTCTTCCAACAACACGAGAGAAGACTCTACATATGGACATCACCAGATGGTCAAAACCAAAATCAGATTGATTATATTCTTTGCAGCCAAAGATGGAGAAGCTCTATACAGTCAGCAAAAACAAGACCAGGTGCTGACTGTAGCTCAGATCATGAACTCCTTATTGCCAAATTCAGACTGAAAATTAAGAAAGTGGGGAAAACCACTAGGCCATTCAGGTTTGACCTATATCAAATCCCTTATGACTATACAGTGGAAGTGAGAAATAGATTTAAGGGACTAGATCTGATAGACAGAGTGCCTGATGAACTATGGACGGAGGTTTATGACATTGTACAGGAGTCAGGAATCAAGACCATCCTCAAGAAAAACAAATGCAAAAAAGCAAAATGGCTGTCTGAGGAGGCCTTACAAATAGCTGTGAAAAGAAGAGAATCGAAAAGCAAAGGAGAAAAGGAAAGATATACCCATTTGAATGCAGAGTTCCAAAGAATACCAAGGAAGAAAGCCTTCCTCAGTGAACAGTGCAAAGAAATAGAGGAAAACAATAGGATGGAAATAGAGGAAAACAATAGGATGGAAAAGACTAGAGATCTCAAGAGAATTAGAGATACCAAAGGAACACTTCATGCAAAGATGGGCTCAATAAAGGACAGAAATGGTATGGACCTAACAGAAGCAGAAGATATTAAGAAGAGGTGGCAAGAATACACAGAAGAACTGTACAAAAAAGATCTTCATGACCCAGATAATCACAATGGTGCGATCACTCACAGTCACCTAGAGCCAGACATCTTGGAATGTGAAGTCAAGTGGGCCTTAGGAAGCATCGCTACGAACAAAGCTAGTGTAAGTGATGGAATGCCAGTTGAGCTATTTCAAATCCTAAAAGATGATGCTGTGAAAGTGCTGCACTCAATATGCCAGCAAATTTAGAAAATTCAGTAGTGGCCACAGGACTGGAAAAGGTCAGTTTTCATTCCAATCCCAAAGAAAGGCAATGCCAAAGAATGTTCAAACTACCACACAATTGCACTCATCTCACACACTAGTAAAGTAATGCTCAAAATTCTCCAAGCCAGGCTTCAGCAATACATGAACTGTGAACTTCCAGATGTTCAGGCTGGTTTTAGAAGCAGAGGAACCAGCGATCAAATTGCCAAATCCGCTGGATCATCAAAAAAGCAAGAGAGTTCCAGAAAAACATCTATTTCTGCTTTATTGACTATGCCAAAGCCTTTGATTGTGTGGATCACAATAAACTGTGGAAAATTCTGAAGGAGATGTGAATACCAGACCACCTGACCTGCCTCTTGAGAAACCTGTATGCAGGTCAGGAAGCAACAGTTAGAACTGGACATGGACCAAGAGACTGATTCCAAATAGGAAAAGGAGTACGTCAAGGCTGTATATTGTCACCCTGCTTATTTAACTTACATGCAGAGTACATCATGAGAAATGCTGGGCTGGAGGAAGCACAGGCTAGAATCAAGATTGCCGGGAGAAATATCAATAACCTCGGATATGCAGATGACACCACCCTTATGGCAGAAAGTGAAGAAGAACTAAAGAGCCCCTTGATAAAAGTGAAAGAGGAGAGTGAAAAAGTTGGCTTAAAGCTCAACATTCAGAAAACTAAGATCATGGCGTCCAGTCCCACCACTTCAAGGCAAATATATGGGGAAACAGTGGAAACAGTGGCTGACTTTATTTTGGAGGGCTCCAAAATCACTGCAGATGGTGATTGCAGCCATGAAATGAAAAGATGCTTACTCCTTGGAAGGAAAGTTATGACCAACCTAGATAGCATATTAAAAAGCAGAGACATTACTTTGTCAACAAAGGTCCGTCTAGTCAAGACTATGGTTTTTCCTGTAGTCATGTATGGATGTGAGAGGTGGACTATAAAGAAAGCTGAGTGCTGAAGAATTGATGCTTTTGAACTGTGGTGTTGGAGAAGACCCTTGAGAGTCGCTTGGACTGCAAGGAGATACAACCAGTCCATCCTAAAGCAGATCAGTCCTGGGTGTTCATTGGAAGGACTGACGTTGAAGCTGAAACTCCAATCCTTTGGCCACCTGATGCAAAGAGCTGAATCATTTGAAAAGACCCTGATGCTGGGAAAGATTGAGGGCAGGAGGAGAAGGGGACGACAGGGGATGAGATGGTTGGATGGCATCACCGGCTCAATGGACGTGGGTTTGTGTGGACTCTGTGAGTTGGTGATGGACAGGGAGACCTGGCGTGCTGCGGTTCTTGGGGTCACAAAGAGTCGGACACAACTGAGCGACTGACCTGAACTGAACTAATGGGGTTCACTTGTGAATTAAATGATAGAATACTTGTGAAGCAGTTCATTTGTCCATCATTAAGTATTCAAAAAATTTTTTATGATTTTTTTATGATAATGATAACTCCGCTGCTTCATGGACTTGCGGCAGACTGCCTGGATTTGTAACCTTAAAAAAAACTGCCTCAGTTTCTCATCTGTAAAATGGGGATAATAACAGTGACTATCTCATAGAGTTTTTGTTGGGTTAAATGAGTTAATACATACAAAATGCTCAAAACAGGGCCCACCATATAGTAACTGTTAACTGTTAGCTATTATTGTTTTTGTAATTACTATTATTATATACTCTAAGTCTCTAGTTCTTTTGGTGTTATCCTACCCATAGTTGTTAAGCCAAGAATTATGGTAGAAAATTAAACTATAGACAAACTATGAAATGTAAAGGTGGTTAACATAGACGGTTAACATTATGCAGTTATAATCCTTAAAGGAGTGTAGCCAAATTCAAATTCATAGCTGTTTTGATCACTGTCATGTGCTGCTGACATTTTTTCCTCTGAGGTGTTGACAAATGGCTGAAACAGAATTATTCAATTCACACTCGTCTCACGATGATGCATTTGGCTCAAATGGCCAGCGGCTTTGGGGAAACTCTGTAAATCCATCAGATTTGAACTTTAAAAAATGGTAACTGATCAGCCAATGCTGAGGGACCCATTTTGTGGAAAAAAGAAATGGAACCAACATAGTTAGTGACAAAATAATTAGGACGCAGGGGAGACTGCTGACAGTTTGGAGATGTTTTCTTGGAGGAAATATCAAATGAGTTACAGTATGCAGGACGTTAGCAGATAATTACCTTGGCAATTTATTGCTGCAGAGTGACAGTTGTGGCCCCTCTCCTCCGTGCACAGGAAGTCAAGCATCCAAAGGTAATCCCCGCCCTGTTTTAATTGTGGAATAAAGTGTCACGAACACTCCTTCCCTCCTGCTGAAAATTCCCATGAGTTTTCTCGTCAAGAACATTAGGATTTTCTCACTATTAGTGTTAAAGTGCAGCTGAAGCTCCACTCAAGGAAGAGTGTGGAGGTGTGATGACATAAGGGAAGGCCCTTCTGGCTCAGGCTAGACACGTAGGATTCCCTCCCCTTTGCTCTCACTCATCTCAACCCCTCCACTCCCAGCCTCCCTCATACCAGGTGAGTTGTTCACTGGGTAAATGTTCCCTTACTATAGCCATTTGTGAACAACCTTCATGATTTTGCTTTATCCACAAGCCATATGGATTATCATTTAATATTTTTCTTTTAGTAAACTCACATTTGAAAAACTGATGCCCATGTTAGTGTCATCCTCTTCAAGGGGATTTGAGTCCCTGATGTTCGTGCAGGTGCCCTGCAGGCCCTCAAGATGCTAGAACCACCATCAGTGCCTTCCCTTGGTAACCCTCGAGGCTTCACCTGAAAACTATTTCCGGTTGGGGGAGGGGATTTGGACAACCCCAAATCCTAGGAGTTCAGAGCCAGCATTATGATTTGACTGAAAAACAAAGTGCTGTGCTCAAGGGGGGAAAAAAATTCAGTTGGAAATACAGGAAGATTTCCCGACCTGAAGTATAAAGATTGACAGGTCTTAGCATTTCCTTAGGCTAGTTTTAGATCTTGAAAGAGTCACTGAAGCTCTGAGATCATTTCTTCATCTATAAAATGGAATAATAATCCCTATTCTCAGGGCTGTTGCAAAGAGAAACTGAGGTAATGATGTGATCATGTAAATTAGAAAAAGCCATACAAATGTGAGCTATTTTATCTTCTGAGATTTGTGACTCAGTCTAAGGAGAAAAGAAAACAGGATACGGTAACCCCAACTCCCAGCAAGACAGGGGCGGAGAGGAGAAACTGGGCTCTCTTCATGGAGGCACTTTTCTTTAAATAAGAAAACACTCGGAGCAAGCACCATTGGCAAACCTAAGAGTTCCTGAGTTCCAAGAGGGTGAAGGCAAGGTGACAGGAAAGAGTGAGGGTGGAGCTCATTGAACGAGTCAGAAGTCTGCAGGGTGGAGGGCAGGCACACGGGGCAGGAAAGCCATCTCCAGGACGCTGTGGTAAGGGCTCCCTATGAGGAGATGGCGCCTGGAGTCTACTCCAGTGATTCTGCAGTCTGCACTGTTCCCTGGTTTGGTTACTGCCCACTGAGAGGAGCATGGGGGTCTTTCTGGGTAAAAGCTTAGGGCTGACAAAGATGCCAAGTCACAAACACCTGGATCCCATCAACATTAGTACAACTATTAGTACAACATTAATACAAACAATAATTTGTTTTCTGGAGCATAATATACCAAAGGCTCTGAGGAATTCTGTAGTAAAACAACAAAGAAACAAGGGGGTTTATTTGGCTTAAATGAGTGTTTCCTAACCCTCAATGACATTTTCACTACTTTGACACCCAACTTTGATTTGTAATATTCCCTCTTCTCAGATGGTGAGCTTTTAAGAAATGATGATAAAATACAAGTATCCCAGTTAAAAACAATTTTGCAAGAATTTTGTGACAGTCGCACATGTCCCCGGGGTCTCCTCCAGGGTATTACTAAAACAGTATTGAGAAATCCTGCGTTCACTGTGGTCTTGCTGGGAGTTGGGGTTACCGTATCCTGTTTTCTTTTCTCCTTAGACTGAGTCACAAATCTCAGAAGATAAAATAGCTCACATTTGTATGGCTTTTTCTAATTTACATGATCACATCATTACCTCAGTTTCTCTTTGCAACAGCCCTGAGAATAGGGATTATTATTCCATTTTATAGATGAAGAAATGATCTCAGAGCTTCAGTGACTCTTTCAAGATCTAAAACTAGCCTAAGGAAATGCTAAGACCTGTCAATCTTTATACTTCAGGTCGGGAAATCTTCCTGTATTTCCAACTGAATTTTTTTTCCCCCCTTGAGCACAGCACTTTGTTTTTCAGTCAAATCATAATGCTGGCTCTGAACTCCTAGGATTTGGGGTTGTCCAAATCCCCTCCCCCAACCGGAAATAGTTTTCAGGTGAAGCCTCGAGGGTTACCAAGGGAAGGCACTGATGGTGGTTCTAGCATCTTGAGGGCCTGCAGGGCACCTGCACGAACATCAGGGACTCAAATCCCCTTGAAGAGGCGGGCGGGCTGGGCCTGACCTGACCCTTTTGCTCCTTCACCTAAAGTCTTCCCCACTCTTCACCTTGCCTTCGGGCAGAGAGTGTCCATTTTCTCTCAGGAGTTCCAAGTTGCCTCTTACTTGCCCGGCCCTAAGGGAGGAGCCACTCGTGGGAAAAGCTAGATTTGCCCAAAGAGCCTCCTCCAAACTCCTTTGGGCGCCTTTAACCCGTTTGGCGTGTGTCACTCGCTCAGGGTTTTCCAGATTCCGGGTCGAGAATCGCCCGGACACAGGCGGCCGGCGTGGCCAGGGCCGTAAGTGCCACGGCTCCCAGTTCCCTGGGGAGGGAAAGGGGGGCTTCACTTTGGCCGGGGGCCCCCTTACCTGCGGGGTGCGGGGGAGGGAAGCAGGAAGGAAGGAGGAGGGGAGGGGAGATTAAGACCCGAGAGGGAGGAAGAAGAGAGGAAAGAGAGTGGGGGTTGGGAAGGAGGAAGAGAGCGGAGGGGAGGGCAGAGGCGGGGGCGGCGCGGGGGTGGGGAACGCCAGGCACGGGAGGGGCGGGGCTGGGGGCGGGCCGGATCCTGGCCCCACCCTCTCGCCCGCGCCTCCGGAATTCAGGCGGGGAGCGGGGAAGTTGTGCCAGCGGGCCGAAGAGTGCTTGCTTACGTCGAGGGGAGCGCCAGCTTCTGTTTCTCGCGTCCGGGGGAGGCGCGGGGAACAGCAGGGGCGTCTTGGCCCGGGCAGGGAAGCGGAAGTCGGCGCCGAAGCCGCGGCAGGAGGCCCCGCAGCCCCCGAGGCTGGTTCAGATGTGCTCCTGCCCAAAACGCGAGTGTGAGGCTGCAGTGTGGCCGGGTGAGGTGCTTTCTATAGGAGGCAGTGGCCAAGAGCGCACCTCGCTTCTGGTGCTCAGGTCTGAATGGCGGGAGCATGACGGCCTGATGTTCAGTGTGACTCCTCCGATTCCCCAACCAACCCCTTTAAGGGACTCCCATTTCGGAGAGCGAGGTCTGAGTATCCTTGGTCCTCAAATGGGAAACTGGCAGAAAAAGTGCGGGGTAAACTTCCAGGTTAAGATGTGTGATTGCGAGCAGAAACCGAGCATAAACTGTGACATGAAGGTAATAATACCCACCTAACAAGACTGACTGGAGGATTCAATGAAATCTTTCACGTAGAGTTTATCTAGCCTTATCTGTCAGAACCATGAGCCCCCTTTCTCCTAAGCTACCCTGGATATCCCCTCTTTTCATCCTGTGACTTTGCCACCTAACCCATTAAGGAGGGGGTGGCATAACATATTTTCTTTGTGTACATATAGGTGGGGTGTTTCCTTAACATGCTTTCTAAGTTCTTTAAACATACATGTCTGTGTATATTATGACATCAGTTTCATATATTTCCCATAGCTTGTGTTCAATAAATGTTTGTGAATTGAATGATTAATGAAATCTCTCTGATACCTAGAAAGAGATTTTTCTAGAAAAATTTGAAGTTATAGAAAGGGAAAACTCTTCATGGGGCAGAGTAAATAGAAAAAAAAACCTTAATAAATGAAATTATCTTGTTAGTTTAGGGCCATAAAAAGGTATTATTATAGTAATTACGATTATATTAAAAACAAAACTGTAAAAACAACAGTTGGAAGTGAACACAACCAATTATAGAGTTGATGCCCTGCTGGAGTAGAATTATGAATGTTTTTATTCCTCCTACTTATACTTTTTTTGATCCTTTCCAACTTTCCTACAGTCAGTATGTATTTCTCTGTTACGCAAGAAAAGTACTTTATATAATTTAGGTGATAAAAATGATCATATTTTGGATACTCAGATGGAAGGGAAAAAAATCCTGAGACTAAAGCAACAGTTTTATTTTTTCCCGACCAGCCAATCTTTTCTGATTTGTGCTAGAAAATCAACTTATTAGTTTGAAGGATAAAGACATCTCCTGTTCAGTGGCCAGAGTACTTGTCTTGCCTATTTAGGGATTTCCTTTGAAGGATCAAGATCCCAGGCTAGGAACGAAAATCACTGAAGGGTTTGTATTAAATCCAGAGTCAAGGCAAAATGGTCTTAATGGTTATTGCAATCAAGCTCAATCTAATACATTTTGACCTTTCCAGTGATTTTCTTTTTTGGCTTACAGATGCACCAGTGGCTTTCTGCTTGTATTACTATAACACTTTTTCCTTTTCTAAATTTTAAATTGACAGTTTACTTCAGAGTTACCTTCCATTTTTATTGAAAATTAGGAAAACACCTTGATTTGTCTGCACATTCATTAATTCATCAAAATTTACTGAATACCTACCAAATGCCACATCCTGTGCTGATGCTGTGAATACCAGTCAAGACCTGGTCCTTGTCTTCCAAGAGCTTAGAGTCTCACTGATGGACATGTATATATAAAAAATGATGTTACAAGCACTTTCCTGATAGTCCAGTGGCTAAGAGTCTCCATTCCAAATGCAGGGGGCCAGGGTTTGATCCATGGTCAGGGAACAAGATTTCACATACTGCAACTGAGAGTTTGCATGCTGCAACTAAAAGATCCCACATGCTGGCCCAGCTAAATAAATTTTTTTTTTTAATAGTGAAGTTATAGAGAATTATTGCAGGGGCTTTGATAGATTCCTGAGTAGACAAACCTGAGTAGCAGTTAGTGGGACACAAAGGAGTAGCCAGTTCTAGTGGGTCTAAAGGACAGTGGGAAGGAGGAGGCAGGAAAAGCTTCATAGAAAACTAGTTATTTGGGCCAATTAAAAGTCTTTAGCTAATAGTAGTAGTAGTATAGTATAGTAGTCCTTCCTGATGTGAAACTTATTTTTTCCCCATACTTTGCCCTAATTAGGTCATCTTACTACATTCTCTGACACATTAAGGGTGTGCCTTGTGATTCCTTATGTCCTTGATAGGCACAGTGAGTTTATAATGGTCAAGTCCTATTCCATCACATTGCAAGGACTGGCCAAAATTTTAAAATACATAAGTCCTTTTATTACATGTGGTTGAGGCTTAGAAAACACCTTCAACTTTTTATTTTCACTTAAATCGTATGCATTCATTCCCCAGTCTTTAGGGCACAAAACTCAATTTGGGAAGAAAGAAAGAAAAAGGTCACTGTTTGCAGATGACATGTCACATCTCCCTTCTTCTGTTTTTATCTTCTTTTTCTTTTTTTTTAATTTAATTTTACTTATTTTTGGCTGTGCTGGGTCTTTGTTGCTATGTGGGCTTTCTCTAGTTGCGGTGCGCGGGCTGCTCATTGCAGTGCCGTCTCCTGTTCCAGAGCAGAGGTTCCCAGGCACGGAGGCAAGTTGTGGCACAGGAGTGCAGTAGTTGCGGTTCCTGGGCTCTAGAACACAGGCTCAGTAGTTGTGGCCACAGGCTTAGTTGCTCTGAGATATGTGGGATCTTCCTGGATCAGGGATTGAACTCATGTTTTCTGCACTGGCAGGCAAATTCTTTACCACTGGGCCACCAGGGAAGCCCCCCGTTCTTTTTCTGATGGTCGGTGCCATTTGCTGAGCTGCGCTAAGCCCTTCAGTCCTGTCCGACTCTGGTGACCCCATGGACCGCAGCCCACCAGGCTCCTCTATCCGTGGGATTCTCCAGGCAAGAATGCTGGAGTGGGTACCCATTCCCTTCTCCAGGGGATCTTTCCTACCCAGGGATAGAACCTGGGTCTCCTGCATTGCAGGCGGATTCTTTACCGTCTGAACCACCACGGGTTCAAATGCAATTTATCATATCTCAGTTTTCTTTGCCATCCTCCAGTTACATCTCACAGAACACCTGTGTTGCTCCCGCCAAGCATTTACACGTTCTCTAGACTATTCTGTTTTAGTGAACAAAGGAATAAGCTGGAAGCTGCTGATTTTAAAAAAGAGACAACCCCCCCCCCCAAAAAAAAAAAGCAGATTTGTGACCCTTGCCCCTCAGAATTTTGATTTATAAGTTTATGGTGGGACCCGAGAATAATTGTATTAAGTAAGCATCACAGGTACTGTTAACTTCACTGATTATCTGTTGATTTCTGTTCAGTTCTTTCTTAGAGCATAATCTAAATTCCAGGCTCTGGAGACACCCAGCTTGGTCCAAGCTTGGTAGGTTGTACTCCTAGCTTTAAGGACTTAGGTATTCTAAGTCCTTTTTGGGCACCTGCTATGAAGTGAGTACTGTTCTAGGATCTGGAGATACATCAGTAAAACAAAGAGACTCAAATCCCTTACATTCTAGCTGGGCGGAAGAAATCAACAAATCAATAAATACACTAGGTGAGCATTACTATAGAGAAGTAGTGTAGAAGGGTTGTGAATGAAGAGGGTCTGCAAGCATTACAGTTTTCAACAGGGTGTCCAGGGTAAGCCTCACTGACAATGTAACTTAGGTGAGCCATGTGGTTTTTCAGAAGACTGTTCCAGGCAGAGGAGACAGCCAGTATAAGGTCTCTGATCAGAAGCTGAGCACACCTGGCCTGTTAACAGAACCAAGAGACCAGTGTGACTGGGGTGGAGTAATGAGAGGAAGGGAGGAGGCAGAGGCTGAGGTTGGGGGTTACAGGGGAGTCAGATCATGTCCTTACAGGGCATTGCAAGATTGTTGGCTTTTACTCCAGTGAGATGGGAAGCCACTAGAAGATTCTGAGTAGTGATGTGATCTGACTTACATTTTTAAGGTATCGTTCTGGCTTCAGCAGGAGGGTGAGGAGCAGACGCAGGGAGGGACCAGTTAGGAGATGACTCCGGTAATCCAGGTGAAATGTTGGTGGTTGGCAGTAGTGATAGTAGTGGAGATGGTGAGAGAAGAAAACCTGATGTTGATGTCGGATAAGATTTGAAGGTAGAACCATTTTGACAGATTGGATGTGAATGCTGGAGAAGAACAATATCAAGGAGGACTCTAATCAAGGTGGACCTCAGAATTCTTCCTTGGAATGCTGAACAGAAGCATATCCAAATGAGGAGGCACATGGCAGCCATCATGTGCCCATGAGGAAAGTCAGCCTGCAGAGGTAGCGGGGCAGACTGGCAGAAAGAAACGGCCTTGAGGACTGTGCTAAGCCTGAAGCCTGATCTGCCTCTCCACTTCCAATTCCAAGAGCCATGGGGTCCTTTGTAACTTTGTTGTCTGTGTGTGTGTGCTCAGTTGTGTCTGACCCCATGGCCTGTAGCCCACCAGGCTCCTCTGTCCATGGGATTTCCCAGCAAGAATACTGGAGTGGTTGCCATTTTCTTCTCAGGGAATCTTCCTGACCCAGGGATTGAACCTGAGTCTCCTGCCTTGGCAGGTGGATTCTTTACCACTGAGCCCCAGGAAAAGCTCTTAGTTACTTGGCTCTAAAATAAGTTTATTGCTATTCCCACCCAAAGTCTGAGGTGTCTTTCAGATGCAACTATTTACCTAAAGACACTTCTCCCAGTTCTGCCAGAGCTAGTCTCCGGACCTCGGGGATGACTCCCCAAATGTTCCTTCCCATGCCTCCCTCATCTCATTGATCTCTTGGCAAATTGTAAGCCCGTTAAAGCAGGAAGAGGGCCAGAGGGACCTGGCACATCAGAAAAGTATGAAATTGTTACAAGATTTCTGTTGGTGGTAGTGGTAGTGGTGGTAGCATCATCTGTATTTTATGAAATTGAGAGCAGAGATTAAGGGATGTACCCAGGATCAGAATGTCTTCTATCTCAAATCTAAGGTAGGTTTGTCTGATTAATCAGTTACAATCCATCTATCACATAGAAAAGAGTAGAGCTTTTCAGGAGGGGGCCATCTAGCTAATCGCTTCACTGACTGGCAGTATATTGGTACAGATACCACAGATCTGATCCTCAACTTTACAGGTTAAATAACTACTGGCCCCTTCACTCAGAGTGATTAGACTGGAAAGGATTAATTCATTTTATGTTGTTGTTGAGTAGTAGTACATCTAATTTCTCAATGGCTATATTGCAAGTTAAAAAAGTGGTATGCCAGAGATGTGGTCCTCTGGAGTTTAAACAACATCCCTAGATCCTGGTGTTCCCCATTCCTTGCCTCATACTAGGCTATGAAGTACTGCCTGACTTAATAACTGTACTCATTGTCTTTGTGTTTCACAATTAGCATAGTCCAAAATGTAATGTTCATTGTAATATTCACCTACTGGTAGATTTATTTGTGTTTATTTTAAAACCACAGCAATATTCGTTGTTGTTCCGTCACTAAGTTGTGTCCGACTCTTTGCAACCCCATGTACTGTAGCACGCCAGGTGTTCCTGTCCTTCGTTATCTCCTGGAGTTTGCTCAGATTCCTGTCCATCGATTTGGTGATACTATCCAACCATCTCATCCTCTGCCACCCTCTTCTCCTTTGGCCTTGAATCTTTCCCAGCATCAGGGTCTTTTCCAATGAGTTGGCTGTTTGCATCAGGTGACCAAAGTATTGGAGCTTCAGCTTCAGCATCAGTCCTTCCAATGAATACTCAGGGTTGGTTTCCTTTAGGATTGACTGGTTTGATCTCCTTAAAGTCCAAGGGAATCTTAAGAGTCTTCTCCAGCACCACAATTTGAAGCCATCAATCTTTGGCCTTCTTTGTGGTCCAGCTCTCACATCTGTACATAACTCCTGGAAAAACAGTAGCTTTGACTGTGTGAACCTTTGTTGGCAAAGAGATGTCTCTGTTTTTTAATATGCTGTCTAGATTTGTCAAAGTTGTCCTTCCAAGGAGCAAGGCTCTTTTAATTTCATGGCTGCAGTCACTGTCTGCAGTGATTTTGGAGCTCAAGAAAATAAAATCTGTCACTGTTACCATTTTTTCCCCATCTATTTGCCATGAAATGATGGGACTGGATGCCTTGATCTCAGTTTTTTTCATGTTGAGTTTCAAGCCAGCTTTTTCACTCTTGTCTTTAACCCTCATCAAGAGGCTCTTTAGTTCCTTTTTACTTTCTGCCATTAGAGTAATATTATCTGCATATCTGAGGTTGTTGATAATTCTCCCACCAATCTTGATTTCAGCTTGTGCTTTCAGCTTGTGATTTCAGCATGTGATTTCAGCATGGCTTTCAGCTTGTGATTTCAGCTTGTGATTTCAGCATGGCATTTTGCATGATGTACTCTGTATATAAGTTAAATAAGCGGGGTGACAATATACAGCCTTTTCATATTCATTTCCCAATTTGGAACCGATCAGTTGTTCCATGTCCAGTTCTGACCATTGCTCCCTGACCCACATACAGATTTCTTAGGAGACAGGTAAGGTGGTCTGGTATTCCCATCTCTTTAAGAATTTTCAACAGTTTGTTGTGATCCACACAGTCAAAGGCTTTAGCATAGTCAATGAAGCAGAAGTAGATGTTTTTCTGGAATTCCTTTGCTTTCTCTATGATCCAATGGATGTTGGCAGTTTGATCTCTTGTTCCTCTGTCTTTTCTAAACCCAGCTTGTATATCTAGAAGTTCTTGGTTCACATAATGCTGAAGCCTAGCTTGAAGGATTTTGAGCATAACCTTACTAGCATGTGAAATGAGCACAGTCGTCCAGTAGTTTGAACATTCTTTGACACTGCCCTTCTTTGAGATTGAATAAACACTGACTTTTTCCAGCCCTGTGTCCACTGCTGTGTTTTCCAAATTTGCTGGCGTATTGAGTGCAGCACATCAACAGCATCATCTTTTAGGATTTGAAATAGCTCAGCTGGAATTCCATCATCTCCACTAGCTTTGTTCATAATAATTCTTCCTTGACTTTACACTCCAGGATGTCTGGCTTTAGGTGAATGACCACACCATCTTGGTTGTCTGGGTCATTAAGATCTTATTTGTATAGTTCTTCTGTGTCTTCTTGCTACCTCTTAATTCATTATAGACAAACTTATAAGAAACTGATGTATAGACCAGCTTGTTAGATTATTTATAATAGGAAATATTTCTCAAACTTGAAAACTTGTAGACTCTTGAATATATCCCACTTGAAAAAATTACATTTGTATTTAAATTATGGAACTTTAGGTGATCACTTGATCAAAACAGTCATAAATCTAGTCTGGACATTGATATTACATGGTGTTACTCTAGAAAAGATGCTAATCCAAGTGATGCTTGTGTTAAAATTTTTTATGTTAGCTTTAAAATAAAGCACAAAAATTTTAGATTATTCTAGAGAATTCCTAGACTTCTGAGAATATAATTGAGGCTCCAATATGAAAAACAATGCAATAGGAGAAAGATTTTGTGTGAAAACTGGAGCTAGTTATATATACAGGATACTCTAAAGCAAGTCTACTCAGGAAACCAGAATGCAGATCAGAAGGCAGATTGGTGGGTGTAGAATAAGAACAGAGGGAGTTGGCTGTTCTCAGGGAACACAGCCCACAGACAAAGGTAGCTGGTTATCCTAACCTGCATTTGCTCTTCAGATATTTCTGTTTTAAGATTCTACCAGTCATGAAGAACAGAGCTCCATCTTTCTTGCCTTATAATGGAAAAGCACTGACAAATTATTGTTCAGTAACTTCTCTTTGGGCTTCCGTGGTGGCTCAGGAAAATGGGGATTGACCCAAAAAAAGATTTAAAAAAAAGGATATTGACCAAAAAAAGGGAAAAAAAAAAAGGTGTTTTTTGTTTTTAAAAAAGGACATTGACAAAAAAAAAAAAAAAGGTAAAAAAATCCACCTGCCAATGCAGGAGACAAGAGTCTGACCCCTGGGTCAGGAAGATCCCCTGGAGAAGGAAATGGGAACCCACTCCAGTATTCTTGCCTGAAGAATCCCATGGACAGAGGAGCCTGGTGGACTATAATCCATGGGGGTCGCAGAAGAGTTGGACACGACTCAGCGACTAAACAACAATAACTTCCCTTTTCCCAGACTTGACCATGAATTCATGAAGCCTCTCTGTCAATGCAGTGTTTCTAGGTAAAGAGGAACTGTGCTCTTCTCCTGGCGAGGAAGGAGCTTGGACCAGATCAGGATACTCCAGAACCTGTGTTCTTTCCAATTAACTTGTAGCTAGTTTTTGTCATTCAACTAACATTTTGAGGGACGCTTATGTACTATAGGAGATGGTAAAAACAACTTTTAAATCTCTCCCAATTTGTCCACAGCAGACTGAGAGATCCATCATTTTCCTCAAATGACTGCTGCCTGTGTTGTCTGCCTACTCCTCTTTTAAATCTGCCTTTGACCAACCCTCCCTTTTGCCACCTCCGGCCTCGGTTGAGTCAGTGCTAGGAACCGGGGAGCACCCACCGTCCATCGCCACATCCTCCCTCCTGGCTCCAGCACTGGACTGAACTGGAGCCAAATTCAGAGCTGGGCTGCCTCCAAGCAGGCTGAGAGAATGCATCCTGTTCCCAGGGGCAGCATTCAGTCGCCAGTTCTTCCCCGGCTGGTCGGAGCCAGGCGAGGGCATGTAATCCCGGAGGCCACTTGGCAAATGTCCATTTGTTCTCTAGGATGGTCAGAATAGAGACAGGTGTACCTGGACAGTTTAGGAATGAGAGGGCCCCTAGGGAGCATGTGCTGAAGCCCAGGGAGCCTTGTCCGGAGCACGTGGTTGTCACTGAGTCTCCTTACCTGGTTGACCATGTCAATTGGAGTAGATGCCTGCTCAGCCATCACCAGAGCCCCCTCCCCGCCACCCCACACCTTTCAGTCCAGCCACTGCTGCCTTTCTCTACCCTACCATTTCTCAAAAATGTGTACCATCATCTTCTTCCCGTTGTCAGGAATACTCGTCCCTTGTAGTTCCTCCTCGCCAAATCCTCTCCACCATTCATTCATTCATTTCTTTTCCTTTCTCTTCCAGTTTTATTGAGATGTAATTGACATATAGTGTAAGGCTAAGGTGTTCAGCATAATGATTTGACTTACACATCATGAAATGATCACCACATTAAGTTTAGTGAGCATCCATCATCTCATATAGATACAAAATAAAAGGAAAAAAATTTTTTTCCTTGTGATGAGAGCTCTTAGGATTTGTTCTCTTTAACAACCTTCACATGTAACACTCAGTAGTGTTAATTATATTTATCACACTGTACTTTGTATCCCCAGTACTTATAACTGGAAGTTTGTACCTCTTGACCACCTTCATGTTAACTCTCCCTACTCCTTGCCTCTGGTAACCACAGATCTGACCTCTTTATCTATGAATAGGTTTGTTTGTTTGATTTAGAAGTATAATTGACCTACAGTCTTAGTTCCTTGTATACAACATAGTGATTTAATATTTGTGTATATTACAAAAATGATCTTCACCCCTCCCCCACCCTTTAAAAACCACAGCTGAAATGAACCCTGCAGAAAGCCTTCCTTGATTTACAACCAGAAAGGAGCTCTCCTTTTTTTTTTTTTTTGCCAGTGCTCATTTTTCTGGACCTATTCTAAAACATAGACAAATTTCTAGTTTATACTGTAGCTATTGAGATACATTTCTTACCTATCCAACCAGGAAATAAGGTAGGACCCGAGGGCATGTCTGACTGCCTTTGCTTTTCTATAAGGTTCTGCACACTGTAGGTACTTAATATTTGTTGAATGAATAATAAATTGGAAGCATTGTGTACATGGTGCACAAATTACAGAAGACAGGATCCTTTACAAGTTTCCCTTCAGAAGTTGCCCCAAGCAGGGCTTTCCTGGGGTCCCTGTAATCCCCCCACATACTGGCAGCTAAAGGGGCCTATCTCGGGGGACGGGAGCCTCTAGGTCCTTATTTATTTTGGGTTGCGCTGGGTCTTTGTTGCTGTGAGAAGGGTTTCTCTAGTTGCAGAGAGTGCGGGCTACTCTCTAGTTGGAGTGCACGTACTTCTTTTTTTTTTTTTTTTTTAAATTTTTATTATTATTATTATTTTTTTTCCAGTGGGTTTTGTCATACATTGATATGAATCAGCCATGGATTTACATGTATTCCCAATCCCGATCCCCGCTCCCACCTCCCTCTCCACCCGATTCCTCTGGGTCTTCCCAGTGCACCAGGCCGGAGCACTTGTCTCGTGCATCCCACCTGGGCTGGTGATCTGTTTCACCATAGATAGTATACATGCTGTTCTTTTGAAATATCCCACCCTCACATTCTCCCACAAAGTTCAAAAGTCTGTTCTGTATTTCTGTGTCTCTTTTTCTGTTCTGCATATAGGGTTATCGTTATCACCTTTCTAAATTCCATATACATGTGTCAGTATGCTGTAATGTTCTTTATCTTTCTGGCTTACTTCACTCTGTATAAGGGGCTCCAGCTTCATCCATCTCATTAGGACTGGTTCAAATGAATTCTTTTTAATGGCTGAGTAATATTCCATGGTGTATATGTACCACAGCTTCCTTATCCATTCATCTGCTGATGGGCATCTAGGTTGCTTCCATGTCCTGGCTATTATAAACAGGTGCACGTACTTCTTGTTGTAGCCGCTTCTCTCGTCGCAGAGCACGGGCTCTAGGGCGTGCGGGCTTCGGTCGTCCTGGCACAGGATAGCAGCAGTTGTGGCTCACAGGCTCTAGAGCACCGGCTCAGTAGTTGTGGCTCCTGGGCTTACTTGCTCCACGGCATGTGGAATCTTCCCGGATCAAGGATGGAACCCATGTCCCCTGCATTGGCAAGCAGATTCTTACCCCCTGTACCACCAGGGAAGTCCAGTTGTTAAGTATTTTGGATATCAGCCCTGTATCTAAGATGGGCGGCACTCAACCCAATAACACAGAAGAAGGGGGATACAAGTGCATGTTATAGCAGTCAGACATTCCCACTCTGTGTGAGGCACAAGCTAGGGGGAGGGCTGGGGGAGGGTGCTCGAGGGTGAGGGAGTTGGGCGTTGCTGGAAGCTGGAAAGTAGGGAATGATGTCACTTTTCATTAATTGCTTGTGTAACCTCAAGCAATAGAGCCCCTTGGCAGTGAGACCTGAGTTCTAGCTCCACACTGACACCTGCACTTGGATCTTGGGCAGGTTGCTTCATCTTGTCTCAGTTAATTCACCTACATGATAGAGGCATGGCTGAGATTATAGTGAGATACAGGCTTGCTTGGTGCATGTAGAAAGTCATGGATGAAAAAAAAAAAAAAAAAGAAAGTAATGGATGGAGCCTCAAGAATGGATTGGCCAAGGGGACAGTGCTTGTATGTTGAGCCTTCCCATGGAAGAAAGCATCTATTTCCAGTATGTGCTTTAACGGGAAATATTTACTGGTTCTAGACCAAGTTGAATTGAGCATCTGGCAAAAGATGGAGAAAATAAACAGGGATATTCAACATCAGTTTGATAATGTGTCCAATAGTCTGAAGGTTTTTTCGCTTGAAGCAGGAAGTGTTTCTTATCAGGTCAGGTCACAGCAAAACCCTGCTTTCTTTTCTCTTTAAAAATGTTTTTTTTTTTTTTGTCTTTTAAGTTCTTTGTTATTTCTCCTTTGAAAAGGGCTCACAGCAATTGCCAGATGTGACCAGAGAGCATGGAGTAGGTTATGTAATTATCTGGCATTGTTTAATTTATTATCTTTGTTTTTATTACTTGGTTAAAAAAAAATCACGTGTTGGTTATGTTTTCCTGTGCAAATAGAATTGCTTAATAGAAGAGAAGGAAATAGAACAACTGTTACTAAATGACTCAAAAGCAGAAGTTGGGTTCCTTTCACATGAGTATTCAAAAATACTTCAGCCACACACTGTGGTCTTCGAAGCCCAGACTTGGGGAAGGCATGAGCTGTGCTGAGCAAAGTCAGGCTGAAGATTTATGCAGAAGCAGAGGAATGCAGGCAGGAGGCAGACATCTTTGAGCAGAGAAGGGTGAATCTTTGAGCAGAACCACTTAGCAGCCACGAGCACCACTCACAAACCCGGTTATTATCATGTAACAGAAACACATGTAGTGGATTAGCTAATTCCTCAGATACACATTATGTTTCAGGGTTCTTAAAAGATCCCCCATGGGAAACGCTCTCTAAACTGATTTCATTCAAGGTCAGTCTTTTGGGTAGCTGACCAGTAAGATAATTTTCTAGATTTGGGAGCCATTTGAAATCTGAAAGTCTTGAAAAGAAACATATCACAAGCTTATAACCTGAAACAGAGATCACAGTTTAACTTGATGCACTTAAACGTGAATTGTTATCATTAGTTAGATAACAAATTTATTCAACCCATAATTCTCAGTTTCTTTCTTCCCCCTGTAAAAGCCACATATATAGTACCAAAGGGGAAATAAAGGTTGCTGGGTGATTGGTAAGACAGCTGATTGTTTCTCTAGCAAAGGAAATTTTTGTAATTTGTTCATAATTGTTGTTGTTGTTCAGTTTCTAAGTTGTTTCTGACTCTTTGTGACCCCATATGCCACTACATTAATGCTAAAGCTTGCTGTTGGCTACTAATTATCCCCTATAAAAATTTGGTTTCTGTTTTTAATCTTGATAAGAGAGCAGTTGTTATTGTAGTCTTCAGAGGAAGAAGGGGACCTGAGAGAGACTAGCGTTGACAGATGAGGCCAGGGTATTAACAAGGGGAGTTTTGTTACACAGAAAGATTTTGGGGATGGTATTTTAACACAGTCTCCCTCAGAAGATTAACTTTCCTGATTGCTTTTGGTGTTAAAATCCAAACGTATAAAATACGTGTCTGATTAGTTTCATAATCAGCAGGTCAGTCCCCAATTCTTCCTATCCCTGATATAAGCGAAAGCTTAATTGTTACCTTAAGTTTGAAGGAAGACTTTTAAGTATTATAACAAAGGGGCAGCACAGACAATTATTTCCTTCAGGTCACTGATCAATATCACCACCTCCATGAAGCCAATTTTGACCACCTGATTTATTCATTTCTTTGACCACCTTCCTTATTTTGCCTGCCCTGAGCCTTTGCTGTGGCGCTTGGGCTCCTCGTTGCGATGTGCAGGCTTTCTCTTGCCGTGGAGCACAGGTTCTAGAGCACTTGGGCTTTAGTAGCTGGGGTGCAGGCTTTAGTTACCCTGTGGCCTGTAGAATCCTCCCGGACCAGGAAAGGAGCCCGTGTCCCTTGAATTGGCGGGAGGATTCTTAACCACTGGACCACCAGGGAAGTCCTTGACCACCTTATTTAAAATTGTGATACCACCCACAACCATCACACTCTTTCTTTTCACCATAGCATGTATCACTTTCCAATCTAATATACTTATTTATTATATTTATTGTTTATCATTTTCCTCTTTCTACTAGAAAGTAACCTTCATGAAGGCAAGATTGCCTATGTTGTTCACCATATATATATAACAGTGCCTGGTATATATATAGAGGGACACAGCAAACGTTTGAGAATGATTGATGGACATTATATATCTGTACTTTCAAAACATCTTCTATTCATAGAATACTACTAATGTCTAACCTCAGCTGCATTTTTTAAAGGCAAAACCCCTGTGGTGCATGTGATCAAGGTGTGGTCAGAGAACTGATGTTAGACACGAATGTTTGATGCTCCATCTGCTCTTTGAGCATTTACCGGAACCAGCTGAGTGCCCAGTCTATATAGGATGTAAGGACAAAGCTCTCTTAGTGACTGGAAGGTCAAGACAGTATGTATTTGTGAAGCGTTCATTTCTTATACCTAGGCTGAACCCACTGAGGGTCCCTGAAAAGGAGAAAGCCCTGACTTGTTCTCAATAAGTTGGCCATCTGGCTGGGGAAGTTCTGGCTTATTATGGTTCATGAATCTTAGTAAGAAGATCCACCTAAGTTAAACCAAAGAACTGATCCAATTTGAGGACTTAAAAACTCAAGTCAATGAAGATCATTAAAAGCACATGTACCCTCTTGCATAGACCAGTAGAGCCAATTCCTTTGACCTGGTATCCAA
This sequence comes from Dama dama, assembly GCF_033118175.1. NCBI lineage: Eukaryota > Metazoa > Chordata > Mammalia > Artiodactyla > Cervidae > Dama > Dama dama. Next base: position 25,876,750 of record NC_083713.1, read on the forward strand.
GGTTGTTGTTTTTTTTTTTAATAATTTCATATGTTTATTTATGGCTGTGCTGAGTCTGTTGCTGTGTGCGCTTTTCTCTAGTTTCAGCAGGCAGGGGCTGTTCTCTAGGTGCAGTGCGCAGGCTTCTTACTGTGGTGGCGCTTCTTGTGGAGCACAGGCTCTAGGACCTGAGGACCTTGGTAATTGAGGCATGTGGGCTCAGTAGATGGGGCTCCCAGGCTGTAGCACACAGGCTCGATATCTGTGGCACACGGACTTGGTTGCTCCGCAGCATGTGGAATCTTCCTGGACCAGGGATCGAACCCATGTCTCCTGAATTAAGAGGTGGGTTCCTCCTGAGCCACCAAGGAAGCCACAAAGATTTTTAAAAGTAATTGTACAGTGAGGCTTAGCTGAATATCTTCAGAGTACCTCCATATTGGAATACGCTGGTTATGAAGAGAGATTGTATGTTTTCCTGCTGTAAACACTTAAGTCTCTAGTCTGACTGTGACACACGTCTGTGCTTGACTCTTACCCTCGCTCACCAATCAGAGCCCCCAGATCCTTCTTAGTGGGTCCCCAGTGTTCATCAACTGCTGGTCCCACTGTCTCTGGTCCCTTCACCTCTAGCCCCTCCTGCTCACGAGAGCCAGATGAATTTCACTTTATGAGGCCCCTCTTTAGGAATTACATTTAAAACGTGTAGAATTAGATACAAACTCCTTACCCTCCTAGCTTAGATGACTTCAGCTTCTTGGCACAGTGAACAGTGTGTTCCAGTGTCTTCGCTCTTCTTTCCCCTTCCACTTTCTCATTTTCCCTTTCCCAGCTCTTTGCTGTCCAACCTTGAACCCATCTCTTTGTTGTCCAACCTTGAACCCATCTCTTTGTCTTTATTTGTACAGTTTCTCATTCATTCCTTCATTAAATAGATATTGAGCATACGCTGTATATGAAGCAGTGTTTCATGTCGTGGGGACACGAAACTCTGCAATTTGGACCATGCCCTCTTCCCTTCTTCCTTAATCCAAGGCAATCCAAACCATACACTGCCTTCAAGACTCAATTAAAGCCTCACTTTCCTAAAGGTTTTCTGACTGGCCTCTCTGGCCAACTTAGTAGGCAGCTGAGTGTAGTGGATAAGAGAAAAGTCTTGGGACTCAGATAAATCTGGATTCGAATTTTTGATCTATTGCTCAGTATCTACTGACTATTAGGGAGCCTTTCTAAGCCTCCTATTACCTTGCCTGTAAAATGGGGATCATAGTACCTCATAGGTTAGTTGAAAGAATGAAGAGAGATAATAGTCAGTGGTGACATTGCTATTAATCTTTCTTTTCTCTGAAACTTTCCAGCAGATAAATGATGCTTGGTCACTTAAGAATGAGTGACTATTACTTGCAGTGCTTTTGTATGTTTCATGAAACTCTGTCCTCACTCAGTAGTACTTAACAAGTGGACAGTGAATGTATATACACTTAAAAGGACACTTGGCTAACTCATTGTCTTTCTCCTATTGGGTCCCCAATTCCTCAGGGATGCTGGCTTCTGGCTGTCCTTCCTATATCACTTCCCTGTCAAGATGAATCCTTTCCATGGACTGAAAGCCACCAGTGATCTGGGGCTAATGAGAGAGGGGAACTTCTACAAACTGAAGGGTGCCTGAATTTCCAGCTAGCGTTAAGTGGCCATAGCAAAGTGTAACCCATGGCTGCAATTTGGTCTGTCAAAGATGGAATTAAAAGTAAATTTGAAGTTTCACAACATAGTTCTCTCTATTACGGGTGCTGCTGTGCATTAAAATTATCTGTGTGAGGCTCATTGCGATGGGCAGAGATTCAATCACCACTAATGCCTTAAGGAAATGGGGTGGTGAGAATTAGGGTCATTCATCCCAACTGGGGCAAGAAAGAGAACCAGGAAATGTGTTTTTCAGTCTTGACATCTTGCCAGCTGGAGCTAGAAGGAAATGTTTTTTTGAACTCATTGAACAGCCTACTCACAAATCACAGAGATAGCTGTTCTCAATGAGAATAGAGATCATTTTTATGTGGTCTAGTTAAAGATGCGCACCACCCATTCAGAGCTGTGCAGAATGCTTGGTAAGGACCCTTGAAACCAGGCCACATCACTGGTAGAAGCCCACTTTTGCAAATGGCATTATAACTGGTTCTGTGCAATGAGGCTATTTCCATATCTTCAGTAACAGTATGGACTAGTATAAGAAAAATACAGGATAGCAGATATGCCCACCAAATTGTGCATATTTAGCCCTTATCAATAGCTAACTAGGGGCTTCCCTGGTGGCTCAGTGGTAAAGAATCCACCTGCCAGTGCAGAAGACTTGGGTTCAGTCTCTTGAGTCGGGAAGATCCCCTGGAAAAGGAAATGGCAACCCACTCCAGTATTCTTGCCTGGAAAATCCCATGGACAGAGGAGCCTGGAGGGCTGCTGTTCATGGGGTCACAAAAGAGTCAGACACGACTAAACAACAACAATAATAGCTAAGATATTATCTATTAGGTATGAATATTTAGGTATGATATCTGGTTAAGTAGTCTCAAAAAGAATAAATATTCTAAACAGGTTACAAATCAACTTTACAATTTTCAAAATAACTTTCGTATGATCTCAACTGGTTCTTACGACAACTTTGCAACAAGGACAGGGTAGATAATTATAACCATTTTACAAGTGAAGAAAAGGAGAGATTAAATGATTGTCTGAGGTTATAAAGCCTCTAAGTAACAGAAGTAGGATAAGAATCCTCAGAGCCATTATTATTGTTATTATTATCATATGGTTGTAATATTGACTCCCTGATATACTTCTCTTTTTGGCTCTCTGTCCTGTCCACAGAGATCTCTGGAGTGCACGTACCCCTGAGCTGCTCTGTCTCCTCTGGGCTGGGGGTAGGGTGTCCCGGGCTGTGTTCTTGGCTTTCACAGGGGCAGAAGGAAGCCTGGTCTGGCCCTGCTGGCTCATGTCCTCATTTTGCCTGGGGCCAGGCCTGAGTGGATGGTTAGAACTGGAACCCTTTTTACATTTCATGTTTTTCTGGTTTCTAAAAACGAAAAACAGGGCAAGACATCCCTGCAGCAGGAGTGTTTGTTCCAGGCAGGGCGTTCCTGCCAGTCTCCTGTAGGAGGGCCTGTCTTCGGGCATTCCTATTCCCCTACCTCAGTCTGTGATCATTCTGATAAGTTTTAAAGATGTATCACACTTGGTGTCCAGGTCTGACTGTTGGGTCAGATGCAAATACAGGAGGTGATGCGGTTTCATTTGATTAAAATAAAGACTATTCGTGAAGCTGGGAGGTACACATGTTTACTAATATCATGCTGAAACTCTAAGAAGGGACCATCCCAAAGCCCCAGGGGAGTCAGGCTACACGGTATAAAGCTGGAAGGAGTGACGATGACCAGCCTGGGATGACACAGGCTGGTTTGGTGGGACACTGCTCAGGCTGGTCTCTGGAGGGTCATTATCTGAAAGAGAGATCATTCACTCTCATTTGGTCATTGCTTGAACTTCTTTTGGGGAAAAAAAAAAAAGAAACATCTCCCCAGATTCGAAGTAATGGAACTGAAGTTGGAAGCACCAAGGTTGTGTGAATGGGGAGGGTTTTAATTGAACAAGAAAACGTAAACCCCTGCTCCTCCCTAGCTCACTCAAGTTGCACATCTGCATCGATCCAATTGCACGATTGTCTCTGAGGACCAGGAGCTCAGTTTTGGATGCTCACTAATCAGAACCATGCCAGGGGAAACCCAGAAGCTCTACTGAGAGAATTTAGCAACTCTACCCAGAGAATGCAAATAGTCATTGCAAATACTCCTTCACACACCACCACACTCCTAGACACCATGGACTCTGGAGGCTGCAGGGCAAGCATGACTCTGAAACTGTCTCTTGTAGGCTGTAAGAACATGCTTTCCCACATGGCCCCTGATCTATCTCAGAAGAGCGAGAGAGACTGGAAGAAAGAGGGTGGAGGCAGGGAGATCTTCTCTGTGTAGAAGAAGCCAAGAGTGCAGCAGCAGCATAAACGTGCCAGAGGGAGGCAGGCAGGGAGCCAAGAGTCTGTGAGTGAGAGCCGAGCAGCGGGACAGACCTCCCTCCCAGCACCGGCAGGCCTAGAAGAATTGGATGGTACCCTCCAGTTGCCTCAGCAACCAGGGGGTGTTGGAACCCCCGGGGGTTTGTTAGAACTCTGGGCTCCAAGGAGGGGCCTCCTGGTTCTTTTCAAACTGCATGGGGAGCAGCTGGAGGGTCTGAGTGGCCGTCGTGGTGTTTGGGGGCTTCTAGAGCTGCCTCCTCCGGGCCAGCTGAGTCCCGTGATCGGAGTGGGCTGAGCCATGGCAGCAGCTGTGTGTCTCTCCAGCTACAATCTGCATGTAAAATCATACTTGTTATTGTATCCTAACCTTTTCAGCATAGATGTGACTTCATTTACAAATTGTCCTTTGGCTGCCTGGGGATTGTAATCTTTTCCCAAGTCTCAGCATCACAGCTCCCGAGTCTCCAGCATCCCCCACAACTTAGTTCTCCCCACTCCTACACAGGCAAGAGAGAAAGTGAGCGTTGTGATGCCTGAAACATCTTGTCCTCTGAGTCTTAAGAGGACCAGGCCCTGGGGAGAGGAACCAGCTGTGTGCCGTCAGATCCAGGGAGACCGGAGGGACCACCGCGGCCAGCCTCCTCCTCGCCTTGGCACCACTACCTCTCTTTTCAACTCCTTTCCCTTCGAAAACTAAACTGCATTCTCTAGGCTGCGGGACTCTTATTTCCTGGCTCCCAGAAATCCTTGGTATGAGAACAGGCAGAGGAATCTCCTGGGGTATAGTTGGAAGGAAGGGAGTAAGCTCAGAGTTGGATAACTTCCACGAGCAGAATCTTAACCCTGCGGCACAATGGAATTATCTGGGAGCTGTTAAAAAAATTGAGACCCTCAGGGCCAGGTCCAGATTCAGTGCATCAGACTTGCACAGAATTTCCTTTGTTTGTTTGGGTTTTGTTTTGTTTTTCTGTTTTGTATGACCAAGGTACTTTTGGTCACCATTCCTGGGTGATTCAGAGATGCAACCAGGGTTGAGAACCACTGATGGAAAAGCTGGGTAGCCTAGACACGAACACAGTCAAGGTCCCTATGTGCTATATAACGGGTCCAACCTGCTTCACCTGCCGGAGGCCCTCAGTTTGGGCCAGTCAGCCCGCTCTACTTGGTGGTGGAGACCTCTTTCTTTCTCTCTTTATCTCCCAGATACCTCTTCTAACTTGTTCCAAGCTTGAGGGAGGTGGTCCTGGGTACAAAGAACCCAGTTCTGTGGCACAATTATAGTAAGAGGGCTCTTGGAAAGTCCGCAGAGCGCTGGAAGGAGAGGGAGTGGTTCGTAGGTTTTTTCTTGACATTTAAAATAAAACCCAGAGGAGGGATAGGGCAAAGACAAAGAGAGGGAAGAAACACAACTGAAACAGCAGACAGTCGTGAACGAAAATGAAGGAGATTCTTTCATTACCACCCCCACCCTTCACACCCACCACCCCGCACACCTGTTCTTTGAGACTCTGAGAGGGTGGGGCTTTTGACTCTCAACAATTAAAATTGCAAGTGGCCTTCCTTGGAAATCTGTCCTAAAATTCTGAATAGCTATAGCTCTGGCAGCTGCTTTGGGACAGTTATTTCAGTGTCCCAGAGGGAAGATATTTTGGGGTTTAGTCCTTGCCAGAAATAAGAAGCTAAGGGAAAAGGAGAAACATTACAGAATTTCCAAAAATATTTTGATAGCAATGCAAAACTTTGTAGGAGGCTTAAAGAAAAGTTAGAGTACACTCTTATTTCAAGAACGCCTACTGGCTTTGCATGTTGGTTAGTAGATTAATTAGGTTACCCTGTGTTGTTGTCTGTAGAAGGCCAAGTTCACAGGTACACATGTGGGAGTGCATGTGTATACGTGTGTGTGCATATGCCTGTGTACACTTATTTATACATTTTTACTCTTATGATTTGTGTATATGAAATAGAAAAGTTCTGTTTAAGTTTTAAAATAATATAGAGTTTCTCTTATTTGAAAAAATAAAAGAGATGATATCAGGTTCTAAGTCTGGCAGTGAAACAGGGACGTCTTCAGTTAGTGATGTAAACTTGGACTACACATCTCAAGAAACCAAACATGATCCTACCCACCTGTGGTTGTCAGGGTAGTACTGGCCCTCTGCCATACACAGGGACCTCTGGTGAGCCTGCTGAAAAGTCATGTGCTCCCAATAGAGCTTGATGTCTTCCTCCTCCAACCCTCTTCCCTTGACCAACTCTGGCTTCTCCTGCATTGCCTAAGCAGAGTCTCTTCTTTCTAGTGCATCCCAGTCTCAGTGGTTAAAGGACTCTGCTCCTACCCAGTGGCCTAGGAATAAGGCTATTTTGTGGGTTCTTATTTTTAGTGGGTTTAAGCTATTAGTTGTTGTTTTGTAATATTTTGTTATAATGTGCTCATTTTCTCTACAAGTACCCAAGGGCTGTGATGCACAGGGTGCAATTTTAAAAATAAAATAATGCTAATTATGCCCTGGAGGTCAGCAGATGCAGGCTCCTTAAGAATGACTGCATTGTAAGGGCGTCCCTCAGTTACGTGCATACTCATGAGTACCTGCGCATCAGTCAGCTTGTCTGGGCAGAGCTGTAGAATCAGTCCAGGATCAGAAGTACTCAGATGACACAGCTTTGCTTATCTCAGCAAAGAAGTTCTTCATGCAGTTTGGGACGAAGTCACACATGTTTCTATGATGTAAAATGAAAGTAGAGGATGTGACAACACAAGATTTTCCCAGCAGTCAAAAGTGTGAGCCCTTTCGAAGGCTAGGCAGCTACAGTAATTGAGTAAATAATATCTTATCTGCTCCATAAAGTGTATATTTAAAAAAATCCGCCCCAGTGGCTCTTTTTTAAAAAACATATTTCTAAAATTATTTATTTCTGGCTGTGCTGGCTGGTCTTCATTGCTGCTAGGGTTTTTCTCTAGTTGTGGCTAGTAGGGGCTACTCTCTAGTTGCAGTGTGCTGGCTTATCATTGCAGTGGCTTCTCTTGTCTCGGAGCATGGGCTCTGGGGTGCGTGAGCTTCAGTAGTTGTGGCATATGGGCTCAGTAGTTGCGAATCCCAGGCTCTAGAGCACAGGCTCAGTAGTTGTGGCACATGGGCTTAGTTGCCCTGCGGCATGTGGGATCTTTCTGGACAAGGGATGGAAGCCGTGTCTCCTGCAGTGGCAGGAGGATTCTTTACCACTGAGCCACCAGGGAAGCCTCCAGTGGCTCTTTTTTTAAAAAGAAGAAAAAAAAAAAAACTTTTCCTTGACAAGGGAAAAAAATTGTATTTTTTATTTAAAAAAGAAAGAAAAGTTATTTTTATTCATATGATTATACCTGTAGGAATTTTTTTTTGTTTCTTTGAATTTTAAAATATTAATGTTGGTAATATGCAACCATCGCCCCCCTCCCCCAAGTAGTTTCAAGTTCATATTGTTGCTAAAATTAAGATTGAGTTTAATTAGGAAAATTAGGAAAGTTTTCAAGTTGAATGTTCATTGATAATAAAATCTTATAGTTCTTTACAGTTTATAAAGCATATTCACATGCTTGCTTATTTAATTTTCACAATGTAGACAGGAAGGAAGATGTTGTTTTCTGTTGTTTAGTCACTAAGTTGTGTCTCACTCTTTGCGAACCCTGGACTATAACCCACCAGGCTCCTCTGTCCATGGGATTTTCCAGGCAAGAATACTGGAGTGGGTTGCCATTTCCTTCTCCAGGGGATCCTCCCGACACCGGATTGAACCCGTGTCTCCCGCACTGGCAAGTGGATTCTTTACCACTGAGCCACCAGGTAGGTTTTACTCTCTCTAGTTTATGAGCAGAGAGGCCAAGGCTTAGGAAAGTTAAGGATTTTGTCCCAAGTCATAAAACTGGCACGTGAAGAATATAAGACTTCTTATCCCAACCCCACGTTCTTCCTTAACTGCTAACTGATGAGTTTGGTAATGATTGCTAAAAGCTCATGAATTATGTATATGTGTCTTGCATCATATGGTTTCTTATTAAAATTTTAAATTTTGTGGAGAGTTCTTTAAAAGAAAATCTCGGTGAGTTAGGACGCTCAAGCTTCTCATGGCTTCAGCTCCCTCTCTCCCATATTTGTCAGGTTTGCTGGCTCAAGCAACTGTTTTTCCTTATCCTAATATTGAATGAGTTCTAGAAAAATTCTCTTTCCTCTTAGTGGAGTCCAGCCCAGCTGTGACAACATTGGACCCTTTCAAAATTGGCTCATCTTAGCAAACTGAGAAAGCAGTTATGAAAACACATACATGGATTAGTTTATGCAACACAGATTTAAAAATTCTAACTTAGCAATAGTCTGGCCGATAGATTCATTAGCTTTCAGGACCGACACCCAGCTCCAGTTCCTAGGCCTTGTTTTCATCCTGTTTGGGGTGATGTTTTATTCCAAGGATTGTGTTATTTATCATGTGATAGAAAAGCACTAGGCAGGGAGGAAGGAGCCAGGGGATAGGACCAGGTCCCCATGGGTGATGCTGGCAAGTCACTTTACCTTTCTCCATCTCAATTTCCTCATCTGAGAAGTACATGGGTTCAAACATCCATATCTGCCATATTTTTCCCAGCCTTTGTCCTGGAAGTCTCTCTCAGTAGTCACAGATTTCCAATGGCCAGGCTGAGGTGGTGAGGAAAATGTCATATTTAAACATGCATACGAGAGAGGGTCGACTTGTACCTGGGACCCAGAAATGTAGAGACCCTGCTTTTCTAAAGATTTAGGGAGCTGAATGCAAACTCATCTGGGGCCCAGAGATGCAGATAATGGAGACAAGCAAGATGAGGACCCCTGAGAGTTCAGACCTAGAGAAGATGCGAACCTAGCACAAGGATTGACAGATGATGCCCGGATGGCACTCTTTGCTGCTGGAACATGAACTTCACCAGGGCAGCAGGGATTTTTGTTCTGTTTAGTGATGAATCTCGCACCTAGGCACTCAATACATGCTGTTGAATGATGAGTGAATACTTCAAAGTTGTGATAAGTTAAATAAACAATGTGAGAATATCTAACTTACCTAACTGCATTCACCCCCAAAATGCCCCCTGTGCCCTAAGGCTGGTCTCTGGATAATTATGACTCACTGGCTAAGCTACTATCCACATAGACACTAAGCGGCTTGGCCTTTTCTCCTTCTACTTGCACTTTCTTTGGTGTGACCCTTGTCTGTACAATGGTTGGTCTGACATTTTTGGCTCTGCCCATCATCAATGAATAAACTTCCCCAGAGTCATCATACTGTACAATTCAGTCATTAAACTGAAATGGTCAATAAGACCACACAACCCTCCAGACTTGACTGTGGAGAACTAAGGGTGTGGTAACCTGTGGGTGGATATGTTTGTAAGTAAATATTAAACTGAGGTCGAAGAGGAGAAAAAGAGGAGAGAGCTGCTTTGTCTTTGCATGTGCCTTGCTCTGATAATCAGGGATGGGCTCAGAGAAGTTGAGAAATTCTCTGCTTGGCTTGTGTTCCACTCTGCAAACAGAGTTAACTTTGTAAAACAATTTGATTAACATCATTGCACATATAATAGCATATAAAAAAGTCAGGGTTTTTTGAACACAAGAAAAGCCTGACACGAATAGGGAATAATCCAAATAGGGTAACAGGGGTAGGAAAAACCTGGCAGCTCTTGAAAAACCTGCCTGGAGCCAGGGCCAAAACGCTGAACTGCGGGCCAGCCACGCCTCCTCTGAGGCTGGGCTGTTTCTGGTTCACACTCCTCTTCCTTATGCAGGTTCAGGCTGTTCTCTTTGGTTTATCTCCTCTTTAGAATTCAGTTCCACAACTTGATGATTTTGCTCTTCTCCTTAGTTTCTGTTAATACTTGCTTTTTTTCTTTTTTATCAACCTCTGTTCCCTCTGAGTCCATGTCTTCTGATGAAAGATTTCCTCTTGGGTGTGCTGGCCAGGGCAGTGAACTCTTTGATTAGCCCCATGCATTCTTCCTAAGAGGCATGTGGGTTTATCTAGTTTGAGTTACACATGATCCTTGCCCTTTAAGCAATTTACTACCAAGTAAACAGATAAAGCAGGTAAATATTGGATAAGGTGTAAAAAAGCACATCAATTAACTATGACAATACATTGAATGCTTGAATACATTCAAAATGCATAATTTACAAGAAAATAGGGTTTGTTGCTTTTAGTAGAGAGAGGAAAAAAGTCTGGCATATAGGATAAACTTGTGATCTGTTCATTCCTGCCTCCAGTAATAACTAAGTAAATACGCTATGTTGGACACAGTAACGGGAAGAAGATGGGTATGACACGATTCCTACTCTCAAAGCTTGTACCTTGTAGAGGAGACATGATGTGTACACATGCCTGTCTAAAATACGAGGGGGAAAGCGTTCAGTGTTTCAAGAGGTACACTAACAAGGCTTAGGCAAGGAAGCAATACTTTTTGGTTAAAGAGGAGGTGGAGACATTTGAGGTAGGCTGGAAGCACAGGTGGGATTTCATATTTTCAAGGTTTCACCAGGTCACTGATGCCTCAAGGTGAAAATAAGTCATTGCAACTGACAACTGAAAAAACAGTATTTTTCTGGCTTTGGTCCACATTTATTATAGTGGCTTTCTAAACCTTACCCAATCTTCTTGCCCCGGTTTTTTTTGGGGGGCCTTGCCAGTTCCGAACTATTTGAGAATCATATCCTCTTTTCAGCATCTGAGAAAGTTGTGGAACCTATTTCCAGAAAAATAAACATATATACCCAGTGAGTTGCACACAGTTTTCAAGACTTCGTGGACCCTTGCAGCCTTCTTGGACTCCCAGGAATCCGTGGTCTCCAGTTTAAGGATTCCTGATGTAGAGAGTCCCTGAAGTGTGGAAGCCATCAGCGTTCAGAGCTACATAGCAGGGTCTGACTGTTAGCACGCTGGGAGCAGCTCTCACGTACAGAAGTCATAGTGTATTCTCTGGAGTCCTCCAGAGAACCAATCTTGGGGCCCAATCTTGACACCAAAGCAGTGCTCCTTGCTAATGTATACCTATGTGTCTACACACACATGCGTGCACACACACAATCAGAATGGGAAATGCATTTGTGCAGGGTGCACATATTTTTTTAACATTTCCCTGGTGATTCTGATACCCCTGATGTGTCCTGCCACACCCACTGCCTTAGGATGTTATTATGTATGAGCCTCCTGCATCCCTGGTGCTGAGAGATTCCTGCCTGGCAAACCCATCAGACCTGCCCAGACGAATCTGAACCCTGGCTGTGAGCCCAGTTTAAGCTTGAGCTGGGACATCCCTCCACTCACCTTGCATGCTGAGTTAATATTGAAGCCAGACAGCAAAGTAAGGTCACCAACAAGGAAACTCTAGAAAGCAGGCAGTTTGCAAGTGTTAAAAATAATTCTCTATCACAACTTCCTTGAGTGGGAGCTGGGCTGGAGCCTTTTAGAATCAGGGATGTGACCTAGGATGTTGAGTTGTTCTGATCTGCAGCTCTGGAATTAGACTGGGCTTCTGGGAGTCATGAGTAGGTTGGGGTGAAAACCGCCTCCCTTTTCCTATTTTGAAGGCCTCTGAACGTCAGTGTGGTATCTCCCTCAGGACCAAGTCTAGATTACTGGGTGTGCAGAGTAAGCATGTGTTTCTTACTCTGGGAGAAGGCAATCCCCTCTCCCAGTTGCTGCTCCCACTTTAATCAAAGCTGTATGCGCTCTTAGCCCATCAGATCCCCTTCTCAACAGGAAATGGCAAATCAGGGAGAACTGTACCCTGGGGTTATAGCGGTACTCCTCTATGTTCTGAAGGGCAATCTGTATTTCTGAAGATGAACACCTAGTTCATATCCTCCAGTGCTGCTGCTGCTAAGTTACTTCAGTTGTGTCCAACTCTCTGTGACCCCATGGACTGCAGCCCGCCAGGTTCCTCTGTCCATGTGATTCTCCAAGCAAGAATACTGGAGTGGGCTGCCATTTCCTTCTCCATCAATACTCCAGTACTTCCCAAGAATTTCTAACAGTTACTCATAAACACCCACTCTATCTGGGTATCAGATCAGGCACTTCAGAAAGGAACCGTTTATGGTGAGTTTGTGGTAGGGAGATGTTCTGGGAAATGTGTGAGGAGGAGGCCTTGAGCAGGTTCCTTAATTCACAACACAAAAGTGACAACGTCTACTGTCTGTGAACCAAGAATTCTTCTTGCCTTATGTTTCTCTTTTCTTTAAAAAAAATTTATTTATTCATTTTAATTGGAGGATATTTACTTAACAATATTGTGATGGTTTTTGCCGTACATCAATATGAATTGGCCATAGGTATACATGGGTCCCCTCCCTCCTGTACCCCACTCCCACCTTCCTCCCCTGTTTTTCTTTTCTATTATTTTTTCTTGGCTTAAATTTATGTAAAACTTTGCTGTGTTAAATGTTTACTTTTTTTTTTTTTTTAAAGGCAGGGGGAGAAGAAGTCTTTTGAATCTTTCCAGTTCTTTCTAATAACTTTCAGTCCTGACATCTGCCTTGAGATTGTCCTGTCCCCCTTTGGCAAGGGGAAGGGGAAACAGGAAGAGAACTCCTGGCTTTCCTGAATCTGACTTCAGAGCGCAAGCTCTCCTCTCCCTGTAGGAGCCAGGAGCCCCAGGGAAGGGTTTGAAGGCAGGGGTGTTCACACACAGTGGGCTGGGAAGCCCTACTCCACACAGCACGAAAGCTACTGAAACAGATAAATTTGAGGCTTGAGAGCTGAATTGTCTTAAGAGGTAGGCTTTTTTTTTTTTTTTTTTATTACTGGCCTTGGAATTTATTTCCTTGGAGGTTGGTGGCGGCCTGAATTTGGCAGTTTTCAGGGCCTGGTCAGTGTGCTTTTGAATTTGCTTTCATTTCTTTCTTTCTTTTTTCTCTCCTAAAACTTGGGGTTCTGAGGACTCAGGGCATTGCCTTATTAGGAAGGAGAACGTGTCAACCTGTGCTGAAACTGCTGCACGACAGGATGCCTAGACTCACCTGGGGTGCCCTGAGTAGGGACAAGCAGGATTCAGGACTGAGTTCAATATAAAAACAGACCAAAACCAAACCCCACACCAAAAACACCTATCAAAGGCAGGAAACAAATGAGAACATTTCACACCTCTGAATATCAAAATACAAATTAAAAACTGGGAAAAGTATGTTTGAAACACATATAAGACAAGTTTAAGGTCATTTGAAACTGCCCTTTCAGGAATTCCCTGGTGGTCCAGTGGTTAGGACTCCCTGCCTTCACTGCAGGGAGCACAGGTTCTGTTCCTGGTCCTGGGAACCAAGATGCTGCAAGCTGTGCATCAAGGTGTTTCCCCCTTCCTCTGAAAAATGCACTTTCAAATCAAGAAGAAAACAGTGAATATCTTGATCAAAGGTATAATAGCATAAAAATGCACAGTATATGAAATACAAATGGTACTAACTATATAAAAATGCTCACCCTGCCTAGTAATCAGAGAAATGCAACTTAAACAAAAAGGCCATATTTTTGATTATCAGATTGGCAAGGATTAAAAATAAAAACTGCGTAGGTGAGTATGTAGAGAAATGGGTACTTTTATGAGTAGCTAGTGAGTATATAAATTGGAGGGCAATGTGGCAGTGTATATCAGAAAACTTAAAAATGTATGTACCCTTTAGTATAGTAGATCCACTTAAAGGCATTTAACTTTAGGGAATTCCCTGATAGTCCAGGGAATAGGATTCTGCACTTCGAAAGACATGAGTTCTATCCCCGGTCAGGAAACTAAAATTCCACAGGCCAAATGGTATAGCCAAAAATGAAAAAGGAATTAATATTTAGGAAATTATCAGAGATCTGTGTAACTATTTAGCTACAAGGTTAAATAATATAACCATACTATGAAATATGCATGTATTAAAAATGATGTCATAGGTATTTAATTGTATAAAAGGATATTCATAATATATCAAATTTTAAGTTAACTAAAATTAGCATATAACTGTAATGCAGTTTTACAAAAGAAAATCTGATGAATAGACTAAAAGAATATAAAAGAAGGTTAACAGTTATAACCAGTTGTTTTTCTAAGATAGTAGAATTGTAATTAATTTTTCTTTCTTGTCATCATCTCTGTTTTATAAATTTTCTACAGAGAATATATTTTCTTTCCATAAACAGAAAAATAAACCTTCATGGCATTATTTATTTAGTCAAATGGTGATATATTTTTACCCCCTGAGGATGGTGCCAGTGGAAGAAGTCTTATGGCTTCAAAGGTAACTTGAGCAATGAGCTCTGTCATTTTCCAATTTTAAATAAGAATTTTTTTAATTTGAAGCAATTTGATTTTTCTCTTTGTGAAATTGTAATGTGAGAACTCTCTCTAGAACTAAAACAAGTGATTTAATCCCTTTTTAAAAATTGAAATGATGTTCTGAGGAAATTAAAGTCCACAATGACTAATGCAACCATGAAAATGAGCACTGACATTTGCAGAGCTTAAAAATAAAGTAGGGCCCCAAAGCCCATTACACTAGCCTACACACGAGAAAAACATCAGACAATCCCAAATTGAGGGCAGCCTTCTATGGAATACAATTACTCCTCAAAAGAGTCAAGGTTGTGAGAAGCAAGGGAAGACTGAGAAACCGTCATGGGCCAGAGAACATGAAGACAGGACAGCAAACACTGCGTGGTGTCTTGAGTTATATCCCGGAACAGAAGAACATTAGAGGACATACAGGTGAAATCCAAATAAAGTCTGGAGTTTAGTTGGAAATAACTCACCAATGTTGGTTTCTAAGTTTTGGCGAATATACCATGGTCATATAAGATGTTAACACTGTAGGGTAACTAACCACCCTGGTTTGTCTTGCAGAGGGACTTTCCATATATGAAATATACACTGCTTGTCTTTTTATTATCTTGCTATTTATAATGTTTTCAGAGATATTTGTTTGCAGGGTATTCTGTGTGGTTATTTAGTTGGCCTTTTTGTGCATTCACTTTTATCATACATTAAATAAGCTTTAAAAAGTTTGTACTTCTTTCCATTCCATTGCTTTATCCCTGGATTTTACGTACTTTCAAAATATTCATTTCTAAGCCTTTGTTCACATGCTCTCATCTCCTGCTCAAAAAAGTTTCCATGATTTGCTTAAACCCCTCTATGCAAGGGTCCCTATGCTGTTCTTATAGAATCTTCCACTCTCAGTATTCTACTAGATTTTTTTTTTTCCTACTAGATTTTTTAAAGTGAAGATTCTTACTTTTTTCCCTCTCATTTAAAAATCAAGGTAGGGACTTCCCTGGTGGTCCAGTGATTAAAGACTCTGTGCTCCCAATGCAGGGGCCTGGGTTCCATCCCTGGTCAGGGAATTAGGTCCTGCACTTGGCAATGAAGATTCATGTGCCACAATTAAGACTCAGTGCAGCAAAACACACACACACACACACACACACACACACACAGAATCAGCTTTTAATTTTTTATTTATGTTTTTGAAGTTCATTTTTTAGTATTTTTGTGACAGGAAATTCCAATAATTCAGAATCAGCATTTTTTTTTTAATCAAAGTATAACTGGCATGGTGGTAAAAAGAATGCACCTGCCAATGTGGGAGCCCTGGGTTCAGTCTCTGAGTCGGGAAGATCCCCTGGAGAAGGAAATGGCAGCCCACCGCAGTATACTTGCCTGGAAAATTCCATGAACTGAGAAACCTAGAAGGCTGCAGTTCATGGGGCTGCAAAGAGTCGGATGCAACTGAGTGACCAAGCACATAGTGAGACATCCTTCTAAAGCACAAGTACATGAATTTTTGACTACTAGGTTTTTTACAATTGTAATTCAGATAGTATCTTCTTGATTCTTCACAGATGTTTGATTTCATCAATAAAGATAAAGGTGACTTGAAATACTGATAGACTATGTCTATACCAGTTATAATAAATAAAATCTCCATTAAAGTTTTGCTCATTTCTTTAATACCCCTTTTCTCTTGAGTACAGGTGTAGAATTATTAAGTTTAAATTTCATGGAGGACAAGACATAGGTAAATTCTGTAGGAAAAATGATTGAAAGTATCAGAAAGTTATGATTTAATTTAAAAAGTCAGCATGAATTCACATCTTATCTGCCACAGTTATGTGAAATAATCTCTGCGTCTAACGACAAATATCAGCTCAGGGAAGCCATGAACCAATTATTTGGGCTCATACAAAGAATACTATAGAAACAACTAATCTAGAAGTTAAAGTACGGTATGGGGATGAACTACTTAAGTAGATTACACATTGACTTTGATATCAAAGTGTGGAATAGTTTGGAATGGATGGATTACAAAGCTCTAGGGATCAATATTAAGACCAATTTTATTCATTTTATTTGTCAGTGACTTAGAAGGAACAGGCAGTAAGCTTGTTATACAAAACCAGAGGGAGGGACCGTTGATACAAAACAGGAATGAAATGACTTGAGTAGACTAGGAACATAAGCAGATAAGTGGCTTATTCAGTTCAGGGTGGAGGAAATATGAAGTAGAAAGATTATCTCACAGTAATATGAAATCACAATGTTCAAGTAGAGTAAAAGAGTGAAAACTCATTAGGTAAGTAAATAAACATGCTATAAATAAATAAAAATAATTCAAATGCTATAAGAAAGGAATATTGACTACTGAATTTAAATATTAATATTTTAAGTAAAAACATTCTGTCTTTAGTAGAGTAGACTAAGAAAATAACTCACTGAAATATGTATAATTAGAGGGAAAATAATGATACTTTGGGAATTCCCTGGCAGTCCAGTGGCTAGGACTCTGAGTTCTCACTGCCAAGGGCCTGGGTTCAGTCCCTGGCCCAGGAACTAAGGTTCCACAAGATGTGAGGTGGGGCCAAAAAAAAAAATATAATAATGACACTTGCTGTCAGGGATGATAGATCACTTGCATTCTGGGTAGTGCATCAATACCAGAAAATATATTAAATTAGGTTGTAGAGCCACTTTATTTATTTATTATGCTTTATAACTTACATATACATTGTACATATTTTATATACATCAAGTGGTATATAATAAAAATATTTAAAGATTTCCTTACAAATTTTTGATGATTTGTTCAGCTGATCAATACTAGTTTTGTGATCTCTTTACAATCAGCAGGTCATATTATTAGCAGTTTCTCCATCAAAATAAGATGTCTGAAACTGTCACCGTAACAGAATCCAAATTCGTGGTGTATTGAAATCAATGAGCGATTCAACAGATGTTTGTTGATTATCTTCTCTTCCCACAACAAATATAATTATTTCTTGTACTTAAATATGTCTCTTTTGATAAAGTGTAAAAATCTAACCTTTTCTAAGAGATTGGATACATATATATGGATGGCTGAGTTGCCCTGCTGTTTACCTGAAACTATCACATTGTTAATTAGCTTACTCCAATACAAAATAAAAAGTTTTTAAAAATCTAGCATTTTCTCTCTTGTTCTTTTTTGGTTACACCTTTATTTATTTGTTTATTTTTGTCTGTGCTGGGTCTTCATTGCTGCATGAGCTTTTCTCTAGTTGCACAACTCTCTGGTTGTGATGTGTAGACTTATTGCAGTGGCCTCCCCTGTTGCAGAGCACAGTGAAGTCACTCAGTCATGTCCGACTCATTTGTGACCCGCATGGACTGTGGCCTACCAGGCTCCTTCGTCCATGGGATTTTCCAGGCAAGAGTACTGGAGTGGGTTGCCATTCCCTTCTTCAGGGGACCTTCTCAACCCAGGGATCAAACCCATATTCCCTGCATTGCAGACAGACGCTTTACTGTCTGAGCAGGCTCTAGAGCATATCAGCTCAGTAGTTGTGGTTCCTGGGCTCTAGAGCACAGGCTCAATAGTTGTGGAGCACTGACTTAGTTGCTCCAAGGCATGTGGAATCTTCCCCCACCAGGGATCAAACTCATCTCCTGCATTGGCAGGCAGAATCTTTACCACTGAGCCACCAGGGAAGCCCTAGCATTTTCTTTTAATATCTGAAATTCAAATAAGTTAATGTCATACCTTAAAAAAACAAAAGTTCCAGTGGAACAAATGAAGAGCTGTTTTCTTTTCAAACCATACGCTCTCCTTCCTTGAGAATCACTGCTTACAAGTCACAGAAGAAGGGTGAGATATCATGCTTGGGCACAAAATGTGTAGGATTTAAACAGTGATGACAATATGGTTGTGAGTTAAGTGTAATATTAAGGGCACACAGACAGTTAAAAGTGAGGGAATTACTAATTGCTGGAAGCAGTGCCTTTATGGAAATAAGGTTAAGGCTTGAACTGAGGCTTAAAGGTTTTTTAGAATTTTCAAGAATACAGGCGAGAGGGCACAATAAGCCTGGTGATAAAGGTTCAGGCTTCCCCGATGGCTCAGATGGTAAAGAATCTGCCTGCAACGCAGGAGACCAGGGTTTGATCCCTGCATCGGGAAGATCCCCTGGAGAATGGAATGGTTAACCACTTCAGTATTCTTGTCTGGAGAATTCCAAGGACAGAGAAGCCTGGTGGGCTACAGTCCATGGAGTCACAAAGAGTTGGACATGACAGAGTGATTAACATAAGAAAGGAAACAGAAGGTTGGTATTCTCCATATTCTCTCTCTCTTGGTCTCTTCTTCTGTCTCAGATTTGGCTTGAAGTGCTACGATGCAAGAAATCCCCCATGCAAACTACTCCATACAATATTTTTGGGCTTCCCAGGTGGTGCTAGTGGTAAAGAACCCATCTGCTAATGCAGAAGACATATGAGACGTGGGTTCAATCCCTGCATTGGGAAGATCTCCTACAGGAGGGCATGCAATTACTCCGGTATTCTGGCCTGGAGAATCCCATGGACAGAGAAGCCTGGTGGGCTATAGTTCATGGGGTCACACAGACTTGGACATGACTGAGCAACTTTACACACAGCATAGAGCGATTACATATAGGGCAGTAAAGGGTTTTGAGAGAGACCCTTGTATATGTTAGATAATGGGAATCACTAACATTTTTGAGGCAATGGAAGGTTAATTTGGGGGTGGGAGCAGGAAAGTCTGGAATACTATCTAGAGCTACAGAAGTCCAGACAGGGAAAAGCATGCTCTGATTTCTTTCAGAAGGAGGCAACTAACCCTCAGTGATTTCTGAATTTGGAAGATTCTCCCTTATCAATGCATGTAGCCAACTTTAGACTTTGTTATTTCTCTTCTATTTTATCTGAATGTGTGTATGTTTATCTTTCTTCTCATAAATGGCTTATCTGCTGCTTGGAGGTAGGGGCTATACACTATCTTATGGAATTTGTTGTTGTTCAGTCACTATGTTGTGTCTGACTCTTCGCAACTCCATGGACTGCAGCACGCCAGGCCTCCCTGTCCCTTGTCATCTCCCGGAGTTAGAGCAAGTTCATGTCCATTGAATCGGTTGGATTGATGCTATCCAATCATCTCATCCTCCACCATGCTCTTCTCTATTTGCCTTCAATCTTTCCCCAGCATCAGGGTCTTTTCCAGTGAGTCGGCTCCTTGCATCAGGTGGCCAAAGTATTGGAGCTTCAGCTTCAGCATCAGTCCTTCCAGTAAATAGTCAGGATTGATTTCCCATAGGATTGATTGGTTTGATCTCCTTGCTGTCCAACGGACTCTCAAGAGTCTTCTCCAGCATCACAGTTCAAAAGCATCAACTCTTCGGCACTCAGCCTTCTTTATGGAATAGAGCTCAACACATTGTGTGGTTTCAGTGGGTAGCTGAAGGAGATTCTGCAGGAAAACTTGTTAGCATCTTGGAACTGGCTGCCAGTGAGAAAGAAGAGAGAAATGTGTCCAAGGCAATTTCATGTATGGACCTCTGAGAAAAGGATGAGGAAATTGCTGTCAGAGACAGGAATGTTACAGGGAGAAGGGATCTGGTTCTGTAGAAAGTTACGGGTTTAGCTTTGAACGTTCTGAGTTTGAGGTTAAAGGGCGACATTCTAGAGGAACTGACAGTGCTTGATGTAATGGAACTGGAACTCAGGGGACAGGAGACGATACAGATATTTGGGATTGAATTTAGAGATGGCTGAAGTTGCAGGAGTGGTGGTGCTTCCTGGGGATGAGTTTGTAAAGAAAAGCTCAGGGAATCCAAACCCAAGTCTGGAGTAACATTCATCACTTAGGGCCTGGAAGGAGGAAAAGAAACCCTAAATGTACACTTACCAGTGTGGTAGTTAGTAGTCACGTGTGGCCATCTAAATTTAAATTATGTGTGCTCCTGCTCAGGTGTGTCTGACTCTTTGGAGACCCATGGACTGCAGACCTCCAGACTCCTCTGTCCATGGAATTTGCCAGGGAAGAGTCACTGGAGTGGATTGCCATTTCCTACTCCAGGGGATCTTCCCAATCCAGGGATCGAACCCTCACCTCTTTCGTCTCTTGCATTGGCAGGTGGGTGCTCTACCACTAATGCTACCTGGGAGGCCCATTAACTTAAATTAATTAAAAACAATAAAAAACTCATTTCTTGGGTCACAATAGCCACATTTCAAGTGCTCGCTAGTCACGTGTGATTAGTGGTTACTATAATGGATGGTGTCAACAAAATACTATCTTAAAGATTCCAATGACTCCCTTATTGCTAAATCCATGGATTGCTCCTACCCTGATTCTCATTCTTTTTCAGCATTTAACACTGTTAACATTTCCTCCTTAAATTTTCTCCTCCCTTGAAAAGTCACCTGCCCTCTGACTTTCTCTCAAATGAGTATTTCTCTATATCTTTGTAATGCTGTCCAATAAAACTATCTATGATGCTCAGCCCCGTCCAGGAGCCCCACTCAGTCTACTCATTAGAACAAAAGATACTCCTATCATCCACGAAATTCCAAGGGATTTAGGAGCTCTGTGTCAAGATCCAGGGTAAAAGACCAATTATTTGAACAAAAGATGCTCCTAGTGCCCTTATCACTCAGGAAATCACAAGATGTTAGGAGCTCTGTGCCAGGAAGGAGGGGTGGATGGGGGGGACAGAAAGCAATGTATCTATTTTCTGTTATTATATAGGCTCCCAAATCCCTGACCTACATTTGCTTCTCTTTTTAGCTATGGGTTCAAGTCCATAATAGGCTGTTGGATATCTCATGGATATCCTGCTAGCACCTCCAACTCAACACCTAAACTCTAACCTCCAACCTCCAACTCCAAACTCCAACCTCCAACTCAACATCTAAAATCAAACTCATGATTGTTCATCCCATACTCATTCAGTTTTTTATGTTCTTTATTCCAGCTCATCTTTCCAGTTACTAAAGCTGGAAAACTTAGTCATATATGAATCATTCTCTTCCTCGTCTCTGCCCCTTCAGTCAATCAGCTGCCTGGCCATGCTGATTTACTACCTCTGCCATACACTCGTGTATTAATTTATTCTTTTTTGTTTAAAATAATTACTATGAAATATTTAGGCAAACAGGGTAGTAATAAACAACACTATCATAAAACAGTCTACTCAGCTTAGCTTAAGCAAAACTTGCAAATACAAACAAAGACCTCGGCAAATCCATTCAGATCCCATCCTCCTCTCCATGCCAAGGGGGATCACCATTTAAAATTTAGTATTCATCATTCCCATGCAAGATTTATAGTTCTTCTCCACATGTATCCACATATGGCATAGAATATAAGTTGTGTTTTTAAATGTTGGGTAATTGTGGTATTCTGTTTATCCTATTATAACTTTTTTCACTTATTATTATTTTTGAGATTTATCTTTGATGAATCATCTCTTTTTATTAAATTTGTTAATATACCATAATTTATTAACCACTATGAATTATAATATATATATATGCATATATATACACACATTTATATATATAATAAATGTGTGTGTATGTGTATAGTTGCTTTCATTTTCTTACTTTACCTCTAGAATTGAAATGGAGTAATGACATGGTGCATTTCAGCCATTTTTGGTTAATTAGAAAAATTCTATTCCTTGTGGCAGGTATTATAAAATAAAAACTTTTCAATATTTTCTAAATATTTTCAATATTTTCAAAAATTCTATCCAACTTGCTCTCTGCCATTCCATTCTTTATTTTTTCCCCTTTCTTTTATCTCCTCTAACTAGGCCTTAGGCATGGTTGCCTATTTTGAGAATAGTTGGTAGATATGTCTGGTTTATAGGAGTAAAGGATAGAAAAAGGGAATTCGTTGGCAGTCTAGTGGTTAGGACTCAGTGCTTTCACTGTCATAGCCCAGAAGATTCCACAAGCCATGAGGTGTGGGCCAAAAAAAAAAAAAAAAATCCATTATAAGATAGGGATTTAATCATGAAATAAAGTATGTTACACTTCATGTCAAAAGTGACTCTTCATCATTGAGGGAGAACTCACCTTAACAGCATCAGGTTTATTTAGTTTTAAGTACGGTATTATTAAAGTATATTTTTAAGTAAAGCTACCCCATGTTTCCTGAGTACAACCAAAAGAATTTCTAGCATTTTATATTACCCTAAGATAACTGACAAGATACTTCCCTGTACTTTATATTCTTCTAACACAGATTATTAAAAAGGTTGAAACACATAATCCATCTTTTCTTCGAAAATTGCAAGAGCTTAGAAATATGTCAGTGGACTAAGCTTCCTGGACTGACATGAAGATGACTTTAGAAGTGTTGCTAATAATTTAGAAAATTTAGAATACCCAGGGATGTCAATAGCCTGGATAAAGAGAATGGGATTTCATGAATTATAAAATGAATGATGAATGAATATAATATATATAAATATATTTATATATATATATATATATAATAAAATGAATTATAAAAATATCTGTCCTTTTGCACCACAGTGATATCATTGGTATGGAGCTTGAATGAAAATGAGGGTCTAACTCAGTTGGAAAAGGTGATCTTGAAAGAGGTGAGCTATCATTAGGTCAAAGAAGTTGTATCATATAGTATGTATTGGTTAATTGTAATTTTTTTATTCATCATTCATTTTTCCACAAGATAATAGTCTTGACAGTTTTTTGGTTTAGCATTAATTAAACATCCACAGCGTGTTCAGTATTGGTTAGAGCATTCAAAATATATGACCCCTAACACAAGTAGTTCACATTCTAAGATTTGCTTTAAAAATGATCTCCATTATAAATATGTATTGTTTTTATCTACTTTATTGTTTTATTTTTTTCTCATCTCTTTATTTTTTACATAATGGATAAGTCTCTTAAGCTGATCATTTAAGACTTGATATGTTGATTTGTGAGACTGACATGTGGATTTAAAGCCTGACTCTGCTATTTATTTGAAAATGACACTGAGTAAGTCTAAAAACCTTGCTAGCCTCAGTTTCCTCATCTATAAAATGATGAACCCATGATACTTATGATACTCATGATTCTTAGGGTTGTGATGGTTAAAGATGCAAAGGAGTTGGCACACAGCAAAAGCTCAAAAGTGTTAGTTCCAAGGGATATAGCTTTTGAGGCGTATTTTTGAGAAAGCAGGGAAGATATGAAATATGAAAGGGGTTAAGTACACCTAGTCAATCTCAACTAGAATATTCCTGAAATATGTTAGTGATTACCTAAGGCGAACAAGTTGAAGATTCTTGAAATCCAGTGTGCACAGGTTAAAGAGATTCAGAGGTAGGTAAAAGGTGGATCAGGATCACAGGAACAAAGGTTATGTTAAGTAAACATTGATTTAGGTGCAACTATACAAAACTGCCACCTTTTTAGACAACAATGGGTGAATACTGGTAATTTTATATTGTTCACTTAATAGATGTTCAGAAGGGAAGCAAGGTAGTAGGGATTGTGAAGGAAAGGGGAGTCCTTTAGGTGTGATGCAGTTAACCAGGCTGTCATTGTTTTTAATACAGAATGGCTAGGCTCTTGCAGATGTGAATCAAGTATTATTTAATGGCTTCTTCTCTTCTTCTCTTTGGAAAGAAAAAGGGTACTGAAGATGGGTGAAAGG
Source organism: Dama dama (assembly GCF_033118175.1). Taxonomy (NCBI): domain Eukaryota; kingdom Metazoa; phylum Chordata; class Mammalia; order Artiodactyla; family Cervidae; genus Dama; species Dama dama. Next base: position 25,900,771 of record NC_083713.1, read on the forward strand.
GTTCGTGCCAGTGGGTCTATAGAAGTCTTTGAGGTCCTTTGACATTCACCACAGTTTCCAAAGGATTTAACTTATAAAAACACATGTAAGATTTTAAAAAATGAGGAAATTGAGAAAAAGGGAAAATAAAGTGACATTCAGATCTCCTGCTGTGATGTAAACAGTGGCCAGCAAGGGGTTCCTCCAATCATCTTTGGAAAGAAGACAGTATAAATAATACCTAGCACAGTGATCCCTTCCTGATAAGCAAGTGCAATTTCTGAGTTCCTATGTAACATAACAGTGGGTGCCACTGAGAGGCTATCTTTCACAGAGAAAATACCTTTTAATTAACACAAACCGCATTTCAAGTTTTGGCTACAGTACTGAAATAGCTAAGAGAACATGTTCTTTTCAGAGACTACCTTCATCTCCAGCTTTCTTAAGATATTCCATGACAGTGACTCTTTTCAGTGCAGTCTGAGCAGGTCCTCTGAATCTGATTATGTAGTAGTGATACTTTCGGTAGTTGTGTCTCTTAAAAGCACTGCAGTTATAAAACTAGAATAGTTAGCTCTGGTAGGTTATTACTGTTTTTTCAATTAGATTACATGAAGTGTTTCTGCATCTTGTCAGAATGGTTTATGGACCAAACATTTCAAAATGTTTGAAAATGATTTTTTTTTTCATTTCCATTTGTTAATTGGTATCAGTGAGGAAATGAACGGAACTTCTGTGGCCAAGTACTTTGCTTCCTATGGGTGGCTAGACTTAACGCTTTATGAAGAGCAAAGGTGTGTTAACCTAGCCAGTAAGTGAAACGAGATTTTCAATGAATGGTCCAAAATAAAAAGATACTTCGCTGAGATTCACTATTTTTAAAATGTTGGCAATTACTGCTGGGCTTTTTCAGATATTTCACTTGCTACCAAGACGATTAAATAACATGTTTGTGCAACAAAATGATTATGTGACTGAATTTTTTTTTTTTAAGGATTCTGTTCTTTTGAATATATACACTATATGTTAAATGAAATATACTTGTCTGTTTCGGTGCCACTGGCCAGAATGAAAGCTCTCCTGTGAGGTGAATTGAGATTCCTGTTTAAAATGCCTGCTTCCAGGGTACGTATAAGTGGAAGACAGTTTGGAAACCAGGGGCAAAGGGCGATGGGAACGAGGTGGCTCAGACTGAATCTAAGAGCTGAACGTGTGTGAGAGAAAATCCTCCTCCAGCCTCGGAGGGGGTGTCTCCCCCAATACCAGCTCCCTCCCCCCGGGCTCGCGGGGCGGGCCTGGTTTGCTCAGTAGCAGCAGCGGCCGCAGCAGCAGCCCCGGGGCTGAGCAGCAGCGGCCTCCCGGCAGCGAAGGGAACCGGCGGCTCGGAGAGCGAGAGGCCCTGGGGAGATCCGGCTACTGCCAGGATGGAGGAAGCGCCGAGTGGAGCCCGAGCCTTCGGGGACGGGATCTCCTCCCCAGCTCAGCTCCCCCACGGCTTGCCGGGGCGTGCTCCAAGCGCCTACAAGGTGGAAGAGGCCTGCGTTTCGCCCTGGCAGCGGCAGCCGACGAACGAGGCGGGCACAGCGGGGTAACAGGCTAGCCTTGGCCGCTCTCGGGAACCTACGCCGCCACGGCCGCTCATTGTCTCTCCCCTTCCACCCGGGGGGCAAACAGGAAGCGTGCCGCCAGGCCGAGTGACGGACGGGCGTCTGGGCCAATGAGAGCTCGCGACGAAGACCGTGATGGCAAATGAGCGCGGAGAAGAGGGGCGGAACTTCCGGGCGGGCTGTCACCCTCTTCCCCCCTTTTGGGCTGGAGGCTCCACCTTTTGTGTTTCCCGCACAGTCAATCAAAATAGGAAAAAAAAATCCCCGGACCGCTCCGGCCGTGTCCGCCGCCGCTTCCCGCATCCTCTCCCGCCGCCGCCGCCTTCGCTCCTCACCATGTGTAAGGCGGCGGGGAGCCCCGCCTGAGGTGCCCTAAACACACTATGACCGGTACGTAAAACCGAGAGAGAGCAACCCTTGCTGCTGCTGCCGCCGCCGCCGCTGCCGCCGACAACAGCCAGCCGGGGGCTGCCGCCGCCGGCTCCCGGCCCCCTGTGTGCGACCGAGTGTCTGTGAGAGGCAGAAAGCCGCAATCCCCTCCGCCTCCCTCCCCTCCCCGCCAGCTACCGTCCACCCTTCAAGCCCCAGCAACGCAGTGTCCCCGCCGGGCCCGGGGCGGGCGGCCCGGTCCGCCGGGAGCGCATCCCCCTGTGTGCGGGCGCGGGCGGCGGTCGGGCGGGCGTGTGAGTGACTGACGGTGCGAGAGGAGCGAGCGCGAGTGAGAGCGAGCGGCGCGAAGGGAAAGGGGAGGAGAGGAGAGGAGAGGGGGCAGGGGCAGCGCGGGGAGGAGGAGGAGGAGGGAAAGAGGAGGAGGAGGAGGGTTACAGGCAGCGGCGGGCGGGGGCAGCAGCAGGAGGGGAGGAGGGAGCCGCCGCCGCCGCCGCCGCCGCCGCCGGGGGGCGGGTGGGGGAGGGGAAGGGGACTCGGTCCGGGCTTTCGGAGTAATTTCGCCTCGGCCCGCGGGCCCCCTCCCTCTCCTCCACCCGCCTTCCTCCCCACCCCCACCCCCCCGCGCTGTGCCTGCAGCTCCCGAAAAGCCCGTGAAACAAGAGGAAATGGCTGCCTTGGACGTGGACAGCGGCGGCGGCGGCGGCCACGGCGAGTATCTGCAGCAGCAGCAGCAGCACGGAAACGGCGCGGTGGCGGCGGCGGCGGCGGCGGCCCAGGTGAGGAGCGGCTGAGCCCCGGCCCGGCTCCCCCCTCGCGCCGCTTTCTCCTCCCCTCGCCTCTCCCCTCCCTCCGCGCCTCTCTCCTCCCCTCCCCCCGCCCCGGGAGCTGCCCGCCCGAGGCGCCAACGCTCCGACCCCGCCCGCGCTCCCCCGCCCGCCGCCTTTTTGTGTGAGAGACTGAGTGTGTGTGTGTGTGTGGTGTGTGTGCGCGCGCGCTTGTGAGAGAGTGTGCGCCCTCCCGGGGGTGGGTTCCGGGCGGAAGGTGGAGGCCCGGCGCGCAGTCCGCCGCCCGCCTTCCCGCGGACGGCGGGGCCGGTGTGCGTGCGAGCGGGAGGGCGCGAGCCGGAGTCGAGGAGGAGGAGGAGGAGAGCGCGGGCTGGCGCTCGCCCGGGCGCTGCCTGCGAGGCCAGAGTCGCACTTCCTGTGCGAGCGGCGGCCCGGCCCTAACCGCCACCCCCTCCCCCTGTCTCCCTCTCTGAACCCGCCCATCGGGGGTAGGACACTCAGCCGTCACCGCTCGCTCTGCTGGCCGCTACCTGCAGCAAGATAGGGCCGCCATCGCCGGGCGACGACGAGGAGGAGGCGGCCGCCGCAGCCGGGGCCCCCGCCGCCGCCGCCGCCGCCGCCGCCGGAGCGGTAAGTCTCGCGCGCGCGGCCCGCCCCCGCCGAGGCCCAGCGCCCGCCATCCCGGGCCCGCGGCGCGCCCGCCCGCCTGCAGGCCTCCCCGGCGCCCGCGCCTGCCGCGAGACGGACGGCCGCGCGGCCGGGGCACCCTTTCCTGCTCTTTGGCGTGCTTGGTTTGGATCAGAAGCCAGCCCAGGCTTTCTCTAAATTGTCACTGCAGCACCTCCATCCACATTCACTACAAAATGAAGTCTGAGAGGGTGGGGGTAGAGGCCTCCAAAATGGATGTTTGAGCAAATTCATATCAGTGCTGAAAACTCCTTCGCCGAACGCTACAAAAATTTCAAGCACAGCCTATCGGCCATAGATAGTATCAACTACAGAACCAGTGTCTTTAGCTTCTAGTGTTTTTTGGACTCGGAGGTTTTTCTGCTCGGAGTACTAGATCTTACTGACTTAAATGTTAAATCGTTTTTTTTTTTTTTTTTTTAAAGGAATGAAGGTTTGCTCTTTGAACTACTCTTTTGTATACAGGAATGAACACCTTTTGAGTGCTTTTTTAATGGCCATTCGAAATGATAGAATTTTAGTTTTTGCAGGCTACTTAAATTTACAGTTATTGTTCTTAAATGGAGTTTAAGTGATCGTTGGAATCGGTGAAGTTATTTAGATAATATTTTGGCTTTTGAAGTTGAATAAGAAGAAACAAGTACGTGTAAGGAATTATATTTACATAAATGCTAATGCATACCATGCTTACAGTTGAATTTGGTTGACAAAGCTATATTTTCATTTATTGTGGTTGCTAGTCTGATGGAATGTGGTGGGATTCTTTTTGGGTTTTTAGTTTGTCTGGGGCAGGGGGAGGAGCTGGCCAGTGTTAGAGGAGGGCTTAATACAAATTAGCTAGAAACAGTTTTTTAAGATTATTGTGAAGTTTACATTCGTTTGAATCTTTGTTGTTGCATTAGTTTAACATGGAGATGTGTTCACTTATTAAAATAATTGAAACCGCTTACATTATTGTGTTTTTTTTTTAATGTGGATTATAGGAATTGGTCTGTGTTGTAGTATTTTGAATTGTCACTGTAGACGAAAAAGTTTGCTGTAGTCTGCAGGAAATTCTTAGTGTTCCAAGACATTAAAAGTGAAGCTGTTGTTCAGCTGAATAATTACTGTTAAATATTGTATTTGTAATTTTAATGCTTGAAATTACACTGTAGGGGGATGTGAATAGATTTACTGACTTAAAAGTATGATTTTAGGTTTTGTTCTTTTGTAACCAGGTTGAAATGTAAAGGCATAAAATTGTGTATGTGAGATGCATTGTTACTTTCAAACAAATTTATGAACTGGTAAACCTCTTTTATGAACTATGTCCCTTTAGGCCCACAGTGCCAAAGGAAAAAAAAAGTTACAAAACACTACATGAGTAAAATTGCAAGGCAGATTGTGTCTACTTATCTTTTTAAGTTTTTCAAATAAGAACAAAATACTTTATAACTGCAACTTAACCAAGTTTAGGTATCAGCACAGTGATTGGGGGAGGAGAGAAGTGAAGGAGGAAGTTAGGAGTAGAATATATGTATATATACATGTATATGTAAGTCTAACTGGTGGAATAGGATACTGTCTCCAACCTTAGCCTACTGTGGCCATAGACTTGTAGGGAAGTTGTTTCCCTGCCTCTTCAGCTCCTCCTCTGAACTACCAAATCTCTACTGACATCACATTTCCCGCCAGATTAACATGAACCACAATCACTGTAAGCACTTTTTCTTTGTATGTTTGGTATTTGTGCATAATATTTTTCACTGAGTAAAAAATAGTATGACTGTCTTGAGCGTGTTTGCCTTACCAAATGGGAAAATTATTTTCCCAGTTCAAAAATGAATTGTAGATACGGACATCTCAGTAGATAAGAGAGAATTTAAGTGATTTCATAGGAGTTTTCCCCACTTTAAAAATGTGCTTGGATAATGTGACTTTCCTCAAATTACTAGGAATTATGAGAGGTTTACGGAGAGCTTTTGTAGGTGTGCTCTCTAAGAGTTTTGTTTTGGGTTTATTTTGTATTTACAGAAAAGTTTCGAAGATAGAACTGAAAATTACCTTTTATCCTTCACCCAGCTTCCTCTAATATTGATATAACTAACCATGATTCATTTGTCAAAACTAGAAAGTTAACATTGGTAGTGTTATTAACTATAGACTTTGTTCTGATATCACTCCATTTTCTGTTCTAGGATCCAACTCAGGATACCACATTGCACATAGTAGTATTATGTTTAAGATCAAGTTGAAATATACAACATTCTACTTAAAACTTTTTTAAATGCAACTTTATACTAGTTTGATATTTTAGGATTAGAGGGGCATTGAAAAGCCAATAGCTGAACTACAGACTTGCTTTACATATTTTCAGTTTAGAATCTGTTATGATTTGTGTTCATCCTGGATCCTGGCCAAGAATTTTTGGCACCCTCATTATAATGCTGAATAGGTCTAATCACAAAGCAGCCTCACCTGTAATGTCCCACAGCATAGACTGTCAAAATTGATTTAATGGCAAGGTTTTTATGTTTTATTATTAAGTTGTGTAGTTAGTTTTAGTAGTAAATCAAGAAATAGAAATGGAAGAACTTTGAGGTATTAACTCATCCAGTCTACATTTGTGTGAACCTGTGAATTACTCATTTGCACTTAAGTATTAATCTGTATAAGTAAGTGTTATGAAAGACATTGCCTAAATTTTAGTTTAACTTGTAATGTTTCATTTATTACATAAATGTTTGTGAACTACAAAGTGAATAATAACTTACTATATAAAAATTATTTTGACTCTTCAGATAAGACTTACACTATCATTGTAAGGAATTCATTGGGTAATTGTTTTTATATTTGTAGTCTATGTTCTTTACTGTTCCCTTTGAAGATTTTAAGAAACTTCAGTACTTGCCCTAGAATGTTTCTTGTTTTTTTCCCACCTTAGCTTCACACTTGTTTCCAGTTATTCTTTTCTTGCCTATTTCTGGCTTTTGTAAAGCCATTTGTGGGAACTGAGGGGTTATTAATCCTTTCCAAATGAGATGTAATAAGTTGGTATGAATTTGTTCTTTTTTCCTTTACACAGTTATTATCTGAAAAGATAAATTCTTGTATTTCCCCCCTTCTCCCCCGTCCCCCCATTTTATGCCTGGTTGCAGTGGAGAATGCCCTTGTAATGAATTTGCTGTAGTAATGTCCCAGGGCTGCTCTTGGTTGTGGTCTTCTTTTTTAACCATGTGATTATGTGTTTGTATACAGAGGGAAACTTGGACTACCTTCAATTACAACGTTTTAAATAATGCCAGTGTCCATGTTAATTGGTGTTTTGTCAGTAGAATATTAGAATTACTGAGAGAAACACCATTTTTCTCTTAGTGTGTAAGCTTAATGTGGAGGGTTATCTTGAACCCAAACCAAATACTAATTCTTGCCTGGGTTATGTGTTTTTTATGTCTCTCTGTCTATACTGTTTCTAGTAGCCTAACATCAAACATTCTTACAACTTTTTTTTGGTCTCAAATGTTCTAGTTTATTTATTTTGCTAGTATACTACTGATGAAATTTCAGTTAAAAGAAATCATCTTTGTAGGGTTTGTAGTTTTGAAACATTTGGGGCATATTTTTTTGTGGAGTTGATTTGAAACTGGTACAGAGTTTTTCATTGAAGACACTAATATCTCAAGATCAGTTTTATTGATCCCATTTTTTCCTATCATTTTCTTTGCAATTTTTAAATAAGATATTTTTATTTACTTAAAAAATATTTATTGATCTTTCTGCTAGGCACAGTTGGATGTTTTTCAAATCTGTCCCGTAATCGTAGTCATTGTAAGGATACTTTAGGATTATATAGTGCTTTACAGTTTATAAAGCTTAACACTTTCTTTAGGCTCTTATGACCCTGCAAGGTAATATTTTTCCCATAAGGAAATTGAGTCCTGATCTAAATCACCTATAATTATAGGTGATTATAGAATAGCTAGGGCTAGAACCCAGTTTTGAATTTTTTCTTTCCTAGTGCAATATACTCCTTTCCTCTAAGCATTTGCTGTCTTAGCTTAAATCGTGAAAGTCTAGTATTTTTCTGTTTCAGTGTTCATAAATATTTGTTATGTATGTTTTTAACCTTAGGTTTACTCAAAAGTTCAAGTATATCATTTTAGCCTAGGTTTGGGGACTTCCCTTTGATTAATGGCCTGCGTTGTTGGGAAAAGTACTGTAGTTTACTTAGCTTCTGGAGAAGGGGGTGATTGCGTAGTATGTCATCTGAATAGTTGTATTTATTTTCAAGGAATTTCTTGAACTAGAAAGCTGTTCACTGATGGTTTAATACCTGTTCTTATAAAGATTTTGTTAAAAGAAATACTCAGATGCCATAAATTTTAAGGAAGAAAAGGGACAACATGCCAGTACAGTTGTCCCTCTGTATTTGTGGGTTCTGAATCCTTGGAGGTCTGCCTGTTGCATCTCACTTTATGTAAGGGAATTGAGCATGGGGATTTTGGTATCCATAGGGTCCTGGAACCAATTCCCTGTGGATACCTAGGGTTAGCAGTATTGTAAAATTAACTTGTATATGAGGTATCTTCTTTGATGTAAGTTGAAAGATGGTATATATAATGCTGGTCAGAAAAAATTCAAGTTCGATTCCCCAAAGAATAATCTTAAGAAAATAAGAGTTGGATTTGAAACACTATACTTTAGATTTCAGTATGAATGTCTTTAGTTTAAAATGCCAAGAGACTGAAATGAAATGTAAATTGTTACTCTAATCCTGGGAAAGATGACTTACACTTCTAATTTCTATACCAGGTAGAATTTGAAGAATGATACATGACTTTAATGTCCACTGCTTCATTTTAACTGTGTGACTTTAATGTCCACTGCTTCATTTCAACAATTTAAGTTTGATAAGTATAAGTGTTTGTGTTTAAAAGAGAGATCATTATTCTAGTTCAAGCCTGGACATTTGTACTTGGTCCCACAGTTTCTGTGACTTTTTTGTCTTCAGCCTTTCAGTCTCCTTCACTAGGTCTTAGTTTACTTTTCTAAAACACAGATCTGATTGCACCACTCACTCGCCTCAAAAGCTTTTATAGTTTTCATTCACTATCTGTAGGATAAAGTCCAACCTCCTTAGTATGATCTATGGAGCCATTTACTACAGGACCTGATAAAAATGTCTAGTCCTCTTCCCCATTATTTTGTTCTATGAATATGAGTCTTTTCTGGATTCTCTGTTCAACTCCAAACTATCCTTTTTTTTTTTTTTTAAGTTTCTTTTTGTCTGTGAGTTAATTATTTCTATACCTTAATGCCTATATCTTTGCTTCCTCACTACCTGCAGTGAAATCTTAAATTTTATTCATGATTACCTAAAAAATCTCTTCTGTGAAGTCTTTTTTCATTTTTCTATTTCCCCAAAGTATTTTGATCCTATGCATAGTGTACACCACTGTTCACATAGTAGTAACATGTATGTGTATGTCTGGTTGGATAGATAGCGAATCAGTTGAAGATAAAAATTGTATCTCATGGGCTTACTCATGGTTATTTCATCTTGGCAGATATGCTCAAATATTTTGAATTGAGTCATTAAACGTGGTTCCTTCATTGAAATATACATTTCAGCTGTGTGTGCACATGAAAATTAGGTAGTGAGTCTCTATAAAACTCTGGTTCTATAATATTTGTATTAAATTTTGTGGAATGGTTCATTTTGAGAGAATACTATTTGTCTTCGCCTGTTTTTAATGGTCACAGACCCCGCCCCCCGCCCCCCCCCCCCCCGCCCTGTCCTTCCAATTGAACTTTCTCAAAAAGTTGATATGCTATTTTAGATAGCTATGCTATTTAGATATGCTATTTTAGATATTTGCACCTCAGGCATGGATTGTACATTGAGAATTCTGGTTTAGATATCTTCATGTTCTCATTGTCTCGTGATGTGTGGAGTTACAGGAAATCACATACAGATCTAGAAGGAAATGGGGTAGGGGTGGCATTATTTTGATGGTGATCAATTCATGCAGGTCTCATTCCCTGTGTGTTTACCCTTGGTCTTGGTGAGAGACAAGTATGGTATAGTATTTAAGGGCATGGCTTCTGGAGTTAGACTGACTTAGTTTTAAATCCTGTGTTGGACATTTGACATTTGATAGCTGTCTGATTTTGTCTCTCAGTTTTGTCATCTGTGATATGGGGATAATCATACTACCTCATAGAATAGTTGTAAGCAATAGATTACATAATCTTACAAGTCCCTACCATGGTACTTGTTATTATTCCCTTAAAAAATTTACCCTTTCACATTGATATGTTGGGTTTTATTGCTTTGTACTTTCCTACAGTGGTATTTTTCTAGTCTTGTCTAATCCATAATGGAGATGATACCTGAAATTCTAGCAGATAACAGAATTGCAAAATACAATGTTTAATATCCTACTGCAAACTTAAAGAGAAATAGTAGGTAAAGTAACAATCTACTTTCTCCAGCTTTTAGATTTTAGAAAAACCTTTTAGATGGACTGACTTTGCAGTGCGGTCACAGGGCAATAATCTTTCCTCATTAAACATTTTTAAGGTCTCATATATTTTTTTAGTAGTTCATGCAAAAGTAAAGAAGTTGATGGCTCGCTAAAGGAATCACCCACATCTTGTATTTACTCCAGAGTACCTTACTACATGCCATGAAAGAGTAGCTTTAATTGTTTGATTTAAAGTTGATAGCAAAAATATACAAATCTTATTTCTGGTTCCAGGAACTGATGACACTGCTCTAATAATGTTTCTTTTTTGTACACAAATATGATGCACCTGATTTAATGATAATGTTTTTAGTGGGTTTTATACTTCTTGAACTCTCTTCCGTGTTTGAGGCATATTTGGTTTGAGGCGTTCATAATCTTTTCTACCTATTTCTACTTTTATTTTTAACTGTATAGCATCAGAGGGATCATAGATGAGGGATTGGAAAATCAGTTTGTAGTCATAAAATAAAGAATATTCTAATTGAACTGTTTTCCTGCTCAAATATCCTGGTTTATCTTAGCAATAACTAGCAAAATAGAAAATGATGATTATCGTAGTTCATACAGTACTTCTGTATTTGAGCTCTGTTGTGTTACTGAGAGAATTTTCAGGTGATAAGGGTTTTTATCAGTTTTTAAAGTTTTTTGAGAATTGGATTAAATATACCACAAATACATATCACATAACATTTTCTGTTTTCTTCATCCAGACAGGTGATTTGGCTTCTGCACAGTTAGGAGGAGCACCAAACCGATGGGAGGTTTTGTCAGCCACACCTACAACTATAAAAGATGAAGCTGGCAATCTAGTACAGATTCCAAGTGCTGCTACTTCCAGTGGGCAGTATGTCCTTCCCCTTCAGAATTTGCAGAATCAGCAAATATTTTCAGTTGCACCAGGATCAGATTCATCAAATGGTACAGTGTCCAATGTTCAATATCAAGTAATACCACAGATTCAGTCATCAGATGGTCAGCAGGTTCAGATTGGTTTCACAGGCTCTTCAGATAATGGGGGTATAAATCAAGAAAGTGGTCAAATTCAGATCATTCCTGGCTCTAATCAAACCTTGCTTGCCTCTGGAACACCTCCTGCTAATATCCAGAATCTCATACCACAGACTGGTCAAGTCCAGGTTCAGGGAGTTGCAATTGGTGGTTCATCTTTTCCTGGCCAAACCCAAGTAGTTGCTAATGTGCCTCTTGGTCTTCCAGGAAATATTACCTTTGTACCAATCAATAGTGTCGATCTAGATTCTTTGGGACTCTCGGGCAGTTCTCAGACAATGACTGCAGGCATTAATGCTGATGGACATTTGATAAACACAGGACAAGCTATGGATAGTTCAGACAATTCAGAAAGGACTGGTGAGCGGGTTTCTCCTGATATTAATGAGACTAATACTGATACAGATTTATTTGTGCCAACATCCTCTTCATCACAGTTGCCTGTTACTATAGATAGTACAGGTATATTACAACAAAATACAAATAGCTTGACTACTACTAGTGGGCAAGTCCATTCTTCAGATCTTCAGGGAAATTATATCCAGTCGCCTGTTTCTGAAGAGACACAGGCTCAGAATATTCAGGTTTCTACAGCACAGCCTGTTGTACAACATCTACAACTTCAAGAGTCTCAGCAGCCAACCAGTCAAGCCCAAATTGTGCAAGGTATTACACCACAGACAATCCATGGTGTGCAAGCCAGTGGTCAGAATATATCACAACAGGCTTTGCAAAATCTTCAGTTGCAGCTGAATCCTGGAACCTTTTTAATTCAGGCACAGACAGTGACCCCTTCTGGACAGATAACTTGGCAAACATTTCAAGTACAAGGGGTTCAGAACTTGCAGAATTTGCAAATACAGAATACTGCTGCCCAACAGATAACTTTGACGCCTGTTCAGACACTCACGCTTGGTCAAGTTGCAGCAGGTGGAGCCTTGACTTCAACTCCAGTTAGTCTAAGCACTGGTCAGTTGCCAAATCTACAGACAGTTACAGTAAATTCTATAGATTCTACTGGTATACAGCTACACCCAGGAGAGAATGCTGACAGTCCTGCAGGTGAGTCTTCTAAGTCATGTGATGCCATAGATAAGTTCACTGATACGTTAATATGTAGGGAAATTTTTTCCTCTAAGTGTTTATCAGAATCTGGCGATCTTTAAAGATGATGATACATTTCCCTGTGTCTGTATAAAAAAATCAACATCAAAATGTGTTCTGAATTGTTCTTCATTGAAAGATGATAGTTTTTGTAAGTCAAGGATTGATTACTCTGTTATGCCAGTTACATTTGTTGTTTCTTGTCACTCCGTTTTATGTATTTTCTTAACATCTGATCGGTACTCTCAAGCATCACAGAATTTTTATGTGACAGGTAAGGTGTCTTGGCTGTCTTTGGTGTGATGTAAATTTTATGTTTTATGCATTTTATTTGGTTGGGCAATCAGACTGGCATAGTGAAAGTATGGTACTGGGAGTAGGTAGTGTTCATGCTGTCTCACTCACTAGCTAGCTGTGTGGTTGTGGCTAGGTTACTTTTGCTCCTACAAACTCAGTTTTCTCAGCATGTAAAATGTGCTTGTTGGACTACATAACTATGTCTAAGTCTTGTAGACCTAAAATTCTTCAATTCTGTGATAATTTATTCTTAGAAGTGTGAAGTAGGTCCTAAACATAGTTGTGCTAGATATGTTGTTATTGATTGTATGGGTAGAAATTTCAGAAGTGTCCTCTTTGTTTTGTAAGAATGAAATGATACAGTTTTAAAAGAGATAGTATAATCATTACTTTAGTAATGTTATTTACTTAGTATTTTATTGAATGTTTTGTTGTACACAGAATTCTTACTTTCACTCTTTTATTTTGTTGTTTTGACCCTTTCAAACTCAAGCTGGGAACTTGGATTTAATTTACTGAATTAATGGTATTACCCTCTTTCTTTAGAGAAATTTGTGATATATACACAGAAAATTGGGTTTCCCAGGTGACTCAGCGATAAAGAATCCACCTGCCAATGCAGGAGACCCGGGTTTGATCCCTGGGTTGGGAAAATCCCCTGGAGGAGGAAATGGCAACCCACTCCAGTATTCTTGCCTGGAGAATCCCACGGACAGATGATCCTGACAGGCATAGGGTTGCAAAGAGTTGGACACTACTGAGCAACGAAATCTCCATGTGTTCTTTGGAAGCCTTTAATTGCATTTGAGCCTTCTGAAGCTGTGGTTTAAAGCTGCATTCTCAAAAGTGTGGTCTGTGAACCACTGAGGATTCCTGAGACCCTCTCAGAAGTCCTTGATGTCAAACTACTTTTCATAATAATAGTAAAATTACTTGCCTTTTTTGTTGTGTTGACACTGATAGTTGCTAAAACTGCTGTATCTTAGCACAGATCAAAGCTGTGATGATAAACTGTAATAGTAGCAGTATTCTTGATGACCATCCACTTGCAGTTAACGAAAAATGCTAGTTTCACTGAACAGTAACCTTGATGAACACATCAAGAGTTATTTTCACCAAATCTTGACCCTTGAATGCTGCATGTCCTTTTTAAAATAATAGCTTTATTGAAATATAACTCACATATTATAAAAGTCACTAAAGTATACAATTTAGTGGTTTCTAATGTAGGGACAGACTTGTCCAGCCATCACCAGTGTATAATTTTAGAGCATTTTCACCACCACCCCCAAACCCTATACCCATTAGTAGTCACTCTACATTCCCCCATTCCCTTATCCCCTAGCAACCACTAATCTACTTTTCTGTCTCTTTGGATTTGCCTATTACATCTTATCAGTAGAATCATACAATAAATGGCTTTCTGTTTCTGACTGTTTGCATATTTTCAGGCTTCATCTGTGTTGTAGTCTTTACCAATACTTTGTTCCTTTTTGTGGTTGAATAATATTCCATTGTAGGGATATACCACATTTTGTCCACTTATCCATTGATTGACAGCATTGCCATTTTTTAGCTATCGAGAGAATGCTGCTGTGAACATTTCTGTACAGTTTTTGGATGTGGACATGTGTTTGTTTCTTTTGGGTATATACTTAGGAGTGGAATTGCTAGATTGTATGTTTAACATTTTGAAGAACTGCCAAAATGTTTTTCCAAAGTGACTGTCATTTTACATTCTCACCAACAAAAGGGTTCCAGTTTTCTACACCCCCACCAACATATCATTGTCCTCCTTTTTTATTTTAGACAATGGGTGTGAAGTGGTATCTCATTGTGTTTCTGGTTTGTAGTTCCTGCTGCATGTTTTTGTAATATTCTTTGTGATAAAATGGGAACTGTACTATAATAAAGCACTTCTGCTGCATTCCAAAATAAGATGATTATATTTTAAAAAACATATATATTGTTTTCACTTGAGCAGTCATGTGAGTTGCAAGCTGAGCTGGATGCTATTTTCAGGAAACACAATACTTGAAAGACTGACAAACTGATTATTGAGTGACTCATGTATTTAAGTGACAGATATTTTCTGAAAAAATAAGTGAGCCTGTCCTTCAAAGGAAAAAAATCTATTTGCTTCCAATGATAAAATTTGGACTTTCCAATGAAAATAAGAATTTAGGAAAACTTGTATCTACTACTATGAACTTGATAATGTATTAATAATTTCATTCTTTTCTGATGAGATGGACAGTGTGAAATTAATAAATAGGATTTTTTTGAATACTGTATTGTAATGAAATACGCCAACATTTGCAAGATCTTTATGATAGTTCAGTGAATCAGTGGTTTTCAAATGACCAACTTATCTTACAAATCATGCGTGGGTGAAAGATAGACTAACAATAAGCATGTGGAAAGTTTATCAATATGTTTTCAGATTCTACACTGCAACTGACGTTTAAGAAACTGTCACTAGTCAAATTTGGTATAGTATCAAAGAAGAATACGTGGGGCACATTTGGCTGAAAGACTTAACAGATTACTTCTTCCTTTTCCATCCATGTATCTTTGTGAGACTAGATATTCTTCATATGCTTCAGCCCAAACCACATGCTGCTGCAGACTACAGAAGAAAATATGAAACTCCTGTTGTCTTCTTTTAGCCTAGATATTAAGGAGATTTGCAAAAATATAAAACATGGCCTTTCATTAACTTCTGTATATATTTTGGGAAAATAGTTGTTTTTCACAAAACAGTAATTTGTGTTAACATGTAATGGGTTTATTGTTTTCAAATTAATTGAAACATTAAAATTTTCTCTTTTAATTTCTACTACAGTAAATATAAAAAAATGTATCATACATGAACAAAAGCTTTTTAGGGACCTCAGTAATATTTAAGAGTTTAGAAGGAGTCCTGAGACCAAAAAGTTTGAAAATACTGGTAGAATGACAGACTCCTGAAGACATAGATAGTTTTTAAAACCAATTTTTAAAGCTTCCACAAAATTAAAATTATGGAGATCTGTACGTGTTAGAACACCACTAGAGAATTTATTTGTGATTTTGTGAATTTATATTGGTCATGAAATTAGATTGATATGAAGAAGTAAGTGCTCAGTAATTTATTTCCAAAATAGTATCAAAATAGTAACACTGTTTGAATTAAATGCAAAATTGAATTTTTAAGATAATAGTTTATTGAGTGTTGGGCAAGGAAGAGTAAAATAAGCACTCTAGAAGGCCATTAAATTAGGATTTTCTCCCAATTTTAAAGGAATGAGAAAACAAAAGTTAAAGAGAATGATAATGAAAATGCTGCATAGTACATTGTAGCATATTTAAAAATAAAAACCAAAAAATTGGAATTTGGGGATAATCTAGTAATAAAACTATTCCTTGGTATACTGTCGTTTTAATTGACAAAAAACTTGTAAGACATGTTTTCTTATGTGAATAATCAGTTAAAAAAAAAAGTGTTAGAACATAGTATGGCCAGATGAACTGCTTAAATCTTGATACCATTTGTTTGCATTTTATTTTTGTTTAGTATGGAAACCATGAAACACATTTCCCACATAAAGGAAACCACACAGTTTTTTTTTTTTTAAACCAGGGTTCTGGAATTTAATCATCATCTTTTTTTTTTTTTTTTTTTTTAAAGCTCCTGTTTAACAGAAATGACTTCTATTCTGACCTGTTTTAAGGTGTGAATCTGACTCAGGGCCTCTCCTCATGAGGGGTATGTTTAGTGCTCTTTACCCCTTAGAAACCAAACTCCATTTTCCTTGCAACATAGAACTCAGTGGGCCCCAAGCTGCAACCCCAGTCACTCCTTTTATTTCTATTCCTTGCCCACTTAGAAATGCATGCTGTTTTTGAAATTTAATTTTTACTCTGCCATTTTTTATGTGTGTGAAACTAAGAAGAGACAGAGGATGAATTTACTTTTGGAAATTACCTTCCAACATCTTTTCCAGTCAGAAAATGTCTCCCGAATTAAGCCAAGGCCTAATCCAGTTTCTCACATTTGAGTCCTGTCAGATTTTGACTTATCCTTTAAGACTGTTATATACATTTTAAAATACTGTCACATAACTGCACTGCTTGTACAGTTTTTTTATCTTTAATTTTTGGTTAATTATTTTTTGGTAGAGTGAACATGTCCATCAAAGTGTTTATGTCAGGAATTATATCCTGTTTAATTATCTTTTGTTGTTTAGTTGCTCAGTCGTGTCTGACTCTTTGCGACCCCATGGACTGCAGCACACCAGACTTCCCTGTCCTTTACCATCTCCCAGAGTTTGCTCAAACTCATGTCCATTGAGTTGGTGATGCCATCCGACTATTTTGTCCTCTGCTGCCCCCTTATCCTCCTACTCTTGATCTTTGCCAGCATCAGGGTCTTTTCTGACGAGTTGCTCTTCACATCACGTGACCAAAGTATTGGTGCTTCGGCATCAGTCCTTCCGATGAATCCTCAGGGTTGATTTCCTTTAGGATTAACTGGTTTGATTTCCTTGCTGTCAACGGAACTCTCAAGAGTCTTCTCCAGCACCACAGTTCAAAGGCATCGATTTTTGAGTGTTCAGCCTTCTTTATGGTCCACCTCTCACATCTGTACATGACTACTGAGAAAACCGTGGATTGACTATCTCAACATTTTTTGTCTAAGTGGTATTTCTGCTTTCTAATATGTTGTCTAGGTTTGTCATAGCTTTTATTCCAAGGATCAAGTCTCTTTGAATTTCATGGCTGCAGTCCCCATCTACAGTGTTTTAGGAGCCCAAGAAAATAAAATCTGTCACTGTTTCTACTTTTTCCCCATCTGTTTGCCATGAAGTGATGGGACTGGCTGCAATGATCTTAGTTTTTTGAATGTTGAGTTTTAAGCCAGCTTTTTCACTTGCCTCTTTCACCCTCATCAAGAGGCTCTTTAGTTCCTCTTCACTTTCTGCCTTTAGAATGGTATCTGCATATCTGAGGTTGTTGGTATTTTCCCCAGCAGTCTTGATTCTAGCTTTTGATTCATCCAGCTGGACATTTCACATGATGTATTCTGCATATAAGTTAAATAAGCAGGGTGTCAGTATACAGCCTTGATATACTCCTTTGCCAATTTTGAACCAGTCCGTTGTTCCATGTCTGGTTTTAACTTGCTTCTTGGCCTGCATACAGATTTCTCAGGAGACAGGTAAGGTGGTCTGGTACTCCTCTCTAAGAATTTTCCACAGTTTGTGTGATCCACACCGTCAAAGCCTTTGGCATAGTCAGTGAAGCAGATGTAGATGTTTTTTTGGAATTCTCTTGCTTTCTCTATGGTCCAACGAATGTTGTCACTTTGATCTCTGGTTCGCCTTTGCTAAACCCACTTGTACATCTGGAAGTTTTCGATTCACATCGAAAGCCTAACTTGAAGGATTTTGAGCATAACTTTACTAACATTTGAAATGAGTGCAATTGTATGGTAGTTTGAACATTCTTTGACGTTAACGTTCTTTGGAATTGGAATGAAAACTGACCTTTTCCAGTCCTGTGGCTGCTACTGAGTTTTCCAAATTGGCTGACATACTGAGTGCAGCACTTTCACAGCATCATCTTTTAGGATTTTAAATAGCCCAGCTGGAATTCCATCTCCTCCACTAGCTTTGTTTGTAGTAATGCTTCCTAAGGCACTTGACACTCCAGGATGTCTGACTCTAGGCGAGTGACCACACCATCGTGGTTATATGGGTCGTTAAGACCTTTCTTGTATAATTCTTCTGTGTATTCTTGCCACCTCTTTTTAATCTCTTCTTTTAGGTCCTTGCCATTTCTGTCCTTTATTGTGCCCATCCTTGTGTGAAATTTTCCTTTCATATCCCCAATTTTCTTGAGATCGCTAGTCTTTCCCATTCTATTGTTTTCTTCGATTTGCACTGATCACTGGGGAAGGCTTTCTTCTTGCTAGTCTCTGGAATTCTGTATGCAGTTGAGTATATCTTTCCCTTTCTCCTTTGCGTTTCACTTCTTAACTATTTGTGAGGCCACCTCAGAAAATAATTTTGCTTCCTTTCATTTCTTTTTCTGTGGAATGTTTTTGATCACCATCTCCTGTACACTGTTACCATCATCCATCCATAGTTCTTCATGCACTCTCTCTACCAGATTTAATTCCTTGAATTTGTTCATCACCTCTACTGTATAGTCATAAGGGATTTGATTTAGGTCATACCTGAATGGCCTAGTGGTTTTCCCAACTTTCTTCAGTTTAAGCCTGAATTTTGCAATAAAGAGCTCATGATATGAACCACAGCTTTAGGTCTTGTTTTTACTGACTATATAGAGCTTCTCCGTCTTCGGCTGCAGAGAATGGAATCAGTCTGATTTCGGTATTGACCATCTGGTGATGTCCATGTATAGAGTTGTGTCTTGTGTTGTTGTAGGAGGGATGTTTGCTATGACCAGTGTGTTCTCTTGACAAAACTCTGTTAGCCTTTGCCCTGCTTCATTTTATACTCCAAGGACAGACTTGCCTGTTATTCCAGGTATCTCTTGACTTCTACTTTTGCATTAGTCACTTATGATGAAAAGGACATCTTTTTTTGGTGTTAGTTTTAAAAGGTCTTGAAGGTCATCACAGAACCGTTCAGTTTCAGCTTTCTTCAGCATTCATGGTTGGGGCATAGACTTGGATTACTGTGATGTTGACTTAGAGAGGAACTGAGATCATTCTGTTGTTTTTGAGATTGCACCCAACTATGGATTTTGGACTCTATTCACTGTGAGGGCTACTCCATTTCTTCTATGGAATTCTTGCCCACAGTGGTTGATACAATGGTCATCTGAATTAAATTCACCTATTCCCATCCATTTCAGTTCACTGAGTCCTAAAATATTGATGTTCACTCTTGCCATTTCCTGCTTGACCACATCCAGTTTACTTTGATTCATGGATGTAATATTGCAGGTTCCTATGTAATATTGTCCTTTGCAGCTTTAGACTTTACTTTTACCACTAGACACACATCCATAACTTAAGTGTTATTTCCATTTTGGCGCCCAGCATCTTCATTCTTTCTGGAGCCATTTCTCTGCTCTTGCTCAGCATATCGGATACCTGCCAACCTGGGGGGCTCATCTTCTGGTGCTATATATCATTTTGCTGCATTTTCATACTATTTAGTACAGTTAAAAAGACCCCACATGAGAAAAAGCTGAGAGTCAAATTCATTGCTTAAAACCAGTGGCTGGAGTAGGCTTCCTTTTTGTAGCGGTGAGCTAAAAACAAAGTTGCAGGCTGTTACTCTAAAAGTGAAAGTGGCTTAGTCATGTCTGACCCCATGGACTATAGCCTGCCAGGCTTCTCTCTCCATGGGATTTTCCAGGCAGGAATACTGGAGTTGGTTGCCATGCCCTCCTCCAGGGATGTTCTCAACTCAGGGACTGAACCTGCATCCCTCATGTCTCCTGCATTGCAGGTGGATTCTTTACCCTCTGAGCCACCAGGGAAGGTCTGTTAGTCTAAGGCTCAGCTTAAATGAGGCTGTACAAATCATAGATGAGAAGAGGACATGGGAAATAGGAGGACCCTAGCACCGTCTTACAATCAATTTCTGAACCAGTCTGAACCATTCAGCTATTAACTGGGTGTCTAGGTTTATGATATCCAGTACTATCTCTGAAGCCAATAAAAGAGCTAAGTCTGCACTAGAGCTAGAAGGACTTGATAGAGACACTTGGAAAAATGGGGTTGTAATGCATAGAGAAGAATTTTACTCAATGTAAGTCTGAAACCAAAATTCCAAAGTAAGTGATGAAGGCAGAATCTATGACAGCCTGTAAAATCAACAATTAAGAGATGAATTCATGTCCAACTGAAGAAACATAATTTAAAAATCTGAAAAGCTAATATGTCAGTGAGATAAAGGAAGCTGTAGCATCTTAGGAAAAAAGTTGTGAAACACAGAAGGTAGATATGTAAAAGAAAAAGCCAGTAATCCTAGAAAGGAGAAACATATTTCATTGTTTCTAAGACAAATGATGTTTAACATTTTAACATTTCTGAGATCTTGAGTTTATCTTACAGACCATGACACGTCAGTGTTTAATTTATAGTACTTTTTATTTTTTTACTGGTAGTAGAATGTGTTCTTTGTGGTTAAGTTGCTCAGTCGTGTCAGACTCTGCAACCCCGTGGACTGCAGCACACTAGGCTTCCCTGTCCTTCACCGTCTCCCAGAGCTTGCTCAAATTCATGTCCACTGAGTAGGTGATACCATCCAACCATCTTGTCCTTTGTCATCCCCTTCTCCTGCCTTCAATCTTTCCCAGCATCAGGGTCTTTTCTAATGAATTGGCTCTTCACATCAGGTGGCCAAAGTATTGGAGCTTCAGCATCAATCCTTCCAATGAATATTCAGGACTGATTTCCTTTAGGATTGACTGGTTTGATTTCCGTGCAGTCCAGTGGTCTCTCAAAAGAGTCTTCTCCAACACCACAGTTCAAAGCATCAATTCTTCGGCACTCAGCCTTCTTTTTATGGTCCAGCTCTCAGTTCCATACATGACTATTGGAAAAACCATACATTTGACTAGACGGACCTTTGTTTGCAAAGTAATGTCTCTGCTATTTAATATGTTGTCTAGGTTGGTCATAACTTTTCTTCAAAGGAGCAAGTGTCTTTTAATTTCATGGCTGTAGTCACTATCTGCAGTGATTTTGGAGCCCAAAAAATAAAGTCTGTCACTGTTTCCATTGTTTTCCCCATCTATTTGCCATGAAGTGATGGGACCCCATGCTGTGATCTTAGTTTTCTGAATGTTGAGTTTTAAGCCAGCTTTTTCACTCTCCTCTTTCACTTTCATCAAGAGACTCTTTAGTTCTTCTTCACTTTCTTCCATAAGGGTGGTGTCATCTGTGTATCTGAGGTTATTGATATTTCTCCTGGCAATCTTGATTCCAGCTTGTGTTCCATCCAGAACAGCATTTCTCATGATGTACTCTGCACATAAGTTAAATAAGCAGAGTGACAATATACAACCTTGACGTACTCCTTTCCCAATTTGGAACCAGTCTGTTGTTCCATGTCCAGTTCTAACTGTTGCTTCTTGGCTTACATGCAGGTTTCTTAGGAGGCAGGTCAGGTGGTCTGGTATTACCATCTCTTGAAGAATTTTCCGCAGATTGTTGTGATCCACAGTTAAGGCTTTAGCATAAACAACGCTTATTAGCATTGTCTAGATGAAATAGAAAAATTTGGGGAGACAAACAGGAGAACCTTGAGGCTGGACATAGGAAAAAATGAGTGAATAGTAGAGTACTAAGACATTTACCCAGAATATAGCTTAGAGGTAATGAACAGGTAGTTAAGACAATTGAAAGATTGAGAGTCATCAACATAAGAGTTTCAGAAAAAGAGAGTAGAGTGGATGACAAGAGAAGCCATATTTGATAAGACAGTGGCTGAGAATCTTCTTATGTTGGAGATAGTTTACAGATGAAAATTTTTCAAATATTAAGCAAGGTAAAAATAAGTCCACCCATATGTTGAAATTATGGGGAGAGATAATCTTAAATTTTAACAGAAGTCAGATTGCTCTCAAAGAAGTTACAGACGTACAATCTTTTCATCAGCCACACACATACCAGAAGATCGTGTAGTAATATGGTATGAGAAAAAAGAACTGGCAGCCAAGTATTCTATATGCAGTTAAAATCCTGCTTAAGAGTTAGAATATAATGATGTTTAAAATAATCAAGGACTGAGAGTTTATTATTCAAAGACCCTCATAAAACTAACTGCTGAAGGATTAAGTAGAAAAATGGATCCAGAGAAAATGAGGACATAATAGTGATTAAAGTGGGTAGAAAATGAATAATGACTGTAAAATACTAGTAACTTTAAAATTACAGAAAACTTCAAAGATACATAAAAGCAGAGAAATGTATTATGAACCTTAATGTAACTACCTCCCAGCTTCAACAGTTATCAATATTCTGCCATTCTTTGCTATATTCCCACTATGTAAACTTTTGCTCCAGTATCTTAAAGTAAATTCCAGACAATGTATAACTTTACCCAAAAGTACTGATAAAATGATTCACAGTGTGTGGTCTTGGAGTCCCCAAGACCCTTTGCATAGGTATCTGTGAGGTCAAAGTTATTTTCTTAATAATAGCAAGATGCTATTTGCTTATTTCACTTTCATCTCACAAGTGATATACAGTGGAGTGTTTCAAAGGCTGTATGATATGTGATAACAGCAGATTCAGCACAGAAGCAGATGTAAAGATCTAGCTGTTTTTTTTTTTAATTGAAATATAGTTGATTT
Organism: Dama dama; assembly: GCF_033118175.1. Taxonomy (NCBI): domain Eukaryota; kingdom Metazoa; phylum Chordata; class Mammalia; order Artiodactyla; family Cervidae; genus Dama; species Dama dama. The sequence goes on from NC_083713.1 coordinate 25,923,457, forward strand.
ACGATGTTAGTTTCAGGTGTACAGCAGAGCAGTTCAGTCATGCATAACATACATACATAACATGCACACACATGAATATATCTTTTCAGATTCTTTTCCATTATAGGTTATTACACGATGTTAAATATAGTTTCCTGTGCTGTGCAGTAGGTCCTTGTTTATTTTGTATATAGTAGTGTGTATCTGTTAATCCCAAACTCTACTTTATCCCTTCCCTCTCATTTCCCATTAAGTAGTAACCATAAATTTGTTTTCTATGTCTGTGAGTCTATTTTTGTTTTGTAAATACATTAATTTGTATCAGTTATATATATTTGTCTTTCTCTGACTTATTTTACTTAGTATTATCTAGCTATTTTCTAAAAGCCAGATATTAAAGATATTTGCAAGAAAGGCAAACTAGCCTAATTTTTAAAATTATTTATTTATTTATTTATGGCTGTTCTGGGTCTTCATTGCTGCCTGGCTGGTGAACGAGGGCTACTCTTCATTTGCAGTGCATGGGCTTCTCATTGCGGTGGCTTGGCTTGTTGCAGAGCATGGGCTCTAGGGCACGCAGGCTTCAGTGGTTGTGGCTCCAGGCTCTACAGCGGAGGCTCAGAACTTGTAGCACCCAAATTTAGTTGCTCTGGGGCATTTAGGATCTTCCTGGACCAGGGATCGAACCTATGTCTCCTGCATTGGCAGGCGGATTCTTTACCACTGAGCCACCAGGGAAATCCTATTCTGATTTTTTAAAAAACATATTTCCCATAAGATGATGTTACTTATGCTAACACCAATGAGTTTGTTACTTTAAAATTAATTAATAAACCTTTTAAATGTTCCTAGTTCTGATTTCTAATATGGTAAATACTGATATATAAACAAAGACCCTTTGAAATCTTCAAGTTTTTAAAAAATGAATCTTTCCCATTTTTATAAAGACATAGTTTACATACAGTAAGATTCACTGTAAAATTTTAGTGCAGAGTTACACAATTTCAGTAACTGTACATGGTTGTACAAACACCACCATAATTAAGGTGTAGTATCATTTTGTCTCTGCTCTCCATTCCAGAATGCCACTTCATAATCAATCATTCTCTTTCACCTCTGGCAAAGGGTGAAACAAAAACTCCTTAAAGTTTTCAGTAATTTTTAAGACTTAAAGTTTGGAAACTGCTGTGCTAATGAATAAGGATTTTAAGAACCATAACCATAGTACCATTACATACAGTACCCTAAATTGATAGTAACCCTTTAAATGTTTAAGTAAATAAATAATATTTGGGTAGTATCCTTGCAATGTTTAGTTTTCCCAAAATGATTAAAAATATCTTTCTAGAATTGATCAAATTAGGATTCAAACAAGGGCCGTGTCTTTAATCGGTTCATGTGCCTCTTAAGTCTCAGCTTTTCCTCATTGTCATTTGGGTTCATTAAGATTTGCAAAACAGTGATTTTTCTAATTTTCTCAATACTTTTGTGTTAAGCTGTGATTCTTTTTTTGAACAGTCTTCTCTTGTTAGCTGTTTGGTTACCCCCAAAGCACAGTTTGTACAAGAAAGGCAGGATAAGCTGTTAAATCCATTCCTTTTATTTGTTTTCAGAATGAGTTGGTGTCTTAGCATCCATCAGAGGTTCTCTTTATTTTTTTTAGTATATCATTATGAACTCATTTTTTTAATCAGTTGTATTTTAATACATGGTATTCATTATTCTTGGTAGTTAATGCTTATTTATATTTTTAAGAAATGGAATGCTAATCCTAAAACAAAAATAGGGGTGTGGGACTGGTAGGGGTTGGTTTCTGGTTAAAGATTCTTGTCATTTTTAGGAGGATCATTTTTATAGAGAATAATTTTAGTCTTTTTACATCTATTTATAATTTGGATATAAGTATCAAGAGAACAGAAATGCAATTATATATGTATATTTCTAAATTAAGGCTTTTTTTAAGAGTAGTTTTAGATTCATAGCAACATTGAAGAGAAGGTACAGAGATTTTCCATATACCTTCTGCTCCTACACATGCATAGCCTCCTCCATCATTGACATCTTTCACCGTAGTGGTATGTTTGTTAAAACTGATGATCCTACATTGATTCATCATAATCACACAAAGGCCACCGTTTATATAGTGGTTCACTCTTGTTGTACAGTCTTGGAGTTTGGACAAATGTATAATAATATCCATCATTATGGTATTGTAAGAGTATTTTTACTGCCTTGAAAATCCTCTGTGCTCTCTCTGTTCCAGGATGCAATTTTTAGCTTCTGTACTGGGGCAGGAGTTAGTAAATTATCAATCCAACAGAAAATAGAAAAGGAGAAGTGTAGCAAAGACAAAGAGTAATAGCAGATACAGAAATTCAGGACAGTTCTGAAGAGAAAACAGGAAAAAAAATCCTACAGCTAGTAAAGTTGGTAAATTACCTGCTAGTATTCTGCCATATAATCTTCGAATCTTTTCTTTGTGCATATTTCATATTTTAAATGTCTTTATAAAATTGGGGTCATGTGCGCAGCAACTTTATAATTTTTTTTTTTTTCAAATAATATGTTGTATACATGTCCCCGTGTCATTAGTTTTCTACATGATTAGTTGATTTCATTACTAAGTATTTTTGTGCAAATGTTTCATGATTTAGATGATCCTCTTATTAGGTGTTTAGGATATTTTTCATTTTTTTCCTGTTACATAGAAATAATTTGCTCACACTTCTGATTATTTCCTTATGCAGAAGTATTTAAAGCTTTTATATATACTGCAGAAATGCTTTTTCACCAGCATTGTATGCAAGTATAGGGTTTGTTTTTGGTTTTTGTTTTTTTTGTTTGTTTGTTTTTGGTTTTTTTTGTACTGGGATATCATTTTATCAAATGGCAGAGGCAGAGTTTTGGGGTGGTATAAATAGAATCTAATACATTCATTTTTTATTGGGGAATCTGATCAGCTTTGAATGTTTATTGGCTATTTGTGTTTGGTCAGTTCCCTTTCTTTCATGTTTTTTTGCTTTTTTTTCCCCCTCTACTGATTTGTAAGACACTTTTAAAAAGACATCTTTATATGTTAAGGACTTTAGTCTTGTCACATACCAGAGATATTTTCTCCCATTTTTTTTGCCATTGTTTGGTCAGTGGTGAGTTTTACATGTAAGTTTTTCTTTTCTTTTTTAAAAAATTTATTTTTTAAATCTAAGATCTTAACTAGACTTTTTTTTTAGTAAAATAATTGAGAAACTCTGATCATAATTTTTTAGTTTAGTTTGTATTGTTTGCAAGTCATCTGATGCTATTCAACAATTTGTGCAAGAAATTGGAAATTTCAAATTACAATTCCTATGCCAAGAAAAATGTCTAGACTATACTATGTGACTTTTAAAGTAAGTCATTTTAATATAAGTTTTTGGTCACCCTTATTATTTTCTTAGTATTCTATGAAAAATTAGTGTTTACAGATCCGTGAGTAATCCCTTGACAGTGATACCTACAAAAGTCTCATATCTTTTTAATTTAACATTGGTAAATATAATAACAGTATCATTATTATATGGTATTTATAACAGTATTATGTACCTGTATGATAGAAACCATGGCATCTTAGAGGGATCAGCTAGTTTAACTCATTAGATGCATCTTCAACAGATGGCTGCTCATGTCTATTTTTAAATACTTTTCTCTTTGCTTTTTGAAATAGTGTATTTAATTTATGAGTAACCAAATTTACCACATAATATAATGATAATGTAAGTTAGAGTTCTTAATGGACACAACAGCATGTAAATCACTAATTAATGTATGATTTTCATTGTATAGTTTCTTTGATGCATTGTTTTGTAGTTCAGTATTATTTTTAATTAAGAGAATAGCTTATTAAAGCTAGTCTTTAAACTCCTTGGTCATTTTAGTGGTTTGGGGGCACAAATTTTATATCTAACTTTATTTTATGTGAGGGTACATAATGTGTAACACTTAATAAATACATAAATTATCCTTTGATGAGTAGTACCATCATCTTGCCAGCAACTTGAGAAGTCAATACTTTGCAACAGTATAAGAGACAAAGTCCCTACTTTCATAAATTTTGTGTTTCAGTGGAAAAAGACAAATAAGCATGCACAGTAATTTTACATAATTAATGTTTGAAGAAAATATAGTTAGGGTTATGGAATAGTAGGGAATATGGAAAAACCATGGAGAATTGTTGTTATTTTAGCTAGGATGATTAGGAAATATCTCCCTATGTGTAGGTGAAATAGAAGTTCAGGTTTTTGTTTTGTTTTTTTTTTAATAGAAGTTAAGGTTTGAACGTTGAAAAACCTGTCTTAATGATATCTGGAAGAAAAGCAATGAGTAAATATACTGGAGTTTAGTGAATGAGAGGAGTCAGAAGATGAGATTGGAAGTAGGCAGGGGCAAGATAATAAAGACTATGGTAAGGAACTTAGATTCTTCTTTTTTAATATGAAAACATTGGATGGTTTTATGTTTTAAAATGATCACTGGCAGATCCTGTGGCCAGTGGGGATGGTAGTTTGAGGTTGGAATGGCTACAGTAAGGACAAGGCTAGTGCAGTAATATAGGCAAAAGGAGATAATTAATTTGTCTAGGCTAGTAATAAGAAAAGTCTGGAGCAGGGTGGGGTGAAGGGAGAATTAAGAGTTCTGTTGTGGCTTTGTTAAATTTGAAATACCTATTAGATTTCCAAGTGATTGGTTCAAGTAAGCAGTTGTTTATCAGAATCTGGAGCTCAGATTGTGTTGGAGATAAGTTTGGGGAGCCATTAATGTAGATAGAAGTGACTGGATGAAAAAATTGGGATCATAGATTTTTAACATTTGGCTGCATAGTAGACCTTCACAGGGAATTAAAAATGCAATCAACTTGTGTTCCCCCTCCTCCCAATTCTAATTTAATTACTCTGCGTTAGGCTTAGGAGAGATGTATTAAAAGCCCCCAAGAGATTTTGAAGTGGGACTAGGGAAAGAATACAGGCAAAGAAGAGATTGGAAAATGGTGTCATTTTGAGCCTCAGATTATTTTCTTGATTTTTAAATGCAGTGTCTAGCACAGAATCATAGGTAAAATCAGGCATATGAGATGACATGCCAGGAGTGAGAATCAGCAGAAAACATCACACAACAGAAATGAGACTTCCTGGACCTTCAGATAACCAACATAGACTAAAACAGTCGTTTTTACTATGGTCTAGAAGGTAAAAGCCAAGCTTAAAAAGTTTTAGCACAGAGCTGGAGATTATAATGAAAATGACATGGCAGATTTGTAAAAGAACCAAACATAAATTTAGGAACTGAAACTTGAAATGACCGAAATAAGGGAAATCTGGCTGAATCTGAGGACGTTCTCAACATTGAGGGGATTGTAAGTGGAGGAGGAACCAGCCAGGTGAGCAGGAGGCAGGAGGCACCGGGTCAGGGGCAGGGCCCTGGACGTCGGGCGAGCAGGAGGCACCGGGGCAGGGGCAGGGCCCTGGACGCCGGGGGAGCGGCCGCTCAAAGGGCAGTTCTGGACTTCAGACAGTGTGGAGGTAAGATGGAAGAATTGGAGTCTAGTTGTTGGTAACAGGTGGTTTCAGTGGAGTGTTAGGAAGAAAGGCCTGGATAGAGTGATTAGTTAAAAGGAGGTGAAGGGAAGAGGGAGTGGCAACATAATTACAAACAAATATTTTAAAGGTTTTTTTTTTTCCTGTTAGGATAAATGTTGAAATAGGACACAGTAGTTGGAGGTAGGCTTGAGGTCAGGGTGGGTTTTTTGGGAATGTCTTAGTAAAGAGTAAGAAATTGATGATGTAGGAAGAAGGTATAATAGAGAAAAGTTATTTAAGAAGGCAAGCAACATGAAATACAGGACACAGGTATAGAGATTGGCCACATGTAAGATTGGGAATAATCATATGGGACAGTTGTTTGAAAGATAAGATAATTCTTGTTGGATTGCTTCTAATTTCCTTCTGTAATGAGATGGATGAGGACAGGTGTTAGAAATTTAAGAAGGAGAAAGGCATGAAATGGTCATCTGAGAGAATTGGGAAGCGAGGGGTTCCTGGGTGCTCTCTTGAGTAATTGGTACCATTATTTTCTTTCTCCTGTTACCTTTAGCTGCTTGCATGCAGGTGCAGGGTTAACTCTTATCTGTTTCCTGGTAGAAAGTTCCAAGTCCTTTTGGTTTTCTCTGCCATGTTTTTGTGATTTTCCTTCCTGTCCATTTTCATTTTACTAGTCTGGCTTTTACTGTTCTCCTGGGCTGTTAAAATAGTTAATTTGTTTTTCATTCCGCTAATCTTTCCTCTCTCCAGTACATTCAAAATTCTTTTTGGAAAATTTATTTCTTGGATAATAAGTAATACCTGCGCAAGACATACATTCAGAAAATATATTAAAGGGTGATTTAAAGATCTTTCCCTCCTTATCTTAACCCTCCTGTTCTTCTCCCTAGAGATAGCCATTGTTACCAGGTTTGTTTGTTTAACTGTATGGAATATCTCTGGTGGAAGGATACATTTACAAACACTACCATACCTATATATTCTCTGCCATTCCCTAAAGCTGTACTCATTTTTCTGCATTAAAAATTTTTATGTTGCCTCTATTAATTATACAAGAATAGAGCTATCTCATTCTTGGCAATTGCAATAACACTATTCTGTTGAACAGGTATCTTGTCATTTAATAATATCCTTACTGATGTGTATTCATTTTCTATCTTAAAATTATACTGCAGTGATTATACACATATTTTTCCCCATTAGGGAAAGCATGTGTATCTGCACAATAGATACATACTTGGTGATTATGTGCATTTTTAATTTTGGAAGATACTGGAAATCATTTCAGCATATCCTTTACATCAGTTATCTTCCCTAAACATAGGTCAGGTTGTTGCCTTCTCTAAAATCTTCACTGACTCTTCCATTGCCTTTGTTTTTTATTTCATCTATATTTAGGTATAATTGACATGTAAATTGTATTCCATTGCCTTTAAAATGAGGCTTATTGAGCCTGTGAGTGAGTGAAAGTTGCTCAGTTGTGTCCGACTCTGCAACACCATGGACTATATACAGTCTATGGAATTCTCCAGGCCAGAAATACTGGAGTGGGTAGCCTTTCCCTTCTTCAGGGGTCGAACCCGGGTCGAACCCCGGTCTCCCACATTGCAGGTGGATTCTTTACCAGCTGAGCCACCAGGGAAGCCCAAGAATACTGGAATGGGTAGCCTGTCCCTTCTCCAGTGGATCTTTCTGACCCAGGAATCGAACCAGGGTCCCCTGCATTGCAGGTGGATTCTTGACCAGCTGAGCTGTCAGGGAAAGCCCTTACTGCGTCTATCACCGTATATAGACTTCCTGCTCTGTCCAGTGGTGGGCATACGAGGATGAATAAGATACTTCTTACACCAAAATTGTTCATACTCTAAAGATTAGCCTGGGTGTTCTCAAAACTTCACATTATTGATATTTTAGACCTAATAATTCTTTGTTGTGGGGGTTGTCCTCTCCATTGTAGATTGTTTGGCAGTATCTTTCACTTGATGCCAGTTGCACTCCTAACCCTTCATTTGTGACAATAAAAATGACTTCAGACATTGCCAGCTGTCTTCCACAGGACAAAATTTCCTCTCTTTTCTTTGAGAACCATTGGGTTAAGCAGTCAGGTAGAAGATTCTAATGTAATGTGGTAAATCGTATACTGATGTTGAACCACATTTAGGAACATAAAGGAGTAACCTTTGAGTTGACATCTTCTGATGCTTAGCTCAGATACTACCTCATCCCATAGCCTTTCCTGACTCCTTTAAGTTACTACTTTGTTAATAGCATGTGTTTCTTTTGTTGTGTTTTGTAGTTAACATTTGTCTTCTTTTGGACTTCAGCAGTTATTTCTTATTCATCTTTCAGTCTCTGTGCTTTTTTTTGGAAAATAAATGAAATATGAATAATAGGTACAGAATAAACATAGGTTTGTGTGGTAACATGATGTGAATTTTACCTGTTTGTTTCTGAAATAATTAACTTTGTTCAGTTGTGTGAAATATCTGGTACTTGTTTATTGTATACTACTTCCAGCTGTGTAATTGTGTTAAATGTGTAGCTTTTTAAAGACTCGTGACATTGAGAATTATGTTTCAGAAATGAATCTATAAAACTGGGGAGGGGGGGAAGAAGCAAAAGGAATTTTGATTTAGTCCTGTCTGCATATGAGGAAATTTAGAAGAATTAAAGTTCAGAGGAGTCTAATATCAAAGAGGGTTTTGACAGGGCAGATTTTATGGAAAAGGGAGAACTTCAGCAGATGAATATAGATTTGTATAGGTAGAAAAATGAGGGGAAGATGTGTTTTACAAGGCAAAAAGTCATATAAGTGAGAATATGTCAAAAAGTCATATAAGTTCAGCTTATCCAGAAGACAATTTAATAACCCAGCATTTCCCCCCAAAAAATGACTTGTAAAGATATTAATGGTGACTTCCCTGGTGGCTGAACGGTATAGAATCTGCCTGCCAGTGCAGGAGATGTGGGTTCAATCCCTGGGTCGGAAAGATACCCTGGAGAAGAAAATGGCAACCCACTCCTGTATTTTTGCCTGGAAAATCCCGCGGTAGCCTGGCAGGGCTTCAGTCCACAGGGTCACAAAAGAGACATGAACTTAGTGACTAAACAAAAGATACTAAATGGGTATTATTAAATAGGTTATGAGAATCCTCATTAGCATAGTGGAAAATAAACCTGTCTAAGGAAAGGAAGCAAGCAGCATCTTTTTTCGATTATACATATCTGGAGTTGAGTGTTTCATTAGGTGAATTGTGAGAAACACTTTGGGAAACGCTGTAACAGTGTAGATAGAAGGCTTCGATGGTGTTGGGGACTGGAAACTGATAGGGCTCATTTGGGTAAGAGTAAAAGCTCTGAGGATTGTTGGTGAGGATTTTAATATTTTCAACTTAAGCCTTTGAAGGTTTTTAAACAAATAACATGAATAAATGCAGCCCTTGGAAAATATACTTCAGGAATAGATTGGAATGGGAAGAAACTGGCACTGAAGATGATAGGAATTGTAGGAAGCTATTTGAGTTACATGAGAATAAAGTAATGAGCTAAAAAATGCTAGACATTTTAGAAGACGAATCTACAGGATTTAGTGATAAGCTAGTGGGAATAAAAGATAAGTCCTTACTTTTAAAAATATCATGTCATTGGCAGAGTTGGGAAGGGAAACTGATCTGGGGGAAGAAAAGGATACCAGTTTTAATGGATTGAATTTGTGGTGCTAGGTTGGAAAGACTGTTGGTGGTAGAGAGAGAGGACTGAGCTCAGGACAGAGGACTGGAGTTCTGTAGAACAGAGGTGAAGACATGAAGTCATGAGTGGATAAACGAATGAGAAAGTTACAAAAGAAGATGGGAGACTTGGGGATGGGGACTACAAATTAATAAAGTGCTCTGTTAGCATCAATAAAAAATGCAGAAGAATGTGTATAGTTTATACCATTCTAAGATATTCTTTTATGATAATAGTTTTAGTGCAGAAGTAGAGTTCTTTGAGTAGCGTGAAAACAGATATTTCTATCTTCTGATGGCTGTCATCAGAAAGTTTACTTTGGAATTAGTGTAGTTTTGGGTTGGTTTGGTTGGTTGCGACTTGGCTTTGTCTTACTATTTTCTCTTAGAAAATCATCTACATTGATTATTGGTTTGAGATATTATTATTTGTGCTTTATTTAAATGCTTATTTTATCCTGAATCACAATTAATAAGAACACCCAACTTCAAAGAGTTTGTAGGGAGCTATTAATAGTTATCTGAAACCAATCCACATATATACCAGTGCACATTTATTCCCTAACCAAAATTTCCTCTGTTATTTACAGTAGTCTTTCCTTGTGATCTATTGCTTACCATTTTTTTTATCTCATTGGGATACCCTTTAATTCCTAAAACTTCATGTAATCCAGCCAGTATACTGGGCCCTCTAATAGGCTAAAATTCTTTCTTTGGATGCTTAAGTGAAGATAAAATAGAGTGTAAGCATTTATTTTTAGAAGAAGGGAGTTTTAGCCATAGACCTGTGAAAATAAAGCTTTAAGCTTTGAAATAATAACTTTGTTTTGGATGAATAAATAGGCAATTGATTGTTTTGTTATAGTGTTAAATGACAGAAGGTTAACTTCTAAAGGTGATAAGGAAATCTTTTTGAAAAAAGTACTAAAATTATCTTTAGTCTGGATTAACATTATATTCCTCTCTTTTATCCACTGTAGCGGAATAAATGTGGCATTTTCTCTTCCATTTAATTTTTCTTCAACTTTGTTTCAGTGGCAGTAGTCACTTGAAAAGAATTGATAAGAGAAGTTAAAGAGTACTTGGAATAGTTGTTTACCAAAATGAAGTAAAAGAAATAGTATTTGAGCTCTAGTCATATCTTTTTGATTGCTTTAACCGAATCTCCAGAAGCTTTATTGAGAAGGTTATGTTTAATGGCAGAGAAACTGCATTTGTCCTAGAGTTCTATTTTAACTAGCTAACTAGTAGTAGTAGTTTACTACTTTATTTGCTTTTTGAAGTAGGTATCTATTGGGAAAAAAGGAAAATTTTAAAGTATAATTCCTTGATGATATAATTTGAAAGTTTTAAATTGTGATTTAAAAATTGGTTATGATAGTCATTAAAGCTGTATCTACCTTATATTTCTGGTTTTCTTTCTGGGCACAACCAAGTTGGGTGCAGTTTTGTAGTTTGCTTTTGTCAATGAAATATGCCATACTGACTGTTCTACCAGTCTTGATCCATAAGTGAGGAAAGCATGTAGTACACTCTTGGCTAAATTATGGTGGACATGAATAAAAAATAAGCCTTTGTTTTAAGCCACTGAGATTTCAGGGGCTGCTTGCTACTGCAGTTTTATTTTGCCCTGCATGGTCTAATATGGTAGCCACCGGCTCCATGATACTGTTAAGCACTTGAAATGTGGCTAGACTGGTTTAAGATGTGATTAAATGTAAAAATACAATTGGATTTTAAAAATTTGGTGTGAAAAGGATGTAAAATATCTCAACAATTTCTATATTGTGTGCAGGTTAAAATGTAAATTATTTTGTATATATTGTGTTAAATGAAATACATAAAAAATAATTTTGCTGTTTCATTTTGCCTTTTAAATGTGGCTACTGAAAACTTTAAAATTGTATATGTGACTTGAAAGCTATTTCTATTGAACAAAATTAATGTAACCTGTCTTGACTTAAAAGCAAAGTTGATATAAGCAGTAGGGTGCTCTAACAAAGCCCCTCAAATGTGGCATTGGTCAAGGATCAGGGCAGCAAGGAAACTGATACTAGAGGTTGGGAAGATGCAGCTTAGGGAAGCATTTGGTAAAACTTGCCTGCAATAACTTGGAAGGCTAGTAATGTACCTAATGCATTTATAGCTTTAGGAGATGAGGTTGGAAAACAAACTGTTTTTGCTGCTGTTAGCTCCATCTGAAAAGATATAAGAAAGAAATGAGCTGTAACATACTACTAGCTACTTTGTGTAAGTAGGAAGGAAGAGCAGTAAAGAGACTCCAGAAATTTGGGGAATTGTAGGATTGGAAAAAGCAATTGTTTCTCACTGTCAGTAAGAGATGAAACTGAGACATCTTTTGAGCAGATAATTAAAACTTTTATGGCAACTAATAAAAATAAATGAAAAAAAAAAACAAAAAAAAGTAAAAAAATAAAAACTTTTATGGCAATCAAGGTTACTGACTGTTAAAAAAAAGTCTGAATGGATTAGGGTGTTTCAGAGTAGAGGTCTCTCTGCTTAAGGGACTGGTGCCTTTCAGCTGGGTTAGGGAAAAGAGACTTTTTAAAAAAGTATGTCTTTTCCCTATTAAAGCCAAGTAGTTCCAAGGCACCCACAATTAAGTAGAGAGGAATAGACCCCATACAGTCTTATGGGACATGAAAGCAAAGAAATGTAGAATGCCTAAAAGACATGTCTAGACAAAAATTTGTGGTTCTAGACATCAGCACTTGAAAATGGCTAGAATCAAACAGGTAAGGAAGCCTCTAAGTTTTTTGGAGAGTTGTACAGCCCAAGAAACAAGAGTGGAAAGTATGAAAGAAAGTGTAATTGCACAATGTGATTGCCATCCACTGATCTTCTGCCAGCAGGCTGAGAGTTAGCTAAAGATGCTTAGCTAAAGATGCACACTCCCTGTGTCCACTTCACCTGTGGAGGAGGATAGCAGGCAAGGAAATACATCTCCTGAAAGGTAGAGCTGAAAGACTTAGAGAACACTGGACAGAGAAACTCCTCCCAGTGATCAGAGAATCCTCTGCCCCAGAGCAGAGAACACTTATCCTACCTGTTCAGCAGGGTTTATGAATTGCTCCGAACTATTGACTATTTTATCTCCTCTTCCTCCTCTTTTGGACAAGAATATATATTTATATATATTATGGTTATGCTTGCCTTTCTCTGTCATTGTGTATTGTGTCTGTGAAAGCAGGTAGATAACTTGTTTTAGAAAATAGGTCTCTGTAAAGAAGGGCCATACCTGGACCCGGGAGCTTTGAGTTTGATACTTTTAACTACATGGGGTTTAACTAAAGGGACAGATGTATCCAAATGTGGGAGGAAAAGTAAATTGAATATTTGACCAGCATGGGGACTTGGGAGTCATGATTCTTCGGTAAATATATCACTTCTTTCTAAGCACATGATAGGATTGCTGTTTCATGTCAGTTTTAAAATCAGCATAGCCATCTGACTTACTGTGGCTATAAAATGTGAATGGAAGTTTTAAGAGTGTGATGATTTACCACATTGCCTTCCTGGCAAGACAGTTTTGGAAGTATGTGTCAAGTAGAGTCCTGAGAGACTGATAAGCAGATTTTTTCCCCTGCCAGCCAGAGCTGGACATGTAAAATTAATGGGAAACAAACTTTTGTTGTGTCAAGCCACTGAGATTTTTGGATTGTTTGTTAACTATAGCACCACCTCACTAATTCTTATTAATGTATTATGTTATCATTTTAGTCATAGTAGGTGCTGAGTAAATGGTGAATACACTAAGCTTTGAGGGCATAAGAAAATGTACAAATTCTAAAACTGCCAAGATACAGCTTTTTGGCTTGTATTTCTTTATAAAGCCAAGCCCACCCACGGACACTTATGTGTAACATGGCAAAGAGATTATATATTGTAGAAGACACAGGAAAAAATAAGAGAACAGTGAAACTTGTAACATTTTAACTAGAAATAATTGTTAAATAATTGTTAAAACTAGAAATAATGGTTAAACTATATATGGTTTACTGGGTCTACAGTCCCCACCTTTTTGGCACCAGGGACCAGTTTCATGCAAGACAATTTTTTCCATGGACTTGGAGTGAGGTTGTGGTTTCAAGATTAGTCAAATGCATTACATTTATTGTGCACTTTATTACTATTATTATTACATTGTGATAAGTTGGTAATGCTCGCAATAGGGAGCGGCTATAAATGCAAAGGAAGCTCTGCTCCTGCTGTGCGGCCCAGTTGCTCGCAGGCCACAGACTAGCTGCTGGTCCATGACCCAGGGGCTGGGGACCCCCGATTTAAAGCACTATTTCCTGTTTCTGGTGGTAGCAGCTAAAATTAAGATTGTTGAATCTGTAGAAAGTGGAGTGAATAAACCTTAGGAAGAAAGTAATATGCACTTTAAACACAGGATTGAGGGAATCTTTTGTTTAAAGGCAATATTTTTTTAAAATGAGGTGGTAGGGAAAAAACCCCAAAACACTGTTTTTTTCTAACGCTAATATCAGTGGCAGCAACATCAGTTTTAGTTCAGTGCTAAAGTAGAACCTTAGCTCATGAAGCCTTAGGTAGAACTCCAATGTATAAAACTGACTTTATGGGGTTGCTCTGATTTATATAAGGGCCTGAGGCTTATACGTAGTCATCTTTCTGCTGACATTTACAGTATCCTTTAAGGAACTATAATTAGAAAATCCCTATTCTGGAGCATGTATTGCTGCTGTGGCCATCTTCATTTTGGGGGGTTTGGGCTTCTTAGGAAAAGCCTTAAGTTCTTTCTTTAGGCATAATATATTTTATATACAGTTTGAACAATTCTCACAAATTTCCCAGTTTAAAACTGGCTTGGAAGATACACATTAGAATGGGCAATGAATGGTGAATGTTGGGAAGAAGGCAAAAAACCAAACCAAAACAAACCCCACAAGTATATAGAAGAAATAATAATAGTAAAAACAATTCTGTATGTCTTTAATACAATGTTAATACCATAAATTATTTTTAATAATGAATTTGAGTCGTTAACTTCCTGCTAAAGAAAGTAGGTAAATGTATGATTAAGTCTGGAGAGATTTCCATTCACAATATGGTAACCTGTAGTTTACCTGGTAAACTACCGTCCTAAACAACTCATGCCCTGCAGATTTTGAATTTTAGAAGTTTTCTGGTTTTTTAGTGATAAATAATTAAAACATTGAAGTAGATCACACTCTTCTAATGTTTACTTTTTTAAAGGACTTTTTGATAATTAAAACTTAAAAGAGGAACCCCGCCCCCGCCACCCCGGTTGTTTAAATTTGAAAAAATGAGCATATAGTAATGTGCTATATGCCACTGCCTTTATTATTTCAACAAATTATGATACAAATATATAGTATCTATCTTATCAGTTATTTTTTTAAAAGAATATTTTAAGAGATGACTGCAAACCAAAATTTTTTTTTTTGGTGGGGTGGCCACATTGCATGGCTTGCAGGATCTTAGTTCCCTAGTCAGGGAGTGAACCCAGGCCCAACCCCACTCCGGGAGTGAAAGGGCCAAGTCCTAACCACTGGACCACCAGGGAATTCCTGAGTGCAAACCAATTTGGAAGAGAATTTACTTGCTGTGTGAAATTAGAATGGATTAGTGGTAGAATTAATGCAGTGCTATCTTTTACACCCTTGGTGAGTAACATAAAATATATATATGTGATCATGGGAGAAGATACGTTTAATATCTACTAGAAGGATGATATGAAAACTGAAGAGTTAAGATTGTGAGAGGTGAGTATACAAAAAATCATATGTAACTTACTGCTGTTTTTGTATATTTCCCTTCTTAGTCTTACTAAAGAAGACTTAAAAAAACAAAACAAAACAGTGTATTTAGTCCTTAGACTAAGAAGGTATTTTGCTTATTCCAATGACTGTTAGGTGCTTGGGAGGTAAACTACTGTAGGGATCCAGTTTATATTATGATCATGGTTTGTTTTGAATGAAGAACAAAAATTATATCTTACAGTTTAAGTACTAATATTACTCATAACATGTGACTTCTGATCATCATCTTGTCTCTAAAAATTGAATCTACTTTTAGGATGAATGTGTGGGTACTATTAGGATTTGAATAGTGACAGTTGTGAGACCTCTTGTAACAAATTACTTGTTGTTTCTTAGAAGGCCATCAGGACTTATTGGGAACTCTCTTTTGGGTATTATTTTAACCTAGGGGAGTGGTGGAGGAAAACATCTTTTTCTTTTTTAAGAAACTTTGGAATAGCTTTAAAGTAGTCTTTTTCAATATGAAATTAGAGAGGAAAACGAGTCTCCAGCTTAATGGAGGAAGGGATGAGCCTTAGCAAAGGCTCATTGATGTGTATCCTTCATAGTTAATTTGAACTTTTTATCTGTGATATTGAAGATTTTATCAGTAAGATTCCTAAAATAGGTCATCTGTGGGAGTGGGAAGCAACAAGGGAAATTTCCCCAGATTTTAAAAATTGTTAGTAAAAACCACATAACGTTAAATTTATTATTTTCACTGTTTTAAGTGTATAGTTCAGTAGTGTTAAATATATTCACACTAGTGTACAACAGGCTGTAGAACTTTTCACCTTGTGAAACTGAAACAGTACCCATTCTCCATCTTTCTCTAGCCTTTGCTGTTCAGTCGCTCAGTCATGTCTTGACTTTTGCGACCTCATGGACTGTAATCCTAGCCGTTGGCAACCACCGTCTGTATTCTGTTTCTCAGGTTTTGTGTACTTCTAATACTTCATATTAGTAGACTGATGCAGCATTTAATCCTTTGGTGTCTGGCTTGTTTCACTTGGTGTGATGTTAGCAAGATTTATCCATGTTGTAGCACATGACAAGATTTCCTTTTTTGAGGCTGCACAATATTTCATTGTATGTATATATAACATTTTCTTTATCAATAGATTTTTTTAAGTCACTAATTTAATTTGAACAAGCTAAATTAAAACTACATATTCATATGTAAAAAGGCTAGACTACTATTCCTGGACATTAGCCCTGGGAGGGAACTGATTTTTAGCAATACTTGCAGTATGTTTTTCTTAAATTTATTTTTGGCTGTGCTGCGTCTTCATTGCTGTGTGCAGGTTTTCTCTAGTTGTGGGAGTGGAGTCTCCTCTAGTGGTGCACAGCCTTTTCATTGCGGTGGCTTTTCTTGTAGATCACCAGCTTCAGTAGTTGTGCAAGAGTTTAGTTGCCCCTCCATGAGTGGAATCTTACTGGACCAGGGATTGAACTTGTGTCCCCTGCATTGGCGGGTGGATTCTTAAACACGACCACTAGGGAAGTCCCTGCAATGTGGTTTTGCATAATTCTTTGTCTTTTGTCCCTGCTTCACCAATTTTCAGCTGTGTGACTTAAGGCAAACTAGTTAACCTCTTTGGTTTCTCATAGATAGGACGGAAAAAGTACTGCTAAAACCTTAGGGTAGTTGGGAGTATGAAGTAAATTAATGTATATTAAGTACTTGTAATAGTGTTCAGCAAACAGTAAACCTTACATTTTATCATCTGGTAGAGTAGAACACTGTTTCTTTAACAGTAACATATATTTACTACTGCAGATTAAATAAATATTTCACTGTTTACAGTGTATTAATTGCAGGTCATAGTTTTTCTTCTCATATATTTGTGGTATGTCAATAACATGAGGTCTTCTATAAGGCATATTAGAAAATCAGTCATTTCCAGTTACATCTTTGTGTGTGTATCTTATAAAAGCTTTTGTTTAGATTTACTAAGAATAATTTTATTAATGTATAATCTTTAGTTGGGTAGAAAAGCTTTGAAAATAATTTGGGGAAAGGCTATAAAAAATAGAAGAGGGTTGGATTTGAAAAAGATAAATAGAGATGAATTAAAGATTAAATTTGAGGGCAAGGGAGCAGTCATAGAAGAGTAATGATCCAAAGCTAAGAATATAGGGTTTATGGGAAAGAGATTGCTTCATGTTAAAGTAGAGATTTCATATATATATATATATATATAGTTTATACTTGGTAAAGAAATAAAATTTGGCTTTAAAACTTTCCACTAAAGTGTTAATTCTTTTGATCAGATTAGAGAAGTTATATTTTCAGGAATCCATGTCTATAGTTTAGAACTATCCCCTTGAAAGAAAAACTAGAAAAAGACATGGTAGCCCTGAAATGTTCATAGGAATTTAAATAATTATGAATGTGAAAGTCTAATTAAATAATATATGAGATCTTATAGGATTATCCTGTAATTCTGTTTAGGTGATTTTTATAAGCAGGTGAAACTGATTAAAGAGAAAACAAATTTTTAGACTCAAATGAAGTAATTTCATCAGTACTTTAAAAATTGAAGGCAGAGAACATGAAAGCCTTTGATAAGAACAACAAAGTCCTAATGATATCCTATTGATAAAGGAGAATGTGTCATTTTATCAACAGTACTGTAATTCATATTTATCTAGTGTTAATTATTTAAATTAAATATGCATGTTTCAGGCTTAATAAACCAGCAAAGAACTTATCATAAATATTCTGTTAGCTCTATTGACAAATAATTAGCAAATAGTCTTCAGAAGAAGCGTTTAGTATTTCTTCTGGTAATATTTTTAATAGAAATCTAGACATTCCCTGAGTTATTAATGCTTAACTAATATTGATTATACAGCCTCTATTTTTTCTTTATTTAAAAATATACTAATGACATGTTAAAATATATCTTTCTATAATTTTGTGTTTGTCCATTTACTATACAAGAAAATTGGTCCTATCTTTGTAACCATGCTCTGTGTGTGTATGTGTGTGTGTGTGTATACATATATGGTTTTCATGATTTGATGTCCCTGTTTCTTTTTCTTTTCCTTCAGCTTTTACTGAGGTGTGCAGGAAATTGGAAAAAAAATGTTTTTTTCAATGTTTTTTTTATTTCTGGCTGCAGTTGGTCTTCATTGCTGCTTGTGGGCTTTCTCTAGTTCTGTGTAGAGAGTGGGGGCTACTCTGTTTTCAGTGTTGTTCTTCACAGTAGCTTTTCTTGCAGAGCGTGGGCCCTAGAGTGTATGGGCTTCAGCAGTTGCGGCTTGTGGGCTCCAGAGTGCAGGCTCAGTAGTTGGTGGCACATGGGGTTACTTGTCCCTTGTGTGGGATCTTCCCAGACTATAGAGATCGAATCAGTGTCCCTTGCATTGCAAGATGGATTCTTAACCACTGGACCACTGGGGACACCCTGGACATTTTTTTTTTCCCATTTATATATTTCTTGTACAAACTTGTTTTACTTGGGTAGACTTTGAAAACAGCTATATCTGTGGGACAGAGCTATAGTTGAAACTATAAACTGACAGTAGTCTGTCATATATCAGGCCAGATGAAGAGGAAATTTAAGCATTTTGAGGTAGAAAATATTAATAGGCATGATAAAAAAAACAGTGCTGTTAAGTTTATAAAGTTCTTGAATGTATACACAAATGTCCTAGAGAACTTAGGATTATGTTGTTCTTGAAAAGATTTCTTCTCATGGCTTTTGGACACCAGTTTCCTCCTGTCTCACTGTTCTTTTTTTTAATCTCCTCTGTTCACTTAGTGCTCCAGGGCTTCTTACCTGTATATACTCCATTCCAGGTGCCTCTAAGTAACCAGCTGTTTATGTTGATGATGCCCAAATTTTTATCTGTGGACCATAGTTCTGTTTGAACTCCAGATCTGTTAGCTGCCTAATCAACACGATCATTTGAATATTCTATAGGCACCTCAAAACTTTGATGTCCAAAAATGGGCTCCTGAGTGGTCCCTCTTTCCCATGGTTTTCTACCTCTGCTGCTGCCGTTTAGTTTTTTCAGTCATGTCTGACTCTCTGGGACCCTATGGACTGTAGCCCGCCAGACTGCTCTGTTCATGGGGATTCTTTAGACAAGAATACTGGTGTGAGTGGGTTTCCATGCCCTCCTCCGGGGGATCTCCCCAGCCCGGGGACTGAGCCCGCATCTTGTATGTCTCCTGCATTGGCAGGCAGGTTCTTTACCACTGGTGCCACCTGGGAAGCCCTTTCTCCACCTCTGCTCTGTTCTATTTCCGCTAATGGCAGCTCCATCTTTCTAGTCGCACAGGGCTAAAACCTTGGAGTTGTATTTAACTCCTTGTTCTCACACCTCACATAAAATTATCAAATCTGTTCACAAATACCTTTGATTCTACCTACAAACTATTTCCTGACTGAGCATTCCTTACTACTTCCTCATTAACTAGTTTTAGGCCACTGTATCACCCCTCTACTCTCGGTGGCTTTACTCACTGAATAAAATGTAAGCTTTTAGTGACCTACGAGGTAATACACAATGTATAACATCATATATATCATATCTCACATTTATCTCAGGTGTCTTATCATTTACTACTCTTCTTCATATTCATTTCATTCTGGCCACATAGGCCTCCTTGTATTTCTCTGAACACAACAAGCATACATCCACCTTGCCCTTCCTTTTACATGGAATACTTGCCCCCCACCTTCTTGCTCTTTGTCCTCCTTCAGGGTCAGATGTTATTGTATTAGCAAAACCTTTTCTGGCCACTCTAGTTAAAACAAGTACTTCACTCCTTTTTCTTTTGGTCTGTCCCTACTCTACTTTTTTACCATAACAATTCACCACCACACAAAGTGTAATAATAAAAAAGTACAACCCACGAGCCACAGACACATCAACCAAGTACTTTTTAACCCAATCAACAAAACTGTATATTTGATCCTTGAACCTGGGTTTGAACTGCTCAAATCCATTAACACCCAGTTTTTTTCAGTAGTAAATACAACAGTACTGCACGATCTCTGCAGTTCGTTGAACCCTCAGATGTGTATAGAGGGACCGTAAGGTACACCTCTGCATTGTTCAAGAGTCGGCCATATTAACTCGTCTGTTTGTCCTGTTGTCCCTCACTAAAAAGTAAACTTGATAGAGGTATGAGCTTAACTCCTGTTAACTTTTATCCTTGAAACCTAGAACAGTGACCGGCATATTGTAATCACTCACATATTTGTAGAGTGAATAACATTATATTATAAACTTCAAATTAAGGACTTAATTTTTGGAGCACAGTCATCTTAAGGTTTTTTTGTTTATAAATTCCAATGGTGGGAGAAGGGGGTCATTGGTTATATAGGAACTAGAGATAACCACAACATTGACTGTCTTTAAGACTCCCTAAGTAATCTCCTGTAGGTTACTTTAAATTTTTGTATTTAGAATCGTTCAAAGTATAGTATACATTCAGAAAAATGTACAAATCATATGTGTATAACTTGATGAATTTTTATAAAACGAATACATAGGAGAAATTACCACCTGGATCAAGAAATAAGATATTGCCAGCAATTCAGCAATCTCCCTGTACCCAGTCATTATTCATCATAAAGGTAGGCAGTCACTGTGTAGTAGTATTTCCTGTTGCTTTGAGCTTTGTGAGCTTTATTTAAATGGCATATCTGTCTATAGATATAGGCATTATATGTGAGAGTCTGTGTGTTTGTCTGCTTCTATTTAAAATTAGGCGTTGGTGATGTTCCTGTTGCATGTAAGTTCATTTTCATTGTGTTAACATATTCACTGTATGAATGAATATATCATGATTCCCACCCCCCCACCCCCGATTCCAACACTAACATGTATGAGTTACTTCCAGTTTAGGGTGAATTTCTGTACTTTTAGTGTCATGTGTATATGCACATCTGTTGGAGTGAAATTATGTGGGTTATAGGGTATACGTAGGTTCGGCTTTAAGAGATAAAGATTTCCAAAGTCGTCTTATGGATTTACATACCCACCTGCAGTGTGGGAGTTTCAGTTGCTGTACTACTTTGCTAACAGTTGGCCTGGTCTGTTTTTAAAAGTTTTAGCCATCTTGGATGTGTAGGGTGTTTCACTGTGATTTAAATTTTTCTGATGTCTAATAATATTGAATACCTTTCTATACTTCTGTGGCCCATTTTAATGGTTATTACTTACCCTTCTCCTGAGCTTTATAAACAGATTTCTAAGAGTAACTGGATCCATGTGGGGCTCTAATAACAGCTTGGTAAAAAATATTTTTCTATTATCTATACTAAGATACTGAGGAAGATACAAACTTGACTGCCTGGTACTAAAGATATAGTTTGAAGGTTTGTCTGTCTTAAATTGATAATGCAGGTTGGCAAAGGGGTTATTTAGAATTAGGTAAATTTATGATTAGTATTCTAGAATATCCCAGTGTGTGTATGATCAATCAAGTAAAATGAAAAAATCGGATATAACACCTGTTGGGCAGTTTAATTTATTGTCTTTAGTGAGCACTAAGTGGTCCTGTTCATATGGACTGACTTTTCTTTTTTTCACTAAGTGATGCTAGAAAATAAAGTATCCATTTGGGATAAAATGAAAATTTTAAAATCTTATCTATATGTGTTGTTTATAGATAGAAGGAGCATAGTGAAGCCAGGGGGACAGTCTTTCCAGGTAGATTATTAGCTATACTGGAAATCCTCCTTAAGGAAGGTTTTGTTTATTTAGTCAGATTGTATTTTCTGAGCACTTTTGAGTGAAGCATTATCTAAAGGGATGTGTGAAATAGAATTAATTCTAACATAAGCATGTATAAAGGAGGTGGCATCTGAACTAATTTTGAAGGATAAGTAAAGCTTAGTGTTAGTTGCTCGGTCATGTTAAAATTATTTTATAGGTTCCATTAAGAGAATTAGCAATTGGAGTAGGAATGCCCTTTTAGTATCGTTATCCCCTCAGTCAGATTGTATTTCATTCTTGCCCGATCTCATCAGTTGCTTTATTTGTTCTGTGTGTTTTCCTTAAATCTTTCTTCTGTCTCTCTAGACTCCTTTATCTATATTTAGCATTCTGTCCTCCTTTTTCCTTGCTATCTTGTCACAAATACTGTAAAATGAGTAGCTTTAAAACCATCTGAGAGAGAAAAGCAAATCCTGTATATTAACACATATATATGAAATCTAGAAAGATGGTACTGATCAACCTGTTTGCAGGGCAGCAGTGGAGGCACAGACATAGAGAAGAGACTTGTGGACACAGTGGGGGCAGGAGAGGGTGGGACGAATTGAGAGAGAAGCATGGAAACATATACACTACCATATGGGTGGGATGGAGGGAACATATTTATACCTTTAGCTGATTCATGTTGATGTATGGCAGAAACCCACACAATATTTACAGCAATTATAATCCAATTAAAAATATTAAAAATTCCTCATTTTATGGACTTAAAATTTATCCAACATGCGATACATGCTATTTGTATGCTGAGACTTTTAATTAACTTGTAAAAAAGCTAATACTCTGAAGTGTTTGTACAAGTATTTAAATGTTTGTCATAATGATGCAGGTGGACACCTGATTATAGAGTGATCAGTACTCATTCATGTTGTGTGTTTGGGTGAATTTTATACGTATCTAATTCTTCATCTTTTCACTGGGGAAATAGAAAGCAGTTTCCCCTTAACTTCCAGCCATCAAATTCTCTCTGCCTCTGAGGTCTAACACAGTTCATGGCACATAGTAGCTGATTATTTATTGAATGAATGAAAGAATGTGCTTATATCTTTTCTTCTCTCATGTAATAGAAAAAGAGGTGGCTGTGCTCCCTCAGTTAACCTGTAAGTGCTATGGATCATCATCCCCTCCTGACTTCTTAGAGACTTCATTTCTGTGTTTTCAGTCTCTCCCTCTGTAATTGATCGTTCTCATAAACATGTACACATGTTCAAGTCTTTCCTGTCTTCACAAACTGAACAAAACACTCCCTCCCCAGACTCTCTTCTTTGGTCCCCTGCAGCCTGTACTGTCATGCTTCTGTCTTCCTCTCAAGCCAGATGTTTTGAAAAACTTACCTATACTTGTTATTAAACACTCTTTTGCTTATTGCCCATGTTCTTAGTTTCTGTCTTGATGTCTTTATTTTTCTACAGTATCTGATGTTGACCACTTCCTGTCTTTCCTTTCTTTTGTTATAGCACATTTTCCTGGGTACTTCCTTCTTTCACAGGTTCCTCCTCTTCTCTGTTCTTTAAATACCTGCGTTCTTCACAGGCTAATTCTGTTCTCATTCTACTCATAGCCTTTGAATTTTCTAACCTACTTCTTTGGATGGACTCCATCTGTGCAGGTCCACCTTTTTTTTTTCTACTGGTTGCCTGACACCAGTTCAGACTCCATGACCAGCAACACTGAACTCATTAACTGTCCTTCTTTACCCCCACCTGAACCTTTTCTAGTGTTTACTGTTGCAGTGAGCAGCACCACAATATAGCCTGTTGCCCAGGTCAGAGTGCTCTCTCTTCCCATTTCCCTCCTTGATTTTTAGTTGTAGTTATTCTGATAAATTTAAACTATTTGAGGCATTTTTCTTGGTTGTACATTCTAGTTTTCAGTAGTATAAATTCAGGAGATATTAGATAAAGCATATTTTTTTCTTCATGCTACTTTTGGCTCCAATTATTAATGACTAATATAGATCTAAAATGATTTTCTATTAAGATTTTTAGTTTACATAAAATAAAAATGGGCAGAAATTTATGTTTTACCAAAGATGATTCTATTCAGTATTCTAAATCATGTGTTGTTTTTTAAAAGAATTTGTTTTTTCTGAATTGAAAAAATCTCTTAGCTCACTTAGAAAATGATATCATTATCATTATTGATATAAAGAAAGATGTTTGGCTATGCTGAGAAAATGATGTAGCTTCCTGCCATATCCACTCTTCTTCACCATTGCATGCTCATTTTGTTTCTCAGTCTGGTTTATAATAAAATTCCTTGAAAATAAAAACTCTCTCATACATAGGTACCTCCTTCCACAGTGATACTGTGGTTGCGGCCATTATGGATATTTTAGCAAGGATTGACTTTAAAGGTTAGGTTAATGAGTAATAATTTCATAGTACGTACAGATAGGCATAATTGCATTCCCATAATATGTACATTTTCCATTCCCATAGTTTCTACAAATGGGTATAATGGATACATACTGTACAAGATAGGTTTAAGGCATTAGAATTTGTTCCAATCTGAGTTGACCGTTAGATATATTGACTATTTGAACAGTTATAATTAAGTTTCAGGTTGTTCTATGACTTAGCTTGCTCAAAAAAAAAAAAAAATTGGCTTTCTTACTGAATTTTAAAAAACAAGCTCTCATGCTTTTTGGCTTAATCTCTGATATTTAGAATAAAACAAATTGTTTTAAAAGAATAATCCACAACAGGGAGCAATGATTATGCTCCACCAACAGATGATTTTTTTTTACGTATACATAGTATTTACTCATTTTATTTTAGAGAAGCTCAGATCTCTTGCTATCTTTTTGGGCCAGTGGGCTGCTTCTCATCTGTATTTGTTTTTTTCTTTAGATATTAGGATCAAGGAAGAAGAACCTGATCCTGAAGAGTGGCAGCTCAGTGGTGATTCTACATTGAATACCAATGATCTAACACACTTAAGAGTACAGGTGGTAGATGAAGAAGGGGACCAACAACATCAAGAAGGAAAAAGACTTCGAAGGGTAGCTTGCACCTGTCCCAACTGTAAAGAAGGTGGTGGGAGGTATGCACACATGCAACATACTTTTTTTTTAGGCTGCTGATATCATCATCCTAATTTTTGAAATGCTGCATGCCCTGTCACCTAATTAAGGGAAATTATTCACTACATGCTCATCTTGTGTGTTTGTCTGTATGAGTGTGGCAGAAAAAGTTAGTGAACAAAATATATGAAATCACATTTTTAGTTCTGAATGCCTTTTTTAAAAAACTAAAATTAGTTTACTTTAAAAAGAAGTATAATAAGATGCCATTTAACAGGCCCATATCAGATAATTTGCAAACCAGCAATGAGATTTGCCTAAATACTGATTAAAAAGTTGGATTAACTGTTATATGAAAATAAGTTTAGAAATTGGTGATACAGTGTATTTTCCATTTTCAACAGAAATGAATAGTAAGCATTAATGGTGGAATTTTTTAAAAAGTGAAACTGTAATACTTCTGTTCAGTGTTTTTAAAAATAAACATTAAGAAAAAAATGACAAACTCAAAACATCAGTAATTGAATTAAATGTGGATGGATTAAGCTTAATAATTAAGAAATAGTTTCCGATCATCCTTAAAAAACAAACTCCAGCCTTATATTGATAATAAAGAACGTCTTAAATTGGCACAGAAATATTGAAAATAAAGGAATGAAAGAGATTTATTAGGCAAATGTTAACAAAAAGGAAATATGCATAGCAGACATGGTATCATTTGATATCTATTTGATATTTTCACCTAATCAAATGGATAGATAGGGATATATTTCTTAATAACATGAAGTTTTCATCAATAAGATTTACTAGCCATGGTACCTTTTCCCCATAACTTTGAAGTATATAGAGAAAAGACTGATAGCACTCTTAAAAACATACTAACCAAATCCTCCAGTCATAGTGAAATATCTTAATATACCTCTCTCAGAAATGAGCTATTTAAATAGACCAGGGGTGGGGTGGGGGTGGAATCTACTAATAGAGTTAATGAACTTGATCTAATAGAGCCTACCTGCCTTTGAAAAGTTGATTTGTACACTGGGCAGCCCATTCACATTAATAATAATGACTAATTGTTAATACTGAGAGCTTACTATGTTCTAGATAGTCTTATATATGTGAGGCATGGAGAGGATGAATGGCTTTTAAGAGCATGTACAACTGGGATTTGGACCCAGTTTCTTACTCTAGGACCTATCTTAACCACTATACTGCCTCCTGAGTAAATTTGCTTCTGCATCTGATCCTTAGGCATTTGTATTTACTAATAGTAATTATTCACTTGTTTTATTTGTTCTTTGAAGTGTTTTGGCCAATTTAAATAAATTAGTGTGGAATTTGGTTAGACAACAACATTTCTGAAGTTTATCTCATTTTTAGAGGAACTTTCAAGATAAATTGTTCATGAAAGTCAAATCTGAGGGCCATGGCTTTGCCTGTGTTTTGCTTTTTTTTTTTTTTTCTTTAAATTGAAAGTTTCAAATTTACATTTGTTGAACTAAAACATGCTCAAAAAATTCAGAAATTTATAGAAGAATATTAAAATAATACCAGATTTCTACCCTACTTCAGGATGACTATTGTAACATTTTTGTATTTATCTTTCCAGACTTTAAATATATTTTAAAGTAGAGTCTCCTTCTCTGCTTTACATGTCTGTTCTTCTTATTTTGAAAATTTTTGTGATCATACTTCACGTCTACAAAAATCTTCGATCAATTTTTTATGACTATAGTGTGTGGGTGTATAAGAATTTAAAAACTTTTTGAGAGTTTATTGTCAATTAATTCTTACACATATGTCTTTGCACATTTGTCTGATTATTTCATCAGTATAAGTGGGCAGTGGTGGAATTGTTGGATCAAAGGGAAATGTCTACTAGAAAGTTGCATCAATTTGTATTCCATCGGTGATGTATGAGAGTGTCTGTTTGCCCACACCCTTGCCAACAATGAATTTTACCATTTTTTAAAACCTTTAAAGTCTGAGAGATGAAAAGTAATGCCTCACTATTGTTTTACTTAGTAGTATATTTTTGTTACTTTGTGAGATTGAACATTTTTTGTTGTTATTTTACCATTTAAAAATTTTGTAAATTATTTTTGTCTTCTGTGAATCTGTTAATTTGTCTGTGTCATATGTGCAGATATTTTTTTCCAGTTTTACGTTGCCTTTCAATTTTTTCAGTGGTTTGCAAAATGTGATTGTTTATACAGTTTATGCAAGTAAGGAGAATTCTCACTTACAGTTTGCAAACTTCTTTTAAGCACAAAATTTTTACTTGAGATGCATTGTTAGGATGCTGTTAAGTCTTCCTCAAACTGAGGATTTTAAAAATACTCATTTTTCTAGAACTTCTGTGAGTTCATTTTAAAATAATTTATTCTGAGCAATTAAAATTGAAGTTCTTAAGAAAGAAACTGTATTGTTTCTTAGAGCTCATTTGCACAAAATTCAGCTAATAGATTCATGAGAGGCACAGTCATATCATTGGCAGTTGCTACATCCAGTTAATAGAAGCATAACATATAGTAAATCCCATTCTGCAAAGGTGAGATAGTTGGCATTTTAAGCATTTTAGAATATTGGCCTTTTTCTTTCAGCAATATTCTTTAAAAGAATATAATAGTGTGTGTAAAGTGGCATCTTTAAAGACCTAAATTTTGTTTTATCTTTTTGACCAAGGTGTAAAATATAATTAAATATTTAAAAATTATATTCATTTGGGCATTTAGCTAATATTTATTAAGTAGAACCAGCCTTCAGAAACTATACTCTGGTAGAAGAGACGATAGTAAAATAAATTCTAAGGACATTATTGTTATATAGGTTTTGTGTGAATTAGACCTCAACCCATTTTTTGAAAAATAAGTTATTTTGTAAAATCTGTTATTTTTCCTGTCAGCATTTCAGTTTGTGTTTTGTTTCTCCTGTCCCACGCAAAAGCCTCAGTTTACTTTTCTTAATCCTTCCTCAGAGTTTAGCTTGCTTCATTGTATTGGTCTGTCTTTGCATTATTAAAATTTTGGGAGTGAGTTTAAGAAGTCAAGAACATGAACTTAAAATTGTTAGGTTTTTTTTTTTAGGTCATGTAATAGGTATAGTGGTGTAAATATATAAATCAAGAAGAAAACTTAATGGTAATCTTTTATTACTTAAAGGTTGTTAAGAAATTTACTTAAGTTCTTTTTCTTCGTATCACATGCCATAAGTCCATATCTAGCATATCTATATCCTGAGTGAAATTTTTCTTTAAATAGAAACTTGAACATGGGTATTGGGCTTTTCCTTTATATTGTATATTTTTGTGTGCCTTGTCTTCATTTTTTTTCTTTCTTATATGCCTGTCTCATTTTCAGACAATAAATATGTCTTGTTTCCTTATAATTCAATTGATGAAAAAATATCTTTCCTGGCGTTTTGGTTCTTGGAAAACTCACTTGTCGCAGTAGTTTATTTTAGTCTTGTGCGTTGTTCCTGCTCTCAGGCTGAGTTTTGCAGAGTTAGTGCAGTAGCACTTTAGAATTTATAAAAAACACTGATTCACCTGAGTGGTAGGCTTAGAAGAGGCAGGAAGTTATGAGTATAGAATCAACTGAATTGGGTTCTCTGTGAAATTGCTATGGTGAACACAATATGTAAAATCGGTTTATACACCAATAGCCACAGACATTGCTCTTTTTCTTAGGGTCATTCAAAAATAAATTTAAAAGAGCTAAACTAAATGGAAATACTGTTCGCTTTGGTTAAGACTTTGGCATTGCAGGTGAGCCAGCAAAACCTATTTCACTCAACTCAGCTCTTCGAAGAGAGTTGTAGAAATTGGGGGTGGACTGGAGCTGAAGCTAGAATTGTGTTAGATTATGACATCCTTGCCCTTGAGACAACAGCATGACTCCTCCTTGTCTTTACTTATGCTATTCCTCTGCCTGGAATGCCTTCCCTCCTTTCTATCTAAATCCTACCCACCTTCTCCACGAAGCCTTCTCTAACTACTGGAGCCCACATTGATGTCTCCCTGTTCAGAACACCTATGGCACCTAACAGCCAGCACTGCACCGTTTAGCACTGTTTGTCCTATGGCAATTTCACATGCTACTGAGTGTGAGTACATTAAATATAAATGTGGGGAAAATATGCATTTTTCCAGTAAAATTTGAGAAACAATAGGTATATTATATACAGGAGGATTTGCAGGCTTATGGACGGTTTACAGGCTGTATACCTAGACTGAGATTGTGGGAGGAGGGGTGGGGGTCTTAAATGTATCTTTTTTAATCTCGGAGAAACTGCGAAGTTTGTATAATAAAATTTCGACAATTGATGAGTCTAAAATGTCATTTTTTAAAAATATAAATTCATTTATTTGTTTTTATTCAGTAACGAGCCTTTTTGTTGTTGTCGAGGTTGAGTAATAACATTTTCTGTAGTGTTTAATACAATTTGAATAGCATTTCTGGAATCAAAAAAGTTTCCTTCTTGCTTAGGCTAAGATACCTGTGTTCACCCATCTAAGCACATATCTCCTAAGCCTTGTTCTTGGTATCAAGTACTGAAATGTAACAGATATAAAACTTTGCAGTGTGGAGAAACTGCATTTTATTTATGTCTCTGATTTATAATTTGGGGTATCTGCATGGTTATTAGTAAGGGAATTTTAACTGCAAGTTAATTTCATACAATTCTAGGGATCTAAGATGATAGCTTTGTCTAGATTTTTTTCCTCTGGTTTTCTGTAAGTCAGTGTATATTCAGGGTGTGGCCATACAAATATGTGAATAAATAATGCATATATCATATTAATTTAAAGCCTGATTAAGGCACCTAATTAATTGTGCCTGTGATGAGTTAATGCATCTGTTGTTGATTTATTTACTTTTTAAATTAGCTGACATCGTGACTTTCAATAGACCATTTAGTTTTCCTGTTCAGCTAATTTAATTGAATTGGGTCTATGCATAGAATTTGTGAATGGTTCTGACAAGATAATAAATAGCTTTATTATATACTCTATGTATGAAATGTCCTTTTAAATTATGTATTTCTTGAACATATTTACGTTTGGACAGCATTCACATTAGTTGTGGAGTAAAAGAACATGTAAAACTTCCAAATTCTTATTTAAATTGACTTTAAATGGTTTTGGTTTCTGATTGACCGCATGGTGATAATGTCTTCTATTTGAAATTCAGCATGTTGAATATGATGAGTGGTATTGCCTGTTTGAATATTTTCATTTAAGTATATATTATTCTGTGTGTGTTTTTTAGAGGTACCAATCTTGGGAAAAAGAAGCAACACATTTGTCATATACCAGGATGTGGTAAAGTCTATGGGAAGACCTCACATCTGAGAGCTCATCTTCGTTGGCATTCTGGGGAGCGCCCATTTATTTGTAACTGGATGTTCTGTGGTAAAAGATTTACTCGAAGTGATGAATTACAGAGGCACAGAAGAACACATACAGGTTACTAATCTTTACTTTTAACAGACAAAAATTAATTATAGGGCTGCATACTACCTTGAATTTTTTTTAAGCATAGCTTACTGAACTGAATCTTTTAAAATATTTGTTTACATCACATTTCTATCTTGAACATCAATTTAAAAACACTTAATTCTAAACAAGCCATATGGCTTACCTTATAAAATAATGTTTTATCTTATGCAGACTTTGGTTAGTGTTATTTTCTTTTTCAGTCAGTTTTTTGTTTTGTTTTCATTTTGTTCAGTGTCTCAAGTCACGTTTATCTTATCATTGTTAATTATGTCAATATTCTAAATTAGTTGTATGCTTTTACTCTTGATCATTATTTTCTTCCTCCTTAACACTGTAATAATAATTCCTTTTCCTCTGATGATCTCATGTTTTAATATATGTGAAATAAGTAGAAAACTATTTTCTTTGAGGGGTAATAACCATGGCATCTTTGATGTCAGGATTTTCATTTAATTGTGTTTACATAGTGTTTGTATGGTCGTTTATGAAATGGACCTAGGAATGACCCAAGTTGAATTCTAACTTAATATAACATACACAGATAGTTGTCTCTTACTACTATATAATGATCAAGATGATCATCAGTCTGTGCTCAACATTTGAAGAAGTGATAAATATATAATGTATTTACAAAGCCTAGAGAGCTTAGAAGGAAGAATTATGATGAAACTTTGAAATCTCTTAGATCTAAATATATAAAGTAACCCATGAAATATGTAGCAGTGTATTTTATGCTCTACTTGTTTTAATTTCTGTCTCATCAGGTAGTTAGACAGGTGAACTTAACCTGTTTGAAACTGCAACTGACAATATAAAAAAGTAGATAAAGTATGCCCAGAGGCAGAGATCATTATCACTGGGCTAGTAAGGCATTTTTGGGCATTAAGACCTTAAGATGGGCCTATACTAGAATTTTCCTCAGTGGAATTTGATCAGCAGGATATGAAAAGATAGAGTGTAGAAGGGAAGAAAGGTCTATGATCAAAGTGTAGGAAACACTGTGTTAAAGAGGTTTACTATACAAGTACCTTCAAGGAGCACCTTTAGTAGTATGTTAATGAGCACTATACATCTTCAGGTAGGGGAGGTAGTGGCAGCCTCTCATTGTGCCATTTTGTCATTGAGCATCTCCCAGAACTAATGTTTCAAGGGAAACTTTGGGAAATAACCTTCCCGGAAGAATAGAATAGTATGCAAATAGAAGAAGTGAGAGCTCCATTTGTCATGAGTGAAGATGAGATTCTGTTAATACATTTCTTTTATGTAGGATTGAGCCACGTTAGAGAGTCCTTGGAAGTTAAGTAGTGGAGACCTTGAAGTATTTAGTTATCTACAAATTACTCTTACATCCCTATACCACTTAGTACAATGGTAAATTTTTGTAACTCTAATAAAATTTGGTATTTAAGGAAGATTTTTCTGGCATTGATTTGTTGGATTAGAGAGGGAAAGCCTAGCATGTCACTGTAATAGTTCAGGCATGAGGTCTGATGAGGACGTGCTGAGAGGAAAGTTGCTGAAATGAGATAGGTAAGACATTTTGAAGAAAATAAGAAAGTATTGGATTTGTTTATTGTGTGAGTTCTCTGTGTGTTCCTTTTAGTTTGGCCTTTTGCCTTACCTTCTAGTAATCCTCCCACATAGTGGGTCTTCAGCATAATAGAAGTTTTGTCTGTCTTTTGTGTTTTAAAAATGTAGTTTTAAAATACTTTAAAAAATATTTTTTATTCATGCTGAAAAATAAATTTATGCATCAGAGTCTTATTAACTTTAACATCATGATGTATTAAGCTTGCTTTTGATTATTCCAAGTGAAATCAGATCAGGTAACCATCTCCAGTTCTTGGGACTACCCAGTCTTTATTAGACTTCAAGCTTGTGTCTTGGCTTTAATCTTGAAGTACTTTGTGTGTTTACTTGAATTTTCATTTATGAGTTGGAAGGTTAAATATCAGGATCTGACATGTTAATAATATCTGAAGTATAGCTTAAAACTGTAGTTTTCTTTAAAGAATATATATGTTACAGGTCACCATTTTTAAGCTGGTATCTTGTAACAGATGTTTCAA
Source organism: Dama dama (assembly GCF_033118175.1). Taxonomy (NCBI): domain Eukaryota; kingdom Metazoa; phylum Chordata; class Mammalia; order Artiodactyla; family Cervidae; genus Dama; species Dama dama. The sequence goes on from NC_083713.1 coordinate 25,955,876, forward strand.
AACAAACTGTTGGCATAGTTGAGGTATTAGATTCTTATTTGATATCAGTGTATAGTTTAATAAGTTTGAAGATTGCTTTTCATCCAAAAATAAAGATAAATTTATTTTGAAGAAAAAATATTGCAGGGACAGCTCGTAAATTGAATACAATTCTAATTGAATTCTGCTCCCTGTCCCTAAAACTGTCAGTCTTGACTTACTTTCTTTCTCAGAGAATGAGTCTATTAATGTTGAATTTAAAAAACTAAGTAACTCAATTTCTTTAACAGGTGAGAAGAAGTTTGTTTGTCCAGAATGTTCAAAACGCTTTATGAGAAGTGATCACCTTGCCAAACATATTAAAACACATCAGAATAAAAAAGGTATCCACTCTAGCAGTACAGTGCTGGCATCTGTGGAAGCTGCACGAGATGATACTTTGATCACTGCAGGAGGAACAACACTTATCCTTGCAAATATTCAACAAGGTTCTGTTTCAGGGATAGGAACTGTTAATACTTCCACCACCAGCAATCAAGATATCCTTACCAACACTGAAATACCTTTACAGCTTGTCACAGTTTCTGGAAATGAGACAATGGAGTAAATATTACACAAATACTTATTCATTGTGGTTATTTTTATACAGTAGTGAGAAGAATATTGTTCCTAAGTTCTTAGATATCTTTTTATTGATGTGCAAAAATTTTTGGATTGACAGTAACTTGGTTATACATGACACTGAAATGCCTTACTTTGTATGATATTCCATAGTATATTAAAAATGGTAAAATTGCATGGGTTTTGTAGGTACTTTTGGAATCTAGAAGAAATGAAATTTTACCAAGTTATATAAAGAGAAAATTGAATTTAACAATGCGAATGGTAGTCTAACCAAATGCACCAATCCTGTGTGGTTTAGTGTAAAAATGAGAACATGTTGGTATTTATCTATTGTAAGATAAAAAAGTTGGTGGGTGAAAGAAATCATGTTATGATAAAAAAAATTTTTGTAATTTTCTTGATGACTGGAATTTTTATTATGCATAACTGACAAATCAAGTTTCCAAGCAAATGTTACATAGTGTAGGCTTTACTTAGCTTATCAATTTGTCATTTTGAAGCTAATTATTTTAATTAGGTTAACTATGTACAATATTTTAAGCATTACTCTTGTAAGATTTTGAAAAATACATTTTAACATGGAACTCTAGGGATAGTCACCTTTTAAATCCTGTTGAAAAGCCATGTTTAAGATTTAATTTGCCAAAATAATGTCTTGTTAATATCCTTTCAATAATGAAGTTGGGCAATATAACCAATGTTTAAAAAGGTTTAAAATGTATAGGTTGAGGCATTTGGGTGGTAAGAAAATGTTATAGTGAATTATCCCTTTTCTTGAATATTGGAGGACCAAAAAAATAAGGTTTATTGCGTCTTAGCAGTGATTTTTTTTTTTTTAAATCCAATCTTGTTTCCAAAAACCACATGTCTGCCAGGGCCTTAAAAGCCATCATGTAAATTACCAGTAAAGTATAACATATGCAAACATAACAAAATCACTTCCATAGTGACGATACTCCAACCATATGGATATTAGTCATAGAGAACTAGAGGTTTTATGATATTTTTTTAAGTCTTTTTTTTTTTTTTTTGGTCTAGGTAGTCAGTCTGCACTTAAATATAAACCATTTTCCTTTTTTTGCTTTTTCCCTTAAAATTTATATGTATCCAGTACATTTAATTGAGAAATGTATGTTTTTTATTATGCTGTATTTTCTTTTTATTTTTTAATTATTGTTTATATTTTCAATTATTAAAAATGTACAAAATAAAGTTTCATTGCTGGTCTTGTAAGAGCTATACAATTTTCTTAAATGTATACCTATAACTGCAGCAGTTCACCTATTTCAAAAATTTGGAATTCTGTTCATTTGTTATTCTTAAGACCACCTCAAATTTAAAGGCTACCTTATTGTACGTTTAAAGTGTATTATAACAGTGTGGTAGTTAATAAAACACTATTTTTTTTCTTTTGAGTTTGTTGTATTCCTGTGCATTTAAAATAATTGCAGTGGTATGGGGTGAGAAACTTGGTGTGGTTTATTTTTCTTAGCATTTTATTTGCAGAGTCTTAATTTCAGACACACTGAAATTATTGTAGACATATATATTTACTTAAAAAGGGAAGAGTAGAGGCTCCTGGAGATCACTTTTTTTTTCATCTAAGAATAAGCCAATTAGATAGAACTTCTGAGAAAAATCTTTTAACTCTTAGCCCACATTGATTCATAGGAATTTTATCAATCCATTTTGCAAACCTTGTTTTTTGTTTCCCCTGTTAAAGCAATGCAGAATGTTTTGATTTATCAAAAATTTGAGTTTACTTGATTCTTAAAAATGATAACATAAAACAGCTTTGGAAACCATGACAAGAGTTATTTGAAAAGGTTTTTTAATTTATATGTATTTAATCATAAAGGCAGGGTAAGAGGGAAGGAAAAATAAACAGGATATTAATGTGAATATTTTAGATATTTTAAAATATCCAGTTACTTTCTACATGTATAGAGTAGGGTTAAAGATCTCCATTGTCTGTTTTCCAGGCCCAATCTGATACTGTCAGTAATACTAATATTTTTGAGTGCTTAGGACAACACTAGATACACATAAAAACAAAAGTTTTTCTAAATGTGAGACTTAAGCTTGTGATGCGGAATAAGAAGTATTACTTGGAATAGTGGTAATTAATGAATGTACATTTATTTTGGAATTACATGGTTAGAATTTGAATCTTTAAACTCCTTTAAATAATTTTTAGAATTTAAAAAATTATGTTGAGTGTATGAAGAGGATTATGTGAGAAGGTTGCTCACTTGAGAAAAACACCCATTAAATCAGGAGATTAAAAAACTTTTAGGGTGATGGTAAAGCTGTAGTTGTTGTTGGTTTTTTGTTGTTTTTTTTTAATTGGAGGGTAATTTACAATGTTGTGTTAGTTTCTGGGGCTGTTTTTAACACTGAAAATTTACAATAAGTTTATAGAGAGTTTTCAGTCTGAGTTTCCAAGCAAAATTTATCACTTCTTAGAGCATGAATGCAATGTAAGTAGTCTTAAAAATTATTTAAATAAATTTTTAGATTTTTTTTGAGAACCTGCCTGGAATATACCAGTAAGTTTTGGGTGTTTGCCTAACAAAGAAATGAAAGTTAGTATTCAACCTCAGCCAAGGTGACTTTAAATATTTGTTTTTTTAATAGAAAAAATGTTTAATACACTCTGGAAACTTAATATTTGAAGAATTACCCTAAAGTAATTCTTTTCTAGTTAAATCTATTCGTATTATGTATGGGTGTAATGTTTTAGTGTAAGTTTGTTCTTCAATAGCTGTTTTCAGCAATTGCTTTGTTTTTGTCAAGGCTAGAGTTAGTACATACTCAGTATATTTACATACAAATAATCTCTATTTATCAGAACATACTCATTTAGTGGACTAGGTGTCTATACACTATACCTCAATTTAAAGAAAATATCACTTGAGAAAATTTTATTTTCTGTAGATTGATACTTAATGACTTTGAGAAGTAATTCACTTAACATAAAGCTTTAGAAAAGTACCTCAATTGCAAAAAGTCAGGTGCCCTGTAAGTAACTTTAGGCAAAATATTGAAGATGCTTAAATTATTTCAGAATAGTGAAAACACATTCTAAGTAGTAAAAATATATTTAAGGTGAAGGCATGTCAAACATATTTCATAGAAAATAGTATTCATCAGAAAATGCTGGGAGTATTTAACAATCCACAGACCTAACTTCATCCCTGACCTAAATATCTGGAGATGGAGAGTACATACACATGACCATTGAATGGCGGTGGGTTTGAACTGCAAGGGTCTGCTTATACATGGCTATTTTTCAGTTGTAAATATTACAGTACAGTCTGGTTGGTCGAGTCCACACGTTACAAATCAGTCATAGAGAGGGCCAATTGTAAGTAATGTGATTAACCCCCATGTTCAAGGGTCAACTATATTTTTAACAACTCATCAAGTAGCTCTAATAAACACTCCTGAGTTAGAATCTTAAGTAGAACAAGTGTCCTCTTGTATCTTAATTGTAGTTAGGATCCTATTACTTGAAAATTTGTCTTATTAAAAATTTCACTCAGTATTGTTTAAAATGTGAGATTATTACTAACATTTGGTTTTAAAATATATGTGTTGGTCATGCTACCCTACTAGTAGGCAGTTTGGTTTTCAGTTTTAATTAAGTAGATAATTGTTTTCAATGTAAGAACAATTTGTTTCACTACATAGTATTTTTAAAACTTTTTGCCATGAGTGAGTAAGAAGTAAGTCTTTTATAGTCTGATAATCAGTACAAAACAAAATTGGTTGATACCTTGGAAACAAAATTTGATATTTAGTGAATTCGCTCAGTCATGTCCAACTCTTTGCGACCCGATGGACACCAGGCTTCTCTGTCCATGGGATTTTCTAGGCAAGAGTACTGGAGTGGGTTGCCATTTCCTTTTCCAGGGAATCTTCCCGACCCAGGGATCAAACCCAGGTCTCCCGCATTGTAGACAGACGCTTTACCGTCTGAGCCACCAGGGAACATATTTAGTAAAATCATCTTTTTTGTGTTGGGAGACATAAAATACTGATTTGCCACCTTGTCTTGTTCAGACAGATTTGTATATAATCATATATATTGTGAATATGTGCTAGTGGCAGATACAAAGTGCTCTATAAACTAGAGGGAGAATTCTGCATGGAGAAGTCTGAAAAATTCAGGCAGAGGAAATGGCTCAATTCGATTTGCTTTGGATGATGGGGAATTGTGAGAGATAGCATGGGGATATATATTGGAGGAGGGGCTGTCACATTGAGGAGTTCAGAGGTTAATCTTTACTGGTGATTCCTAATGTTTATGGGATCACAGGCCTTCTTAGAAAATCTGCATTTAATTCATTGTAGGCTAATGTTTAAACAATATAAACTCTACATTGGCGATCTGTTTGAACTGGGCCCTGAACCTTGGAAAATGGCCACACTTATGGAATTGGTGGAGGAAGAAGAGTTGTCAAGGAGGCTGACATAGAAACTGAGTGTCAAGATGGTGACAACAAAGGCAGTCGAGAGGTTCAGTCAGATGAAAAGAGAAAAGATTTTGGCCTGGCAATGAGTTGTCAGCTGATCTTGGTTAGTAGTCGAGAGTAATTTGGGTCAAAGATGACACAGGAAAAGAGGCTATGGAGACAACACGTATAGGCTATTCATAAGTTTAGTGGTGAAGAGAAGAAAGATGGGCAGACGTACAGCTCAGTCAGGATTAACAAAATAGTTGAAAAAGTTCCGATTATATAAAGTGACACTGATAAATACTAAGAAAATAAAGAGTATAAAGGAATTTAGCCTCTGAGCTACTCAGAGATAACTTATTTGCCTTGAAAAATGCATATCAAAATTGGAGTTGAAATTTAGAAAAAACTGCATGATTTGCTGATACGTAACATTTATACCATTTTATTATAAATTTAAGATACATGACAAACTGAAAAAGAAGTCTCCATTTCTTTTGGCTTTCCTCTCCCCACCCCCAGCTGTTTAACAACATTGCGTCTCCTAAGTCCATATTAAGCTGCATATTAGATGTGATATTGGGTAGGTTTCTTGCCTTTAACATCTAATTTTCATCACCCAGAAAAAGGGGATAACTAGTATCCGTAGGATTGTTGGGAGGGTTAAAGTGTAAGCAGAGAATAAATGTTGTCTCCTCCCTGCATCCCCCAGACGTCTGTTCTTTAACTCTGAAGATTTCACTTTTCTGTAGTGAAGGGGTGTCCATCGTTTAAATGTGGCTCATGCACTGATTCTCATCTCGAGAATGAGGGGGAGTTTTCAGTGCCAAGATCTGAAGAGAGCCATAGAATCTAAATCGACAGTGAACAATGTGTCTGAAGTGACTGCGTCATCAGAAAGGAGTCAGAATGAAGCACAAATTATTTCTCCAAAAATAGGGTATAGCTCTTAGGATATCTGCCCAACTTAGGTCCCATTTTCTGAATACTACTTTTTGCCACCTTCAGGGACGAGCTGTTTAGATGATTGGACAAGGAGTGGATATCTGGTCAAATTTGAGCCAACTAGATGTTTTCTCCCAAGAGTTTGAAATGGAAAACGAATGTCTTGGGAAGTTGAATTTGGAACCTACATGTGAAGCAGAAGGAATAAAAGATGAGAGACCGTACAATAACAGAAGAAAAAGATGAAGAGAACAGCTACCTTGATTCCTGATACTTTGTGCTTTTATTCCAATTTTTTATGCCTGTTCATTTCCTGCTCCTGGGTTCCCATGAGATAATCTCAAAACCTTCCAGAGACCTCACTTTTACCTTAGGTATTTCTTAAACTTGAGAGGCTGTTACTGGTTTCCAAATAGTGCCAACTAAAACATATTGAGATACAATTTCTACTTAAATAAAATACACTGCTTGAAATAGTTGATGACTCGGTGCTGTAGAAAATACCAACAAAAAGTCATGGTTAGTGCCAGACCAGTCAGATTTAGACAAGGAAGAACTCAGTGTAGAGCCTGAATGAGTCAGAAAGGGTGAGTCTTGAAGAGCTAAAATGTGCCCAGGACAACGGATGAAAAGGCCTAGAAGTCCATCTGCAATCTGAGGACTCTTATCAAAGGGCTGTATCTTTGTTGTGTCTGTTTTTGGTCTTAAGGATCACTGACTTTTTCCAACATTAACTTTCTGTTTAGCATCTCTCACCACATGGTCTATATTTTCATTATGTCTTTGGACTCAGGTGCAGTTTGATTCGCTTTTAATTGTGTTTACTCAGCTTCCTCACATGCAGATCCTTTAAAAATTCTTAGTTATTTGCATCTTTGCATTTTTACTGTTGATAACTTTGTGTAGCTTTTTCATCTTGAATCATTTAGTGAAGGTGAAAACTTGCACAGTATAATAGAGTGCAGAGATTTTGGACTTGGGCACATGTGGGTTTATGTCCTGGCTCTGCTGCTTACTAGCTATGTGACCAGGGACTCTATCTTTCCACCCTTGGCCTCAGTTTTTTAGAATGTAAAGTGGGGGTAATAGTAGTATCATCTTCATAAGGATAATGGAGGACATTAAATAAGTTAATGCATGAAAACCACTTCCCACAGTGCCTGGCACATAGTTAAATATTAGTAAATGTTAGCCTTAGAGAAATCAATAATCTTCCTACACTTGGAAGTAATTATCCCCATCTTGTATATTAATTTATTCATTCACTTAGATCCACTTAGTTGTCAGCAAACATTAACAAAATTGCTAGTATTTATATTGTGCCTTTTTGGTGAAGCATTTCAAATATATAGAAAAAATATGGAAAACAATATAACAAATAACCTGTGTATCCAGTATCCAGCTTTCACAGTTTTAATCATTTTATACATAGTTGCTTGTTTCTTTTAAAGAGAAACGATTATGGCTATAGTTGAAATCTATATAGTCCTATATCATTCTGTCTCTCTCTTCACCCCCAGGGATAACTGCTGTTCTGAATTTGATGTTTGCCAGAATGATACCATGAATGATTTTAAATGCTTACTGTATGTGTGCATATATAGGGTGATTTTTATGTTTTTGAAACTTTATATGAAATGGTATTTTACTGTACGTAATCTTCAGGGACTTGTTTTTTTCCACTCATGTTTTTGAGGTGTACTTGTGTTACATGTTTCTCTAAATTACTCATTTTAAATGCTGTATAGTTCATTGAGTATATCACAGTTTATCCATTTTCTTGTTGATGCACATTTCAGTTGTTTCCAATATTTGTCTATTATAAACAATGCTGCAATGAAATACTTGATATGTTTCCTTGTGCATGTGTGTGAGTGTTTCTCTTAGATATGTATCTACAAGTTCAGTCACTGGCCAGTAAGACATTATCTTCAAATTTGCCAGATACTGCCAAATTGATCTCCACTGTACGTGCCAAAGTCCATTCCTCGTAGCAGTGGTTAGGAGTTCACATTTCCCCACACTCTTCCCAAATCCTTGGCCTCAGCAGATATTTCTTTCCAATTGAAAAAAAACAACGCAATTTTATTTTGCAGTCTGACAGAGCGCTTTAAAATCCATCTGGGGGTAAAACAAGCAGGTGTAAGAAGTTAAAAGGGAATCAGAAAAACAGTCATTATTTATAAAGATACGAGCACTAATAGGTATCACCAAACGTAATGTTAACTATAGCAGAAATAATGCATGTTTTCCTCACTGGTTCCAGCTTTTAGCTCTCATTCAACCCCTGCCCTGGTATGGCGCTCCCCACGGCCTCTCACTGTAGGCGTCTCCGCACAGTATACAGCCCTCTTGGATTGAATATTGAAGAGAAGGCTCAGGCCCAGCTGGGTGTTTGCTTCACCCAGAGGGAGGCTGGGAGTATAGTCTGCTGCACTGCGGCCTCTTTGCCCTGTTTTCTCCAATTCTTTCTCCTCCTTTTCTACTCTGGTTCAAATTCAAATAGGTAGATCAGCCTACCAGCTACAGAAGCCCGCTTCAAACTGGGGTAATCCTTTCTTGGAGAGACCCTAGTGTTGCCACTTAAATGCATTATATATGCATATGTATATCTCCATCCCTATATGAATGACAAGTAAATCATGACTTTGATTCTGATTTCTCTCTATTCTGGTGAGGTTGAACAAGCATATTTTTATTATTAACCCATGTTTCCTCTGAAGAAAATTATTTATATGAATTTTTCCCAATTTGCTTTTTTGGTGATTTTTATTTTACATTGATTTTTAAGCATTCTTAATGATAGTAATATTCCAGATACATATTAGTTTAGATATATATGGGAAAATAATATCTTTTCCCAGTCTGCATCTTCTAACTTTGTTTATGGTGTCTTTTATGTGTGGTAGTGTTCTACCAAAGTTTTATTGAATCTCTAGTTGTAGCTTTTCTGTCTTTCCCAATAAGTTCTCTGTCTGGTGTCATAAAAATATTTCTCTCTAAAAATTTTATTATTTTGCCTTTCAGTTTGGCTCGTTAGTCCACTTTGAAATTGTTTTTGTTTCTGGTATGCAATTCCTAATATTGTCCATGTGGATTACCAGTTGTCTTAGCACAGGTTATTGAATGACCCAGCATTTCCCCACTAATCGTAATGCTGTGCTGTGCTTGCTTTGCCCAGCACAATTGTAATGTTACCTCTCATTTATCAAGTTTTCATTTGTGTATGGGTCTATTCCTTGATTTCTTTCTGCCTGTCCTGTGCTGAGACCATACCATCGATACCATGGCCTTCACATCTTGATGTCTTAGAGGGCTTGTCTCTGCCCACCCCTTATGTGTCCTTCAGAGTTGTTCTGACTGTTCCTATCCATGGACATTCTTTATCTCCAGTTATCCAAGTCTACTTTAATGTCCTTTTTATAAGTGACTGTTTTCTCTTTGAAAGATCTTAACACGTCTTTTCTTAGATTTATTCCTAGGTAATTTTTTTTCCCTGGGGCATAGGCTTTTGCAGAGTTATTGTTTAAATTGATCAGTGTTGATCTATACAAATGCTACTGATCTTTATAAATTGATTTTGTCTGGCTATTCCACATAATTCCTTTGCTAGTTCTAATAGTTTACCTATAGATGCCCTAAGATGTTTTTTATGGAGACAGTCACATTGACCTCAAATATTGAAAGATTTGTCTCTTCAATTCCAATTCTGATACCTCTCTCTCTTTTTTTTTTTCTTTTTTTAAATGTCTTGTTGCATTAGGAGCTTAATACTAGCTAGAATTGGTGGTAAGAGGCATTTCTGTTCTAATACTTGTCTTTCCCACACGTAACCCTATTGCTGCTGCTGCTATCTACCTGGTACTCAGGATAAAAAATGATCAATTCATAGTTCCTGTCCTGAAGGATGTAGTTAGGCTGATGACATTCTGACTACAATTACCTTTCTGACTTAAAAAAAAATTCTATCTGGTTTCTCTAGTTTCATGTACTTTTTCCAGTATAGCAACGTAGTCCCTTTATTTCAAAGTTAGGGGAAGATTGGCTTTTTTTTTTTTTTTTTTAAACACATGATCCTCTAAGAGCTACAGCATAACCCTGCTAACTGTCCACAGATGTGACATCTGGAACATCACACACCAAGCATGCCAGAGCCTGATGTGGGCCCTCTGTCTGCTTGGCACAGGGTTATATACATGAGGGCACCTAGGAAAGCTTTTATGACATTCAAAGAAAGAGCGTAACGGCTGACTTACTCAGGCTCTACTGTTAAGCTTAAGGCTTACTTGATAGGCCAAATTCAGGGTCGGGAAAAAGCAAAGTGGGAGTTGCTTATGGGGGTCTTTCTGGCCAGAGTCTTTTCAAATTTATTCCACTACTGGAGACAGTGAGTCACCCCTGAAGTGGAAATTAGAGACTACAAGGCAACAGTAAATGCACTCAACCAACTTTCTCTTCACAGTGGATGAAAGGAAAAATTAACAATCCTGCTCAGTAAAATCATCACTCGGTGACACAAGGTGGAAGGGGCAGTAGGTGTCAATGCCACCCAAAGCCAGGGGGCTTGTAATGTCTGGCTCCTCTCGGCCAGCCTGCTTTCTTCCTCAACTGCCAAGAGATAAAGGGACAGCTTTGAGATATTGTTTGTGTCCTAGAATTTAAGATTGGGACGATGGAGAGGCTTGGAGAAAGGAAGTGAGCAGTTAGAGTCACTGGCGTGGAGGTTTGTGCAGGAGAATCATAGGACTGGACTTGGCCTTCAGCCTTGGTGCTGGGCGTGCTCTGAACCATCTGTGCAGAAAGAAGCTGAATTTTCATAGGAGTCAGCTTCCTCGCACTGGTATGGAGTTTTACCAGCACTTGAAGGTGGCTTTTGGGACTCTCCCCTGGAGTCTTTGTTGTTGTTGTTTTTAATTTTTATGTGTTTATTTGTTTATTTTTGGCTGTGCTGGATCTGCATTGCTGTGCACGCTTTTCTCTAGTTGTGGCAAATGAGGGCTGCTCTCTAATTGCCGCGCACAGGCTTCTCATTGTGACGGCTTATTTCGTGGTGGCGCACAGGCCCCAGGGCACGTGAGCTTCACGAGTTGCAGCTCCTGGGCTCTGCGCACAGGCTCACTATTGTGGCCCAGGGGCTTATTTGCTCGGTGGCATGTGGGATCCTCCTGGATCAGGGATTGATCGGTGTCTCCTGCATTGACAGGTGGACTCTCCACCACTGAGCCACGAGGGGAAGACCAAGGCTTTGTTCCTGAGGCTTTCCCCCACAACTTGAGAGAGCTGATGGGGAATAAGCTGCAAACTTTTATTCCTCTTTGGTTTGACTTTGTGAGGACAGAGAAAACTGTCCCTTTGCAAACAGTCATAAAACTAGTAGGATCCCTGGGTGGCTTCTCTCAAGCTCCTAGACAGTCAGGCCTCTAACTGCAGAAGGGCTTTGGACATGCTTATCTTGGATCTCTAAGAATTGGCAGCACCAGTTTGCTAGCTTCTTTGTTTTTGACCAAGTTTCTTTTGCCTTAATTTCTCTCTTGCTGGTTGGGCAAGCAGTGAGGATGAGTGAAGTCAGCTTCTTGAAAGAGTGGTCCACACTCTCTACCTCCCCTCCTCTCACTCTTCCCTGTTCCCTTGCAGCTGGTTTCTGCCCCATCACTCCACTGAAAATGCTCTTGAAGAGGTCACTAATGACCTCCATGTCACCGAATCCTGAGACCAAACATTCACATCCTACTTGACCCCAAGAGTGTTCATGTCTGTTCGCTGTTCTCCACTTCTTGACACAGTTGCTTTCCTTGACATCTGTGGCCCTCCCGGGTTTCCTTCAGCTTCTATGTCACCTCTTCTTTGCTGGCTTTTCTTCTTTTTCTACCTGACACTTAACTGTTGGGTTTTCTCAACATCTTGATCCTAAGCCAATCTCTCTTTTCACTTTATGCTCTTCTACTGGATGACCTCATTTATTCCGGGGATTTCTTCTGACTCCAGGCGTGGCCAGCTCCCGAGTGTTCTGTCTCTATTCCTCCTCACTTGAGCTGTAGCTAAGATATTGAGCTACCTGTTAGGTTCCTCTGTTGGAAATCTTACAGGAATCAAAATTTATGTGTTCAAAACTCAATTTCTGAATGGCTGCCCCTACACCTGGACCTTTAGGATTTATCTGAATGAACAGCACCATCATATGTATCTAGATGTTTATGCCAGCCAGAAAAGTGCACGTTAACCTGGACAGCCCCCTCCTCATCCCCTATATCAGTTCTGTTGATAGTCCAGGTGTCTCAAAGGCATGGCTCTCTCTACATCTCCTCTGCCAGCATCCTGGCAAGTGGCCATCATTCTTGCCTGAATTATGGCAATATCCTCTAATTTGGGCTCCCTCTAACTACTCTTCTTGAACCCTTACTAATCTACTCTCCACATAGCATCCCAGAATGATTTAAAATATATATATGTCTCTCCTTAAAACTCTTTATTGGCACTTCAGATAGCAACCTGAGTCTGCACTGGCCTGGCTGGGCCTCCTCAGACGCGTCTGTCCCTCTCTGGCTGGGTGTTCCAGCCACAACCCTTCTGTCACTTCCTTAGACACCTTACGTTCCTTCCAGCTTGCCTCTGGGCTCATGCCTTCTGTCAGGGATGCATTATGACATTTGCAGGTTCTAGGCACTTTTGCCTTTTTAGGCTCCTTCACAAATAGTAAAAAACCAAAAAAACATGTATTTGATGACGACATTGGTACCAAGATGAATATAATTCAGGTTGGATTTTTTTTCTTTTTCTGCTTTCTATCGAGAAGAAAATCACCTAACACAACTATTTAAAAACGTCCAATTCAGTGGCATTTTATATAAAGTCACAGTATTGTTCAGCCACTCCCTCTGTCTAGTTCCAAAACATTGCCACAAAGAGAAACCCTGTACCCATTAAGCAGTTACTTTCCTCCTAGTCTCTGAGAACCACTCTTCAGCTTTCTGTCTCCATGGATGTACCTATTGTGGATGTTTCATGTAAGTGGAATCATACATATGTGGCCTTTTGTGTCCGGTTTCTTTTCCATGGATATTCTCTGGGAGGTTCAACTATATTTTATATTGTAGCATGTATCAGAACTTGATTCTTTTTCACAGCTGAATAATATTCCACTGCGTGAATTTTATTGTTGTTATTCAGTTGCTAAGTTGTGTCTGACTCTTTTGCAACCCCATGGACTGTAGCCTGCTAGACTCCTCTGTCCATGAGATTTCCCAGGCAAGAATACTGGAATGGGTTGTGATTTCCTTCTCCAGGGCATCGTCCCAACCCCAGGATGGAACCCTGGGTCTCTTATGTCTCCTGTATTGGCACGTGGATCCTTCACCACAATTTACCAGATTTTATTTATCCTTTCATCCACTGATGGGCACTTGAGTTGCTAACCTTTCTACTATTGTGAATAGTGCTACTATGTGTGCAAGTATTTATTTTGAATGCCCATTTCAACTTGGGGGGTGGGTAAATGCCATAATTGCTAGATTTGTTATTCTCCTGATTTTAAAAGAAATTGAAAACATTTTCATGGACCCCTAAATGTATTGTGAGCCTAGGCACTGCGCCTACTGTGCCTGGCCTTAAGTGGATGCTGAATGCTATTCCTTCTGTCTGAGATGCTTCTACTGCATCTTTAGTGCAACAGGAGGGGAGCAGCCCCAGCCTGTGAAATGTCATTGAGAAAATCTCCTATGCCTTGTAGAGCAGATGGGGCCCGCTGAGTAGGACAGAGAGTGGATTTATTCTCAGCTTCCATCCCAGGGAGAAATATGAATTGATGGCAATGGTCAGTCTGAGCTCAAAACAAAGAGCATCTCTGCATATCTGTATCATCAGCTTACCATCCGGCTCCCTCAGTCGGCGCCTATCCCCTACCCCCCCAGCCGCTGGCGCTAGGCTCCTCTTGGGTCTCATGATCTCAGCCTATTTCACTATCACACCTTGAGGAACCTGATCTCAACAAGAGAAACATGGCCAATCTCTCTAGTCCTGAGGATGGCACTGGTGGTGTTAGACAGTAAAATACAACCACGATATGCTGCCCTAAATATGTTTTCAAGACCTAGTGCTTATTGGAAAATCTCAAGTAAAATTGGAACTTTATGAAGAAAGAAATTCCAAGTAGAATAACATATAATAGAGATCATGGTGCTTTCCCTAGCACTGTATCATATATCTCTTCTGGCAGTTTTGCAGCAATTTGTTGACAGCAGAAGAGGGAGGGGATAGCCATGTTTTATCGAAACACGTCTTTTCTTTTTATGTTAACCTCAAGTTTCGTTATTTTCCTTCTCTTGACTTCTTTCTTCTCTTATATGTTAGTTCACTTAAAAGACTGAAAGGAGGCTGGTAGAGGGTTTTTATCAAGGGGATGAAGTATCTGAATTTGCCAGCCTTACCATTTAGAGTTATGTCTGTCTTTCTCACTATTTGTCTGCATACCAGGTGGTTAAAAGGGAGAGTTTGCACAGGTCTGCCATCATTTCATCTTCTTTGCATCCATACTTCCTTATGCTGACATTTGTAACAAGAGAAGATTATAGTCAGGAAAAGTCCATACCCACTTTTAAAAAGTCAAAACCACAATATTTTCCATTCCCCCTTTTAATTACATTTGCTCTGTGGTTTGGAAAAGCAGACCACATTGCTTGCACCTAAATTATTTTCTAACTACCAAATTGCTCCGTCCCTGAGCACATGCCCAAATCATCTCCTCCATGTTTTCAGGCAAGCTGTCTTGTAGGACATTGAATTATATCTTTTATTATGATATATAACTACAGTATTCGTGTCTGTACACCTTTTGTACAAATATATGCTAAGGATCTTCCTGCTTCAAAAATCTTAAAGCAATTCTTAGGCATTATAAGATATTGTCAACAGAGAAATATTGAACAGAAGATTGTTGGAGGGGTGAATCCAGAGAAATCAAAGTTTCTGTAGATTAATCTAATAACTTTACTTTTGCCATGATACCTCTCAATACATTTTGGCAGTTATTAATTAGTGCACTTCCTTTCCTCCCTTTGAATTATTTTGTGAAATGAAATGGGTCACCATGAATAATAAAATTATTGTGACTAAGATTACTCCGTAGTCTTATTTTATAATAGTCAAAATTGGCTCCTCTTGGATATGTGCAAATAGTATTTGTCAGAACTTAGCAAATGTTTCACCATGATGGAAAAGTGCCTCTACTTTTATCAAGAGCTCAAGATGATAATAAACACCATGGTAATACAGAATGGCTAATGGGTTTGGGAAATCTGAGAGCACAGGCCAAAATTAGTATGGATTTAAAAGAAAATGCAAAAGAGGAGAAAGAGTTAAAAGGGCTTCCTGAGTCTAGAACTCTGTGGATTTCCCCAAGACTCCATACTTTATGAGAGAAATTAGACATAAAGGAACTTTTCTTACCTTGTTTGATAATTCTTCTCCCTTCTACTTTAGTTTCACATTTTTCACTGTGATTTATAGGTCTGATTTTTAATTTCAATATTTGAACATGGATCTGGGTCCCTAACAGTCTTAATTCTCCATAACAGGATCCATTTACTGAAAGCATTCTACCTGGTGACCCAGAAATGTGAGGAACACGTAACAGGGTACATTGTGAAACTCACAGAGGAAACCTGTGCTGCTAGTCTGGTTGCAGGAAGAGCTCTAGTCCTCTTGCCCATCAGTATTGGAACCTGGGGGCTTCCCAGGTGACGCTAGTGGTAAAGAACCCGCCTGCCAATGCAGGAGACATTAAGAGATGTGGGTTCAACCCCTGGGTCGGGAAGATCCCCTGGAGAAGGGCGTGGCAACCCATTCCAGCATTCTGGCCTGGAGAATCCCATGAACAGAGGAGCCCAGCGGACTACAGGCCTAGGGTTGGAAAGAGTGGGACACGACTGAATCAGCTTAGTGCACACACGGGAACCCAGGCTGGAGGCACTGTCCACGGTGCAGTGTTCGGATGTATCTGATTAAGACAATAAAGCCAAGCTTTGCATATATATGATATATGATATATGATACAGTGCTAGGGAAAGCACCATGATCTCTATTATATGTTATTCTACTTGGAATTTCTTTCTTCATAAAGTTCCAATTTTACTTGAGATTTTCCAATAAGCACAAGGTCTTGAAAACATATTTGCATGGAGTTAATTAGCACTTCCCATTGTCTGGTGTTTCATTACCTCCTAAAGTTTCTTACAAAAAGTCAAGAGGTGTTTTATGAACACACTATTTTTATGGGTTTTAGTGATGTAAATCAGATTCATTGACCCACAACCACTTTTGCCTTTTTGAGCAATGTAGATTTTATTTTTTCCATATTTTGTGTGATGAATATAAAATTTCCCCCCTCCCTTGAGTAGCACTTAAGAATGATGCTTCTAGAGTGGTTTTATCTGGTCCTTTACAACTGAAGTGAAAATGAAAGATTTTGAGATGTACGATCACCTTTGCCCCTATTTGAAATCCTCGGAACTGAGAGTTCCCTTTTAGTGCTGGGTGCCATAGGCAGATATGCAGACTGGTATGGGAGAAGAGCAGAGGCTTATTTAAACCAGAGTTGGGGCTCACAGAAGGCTTCCTGGAGCAGTAACAAAAGCTGAAGATGAAAAAGTTGGATAGACGAGACTGGCAGATTAGGTGGGCAACTCCATGGTCCATGTGGTTAGCACTGTCTCCCCAGGGCTTAGCATACGACCCGATCGGGCAGAAGAGGTCATCAGTAAATACCTGCTGCGTGACTGTCATAGGGTCTGTCAATGTACTGGCCCTCCAAAGCAGCAGGCTTTCATTTAACAGGACCATTGAGACAGACAACCCCTTAAACCTGTGCAAACATTTTGGGCAGTGAGTGCGGACAGTTGGGAGGAAAAACTTAAGGGCAGTTGGTGCCTCTGATTGAAATCTCCTAGGTGGCTGCTTCCTCTATATTCAGTGTCTGCATTATGTCATTAATTGGAATATTGAAAGAAAAACCGAGGAAGTGAATGTAATGGTGATCGCCTAAGCTTCTTTCATGACTGGAATCTGGTCTCCCATCTGGGTTCACCAAGGATGCTCACAGCTCTCCGGAGGTGACAGCAATCCTGGGGGACCCCAGATGACCACAGGTCCAAAGTGAGCCTCAGCTACAGAAAAGTGTGTGGGCAAAACCCAAATGAGCATTTCCTGGTTATCTTCATCAGGTAAGATACTCTAAGGCCAGGAGGATTTTCTCTTGAGCCTCTTAGTGCTCCTCTGAAGAAATAATGAGCTAATAGGCTACTTACTCCTTGTCAAAATATGCTAGAAACAACCCTGCAAATTAATGTCCTGAAAGCATAGAGAGAAATAGCTTACAGGGCACAGAGATCTCCCTACCATTGATCCTGGATCTGGGGCGGGGGTGGGGGGTGGTTTGCAGTAAATAATATAGCAGAAAAGAGAGCAGATAAAAATGTTTCACTTTCACTTTTCATCGAGTAGGAGTCTAGTAAAATGGAAGCTTCCTCCACTGTCCTCTGACCACCCTGACAACAGATCAGTGTCCATGATGTTTCCAGTACACACTTGGCTCCAGTAGCTCTGTCATTGATAACTGCTGCGATGTTCTTTCCTGGGCCACAGCCTCCCGTCCGCTGCCTTCTGCCACCTCCCAGATAAGCCTGAGTGTCAGGAGAGCGACTGGGGGACGGTGGTCTGGGTGCACTCTTGCCATTGGAAGGCCGTGATGTCCCTTGTCACACTCCCCGGGTGGGAGAAGATTGTGCTGCCAAAAGTATCAACACATTCTCATCCCTCCATGGGTGAAAAGCTTGAAAATTATTGATGAGGATGTGATATTGTGATATTAATAGTGATGCAGGCCTGGCCCTGCAAAATATTTGCACCAGCTAGAGAAGGTTGTGACTCCTGGGAGATGCAGTCCCTCCAGGGCTCAGGGCTGGGCCAGGGGACTTGTCTGGATTCCAGTTTCTACTTGCACCCTTGTGCAGGTCTTGTCCTACACAGCTGTGTGTGGTGGCCTGAATCGATGTTCTTAAACAAGGCTGATGTGATTAATGCAAATGGTGGCTGCAGACAGGAATCTTGTTCTCGGCACTGTGGCATTCTTTTTTCTCTATTCCTTTTTCTCTCTGCTCCTTGCTCCTCTCTCCACCTGGTACTTGTTAACTGGACCCTCGAAGTCAGCACACAATCCAGGTCTCTCCCCTTAGACTTAAAATCCTGTCTTCCTCCCAGCTATACTTACATTCTGTCCCATTGCTCCAAGACCCCTCCCAGGGGACAGATATTAATCTGGGTAATAAATTGGTGCTAAGTTGCTAATGGTTAATAATATATCACTCTTCTGGATAGAACTTGGATGAACATTTATAGATCGGGCCACAGCATTTACATTTTAGTAGAGACCTACCAGGCCTAACACCAAAAGGAGAAACTCTATGAAGTGGCCTCTAGACTCTGTTTATTTCCAACAAGTCACCCAAGATTTGGACAGCTGCCACTTGTGGCCAGGACTGCCCCATGGGGTTGGAGAGGCCACTAGGCCTTCTTGAGTTGCTGCCCTCCAGTTTCAGGATCATTTTTTTATGTCACTAATCAAATCTCTATAACTTTAAACTTCTATACAATAAAAAAATTTTAAATTCAATCTGTTTTTGTAAGACTGGAAAGCCACAGAAAACTAAGTAAGATGTAGAGTTTTGGAGTTTCTTTTAAAAAATGTAGAGTTAACCATTGCTGTTTAGTCTTGGGTGGCTTCCCTTGTGTCTCAGCTGGTAAAGAATCCACCTGCAATGTGGGAGACCTGGGTTCGATCCCTGGGTTGGGAAGATCCCCTGAAGAAGGGGGAGAGGCTATCAACTCCAGTATTCTGGCCTGGAGAATTCCTTGGACTGTATAGTCCATGGAGTCCCAAAGACTGTGAATTTATTCTAAATCCTTCCTTCAGGCCAGACTTCTTTGAGGTTTTACTTGCTCCAGTTTTCAGTCCTAAAAAGAAACCAGCCCCTGCCCTCAGTTTGAGAGAGAGAGACTTCCGGGGACTGATGTGGGTCTCTTAGCCTCCTTCTATCCAGGTAGGGGTAATGTTTTTCCTGAGATACTTGATAACCTTGCTGCTATCACTCCTTCTTTCAGGACCTTCTGTCTAATTAATACTTCATTTACATAGAAACTGCTTTAGTTAAACATTGCATTTCATTAATCCAGTCGCCTGCTACATTTTAGTAAGACTTTGTATCCCCCAAACTCTTTTAGAAGTTATTTGTATCTTTAAAAGAGCTTGTTCCCTTTTCTGAGTTGTTGGAATGTATCTACCACAGAATACAAGTTTTTCTGCCGCTATTCCCTGTTTGAATCACAATGCAAAAACAGTGTTGCTAATCTGAACAATCTACATGGATGACAACTTGCTGAAATAACTATCAATTAACAACATAATTGTTACTTATATGTTGCCAACATTAAAGTAGGCAATTGTTACTTCTATGAGGCTTTTGTGCTTTCTTTTTTCTTCTCTTCTCAGGATGTGGATATACGGCAGGGGCCTGGGTTGAAAAGTTTAAACTGATGACCAAGTTAATTGCTGTTTTAATCACTGGATCATCGTTCTTAGAGGTCATTGCGAAGTGAAAACAGTGGTACAAGTCATAAAATTTCACTCCAGGCTTGGGGGGTGAATCTTGCTTTGGTTCTGAAATCTCTACAGCTATCAAATGCATTGCCAGGTCTATGGTGTCTTTAATCAGGGGGCTACTGTAGACAGAGCATGACATGTGCTATTTTGTTCGATCAAGACCACGAAGAAGAAAACCCATCCTCTGTGTGAAAGCACAGTCCACGTTCCCTAAAGCAGCTGGAAAGAATTTAGCCAGTGTAGTCAGGGTAATGACCCTCATGTCTTCCTCACTAACCTATGTCAACAAGAGTACCCGGCCACCCCAGCCTCTGTGAGAGAGTGGACACCAATAACAGAAGGAAAAGAATCAGGAGGAAGGGCACTGAGGAGATGGTAAGTGAAGTACCAGGCCCTCCTCAGGTGCTGCATAGCTCTCATTTGGCCAAAGATGGTCGTCAGGGTGGAACCAGATGCCTAGTGCTACAGGAACACCTTCAGGAACAGCTGCTTCAAGGTGAGACCTCAACCTGGGTTTGGGTGCAAATCGCTTTCTGGTGCAAAATCGTGTCCTACTAGCCAAGACCTGGAGCTAGCTAAAATAGGAATTAGGACATAAAGAAACTGGTTGTTTTGCTTTGGGTCAATTCATCTGCACACCAACAGATGGTACTTCTCTGTGAACACAAATTTGGACTCAGAACTTGCAAGAGGTCGCTACTCCCTCCTTGGAGGCATGGCAGTGGTGTGGAGAGAGAGCGGCCTTCCAGCTGGATCCCGGGGTCTGGAGTAGCAGTGCTTTGAGTTCCTGTCGGTGTGGCCAGGCTCCTTTCTTGGCTCTTTAACTTAATACCTCTGAAATGATGAGAATCATTTCATTTTCTAGGATTGTTTAGAGGATTAAGTAAGTTGACGCGTGTAAAGTGTCAAAGGTTATGTATTGTTGGTGCTTACAAGTGGCCTGTGTTAATCTCTCAGTCGTGTCTGACTCTTTTGCAACGCTCTGGACTGTATCCTGCTAGGCTCCTCTGTCTGTGAATTCTCCAGGCAAGAATACTGGAGTGAGTAGCCATTTCCTTCTCTGGTGGCGTGGTCACTAATAATTTAAAGAAATAGCAACAAAGGCACTTTTACTGACCTGAAAGTATTTCAGTTAATGAAGTAACTTTGCTTCTTTGATTTTAATGAAGGGGATTTAAATTCTTAAAAAGTTTTTTTTTTTTTTAAGTCATCAATTGGTGTTTACATTTTTAATTCACTTTTAAAATCCAGTGAGCTATTACTATTATTACTAAGCATGATACCTTCACTGATCATCAACTTCTGAATCAAGCTTTTCTGTGCAGTTGAGTAGGTGCTATTTGTAAGTGAGCCAGTTTTGCAAATAGAGCGACAGGTACAGGTGGCATTTAATAATAGTATAACATGTATTCTTTGTTTTCCCCTTGCAGTTACATCATTCAATTGCTTATAGTATAGTCAGCGTTCCAAAGAGAGAACTATTATCCAACTTAACTGTCACTTCCTACTTGGAGAAGATGTGATTCTGCTTTTTATGCCCATTGGCTTAGGGTCGAGGGGAGGCATATTTTAGGTGCCCCCAAACCAAGGTTTCTGATTACTTAATATTTTGCATATTTTCCCTCTGTAAACACTTCCCTTAAGCCAGCCCATCTTTCTTGTCGCTGAGTACTTTGGTGATCCCAGACGTGGGTAGGCTTTTCCAGATGTGTGGAGATGCACTTCACCTCAGGGCTCCGCCCTTTGAAGGTTGTGTTTGTTGCACAGCCTCTCCCGATAGGAAACATCTCATTGCACCCCTTTTCCAACCATCTGGCTGACCTGGACCCATTCCAGACACTGCAGCGTTGTTGGCAGAATGGTCTTCCTGCTACAGAAGTTTTGTAATCTGCTAATTGACAGGGTAAGGAAAATTTATATTTGGGTTACAGCTGAAAAGTTGGATGTTTCTTTGATGGGGCTTTAAATACTGACATATGCTGCATTGGTTTTTGATTTTAGGCATCCTCGTTTGTGCCTGAGCACGCACTCTCCCCTGTGTTCTCTGGCTCATTGAGAGTATGGCATCCTTTGGAGAAGAGCACAGTACGGATCTAGTAGGGAATTATCCTCCACTTGGCTTACTCATTAAGCAATGGTTTCATTATTATTATCTCTTTGTAGTATCAGACAGATGGCAAGGAAGGAGTTTGCTTTACTGCACAAGATGTAGTGTTGGGCATGGCAGATCTCCCTGAATGGTTAATATCTGCAGTAGTCATTCTAATAAGCATCTCAGCTTTTGCACAGGGCCTGGCTCTATCCTCAGCTCTTCATTTAAATGCAAAGTTTTTCTCAGTCCTTTTGCCCTACACAAGGCAGAGGGCAGAAGAATCCTAGAGATGGAAGTATCAGTAAAACTGTGTTGTTCAAGTTGACATTTGTGGTCATCCCACCCTGAAATTGTGCATTAGAACTCAACATGAGCAAGGCCCATGTCGGTGACTGTGGTTACGTTTATGGAGCCAGATCCATGTCCCCAGAGCGCAGAAGCACATGCGTGTGTTGGGGGCACTGCATGAGTGTGGGGTGACATTGTGTCTCTGGACCCTGGGGCCCTTCTCTCTGGCAGCCCCCTCAACCTGCCCTGGAGAGCACCCGGCATGAAAAAAGATGAGGATGAAAGAGGATTTCTTCCCGACCTTTGAAAACTTCAAAGAAATCGTTCCCAATCTGGTTCTGATGATCCATGTCTCAGGCAGAGCATGCACAAAGGTTGGAAATCTGCACACTGATCGGAAATAGTTTTTGGGAAGGAGGATTTAATCCCACGAGCCAAATGATCACTACCCACAGCGATCAGGGGAAAACCAAAGTCCACAGCAAATTTTAATTTGGCAAGTGCATAAAATGTTCAAAAGAGCAGAGGTCTCATTTACATTCCTCCCTCTTATATGGGATTTTCTTCTATATTAGTAATTAAAGGGTGCAGCCTATAGAGCGCAACTATATCCCATAATAGCCATCGGGGACGCACTAACAACTTCCTTGAAGCAACGCACACTAGGGTGTTTATGGCTCAGTGTCACATAGTCTCTCTTTGATCTAAATTAGGATTCATTGGCAAACTCGCAATAGGCTCCACATGTACCCCTCTCAACCTCTTTCTTTTAATCATGGAAATTAGAGATGGAAAATACCCATTAAGTCACTTAGTCCACTTCCCTGCCAGGGTGAAATTGTTGCCTGTGATACAGGGATAGAGCTTGGTCCAGCTGAAATTTAAATGTCTCAGGGGATAGGCAGCCTTCTGATTTTACAATTTTTTCTCTTTCCCTTAAAATTCAGAGGGGAAAAAAATGCAAAGCAGAGGAGGAAATTTCCGCCCCACCCCCCACCCCTTTGTGGGTAGGAGGTAATGTTAGCAGGTGGGTGTATGGGCTCACATGCACGGTGGCAGGTTTTTGGAAGCCACACCTCTTGTGATAGCCTTTTCATTACTGGTAAGAGACCAGTTATGGGCTGGTCTGATAGCTTCCCTGATAGCTCAGTTGGTAAAGACTCTGCCTGCCAATGCAGGAGATCCTGGTTCAGTCCCTGGGTTGGGAAGATCCCCTGGAGGAGGGATAGGCTACCCACTCCAGCATTTTGGCCCGGAGAATTCTATGGATGGTACAGTCCAAAAAGTTGAACACAACTGAGCAACTTTCACTTTGGGAAGGGACCAGTTAAATTCAACCCTTGTCGCAGCATGTTTTATTTAGTCTTCAGTTCAATGGAACTCTCCAGACTCCTGGACTTTCCCTGTAAAGTCAAGGGAGCAAGTACTCCAGGTCTGGAGTTCTCCAGGCAAAACTTTGTTTTTGGCTTGCCAGTGGATTAGTTATAAACTGCACAGGCCTTCCTGGTTAGAGTGTGATGTCACCCATGAGCTGTGAGCTCATGAAGGCAACACTGCCTATATTATTCCATTCAGTGACCAGTCAACATATTTTTCTACTTGGAACATTTGGCATCTGAGAGATGAGAGATGTGTGAGGTTCATGAGGAATACTCTCCCAACTCATGTTCAGCAAAAGAAGCAAGACCACCACCCAGCATCTGCCCACATCTCCTGAGCTGAAAGGGCGACAGGGAAGTAGCGAAACCCACCAAGCATCTCCCCAGTGGGGCCTCTACTGGAGAACACTCATCTTAAGATGAGACTTCAAAAGGGAAATGAGGACCCCGATGAGATTCACATTTGAGGTTTATTTCAAAGGCTTCTTTTTAGTTTGCTGAAAGGATCATGAGATGGCATTAATTTAGGAAAATCTGATAAGTGACCATTTCAAATCCTGATATAGATGTGTTAGAGTGTGATTATTCATATTATAAGATGGATGTCTCTCCCACCCCCAAATCCCTGCCTCAGATTCACTGTGGATGCCATAAAGTAGCTAACCTTCCTAATGCACTTGAAGGAGGGTCAGGTTTGCAAAACTTGATATAAAAGTATCTTAGGAAGGTGCTCATTGTGGTTTTTATTAGACAGAAAAAGTTGGTCTTTTGATATGTTTGTATCAACTGTGCATTCACAGAGACATATTTCAGGGCTTCTACAATGTACACTGTTTTCCTGGGATAATTCTTTAAAAAAAAAAAACTTTTTTATTGGAGTGTAGTTGCTTTACAATGCTGCGCTAGTGTCTGTGGTACAGTGAAGTGACTCAGCTCTATGTATACACATATCCCCTCTTTGTCATCACAGAGCATTGAATAGACTTCCCTGTGCAATATAGTTGGTTCTCGTTAGTTATCTATTTTATGTATAGCAGTGTATACATGTCAATCCCAATCTTTTGGTTCATCCTATCTGCTTTTTCCCCCTTGGTGTCCATATGTTTGTTCTCCACATCTGTGTCTCCATTTCTGCTTTGCAAATAAGTTCATCTATATCATTTTTCTAGATTCCACATATATACATCAATATATAGTACTTGTTTTTCACTTTCTGACTTGCTTCACTCTCCTAGGATGATTCTTGTTTTGAAATACCCTGATGGCAATGGATAATGGGTCTTCAAATAGAAAAAAAAAAAAATGAAGATTGCAATCAGTTATAAGCTGATGGCCTAGAATTAGAGTTCTACTGGATGCAATTCTAGTATTGGATCCTGTGCTTTGCTAATGAAAAGCTTAAGTTTTCAAGCAGATGTGGCCGAGACTGCTATTCTCCCAGATCCGTTCCCTGTGATTTTAGCGCCTCTGTTTTCCACCCGCCTGCCATCTCACTTACGTTGTGGCAAAGACACGAGGGACATGGCAGGGAGCCCCCCGTGGTGTAATCTCAGGGACACACACCTGTCCCCTCCTCCTGGTGCCGTCAGCCTGGAAAGTGGACCAGGCGGCCGAGCTCCAGCTGCCGTCTTAGATCTCAGGGGCAGACACCACACTGTGTGGGTGATGGAAGGTGGTTGGGCCCCACACAATTCTGTGGAGCGGCCAGACTAACCCTAGAGAAGCCTCCTCTGGACTTCTTTCACATGAAAGAATAAAACCTAGTGGGTTAAAGTCACTGTTTTCTCAGGATTTCTGTCACCAAACCTAAAGCTGAGTAGGTAGATACTATCTTGTTAAAGTCAGAATATTTCTGGTTCAGTTGATCTTCAACGCCAGCTCAATGCCAGCTCACTCTGAACTTGGCCTTGACATGTTTGGAGACATGGGTGTATGGAATAACCTCAAACTTACAGATCCCCAAATATATGATCAGCTAAAGTAGCAGTAAGGACATTGAGGTTAAGTGTTCTCATGCAGCTTCTCATATCTGTTCTCTTCATAGCATGTTGGAAGGTACACACACTCTCATTCCATAAAGGATTTCATGAAAACCCAGGCCACAGTAGTGGGTGGTACAAATAAAAATAGAGGGAAGATGAGGAAAACGTGAGTAGGGGGTCAGGACCAGGAAAACGTACAACCAGACAGGTCCAGGTTGGTTCCGGAGAGGTGTTCTTACATGAGAACAACTGTGATTTGGGAAGAAAACATAGTAGAATGTTTAGTTAGAGACATTTTTTAATCCAGAATGAGAGGCGTGAAGATTTAGTGCCATTTAACACGTGTTTGTCAGGTGCTTCCCTCACGGGCCCCTGACACTTCCGGAAGGTGTCTGAGGAGCAGCGGACCGACACCCCACAGTCAGGGAGCCCCCAAGTCTCCCGGTTTGCTTCGCCTCTTGCTGCAGGCTGGGGCATCTTGCAGTACACGTGTGTCC
Organism: Dama dama; assembly: GCF_033118175.1. NCBI lineage: Eukaryota > Metazoa > Chordata > Mammalia > Artiodactyla > Cervidae > Dama > Dama dama. The sequence goes on from NC_083713.1 coordinate 25,981,770, forward strand.
AGTTAAGTGGCTTTCTGGTTTGTATTACCCGTGTTTAAGTAGATCCTCACAAAAGGAGGAGAGTAGCTTAAAAATATTTCTGCAGAAAAACTGCCGGTTTTGCTTGTCCTGCTAGAATTATCTCCAGGCAAAGAAGGTACTTGTGCTGCTTGGGCAAGCTCTTTGTCAGCCTCATTAGAAGTAAATATAATCTAGTTGGGGCTGAGAAAAGAGGCTAAAACAATTCTGAAATTGTTAGAAGTCCCTTTGAAATATGGATTTATATCTTCTTTCATTAACAATGAGTTTCAACCTCTGTGTATATTATGATTTAAAGTATCAGGAAATAGCATATAATCAGATGAAAGTGTTGAAAGTGTTAGTCACTAAGTCCTGTCCGACTCTTTGCGATCCCATGGACTGTAGTTTGCCAAGCTCCTCTGTCCATGGAATTCTCCAGGCAAGAATATTGGAGTCAGTTGCCATTTCCTTCTCCAGAGGATCTTTCCAACTCAGGGATAGAACTTGGGTCTCCTGCATTGCAGGTGGACTCTTTACTAACTGAGCTACCAGGGAAGCTCAGGCACATGCATATAATTTATAAGTAAAGGAATAAACATACACCTTCTAGGTAGTGGTTTCGGGATGATTCAAGCGCATTACATTTACTGTGCACTTTATTATTAATACAACAGCTCTATCTCAGACTGTCAGGCATTAAATCCCGGGGGCCCGGGTCCCCTGGTCTAGACTATGGGCAGGACAGGTGCTTGCATGAGGTAAGCTCTCCACGGCTGCTCTTTGTTATGATTGTAAGTGCTGTGTTGATAATTGGGATCTTTGAAGCACTGACATTGAAATTTTAGGTGAATTTTACATCCAGATTGTTCAATTTTCACTGTCACCCTGTAACCATTGACAGATGGTTTAACGCCTGGCTTAAAATTCAAACCAGGGTCACTGGAATTGGATGCTCCCTTTTCTCGGGTCTTATATTCTTAAATCTGTGCAAAATGGCTGCCAGAGCATCACAGAAACAATACATTCCAGTCCACATTTTTCCTTAGGAACCTCTGTGCCATAATTTGGCTAACAACTTTGAAGCAGCAAACTTGTGATTTCTTTTCACTGTAATCCCCAGATCCTCTGTCTCCCCTATGGGTCTCATCCCCACCCCTCCCTTCCAGCTGGAGGACAGAAGTTGCCAAAACTGTGATACCTTGCCTAGCAGACAGGAAACTTGCAAAACTGAAGCAATGAGCTTCTCCTGTTGGTTATGTTTTGGGTATGGTTCTCCAGCTCAAATGTGAAAGTTGAGATCAGTTTGAGTCACAAATCTCTCCCCTTCTCTCCCTATCCCTGGACGCACCAAGTCATCATGAGTGATGACTTTGCTTCAGGTTCCAATCAGAGCCCCCAGGATGGCTTTCACGTGGAGGGATGGGAGCTGTGTCCTCTTGGATGCAGTCGGATGTGCTTATGCTCTTGGCCCAACTGAGACATCTGGGACCTTATTAAAGATGGGTTAAGGAGGATGCCCAAGGGCTTTTATAAAATTTAAATCTCTTAAAGCACAAGAAATCTTTATGCTCTGTGTCTGCACTGGGTTAAATCAGGACTCATCCTTTGCTGGTCCACACTCATGTACATACTGGTTGCTCGAATGTGGAAATCTATGCCCAATGGTAGATGCCCCTGTCCCAAGCCCTTGTGCCATGCCCCCTCCCTCACCCTGGCTGCTCTGGACACCATTGGAAGGCTCCCTTCACTTCCCCATGATCCAGAATGTGACATCCAGACTAAGCCAGATGGTGAGGTTAATTCATAAAGGGTCACTATGTCACAGATCTGACCCCAGTGAGCCTCAAGCATCCTTTGTCTGCCCTTTGTGAGCCTCTTTCCTGTCCTTTGGTTTCCTTGATCCTTCAGCCACCTCTGCCACTTGACTGGTGAGTGTTTCTGCTACCCACAGGTGTGACCAGGGAAAAGTGCCTACCCTGCATCACTGTTATTCTGTACGCAGGGCCCCGGTTGCTCAGTAGCTATTTACCAAGCCCAGCCATGGAGTCAGATTTTTTTTTAATTAATTTATTTTTTAACTGAAGGATAATTGCTTTATAGAATTTTGTTGTTTTCTGTCAAACATTAACATGAATCAGTTATAGGTATATATGCTCATAGCACTTAAGTGTGTTCATGAAAGCGTCAAAGGGGAGGGGTGGGGAGCTTCATCCCTCTTGTTCTGATCTACCCGTTCCTTGCTGACTCTGGAAGAACATTCGAGAAGGTGAGAGTGTGTTCCCAATTCTCCAGTGACTCCTGGGAAGCATCTTCTAGTCATTCTATTCCATAAAGGATAGTCTCCCTGCTGGGATAAAATAAAAGCCCTATTTTATCCAGCCTCTTGTCCGCATTTTCTCTTTTCTGGAAAGTCTGATCCCAGGGGCTTCGTTCAGGGCTGCTCCAGCGGTTCTGAAACTTCTCTGCACACCGGCATCATCCGAGTACCTGAGACCAGTCCTGGTGCTTGGCTCCCTCCCTACTGTTCTGATTTGATCAAAATGGGGAGCCACTTTTGGGCAGCAGGAGCTCTCAAATCTTCCCAGGAGATCGTCACCGACCGCCAAGTCTGGGAACTCTTGTCACAGCAACCTCATGCCATGTCGGACACAAGGATACACGGTGAATTGTTGTTAGGTTCTTGGGTGCAGGTGGAGTGTGGATCCATGAGTGACATCTAGTTGTGATAAACTTTCATCATTCCCTGTTTGTCCCTTCCTGAAGGCAGTTGTTCTCAAACTTTAATGTGCATCAGAATCAAATCCACAGCTGGTTTTGATTGGTCAAATCCACATCACTGGGCTCCACGCCCACAGCTTCTGAATCAGCAGGTTCGGGGGCAGGGGGGTGGGGGGTGTCAGGCGGGTGGGAGTGGTGGAGAATTTGCATCTGTCATAAGTTCCCAAGTGACAATGATGCTGCTGGTCCAGCGACCACACTTTGAAAACCACTGCCCTAAAGCAGTGTCTCCCGTCCTTCCCTGGTCACCTGTTAAGGAATAGAGATTCTTGGGTCCACACCAACCTGATGAACCTGACTGTCCAGGGAAGGGCCTGGGCTTAGTTTTGTTAATATGTATCTAATGGTTCTTATCTTTGGGGAGATATGGTAATGTGACCTTAAAACAACAGAAAGTGAAGAAGGAGACCCACAATCCTATGTTAGAAAAATAAATATTTGAGTTTGGAGTTTTGGAGTTGCTGGTGGTCTTCTGATAACTTTTTTTTTTTTTTGGCTGTGCTGAATAGCATGCAGGATCCTAGTTCTCTGACCAGGGATCAAATTCGTGTGCCCTGCAGTGGAATTGCAGAGTCCTAACCACTGGACCACCAGGGAAGTCCTGATATATAAATATATATATATATATATATATATATATTTAGTGTTGAAAAGGATATATTTATAAAGAAATGCTAAAAGTGTTTTAGGACTTCCCCCTCTTTTCATCCCAATCTCAGCCTTGGGCCTTAGTACTGGATCTCCTAATGGGTGGTGTGGACTGACTTAGCTAAAGCAGTAGTTCTGTAGTGGATCATGGGTCAGCATCGTAAGGTTTTCCTTTATAGAACACAATTTACCTCATCTTATTTCTGAACCCCATCCCACAGATGATTTAGGGGCTGGGGAAAGTTTTTAAATTGAAAACAAAATCAGTACCTCCATTTTCTGGTTTAAAACAGTTAACTCAGGCTCTTACTGGTAAGTGCTCAAAAGTTGGACATTTCTCCCCCTTTTTCCTCCTCTAGACAATCTGGTTTCTGGTGTAGAGGGATGCTCAGGCTCTGGTGTGTCAAGAGAGAGAGGGAATGATTGGTCCTTAATTCTGCGGATCACCTGTCTGGTTTTGATGTCCCGCCCACACTGTCATGACAATCCAGGGAGCCCTCAGGCCTGCATGTGATTTTCTCCTGGGGTAACAAAGGTCTGTCTAATCAAGGCTATGGTTTTTCCAGTAGTCATGTATGGATGTGAGAGTTGGACTATAAAGAAAGCTGAGAGCCAAAGAATTGATGCTTTTGAACTGTGATGTTGGAGAAGACTCTTGAGGGTCCCTTGGAAGCAAGAAGATCCAACCAGTCCATCCTAAAGCAGATCCGTCCTGGGTGTTCATTGGAAGGACTGATGTTGAAGCTGAAACTCCAACATTTTGGCCACCTGATGCAAAGAGCTGACTCATTTGAAAAGACCCTGATGCTGGGAAAGATTGAAGGTGGGAGGAGAAGGGGACGACAGAGGATGAAATGGTTGGATGGCATCACTGACTCAATGGACATGAGTTTGGGTGGGATCCGGGAGTTGGTGATGGACAGGGGGAGTTGTGGCATGCTGCAGTCATGGGGTCGCAAAGAGTCGGACACGACTGAGTGACTGAACTGAACTGAACTGAGCAAATCTTTTGCTGGGTTGACGGTGGGTCCAAGATTAGGCTTTCAAATGGATGCTGGAATTTTTTCCGCTAATGGAGAGTGGGAGTTTGTATACACATTGGTCGATGTCTATGAATTTTCTTGGGCTTTCCCTAGTGGCTCAATGGTAAAGAATCTGCCTGCAATGCAGGAGACATGAGTTTGATCCCTGGGTCGGGAAGATCCCCTGGAGAAAGAATTGGCAACCCACTCCAGTATTCTTGGCTGGAAAATCCCATGAACAGAGGAGCCTGGTGGGCTATAATCCATGGGGTCACAAAACAGTTGGATACAACTTGGTTACTAAACAACAACAAAATCAATGAATTTTCTTGGGCTTGGGAAGATTCTGTGTCTTGCCCTAGATCCCATAACCTGCTTTTCAGTGATTGACCAGGGGCAGAGCACAGGTCATGTGGTTCCTGGACCCAAATTTGGGATGTTTGCACACCCCGTGTCCCCATTCTCACATATGTGCCTGGCCACAGCTCATCCCTCATAGCCTGCTGTTTCATCCCATCTCCATATGCTGACCTTAGCTCCTCCAGATCCATGAGACAATTTGTTTTAAGAGAAATTGACAGCATTGAGCCAAAATCTGCTGTCTTTAGATCTAAATCTGACATACACCCCAATTCCCGAAGGCTTAACTGCCAAGCTGTGTAGAAAAGCATTCCATTCACTCACTCACTCATGCACGCTTGCATTTATGGAGTCTCAACCATGTATTGGCCTTGTGCTGGGTGCTGGGGAACAAAAACACAGCAAGGACCCAGACACAAACACATAAAGATGGAAGTGCAATAACTCTGAAGCATTTGATTAAGATCAAAGTACTGATGCTGTAAGTGAGAGAGAGTTTGGAGGAGAATCTGCCTGTGTGCTGGGACAGTAAGGAATGCTTCGCTGAGGGGCTGGGTCTTAGTGCCAGGCTTGGCACTGAATCAAAGCTCAAGCAGGTGGGATGAACCTGAGAGGTGTTGAGGTTAAACTGTGTAGGATGCCACACAGCATGAGTGTGTCCTGGGCTGGTAAATTTTATTTATTTATTTATTTATTTATTTATTTTTTATCAATACCATTTTGGGCTGATAAATTTTAGTGTGTTGTCAGACATCATGGTCATTTACGAACTGGAGGAGGAGATGACATGGGGACTGTGGAAGAAAGGGATGAAGAGCCGGGAGAGGGGGTAGAATTTGATCCTGTGCCCCCAGGAAGACATTAAATTTCAAATTATTTTATCAAGAGCAGATGTTGGTGTGAGTTGTGTGCATGCTCAGTCATGTCTGACATTTTGTGACCCCATGGACTGTAGCCCACCAGGCTCTTCCATCCAGGGGATTTTCCAGGCAAGAATGCGAGTAGGTTGCCATTTCTTACTCCAGGGGTTGGTGTGGGTTAAACTGATTCAAATGCAAAACTCACCCATTCTTAGGTGTAAGAAACTCTCTAAGCTTTGGGAAAACTGGAGGTTTTTACAATCTATTGATTTCAGCGCTCCATTGATGTAGTAATCCTATCTAATAAATGTGTAATATGAAGGCTACTTTTCCTCTCATAAAACTAGAGGATGAAATGTATGAGGGAAGACAACACAGGGAATATTTTTCTAGAACTAGTAGTAAATTCAAGTTATCCCACAGCTGGGTCCGTTCATTGGCCTGACTCCAAGAAGTTATAAAGGGAATGTGAGTAAAGGCAGCTTCTGCTCCTCAGAGTTCATCAAAATCCAAATCTTTTACAATTCCTTTTATGTTGGCCCTAAAATGTTACTTTACTGAAATAATCTTCCCCTGGATAGCAGAGAATGTCTCACAAACTACAGATTGATTGATCCACTTGACATTCCTGCTTCCCAAAAGCTAATGCTGGCCCCCCTTTTTTCTAAAATGTGGATCTGGTGTGTGATTTATGGGTAGGAGTGATTTAAGGCTCAATTACCCTCTTTTTAACAACTCCTGTAGTGCCTCTTACTCTGAATTGTCTAGCATTTCCCATTTGGTTCCCTGTGCTCCAAATAATTCTCCTCTCCATCTTCACATACTGATTTCTTCTTCGACTTTAAGACTCACCTTGGAAGAAAATGAACATTTATTGATGCTTCATATATACCAGACTCTGCACCAGCCCTTGACATTGGTTATCTGTGTAAAATGTTCAACAGCTCTTTGAAGAAGAGATTATTTTTGACCCCCCACCCCAAACTCATTTTTCATTTTACAATGAAGGAAGCAAGGCTCAGAGAAACTAAGAAATTTGCTTGCGGCCCCATACCGTGCAGGGGTGGGGGTGTGGGGTGTGAGTCTGGGTGACTTCAGGGCCCTGCATGGTTTCACCTCCTCTGAGAAAGGCCCTCAATACCCAGGCGTGGAGGAGTCATTCCTTGGGGGGGGGGGGTTGCAGCTGGAATTGGGAAGAGGGAGCTAATCTCTTCCCTGATGGTTATACTGGGGATGAGAAAGAACTCATGGTTCCACTCTAAGAACAGAGCCAGCTGGGGAGAAATAATGCTGACTCAGCATGGGAGGGAGAGGGGAGCACTGGGGGCTCTGAGGCTCCGGGTCCCGCCCCGTCTGACACCCAGTGGCCTCCCTGCCCCTCCCAGCCTCCCAACTGTTGTCCAGTTGCTCACCCGTGTCCAAATCATTGCAGCCGCATGGACTGCAGCACAACAGGCTTTCCTGTCCTTCTCTATCCCCCGGAGCTTGCTCAAACTCATGTCCATTGAGTCGGTGATGCCATCCAACCATCTCATCCTCTGTCGTCCCCTTCTCCTCCTGCCTTCAATCTTTCCCAGCATCAGGGTCTTTTCCAATGAGTTGGCTCTTCGCATCAGGTGGCCAAAGTATTAGAGCTTCAGCTTCAGCAGAAGTTTGCCTTTTTTGCTCAAGCTAGTTTGGGTTTCTATCTTTTTCAATCAAGTATCCTAATTTTCCTGGTGAGCAGCACAGAGATTTCAGAACACATGCCTTTTCCATCGGCTGTAGGACAGGAACGAAGGTGGTCCTCCCCAGGCCTCCCCTGGCTCCGGCTCACTGACACACTCTAAGTGACGTCATCTGGTCACACCCACCTCAAGGTCTTCCTTTTACATTTGGGGAAACAAGGAAGAAAGGTAGAAGTCTGAGGATAGCAACCTGCACTTCATGCTATGACCACAGCAAGTACTGAGCTTGTTCCATGTGAGTTACCTGAGTGCACAGACCAGGCCTTTTATTTGTTTAAATTAAAAAAAAAATTATTTAGCTATTTTAGACTGCGCTGTCTTCATTGCCATGCAGAATACACTCTAGTTATGGTGCGTGGGCTTCTCATCACAGTGACTTCTCTTGTTGAGAATCACAAGCTCTAGGGCGCAAGGGCTTCAATAGTTCTAGCACGTGGGCTCAGTAGTTATGGCTCTTGGATTCTAGAGCACAGGCTCAGTAGTTGTGGGGTAGGGGCTTGGTTGCTCCAAGGCATAGTTCAGGGATCAGGGATTGAACCCGGGTCTCCTGCATTGGCAAGAGGCTTCTTTACCACTGGACCACCAGGGAAGCCCTGCTCTCTTTTATGGGAGTATCATTGCTTCCCAATGGGTTGGTTTCTGCTGTACTGCAAAGTGAATCAGCCTTGTCTATACATATATCCCCACTTCCTTGGCTTTCTTTCCCATTCAGATTACTACAGAGCATTGAGTTCCCTGTGCATCAGTAGATTCTCATTAGTTATCTGTTTTATACGTAGTAGTGTATATATGTCAATCCCAAGCTCCCAATCCATCACACCCTCTCCTTTACCCCTTGGTATCCATACCTTTGTTTTCTATGTTTGTGTCTCTATTACAGACCAGGACTTCTGAATTATTGTATCTGATAATGTGTATGTGTGTACTTCAGTCATGTCAGACTGTTCGTGACCCTATGGACCATAACCCACCAGGCTCCTCTGTCCATCTGGGCTTCTCCAGGCAAGAATACTGGAGTGGGTCACCATGCCCTCCTCCAGGGGATCTTCGCAACCAAGGGATCAAACCCGCATTTCTTAGGTCTCCTGCATTGGCAGGTGGGTTCCTTACCACTAGCACCACCTGGGAAGCCCATATCTGATAACAGCACATCTTAACTGTAAACACATTTAATAATGTGACTTTGAAACTGAATCTAAATGAAGTCTTGTAAGAAAATCTGGAATTAAACTACCTTTGAGTTAACAAACAGGCAAGCAAACAAATATCCAGGCTCACGGTGTATGCACAAGGCTACAATTACTTGACAGAGAAAGAAAATACCATCTTTGGAAAGGAGGGGAACAAGATGGGTGCAAGTGAGAAGGAGCCAGCCCTGAACCGTTGCCTGCCTGGGCAGGGTTCTAAAGCCTGAGAAACACGGCATGCAAGTCAGGGGTTTCCTCCCTGGAAGGAGCTCTTGCTCTATTTTGATTTTTAGCAGCAGAGAAACATGCATTCAACAAACAGGCTCCGTGTTTGGGCAGTGAGACTGGAGAGACCTCAAAAGGCTGGACGTGCTCGGGCACTGCCCTTGACCACCCTTGGCTCTGGGCTCCTCCCCGGTGACGTGGAGAGAGTCACAGACGCTCTCTTGTAGCTCTGTACTGGGCTGTGCTGTGCTAAGGCACTCAGTCGTGTCCGACTCTTTGCGACCCCTCGGATTATAACCCGCCAGGCTCCTCTGTCCGTGGGATTCTCCGGGCAAGAATACTGGAGTGGGTTCCCAGCAGCTCTGAGGTGCAGTCATTCAGTGAGCAGGAAGGGGGAAGAACAGCACAGGCTGTTTGCTAATGAAATCTCAGTAGACATCAGCTTAGATAATGTGTATCTTCGAGAAAAGGCAGAGGAGACTGGGTCAGCATTGCTGCGTTTCTGCTCAGTGGTGGCTGATGGGGGAAATGCAGGCATGGGAGCCAGAGACAGTGTGACTCCTATTAGTTTCTTTGACTGATGTTTCTTTGTCATCTGCTTCTAATTAAAAAGGAAAAAAAAAGTTTCCCTATCCCCAGCCTTGGCCCTTTATAAGGAGTAAAAATCAAATCTAAAAATAACAGGAGGGGGCAGGCTTAAACTGGCAGACAAGGAAACCCTGGAAAATCAGAAGTGGAGTGTGGAGGAGTTTGAGCTGGTACCATGTGCTGGGAATTGCCTGCATTGGAACAGATGATACGATAAGTGAGGTCATCCCTGTGACCACCCTAGTGAAGAGCAGCTGATTCCTTCTTTGGAAGAGGATAGAGGAATGCAGAATTACAGATGCTTGCTTATGAACTGAGGAGAACTACCCTCTCTCCTCTGTATACTCAGGCAAGTCTTCATCTGCATTGTAGAGAAGAAGGCTGTAAATTGAATTCAGTGAGGAGCGCGGGGGCCAGCAGAGGACAGGATCGTTTCCCCCAGGGAGATGGTGTCTGGGCATGAGCTACCCAGGAGGAAGGTCCTTCCAGGGACTTCTAGTTGCATAGGGATACCCAGCAACTGTCTTTCCAGGATGCCCATAAACGTGTTTAATACAAAATGTTTGTGAAGAGAGGCAGAGGTGTGCTGAGGTGGACTGGAGGAAGGTGGTGTTTCTTCAGGTAGAAGTTACCTCCTGGAGGCGTCCGTGCAACTAAATTTTATGTCTTTCCCCGGGGTGGGAAAACAGAGCTTCGTGGAGAAGGTGCAGAATGTTTATTGGGGCAATACCTGGTGCCCCGATAGAATCAACGCCAGCTAAAGTCATTGGATTCATCAGGATGCTGCAGAAACGAACAACGCCAAAGCTTAGCAGTCTAACACAGCAACCTGTTATGTGTTCCCCTCCATCGGCAGGAGGCTCTGCGAACACAGCCACTTAGAAACTCATGGGAATGGAGGTGCTGCCATCTTGTATTAATTTAACTAATATATAGACGCGCTATTGGAGTAAGCTGTCCCTTGTCACCCTGGAGGATCTCATGGGGTTTTCTGTGCTTTCTCTCAGAAAGGGTACTCCCTCCTCCCTTCAGCCCAATGGTCAGGTGTGATCACAAGGCCATGCCCAGCTGCGAGGGGTAAGCCTTGGGAAGTCATCTGTGTGTCTCAGTCAAGGAACAGTGAGGCTCCACATGGAGGAAATATTGGTCACTGAGTGTTCTGAATGGTGACAGGTTAAATCACGATTCTCGACAAAACAGAGAGACAGAAAATGGGTAAGGATTAGAATGTGTGCTTACAAATGCAATACAGAAGTTCACTGACAGACTGGTCATTTGGCAGGTGTGATGAATTCGTTGTGTTGGTGTGGTAAAGGGGTAGGAATTTGGGCTGGAATAATCCCTATGGTATGGTTTTGGTGAATACTCCTGGAAACTCATGTAGTTAATTTGAGGAGATAAGTGTTTTTTTCTTTTTTGACATATATGTTAATATATGTATATTTATTGAAATATGTTGACTTATAATATAAAGTGCTTCTTTGTGTGTATATATGAATGCTTATGCAGAATATGAAGAGTAACAAAGACTTAGTTTTATGAAGAACATATTTGAATTGTTTTGGGTTAATATTAATTGTATGAGGCTTCCTTGGTGGTAAAGAATTTGCCGGCAGTGCAGGAGACCCAGGTTCCATCCCTGGGTCGGGAAGATCCCCTGGAGAAGGAAATGGCTGCCCACTCCAGTATTCTTGCCTGGAGAATCCCATGGACAAAAGCTATATTCCATGGTGTTGCAAAGAGTTGGACACGACTGAGTTGGACACTTCACTACTCACACTGATTGTATATCCATATGACGTGACATGCTGTGGACTCCTAGTTCCCTCCTTCCCCCAAAAAGAAGCAGAGGGGACTTTCCTGCTAGTTCAGTGGTTAAGACTCTGCTCTTCCAATGTAGGAGGCTCTAGTTCAGTCCCTGGTTGGGCAACTAAGTTCCCACATGCTGTGCAGTGAAGCCAAAAAAAAAAAAAAAAAAGAAGAAGAAGCAAAGGAGGACCTTAAATATAAAAACAGAGATGAAAGCTTCAGCTAAATAACTCTCCAAAGAAACCAAGTATTCTCTGTGCAATTGAGATCGTGTGAGGGTGCACAGTGGAACAAAGTATATAAGCCCATCTTATTTACAGTTGTGTATGTCTAGCTAGAAGACTTGGGCAGTATTCCAAATATTACAGTAATTTCAATGTAGCTTACATTATCCTTGGATAAAAAAATAAAGTGGTGATTGAGATTTGGGGTATTTTTTTGCAGGTTATTAAGCTAATATTCTATATATCACATCACACCATTCTGGTGATAATGCATTGATGACACTTGCTGAATTTAGACTCACTCTTTTCTAAAAAGTTAACCTTTTAGCAAGTATTTGCCATTTTATTTTACTGAATGAACCCATTTACTATTTTTTTTTTTTTTTTACAACTTAGAAAAGTCCTCTGGAACGCTCAGCTAAAGCTGATAATGAGCGTGATCACTTATTTTATCATATGACTTTATATTTTAACTACAATTTGCTTTCAACACACATTTGTTGAGCAGATCCTTCATGTCAGCCTTACACACAGCTTATGTCTAAGATTAAAAAAAACAGATCTAGAAGACTTTAAAAAATGAACTTAGAGTGAAGAAGGAAAGACTTCAAGAAAAATGCAAGTGTTTCAGAGCTTCAGAACAACCTTTACTACAAGGAAACCAATTACAGTCTAAAGGAGGTTCGGTTGCCACCTTTCTTATGGCACCTTATGTTTCCTGACATGGTCCCCTCCCTGTGACTGAGGTCTGAGAGTTATATCCTCTTTCCTCCCATCGTTGGCCATACTGAGCATCTTTCCTTGGCCCTTGAGTAGAGGCTGGTCTGAGACGACTGTCAGCCCAGCTTTCTAAGAAGTAAGAAAGACTGTCAAGGAGTTGATGGTCTAGAAAGGAGGGGCCACCAACATTGGTATATTTTAAGGTTAGTATTAAAAAATAAAATATAAAAAAACAGAAAATTTCTCGACCCCTCTTACATCATAGCACTGACAAAACCCAGAGTGTCCGAGCCACCCAACAGGGGGTGATGCTGGGAAATGTGGCCACACTGAACAGTGCTCTGGAGGAAGACACTACCCTGAATTCTCACAGGGGAAAATAATAATTAGGAGTTTAGGATGTTTCCAGGGGGAGGGGCATAGAAACCCTGTTCAATCATAGTCTCAACTGTATATATAAGAAAACAGGTTCAAAGTTTTCTCTCTAAGAGCTGGTGGACAGGCTGCGAAGGCTCTGCTGTGATGGGGGTCAGGATGGTGGAATCTTTGTTTCAGCTCTGCCCCTAACTAGCTGTGTAACTCTGGCTATAGACTGTTTTGCATCATCTGTGAAATTATCAAGTTGATGATTTTACAGGATCCTAGTGCTGAAACCCCACAATATTAGCTAAATGTCCTCCATAGGGTTGTGTATAAATGTGATTTTTTAAAGGGGGACAACAGATTTGACATGTCAAGTGGCCTTGGCATGTTCCTTGTGATTTTCATAAAGGTTCAATCAAGAGGTCTCCAACTGCCAAGAATACTCAACAGAGAAGGGACAGTGTCATCAATTTTCCTAATGGTGTTGGAAAAACTGGACAGTCACTTGGAAAAGAATGAAATTGGACCCCAGATTACACCACTCACAAAAATTAACTCCAAAATGGATTAAAGATTTAAATGTAATAACTGAAATTGTACAACTCCTAGAAGAAAATGTAAAGGAAAATCTCCCTGGCATCAGTCTTGGCAAGGAGGTTTTTGGATATGATCCCCAAAACACAAGCAACGAAAGCACAAATCAACAAATGGGACTACATCAAACTAAAAAACTTGTGCATGGTGAAAGGAACAATCTAATAGGTGAAAAGGTAACCTATGGAATGGGAGAAAAGGACTGATGCTGAAACTGAAGCTCCAATACTTTGGCCACCTGATGCAAAGAACTGACTCATTGGAAAAGACCCTGATGCTGGGAAAGACTGAAGTCAGAAGGAAAAGGGGACGACACAGGATGAGATGGTTGGATGGCATCACCGACTTGATGGACATGAGTTTGAGCAAGCTCAGGGAGTTGGTGAATGACAGGGAAGCCTGGCATGCTGCAGTCCTTGGGGTCACAAAGAGTCAGACACAAACTGAGCAACTGAATTGAACTGATATATCTGACAAGGGCTTAATATCCAAAATATATAAGAAACTCATACAACTGAATAGCAAAACAAACAGAACCCAACAACACATAAACAATCTGATGGTTAGAGAACTTGAATAGACATTTTTATACTTTTCTAAATAAGACGTACAAATGGCTAACAAGTACATGAAAATGTGCTCAATATCACTAATCATCAGAGAAATGCAAATCAAAAACAGTATCACCTCATACCCGTCATGATGGCTATCATTAAAAGTCTACAAATAACGAATGTTGGCAACAACGTGGAGAAGAGAACCCTGAGAGACTGTTGGCTGGAATGTAAATTGGTGCAGCTGTTATGAAAACCAGTAGGGAATTTCCTCAAAAAATTAAAAATTGAATTACCCTTTGATCCAGCAGTTTTACTTCTGGATATTTATCTGAAGGAGATGAAATCACTATCTTGAAGAGATATCTGCACTCCTGCATTCTTTGCAGCACTATCTACAATACCCAAGACATGAAGACAACATAAGTTTCCATTGACAGATGAAAGGATAAAAAAAATGTGATAGAAATATGTATATATACATATACCACACTAAAAAAAAACTAATTATGGTTCTGTTTAATTTCTTCTAAAGAATTCAGGAAGCATCTGGGACCTTGAAGAATCTAAGTTAATAATCATTAGACTACTATCTAAAAAGAGGCATCATTAATAGAGATTCTTTGTTAATGAAAGTGATAGAGGGTCTGATAACGAGGCTTTCACTGTGGATGGCAACTAAAACATTCTGGTTTATAAAGAGATGTTTTCAGCGAGAACAACCTCCACAGATCTACTTGAAATGAACCAGCTATTGTGGTGGAATGTGTTATGTGCACACGATTCTTTCTTCCCTTCCTGTTTACCACGTGTATCCCCCACAGACCAGAGTCTGCTGACTCTGGAGGGGGCCATCTGTTTAGATGCGGACATCCTCTCAGGACTCTAACGCCTTGAAGGCTGACTCTGTGTCTGTCCGATGCACCTTCCTTCATGTCTGTCAATGAGCAAACTCTCATAATGTACATGTACATATAAACTGAAAGCGATAGTCACTCAGTCGTGTCCCTCTCTTTACTACCCGAAGGACTGTAGCCCTGCAGGCTCCTCTGTCCATCGGATTTCCCAGGCAAGAATACTGGAGTGGGTTGCCATTTCCTTCTCCAGGGTATCTTCCTGACCCTGGAATTGAACCCGAGACTTCAGTGTCTCCTCCTTTGGTAGGGGGATTCTTTACCACCGCACCACCTGAGAAGCCCCATACTAATACTATCCTGTACATTTGAAAGTTGCTGTGAGTGTAGTAGTTCAAGGGTCTCACCAGAACAACAAAAGCAAGACGGTGATTAGATGAGGTGAAGGACGTATTAACTAACCTTACTGTGGTAAGCTCTTCACACTATATACACCTAGCAAATCATCACAATGTATTTAAGATTGAACCCAGGTCTCCCACATTGCAGGTGGATTCTTTACCAGCTGAGCCACAAGGGAAGCCCAGGAATAATGGAGTGGGTAGCCTATCCTTTCTCCAGTGAATCTTCCCAATGCAGGAATCAAACCAGGTTCTCATGCATTGCAGGCAGATTCTTTACCAACTGAGCTATCAGGGAAGCTCACCCTAAACTTACACAACATGATACATCAATTATATCTCAATCAAGTGGGGGTAGAAAAGAGGTCTCCAGCTGCTGATCAAGCCTGGCCACATTGTCCCCTGCACAGGTCCTCTCCCGGCCCCACTGGTGGCCCTCGAGGTAGAGGAAGGCTCTTCTCAGCTGTGACGGAAGAAGTCAAACACCAAGCACCATTAACTAAAGGTTCATTCTGAGAGAATGAGGCTGAGCCCCAGGTGGTGCCAGGCAGTGTGCTGTGGTGCTGACCTGGTTTCCCGATTCAATCCAGCCCTCCGTGTCTATCGCAATGTGCTGGATCTTCACTGTTTGTGCTCAGGGCGATGTATTAGCTCACATCGTTTGGTGCCAGCCAACTGTTGACATTTGGTGAGGACTTGGTAATCTGATAGTTTGGTTCATCCTTTTAAGTGAAGTGGTGGGAAACACCTAACTACCTTTTCCAACTAAAACTAAAAACCACTTGCTCCCTGAATGTCTGAAATGAAAGCATGACATGTTTTCTCTTGAGCGCTCACACCAGGCTCTGCGACTCCAGATTCTTTAGTTTGGCTTGCTCTGCCTGCAATCATCCCTATTTCAGAGATGCCAGCTTTATCTTCCAGTTACTCAGGCCAAAAAGCCCTGGAGTCATCTCACATCCAACTGGCCAGGAAATCCTTCTGGCTCCACATTCACTCGATATCCAGAATCCAGCCTCTTACCACCACCACGACTACCACCCAGTTCCAAGTCCCCAGCATCTCTTGCCTGCACCCTTTCAGGAATCTCTCAACCATTCTCCCTGCTTCTGCTCCACCTTCACACAGCAGCCAGAGTGATCCTGTTACAACCCAGGAAAGATGTCATCACGCCTCTGCTCAAGACCTTTGACCTGTCTTCTCACTCCTGGTAAAAGCGAGAAGTCTAACTGTGCTCACTTCCCCATGATTAATCCTCCCTTGAAGTTCAACCCCCCTTCCCCATGTTAAAATGCTATATAAACCTTTGAATCTGATTGCTTTTTTTGAGTTTCACTTCTTTTTTTTTTTTTTCATTTATTTTTATTAGTTGGAGGCTAATTACTTCACAACACTGCAGTGGGTTTTGTCATACATTGACATGAATCAGCCATGGAGTTACATGTATTCCCCATCCAGATCCCCCTTCCCACCTCCCTCTCCACCCGATCCCTCTGGGTCTTCCCAGTGCACCAGGCCCGAGCACTTGTCTCATGCATCCCACCTGGGCTGGTGATCTGTTTCACTATAGATAATATACATGCTGTTCTCTCGAAACATCCCACCCTCGCCTTCTCCCACAGAGTCCAGAAGTCCTGTTCTGTACATCTGTGTCTCTTTTTCTGTTTTGCATATAGGGTTATCATTACCATCTTTCTAAATTCCATATATATGTGTTAGTATGCTGTAATGTTCTTTATCTTTCTGGCTTACTTCACTTCTTTTCTGTGGACTCCTATGCATGTTGACATTAACGAAAGTTCTTTGCTCTTTCTCTTGTTAATCTGTCTTTCAGTTTAATTCACAGGCCCCTAGTTCATGAACCTAAGAGAGTCCAAGGAAAGGTTTTCCTCCTCAACATGATAAATGTAATTCAGTTCTTGGGCCCTGGGAAAAACTTCTTTTTCTCTAGCAGCACCTGTCTTCTCTCTCCTTTGACTCTGTCTTAACCCAGACCCTCACCAGCTCATTCAACTAATGATGCAGGAGCTTCCCACAGGGTCTGGGTCCCTGTGCTCAGGCCCATCTCCCTCGATCCACCCTCCACACTGCTACCAGGAAGCTTCCTATAAGGCAAGTCCCAGGGTGCCTAACTCCTGTGTGCAGCCCTTTAGCGGCTTTTCCTGCCAACAGGAGAAAGTCCTCATATCTGCCCCACTCTCACCAGACTTCCTTTCTTAGAACATCCTGGGCTCCTTTGGCACGTGCTTTCCTCCCTATCCAGCCAGATTTTTTCCCCCTCAAACTGGGCCTTCTGCATAGACGGCCTACTGAACTTGGCTCTTCAGGCTCATTGTAGACAGCACTTCCTCTGCTCAGCATCTCGCAGGCTGAGTTTTTCCTTCCTCCCCTCTGCTCGTCTGCTCTTTTCCCAGCGCCCTTGCCACATCGCCTGTTAATGATCTGTTTACACACCTGTCTCCCCTCCGCAGCTCCAGCCTGTGTGCTCCCTGAGGACAAACACTGCAATGTACTCACTCTGCATCCCTGATGCCCAGCCCAGAGGGCAGCAATGGGCTGTTTATCGATGAGAGGCTGACAACTAGCTTTCATCCCAATGATTAAGTAACTGGCTCTTTGATGTGTTCCAATTATGCTACATTATTTTCCATTAGAATTATATTTTAGAACTGGAAAGCACCTTAAAGTTTACCTACCCCAAAGCTGTCATTCTAAAAGCCAAAGAAGTCACCAGCCTGCAGTGCCCTCTGGCTCTCTGGTTCAGAGTCCTGTGTGTCAGCGGTTACGGTGTCCCAACACCATGCAGAAAAGACACCTTTATATCAGCTCCTAGTGTTGCTTCCTTACGTCTGTGTGCTGAAGGACATAGCCATTTCCACTGATAAAAGGTGTTCATAGTGTTTTCATTTAGTGTCTTGGGCACTGCTGACATAGCTGAATGACAACAATTCTAGAGCATTTATTTTAATGTGGAAAGATTATTAATGGTACTCTAAAAATATTAACGTAGCCTAGTGTAAATGATGAGACAATGTCTCAGTGTTTTATTTTATTTCCAGAAAGACCTACTTGAGTAAAAGATCCTCAAGAGAATGCTAGAAATGGGGCGGGGGGGAAGTCCAGCTTATGTCATTATAGAATTATTCCTTTAATTGAAGAAATGCTGAAAATGAACTATATCAATTTATTTCTTCAGATTTAAGTATAACTTACAAATAAAAACTGTATATATTTAAGATATACAACATGATGTTTTTATACATATATACATGTTGTGAAATGATTACCACAATCAAGCTAATGAACATATCCATCTCCCCACATTGTTGCCATCTTTGTGTGTGTGATGAGAGCATTTAAGATCTAATCTCTCAGCACATTTCAAGAACAGTATTATTAGTTAGTCATCATGCTGTACATTATATCTCCAGCACCTATGCATAATTGAAACTACATAATTGAAACTTTGTGTGCTTTGACCAGACACCTCCCCATTTCTCTGCCCTAGAGAATTACTCTTTTTATCATGTTATATCATTATTAATGAGTCACTCAATTATAATTGTATTTTGGGGAAACAAGGCCTCTGATATGTAATAGTTTATAATAATTTAATCTCTGGCATCTTAAATGTCAAACCAGGGCAAAATCTTACTTGGCAAAGACTGTATTGTCATGATAACCACATAAATGGGGTGAGCACTTGTTATTTTGTTTGCTTAGTATTCCCCCTTCCTTCTGAGACTGTATTTCAGGAAGCTAGAGCTGCACTTACAAAATTTGACCTCAACTCTCTGGCACTGTGCTTGCCACCAGGCAAGAGGTTGGTGCCGAGTTGGGCCAATCACAGCACCTTATTCCCTGGCAACAATGATTGGTCCGAGAATGTACATGCTTCCTCAGCTAGACCAATCAGCGTCTTCTCTTGGCTTTACAGAAACAGAAGCTCGTAGGAGAGAGAAAGTGGTTCTTTACTCTCTTGCCTAGATGCTGGGAAGATGAAACTGTGTGAACAGTAAGTGGCTCTGGTCTTAGCCAACAGGTAAAGGTGATCAGCAGGAGTGAAGCAGGCAGCAGAGAGGTGCAGAGAGGAGGGGAAGCGGGTAGAGAGAGATCTTTGGCTGCGGGAGTCTGGTTCTCTTGCTCAGAAAGCACCCCTCTTGCTGTGATCTTTTATCAGCTAGTGGGATCTATTTCTTTAAGTTTGTGTTTTGAAGCTTTGCAGCCAACCAACGCTTTGTTAGAACCAAACAGTTCCAACACGCAGGTTTTGTTTTGCTTTGTTAGATAAACAAATTAAGCAAATATGCCTTCTTTACCCTTGAATGTAGAGGACAGTCTGCAGATACGTACAAGCACACTATATTTTTCCCCCCTCTAAGTTCTCTCCTACTTCAACATTTCTTCTATATCATTTATATAATAAGAAATAAGAAAAATAAAGTTTGAGAAATGTGTTTAGCCACCTGGCTAAGTTCATGCAACTGCCAAGCAGTTGAGTCTGCCAGACAGACATTAATCTGGAAATTTTCTTTTAAAGCTAATCAGTTTGATTCAAACGGTTTTGTTGAAATGTGTTATAGGTCAAAGAAGAACTGGCTGTCTCAGAAAGCAGCCTGTTTATAACAGTTAACACCTCTAGGGAAAAAAAGTGTTTTTATCTTGAGCACAGGATCAAAAGTAATAAGAGAACACTGAATGGGTTCACTAATGAAATAAAATGTTACCTTTTGTATTAAGTTCTGGAACTTTGGAGGCAGGACAACTGAAATGGATTCTGCACAGCATAGTGTCAATCACAGAGTTCTTGTTAGGGGAGGAGACTTAAAAAAGGAAAATCTCCCTGCCTTTTGTTTCTTTGAGATTTTTCTGCAGGAGAGAGTAGGGGCCTGGTAAGTGGACCAAAGATGAACAGAAAAAAAATTATTGCAAGAGTTCTAATTCTGGCACAATGTGAATGGACACCTGGGCATGGTAAGGGGGTAAGGGAGATTACTTTTTCTCAAATACCATCTACCAGTTATTCTTGCCCGAAGTGTTCTTTCCACATACAAAAGGGAAAAACAGGAGAAAATGTGAAAATTTCTCTTGAGTTCTGCAGAGCTAATGGCCAAACCAGTATTTGCATTCCCTGACTCTCACGTTTAAAACTTTATTCTGTATGCAGAAGTATTTAGAAGGTTTATACAAGTTTGAAGGTAGACAGGAATGGAGACGCACACTGAATTTAAACTCCCTGTTTGCAGCCCTTCCCTTGCCTGGAATTCAGCAGATGCCTGATGGGCTAGCTGGCAGGAGGCTTGGGTGAAGTCACCAAGGAAACTGTTTGGCTTGTGGCTCATGATTTAAGTCTGTTTAATTGTTTTGGCACGGTCAATATGTTCTTCATGGGTGGAAATAGAAGTAATGAAGATATTTAGGTTGGTGCTGTTTCTGATTTTCCTGAAGGAGCCACAGTAGGATTTTTTTGATATTTAACATTCAGAATGGAGATTCAGACACCCCCACCCCCCAGGAAAGAAGATGTTGAGTGATGACATCCACTCCTTAACTTTAATGAAAACTGGATTCCTCCAGGGAAAGAAATCCAATCCCCTGGAAAGCAGTCTTGGAGAGAAAGTGGCAGAGTTTGTGATAACTGATTCATTTGTGAAAATTAAAAACACTCTGTAACTGGACATTGTGAATAAAAGCTTATACTTTTCTTGATGAGGTTTCCTATTATATATATATGTCTTTTCATGGTGACACCTTACTTACTAATATTCAGTTATCTGAGACTTTGCCATGATCCCAAAAGTGAGATAAAATTGGTTGAACTAGATGCCCCTGAGTCCATTAACTACAGCCCTTGCACTTCATCTGTAGATGTGCTCGTGATTTTCTTCTACTGTGTTCTCACTTGAGTAAAACACTAGTGCACTACTGTCTCTCCACTTGCATGAACCAGACCTCTAATAATTATCCCAAGGCTCTTGCCTTCATCCTAGCACACCCGTCCAAGCTATGTTGCACTGCCATTCTAAGTAGCTCTCAAATGGTCTTCTCCCTTTCACCCATAGGAGTTCATTTATTTTGTGCAACAGAGACCTTTGGCAGCCTGGTGAAGCCCATGGGCCTCTTTTCAGAATAAGACTTAAATTCATGAAATAAAGTACATAGGATTACAAAGGAAGCCAGTTATGTTAAAGTGCAGATATCAAAATATTAAAAATGGAATTATAATAAAATATGTGCTTCTTTA
The DNA here is from genome assembly GCF_033118175.1 of Dama dama. Taxonomy (NCBI): domain Eukaryota; kingdom Metazoa; phylum Chordata; class Mammalia; order Artiodactyla; family Cervidae; genus Dama; species Dama dama. The sequence goes on from NC_083713.1 coordinate 26,002,928, forward strand.
TTAATGCATTGTATAATAGCATGATACAGTGGCAGGCTTGACAGCTCTAGTAATTTTCAAGCAATGTTGAGTGTAAATGATATCTTGATATATCTGCAGCAGCTGTAATGTGACCTGAACACACCTGTGACTTCTCTTGGTTACAAGGTCACAGGTGGTGTTGATACTACGGTGGATTATTATCTATTACACAGTCCTCATGGAAGGAGATTAAATTTCAGTTAGAAGTTAGTGAAAATAAAGAAGTGCTTGTTTTCCCATCTAAGTTCACAGATTCTGTGGAGCCCAGACTGAGAACTCTGACCTTAGTCTAAGCCACTGGATGTCCTTCCACGCTCTCCTATTAGACATACACATGCATCCAAACCATCCTGCGATCTGTGGCCAAGGTGGTGTTTCCAAATGCAAAATTTGTTGTCACCTGTCTCTCACACACTTATACCTCAGCCACCCCCCATTCTCTTTGACTGGAGACTGAAAGGCCTGGGTCTTGGCTATGGGGGGCCTGTGTCATGGATTCTCTTTGTCCTCTTAGACCATAGGGGTTTTGCACACATGTTTCCTGCTGCTGGGAATGTTCTCTGTGCTCTTCTTCACCAGTTAATGCTTCCAGATTTCAGCTCAAGCACCACTTGCTCAAAGAAGCCTCCTCTGGTCTCCCTGACTAGTTCTGGGTTCCCTGCTGCACCCGAGTCTCTCATTCCTCAGAAAGGATGCTGCATTTATTTGTGCAGTTTTTTTGGCTAATCTCTGTCTGCACCCATTGGCTCTGGGTTCCATGAGAATGGGATCTACTCTATCTCCAGGATAGTGCCTGGCACCTAGGAGAGGCTCATTCAGTATTAGCAGGATGAAGAAATGAGTGGATGAATACTTCCAACAAGCATTTAACATCAGAAAATCCAGTGGTGGTGTAGGGAGTGAGATCGAGGAGAAAAGAAGAGCACAGAGGCAGACTCATGATAGCAGAAAGAAGTGATGATTATCTCTAGTTCTCTCATTTGAGGAAACAGAAATCCTCAACAGCAAAGAAGTAAATAACACGGACACCTTCTCCCCTGAGACTGAAGCCTTTCAGTATAACCCAAGAATGAGAAAGTTTTATGTACGTGGACAGGAACCTGTGATACAGTACCACTGTTTTACAGGACAGAATATTAACTTTCATTCTAAGGTCAACTCTAAATATTAAGAAAAGGTTAAGTTCCATTATTATATTCACATATTAAAGAGAAATGTCACAAAAATGATAAGACTCAAGACTTATTTTTGAAAAGAAATAATTATTTGGAAAATAAAGTAATATTGATATTTGTGGTCAGATGATTATAGCAGCATGTGTGTTTATGCATATACATACATATTTATTTACTTCCTAGAATTATATTCTTTAATCTCAACGTTTAGATATTTAATTTCCTTATTGATATATATGCATATCTATATATTCCTTCAACAAATTAACTGAGAAGTAGAATATTCAGTGGGTATCAGTGGAGATTATTAATGAGGCCAATTTATGGGTAATTTTCTTGCAGGCTAAGTGATGGCATTGTATTCTATGACATAGATTTCAATCCCACCTCCAGCTAGACGTGGTACAAATGCAGGCCTAGGGGATTTGATATAAGCACATGGATGGGCTTCCCTGGTGGCTCAGAGGTTAAAGCGACTGCCTGCAATGCGGGAGACCTGGGTTCAATCCCTGGGTCAGGAAGATCCCCTGGAGAAGAAAACGGCAACTCAATCCAGTGTTCTTACCTGGAGAATCCCATAGATGGAGGAGCCTGGTGGGCTACAGTCCCCAGGGTCCCAAAGAGTCGGACACGACTGAGCAACTTCAATTTCACTTTTCACTTTTTTCACATGGATGGATGGTATATATCTAACCTCCTTAATTACAGGATGCCTCAGGTTGACTTCTATAACATAATTTTGAGTATAGAGGAAAACAATAGAATGGGAAAGACTAGAGATCTCTTCAAGAAAATTAGAGATACCAAGGGAATATTTAGTGCAAAGATGGGCTCAATAAAGGACAGAAATGGTAGGGACCTAACAGAAGCAGAAGATATTAGAAAGAGGTAGCAAGAACACACAGAAGAACTGTACAAAAAAGATCTTCATGACCCAGATAATCATGATGGTGTAATCACTTACACTCACCTAGAGCCAGACTTCCTGGAATGTGAAGTCAAGTGGGCCTTAGGAAGCATCACTACGAACAAAGCTCTGGAGGTGATGGAATTCCAGTTGAGCTATTTCAAATCCTAAAAGATGATGCTGTGAAAGTGCTGCACTCAATATGTCAGCAAATTTGGAAAACTCAACAGTGGCCACAGGACTAGAAAAGGTCAGTTTTCATTCCAATCCTAAAGGAAGGCAATGTCAAAGAATGCTCAAACTACCACACAATTGCACTCATCTCACACGCTAGTAAAGTAATGCTCAAAATTCTCCAAGCCAGGCTTCAGCAATACATGAACTGTGAACTTCCAGATGTTCAAGCTGGTTTTAGAAAAGGCAGAGGCACCAGAGATCAAATTGCCAAATCCGCTGGATCATCAAAAAAGCAAGAGAGTTCCAGAAAAACATCTATTTCTGCTTTATTGACTATGCCAAAGACTTTGACTGTGTGGATCACAACAAACTGTGGAAAATTCTGAAAGAGATGGGAATACCAGACCACCTGACCTGCCTCTTGAGAAACCTGTATGCAGGTCAGGAAGCAACAGTTAGAACTGGACATGGAATAACAGACTGGTTCCAAATCAGAAAAAGAGTACATCAAGGCTGTATATTGTCATCCTGCTTGTTTAACTTATGTGCAGAGTACATCATGAGAAATGCTGGTCTGGAAGAAGCACAAGCTGGAATCAAGATTGCCGGGAGAAATATCAATAACCTCAGATACGCAGATGATACCACACTTATGGCAGAAAGTGAAGAAGAACTAAAGAGTCTCTTGATGAAAGTGAAAGAGGAGAGTGAAAAAGTTGGCTTAAAGCTCAACATTCAGAAAACTAAGATCATGGCATCCGGTCCCCTCGCTTCATGACAAATAGATGGGGAAACAGTGGCTGACTTTATTTTTGGGGGCTCTAAAATCACTGCAGATGGTGATTGCAGCTATGAAATTAAAAGACGCTCACTCCTTGGAAGGAAAGTTATGACCAACCTAGAAAGCGTATTAAAAAGCAGAGACATTACTTTGCCAACAAAGGTCTGTCTAGTCAAGGCTATGGTTTTTCCAGTAGTCATGTATGGATGTGAAAGTTGGACTGTAAAGAAAGCTGAGCACCAAAGAATTGATGCTTTTGAAGTGTGGTGTTGGAGAAGACTCTTGAGAGTCCCTTGGACTGCAAGGAGATCCAACCAGTCCATCCTAAAGGAGATCAGTCCTGGGTGTTCATTGGAAGGACTGATGTTGAAGCTGAAACTCCAATACTTTGGCCACCTAATGTGAAGAGCTGACTCATTTGAAAAGACCCTGATGCTGGGAAAGATTGAGGGCGGGAAGAGAAGGGGACAACAGAGGATGAGATGGTTGGATGGCATCACCGATTCAATGGACACAGGTCTGGGTAGATTCTGGCAGTTGGTGATGAACAGGGAGGCCTGGTGTGCTGCGGTTCATGGGGTCGCAAAGAGTCGGACACAACTGAGCAACTGAACTGAACTGAACTGAGCCATGCTCAGGGCTTGATAGCAGGTACTGAGATGTGTGAAAATCCCATAACAGCTTTGGGTCTGTTTTCTTATATGACTGGATGCATTCTTACTGAGCTTGGACTGCTGTATGGGGTCTCCTTTACAGGAAAAAGGTGTGAATAGTAGTCCTTGGCTGGCAAAAGGCAGGACATTTCTAATCTGATGGCCCACAGTAGAAGATGAATCATCAGGTATTTACCCTGCACACCTTCTGCATGTGATGTAAAGCTTGGAGAGGCAACTCTGGATGGGTTGTTCTCTCCAAGATGTTCCAGGAAGGACAGGAACCACTTTGCATCTCTCAAACACTGTGCAAGACTTGGATGCAAACAAAAAGTTAACTTATAGGTTTATCTGTTGCTCGTCTCTTACTTAAAATAAAACTACATAGAACCCTCCTTCCTTAAGGAGGAGGCGAGTCCAAGCCGGGAAAGTGATTGTGTGGACTGGAGTCGAGGGCCTGGGCTCCAGCCATTGGTGATTGCTTGGGCCTATCTTCATTCCATTTTTTTTGTGTGTGCTGAGTTTGGACTCAGCAGCCTGAAACAACGCCAACGAAGCTGTCACACTCTGTTGTGTCAAAGGGACTCAAGCATCTTTGGGCTGGGACCACTGAAATGATGGAGTGTTATAGTCTTCCTTCTTAATGCTCATTTAATGCCTATTCAGGAAGCACTTTATTTACACATCATTTACATGCAATTTTGGGTGAAAATTCAGTAGGCTCTTGCATGGGAGCCATGTTTTTATTTAAATAAGATGAGCCCTTTATATTCTACGTGCAAGGCCTGCGTGTATATTTCTAAACTATTTGTAGTGAGACTTTATCATAGAATTACATTACAATTTTTAACAAAAATAATGCTTAGGTTTCAAAGGAAGAAAAATAGGTTGAAACAAGAAAACATTCATATGATAATTCTTAAGAATGATTCAGAAGAATTATAGTCTTACATAAGTAAGCTTTAGCCTAGAGGTTTATTACGTTATCTATGTCTTAGGTTGATGGGTAGTAGAAATACAAATGCCAATATAATACAAACCTTGGAGCAGTCAAATCATTCTGTATTATATTTACTGGACAATTTCAGAGATTATTTATATTGTTTCTGATTCCTGGTTCATAGAGTTAAAGAGCATGGAATGAAGCTTTATGAATATACAAGAATAATCCAAATATAAAATTAAAAATCATAGAAAAGAATAATAATGGTTCATGGAGATCTCATCATACCCAGATATTGAAACAGAAGAAAATTCTTTTTCAAGTCAGAGTTTTATTATCTTTGCAATGACTGGCAAACAAATGAGGTGTCTTAGTAGTTAAACAAATAGAGACCCATATTTCACTTATTTATGGTGCTTATAAGTGACCAGGGCAAGAATTTTAAAGCCATTATCACAAGGATAGTATCAATCACTCCTAGTCTATTTCTGTTTTTTAATGGGTATGTAAAGCAGCAGAACATGTAATTCATAGATAGTTCTTTTAATTAAAGTTGGAGATGAAAGAGTTATTTGGGAGCTGTTTTTCTGAGTGAAGTTTATTGATATTTTTAATTGAATTCTGAATTGAATTTCCAATAAACTGGAATGCAGGGATTTCTCTCCAGCTACATGGAATATTTTAGAGATTAATGACCAGTCATTTTAAGAGTCAAAAGGACTTGAACCAGTCCTTTTGATGTGAGAAAAGGAACCACTGTATTTCCATTTTAAGTGTTTATTCAGCTGTGGTTTGAGACACATTAAGAATAAATTGATTTCAAAGTTAAAGGTGTTGATATTATTAATTTATAGTGTAGTTGGCAATTATTTAACCTGTGTAATAGCACCTCTGTCCTATGCCAACTTCATTTCCACACCTATGGTTTAAAGATGCCATTTCCCCTTAGTAATTGTGAAGCTGGAAAGGACTCTCTGCACCTGGTTCCTGGTTCTTTTTGCCATTCACAGTGTTCCACGAATATAAAACCCTGGGGTTTGGTTGATTTGGGAGAATGTTTATTTCTGGTCCACACATCTTGTGATAGCACGTGTAAATGGGCCTGCATTTTATAAAGATGATTGAAGACTGTGAGGGGATTTGTAGTCCCTACATAAAAGGGATTACAAAGTGCAGCAGAAAAAAAATGGAAAATACAAAAATGCGAAGAAAATTCCCCCAACAGCACAACAAAAAAGGTTTTCTGTAGCCACGGATGGCCCTTCTGCACCTAAATCCCACCTGAATGGAGGTGTTGATTCACACGCCTCGTGGACAACTGAGCGCAGAGCGGCTCTGGATGAAACAGTGATGCAGGTCTCAGGCTTGTCTTTGGCCTGTGTAACCTCCCAGGTCAGCACTCTCCTCGCCCCTTCCCCACTAGGAGCCTCACTTCCTCTCTTCCATGTCAGGCTCTCAGCGTCCCTTTCTCTGTTTTAATCTTTGTTTAGGAAGCAAAGCCTGCTAGCCAGGACCCCAGGGCACAGAACCCAGAGGAGCTGTTACTCAGCCCAGAGACACAGCAGACTGTAAGAATTCCGGCAGATACTGTAAGGGCACTTAATCAATTGTGTGCTTTGCTCATTTAGGCTATAATTTCACACACAACCTTTCAGCTCCCATAAAGCGAGAGAAATGATGGCTGGAGGCACAAGATGTAGGACCTGAGGCCATGAAGAGGGAAGCTGAGATGAAACTTTGTGTATTTTTGCTTGCTTATCTTTATTAAAAATTGATTTCACAAAGAGTTTCTTATTCTAATCTTATAGAACCAGTACTTGGCTTTGTTGATCATCTCTCTATTTTGTGTTTGTTTTCATTTCATTCACTTCTGCACTTATATTTTTAACAACTTCTTGTTTTTTTTCTCCTGTTTTAAATTGGGTGCTCAACTCATTAATTTTTGGTTTTTAAATTGTCTAACCATAAACATTTAAGGATATATTGTACATTTCTCTCTATGTACTATTTTTGCTACATCCACAGGGTTTGATATGTAGTATTTTCATTATTATTAATTTCTGAGTATGTCTAAATTTCCATGACTTTTATCTTGAGTTATTAGAAGTTTGATCCTAAAATTTCAATTATGTAGCCCCCACCCACCCCACCATCTTCTTGCAATTGGCTTCTGATTCTTCTGTATTGAATTGTTTTGTGGTCAGAGGGCAGGTTCTATTTGACATAGATTTCTTGAAATTTGCTGAGACTTGTTTGGCCTAAAGTTGTGGTCAGTTTTATTAATGTCCCATGTGTGTACTTGGGAAAAATACTTATTTTTAAATTGTCAGATCCAGGGTTCTATTTGCACCTAACGAACTAAACCTGAAAATGATGCTGTTCAGGAACTTCCTGGTGGTTCAGTGGCTAAGACTCTGCATTCCCAATGCAGGGGGCCTGGGTTCAATCCCTGGTTGTGGAACTAGATCCCACACACGGCAACCAAGAAAATGAAATGAAAAGGATGTTGTTCAGATCAGCTGCGTCTGTGCTGGCTCTTCCTCTTTGCCCCTCCAGATGTCCTTCCCAAGCTTTCTCACCGTACTTTGTGCTGCAGGAGGCTGACCTGTATGAACTACACCAAGGACTCCCTACCCCTGACTCCCTTGGCTCAGCAAATGGGGATGTAGGTAGGAGATCAGAAAGAGATGGAGAGAAAGGTCAGAATAGTAACTCATTCAGTTCTCTCCTTCTGGGCCATTTTGGCAAAGACTGCAATCCTGCAATCCTTTGAAAAATTCCACTGAGATTGTCAGACAGTCGTATTGGTGACCAAGTGCTTTTGGCCTAGGTGGGATAGGCAGCCTTGCTGCTAGCCCTGGATGTTTTCCATCCATCCCTGGTTGGGGTCCCTTAACCTGGTCATACTTTGTGAATCTTTAAACTCTCTTTCTTCACCTCATGTGAGTGTGGCATCACCTTTCTGCTAAGATCTAACTGATAGCCTCCTGGGTACATTTTGCCTGTGTGACTTAACAATAGTTGAGAGAGATGGAATGAGATCTCCCGTTATGACAGTGAGCTTGCTAAGTTCTATGCTTTCTGTATTTGGGGGCAGTTTTTTAAAAGTGCATGTACATTTAGATTTGTCCTATCTTCCTAGTGAAGTGAATCTTTTATCATGATAAAGTAGCCTTCTCCATACTTTTTGGATTCTTTGACATTCTTAATCTCAGGATTCTTTGACATTCTGAAGAATTACTGAGAACTTCAGAGATTTATGCTTAAATGGGTTATATTTAGCCATATTTACCATGTTAGAGACTAAAACTGAGAAAAGATTATTAATTCATTAAAAAATAGCAACAAATATTACATGTAACATAACATTTAAAAAATTTTAAAGTTCTATTTTCTGAAACAAAAATTAGTGAAAAAAAAGGCATTGCTTTATATTTTTATAAATCTCTTTAAATTCTGGTTTATTTAAAAATAACTAAATTCTCATTACTGCTTTTGCATCTAATCTGTTTGAATGTGTTGATTTGGTTGTGGGTAAAGTATATGAAAAAAATCCAGCTTCACACGGGCATGTGGTTGGAAAAGCCAACAGCATTGTCATAGCCTTTTAAGACAGTTGTGGACATTCATCTTTGTTACTACTCTGAAACTCACCAAGGGCTTCACTTGCTGACGTGGTGGTAAAGAATCCACCTGCCAATGCAGGAGACACAAGTTTGATTGTGTCTTCCTGGGTTGGGAAGATCCTCTAGAGAAGGAAATGGCAACCTGCTGCAGTATTCTTGCCTGGGAAATCCCATGGACAGAGGAATCTAGTGGGCTACAGTCTGTGAGGCACCGAAGAGTCAGACACGATTGGGTGACTAAGCCCAGCCCAGCAAAACTCAACGAAGGGGGATTCCTTAAAGGTTAGTCACAATGTGAAATCTGAAAACAAATCAACGAACTTTTCATATTCATTAAAATTCACTGATCTATCTTGTACTCTGAATAGATCTCTTGCCCCTCCGTGATTTTATGTTGCTATTCATTGTTGTTTGGGAAATATTGGTTCACTGAGCCGTGCACATCTTCTAAATGTTGACACATTTTGTTATATGGTATAAAACCCTCCATATTTGTGTTGTGCATTGAACATAAAGAACTAATTCTAGCTTCCACTCTGCTTCCAATTTACTGTCCTTAGACAGTTAGTTTTCCCATGTGTAAAATGAAAGTGATGAATATGCTTTTCTCCCAGTGTGTCTTGGAGGAAGAAATGATGCCATGGCATGGGGGCATTTTGTGAGTGCTCAGATGCAACTGAAACGGCTTTAAAGATGAAAAGTTTAGAAAATTGTGTCCTCATTGTCTTTTCTCAAATATGTTTAGATGTTAACATATTAATAAACACAATGATTATATTATCATTAATATTCTTCTATTCAAAAGTAATTGGTATAATATTCACTTTTTGCCATGGAGAATCAGCAAAGTATTGGTAATTTGCATTTTGTGAATAAAAGAACACATTTGGCTCATTGATGTATTTGTTTTTCTTGAAATTAGCTCTTTCTTTTTTTTTTTTTTTTGCTGCTTTTAATTTCAGCAAAGACTGACTTTAAATTTATTTTTTATTTATTTATATGTTTATTTTTGGATGTGCTGTGCAGCATGCAGGATCTTAGTTCCTGGATCAGGGATGGAACCAGTTCCCTCTGTAGAGGAAGCTCAGATTCTTAACCACTGGACCCCCAGGGAAGTCCCTTGAATTAGCCCTTTCTGAGAGAGGCTGCTTTCACTAATCAGTGTTGACCTTTTCATTGTATGGATAAGGTAGATGAGAATCTAAGAAGGTTGGTGACTTCCCCAGGGACCTACATCACGTGAAAGGCAGACTAAGGACAAAGTCTTCATTTTCTGACTGTTTGCCTCACTATACCATTTCTCAAAGTTCTATTGGTAACATTTTGAGTATCTTCAGAGGGAAGAAGAGAGAATGTATATATATTTTTTTGGTTTTTAGGTTTCTGAAATCCTATCATCTGTTCCACTGATTCTTTCCAACTCATGACAACCTTTTGAATACTTGAATTTTCTGGTAGCACCCGTGAAGGTAAAAAAAAAAATTGAAAAAAAAATTTAAACAGTCATCACATTATTTGCCTACTCTTTTAGCACCAAATGCTGTTTGCATAGACTTGTCAGTTGGCTGGTCTACACAGTCTTTTAAATTTATAGGGGATGAGGTCTAGTTTTGCATTGAACATGGTATCTCTTCCAGGCTGGCTTGACGTTACCCTATACCTGTTTCCTTCTACTGACAGGAACTTGTACCAGACCCCAGGCTGCATACTGTGACCCATTCAGCTCAAGATTTCACCCGGCAGACATTGCCAGTATGTGTTCTCAATTACAGCAAAAGTACAGTTTACACATTGATTGAACTTTGATGGCACCCCGGCAGGGTTCAGGGTTCACCAAGGTACCATGAACCCAGAGGAGAATGAGTGGGCTGCAAGCGGTTGCCATGGTAAAAGCCCTAAGGATGTCAGGCCCTGTCTCACTGCCTCTGCGCCCCCCAGCTCCTTTCTGAGAGATCACTGTGAATTCCTGTACAATCTGTCCTGCCCTGGTCTCCTGAACTAGCCAAGAAATAGAGTGAAGATTCAGTATTATCTCTCCATCACTCCTTTGCTTATTCAGTGGGGTTTAGGATAGATTTTCTCTCTCCCTGTCCCAACAGACACAATCAAATAGTCTCATTTTTCTTAAGGCACATTAACATCCGTCAACTCTGTGGCCCAAAGAGAGGACACTCAAGTGTCCGAGTTGCTTGTGGACTATCTTCTCCACACCCCAGGCTGCCTCCTCATCCCCAATCCCTTTCCATGACTCAACTGGCCTCTTCTGAACCCCCATGTGGTCTTTCAGGGCCTAGTTTCTGCCCTGACTATGCTTGTGCTCCTCTCTAAGTTTGGAGTCTTAATCTTGAGAGTATGCTGGGACAAGGGGGTGGGGCTGGGATGGGTAGGGGGAGTGGGACTGAGAATTTATCCTCAAGTGTTGGTTTATTTATAGAGAAGAAATTTAAACTCATATTCCAGCTCCAGTGAAATATTTTCTGGACTCATTATCAGGAAACCACCCACCCCCCGCCCCCCACAGACACACGTTGAGTTTGGCCTAAGGGGCAAACCCTTTATAAGGGATACACATGTGTGTACGCTAGGTTGCTTTAGTTGTGTCCAACTCTTTGTAACCCTATGAACCGTAGCCCACCAGGCTCCTCTGTCCACAGGGATTCTCCAGACAAGAATACTGGAGTGCATTGCCGTTCCCTCCTTCAGGGGATCTTCCCAACCCAGGGATTGAACTGGCATCTCTTTCATTGCCCATGGATTCTTTACTGCTGAGCCACTGGGGAAGCCCATAAAGGATATAACTTGGGGCAAAAGAACACATTCTAAACTTTAGCCCCAAGACTGGACCCAAATAAACATCCTTTGCCCCTAAAATGAAAGTGAAAGTGAAAGTTGTTCAGTCGTGTCCAACTCTTTGTGACTCCATGGACTGTAGCCTGCCAGGCTTTTCTGTCCATGGAATTCTCCAGGGAAAAATATTGGAGTGGGTAGCTGTTTCCTTCTCCAGGGGATCTTCCCAACCCAGGGATCAAACCCAGGTCTCCCGCATTGCAGATGGATTCTTTACCATCTGAGCCACCAAGGAAGCCCTTTCCCCCTAAAAGAGTGAACAAACAAAAGCCCCCCCAAACAACAAATCACAAAACAAGTTGACAAACAACTGGCAGGTTCACAGACTCATTTGTGCAGTTAATGATAAAATAACCAAATCTGACTGAGTCTTGAGCCATTCATTTGGATGCAGAAAATTCTCTACAGTGTGAGAGAGACCAAAGGTAAAATCACCACCAAATTACTTGAAGAGAAAATGAGTCAAACGCCCAACCAACCAAACAAACAAAAAATATGGAAAAGAAACAGCTGAATACACTGAGTTATGTAAGAGTCTGAGAAAGAATTCATAGGGTTTCTGGAAACACAATTTCATCAAGAGCTGAAGGAAAATGAAAAGGAAGACAGCGGGCGTAATTGCTGTGAGCAATCGTTTCCTGCTGAGACAGAAGAGTTTTACCATCAGCTCTGTGAGAATACATCCAGGCAAATACAGAAAACATGGAAATAAATACTTCTCATAAAATCAGGATGGGAGGACAAAAGGGCACCCAGAGACAGGCCACGTGTAGCAGAAAAGAGAGTGGGCAAAGGCCAGATAAGGTGATAATAGAAAGAGAGAAGTGAGAAAATTACATCTCTGTGGGCATCATTAGGGTGAGGGAAAGCAGGCAAATGGAAGACGCTTAAAATGTAACAGAGCAAAGCATCCAGAACACCGCAGGTCAAATCCTGTTAGAGCGAATGGTGTCACAAAGAAAATCTCTTTATAACAAAAGAAGAAGGAGTGTAAGCGCCGAAGGGAAGGTGGCAGCTGGAAGTCAGGAGAATTGGGTTGGGTTTCTGCTGCTTTTGCTGCCTGGCTCCGTTTCCATGGGTTTGCTTGCTAACTTTTTTTGGTGTGTAACTTTGAGGACTTAGCCCTGAGGAGTAAGTAAGCTTTTGGCACCTGACCCCTTTAAGAATATGGTGAAATTTATAATCTTCTCCTGGGAAAAGTTTACATGAGCTTATACGAGATATTTCATAGTTCCAGAGGGTCATGTATATTCAAAAAGGGGATACTGGACTTTAGTATTGCAACATTGACTGGTCTCTTACAGCTTTTCCAGTTTGGATAACCTGTGGTTCTGTGATTTCCAGGGTGTTGAGTGTCTATTATTTGGAGTAATATTTATTTATTTAATTTTATTATTATTTTTTATTTATTTTTTAAAATTTTTATTAGTTGGAGGCTAATTACTTCACAACACTGCAGTGGGTTTTGTCATACATTGACATGAATCAGCCATGGAGTTACATGTATTCCCCATCCCAATCCCCCCTCCCACCTCCCTCTCTACCTGATTCCTCTGGGTCTTCCCAGTGCACCAGGCCCGAGCACTTGTCTCATGCATCCCACCTGGGCTGGTGATCTGTTTCACTATAGATAATATACATGCTGTTCTCTCAAAACATCCCACCCTCGCCTTCTCCCACAGAGTCCAAAAGTCTGTTCTGTACATCTGTGTCTCTTTTTCTGTTCTGCATATAGGGTTATCATTATCATCTTTCTAAATTCCATATATATGTGTTAGTATGCTGTAATGTTCTTTATCTTTCTGGCTTACTTCACTCTGTATAATGGGCTCCAGTTTCATCCATCTCATTAGAAATGATTCAAATGAATTCTTTTTAACAGCTGAGTAATATTCCATGGTGTATATGTACCACAGCTTCCTTATCCATTCGTCTGCTGATGGGCATCTAGGTTGCTTCCATGTCCTGGCTATTATAAACAGAGCTGCAATGAACACTGGGGTGCACGTGTCTCTTTCAGATCTGGTTTCCTCAGTGTGTATGCCCAGAAGTGGGATTGCTGGGTCATATGGCAGTTCTATTTCCAGTTTTTTAAGAAATCTCCACACTGTTCTCCATAGTGGCTGTACTAGTTTGCATTCCCACCAACAGTGTAAGAGGGTTCCCTTTTCTCCACACCCTCTCCAGCATTTATTGCTTGTAGACTTTTGGATAGCAGCCATCCTGACTGGCGTGTAATGGTACCTCATTGTGGTTTTGATTTGCATTTCTCTGATAATGAGTGATGTTGAGAGTCTTTTCATGTGTTTGTTAGCCATCTGTATGTCTTCTTTGGAGAAATGTCTGTTTAGTTCTTTGGCCCATTTTTTGATTGGGTCCTTTATTTTTCTGGAATTGAGCTTCAGGAGTTGCTTGTATATTTTTGAGATTAATCCTTTGTCTGTTTCTTCATTTGCTATTATTTTCTCCCAATCTGAGGGCTGTCTTTTCACCTTACTTATAGTTTCCTTTGTAGTGCAAAAGCTTTTAAGTTTCATTAGGTCCCATTTGTTTATTTTTGCTTTTATTTCCAATATTCTGGAAGGTGGGTCATAGAGAATCCTGCTATGATTCATGTCGGAGAGTGTTTTGCCTATGTTCTCCTCTAGAAGTTTTATAGTTTCTGGTCTTACATTTAGATCTTTAATCCATTTTATTTTTGTGTATGGTGTTAGAAAGTGTTCTAGTTTCATTCTTTTACAAGTGGTTGACCAGTTTTTCCAGCAACACTTGTTAAAGAAGTTGTCTTTTTTCCATTGTATATCCTTGCTTCCTTTGTCGAAGATAAGGTGTCCATAGGTTCGTGGATTTATCTCTGGGCTTTCTATTCTGTTCCATTGATCTATATTTCTGTCTTTGTGCCAGTACCATACTGTCTTGATGACTGTGGCTTTGTAGTAGAGTCTGAAGTCAGGCAGGTTGATTCCTCCAGTTCCATTCTTCTTTCTCAAGATTACTTTGGCTATTCGAGGTTTTTTTGTATTTCCATACAAATTGTGAAATTATTTGTTCTAGTTCTGTGAAAAATACCGTTGGTAGCTTGATAAGGATTGCATTGAATCTATAGATTGCTTTGGGTAGTATAGCCATTTTGACAATATTGAGTCTTCCAATCCATGAACACGGTATATTTCTCCATCTGTTTGTGTCCTCTTTGGTTTCTCTCATCAGTGTTTTATAGATTTCTATGTATAGGTCTTTTGTTTCTTTAGGTAGATATACTCCTAAGTATTTTATTCTTTTTGTTGCAATGGTGAATGGTATTGTTTCCTTAATTTCTCTTTCTGTTTTCTCATTGTTAGTGTATAGGAATGCAAGGGATTTCTGTGTGTTAATTTTATATCCTGCAACTTTGCTATAGTTGTTGATTAGCTCTAGTAATTTTCTGGTAGAGTCTTTAGGGTTTTCTATGTAGAGGATCATGTCATCTGCAAACAGTGAGAGTTTCACTTCTTCTTTTCCTATCTGGATTCCTTTTACTTCTTTTTCTGCTCTGATTTCTGTGGCCAAAACTTCCAACACTATGTTGAATAGTAGTGGTGAGAGTGGGCACCCTTGTCTTGTTCCTGATTTCAGGGGAAATGCTTTCAATTTTTCACCATTGAGGGTAATGCTTGCTGTGTGTTTGTCATATATAGCTTTTATTATGTTGAGGTATGTTCCTTCTATTCCTGCTTTCTGGAGAGTTTTAATCATAAATGGGTGTTGAATTTTGTCAAAGGCTTTCTCTGCATCTACTGAGATAATCATATGGTTTTTATCTTTCAATTTGTTAATGTGGTGTATTACATTGATTGATTTGCAGATATTATGGAGTAATATTTAATTCAGCATAACTCCAGCACAAGACAGGTTGTTGGAGCTTGCATAAAGAGTCCTACGATTCAGTGGTGAAATGCATACAAGGAAGGCAGTGCAGGGATTAGTAAGTGGTTTGCAATGCTTCATCCTTTCTCACTTAGCAGTCCTGGATTTAACCCACTTTCTATTTCAGGGAAACTTAACCTCCTGGCAGGGCTTATCTTGGCTCAATCCTCTGGTTTTTTTATCTCCTGCTCTTTGCCTTGCCCCATCATCTCACTTACCTTTTCTCTGAATTTCTCATCCTCTTTTCTCTGACTTTTGCATGAAAGGATGAAGTGATTAGAGCTAGTGCCTTGAAGGTAGACTCAAGAAAAAACTTTCCATGTGCCAGAACTAGTGCCAAGGCAGGGAGAACTATAAAGAAATGAGACAGAACCTCCACTGACAGGGAATTTTCAATGTAGTTGGGAAGATAAGATATGAACATATGAAAAGTGAGACAGTCATAAAGCATGAGATTTTAAGAGAGACGATGACAGGACAAGAAGTGTCTTCAAAGAGTATGCCTGTTATGTGGAGGAACCTTGAGGAGAGGTGCTGGCAAATTCAGTGTCTGGTGACAGCCAGCTTCCTGGATCATATCCATTGTCTCCTCACTGTGTCCTCATGTGGTGGAAGGTCCGAAGGAGCTCTCTGGGGTCCTTTTCACAAAGGCCACAATGGGCGTCCTTTGTTAACCACAGGGGATTGGTTCCAGGAGCCTCCTTTGACATGAAAATCTGCAGATCCTCAAGTTCCTTACATAAAAATAGCACGGAAGAATAAGCCCTCTGACTTCTTATTCCTGAGAGCTCCATCCACCTATTGACCTAATAATCTCTCAAAGGCCCCATCTCCAAATATCATCCTGTGGGGGATTAGGTTTCAATATCCAGGTGGTGCTAGTGGTAAAGAACCTGCCTGCCAATGCCAGAGACATGAAACTCGAGTTCAGTCCTTGGATCAGGAAGATCCCCTGGAGAAGGGCCTAGCAACTCACTCCAGTATTCTTGCCTGGAGAATCTCAAGGACAGAGGAGCCTGGAGGGTGAGAAGTCCATGGGATCACAAAGAGTTGAACGTGACTGAAGCACCTAAGCATGCACATATACGAATTTTGAAGGGACAGAGACATTTAGAATAACATTCTTATTCAAATTCGTCTTGCTTCTCTCTTTTCCAGGACCCTGGCTGGAAGCACTGCCTCCCAGTCTGTAAGTCAAATTACAATTTAGAAGACAGTGACCTTGGTAGGCCACATAAAATGGAGCCAACTTTTGGGGTAAGGAAAAGAGCACCTTTTTTTTTTTTGCATCTACTAGGAAAAGAAAGCAAAGCTGGAGTGGCTACTTTTTAAAAAAATGTTTTAAAATTTATGATCATTATTATTTGCGGTGCTGGGTCTTCATTGCTGTGCAAGGCTTTTCTCTAGTTGTGTGTGCAGGCTTCTCATTGCAGGGCTTCTCTTGTTGTGGAGCGCAAGCTCTAGGGCACTTGGGCTTCAGTAGTTGCGGCATATGGGCCCAGGAGTTGCACCTCTTGGGCTCTAGAACACAGGCTCACAGGCTTTGTTGTCCTGAGGCATATGGGATCTTCCTGGATCAGGGATTGAACTCACGTCTCTTGCATTAGCAGACAGATTCTTGACCACTGAGCCACCAGGGAAGTCCTGGACGGCCTACATTTTTTTTTTTTTATTCATTCATTTATTCAGTATTCATTGACAACTAATATGTGTCGGGTGCTGTGCCACACAGTGGGGACACAGCAGTAAACAAGACAGGGAGCTTGACCCCTTGAAGCTCAGAGAAGGAAAGCCAGACACCAGCTTATGCTCTGTATGCAGAAGATGGCTGACTGCAGCACTGTTGCCTTCCCTGATTTCAGGTTGATTTAGAAGTTTGATACAACCTACCTTTATTCTATCAAGAGTTGTTCTATTATTCAGTCAGTGGTTGGTTAGTGAGGGCCACTGTGAGCAGCACTTATCCAGGAGCAGAAGCTCTGATTCTGGAAAATGGCAAACACATCGAGAGAACATATAAATCAAAGCAGTAAGTGGAATTTCAGCCTTCAGTTCCAGATTAATGAAGCTAGCAGCAAGAATACAGCATGGATATCTTCCCAAGGGTTGGGAGAGGTACATTATAGCGATTGGTGGTTTTACCAAGAATACAAATAGCAGGTAGGAACAAGTAGGGCTTTTGAAAAGATGCCAAAAACTAGGCAGCACAACAAGAGATAAATAAAATACACAGTAAAGAGGCAAAATAATAAAATACTGTAATTTGGCCTCCCAGCATGAAAGAGGGAAGCTGAGAGCAGAAGAATGGATTAGAATTCATGAGTCATTTGTTTGGTTTTGAACTGATGGAGCCCTGGCTGGTTGGAGAGGCTGGAGCAAGCTGATTGTTCTTCCTTCCAACCTTGGGACCCCTGCAGAATGTACCTGTTCTCTTGGACTTTCTCCTATGAGGCTAACCATCTTTTAAGCACCAATTTTGGGCCCGGCACTGTGCTTAGGTGTTCCTGTGTATTACCTCTTATCTTCACAAAGTCTCACAAGGAATAGATGAGGATTCCAGGGCTCAGAGGTATCTCTAAGGTAACTCAGCTAGTGTGGAGGCCACAGCTAATTCCCATCTTTTCGACTCTGTTATTGGCTCCTCTCATGTCCTAAATGGCAACCCACTCCAGTATTCTTGCCTAGAGAATCCTGTGGATAGGGGAACCTGGTGGGCTGCCGCCTATGGGGTTGCACAGAGTCGGACACGACTGAAACGACTTAGCATGCATGCATGTGTGCATGTCCCATGGCTTCTTGTGTCCTTTGGCATTTGACAAATGACCTCTGGTTGAGAAGCAAAGCCAAAGCCTCATAAGAGTGAGCTGCAGGGAGCCTCACTGTCTACAAATATCCTTTCTCGTGGATAAAAGGCAGGGACATCCTTTTAATTACCTACTTCTGGGGCCACCTTAAATCATGGTCTGCTGAGGATGTGATTTGAGAAACAAGTTGCTTCTTATAGTGCCAGAGAGGAGGAAAGTGCTTAAAGCCAAACAGAACCAAACCCCACATCGACTGGGGGTGTGTCAGAGGGAGCCTGGAGCCCACTGAAAGAGCTTTCATGACAAAAACTGGAAGTGTTTGAGTGACCAAATAAAGTAGAATTGGATTATAATCTGAAGTATAAAATTAGTATCCAACAGTCCATACTGATAAAATAAAGGATTGGGTAGATAAACAAATAGAGGGAAAGACACAAATGTCCTATGCAAAATAATTCCAAATAATCTATGTAGATTCTTCAACCTCAAGGATGCGGATTTAGCTCCTCCCTCCTTAACTCTGGGTTCTGTGCAGTGACTACTTTCCAAAGAGCACAGTGTGGGAAGGGGGTCAGAGAGAGTAACTTCATAGTGGAAAATCTGACATATCACCTCTGCCAGATGATCAAGGTCAACATTAACAGTGTAAGTCACGTGGTTTGTACACACTCTTGGAATTGTGGTCTTTCTCCCAAACCCGCATAATTCCAATAGAAGAGCATTTTACAAAATAACTATCCAGAACTCCTTGAAACTGTGGAAGTCCTCAAAAACAAAGAAAGTCTGAAAAGCTGCCAAAGCCAAGAGGAGCCTAAGGAGAGCCGATGGATGACTAAATGTAATGTGGGGTCCTGGGTGGAATCCTGGAACAGAAAAAGGACGTTTGGTTAAAACTAAGGAACTCAGAATAAAATATGGACTTTAGTTAAAATGGACTTTTTATGGACTTTAGTTAAAAATGATGTATCAATACTAGTTCATAAATTGCTATGAATGTACCATGTTAATAATAGGGAAAACCTATTATAGGGTATATGGGAACTCTCTATAACTCTTACTTTTCTGTAAATCTGAAACTGTTCTCAAAAATAAAGTCTATTTTAGAAACAGGTGATTACATTCTGTTATCGAGATATTTTCAGTACGAATTTACAGTGTCTCATGTGGATAGGGAATATTGTCTCTGTGACGTTGTTTATTGCATCTCCAGTCCTGTTCCTAACCTTGAGCTCAAGCCAAGGTTTGGTGAAGGGAGCTGCATCCTAGGAAGTAAGTGGGCCCAAGAAATTAAGCCTCATTCCTTCTTCTTCTTCTTCTTTTTTAAATTACTTATTTTTGTCTACACTGGGTTTTTGTTGCTGCATGCAGACTTTCTCTAGTTGTGGAGAGCGGGGGCTCCTCTCTAGTGGTAGGACACGGGCTCCTCATTGTGGTGGCTCCTCTTGTTGCAGGGCATGGGCTTTAGGCGTACAGGCTCAGTGGGTGTGGCGATTAGGCTTAGTTGCTCCATGGCATGTGGGGTCTTCCTGGACCAGGGATTGAACCTGTGTCCCCTTCATTGGCAGGTGGATTCTTTTACCACTGGACCACCAGGGAAGTCCCCTCATTCCTTCTTTATCTCTAAGACTCTTGCAGCTGAGTAGCATGTGCTATCTGTAGAGGAGATCAGGTTGAGGTCTTGAAGCTGAATTGTCTGGGGTAGGGCTGGGCTGGACAGAGTGGTGAGAGCAGCCTCAGAAGCCTGGCCAGTTTCCTGCCTTTCTCCCCACCACACTCATAGGCTCACTTTTATGCCTACATGGCCCCTTCCCAGAATGCCCTTGTGCAATTGTGTAAACCCTAAACCTATCTTTTGTTCCTCTTTCTGTTCATTTAAACACATCTTCATTGAGCACTAATGATGTGCCTTGCATTGTGCTAGGTGCTGGGTCTAGAACACTTTATATCTATAAGAAAGACAGATGATTAAGGCAAACTGATGGATGATTACAAGTTATAAGACCCTTGAAGGAAACAGAGCACTAAAATAGACCGTGAGGGAAGGGGTTCCAATTGAGATGGGATAGTTAGCAGAGGCCTTACTGAAAGGAGGACACTTCAGCTGAGGCCTGAAGGATGACAGAGAGAGGTCATGCACAGTTCTTACAGAGGGAACAGCATATGAGAGGCCTCAGAGGCAAGAAGGAATTTTGCATGTTGGAGGAACTGAAAAATTTCCAGAGAGGATGAATGTGGGGAGGGAAGGTGAGAGGCATGGAGGGGACTGTAGAAATGAATCCAGCCATTATTTGATGGCTAACAGATACCTTACACATAACCCAGCTACATGGACCTGCTAGTTCTTTCCCCCAGACACGGCCCATCTTGGTAAGTGGCACTCCCCTCCACAAATCAAGGGGTTGTATTTGCTTCTTCACTTTCTCTGGTCTCCACATCCACTCCTGTGGTCATTCCTGTCAGCTCCACTCCAGAATACGTCTTTCTCACTATGTCCACTGCTGCAGTCATCCATGGCCCAAGCTGCCATCTTAGAGGACCTGCTCTCCTACCTTTTCCTGTTGGCTCCAAGTTTCCTCTGGCCTCAAAGGTGCTGAGCTGGTTTCCAAGTCAGGCATTTGCAGTTCTTCTTCCCCTGATGGTTCCATGGCTGACTCCCTCGTCACTCAGGTCTCACTTCAGTTCTCTCTTCCTCTGAGAGATTTCTTCCTCTCGTCTCCAATGCCAGTTATTACTATTTTCTGCTGCATTAGCTTATTTACCCCTTATAGTGCTTGTCAGAAATGGATATCATCTGACTTCTTTACCAGTTTATTTTCTGTCTTTCACATGACATTAGTTACTTGAGGGCAGACACTGGTTTGGCTCCCAGTGGGTGCCATCACCTCTCCCTCAGATCCCAACAAACACCCAGCCCAGGTGGGCTGTGGCTCCAAGGAGAGCCAGTTCCTTCCAATTAGTGACAGGCCTGAGGCTGAAGACCCGATGACCATGATGGTCTCTGTAAAATGATGAGTTTGAACTTGATGATTTCCAAGTGCAAAGATTCTATGATTGATTATTATTACATGTGAACATCCACTCCAAAAAGATTTGGTAGAGGAGATTTTTAAACTACTAAAGATTAGTTCTTCGGCCCATTTTTTGATTGGGTCATTTATTTTTCTGGAATTGAGCTGCAGGAGTTGCTTGTATATTTTTGAGATTAATCCTTTGTCTGTTTCTTCATTTGCTATTATTTTCTCCCAATCTGAGGGCTGTCTTTTCACCTTACTTGTAGTTTCCTTTGTAGAGCAAAAGCTTTTAAGTTTCATTAGGTCCCATTTGTTTAGTTTTGCTTTTATTTCCAATATTCTGGGAAGTGGGTCATAGAGGATCTAAACAGACATTTCTCCAAAGAAGACATACAGATGGCTAACAAACACATGAAAAGATGCTCAACATCACTCATTATTAGAGAAATGCAAATCAAAACCACAATGAGGTACCATTACACGCCAGTCAGGATGGCTGCTATCCAAAAGTCTACAAGCAATAAATGCTGGAGAGGGTGTGGAGAAAAGGGAACCCTCTTACACTGTTGGTGGGAATGCAAACTAGTACAGCCACTATGGAAAACAGTGTGGAGATTTCTTAAAAAACTGGAAATAGAACTGCCATATGACCCAGCAATCCCACTCCTGGGCATACACACTGAGGAAACCAGATCTGAAAGAGACACGTGCACCCCAATGTTCATCGCAGCACTGTTTATAATAGCCAGGACATGGAAACAACCTAGATGCCCATCAGCAGACGAATGGATAAGGAAGCTGTGGTACATATACACCATGGAATATTACTCAGCCGTTAAAAAGAATTCATCTGAATCAGTCCTAATGAGATGGATGAAACTGGAGCCCATTATACAGAGTGAAGTAAGCCAGAAAGATAAAGAACATTACAGCATACTAACACATATATATGGAATTTAGAAAGATGGTAACGATAACCGTATATGCAAAACAGAAAAAGAGACACAGAAATACAGAACAGACTTTTGAACTCTGTGGGAGAAGGTGAGGGTGGGATATTTCAAAAGAACAGCATGTATACTATCTATGGTGAAACAGATCACCAGCCCAGGTGGGATGCATGAGACAAGTGCTCGGGCCTGGTGCATTGGGAAGACCCAGAGGAATCGGGTGGAGAGGGAGGTGGGAGGGGGGACCGGGATGGGGAATACGTGTAAATCTATGGCTGATTCATATCAATGTATGACAAAACCCACTGAAATGTTGTGAAGTAATTAGCCTCCAACTAATAAAAAAATTAAAAAAAAAAATAAATAAACTACTAAAGAAACCTCACCTGAATTGGGTTGCTTTTTGTTTGTTTATGCCTGTGGCTGGTGTGAGAGAAAAAGTACCGAAGAGTATTTACTTCCCTAGGCTAAATAAAGGCTTTCCCATTGAGTCCATCCCTCTGGGAAACTCCAAGACTGGAAGGCTCTGAATTGAATTCTGGCTCAGTTAAAGACCTACCTATAGATTATATGCAAATCTTCCAAAATCAGGTTTATCTTAAATTTAGAAATTTTAAGGAATTTAGCCTCTGAGTAAATGCACAGGCTTGACAACTGTTTTTTCTTCACTTAGGGTGATTAAGTGGCTAGCTGGCTTTTTGTTGGGGGCGCCCAAATGTAGGATTAGAGAACAAATTTTCACATTTTATATTTGCCCCCAACATTTCCAGTTGTCTTAATGGTAAATGATATTAATACTTATATTCTATTCTACCAGTGCCCAGGTTAATGGAAATATAAACTATTGTTTATATTTTAAGCAGCACCTTGAATTGGAATCTCACTGTCTTTGACTCTTTAACCCCTCCAGGAGAGAAAAGAATGGTGTATATGTTCATATGGTATTTGTCTTTCTCTTTATGACTTACCTCACTTGATATGATAATCTCTAGGTCCATCTGTGTTGCCATAAATGGCATTATTTCATTCTTTTTTTGTGCCTGGATAGTAGTCCATTCTATCTATGCACCACGTCTTCTTTATCCATTCATCTCCACTGGTTTGTTCTGTTCCCTGTTCTGGTTGTTTCTGCTGGAGGCAGCACATGCCTGGAGGGTCTCTGGTCATCCCTGGTTTCAATTTATAATGAAGTTGAGGCATTAACAAGCTGATCAGAACCTCTGAGTAAATCCACAAGCTTGACAACTGTTTTTTCCCTTTTTCTCACTGTAGAGTGACTGAGTGGCTAGCTGGGTTTTTTGTTGGGGGACCCCCAAATGTAGGATTACTCTTTGAAGCTGTTCACTTTCTCTAAAAAGGAGTCCTTCAGTCTTTTGTTGGATCAGGGTTGGAGGGAGGATGGTGGAAATATGTGCCTGGCCACCAGCATCTGGAAGCAGAACAGGGGCATGAGCCAGGGGTCTCACCATTCAGCAGGCAGAAGTTCATGGAATTCCCATTTTTGGTTCTAGAGCTTGCTCCACCCTCCTTCATGCCTCTCTGCCTTCCTTTTTCCTGGGAGTATACAGCTTTGATCTGGAGAATGGTAGGTGATTGCTGTGTGGGGTCAGCAGGGAGTCTGGGGATCTACCCCACTGTGCCTCAGTCTTCCACTCAGTTCCGTGTCCCCGACTCATGTCTCTTCCACGCCATCCAGGGCCCTGGGGCTCAGCCTCTATGTCTTCCTGGGGTTTTATGGGAGCAACTCAGTTTGCGCCTCATTGTCTGTCATCCGTCTCTGAAGGAACTCTGCTGAGTCAGATAAAATTCCTCCATCCACTTTCTATCTCCTGAATTTTGTTGACATTTTTTGGATACATTACTATCTCCTTGCTCATACTCCTTGTCCTCATGAGTTTTCATTTATTTCATTTCTTTTAGAAGGGAAATGAGATAAATACATGTGTTCAAGCTGATTATCTCTTGAGGATCCCTAAGTATTAGCTCCAAGAATCTTTCTTATTTCTCATAGCGATATTACTAGGTAGACCCCATTTCAGGAAGGGTATCTAAGGAGGAAGAGGAACAAGTCTAAGGTCTGACATCTAAGAGGGAACTAAGAGGGAACTAGGGTCTAGGCAGGGTTTTCTGACTACAAAGCCCTTGAATTTTGTGCTGGATCGCCTTCTATTAAAATGGAGTCCAGTTTGCTTTCAGCTTAGCTTGATATATTATGTTCTTACATAGAAAACAGTATGCTTCTTTTCCCAGGCAGATTAATGGTGATGAACTTTGTTGGTGACTGGGGACAGAAATAGAGTCAACCTCAAAAGTCATTTTCTGTAGGACATACAAAGTTGTTTGTTTGTTTGTTTTATTTGAACCACACTATTAATATGGAAACTTATGTAAAAATACATTTGCCATTGAAGAAATTTTTTGGATAGAGTCAGCATAGAACTGTTTTCCTTTTTCCCCAAGAGGGCATTTACTGCCCAGGTGATGCTTTTTCTGGGTAAAGAGTCAGCAGGCAATGTTGGTTGATTTGTTGTTTTGCTTTGTCTGTGCCTGAGTCTCATAGATCTCATGCTAAGTTTTATAGATAGACCTTTGGTTGGTTCAGGGAAGGCTTATTCAACTCTCATTGAAACCTGCATTTCTTCTGATGTTGTCAGTATTTCATTAGGGTATTGGTCTCAAGCACATCAATGTTAATACAGAGTAGCGGGCAATGTTTTCTAAACGTTTCTGTGGCACTAGAGCATTTTGGAAATGTGAAGTGACTTAAAGTCATCTATAAAACAGTTTTTGGACTGGTATTTCTTACATAAAAGTGATCACTTTATGTGCTAAACAAGTCATACCATATTTTATGTTTTACTGCATGTAGTCCTTTTCTTTGTACCTCATTCCAGAAATTGCAATGTGTAGCTTTGGCATAATTGTCATTCTATGTAAAGCATTGCTTTTTTTTTTCTTGACCACACCACATAGCTTACAGGATCTAGTTCCCCAGACTAGAGATTGATCCCAGGCCCACAGCAATGAAAGAGCTGAGTCCTAACTACTGAACTGCCAGGGAACTCCCTGTGACACATTGTTTTTGATCTTGGCTAAATAAGTGGAAGACTAATGGCTGACTTCTATGCCTGGTTTAGGTGCAGCAGAACATGTTTCTTTTCTATTTTTTCCTTTTTGTTGTTTGGGATCTTCCTCATCCGGTGGGAGCAGAGACTTCACAACGAGCGCTACTGCCAGGCTGGGAGAGGCGACTGATACAAGAGGATTTGTCTGGTTGCTCCTTCCACTCTAAGCGTCATGACCGTCCAGGCCTGCATCCGCCGAGGACTGAAAGATAGCCAGGTGATGCTCTAACCATAACCTTCAGGGTCTGGAACCGGGTTGCTCCATCCACCCCAGTGGGGACATTCAATCTTCCCAGCTTTTCCTTAGCCTACAGGTCCCCTGGGGTGTCACCAGGGAGGTTGTCCATGTGATGTAGGCCGATGGGTCTGCACAAAGCCCTGAGCACCAAGTCCTCCTGATGAAGGATCAGAAGGTGGTGGGTTGCCTGCATGATCAATGCATGTTCTCCATGCGTTGAAGGAGAATTTGCTGGCAGGGGTGCTGGATGCCAGAGGGGAGGTTCTTGCCCTGCCCGGAGGTGGTCAGGGTGACCCACTCTCTGCAGGCTCCCTTCATGCAAAGCCCTTCCAGGGTCAGCGTCTAGGGTCCCAGACCATCCCCTCATTTTTACCAGGCCCCCAGTTCTGACCTCCTCTTTAGTCTTGAGGAGACCCAGAGGTTCTTCTTTCCTTCACGTCTCCTTCACAGGATAGAGGTGGGGTGAGGATGGAGGCTTATCAGAGGGTGACACTGTGTTGAAAACAAGGTGACTTGGTGGGGGAAGCAGAGTGTAGACCCTGCCTGGGCTCCCGGGTGCTTGCGGTCAGCCGGAAGTGCTCCAGAACTGTCTCCTCTCTGACTCTCAGCTTTATCTGCAGACCCTTCAGGGCCTTGTAGATGTCACCTAGGGGTCAGACCGTGAGCCCGAGAACACAAGCCCTCCTCCCAGCCACCCCACGTCCACCTCAGCAGCCTCAATGGCCGCCACATATTTCATTCTTTTATCTGATGAGCCCTTGGGATTTGGTCCACTTGTCTCTCATTTCTGAATTCTTGCTCCCCTGGACCTGTCTTCACAGAAAGCTGCATCTTTTCCATCAGCCCTCTTTCCTTGCTCTCACTGAAATCCAAGCACAATATCTTTCATTTTTAAGGGCTTTTTAACTGTTAGCCTCTCCAGGGAGCTGATACAAGTAACACATGTTCGGATAGGAATGTAGACTGTGAAGTAGCAGTCATGCATTGTTCTGGGCTTTACCCCGAGTTGTAAATGGTCTGGGCTTCTTCCTGTCCCCTTCTCTGCACCCTTCTTCTGGGTGTCATTGTGATAATCCTCTGGGTATTGTCTGTAGTGACTGTTCTATCCAGCCTTCTCTGGGTTGGATGCTGAGCTGAACTTCTTAAGAGTACAGGTGCTTTTAGGTTGGTGTCATTTCCAGGATCAACAGCCACATTTCCTGGAAGGCCTTTCTTTTTATTTTATTTTGCTTATTTTTAATTTTTTTGGCTGCACTGCATGGCGTGTGGGGTCTTAGTTCCCCAATCAGGGATCGAGCCTGCATTACCTGCATCCTTGCATTGGAAGTGTGGAATCTCAACTGCTGGACCGCCAGGGAAGCCCTAGAGGCCCTTCTTTACCTGTATAATGGCTCCCTTCAGGCCTTCTTACTTGGGGCCCCATTGGTGTCTCTCAGGGGGCCCCATGGATCAGCTGCTGGACATTGTCCCCTGAGTCCCTGTCCTCTCCTCTCTTCCCATTTTGGTTTGAGTCTAACTGAGCCATGCAGAAGTTTTCCTGCTTATTCTGGTAATAAGTGGATAGGGCCTGCTCCTTCAGCTATTGCTTTATAACATTGGGAGGGGGGCGGGGACAGAGGATATTATGAATAATCATTGTTGTAAAATGATCCCAAAGTGGAAGTAAGAGAGCCTAATGGTTAAAGCAGCAGGCTCTGGAGTCTGATGACCTGGCTTGTAGCCAGGCTCCACCACGGAGCATTTGTGTGATCTTTAGACGTTGACTTGGCCCTCAAAGTGGGGAGGGTATATCGACAGATAGTTATTGAATATATAGATGGTTGTTGGAAAGATTATATATCAAGCTCTCAGGATAGGACCTGGCTGGTGAAAGATGCTAGATTACCTTCTTTAGAGGTGGGGGAGCTGAGACGTGGAGAAGCTGGGTTGCTTCCTCAGGGTCACCCAGCTGGAAGTGGAGGAACAGAGGTCCAAGCCCAGCGTAGGCTGGCTCCAGAGTCTTCCCTCTTAGCCACCATGTGGTATCAGCTCACCTCCCAGGTCTGACTTACTTCAGCCCTCTGTGACAGTTCCTACACGGCCCTCTAGCTTTTGGGCACATTCCCTGGCTCTGTTACTGGTGTGCTGACCAGGTTTCAGGGAGGCTGAGTGGCTGTGCCACCAGTTTCTGCTGGCCCATCACTCCCTCCACATGCTTGCTTTGTTCTCTGGGCTCCATCACCCAGATGCATCTCTTGTCCTCAGGGGAGTGCTCTGTAATCATCCCCAAAGCCTAAAACACTCAGCACAACAACTGACACTACTTCCACCCAAGGAAGAAGAGGGTCCCTTGCACAGGTATGGACAAACCAGCTCAGGAACAAAATAACATCATTTTGAGCTTTCGTCCAGAACTCAGAACACACAGGCACACAATTAATTTCAGGTTTGAAATTGTTCAGGAAACAGCATTCCAGTTTTCCAAGGCCTTGATTGTTCAGGTTTTGTCCAGGTTCATAAGGAAATGTTTTGAAATACCACAAGAAAGTCTGAGGCTGGGGGAGAGAGGTTGGAGGAGAGAGGAAGGAGTCGGGGAGAGGGAGCTTTTCTTAAGATCAGGAAGGATGGAAGAGCTTGGACCCTAGCCGGGCTTTGCCATGTTCCTGACCCCATTATGAAGCCGGAGGTGGTCTGGCCAAACATCAGAATGAGGTGGGTGTCACTTTGAATCGAGCTTTGTTGCAAAGGGAACATACAGGAAAAACTACAGTTTGATAAATTGCAAAAATGTAATTTTTTTTTTTCTTTCTTTCTTTTTGGTTTGAAAAGTTCTAGCATTTTGCTAGACAGGGAACGTGGAAACAAGTCGGAGCAGGGACTGTGGAGGCGGGAAGCCTGCGTTCCTGTGCGGGCAATTCCCTGGAACTCTCCGGGCCTGGGGATCTTTCCCTGCCGGGGTGGCTGGCTCATGTACCTCATAAGCCCGCACAGCGGCCACATCCAAAGTAGCAGCTTCTTATCTCTTTCCAGGGACACACACCGATGTCAGCAACCAGAGTCAGGTATAATTTCATCGTTTGAAATTCCTTACTGATGCTTCATGAGACATCCCTTCAGAATGGAAACCAACATTTCTCGCTTCAGGCACGATTTTAGTTACATGAATTTGATGAGTGAGCCCAGTCGCTGCCTTGATCTTTTAAATGGGGACCCGTTATTCTAGTGTACCTCAGGGGTAAAATATTTGTTGCTTTATTAAAAGCTTTTTAATGCAATATTTTATCATATTTACAAAATAGAAATTAGGAGAAAGCTTTAAAAGGATACCTACATAATGCAATATTATTTTTTTCACTTTTAAAAATTTTTAATTATGGAAATTGTACACATACACGCAAAAGTAGGTAGAATAGTAAAATGAACTCCTGCTGTGGACTAATTATTGTTTGTGTGTCCTTCTAAATTCATAAGCTGAAAGTGTAATCCCCAGTGATGGCATTTGGAGGTGGGGCCTTTGGGAGGTGACTAGGGCACAAAGGTGGAGCCTCACAGGGGAATTAGTGCCCTTATAGAAAGAGACAGGAGAGGACTTGCTTCCTCTTTGAGAAGACGGAGAATACAAACCAGGGAGGGGGTGGCTCTCCCCAGACACGGACTCTGTCAGCCCCTCAGTTTTGGACTTCCCAGCCTCCAGAACTGTTGGGGAACAAAGGCTTGTTGTTCATGCTACCGTGTGTGTGTTTTAGTTGCTCTCAGTCATGTCCGACTCTCTGCGAACCCATGGACTGTAGCCCACCAGGCTACACTGTCCATGCAATTCTCCTGGCAAGAAAACTGGAGAGGGTTGCCATTCCCTTTCCCAGGGTATCTTCCCGACCCAGGGATTGACCCTGGGTCTCCTGCATTGCAGGGGGATTCTTTGCCATCTCAGCCACCAGGGAAGCCCTTAAGCTACCTTGTCTGTGGTGTTTTGTGGCAGCAGCTTGAACTAAGACCACTCCATGTACCCACTATTGTTCAGTTGCTAAGTCATGTCCGACTCTTTGAGACTGCATGGACTATAGTACGCCAGGCTTCCCTGTCCTCCACTATCTCCTGGAGTTTGCTCAAACTCATGTCCATTGAGTTGGTAATGCCATCCAACCATCTCATCCTCTGTTGCCCCCACTACCAGTTTCAACAGTTAGGATCTCTTGGCCTATCTTATTTGCTCTGTGTTCTCTCACCCTTGTTTTGAAGCAAATCAGACATTATATAACTTTATCCATAAGTGTTTAATATGTTTCTCTAAAAGATAAGCACTGTTTCACTCTGACATTTTGTTAGGAAAAATTTCAAGCATACAGCACAATTAAAACTGTACGTGCAATCATCTTGATTCTACTGTTCACATTTCACAGTTTACCATTCAGGCACATTCCTGTCCACCTAACTATGCCTCTATCCATCCATCAAGTCATCTTGTTTTGTTTTTGATTTATTGCAAATAATTTGCAGTCATCTGTACCTTTCCACTTAAATACTTCAACATGCATATCATTCAGTTCAGTTCAGTTCAATTCAGTCGCTCAGTTATGTCTGACTCTTTGTGACCCCATGAATCGCAGCACATCAGGCCTCCCTGTCCATCACAAACTCCCAGAGTCGGTGATGCCATCCAGCCATCTCATCCTCTGTCGCCCCCTTCTCCTCCTGCCCCCAAATCCCTCCCAGCATCAGGGTCTTTTCCAATGACTCAACTCTTCACATGAGGTGGTCAAAGTATTGGAGTTTCAGCTTCAGCATCAGTCCTTCCAATGAACACCCAGGACTGATCTCCTTTAGGATGGACTGGTTGGGTCTCCTTGCAGTCCAAAGGACTCTGAAGAGTCTTCTCCAACACCACACTTCAAAAGCATCAATTTTTCAGCGCTCAGCTTTCTTCACAGTCCAACTCTCACATCCATACATGACCACTGGAAAAACCATAGCCTTGACCAGACGGACCTTTGTTGGCAAAGTAATGTCTCTGCTTTTCAATATGCTATCTAGGTTGGTCATAACTTTCCTTCCAAGGAGTGAGCGTCTTTTAATTTCATGGCTGCAGTCACCATCTGCAGTGATTTTGGAGCCCAAAAAAATAAAGTCTGACACTGTTTCCACTGTCTCCCCATCTATTTCCCATGAAGTGATGGGGCCAGATGCCATGATCTTAGTTTTCTGAATGTTGAGCTTTAAGCCAACTTTTTCACTCTCCTCTTTCACTTTCATCAAGAGGCTTTTTAGTTCCTCTTCACTTTCTGCCATAAGGGTGGTGTCATCTGCATGTCTGAGGTTATTGATATTTCTCCCGCAATCCTAATTCCAGCTTGTGCTTCTTCCAGCCCAGCGTTTCTCATGATGTACTCTGCATATAAGTTAAATAAGCAGGGTGACAATATACAGCCTTGACCTACTCCTTTTCCTATTTGGAACCAGTCTGTTGTCCCATGTCCAGTTCTAACTGTTGCTTCCTGACCTGCATACAGGTTTCTCAAGAGGCAGGTCAGGTGGTCTGGTATTCCCATCTCTTTCAGAATTTTCCACAGTTTATTGTGATCCACACAGTCAAAGGCTTTGGCATAGTCAATAAAGCAGAAATAGATGTTTTTCTGGAACTCTCTTGCTTTTTCGATGATCCAGCGGATATTGGCAATTTGATCTCTGGTTCCTCTGCCTTTTCTAAAACTAGCTTGAACATCTGGAAGTTCTCGGTTCACATATTGCTGAAGCCTGGCTTGGAAAATTTTGAGCATTACTTTACTAGCGTGTGAGATGAGTGCAATTGTACGGTAGTTTGAGCATTCTTTGGGATTGCCTTTCTTAGGGATTGGAATGAAAACGGACCTTTTCAAGTCCTGTGGCCACTGCTGAGTTTTTCAAATTTGCTGACATATTGAGTGCAGCACTTTCACAGCATCATCTTTCAGGATTTGAAATAGCTCAACTGGAATTCCATCACCTCCACTAGCTTTGTTCATAGTGATGCTTTCTAAGGCTCACTTGACTTCACATTCCAGGATGTCTGGCTCTAGGTGAGTGATCACACCATTGTGATTATCTGGGTCATGAAGATCTTTTTTGTGCAGTTCTTCTGTGTATTCTTGCCATCTCTTCTTAATATCTTCTGCTTCTGTTAGGTCCCTACCATTTCTGCCCTTTATTGAGCCCATTTTTGCATGAAATGTTCCCTTGGTATCTCTATAATTTTCTTGAAGAGATCTCTAGTCTTTCCCATTCTGTTGTTTTCCTCTATTTCTTTGCATTGATCACTGAGGAAGGCTTTCTTATCTCTCCTGGCTATTCTTTGGAACTTTGCATTCAAATGGGAATATCTTTCCTTTTCTCCTTTGCTTTTTGCTTCTCTTCTTTTCACAGCTATTTGTAAGGCCTCCTCAGACAACCATTTTGCCTTTTTGCATTTCTTTCCCATGGAGATGGTCTTGATCCCTGTCTCCTGTACAATGTCACGAACCTCCATCCATAGTTCATCAGGCTCTCTGTCTAGCAGATCTAGTCCCTTATATCTATTTCTCACTTCCACTGTATATTTATAAGGGATTTGATTTAGGTCATATCTGAATGGTCTAGTGGTTATCCCTACCTTCTTCAGTTTAAGTCTGAATTTGGCAATAAGGAGTTCATGATCTGAGCCACAGTCAGCTCCCAGTCTTGTTTTTGCTGACTATATAGAGCTTCTCCATCTTTGGCTGCAAAGAATATAATCAATCTGATTTCAGTGTTGCCCATCTGGTCATGTCCATGTGTAGAGTTCAGTATTTGTTTACGTTTTTTACCATTGGATATAACATTTACATCAATGAAATACACAAATCTGAAATACACATTTGTTGCACTTGACAAATGTAACTCAGCCTCCCAACAAAATATAAAAAGAAGTAATACCCAGAATGTTCCCTCATGCTTCTTTCCTAGTCAATCCCAACCCCATCTGATGTTTTCCCACTTAGTCAAAATAATATTTTGGAAAATTTGTCTTATCTGTTGTAACAGAAAATTAACAGAATATAAACTTCTTCTGGAAAGATTGATTTTCCCTCTAAATGTCTGGGATTTTAAAAAAGTGTTTCCCAGGTTTTGGTTGTGGGGGCATGGGGGGTGGCATTGGCTTCCAGCCTCATTGCCTTATGCTGTCTGTGTAAAAGTTTGTCTGAGGAAAAGGATTTGTTGCTAACAGAAATTTGAAAACTAATGCTCTAATCCTTTCAGCTCCAAGTTTATGTGCATTTGTAAACATTTTTGGCCACAGGGGTTCCTGGGAAGTTGTATACTTAATTGTGTGCAGAGTTACTTGGTCATGAGAGCCATCTGCCTAATCTTTCCTTGCAAAGAAGTCCAGGGGCTTTCAAGATTCCTTGGAAGTGTAGCCAGGAGGTAGTCTGTTCAAGTTATTTTCTCATCCCCATCTCTAGTCAATAAAACTCCAAACTGAAAACCTCCCCCAAGCTAACAATAAGACACGGGTTTTAGACCCTATCTTTCCTCGAAGTACCAGATTGTTTTGTAATTCCTGGTCCCCTGAAATCCAAATGAAGTTAGAGTGAGTGCCATCCTGAGAACAGGCGGCACCTCTGCCTCCAAGGAGCTCTCTAGGCACTCGGGTGTGACTTGTTTTCCTTTTACCTCTGGCCTGGCTCTAGCATCTGCTGAACTCTTCAGTGTCTGGGTCACCTCACTGTCCTCTGTGAGCTTTCTTCTGAGCCCTTGTAAAGGTTTAGGAATTTAGAGGTTTACATCAAAGAAATGCAAAATTCTTTAACAGTTTTAATCCCAGGGATTCCCATTTCTAAAGAATCTCTTATCTACTTACTCATATTGCTTAGCTACGCACTCTCCTCTCTCCCTGAAATTCCTATTTTTTCCCATGTAGAATTTTTTTTCTTTCTTTCTTTTTTCTTGCTTTTTTTCCAAGCTGCCCTCACCCTGCAGGCTTCTCAAGACTATTTTTCTTGTTACCACTATAAGAGAAAGTGGAGTGCCAACATGAAGATTATATATATATATATATATATGTACAAAATCTTGGCTTTGACTTTAGAGAAGCCCGCTTAACTGCCTGGCTCTGTATTCTCATTTGTAAAATGGAAATGGAGGTGATGCCGGCCTTTGTGAAGATCAGTTGTGATAACATATTTGAAAGCATTTTGTAAACTGAAAAGTGTTTGTGTAAACAACCTAAATGTCCATCAGTGGATGAATGGAAAAAGAAATGTGGTGTGTGTGTGTGTGTATATATATATATATATATATATATGTATATATATATATATATATATATAATGGAGTGTTATTCAGCCATAAGAAAGAAAAGGGTTTTGACAATATCTTAAAATATGCCTGGTAGTTGGCAGATGCCCAGGGGTTGTCTTACGAATCATCCTCGCTTAATAGATTGATTGACAATGTATTGTCTTACAAATCCATCCATTAGATTTCTAGTTCAGGTTCAGCTGATATTCTCTATATAGCTGAGCAAGTTAAATTAGGAAGAGATAGGAAATAACCTTGTTATTAATATGAGTTCTAAGCAAAAATTTGTGATGATGACAATAATAATAATAGCAGTGACCACTTCTTGAATGTTTACCAGCTGCCTGGTATTGTGCCCTTGTGGGTAATCTGAGATGCTGAGTGTCGATCTCAGAGCACAGCCAAAGTGAAAGTAAGGGAGGGGGAGGAGGGGGGGGGGAAACTGCTGCTCCAGGTGCAGTCCAGCCCAGGTCTCCTCGTAGATGTGGGGGGCGCCTGCTTCTCTCAACCGGAAGATTCTAGCTGAAACAAAGGACAGTCTGCATAGTAAAGGATAGGCACTGAGGGGTGGGGTCTTGTAGCAAGTGCTCAGTCTGTTAGTTATATTCTCTTACCTCCTTCCAGGTTTTCTTTTG
Organism: Dama dama; assembly: GCF_033118175.1. Taxonomy (NCBI): domain Eukaryota; kingdom Metazoa; phylum Chordata; class Mammalia; order Artiodactyla; family Cervidae; genus Dama; species Dama dama. The sequence continues at coordinate 26,036,995 of NC_083713.1, forward strand.
ATTCCTGCCTGTCGGGATAGAGCTGGGGGCCCAGGGAGTACGAGGGGAAATAAAGCACTCAGATGTAGATGAGCTGCTGGGGGAGGACCAAGGATGAACTACTGTCAGTGGTCCGTCCCTTCTCTATCTCCTCACTTTCTCACTCTCCCTCCCATTTTCCTTCTGTCCCCCTCTTCCTGAAAATTGAATACCTAAAAATGTGCTCAGCTTAGATGATGGAGATACACTGCTGGATAAGACAGATAAGATCTATGGTCTTTAATTTCTAATAAATAGGAAAGACAAATGGTAAGTAAGTAAACAAAGAAATACACATAAGAAATTTGAAAAAAAAAAAAGAAGGTGGTGTAACCGAGATGGACTAAACCAGGCTTGTGATTTCCACACCTCTGCATAGCTTTCTCTGAGGTTGACGACACAGGGCCCTGCTAGTGGTTTAATGCTCTACATTAAAGTCACCATCTTGAGATTCTTAATGTTTCTAACAAGGGGCCTTGAATTTCCATTTTGTCTCGTCCTGGGCCCGGCCTGAGGGGAGAGGGTGTAGTGTAGTGAGGCAGAACAACCTGGGCACGTTTTGTTGAAGCAGGAATTGTCTGTGCACAGAATCATTTTCTCACACAGCCGTTGGAGGAGGTTGTAGAATCCCCTTTCTTTGAAGAGTTTTAAAAATGGCACAAAGCCTCACTCTCCTGCCACATGTAAACGTATGTGGCTCTGCTTAATGGCGGGCAACATGGGCATTATTCTGGAGGAACCTGCCTGCCTGTCTACAAATCCTTTGTGAGAACAGAGAACTTCAAGGAGGGTCAGGGAATCCATGTGGCATTGAGTTTTTCTTTTCTAGTCGTTACATAAAAGTTTTGTGAAGAAACCATTTCCCCCTTTTTAAAGGCTGCATTGAACTTCACAAAAACTTGTCTGAGAGAGCCTAAAACGATCCAGGAGATGCAAGGGAGTGTCACCTCCCAGCACTGTGCCTGTTTGTTCAGGGCACGTGAAATGCTGCCCAGGGCTGCTGTAAACCGTTATCTGGGAAAAGCTGAGAGCCTTTTGATGACAGGCCCCACTGCATATTTAAAAAGGAAGTCGTAATGACTGCCCTTTGAGATGTGTCCTGGTAAACACAGAAAACCATCTAGTTTTCCAAAAATATTTGAAATAATTTTTTTGTTTTCCATGATAAGGGGAGAGATAATATGTTCCTTCTAGAAACAGGGCTTCCCTTGTGGCTCAGCTGGTAAAGAATCTGCCTGTAATGCAGGAGACCTGGGTTCGATCCCTGGGTTGGGAAGATCCCCTGGAGAAGGGAAAGGCCACCCACTCCAGTATTCTGACCTGGAGAATTCCATGGACTGTATAGTCCATGGGATCGCAAAGAGTCGGACACGACTGAGCGACTTTCACTTCACACTTTCACTTCCTAGAAACAGAAGGCATAGTTGCTTCTGCAGATTGCATTTTAACCAATCAGTTCTGGGAATCATGGGTGTGGGTTATTTGATGCTAACTTTAATCCAGAGGTGGATTTGAGTTATTGGCATTCATATTATTTTAGAAACTTTCCTCTCCCTGTTGAAAAGGATAGGAAGACACAGCTGAGTGAAGAGACTTCTGTTAAGTGTGTGCTCATACTATGTGTGTTAGTTGCTCAGTCATGTCTGACTCTTTGTGACCCCATGGACAGTAGCCCGCCAGGCTCCTCTGTCCATGGGATTTCCCAGGCAAGAATACTGGAGTGGAGAGCCATTCCCTTTTCCAGAGGATCGTCCTGATCCAGAGATCGAACCCAGGTCTCCTGCATTGCAGGCAGATTCTTTACAGTCTGAGCCACTAGGGAAGCCCGTGCTCATACTATGCTAGGTATTTTGGTGGCCAATGAGAGAAGGGTTGATTGAATTTCTTAGCCTTTAGTGATACTTCCTTCCATATATCCTGTTGCTTGGAATGTAATATATGTGTGCAAGTACTTCGTATCTTTCTATTAGTTGCTTTTTTTTTTTCCTGAGGGGATATGGTCAATGTTTTTACTTCCCCTCATCTAGATAGATTTGAAGTACATACCATGATGGGAGAAAAATTACTAGACAGAGGTTTAAGGGAAGTAGCTGCAGGCAATTATAGAAATCATGTTAGGAAAAAAATACGCCTTCAAGAAACTCCACCTCTTATCTGGGTGGAGAAACAATTAGAGAACAATACGAGACAGTATATAATCAAGTGCTAAATTGTGTGGTAGGGATAATGAGTGCTATAGGAATTCAGAGAAAAGGAGCGGAAGACTATGGAACAATTCACAGCATTTTGTGTCTACAATCCCACTTCCAGGGAGCGATGTCTGCATTTTCTCTGAGAGTTGATTGTGAGGCTCATCTGGCCCACTTTGTGAATCTGTCATTAATGGGCAGGATTGGGTCTTTTGTATGTTCTATTGCATATTGGTTCTGATGGAGCCACGATAAATGGGATGTAGAAACCAGTAACTTAGAGCAAGTCCTCCGTCCGGGTGAGTATGCTGACAAGATGGTCTCTGCATGACAAGCGCCAGCTTCAGTCTCCCTGACAACAATTTCTGAAGAGTTGAAAGCCATTAAGGGGTGGATCTCTACAGTGATAGCCTACATTTTCCAAGGGATAAATCTTTTCTGCTACAGAGGTTGGCAGCTGAATTTTGGTTCCCCTTGCCCGCGCCCCTGCCCCCCACCCCCAACACACACACACACACACACACACACACACACACTTTTCACAGAGCAGCTCAAAGGCTAGCAACAGCTGATGGGGATGGTAAATATTTCTTGCAGAGTGCGAGATGGTAGGGAGAAAATCTCTCCCGATTTATAACGAGACATCACCTTCTCAGTGTGAAGGGTTAAAGTCAGTCAGGCTGTGAATGTTTGTAGCTTTCAGCTCTTCCCCAGGAAGTGCAATACCTAGAGATTTTGAAAGATCCTGACATACCTGAAGTTTTGACACACTTATGTCCAAAAAGAGAAATTCTCCACCAGGTAAATGTGGTCTATTTTCTCTGACAGATGTAGGTGAGAACAAAAAGCTTCAGGAGAGCTGAACCAGCTTGAACAATCAGTTTGAATCTATATTCAATTCAAGCTCCAATCAAAGAATGCTGATGAATTAAGACCCATTTAGCCTGCCTACAGCAGGATGGTTAACTATACCCCATTGCTTGTCAGAGACACTAGTTTGGTTGAACTAATTTGTCTATCATGCTTTGTAGTGGACACAAACCCAGAAAAGGCCCCTTCCCACCCCATTTTTTGCTTTGGTTTTGTTTTGCTTTTTCTATACTACAGAAATGGTATGGACGTAACAGAAACAGAAGATATTAAGAAGAAGTGGCAAGAATATATAGAAAAACTATACAAAAAAAGATCTTCATGACCCAGATAACCATGATGGTGTGATCACTCTCCTAGAGCCAGACATCCTGGAATGCGAAGTCAAGTGAGCCTTAGCAAACATCACTACGAACAAAGCTAGTGGAGGTGATGAAGTTCCAGTTGAGCTGTTTCAAATCCTAAAACATGATGCTGTGAAAGTGCTGCACTCTATATGCCAACAAATTTGGAAAACTCAGCAGTGGCCACAGGACTGGAAAAGGTCCGTTTTCATTCCAATCCCAAAGGAAGGCAATGCCAAAGATGTTCAAACTACTGCACAATTGCACTCATCTCACATGCTAGCAAGGTAATGCTGAAAATTCTCCAAGCCAGGCTTCAACAGTACATGAACCAAAAACTTCCAGATGTTCAAGCTGGATTTAGAAAAAGCAGAGGAACCAGAAATCAAATTGCCAACATCTGTTGGATCATCAAAAAAGCAAGAGAGTTCCAGAAAAACATCTACCTCTGCTTTATTGACTCTGCCAAAACTTTTGACTGTGTGGATCACAACAAACTGTGGAAAATTCCTCAAGAGATTGGAATACCAGACCACCTTACCTGCCTCCTGAGAAGTCTGTATGCAGATCAAGAAGCAACAGTTAGAACTGGACATGGAACAACAGACTGGTTTCAAATCGGGAAAGGAGTACGTCAAGGCTGCATATTGTCACCCTGCTTATTTAACTTATATGCAGAGTACATCATGAGAAATGCTGGGCTGGATGAAGCACAGGCTGGAATACAGATTGCCAGGAGAAATATCAATAACCTCAGATATGCAGATGACACCACCCTTATGACAGAAAGCAAAGAAGGACTAAAGAGCCTCTTGATGAAAGTGAAAGAGGAGAGTGAAAAAATTGGCTGAAAACTCACCATTCAGAAAACTAAGATAATGGCATCCAGTCCCATCACTTGATGGCAAATAGATGGGAAAACAATGGAAACAGTGACAGACTTTATTTTCTTGAGCTCCAAAATCACTGCAGATGGTAATTGCAGCCATGAAACTAAGATGCTTGCTCCTTGGAAGAAAAGCTAGGCAGCTTGTTAAAAAGCAGATACATTCCTTTGCCAGCAAAGGTCTGTCTAGTTGAAGCTATGGTTTTTCTAGGAGTCATGTATGGATGTGAGAGTTGGCCTATAAAGAAAGCTGAGCGCTGAAGAATTGATGCTTGTGAACTGTGGTGTTGAAGACTCTTGAGAGTCTCTTGGACTGCAAGGAGATCCAATCAGTCCATCCTAAAGGAAATCAGTCCTTAACATTCATTGGAAGGACTGATGCTGAAGCCGAAACTCCAGTAGTTTGGCCACCTGATGTGAAGAACTGACTCATTGGAAAAGACCTTGATGCTGGGAAAGATTGAAGGCAGGAGGAGAAGAGAACAATAGAGGATGAGATGGTTGGATGGCATCACCGACTCGATGGACATGAGTTTGAGCAAGTTCCGGGAGTTGGTGATGGACAGGGAGGCCTGGCGTGCTGCAGTCCATGGGGTCGCAAAGAGTCAAACATGACTGAACAACTGAACTGAACTGGACTGAACTATGGGAATAGGAGCAAGCCCATGGATGCCCAGCAGGTATTACTATAATTAGATTTTAATATGCTTTTAAAAATTGAGTTATTTTTGCAAGGTATTATTTTCTATTATATCTCATTGGTTAAAAAAATGTGATTGCAAAAAAGAATATTTCATGTTTTTTGTCTACAGAACATTGCTGTTTTTATATCAAGGCCTGAAATAAGTCGCTGAGTGGAACTAGGCTGTGAAAGAGCGTCTTTTTAAAATAAATTTATTTGTTTTATTTGGCTGCACTGGGCCTTAGCTGCAGTGTGGAATCTAGTTCCCTGACCAGGGGTTAAACCCAGGCCTCCGGCATTTCGAGCATGGAGTCTCAGCTACTGGACCACTAGGGAAGTCCCTGTGAAAGAGGGTCTGGCAATCAGGACATCCCTGCCCTACGCCTTTACCTGGCAGTTGATAATAATAACAATGATAGAGGGATGGAGAGGGTGAGATGTATGAAAAGAGTCACATGGAAACTTACATTACTATACGTAAAGTAGATAGCCAACAGGAATTTGCTGTGTGGCTCAGAAAACTCAGACAGGGGCTCTGTATCAACCTAGAGGCGTGGGATGGGGAGGGAGATGGGAGGGAGGTCCAACAAGGAGGGGACATATGTATACCTATGGCTGATTCATGTTGAGGTTTGACAGAAAACTGTAAAATTATGTAAAGCAATTATCCTTCAATAAAAGAGAAATTAATTAAAAAAATAGTAATGATAGGTTATATTTCTTCAGCTCTTACCATGGGCAGATATATGGTTTCTTATAATCTTCATAACAATTATGTGGTTCATTGTACAGTTGAGGAAGCATCTTAAAGGACAGTAACTTGCCCCAAGTTATAGTAGCTAGAGAGTAGTAGAACTTGGCTCCATCCCATACAATTTCATGCCAAATCCATGCACTTGACTGGTATGCCATTGTGCCCAACATGGTCTGGCTTGACAGGTTTTGATGCACTGTGGAAAAATCTCCTGTAAATCTGGACACAATCGAGAGCAAGGACAACCAGGGCAAGAAATCCAAGGGCAATGGGGAGAGCTGCTTTAGTGAGACTGAAGTTGATAGAGCAATGCCTTCTTTTTCTTGAGATGGATGTATTAGGCAGTCAGCTTGCCTTTCTAGTGAAGAGTGCTTGGTCTGAGCTCTCCATCCCTCAAGATTTTGAACAATCTTCTAGCTAGCTTAGGCGACAGTCTCCTAAAGTTTTTTGCTTCCCATTGAACAAAACTTGAGCCAAGAAACATCTCTATGAGCGAGAAAGGATGAAGTTGGAGTTTTTCCCAAAGGAGTTGATTACACATAGGTGTAGGCTGGATATCACCCTGGTGGCTCAGACAGTAAAGAATCTGCCTGCAGTGCAGGAGACCTGGGTTTGATCTCTGAGTTGGGAAGATCCCCTGGAGGAGGAAATGGCAACCCACTCCAATATTCTTGCCTGGAGAATTCCATGAACAGAAGAGACTGGTGGGCTACAGTGCATGAAGTTACAAGAGAGTTGGACACCACTAGGCTGGATAACTACTTCTATCACTTATTCAGGGCCAGTGAAATCACTTGATTGATCCTGTTTACACAGACAAAGAAGGTTATTCCCAGATCAGCCAATCAAGGCTCTCACATGCTTAAACAATACCGCCATTATGGTAAAAGTTGGATTTGCCCAGTTATTATTTGACTTGCTAAATTTGCATCGGTCCTTCTCACATATGCTTGTAACACCTCATCACCCCTGTAAACAAATGCAGCAATTTTTCATGCCTTTCATTCTCACTAAGCAAAAACCATTAGGTATTGATTTTCTTTTAGTGAATGTACCATAGAGATTTCCCTTTGGTGAAAACAGTAGAAACATTATTCAATATATCATATTTCTGGAAAGATTACTACTGATTTTTATTAGATCAAAGGTTGAATTCCTTTAAGCTCATTTTTATTCTTCTTACAGGATTGGATCTGTTTAGGTTTTGCTTTCATGGCCTTTAAAGGACTTATATGGCATGTCAAGAATGGAAGTGAAACTTATTTCTGAAGAACTTGTCTTAACAGTAGCGTGATCAAGTCACACCCTAGAAAGATTTATGGTCTAGGAAGTCTGGTAATAGCTGAAGTGAAAAACTAGTTAAAAACAAAGCCCAAGCTCCCTTACAACTGAAGTGGCCAATTAACTGGGGCTGAAAAGGAAAAGTCTTTCTAAGTGCTTATTTCACTAACTTATCATTTTCAAGTTGTTATCAGGACAAGCAAGACTTACTCCAGTCTGATTTTGATGAATGGGAGTCATCATTGCAATTACTTGTTTTTTTAGTGGGTTGTCCAGGACACTTGAGGGTTTGTATCAGTATCATTAGAACCAACAGCTGATGGTTCTAACTTCAAGATCAACTCTAAATCCATTCCTTTATTTGAGACATCCCTTTTCTGAATGACAATGAGATAATTTTCCAAACTTGCTGGAACCATGCTGTTAATAAAAGTGTCACTAGCAGGAGAGAAATCCTCATCAAGATTTCAGTGTTGCCTCATTTGCAAAGGGAGTTGCTAAACACCCTGGAAAAGACACCTGTCAGGTACTGCTTTTGAGCTCTCCTTGGGGCATTTTCCAGCAACTGTCTTTTACCTCCATCATCCAAGACTTGCCAAGGAAGCTTACAGTTAGGCAATAACTCACTCTTGTCTGGCTTTGTTTCCTTGTCTCTAGGACTGAAGGCAGTAATCAAGCTTGAATCTTGGAGAAATTCCCAGTTAATACCAAAAAGCAATCAACCAACTCAAATTGTTGGTGAAGTGTAGGGAATAAGGAAGAATGGTGGTTAACTTTCTTCCCTCATGTTTTGGATAAACTCCACTCTTATTTGCCTAACACAGAATCAGATCATGTGCCCCCAATCCATGTTCATTTTTGAAATCCTTCTCCTCCACTCAGTATCTCTTCCTGTTATTTTTTTCAGAGTCTAGAACTGAATCAAACTTATGAACCATTCAGTAAAAAATAGTGGGTATTGATTAAATGAAGTGACTGTGGAAGATTAAAAATGGCTGCAAATACCATTGAAAAGTGGGGTCTTTCCCCACTTCCCTTGACTCTGCACAGGCTTTGAGACTACTTTGACCAATAGAATATGGCAGAAGTGTTTCTGTGCCAGTTTCCGGGCCCAGCTCTCAAGAAAGTGGCAACTTCCTGTCTCTTGGAGCACTCTGTCTTGGAGCTCGGAACTTCCAACAGAACTCTCAAGTTCTGTTGCTCTGACACTGCCATTCTGGAGAGACCACTCTCTGGTCCACAGTCTCAGCTAACTCCAGGTTGGAGACTGTGATAATAGTCTCTAGAGCCTTTTAAATGAGACTGCCTATCTCAGCCCATGTTTCCAATCCACAAAATCACGAGATTTCATGATTACTGTTTTAAGCCATCCAATAACCTCAAATTAGAATAAATGTTTTGCTAAAATCTGAACTCTAACGCTGCTTTGAAAAACTGAAGTGGCAATGAGCTAATGTGAGTAAAGGGCTTATCACAGTGGCTAGCACCCAGTAAACACTAGGTGAAGGCTCGCTTTTGTAACTATTACTGTAATAGTATCCCGGCTGTTCTCCTTGTTCTTAGCTTTTGCCTCTAGGTTCCACATTCAACATCACTGTCAGAATCAACTTCCCAAAGCATAGTCATATGTTTAATATAGCAGCTACAGCTAGTTGTCTCTCCATTAAGAAACCTTGTCTTTCTTCTCAGTAACAGAACCTTCGTACACTGCTTGGGTATATGGAGGCCCAAACTAAAGATTACATTTCCCTGTCTCCCATGTGGCTGGGCAGAGCCATACAACTAAATTTTGTCTAATGGTGAAAGGCGCTCAGTCGTGTCCAGTTCTTTGGGACCACAAAGACTGTAGTCTGCTAGGCTCCTCTGTTCATGGGATTTTCCAGGCAAGAATACTGAAGTAGGTTGCCATCCCCTTCTCCAGAAGATCTTCCCAACCCAGAGATTGAACCTGGGACTTCTGCATTGCAGGCAGATTCTTTGCAGCCTGAGTCACCAGGGAATCTAAGTCAACGGCAGTTAAGCAAAAGTGGTTGTGCAACTTTCAGGAAGTGTCTGTCAAGTGAGAACCATGGCTTTCTCCTCCTCTGTGCTGCTTGGAGTTTAAGTATGTTATTACCTAGAGCCCATTTACCATCTTAGACAAGGTTAGCAAGGGTCTCATCCTTAGGGTGGGCTTCCCTGGTGGCTCAGTGGTAAAAAATCTGCCTGCCAAGCAGGAGATCCGGGTTTGATCCCTGGGTTGAGAAGATCCCCTGGAGGAAGAAATGGCAACCCACTCCGGCATTCTTGCCTGGAGAATTCCATTAACAGAGGAGCCTTGGACAGAGGAGCCTGGCGGGTTATAGTCCATGGGGTCGCAACAGTTGGACATGACTTAGGGACTAAGCAATAACAACATCCTTTGAGGGGTGGGGAATAAAACGGGAAGGACTGTGGGATCCCGACTCATTTGTGGAACTGCCTTAGTAGCTCTGGATTCTCATTTCTGGATTTTTACTTAAGAGAAAAAAATCTTGTGGATTTAAGCTTTTTTGGGGGGGGGTGGTGTAGGGTGTCAAATAAATGTAGCTCTATCTAATTTTAACTAAAAGACCTACTACTTATTAGATGCAGACTATGAAGGTGAACTTTGCCAACAAAGGTCCATCTGGTCAAGGGTATGGTTTTTCCAGTAGTCATGTATGGATGTGAGAGTTGGACTGTGAAGAAAGCTGAGCACCGAAAAATTGATGCTTTTGAACTATGGTGTTGGAGAAGACTCTTGAGAGTCCCTTGGACTGCAAGGAGATCCAACCAGTCCATCCTAAAGGAGATCAGTCCTGGGTGTTCATCGGAAGGACTGATGCTGAAGCTGAAACTTCAGTACTTTGGCCACTTCATGCAAAGAGTTGACTCATTGGAAAAGACCCTAATGCTGGGTGGGATTGGGGGCAGGAAGAGAAGGGGACGACAGAGGATGAGATGGCTGGATGGCATCACCGACTCAATGGGCATGAGTTTGAGTAAACTCTGGGAGTTGGTGATGGACAGGGAGGCCTGGCGTGCTGTGATTCATGGGGTCGCAATGAGTCAGACTTGACTGAGCGACTGAACTGAACTGAACTGATGAAGGTGAATAAAAAAATGAGGCTTCTGCTCTTCTGGATGTCCATCTTCATGGGAAGATATAAATGAATAGAATACTAAAGGGCTATAGAAAAGATGAAACAGATTTAATTTCACATTTTATGTGTACCAAGGACAACTTTTCATTTATTCTCTCCCCTTGTCTTCACAATGGTTCTGTAAAATAACAGTTGCTAAATCTATTTTAGAGAGGCGGAAAAAGACTCAGAAAATTTGGGTCATTTGCTCAGGGTCATGTTTGTAAGAGGTAAACCCCGAATCTACTCCCTTCTCTTTTGACTCCAGTCTGTCACGATTTCTGCCATATCACATTGCAATAAGGAGGATATTATCGAGTTCAATCAATGAGACAACTTTTACAAAAATGAGTACATATTTAAAAGACACAGAGGGATGGGAAGGGGGTTCCAGAAGGAAGGGACAGAAAAGCTGAAGTGTACGGCACAGACAAGACATGCCGGGACCATGGCAAGTCTAGAGAGGCTGCTGGAAAACTGAGGGGGGGTCTGATTATGAAGGGCTCTGAGGCTGTACTATCTTTGCTTTCATACCATGCTTTTCTGCTTTCTTATAGTCTTAGGCAGGCTCTCCCCTCTGTGAGTCTAGTTTTCTCTCCCTTATAAAATGAAGTTAGTAGGGACTCCCCAGTGGTCCAGTGGCTAATACTCCTCACTCCCAATGCAGGGAGCCTGGGTTCAATCCCGGGTCAGGGAACTAGATTCCACATGCCGTAACTAAGAGTTCACATGTCCCGTGTATAAACTAATGATTCTGCATGCCATAACTAAGACCTGGTGCAGCTGAATAAATAAATAATAATTAAAAAAAAATTTAGTAATAACTCTTATATCAATCAGGACACTTAATGCCGGTTGCTACAACAAGAAGTCGACAAATCCTGATTGCTTGTCACCATAAAGGTGTATTGCCTGCTCTTATAAAGTCTAAATCAGCTGTCAAGGGGAGCAAGGTTATGTGTATGTGTGTGTTTGGTAAGGAGTAGAATTCTAGAATAAGCAATGATTCAGTTTTCCTTGAGGGCATTTTATTTGTGCTGTCATATTCTGAGACCTCCTTGGAGTTCTTTGCTGAATTCTTTGCATTCAGCTGGCTGCTAAGTAGTAAGAAAGTGTGGAGGATTACATAGGTTTGATGATCAGGCCCGAAAGTATCATCCTTCATGTCTGTCCATAGCCCATTGACCAGACTGAGTAACATGGTTCCAACCTAACTGCAACGGGAAAAATGTGATTAGGTGCTTCTAGCAAGTATCAGCCACAAAACTCCAACTTCTTTATGGAGGCAAGCTAAGAGTTTAATGAAATCATATGTGTGAAGGTACCCTATAAAACTCCTGGAGTGTGATTTACATTCAGGTTTCATTTCTTCATGTTTGTATGTCCAAATCTTACCTATTTTTCCAGTGTCACCTTCCCTGTGGAGTCATCTTGAATCCCACTCTCTTTTTCTCTTTGAGCATCTCAATAGTTAAAGGTTATCTTTGTCTTCCAACATTTTATTGCACTATTTGAATCCTTATAATTTTCTTTATACATCTTTTATCTGTTTATACATCTTTTTATCCTAAGGACATGTGACTATAGTTGGCACAATGTCTTGCATATATAGTGTGCAAGTTTTGATAAATGATTGATATTTTGCATTCCAAAAGATTCTTTCTCTAGGGTAACTGGCATATTCACCTAAACATATTTGAGTCTCTCATCACTTTCTCCTACCAACTTGCTTTGTAAGGAGGACATAATGTTGAATCAAGCATGAAAATGAAAACCAAGATTATATAAAATTGACCATAAACATTAGTTGGTTTAGTGCATATTTAACCAAGAGAGAAAGTAAGGACTATAAGGCAAAGAGACCCATGTTCAACAGTGGACAATCACCTCTCCCCTGACTTCATTGTTCTCATACCAGTCTCCTGGCTGCTGGGAAGGAGGGTCTGGGTTGCTTACAGCAAGACATCAGAGGGGCTTTGGACATAGTCACATCTGGGACTCTCGCCTACCTCTCGCCAGAGGGAAGCTTTCCCTTTTCTGTCTACCACGCCATTAATATCTAATTAACGTGGTTTATGAATGTTTACAGTGAATAAAAGCCCTTCCCACTTATGCAGAGACTTACTTGCACATTTTTCTGGTCTTAATAAAACCAACATAGGTTCTGGTATACCTGTAGTATTCTATTTCCATGTGAAAGCTACATTAAGTGGGTCATTTTCCTCCTTCCAAAAGAATTCTCTATAAAATAGAGGGAACACTTGTGTACCTATGGCTGATTCATATTGATGTATGGCAAAAACCATCACAATATTGTAAAGTAATTATTCTCTAAAATAAATAATTAAAAAACAAAAGAATTCACTACCAAATAATTTACTATGTACTCCCTTAAATAACAAGATTCTCTATTATATTGAGAACGTGATTCTCTTTACAAAAATTCAGTTACATACAGCGTTTTGAGAACTCTTGTAGCATGAACTCTTGTACTTACTTGGTGGGGTACTGGCTGGGCTTTGGATAGTAGTGAGTCTGTCTTCTGGTCTATCTCTAATTTTTCCTAGTTCTAAATGAAATCATTGGCCCCATTTACTTTTTTTTCAATTTTATTTTCCCATTAGGGAAGCACATGGCTCTCAGATGGATGTGCTGAAGGAAATGCACCAGGAAATCCCAAGCAGGGTGCAATCAGTCACTATTAATGCTCACAAGTATCAAAGCTACTTAAGGAAATATGACTACTTATGAGATGGGTGATAAAATTGAATTCATGAAGCAGTTCTTTCTCCATGGGTGATTTCTTGGTGCTGAAGAACTAGAATTTCATGCACACTGTGAGTATCAGAACTCCACACTGCAGTTAGCACACTTTAAAGAACAGGTATTGAATTTTAGCTGAGTCTAGCATCATCTTTTTCAATTCCAATGACAGCTGTTAAATTATAAAATATTTTGAGATATAAAGCTCTTGCCTCTGAGAGATCCTCTCTTTTTTCTTTAAGATCAGCATCTATGAAATTTTATGTGAAGGAGTTGACAACTTTGAAAATCAGCAGATATTTAGCGGCTATCTTTAAGTTGGTATTAAACCTTTTAAAAATCAATGACAAAGTTATAAAAATGGGTTTGATGTTTCACGCACATCTGCTTAACCATGTAACCTGGAGATAGAGTAATTTGAATTTGGTTGATTATGAAAGGAAATTAAAATAACACAAATCATTTGATGAAACCATCCTCATAGCATTCTAATTTAACTCAAATAATAAGTGTTTTAATGGTTCTCCTATGTGCTTATTTTTAGTCTTGTATTCTGTAAGTTACAAGAGAGTTGCTTTCATGCATGTGAAATGTAATTCTCTTCTTGTAAAAACTTGACACAATGCTTATCCATTTGATTTGATTGCATTTGCGTGTTCATTAATATAATTGAAACATGTAGCTTCCCCCAAGTTTTCACAGGTTCATCCCTAATTAACTGTTGGCATTTTCTCATACTACATGTTAGTATAACTGAGTTAAGCCAATTTATTCATGAAATAGGAAAAAGTTGAGCAGAGGAAGGGAGGGATGGGTTCAGACCACTCAGTACTGATTAGGGGGCTGTGGGCAGCCCTTGAAATCTCTACTGTTTTAACTTCTGAATTAAAGCTTCCAGGGAGACCTACATGGGCTCAGGTGTTACAGACTCAAGAAAGAAGGACTACTTTCAGGAGAAAATCTTCACCAATTGGGCCCCAAACTGAAAATCAATTTTCTAAGTATGTTCTATGTATTGGGCCTCCCAGAGGTTAAGAAGCTACCTGCCAATGCAGGAGACATAAGAGACACTGGTTTGATCCCTCAGTGGGGAAGATCCCCTGGAGGAGGGCATGGCAGCCCACTCTAGTATTCTTGCCTGGAAAATCCCATGGACAGAGGAACCTGGTGGGCTACAGTCCATGAGATCACATGGAGTTGGACACTACTGAAGCAATATATCAGGCATACATGTTCTATGTATTTTCAGAATAGTTTGAAGATAGATAGTGATAGTGGTGATATAGAACTAAGATCTATGAGTCTGGAAGGAGAAAATGGAGGTCCTAATTGCTACTTGGATACTTTTGAGCTCTGTGATATTACATGAGTGAGCTAATCTGAGTATATTTCATCACAAGGCTATAAAAGGGGTCTAAATGTAATAATTATGCAATCACCATATGCTCTTCTAAACATATGGTTTGGGAGAGGAAAAAATGTATATATTCCCCATATAAAGGTAGAAAATAAAATATATACAGGAGGTGGTCAATACATGGGAATACATGTAAATCCATGGCTGATTCATATCAATGTATGACAAAACCCACTGGAAAAAAATAATAATAATAATAATTAAAAAAAAATAAAAGAAAATAAAATACTGTAAAAAAACACTTTAAAAAAAATAAATAAATAAAACAGACAAAGGAGTTTTAAATAGGGATAACTTTTTTTTTTTTTGGGAGAAGGCGAGGGTGGGATGTTCTGAGAGAATAGCATTGAAACAAGTGTACTATCAAGGGTGAAACAGATCACCAGCCCAGGTTGGATGCATGAGACAAGTGCTCAGGACTGGTGCACTGGGAAGGCCCAGAGGAATGGGATGGAGAGGGAGGCAGGAGGGGGGATCGGGATGGGGAACACATGTAAATCCATGGCTGATTCATGTCAATGTATGGCAAAAACCACTACAATATTGTAAAGTAATTAGCCTCCAACTAATAAAAATAAATGGGGAAAAAAAAACTTTAAAAAAAAGGGATAACTTTTCAAATCAAATATTTAAAATCCTATTTTTTGTCTTTTACAGAGCAAAGTGAGGATACCTGACTAAAAAGAATTAAAGAAGTCCCTCTCTTATTTTAGTGTCTCATCTGGTAAAGAGCCTGCCTGCACTGCAGGAGCCCTGGATTCAATTCTTGTGTCAGGAAGTCCCCCTGGAAAAGGGAATGGCTACCCACTCCATTATTCTCACCTGCGGAATTCCATGGACAGAGGAGCCTGGTGGGCTACAGTCCACGGGGTCATAAAGAGTTGGACATGACTGAAGCGACTTAGCATTCATGCACTCTTATTTTTGCTTCTTAAGTATTATACTTGTTTCACCACATGATAGATTGGTTACTTAAGCAAAACTAATGTGATAAATTCATAGCAATCAGGGAATATTTCATTTGAAAAGCTCCACTTTCTGTTTTAATGACATGAAAAGAATTTGCTAGGCACCTCCTTTCTAATAATAGCTGTATTACTTTTTATCTTATATTGCTATCCCATTATATGCTTATATTCTTTTGGAAGGGCTCAACGTAAGTAATAAAACCAAAGATCTCTCAGCTCTTGTCCATACAGAAGGGGAGATCTATCAAGGTTACTGTTTAAGCAGGTGTAGTCAGAGGAGCAGTGGGTCCCAGGGATTCTCAAGTCAGGGAGGAAGTGATGCCTCAGGACTGGGCCTGCTGAAGAAAACCATCAGCATCACAAAGACAGTTTCAGTTCAGTTCATTTCAGTTCAGTTCAGTCGCTCAGTCGTGTCTGACTCTTTGTGACCCCGTGGACTGCAGCACGCCAGGCTTCCCTGTCCATCACCAACCCCCAGAGCTTGCTCAAACTCACGTCCATCAAGTTGGTGATGCCATCCAGCCATCTCATCCTCTGTTGTCCCCTTCTCCTCTTGCCTTCAATCTTTCCCAGCATCACAGTTTACTCTTTGAAAACTCGTTTGTCCATGACAGTGAATAACCACATTCCTCTGTATATCTGAAGTGGTCAAAAATCTGTATTGGAATTAGCAGGTATCTTTGGAAGTGGGATTGCTGGCCCTTGTGAAATGAAAAGGCTCAAAGAACTGAGCTTCCTGTCGGGCGGTTTCAGCCCTACCCTGGCAAGATTCATTAGATTAGTGTCTTTTCCATACAGTAAGAAAGGAAGTGTTGAATTTAGATGGGTAATCTTTTCTTTTTTTTTTGTCTAAAATACTAAAAGATCTGTTTTGGTACCTGGCAGTCAAATTAGGTAATTCCTCACTCTGTGTATATCATAAACAACAAGGAAATCACTCCTTATGTTAAGATCAATTAGAATATATGATTTAAAAATGTTTGTGAGACCTGCATCTGAATTGTGCCTAGATGATTTGAAGGAGGTTTGAGATGGAAGCTTGTTAAGAGCTGTATGGGGAACTGTGGTATTTACACAGTAGCTTTAAAAATCTAATTGCAATTTAAAATTAATTAATTTAATTTAATATGATTGATAATTAATTAATTGTTGTTAATAATTAACAAAACATTCACCTCACATTGCTGGTCCTTCTACCATCACATTTTTCTCACTTCATTTGTTTCAAATAATTGTTCTATGTGTATTACATTGAATTAAATATTTATCCTGAAGAAACATGCCCTAAGGAAGTTAGAGGTTCATAGTTAGCAAAGAACGGTAGGCCAAGTTGCCAGAACGTCATGGATTATTCATGAATTCAAACTCAGTTCATGAATCTAGAAATTGTAGGAGCTGGGTTTTTTTTTTTTCACTTCTGGTTTTGAAAAATTTTTTATTGGCTGAATTTGTTTGCCTCAGAGTCACAGAAGCACAAGCTGTGGACTTATAAAACCCTAAAGTTGGTTGTTCTCTTATTGTTTCACATGAGATGAGAAATATTAGTGAGTTTGGAACACCAAAAAATGTGACTCTGGTCAAGACTTAGAGAAAAGGAGAAAATGAAAGCCATGGGCCTTTGAATACCAGGGATTTTATTTGTATCATTTCTTTTTAGATTCCAGATACAAGGGATGTCGTGGTGTTTCTCCTTTTCTGTCTGACTTACTTTACTCAGTATGACACTCTCTAAATACCAGGGATTTCAAAAAAGCTAATGGAAAACACAGAGGAAAGCGTGAAAAAGAAAAGGATTTAAAAGGCTAGCATAAAAATGAAAAATAAGACGGCCATTCAAGAAGAAGTTGTGCGGGTTCCTTCAAGGAATTCCAGGGTGGGAACTTGAATGGAAGAAGACATTGCCAGGGCAACATGGAAGGTAAATGGAGTGAGGTTACCTTCACTGCAAACCTCAGTCTCACTACAGGGTCCTCTGCCTCCTGTGGGTATGGGGGAATGAGGGGTGTGGGGGGCTCCCCTTGGTTCCAAGATGAAACTGTGCATTCAAATGGGAGCTGCAGCTGAGTTAATTTGGAGTTAACTGGAACACTTCTTAGTCGAGTTGTATCAGTCAGGGTTCTCCAAAGAAACAGAATCAATAGGATAAAAAACTATTTAGGAATTGGAGTAGGAATTGGCTTCCACAGTTATGGAGGCTAAGAGGGCCCACGATCTGCTGTCTGCAAGCTGGAGATCCAGGAAGGGTCTGGTATCCGTCCTAGAGTCTGATGGTGGATATCCTAGTTCAGCAGACAAGAGAAGAAAACACACTCTTCCTTTTTGTTCTGCTGGGGCCTCAACTATTGGATGACACCCATCCACCCTGGTGAGGGGGAAGCTTCTTTATTCAGCCTACTGTTTCAATGCTAATCTATTCCAGGAACACCCTCATAGACACACTCAGAAATAATGTCTTACTGGCTATGTGGGCATCCCTTATCCCAATCAAGTTGACACATAAAATTAACCACCAAACCTGTATGAAGGCTTAGAAATTGGAGGAAATAATGTAAAATACTTTGAAAAGTAAGAGAACTGGTGGATGTAAGAAGAGGTAACCAGTCTTCTTCAGGAGAAAAAGCTCATGAGCCCTTTGGTCCTGGCCTGGCAAGGCCAAGAACAGACCCCAAATGCAGTGAAATAATTTTTCCATGAACCCGACCGACTGGCATTCCAACCATTTGTTTTCCAAAGGTTAGAAATAAAAGGCACTGTTTTGGGAGTATAGATGTTGGAGTTGGAAAGATCTGATATTAAACCTTGGTTAATTCTAACCTGGAGTAAGTTTCCATCTCTGAGTCTTGCTTTCTGTTTGGGAAAGTAGGAGCACTAATAACGTCATTGTGGGGTTGCGAGTGACTTAAAAGAAAAAAAGGAATGTAAAGCACATAGTTGGTGCTTAATTGTAGTAGCTATTAGTAAACTAGTAAAAGTTTTTTTTCTTTTCTTTTCTTTTCTTGCTCTAGCACGACTCTGCTAACCACCTGTTGTGGGGTCCTAGGCCAGTGAGCTCATCTCTCTAGTTCTTGGTTTCCTCATCTAGAAAGTAGACCAGGTTGGTCTACTCTAGACTTTTTGAGTGTCTCCAACTTGCAAGCGTGGAGGAATCATCTGGGGATCTTGTTTAAAGGCAGATCCTAATTCAGTAGGTCTGCAGGACGGGGGTGGGTGGGGGTGGGGGGTGGGGTGGGCCATCCGTGAGTCTGCAGTGGGTGGGGTCAGGGAGTCTGCGGTGGGTGGGGTCAGGGAGTCTGCGGTGGGTGGGGTCAGGGAGTCTGCAGGTCCAAAGAGCTCTGGGGTGCTGCCAATACTGCAGGTGATGCTGCTGGCGGTGTTGCCGGTATACGGGCCTTGCTTTCCCCAACCAAGGCCATCATCTAACGTTGAACCTGCTAGGATACTATGAAAAGACAAACTGAAGTTGAACCCCTGAGGCTCTGAGGAAATGAGATGTTGTATTTTTCAATGAATAGAGAACATGGCAGAAGCTGAGGACATCTGGGAGCTGGGGGATTAGGCCTGGGGAAACTGGAGTAAGTGACTAACTAGCTGCAGTGGTAGGTATGAAGGTAGGGGTGGAAAAAAACCAAAGAGGGTTGTATGTGGCAAATCTAACTTCCTATTGTGTTTAGTCTCTAACTGGGACTCCGCAGAATGATACAAACCCTATATTCTTTCATACTTTTCAAGGGGGACCACTGAAAAACTTCACTGTTTCTGAATTTAATCCATTACAGGCTCCTATACTTAGTGAAATTGCAACAATTCAACAAACGATATAATTGCCCTAAATACTGCTTTTAATATAATTATGTGTAACTCACTGGAATATGCTATTGCATCCTATAATATATTATGACATATAATGTTATCATAAAATTCCTTATCAAATGCAAGCAAATAATGTACTTTATGTGTGACTCAGGTATTGGTGTTTCCATCTGATGCCATATAGATTTTTTTAAAATAATAGATATGTAAATATATTTTTCAGTTAGCTAGGAGTAATGAAGGGAACTGAAGTGAGAGGGAAGATTAAGGTTGTCATTTCTTAAAACTGTGACCTGCAGATCACCTGCATCAGTATCCCCTGGGCCCTAGATAAAATGCAGAATCCTGGGTTCCCTGCAGCTCTTACTGAATCAGAATCAACAGGGCAGGAAATCTGGGGTATTCTTATGTACCCTGAAGTTTAAGACTTTTTGATCTGGATTTTGCCCCTCTTCAGTATCATCTGGAACTCAGGCAATGGTAAGTCTGGTTGGGCAGAGGGGGCACTTGTGACCTCTGTCCCCAGCTATCTACAAGATGCCTGCATATGTACCCCTGCCAGGGTGCCTCACGCAGGATGTTCCCTGCCTCAAGCCTACTTTGCCGCCTTTCTTCTTTGCTCAGTTTATGGCATCACTGAGCCATCCAGATGCCCAGGTGAGATAGCTGGGAGTTGTCCTGAATCTTCCTTTTAAGCATTTCACCAATTACTGAATCTGGTCAATTTCACCTCCAAAGTCATCCTCAAAAATGTCTTCTTTCCACTGTTTCTGTCTCCTACCACTTAGATCATGACTTTCGCCATTTAATCATTCCTTTAACAAATGTTTATCTGCTAGTTACCTACTGTAGTCACCTACTGTGTGTTTGAAGGTGAACTGAAGAAAAGGAAGCAAGGGAAAGAGAAAGGAGTGTTGGGGGGTTTTTGGGTAGAGGAGTGACGTGATTGCCTGGCTCTAAAAGGGTCCCTCTGGCTACTATATTGAAGGAAGCCTGGAGAGGGGAGAAGCAGGAGCAGGAGAATGGTTAGGGTTCTAATGCAGTATTCCACACAAGAGATGGTATTGGCTTATATCAACCAGAGTGCTAACAGTGGAAATGGCAAGAAATCACTGGATTCTGGCTATAACCTAGAGGTGGGACCAACGAGAGCATTTGCTGATAGAAAGGACATGGGATGTGATAGAGTATATAGTCAAGGAGTGGCTGGAAGAGTCACTGCCACTAACCACTAACCAAGCTGGGGAAGCCGTTGGGTCTGTGGTGGGAATGAGTAGGGGAGAGATGGGACATACTTGATCATCATCTCTCACTGGACCACCAAACATCCTCTTACTTGATTTCTGTGCCTCGAGCCTTATTCGTCAAAGGACTGCCAGGGTGTTTATGTCAAATGAAAAAAAAAAGAAAAGGTTTCCTCTGTCCTACATAAAATCTTTCAGTGGTTCTCTGTTATGTGCAGGGTCAAGTTTAACGGTATGGGACCTATCAGTCCGTCTCCTCCTGGCCTCTCTAGTCCCCTGTGATACTGATGCGCTAGTATTTGTCTGCAACGCAGGGATGTCACTTGTCTTACCTTTGCTTATGTCTCAACCTCTGCTTAGAATGCTCTTCTCATGCCTGTTCCTTGAGAGCAAGGCTGGTGTCTTACTCATTAGTCTATCCCCAGCAATTGGTACACTGTGTGCATGCCAATTCGCTTCAGTCGTGTCCAACTCTTTGCCACCCTGTGGACTGTAGCCTCCAGGCTCCTCTGTCGATGGGATTCTCCAGGCAAGAGTACTGGAGTGGGTAGCCATTCTCTTCTCCAAGGGGTCTTCCCGACTCAGGGGTTGAATCCACGTCTCCTGTGGCTCTTGCATTGCAGGAGGATTTTTTATTGCCACCGGGGAAGCCCCATGAGTACAGTAAACCAAACTAAAAGTCTCACGAGTGCTTTCTAAGGTAGGGTAATTATAATTACCAACATTTCACAGATGAAGAAATGGAGGTACAGATCAGTTAAGCAACTTGAACTTAAATTGATTGTTCCAAGGTCACAGAATTGAAAACACATCTGTAATATCTCAAAGCCATTTTTTCTCTCTATACCATGCAAAACTACCTCCATTTTTGTCCAGAACCAGATCTGCCAGGCTCCCCGTTCTTGGGCTGCCATTTAACAGCCACATTTGCAGTTACAAATATCTTTCAAATGAGTGGCTTCCCCAGATTTTTTTTTGGTTACCAGGCAAACTCTGGCATGATAGCCACTCCCTTACTCACCCATGATAAAGCAAAAATGTCCATAAAACAATAACATACACATCATGTAAGCACTTGCACACAAGTTTCTTTACTACAGAAAAGATCCTGGACTTCAAATTTTCTTTTGAAGCTATCTGGGAAGCCAGTTAAAAAAATGCAATAAGAAAACATTATAGAAAGTCTGGAAAATAAGAGAAAAATATCATCTACTCTATTAATGTAAAATAGCTTTCATTTGCTCATATTTTTTTTTTTTACAAAGCTAGATTATATGTATAATAAATCAAACTTTTTAAACTTAATGTGCTCAGTTGCTCAGTCGTGTTGTTTAGTTGCTCAGTCATGTCCAACTTTTCATGATCCCTTGGACTGTAGCCCGCCAGGCTCCTCTGTCCATGGGGATTCTCCCGGCAAGAATACTGGGGTGGGTTGCCATGCCCTCCTCCAGGGGATCTTCCCAACCTACGGATTGAACCCAGGTCTCCCGCATTGCAGGTGGATTCTTTACCATCTAAGCCACCCGGTAACATTTAACTAGAAGCTAATTAGTTAGATCTAGCTAGCTAGTTAGTTGGATCTCCCAAAATAAAACTCAAGGTTGAGTTTTCACCTCCATCACTGAGCCTGAGGCAAGGCAGAAGCTGCAGTGCTCATGTTAGGAATCTGCTGTTTTCTCAAGTTTAGCTTCTGAGAAATTTGCAGACCTGTAAGAGATGAAAACCAGGGACCTTTCAAAGTATGATTGCTTACTTTTCAATTTCCATCTTTCAAGTGCTCTAATACTTCCTGGGACAAATAGAGTTTACTATGGAAATGTCTTCTTTGAAGATGCAATTTAAGGACAGATTTCTTGTACCCTTATTTACGAACACACTGTCAACAAATCACGTGTATTTATTCAACTTGTCCAAATAAAAGCCAAATAAGGCTCAGAAATTGATTTCTTGGCAATTTGGCTTTCTGAGGCAGGGAGTATAGAAAAGACCTTGTGGATATAGTCTCCTTGGTTAAAAATTGAGTCAAACAAAGGAACATGAGGAAATCTGGGAGAGTGATAGACATGTTTATTATCTTGATTGTGGTGATAGTTTCATGGATATATACATCAATTAAAATTTATTAAATTACACATTTAAATAGGTTCAGTTTACTGTATGTCAATTATACTTCAATAATGTTATAAAACCAATAAATAAAAATTGAATCAAGCTATGTGTCTTTTCATCAAACTTATTCAACACATTGACCTTTTTTCCCCCTGAATTATATGAAGTTCATCCACAGTGACCCAAAGATGACTCTAGTTAAAAACTATGTGTATGTATATGCTGAGTCCCTCAGTCATGTCTGACTCTTTATGATCCCATGGACTGTAGCCTGCCAGGATCCTCTGTCCAAGGGATTTCCCAGACAAGAATACCGGAATGGATTGCCATTTCCTTTTCCAGGGGATCTTCCTGACCCAGGGATTGAACCCGTGTCTCTTGTGTCTCCTGCACTGGCAGGCTGATTTTTTTTTTTTTACCACTAGCACCACCTGGGAAGCCTCAGTTGAAAACCATAACTCACTATAAATGAAACTAGGTAATGATAAATACTGTATGGGGCTTTCACAGTGGCTCAGCAGTAAAGAATCTGCCTGTATGCAGGAGCCGCAGAAGATGCAGGTTTGATTCCTGGGTTGGGAAGATCCCCTGGAGGACAGCATGGCACCCCACTCCAGTATTCTTGTCTGGAGTATCCCATGGGCAGAGGAGCCTGGCGGACATGACTGAAGTGACTTAGCATGCAAATACTGTGTAGAACCTGAAAATCATACAAAATTGTGTTGAAGCTGAGAGAATGTAAAGGGAGATTGAACATTGAGTTATGCTTCCAGATCTGAGGCCTTGTTTCTAGAAAATCTTGTTTCTGGCTACTGTTGGCTCACATCTGACTTTGCATTAGCTGTGTAAAATCAAAATTAAGCAAAGATGCTATAGAATCAGCAATAGGGTCACTCATCCCTCACCGGAGAAAGGAGAAATATTGGAAGTTCATCTCCCTTATGGCCCTATCTTTGGGAAGGTGTATTATCTTTTGTGGCTGAACATTATATTTCCATTCTCAAAGCTAGGTATTACAGTCCCTGATCTTAAAGTTGCCTTCTTCTGTGTTACCTGTTCTCTCTGATTCTCAATACCTTTTTGCTTTTGAATGGACTGACCCAGACACGAATGACATCCAACAGTATACCTCGACTGTCCTTCCTCAGGGATCCCGGACAGCCCACGCCTGTTTGGCAATGGAAAATTAAAACGGGGCATTATTATGATATGTAGATGACCTCCTTATCTGCAGCCTGTCAAAGGAAGCTTCACCAAAGCATTTTTAGGTCCTTAATTTCCTGGGCTCTGGGAGATATAAAGTATCTGTTAGTTTCTAGTTGTGTCTGACTCTTTGCAACCCCATGGACCGCAGCCATGGAATTCTCCAGGCAAGAGTACTGGAGTGGGCTGCCATACCTTCTGGCAGGGGATCTTCCCCACCCAGAGATCGAACCCAGGTCTCCCGCATTGCAGGCAGATTCTTTACCTGCTGATCCACCAAGGAAGCCTAAAAAAGTATCCCCACAGAAGTCCAAATTTCCTCCCAGAGAGTCATCTACATGAGATGTGTTCTAAGCTCAGGGAAGCACATCCTTATGACCCAGCATAAGGAGGCAATCCTCCACTTACCACCACCACAAAGAAACTGCTCAGAACCTTCTAAGGAATGGCTAAATTTTGTAGAATTTGGATCCCTGAGTTCGGTCTCATACAAAACTGTTGTACGAGGCCTTGAAGGGACTGCACACAGAACCTCTAGATTGGACAGGGAATTTACAAAGAGTATTTGGTCAGAGTAAGACTGCCCTGATGAGTGCCCCAGTCCTAGGAACCCCAAATCTTAATAAGCCCTTTATTTACCTCAGAAAAACAGGGATTACCCTGAAAGTTCTCACCCCAAAAGTGGGGCCAGTTCCACAACCAGGGACATGTCTATCCAAGAAACTGGGCTCAGTGGCCTCAGGATGGCCACTGAGAGCCTGGTATAGTCAGGTATAATCAGAGGAAGCAAGAATGGGCCGAGACCATTAAGGGGTGGGTCTTGGGTTCTCCCATTTCTAGATTCCCTAGCCACTGTATTTCTCATCCTTCTCTTTGGTCCTTGTATTTTTAAATACCTAGTTGGATTTCTCTTGTCTAGAACACAGCAATTGCTACTTCAAATGATGCTACACCAGGGATTCAACCCATCCTACCTGAAGAAGGGGACCATCAACACCGGTGGACAAGGCTGCTGCCTCCTCCTCTCCCCACTCTCCACCTCCGCAATCCCAAGACCCCTATACCTAGCAGATAGCCAGGAGGTCTGGACCTGCACACTCAGCCTGAAGCAGTTACACAAGATGAACTGTTGTCCCTCTACCTCTGAAAAGATTTAAAGGGTCCAGACTCCTCGAGGGGTTGGAATGTTACAACAGGCAGGTAGCCAGATATGAGCAGAGAAAGTGGGGTGGGGGCCAGATGGCAGGAAACCATGCAACTTGTAAACATGAGGGGGCAGTCCATGGGCAGATAAAGAGAAGCAGGAACCTCCAGACTGACGGGAAACCACACATTTTAGGGCGATAGGTATCCTGGAGCTAGACAAAGAAAAGTGGGGAAAGGCAGGAATCACAGAGAAGGAATGTAACCTTTTACTCCTTTATACTCTCATTATAGTAAAATTGGCCTTGCAGATAAGAAGTACCTATCGTGCACTGATGCCATGATGCTTTTGATCAAAGCTAAAAAGGAAAAAAATCCCTGCTTCCTTTGGGAAGATGGAGTTGAGATGAAAATCAGGAAATACAACCTCCAAACCCCTCCCTCCCCAATGAATATCCCATCCCTTCATTTATATGCCACACATAACCAGTTTCCCAAAGAAACTCAGGGTAGCTACTCACCTCAGGCAGGTGCTGTTGCTTACTAAATTCTCCACTTTACTTACCTTCCTGACCTCCCCATCTCCTTTCTAAGTCTTTTGGCAGTGAGACGCTGAGAACAAGCGCAGTTCCATTACTAATGAGAATGGTGGAAGGACTCGCAACGCCAAGGTTGTACATGTGTGTATACACTCTTGCACTTGTATGCACGCACACACTCACATGGGTATGCACAAGCATATGCGTGGTCATGCGGGTGTGAGTGAGTGTGCATGGCCTGTGGGTTGTTTAATTAAAGTTGGAGACAGGCTTGGCAGGAGCCCTGTGGGTAAACAATGCCAATTTGTAGCCTCCTTGGGAATTACCTAGGAAGTGGAAGGACCTGAAAAGATTGTGCATGAAGTACCTCTTGGCAATCCAATGAAGTGTCTGTTATCAGAAGGAAATGTCTACTTTTTGAGGTGAGATCAGTTGTGTGCCCTGAACCGAATGATTTTTCGTTTTTTGTTCTGATAACAAGCTGGTGGTAAGCTTCACTGAACTGAGAAATTGTAAACTCTTAGAAAAGGCTGTCTAAAGATAACAATTCAATGTTTCTCGGTAATGTATTCTGGATGAATCTGATAATTTAAAGCCCACTTCACCAAGATGGGAGTGGTGCTTGCGTCCTCTTTATCTTCAATTATGTCTAATCTGTTTCTAATTCAAACACTGTGCTGCTGTTGTCAGATCAAATATAGATTTTAAATGTTTTATGCTTCTCCGTTGGGAAGCTTTAAAATGAATGCGGGCTGTCTGTCAGGACGGTGCCAGTGGAATCTAATAAAGTTTTAGATAAATTTAAAGGAAATAAAAGAGTACTTAAAAATGAAGTGATTCATGGTTCATGAGATGGAACATGTTTAATGAATGGCAGTTGGGGAAAAGTTATGGTAGAGTCTCTGAGGATCCTCTGCCTCACCTCTACAGAACTCTCCTTGAATAAATACATTGTCTTTCAGCTCACAAGGCAGGTTAAAAATCAAGTCATCTTTAAGGTTGATGCAAACAGGGCCTCAGAAGTGTGTGGACACCGGGACTATAATCCAGGGCTTTCATTCCACTTCATGACACTCTACCATTGCAAACAGATTGGAAAACATAGTTGCAGTTTTCAATCACTGAATAGGATGTGGTTGTTACTGTTATTAGAATTCTTTTTCCCCTTGTTGATTTATGTAGATGCACTCCAGGTAGCTCAGTGCTGTGGAATATCAAAGCAGAAACACATTCTGGGCATCAATAACACTGGGTATTGTCAGACCTGGGACCTGGGAATGTTACCAGGGTTATATTTGTAGAAATACTACCCTGATAAAACTTTTGAGATCTCTTCTCGGATTTATTAATTTAGGGAAAGCAGGGCAGAAATGTTTCATTAGAGCTCAGACAATGTTTCTGTCTTACAAAATTGCCATTTCCTAGTCAGGAGTGTTTAACTGGGGCTTAAAGGTGAAGACCCTGGATCAATTTATCGCCATGTAGATTTTTCTTGGGGTTGCTTCCAATCTCTCTTGGACTGTCAATGGGAATATCTTTTGCTGCCTTGGATGTCTCTCCTGATTTGGTTTTGGAAGGGTTGGTCCAGAGTATCCTTTAAATGATAATTAGAATTTGTGCTTAAAAGCAAAAGGCTTTGAAGTTTTAACACCATAATCCTTTTAGGTCCCCATCTTCTCTCTCCCTTAAGTTTATTTTCAGAACAACAATATTTTTATCTAGGGTAAGACCCTAGCTTGATAAAGAATTGTGGGACTAAGCTGATTCCTAGGAGGAAAAAAAAAAAAAAAAATCAATTTACTGATCTCTTAGCTCACTTTGGCTTGACCCATTTACAAAACTGACATTAAAAATCTAAGGAAAAGGCTTTGCCTTCAAATTGCATCTTTCTCTGCTTTGAGGTTTTTAAGGTCAAATTCCTATAAACAAGCAATTTTTTTTTCTCACACAAACTCTGTAGGGATGCAACAAAAATCTCTCCATTTCTTTGTAGCAGCGTTTCTCTTTGGTTTCTTTCTGTCTGGTTTATGTTTTCCATCCATCTCAAGATGTGTAGGGTCTCACAGTGAGGAAACAATTCTATGTTCTGAAAGAGTGTGTTAGATTTTCCCACTGAGCATCAGTTATGCTTTTGTGACTGAAGTTACCTCTGACATTCCAACTAGGAAGAAAAAGAGAGGATGCAGGCATGGGGGGAAGAGTACTTGAGTACCTGCACACAGGGGGCTGTCTCCAAGGGGTTTCCAGGATGCCAGTGGCAGGTAGGGCCTTTAGAATAAGAAATGCCACCTGTGGTCCCATGTGAACCCAGGTTATATAATTTCCCTCTAAGTCATCTCTGAACTGCTGTTTCCATCCCAGCACAATTTCTGTCTATGCTTATAGGAAAGTGAATCACTCTTATTTCCTGACGGGTCAACCCTACTATGTCTAACTGACTCTGGATGATGGATGGGTCTGCCTTAGTCTCACTTCCCGTTCTTGGATAGTGTCCCATGTATATCCTTTGAAAATGGAAGTCCATTTTGTTCCATATATTGTCTATTAAAAAAAGAAAAAGAACTAAGTAAATCTTGGCCTCTTATTCTGAAGTTGTCAGTTTTGGAAGCTTCGTGGTTGAAGACTGTCTTTAAAAATGTAACCACTGAACAACTAAGAGAATATAAAAAGGGCTGAAATAGTATTGGTTTTTTATTTTTCAAGTTTGAGTAGGTTTCTTATGGGGAAAGAAGAGAGAGAGAAAGAAAGACAGAAAAAGAGAAGGAAATACTGTGTGGTTTACAGTCTGTGAAGAACCTACTTTTGTTGCACTCTTTGTCCCCAGAAGGAGAAGAGACTAGGAAACAAGTACAAGAATGTCATGGAAATGAAGGGCAAGAGGATCGAGCCACGTGTAGAAAACATTGCCCACATGTCAGGAAATGTCACACCAGCATCAGTAGTCAAAGGGATGTGTTCAGGGGATTGTCAGGCTGGTGACATTAATTGATGCCCCAGAGCACAACAAGGAGGAAATATACATTACAGTAAGGATTTTTTTTTTTTTTTTTTTTTGACGAAGTACATTATGCGTTGATAAGCCATTTACACTTACCGCCAGACAAGAGTTAATTTGGGGATACAGGATGGTTGCTTTCAAAATGTAATGAAATGACACTCAAAAGTGAAAACACTGCCGTTTCACTGTGAAATGGCAAAACGGGAGAGAAAGGCTAAATTGGCCAGAAGATTGAGAGCAGGCGAGAGAAGGAGAATTAGAAGCCTGGGTAGAGCAATTAATTGTTTCAGTGTTTTCCCATGAAAGCCAGGGGAAGACACACACATATATATATACACACAAACACACACACATACACATACATGTACATACAGAAACATACACTCGTTGCAAAAGGATGATGAGATATATTATCAGTACAAAGATACAGAAAGTGATTTTTCAGAGTATTAAAAAGATCCTAGACTACAAGACAACATCCATATTCTTTGGCATTGCTAGAAAGACATTTCAGAATGTTAGTGTGGAAGCATACAGATGGAACAGAAGGAGTCCTAGCTGTCACACAAGAGGCTGTTTGATGACTGCACACCAGACAAGAAGGTTCACGCAAAGGGGAAATTTAATGATGCAACATCAATTTCTTGTGTGGTGTTTCTGCGAATGTCACCCCTAAGCCAGCATTTCTCAGACTGTTTCCAGGGAAAGAATTCATCCAGTCCCTGGGTCTGCAGTTACCCACTGGGCATCAGGTATGAACTTAGTACTGGAGTCTGTGACAGATACAGAAAATGTTTGTGATGTAATCCTTCTCTTTAAAGAATTCCCAATCAAGGGTGAACACATTTAGTGTGATACACACAAAATAAGTAGATCCATGAGGCGAGTTACCATTCTATCCTTAGACAAGCACAACTGGCCCTCTGCCCGTAGGGAGCTTTGGGTTGGGGTGTCCTCCTCAAAAATTTCAGAGTCCCCCTGTGGTGTCTGAGGCCAGCGGGCTGACAGTGTTGTTCCGGCAGGGCTGCTGTGACTCAGGACGCGGGCTTTGGGGGACCTCTGTTTCTCCCTGAGTTGCTACCCTTTCTACTGCCCTGAGGAGGCCTGGGCCTTGTGTCTGTGGGTCCTGTGGCTCAGCTCTGGCTCCTTGAGGATGTCCTGGCAGCAGCTGGCACCTGCTGGTTACTGCAGCATTTCTTTCATTGGATCCTGTGAGATTGGCTGCTAGAATGGTGCTGAACTGGGGCTGGCCTGGGGCGCTGAGTGAGAATGAGGTTGCGGCTCTGGATCTCTGGTGGCCCACTGCTGGCCCTCTGGACTTGAGCAGTATGAGTTGCCTCCAGCCATAGTACTACCTGTGGCCCATGGCACCTGAGGGCAGCAGGGGTAGTGCAGGCATCCTCTAGTCTATGTGATCCCACTGCTGGCCCCCAGGGCGGGCACCCCGTACCTTCCACAGGCTCTGTGCCACCTGTCAGACGGTGCTCAGGGTGACTCAGTTTATCTCCAAGGATTTTGAGTCTACTGTTGGAAGGTACCAGTCGGCCCTTCCAACCTAGTTCTCTTGCCTTGGATGGGTGTGGCAACGCCATGCTTTCCTGGGTCCATCTTGAGTCGTGCTGGCCAGGGGCTGGACCTTCCTTGAATGAATCAGTTCCTGAGTGATGCCATAACCAGAATTAAATAAATGATATTGCTGCTGCTGCTAAGTCACTTCAGTCGTGTCTGACTTTGTGCGACCCCATAGATGGCAGCCCACCAGGCTTCCCCATCCCTGGGATTCTCCAGGCAAGAACACTGGAGTGGGTTGCCATTTCCTTCTCCAAAGCATGGAAGTGAAAAGTGAAAGTGAAGTTGCTCAGTCGTGTCCGACTCTTAGCGACCCCATGGACTGCAGCCCACCAGGCTCCTCCGTCCATGGGATTTTCCAGGCAAGAGTACTGGAGTGGAGTGCCATTGCCTTCTCCAAATAAATGATACTAGGGAACTTCAAACCACAAGCAGGTTCTAAAGAGCTATGCATCGTAATAACATCATTGCTACCTTTCTTCATGCATGGACAACACAAAATTATCTAGGTACAGGTGTAATTAACAGTAAAGAGCACAATGAGATGGTGCCTGGATCTAACAGGATTAGATGGTGCCTGACTCAATGATGAATCAAATCTTCTCATGCACTGATAGACAATGACAAATGCATAAATAGCTCCTCTCTATCTATTATTCTAAATCATCATTGAGAAAAATCACTTTTCTCTTCACATGGGCCCATGAGTTTTATAATATATTTTTAAATCAAAATAAATTATTTTATTTATTTAAAAATAAAAAGATTAGTTGCCTGGGACCTCAAACAGTCTAAAGGTGGTCCTGGCAAGGTCTAATTAAATGTAAAACTAGTGTACTAACAGTTTATCATAGATTTAGTAAGCATTTACTTTATTATAATTTTTTATTCTTAATTGTGAAACATTTGAAGCCTAGGACATATATTAAATAAAATAAGGCTTATGAATCCATTATCCTAACATTTTGCTAATATTTCCTTCAGATTTTTTAAATAAGTAAAATATAGTGGATGCAATGAAAATGTACCCCCAGTCTCTTCCCACTTCTTCCTTTTGTAGAGGTCGCCCCTCTCCTAATGGTGGTAAGCATCTTAGTATGAGATCCTCCAGAAGCTAATCCAGAGGAAAGGAACTTAATGCAAGCAGAGACATCACTGTGCTGACAAAGGTTAGTATAGTCAAAGCTATGGTTTTTCCAGTAGGCATATATGCAAGAGAGTTGGACTGTGAAGAAGGCTGAGTGCTGAAGAATCGATGCTTTTGAATTGTAGTGCTGAAGACTCTTGAGAGTCCCTTGGACAGCAAGGAGATCAAACCAGTCACTTCTAAAGGAAATCATTCCTGAATATTCTCTGGAAGGACTGATGCTGAAGCTGAAGCTTCCGAACTTTGGCCACCTGATGCAAAGAGCCCACTCATTGGAAAAGCCCTTAATACTGGGAAAGACCGAAGGCAAAAGGACAGGGAGCCAGCAGAGCATGAGACGGTTAGGCAGTATCACCAACTCAATGGACACGAGTTTGGTCAAACTCCAGGAACACTAGAGGACAGAGGAGGCTGGTGTGCTGCAGTCCAGAGGTCCAAAAGAGTTAGATACAATTTATCGACTGAACAACAAGTTAATCTGAGACTTGTGGGCTGAGAAAGTGATACTAGGATGGAAAAGAAGCTAATGCAGTGTGCTGCTGAGCAAGTTCTCCTGTGGGCAAGTGAGGCTCAATCCCACCAGGCACTTTGAGGGCCTGTGTAGACAAGCCTCAGAGTTGCTCTGTCTGAGGCCTAAGGAAGCTGGGGTATTTACCCATCAACTCCCTATGTCGTTGGTTGTAGACTCCCGGCATTCAGGCCTGTCCCGAGAGGAGTTGAACCTTATCCTCCAGCCTTCAGGTAAATGGACAGGGTTTGCACCGAGAAGCTGAAGGGTTCGGTAATAATAAGCTTGGAGGGAATGTGGGTGGGGCCCTGCCAGCCTCTGCTATAGCCAGTATTATTCTCCAACCTGGTATACTTCCTACATCTGTATATATCAAAAAACCAACCTATTGTCCTATGGGATTTTAAATTTTTAAATAAATAGCAACATACTGAACACGTTTTCTGTGACTTGCTTTTTTCTTTACTAAAAATTATACGCTTGAGATTTATCCATGTTGAAATATATAGATGTAAATCATTTATTTTAGCAGCTCTTTGTGCTCAGGTATTTGAATAAACCACTTTTTTTTTGTCCACTTACCCAATTGACAGCTTGTTTCCATTTGTTCTTATATAATAGACATCGTCACATCCACGTGAGCTCATGTTTTCTCTGTGAGATTCCTGAGGAGTAGATTGCGGGTCACAGGGAAGTAACAACTCCAGCTTTGCTGGGTATTGCCAAATTGTTCTACAAAATACCTAGGCCAATTTATACTATCAAAAGCAGCGTGAAGGACTTCTTTGTTTCCCCATCTATGACAACATACTGGATATGATGAGTTACTAATTTTTGTCAATCTGATGGATTGAAATGGTAGTTTGTTATTATGGCATTTTAAATTTGGATGTACCTTAGTTCAGGAGAGGTTGAGTATATTTTCTTATGTTTATTGGGCATTTGAACATTCTCTTTTGTGCATTTCTTGTTCATCTTGTGTCTGCGGGGAGGGGGTTGTTCATATTTTTCTTAGCAATTTGTAGACATTCTGTACATATCCTGGACATTAATACTTTGGGAAACAAACCTCTTCTTCTGTCCTGTGGCTTATCTTTTATGGCATTTTTCAGTCATAAAAGTTTTAAATTTTAATGTAGTAACATCTAACAGTATCTCCCTTTATGTATAGTTTGGCTTTACATTTAAGAAATTTCCTCTTATCCTTATGTTTTTGTTTTTTTCTCCTAACTTACTGATTTAGATTCTTAGCTCAATAACTTTCAATCTTTCTTTTTGTCTAATATATTAATTTAATACTATAACAGTGAAAGTGAAAGTCACTCAGTTGTGTCTGACTCTTTGCAACCCTATGGACTATACAGTCCATGGAATTCTCTAGGCCAGAATGCTGGAGTGGGTAGCCTTTCCTTTCTCCAGGGGATCTTCCCAACCCAGGAATCGAACCCAGGTCTCCCGCATTGCAGGCAGATTCTTTACCAGCTGAGCCAACCAGGGAAGCCCAATACTATAAACTTTCTTTCCAGTTCTTTAGAATCATTTTTGATACATAGTTGTATTTTTGACACATACTTTTGTATAATTTTTACTTATTTTACTTACTTAGTTATTTTGGCTACTGAGCAACTTCCACTTTCACTTTGGTCTTTGTTGCTGTATGTTGCTGTATGTTGTGGTGAGTAGTGGCTACACTCTGGTTGCAGTGCATGGGCTTGTCATTGCAGTGGCTTCTCTTATTGTGTAGTACAGGTTTTAGGTCTATGGGTTTCAGTGGTTGTGGCACACGAGCTTCATTGCTCTGCAGCATATGGAATCTTCCAGGACCAGCGATTGAACTGGTGTCCCCCGCATTGAGGGTGAACTGTTAACCACTGGACCGCCAGGGAAGCCTGATATATAATTTTTGATACACTGTTTTCATTATCTTTCAGTTCTAGTTTCTGCTGTGTTATCCATCTTTGGCCCATGAATTATTTTGAAATGTTTGAAAAAAAATGTAAATGTCTCAATATTTGGACATTATTTTTTATTTCCAACTTTATAGCATTATAGTCAGAATATTCTGTCAACAGGATAGAATCTTCACCTAGCCACCCGGCTACACAACAATTCTAGGAGTGCTATTTCCAGCCTGGACCTCTCTTAAGCTTCAGTTCCACATACCCAGCTCCTCTCAGGTCACTTCCACACGGATGTCTCACAGGCCCCTTTGCACCCAGGAATACATAAGTTAATTTCTCATGTCCTTTCCCTCTCTCCTGCCCCTGTAACAGGGGCTGTTCCTTAATTTGGTGAAAGACACCGCTGTCTTTCTGGCCAGTGAAGCTGGAAACCTCAGACCTCCTGCCACGTGCATATCGGAACAGAATGCATGCCATCAGGTTCACCTCCTCAGTATTTCTTCATCCCCTCTCCAGCCCCATTACTGCAGTCGGGATTCACACCCTGGCCATCCCTCTCCCGGGTTCTCATGCCCTTCCTTTGCTCTCCCAGTCTCTAGGGTGTGGTGCCCTCAATTCTGTTCGCCATCTAACACTACATGAATTGGACTGCCAGGGAAATTTATTTTGTCCCCCCCTGCTTTACACTCTTGGATGGCTCCTTACAGGGGTCCCCAACATCTGGGACCTAATGCCTGATGATCTGAGGTGGAGCTGATGTAATAAAAATAGAAATAAAGTGCACAGTAAATGTAATACGCTTGAATCATCTCAAAACCGCCCCTCCACCACCCAGTCCATGGAGAAATTGTCTTCCACAAAAACCGGTCCTTGTCACCAAAAAGATTGGGGACCACTGGCAGGATAAATTTGAAACCCTGTGTCATCTGACCCCACCTACCTCTCTCTAGGCGCTGCCTCACGCTATGCCCAGTCATAGGAGCAAATTGCTGTTCCCAAACGGTGTCAGCATGTTAGTTTCTGTGAGAGTTCTCAGGCTGGGCCCTCTCTTGTGAATGCATTTGCTTTACTTGGTCTACTGAGCAAATACTGAAAGATTCAGCCCAAGTTTCACCTCCCTCAAGAGGCCTGCTTGGTGACCTCCTTTAATGCACCCTAGAGTTCCAATTTGGGCTCGCCTGACTAGACTCAAAGCTCCTTGAGGGCAGGGACCATTTCCAAATTGTCTCTCTCTCTCTTTTTTTTAATTTCAGCATTTTTATTTTATTTTTTTCATTTATTTTTATTAGTTGGAGGCTAATTACTTTACAATATTGTAGTGGTTTTTGCCATACATTGACATGAATCAGCCTTGGATTTATATGTGTTCCCCATCCTGATCCCCCCTCCCACTCTCTGTCTTATTCATTGTATAAATGGAAAAAAAGGGGGCACTAATTGTGAAGAAAAATATGGCTTCAGAGCCAATTGGATGTTGGGGGTCTTAAGAACTGTATCCTTTCTTTACAAAGTAAGTTAAGTTGCCTCTGGAATTTCAGAAGAGGTGTGGGGTGAGAAATGCAGAGTGTTAACCCTTGTCTATCATTAAGACTGTAGGAGGGCATGTGGAAATGCTGAAAAAAGAAGCACATGAAAGGGAAGCTTAAGTAAATTATATCCTGTAAAAACTTCTAGGACATCTAGCTTTAAAAAAAGAAACAAGCTCATCACTTGTTCAAAATCCACTTAGTATTCTTTAGAATCATTTTATTATCATTTTTGCTAATAAGCTAAGCTCTAAGAGGGGGAAAGGACTTATAAAGGACTTATAAAAAATTTATAAATAAGAAGTATTTGCTTGTGATACTAGCCTAGTTTTCAACATCACTTTTCAAATCAAAGGAACTTTGTGGAAACGTTTTCTCATACTCCCTTCCTTCTTCTTTTCTCTCCCACATCCTACCCCTGGTCATAGATTTAGTTCCAACAGATTTAATTAAAGAGCAGCACTTGGAAGAAGTATCCAGAGGCATGGTCAGGATGAGACTCCTACTGAATTCAGATCAGGCAAAGAAAGCCAAAGAGAAAAATCTAAAAGCAGTCCTTTTTCTTTTTTTTAGTTTTAATACAATTCTAGTTTAGAACACAAAGTGTCTCAAATAAGGATGAAATAGCATGTGCTTCTGTGCTCAGTCGAGTCCGACTCTTTGCGACTCCATAGATTGCAGGCTAGTAGGCTCCTCAGTCCATGGAATTTTCCAGGCAAAAATACTAGAGTGGGTTTCCATTTCCTCCTCCATTGGATCCAGGGTCCAATCCAAGGATCGGACCTACATCTCCTGCATTGGCCAGTGGATTCTTTACCACTGAGCCTCTTGGTAAGCCCAAGGATGGGGTAGCTTTTCCCAAACTGTATTTCATTGAATAGTACTTAACAAGCTTTTAAATAGTATTTGAGGGGATAAAGGTTCAGAAAGAGATTACTTTCAAATTACACAAAATGTTCTGAGATGTCCTGCAGTTGAAAACCTGTTTAATTGTATTTAACCCAGCCTTTCCCAACATTTATTTGATTATAAAATCTTTTTGTGTGGAGCACCTATTAACATGCTGCAGAAACACATCATTTGGATTAAAATAGTCTGATTTGAGGGCAGATGTTTCACTTAGTAAAGATTATTCTGAAGTAGTAGAGAGTTAATGAACATCTTAAACAACCTGAAAAGCAGTGTCAGAAGATTTAAAAAATGCTGTCAAGAACTCATAAAATATACATTATATTGGTGGCAATATTGTAAAATGCTCTATGATACATTAAAATCATCAGATTATACACCATTACCCTACAATCTTCTAATCACATATTTATACATTTTACATTGTATCTGCAAAATGAACCCTGTTATAAATATTGTGCTTGAATTATAGAAGTATGCTATAACCCCAACTATGAAGGATTCCATGAACTCGGAAGTAGCAGCTTCAGATAATAAGAGTGTCAGGGCAAAAGAATGATTAAAAATTATAGCATCACAGAACTTTAGAGCTAAAAGGAAATCTAGAGATAATTTTAATCCAACCCCTTCATTTGAGACAAAAAGGAAACTGGCTTTGCAGGTGGCGCTAGTGATAAAGAATCTGCCTGTCAATGCAGGAGACGCAGGAGATGCAGGTTCTATTCCTGGGTCAGGAAGATCTCCT
Organism: Dama dama; assembly: GCF_033118175.1. NCBI lineage: Eukaryota > Metazoa > Chordata > Mammalia > Artiodactyla > Cervidae > Dama > Dama dama. The sequence goes on from NC_083713.1 coordinate 26,073,661, forward strand.
GGAGTAGGAAATGGCAAACCACTCCAGTAGTCTTGCCTGGAGAAGCCCATAAACAGAGGGAAGGACTACAATCCATGGGGTCGCAAAGAGTTGGATACGACCAAATGACTAAGCACACACAAGAAGAACAGGCGGCAAAAGTGTAGAAAAGATGAGTAACACCAAGGACAGCTTTTTCCCCCCTTATGCACGGGGTAGCAAGAAAGAGTCAAGTGCTCTGGGAAGATGAGGTTAGATTGTTGTGAGAAGGAAGCCTGGATATATGATGGTTGACATGCTTATATATGTCAGTAAGAGGGTGAGGAGTTACTGAGACAAGCAGTATGATCAGGACGACAGTTACCTAAGCAGACCAGTGGGTTGTAGGGTGAGGGGAGGGTACTGAAAAGAAGCATCAAGATAGTGACCTGCACTTAACCTGTTGCTCTCAATGACTACCTAAAGTAAGCAGACACACCCATCTTCTCCGAAAACAGCACTGCTCACCTAGAACTCTGCCAAGATCTAATTAAGTCATGTTAAAGCTCCACAGAGTGTATGCATTCTCCAGGGCTAGAAACAATTGATCTGAAGTGGGCACCAGCCCAGGTTTAGCCTCCCCTCTGTGCCATATACCCAGGCTGCTGATGTCTCTAGAATGGCTACCCCCTGCCAGCTACCTTCTTCCTTCTCCACTTCCATGCGGAGGAGGCTACCAGGGACGTGGAAGACACATTCACAAGGGAAACGCTTTGCTCTCAGCCCTTGGGGTCAGGCTTCCAACAGATTGTGTGGCCGATTTGTCATTCATTGCAAGTATCTTGAGAGTCTCCATCAGAGAGGAAGCCTTGCACATCTGTTGAATCAAGTGATTGCTTTATATTTAAAGGACAGTGTGCTCTGAAGCTGTCAAGTGAGGATGACGCTGCCGCATCCTCTGAAGCAGCTCTTTCAGGATGATTTTCAAATGGTGAAATGTTGGAGTTCTTAAGTGAGAGAAAATTCCAGAAGAGCTAATAAAAACAACCAATGAATAAATCTGTTCTCACACATTAGTTGAGCACTCAAGTGTACCCAGGATATGGCCATCATAATAAACATTTGTGTACACTCATTATATTACATATATTATTAATTATATTTTATATTATGTCACAATTCCTTTTAAATTTTTAAAAATTTTGAAATAGTAGCAAAACGTAAATCACTGGGAATTCCCTGGTGGTCCAGTGGTTAGGACTCAGAACTTTCACTGCAGTGACCTAGGCTGAATCCCTGGTTGGGGAATTAAGATCCCACAAGACGCTCAGTGCAACCAAAACAAAGAAACAATAGACAAAAAAGAAAAGTAAATTGCTGGAAAGAATGATATTTTTCTGATGAGATTTCTTAGGCATAAGAAATATAAGTTGAGTTTGAGCACCTGAAGAAACAAATATTTAACATAATCAATAAAGACTACATATATTTCTTTTTTGTATTTTTTTCTTTTTAAAATTTATATAAATTTATTTATTTTAATTGGAGGCTAATTACTTTACAATATTGTATTGGTTTTGCCATACATTGACATGAATCAGCCATGGGGGTACATGTGTTCTTGACTGCACGGTTACAACTAGGGGAAAACCAAACAGGCTTAAGGGAAGAGGACTGTGGAGGGCAGTGAGATGCACCCTCTGCTCCTCTTTCAAGGGACTTGTCTGGCTGCTGGGAGTGCTGCTGGCAGATAGTCTTAGCTGTCAGCCCTTGAGCGTTGCCCCAAGAATAAAGAGCCCTCTCACTAAGCTCATGCCCCCTCCCAGGGCAGCCCACAGCCAGTGGCTGATTGATGCAAGAGTAAGAGGCTATCCTGCACCAACACCAGCAGAACTCTCCACTCCTAGGACAGGAGAACAGAGAGGGATAAACATCTAAGACATAATCATTGGAGTACTGAGCTCTGAAGATGAGATCTTCTGACCAAAGGAAGACTGCACTGTCAAGGTGAGGGCTCCCATTAGGAAAGAATGGAATCCTGACTGCCAGGATGAAGACAGTGAAGCTGCTAACCTCCCAAATCTTTAATTTTTATGGATGCAATAATTGTCATTTCAGTCAATGACATGGTCAAAGTGGATAGGCAAGGGAATCATGACTTGCAGAGAACGATGAGATGGCTAATGGAAGGTGATGGATGTGTTTGCCGCCAGGTGATCCACTGGGTGGTTCTGGGTACTCCTCTTCCCATTTCAATGGTGAATGGGCAAGAATGGCAGCTCAGATTTGTCAGGCAGGAAGGTCCTGGTCACACCATTTACCACTCAGGTCAACCACTGAGATCAGTGGAGATACAGGCTGAGGGTGAGTGGAATCTAAAATGGTAAGAAGAGGAGGGTGAAGATGAGTGTCATCTGTGGGCCTGAGGCTGGTGACAGCACTGGAGGCTATGGTTTCCTGCAGAAAAGTGGTCCAGAGGAGCTCCTTTCAGGATGTACGTGCGATTGTGGATCCCAGCAGTACCAGGAATGGCTGCGGTGTAGAGATGTGCCATGCAGATCACCTCTTAGTGCGGGGCTTGCAGATTGGGCAGACAGCCTTTCCTGGAAACTGGAAATTAGATCTAAAGCTCTGGTTGGACTGAAGTCCACCATTTTTGGCAAGAACACATTTTGAAAGAACTGTCTACTTCCCACTGTGTTCCCATTCTCTGAAGATTGTCCCACTTGGATGCCAGGGTTAACCTTTTTTTTTTTTTCTTGGCAAGGCTACTTTGTAGACAATAGTGGGTTCCTCTCCGAGGAAGCTCATGGTGTATGACTGTCTTTCTGTGATGTGAGCACCAACCAATGATTGTTGCCTTGATTCATTTACCTATTAGAAGTTACAAAGTAATAATTTTCTAATTCTACTAATTATCCTTTATTTTTCAGCTGGAAGGCTTCTAAAAACAGAAAATTTCCCTTGTCTACTGTTTATCATTTATCTGGGGAAAATGGCAAAAATGCTCAATTCTTTCCCTTTGTTTATCAGTTTTCAAAATAATCAGTTCATTCCCTAGCCTCCTCCAAATGTCACTAAGTCATGGTGATTTCTTTTACTATCTTTATAATTTATGGATTATAAATAATTTCAATGCTCAGTCGCTCAGTTGTGTCTAACTCTTTGCAACACCATGGACTGTAGCCCGCCAGGCTCCTTTGTCCATGGGATTATCCTGGCAAGAATACTGGAGTGGGTTGTCATTTCCTCCACCAGGGGATCTTTCCTACCCAGGGATTGAATCTTCATCTCTTACCGTTCCCGCATTGGCAGGTGGATTCTCTGCCACTAAGCCCCCTGGAAAGCCAATCTCTTGTTGTCATTACTCTCTTTTATACCCAAGTTGTGTTCACTTTGGTCACAGGAGCCTATTCAAGTTAGCACCTTAGTCCTTTTGACCTGCCCCTACTAGTCTTCGATAGGTATGATCAGATATTTTATTTACCAAATGTGCAGGCCTAGGCCCATCTGAACCATGTTTCACATTATCAGACACCTGGCTTATTCCTGGAAAGCATTGTTTGAAAAAGCAAATGGCTGTAACTTCTAGCTCAGCCTGTAAGAACTGTGGATTCAGCAGGATTTCCAATTGCTCTCCTCTTTGGCGAAGGGAAAACAAGTGCCCTCAATTAAGGAAAGTGAGATCACCCCATCACAGCCTTGAGCAGCACGAAGGCCATATACTGCACAGCAAATTACACGTGTCGGGCAGGGGGTCATGTAGATTTATAAATGCAGGCCTGGAAGGCATTGATCATTGATATGAATGAAGATGGTATTTGGAAGCAGGCAGTCCAGGTTTGCTTCACTATCTGAAATCTGTAGGTTTAATTCTGACATAGTCCAAGATACAATCATGGATTATTCCATCTCTGAACTGAACTGTTCATATCGTAGAACTGCGATATTTCGAAGGAAGATTTTAGATTTGATTTTGCCTTGACTTAAAGTGAGCACAGACTTATTATAATCACTGAGTTCAGGCTGTATGTGAGCATGGTGTCTACAGGACCGGGGAGGGGATGGCCGGGGAGAATGCGGTGTGTTGCCCGGACCTGGCGCTGCTGCTGTGTTGGGATCCTCTCTCTGAATCCAGAAAGACACATTCCAGTGGTCTAGGCTCTTGAGCAGTTTTTCAGGGTAGCAGATATCTTTCATTCCTCCTTTATTTTGATAAAGGGATAAAAATGGCGGGTGCCGCCATACCCCCACTTGCTCCTCTCAAAGCCTGTGCTTTTGTAGAGCGTGTGAGGTTGGGCCTCTGCGGCCCCACTTGCCGCTGCAGCCGGCTGTTGAAAACTGTCCCACAGGAAGTGTCACGTCTTTGATTTCCGAGCGGTGGCTCTGCTTCCAGCTCATGCTCGTCTCAGAAAGGCACTCTTCCTGCCAGGGTTTGAAGAGCCTCTCTTGTCATCTCAGCACGAGAGAAAGCAGATCAGCAAAGAGATCAGCAACCCAGAGGGCTCACGTGAGAATGGCAGAACGCTCAGCCTCAGAGTAACAGCCAGCGTCTTGCCAAGCCCATGGAGGGAAAAAAAGGTCTCCACAGACAGCAAGTGAAAAAGGCTTGGTACTTGATGTCTACTCCTTGAGAGACCACGCAAGCGAAAACCAAGGCCTGGTGCAAGTTCCCTGATGCGGGGAGTGAACAAGTGTGCACAGCTGGAGAGGAGCCAGAGCAAAGGGGCTCTCACCACAACAGGAACGCCTCTGTAGTTTTGGGCGAGGGCCACCGCAGTTCCTCAGCCCTGTAAATGCTCTACAGGATGAAGCATGGATAATCTCTCAAGCTTGCTCTTAGTTCCCACCCCAGGATCTGCCGCAGGACTTGTCCCATAACTCTCACTTTCTACCCCCAGGTTCTCCTCACCAACTAGCCCTATTTATTTATTTAAAATATTTTGTTATGGATCGCTTTGAACATACACAGAAAATAAAAAGAATAGTATAATGAGCCCCCTCCATCCCGTCCAAGTGCCCATAACTTAACTAGAACAACCAAGAACCCCCAGCCAGTCCTGACCCACCTACAATCTTATCCGTTCCCTCTCACCTGTATTATGATTATTATTTTGGTAAAGGTTTATTTATTTGGCTGTCCTGGGTCTTAGTTGCGGCATGCTGGATCTAATCCCCTGACCAGGGATCGAACTTGGGTCCCTGCATTGGTAGCAGAGTCTTAGCCACTGGACCACCAGGGAAATTCCTCATATGGTATTATTTTGAAGCAAATTCCAGATGACATATTTTTTCATAGCAGTTAAGGTACTCTCCTTTTTTTTCATCTTTCTTTCCCCCGTTTATTCTTGAAATCACAGAACCTTCTAGCATGCTTAAAAACATTGATTTAAGAATATCAAATATTAAAAAATTTAATATCATCAGATATCCAGTCAACATTGAAATTTCCAATTAACCCTGGTTAAGTCACTCATACTGAGTCCTTGTAGATCTTACAACATGGGGCAAATTTTAAGCTATAATTTTTTTCATAGTTGCCTCATGGTACACGTACATTTCAAAAACTGGTCCATCCCAGTTCAAGAGGGTATTTCAATCAGGATGATGTTTGTGCTTTCTGCCTTTGGAGGCATGTCAGAACCCCCAGAAAGAGCTGTCATGGAAGGATATGTTGTGGATTGAGGGGAGTGACAAAAAATCTGAATGAGAGTGGGAAGTGCAGAAGATGCCAAAAGAAGAGACAATACGTGTTTCAGGGTAAGGTCAAAAGAGGCTGAGGAGACATGGCAGTTTGAAGAAGGTGAGTTTTATGATTGGGAAAAACAGCCCTTGGTTACTAAACTGTTGTTGGTATGATTTGTTGCCATTTCTTATGGGCAGTTTCACTGGCTACAGTCAGAACTTTCTGGATCATAATGCAGCATGAATTTTCTGGATCATAATGTAATTTGCAAACAGAGTAGTGATTTTGATAGGAGATGCAGGTATTAGGAATGGTCTAGAAGCCTTATGAAAAGGGCTGAAATGGCCTCAATCAGTAAACAACTTCTGTAAAATTAGGGATAAGTTTAAGTTACCATGATAATGGAGAATAAAAGGAGAAATGACCAGGAATGGGACTCTTGGCTGCAGGCTCAGGGTCTTCATTGGTGTTTAACTGATAATGGAGGTTTCTACTGGGCTATCTTCAGAGCTGTTGGGAGCTCTTGTGTGACGTAACGTCAAGACATACATAAGCGGTTGCTAATTGGCATAATTCATCTTTCTTGATGTATTTGCCTGAAGTCAGCATTTCTCAGACTGGGTTCTGAGCAACACTAGGTATCTGGTGGCTTTTCCAAAGTCAGATTAAGTTTGGGAAACACGGAACACCCCATCTCCCCTCTCAGAGAGTTATAGTGCCCACTGGTATATTTAAAGTTCCAAGAAATCTTCTGCTGAACTTTGTGCCTGGCTCAAGCAGATGCTAATTCTAATATTTAATAAATTGATAGATGTTACCCGATATTTTCCAAACTCTATTATTTATGGAACCTGTTTCTGTGGAATATCTAATACTAATATCACACATTAGATATTTCTATGGAATATCTAATGTTGATATTGAAAATTAATACCTAATATTAATTTCTATGAATAATAACATTAATATTAAGATCCAGTATTAATAATGCCCTATATAGGATATACTTGTACTAAAATTTTTTTGTTATTTATCTGATCTCAAATTTAACTGGGCCTCCTGTACTATAATTTTCAATATTTGTCAACTCTATTCTGTCTTCATGTTCCTCTGATCTATTGCGTCAGTGAGAGTAGCCATGTTTGAACAAAAGGCCCCTCCTCTTGGCCTTCATGGATTGTTTGAGTTGGGCACCTTACCTAAAGTAAGTCAATCGATTCCTGCCATGGAAAAGCGGAATCAGAGGCAGAGTACATAGATCAGTCTGAATGCTGCCCTGAATGGAGGAGAGCACATCAATGAGGGAAGTGCTCGTGATGAACATTTTCTACCACCAAGACTGGGAAACAAAAGGAGCCGATGCTGAGTGAAGGAAAAAAGACTTTAGGGTTCCCTAAAATGATCTAATTCCTTCTTCTTGCCCTTTCGGAAGCTTGGTTATTTCACAACCCTTGAATTCCTTAAAATACCCCGGAGTTCTTATAATACACTTTTCCTTTGCTTAAGCTAGTTCAAAAGGATTTCTATTTCTTGCCACCAGAAAATATCCTAATAAAGTGTGATTCTTCCCAGAGAGAAATTGATGAGCTCTGTCATTCATGATTTGCTGTAATAGGTATGGCATAGAGTGCTGACACGCATTTTGAGAATGAGGTAGTTTATCTTTAGGGAAAACATTTAGAAATTTAGGGTGAGTCTGGGTAAATGATAACGCAGAGGGCAGGGCCTCGTCGTTTTCCCAGCTAGCTCCATCTCTATGCAGAAGCTCTCCAGCTTCTAGCAAAGAAAGGAAATCTTAGGAAAATTACAAAACCACCACACAGGCTTTTTCTCTGGGTAAACGGACAAGTTCACTCTGCATGCCAGATTAAGATACTGTACTTGAACATCCTGAAGTTCCCAGGACTGGAATCCTGAGTCGAAAATTGGACCCCCCAAGGTTCATGGCTGTTGGCCTTGAGTTAAGTGTCACCCTTTGTTCTTACCATGGGAAGTTCAATTTAGAGCAATTTGGAATGATTCCCTCCAGTCTCAGGGCATCATTAGGTATTTCAAGGCTGGTGGTTAGCTTGGTAAAAACCACTTCCCCATATTAGAAGATCACAGGGACTATTGAAAAGACATCACAGAGTGTATGATTTTAAGCAAGTCATAGTTTTCAGATTACCAGTATTTTCAGACAGTTTAAAAAGTGCTCATACCTTATATATAAACACAATCTATGTAGTAAAGCTCAGATTGACCTTGGAAAAAGCCTCTTTAATGCAACATGGAAGTGCTGTGGTCTCCTTGGGTATCATGAGGTATTCAGGAATGTTTTATTTTATTTTATATTAGTTTATTTTCCTTGAGGTTAAGACTGGAACAAATGACAGTGAACCTTGATGAACAGATAGGGACCTCAGATTAGGGGTTAGTAGCTTCTTAACTGATCTTCTATTAAATTGTGGGCCTGATTTCTCTTGCTGTGAGGTTGTTATTTTTTAACATGAATTTATTGTTGGTTGGCTCTGGAGTATGATTCTCACTTTAATACTGTAAGATCAGTGTTTTTTAGCCAGACAACCTCAGTGTCTCTGGAGTTTTCAGCTGCTAAACCTTAATATGATGAATGGGATATGATATTATACCCAGAAGATATTAATGGATTCATGCACAGAATAGAGTCATCACCACTGACAGGCCACATCAGCACTGAGATGTCAGCCTGCACTGAAACTGTAAGTTGAGAAGCACATTTATTTATATATTTGTTACAAATGATCCCTTCTTTTGAGGATCCAAATGAAGTTTCCTTCCACTTCTCAAAGTGTAGCTAAATGGCAAGAGATATCTACTTTTGAATAGATATTCCACCTGTACATTGGAACCTGTGTTTGGGTGATAGAGGAGGGATTTTCTGGGAATGCTGTGGTGGCCTGAATCTTTAACATATCCTTCTGACGCTGATTCGTAAGTTTGGATTTTATCAGTAAAAAGCAATTTCTAGGAAAGAAGTACTCTGACAATGATACAATTTTAGATGAGGAGAAAAAGTCTGATATCTGAGATCATACACAACATTGGTAAACAGCTATGTTTTTACATTTTCTTAGAATATTCTTGGCTTTGTACTTTATTCCTTCCTTTGCTCTATGTTGGAACTTATGTTCCTTGATGAAGAAATACAGACAGGAGAGCCTTCTGTTTAATACTGGCTGTCAAAGATTCGCTGGTATCCTTAAGAGCTGTTTGTTGAACTTTAGTACTTCTGCAGAGAAGCAACACTGTAGTCTACTTTTATATACTTTGCTCTGTTTGCTTTGGACTTGGCATCAGCTTTGGAGGAGTTTAACTGGGTCTTTGTTTTCTTTTTCCTTTTTTTCCCTGAGATACAGTGTCTGGGTCTATGTGTTATGCAGCCATATATAACTTGTTTTTTTCTTAAACTTTGTATTTTGTATTGGAGTATAGCGATGAATAGTGTTGTAATAGTTTCAGGTGGACAGCAAAGGGACTCAGCCATATAAATATCTATATCTATTCTCCCCAAAACTTCCTTACCATTCAGGCTGCTACATAACATTGAGCAGAGCTCCTTCTGCTATATACAGTAGGTTCTTGTTGGTTATTCATTTTAAGTTATATTATTGTCATCATTATTTTGTGAATAAAGATGCAGCTCTATCAAACATATTACTATCTTAATTAATTGTGTGGTCTTGGGTAATTTAAGCTTCTTGAGCTTCAGTTTCTTTGTTTGCAAGAGATAGCTAATAATGCTTATTTCACAGTATTATTGTAAATATTACACATGGCGATACATACAGAAATACTTCAAACAGAGTGTTTGGCATATAAATGTGTACAGAATAAATGTTAGTTATTTTCTTTCCTTCAACTGAACCACTTGGAAGAGAGATTAAAAATACTGTGACTAATAAGGCAAAAGAAATTGCACTGGAAATAGTCCATGTGGCCTTGGTACCATTTGTAATCTAGCTGGGGCTTTATTGTTGTTATTTTAGGGGGCAGATGGTTATGATAACTCTCTTTCAAAAAAGTTCATAGGTTCTGATGAGAATAACACAAGCTAGAAGGTTCCTGGGCTGTTCACACCAAAAATAACCCAAAATGGTTCTGAAACATCATCAGAGTCTGAGATTTGTAAAAACGGTTAGATTGTAGTTATAAATAGAATCATATGAAGTCTATTTATCATTTAAAGCTTAGGAATTCATCTTTCTTCAGTAAGTTTGAAAGTAAATTTGTAATGAATGCAGTTTTATCATTTATAACAGAGAAAATTCTCCCCTTTTGACTGGTTTATGTTCCTTTTTTGTCCAGGCTCTCATGATTTAGAGAGCCTGACATCACCTGGCTGTATTTGCCTTGTAATGGAAACAAGGTGGTTGATTATTTAGGACTCCCATCTCTTTTGCACTTCATTTCTCTCCTGCATCTATTTAATGAGCTTATTTGCTTTGTTCAGAACATACTGAAAGAGATGCTCTTTTACCTCTGTGCTATTCCTTTCACTTTGGTGTACAAAGGAGCCCCATTGAAAACAACTTTTAAAGGGGTTGGGTGGGGAAAATGAAGACTTCCTGGAGAGTGACACCTGAGCTGAGGTCTTGAATGGTGAGCAGGAGTTAGTTAGTCCAAGAAATGAGGAGGAGGTATGGACAAAGGTCTAAGAGCATGGAGTGGCTTGGGGAATGTGGAAATGTGTTACTGGAGTTGCTGGAACTTAGAGGTAGGGAGATCAGGAGGTGAAGTTGGAGGTGCTGGCATGGGATAAAGTATGCAAGGCCTAGGTTGCCAGGTTAAGCAGCTTGGAACTTATTAAGTAGGCAATGGTGAGCCTTTGATGAGTTGTAAGGTGGTGGGGGCATGGCCTAATTTTTTTTCTAGGCAAATCACTGGGTCAGGGGGAACAGTGTAGATAGAGGAGAAGATGGGCAATGCCAGGAGCAGGAGACTAGGGAGTAGGCTGCTGTCAGAGCCTAGCTTAGAGATGATGAGAGTCTGATTCAGGCTAGTGGTTGGGGGAGAGGGTGATGTGTCGGTCTAGATGACTATCCTAACCTCGGCCAAATCTAGCTGGAGGCCTAAATCATGAATATTAGCTATTTCCTTTGATGAATTCACCATGTAATTGTCAACTCCTTCAGTCTGACTTGTATAGGTCTTTGGCTCCTATGGTCTGCATGCTGTAGTCACCTGGAGACTTTGAGAAACTACTGATGCTTGGGTCCCAGCTCCAGAGATTCTGACTTCATTGGTATGGGGTGCAGCCTGGTCATGGGGACCTTTGAAAGTTCTCCAGCTGATTCTAGAATGTGTAGCAAAGAGAAGCAGTGGTGCAGGTTTCACCAAAACAGCACTAAAAAAAAATATGCGTTGTGACAATATCTTCTCAATCTTGTCTATGGGTTTAAGAACTCATAAGCAAGGCAGAAAAAAAAAAAAAAAAGGTAAAAGGACACAAAAAATGTTCACAATTCTTAGTCAGCCAGGATTATTAAGAATATTGTGAGTCTTACACAATAGTTAGCCAATACAATTTTGGGAGTTACACACTGAATCCAAACTGAATTGATTCCACTGAACCAGCTGCTTATGGTTACAGATGGCGGTTTGTAACAGTCTCTGGCAGCACTCTCTTTGAATTAAAATGAATTTTTACTGCCAAAGATTTACTTTGCTTCTACTGTGGATTTATTTCTTTGAGTGTAAAGAAATTCATCCTAACTGGGTTATTTGCACTTGTTTGTCTTGAGCTAAATTGTTATCTAAGTATCATCACAGGCCTCCTCAATGATGGCCTAGCTCAGTCCTTCTCAAATTTTAACGTCTGTGAAAATAACCCAAAAATATTATGAAATGCAGGTTCAGATTCAGTCGATCCAGGGCAGGGCCTGAAATTCTGTACCTAATGAGCTTTTAGGTCCTGCTGAAGTTACTGGCCTATTGACCTCACTTTGAGAGGATCATGGGGCCCAGGAAATATTCTAAAGGCTTTGATTATTCTTCTTTCCCTTCAGTCATGATCATATAAAGAGAAGTATAAAGAAAAGAAGTGATAATATTTAATTTGAAAAAAATTTCTAGGTGAAGACTTACTTGTGGGATATAATTAAATTATTAAAATTTTCCATCTGTGCATGACATTTCTACCAATTTTAAACCTCTCTATATTGTGCCTTGGAGGGTACGGGGAGAAATTACTTCAGCCCATGTCAATATAAGATGACACATAGTTAATAAAATAGTTGACATATTTAATGTATGGCAATAGCTGAAAAGTCATCCTTTCAAAATAGCTGACAATGTTATTAAACCCAAATTTGGAAAATTTGAGAACATCAAAGTTAGACTATGGCAACTGGGAGAACACACAGCTCAGTGTATAATCTTTGGAGAACCTTGTATCTAATGACACACAGGTAAGACTGAAGATTTTTTTCCCCCTCAGAGTAAAAAGTTCAATAAACTTGATTCAAAATTCATAGGAACAAAAATATATTTTTTGAACTTGGGAAAATTTATATTCCTAGTGTAGTGAAACAGAGAATATCTAGCAAGGTTCCCTGCCCCCCCTCTCCCCCCCGCACCCCCATAGGCATAGTTCATAAGGAATCTTGGTTATATTTTTAAAAGGAGGAAAATGGAAATTTGAGTCTATAACTAGTATATGAACAAGTGTGACCAATAAGATGTAATGGAATGAAACATAATTTTGACTTCCACTGCTTTTTAAAATTTATTTAATGGAGTATTTTTTCTCTTTTATTGGGTGAAAGTTCTGACATCCTCCAGGAATGCTCTGGTCACATAAGGAATAGAAAGTCCTGCCTGCTCTCAATCTTAGCCAAAAGACACCATCTTGATTTTGAAATAGAATCCCAGTTGGATGCATCAATTAGCATGTCAAGTGAAGTGAAATGAAAGTCGCTCAGTCGTGTCTGACTCTTTGTGACTCCATGGACTATACAGTCCCTGGAATTCTCCAGGCCAGAATACTGGAGTGGGTTGCCTTTCCCTTCTCTAGGGAATCTTCCCAACCCAGGTATCGAACCCAGGTCTCTGCACTGCAGGCAGATTCTTTATCATCTGAGCTACAAAGGAAGCCCAGCACGTCAATATACATTAAAAAGTAAGACTCCTGTTATAACCAGCCATAACCTGTTCTTCTTCTAACCCGTTTTTCCTCTTTCTCTATTTTCTAACCTTCAGGCTCCTCTGAGGTCAGAGCACGAGAAGGTTGGGAGCAAAAAGGTACAGAAAAGTTCTTACTTGAATGGTATGTTCATGAGCTGGCTTTGCACAGGCTGGGCCTGGCAGATGCTTAGAGGTGAAGCTTTTTCTCATTAGAGTGTTTGTGCTCTTCAGAGCTTCCCCTGCAGGGTCCCTCCAACAACAGTTCTAGGAGGTGGGCCATGCATGCTATCCCCTACTTGTGCTCTCTTCTTATTCCTTATTTTCTGAACTTTCCACTCCACTGAGACTTTGGAGCCTCATTTCCCCAGGAGGCTCTCTGGGACCAGAATTGAAAATGGTTCCAATCCAGCTCTTTCCCTGTGGGATGGATTTAAGAGTCACAAAGGGCAGTGGCTGTCTACAAAAAAATTCCTTTTGCAAATGCTCCCTCAGTATCCACATGTGCAACCCTTTTATGGCTTCCTTGCAGGTTTTAGGGCTGTTTATCCAGTTTTTAGTAATGTTCTTTGAGATTTCCATGAGGTAATTCAGAACCTCACTTTGGAATTTCATATTTATAGAATCTTTGGTGCTTCAGTAGTAAGTTCCAGTTTAATATACTATTATCCTGTTATCTAAACTTCTATTCCTTTTCCAAAACAGAGCAATTCCTAGACTACTGACCTATGTCAAAATATCTTTCTATATATTAGGGTTTTTCAACCTCAACACTATTAACATTTTGGACCAGTTAATTCTTTGTTGTAGAGGACTGTCCTGAACCTTGTGGAGTGTTCAGCAGCATCCCTGGCTTGTTACCCGCTAGAGGACAGAATCACCCTGTACCTCCCAGTCCTGACAATAAAAATGTGTCCAGACGTTGCCAAGTTTCCTGGGAGACAAAACTGCCTTGGATAAGAACCACTGCCATAAACTTGTGAGTACAGGTCAAAGGGCAAACACAAACAAAGGTTTGTGTAAAAACAAGGTATGCATCATGAGAATGACCTAGAATGGTAGCTCTGGAACCAACCTTAGACATCCACCTCATTGATTCCCACTTTATAGAGGAGGAAACAGTTCAGAGAGGTGAATAGATTTCCTGGTTGCGAAATCCGTATCACGGGTAGGACTGGGAAGAACGTAGGTCTTCTGACCTTTGTACAGTGCTCATTGTGAGGTTGGGGATAAATAATTATGAAATCTTAACAGCACTGCTAATTTTAAGGTACCTATGCTTAGAATTTTCTGTGCCAAAAATAGAACATAGAAAAACCTTATCTAATTAGTTAGTGAATGGCACTGAATTAAAATTGGACACCATAATTAATCAATGCTAAATTGTAGTCAAATCCATTACCCTTGAATAGATTATCTCTGTGACCCACAGTCTCCTTCTGACACCACACACTGGGGGTCTGAAGGAGCTGATTGGAGGGCTTTGAGAAGGTGGGAGGCTGGGGGTCGAGGGGAACCTGTAAGTGGCAGTAAATCATTTTTGTGTTATCTGTAGCTTGTTTTTATCTGTGTCACTGCTCCTCTCCATTAACAAAGCTAACTGAGCATTGACTATTGCAAACTTTTATTTTAGAAGGCCAGAGATGTGGAAAAAATGGAAACTTTTCAATTGTCTCTTCTAACTGTGGTCAATTTCAGGACCACATCATCAAATTTCAGGAACTTTTCTTTCTCTGTTTTGTTTTTATTTTAACTAGAGTGCCCTTCAAGTTTCTTTTTTTAAAATTGTTGTTTTCTGTTTCTTCCTTTTAATCACTGAACAAAATAAATGCTTTCCAAAGAATTGTTAGTTTTCTCTTTCTCAAAGTCTTACAGGAAACAGGCTTTGGAAGTAAAATTTAGCCATTTCCCTAGTATTTTATTTCCTGAAGAGCACCTTTCATTTCTGAATTTTACTTGTGTGCTTAGATAGGAACTGCAGTGTTTTTCATGGCATGGGAATCGCCACCTGAATGCTCGGCGTCCACCTGAACTCAGCTTCAGTCTCAAGTTGTTGGGGCTCATTGCCCATCTCCTGAAGGAGCCCCTCTCTCTAAGTTCTGTCTGTGGTACTACTCCACTAGAAATGTAGAAACTGGGACTTCCCTGGTGGGCCAGTCGTTAAGACTTTGCCTTCCAATGTAGGAGTGTGGTTCGATTCCTGGTCGGGGAGCTAAGATTCCACGTCTTGCAGGCAAAAAACCAAAACATAAAATAAAAGCAATATTGTAACAAATGCGATAAAGACTTTGAAAGTGGTCCACACCAGAAAAATCTTTTTTAAAAATGTGGAAATTATCAGTGAGTCTTCTCTCTTATGGAGCTTTCCTAGTGGCTCAGAGGTAAAGACTCTGTCTGCAATGTAGGAGACACGGGTTTGTTCCCTGGGTCAGGAAGATACCCTGGAGGAGGAAATGGCAACTCACTCCAGTATTCTTGCCAGGAAAATCCCATGGACAGAGGAGCCTGGCCATAAAGTTGCAAAGAGTCAGACACAACTGAACCAGTTTAGCTCACACACATTGTCCATTTATTGGACACTTACTATGCCCCAGACACTATGCCAACGTTTCCAGACTTTTAATCCTCACAACACTCCTTGGCAGGCAGGTATCACTGTTCCATGTCTCAGGTGATGGAACTAATCAGCATGCCCAAGGTCATTCAGTCACAAGTGGTGGAGTTTCTGGAAATCCCTGCCGATGCTCTTTTAATTCCCCATAGTGCACAGCTTGTAAGATTTCCCCAACCAGGGATAGAACCTGGGCCCTCACAGTGAATTATCTCCCTTTTCCCCTTTAGGGTGTGGCCTATGCTTTTAACCACCACATGGTACTGCCTCCCCATTCACTTAGAATCCTGGGCCCGCTGTCTCTTAAAAATGTCTCCAGGGGTTGTGCTTTCCTCTGTGGCCTATGCCTTATGCCTGGATTCTTCTCAGAGCCTCCTGTGCAATGGTACATGCCTCACACCATCTGTACCTAAATACTGCTTTTAATAAGACATTCCTCCCATCTAAATCTGTTAAGGGCATCTGCATTCTTCATTATGTCACTCTAGTAGCTGTCCTAATCTTGTGCTCTTGGATACCTGATGTCCAGAACTTTAAAAAGCTACTTGACTATGCAAAATATGTCCTGAAACCTATCAATTGAAGAAGCTCCAAGAAGGTCTCTTTCTGAGAGATGGAGGCCTGTAGGTGGAAGAACTATGATGAGGTAGAAGGGGGAGGGACGGGCCTTGCAGACTTTGATGGGTTAAGCAGATAAAACAGAGGAACAATCTCTGGAAATAATATGGTGCCACCTGGAATTTGTCTTAACCCAGAGACCGCACAAGCAATAGGCTGGGACACTTGCATAGCATGAGCGCCTTCGTTCACTCACTCGTTGAGTGTCAGGCTGATCTCTCTAGAGAGTGGAGGTGTCCCCGTCCTCCCTGGATGCCATGTGTGTGTCCCTCCCACACATGCTCAGTCTACAAGGATGACTTCTGACAGAGGAGGACCGTTCCTCGATCGGGGGAGCTCCTGCTAGAATCTCCAAACGAGCTTTCTTTTTTTTAAATTAATTTTTATTGGAATGTAGGTGCTTTACAATGTTATTACGGCAAAAATGAGTCAGCCATCTGTATACATATATCCCCTCTCTTTTGAACTTGCTTCACACTCAGGTCATCCCCGTGCATTAAGCAGAGTTCCCTGTGCTATACAGTATGTTCCCATCAGTTACCTATTTTATACTTAGTATCAATAGTGTAATCGCAACCCCGGAATTCAAACCAACTTTCATTTGTTTATTCATCCATCATCATACCCTTCCATCCAGTTAAATACTTTTTAGGCCTGGTTCCCAAGATGGCAGCTCATCAGCAAAGATAGTCTTTGCCCGTTGAAAGTTAATATTCAGTTGAGAGAGAGGAAATGGGTAGATGAATGGATACTTCAGATAGTGGCAAGTCCTATAAATGAGATACAGTAGAAGAGGGGAGAGACTAAAGAGGATCGGAGGTGCTATTTTAGCTAGGAAGGCAGGGAAGGCCTCTGTTGGGGGGTGACTTAAGAGGGACTGAAGGGTGAGTGGGTGAGAACATTTGGGAGACAGGCCTTCTAGGCTGAGGGAGCAGCAGGCAGGCAGGTGTGACGGAAGCAGAGGAAAAGCCTGAGACAGCCCCACAAATGCGCTGTCATTCGTAGTATGGATACGAGATTCTGTACCCAGGCTGGCAGCGAGGTGGGGACAGCCCCAGAGCAGCTGCGTACCAGGTGAGTGTGTGTATGTACTGTGTTCCAGGCGCCGAGTCATTCAGAAATAGTATCTCGTCTTATTATGTCTTTAAGTTGACTTGTATTTTCATTAAGGTAATGCATGCATATAGTTACTCAAGGAGAAAGGCTTGTAACAAACAGTGGGAAGCCTCTGCTTTCTTCTCCCACCTCTAATCTTTTTCTTCAGAGGCAGCCACTTTCAAGTTTTTAAACTGTTTCTTCTGCAGAGAGTCGGACAGGACTGAGCGACTTTCCCTTCGCTTCCGGTGTTTACGCCCTTATTTCCAGATCCTGTTCTCACACTGTTACCTCACGCTTTATTCCTTCCTGACTTTCTCTTGTCATAGATGAATGCTTCGGCCCTCTGATTCACCTCCCTGCGTTCCTAACTCCAGCCCTTGGATACACTTATCACGATTTTTGTTCAGTTAATATTCAGTGTTTCCATGGTGTTGACCGGGTGAATATTGTTTATTGTCAAGTCAACAAACATAATATAATCATTTTCCCTCAAACTATCTTAACCTTTTCTTTCGCCTGGAAAAAATAATTGCCCACCCCCCAACCTTTTTTTTTTTTTTAACTTGCTCAGTTCTAAGTACAGATCACTACTATTTTTTCCAGATTTGCTAACAGATATGTCACCCGACGTCTGTCAATAACTTGTCCGTTTCCGAACACTCAGTCATTTATGTTCTTCCTCCTGCCCCACAGTCCTCCCCCATTTGGAGCAGGTGCTCTTTGGGTGCGGATAGTACCTCTCATCTACTTTCTTGTGCTAGCTTTCCTCTTTCCTGGATCCCATTCTTCTTTTCTTTTTGGTTAATTTTCTGAATTTGCTGAAGGATATCTTTCAGGAACTTCCTAAGAAAGGGTGCATGGAGAGAATTTTTTTTTTTATTACTTGCATGTCTAAAAATAAATTTATTCAAACCTCATATTTGACTGAAAATTGGGCTGGGTATATCATACTAGATGGAAAATAACTTCTCCTGGGAATTTTGAAGGTATTTGTCTATGTCTTCTAGCATCTAGAAAAAGTCTTATAATATTCAGATACCTCTCTTTTCATACAAATCTGTTTCTTTGTTCTCTAAAACTCTTATATTCATTCTATTCCTGGTCTCCTGAGATTTGAGATTGTTATACACATTAATTGTCCTTCAAAAACACGCTAGAAATGTGTCCTGAAAAGAGATGCAAAGTTTCCAGAGATTCTGAGGCCATTAAACAAACACAGTAACAACCAAAAACCCTTTTGGGAGAAGGGTATGATGCTAGTGGAGATGGTGATCAGAAAGGAATCAGGCACTTTTGAAAGCAATTAAAATATTCGATACTTTTTTGGCCTCCTTTAAAACAGCAATTCTCAACCAGGTGTGATTTTGCTGCACAGAGGACCTTTGGCAATGTCTGGAGATATTTTTGGTGGTCATGGCTTTGGATGGGGAGGGTTGCTGCTGGCATGCAGCGGCTAGAGGCTAGGAATGATGCTAACCTCCCTATAATGCATACGACAACCCTCCCCCCGCCCCCCACCCCACCAGTGAAGAATTATCAGGTCCAAAAAGTCAGTAGGAAGGGCTTTGGCCAGGCTAATGCTCTGTCCCCTCTCCCACCTGTGACCAAAGGCATGTGGGTGTCTCCCAGTTGGCCTGGGGGTGCCAGCTCACTCTGCTCCATCACCAAAGCTGAAACTCAGATCCCACGCGTATCAATGGCTGATTCATGTTGATGTATGGCAAAAACCAACACAATATTGTAAAGTAATTATCCCTCAATTAAAAAAAAGTGAATAAAAAGATCAGTGCTGTGGTTGAGGAGCTCTGCTGTAAAGATTTCAAGTTTCTTTCTTAGAGATGTTAGCAACCATAAGCAGATTGGTTTCATTCTCCTTCATGAATCAATTCCACACATGTTTAACAGCATGTCTGGTAAGTGACAGGCATTGTGCTGGCCCTCACAGACAGAACTTAGAGTCTCCCAAAGTAAATGGGCTTGCTTTTAATTTGGGGCATGTTTAGAGAACCTATGAAATAGCTTAATCTTCTCTCAATTTGGGGGTTGCAAAAACAAGTTTCTTAAAGGAATAAGCCCTCTCTCCAAGTTTTGCTGTATTTGGATCTTTACGTTCCCATCCCTAACCC
The DNA here is from genome assembly GCF_033118175.1 of Dama dama. NCBI lineage: Eukaryota > Metazoa > Chordata > Mammalia > Artiodactyla > Cervidae > Dama > Dama dama. Next base: position 26,092,898 of record NC_083713.1, read on the forward strand.
TAGAGAGAGGGTGCTAGGAGTGATGATGAGGTAGGTCTAAGTGTATTGACCAACAGGGAGAGCCGACCCTGAGCCCTGGATGAGACCTGTGTCTTTACACTCTGCATCAAAATCAGCTGAAATGGCTGGTTGGAAATGCAGATTCCTAGGACCTGACTCAGACAAAGCAGAATCAGAATCACTAGGGTGTGGCCAAAAACCTGTGTGTTAACAAGCTGCCCAAGGGGTTTTTTGCCCAGCGATTATTTGAAAGCATCTGGCCCAGACTGTGCTGTCATGAAAATAGCCTTTGCATTCAGGGCTGAAAGTGGTGGTGATTAGCTCACAACAATGTCTTTAATTTTTGGAAGAAGGTGAACCATTAGCAACAAGTTTGGAGCACCAACACTGTCTTCACATGGCGCCAGCTGACTCCCAGTTCACCGCTTATTAGCTGTGTGACACTGAGGAAATAAGCCAGCCTCTCTGAACCCGTTTCCCGTCTCTGTAAAATGGAGATAGCAGTGTATATTTCATAAGGTGAATGTTGGGATTCATGTGAAATGTTTAGCACAGAGTTTGGTCATAATCAGTGCTCAATATCACAGTTATGAAGAACCCCGGCTGTTGTGGTCCTGAAAAGAAAATTCTTGATCCAAACTTCAGTGATTTCTCCAGGAAAAGATGGTGTCTTCTGTTTCAGTGTTGTTCCCCCCTCTTTCTTCCTTAGGATCATGAGACCTGATTATTGGTAACGTTCTCAGGAGCCCCCTCTCTCCAGTCTTCATGCCTGTGCGTGCTCATATACCGTACACACGAGTGGGCACGTGCACTCTCTCCCACACGCAAACCCCACACATACCACATGGCTTTCTCCTTTGGGATCTAAGCATCTGTTTGACATTCTTTGTTCTGGAAACGTGTCTTGTCAGCGCGCTCCTCTCTAAGATCCGCGCTGAACAGAGGCTCGTTGGCAGTAATAACCAGTGCCTTTTAGACGATACAGGCTTAATGGTAATGTTGTAGCCACGTGTTCCAGGAAACAAACTCACTCAGAAGGACAATGCAGATAATGGAGTGCAGTTTATTACACCAGCGGGCCCAAGGCAGGGTCTCCTCTTAGCCAAGAACCCCAACCAGCATTTGTGAAAATCTTTTTTACCCCACGTGTACGTGTCCGAACCCACCACCCCAAATTCCTTGAGACTTACATAAACTAAGGAAGGGTAAATACAATCCCAAGAACCCCATCACTCATGTGCCATGTGCTCAGACAGTTAAACAATTAGCCAATAATCAATAAGCATGAGGTTACACTCCGACAGGTACAGAAAAATTTATGGCCTGTCTGGAGGGAGGGGTGATTAATGTATGTTTTCTCTTAGGTGAGGAGTAACCTGGATACGATCTTCAAGGTTCCCCTGTCTGGAGGAGGTCTTATCCTTCTGTTGTCGTTTCCATAGACACTGAACACAGAGTTCAGAGTCCAGTGGAAAGGTGGCCAAGCATGATCAGCATGAACAGGCCTAAGATGGAGTCCAGGCCCTATGAATTCCTTCTTCGGTAACAAGTGGGTGGGCGGGGAGGCTGGAGGCATGAGGAGGGGGGAGAGGTAGAGCCAGTAACACGGCACAGTCAGCAGCTTTATTGTGGGGCAGCCAGAACTGGAAGGTGCCCTCTCCCCATTGTGGGTCTGCGGTGCCAGGGTTAGGGGTGAAGTGGAGGCGGAACGCCCTGCTGGGGGCAGGGCTGGCTGGCGCTGAAGGAGTGTGGTGTCATCAGAACCAGGCCAGGAGCCCTCTACAGGCTCTTCCCATCATAGTTTTGCAATTAGTCATGCTTCCTGCTGAAAACAGGCGGATACAGAGAGGGGAATCCTACTGTGAGGTTTGGTTAGGATTTCAAATGGGTCTTTTCTGAAAATAAGGTTGCAAGTAGGAAGAAGAGGAGGAGCTTTCCCTGGGGCTGGTGCTTGTTGAGCCTCAGCAGTAGGGAGGCCCACAGATCCGGGGACCTCCAGTTCCCTGTGTCTTTGTCACATGTCGGACTTGGCTGTTCAAGTGACTCTGACCAGCACTCAGATTTAGTGGACCATTGGGATGTGGGTGAAGAAGGGTTTCTTAAGTGGGTTTGAGTCTGTTGGTCAGCATCTGTTGAGCACTGCGAGGGGACATCTAGGAAAATTGGCTAAATCATTGGGCAAAGTACTTAATCTCTCTAGCCTCAGTTTCCTCATCTGTGAATTGGGCTACACAAAGGCTTTGTTGCATAGGATTGTTGTATTACAGGAGAGAAGACCTAAGAGCACTTCAAGGGGGATCTGGTACACAGTGAGCCTTCTGGAGAAATCTGAACTATTATTCTCACGAGAATTCATCAATATTTGATGTTGTGGTCAGGCTTGATGAGATATGGTGAAAGTCTATGGCTTTTTATTACATTTTGAAGTCTAAAAGAGTGATTTCTTTGTGTCCTCAACATTTTCTGGAAATGCAATACAGTTAGTATTTCTGGAAATACAATACAGTACGGTTGAAATTTAGTCCTAAGAGGTAAGCTCCGGGCTCTTGCTGTTGCAGCAGTGATGACTGGCATGTTGAAAGAAAGCAGGTTGCGTTCAACTTGAAGCCTACAAAGAACCTTCTAGGCTTTGAACCTTAAACTTTACAAAGGAGCAAATGAAGTGCATTGGAGCAAAAGTTCTTCAGCTCTTCTGCCACCAACAGATAGGGTTAAGGGTCCCTGAGTCCCTCTTTGGACTTAAGGAAAATGTGGACTTTGGGACCACCTTTGTAAGAAGGCTATCTTTTGGTACATCTTTCTTTTTTATAACCACAGGACTTTGGGAGAATAGATTCCAACCATATGAAGATGGTAAACCAAGAATATTTTTTTTAGAAAACCTAGCACTTTGTTCATTCAGAAGTAAAGTGACGACTGCTGGTTGAAAAGCATATTTTTCTTATTAAGGAAGCAAATTAAAATTGCAAGAAAACAATGGAATGATCAGCTTGCAAATGTTATTTGCTTTGATTAAAAGCACCAATAAATGCGTCTTGGTGCTATAAACTGCTTCATTTAGCACTTGACATATAATAGATTTTTTTCACAGCGTAATATCTCCATTGAAATATAATTATTTTGCAGATTGCTCAACTGAATACCCTTATAAACATGCTGTTGGGGGATTCACCCTGGGCGATCATCAGGAGATCATGACAATGTGCATAGCTGATGGACACATGAGGGATGTGGCAGTCGAGCTTGGAGCAGAGAAGGTGATTTGTTGCAGAGCAATTACCCTAATGCATTTTTAAAAGCATAAAATAAAGTATGGTTTCATTTGCTGAAAAGGTATTTTAGGTGCTTCGGTAAAGCACTGACAGAATATTTTGATTGTCAGCTTTTTCTTTTTTTTCTTTAAGTTAGATAATTACATTTACCAGTTAAAGAATTGCCATTTAAAAATAATATTTTGTCTAAATGTTTAAAGATGTCTATTAAAAATGTATACTGAACATGACAGAGGCCTTTTCATGCTGTAATTCTAGTCGGTGGTCTGAAAACAATTAGCATGGAAAAAGAATGTACGTTTATTCAGTGTTAGCTGGAGAGTCAAGTTTGGTAGAGTGTGGAAAGGGTGTCATGATGGTTTTTAAAATAGCACTATTTTGCTCAGATGACACTTCTAAGAAAGGTTCTGTAGTTATGCGTGTATTTAGTTTCTTTAGTAATCTTTCTAGAGAGCAAAGCATACAGTAGGCTGTGGGCTGGGGCAGGCTCTGTCTCATGCCTAAGAAAGGAGAGAAGATGGGGGAAAACTTTAATAAAATAGCCAAATGCTACTCATCTATTTAGGCTGGTCTTTCAACTGGTATACACTGGAATGGCTGCACTGGTTGTTACACATGGCAACATTTGCTCACCGGCAGGTAAAAAGTCCTTCCTGGAGCCCCGCCCTGTGCAGCCCCCTCAGACCCCTCCCTGAGACCTTCCAGCTCACTCTGCCATCCAGCGACCAAAGGACTGATGCCTGCCCTAACAGGGGGCTGCCAGGCCCTGGCCCAGCCAGGCTGGCATCCATTCCAATCGGCGGGAGTCTGGGCCATGCTGGTTATCACCCCTGTTTAGATTAATCTTTGGCTTTAGCCTAGGAATGTTTAGAATATTTCAAAGCAATGTGTGGAGGCTGGCATGTGGTATGGGGCAAGAAACTGGTAAGAAACGCCATTCCCTGGTCCCCTTAATCTAGGTAGAGTGGTTTAGCTGCAAGGTCAAGTCCGCCTCTTTTCAATCCCATGGACTGTAGCAATCTAGGCAGAGTACATTCATGCTTAACATGTCTGAGCTTCTACCAAGAGAGGGAGGACCTGGGGCAGAGATTGCTGCTCCAGGACAGTAGCCTGGGGTGTTTCTCGCTGCCTCAAGCAAGGAATGTTAGAATTGAATTGAATGCCTCAATGGCAGGAATATTAGAGAGCTCTCTCAGGTCAGGAATAATTTCCAGGTGAACGAAGAAGGGAGCTGGTGAGGTTATGCAAAAACACACAGCAATGATGGGGTGAAGCAATTAGGTCAGTGCTCTGTCCTTGACTCTTAAACAGGCAAATTGAAATTTTGAGGCAGATTTCTGAGGGAGACCCGATAACTTGCTGTGATCTAGCTCACGTGAAAGAAGTCCTTCAGTGCCTGTGGGAGGCTGACTGTCCATTAAAGAGCACTGAGGTGCTCTTGACATATAACAGAAACTCTTGACACTGAGATGCTCTTGTCTTTCTCCAAATGGACATTGAGAGTCCAAAGCCTCCTTTCCCTTCATGGGACATGTTTTCAATACTAGTCATTGTATGTAAAAACCCAACAGGTCTCAGTAAAATAGGAATAGAGGAGAAATTTCTCAACTTAATAAAGATTAAAAAAACCTGCAGCTGATATCATACTTAATGGTTAGAGTCTCAAAGTTTCCCCACTAAGATCAGGTACAACTTTCAGTATTATTCTGGAAGTCCTTGCTAATGCAATAGGTGAGAAAAGGAAATAAAAAAATGTACTTATTGGGAAGGAAGAAATAAAATAGTCTTTGGTTTCAGGTGATATGATTATCTACTGGATCATTATGCTTAAAGTATTGACCAAAATATCTCCTGTAACTAATTAGTGTCTATAAAAAGGTTACAGAATACAAAGTTACTATATAAAAGCCAATCACTTTCCTATATACCAGCAATGAACAATGGAATTTGAAATTTAAAATGAAACACCATTTACATTGTGAAAGTGAAAGTGAAGTCGCTCAGTTGTGTCTGACTCTTTGCGACCCCATGGACTATAGCCTACCAGGCTCCTCAGTCCATGGGATTTTCCAGGCAAGAGTTCTGGAGTAGGTTGCCATTGCCTTTTCCAATCATTTACATTAGTACCCCCCCAAATAAAATACTCAGGCATAAATTTAACAAAATATATATAAGATCTGTATGTGGAACACTACAAAACTCTGATGAAAGAAATCAAAGAAGAAATAAATAAATAAGTGGAAAGATATTTCCTGTTCATGAATAGAAAATCTCAATATTATCAAGGTACAGTTCTTCCCAACTTTATTGGTTAAGTACCTGGTGGTAAAGATGGTAAAGAATCTGCCTGCAGTGCTGAAGACCTGGGTCGATCCCTGGGTTGGGAAGATCCCCTGGAAAAGGGAATAACAACCCACTCCAGTATTCTTGCCTCAAAGGATTTGGAAACTTATATCCATACAGAAACCTAAATGTAGATGTTTATAGCAGCTTTTTCCATAACTTCCAAGAGGTAGGAGCAACCAAGATCTCCTTCAGTGGATGAATGGATCAATCAACAGTGATACATCCAGACAATGGAATATTATTTAGTGCTAACAGACTGATCCAGACTTGCTGGTGAATGTCCAGGAGTCTCCAGCAGAGGTGTGGGTTGGCAGTAGCCTGCTGCAGGGTTGGGGTAACTGCATGCATGGGACCTTTTGAAGGAGGTCACCATTATCTTCATTACCTCCACCATAGTTTGGCCTGGTGAAATAACAGGGAGGGAACACAGCCCCACCCATCAACAGAAAATTGGATTAAAGATTTACTGAGCATGGCCCTGCCCATCAGAACAAGACCCAGTTTCCCCCTCAGTCAGTCTCTCCCATCAGGAAGCTTCCATAAGCCTCTTATCCGTCTCCAGCAGAAGGCAGACAGAATGAAAACCACAATCACAGAAAACTAACCAATCTGATCCCATGGACCACAGCTTTGTCTAACTCAATGAAACTGTGAGTCATGCCCTGTAGGGCCACCCAAGACAGATGGGTCATGGTGGAGAGTTCTGATAAAATGTGGTCCACTGGAGAAGGGAATGGCAAACCACTTCAGTATTCTTGAGAACCCCATGAACAGTATGAAAAGACAAAAAGATAGGACACTGAAAGAAGAACTCTCCAGGTCGGTAGGTGCCCAGTATGCTATGGGAGATCAGTGGGGAAATAACTCCAGCAAGAATGAAGAGACAGAGCCAGAGCAAAAATAACACCCAGTTGTGGATGTGACTGGTGATGGAAGTAAAGTCCGATGCTGTAAAGAGCAATATTGCATAGAAACCTGGAATGTTAGGTCTATGAATCAAGGCAAATTGAAAGTGGTCAAACAGGAGATGGCAAGAGTGAACATTGACATTTTAGGAATCAGCAAACTAAAATGGACTGGAATGGGTGAATTTAACTCAGATGACCATTATATCTGCTACTGTGGGCAAGAATTCCTTAAAAGAAATGGAGTAGCTATCATAGTCAACAGAAGAGTCCAAAATGTAGTACTTGGATGCAATCTCAAAAATGAATGATCTCTGTTCATTTCCAAAGCAAATCATTCAATATCAAAGTAGTCCAAGTCTATGCCCCAACCAGTAACACTGAAGAAAATGAAGTCGAATGGTTCTATGAAGACCTACAAGACCTTCTAGAACTAACACCCGAAAAAGATGTCCTCTTCATGATAACCGACTGGAATGCAAAAATAGGAAGTCAAGAGATACCTGGAGTAGCAGGCAAATTTGGCCTTGGAGTACAGAATGAAGCAGGGCAAAGGCTAATGGAGTTTTGCCAAGAGAATGCACTGGTCATAGCAAACACCCTCTTCCAACAACACAAGAGAAGACTACACATGGACATCACCAGATGATCAATACCGATCATATTCTTTACAGCCAAAGATGGAGAAGCTCTACACAGGCAGCAAAAACAAGACCGGGAGCTGACTGTGGCTCAGATCATGAACTCCTTATTGCCTAATTCAGACTTAAATTAAAGAAAGTAGGGAAAACCACTAGACCATTCAGGTATGACCTAAATCAAATCCCTTATGATTATACAGTGGAAGTGAGAAATAGATTCAAGGATTAGCTCTGATAGAGTGCCTGAAGAACTACGGATGGAGGTTTGTGACATTGTATAGGAGGCGGGGATCAAGACCATCTCCAAGAAAAAGAAATGCATAAAAGCAAAATGGTAGTGAGAGGAGGCCTTACAAATAGTTGAGAAAAGAAGAGAAGCTAAAGGCAAAGGAGAAAAGGAAATATATACCCATTTGAATGCAGAGTTCCAAAGAATAGCAAGGAGAGATAAGAAAGCCTTCCTCAGTGATCAATGCAAAGACATAGAGGAAAACAATACAATGGGAAAGGCTAGAGATCTCTTCAAGAAAATTAGAGATACCAAGGGACCATTTCATGCAGAGATGGGCTCAATAAAGGACAGAAATGGTATGGACCTAACAGAAGCAGAAGATATTAAGAAGAGGTGGCAAGAATACACAGAACTATACAAAAAAGATCTTCATGACCCAGATAATCAGAATGGTGTGATCACTCACCTAGAGCCAGACATTCTGGAATGTGAAGTCATGCAGGCCTTAGGAAGCATCACTGTGAACAAAGCTAGTGGAGGTGATGGAATACCAGTTGAGCTATTTCAAATCCTAAAAGATGATGCTGTGAAAGTGCTGCACTCAATATGTCAGCAAATTTGGAGAACTCGGCAGTGGCCACAGGACTGGAAAAGGTCAGTTTTCATTTCCAATCCCAAAGAAAGGCAATGCCAAAAATGCTCAAACTACCACACAATTGCACCCATCTCACATGCTAGCAAAGTAATGCTCAAAATTCTGCAAGCCAGGCTTCAGCAGTACATGAACCATGAACTTCCATATGTTCAAGCTGGTTTTAGAAAAGGCATAGGAACCAGAGATCAAATTGCCATTATCTGCTGGATCATCGAAAAAGCAAGAGAGTTCCAGAAAAACATCTACTCCTGATTTATTGACTATGCCAAAGCCTTTGACTATGTGGGTCACAACAAACTGTGGAAAATTCTTAAAGAGATGGGAATACCAGACCATCTGACCTGCCTCCTGAAAAATCTGTATGCAGGTCAGGAAGCGAAGGTTAGAACTGGACATGGAACAACAGACTGGTTTCAAATTGGGAAAGGAGTACGTCAAGGCTGTATAGATGCATCCATCCATCCAGGCTGGATGAAGCACAAGCTGGAATCAAGATTGCCAGGAAAAATATCCATAACCTCAGATATGCAGATGACACCACCCTTATGGCAGAAAGCGAAGAAGAACTAAAGATCCTCTCGATGAAAGTAAAAGAGGAGAGTGAAAAAGTTGGCTTAAAACTCAACATTCAGAAAACTAAGATCCTGGCTTCCAGTCCCATCACTTCATGGCAAATACATGGGGAAACAATGGCTGACTTTATTTTGGGGGGCTCCAAAATCACTGCAGATGGTGATTGCAGCCATGAAATTAAAAAACGCTTGCTCCTTGGAAGAAAGGTCATGACCAACCTAGATAGCATATTAAAAGGCAGAGACATTACTTTGCCAACAAAGGTCTATCTAGTCAAGGCTACGGTTTTTCCAATAGTCATGTATGGATGTGAGAGTTGGACTGTAAAGAAAACTGTGCACCGAAGAAGTGATGCTTTTGAACTGTTGTGTTGGAGAGGACTCTTCAGAGTTCCTTGGACTGCAAGGAGATCCAACCAGTCCATCCTAAAGAAAATCAGTCCTGAATATTCATTGGAAGGACTGATGCTGAAGCTGAAACTTTGGCCACCTGGTGCAAAGAACTGACTCATTGGAAAAGACCCTGATCATGGGAAAGATTAAAGGCAGGAGGAGAAGGGGACGACAGAGGATGAGATGGTTGGATGGCATCACTGACTTGATGGTCATAGGTTTGAGTAAGCTCTGGGAGTTGGTGATGGACAGGGAGGCCTGACATGCCACAGCCCACGGGGTTGCAAAGAGTCGGACACGACTGAGTGACTGAACTGAACTGAACTGAAAAAGAAATGAGTGATCCAGCCATGAAAGAAACTTAAATGCATATTACTCATCTGTAAAGGCTTCATATTGTATGATTCCAACTATATGACATTCTGGAAAAGGTGAAATTATGGAGACAGAAGAAGGGACAGAGGTTGTCAGGGTGTTGGCAGGTGGGGTGTGAGGACTTTTAGGACAGTGGAAGTGTTACATCCTGTCACTACACTTGTGTTCAAACCTATGAAACTAGTACAACACTAGTAGTGAATCCTAACAAACTCTGGATAAATGACAATGATGTATTCATCAGTTGTAACAGGTGTACTATTCTGGAGAGTGATGTTGATAAAGGGGAAGGTTATGCATGTGGGGCAAGGAACATATGGAAAGACATCTGTACCTTTCTCTCAATTTTGCTGTGAATCTAAAACTGCTTTTAAAAATAGTCTAAAAAAATCTTCCCTGACCAAAAAACCTAACAGATCTCCCCACCCTCTGTCTTGCCCTCCTCCAATCAGCTTACCATGCTACTGGCTTCCAGGTCAACTGTTGAGCAATAAATCTGATCATGACCCTTTCAGCATAAAACCCTTCAGTGCCTTCCTATTGCCCAGAGTGAGGGGAGGTCTCCAGATGTTTTTGAACACGCACCCAATTTATGTACACATTTATTTGTAAATTATATGTAGGTAGCATTGTACTGATATGCTATAATGGATATAAATATGCTGAAGTAGACTTTAAAATATAAGATGAATAATAATAATAGGTATTTCAACTATTTTCTTCCCACACCCCTAGTAGATATTTTGTGCACAATACTTTGGGTGTCAGGGGCCTAGAATCATGCTACTCAAATTATATTGCTCATGCTCAGATGCTCAGTGGTGTCAGATTCTCTGTGACTACTGGAGTGGGTTGCTGTTTCCTCCTGCAGAGGATCTTCCCAACCCAGGGATAGAACCCTCGTCTCCTACATTTCCTGCGTTAGCAGGAGGATTCTTTACCCCTAGTGCCACCTGGAAAGCCCCAAATCATACTGTACTCTGCTTGTGCTAAGTTGCTCAGTCGTGTCCGACTCTTTGAGATGCCATGGGCTGTAGCCAGCCAGGCTCCTCCCCAGGAGCTTGTTAAAATGCAGAGTTTGAGTCAGTAAGTCTGGGGGTGGGGCTTACACTTCTGCAGTTGTACTGTTAGCTCTCAGGTGATGGGGTTGTTCCGTTACAGGGAACACACTCCCAGTAGCAGGAACCTGGAATATACAGTCCAAACTCATTAGAATGTCACTAGAAATACCATCAACTGGTCTCTGTTACTTCTTTAGTTATTTGTGATCTAGACATAACATAAATTTGCGGGTTCTCCAAACATGCCATGTGGTTTTGCTGGTTGGTGTTCACGCTGCATCTTTCGCCAAGAATGCTCTGTTCTTTCTCTTCCCATCCTGGCATTGCCACGAGTTGTTCAGACTTGGTCTGAGGCTAAACCTCCCCTAAGAAGTTTTAAAACATGACCTTCCTTCTGCCACATCCATTCTCCCTGCCCTCCTCCACCACCCCCCCCCCCCACACCAGCAGACTGAGGTGCCCCAAGCCAATGGGAGCACCCCGTTATCCGTGCCCTCCCTGAATTCTAACAGAATGCCCTTGAAAGATTTCACTATGCTGTTGGTAATATGTTGTCATGGACATGTTAACATGTCTGCATTCCATTGAAATCAGTGTCTGTGGCAAGAAGGGAGGAGGAAGCTTGAGGGGCAGAGTGAGAGTTCAGGCCTAGCCAGGCCAGGGACAGCCTGGCTGAGCCCCGGGGAGCTCTGGAGGTGGCCTTTATGCCCACACAGGAGCCAGTCACTGGACACGGCACACCCTTGGGTGGGGCTCTCTACTGCTGAGCAGGCCCTAGACAGCTGGTGGCCCTCTGCCCACAGCACTCCTAAAACCTTGCTGCAACAGCCCTTCCTGTCAGGGGAATCCGGACAGAGCATCCCAGAATTCACCTAAATACCTCTCCCCTTTTCCTAGGACTCCAGGTCCCTGAGGGCAGGGGTGTGGTTAGTTAGTCATTGTATTCTAAGGCCCAGGAAGAATGGTGGAGCTCTTAAAGTGCTGGCTCAGTGAACAGGGTCTGCAAATGGCAGACAGACCAGTGCAGTCACCCTGAGTGGGGTTCACAAGACGGTCAGTCCTCTGGGACATGGAAAGAAAATTATAAGGAAATTCTACTTATATATTTTAAACCTCTTCTTTTGATTCTATTTTTGTGTTTTAGAACATAAATATGCTGCTGCTGCTGCTGCTAAGTCACTTCAGTCGTGTCCGACTCTGTGCAACCCCATAGACGGCAGCCCACCAGGCTCCCCCATCCCTGGGATTCTCCAGGCAAGAACGCTGGAGTGGGTTGCCATTTCCTTCTCCAATGCATGAAAGTAAAAAGTGAAAGTGAAGTCACTCAGTTGTGTCCAACTCTTAGCGACCCCATGGACTGCAGCCTACCAAGGCTCCTCCATCCATGGGATTTTCCAGGCAAGAGTACTGGAGTGGGTAGCCATTGCCTTCTCCACATATGCTAGTACAGTATTATATAAGTGTTTCGTAAATAAACATAAATGAATGGGGAGATGCTCAAGCATCTTTTGGTAGAGGTACATGATCAACAGCTGTAAGAAGACCAGTTGGCATTTTTAGTAAAGTTTGACTGGAAAGAATATTGAAAGAATACTGAAACTCTAAATTATTGCAGGATGGGGCCCCATAGTTAGCAGCAGTTTTTTCTCAGATGCTGTGAGAGGGACAGCTGTTTGCTTTTCCAATATCCATTCTTCCCTTCTTCCTTAGTAATAGCTAGGTGCATGGAAGCCTAGAATAAAGACTCCATTTTCCAGCCCTTCTTGCAGTTATTAGGACCATTTCCATCTGGCCAGTGGAATGTTGTGTGCAGCTTCCAGGGGGCAGCCTTAAAGGGAGTGGTCATGTTCCTCTTCCTTTCCTTCTTCGGCTGGCTGGAATGTGGATAAGATGGCTGGAGTCTAAGCAGTGAGATATATTGAAGACATTATAGCAGCAGCTTAATAGGAGGAGGCTAGCTCCCTGCCAGTGACATGAAGCCATCAAACCAATTTGGGATTCCTGCTTCTACATCCTTTTACAAGGAAGAGAAATAAGCTTCTATCTTGTTTAAACCATTGTTAGCTGTGAATCTGAAAGAGTTTCTTTTTACTCACAGATGAACATAATTCTAACTGATTTGGATGGATCTGTAATCTAGCAATCCCCCAAATGGTTTCCATTTTGGATTATGTGCCACTTCTTCTAGGACGTGGTTTGTACCCCACCCCCCCAATTCCCATCTGAGTTATTTCAGCTAAAGAGCTAAAGCTCACAACTGTGAGAACATCACTGAAGCATCTGTGCATTGATGAAACTGTGGGTAACCAAGAAGGAGACACCTGAGCTTGGGCTGTGATGGGTCACTGTGTAGGGATTCAACTGATATTTTTGAAAATTTCGGTGTTTTTTTCCTTAAAGGAGAAATGTTCTTTACAGCTATATTTGTGTGTATTTTCCCATTTCTTCAGAGACTTGACTTGTATAAATAATCCTTGAGTCTTTTTTTTTTTCAACTTTTAGAACTTTTTAAAAGTAAATACTCTAATTACTTAGTTAAGTGATAAATGTTTTCCTGGCTCTGTCTAACTTTATTACGTAGCACTGAGAACAATCACTTAGATTCTACAACACCCTTAATAAAGAATTAATTGAGTACATCTTTTTGACTAGAGTAATTTATTTAGAGTCAGAATTTTTGAAGAAAGTAATTTTTATTTGTGCTCACAACAAAGTAATTAGTGACAGTCTTTTTACTTAAAAGAAGTGTTTTGAAAGAGTCTTTTTTTTTTTTTTAAAGGTATCATTTATTATGGAAGAGCATATGAGAGGAACCCTTTGTCCAGGACAATAGTCTTTTAGCCTTGTTAGTGTCTTATTCTGTATAAATGCGCCTAATTGTTACAGTTGCTAAACAGAACCCATCCTTGTGAGTGGGATCATTTAGCTGTGAGGAGGCATAATAGCAGTTGCATCCAAAATTTGCAGCAATTTTACATATTCTTTCTGCAGAATCTTTTTTTTTTTCTTGTTGCCAAAGGCATGGAGGAAGTGCTGCTGTTTCCCCCATTGTCAGGGGCAGCTGTCTGTCTGGGCCGAGGCTGCGCACCCACCAACCAGGCAGATGGTGGATGGGAGCTGAGGCATGTCTTGTGTGCGCAGAACCCACTTCTCTGGCTTTGGGGCGCGCAGCTGCCATGCTCTCGTGATGGTGACAGCGAGGGAGACAGTGTCTGCATTTCAGGAGCCCTTGTATAGGGCCATGTGCCCTGAAAGGGTGCTTGGGGTCTTTGGAGCATTGAATAGGCACTTGCATATTCAAACCGCCAGAGCTGTGTGAAAATATGAATTCTATTAATTAGAATTTTGGATAGGAATCAGGCAGGAGGTGTGTTGCAAGGCCGAGGGGAAACCATTCTGTCAGATCTGCATGTTAATGTGTTCCTGCCGGAGAGGCCAGCCCAGGGCCCTGCAGCTGGCTTAATGTCCCCAGGTTTCTAAGACATGATTCACTCCTCTTCTTCCATCTCTATGATCCTTTATGCTAGTCAAACCCTTCTGAAGTCAGGCTCTGACAAAGATGCAGTTGTCTGGGGGGAGGGATGGAGGAAGGGGAGTGCATGAGGTGGAAGAAACTTGCATGACCCTGATGGTGTGACCTGGCCCTCCAAAGAGGGTGGTTCAATGAGGAAATCAACCTGAGGACTACGGCCATGACCCCGTGTTTCCTTACTGTCAAGTCCGGGCCACAAGGCATGACTTCAGCTCTGTTCTTCCGTCTGTATCCTTCTTTCTGTCCCATCCACTGTCCCCAAAAGTAGACCTGCAACTTTAACCCAGATATAGTCCAACAACAGCTTTATTGAGTTTAATTCAGTTATAAGTGAATTACATTTTTATATCATACAATTCGCTCACTCAAAGAATACAATTCAGTTGTTTTTAGTATATTCACAGACATGTGCAACTGTTACCAGACTCCACTGTAGAACAGTTCATCACCTCTACCCTTTAGCTATTATTTTCTATGTTTCTCACCCCGCCCTTGGCTTGAAGCAATCACTAATCTACTTTCTGTCTCTGAAGACCCAGATATTCTTATGTGTGAGTAGTTTGGGGGTGTGATGGAGAGTGTATGTGTGTGGGTATGTGCATAGGGTGAGGCCAAAAGGAGAGGACAGGGAAAACTTCCAGAACAGATGAGAAGCTAGCCCTGGCATGTAAAGGCATTCAGCTTAATTGTCTTCTCTTGAAATCAAAGCAATCCATTTCTACTCTTATCCCAAGCTGATATAGTACCCATCACTAAGTCTTTATCAATCTTTATAGTTTACATAATCAGAATATGTTGAGAAAAGTGAATTACATATTTTACTCCATGCCTGAAGCAGGTTCCATAATTTTGTTTGATTTATTAATATTGCATATGTTTCACTCACATTTTAGAACTAAAGAATCAGTTGGCCAGTCAATCCTAAAGTGGTAAGAGTTTTAATTCATATTTGAGGAGATCATGATAGAATTTGCATCTGATAAGTCTCAGGACAGGGCTTTAGTACCTTTTGAAGTTTTGATAGTTTGTCATTTACTTCAGTTAAGTTCAGTTGCTCAGTTGTGTCTGACTCTTTGCAACCCCATGAACTGCAGCACACCAGGCCTCCCTGTCCATCACCAGCTGCCAGAGTCTGCCCAAACCCATGTCCATTGAGTCAGTGATGCCATCCAACCATCTCATCCTCTGTCGTCCCCTTCTCCCTCTACCCTCAATCTTTCCCAGCATCAGGGTCTTCTCAAATGTGTCAGCTCTTCGCATCAGGTGGCCAAAGTATTAAAGTTTCAGCTTCAACATCAGTCCTTCCAATGAACACCCAGGACTGATCTGCTTTAGGGTGGACTGGTTGGATCTCCTTGCAGTCCAAGGGACTCTCAAGAGTCTTCTCCAACACCACAGTTCAAAAGCATCAATGTTTTGGTGTTCAGCTTTCTTTATAGTCCAACACTCACATCCATACAGGACTACTGGAAAAACCATAGCCTTGACTAGATGGACCTTTGGTCATAACTTTCCTTCCAAAGAGTAAGTGTCCTTTAATTTCATGGCTGTAATCACCATCTGCAGTGATTTTGGAGCCCCCCCAAAATAAAGTCAGCCATTGTTTCCACTGTTTCCCCATCTATTTGCCAAGAAGTGATGGGACCGGATGCCATGATCTTAGTTTTCTAAATGTTGAGCTTTAAGCCAACTTTTTCACTCTCCTCTTTCACTTTCATCAAGAGACTCTTTAGTTCTTCTTCACTTTCTGCCATAAGGGTGGTGTCATCTGTGTATCTGAGGTTATTGATATTTCTCCTGGCAATCTTGATTCCAGCTTGTGCTTCCTCCAGCCCAGTGTTTCTCATGATGTACGCTGCATATAAGTTAAATAAGCAGGGTGACAATATACAGCCTTGATGTACTCCTTTCCCTATTTGGAACCAGTCTGTTGTTCCATGTCCAGTTCTAACTGTTGCTTCCTGACCTGCATACAGGTTTCTCAAGAGGCAGGTCAGGTGGTCTGGTAATCCCATCTCTTTTAGAATTTTCCACAGTTTACTGTGATCCACACAGTCAAAGGTTTTGGCATAGTCAATGAAGCAGAAATAGATGTTTTTCTGGAACTCTCTTGCTCTTTTGAGGATCCAGCGGATGCTGGCAATTTGATCTCTGGTTCCTCTGCCTTTTCTAAAACCAGCTTGAACATCTGGAAGTTCATGGTTTACATATTGCTGAAGCCTGGCTGGAGAATTTTGAGTATTACTTTACTAGCGTGTGAGATGAGTGCAATTGTGTGGTAGTCTGAGTCACCTTAGGCTGCTGTAAGAAAATCCTATTGACTGGGTGGCTTAAATAACACAAATTTATTTCCTCACAGTTCTGGAGGCTGGAAGTCTGAGATCAGGGTGCCAGCATGGTTGAATTCTGGCGAGTTCTCTTCCTGGATTGGACACAGCACTTTCTTGTTTGGTCCTCATATGGTGGGAGTGGAAGGGGCAGTTAGTGATCGAACATGTAAATTTGAGGGAGGACACAATTCAGTCCATAACATCATTCATTCTTTCTTTTTTTTATGTTACCATAAAATTAAAGTATTTGTTTTAGAGAATTCACTACATTTCTGGAGTTGGTTGTAGATTAGTGAAGATGAAACATGTTTGTAGCTGCATGCCTTGGAGCATTATAGTCAGTTTTTGAAAGTTCCTGCTTGCTTAGAACTGGTGGATCTGGAAGCAGAGTCTTGGAAATTATGCCAGAGCAGGAATGAAAAATGAAGATGGAATGAGAATCTCGGAGGTGGGGCCAGGGGAATCTTTGAAGCTGCAGCACAGAGAGAATAGGGAAGAGAGGGCCCTGAAGGGAGGATTGTCTTCCTGAGGGACTGGGTGGAATGCTGGAGTAAGATTTCAGGTGGGGATATCCTGAGAGTAGCTGAAGTGGAGGAACCGTCCGGGAACGTGGCTGTCTTCACAAGGCCTGCCACCTTACTCTGAGAGCATGAACACCTGGGCAAGGGTCCCCTCATTCTCTTGTCGGCTGTTTCCTTTTCCACCACAGGTGAAAGCTGATGATGCTCAGAGTAGGTGTTCCCTGCCAGCTGGGGCAGCAAGTTAGTGCTGGCTGTTATTTGGGAGTGGTTTCTGGAGTGATAACTCAGTGGCTTTTGTCTCAATGCCTTTCATCTGTGAGAAGGACTCTCTATTATTGAAGACTGGGAATGACACCAGTGGAGGTAAGACACAAGCCTGATCTTGATAATCATTAAAGCCAGAAAACTGGGACACTGACCTACAGTTTGCTCTTTTGTGTGAAAATTAGAGATAGCCAAGATTTACAGTAGAAGGCAATGGCACCCCACTCCAGTACTCCAGCCTGGAAAATCCCATGGACGGAGGAGCCTGGTGGGCTGCAGTCCGTGGGGTCGCTAGGAGTTGGACACGACTGAGCGACCTCACTTTTGCTTTTCCCTTTCATGCATTGGAGAAGGAAATGGCAACCCACTCCAGTGTTCTTGCCTGGAGAATTCCCAGGGACGGGGGAGCCTGGCGGGCTGCCGTCTATGGGGTCGCACAGAGTCGGACACGACTGAAACGACTTAGCAGCAGCAGTAGCAACAGCAAGATTTACAATGAAAGGACTCTCAGAATATATGCTTTAGGATAACCTGATAATTAAATTCTATATATAGAAGGTATATGAAGCAAACAAAGGTTATTCAGCAGAGAGTATGTTTAAATACAGTATCAAGTTCTCTTGATCTGTTTAGGCAGATTGAGACTGACATATATGCTACTAGATATAAAATAGATAACTACTAAGGACCTAACGTATAGCTCAGGGAACTCTACTGAATGCTCTGTAATGACTTGTATGGGGAAAAAAAAATCTAAAAAGGGTGAATATATGTACATGTAGCATTGTAAATCAACCACACGCCAATAAAAATGAGAAAAAAAGTTCTCTTGGTGAATTTAAATATGATATACACCACAAAGATGAAGGCAACACACAGACTCTTAGGTCACATCTCTGTGGACAGCAAGGTGTACTTGTTATGTGAAGACACCAGACAGCGGCAACCTCTCCATGTGGTGGTGTGGAGAGGAAGAGCCAATAGGTATCTTTTCAGCTGGACCATGACAACACTGACCTGCAGAAACCCCCAAGGAGAGGTGTTGATTTCAGAAGATGCGTTTTAGTTATTTGGGGTGATTTTTTTTTTTTTTGTTACCAGTATGTGTAATATATTTTAAAAACATATCACAAATGTTGGTTTGGAAAGAGTCTACTTAAATGATGGAATCATGGATTCGTCAAGAAAAGTAGAGTTCATTTACTTTATGGATACCACATAATATTGCTAACTCTAATGATGTTATATGGGCTTCCCAGGTGGCTCAGTGGTTAAGAAATCTGCCAGCCAATGCAGCAGACACAGGTTCAGTCCCTGGGTTGGGAAGACACTCTGGAGAAGGAAACAGCAGCTTCAGTATTCTTGCCTGGGAATTCCCATGGACTGAGGAGCCTGGTGGGCCACAGCCCATGAGGTTGCAAAAGAGTCAGACATGACTTATTGACCAAACAACAAGAAGAATGATGTTTTATAATCATTGACACTTAACACATAGGAGATACAACATATCCTCTAGACAGTCTTAATAGATATTTGCATAAATGGTAAATATGTGCACACAGCAGTCTTTAAATGTTGGTTTTCACACTGAGTATGAAAATTACTCACTGGTTAAGTTTATGACTGAAATACACAGTTAAGTGAACCAGCAATTCAATTTCTGTTTGGCTGAGG
This sequence comes from Dama dama, assembly GCF_033118175.1. NCBI lineage: Eukaryota > Metazoa > Chordata > Mammalia > Artiodactyla > Cervidae > Dama > Dama dama. The sequence goes on from NC_083713.1 coordinate 26,111,671, forward strand.
AAATGGCTCCCCCCTTTCTCATTAGCACATGCCTGTTTTGGAAATGGCTGACAATTTTCACTCTGCTCACACTGACCTAAATCATACACCCGACACTGTCTTGATTCCTGACAGATGGAACTGGGTGGCAGGGTTGGGGGGGGGAGGGCTGGTGGTGGTGCGTGTGTGTGTATGTGTGTGTTCATGTTGTGAGTGTGACACACTCACAGACAAAAGACAAAAACAGACAGACAAAACAAAGATGAAGAAGCGAGAGAGTCCTTAAATCATTTTCAGATTTGTTATCATTTTCCCAGTGTATTTTTTTATTTTTTAAAACTATCTTTTAGTGCTATGGATGGCTGTGTCATTTTTGTTATTGTTGTTGAGTTACAAGGAAAACATTGGCAGTTCTGACAAGATCATGAAGCCAGAAGAATTTCTTGAGGAAAATATTCTCATGTGTTTTGTAAGAACTTTCTCATTTTGTTTTCTTAGTAAAAGAACTCAACTCAATTAGTTATAAAGCTCCAATAAACATCTGTTATTTGAATAAAAATACAGAATGAAGACTGTCTACGTAAAAATGCTCACCAGCAAATATTTGCTGAGTGTCTACTATGGGCGACGTATTGCATCAGGCGCTATGAGGCATCATGATGAATCAATGAGTGAGACACAGAAATGTACACATGCATTGTTTCCAAAATGATTTACAGTGAGAAATTCATGGAAGGACTGACTGTGTTTATGAGTTCTACAGTATATACATAGAGTGATACAGATAGTCTCCAATTCAGAATGGATTCAGTTCCAAAACTCCACTTGAAAATTGTTTGATGACCAGAAAGCATTTCCCTATACCAAAAATTTTGTGTAAGGCAGGTTCCTAAGCTTGTCTCTAAGAACTTCTTTAGCTCGTAGATTTAAGCCCAAATTAAGATATAAACTGAAATTATAACTCCTTTTCAGGAGTAATTCATCTGCTTTTATAACATTTAAGGGACTCAATGACTAGACCTGCCCTAGGGTGTGAAGGAATCCCACTCAGGTTTTGCAGGGCGCCTGCCTATATAAACAGTTTGTATTACACAATATTGGAGGGTCAGTGCTATTCTGATGGACAGGCTTATCTGATTATGTGGGAAAAAATGACATACTGGCAATAGAGCATATACATTTGCCACTTCAGCTCCATAACCCAGTCAGTTCAGCAGATCTTGAAGATGCTTTAGTCTGACTGTTAGTGATCCATTATTCCTTGAAAAAAGCCCTATAATGACTGATTTCATTTCCTCAAGGCCTTGAAGTTAGTTAATTTCTATTGTAATACACTTTGAAAGCACAATGCCTCATGCCACATGTGGGCAGACTTGTCCTCCAAACCCCCCACCCATCTGCTAGGTCTTGCTCAGTGATATTTTGGCCATAGAGGAGTTAGAGCAAGGCTTCCCAAAGGGCTGTCATTAATTTTTTTTTTTTTATTTTAATTTTTATTTATTTATTTATTTTATTAGTTGGAGGCTAATTACTTCACAACATTTCAGTGGGTTTTGTCATACATTGATATGAATCAGCCATAGATTTACACGTATTCCCCATCCCGATCCCCCCTCCCACCTCCCTCTCCACCCGATTCCCCTGGGTCTTCCCAGTGCACCAGGCCTGAGCACTTGACTCATGCATCCCACCTGGGCTGGTGATCTGTTTCACCATAGATAGTATACATGCTGTTCTTTTGAAATATCCCACCCTCACCTTCTCCCACAGAGTTCAAAAGTCTGTTCTGTATTTCTGTGTCTCTTTTTCTGTTTTGCATATAGGGTTATCATTGCCATCTTTCTAAATTCCATATATATGTGTTAGTATGTTGTAATGTTCTTTATCTTTCTGGCTTACTTCACTCTGTATAAGGGGCTCCAGTTTCATCCATCTCATTAGGACTGATTCAAATGAATTTCTTTTTAACGGCTGAGTAATATTCCATGGTGTATATGTACCACAGCTTCCTTATCCATTCATCTGCTGATGGGCATCTAGGTTGCTTCCAGGGCTGTCATTAATATCTGCAGCTTCTTTTACTGGAAACTTTGCAGACATTCTTATATGAGCCTGAAAGTATTAGTGAAGCAGACAGGATGATTAACTGTGTTGTGTGTTTCTGTCATCCTTCAGAGTCAGGGAATGTTCATGACTGGGTGAGTATCCCTTCCTTTGGCCATGTGTTAGGAATTTTGTTTTTAAGATGTTTCAGAATTCCTCCCCGTCCCTGGTGGCTCAGATGGTAAAGCGTCTGCCTGCAATGCGGGAGACCCAGGTTCGATCCCAGGGTCAGGAAGATCCCCTGGAGAAGAAAATGTCAACCCACTCCGGTACTCTTGCCTGGAAAATCCCATGGACAGAGGAGCCTGGTGGTCTACAGTCCATGGGTTCGCAAAGAGTCGGACACGCCTGAGCGATTTCATTTCCTTTCTTTCCACCACCCCTGCCGGCACATACTGAAGTAAAAACTACAAGACGGCAGAATTCCATCACGCCTGTTGATTTACATGTCCCTCCTGCTCTGCCTCCACCCAACCCCAAGTAGGGCCTTTACTCACTTTCACTTCCGGGACGGGAGAGGCTGGATCCCAAGGACCTTGGGTGTGTGATGGGTTATGTATGCACCAAAAGATGTCAAGACCAAGTATATATCAGAAATGGTTAAGTATTAGCCCTCCAAACTGAGTGGAAAATATGAATGGTCCTCATAAAACTTAAAACATAAAACATTACCATAAAATATAAAGAGCGAAGTTTTGCTCTTTAGAGAAAAATTCTTTCCTCATACCCTGATAAAACTTCATGCTAAAATAATGCAATATTAAAAATTTATACATCATCCTTAGAAAATAATCTGGAGGACTCTGCGTTAAAAGCAAACCAAAAAGGTCAGCCAGTCTTGATCCAGTGCCCAGAGAGCCGCACAAATGCAGTCATTCCTGCCCCTCCCCCAAGCTCCCCCTAAGAGGGCAGGAACAGAGCTGTTGTAAGCAAGGGTGGAATGACGCAGGGTGCAGGTTACTGGGAATGACTCAGACAGCAGAGTCTCCCCGAGCGCCAGAAAGTTCTGGGAAATAAACCTGCTAGACAACATTATTAGACTGTTATAATAATGATAGAATATATAGGATAATGATATAGGAATCCATTTAAAACATAGAGTCCTTTGAGTATCACAGGATGATACAATCTTTATACTGTTGAAAGGACTAGCTTCCTTTCTCTCACCACCGCTCCTTGCTTTCTTTCCCTTCTGTGTGTGTAGGGAAATAATTGTTTCAGTCAGAGCTGAGTAAGCAGTGTCATGAAATATTTAAAAAAAAAATATTAAGTGAATAGTAAAATCTATTCTGGCTCATTTCTACAGTGAAAGAAATGAACAGTTCCTGTAGCCATCAGACCACACACCATTATTTTATGACTTAGTTTAAAAATGAAGTTCAATGTAAAGATCTAAGTGGTAAAGTAAACCTATCCTGAAATTTTCATTACATCTACATTACAAAATCCAGAATTTTTAATAAATCATAAAATTGGTGAAATAACTCACAAAGCAAGTTCTTGATCATGAATACCCCATTATGAAGTTTTAGCATCTTGGATTGTTAAAGATAGAAAAAATGCTTAATTTGAGAACAACTTCTATGTTGAATGCATATTTTGCAGTACTTGACAAAATTTCCAGCTAATACTGAGAGATTTCTGATAATTATTCTTTATTTTGACTGCAGAATTTAACTGAATGAAAAAGAGGCTAATTTAATTAGTTCTTTTTCTAATAGACTTTTAAGTAGAGCTGCCTACTGTGACAAAACTATGGTTTTCTGCTTCGCAAATTGATTCTCTTTAAATCTGATTGTTCATTCACTTGTTGATTCATTCATTCATAACTCTTGGAATGACTTTAACTCAAAACCAGAGCAAAATATTTAGGCGAGTAAAAGTGATTTCTCTAGGAGCTGAATTCAAAAGCTCCACACATGTATCCTTCCATCAGTCCAATCCACCTAAGGCTAGAACTTCAGAGTCCTTGATGACTATGTATTAATAGATTTTACAGCCCTTAAACAGTCTTTCTAAATATCACTGGTCTCAGTCAACCTTTGGTAGGCGCTGAAGAAAAGACTGGACTCTCTGACGAAGATTCAGAATACATTGCTGAATGAAAGCTATCTTCTGACTTTGGCAACTGAGAGAACGAAGATGGTGGGTAAAGCCCGGTTTGGCAGCCTGAGAAAACATGGTAGGCTGTAGACCACAAACCTATAAGGAAATGGGTCCCAGGGATTTCTGCAGGCCCAGCCGGCCATTTCCTTTAGGAAACAGCCTGAATTTGTTCCAACTTGGAACAAATAGTCTATTGTCTCCTGAGTTTCATACCACAATGTGGTGATTTTCAAAACAGAAATTTTTTTTTCATCCAGGAGTTTACTTTCAAATGAAATGGTACGTAGAACCCGTGTGTATGAAGTAGCAAAAGTACTGATGCTTTGGTTGAAAGAAGGTGGAGGGCCTGGTACACAAGGGGTTTGGGACAAGAAATTTCTTAAAGCAGCTCTGCCAGTCACTAACCACAGTCAAGAAGCTTTAGCAATTTTCTCATGGATTATTCCATTACCTGTTCATAGACCAAATTAATTGCAAAATGTAGACCCAGGAAACTGAATGGCATGACCTATAATAATTTAATGAAGATCAGTGAATTTTGGAGACTACAAAAATAATAGTTTTATTTGCATTGTGGTTAGGGTAGTAGTAGGGCTTCCCTGGCGGCTCAGACTGTAAAGAGTCTGCCCACAAGGTAGATACACAGATTTGATTCCTGGTTTGGGAAGATCCCCTGGAGAAAGAAATGGCAACCCACTCCAATATTCTTGCCTGGAAAATCCCATGGGCCGAGGAGCCTGGTGGGCTATACAGTTCATGGGGTCATACAGAGTTGGACATGACTGAGCGATTAACACTAGTTAATTGGCAGTGCAATAAAGTCACATCAGATGTGACTTGAAATATATGTGCTCAGTCAGAAAACAAAAGAAACAAAAAACTTAGAAATCCACCAAGAATTAAGTAAGATTAATATGAAGTAAACTACAAAACTCTACTAAATGAGAGGAAAGGAAACCTAAATAAACCCTAATGGAATTTTTTGAAAAATTTGTCAAGCTAGTTCTGAAATTCATCTGGAAAAGAAACTGTTCGAAACATTCAATGTCACCCTATTGGGCATTAAATGTATAGTTAAGCTTTAGTAATTAAAACAGTTCCTGGCTTAGAAATAGATTAGTGGGAGAGAATAGGGAGTTCTGAAGCTGGCCCATGGTTAATGGAGATTCATACAAGGTTTTGGATGGAAGTTTAAATCACTGTGGAAAAAAGGGAATCTTCAATAAATTATGGGCAAATTACTGACTTTCCATTTGGAAAAAAAAAAAAAATTAGAGTTTTTCCTCAAACCAAAGTATGCAGTGGAAATAAACTCCAGATGGGCCATGTATTTAATTGGAAAAACAAAGCTATCAAAGAAGGAGACTAAAAAAAGTAGAAAACGGCAAAGAAAACAAGACAGTTGAAAATCACTGCTCACTCTTACACTTCTTCACTCAGGGAAATGAAATTGCCCATTGGGTTTCCAGGAAAACCAATAATGTCCAGTAGTAGTGAAGACTGGGAAAAACATACACTCTCATTTATGAGTAGTGATGGTGTGAATTGGTATGGCCTTGCAGGGGAAAACAATTTTATTGAAGCTGTTATAATTTAGAGAAGCTCCACTTAAAGACATTGGCCTCAAAGAAAGACTTGGGCATGTGCCCAGAGTTTTAAGTATAAGAATGTTCATTATTGCATTGTTTGTGATAGTGAAAAATTGTAAGCAGTAGGGGAGTGGTTACATAAACTAGGATACCACAGGCTATGCATGCACCAGTCACCCACACAGCAGTTAACAGGAATGAAGTAGATCTGGGTAGACTGCCAGGGAAAGAATTCCAAGATAGATTTTTAAGTGAATGAAACACGTTGAAGAACAATATGGACGGCATGACTCCATTTGTGTAAAAGATATCACCATATAATTACATGTTTATGAACACGTATACATTTTAGATGTATTTTAAAAGGTCTGGAAAGGTACCCAAGATTAATTATAGTGTTTTACCTCTGGTGGTTTAGTTGCTAAGTCATGTCCGACTCTTGTGACCCCATGGACTGTAGCCTGCCAGGCTCCTCTGTCCATGGGACTCTCTAGGCAAGAATAGTGGAGTGGGTTGCCATTTCCTTCTCCAGGGGATCTTCCTGGCCCAGGAATTGAACTCAGGTGTCCTGCATTGCAGGTAGATTCTTTACCAATTGAGCTACGAGCTCGGGAGCCAAGAATAATGTTGCTTCAGTGGTGATAGTGATAGTGGGATGGGGCTAGTAGTCAAGGAAGACATTGTATTTTGGGTATTATTATGTGTATTATTTGGCATAATAAATGCAACAAGAATATGCTTATTGCTCATGCACTAAAGCATAATTTATTTTTAAAAAACAAGGGAAAGGGCTTTCCCAGTGGCTCAGTGGTAAAGAATCCTCCTGCCAATGCAGGAGACACAGGTTAGATCCCTGATCCCGGAGGATCCCACATGCTGTGGAGCAACTAAGCATCTGTTCCACAACTACTGAGCCTGTGTTCTAGAGCCAGGGAGTCTCAACTAAAGTCTCAACTTTAGTTGAGACTTTAGTTGAGAGAGTTGAAAAAGTTGAGAAAGTTGAAAGTCTCAACTTTCTAGAGAAGCCACAGTAATGAGAAGTCCACGCACTACAACCACTAGCCCTTGTTTGCTGAAACTAGAAAAAAGCCTGGACCTAAACGAAGACCCAGCCCAGCCACGCACCCTCCCAGTTAATTAATTAAATGAATGAGGAAAAGTATCAACTACTTTTTATTACCTGATTAATTCAGAAAGCTACAAGTTTGAAAAGTGAAATGAAATCTAGTTGGAAGAAAAAGTGTTAAAAGCCAGGTAGTGACACAAGATCCAGGAACTAATTGTGCCAAGTGGAGGAGGGCAGTGATTTTGGATTGAGACGTAGATATCCGACAGTCTGCTCATCCCGTGGTCCTCAAGTGAGGAGAATCTAGCAGGGATCTATGAATAGACATCCTAGCCATTTGTCCTCAAGGCAGAGAGTTCTGGTTAGCTCTGGACTTCCTTTAACGCTTCTGGGAGAGTGAGCTGCAAGGACTTGGCACACAGTCACTTTCCTACTTGGGCAGCAAACTCACAGGGTACCTGTCTCCAGCAGGTACTCTGACAAGATAAATCGTCATCCCTTCTTTCTTTTTTCTCCCCTTATCTGCATGTTGCATGTTTTGAGAATAAGCAAATGGTTGAGAAATATTCCGTGGTGTACTCTTGCATCATTTGAACTTATTTATTCATTCAGAAGGCTGCGTGTTGCACAACTTCCGAGGACATAGACACACTGAGTGAGGCCCCACCCCCACCCTATGTTGTGCAAATTGGAGGTCTTCGGTTCCTTGGGAGGAGTCTTAAGTGGTTTAAGATCACAACTCTGATGACATTGATTACAGATCCTAACACTGCCTTGGTTTTCCTCCCTTTTTCTCCTCCTCTTTTTACAAACACCTGGTTGGGAAATTGTTCAATCATGTTTTCTTCTGAGATGTTGGTCTTCAGAGTGCTGGAAGAGGCATGCTGTAGGTGAGGGGCCTTCAGAATCACGTTTGGGGTCATGACAATGTGGAGTGGAGGAGGAGGGACCTTCTCTGTGTCCTGGGAGTTGTTTGGCCCTGGGGAGATCACAGGCTTTGTTCAGATCTCAGCTCAGTTATTTACCAACTGTGTGACCTTGGGTAAATTCTGTGTCTTCTCTAAATCTGCTTTTAGCTGTCTGTGGCTTTGCATTAAACCGCTTCCACTCCCCCCATGTTTTCGCTTGTGAGGAACCAGGATGCCATTCATTTCCTGGCATTCCCCGACCTTCTTTGCTCTCACTGGTGTTTTTCCGGTTTCAGCCAGAGGGCATTTCCTTTGCCTGTCTTTCCCCAGATCATCCCCAGAGATACTTCTGTTCACTCAGTCCTCAAACTCTTCTCCTCTCTCTGTCACCAGTTCTAGTACCACAGTCCTGTCAGAAAACACTGTCACCATGTCTCAGGGTAAGGGCTTTATTGTTGGAGTCAGAACCTGGAATGGAACTGGATCTCCCCACTTTTCATGCACACTTTCTTGCTCAGGAATATTACACTGTGTTACATGGCCAGATTCTGGTGCTTTGCACTAGAAAAACACTAGAAATTCTACTCCCTCCTGGATGATGAAAACATGGATGCTTTGCTTTGTCTTTATAATGAAATGTAGATTTCCTTTGGAAACTATGTTAAAGAATGATTCTTGTTTCTTAAATTAAAATTGAAAACCTTTTTAATTAAAAAAAAAAACAACAACAACTGTATAGATTGGTTTCCTAATCTAAATACCAAACTGTTGCTTCTTGGTCCTGTGTCCTTTAGCAGTAAATCCTGGTCTCTGATTTTTCTTTTATCAGCTTAGTGCCTTATACTTTTAAGTGAGTAAAACTGTTACTTTTTTAAAGAGGGGGTTATCTTAGACTGTTCAGGCTGCTATGACAAAATACCACAGATGATTAGTTTACAACAACAGAAATTCACTTCTCACAGTTTTGGAGGTTGGGAAGTCCAAGATCAAGGTGCCAAGATGATCGTTTAGGGAAGGCCCTCTTCCTGGTTCACAGAAGATGCCTTCTTTCTGTGGACAAGCATGAACACATGTTAGAAGGGAGTAGGAATCTCTCTGGAGCCTCTTCTATAAGCTAACTAATCCCCTTCATGAGAGCTCCACTCTCATGACTTAAGTATCTCCTAAAACTGCCACCTACTAATATGTCACATTGGGCAATAGGATTTCAACATAGGAATTTGTGGGGCGGGGGTGGGGAAAAGCAACATTCAGACCATAGCAAGAATTAAATATTATTTTGAGTGATTGTATGTCAAGGTAATGAAAATTGGAAATATAGAAAAGATACAAAGAAGAAAATAAAAGTTACCCATACCTGTCCCTCACTCACTATTCACATTTTGGTGATTATCTTCTTTTATTTGCAAATATATAACATAGTATATATGTTATATATACAACATAGTGTGTATATATATACATATATAACATAGTATAAGCAAGGCTATGTAGTCTTTTCTGTAGTCACATATGGTTATGAGAGCTGGACCCTAAAGAAGGCCGAGCACCAAAGAATTAATGCTTTCAAGCTATGGTGCTGGAGAAGACTCTTGAGAGTCCCTTGGACAGCAGGAAGATCAAACCAGTCAATCTTAAAGGAAATCAACCCTGAATATTCGTTGGAAGGACTGATGCTGAAGTTGAAACTCCAATACTTTGGCCACCTAATAGGAAGAGCCAAGTCACTGGGAAAGACCCTGATGTGGGGAAAGATTGAATTCAGGAGGAGAAGGGGATGACAGAGGATGAAATGGCTGGATAGTGTCACCAATGCAATGGACATGAACTTGGGCAAACTCCTGGTGATTGTAAGGCACAGGGAAGCCTGGCGTGCTGTAGTCCTTGGGGTCACAAAGAGTCGAACACAACTAGGCGACTGAACAACAGCAACTACATAATATAAGCATACATTTTTAAAATTGGGATTATAATGAGTTTTTAAAAAAAACTTCTTAATCTTATCTTTCATTTCTGAACACTGTATACATTGTTATTTTATTTTTTTGGCTGCATCACTCTGCTTGCGGGATCTTAATTCCCTAATCAGCGTTCAAACCCATGCCCTTATCAGTGAAAGCTTGGAGTCCCAACCACTGGACCACCAGGGAATTCCCTACACCAGTTCTTTTGATTATTTTTTATTTAGTACACCCTTTCCCATTTTTTCTTATAATCATATGTATCCTTATATTTAAGGTATGTCTTTTATACCCAGCATAAGAACTTTAAAAAATGGAGTCTAATCAACATTTTCCTTTCTTTGGAGTATTTAGTTATTTTAAAATAAATATTGATATACTTGGGCTATATCTACCATATTACTATTTGTTTACTATTTAGCTCATTATTTTTGATTCTTTCTCCTTCTTACTTTCATTGTGTGCTGAGTGCTAAGTCACTTCAGTCGTGTCTGACTCTTGGCGACTTCTTGGACCGTAGCCCGCCAGGCTTCTCTGTCCATGGGATTTTCCAGGCAAGAATACTGCAGTGGGTTGCCATTCCCTTCTCCAGGGGATCTTCCCAATCCAGGGATTGAACCCAAGTCTCTTATGTCTCCGGAATTGGTAGGCAGGTTCTTTACCACTAGCGCCACCTGGGAAGCCATTTTACTTTCATTGAGATTGATTGAAAAGTTATTATTCCAGCCCTTGTCTGCAGACTAGCTAGTTTATGTAGCTTCTATTACTCTGTTAGTGCTTAATCTATTTTGGCCTCCCAGGTGGCTCAGTAGTAAAAGAATCTGCCTGACAATGCGGGAGACACAAGAGACGCTGATTCAGTCCCTGGTTCGAGAAGATCCCTTGGAGGAAGAAATGGTAACCCATACCAGGATTCTTGCCTGGCGAATCTTATGGAGAGAGGAATCTGGCAGGCTACAGTCCATAGGGTGGCAGAGTGGACATGGCTGAGCATGCTTACCCTAGCAATTACAATATGAATTTCTGGCACTTGATTCCACTGTGAATTTTACTCTTACTGTTTCCTATTATGTGGACAGACTCAAGAACACTTTCGCTTAATTTACCACTTTTTTGTCTTGTGCTGTTGTTGTTATACATTTAAATTCCATATATTTTCCATTATTATATTTTAAAAATTTTCGAATGTACAGAAAAGTTAAAAGAAGTTCACAGTGAACGCTCATATACCTAGTACCTAGACTCCACCATTCACATTATACAATTCTTTTTTTTTTTAATCATTATAAAATGTTTTTCTGTATTTCCAGTAATACTCTTTGTCTTGAAATCAAAGCCCCGAGGTAACTGAATTTCATCTTATTCCTACCAATAGAGAAATACTTTAATCCCTGAGTTTAAGCATAGTTCTGTTGGCAGCTGTTGAATGAAGCCTCATGGATTATTACGGGCATGGCTTTGTCAGGCAGACAACAAAACAAATAATTCTCAGACGTAGAAACAAAGCTATGCTATCCTCTTGGAGGATGAGTTTATGAGACACCAAAGTGGTGGCTGCTGCTGCTGCTAAGTCGCTTCAGTTGTGTCCGACTCTGCGTGACCCCATGGACTGCAGCCTACCAGGCTCCTCCGTCCATGGGATTTTCCAGGCAAGAGTACTGGAGTGGGGTGCCATTGCCTTCTCCAAAGTGGTGACTACTTGTGTAAGAATTTTGCAAAAGCTGATCTGGAGGTGTCCTGATTGCTAAAGCCATGTGGAGAAGATTTAGTCCTGTGATTTATTGGGATAACGAGATAAAAATTAATAGAAAGGATTGCTCCAAGAGGGGTGAGTATGTTGTTGGATGTAGTCCTGTCCTTGCTTGCTGATTTTCTTTGCTTAATTAATTAATTCAGGAACCGTCTGATTGACTAATTGTATATCCTTAATTTTATACTTGGCATTGCTGATGAGATGATGTATGTTGAATTACTGTAAGCAAAAACTTGCTTTGCTTTTGATTCCAATTCATCCTAATGAAACATGTTCATGTTTTACTGGGCTTGAGCTAAATCATTACATTAGTGGAACTGCCATCAGAGATTGCTATAAACATTTCCGTTACACTAATTGCCATGATTTAGTCCAATTCTATGAAAAAACTAAAGAGCAAAATGACCCTCTTATAGATATTTTTTCTTAGAACATAGAAAAAATATACCCATAATTGCCTGATGACACAGTTTTTAATCTACAAAAATAGAATTTTTAAATAAAATGATGGTTGTCATTTGACATGAAGGCGGCGTATTTGATTTTCAGATTGTTATTATTTGTGTTCCCACAGCCATGAATTGCAGTTATTGTTTGCTGTTGTCTTTTGACCTGTGGAACTGTATTGAAGACTTAAATAAGATCCAAAGACCAAGATTTGTATTGGGATAGGAATATCCCAATATGCTATAGGAATTTATGCTATAGGAATTCTTCCTTAGATAGTTAGAACCTTTTTCATGGACATGCAGGAACCTTTTCCTAGGAGGCTCAGCGGTAGAGAATCCTCCTGCCGTTGCAGGAGATGCGAGAGCTGTGGGTTCGATCCCTGGTTGGTGGTGGTGGTGTTGTTTTCTTTCTGTTTGTGTTTGTGTTATCTCTGTATTTCATGTTACAAGCTCTCCGTTGTCTGATATGCTCAGTTATCTGCTCATATTTAAGAAGAAGAGGAGAAAACTTATTGGAAACTCTGAACAGTGAGATGGACTTGCCAACTGGGAACTGCCTCTGGAGTAGGGGTTCTCAAACTTTCTCATCCATGGCTCCCTTAGAGTCTCAATCATTTATTCATGCCATCCCTAGGGACAAGGAAATGCCTAATAGTTCTGCTTATTAGGTAGTTAGGTCCAAAGAACTTACTAGTAGTTTGCATGATGAACAATAGAAGTTGCTGTTTCCCTTGAAAGTTCAAAATAGGTTTATCTGCTTGTTTACTTGTTTGTCAATTTGTTTATGTTAAATCTCTTTGCTGTGGTAGTGGGATTTAAGGGAGAGTTAAATTAGATATGCCATCTATCTTTTGCCATCTATCACATTTCTAATCATCTGTTCATTCTCCAGAGTCTTCACATGCCAGGGTCTGATTGAGTGCCAAGATTTAAAAAAAGGGAAGACAAAGTCTTTGACACCAAGTAGTTCACTGCTTAATGGGAACTGAGTGGATCAACTAGGTTGATAATATGTCGTCAAGCTCATGGAATGGATTGGTGGTGGCCGGAGGTGGCAATGGGGGAGGTGAAGTAAATGGGTGAACTGTTTTTGTGTTTTGTTTTCTTAATTTGAATCATTTGAATATAAATGAGACGTTCACAGTGATATTCGCACATTAGAGGTATGTGTCAGGTTTGGTGGTAGTGTAAGATAATAGGCATTGTTTGATGTGAGTCCTCGGATGGGCTTGTGAGAGGGGGCATTCAAAGCAGAGAGGAGCGTGTCATTTGGGCAGCCTAGGCTACGTGGAGGTGTCTGGCCTTGGGGGGCTCCCTGACCCTGGACCCCTGCCACTCTGCAGTGTCCCAGGAATTCTCCCCTTCCTAGTCTCTCAAACCTGATTCCGTCCAGCTCCACACCTCTCCTGGCTTTGCTTCTGACACCCTTTGTTCTTTGCATGTGATACTTTCCTTGAAGCTCCAGGAATACTCTTGGCTCTTTTTTTTTTTTTTTAGTTGCTCGATAGCCATCTGGCCACATGCTTTTGGTCGTCTGTGATATATCCTTCTCTTCCTGTGGAAGGTCAAGAACCCTGCCCCAGACTTCCATAACTCTCTGCCTTCCAGGGAGAGAAGACAAAGTTAGTACATTAACAAGGAAGCAGTGATGAGGGTGGGAGCTAGGCTCCTTACAGCAGTTCTCAAGGAGAGGCTAAGAGTGTATCAAGGATGGGCCAAAGCCACAGGCCAGAGAGAGAACCGTGGCTGGAAGCCAGGCATCCAGTCACGTATCAGGGCCAGAGACAAGGCACTCTGAATTCTGGAGAACAGTTTCCTTTTTAATTGGGGCTTCCTAGGCGGTGTAGTGGTAAAGAACCCGCCTGCCAATGCAGGAGACGTTTTGTCCCTGGGTCAGGAAGATCCCTGGAGTAGGCAATGGCAACCCACTCCAGTATTCTTGTCTGGAAAATTCCACGGACAGAGGAGCCTGTCCTGCTAAAGTCCATGGGGTCGCACAGCTGGTGAAGACAGTTCAGTTAAGTCCCTTTAATGTAACCTGTCTGCCTAGATTCAGAGATTCCAGCGCTTTGCAAATTTGCTTATATGTGAGAATTCCTCTGGGCATTCCTAGGGGGCGCTCTAAGTGTTCGTGAAAGTCAGTACTGCTTGTTACTCAGTGTCAAGGCCCCAGGTCCCTGTGCTCTGAGCTGGCCCGGTTGCTGTCACTCCTACTTCAAGACCATGAGGAGAAGGAGAGTGCTCCATGTGTGTTGCACCCTATTAGAAGTTCTAATTCAGGTTAACTGACCCCCAAATGTTACAGCTCTACAGCTCAAGAATTCGTAGAGCCTGGAAGTAAAAACTGAATTGATTTAGAGTTGTTTTCTCTCCAAGAGAAATTATTGACACAAGCTGCCCAGAGTATAAACAAGACCTAGGGCCATGACAGCCTCTACTGAGCGCTCAGGGCTGCTAGACCTCTCCAGCCTCAGGCCACTGGCTGAGTTTCATGGTGGAGAAACCTTCTTCACTTATGCTGGGTTATTTTTCAAGGGGTACCTTGTTCTCCTTGCATTGTGGCTCCTCCACCCTCTGCTCCTGAGTCAGGTCCCCAACACTGCAGCCATATGACGTTGCTGTATTTGCCTGAACTCCCCAGCCTCTCAGCTTGTATGTGAATCCGTGGGTGCGTAGTTTTATGGCAGATGGAGCCTAGGAAACTGCCTGACTCACCGGTAGTGAAATGGACAACTATTATACAGATACTTGTGCTTCCCTCCTTAGTAAAGGCATCAGAGAACACACAGGAGACTACTTTTTAAAGTAAAGGCCCTTGAAATCACGTCCCAATCCCATGGAGAATTTTCTGTCAGTGCTACTCTTTCCCCTTTGCTTCTGTTCTCTTTTATTTTCCAGCATGCCAGATCACAAAGGACCAGGGTCAGGTTCAAATTCCTTGTTTTCTCTGCTTCAAGTCCAGTTAAGAGAAAAGGATCTTGCATACTGAGTGCATATTCCATTTTCTCTCTCAGAAGTTCTCTGGAAGCAGAGCCAAAACCCAGTAGCAGAAGGCAGTCGATTTATTCTAACATATGCTTCGTGTAACTTGAGATGCTGAAAAACTCCAAGAGCTGCACTGAGTTGAAGACAATCAGCAAATCCCATGGTCACCCAACATATGTAATTTAGATGAGTGGATTAGTCAACCTGGGACTAGGTACCTTCAGGCATGAATATGGGGGTGGGTTGCCAAGATACCTTCAACAATGTCCTATGTGTCTACTGAAGCAGGGATCCAAAATTGGAAAAATGCAAATGGCTGTGGTATGAGCCCATCCTTTGATGGGCTCCTGCCAATTCAGCTGGCTCCCCTCTGAAGCCCAAGGCTGTGGCTTCCATGAAGTAAGGAAGCTGTGGAGCCGAGTAGTGATAAGAACAGGAAAACAGCATTCCCACTGCCCAGAGCTACTCTAAGTCCTTTGGAAGGAGCTGGTGTGCAGTCTCAATGGATAATAAGTTGATGAAGGGATGTGTGACATGGATAAGAACAGTCCTAATATGACTTCTGCCCTATGAGTAGCCGAGAATCAATAGACCTACAAATGTTTCATTGGCTTCAACCTGCCCTAAATGATACAAGTTTGTTCTTTCTTTAACTCCAAAAGTAGAAACAGTGACAGAATTTATTTTCTTGATCTCCAAAATCACTGTGGATGGTAACTGCAGCCATGAAATTAAAAGACACTTGCTCTTTGGAAGAAAAGCTTTGACAAACCTAGATAATGTATTTAAAGGCATAGACATCACTTTGCCAACAAAGGTCCATACAGTCAAACTATGGTAAAGAAGGCTGAGCGCTGAAGAATTGATTCTTTTGAACTGTGGTGCCAGAGAAGACTCTTGAGAGTCCCTTGGACTGCAAAGAGATCAAAACAGTCAATCCTAAAGGAAATCAAACCTAAATATTCATTGGAAAGATTGATGCTGAAACTGAAGCTCCAATAAATACTTTGGCCACCTGATGCAAAGAGCCAACTCATTGGAAAAGACCCTGATGGTAGGAAACATTGAGGACAAAAGGAGAAGGGGGCAACAATAGATGAGATGGTTTGGATGGCATCATCGACTCAATGGACGTGAGTTTGAGCAAACTCCAGGATATAGTGAAGGACAGGGCAGGCTGGTGTGCTGCAGTCCATGGGGCTGCAAAGAGTTAGACATGACTTAGCAACTGAACAACAAAACTTGTAGGACATGGGCACCTATCTGGAGCAGATATTCTCAGATTCTCAAGAACAAAACTCTATTTTACCCCATCTCTAAAATTACCTATAGGCTAGAAAGGAGAGTTCCTATTGAGGATTCTGCCTGCTTTCCTTTCATTCTTCTGCTCAAGCTTTTTAAATGCATGCAGTAGAATCTGCTCTGTTCTAACTCCAGGGAGAGACTTGTAGATTTCTTCCAAGGAATGTTTTGATTTCCTTTTAAGTCAAAGATTTGATATAAAAATCATCACAGTTCTGTGGTGTTTTCATTTGGGGAGAGAATTCAACTTCACTATTATGAACCCTGGGTATCAGCAGGTGTTCCCACTCATTCTTTCTGTCCTTCATTCCACGTCCATGAATGGGGAATGTCTGCTCAGACCCTGGTGTTGTGTGGATGAATTCCACCCTTCTTCTTTGGAGGTGTTTCCTATGGAGGGCTGTTAACACCATCATTCAGGGCACTCTACAAAACAAGTCAGAAAAATGAAGGAGATAAAAGAAAAATGATTCATGTCAGAAGTCTATCTTCAAAATACAATCTTTGAGGAAAGAGAATTGCCTGTGGTCAAACTCTGTTCTATAGGAGTACAGAATTTCAGTGTTATTCATCCCATATTCTGTGGAAAGGACTGAAGGAAGAGTCCTTGATGATTCTTTTGCTTGAATTACTCCCTTAAAATGGCAACTATAAATATCAGCAAATTCCTTGCAGGGATAAGTGACCGGTCAGTTACTTTATAAATCAGGGCCCACACATGGAGATAGCTTATTTACTGCAAGTAATTATTTATTTGTGCAGTTTCCATTTTGCAATGCGATGTGGTGTTAAGACTGGCCAATAATGTAAGGTACCTCTCCTTCCTTTGATAGAAATTGTTGAAACTGATTTCAAAAAACTCTTAGTGGAATTCTACTACCATCACATGTGTACTAGGACCTAAAGAATCAAAGATTTGAAAAGTTATGGTTCCTGTCCACTAAGAGCTGACAACTTGGAGGGAGATAGATGTGTATGCAAATGATTTTCTATCATGTGGCAAATGCAGCTTAGATGTACACCAGGGCCTGTAGAACACTTGGCTGGCCAGTATGAGTCAGGTAAGTCTCCTAGAAGAATGGGAAACATGTGGTAAATATTTCTGCCTGTACACTTGTTGGGGGGGTGGAGTTTTTTTAAAATTATGAAAATTATCATTGTCCAATTGACCAGTGCATAAATGCATAAACTAAAATGTGAAATGAAGTGAGTGTTACAGGGCAAGTGGCTCTGGGATTCCTCCCAACCAGGGTGGATTTAGGGTGGGAAAGATGTGAATGTATTTTATAGGCTGAGAGGAAGTCATGAAGAGCAAGAGATCAAGAGCAAGAAAGAGAAAGAGAAGCCAGAGAGGGAATAAATAAGGGATCAGGACCTAGGAGAGCAAGGAATTAGGGTTATGAGGACAAGTGATGGATTAGCCTTGAGCAGGTGCAGAATCGACTCTGCCAGATTGCTAGGAAGGGTGACTGTGGCTGTCACTGAACTGCACATGCATGTTAGTGTATGGGTATGCATATGAGCACATGTGTGTATATACTCAGTTGCTCAGTCATGTCCCGCTCTTTGCAACCCCATGGACTGTAGCCTAACAGGCTCCTCTGTCCATGGGTTTCTCCAGGCAAGAATACTGGAATGGGATCCATTTCCTTCTCCAGGGGATCTTCTTGACCCCACCCAGGGATAGAACCCACATCTCTTGCATCTCTTGCATTAGCAGGCAGATTCTTTACCACTAGGGCCATCTGGGAAGCCCATATGAGCACACACAGGATGGTACATTAAGGCAGGTTGCATCTACTTGTTATACGCTCTCTTATGTACTGAATGTTTGTGTCCCCTGCAAACTCATGTTGAAATCCTAACCAAACCCCATGCGATGGTATTAGAAGGTGGGACTTTGAGAGTAGAGCCCTCATGAGTGGGATTAATGCCCTTATAAGAAAAGACAAAGAGAGCTTGCTTCTTGCTCTCTGCTCTTCAACATGTGAAGATACAAGGAAAAGACAACCACCTGCAAACCTTGGGGTGAGTACTCACCAGACACACTTGACCTTGAACTTACTAGCCTCCAGAACTGTGAGAAATAAATTGTTTGAGCCTCTGAGCCTCAAGTAATGAGTTATAGCAGCCCCAGCTGACTAAGACACTATCCGACATTCACTGAACAAATGTCTATCAATTGCCTACTATGTACCAAACACTCCTCTAAGCACTGGAGATGAGCGATGAACAGATTAGCTGAAGTCCCTGCCTTACAAGGGCAGAGCTGGACATGTGCCTGTAGGGTTGGGGGACCTACAGCTATAGCATATGCACTGATGAAGTTGTAGCACTGATTGGACAAAACTAACCATCTTGTGATCTCTAACATCTACTAACTTGAAATAAGATTCATTGCCCTGGTCATGACCTCTCTTTCTAAGGACTGCTGCTGTCTACCCATGAGGATGGACCCAGGTGACATGTTTATATTGTATTGACCTTGACCATTCCCCTGGCATAGTCAATTCAACAGGATTGGACACCTGGCCTAGGCTGAATCACTCAGAATTTTTTTTTCCTGAAAATTTGGAATTGATCCTGAGGGAGCTACTCTGTGTCTGCAATTGCTTTAATTAAAGATATGTAAATTCAGGAACTGTGAATGTAGCCACGCTTGGCTCTGTATATAAAGAAGTATCAAAAGGCAATCTATGGAGAAAAAGAGAATTAATTATGCCAGGAGTGCAGGGAGAGGCAGGGATGAAAGGCCATTTAGCCTGAGGGGGGAGGGGGAGAGTGAAGGGAGGAGGGCGGAGGAGGGAGAAGGAAGAGGGGAGAGGTGGAAAAAATTCATTTGCTTACCTTTCCCCCTACCCCGACCCTGAGATTCATGTGTTTCCTACTCTGTGTTAGGTAATGTTTAGACAGTGGGGATACTGTGCTGTCAGGACAACAATCTACCTCCCCGGAAGCTTCAATTCTAGAAGGAAGGTAGACCTGGGCTCTGGACAGCATTCTGACTCCTGGTCCATGTCTGTTCTGCACCCCTCTTCATTTTCTGCCCTGGGGTCCATCTCACTTGTTTCTTATGATAATCCCCTCTTCCCTCACCAGTATGCCTTAGCTTGTTTGAGTGAGCATTACTTGAGCCAGAAGAATCTTGATCAAATACACATTTGTCAGTTTTCAAAACGATTTTCACTCACCTATAGCCTGAAATTGGAAAGAAACCTGCTCAGATGGTCCCAAGATTCAAGCTCCATTCTGCTTTATATCAGTAACTACCTATGTGTGGATCACAATAAATCTGTACAGCCAAAACTAATAGCAACTTGTGGCAGTTAGCAAAGCAGGCTAATTATATTTATTTTATCATGTACCACGGATTGTGTGGTTTGATTAAAAAATGTTTTGTGGAATGCCTAATTCCTCATATTGATTTTCAGTCCAATTTTTCCTTTCGATTTGTATAAGGAACTTCTTCCAGTACAAAAGACATGATCTATCAACCCCTCTCCACCCTGTATCTCTGGACTGTATGTCAGGGTAGACATTTTTACCAGTATTTCAGAGACAAGCTCAGGCAAAGGAAGGTAACTGTCAGTCACATTGCTTCCTAAAGTCAAGACCAAGATTTAGCTCGACATTGTCTAGGTTCAAGGAGGTCTGTAAGATTATTGCAATTAAATTTAGCTTAAAATATGTAATTAATACTTGAGCAGATGATGAAATAAGTTGCTGTTTTCATACCCTTAATTATAAAAGCATGTTTCATAAAATACAGTTTTGTAGCTTCCTTCAGGCATATCATTTCAAAAGCCGAGAAAAAACTGATCAGCTAGTTGACAAACCCTTCTTGTCCCTAGCTTAAAACTTTTAGGAGGAATTATAACATTGAGATCTACAGTGAGCATACTTAAAACTGCTAATCCTGAATCCCTGATATGTGGGAAGCATAAAAATTTTCAGAGAACCTTAAAGTTCAATCTTTTTTTAATGAGAACTGAATATAATTTAAAACTTTTTCTAATGGTGCATTGAATACATTTTTCATTTTACTTATGATCAGCTGATAAACTAGAAAGAACAATTATTCTTTTTAAAAACTCTGAGTCAAAAAAACATATTTCAGGAATATCTGTAACTTTTATTGGTCTATTTTAGTAGTGTTTATGTCATTAAAAAACTTCAAAGGCAGAAAAGATTGTTTGCAAGTAGAATTTTGGGGTCAGCAGTAAAGCTGGATCTAAGGATTAGCTTTCTCATTTTCTATCAAAGATTTTATTCTAGCAGTATTTATTCCATCAACCTCAGGAAAAGAAGGTTGAATTTACTTTAATTTTAAAACTTTTCATTATTAAAAAGTTCAAAGATATATGAGGAGAATGACAAGATAATGAATCCTTACATATCCATCACTTAACAGTTGTTCAGGGACTTCTCTAGTGGTCTAATGGCTAAGACTCCACACTCCCAGTGCGAGGGGCCCAGGTTTGACTCCTAGTCAGGGAACTAAGATCTCACATGCCACAACTAAGAATTCACTGCCAAACTAAGGCCCAGAGCAGCCAAATAAATAAATAAATATTTAAAAAAATAAGCAGAAACAGTTGTTCACTGTTTTGTCATGGTTGACTAACAGTCTACTTTTCTGCTGAAATAGTCTACAGGAAATTCCAAACATTGTGACTTCACTCTCAAATACTTCGGTATGCCTCTCTATACAAATAAGATTTTTCCTTCATAAGACATTAGGCCTTATGACTCTCAAGCAATAACTCCTTCATATCATTTCATATACTATCCATATTCAGTTTTCCCCAACTGTCTTCTCAATTTGTCTAGTTATTTAATTCAAATAGAGATCCAAAAAAAGTCCACATATTGTATTAGATTGCACATCTTTTAAGTCTCTTTAAATCAAGAACCGAGAGCAAATCGCTACCATTTCATTCATTGACTTAAAGAGATTGGTTGTCCTGTAAAATGATACACATTCTGAATTTGTTTGTTGTTTTCCTCATTATGACATTGGGTTTGTTCCTGTCTTTTGCTTTCTTTTATTCCTAAAAGCTTTAATATTATTGGGTGAAATATTTGGTTGGCCAAAAAGTCCATTTGGGTTTTATTGTAACATCTTATGGTAAAACCCAAATGAACTTTTTTTGGCCAATCCAATATTTTGGGTTTTACTATATTGTTCATATAGTCAAAGCTACGGTTTTTCCAGTAGTCATGTATGGATGTGAGAGTTGGACAATAAAGAAGGTTGAGCACTGAAGAACTGATGCTTTTGAACTGTGATGCTGGTGAAGACTCTTGAGAGTCCCTTGGACTGCGAGGAGAGCAAACCAGTCAATCCTAAAATAAAGCAACCCTGAATACTCATTGGAAGGACTGAAGCTGAAGCTGAAGCTCCAATACTTTGGCCACCTAATAGAAAGAGCCAACTCACTGGAAAAGACCCTATGCTGGCAAAGATTGAAAGCAGGAGAAGGGGATGACAGAGGATGAGATGGTTGGATGGTATCACTGATTCAATGGACATGAGTTTGAGCAGACACTGAGAGATAGTGAAGGACAGGGAAGCCTGACATGCTAAACAGGACTCCATGAGGTCACAAAGAGTTGGATACAATTGAGTGACTGAACAACAGCTTCATGTTGCATTGCTTCAGGAGAACAAATATCTGCCTATTTAAAAATGCCAAGATTGATCAATGGATTCAGCTGGTGTCAGCAAACCCATCCATTATAATGTGTGGTTTTCGTCTTAAAAGTAGAAGTAATCTGCCACAAATACCTAGTTCTTCATTGGTTCTTCACTATTAGTACTGCTTGCTGTTTGTTGCCTAAATCAATTATTACATTAAGGGTTACAAAATGATGATTTTATCATTGCATCTTTCTTTAACTATGCATTAACTGGAATTCTTCTTTAAAAAGATTTCCCTCATCAACTAGCACTAATTGGTTACTATGAAATATAGTTCATACAATGAAGATAGGATAAAAGCTTAAGATTGCCCTTTAATTCAAACTGTTCAGAGTAATAGTCCATTGTTTTTAAGCATTGGTCATTGAAATTACTTAATCAGTAGTACTTGTGATATCATTAAGAGAATGGTGACATACCAATGCTTGGGTTAAAATTCTATAAAAAATGATATAAAATTCATTATATCAAGAATGGACTTCGCATGAAGATTACATCTCTTTGTAATAATAGACGAGAAGGCTGTTTGTAGGTGCCTGAATGTGCTATTCATTTTGAAAAGTTTTGGAGGTAAAATTCTTTTTTTTTAACACTTAAACTCATTTTATTTTTTTCTCTCCACTTTTAAATCACAAGATTTAAAAAATCAGTTTATGCTGTTCATAGTGTACACAACACCTGTATAGAAAGGAAGGGACACAGAAGTTAAGGTGGAAGAGTGGGGGTGTGGAAATGATTTTTGCAAAATTTTCTGGTCCCCAAATGGTTCACAGTTTAACAAATACTCTCTAAGCAATGGGCCACATAGCAACCCACTATTTCAAATACTTTACTTTGAAAGAGAGTTTAACTTAGAACATTTCTTCAGTCATTAAGTGTAGTGTCAAAGTTATATAATAACAAAATAGTCTTATCTTGTTATTTAGACTTCTAGCTGCTACCTATGGAGCATTCAGGGTTTGCCATTTCCTCTTATAAATGGTCACTGTCTTTTGCTATATGGAAGTGATGTGACAGTTTTTGTGATCCCAAGAGTCAAGATTTCATGGGAAATTTTCCTGATACATTCCAAGATATTTGCCAGGAAGTTTATTTGTCTCTATGCACATTGTTGACACTTGCCTTCTTAGCGAATGACAGGTGTGACCTCTAGTGAAACCTTGCCTCTTATCAAGCTTATTAAAGAGCTTTGTCACTATTTAATCAGTAGGGTTGTAGCAAACATCAAACATGTCTAGTTGCAAGGAATGCTATTTACATTGAACGTGATGGCTCAAGTACAGAGGACTATTCCCTGCCCTCCATATCATGTTCTAAGGAGTTTTGGGAAAGCATGTCATGGCCTCCTCTTGAGTGTAGGGAAATGAACAGGAAATCATTCTCTCCCTTGGGAATTGTAAATAAGGTGCATGTGTTCAGTCTGGAAAAGTATTCCTTTTCCCTTGGACCAATCATGACAGAAGCTATGGTCTTTGGACTCAAGGCACAATACTGACAGGGAAGCAAAGGGTAACTAGCCTTCTATCTCTTTTTAATTTTTTTTTTTTTTTTTGCAAGTTTGATAGTAGAACTACATTCTTAGCTCTTAAGAATACCATTATTATGGGTACCTTAGCTCTGAAGGTATCCATTCTTACTTTTTCAAAGGCAGAAAAGAAATGTGGCTTGGTGATCTTAAAGACTTAAGAGCACTTAAATGTTGTAATTTTCATGGCAATATAGAAAAAAATAATATTTTGTTGTGTTAATATTGTACATATCCTGGCAGAATACAGCTCCCAACTGGAGCCTAAGCCATATCCATGAATGGGACTCAGAAATGTTCACATTCCTAAAGCCCCACCATCAACCTCCTGCACACCCTCTGCCATAGTTGTGGTCTTCCAGAGGCAAAAGCCACAAGACACAGAGGTTTCAGTCATGGGTTTCAGAGTCATAGTACCTGAGACTGAAATCTGACTTTACCACGTAAGGACTGTGACGTTGGCAGTTACTCAGCTTTTCTCTGCAGGTCAGATTCTTCATCTCTGTAGAAAACATCATAACAGCTATTAGTAACTGAGAGATTCAAATAAGACAATAGACATAAAGTGCCTAGAGCCTCATCCTTAGGGAGCAATAGATCAATGTTGGCTTTGCTTCTTTCTCCATTATTGCTATTGACTAGTGAGGGTGAACATGCCAAGAGTTGATCTACACAAGGTTTGTTTGGGCTTAAAATCTGGTGCTTGTACTTCCTGAATGCATGGCTGCAGACAAATTGCTAGGTCTTTCCACGCCTAATGTCCTCACCTGTCAAATGGAGACTACAATAGTACCTTTCTCACAGGGCTGTGCTGCCGTTGTCGTCATTCAGCTGCTAAGCTGTGTGTGACTCTCTGTGGCCCCATGGACGGTCGCACAGCAGGCTCCTCTGTCCTGCACTGTCTCCCTGAGTTTGCTCAAACCAAACTTGTCCATTGTATCAGCGATGCTATCTAACCATCTCATCCTCTGCCACCCCCTTCTCCTTTCAAGTCAGTTTTTTCACTCTCTTCTTTCACCCTCATCAAGAGGCTCTTTAGTTCCTCTTCATTTTCTACCATTAGAGTGGTATCGTATGCATATTTGAGATTGTTGCTATTTATTTCTCCCAGCAATCTTGATTCCAGCTCGTGATTCATCCAGCGTGGCATTTTGCATGATGTTCTCCGCATAGAAGTTAAACAAGCAGGGTGACAATATACAGCCTTTTCATGCTCCTTTTCCGATTCTGAACCAGTCAGTTTTTCTATGTTTGGTTCTAACTGTGCTGATGATTAACTGACTAAAAATGTGTGAGGCCTTTAGAAGAGTTCTGACAGTATTTGGCACAGAATAAATACTCGCTAATGTGACTAGGGTTTTTGTAGCAGTTGTGTAAAGAAGTAGGGCCAGAGGGGAGGAGATTGGGAAAATGGTACACAGATTAACACGTGCCTGGACTTTAAAGAGATGGATGCCAGAGGAATATGTCACAGAAGTAATTTTCTTCTGGGGCCCACGTGACAAAGTCTAGCACAGAGGGGAGGGGCAACCCACCCCCTACTCTTGCAGGAGTGAGAAGAGACTTCAGTGATTTGAAAACTGCAGAGAATATGGTGCTGGTTTGGTGCCTGGAAGCCTGCAGTGGTGGGCAGTGGTGGCACCTGGCAACAAGGGGGGCCAGTGACCAGCAGAGCCCTGGCACTGAGCAGAATGGGGCTCAGAAAATGCCGGCTACCCTGTGTCACAGGGAGACACCATCTAGAGTCTTCCAGAAGTCACTGGGATAGAAAGGTTCAGGGGTCTGAGGAAGGAGCCAGAGTTTATGAAGACATACTGCCCTCCACTGTGGCTTTTCACGGTGAACTTCGCTCACTCGCTCATTCCCTCCCTCACTCACTCAGCTCTTTAGCAAGGACTGGTCTATGTTTGGGAGCCATCCAAGTGCTATGCAAACTCACAAGAGTAACCAGGATTTGTTGGCTTGAGTGCATGCTCAGTCGTGTCCAACTCTTCATGACCCAACAGACTAGCCTGCCAGGCTACTCTGACCGTGGAGTTTTCCAAGCAAGAATATTGGAATGAGTTGCCATTTCCTGCTCCAGGGGATCTTCCCCACCAGGGATTGAACCTGTGTCTTTCTGCATCTCCTGCACTGCCAGGTGGATTCTTTACCACTGTGCAA
The DNA here is from genome assembly GCF_033118175.1 of Dama dama. Lineage (NCBI taxonomy): Eukaryota > Metazoa > Chordata > Mammalia > Artiodactyla > Cervidae > Dama > Dama dama. The sequence continues at coordinate 26,137,261 of NC_083713.1, forward strand.
CCTGGGAAACCCCATTTGTTGGTTTAGTAGGTGGGAAGGAAGGCATATTGCAAGGAAACCTGCTTAATTATTTACAAACATCTAATCCACAACCTCAGAGGTTGGTAATGGAGGCAATGTAACCACATGGGGTAGGTGGATGAACCTCCAAGGGTCTATCCATGTATCATGAAAGGTGCTCTAAGATGCCTTCACTCACTCACGTAGCAAGGATGCTTTGAGTACTTACTGTATGCTAAGCACTATCCTAAGAGTCACTGTGTGCCAGACATAATGCCTGCTTTTCAGACCTTCATGGGTTATGGGAAATGCAGATTAACAAGCAATTAAAATATAGTGTGACATTCTTAGGTCACAGAATGTGTTCAGCTTTAGTGCGTGTGTGCATGCATGCTCAGTCGTGTCAGACTCTTTATGACCCCATGGACTGTAGCCCACCAGGCTCCCCTGTCCATGGGATTTTCTAGGCAAGAATACTGGAGTGGGTTGCCATTTCCTCCTTTAGGGGATCTACCCAACCCAGGGATCAAACCCGTGTCTCTTGTCTCTCCTGCGTTGGCAGGAGGATTCTTTACCACTGGTACCACCTTGAACTGCTAACCATTTTTCCAAAATAGTTGTGCCAAGTTATACTCCAACCAATTGTGTTTGAAGGTTCCCATTGCTCTACATCCTTGTCAACACTTGGTATTTTCTATCTTTTTCAATTCTTGCCATTCTGGGGTGCTTTTAGTAGTATTGTATTATGCGTTTAATTTGCATTTCCTGAATGACTTAATGAAGTTGAGTGCATTTTCACATGCTTATTTGTACTTTGGATATCCTTTTTTTGTGAAATGTGCTTTTTTCAAGTACCAAGTTGCTGCTTGCCTGGGATATTCATTTAACCAGTGAAGGTCAGGAAGCCAGTGTGGCTAGAGCAGAGTGAGGCAGAGAGCAGTGGGAGAGCAGGCTAGAGAGGAAATGAGACGGGTACAGGGTCTGGTGGGTCAGGTAGGACTGTGGTTTACGTTCTGAGTGGGGAGCTTTGGGCAGAGAGTGGCAGAACCAGACTTATGTTTTAACACAATCATTGTGCATGGTAGAATAATGACCCCCAAAGATGTCCATGATGTAGTCTGCAGAACCTGTGAAAATGTTATGTCAGATGACCTTAAAATGGGGAGATTATCCTGGATTATCTGGATGGGTCCAGAATAATCACAGTCTCCTTATTGGTAGAAGGAGATGGGCAAGGGAGAACCAGAGAGGTGACAGTGTAAAGACTCAGCCCACTATTTCTGCTTTGAGAATGGAGGAAGGGAGCCACGAGACAAGGAATGCAGCGGGTAGGGATGAGGCCAGGGTGAACTCTAGATGCTAGGAAAGGCAATGAAATGCACTCTTCCTGAGAGCCTCCCGAAGTAACACAGCTCTGTTGACACCTTGATTTTTAAACCAGTGGGAGTTCTATTTTTAGTTTAAGTCACCTCCATACTGTTCTCCATAGTGGCTATACCAATTTACATTCCCAGCAACAATGTAGGAAGATTCCCTTTTCTCTACACCTTCTCCAGCATTTATTATTTGTAGACTTTTTGATGATGGCCATTCTGACCAGTGTGAGGGGATACTTCATTGTAATTTTGATTTGCATTTCTCTAATAATCAGGCATGTCGAACATATTTTCCTGTGCTTTTTGGGCATCTGTATGTCTTCTTTGGAGAAATGTTTGTTTAGATCTTCTGCCCATGTTTTGATTGGGTGGTTTACTTTTTTGATACTGAGCTACATTAACTATTTGTATATTTTGGAGGGTAATCCCTTATCAGTCACTTCATTTGAAAATGTTTTCTCACATTCTGAGGGCTGTCTTTTCATTTTGCTTATGGTTTCATTTGCTGTGAAAAAGTTTTTATGTTTAATTAGGTCACATTTGTTTATTTTTGTTTTTATTTTCACTGTTCTAGAAAGTGGGTCCAAAAAGATATTGCTGCAGTTTATATCAAAGCGTGTTCTGCCTATGTTTTCTGCTAAAAGTTTTATAGGTCTTCAAGGCTGGTGCCCTGCCATAGAACTACCATATGATCCAGCAACCCCACTCTTGAGCATAAATCCAGAAGAACCATAATTCCAAAACATACATGCACTCCAATGTTCATTGCAGCATTTTTTACAATAGCCAAGACATGGAAGCAACATAAATGTCCACTGACAGAAGAATAGTTGAAGAGGATGTGGGGTGTGTGTATATATATATATATATATATATATATATATATAGGAATATTACTCAGCCATAAAAATTTAAATAATGCCATTTGCAGCAACATAGATGGGCCTAGAGATGATCATACTTAAAGAAGTAAGACAGAGAAAGACAAATATATGATATCACTTATATGTAGAATCCAAAAGGATGATACAGATGAATTTATTTACAAAACAGACTCATAGCCTTCAAAACCAAACTTACCAGGAATTCCCTGGTTGTCCAGTGGTTAAGACTCAGCACTTCCACTGCAGGGGTCACAGTTTTGATCCCTCATCAGGGAACTAAGATTCTGTGGTTGACCCCCAAAAAAAAAGAAAAAAAAAAAAAGAGAGAGAGAGAAAAAGAAAAGAAAAAATAGGAAAAGTTTAAAAACTGAAACCAAGAAATCCTACCAAGGGGAAAGGTGAGGGGACAGATAAATATTAGGAGGTTGGGATTAACAGGCACATCACTGTATATAAAATAGATAATAAAAAAAAATAAAAAACAAAATAGATAATCAACTAGGACTGACTGTTTAGCATGGGGAACTATACAAAATATTCTATAATAACCTATGTCAGAAAAAAATCTGAAAAAGAATGAATTCATGTATAACTGATCCACTTTGTTGTACACCTGGAACTAACATAACATTGTAAAGCAACAATATCCTAATATGAAATAAAAATCAAATAAAAAATAAGCCAATGGGCTCCATTTTGGGCATCCAAACCCCAGAACTGTCAGATAATACATCTGTGTTGTTTTAAGCATCTAAATTTGATCTCCAACAGCAGTAGGAGATTAATCCAGTCACTATAGCTGCTGCATTGGGCATAGACTCCGGGTGGTGGGCAAAGCAAAAAGACAGAGGATAGTTAAGGGCCACTGTGATAATCCAGGAGAGAGGTGATGACAGCTTGGATCAGAGTGAATTAAAACTGTACTTTATAAGGCAGAAAATAAACAAAATCACAGAGTAAAGCTAATTTTTTTTAAAACCCTACCATGTACCGGGATGTATGCTCAGCCATTTTCTTTTTTTAAAAATTTTAATCCACACAACAAAATGAGGTAGGTATACTATTGTCTATATATCATACATGAGGATTGAAGGGGTTGTCCCCTGCTCACTGAATACAAAGGGGCAGCCAAAATTCAAACTCAGGCTCTGATATACCAAATCACTCTGGCTTTCCTTTTTGTTCTCCCCTAAGTCCTTAACAAAATTATGTGTAAATGTTCTCGTTTAAGTGGTCCCAGCTGTGCCTCCGAGCATTCTTGAAAGGGTGGGCTAGAGGTGAAGCCAGAATTGCAAGGACCTCTGGGGACAAATGAACCTCGGAACACAGGAATTAAGACTATGGGCAGTGGCTCCCTTCCAAGAGGAGTCCTGTCTCCATCATCAACTGCGCAGAATCTGGGCTTGATTGAACTGAAAAAGCCTTGGGACTCCCTGACGGTTGTAAACAACTAATTAGAATACAGGAAGATAGTTTCTGTGTTTGAAGTTTGTGCAAAGCGCTAACCCGGGCATCGCTTTTCTGTCCAAGATACAGTACTACTCAAAGTGCTTGATTACAAGAGGATAAATGGTGGAACAGGCTTCACATGTCTACTTTTCTGTGATAGTGTGAAATTTGTCTGATTAAGGCTTCTTCATGACACTGATTCTTCGGGCCCTTTAGGAATCAGGTTCATTCTACCTCTTTCGATCACGAGCAGATCTTGCATCTGTATTTGGGCACCAATGCTGGAACCGGCTGCTCAGCTCAGAGAACGTGGGGTTGTGTGGACAAGTTTGGCCTTCGAGGTAGAAGGCTGAGGGCCCGTGCTGACTCTTCTGATGAGCGTCACCTGCAGCTGCCCTCTCTCCTTTGTTGCCTCTGCAGCCTGTCTGCAAGAGTTGCTTGGAAAGGTACAGCTGGTTGGGGCTTTGTTCCTTGTTTCCGACCCCACGAGCTGGTAAGATTCAGTGGCTTCCTGTGGATTCCCCTAGGCTTTACCTGCTGGTGGATGACGCAGTGATTTTGTGATACGCCCAACCTCTAGGCTGGGCCTGAGTCTGGATCAACCCCTCATTTTTCTAGAGTCGTTTTCACTCTGCGTCCTTCCAGAATAAGAGCATTCTCAGCAGCTTCTTAGTTGTCAGGTTTTCTTTTGTTTGTTTGTGTTTTTTTATTTGGCTGTGCAGGTCTCAGCTGCAGCAGAGGGATCTTTCGCTGTGGCATGCAAACTCTTCGTTGCAGCATGTGGGATCTAGTTCCCTGACCGGGAATCAGACCCGGCCCCCCCACATTGGGAGTGCAGAGTCTTAGCCGCTGGACCACCAGAGAAGTCCCTCCTTAGTTGTTTTTTTAAAAGTTCTCTGAAACAATCAAGCTCACAGTGGTGTTTCCAGGATGGAAGGTCACTACCCCTTTAGTGAAAACTGACTACTGGGCTTAGGCCCTTCAACGGACATGTTTTATGTCATTCTCCTAACAGTTCTGCATGGGTAGATATTACTGCTATTCCCAGCAGGGACCTTGGTAAGTGGGGAAGTCATCAGGTCTTCTAAGTCACATCCTTGATTTTATTACAGAGAAAGCAAAGCCTTCTCCAGGGAACTGGTATCATTTGACTGTGGTGTCAAATTACACAGGAGAAATACATTCTCCCTTCCTGAATAAGGTGCATAGAAAGACTGCTCTTCTAACTGCTTGCTGTAGGTAGGGACCTTGACAGAGAGAAGAAGGAAAAGTTAGCATGAAGTGGGAGTGAGATGGACATTTGTCTACAAAGGAACCAGTGTCTCTAAGGGAAGGAATGCAGAAGGCTTCTGAGCTAAGTATGGCAGGCATCCTCTGACCCATTAAGGGAGACTGACTAGAGAGTATACCAAATGGTGAACACATTGCCTGTACATCTCATTTGCTCATTCACAGAATTAGGTAATTATATCCCAAAGGGAGAAAAACTGCAGCATTGAATATACAGTATGCATTCAATGTCACTACAGGTAGCAGATTGAGCTTAACAAGCCATATGGGTTGTAATTGTCTGAGTATGATTAATTCATAATGTTTGTTCATTTTATGCCTTATATTATGATGTGTTATTATTTCATTTAATTACAATATATGTCCTTTTTCTAGGCATGATCAAGAACCCTTAGGGATTTTGATATTCCCCCAGGTAAGAGCAAACAATGTCTCCGGCTTTCTGGACTTTATCTGGGACTTATTTCTTTCGGTGCAAGTTCCACGAAAAGAGCACTGTGAACTCAGAGCAGATGGTGTATCCGTCCATCGCTGAGCTCCACTTGCAGCCTGAGGAAAACTTTATACCGAAGGTGGAAATAATGGCTTTCTGCTCAGTTTGTTGTAAATTCTAAATGGGGTGATGGAAGGCTGTAATGATCACTGTTGTTCAACGCCTCTGGGCTTCAACATCTGGCGAATGCCTTTACTAGCTGACAGCTGTTAGCCTTGGTATCACGGTGTGCTGCCCAGAGCTTTTGTTCTAAGTAGGCTGGGAATCCGGCTTGAAACAAGTATCACTAGTTCATGTATCAAGATGTTAAAGAGAGAGAAAACAATTTTATTTTCAGGATTAACTTCACTGTGGTACATTTAGTAAAAACAGAGCCTTTTGCATATTGTTATGGAAATGCTGCAGGCTCTTACCCTCAAAACCCAAGATTTTTGTTACATTTTTAGTGCAAGAGTTTAAATTAATATTCTAAGCCATTTAGCCTCTGTCAGAGACAAATCCAAATTGCTAACAAGCACAAGATAAATTTAGGAAAATTGGCTTATGTCCTGAGATCAGGTTTGAAGATGAATCTGTAAAACTCATACAACAGGAAAGAAAACAATTTGCATTCTGGAGATAACAGACTGAAGGGGTAACATTAAAAAGTATAGCACTTTGAATTGGAATAAGCAGTTTGTCTATGGTTTTAAAGAATGGAATTTCATAAATAATGCAGGCAAGGTGTTTGGTGTAAATATTTCCATTACTAAGATTATGCTAAGATACTTCAAATCTAGGTCTTCTGTGACTAATATTTAAATAGGAACAAAATAAAATTTGAAAAGAAAATGATCACGAAGTTTTTAAAATTTTTAATTTTTTTATCATTTTTTAATAATTAAAAAATCTTTTAAATTGCTTTACCCAGGTTTATCTCTTTGCACATTTTAAAAACATTGCTACTATATTTAAAGACCAAGGAATTTTTTTTTTTTTTTTGTAGAAGTGAAAGCTACTCTGATAAGAATCAGAGAAAGGGAAAGAGAGACATAGAGACAGAGAGAGATTGAGAGGGAGGCAGGCTTGGGTCTTTTGGCTATGAATCTGCCATTTCAAGAACCAGAGTGGTTGGTAGAGTTATGATCTGAAAAGAGTCTACAATTATATACTTCCCGTGTGAAAATACACATAAGGAGCTTTTTGTTTTTTTGACTTTTTATTTTGTATTGGGATACAGCCCAATTAGCAATACTGGGCCATATCCGATATGTATTGGGATATAGCAATTAACAATATTGTGATAGTTTCAGGGGAACAGGGAAGAAACTCAGCCATATACATACATGGATCCATTCTATAAGTGAATTTTAAGGTGAAGGAAAAGGAAGTGATCATGTCTCCTCTCAGAATTTTCAGAGAGAGAGAAGATGTACATATCAGCTACCTCCAGAAGCAGCAAGCAGAATCTCCTGGGAGAGTTAGAAGTCGAGCTAATTCTAATATTTGAAAGTGGTTCCTCTTTGTTGACTTAAAAGTCAAGATACTCACTTCTCCAATCTTCAGTGTCCCTGCTGTGTCTGCTACTAGATACTGTGTAGCGCTATGTCTTCCTGCTCTGTAAAGATGCTCAACCTTGTCATCAAGGTAGATTTCCTCTAGATGGTTGCTGGGTACCTGATAGATGATGATGTTGAAGAAGAAGTAGAAGATGGTGATGATATTGAGGAAGATGATGATGGTGATGTTGAGACTGAGGATGCTGAGGAAGATAGTTACCTTAATTGAGATAGTGACAGACTCTTTTTAAAAGAGCCTAGTATTTTACATGCCCTTATAAGTGCTCGGACGCATTTTAGAAACTCTGTCAGCAACATTGATAGTTCAAGGACTTCCTTGGTGGTTCAGTGGTTAAGACTCCAAGCTTCCAATGCAGGGGGTGGGGCTCAGATTTAATCCTGGGTTGGGGAATTAAGGTCCTGCCTGCTGCAGGATGTGGCAAAAAAAAAAAAAAAAAAAAAATTAATAGTCCTTATAAGCTACCTCCAAAAAGCAACTTTGAGAATGTCCAGAATTGATACATAAGTGAACAGTTGGGTTGTATAAGTGTGTTAAAAACCAAAATCAAAGAAAAATGAAAGGTTAAGCTCATTAGGTATTTAAGAACAACCAGCATGTGCTAAATATTAATATCTTTGGTGTCTTGTTTTACTTAATCCTTATAAGAACTCAGCAAGGGAGGTGCTATTTTTATTCTTGTTTTACAGAAGCAGAAACTGAGGTTTAGAAAGATTAAGAAACCTGCCTGAGGTCATGCCACTATTAAGCAGTGAACCCAGAATTTAAACCCAGTCATCTTAACTACAATATCATCAACTCCTAACCACTTTCAACAGAGACTTGGTGTTTGCTTTACAGCAAAAGAAAATTAAAAGCAAATTATTGCTCTCTTGCCTTCTGATCACTCAAGTCATCACTAAGTTTCCCATCACCACCCCAGTCAATCTTTGTTTATCCTGCAGCTGGGTCAGAACTGCAGCCATATTTGTGAAATCACAGCATGTTGTTTTAGCTACGAATATGACATTGCAAAATTAAACTTTGGTGTTGTGATCTTTCAGGGAGCTAATGATGGATGTGAGATGAATCACAAGTGCATGATGGCAGAAAATAAAGAATGCTACCTGGAAGTCAGAGCAGGAACTCAGCCGCTAATGGGCAGTGTGACCCCATCAAGTCATATAGCTTCTCTGGGACTCATTTTCCTCAATGATAACATGAGAGCATTAGAGTAATTATGTCCTAGGTCTCTTCAAGTTATAACATATGAGGAAATGGGCCTTATTACTTTCATGCCATTGTTCTTATTAATGTGCAAACACCCTTCATTTTGAGACCTCGTCTAACAAGTATCATTTGATATAGCTGGAAAACAGGCAAATGGCTCTACCTAGTAAGTTTTCCTTTTTCGTAGATGGTCTAGGAGTTGCTATTTGGAGAAGGTCTGGGGAGGCCTGGAAGTTGGCCAGTTCTCCTGAAAAAGGGTTGCAGTGTGGTTATGCCAAGAACGCTGCATGTCGATCTGGACTCAATACTGTGTCTCTTGTTATTGTCTGCTCCTGCCAACTGCTGCTCTCTGCTCCAGCTGTTTGGAAGCCAGATCTGGCACTGTGAGGTCTGCCTTGGCATGCTGTGTGCATGCGTATGTGCCAGCGTGTCTGTAGACTCAGTGTGACGCGATGAAAAGAAGCAAAGGCAGCAGCCATGTGTGGACCTTTATCTTCTTCACTTGCTCACTGCAAAGCCAAATTCTAAATGTACTTCTCCCCATGTGACCCAGACCTGTCTTAGTCCCTTCCCAACAGCTTTAGCTATGTTGAGGCCACAAAACAACCAGTGATGACAAAGCAAAGTGACTGTCATCTGGTCAGTGGTCTCACCAGGCTGGTGGCGCAGCATATGTAATAGTAGAAATCTCTGCACATCCATAGAACTATATGGGCATCTCCTGCCTTCTGCTCTTTTGTATTTTGTCTCTTTGGTGAGCCACAAGGATTGAGACATTCGTGGTTTTACCACTATACCTGTGGCTCCATCTCAGATTGGGTGGCATCTGAATGTTTCCATGGGCAATGCTTCTGTGTATTTGGGCAGAGCCCAGTAACAGGGCCAGTTTGGAGCATGTGTGGAGGAGCTGCTCGTAGATTAGTGATCCAAGTCACTCAGTGATCAGCCTGTCTTCCAGTTGCTGCTGCAGGCTGATCGGCAACAGGGAAGATGCCCTTCATAGCCCATAGCTTTTCAGATGGCAACTGAAACAGAGATGGCCTCAGGGAGTCAAGGAGAGAAATATATATGAGCAATAATATGACCCACAAAACTGTGAAGTAGGTTAGGATTGTTTCCTATTTTTAAAAATCATTTTCTCTCTATTCCCTTTAGCTTTATTTATTTTTTAAAAATACCTCTGTAGGGATAGATTGAAGGCAGAAGGAGAAGAGGGCAAAGGAGGATGAGATGGTTGGATGGCACCACTGGTTCAATGGACGTGAACTTGGGCAAGCTCCAGGAGATGGTAAGGGACAGGGAAGCCTGCAGTGCTGCAGCAGTCCAACTTGAAGAGTTGGACATGACTTGGAGATAGAATAACAATCTTGGTACCACCTTATAAATTCTCAGACTTCCTAGTTACCATGATGGTTGATTGAGCAAAGCTGTAATAGCAATCCATTCTTTCAGTCACTGTGCCCAGGTGGCCACTGGAAACATGTGACAAGAAAGGAAGAGACAAAATACAGGAGACAAAATCCAAAAGAGCAGAAGGTGGACAATGCCTACAGAGTTCTATGGATTGCAGAGATTAATACTGTTACATATGCTGGGCCACCAGCTTGGCAAGACCACTGACCAGCCTACACATGAGTTGGATACCCAACTCCTGCCCTCAGAGAACTTACATTTTAACAAGGACGACTCTAACTGGCCACAGTGAAGTGTGTTGAGCTCTACGGGAGGGGATACCAGGAAGTAAATAAGAACATAGTGGGATTGTGAGTAGAGCTTTTACCTGGTTCTACTGGTCACCCAACAATGCTCTGGGCATTAAGAGGTGTATGTAACATGCAGGAGATAAGGGGCTGCCTCCAGAGACCTCACAGTCTGGCTGAGGAGACCACATTCACACAAGAAACAGAACCACAGAGGGCCGGAGTGGGAGGTGCTACTTCTCCAAGGCATTTCACAGAGACAGTGTTCGGGATGCCTATAGTAGTCAACTTGCAATATCCGGGATTTGGTTTACCCAACTTGTGGGGCTGTGTGGCTAGTTAGGACTTGTATCATTTTATAACTTAACTTTTTTATAGGTGTGCAGCATTTCTTAACTACGTGTTAGGTTCATTGAGGGCAGAAATCACTGATTTTACTGCATTGTGTTTCCTCTAATCTCCAGCCCATTTCTGTCTAGACAGTAGGCACTCACTGAATATCCATGAAGTGAGTACAGGACATTGTAATTTCTTATTGTTTTAGTGTAATTCCAGAGCATAAGAAAGATAAGAGGCCACCATTACCCAGAGAGTTGGAAGTTCTAGATCCATCTCTTGATGTTCTGATGACTGTTTATACAAATATACTAAATGCATTCACGACCTTCCTTCACCCTATCTAGAATGAGGCTCTGTGAGTATAACTCCTTCTGCTTATAACATTTTCAGTAGCAGGGCAATCTTCTAAGAGTTTGAGGGGATGGAGAATGACAGCAGACAGATGGGCCCATTGACAAGTGTGTCCCCTTGTGGTACATCTGTCACAACTGAATTATTCTGTCATTTGTGCTGTCACCAAATCAAGCTGATCCAAGAAGTGGAAGGAAGAACATTTCTAGTGACTCTTAATCACAGAGGGAAATGGCTCTGTGACATGTGTGTTTTCTGACAGGGACTGGCTTTATTATTTTCTAAGGGTAGAGAGAAGTGCATGATGTATCAGCATATGAATAAGTGACCTGCTTTGATGGTGACAGTGAAACCCTGAGTGGGGTTTCATTTTGTTTAGCTGGTATTTCTCTCTTATTTTGGCCCGCCTACATTTAAGGAGCCCAGGCTCAGGAGTTGTACTGGATCCCAGGCTTCTCTGGCTAACCGTGTGACCATGTTACAGGCACTTTCCTCTACCTCTACTTAGGAACTTCACCTGCCAACCTCCAGCTAACCCTGAGAGTGGGGCAACGTACTGCCCGTGACCAAAATGTATCCACCGCACATGGTTGGGTCATCCTTTGAGGACAGTTTGCCCAGGATTCCAGGATACTCTTGAGCTCAAGGAGCCTTTTGGAGGAAGAGTCCCATAGCTGTACTTCTCTCATCAGATTTGCCTGTTATATAAGCCTCTGGCACTTGACTGGAAAATTGTCTGTTGGGATTCCAACCCCAGAGACTGTGATGGCCTTGAGAAATGGGGGATGGAATGCATTAGGGCAGCTTTTAGGTCAATTACAGAAAAAGTGATTTACTAGACACATTTAGAACCACATTTTATTTTTAAACTGGGGAAATACAGTTGTTTTCCCATTGTTCATTGCACTTCACATTTTGCTGAAATTTTTCTAAATTATCCCAATAATTTCATTTGACTAATTTTTAACCCTGAATATTCATTGGAAGGACTGATGCTGAAGCTGATGCTGGCCACCTAATGTGAAGAGCCAACTCATTGGAGAAGACCCTGATGCTGGGAAAGACCAAAGGCAATAGGAGAAGGGAATGGCAGAGGATGAGTTGGTTAGATATCATCACTGACTCAATGGACATGAGTTTGAGCAAACTTGGGGAGATAATGAAGGACAAGGAACCCTGGTGTCCTGCAGTTCATGGGGTCACAAAGAGTCCAACATGACAGCGACTGAACAACAATTTTCAACAAATAGACGTGCTGTGAGTTGTCAGTTGTGATGTTGCCAGTGCATGAAAACTGTTTTGTTCATCAATTCAACAAATATTTAAGTACCTACCATGTTCTAGGAGTCTGGAGATGAAAAAGTCCCAATTCTGACTTTTGGAAATTCAACTCTTGTACTAAGAGGACAGTAAAAGGCTATTCACCTGCTAAAAAGTAATTCATTGAGCAGAGCATCTCAGCATCTGCTTGACGTTGCTGAGTGAGATGTATGAATGTGTGAGTCTGTGTGTGTGTGGGTGTGTGCACGTGCACATCTAGGAGTACTTAAACATTACATTTTAGGGCTAAGTTCTTCCAGTCTTTGAATTTGATATGTAATTATGAATAAATACTAAAGACATAAAAATGAAGCCACCCATACATACCTCACAGGATTCTCCTGGCTTTGGGACACTCATTAAAGGCAGCAGGGAATTTACTATTTGCTTTTATTCTGTGGTCAAGTACTAGTTGCTAAAGTTGCTGTTATGTGTTTTTTCAATTATAATTGAGACTGAAAATTAGCAATGGGCTTCCTTGATAGCTCGATTGGAAAAGAATCCACCTGCAATGCAGGAGACCCCTGCATTGGGTCGGGAAGATCCCCTGGAGAAGGGATAGGCTACCCACTCCAGTATTCTTGGGCTTCCCTTGTGGCTCAGCTGGTAAAGAATCTGCCTGCAACCTTAGGGACTTTTTTGGAGTATTTGAAAATGGTTTTTACCTTTTATTTGTGAAAACATTTGAATCTATGTAGGAATAAGGAGAATAGTAAAATGAAGTCTAGGGACCCATCACCAGCCTCAAGAACTATCAACTTAAAGCTCATCTTGTTTCATCTGTAATTCTCCCTCCCCTCTACCTCTTCCTGCTTTGCTCTGGGTTACTTTGAGGCAAACCTCAGACACAAATTTCATCTGGAGATGTATTGGGAGTCAGTGTGTGTTTGTACACTGTGGGATGTATTCAGAGGAGGCACATGCCCTATGGTCACATCCCTGCCAATCACAGTGCCTTTTTCCAACCTGTCCTCATTGCCATTACCTGCCTAACCCTGCAAGCATTTGGGTTTGCAACCCCTACATTTCCCGTTTTCTTATCTGTTTCCTTCAGTCACTTTTGTTATTACCGTCTTAATGTAAAATTTGTGCTGCTGCCTTAAATATACAAATATACAACTTACTCATAATAGGAAGTTGCATGATTCAATGTTAGTTAATTTTTATCTGAGAAGTTTAAAATTTATTTTCTGGAGAATGCTTACATTTGACTGGCTAACTGGGTTTGAGCATGCTGTCTTTGTATTCTCTGTACAACTTGATGAAATGACTTTCAGGATCTGCCTCAAAATTAACAATAATGCATCATTCACAGCATCACCTACTTTAGACTTAGCAACCATATACGTGAGTTTTGAAAGGCAAGTAAACCAAAGAGTTTATAATAATTTGAAGCAGATGCCTCAATCTGAAATGCTATTGCTGTTGTTACTACTACTAACTGCTATTACTAAACTCCATGACAATAAATCCCATATATCCTCTAGAATGAAAGCCTTTAGGGTTAATAGAATCTCCCAGCACTTGCCAAGCACTGGGTCTGTCAGTTACTGGCAAGGCAAGCAACCTTTCTGAGAGAGGGAGAGCAAGGAAATACACATGAAAATTACACTGGAGAAATGATGACTCAGGAATGCTGGTTTGCATGAGGATATAATTGAATAAGAAGATGACTTAATTGTAAGTGGAATATATATGTATATAAACATACAGATAACAATATGTTATCTATAGAAATAATATGATTATTATGCTTAGCAAAACAATGTAATGTGTTTATATCATGTAATTATATGTATATTCTCAAAGTATATTATGTGTATTATATATACGACATATTATATACATATATGTGGACTTCCCAGGTGGCTCAGTGGTAAAGAATTTCCCTGCCAAGCAGGAGATGAGGGTTTGATCCCTTCGTCATGTAAATAAAAAAATCTAGATAGTAAGATAATTGTTTTTAAATAGTCTAATGTTTTAGTGCTTTACAAGTACTGATGTACATTTTAGAAACTCCACTAGCCTGAACAATATTTCAAATCAGGCCTTGCCAGAAAGCAACTTGGACTGTGTTCAAAATTGACATGTATATAAATAATGGGTCTAGTTATATAAACGGGAGAGTACATATTGTACTCCTTAGATAAGTAAGAGTGACTGGCCTGTGTAAGTCTTTTTTCTTTGTCTCTGTTCCCTCCCTCATTCCTGCCTCCCTTGCTCCACCTCCCCACCTCCAATTATCAACACATTTTGAAACTAGACAGTAGCAGGGTACTTAAATAATGCTGTATACACCCGCCACAGCCCCCACGGCCTGCCTAGAATCACCGCTCAGCCAGTTCCTTGGGCTCCTTAGACAGCCCAAGGAGGGATGCTCAGGCCCAGAACCAGTGGAGAGGACGGGGTTTCCCAGTTCAATCTCCCACACTTCAGTTGTGTTCGACTTTTTGCAACCCTATGGACTGTAGCCTGCCAGGCTCCACTGTTCATGGGGTTCTCCAGGCAAGAACACTGGAGTGGGTTACTGTGCTCTCCTCTAGCAGATCTGCCCAACTCAGGGACGGAACCCATGTCTCTTATGTCTCCTGGCTGGCAGGTTCTTTACCTTTAGTGCCCCCTGAAAGCCCATGTGTTGAAGACAAGTACTTAATTACTTCTAAAAAAAAAAAATCCAAAACCTTCTCTTTCCTAATTTAACCGTTAATGTGCCTGAGACTTGCTTCCATTGTGTGTAAATAAAATGTCTGTCTGCCTTGGGGTTTCTCACCTGCTGTGTTTGCTTGATTTCAGAGGTATAGGGGTAGGTTAACTGCCTTCCTGACCTTGACTTGGTTCCTTGGTGTTTTATTTCTTTTATTTTAAAATGTAATTACGACTGAAGATTAATCTCAGAGTCTAAACCAAATATGTATCTAAACAAAGGATAGTTTTTATAGCCACCCATTTGAAAGATCATGTCATTTCAAAACCTAGGACTGAGTCCGTATTCTGTTTGTGTTTGCTGACACTTGAGCTGCTGGATTTCTGAGGGCTGGTTGGTGAAGTCAGGGAACCCTAACATATAGATATGTGTTGGGGACATCCTGGCTGTACCCCTGCTCTGGATGCACAGCTGATATTCTTATGGGAAACTGTTATTCTGCAAAACAGCACTCTGCAAATATATACTACATAACCCACTCTTTATTCTATATAAGAAAAAATAACTTTGGGGTTTGAATTGAATCTTTTTAATCTTTTTCTGATTATGCTGTTTCAGATGTAAGCTCTTTAAAATTTGGAAATATTTTGATTTTGGAAATGTTCTTGATTCAGAATTGGTCAGATCCTGGATATGCCTGGGAAACGGTCTACTGGTTTTAAAATTATAAAGTCTGAGGCACTATAAACAGGATCTTGCATGTATGCACACTAAGTCCCTCCAGTCGTGTGCAACTCTTTGTGACCCTGTGGACTGGAGCCCACCAGACTCCTCTGTTCATGGGATTCTCCAGGCAAGAATACTGGAGTAGGTTGCCATGCCCCCTCCAGGGAATCTTCCTGACCCAGGGATCACACCCAAATATCTCTTGTGTCTCCTGCATTGGCCAGCGGGTTCTTTATCACTAGCACCTCCTAGGAAGCCCAAAGAGAATCTTAGGGCACATCTATATCTTAGGTCTAAAGTAAATCATATTGGGACCTTAACAGAGTGGTTAATCGGGGACTTCCCTGGCGGTTCAGTGATTTAAAACTCTGTGTTTCCAAAGCAGAGGGTACAAGTGCCCTGGCGGGGAAACTAAGATCTCATATGCTGTAGCCAAAAAAAATAAATAAATAAGGGGGGGCAGTTAATCAGCCAGAAAAAAATTGTGCCCCTAATGTTGAAGAAATTTAATAATCTGCAAGTCTCTTTTCCAAATAGCGACAGTTAGAACTTATGAATATTTTGTCTCTGGGTTAAATATAAACGTATATTTCTTCTGACAGATATAAATACAGAATCATTCTTCCAAAGAATTTGGGTGCCAGGTTGAGAGCTTTAAATGAACTTAACCAAAATTGCATAATGGAGTAAAGAGAGATAACAGATGATCACTAGTGAACAGGGAGAGGGTAGGGAAGCATTCTAGTAGATAAGACAGCAGATGCTAGTTAAATCAGGCCCCAGACAGAAAAAAAAAAAAATGCTAAGCAAGACTGCTGTAGCGGGTCCTGGAACTAGAGAAGCTTCTTCAGGGCCTTTTCTTTTCGCTCCCCCACCTTCTTTCTTCCTTAGCATTTATTGAGGATAGGAGGAGGAGCATACTTGAGTCAGTAACTGAAAAATCACTAACTTCTAGACACCCCCGCTCGTTATAGAGGAGTTCTCAACCCTGACAGCCCTTGTGATTCCCTTCAAAACATTTTGTTAATACACTTTCCTGTCCAGTCATGACTTTCATAGGTAATACAATCTATTTACACATGAATTTTTTTTAAAACCTAGAATGTCGAGTTATAATATAAAAGAGAAATAAAAGACACTTAAAATATTCTTTATTTTAATATGGAAATGCTTGTGAACAATTGCATAAGAATCCAGACTTAATCCCCATGCCTGTGGCAGCTACACAGGCAGGTGACCCTGGAGAACTTAATGTGCTGGGGTCTGCAACACCTAGAGCAGCATCTACGGTCATGAACTGACATCCTGAAACAGTAACTACTCTTGGTAAAGTCTCCAACAAGGCTAAGGCCCATCTTCCCACAATCAACTAGAAAATTCAGAGCCTAATAAAATCATGCAAAGTGCAAACGAATCTTTTGCAATTATACATGTAAAATGGAAGAAGTTCCAGGCTTCAAATGAGATGGCAGTCATGTTTGTGATGTGCAGTGGATCATTTAAAAGCCATGAAGGATGTGGCTGGGAGGCTGATTCCATGCGGTTTGGCAATGCTTATTCATTAGAGGACATCCAGCCTCCTCAGCCCCGCCCACTAAGTGTATGCAGTAAAAGTGAAAATGTTAATCACTCAGTCAGGTCTGGCTCTTTGGGATGCCATGGACTGTGGCCTGCCAGCCTCCTCTGTCCATGGAATTTTCCAGGCAAGAATACTGGAGTGGGTTGCCATGCCCTCTTCCAGGGGATCTTCCTGACCCAGGGATTGAACCCACATCTCTTGCATTGCAGGAGGATTCTTTCCTGTCTGAGCCACGGGTACTCCTCTCCTATAATTATTTTGACAAGCAAAGCACCCCGCCCACAAATTTCCAAAACATCTCCTATGGGGCAGTTCCAGACCCCTTGGGAACCACTGCACTCAGGAACCATTGCACTATATGTTCAATGAAGACCCAGGAGATGGTGAGCTGGGAGGATGCTGCAGAAAACAGAATGAGGAGGGTGCAAAAACCACTTAAGAGGCCAGTGTTGGCCGTGTGATCTGAGGCCCAGAAGCTGTCACAGTGATAGCACTGCTATAGTCCAGTCTGAGCACCCTGCCAGGGAGGTTGTGTACTCTGTCACCATCCATCACTCTCCTATGTCCACATTTGCACCCTACAGGGTGTTCTTTATCTGCTTTTTTTTTTTCCCACTAGTCAGCCAGTTGTGGTTATTGGATACACTGGGACAGGGCTTATGCAGCGCCTCCTCTTAAAGTTTTCATCAAGAGGATTACTTGCAGGAGTAGCATGGCACCCAGCAATTTTGACTGTAAGCTCCTCTTAAGATGGCTTTCTGTTCTCAGATTAAAGTAAATGAGGAACACTGAATCTTTCTCTTTGAAAGAGGACTATGAATTTGCTAGCCAAGGCATCCACTTGCCTCACTTCCTCCCACCTACAGAGCAGGTAAAAGTTTTTCCATGTCTTTTCATGGCCACTGGTATACAGCATTCTAACATGAAGTGGGGCCTTTTCTTCCCTTGATTAGCTTTCTACATGTTCTTGTTCAAAGCAGTTTGGGGGGGATTTTTTTCTTTGTTTTTTTGTTTGTTTGTTTTGTTTTGTTTTCCCCAGAGTCAAACCAGTCAGGAAGCTGAAAACGAGCCACTGAGACCAAGACTAGTCAGTTTTGTTAGAATCTATGCCTTTCTTCCTCTCTCCCTTTGCTGTGACTGACAGAACCCAAGTCTCTGCCTGCCATTAGCTTTGCAGTGACCTTCACAAGGCTATAAGATGTGAAAAAGGCCCATGTAACTAGTATAAGATGAGTGGTTCCTTCTGCAAAGCAGGACTCTGAGGTTATCTATGAGGCCAAGGTTGGTTTTCCTATGATGCCTCCCCACTGTTAGTGCTGAAAGTGGCGGACACTCCCACCGTCTCTGGTCTTTCTCTAGATTGTGTTTCCTCAGCAGTCAAGGTCAAAATTCACCAAACCCATAGCTTTCCCTTTATGACCACTTTCTCATACTTCTAAGCAAGAAAATTAATTAATCCCCTCCCATTTAAAAACAATATTCTTTAAAAGAAAAGCTTGTCCTGCTATCACAAGAATTATTTTGACTCATTCAGGTGGCATTTCTTAAGGAAATGCAGTGACTGGGTATTTTTACTCAAAGACTGAATTGTGTGGGTCCAGCTGGAGAGATATGTTCACTGGTTACAGTTATTTTGCAGAACAATCAGAGTTTTTTAATTGACACTTTAATTTCAAGAGTCTTGTCTTTCCCTAAGTACAACAGTATAGATAAATATGTATATTTATTTATATATACATATAATAATAAATATTACATGTATATGTAATATTTACAGTATAATAAATCAAGAAATTAAATGAATCACATACTTATTTATTATTTATTTAATAAATTAAATCAATAAATTGCAATATAATAAATACTATAAATAAATTACAGTATAATAAATATGTATACTTCCCTAAGTACAATAGTGTAAATATTCTCTTAAAAAATGAAAGTAGATGAACTAACATTTGTAAGTACTTTTCTGTTCCATAAATGATTTTTTTTTCATACCTTTAGATTGTTTGAACTGATAAACTAGATGCAGTAAATCTCCTACCTACGAATTCAAGTTGCAAACTTTCAAAGCTGCAAGCCTCTGTATCTGTGTCCAGTCACGTAAGTTGGTTCCCGTGTCTGGCACACAGCGTCACATACATGCGTCCTCTGCAAGCTGTTGTATTTGTGTACTCTACACCGCATTGTGCAGTGGCACAGTGTCTTTATCGCAAGCCCAGGATGTCATCCACGACAAGAAAAAAGAGCTACTACCCAGACATGACTGGATCATTTTTTCAAGAAGGTTGATATCCCAGGGTCGGGAAGATCCCCTGGAGTAGGAAATGGCAGCCAACTCTAGTATTCCTGCCTGGAAAATTCCATGGACACAGAAGCCTGGTGGGCGACACTCTGTGCAGCTGCAAAGAGTCGGACACAACTATGACTGAGCACAACACAGACACACATCACACAGACACACACACAGATACACACACACAGACACACACACACAGACACACACACACAGATACACACACACAGACACACACACACAGATACACACACACAGATACACACATCACACAGATACAAAGACACAGATGCACAGACACAGATACACACACACAGATACACACACAGACACACACACAGATTCACACACAGATACACATACACAGATACACACACACAGATACACACACAAATACACACACACAGACACACATCACACAGATACACACATACAGATACACACACACAGATACACACACAGACACACACACAGATTCACACACAGATTCACACACAGATACACATACACAGATGCACACATCACACAGATACACACAGAGATACACATACACAACACACATCACACAGATACACACATCACACAGATACACACATACAGATACACACATCACACAGATACACACACACAGATACACACACAGATACACATACACAGATGCACACATCACACAGATACACATACACAACACACATCACACAGATACACACACACAGATACACACATCACACAGATACACACACACAGATACACACACAGATACACAGACACAGACACACATACACAGATACACATACACAACACACATCACACAGATACACACATCACACAGATACACACATCACACAGATACACACACACAGCTACACACATCACACAGATACACATACACAGCGCACATCACACAGATACACAGACACAGACACACATCACACAGATACACATACACAGACACACACAGATACACACATCACACAGATACACACACACAGCACACACATACACAGACACACATAGACAGATACACACGTCACACAGATACACACACAGATACACACATCACACAAATACACACACAGATACACACACACAGATACACACATCACACAGATACACACACACAGAGATACACATACACAGACACACGGACACAGATACACATACACAACACACATCACACAGATACACAGACACAGACACACATCACACAGATACACACACACAGATACACACATACACAGACACACATACACACATACACAGATCCACACACACAGATCCACACACACACACAGATCCACACACACAGATACACACATACACAGACACACACACAGAGATACACACACACAGATACACACATCACACAGATACACACACACAAATACACACATACACAGACACACATACAGAGATACACACACAGATACACACATCACACAGATACACACACACAGATACACACACAGACACACATACACAACACATATCACAGAGATACACATACACAGATACACACATCACAGAGATACACATCACACAGATACACAAACACAGATACACACACAGAGCACATATCACACAGATACACACACACAGACACACATACACAGACACACATACACAGATACACATACACATATACACATCACACAGATACACACACACAGCACACACACATCCTGCAAGGATGAGAACCTATGCCATCAACATCCAGCATGAGTGAAATTTCAGCTCACCCTCCATCGTCTATTGCTGATGATCCTTCGTGTCTACCATCTCCCACCTCCTCTCCCTCCTTCATTCAGTAACTCTTCTTGCCAGTTGCTTGATGCCAGCCCATTTATACCAGCTGTCGTACTGCACTACTGTAATTTTCAAGGTATTGTACTATAAGATTAAAAATGCTTTATTTCTTGTGTTTGTTTTTTATGTATTATTTGTGTGAAAAGCATTATAAACCTATTACAGTAAGTACGTACCATATAGCCAGTTGCCTAAGCTGGGTACCTAAGCTAATGTTGTTGGAATTGTGAACAAATTGGACTTACAATGAGGTCTTGGAATAGAATTTGTTCCTATGTAGGGCTTTGCTATATACACCATTGCAAAATAGCAAATGGATATAGATTATTCTTCTAAAAATACATACTATCAAATGTGCCATCTCTGGGCATCATATGTAAAACTTGGGCTCCCCTATGTTGCCTTTCAGGCAGACATGAAACTTTTCTTTATCCTACATGTGTGATGCCTAACTGGGAACACGTATTTATCTCATTTTTAAACAGCGTCTTTGGTTCATAATTTTACTAATGAGATAATTAGCCATCCTTTTATTTTGAGTAGTTTTGATTACAGTCTCCAAATCTTTCTAGAAGAGCTTTACTTATGCTTTTTCATCTTGAAAGCTTGCTTACCCTGCATCAAGTGTGTGGTTTGGAAATCCATAGTATGTGCCATAAAGAAACAAGAGAACAAACATTTTTGGTAATACTTTTGCTGACTTCTTAAAGCTATTGCTCGTGTTTTCACCACCACAATAGGAAATCGGACAGAAAAACAAAAAGAACCAGACATTAACATCAGACATTTATTAAAAATGCCAAAGATTCAGATATTTTATTCTTCAAAAATTAATCCATAAGCTTTTATAACAGTGCAATAAGGAAAAATACTAAGTGGAAATAGTGTAAACAGCAGACAAGTTTTCTTAGGCCTCAGAAGTTACCTGAGCAACTATATTAGCCTGTTCCTGTTACCTAGTGCTGGGTAATAAATGATCCCAGAATTCAGCACTGTAACACAGCCTCCTTATCCTGTTTATAATGTTTTAGATCCCAAATTCCCAAGGAATTTGTCTGGGGAGTTCCCTTTTGGGGTTTCTCATTCAGTAACAATGAGATGTCATCTGGAGTCATAGCCATCCAAAGGTACAACTGGGAAGAGAAGACTCTTGAGAGGCCCTTGGACTGCAAGATCAAACTGATCAATCCTAAAGGAAATCAACCCTGAATATTCATTGGAAGGACCGATGCCAAAGCTGAAGCTCCAATACTTCGGCCACCTGATGTGAAGAGCCAACTTATTGGAAAAGACCCTGATGCTGGGAAAGATTGAGGGCAGGAGGAGAAGGGGACAAAAGAGGATGGGATGATTGGATGGCATCACCGACTCAATGGATGTGAACTTGAGCAAGCTCCAGGATATGGTAAAGGACAGGAAGCAAGGCGTACTGCAGTCCATGAAGTCACAAAGAGTCAGACAGGACTTAGTGACTGAACAATAAGGAAGGACGTCCAAGGAGACTCCTCTCGTGGTGGCAGCTCATGCTGGCTGTGGGCTGAGAGCTCAGCCGAGCTGTTGACCAGAGTGTCTGTAAGTGGTATCTCTACGTGCTGTGGGCTTGTCACAGCATAGCAGCTGGATTCCAAGAAGGAATATCCAGAGAGGGAGTGTCCAGAGAGAGACTGTTCAGGAGGCCAAGGTAGAATCTGTGAGACTTCCCTGGACCTGGCCTCAGAAGTCATCAGCACCATCTCTGCCACATTGCATTGCTTACAAGCCAGTCATGATTGCCAGCCCATACTCAAGGGAGAGGGACTCAGACCCACCTCTAGATAGGAGGAGCATCAGAGAATTTAAGGGTGTCATTAATCTACTATAGCTGGTGCTGGAAATATGTTTAAGATATGAAATAATCCACATTCTTTCATATTTAATCAATTATTCAATTTAATTATGCTCTGAAGCATTAGCTTAGGAAAATGAAAAGATTTTATGAGTTTCTTTTTTAAATATGTAAATATTTGACAATGAATGCTAAGTTCTTTTTAATACCTTTAGTCACAAACTAATGATCTACTGGCTGAACTTGCCCCAGGATGTTTTGTTTGACCTTCACAGTGTTTTCAAAAAGATGAGGCAACGTTTAAAAATAGGATTTCATACAAAACTCCAAATTTTCACCTTTCTTGGAAAATGGAAAATTTGGGTCACAGAGGGCTTAAACTCCACTTGGCCAGTGCTTGGGCAGAACTGAGTAGCATCTGTCCCCTTAGAAGGCATCAACTGTGTCAAAATCTAGAATTAAATATCATTTTTTTCTATGTGACCGAATGGGTTTTTTTTCCTATGGTAGGACAATATGTTTCTATACCCAATCTTTAATGAAAGTGAGAAAACAAAAGACAAAGAGAGTTGTATGTTTGCAGAAGTGATAGAACACATTTTTAAGTGTGTAGAACAGAAGAATATTCTTACATGTTCAAATTGCCAGTGTCCCTGTCCACTTCACTTATCCAGGTTACCTGCTTGATCTCTGTAGATGCTTGAGTTGCATCCCTTGCTTTAGTGACCGGAGGATAGATTTGCTCTTGAATGCTTAGCAAGAGATGCCTCAGAGTTTAGTGAGGACCCAGACTATGCAGTTGTGAGAGCAAGGCTTTAAGACACTGGAACTCTAATCTTTGCTCTGGCCATTGTGGGATTATGAAATAAGACAGAACACATCTGTAACAGATTAAAGACAGCTACAAATTCTTTGTCATTTTGCCCAAGCAGAGGTGGATTCTTTTTCTCCACATCCTTAAATCTATCTGTGTCTATGTCCATTTTAATTAACAGGATATGGACTCATGGATCTCAACTTTATTCAATGGGTTAGAATCATTTGCTATCATTTATTTGGTGCCCAATTGTCCCCATTTTTGCCAGAAGGGAGACCCTTCAAGTTGAATCCTCTGTCTGACTCCCTTTAAAGGGAAGAGATAAAAGCACGGTGCTGTTGAAGTAGTAGATTGTTGAAGTAGTTTGTCCCTATTCTGACTCCATAACTTAATTGTAAAACCTCGGGCAAGTTACTTAACCTTTATCTACCTCAGCTTTCACATGAACTATGTTCATATGGAAATGAACATGGAGATAGTGCTACTTCATAGGATCATTGTGAGGATTAAATGAAAAAGCAGACAATGAAAACCTGGACCAATTCTTTACATGAAGTGCTCAGTATGTTGGTTGTGTCATCTTTTTAAATTTCTGACTTTTCACTGGAAATGGTGGGCTGACATTTTTTTTCTCCACAAAGCTGTTCTGAGGGTTAAATTGGGTAATGTAAGTAAGGTACATAAGAGATACTCTCAAAATGTTAACTACCTTGCCTTTCCCCTCTGCAAAGAGGAGGAGTAAATAAGAAGTTCTGTTAGAGAGGAAAGAGTGTTTCAGTGCTGTCTCATTGTTGGGAGTCCTTGTTGTATTCCCAAACACAGCTCCCCAGCGTGAACGTGAAGACAGAATTTCCTTAAATCTCCAGTCTATATGTAGGTGCACAGCTGTTAGTGGAAAACCTAGTGCCTTAGGAAAAGCATTCTTCCTTCTCTTTCTCCTCCCCCCGCCTCCTGCTTAAATACAGTAATTCTTTTGCTTTTTCTTATGGTATGCATATGAAATTATTTCAGAATTAATGTACCAAGACCACTGACAGCAAAATATTTTATTAAAGGTGTGTGGCCAAATTGTGAATATACCTATTTCCCCCTATATTTACAGTTAAAATCATTTCTTTTTCTTTGCAATCAAAAGAAAATATGGATACAATTGCCTGCATAACTGAAAAAAAAAAATTTGCCTGACAGAAAATGAAATAAGCAAAGTCAAAAGACAAAAGAGAGACTTCCCTGGTGATCCAGTGCCTAAGACACCATGCTCCCATTGCAGAGGGCCCAGGTTCTATCCCTGGTCAGGGAACTAGATCCCACATGGGTACAACTAAGAGTTTGAATGCCATAGCTAACAGCTGGCACAGCCAAATAAACAAATAAAAATAAATAAATATTTTTTAAAAAGAAAAAAAAATTGGCAGAAAATATTTTTAACAAATGTAGGCTGTATTTTATTGAAAACTAAAGTAAGGATAATTTTTGTTTTAAAAAAAGCAAGGATAATTCAGCATATAGAATAAAGAGCCCAGAGGGTAGAGTTATGAGTAATAGTAAATTTTACACAGGAAGTAGAATTGGACTCGGACTGGAAAATTGTGCCCAACTAGATTGCAGAATTACTTTAGAGCAATGATTTCTGTGTGCCTCCGTTTTCTTTCTTTTTGAACAGGAGTGTTTTTAAGAGTTATATTTGTCCTACCATTATATGGGCTAAGTAACTTTCTCTGAAATTCATGTGTTTTAAGATCAAGAGACATTTCACACGGGGAACTGTACTTGAGGAATTTCAAATGGCTTCCTCTCTTTGGTCATGCACTTTCATTTCTCTTGGGTAAATATCTAGAAGAGGGATGATTGGATCACATAGTAGGTGTACGTTTAAGTTTGGAAGAATCTTAACTTCCTAGGAAATTTTTTCAAGAATTTTCTTTAGGTAATGAGATCCTGGATCTCAGGCCTGAGCTCAGTACCATCAAGGGATAAGACCCTGAGGGTCTCAGAGTAGGAGAGGGTGCATTTTGAATGTGTGAGAAATGTGAATTATTGGGCCAGAGATTGGACTGTGGTATGATAGATCGTATTTCCCCAAAAAATTGCTTCAACAATAATCCCCCTTCCACACGCTCCACCAGAATTCACTACTCCTCAAAGTTGAAAAGTTTTAGTCACTCTGTCGTGTCTGACTCTTTGTGACCCCGTTGTCTGTAGCCCTCTTGGCTCTTCTGTCCATGGGATTCTCCAGGCAAGAGTACTGAAATGGGTTGCCATTTTCTTCTTCAGGGGTTTTTCCTGACACAGGGGTCGAACCCAAGTCTCGTGCAATGAAGGCAGAGTCTTTACTTTCTGAGCCACCAGGGATGCCCCCTCCTCATAACAAAGAAGAATCCACTTCCCCTTTCCTGAACCGAGGCGTGCCTTTGTGACTGCCTCAGTTACCGGGGTTTGGTGGAAGTGACACTATGTGATTTCCAAGCTATAAAAGGTGATGCAGCTCCTGCCTGATCTCTCAGGACACTTGCCTTTTGAACCCAGTCACTAGATGGGAAGCTCAGGTCACTTGCAATGGTTCAGGTTGAGAAGAACAGAGCCTCCAGTACTCAACTCAGACTGAGCTCCCAGCTGACAGTCAGTACCACTTGTCACCATGTGGATGAGCCATCTTGGGATCTGAGCCTCCAGCCCTCAATGGAGTCATCACAGCTGCTCCCACATGGAGCAGAGATGAGCCTTCCCAATTGGGTAGTGAAAGTGAAAGTCGCTCATTCATGTCTAATTCTTTGCGACCTCATGGACTATATAGTCCGTGGAATTCTCCAGGCCAGAATACTGGAGTGGTTAGCCTTTCCCTTCTCCAGGGGATCTTCCCAACCCAGGGATCAAACCCAGGTCTCCCACACTGCAGGCAGATTCTTTACTGGCTGAGCCACAAGGGAAGCCCAAGAATACTGGAATGGGTAGCCTATCCCTTCTCCAGTGGATCTTCCTGACCCAGGAATCAAACCAGGGTCTCCTGCATTGCAGGTAGATTCTTTACCAACTGAGCTATCAGGGAAGACCTCAGTTGGGTGAAGCCCACAACTGGGCAGTGAAGTCCTGCCCAATCTACAGAACCTCGAGCAGATTAAATGATTTTATTTAGCTTTATTTGTTTTAAGTCACTGAATTTCCTTTGGGCACTGCTTTTAAATTTTTAATTTTTTATTCAGAAAGAATTGATATATAATAAGCTATATGTATTTAAAGTGTCCAATTTGACAAGTTTTGACATATGTGTATACCTGTAAAGCCCTCACTACAATTAGATAATGAACATATCTGTTACTCCTAAAAGAAAGTTTTTTCTTTTTTGGTGCTCCTTCATAATCTCTCCCTCTGCTCTCCCATCCCAACCAGGCAAACACTGTTACTTTAGACTTGTTCACATTTTCTAGAATTTTAAAATGGACTCATATATTATGTATTGTTTTTTGTCTGTCTTCAGTCACTCAGCATTATTATTTTGAAATTCATTCATGTTATTGGGTGTATTAAGAGTTCATTCCTTTTATTTTTATTACTTGAATAGCAATATACTGTATGAACCTACCACAAAGTCTTTATCGATTCACATGTGGTTGGACATTTCCATTGTTTCTAGTTTTTACTGATTAAAAAACTAAAGCTGCTATGAACATTTATAGTTCTTTGCATTGCTTGTGCTTTCATTTCTCTTGAGTAAGTAGGTCAGAATAGAATGGCTGGATGACATGGTAGTGTATGTTTAATATTTTAAGGAGCTATCACTGTTTTCCACTGCTTTTCAAAGAGGTTATACCATTTTATTCCCACTAGTAGTGAGAAAATAACAATTCTAATTGCTCTAATTCTGTGTCAACACTTAGTATAGTCAGTTTTAAATTTTTAGACATTTCAGTATTTATGGAGTCTAATCCAATAAGTTTTGGAATGATTTGTTATGTAGCAATAAATAGCAAGTGGCTCAGTGTCCAAGAATCCCCCTGCCAATGCAGGAGATGCAGGAGACTTGGCTTGCTTCCCTGGGTCGGGAATATCCCTGGGGGAAGGAAATGCCAACCCACTTCAGTATTCTTGTTATAATCCCATGGACAGAAGAGCCTGGTGGGCTATAGTCCCAGGAGTCACAAAGACTTGGACATGACTGAGCAACTAAAAAACAACAAAAACAATAAATAACTGGCATGGGATGAAAAACCAACTCTCCAAATTGAATATAAATGTAAACCATTTTTAAGTGCATTAAAAACTGTATTTGTTGATGTCCTTTCATATCTAGAAGCATTAAAATGTGTAATTGAGGAAGAGAGCTCTGTGCCCAAAATTCAAATATTATATTATGCTACTAAAAAGTGTTTACAGTCAGAGTTTATATCCTTATTTATTAATTAGTCACTGAAAGTTTGAGATATAGCAAGATGTTAGAATGATAACATCAATTAACTTTCAAACGTTGTCAGTTCAGTTCAGTTCAGTGGCTCAGTCATGTCTGACTCTTTGCGACCCCATGGACTGCAGACGCCAGGCCTCCCTGTCCATCACCAGCTCCCGGAGTTTACTCAAACTCATGTCCATTGAGTCTGTGATGCTATCCAACCTCTCATCTCATCCTCTGTCATCCCCTTCTCCTCCTGCCTTCAATCTTTCCCAGAATCAGGGTCTTTTCCAATGAGTCAGTTCTTCACATCAGGTGGCCAAAGTACTGGAATTTCAGCTTCAGCATCAGTCCTTCCAATGAATATTCAGGACTGATTTCCTTTAGTATGGACTGGTTGGATCTCTTTGCTGTCCAGGGGACTCTCAAGAGTCTTCTCCAACACCATAGTTCAAAAGCATCAGTTCTTTGGCGCTCAGCTTTCTTTATAGTCCAACTCTCACATCCATACATGACTACTGGAAAAACCATAGCTTTGACTAGATGGACCTTTGTTGGCAAAGTAATGTCTCTGCTTTTTAATATGCTATCTAGGTTGGTCATAGCTTTTCTTCCAAGGAGCAAGTTTCTTTTAATTTCATGGCTGCAGTCACTGTCTGCAGTGATTTTGGCGTCCAAGAAAATAAAGTCTCTCACTGTTTCCACTGTCTCCCCATCTATTTGCCATGAAGTGATGGGACCGGATGTCATGATCTTAGTTTTCTGAATGTTGAGTTTTAAGCCAACATTTTCACTTTCCACTTTCAGTTTCATCAAGAGACTCTTTAGTTCTTCTTTGCTTTCTGCCATAAGGGTGGTGTCATCTGCACATCTGAGGTTATGGGTATTTCTCCCAGCAATCTTGATTGCAGCTTGTGCTTCATCCAGCCCAGCATTTCTCAAAATGTACTCTGCATCTATACAGCCTTGATGTACTCCTTTCCCAATTTGGAACCAGTCTGTTGTTCCATGTCCAGTTCTAACCTTTGCTTCTTGACATGCACACAGATTTATCAAGAGGCAGGTCAGGTGGTCTGGTATTCCCATCTCTTAAAGAATTTTCCACAGTTTGTTGTGATCCATACAGTCAAAGATTTTGGCATAGTCAATAAAGCAGAAGTAGATGTTTTTCTGGAACTCTCTCACTTTTTCAGTGATCCATTGGATGTTGGCAACTTGATCTCTGGCTCCTCTGCCTTTTCTAAATCCATCTTAAAGATCTGGAAGTTCATGGTTCAGGTACTGTTGAAGCCTGGCTTGCAGAATTTTGAGCATTACTTTGCTAGAGTGTGAGATGAGTGCAATTGTGCGGTCGTTTAAACATTCTTTGGCATTGCCTTTCTTTGGGATTGGAAATGAAAACTGACCTTTTTTAGTCCTGTGGCCACTGCTGAGTTTTCCAAATTTGCTGGTATATTGAGTGTAGCACTTTCACAGCATCATCATATTTTAGGATTTGAAATAGCTCAACTGGTAGTCCATCACCTCCACTAGCTTTGTTCATAGTGATGCTTCCTATGGCCCACTTGACTTCACATTCCAGAATGTCTGGCTCTAGGTGAGTGATCACACCATTTTGGTTATCTGGGTCATGAAGATCTTTTTTGTATAGTTCTGTGTATTCTTGCCACCTCTTCTTAATCTCTTCTGCTTCTGTTAGGTCCATACGATTTCTATCCTTTATTGTGCTCATCTTTGCATGAAATGTTTCCTTGGTATCTCTAATTTTCTTGAAGAGATCTCTAGTCTTTCCCATTCTATTATTTTCCTCTATTTCTTTGCATTGATCACTGAGGAAGGCTTTCTTATCTCTCCTTGCTATTCTTTGGAACTCTGCATTCAAATGGGTATATGTTTCCTTTTCTCCTTTGCTTTTCACTTCTTTTCTCAGATATTTGTAAGGCCTCCTCAGACAACCATTTTGCCTTTTTGCATTTCTTTTTCTTTGGGATGGTCTTGATCCCTGCCTCCTGTACAATGTCATGAACCTCCGTCCATAGTTCTTCAGGCACTCTGTCTCATCTAATCCCTTGAATCTATTTCTCACTTCCACTGTATAATCATAAGGGATTTGGCAAACACCCTCTTCCAACAACACAAGAGAAGACTCTACACATGGACATCACCATCTGGTCAATACTGAAATCAGATTGATTATATTCTTTGCAGCCAAAGATGGAGAAGCTCTATACAGTTAGCAAAAACAAGACCGGGAGCTGACCATGGCTCAGATCATGAACTCCTTATTGTCAAATTCAAACATTGTAGTCAACAAAAAAGGAAGCCTGTTATATGAAATAAGTAGTTCATTGGATTTGATCCCCTTCTCTCAGTCTTCTTCAAATGATATTCCCCACTAGGTATTTTTGAGAGTTCCCATGGGGTGTCTTTACATGTGTTTTGTAGCTAGTCTGGGCAGGTGATGGGTTCTCCCTCCACTGGCTGTCTCCAGGCAATGAGTCACCCACCAAACGGGAATACCATGTCCTTCTAGAATACTAAAGGTGCTTGGTGTTGAGATGGCTAGATAGAAGGAGACCTTTTTTTCCTTGTGCTTGCTGTGGGAGGGATCCCCAAGCGTAGTTGCCTGTGCCACACATGCTTATGTAAATTTTCCCTTTGGCGTTCTTTATTAATATCTCACACGCTCTTCTGCCCTCTGCCTTCTTAGGAACCAACCATGAGTCAAGTGTGGGGCAAGAGTAGGAGACAGCTCCAACTAACAACAGACATAGAGCTGTGGTCATTTTCACATACCTCCTTCTCTGTCATGGGGTCAGGCTCAATCTGTCTGGATAATTCTCGAAGGATGAGGTATTACCCAAAAGGTTCCCCTCCTCACTTTTAAGACAAAAAAATTTCAGGCAGGGTTGCCCCAGCTATTTCTCAAATATGCCCAGACATGTTTGACTCTCAGCAGGTTCGTAACCCCAGATTGAACTGAGATAACCTCCACCCCCTCCTGGTGACTCTCCTGCACTGTTGTAATCTCTGTTCAATTGGCTGTTCAATGTTCTTGTTTTATGATAGATTTTTAAATTGATGTTTAGCTTAATTTTCTTGTTTCCTCAGAGTATACCATCCCAATCAACTTCCTCTCCCTCCACCCCAAATCCTTTTCTTTCATGGTTTTTGTTTCTCTTGTTTTCTCTTCATTTGGATGGTTTTCTTATCCTTTCCACATTTTAGCAGTATGCAATAAAAATGTGAATATTCTGAGACACTAAATAAACACCATGTGAATGAATAAAAATCATGGCTTCTACATATGTTTTCCTCTCTCAATTCCACTGCTTAAATTGAAAATGTAAACATCTTGATCAAAAACTTTTCAGTTGGTTATCTTTAGTCCTTCATGATTAAAACTATAAGCTCAACATGCTTTCTCAAGTGCCCTTGGAAAGAGAGCTAGTCTATTATGTCCCTCTCACGGTACCCCCCTCCCCAACCCTTCACACATTAGGCGAACAAAAGCCTGAATGGATAGGGTTTGCACCCGGATTTCAGGAGGCTGTGATTATGTCTCTGAAATTTGAAAAAAGAATCCCACATTTGACAGAAATTGTTAAGAGTCTACAATTAACAAATAGATCTGGCATTAGTGTTTTTCTAATCAAAATCTATTGTTCTGCCGATGCTCACGGCTGCTGTGTTAACTGACAGTGGTTGCCCTCCCAGGAGGCCTGCGGAGAGCGCGGTGCGCGGGAGAGGTAAGTGTGCTTTCATGCTCATGTCCCAGTCTGTCAGATCCCTCCAGAACCGCACAATTCATCTCCTGCCCTCCAGAATGATGGTACCAATTTGTCCCTCAAGTTGGGCGATGACTCTTTCTTTCCTGAAGTTTTCAAAGGAAAGAGAAAAAAAAATAGATTATTAAGTTCTCATTGAACTAGAAAAACAAAACAAATCAGCAGTCTGCTCCACTGGAGCCAGAAGGCTCCTTGTGGGTGGTGCTCCCAGCAGAGGTAGCAAAGTTTGCCGTTTCCAGTCCAATCCATGACAGTCATGGCAGACAATAGAATACTGTGGAAGTCTTCAGCAATGTAGAAGATTAATCTAATAATATCATTCATTTAATGAAATAGTGACTTCAGATGTTCTTTTATGAAAATGTGGCAATGACAAAGTTTATGAATGGAAAGGCCTTAATAGCCAGTAACCTACCTAACATTTTAAAAAGCATTGATTCAAATGCAGTAACCACTGCAGATGAAAAAGTCAAAGGGGAAATCCTCAGATGTTTTGTTTAAATATAATTTGAAAAAAAAAAAGCAGGTCATCTGTACACTAATTTTTATTTTCTGGGACAGCCTGAGTAGGGAATATGTCAGAATTAAAAAGAAAAAAAAATTTGGGACTTCCCTGGTGGTTCAGTAGTTAAGACTGTGCTCCCAAAGCAAGGAATGTGAGTTTGATCCCTGCTGGGGGAACTAAAAAATCCACAACTGAAAATCTCACAGGCTGCGACGAAGATGGCAGAGCCTGAGTGCCACAACTAAGACCCGGTGCAGTCAAAATAAATAAATAAATTTTATTTTTTAAAGAAAGCATTTTATTTTAAAAATAGGAATCCTAAAATATGCATCTGTCTTCCGAACCTCCATTTGACCATGTGGCAGTCATGTCAGAGTTCCCCCCACATCTTTCTGCAAAGATGAGTTTGAGAGTTTGCATCACCAGAGGGTCCTTGGCTGATTTCTTCCTTTCTTTGTCATCACCCAAGACTATCAGTTGTTGTGAGTTGCCCCAGGTCACCCTCATTTGTACTCACAGTGGCATCTTCACACCTCGGAGGCTTTCTAGACTCCCTTAGGGACCCACCCTCTGGCACACAGAAAATCATCCACTGCTCGCACCGTGCTCAGGGCAGCTCCCCCAAGCCCATCTGCCTAGCCAGGCCACCCCACCATTTCTGTTCTTCTCCCACCCCATGATGCCCTTGGGGGTGAGCAACTTGGAGTCTCACTACTGCTGAAGTCTCCATTTTGGAGTGAATGGGACCCAGGTCCTACCTGCTCCAGGTCCAACTCTAAGCTCTTATGGCTTCTATTCTTTTATTCTTTCCCTGAGGCTCAGCCTAGTGAATGGTAAATCAAGATCAAAAGGGAACAGCAGATCTAATTCTCTTGAGGTATGTGTTCCCAGGAGAGCACAGGGCCTTGTTCTACATCCTTACACATTCAGCAAGTTCAGCGTCATCTTAGCAATGAGGTTCTATGGAGCAAAAGCCAAGGCTTTTGAAACTCAGTAGCCTTTTCTCTCCATGCCCCTCAGTCTCCAAGACAACAAATGGTCTAGACCGAATAAGGGAAAGACAGGATACAAGAGGGAGTTCATATCTCACGGCATCATCTCACCTGAGAAGGACACGGTATCTGTTGTTCCTGCCATTATATCAGAATCCCTTCCCTGAGAATTTGGAATTGGCATTGTTAATATGCTTCTCCTGGGGCTGGCCTTTCAAATGGAAGAAATATCAAAATTTCTGAAAGAGAAAACTCATGAACCTTTTAGGCATACGTTTTTGAAAGGAAACTAGATCATGTAGCCACCCTCATTTTCACTTTCTGAAGTGCGGCATGGTTGTATCCCACATGTGGATGAGTGGCAGATAAAGCTGGCAGAAGACGGCAGAACATGCTACCTACGGAGCTGATGACACACGCTCTCCTGGCTCCAGGCCCAAGTATAGCTACATGCCAATTCCCTAACTTAAATGAAGAAGGAGGAGCTGGAGAGGGAGAAGAAGGTGTTTATCTATTTGCAATGGTTTTTGAAGGATGAATAGGAGTTCGCCAGTCAGACATAGGAAGGAAAGATGTAGAGCAAAGCAGCCCTGCCCCTAATGTTTTACCACAGGGCCCAGAACAGGAGTACAAAGAGAGGCCCCAGTGCTATATATTTCAATACTTAAAAGTTATAAATCAGGCTCTTCGACTCTTTGCAACCCCAAGACGATAACAGTCCATGGAATTTTCCAGGCCAAAATACTGGAGTGGGTAGCCTTTCCCTTCTCTGGGGATCTTCTGGACCCAGGAATCAACCAGTATCTCCTGCATTGCAGGTGGATTCTCTACCAGCTGAGCCACCAGGAAAGCCCCCATAAATCAACTAATAAGCTATTAAAGAAAATATAATCCACTTAATTTATGATTACTGGGAAGACCAAGTTCAAATTTTGAATTCTAGCCCCCTGAGGGCATGGGGTGTGCTGGTCCTCACGTCCTGGTGCTCCTTCCTAGGAGCCTCTTTCCTTCTTTCCCTGTCTTCCAACTCTATCCTGTGACAAGGTCTTCATGTGCCATGTGTGGACACTGCTTCATGGCCACCCTCCCATTAGGAGTGGTCAGGATGATGGTATGGGCTGCCCTCTGGAGGATGCATATGAGAAGAGATCCACAGTGGGCCTAGAAACAGGCTTGGGTCCTTTGGACAGGCAACTCGGGAGCCCTGGTCACCAGGAGTGTGATCTAGAAGGGGAAGTGTGACATCTGGGCAGGCATATAACCCACAGACTGCCTTCCTGGTGGAGGAGAGGGTCGGAGCAAGAGCCTCCTAAAACATAGGAACCTAGACAGGTGTTTCTCTTGCATAGCCAAAGGACAATTTTGCCCCCAAAATTCAACCAAAACACCCCACTTGACTGAAGTTGTGGAAGAACATGGTGGCCAGGAGAAATGTTAAGAAATTCAATGTGGCCCAAACATGGATTATTTGTAGTAAGGGGCAGGAGATAAAAGTAGAGCAAGAACCTACAGGGGAGGTATACAGATGGTGGGAGGGAGGCTCAAGAGAGAGTGGATTTTTGTGTACTTATAGCTGATTCATTTTGTTGTATAGCAGAAACTAACCCAATATTGTAAAACAATTATACTCCAATTAAAAAAAAAATAGGACAAGATAGTAAAGGGCATGGTGGGTAGTATGGACTTTGTGGTGGGCAAGGGACATTTTTAAGCATGAGAATTTTGTTAATTATTTATTTTCTTTTTATTTTCTTCTTTTAACTGCACCATGCAACATGTGGGATCTTAGTTTCTCTATCAAGGATCGAACTTGAGCCCTTTGCCTTGTAAGCTCCGAGTCCTAACCACTGGACCGCCAGGGAGTCCCATGCTAAGTATTTCTTAGGAGGAAAAGACCAGAGACAAATGGAATCAATACAGTGGGAAGAATTTGACAGTTATTGGGATTTTTGGAAGTTAGAGAAGGTCTGACTGCCTGAATTGAGGAATAAGTGGGAAAGAGCAGATTCAGGAGACATTTCTGGAGTATAATTGACAAGGTTTTGTGAGAGTTCAACTTGGGACTTCCCTGGTGGCTCAGATGGTAAAGAATCTGTCTGCATTGTGGGAGACCTGGGTTCGATCCCTGGGTTGAGAAGATCCCTTGGAGAAGGGAATGACAACCCACTCCAATATTCTTGCCTGGAGAATTTCATGGACAGAGGAGCTTGATGGGCTATTGTCTATGGGGTTGCAAAGAGTCACACATGACTGAGTAGCTAACACTTTCACTTTAACCAGCTTGAAAGGCTCTCGTGCTCATGGTACATTGCCCAAAGGAAGGGGTTGAAGGCCAGGTGCAGGTTGTAAAGTCATACGTTGGACATGCTCCATTTGAGGCTCTATGATCCTAACTCCAACTATCATGTGATAGCTGATGACAATAGAAATTATAGCCACAGAGCTTTGAAATCTGTGTCCCACGTGTAAATATAGGAAAGAAGTGGTATGGAAGCATTTTGGAGAATTTCTTATAAAAGAGGTTTGCCTTTTCAGTGCCTCCATTTTGTAGGTGCCTGGTTGCCAAGAGGAAACTTTAGGACAAGCAATTTCGTATTTTGAGGTCTGCTTCTGTTATTCATATAATAAACCCAGGTCTTCCTCTTTTGGAAAATGTAGCTCATGTAGTGGATACAAACTATAATTATTTTTTTGAGCAGCAGTTGTGAGTTTGGTGTGGTAGCATGTCCTTTACAGAGATCTTTAAAGGTAAAAATGTCCCCATGGGCATCTTTTTAGTGTTGGCCCACAACTCTGATATTTTAGGAGAGGCTGCAAGCAGTTGAGGCTTGTTGGCTCTTTCGATGTCCTCACAAAGAGTAAGTTTTTCAGAATATAAATTAGAGATGACTGAAAATTCCCTGCTTTGTATATAACTTATGAAACCAAAGCCCGGACTAGAACTGGATTCCCAAGAACTTAAAGTTAGAAATCTCAAATTTAACAAGCCGTTGTAAATGACCATTGAGCAGTGGACATGCTACATGTTCTAGCTAGTGCTCTGAATTGTTCATTTTTCAAGGGGCTCATTTCCCCCAATAACATTTTCTTGTTCTTTTTCTTACCTTTTTGCTTGTAGCAGTAAGATGGCATGTTGTTATTTTTCAAGTTGCAGGGATTAATGCTCATTTTCTGGTTAATTAAAATCTTTTAAATAAAAACACTCCAAGTTCAGAGCATTATTGTACTCATTACCATTTCTGCAGTATCTTTGCAGCTCAGCTATTATGCCAGGCTGCAGTAATTTCAATACAGCCCTTTTATTGTTTGTCTTTATTGAAGACTTTGTGCTCATTACTGGATTGTCTCCTGACAGCCCAGAACACTCCCCCAGACTCTCCTCCTGCACTCTGTGAAACCTATTTTGCATTTGCAAGTGTTTGGGCCTTCCAGGATCAGATAAGTGACTGTATTCAAGGAGAATTAAAAATTTGGAAGGGGTGTTGTATAATCTCTTAACATAGAAACTCCACTTGGTCTTCAAATATCTCCCCATATGTAATTTTTTTAGTGTCAAAAACCTTATTGGATTAGAATTGTCTTAATTCGAGGGTGGAAAAAAAAGTGGTAAAAATAATTATACTCAGAATGCATCAATGATATTTATGTGTTCATCTTAAAAATACAATATACTATGAGTTTGAAATATTTACTACTTACTTTTGGAGATGTTCCCCCGGTGGACTGTGCCTGCTTCATTATATATTGAGGGAGCTTTTGCTCTGCAAACACTCATTGTTTGCTGATAGAAGTTCCTGCTCCTCTCATCCCTGTCCATTTTCTTCTGGATAGAGCACGTCTCTATCGTGTTTAATAGGCAGTTACTGTCTCTCAGGGCATTTTTCTAGGCCTGTTCAATATGAGTAGGAGGATTCATTTTGACATGCTTGCAGCCCACAGCAACTTTGGTGACTCACAGAAGTAGCTTACACTAGACAGAAAAACCATTTCATGCTCAAATTATTCTTAGCAAGAAGCTACATCTACTTTTGAAGAAAAATGAATTTAGAGTATCTCTATGGGTTTGCTAATAGCAAATAGCTTGAAATACACATACACACACACACAGACAAAATGTGTAGTAGATTTGAAGTGGGGCAGGTCACCTGCCCTTGAATTTGTATTCTACCTCTTTTGATGGCAGAAGAGGGGCTCCTACACAAATAACTTTCTGTCGGATTGTACTTGAACCTGAAGGCCCTCGACCTACACGTCTGCAAGTGTGCTGCTGGCCAGGGCTTCCAGGGGCTCTGCTGACTCCTGGAGGTCCCTCTCTAGCTCTCGTCCAATCAAGCTGTCACCTCCGTGGAGTGTCTTAGGTGCGACCCGACTGGAAGGCAGGAGATGGTCATGTTGCTAAGGGAGAATCAGTGGCTGCTTGGTCCATATTTTGACCATTTCTAAATTCCTTTATTTCTTTTCATTTGCACACTCTATATCAGACCATTGCGACTCTGTCCCTGCTTTAGCTTTTGCTCTCACTACCCCAAACAGTGAATATATAATCGTTGGAAAAAAGAATATCCAGCAAAACTGACATGACTTTTTCTCATTTCCCCACCTGTGTGGTAGTATCGATAACACTCATTTTGCATCTTTTCTGCTAGCTTAGATCTTTCTTCACAGAGTGTTTCCCTTGAAATTCTACAAATGACTCAACAAACCTTTTAATGACTCAACATACCTTTATTAACACCTACTGTGTGCTAGGGAATGAGCTGGACCCTGGCCCTGCAGCAGGAATTGAAGGGACAGTCCCTGCCCTCCTGGAGGCTGCAGACTGGAGCTCAAGTGCAAATGTGAGAATAGCACATGGCTTCGAATCACAGTGAGACTGGGGTAAGGAGTGTGATGTCCCCAGGTAAACTCTGGAAAGAAAGCTTTGCCCTCCCCAAGTCTACCTCCCTGTAAGTGGCAGTACTCGTGGACAGCACGGCCGGAAAGGATTCCTTGGGTGATGGCTATTTCTTTGAGCTGGCGAGAAAATCCTTAGAGTCCCTGGTCACACTATTGTCTGAGAACCTGCTGACCCTATACCACTCGTTTAAATTCATGCTCAACTTGGAGCTGCCAATGCTTCAAATGTCTCCTGGAGAACAGGTAGAAACCTGTGCTCTCTGGAAGCCCTGTGACAGTCGTCATCAAAAGCTGGTTCCCTCTGTCCAAGGGTGAGTTTTATGAGAAAGAGAATAACGTGTAACTAACCATATTTTATTCTTTGACATTCCAATTACATTAACCAAGGCAGGCATTAGAGATCAATTGATGGGCCAGCCCAGTGATGTGAGGGCTGAGAGGGGTGGGTCACTGAGGAGATGGCCCTAGGTGTCTGTGGGGTGGTGGTGGGAGCCTCTGAACACACGCTTTCTCCCTGTGAACCTCGGCCCATCGCTTCTAAAGTGCTGTCCCTTCATTACCTTCCTGCTGTTCTTTTCTGGCAAATCTAAGCCTGTCAATCTCCACCATTGCCTGGGTTGGAAACCCAGTTAACTAGGATTCATCTTGTCAATTCAAACAGCAGTTTCTGTTTGTGAGCAAAATAAATGAGTGAGCTTCCCAACTACTGGGCATTTCCACTGAAGCCCTGTGAGCCCCCTAACTTAGGTTTAATCAATCCATTTCTAACTTAACCAGCCCAGGATCCAATGGATTTTACCTTATCTAGAGCAAACGAGCTGTGCGCTCCTTCTTGATTTTGCAGCTGATTGACTATGGCGTGGAGTTTAGTAGATTGTGGATCAAATAAATGAGAACCATAAAATTTCCTCCCCAGGGACTAGGTTTTGATTATTGCATTGACCCTAGAGCAAGAAATGTGCCCTCTGGACCAAAAAAAAAAAAAGAAAAAAAAACACCGCCACACAGCAACCCAAGGCCGGATGCTCCTACCCAGGACTGATTCAGTTACATTTATTAAAAGTAAAAAGGTAGGGGGAGCACATTTTTTGAGAATTATCACACAGCTAGATGGGAGAGGAACTGACAGTAATATTCCATGCCTAAAAATCTAATGATTCCTGGAAAGTGAGTGTCAATTTGGCACTCTGTCTGGGGTTCAGAAAGAATTCCAGGAATTATGACAGGATAGTTATGATGAAACAGTAGTGGTGAGGAGATGCTTGTACTCAGAATCCAATTTCTACTGAAATTTAGTGGGCTTTTTATTTATGTGTTTATTTTTGGCTGCGCTGGATCTCTGCTGCTGTGCATGAGTTTTCTCTAGTTGTGGGAGAGGGGGCTACTCCCTAGTTGCATTGCCCGGGCTTCTCGTTGTGGAGGCTTCTTTTGTTGCAGAGCATGGGCTTTAGGCACATAGGCTTCAGTAGTTGTGGCTGGCAGGCTCTAGAGCGCAGGCCCAGTAGTTGTGGCACATGGGCTTAGTTACCCTGAAGCATGTGGGATCTTCCTGGACTAGGGATTGAACCCATGTCCCCTGCATTGGCAGGCAAACTGTTAACCACTGGACCACCAGAGAAGTCCCAAATTTAGTGTTTTTTAAATGGATGACCATTATACCAGAGAGTGGAGACATTAGTGGAGACCATAAATATTTTATCATTTTTTTCTGCTCTGGAAATTTCTGTGTCCCGAGTGCCTATTGTGGGCCCAGCTGTGAAAGAGGGAACATGGTAAAATTAAAAGACTAGGTTTGGGGTGGAACAGTTCTAAGTCAGAAGTCTATTTGATACCTGCATAGCCCTGGGCAAGTCGCCTTGCTACAATAAACCTATAATAAGGGCAAAATATCAGCACTTGCTTAAAACAGAGAACTTCGGGAATCCTTGCCTACCCATGTCCTCCCTTCTTAAGGATCCACCTTCCATGCAGGGGCTGGCTTCACAGGCTCTGGGCTTTGAAGGCTCTACTCTTGGACAGTTCTGCTGTCAGCATCTTAAATTCTTCATAGTTGTTGAACAAAAGATGCTGTATTTTCACTTAATGCTAGCCCACATATTGTGTGACTGCATAGGCCACCCCAGCTGTGAGTAAGTCACTCAGAACAAATCTGGGGTGCAGCTGATCTTCCCGTCCTGGAGCCAAGAGATGCCTAGTCCTCTCCCCTGCAGTTCCTTCTTTGTGCTCAAAGTTGCCCGGATAGCTTCTGTCACTCACAGTCACGAGCGTGCTGCCCTTGGCTCATGTGGCTGGACGGTCAAAGAAGAAAACGTGGTGAGCAGGGTTTTGTTCCCATCTTGCGTGGGACTGCGATGGACATCTGACCCAACGTGGACCAATAAGAATGTCTCTCGCACATGTTGGGCCTGAGGGACTCCGGTTAATCTTTGTCTGAGGAGGGAGGGTGAGGAAGCTCAAAAGCTGGAGGGCAGCCATCTTCTCTGTCCAGGGAAAAGAAAGAAAGCCTGCTGCCTGTCAAGGCGAAGTGTGGGGATAGGTGAGCCGCAAGAAGCTGAGAGGGGAGAGGCTGTGGCCTCACTGAGAGGGAGTAGAGCAGGTGTCTCAGTTCCGAATGATTTTGCCATTTCTTCCTGTTCCTATTAGAAAGGAGTCACATTTCCAGTCCTCAAGATGGAAGATACTTGTCTCTTTCCAGATACCTGTTCATGTTAGTTTAAGATAGCCTAATGGTCTGTAGCTCACTCAAACCATCTCCAACGTCCTGATTCACTCCCTCATGGGTTGCAGAGAAGAGCAAACGAGAGCAGGTAATGTGGGGCCAGCACTTTTCAAACTTTAAAACCCCTCCAACCATGGAGTCCCATTCATTATATAACAGAGCAAGATGGAAAATAGCTATGGACTGGGAAATTCTTTGGTGTTTATTTCAAAATTGTGTGAATCAAGTAGCATTCTTCATCATCTTCATTTTCTAAGATGGAACTTCTGTCACATAGCAAATGTCACAAAGTCCTGTGTTTAAAGTCATCTAAATGTTCCTGGGGAAGATGCCACATTAATCATACAATTTGGGCTAATGTGAATATTTTTATAGGGTTATTAACATTTCAAAGATGTTAGGGCTGTTTTGTAATTTAAAATTAGATTTATGGCTTTCAGGAACACATTAAAAATTAATCTGATTTCTTCTGGTTTGAAACCATGAGATTGAAATAATTGAAAGCAACAGAAAGAGTCTGTAGTTGGAACAGAAAAGACAATTCAAAAGATAAGAAATAGTAGTTAAATGCTAAAGAACTTGGGAAATATTTATGTAACTGACAAAATGGAAAATCTTGGATTGGGAAAGTAAATGGAAAACGAGTGAAAGCATAAAAGTATTGAGAAACAGATCTACAGTTGAGGTATGTAGGTTCTAGGATAGTGCTCTCTTGCTTTCTTAAATACTTTTTAAAAAGGTTTATTTATTTATTGTTGGCTGTGCTGGATCTTCGGTAGCTCGGGCTTTTCTTTGGTTGCTGAGAGCGAGGGCTACTCTCCAGTTATGGTGCAAGGGCTTCTCATTGCAATAGCTTCTCTATCTAGTTGCAGAGCTTGGGCTCTAGGACACGTGGGCTTCATTCAGTACTTGCGGCTCATGGGCTTAGTTACTCTGTGGCATGAGGGATCTTCTCAGACCAGGGATTGAATCTGTGGCCCTTGCATTGGCAGGTAGATTCTTAACCAACTGACCAACAGGGAAGTCCCCTACTTTCTTTTATTTATCTTTTTACTTGCTCATTCGTTTCACATGCCTTATGCCCTTTGAGATACTGGAATCAGGGTAGCGAACAAAATAAAGTCTGTATCTTCCTGGAGTTTAATTTCTTGTGAGATTAGAGAGAGCTTGATGAACCAGGATTCATAGATGTAAGGAGGGGGAAAGAGAATGGAAAGGAATAGCCCATTAAAAAGCATTTCATTTCCCTGTGAGGTCTCCACCACTCACAGGGAACCAAGTGCTTTACCTTCATTATCTCATTTCATCCTTAGCAGCCTTTAAGATGGACAGGATTTCAAATGTGCACAGGGACCAGACAGGCCATGCAGAATGCACAGAGGATGTGACAAACCGGAGAGCACATAACTCTTCCAAAGGGGCATCCCCTGCTCAGCTCTAGCTGTCTGTTGCCATGGGGGAGTGGGAGTTCCTTTCTGCTAGATTTTACATTTTTTCAAGAGAAGCTTCAAATCCACTTTTCATGTGAAAATGGATTTTTTAAAAAAATTGGGTCCGTTTTTAAATTGCTATGCTGTGTTTATGCAAAGACAGGCATAATTTTATTACTGTACTGTCATTTGTAACAACAAGAGATTCAGTTCAGTTCAGCTCAGTCGCTCAGTCATGTCCCACTCTTTGGGACCCCATGGACTGCGGCACGCCAGACTTCCCTGTCCATCACCAAATCACAGAGTTTACTCAAACTCATGTCCATTGAGTCGGTGATGCCATCCAACCATCTCATCCTCTGTCATCCCCTTCTCCTCCCTCCTTCAATCTTTCCCAGAATCAGGGTCTCTTCCAATGAGTCAGCTCTTCGCATCAGGTGGCCAAAGTACTGGAGTTTCAGCTTCAGCATCAGTCCTTCCAATGAATATTCAGGACTGATCTCCTTTAGGATGGACTGGTTGGATCTCCTTGCAGTCCAAGGGACTCTCAAGAGTCTTCTCCAACACCGTAGTTCAAAAGCATCAGTTCTTTGGCACTCAGCTTTCTTTATATTCCAACTCTCACATCCATACATGACTACTGGAAAAACCGTAGCTTTGACTAGATGGACCTTTGTTGGTAAAGTAATGTCTCTGCTTTTTAATATGCTGTCTAGGTTGGTCATAGCTTTTCTTCCAAGGAGCAAGCATCTTTTAATTTCATGGCTGCAGTCACTGTCTGCAGTGATTTTGGAGTCCAAGAAAATAAAGTCTCTCACTATTTCCACTGTTTCCCCATCTATTTGCCATGAAGTGATGGGACCGGATGTCATGATCTTAGTTTTCTGAATGTTGAGTTTTAAGCCAACTTTTTCACTCTCCTTTTTCACTTTCATCAAGAGACTCTTTAGTTCTTCTTTGCTTTCTGCCATAAGGGTGATATCATCTGCATATCTGAGGTTATGGATATTTTTCCTGGCAATCTTGATTCCAGCTTGTGCTTCATCCACCCCAGCATTTCTCATGCTGTACTCTGCATATAAGTTAAATAAGCAGGGTGACAATATACAGCCTTGACGTACTCCTTTTCCAATTTGGAGCCAGTCTGTTGTTCCATGTCCAGTTCTAACTGTTGCTTCCTGACCTGCATGCAGATTTCTCAGGAGACAGATCAGGTGGTCTGGTATTCCCATCTCTTTAAGAATTTTCCACAGTTTGTTGTGATGCACACAGTCAAATGTTTTGGCATAGTCAATAAAGCAGAAATAGATGCTTTTCTGGAACTCTCGCTTTTTCAATGATCCGTTGGATGTTGGCAATTTGATCTCTGGTTCCTCTGCCTTTTCTAAATCTGACTTGAATATCTGGAAGTTCATGGTTCACGTACTGTTGAAACCTGGTTTGCAGAATTTTGAGCATTACTTTGCTAGAGTGTGAGATGAATGTAATTGCGCAGTAGTTTGAGCATTCTTTGGTATTGCCTTTCTTTGGGATTGGAAATGAAAACTGACCTTTTACAGTCCTGTGGCCACTGCCGAGTTCTCCAAATTTGCTGGCATATTTGAGTATAGCACTTTCACAGTATCATCTTTTAGGGTTTGAAATAGCTCAACTGGAATTCCATCACCTCCACTAGCTTTGTTCATAGTGATGCTTTCTAAGGTCCACTTGACTTCCCATTCCAGGATGTCTGACTCTAGGTGAGTGATCACACCATTGGGATTATCTGGGTCGTGAAGATCTTTTTTTGTATAGTTCTGTGTATTCTTGCCACCTCTTCTTAACATCTTCTGCTTCTGTTAGGTCCCTACCATTTCTGTCCTTCATTGTGCCCATCTTTGCATGAAATGTTCCCTTGGTATCTCTAATTTTTTGAAGAGATCTCTAGTCTTTCCCATTCTATTGTTTTCCTCTAGAAACAACCTAAATGTTGCTTAATAGTAGACCAATGCAATAAGTTATGGTCCATCTTATGTAACTACTCTGGAGCCTTAAAGAGCCGCAAGGAAAATTCTTATGTGCTTCATGACCCATCACTAAATGAGAAAAGTTAGATGTCATGCAGTGTGTATGACAGACTATCATTTGTGTAAAGGAGGGGGAGAATATACACATATATATAC
The DNA here is from genome assembly GCF_033118175.1 of Dama dama. Taxonomy (NCBI): domain Eukaryota; kingdom Metazoa; phylum Chordata; class Mammalia; order Artiodactyla; family Cervidae; genus Dama; species Dama dama. The sequence goes on from NC_083713.1 coordinate 26,181,801, forward strand.
GCATATGTATTCCTTTGTTCATATACGAATAGAATATTTCTGAAACCACACAAATATGTATACATCGTATGTATACATATATCTTGGAGTAGGATATGGCAACCCACTCCAGTATTTTTGCCTGGAGAATTCCATGGACAGAGGAGCCTGGTGGGCTGCAGTCCACAGGGTCACAAAGAGTCGGACATGACTGAGCAACTGAGCACATGTGTATATCCACATCTAGGTAGATAGATAAACAGGTACGTACATAGACTCATCGATAAACTAGCAGCACTGGTTGTCTCTGGAAAGGGAAACTGTTGGCTAAAAGATGGGATGGGGGGAAAGCTTTTACTTTATACTCTTTAATATATTTTGAATTTTGAGCTATGTGAATGTATTATGATTTTACCAAACATACTTGTGAAGGGCCTGAGAGTCATTAGTTTGTCAGCCTCTTCTAGAGTCTTAGTTATTTCCTCTGAATATCAGGAAGCACCCAGTGAGTTGGAGGTATTATTCTGATAGATTGAAGGGGTTTCAGTCACTTGGGAGCACGGATCTCCAAGGCCAGAACACACATCTAATAGATGTCACGGGTGTGGATCTGCTGTTTCACCTCTCATTTTAGTCAAATGGAGGATGATCTCAGAAATCTTGTTTAGTGGACTTACCTGGGCTCTATCGGAGTAAGTTGGACTCCCAATAGGGCTTCTCTGGTGGCTCAGTTGGGAAAGAATCTGCCTGCAATTCAGGAGATACAGGAAACTTGGTTTCGATACCTGGTCAGGAAAATCCCCTGGAGGAAGTCGTGTCTGACTCTTTGAGACCCCATGGACTATATAGCCTATAGGGGTTATAGGAGAAAGGGTTTCCTTCTCCAGGGGATCTTCCCAACCCAGGGATCAAACCCGGGTCTCCCACACACAGGCAGATGCTTTACCGTCTGAGCCATGAGGGAAGCCCTCCTCCCTGGAGGAGGACATGGCAACCCACTCCAGTATTCTTGCCTGGAGAATCCCATGAACAGAGGAGCCTGGTGGGCTACGGTTCATAGGGTCACAGAGAATCAAACTGAAGTGACTGAGCACATACACACGGACCCCCAGTTGGTCCCAGAATGGCTTTGCTGGCTCTCAGGAGAAAGTCACTCAATCCCTCTATTTCATGAGATTGTCATTTGGTGGAAGAAGTTAGCATATTCGGTTCTAGGAGTCTTTGGTCAACTGTGGGCGAGGGTGGGGGGCGGCGGCAGGGAGGAGTGTTTGCTGGATCATGGGACAGTCGTTAGAGTAGTATTTTTTTCCTTACTGCCATTTCTAGTTGTCTCGCCCTCCCAGAGGCAGCAGCTGGGTCTGAGACTTGGGAGTACCTTGAAGGACACAGAAAACTCATGCGGGAAGTATGATTCACTGGGTAGTAGAAAAGGCTATAAGCCATTTGGGGGCTTCCTCAGATCACAGCTCACACACCATAGCATTATTCTGGATCCTGGGAGAACAGCCTAGTGGTCTGCTTATGCCTGTTGAGTTCCAACCAGCCCTGGACATCACAGTGGACACTGGATGACCTCCATCTGTGTTAGGATACTGCGTGCATGCAGGCAAGCCCCTAATTCCTCCTGTAGCTCAGTCATTGCTCAGTAACCTCCCTCTTATTCTCTGTGGCTAGATCTTAGCTCACCCAGTGCCTTGTGAACAAAGCCTCTTGTCGTGATCTCATTTGTCTCGCTTCTGGGTACAACGCATGCCCTTCATAATAGCCAGGGTCAGCTATCCGCCAAAGCATAATTGGCATTTCTTATTCTGTGTGTGGTCTGGGTTTACTTAGGATTTTCATCATTTTGGGGGTGTGGTATCTCTGGCTTTTACTCTAAGGCTGGGCAGTTATCTGCTGTTTTCTAGAGCTTTTAAGATATTCCCTGTGCCCTGCTTGTATCAGCCAAGGCTCCAGCAGGAAGCAGAATCCATTCAGACATTCAACTACAGAGACTTTAATGAAGGACCTATTTACAGAGGTCTGGGTGGGTTCAGGTACCGTTAAGGGATGCTGAGGCAACCTGGAAAGAAACACCTGGAAGTCTTCCCTAACCCCAGCCCTGAAGCTGCAAAGGGGGGAAGAGTGTTCGTGGGGCCCCGTGAGAACTTGCACCAAGGAGGGTTGCCAGTCCCATGCCCATGTACACAGAGGAAGTGTCGCCAGGGAGGGGTCCTACCCTTGCCAGATGCTGGCATCGAAACAAGGAAGGAATCAGGAACTCATACTCCAGCCTTTCTCTGACTGTGCCCTTTGCTATTCTGCTGGTCCTTCCCACAGACCAAACCCAACAGGAAGCCAGACAGTCAAAGGCCTTGTAAGACAGCCTGAGGGGACAGGGAGGGACACTGCGGCAGCAAATACGTCAGGAGCCAGAGTGTAAAATAGGGATGGTCACTGCCCCTGGAGGGGTCACCACTTTAGCCACAGACATTGTGAGTGGAATGTGGGACACATGGGTTCATTTGACCTTATCCCACGGGAGGGGTTGGGGGGAAATGTTATCATCGCCCTGCCTTTTAAAATATCTAATATTGGCAGGCATTCCCCTTGAGGAGCTTTTCTGTGATCTGATCTTATGAACAATCTCTCTACTTCCCACTTTTAAAATTTTTGATTCTTTTTTTATTTACATTTTAAAATTTGAATTCATAATAATTAAAAAAAAAAAGCCCTCAAGGTTGACAAGGACTAGGATTGACAGTACTATGGCTTTTAGAAATCCCTGTTGTCCATTTAAATTTTAATGTTTCTATCATTTGTTCCTCAGTGTAAATTAACAGCCATGGCGGTGTGTTGGGTTTCTTTTCTGAAGTCGGGACTTTAAATTTAATTCAATAGCCGAGATTTACGGTGCTTCTATATTTCACACGGCAGAATCAATAATGTGACTGAAGTGAAGAAGATAAAAATTTATGGTATCTTGCAATTTAATGGTTGAAAAGATGCAATTGGAGAGATCATAAATTGTGAAGGAGTTTATGCTTCATTGCTCCTGATTCAGTGCTTGCTGTTAGAACTTGATTTGTGGCTATTCACGAGGTGTGATTAATGATGTGATCGATGCTTGCTTCAGCGCAGTAAAGCAGTTGTAATGCTCTTCATTAGAATAAATAAAATAAATTGACTGAAGCTTTATAAAAACTGTGTAACATTTAAAATCTAAAATGTCAATTTTTTTCCTGTTACAATTTAGGTTTCTTCAGGCAGTTTCCACCTACATCACATCACTCATTGTCATTCTTTTTGGATATTATAGAAATCCATGTGGGTTTGGGTAAGCTTTATGCAAAGCTCACTGAAGAGGAAAAAAAAAGAATTGAATAGGACCGACAGAGCTAGGATATTGTAGTGGCTGTGCTTTGCCATCCTCCTAATGTGCTTTTCATCCTTCTTAAACACATGGTGTTTAAGGAAATCAAGGCAGAAAATGACCCTTCTGTTCACAGATTTGCTAATAAACAATACAAGTGTTCATGATTTAAGTGCGGTGGGTGGGCATGCATCGCCATTGCAAGAGGCTGAGTGGGCACAAGCACATCCTTCAGACAACTTCTTTTTGATGTAGGAATTTTGTTTGACATGATTCTATTGTCAGTTCATGCTACGATTCAAAAAAGTGAGCCAACACACAGGGGAACAACAGTCCCACTGTGGCTGGAAAGAATGAGGTCAGTCTAGGTAATGCCTCCTGGACCCCGGTGAGTCACTTGGGCTGGGAAAAGTTGCCTTGAAACATGCATGGAAATTCTTGCCAATTTGGGAACTTATTCATCACAGTTGTAAACCAGCAGCCTTTGTTTCAATATCATTCCCTAAAATTTATTACTGTTGGTTAAGGAAAACTTTTGGCCTGTCTTGGAGAGCGGTATGTGTCTCCAGAAGCTCTCTTGGCTTAGTTCATTTCACGTGTTCATCTCATTATTATTTTTTTTTAATGTCTGAAGTCACAAGCAAGGGACATGTTTAATCTTATGGATTTAAATGGTTATAATTGACTTATTAAGCCAGAAAATCTTTGTAATGTGTTTCCAAGACTCCAGCCAGGCACAAGGAGAAGGGGGTGACAGAGGATGTGATGGCTGAATGGCATCATGATCTCAATGGACATGAGTTTGAGCAAACTCCGGGAGATAGTGAAGGACAGGGAAGCCCTGGAGTTCTGCAGTCCATGGGGTTGCAAAGAGTCAGACACGACTTAGCAACTGAACAAGACTTCAGTCGACTGCTCCAGGATGAATCTGGAAGGCTTTGATATAGTGGCAGTTCTGTTTTCTCTCCACGTAAAGGCCTTGAAAGGGAAAAGGCACCACACTGCACCACACTGAGGTGTCTTCTTGTCCACCTGGGGTTCTGCAGAAGCATTAGTGGGGTCATGCATGGTAGTTCTCAGCTTCAAGGTATCAGTTCAACTGGCTTTCTGGATTTTCCCTGGGAGATCCTTCACTCACCCTGTATTTTCAAAATGATGAGGCATGTTGGTGTAGTAGAGATCTAACCTCCAAAAATACTTTCAAGTTATCTGTACTTGGCATTGATGAGCTTCCTTTTAACTTGGCACTGGGATGCTAAATGGGAAAGAAAGCTGTACTTAGATTTCTCAGAGGTTTTCAATAATATGTGCATCTTAAGGGTACTTCCTGAATTACCTGGGGATGTAGGGGCTTCCCAGGTGGCACTAGTGGTAAAGAACCCACCTGCCAATGCAGGAGACATAAGAGACATGGGTTCGATCCCTCAGCTTGGAAGATCCCAGGAGGAGGGCGTGGTAACCCACTCCAGTATTCTTGTCTGGAGAATCCCATGGACAGAGGAGCCTGGCCGGCTACAGTCCATGGGGTCGCACAGAGTTGGACGTGACTGAAGCAACTTAGCACGTAGGGGCTGGAGGATGCACACAAAGAATGTACTGATTGATAATGACAAAATAAAGGAAAGAATACAAAGAATCAACAGAGCTCAAAAGAAATAGAATTGTTTACCTCTATTTGTGGCTAGGTTTCTCCATGCTAACATGCTTTAAGAGTTCAGTAGAGGGACTTCTCTGGTGGTTCAGGGGTTAAGACTCTGCATTTCCAATGCAGGAAGCATGGGTTTGAGCCCTGGTGAGGGAGCTAAGATCCCACTTGCCACGTGGCATGGTCAAAAAATTTTTGAAAGTAAAAGTAATTTTAAAAATAAATAATGAAAGAGACTTCAGTGGAAAATAAAGGCTTTGGAAAATTTAGTGTGGTGCAAATTTAGTGGAAAATTGAGGACTGTTCCCCAAGTTGGGAAAGAGAGCAGACCTTTAGCAAGTGCCCCAGGAGACAATGCCCAGCACACACAACAAGCCTTCAATAAATGTTTGTTGAGTGAAGTAAGGCGATGGTTATGTCTTTCTAAAGACTGTAGGCAGACTAAGCAACTAAGAAAATGTCAAGAGCCATCATTGAAAAGAGTCTGTTAGGAGACAGAAAATCTGAGGACAAGAGGAGAAAAGAAAAAAACAAAAAACAAAAAACCAGCACAATCTTAAATGAGAGTCTGCCCAGTCTCAGTCAGCCATTGTACTTGTTTGGGGGCTTTGTAGTTTTGACCTGGCTTTTAGTCAATGTATTTTAGCAATATAGTGTGTGCGTGTTGTGGCTGGGGGGTGGAGGGAGGGGTTTGGGGGAGGTGGGGTACAGAGAAACAGAATGAGAAATTCCAACCTTTTTTTAAGATAAAGGGGCAGTGGAGGTTGGCAGGGAAATTCCAGCCCAAGTATATAAACAACAGATGGGAACTTTGCATCAAACTTTGGAAAGTAAATGAAGCTCTCTAGGCCAGTTTTCTTATCTGTAGTGTGGGGTGGGGGAGGGGTAAAATGTTCCCTAAGGCCTCCTTCACCCTGATGTCCTTAGCTGTGTGTTTATATTTCCTCTCCCCTTTCCCTGGCCTAAGCCCCAAACTGCTACACAAAGATACATGGTTATAGTTATTTTCCACTAAGACTTCCCACCTACCCATCCCCACTTCCCAAAGCACTGCTGACACTTGGTCATTCTCTCACCTGCTGGGACACCTAATACATAATAAAATTGAGTGGAGTTTACAGATGGGATTTACAATAGGAAAAGACAAACCTAAAACTCAATCCTAGCTGAAACTCCTCCCCAAGTTCACAGTCTTGACCCTCCATGAGGAGGTCCCAAGGCTGTTCTTGTTGCTCTACATCTGTCTGTCCCTCCTCGGCACCCTGGCCCACCACCTTTGTGAGGGCCTTTGTCCACCTCCTCCCCTCCCTAGGACTAGGCACCTGCTTTGCTATCAAGACCCAGCCTGGGGGAGGGTGAAAGAGCCAAAGCAAACTAGCCTTGCTATAACCTGGCCAGAGCCAAAATCAAGCTTTCAACACAGGGCACCAAATGTCTCCAGTTCAGAACAGGATTTTGGCCGAACATTTGCCTAGCCCATTGAAACGTTTCCTTTTGTTTGTGTTTTACTCCCTGAAGATAAATGCATCCTGACCCTCAGCTAAAGCCTCCAACTCCAGCAATAGAAAGAACCACCAAAGCTTTGTTTGTTTTCAAGATATAAGCAATTGCAGGATGAGTTTGTTTAAGGGATCAGAGATTAGAGAATCAGTAATTGACAGGCAGCCCTCCACCAGCTGGCTCAGGCGTAGAGCTGTGATTAGGGCACAGGGTGGAGCTCTGGAGGCCTAGCTCGCTTTTCCAGGACAAAGTCCATTGGCTTTTTCTGTGCTGTTTAGGAAAATCAGGACTTTGGCAGGTAGGTTTCATGTGTGGATCACACTAAACTGTGGAAAATTCTGAAGGAGATGGGAATACCAGACCTGCCTCTTGAGAAACCTGTATGTAGGTCAGGAAGCAACAATTAGAACTGGACATGGAACAACAGACTGGTTCCAAATAGGAAAAGGAGTACGTCAAGGCTGTATATTGTCACCCTGCTTAGTTAACTTACATGCAGAGTACATCATGAGAAACACTGGGCTGGAGGAAGTACAAGCTGGAATCAAGATTGCCGGGAGAAATATCAATAACCTCAGATATGCAGAGGACATCACCCTTATGGCAGAAGGTGAAGAACTAAAGAGCCTCTTGATGAAAGTGAAAGAGGAGAGTGAAAAAGTTGGCTTAAAGCTCAACATTCAGAAAACTAAGATCATGGCACCTGGTCCCATCACTTCATGGCAAATAGATGGGGAAACAGTGGAAACAGTAGATGACTTTATTTTTCTGGGCTTCAAAATCACTGCAGATGGTGATTGCAGCCATGGAATTAAAAGACGCTTACTCCTCAGAAGGAAAGTTATGACCAACCTAGATAGCATATTAAAAAGCAGAGACATTACTTTGTCAATAAATTTCTATCTAGTCAAGGCTATGGTTTTTCCAGTGGTCGTGTATGGATGTGAGAGTTGAACTATAAAGAAAGTTGAGCACCGAAGAATTGATGCTTTTGAACTGTGGTGTTGGAGAAGACTCTTGAGAGTCCCTTGGACTGCAAGGAGATCCAACCAGTCCATCCTAAAGGAGATCAGTCCTGGGTGTTCATTGGAAGGACTGATGTTGAAGCTGAAACTCCAGTACTTTGTCCACCTGATGGAAAGAGTTGACTCATTTGAAAAGACCCTGATGATGGGAAAGATTGAGGGCAGGAGGAGAAGGGGACAACAGAGGATGATATGGTTGGATGGCATCACTGACTCAATGGACATGGGTTTGGGTGGACTCTGGGAGTTGGTGATGGACAGGGAGGCCTGGCGTGCTGCGGTTCATGGGGTCACAAAGAGTCGGACATGACCGAGCGACTGAACTGAACTTTAATCAGAAGTCTTGAGTTTTAAGTTGCTAGGTTGGTTCTGTGATAAAGAAAAGAGTAATATGTATAGTTTGTAGCTAAAGTTTGGTCTGGGGTTCTATTTTATGTTGTCCCTAGATAAGTTGGAGTGTGGGGTGAGGGTGAAGCGGAGGAGGGAAGGTATATCTTGATGGCTGATGACATCCATGTGTATCCAGAAGGAAAACGACTGCACTTGTGCTTTTCTGAACTTTTACCCTTTCTGCCATGTTTTGACACTGGTAATTGCTCCAAGGTCAGTAAATGAGATGTTAACTGAGGGAGACCTGGGTTCGATCCCGGGGTTGGGAAGATCCCCTGTAGAAGGGAAAGGCTACCCCCTCCAATATTCTGGCCCAAAGAATTCTATAGACTTAAACTCAGGGGAAAAGATTATTATACTCTTTGAGAATCAAAAGTGCTATATAAATGTTTAACAGACACTTTGGTCACCAGACCATCGCCGTCCTCTTTCTTTCTCCCTGTTCGTTTCTTGCTTCCAGTTGTACAGAATGCCACAAAACTAATAACTTAGCAAACCACTTTGGGTTTTCCCATATTTTATCTCATTTGGACCTTACTCATCACAACTGAATGAGCTACACTGGTTTACTAGACCCTTTTTGCAGATGAGAAGATTGAGGGTTCAGTGGCTCAGCTCAGTCACTCTGCATCCAGGCAAGGGTAAGGTCTCTGAACCAGCCACTCGGCTCATCACCAGGCACCAATGCAGCCCTCTGCATTGGAAAAGTGCAGTTTGATTCTGCGGAAAGCCTTCCTGAGGTATTTCAGAACAGAATTCACTCTGGTTCTTTGTGTAAATCAAAGTGACTCTTTTAAACACAGTTTTCCCAGAAGGTTTGATCTAGGGTTCACACAAACAGCTGTTTTATCAAGTGCTTTCTGAAAGAATATGGCAGCTCCTCTGAGGCCTGAGGTGAGAGTTCACAGCAATTGCTGTCCTGCTTCCTTATAAACTTGTCATGATTTAGGGGACAGGTGGAAGAGGAAGAAAGATTTTCTCCATTCCAAGATCCCCAAATAATCCCTGCTTTGGTTGCTTGAGCTGCCAAATTTCTAACTCGCTGTGATGCCCAAGAGCCCGTTAGGTCATTCTGAAAGGCATTTGTCTATCTTCTCAGGGTGATATATTTTCCCTCTAAACAATCTGTGCTGGTGGGTTTTGTTTTTTTTTTGTATTGGAGGAGATAGAAAATTTCCTCATAATTCTATTCTCACTTTCCATTTATCTTAGGAGTGAAATCACAAGTTCATTTTCCTAGCGCTCTTACCATTTACATTTCAGTGACCCTATTATAAAACCATGGGCTTCCCAGGTGGTGTCAGTGGTAAAGAACCTGTCTGCCATTGCAGGTTAGACATAAGAGATTTGGGTTCGATCCCTGGATCAAGAAGATCCCCTGGAGGAGGGCATGGCAACCCACTCCAGTATTCTTGCCTGGAGAAGCCCATGGACAGAGGAGCCTGGCTGGCTACAGCCCATAGGGTCTCACAGAGTTAGACATGACTTAGCACAGAGGCACATTATAAAAACATGTATATTTATGCAGTTTTCCTCTAAGGCATTTTTATTTTATATGTTTACATTATCTTATAATGTAATATAATAATAGCAGGGTCAGGGCTGTGAGCAGTCACTGAGAATGTCTCCCATTCTGCTTTTTCTGAGTGACCTGCTAACTCTGGGCGGGCAAAGGTCCAGGGCAGCTGGCATCGGAGCGGCTGTGTACAGGTCATGCATGTGGGGCTGTTCTCATTAAGCCTTCCCAGGCTCTGCTAAATGGCTGGAGGCCTTCTCAGGAAGCTGCTTAGAAGATTGCTGGAGGGACTCCTGCTGTTACACTTACTTGAGTTTCTCTCCTTTTTCTCCAAGTTATCCCCTTATTAGAGAATCCTGTAAAACCAGGAGGAAGGAGAGGCGAATTTTCTGGTTAGCTTATAGTCCTTCTGTCTCTCATTAAGGCCTCTTTCTCAGCGTGTTCTGTGATGTGCACTTGTGAACTCAGTACCGCTTACTTCACCATCATTGCAAAATCAGCACTTCAAGGTATCAAGGACCCAACAGCAACTCGGCTCTCCGGGGGCAGAACAAAAGCACGGGCCCATTGTACTCTCCTGCCTACTTGTCGCTCGCTGCTGTTCACAGTTGTTGGCATTTCAAGGGATAGGAATTGGATCATGGAATGCATTCTTGCCCATCCTTGAGTTCCATGCATCATGGGTGAAGAGCACCCTTTTGGTTTCTGAAATGAATTCTGAGCACTTAGTAACAGGGAGCTGGGTTTTACAAATCAGTTATGCTTTGAGCAGTGGGAAAACCCTCAAGATTACAGTGTTGAACTCAGTCCATATGGGGCAGTTAAGAACCAAGTAAAATTGGAGGAAGAACTCCAGCTTAGGAGAATTCGGAGGACCTAACTACCATGGTGGTGGAAATGGCTAGGGTTCTTCAGTGGGTAGGGGTGGAGGGTAGGGAAATATATCACCCCAGACATTTTGATCACTCAGGCTCCTTTGATATGCTCTTGAATATGGGCCCCATGTACGCTCCCTGTCCTCCTAGAATAGCCAGCAGGACCGACCTAAACTGCTATGATTATGAGACCTAGTGCTCATGACTCCTAAGTATAGGCTAGGGCTCATCACACTAGGCCTCCAGACCAAATTCAGTGGCTGCCTGTTTTATTGGAGTACAGCCAGACTCATTCATTTAGGTACTGTCCTTGGCTGCCTTTCTGCAAGAATGGTAGAGTATATGCAAAGCCTAAAATATTTACTCTCTGGTCCTTTACAGAAAAAAATCTGACTACTAGAGTAGGGGCTGGAGAAGGACAGGATACGTTTAGTGGAGTCAAGAGATAGGACTTTACTGATGCTATGGTTTTGGAACAAGTTACCCCAAAACATAGTAATGACATAAAATGACCATTTCTTAGGCTCACAGATTCTATAGGTCACAACCAGGCAGAGAGGGGACACTTATCTCTGCTTCATGAAGGGGGAGGTCTCAGCTGGAAGAGTCTAAGGCTTTCTATGGGCTTGAAGGCCTGGGGCTCCTTAAGCATCTCTCCAGCATTCTTACCTGTTGACTCAGCATTCCCAGGTGTGTGTGTGTGTGTGTCTGTGTCATTTTAAGGAAAGCAAAAAGGAGTAACATTTGTCTCCATCTTTGTAAAAGCTGCTATATGGGGTAAGAGCCCTCACTCAGAGCATCCTTGCCTTCAGGCTACCTATCCTCACTACTGTCTTTCCCTCATTACCCACACACACATGCCCTACTTGGGACAACCTCCTTCCAGACCCTCTGCTTGCCACACTCCCCTGACAACCTGGCCTACACACCAGGCCAGAGCCATCGGTCTCTGCAGGAGTTACTGCCTTCTCTGAAGCCTTTGGTACTTTCCCGTTCTAAGGCAGTTTCATGATCGTCAACTTCTCATGGCATCATGTTCCGCTCCATGGACTGTCCCGGCACCTTCGACAGGCCCCTCCATGGACCCCCATCACAGAATGTTCTGCTCTAACATCCTCTGTCCTTCACTGGATTCATCTTTGTCCAGTCACATCCTTTAAGGCCAGACTCAAGTGTCATCTCTTCTTTGAGCCCTTCACCCACTGTCCCATCTCTGATGAGCCCTCGTGTCTCATGAGCGTTGCCTGCAGCACGGACATGGAGCTTGGCAAGCGCTACCTTGTTATCAATGAGAAACCTGGGCTCGTACTTGTTCATGTTCCTCTTGCACTTACTCTACGCCAAGTAAACATTTGTTGATGCTGATCTGCACAGTTCTTAAATTTCTTATGGGTGAGCCTGCTGCCAAGTAAATACATAAATCCTTCAAGCTCACAATTCAGTTTTACCTATGTTTATCTGATACGAGCAAGAAAGGAAGTACAGAGAAGAGACATCCTGCCTCATTCTTCTGAAAATGTTTAGACTCCAATCAGGAGTAAATGTAAGATAGGTGTCACAAATAAGACATCAAACTACTAGTTTTAAACTCTGTGAACAGACTACTTGGCCAGTACCACTGTTTATTCTAACACTATAAAATATATGTTTAGCAAGAAAAAAAAAGAGAGGAAAGAAAGAGAAATGGGACTAGAAAGGGGTGGGACAGAATTTATTTATTTTTTCTTTTTTTTTTAATTTATTTTAAATGACTAAGAAAATCTTACATCCTAAATCAGCTTTATCTTACCTTGCGGAAAATAGTAAGAAAGCTTGTTCAAGAGATTTCTCCATGTGCCCCTCTGAATTTTCTAGTTAGCTGTGCTAGGTCAGCCATGCTGAACATTTGCCAAAAGATGATCTTTGTTTACATTTGCCTCCTAAATGACTAATTTCTCTGGTTGCCTTGAATTCTCTCAGTTATTTTTTCAATGAAGTTAACAATCAGTGTATTGTGGGAGATGGAGAAAGATCATTTTCTCTCCCTACACACACACACACACACACACACACAATCTATTTTTGTCTGGTTTGCCATTTCTGTGACTGGTATGTAATAGTTCCTCTCTAGATGGCTCACAGTTCATTAAGAGGTTGCTCAATTTATTAGGAACCAATCATGCATTTATACATTCTTTTATCTGAAGTGCACTTTTAAATGTTAGACCATACACTAATCAAGTTGAACATGATAATGAGAGCACGTTCACATTGTTAAGGGAAATGACCCAATGCACTTAGAGTGAAGACATATTTGAACTACAATTTGCACTTTTCATCGCAGTATTGAAGAATCCCAGCAAGGGTCAGGATGCTGTTGGCAACTGCCTTGGGAGGATTCGATTAGCTTCATAGGTAGAGGCAGATGCTCTTCATGTCGCTATCACTTTGCTTTCTATTTCAGAAAATACAGCAGGAAGACAAGGCAGAATTTGGAACAAACAAAAGAGAATTTTGTAGAATGACCATGAGTCAAGTTTTGATCTTTTTTAAGTAGTGGAGAGAGGAGCAGCTATGTGGGATGGCCTCAAACTGTTGAGAGAGTTTGAATTTGGAACACATTTTGGTGCATGGTTTTCAGATGGATGGACTTTGCTTTAAAACAACCACAAAGTCACGCTATAGAGGCGTCACTCAGGAGAAGCTGGAAGAATGTCTGTTTCTGCCATTGGGCTCCACGGCCATATATCCCAGGGCATGCTGGGATTGAGTCTCCTGAAGCTCAGGTCCAAGAAGAATAGGAATTTGAACCAAGCTGGCAAGAAAGGGGAGGAGTAGTTCAGGACTTGGTTTCTCTCCTGTTTAATAAACAAATGTGCTGAGCAAGTATCTTAGGTTAGGTAGAGACAGTTGGCAAATCTGAAATAAGGTAACCTTACATAAAGTTTATTTTAAGAATTAATTATATTTTGGGACATTTGAGAATGAGTTGATTTTGCTGCATAAATACTCTTTGAGCAAGGCAAAGAAGACAAAGAGGAATAGACTCAGTGTATGTGTGTGTGTTCTTATGTGTTAGAGAGCAGAGCGACGGGGGGTTGGGATTCATTTTCACTCTGGGGAGCTTCTGGAACCAGTCTATCCTTGTCTCTACGTTGTCATGTAATTGCCATCACCAGGTAATACTTATCAAGCACCCTGGCGAGCTTGGCTCTGCTGACCATTTTGTACTTGCTTAAAACATCCTAATCACTGACAAGCAGAAGCTTATGAGTTGCTGAAGAACTTACGATGAATCCAGAGGAGCAATATCAAGCAACTGTGCTGTGTAATGGGACACGCTTTAAGCAGGGAGAGCTATCAGGCGGTCTCAGTTTAAATTCCCCAGGCCTCAGTTTGGCCAGCTGGGCCATAGTTTCTAAGGCCACTTCAACTCTGACATTCTTTTAGTCTAATTTATTATTTTACAATAGTTTTCATTTAGGACCAAATTTTTTACAGCCAAAAAATTCTAATATATATCAAGGACATTATTGTTAAGTAATTTTAAACATGACATTTTAAACGTTTTAAACGTTAAGTGCCTTTCTTGTATTATCTCATTTCATCTTCATAACATCCCACAACTAACTGTTGGAATTCTTATTGGGCTGATGAGAAAAATAAAATGCCCATGACCACAAAGACAGTGGTGGAATTGGGGGTCTAAATTTGCATTGACTGTGGGATTCAGTCAATGCAAATTTAGACCCCCAACTAAATGAGTATAGTGATCATGAGTATAGTTCATGACCACTGAGCTATACTGCCCCCCTCTTTCCTCTAACAGTCAACAGTGTCATTTACTGTATATTTTACAAAATAGCAGACACCCAGAGCATCCTGCCTTGGAGTGCTGCTCCATCTGAGGGTTTTGGGACTCAGTAAAACATTTGAAGACAAGTGAAAAGCAAAGGAGAAAAGGAAAGATATACCCATTTGAATGCAGAGTTCCAAAGAATAGCCAGGAGAGATAAGAAAGCCTTCCTCAGTGATCAATGCAAAGAAATAGAGGAAAACAATAGAATGGGAAAGACTAGAGATCTCTTCAAGAAAATTAGAGATACCAAGGGAACATTTCATGCAAAGATGGGCTCAATAAAGGACAGAAATGGTAGGGACCTAACAGAAGCAGAAGATATTAAGAAGAGGTGGCAACAATACACAGAAGAACTGTACAAAAAAGATCTTCACAACCCCGATAATCACAATGGTGTGATCACTCACACTCACCTAGAGCCAGACATCCTGGAATGTGAAGTCAAGTGGGCCTTAGGAAGCATCACTACAAACAAAGCTAGTGGAGGTGATGGAATTCCAGTTGAGCTATTTCAAATCCTAAAAGATGATTCTGTGAAAGTGCTATACTCAATATGCCAGCAAATTTGGAGGACTCAGCAGTGGCCTCAGGTCTGGAAAAGGTCAATTTTCATTCCAATCCCAAAGAAAAACAATGCCAAAGAATGTTCAAACCACCACACAATTACACTCATCTCACATGCTAGTAAAGTAAAGCTCAAAATTCTCCAAGCCAGGATTCAGCAATACATGAACCTTGAACTTCCAACTGTTCAAGCTGGTTTTAGAAAAGGCAGAGGAACCAGAGATCAAATTGCCAACATCCACTGGATCATCAAAAAAGCAAGAGAGTTTCAAAAAAGCATCTGATTCTGTTTTATTGACAATGCCAAAGCCTTTGACTGTGTGGATCACACTAAACTGTGGAAAATTCTGAAGGAGATGGGAATACCAGACCACCTGACCTGCCTCTTGAGAAACCTGTATGCAGGTCAGAAAACAATGGTTAGAACTGGACAAGGAACAGACTGGTTCCAAATAGGAAAAGGAGTACGTCAAGGCTGTATATTGTCACCCTGCTTATTTAACTTATATGCAGATCAATGCAAAGTACATGCATTGTATATGCAGAGTACATCTGAGAAACACTGGGCTGGATGAAGCACAAGCTGGAATCAAGATTGCTGGGAGAAACATCAATAACCTAAGATATGCAGAGGACATCACCCTTATGGCAGAAGGTGAAGAACTAAAGAGCCTCTTGATGAAAGTGAAAGAGGAGAGTGAAAAAGTTGGCTTAAAGCTCAACATTCAGAAAACTAAGATCATGGCACCTGGTCCCATCACTTCATGGCAAATAGATGGGGAAACAGTGTCAGACTTTATTTTTCTGGGCTCCAAAATCACTGCAGATGGTGATTGCAGCCATGAAATTAAAAGACGCTTGCTCCTTGGAAGGAAAGTTATGACCAACCTAGATAGCATATTAAAAAGCAGAGACATTACTTTGTCAACAAAGTTCCATCTTGTCAAGGCTATGGTTTTTCCAGTGGTCATGTACGGATGTGAGAGTTGGGCTATAAAGAAAGCTGAGCACCAAAGAACTGATGCTTTTGTTGGAGAAGACTCTTGAGAGTCCCTTGGACGGCAAGGAGATCCAACCAGTCCATCCTAAAGGAGATCAGTCCTGGGTGTTCATTGGAAGGACTGATGTTGAAGCCCAAACTCCAATACTTAGGCCACCTGATGTGAAGAGCTGACTCATTTGAAAAGACCCTGATGCTGGGAAAGATTGAAGGAGGGAGGAGAAGGGGATGACAGAGGGTGAGATGGTTGGATAGCATCACCGACTTAGTGGACATGGGTTTGGGTAGATTCCGGCAGTTGGTAATGGACAGGGAGGCCTGGTGTGCTGTGGTTCATGGGGTCACAAAGAGTCAGACACGACTGAGCAACTGAACTGAACTGAACTGAACTGAAAACATTTGATGTTCTGGTACCTCCTTGTCATGGTTTCACTAGCCACTAACTCTAACACAAAAATGTCATTTCCACAATCCTTTTGATTCCAGAAAATTATCTAGGTCACTAAGTATGTCAGCTGTCATAATGCAGCAACTAATTTCTCCCAAAACAGGAAACTCTTTTTCAGAATCGCCACTGGCAATAAAGCTGACCTAGACCATCCTTCCTCTCTTAGCTAGAAATTCATCACTATGTGGAAAATAATTTTGTTCTTCCCAAACCTTCAGTCACCAGTGGGTTTCTTTTCTCCTTCTGCATATTATGTTGAAGTTGCTGCTTGGAAAATAACCAATAATTATTTATTTATGTATTTATTTCTGAAACAGTGATAATCCGGTCAAGCTGCCTTGGACATTTCTGACAAGTTTGTTTGCTTGAAAGTCCATAAAGTTGATCCTTTAATATTTTGCTTCTGATGAATTTTTCTAAAAATTTTTGTTCAAAAAGAGATCTTTATAATTCCTCCGAAAGGTGTCTCCTGTGCTTTTTCTTTTTTCTTCTGATTTTGTTAACAAAATCTTCAGCTTTTCTTCTTCATCTCTCTGATTCCTTTGCTCAACATTTTTCTTTCTCTTTTAGTCTGGTTACACATGTACTACATGTCATTTTTGGAAAATCAAAAATTGTAAATGAGCACAAGAAGAAGGGGAAGATGAGGAGAAAGAAGGGGGAAAAGGAGAGAAAAGAAACTAAGCCATGTTTTGTTCTTCAGTGTGTATGCCTTCTTGCCAAATAAATTGCACACATATTTTTAGCAAAATAAAGCTATACTATTTTAACAGCTTTATTGATGAATAATTTTTGACATATTGACATATAATAAATTGCACATTTAAAAAGTATACAAATAATGTGCTAACTGTGTATACAGCTCTGGAATCATCACCACAGTTAAGATAGTGAATGGATCCATCACCTATTACATTTTCTCATGCTCAATTATAATCCCTTTATGGTGATTGCAGCCATGAAATTAAAAGACGCTTCCTCCTTGGAAGAAAAGTTATGACCAACCTAGATAGCATATTAAAAAGCAGAGACATTACATTGCCAACAAAGGTCAGTCTAGTCAAGGCTATGGTTTTCCCAGTGGTCATGTATGGATGTGAGAGTTGGACTATGAAGAAAGTTGAGCACCGAAGAATTGATGCTTTTGAACTGTAGTGTTGGAAAAGACTCTTGAGAGTCCCTTGGACTGCAAGGAGATCCAACTAGTCCATCCTAAAGGAGATCAATCCTGGGTGTTCATTGGAAGGACTGAAGCTGAAGCTGAAACTCCAATACTTTGGCTACCTCATGTGAAGAGTTGACTCAATGGAAAAGACCCTGATGCTGGGAGGGATTGGGGGCAGGAGGAGAAGGGGATGACAGAGGATGAGATGGCTGGATGGCATCACTAACTCGATGGACATGAGTTTGAGTGAACTACGGGAGCTGGTGATGGACAGGGACGCCTGGCATGCTGCGATTCATGAGGTTGCAAAGAGTCGGACACGACACGACTGAGTGACTGAACTGAACTGAACTGAACTGAACCCTGCCTCCTCTCCCACAGTTCCATTTTCAGGCAACAATAGATCTGCTTTTTGTCATTATGTACTAGTTTAAATTCTCTAGAATTTTATATAAATAGTATCATGCATTATATATCCTTCTCTTCTGGCTTCTTTCACTCAGCATAATTATCTTGAGATTCACCCATGTTGTAGCAGAATCAATAGTTTATTCCTTTTCATTGCTGAGTAGAACTCTATTGTATGGATATACTGCAGTTTGTCCCTTCTTTTATTTCCTAAGGATATTTGGTTTGCTTCCTCTTCAGTTTCTCATAAAGCTTCCATGAATATTTGATTACAAGTCTTTGTAGGACATATGTTTTATTTCTCTGGGGTAAATGAATAGGAATGGGAATAACTAAATCATATGTCAGCTGAGTGTTTAATTTTTTAAGAAACTGCCAAATTGTTTCTAAGTATTTAGAAACTTTTCATTCCTACCAGCAGTATATGAGAGTTCTAGTTCCTCCATATCTTTTCCAACACTTGGTGTGCTCAGTTTAAAAAGCTTCAGCTATTTTAGTGTGTGTGTGTATGTATATATATATATATACATATATATAATGGAGTCTCACTGTAGTTTTAACTTGTATTTCCTAATGACTAAAGTTGTTGAGCATTCTTTCGTGTGCTTATTTGCTATCACATACCTTCTTTGTAACTATTATTTAGTTGCTAAGTCGTGTCTGACTCTTTTGCAACCCCACAGACTATAGCCCACCAGGCTCCTCTGTTCATGGAATTTTCCAGGCAAAAATACTGGAGTGGGTAGCCATTTCCTGTTCCAGGGACTCTTCCCTATAAAGGGATCAAACTCGAGTTCCCTGCATTGGCAGGCAGATTCTTTACCACTGAGTCAACTCCTTTACTCATTTTTAAAAACTGGGTCATTTCCTTATTGCTGAATTTTGCTAGTTCTTATTCAGAAATGCAAGTCCTTTATCGGATATATGACTTGCAAATATTTTCTCCAAATCTATGGCTTTTCTTTTCATTCTCTTAACAGTATCATTTGTAGAGCTAACTTTTTTCATTTTGATGAAGTCAGTTTATTAATTTTTTAATTCTTTGGTGTCATATATAAGAGACACCAGCAAAGAACAATTAGAAACTGACATTATTGTTTTTTTAAAACCTGTTTAAAACAGCATAGATTAATCTGACCAAAAATATGAAAGATCTGTGCATTAAAAACTGCAAAAAACTGAGAGAGATTTTAAAAAGACCTAAACAAACTGAGACAAATGTCACATTCTTGGGTCAGAAGACTCAATATCATTAAGTTAATTCTCCTCAAATTTATCTAAAGATTCAAAGTAATCCCAGCCAAAATTCCAGCAGGTTTTTAAATAGTATTTGACAAGCTGTTTACAATGTTCATATGGAATGAAATGCAAAGGACCTAGAATAATCAAACTCTGCCAAGAACAAAGGTGGAGAAGTAGCATCACCTAATTTCAAAATTTACCATAAAAATACAATAATAAAGACAGCGTGCTATTGGTATAAAGCAAATATAACAGAAGAGAGATTCCAATAATAGACCAATGCAGATGTGGGCAAGATTTTTTACAAAGACGTAAAGTAGAAGAAGGATAGTATTTTCAACAAATGATGCTGGAACAATTGAGTATCTATAAGTACGAGAGAGGGAGAGAGAGACAACTTTGATGCATATCTCAAACCATATAAAAATTAACTTAAACTGGATGATAGAGATAAAGAAAAAATTTTTAATTGTAAAATTTCTAGAAAAAAATATAGGAGAAAATCTTTACAACTTTGGGTTAGATAAAGGTTTCTTAAGCTAGAAGCTGAAATTATTGATTGAGACCTTTTTTCTTCTCCAATACAGGAGTTTAGTTCAATGAATTCCTCTGCCCTCACCCCTCCTTTGCCGAGTACTGCTTTAGCAGCATAATACAAATTCTGATAGGTTGTATTTTTGTTTTCATTTAATCCAAAATATTTGTTAATTTCCCTTTTGATTACTTCTTTGACCCATGGATTATTTAGACTTTATATTAATATTTATAACACACAATGTGGTCATATTTATAACTGCTCCATATATACTTGAATATATATCCTGCTGCTCTTGGGTGGAATGCTCTCTAAATGTCAAATAGGTCAAGTTGGCAGATAGTGTTGTTCAAATAGTCTATACCTTACTTATTTCCTGTCTACTTGTTCTGTTGATTGTTGAAAGAAGGCAGTTGAAACAACTGACTCTTACCAAATTTGTCTATTTCTCCTTGAAGTCATTTCAATTTTCACTTCATATATTTTGCAGAAATGTGATCAACGACATAAACATTTAGAACTGTTATGTCCTTTTAATGAATGCTTTATCATCATTAAATGTCTTTTTTATCCCTGGTAATATTTTTTGTTCTGAAATATATATTGTCTGACATTAAATATAAGCATTTCAGCTTTCATTTGAATGCTGTTAATGTGGTGTATTGTCACCTTGCTTATTTAAGTTATATGCAGAGTACATCATGAGAAACACTGGGCTGGAAGAAGCACAAGCTGGCATCAAGATTGCTGGGAGAAATATCAATAACCTAAGATATGCAGATGACACCACCCTTATGGCAGAAAGTGAAGAGGAACTAAAAAGCCTCTTGATGAAAGTGAAAGAGGAGAGTGAAAAAGTTGACTTAAAGCTCAACATTCAGAAAACTAAGATCATGGCATCTGGTCCCATCACTTCATGGCAAATAGATGGGGAAACAGTGGAAACAGTGTCAGACTTTATTTTTCTGGGCTCCAAAATCACTGCAGATGGTGATTGCAGCCATGAAGTTAAAAGACGCTTACTCCTTGGCAGGAAAGTTATGACCAACCTAGACAGCTTATTAAAAAGCAGAGACATTACTTTGCCAACAAGGGTCGGTCTAGTCAAGGCTATGGTTTTTCCAGTGGTCAGGTATGGATGTGAGAGTTGGACTATAAAGAAAGCTGAGCACCAAAGAATTGATGCTTTTGAACTGTAGTGTTGGAGAAGACTCTTGAGAGTCCCTTGAACTGCAAGGAGATCCAGCCAGTCCATCCTAAGGGAGATCAGTCCTGGATGTTCATTGGAAGGACTGATGCTGAAGCTGAAACTCCAATACTTTGGCCACCTCATGCGAAGAGTTGACTCATTGGAGAAGACCCTGATGCTGGGAGGGACTGGGGGCAGGAGGAGAAGGTGACAGAGGATGAGATGGATGGATGGCGTCACCGACTCGATGGACATGAGTTTGTGTGGACTCCGGGAGTTTGTGATGGACAGCGAGGCCTGGTGTGGTGTGATTCATGGGGTCACAAAGAGTCAGACAAGACTGAGCGACTGAACTGAACTGAATGTGGTATATTTTTCCATTTTTAAACTTTTAACTCATTTGTATTTTTATATTTAAAATGTATTTCCTGTGGACAACATAGAGTCTTGCTTTTTAAATACACTTGAACAATCTCTGTCTTTTAATTGGGAGATTGAGACCATTTGTATTTAATGTGATTTTTGATAGGATTAAGTTTAAATCTGTCATCTTGCTATATTCTGTTTGTCCTATGTGTTCCTGTTTTCCTTTTCCTCTTTTTCAGCCTTCTTGTTGATTAATCAATATTTTTGTAATTACATCTTATCAACTTTGTTGGCTTATTAGCTATAACTTTTTGGTTTTTTATTTTGTTGTTCACTTCAGTGTTTACAGTTAACTTATCACAGTCTACCTTCAGATGATATTAAACCATTTAACATACAGTATAAAAACCTTACAATCACATGCTTCTGTTGCTTCCCTCCTGACCTTTGTGCTATTGTTGGTATACATTTTACTTTTACATGTACTTTTACATTTTACTTTTTTACAGCCCCCCACACTATATTATTGTGTTTTCACTTAAACAGTCAATTATTTTTTAAAGTTATTTTAAAGACATTTAACTATTAAGAAAAATACCTTCTATATTCTAGTTACCATATCTGGTGCTCTTCATTGCTTTGTCTATATCCACATTTCCATCTGGAATCATTTTCTCTTTGACTACAGGATTTTTTTTAAACATTCCTTATAATGTGGTCTGCTTGGAATGAATTCTTTCAGCTTTTTTATGTCTGCAAATGCCTCTATTTTGTTTTCACTTTTGAAAGATACTATTGCATATAGGATACAAATGGGCAGTTTTTTTCCTCAGTACTTCAAAGATCCACAGTATTTTTGCTTGCATTTCTTCTGTAGGAAATCTTCTGTCATCCTTATCTTTGCTCGTTTATGTGAAACATCTCTCTCTCTTTTTCTGGCTTCCTTTAAGATTTTCTTTTTATCCTTGACTTTGAACAATCTGATTATGATATGACTTGATGTTGTTCTTGTTTCTTTGAGTGCTTGGGTTTGTTGAATTTCTTCCATTCCTGTATATATAGATTTCATCAAAGCTGAAAGTTTTCTGACCAGTGTTTCTTCAAATATATATATATCTTTTTTTAAACCCATCTCTCCCTCCTGTTTTAGAGCTTCCACTTACATATATATTGGTCTGCTCAAAGTTGTTCCACAGCCAATGCTCTGCTCATATTTTTTAAATTCCCCTTTCATTATGTTTTATTTTTAATAATTTCTATTGCTGTGTCTTCAAGTTTACCATTCCTTTCTTATGTATGGTGTAATCTGTCAGCAGTGTGTTTAAAA
This sequence comes from Dama dama, assembly GCF_033118175.1. NCBI lineage: Eukaryota > Metazoa > Chordata > Mammalia > Artiodactyla > Cervidae > Dama > Dama dama. Next base: position 26,204,165 of record NC_083713.1, read on the forward strand.
AAAAAACACCAAAAACTTTAGACATTGTATATTTAATCCCCCAAAGATTAATTGGAGTCTTTTTTTTTTTTCCATAACTTCCACATCTCCACTTAACGTTTTAAACATATGGGACACAATTTAGCAGCTCTTTTAGAGTCCTTGTCTCCCAGTTCTAATATCTGTGCCATCTCTGGATCAGTTTTGATTGGTTTTTCTCCTCATTACAAGTTGTATATTCTTTCTTCTATTCATCCCTGGTAATTTTGACTAGGGCTTCCCTGGTGGCTCAAATGGTAAAGAATCTGCCTGCAAAGCAGGAGACCTGGGTTTGATCCCTAGACTAGATGCCAGACATTGAGAATTTACCTGCTGTGTATTCCTATAAACAATGTTGAATTTTGTAACATAGTTACCATAGGTGAAGTAGTTTGATTCTTTTAGGTCTTGCTTTGAAGGTTTACCTTGTAGTACTAAGGTAGTGCTCTGTCTAGGGCTAATTATTGCCCATTACTGAAGTATTTTGTATACTCTACCCAAGGCTCTATCAGTCATGAGGTTTTTTTAAAAGACTTTCTAGTGGCTGCTGCTGCTGCTAAGTCGCTTCAGTCATGTCCAATTCTGTGCGACCCCATAGACGGCAGCCCACCAGGCTCCCCCGTCCCTGGGATTCTCCAGGCAAGAACACTGGAGTGGGTTGCCATTTCCTTCTCCAATGAAAGAAAGTGAAAAGCGAAAGTGAAGTTGCTCAGTCCTGTCTGACTCTTAGCGACCCCATGGACTGCAGCCTACCAGGCTCCTCCGTCCATGGGATTTTCCATGCAAGAGTACTGGAGTGGGGTGCCATTGCCTTCTCCATCTTTCTAGTGGAAACAGGTATTATTCCTGGCCTGGTTTGTATATCAAGCATGATTCTCTCTAATCCTTTTGAGTGGTTCTTTCCTTTTCTCTCAATTTCTTCATAGGCATGTACCAATCAGCTGAATACTCAAGACTGATCTGCATATTTCCAAAATTCTCTCTCTGCAATGCTTTGCTTTCAAGTCTTCTTTCCTGAAAACCCTAGCCATCTTAATGTCCTTGTACTCTCTCTTCCATCTCTGCAACTCAGGGAACCCACTAGTCTCTGACTAGGTTTTTTCTCTTGGCACTATGGTCTAGAAATTCCATCACAGTAAATTGAGATGGTTGTAGGGCTCAGCTCATAATGTACAGTATCTTGAAAGTTGTTCATATATTTTGTCCAGTTTTTGTTTTTCTTCTGGCAGGAGAGTAAATCTGATTCTTGCTTAGTCCTTGGCCAAAGCAGAATTTCCTACACACTATTTTTGAAATCTGACATTTTACTCTAAAATATTTAAATAATTTATTTTGAAACCAATAAATAATATCTATAATGTTGTTTTAAGTGGCCACATAGTATTCCACCATTTAGACAGACCATAACTTTCTAAACCAGTCTTATATTATTGAATATTTATATTTTCCCCAATTTTTCCTTATTTACATTCAATGTTAGTACAAATGTTTTGAAGCTGAAGATTTATAAACTTCTCTAATGGTAAGAGAAATTCCTAGAAGTGGATATTTTGGATCAAAGTTATACACATCTCTGATAAATTTTGTATATTTTGTGAAACTGCCCTCCAGAACGTTTGTGTATTCTTGTTTAACTCATTTCTTTGCTCATTTGTTACTGTATCTCATTTTTCTCCTCTTAGTCTTTTTCTTGATTTTTTTTTTCTGTCCACAAGATTTTTTAATAAAATCCTACAGTTTATGTTTTCTCAAAAGAGGAAGGGAAAGCCATGTAGACTAAAAATACTTTACTCAGCCTGCTTTCATGACCTCCAGAAATGTAGCAAACTTGATTCCAGATCCTGCTGTCTCCAGCTGGCCTTTGCTCTCTGGTGTCTGCTCTCCCACAGTCCTCCTTTCCAAGTTCAAGCTTTATGGCTCAGCTAAAGAAAACTGTCACCACTCTGGGAATCCAGCAGGGTGACATATACTTCTAGAGCGAGCAGGACACTGGAGCATGACAGATACTGGTGCCTCAGAAGCAGGCTGGCTTGGAGCGATGGCTTGTTTTTTTCTCATAACTCTTTCCTGTCTCCGAAATGTGCTATGACTAACCTTCATATTGTAACTCTGAGTGAGACAGAAAGCTACAAGAGGCTCATGCCTCCCTCCCAGCTAGGGGAAGGACTGAATTCTTGGCAGCTGTTACAAAAAAGAGGAGACCCAAGAGTCACCAAGGGAAGAAGCGTGGCGTGAGAATGAAAGATTAACGATGGTGCCTCACTCACCGGCAACTCCAAGTGAAACTGAATTCTGAAGTCCACAAGCAAATGACAACATGGCAACACAAGGCCAATTGCTACTTTCTTTCTAAAAATCCCCCCAATATTCTGTACTTAGGAGAGGTTCTTTGTAAAATTTTAAGTTGCTTTAGTGTTTATCATGAAAAGATGCTGGGTCCTTGTTTTACTTCTGTAACAACTGGTGGAAAAACATCTAATGTATTTACTTATTCTTTTTAGTATTTCTTTAAATAAAATTTTAAAAAATCACTAGAGTATAGTTGGCTTACAGTGTTGTATTAGTTTTAGGTGTAGAGCAAAGTGATTCATTTATACATAAAGTGAAAGTAGCCTACCAGGATCCTCAGTCCATGGGATTCTCCAGGCAAGAATACTGGAGTGGGTTGCCATTTCCTTCTGCAGGGGATCTTCCCGACCCAGGGACCGAACCCGGGTCTCCTACATTGTAGGCAGACGCTTTACCATCTGAGCTACCAGGGAAGCCCCTCATTTATACATACACATATATAATTTCCTTATTCTTAATTACAAGACATGTACACCTTTTGGGAGGCAAGAAGTTCTGAAATAGTTAGTGCAGTGGAGTCACAGCATGGAGTAGATTGGAAGATGAAAAGGGCAGGTGACAGTTGCCTTTGGAGTAAGACACACGTGTTCGTTCAGAGACAATTTATTCAAATACTGATGTTTTTCCTAGAAGGGCAACAGAAGATGTTGGTAGGTATGCTCTGTCTAATAAAAGACCCTCATCTCTGTTCCATCTGCCCAGATGGAATCTCCTAAAAGCTTAGTTCATTCTGGGCACCAACCATAAGTCAAACTCTGGAGTTCTTGATGGAGGCCAAACCTCCCAGAAATCGGGGTTCTTTCAAGAAATGGTGGCCATGGTCATGGATATGCTGTAGGAGAAGCCACCCAAGGGAGGAAAAGTGATGAGCATGATAAAGCCAGTGGCCCTTCATATTAGAGGCTGTATATGGTCCCAAGTGGGCTCCCGGTGGCTCAGATGGTAAAGGATCTGCCTGCAATGGAGACTTGGGTTCCATCCCTGGGTTGGGAAGATCCCCTGGAGAAGGGAATGGCACCCACTCCAGTATTCTTGCCTGGAGAATTCCATGGACAGAGGAGCCTGCTGGGCTGCTGTGGGGTAGCTACCATGCTGCCATGGGGTAGCCAAGAGTTGGACACAGCTGAGTAACTAACACACACACGCACATGCACACACACATGCGCATGTGCACAGACACACACACACGCACACACACACACACGACCCCAAGCACCACAGGATCTGTGAGCAACTGCTTAACAGAACTCAGATGGATTCTCAGTAAGGAGTCCAGCTTTTGACCATGTCCCATCATTAAGGAGCAGATAACATTGTACATCCAGTAAGATTAGAAAGATTTATGCAGAGAGACATAAAAAAATAGCATTGAATGGAGGGAAAGGCTCATTTGGAGTAAGGTGTTCCTGGGTTTAACAAGACAAAAATTATGTTCAAGAGACCTGGCCTGTATGGGGCGACTGGATGACCACTGCATTCCCACTTCCTCAGGAGAGAAAGGAGGAGAAGATGAGGGAGAAGAAGCGGAACGTCCTCTCACAGAAGAGCTCCAGATGGACATGGGATGACAGGGCTGCTGTGGGTCTGCCTTAGTGCCAGGACTTGTGGTCAAGCATGTCTAAGCACCCATCTTCACCTGCGTAGCACCTGGTCAGTGATTGTGCCCCACCCATTTACAACCGTTGTGGAGTAGACAGCCAGACAGCGCCCATCACTAAATTGTGCCTGGTGGCTGAAGATGCTGGGCTTGCTCCTGAGATGGCCAGGCACACCTCCAGCTCTGACAGGGTCCTGCCTGGCTCCAAGCTCCAGGAGGGAAATCTCATGGGTACTGTTCATGGAGGACCCAGTGGAAGGCCTTTGACTCAGTGACACAGAAACACCCTCTTGGTTTTTGTGAGTGGAAAAGAGTTGTTGTTTTTTTTTTTAATTGCATCCATACTGAGACTCTAACATGGTTCATGAAAAAGCAAAAATTTTCCTGAAAGGAAGAAGAAATGAGACTAGTGCCAGAAGGAACCATCCTGACTCTCTGGAAAAATAAGGCCAATTAGGAACCTCTTTTCTCTACTATAAGCAGAGCTACTCTGAGGAAAAGATGGCACACCCTAATGGTGATAGAGTCAGAGTCAGGACAGGAGGATATCAGATCCTTATAAACAGTACTGTGCATTCCCTTGCCTGGGTTTTGCCATGGCTGCACAGTGCCAAGGTAACATGGATGGTTCAGGAAGAATAACGTTGGATGGCTTTTTACGAACATTCGAAACTCTATTATAAAGAAAGAAACTCAGGCATGCCTGGGACATTCTGCCTTCCCAAATCACAGCTTTATAGAGATGGAATTCCATCCTAAGCCTGGCAAACTCCAGCAGAACACTCTGTTGGGTGCCTCAGTAGTCCCCTGAATGCATGCATTTTAAGTTGCACTGTTATGTCTGACTCTGTGCAACCCTATGGACTGTAGCCCACCAGGCTCCTCTGTCCATGGGATTCTCCAGGCAAGAATACTGGAGTGGGTTGCCATGCCCTCCTGCAAGGGATCTTCCCATCCTAGGGATCGAACCCAAGTCTGCTATGTCTCCTGCATTGACGGGTAAGATCTCTATCACTAGCATCACCTGGGAAATCCCCTAGCATCCCCGCTACCCAGCCTCAAAGTCTCTAGTGTTTGACTCATGTTCCATCCTCTTCAATTCCAGTTCTCCTTTCTCCAAAACCAGCAAAAGCTACTCTCATTCATTGGGAGAGTGTGATCCCACCTAAATAAAAGCCAGAACTCTGATTCCTCTAAATCAGAGGTGTTTGGGAAATTCATGGGGACAAATGAATTGTCTGAATGATGGCAGATGGAGGGGGCACGAGTGATGTTTAATGAGAGTGAGGGACAGGATGTCTGGCCCTGTATGGTGAAAGATTGCTGCATAGCTGGCCTGACTCACAAATATCTCCCACTGGACATTCACACAAGAGAAAAACACATTCACGATTATCTGAGGATAGAACTTACCCTTTTTTTAAAAAAAAAAAAAAACTTGTTTATGAGTAAACATAAAGTCCTTTCCATAGTTTTAGTAATGTTCTATTTTTCTGGAATATTGTGTAAATCATAAGTCTGCACTTTATTTCATCTGGAACTTGATCAAAAGTTGCTCCCAATTTTAGAAAATCACACCACCAGTTGCAAAACATAGCTCCTGGTAGTGAATGGGCCCATGCAACAACTCACCACTCTCCCCAACTGTGTTTGTAGTTTTCACACTCACCATAATGCCACATATAGTTGATAGCAGTATTTGGAACTAAGCATCTGTATATTGAAATACATCTTAGGTTATCATATATTGCTTGCCTTTTATTATGCTTCTGTATTATACTTAGATCATTCATAGTCTTTAAAAAAATTCTGTGTCTAGGTAGGCTGAATGTCCTTTCAAGATAATAAAGGAGGAGGATTACATGAAATTCATCATAAGATGGGACATTGGCATTGATACATTGATACAGTTGAGATGAACTGGCTTAGAAGTTCTGGAAGGGTTCTTTAGAATTTCTGGAAGGGTTCTTTAGAAGTTCTGGAAGGGTTCTTTATGGCTATGCATGTGCTTTATCAGCAAGAACAAGAGGGTTACATAACTTCGTTAAGCCCTTTTCTTGTTTTTTCTGTCTCTCCTCTTTTCTCCTTCCTCTTCCTGAATTTTGATTGCTATCCACTCTTTGGTGGTCTTCTCTGGTGGCTCAGAGGGAAAAGAATCTACTTGCAATGCAGGAGACCCGGGTTCAATCCCCGGATTGGGAAGATCCCCTGGAGAAGGGAATGGCTACCCACTCCAGTATTTCTGCCTGGAAAATCCCATGGACAGGGGAGCCTGGAGGGCTATAGTCCATGGGGTCGCAAAGAGTCGGACATGACTGAGCCACTAACACACTATTGGGTACAGCTTTGGCGGTTCTGTCAATGATCTTGCAGGTTTCCTGCCTCGGATGAGAAGTAATTCTCATGCCTTCCTAGTCTCTTTTTCACCCCCTTGTGCTGTGTTGCCTGTGTGAGTTCAAACAGCTGGAATGCAGCTGAGGGTACACAGTTGACTCATTTTGAAAAATGTAGAAAATCTATGTATTTGACATTTGAGGCACCAGTGCCTCCTGCTTTCCTGTGGGCTGGTATAGATAATGGGACATTGGGGGACCCCCATATTTTGCCTCTTATTTGGAGCCTTTCAAACAAAACCATTGCTTCTTTTTCATTTTAACCACCTCTCCAGTTTTAAATTTTATCTCTGATTTAAGCTAACATCCTACATCATTTCTGCCTGTGATATGACTATTTTGTGCAGTGCAAAAGAAGGGCCTAGTGAGATAAATAGGAATGTTATCTACAATTTCAGTTTTAAAGAAATTGCTGCTTTTCTTAGGTTAAAACTACTACCACAGTATTTACTCAGCTTTCCAATTATAATTCTGATCTTCATGGTAGAATTTTAACTAGCATAGCTGGAAAAGCAGTTCAATATCATTTCTCTTCATTTATGCCCATGTTGTATTATTTCAACATAATCACACTATCGTTGAATGATTTATGTTTATAGTATGCCATTTATATTTGAAAATGTGCATATAGATATTGCAATAATTCTAACAACTGCATTTTACTCTATTTTCAGTGGCAGGAAAATGTAATATTCCACCACATTGAGTTACAAAAGCTACATAGTGTAAGCTTACTGGAACATTTATTCTGTGCCTAATCTGTGCACTGACAAAATTTTTCATTGTTATTGGGAAATTAAGACTATAACAAGCCTTACATTGGTATATATGTAACAATCTTACATTTCCAGTGGTTAAAGCTGACATAATAAATAATTCATTTTTTCTGTCTTTGTTAGAGGAATGATTAAAAATGAATCAGGCAATTTACATTAGTATTTGAGTTCTGCTAATTGCATAGAACTGTATCTTTCAATGGAGGTATAATCTATGCTTTTATACCTCTTTTCAGAGACAGACTTTCATAGTAGAGGCAGCTCAAACTGTCTATGTGATATTCTAAGCATTTGCTGTTTGGAGCAGATAAAGTCAATGTTGAGGGAGGACCCATTTGTGAACTGGAAAAATAGATCTGGGTCTAGAATTTTCTAGGGTATCAGAAGATTCAGTAATAGCTAAAAACCACTTTCAATGACTGTAGAACTGTTCTGGTTATCATTGCCGAACAACAAATTACCCCCATGGTTTCTACGGTCAGGAATTCAGGATAGGCTGGATCAGGCAGTTCTCTCCTGCAGCTGCAGGCAGTGGCTGGAGCCACTCACTTCCAGTGGGGTGCCTGGAATAGCTAGGGTCTCATTTCTCTCCCTTCTCTCATGGTCTTGGGCTTTTTCATGTGTTCTCTCCCTGTGGATTAGTTGGGCTTCCTCACAGCATGGAGGCTTTGGAGCAGTTGGACTGTTTGCATAGCAGTTCAGGATTCCAAAGTCAGTATTTGAGGAATGAGGCAGAAGCTGGCTGCTTCCTACAACCTAGCCTCAGAAACCACACAGTCACACCCACTTCATTCTATTGGTTATAACCAAATACAAGACCTGCCTGAGTTCACGGAGAGGAAGTAGGAAAAGAATGTCTATGATACCCTGTAAGTGAGAATGTGTGCTTGGTATGCATGCTAACAATCTGCTCTGCCTGTAAAGCCCTCCTCGTCTCGGTGAGCCACATCATTACTTCTGCTGTGAGAGCCCAACTTAAAGTTTGAATACAACCAGGAATAAAAGCAATCTTTTGAAGCAGAGGTCCTCAGGCAGTTTATTATTGCTAATTCAAGTGACCACACGTTACATGATGCGGCACCATCTTTTAATGGGGCTGAAATATATTTTCAGTTATTTTTCTAGGGCTATAAATGAATTTCCTTGGTGGCTCAGACAGTAAAGACTGCCTGCAATGCAGGAGACTGAGGTTTGATCCATGGGTTGGGAAGATCCCCTGGAGAAGGAAATGGCAACCCACTCCAGTATTCTTTTTGGAGAATTCCGTGGACACTGGAGCCTGGTGGGTTATAGTCCATGGGGTTGTAAAGAGTCGGACACAATTGAGCGACTTTCACTTTTCAAATAAGTAAAAGTTGTGGTTTTGCCACAAGCATTTCACATACCCCTCATCCTCTTCTTCCCTACCTTCTTTCACTGTGAGAAGTTTCTTTTTCCTCTATGAATATGGATAGCAATTTCATAGCAGTGGGTAGATGTAATTGTATGTTATGAATTAGAATTTACTTGTAAAATATGTATTTTTTAAAATTAAACATTTTATGTTTAAAAACAGTATCAGTTCTCTGATGCTTCACCTTTGTCCTGCTTCATTCATTCATTCATCAAAACTGTAAGTACATCTGTGTGCTAGCTCAGTTAGCTACCTGAGTTTTAACTTGGTCACCCAAGTTAAAAATGTTGGAGTTGTTCTGGTTATCATTTACTTATTTACTTTCTCCACACTCTAATAATTCTAAGAAGACTTAAAAATTAATATATGTATTAATTTGGACTCTTTTAACTGCAAGTGTCAGAATCTACTGACTTATACAACTTGAAAACTAGAATGGAACAACTGGGTCTAGGAATCCAAGCAAAGCTGTTAGATTGTCAGTCGTCTTCTCACTCCATCTGCCACAAAGAGTTCCCAGGTGCTGTAGTTGGTGGCCAACATCTGACAGCTCAGGGCCTCCATTCCTCCCACTTCAAATTAAAACCTTGACTGGCTCTGTTTGTGTGCTATTCCTATCAGCCTGGAGCCAATCCCTGTGGTCATTAGAAGGAGGTTGGAACAATCTATAAAGTGAGGAAGTGTGGCTCCTGCTCAAAGAACTATAACATACCCACCCCGGTGATGCTCAGGCCACTTCTATCTTTCTATGCCTGTTCCCACTGCTTTGAGGCCTGGCTAGCCTCGTTCTGTTGCTCTTACCTCCAGCATAATACAACCCATCAGCAGATTCATCCCTTTCAGTTCAGTTCAGTCGCTCAGTCGTGTCCGACTCTAGGCAACCCATGGACTGCAGCGTGCCGGGCCTCCCTGTTCATCATCAAATCTGGAGTTTACTCAAACTCATGTCCATTGAGTTGGTGATGCCATCCAACCTCATTCTCTGTCATCTCCTTCTCCTTCCGCCTTCAACCTTTCCCTGCATCAGGGTCTTCTCAAATGAGTCAGTTCTTCACATCAGGTAGCCATAGTACTGGACTTTAAGCTTCAGCATCAGTCCTTCCAATGAACACCCAGGACTGATTTCCTTTAGGATGGACTGGTTGGATCTCCTTGCTGTCCAAGGGACTCTCAAGAGTCTTCTCCAACAAAAGCATCAATTCTTTGGTGCTCAGCTTTCTTTATAGTCCAACTCTCATATCCATACAGGACTACTGGAGAAACCATACCTTTGACTAGATGGAACTTTGTTGACAAAGTAACGTCTCTGCTTTTTAATATGCTATCTAGGTTGGTCATAACCTTTCTTTCAAGGAGCAAGCATCTTTTAATTTCATGACTGCAATCACCATCTGCAGTGATTTTGGAGCCCCCAAAAATAAAGTCTGTCACTGTTTCCACTGCTTCCCCATCTATTTGCCATGAAGTGATGGGACCAGATGCCATGATCTTAGTTTTCTGAATGGTGAGTTTTAAACCAACTTTTCCACTCTCCTCTTTCACTTTCATCAAGAGGCTCTTTAGTTCGCTTTCTGCCACAATGGTGGTGTACTCTGCATATCTGAGGTTATTGATATTTCTCCCAGCAATCTTGATTCCAGCTTTTGCTTCATCCAGCCTGGCATTTCTCATAATGTACTATGCATATAAGTTAAATAAGCAGGGTGACAATATACAGCCTTGACATACTCCTTTTCCAATTTGGAGCCAGTCTGTTGTTCCATGTCCAGTTCTAACCTTTGCTTCCTGACCTGCATACAGATTTCTCAGGAGACAGGTCAGGTGGTCTGGTATTCCCATCTCTTTAAGAATTTTCCATATTTTTTTGTAATCCATTCAGTCAAAGATTTGGCATAGTCAATAAAGCAGAAGTAGATGTTTTTCTGAAACTCTCTCGCTTTTTCAATGTTCCATCGGATGTTGGCAATTTGATCTCTGGTTCCTCTGCTTTTTCTAAATCTGGCTTGAACATCTGGAAGTTCACAGTTCACATATTGTTGAATCCTGGCTTGCAGAATTTTGAGCATTACTTTACTAGCTTGTGAGATGAGTGCAATTGTGTGGTCGTTTGAACATTCTTTGGCATTGCCTTCCTTTGGATTTGGAATGAAAACTGACCTTTTCCAGTCCTGTGGCCACTGCTGAGTTCTCCAAATTTGCTGGCATATTGCGTGCAACACTTTCACAGCATCATCTTTTAGGATTTGAAATAGCTCAACTGGCATTCCGTCACCTCCACTAGCTTTGTTCATAGTGACACTTCCTAAGGCCCACTTGACTTTGCATCCCAGGATGTCTGGCTCTAGGTGAGTGATCACACCATTGTGATTATCTGGGTCATGAAGATCTTTTTTGTATAGTTCTTATTGTGCAGTGTATTGTTGCCACCTCTTCTTAGTATCTTCTGCTTCTGTTAGGTCCATACCATTTCTGTCCTTTATTGAGCCCATCTTTGCATGAAATGTTCCCTTGGTATCTCTAATTTTCTTGAAGAGATCTCTAGTCTTTCCCATTCTATTGTTTTCCTCTATTTCTTTGCATTGGTCACTGAGAAGGCTTTCTTATTTCTCCTTGCTATTCTTTGGAACTCTGCATTCAAATAGGTATATTTTTCCTTTTCTCCTTTGCCTTTCACTTCTCTTCTTTTCTCAGCTATTCGTAAGGCCTCCTCAGACAACTATTTTGTTTTTTTGCATTTCTTTTTCTTGGGGATGGTCTTGATCCCTGCCTTCTGTACAATGTCATGAACCTCCAACCATAGTTCTTCAGGCACTCTGTCTATCAGATCTAATGCCTTAAATCTATTTGTCACTTCCACTGTATAATTATAAGGGATTTGATTTATGTCATACCTGAATTGTCTAGTGGTTTTCCCTACTTTCTTCAATTTAGGTCTGAATTTGGCAATAAGGAGTTCATGATCTGAGCCACAGTCAACTCCTGGTCTTGTTTTTGCTGCCTTGTATAGAGCTTCTCCACCTTTAGCTGTAAAGCCTATAATTGATTGGATTTTGATATTGACCACCAGTGATGTTCATGTGTAAAGTCTTCTCTTGTGTTGTTGGAAGAGGGTGTTTGCTATGACCAGTGTATTCTCTTGGCAAAACTCTATTAGCCTTTGCCCTGCTTCATTCTGTACTCCAAGGCCAAATTTGCCTGTTACTTCAGGTATTTCTTGACTTCCTGCTTTGGCATTCCAGTCTCCTATCATGAAGAAGACATCTTTTGGGGGTGTTAGTTCTAGAAGGCCTTGTATGTCTTCATAGAACCATTCAACTTCAGCTTCTTCTGCATTACTAGTCAGAGCATAGACTTGGATTACTGTGATATTGAACGGTTTGCCTTGGAAATGAGCAGAGATCATTCTGTCATTTTTGAGATTATATCCAAGTACTGCATTTCGGACTCTTTTGTTGACTATGATGGCTACTCCATTTCTTCTAAGGGATTCTTGCCCACAGTAGTAGATATAATGGTCATCTGAGTTAAATTCACCCAGATCTTTGTTTTATACATGTTTCAATGCTATTCTGCCAAATCATCCCACCCTCGCCTTCTCCCACAGGGTCCAAAAGTCTATTCTTTACATCTATGTCTCTTTTGCTGTTTTGCACATAAGATTTTCATTACCATCCTTTTTAGTATGTGTATTAGTTTTATTACTTTTATAACATGTAAAATACTAAAATAATATAATATATAAAGTATTACATTTATAATGCATAAAATACTTTTTTTTAATACAAAATAGTCCATGAACATGGCAGGAAAGGCACACAGTATCAAGTCCTAAGGGTCATACGGACTCTGAAAAGAGCCAGCTCACACCAGAGTCCACTATGGATTCAGTCAGAATATAAATGGATTCATGGGGGCCTCAAACTCAGTGCCCCTGGAAGTGCTCTGGCAGGCTCTCTGTGGAAACAAGATCTGGACTGTACAGACAGCTCCAGCCCGGGGCAAGCCCAAGATAGAGAACTAAATAGACTTTGGATTGGGAGGAGGGTAGCTCACACAATTTTACCATAATTTCCTTTCAAAATGTGAAACAATAAAAGGTCAGGAAGGACATTTAACAAATGAAAGAGAATACATTGTTAACAATTCTTCATTTAAGTTAGCAAACTTGGCTAAGGGATGCTTTGATGGATTTAAGTGCTCCTTTGGAACATTTTCTTCTCCTATAATAATCCACTCCATTGTGTTATAAAGTAATTATAATCACCACTCAGTGTCCCAAGTCAGAGCAGAAGAAAAGAAGTATTAAGAGCAAGAAGTATCTGGAAATATCTCACATGCTGGCTTTCTGCTTTTTAAGAACTAAAAAGCAACATCTCTTTATACTGTGATCACTGGGGCAAAGGTTTCCAATACTTGTAATATGATTGTACTAGAAATTTATCCTGTTAGAGGTGGTACAAGTGATGTCAGGCTGAGAAGCAAAGGGGTCAGGGAGGACACATTTGGAGAAGAGAAGTGTCTGTCTGCTCAAGAGAGGTTTCCCAGGTGGCACTAGTGGTAAAGAACCTGCCTGCCAATGCAGGAGATGTAAGAGACAAGGTTTGATCCTTGGGTCAGGAAGATCCCCTGGAGAAGGAATTAGCAACCCACTCCAGTATTCTTTTTTTTTTTAATTTTTTTTTTTTTTTTATTAGTTGGAGGCTAATTACTTCACAACACTGCAGTGGGTTTTGTCATACATTGACATGAATCAGCCGTGGAGATACATGTATTCCCCATCCTGATCCGCCCTCCCACCTCCCTCTCCACCTGATCCCTCTGGGTCTTCCCAGTGCACCAGGCCGGAGCACTTGTCTCATGCATCCCACCTGGGCTGGTGATCTGTTTCACCATAGATAGTATACATGCTGTTCTTTCGAAACATCCCACCCTCACCTTCTCCCACAGAGTTCAAAAGTTTGTTCTGTATTTCTGTGTCTCTTTTTCTGTTTTGCATATACGGTTATCGTTACCATCTTTCTAAATTCCATATATATGTGTTAGTATGCTGTAATGTTCTTTATCTTTCTGGCTTACTTCACTCTGTATAAGGGGCTCCAGTTTCATCCATCTCATTAGGACTGATTCAGATGAATTCTTTTTAACGGCTGAGTAATATTCCATGGTGTATATGTACCACAGCTTCCTTATCCATTCATCTGCTGATGGGCATCTAGGTTGCTTCCATGTCCTGGCTATTATAAACAGTGCTGCGATGAACATTGGGGTGCACGTGTCTCTTTCAGATCTGGTTTCCTCAGTGTGTATGCCCAGGAGTGGGATTGCTGGGTCATATGGCAGTTCTAGTTCCAGTTTTTTAACAAGTCTCCACACTGTTTTCCATAGCGGCTGTTCTAGTTTGCATTCCCACCAACAGTGTAAGAGGGTTCCCTTTTCTCCACACCCTCTCCAGCATTTATTGCTTGTAGACTTTTGGATAGCAGCCATCCTGACTGGCGTGTAATGGTACCTCATTGTGGTTTTGATTTGCATTTCTCTGATAATGCCACTCCAGTATTCTTGCCTGGAGAACCCCATGGACAGAGGAGCCTGGCAGGCTACAGTCCATGGGGGTGCAAAGAGTCGTTCATGACTGAAGCGACTTAGCACAGCACAGCACGCAGAAAAGGGACACAAACCTGAGGCCTCCACTGAAAGTTCAAGTTCTTCTCTTGGGCAACACTGGGAGTGACCTGTCACCCTCACTCTTACTATGTTCCTGCCTTTGGGGGAGAGCAGGTGAAACAGCAAAAGCTATGGCCAGGCCAATGGCTTTCACATGCACATTGCATAGGAGGATAAGTGACTGTGGTTCAATAAAGTCAGAGAGCAAATTCTTGGCCAGGTCCACACTCTAGTATATGCACAAAGTTCCAGGAAATGTTGGAGAAAAATACAGAAGCACGTGCCCTCCAAGAGTCTGCATTCATTTAGTAAAATAGGCAACATACCTGTGGTTAAGGAAGAATTGTATGTACTTTGCAGGCTGAAATTGCCATTCCTATATTATAGTTTCCATAGGGAGTATTTAGTCTAGGTGCTTTTCCTTGCATAAATTTTCTGCAAGAGTACTTGCCCCATGTTACGGTATTTCATAAAACCAATAATTGGGGGGAATTCATGAAAGATGACATGGAAAATGCAGCAGAACAGCAATCCACTGTAAGACAGAACTGGTAAAACTAACACAACATTGTAAATCAACTACACTTCAGTTTAAAAAACACACACAAAAAACTGGAAGTGGTGCTCTCAGGAGCTAACCCAGGCATGTCTGGAAGAGACAAGTAAATTACATGGAAAGGTGGCCTACATTCCCATATTACTTACCTTGATGCCCCAAAGCATCATCCTCAACTCACATCCCTGTGCTCTTGGGAGTCCTTTTGGCTAAATGAAAGAAGAAGAGAGAACTCAAGCCAGATTCCTGATGGGTTGACTTTATAAGTTTGTGTGGCTTAGAGCGGACTTCTGCTTCATGGCAGCCTCACTCAGAGAGGCAGGGGAGAAGAGATGCCCTCCCAGCATCCAGAGCTTTGAGCCGGATACATGGCTCATCACTTCCTGTGGGAGAAGGTTAGAAACGGACTTCTGGCCAGTGGCCTGCAATGAATAAGAGCACAGAATCAAAGACAGGGATTGCTGGGGAGGGATATGTGGGCGTGTTTATTGGCTCTCTGTGTTCACCCAAAAGCACCTATCACGGAGGACGGGCTCAACGGCCAGGTGGACAGTGTGATTCTTCCATCAACATCAACCAGCTCTGCTCTCAGCCACTCTGGTGCCAGGGGGCACTCAGGGCTCCAGGAACCTTGGAGCTGTGACTACCACTGGGTTACTTTGGGCTTCTCAGGTCAGCCAAGCAGCAGGCAAAGAAAGGAACTACTATATCCGAGGGGCATTCAGTCCTGACCAACACACTAGCCGCATCTCATCCTGCTCAGCCCTCAGCCACTGGCCAGACCCGAGCTGAGGGAAGGGAGACTTTTTACACCGGATTTGATTGAAAGGTACAAGTAGGGATAGACTAACTTATCCCAGAAATTTATGTCTAAATTATAATTACAAACTGGGGGATATGCCTGAGATGACATGAAGTCTGGGAAAGAGTAAAGGCTGTGGTTAGAGAAAAATAAATCCATTTTCTGTTTGTATGTCATCTAAGTAGAGCCTTTTCAATAAACCAGTTATAAGCACACTCTTCAGCAACATGGAGGAAAATCCCAGAAGAAACAGCTACAACACAGGAAAGAGGTTGCCTCAGGAAACATGATTTGGAGTGGGAGAAGAATTTTTTTTTATTACCAGTTTTGCTCATATGATTTTTAAAACTGTGTGCATAGAAGCCTCTGATAAAAATAAAAATATAGTTAAATAAAGTAAATATTGTTGTGTGGAAAGTCACAGTGGAGAAAAAGTTTGAGGTGGAAAGCTTAGAGACACAGACCGGCCCTGTACTTAAAATTAAAGGACATAATTTTGAACTAAAACTCTTGGACTCTTCTAATCCAGGTTAGTCTGGAATGCGTGGGTCGGGGATCCATGGATGAGGTTCAAGGGATCCATAAATATCTTTGACGATTTTCTATCCAGAATGTACACATGTACATTTTAGGGGAGGGAGATATTTAGCTTTCACTGGGCTTTTAAAATCAAAGAAAGAATAAGAACTACTGATCTGATGTCATTTATACAAAATAACAATGAAAGAATCTATACACTTGCGAAGAAGAAGGTGCATATTTGGTGAAAGTGAGTGGAATCAATACAATACAATACAACGCACCAAACTGCACCATAGTGTTTATAGTAGTTCCACTCAAGGGATCAGTGGGGTTGGGTGGGAGTCAATGAGGGCTTTTACTGTATCCATACTGGGTGGATTTTTAGTTGAGAGGAATATATTAGGCATACTTTTATGTTTAAAAAACCTTTAAACAATTTATTTAATTGGTTTTTCTCATTTTACAGTTGAGAAAATGAGCTCCAGGGATGTGGCCTAATTGTCCAAGTCACACTCACACACACACACACACGCAGAGGCGACACAGGAAACAAATCTCCTGTGTCCACCCTCACACTCCTCCCAGCGCCCTGGTGGCTTCCTGATCCGGCTTCAAGAGATCTCGACTGCCCATTGGGTTGACCCGCCCCCAGCCATGCACACCGTAGACTAAGTCATATTATATTTGTACATGCAAGTACAGTTATACAAACCAAACAGTTGTATCAATACCAATATTATAACAATGCTCTCAGTATTCCTTATATATGGTGAGAAGAAAGTAGAAAAGAAATTGATTTACACAAGATTTCCATGTACAGAGGCATCCAGAGTTTTTGATTTGTGAGCACTTCTGGCTCTACTGATCACAGCACCTGATCAGTATGAGGAGCAGTTCTAAGGTGGACCTGGTGAGGGTCAGAAACTACTTGTGGGCAGTCACCCTGAGTTATGAAGGTCAGGGACTCAAGTTGGACTGCCAGGTTTGAATCCTTTTTGTCATTTACCTGCTCCATGACTTGTGTCAATTTGCTCAACCTCCCCAAATCTCCATTTTCTCTTCTTTAAAATGGGAATAACTTTTGTTATTATATGTGTAAAATCACTTAGCACCATGTCTGGTATAATTCAGCAGTAGCTGTTACAGGATGATTCTCAAAAATGGGTCTCCTTTTGAGATGTGAAACAGCTTAGATAAATACAGGAGTGTCAGGAAAACCTTCTCAGATCAGGTGTTAGGCTATGTCTTCCCAACTGAGGGCAAGACATTAAAGAGGGACATTTCAGGGAGAAGTCTTTCACTGCTCTCTTTTCCCCATTGTTCCTCTTGTGGACAGATTTCTTGTCCTTCACTGACTATTATTTCACGGGGTGCAAGCAGGTGAACCAGGTGCTGAGAGTAGATATGGAAGACGAAAACTGTAACATCTCTTCCAATCATCAGCAACAATTAGGATTTATTGAAGATCACATTCCAAAATATTCTTCCAACACCATCAGCCTCTTCTTGGCAATAACATGGCATAGGGGTACTCCCTAGTGCAGGAAGAACTTCTACTTCAGGGAGCCTGAGACAGCAGGTATGCCTGTAAAAATGGAGATTCTGGGTCATATCCCTTGAATATTTGATTTAGTAATCCTACATGGCTTTTCTAGCTGAATTTCCCAGTGCACCTTTTGGCCATCTGCTTTAGAATCAGCTATGAGTTTTTGAAGAGTGTACTGGACTTAGTTGCTAAGTCTTTGCAACCCCATGGGCTGTAGCTCACCAGGCTTCTCTGTCCAAGGGATTGAACCCAGTTCTCCCAATTTACAGGTGGATTCTTTACCATCTGAGCTACCAGGGACTTTGAAGAGTGTAGCTTCTGATTGATTCTGATAAACACTAAAGTATGGAAACCACTGGAAAGGGCCTTTGCAAATTTGGCCTTTTCTGCAGTAGATAAAAGGCAATTGGGTTATGACAGATTCATAACACCCTAGGTGCAGAATGATCATGGTGATTCGTCCATGCCTTTGACCAGTAGGGGCCTACTCTCAGAAGGCTAACCCACCGACTATTCTTCACTGTTGGAATCTAACTTAGTCACTCGAAGTTGGAATCTTCCTTCTCTCCTTGAATGATTAGGAAGTTAAGACAAGAGTTTCTTTATGGTGTTGATTTATCAAATAAGTCACATCAACCTAGGATTAGCCCCATCAAGAATCATGTGTTATTTATTGATATGTTCAGTTAAGAAGAAGAGGTCATAAAAAAGTCAGTACTTGCCTAACACAGATGGAGGCAAGACTTTTATGATGCTATAAACTCTCATTCTCCAGCACAACAGATCAGGTTGCATGAAGGCTAACAGATCCTTTCAGGGATCAAATTTGTACTGTTGAACATTTTGAATAAAATTACCATTGTAGAAACCTTTCTGCACAGTCTAATGAGACTTTGAGATCTTTGAGACATGAGGCAGCTACAATCGCTCCCAGAAAAACTCTCTGGAAAAACAGACAACAGACTGCTTGATGAGAAAAAGACCAACAACCCCATAGGAGATGGGCATAGAGCTGGATAAATGCTTGCTTCACTCATAGTAAAAGAAATGCAAGCTCCAGGAGACCATTTCTCACCTCTTGGGTTGGTTAAGATTGTGAAGTGTCAAAGGCAAGCGCCCTGGATGTTATTGCTGAGAATATAAGTTAAAAAAAAAAGCTTTGAAGGGCAGTTAGTGACAAAGTAGACCCAGCAATTATACTTTCAAGAAGTCTTTTGCCCTTTAGGATGCAAGTATAGTGATTAACTGTCGTAGGACTGTTTATAATAGCAGATGACTAAAAACAATCTAAATGACCCTCAAGTTAAATATTGTTAAAATACTATTTAAATATTAAATTAAAAATTAAGTAAATGTAAATAAACATAAAATAAAAGTTAAAAAATAATTAGTTACATTCTAGTTAAATATGTTTTTGTATTTCCATACAATAGAACACTATTCAGCCACTAGAAACAAAGAGCCACATTTAAACAAACTAATATAAAAGTTCCAAGGTCTGTAGTTAAGTGGTAAACCAAAAAAACGTTATCATTTTATTGCAGGGATTCTCAGCTGGTAAAGAATCCACCGGCAATATGGGAGACCTGGGTTCAATCCTTGAGTTGGGAAGATACCCTGGAGAAAGGAACAGCTACCCACTCCAGTATTCTGGCCAGGAGAATTCCATGGACTATACAGTCCATGGGGTCGCAAAGAGTCGGACATGACTGAGTGACTTTCACTTTCACTGTTCTAAATCCTCCACATCTATTAATTACTTTAATGATTAAATTATATGTAGTAGGCACTGTTAGCATCCCAGTTTCAGTAATGAGAAAACTGAGATCCAGAGAGGTTAATTAAGTAACTTGCCCAAAGTCACACAGCCACCATCCAGCAAAACCAGGATTCAAACACCAACTCCAGAGTCCAGAGCTTATGCTCCTTACTATTATGCTGAAGTGTGTAGTGTATGCTTCCATTAGTGTAAAACATTTATCTCCATGTATCCACACACATCATACAGATGTAGATTCATACACATGCAGAAACTCTCTCCCAAAGCATTAGTGTGAAAACAATAACTGGGGTTGCCTTTGCCATGATGAACTAGCAGTGCCTGAGGGTCACTGGGAGGGAGACACCTGAATTGTGTTTCACTCTTGAAATTTTGTATTTGGATGTATATGATCTTCTACCAGGAAAGATCTTCTTTCCTTCTATTAGAAAACAGACAAATGATCGGATAACAACAGTAAAAACAGATCACAGCCCGTGCTATGTAGGTCTTGGAAATCAAGGAGCCCCTGAGGCAGACTGGAGAGAACGAGGCACTATGTTTAGGGACTGAAGAATTGGGTATCCACACATTGAAGGCCTGCTTTTTTAAAATAAAGAATTTCAGAGAAAGAATTAAAATTGTGCTTACCATAGATCATGGAGACCTTGATTTTCCCCAGTGAGGGATTAAATCTTCCTTGAGATGTTAATTTCCAAACATAAGACCTTTCCCCAACAGTCTTCCTCAGGTGGAGCCAGATTCAGTGTGGAACTCCCAGAGGGTGATATGCTGCAGGTCCAAGGACATTCATGGGGAGGATCAGAGGCCAGTGTAAGATGGTCTGGAAAGTTCTGATTCTGTCCAAATGTCTGTTTCCCCTAACTGAAGCTTGGGTACTTACTGTATAAACAGAAATGCTAGATGGCCAAGATGTAGGATGAAATAAGTCATTTATCTAAGCAGATGCAACCCAGGATGGAGTTTGCACAATTATTCAAAGGGGATTGTAGGGTAAACTAGGCAATAATAGTCAGTAGGAAAGAAGAGCTGCTTATTTCAAGCCCACAGAGCAGTGAGTAGTAACAGCTCTCTTTGGCCTCAGACACCAACCCTGAGACTGTCAGCTTCCTCTATGGTGTGTGTGCAGTGATTTTGTGTGTTTTTACGTCAGCTTCAAGCCAGGAAGAGGCATCGCCTTGGATGCTCTCCCCACCTTCAGCATGTGTGGCCCCTACCCTCCTCCTGAAACTCAAAGCTGTATCTGAAGCCTCTGCGTCCCTAAGGAGAAGGAAATCAAGAAGACTGACAGGAGGTGTGAACTGGTTCTAAGTGTGTCTGATTCCAACAAAAAGAGAGTGAAGCATTCTGGAAGCTTCACTTCTCTACAAGATGCTCTACAAGCCTTTTTCAGAGCAAACTCTCAAAGGTAAATATAAACTTCATAGCGAGCCTTGGGATTCCCCCAGTGAGACAAGTCCACTGGGTATGCCCTATTGGAACCCACTCTGGGAAACATGGACTACAATACCCAAGGGACTGACCCTGCTCATTGGAACCTGCTTACCAACCCCCAACTGTAAGCAAATCTGTGAACAGTGGCATGGGCAATGTGTCGGCCATTGCTCCAGCATCTACCATCAGCCACTGCTCACCTCACCTTCTTCCAATTTCTACCTCTCATTTCTGGCCTAGGTGCCATTTCTTTGAAGCTTCCTTAGTGCATTCTTAGTAACTCCATACCTGCAGCTGACCACACCTGAAGTTGCCAGGTAGCATCTTGTGGTGGTAAAGTGAACCACCAGAGACTCTAAAGTCAGATGCTTGAATTTAAATCTTGGGTCTATCATGCTGACTGACCTCTGTCCAATTTCTTCATGTCTCTCAGCCTCTGTTTCTTTATCTGAAACATGGGGGTGTAATAGTGCCTGTATCATAGGGTTGATTTAAGAATGTAAATAAGATATAACCTATGTAGCTGACAGCACTTTTTAATTTGGGATTTATAGGAAGAGAAAGTAAAGCATAAGCAAAATGTTTAAAGCAGAGGAAAACATTCTTGGTCCTAAGATTTGACACTGGCTTGCGTGGCTCAGCTGGTAAAGAATCCGCCTGCAATGTGGGAGACCTGGGTTTGATCCCTGGGTTGGGAAGATCCCCTGGAGAAAGGAACAGATACCCACTCCAGTATTCTGGCCTGAATAATTCCATGGACTGTATAGTCCATGGGGTCACAAAGAGTCAGACATGACTGAGTGACTTTCACTTTTTTGGATTGCTAAGGGAAGGCATGGAATTAACTTAGAAAAGACTTCTTATCTGGAGATAATTTAGGTGTTCTCACTTAGAAGATCAGTGGAGTGAATGACCTCTCACCATGTCTTCTAGATTCTCTTCTAACTCTTGACTCCGAGGCGGTACCCTGGGGTTAGAAAAGTCCTGCTCTATTGGCGGTGGCAAGCCGAAAGTTCTAAAAAACAAATTTCCCAAAAGTGCCATTTAACTGTCGGCTAAAGGGTAGGTACAGAAGACAGCTTGAGAACCGCATCCCTCTTCTGCTCCATCCTTATGTTTCTGTTGCACAAATGCAGCAAAATGAGTAGCAATATTTTCATTGAAAATATGCCTCATGCAAATCAGTTTGGTAAATATGGAATTTAGCCTTTATAAAAGAGCACCTGTTCCCCCCTCCCATTCCTCCATTTAATTTTTGCATTCAGATGTGTTCTGCTCTTGCATAAGCCTAGTCCCATAACTATTACAAGAACAGACTTGCTGGTTTTGAATCTAACCAACATACACCCCTCTTTTCCAAGAAAAAAATCTCTGAACATTAGAGACACCTGCGTGCTGGCTTTCTGGGGGCACCCTGAAGAATATTTCCATAGCGGTGAAATATTTTGAAACATCTTGGAAAAAAGAGAACTATTCAGAGTTGATACGGACTCCTGTGGGTGACGAGAGGGCCATGGGGGCAGACTTGTGGGTCGTCCCTGGTCTGCCTGAGGCCTCTGAGCGGGCAGCAGCTGCAGTACCCCTCCAGGGTGTGGTGATGCTGGGGTTAACTGCGCTCCTCTACTGAGGAGCAGGGATTTTTAACTCAGTTGTGGTTTGGTCTGGGTGGTTTCCTTTTTCCCTCACCATCAGAGGGATTTTTAAAAATCACAAACAGAACCTGGGGAGAGGAGGCCCAATTTGACACCTTTGAATCGCGATGGGGTCACTTTATAGATTCAGATTTAGAGGGATTGTTGGGTGGGGATTTGCCACACAGGAGAGCCTTTCAGGGCCTTTCATAGAGGGACACAGAATCAGAGTTTCCTGAAATGGTGTTTTTTGTGTGAGACCTGTCAATAGAAATATCAAACTGTGAATATACAATTGAACTTTATTATCCCTTTTGATTTTGTAACTACATAGGTATGACAGACAGAGGCCGATTTGAAAAGAAACTCACAATTGCCAGCGTGTCCCTTGTATGAATCCCACGGCTGGAAGTTTTTCTGTAAATCGGCATCTTCAGGTAGGGGTTGTGCAGGTGCCTCCCACTGACTCTTGAGATACGTTTTAATTAAGGAACATGAAATCTCTTAACTTTCCTTTACAGAGTGGAAGTGCCCTTGTGTTCTGAAACGCAGCTCTAGAGATGGCATTGTGGGGCTTCATATTTACTCTCTGCACAACTTTCATTTCAAAGATTCTTACTTTGTGACCCAAAGCGGGTTTTTTTCTTCTCTTTCTTTCTTTCTTTTTTTTTTTTTCCTTTCTGCTTACCCCTGAAATGGACTCAACCTGGAATTCAAGAGTCCAGCTGTGTTCTTTCTGCCTCTGACATCGTTAGAAAACCAAAAGGTGGGGAGCTGGTATTCAAACGGTCGGTCTCATAATGAAAATCTTGCCCCACAGAGGGATTCAGAGAGTTGGGGCCAAGGCCTCCCCTCACCCACAGTATCAGGAGTCGAACAGTTGGGTCATACTCTTCCTGTCCCCTTGGCTATTCAAGTCACAGGAAGGACGGCTCCTGACATAGCTCAGACTTGACATCAGCGGTCCTATTCTTTCCTCCCCAAAGACTACATCGTAGTGAGAGAATTTCACAGAGCCTTTGCAGATGAAGTTGCCACTAAGGATGTTTTCAATTTAAACCATCTGTATGGAAATTGCTAGAAGTAACACGGACTGATAAAATGAGGAACACACCAGCTAAGGCTCACAAAAAGTAAGGCAAAGATAATCAGTGAGACCTGAGACCAGGCATTCGATCTATTTCTGCATCTGTACAATGAAAGGCAAGACCAGGTAATCTCTAAAATATCCTTTGGGTTCTAAGATTCTGTAACTGCACTGACTTCAGTTAGATGTTGAGAATTAAGGGATTCAGAAAATGAAGGAAAAATAGACATTATCAAAGATGCTCTCCAAAGTGATGACAGACTTTACCTCCAGAAGGAAGAAGAGGGGAGCAGGACTGAGGAGAGGGACAAAGAAAAACTTAGCTTTATCTGCAACTTCTTTCTCTTTTAAAATTTTATAAGGAGACTGCACTCTCATATTAACTGTGTAGTTAAAAATTAATTTGAAATCCAAAAAACACTAAAATAAGTTAGAATGAGCCAAAATGCTGCAGTCCCCCTTCCCTTTGCAAATTGCAAAACAGTGTGCCCACACTTTCAACTATTCTGTATATTTTATGGGCTTCCCTCAGTGGCTCAGCAGTAGAGAATCCACCTGTAATGCAGGAGCCACAGGAAATGTGGGTTCAATCCCTGGGTCGGGAAGACACTCTGGAAGAGAGCATGCCAACCCATTCCAGTATTCTTGCCTGGAGAATCCCATGGACAGAGGAGTCTGATGGGGTCAGGATATGGATATAAATGTGGTCCATAGGGTCACAGAGAGTTGGAAGTGTGGATGTAAATTACTATGAGTTTATAACCTACCTGATGGCAATGGTTCCTTCCAGAGGTGGGAGATACGTGTTGGGGAATTATGACAAAAAGACCATTTTAGTCTTATCTGCAATGTTTTATGATTTTGCAGGAGGAATATATTAATGTATTTCTTATCTAATGAAATCATATGATTTACATGTATGAGATTGTAAGGCAGAGCATTTGTATACATGTGAGTATGTATATGGGAATATGCACACACATACATATTCCCAAAATAAGAATATGCAGTGCTGGTGATATTTCAAATGTGTGAACACTCAACAATTGGAGAATAATTCTTAGGCAAGCTGTCAGCCAACTCAGCTTGCCTCCTCCAGAAAGCCTTCTCTCACTATCACCTTACATTAACCTTGCTCTTCTTGCATGCCTACCTTCAACATCACCCCTTTTCTTACCACACCTCTTCTCCCTCTCAGCATCTCTCTGTGCAGCCTTATACAACCCTGAAATAAGCACTATCCCAATATTCCGTTCAAATTTTCTGCCTCAGAGGCACAAGCCTAAGTGCCTTATACCATTTGTTATTCCCACTCGTTCCACCTCTTAGGGAGTGCCTCTCCCACTTCCCTCACACAAGCAGACCCTGAGGAGCCCACTAATGTGCACAGATCGGGTCCAGTCTCTAGGTGAGGGCGCCAGACATCCATATTGGTAACCAACACCATGGAGGATGCTTATGCCAGGGACAGTTGGCAAACACTCCTCTGGGGTCTGACATGGCCTGTAAATCACATGGAGAAGAGAAAGAAAGCAGATTTCTCTCCCACATGGGATACTAAAAATGGCTTAGATAGACTCTCCTGCACTCCTAGATCCAAAAAGGAATGTGGCGTGGCATAATGCATCAAAAACCTTTTAAAAACATATAGCCTTTCACCCAGCGATTCCACTTCTAGGCATCCTGATGAAAAGAATCAGAAATGGTAAAGATGTTTATATAGATATTCACCATGTAGTGATTCATGGTTGAGTAGGAAAATAGTTAAATGGAGTGTTGTTCTTCCACATAATAGTGCTACATAGCCATCCAAAATAGGAAGGGGAATTTTTAACTGCATTATTACACTTAGGGCTACTAATTAAGGAAATAATCAGGAATCAAAACTGTATCACAAACATAGCCTTTCTATAACTAAACCTAAAAAAAAAAAAAAAAAAAAAAAGCAGAGAAAAAGGGCTAAAAGAATATAAGGGGAAGGAAAGATTAGCAGATAAAGAACCTGCCTGCCTGTGCAGGAGATGCAAGAGACACGTGTTTGATCCCTGGGTCAGGAAGATCCCCTGGAGAAGGAAATAACCCACTCCAGTTCTTGCCTGGGAAACGCTATGGACAGAGGAGCCTGGTGGGCTACAGTCCATAGGGTTGCGAAAAGTCAGACTTGACTGAGTGCATGCACACGTAAGGAGAGGTACCTGAGAAACACACAGTTAATGGACAGAGATCAGCCCTCAGCCCTTGGCATTCTATCCCAGCAGTACCAGTAATAAAGAAAAACCGAGCAGACAATTCGGTTGACGATGTGGAAGGCAGAATATCAGACAGCTGCTTCATCCACAGCTGTATGGCTTTGCAGTGTTGACAGTTTGAAGAAAGAGAAAGACAAATAGGAAATAAAACCTTATCTTGGGCTGGAAAATAAGCAGCTGGGATGTGACCCTCATAGGGAACTTTGGTTTGATGAGTAGAAGTTACTGATTTAACTTGAATTTCAGACCTATAATTTCTATCTTTTAATGAAGTTTCTATTATTTGGAGTTTTTCTCCCCCTCAGGGCTTCTTAGTGTCCTTTTTAAACCAGTATTTATATCTATATATTTTGTTTCATGCTTTAAAAAAATCTCCAGAAACAAAATCACTCTAATATACATTTTTCTTTGAAGATTCCACACTCCCTACCCAAACTATTGTCTTCTCACCCCAAAATGATAACTGTAAATGGTAAGTAAATTCTTTGTATTGTTGAAAAATCTAAGCTGATATACATAGGAAAAGGGAAGTGGTGGATAAAGTAATTATTTAGTGAACTTCAGCTGGGTAGACAATCTGCCTGATATCATAAGATGTTTTTCTTTTCTCAATAGCTGTGGGTTTTTTTCTTTTTTTTGTGGCCAAAAATATGTGAATGACGGCCTCAACTGTCCCTTTCACTTTGGCCGAAATCATCTTGTTACTGCTATTTAGGTCAGGTGTCAAGTAATTAAGAGAATGATATTAACACATCAATTCTGAGAAATCTCTGTTTTGTGAAAGCATCTATTTTAGAACTCTTGCAGGTGGCTGCAGCTCACAAAGCCTGTCAGATGTACTGGATGCAAAAAGGTTCAAGGGCTGCTTGTGTTTTTCAAATGTTATCTAAGGAATCTTTTCACAAATCCCTGCTATTGTTCGACATAATTTTTGTGGCTCTTGGGGACTTAAATGCAACCGAACAATTTTAAAGAAACCAAAATATGACAAAGGAAATAATGGTCCCCTATTATAAAGCATTCTCTTTATCTTTCCCTCCCTCCTCCACCTTTCAGCCACTGCCCTAGGCTGGCTGATGCAACTGATGTCTGAGAATACTTGAAATTTTAGGGTTTTGACTTCACTGGTTTAATAGGATACCTGATGCACTATGCACATATTAAGTTTCCATAAATGAGGGGGCTTTTTTGCAGAACATGAAGATATTGAAAAGCAATGTCTAGCTGCTGGGTCAGGCTCATTTGATACCAACTTGATGGTAATTATAATCTTCATAGAGTGAGATGCCCATGAATGTAATTTCAATTTTTGAAATTATTTGTGAATTTCAAAATGGAAATAGAAATACATCTATTTCTTCTAGTTTACTCTTCTTCATCTCCCAAAACCTTCCTGTGACTTTAAAAAATTCTTCCAGGGTTTCTCTATTTTCTTATCTCATGTGTAATAATAGTGATAGTGATAGTTGATACTTATTAATTGTTACATGCAGGGCATGGAACTAAGCACATTGCACGTGAATTCATTTAAAACTCATAGTAGCCCTATGAGGTCACACTGCTATTATTTCCATTCTCCAAATGAGGACACTTGCCCAAGGTTCATGCCCAATAAGTGGCAGAGCCAGGTTCAGGACCCAGGATTTCAACTCCTGACATCATGTTCTTAAGTACTATAGTGGATCATAAATATACCTTTTCCACCCTGGGAGATACTGACCTCCTGTTTTCAGACTTATACAAATAGCAATCATTTGCATAAAGAGAGAATTTCCTACTAATACCTATTAAATTCAACTATGTTTTTTGTTGTTTTTGTTTGTTTGTTTTTGACTGTGCTGGGTCTTTGCTGTTGTGCAAAGACTTTCTCTAATTGTAGTGAGATTGTAGTTTCTCTCTAGTTGCAGTCCAAGGGCTTCTCACTGCTGTGACTTCTCTTATTGTGCAGCATAGACTCTAGGGCAAGTAGGCTTCAGTAGTTGTGGCATGAGGCTTAGTGGCCCCGTGGCAGGTGGGATCTTCCCAGACCAGGTATCAAACCAGTGTCCCCTGTATTGCAAGGCAAATTCTTAACCACTGGACCATCAGGGAAGCCTTCAACTATGTTTTTGATTGCCAGGATTTGACACAATATCACTTATATATTTAACTGTAGCTTTACTAGCATAACGTTTCTGCACTCAGTGTGAAGTATTTTTTTCATTGGCTTATTCATTGATTTCTTTAGAACTTCCTGATTTGCCTCGAACCTTCACTCATTTTACAGTAGATCCAATGAACATTCATTTTTAAATGAAACCTAAGTATATCAGACTTATGGAAAAAAAAAAAAAAGACGTTTCTCCCAGCAACTAAAGCTCATCTATGAAATGTGTTCCAGGGAGAATGAGTCCAGAAAACCAAACACAGTGTTTTCCTCCAATGTCCCCTGCTGCCACTACCACCACCACCCTTGATTTGAGAAGAAAAGTATCAGTAGAGAGAAAAACAGAGACTCCAGTTCAAGCAACTAGAATGTCACAGAACAGGCAAGGAGTGAAACCCAAACTACTAACAGGCCAGTCTTGGAGGCCGGTGAAACTGAGGTCTTGATGCTAAAGCAGTGTCCAAAGTCAAAAATGGGGTTTGGAGCAATCAGGGCAAAACCCCAGGTTGGGTTAGCACCAGGACAAGAAGTCAATACTGAGGAGGTTGCTGTGCATGAAAGAGAGTTTGTGGGCAAGTTCTAGAGCAAAGACTGCAGGGGATTGACAGTGAGTCTAGGGCAGGAGGTGACGATGAGGAAGCTGTGATTCCCCATCACCCCGTGTAGACACAGCACAGCGCCTGCAGCAGGCGCCATGGTCTCTGCCTTCTGCTGTCTCCTTCCAATCACAGAGCTCCATCTGCTAATCCTTCTGGATGGTCCAGATCTTACTTTTATATTTTTTTAAGGAAAGAAAAAGAAAGGAAGATAAATGGGCATGTACAAAAACGAATATCAAACGGGGATAATTTCTTCAATGAATACTGCCTTTAATCTATACGGTGTAAGAAGTACCAACATTCAAAAGCACTTTCAAAAACTAACCCACATGTGTGTTACAAACCACTGTGGGCCAGATTATTGCCTACTTTATGTAAATCTTGATTTTATTTTTTTTGAAAAAAGAACTTAAATAGAAGAATGGAGGTTTTGCCAATTATTTTTTTCCATGAAAAAAAGTCGTTAGAGAAAGATAATAAAGGTGGAGAGCTTCACATGTATACATTTCTATATGTAGGATTTGTAAGGACTGTTAGGATGGTCATTCTGTCAGCTCTGGGTGATGTTGTTTCAACCTCTAAGGAAACCAGAGCCAGGTCAAGGTGTAGTCATGCATGTGCAGAAAGAGACAGAGCCATAGCTTTCAAATAAATCAAGAGTCTTCCAGTTCAGAAAGTCATGACCTCAGGGCAAAACTAAATCCCAAACTGAGACAAATAGTCACAGCTTGTGAGTGAGCATTGGTGGCAAGACATACTGCCCCAAGTGTTACTTGTCATCCAGGGACAAAGATGAGCACCTTAGAAGCACCAGTTCAACCTCTGACAAAGTTCCTTCCCATCTCTAGCCCATTTCCTTCTTTTTTTGATCATAAAAAGAAAGTGAGTGTTAGTTGCCCAGGCAAGTCCGACTCTTTGCGACCCCATGGACTGTAGCCTGCCAGGCTCCTCTGTCCACTGGATTTCCCAGACAAGAATACTGGAGTGGGTAGCCATTCCCTTTTCCAGGAGATCTTCCCTACCCAGGGGTCATAAAAGTGATAGTTAATAGCTGGCAATCACACAAATTAACCTTCCTTTCGAGAACTGTTCCTTCACCCTCACCACAGCACAGCAGATAAATGGTCTGTAAAGTTCATTGGTTTCCCACAGAGACCAACAGAATCCTCATGCTGCTGGTATTTGACCAAAATCACTACCATTAACTTACTTCTAGTGGAAATTAGTTAACGGTTTCCTATTCTCATGAGAGTTAATAAAGCATAATAATGGGGACTTCTCCGGTGGTGCAGTGACTAAGACTAAATGCTCCCAATGCAGGGGGCCTGGTCATGGAACTAGATCCCTGGTCATGGAACTAGATCCCACATACCACAATTGAGAGTTCCCGTCTGGGACTTCCCTACTGGTCCAGTGGATAAGAATTCACCTGCCAATGCAGGGGACGTGGATTCATTCCTGGTCCAGAAAGATCCCACATGACCAGAGCAATTAAGCCCAGGCACTGTAACTACTGAAGTCTGCACACTCTAGGACCTTGCCCTGCAACAAGAGAAGGCACTGCAATGAGCAACCTGAGCCATGCAACCGGAGAGTAGCCCCCGCTCACCACAACTAGAGAAAGCCTGCGCACAACAACGAAGACCCAGCGCAGCCAAAAATAGATAAATAAATAGAAGTTTCCATGCCACAGGTAAAGATCCTGCACGCTGCAAGGAAAATCAATGAACCCGCATGCCGCAACTAAGACCTGGCTCAGCCAGATAAATAAACGAACACTTAAATAATAATAAATATCATCTACATAAAATATTACTTATAAATTTAAGTTTATAAGGTAGGTTCACAGTTTTTCATTATTTGGGCCTATAGAATTATACAAATTATAGACAAAATACCACCGACCGAACCTGGCATTAGAGGTGGATTTTCCATGAAATAGAACACAAGTTTCAGAATTCTCAGCACACAGTCCTATCAAGTAAGTCTTTTATCTTAGAGACACTTTTATTAAAGAAGCATTGGGACTTCCCTGGCAGTCCAGAGGTTAAGAATCCGCTTGCCAGTGCAGGGGACTCAAGTTTGATCACTGGTTCAGGAATAAAATCCCACATGACAGCTGGCAATTGAGCCAACACAGCCAAAAGACGAATAAGTAAATAACAATAAAGAAGCAGCATAGATGCTCATGTCCAATTTCAATGGCATAATATAACCTTCAGAGTAAGACTTAAATGACTACAAATACTTGAGGTCAGTGTGACACATTTAAATACTAGGCTCTTCAAAATAGAGCAGTCTCCTTTGAGGATGTGAAATTTAACTGCCCCAATTTAAAGTTAAGAAAATAAAGACTTGGGTAGAATAGGTGGCTTGTCCAAGGCTGCATAACTACTTGGAAAACTAGAGAGAGCTCAGGTTTCCTTCACATTAAACTCAGAGTCATGGTTTCCCCATGCCTAAGATAAAAAGCTGGGCTAGGTAATCCTCAGGGAGATTCCCCACCCCCCACCCCCACCCCCAGCCCTCAAATACTCTGGTTTTCTTAAGCCTGAACAAGACTTCACATCCGCATCATGTGCTGTCCAAGCTGCCAGTCAGCTCTGAACTCGGGGAGTCATAGCAGCTTCGGTAGGTATCGAACCCTTCATCTTGCAGCCCAGGCCAGTCACTCTTGAGTCTTCAAGAGCACAAATCCCTCACCACGGTCATTTTTGACTTTGGGTAAAGATCTCTGGATCTCTATCCCATTCACTCTATCAAGTTCCCTGTCTTGTTCAAATTCTTTCTCTTGGTCAGGAAGGCTTGCCCTTTTGACAGGGATCCGTGTCTACTTCCCTCTGACCCCAGTTCAGAGTGCCCCGGCATGCTAGCTTGTCCCTCAAATACCAGTACTCATGTCCCTTCCAACCCAATGGTGTGTCTTGGAGGAACCTTAGGGTCAGAGATAGCTACATAAGTTGTAGGTCACAGTGCAAATGAAAATGCAGGGTTCCTTGTCCATAATTAGTGCAGGCCAATTCTAAATAAAGCTGCCATTAAAGATGTTGAAATATAAAGCTTTTTCCTTTCTTTGATGGCCTCTTTTGATTTGTTACAGTGTTTCTGTCACTCTAAGGAAAGGAAAATTAAAATTTCAAATTATTGGCATGAATTTTACTGTTCATCTTTATACTGTGCATTTCCACTTTTAAATGCAAATATAAGAACGTTTAACTTGTATGTGGAATCATTAAAGTGATACAATTTGTATTTCTTAGCTCATGCATGCATATGTATTTCATTCTTATCAGAGCAGTGGAAATGCTGCAAAAAAAAAAAGACCTCAGTGTTTTTTATCTTGCTTCTTTCTTGATACACACACATTCTACCACCACTTTCTATCTTCAGCCTACAGAAGGAGTAAGGACTGAAAGGGAAAAAGAATTACGTGTTGCCTTTTCTTTCTCTTTCCTTCGATGTCATCATTTTCAGCATGAGTGGTTGTGTAACATGGGAACATGGGTAAGTTAGAATACCATTGGTGTTTCTTAGGACACTGTTTTGTTCTTTCTCTATTGGAAGCAAGCTCTGATTTAAATAAAAAGTGTGGTATCTTAGTGAGGTCGGAACCCCCATTTTACTCAGTCATGGATGTAAGTTTCTTACTTTGTACCCTTCTGAGTCTCATATCCCATGGGTCTTGGAAATTCTGTGCTCATGGAACATCGCAGATGCTAATTGTGAATGAGGCATCAGTGAAGAGTGGACATTCATATTGAGGTTTCTCCTCTACTCACACACATACTCCTGTTCCATTGGACTTCAGTTGCAAAACCCAAGCTCAGAGATAAAACAAAGAATTTCAAGATGGTGACAGCAGCATGTTACACCAAGCATGGGACCCTTCCTAGTTGTGGGTCCCTACGGAGGTGGTGGGCTTTGATCGTCGCTCAGACAGTAAAGAATCTGTCTGCAATGCAGAAGACCT
This sequence comes from Dama dama, assembly GCF_033118175.1. Lineage (NCBI taxonomy): Eukaryota > Metazoa > Chordata > Mammalia > Artiodactyla > Cervidae > Dama > Dama dama. Next base: position 26,236,677 of record NC_083713.1, read on the forward strand.
GGCTTCAATCCCTGGGTCAGAAAGATCCCCTGGAGGAGGAAATGGCAACTCACTCCAGTATTCTTGCCTGGGAAATCCCATGAACAGAGGAGTCTGGCAGGCAACAGACCAAGGGGTTGCAAAGAGTCGGACATGACTGAGCAACTAACACAGGTGTTCCATTCATAAGACCAGCCCTGCTAGTGAGACCTGCTATTGTTTAAGTAGCAAATCACCAGTGATCTCTTGAAATGTAGGGACAACATCATCATGACCAGAAGGATAGTACACAAAGACCCTCCATAATAAGGACAGCAAGAATCCTACTCACACAATGGGACAGAAATGTGGTGAGTACTCCTGGGCATCAGGGATGGGATGGGTCCACTTGTCTGACCAGTGCCCCAAGACACTTGCCTGTTGCCCCCTCAGAAATCCTTTCCTGGTCCATAAGCCCAGCATATCCTGTAATAGCCCTCGATATGATTCCCACATGACCTAGCCAGCGGATCTCTTTTCCTTCCTTCTTCTCGTTTGCCCCCATCTTATTTTCTGAACTAAACCCATGTTTTGTGATCTGTTTCTACAATAATAGAAGAGAGCTCAGTGGCTTATAGGAAAGGCTTCAACCTTAAAAACAAAAAGTTCTGTTAACCCTCCCTATTTGAGGGAGGGGAGGGGGAAGACAGTGGGAAACACCTTCCATTCTTCCCCATGAGTTTATAGGCCAAAGACTAAGCAGGAGGTACTTTCTGCTATCTTCTTGCAAAATGGCAAGCAGTAAATTACAAGTTAAGTGTTTGGCAGGTTACCCCAACCGTTAAAGTGTGTGCTGTGTCACCCAGCTACACGAAGGATCAGAGTTAAGGAAGGAGTGTCTCATCAGAGGGAAGAGGGACACCAGAAAAGGAGAGGACACTGAGACAGCTGAATATGAAAGAGAGAGCTGGTACTTCTGTGTCACTTTCCCTACCACCTTGCAGCCAGGGAGATATTTTTATCTTTATTTAGCAGATGGAAGATTTGAAGCAGAGGAATTGTGTTTTATCCAAGTTTAAATTACACTGATTCTCTGGAACAAGTTTTATGATTATATACCCATTTTTGTATAAATCAAATCAAAACACAATCAGCAAGCTGAGTTACTTGGGCCATTTTTGACCAATGCCTTTTCCAGATTATTGTATAAAGAATTAACCCAATATTCTCATTACTCAGTACCAGAATTTGCTTATAAAATAATTCATTGTACACACATAATATTATCTAAATGGAAAATGGCCTTATAGATATTATACATCTGTATATCTCTCTATATATAGCTATATGAAAAAGCAATCTTATTAAAAATTTTGGCAGCCCAAAGAGCTTCTCTGATTGGCTAAGAAATCTCATGCAACCTGCATTAAGTTGCCAATTTCCATCAGACTTTCCATCTGTGAGGCAGGCAGCAATATAAACTGATCTACTTTGGTTGCCAGTAGCAGTTTCAGAAATCCAGCATAGGGAGCATTTTTTAATAAAAGTATATACAGGGTTGGAATGCTGATAAGACATTTGCAATGTATATAGAAATATGATAATTTATACTATTTTGTGATAAGACTCCTGGTTGGCATTAGTGATGCATCATATGACTGTATTAATTGCAAAGAAGAAACTCAAAATGGCATAATTGTGCCTGATGCTCAAGCAATAAAAATGGAATTTAAAATGCTGTTGGAAAATGTTCCTGAGGTGAAAAGGTTTTAAAAACATGAGTGCAAAACCAAACCATTATGATGCAGAACTCCCAAGAACAGCCATTGACCTGGACAAGGATAAAAGATAAGTGAGAGGTGGGCATTAGCCTCCAATGGGCCACCTCTGCAAATGTTGAAGACAGTGGTCACACACTGTAGTACCCTCACATCATTAGGTCATAAGTAAATATGCTGGCATCTTTGGTTTGAAAGGCAGCCTTGAGAAGCATTTGTTGGCTGTCTTAGTGTGAGCTGCAGCATCATACAGTGGTCTGGTGTGGACTCTGCAAACTGAACTGCCTGAGTTCAAATCTCGGCTCTGCTGCCAACTAGCTGTGTGTCTCTGAGCAAATCACTCCACCTTTCTGTGCCTTTAATAAAATTTGTAAAATTCAGAGTCGTTCAGCCAGTTACAAGATTGAATGAGTCAGTATTTGCAGACAGACTTCTCTGCTGGTCGAGTGGTTAAGAATCTGCCTTCCAATGCAGGGGACAGAGCTTCGATCTCTGGACCAGGAACCAAGTTTCCACAAGCCTCGGGGCAAATAAGCCTGTGCACCACAACTACTGAACCCACACTCTAGAGCCCGAGTGCTGCAATCCTGAGCCTGCCCACCCTGGAGCCCGTGCTCTGCGACAAGAGAATCCGCTGCAACTAGAGAAAACCTGTGCGGGGCAACAAAGACCCAGCACAGCCAAAAACAAATAAATAGTTTTTAAAATATTCATAGAACTCTTGAGATAGCCCATAGCACATGGTAAATGATAAATAAGTGTTTTTTAAGTAGGAAACTTTAATTGATTGTAAAATGTATCGGTTCAGTTCAGCTCAGCCGCTCAGTCGTGTCTGACTCTTTTCGACTCCATGGACTGCAGCACGCCAGGCTTCCCTGCCCATCACCAACTCCTGGAGTTTACTCAAACTCATGTCCATTGAGTCAGTGATGCCATCCAACCATCTCATTCTCTGTCGTCCCTTTCTCCTCCTGCCTTCAATCTTTCCCAGCATCAGGGTCTTTTCAAATGAGTCAGTTCTTTGCATCAGGTGGCCAAAGTATTGGACTTTCATCTTCAACATCAGTCCTTCCAATGAACACCCAGGACTGATCTCCTTTAGGATGGACTAGTTGGATCTCCTTGTAGTCCAAGGGACTCTCAAGAGTCTTCTCCAACACCACAGTTCAAAAGCATCAATTCTTTGGCGCTCAGCTTTCTTTACAGTCCAACTCTCACATCCATACATGACTACTCAAAAAATCATAGCTTTGACTAGATGGACCTTTGTTGGCAAAGTAATGTCTCTGCTTTTTAATATGTTGTCTAGGTTGGTTATAACTTTTCTTCCATGAAGCATCTTTTAACTTCATGGCTGCAGTCACCATCTACAGTGATTTTGGAGACATAAAGAAAGTCTTCCACTGTTTCCATTGTTTCCCCATCTATTTGCCATGAAGTGACGGGACCAGATGCCATGATCTTAGTTTTCTGAATGGTGAGTTTTAAACCAACTTTTTCCACTCTCCTCTTTCACTTTCATCAAGAGGCTCTTTAGTTCGCTTTCTGCCACAATAGTGGTGTACTCTGCATATCTGAGGTTATTGATATTTCTCCCAGCAATCTTGATTCCAGCTTGTGCTTCTTCCAGCCCAGCGTTTCTCATGATGTACTCTGCATATAAGTTAAATAAGCAGGGTGACAATATACAGCCTTAACGTACTCCTTTCCCTATTTGGAACCAGTCTGTTGTTCCATGTCCAGTTCTAACTTCTGCTTCCTGACCTGCATACAGATTTCTCAAGAGGCAGGTAAGGTGGTCTGGTATTCCCATCTCTTTAAGAATTTCCACACAGTTTGTGTGGATCCACACAGTCAAAGATTTTGGCATAGTCAATTATGCAGAAGTAGATGTTTTTCTGGAATTTCTTGCTTTTTCGATGATCCAGTGGATGTTGGCAATTTGATCTCTGGCTCCTCTGCCTTTTCTGAATCCAGCTTGAACATCTGGAAGTTCATGGCTCATGTACTGTTGAAGCCTGGCTTGCAGAATTTTGAGCTTACTTTGCTAGAGTGTGAGATGAGTGCAATTGTGCAGTCGTTTGAACATTCTTTGGCATTGTCTTCCTTTGGGGTTGGAATGAAAACTGACCTTTTCTAGTCCTGTGGCCACTGCTGAGTTTTTCAAATTTGCTGCCATATTGGGTGCAACACTTTCACAGCATTATCCTTTAGGATTTGAAATAGCTCAACTGGAATTCCATCACTTCCACTAGCTTTGTTTGTAGTGATGCTTCCTATGGCCCACTTGACTTCACATTCCAGATTGTCTGGCTCTAGGTGAGTGATCACACCATCATGGTTATCTGGGTCATGAAGATCTTTTTTGTATAGTTTTTCTGTGTATTCTTGCCACCTCTTCTTAGTATCTTCTGCTTCTGTAGGTCCATATCAATTCTATCCTTTATCGTGCCCATCTTTGCATGAAATAGTCCCTTGGTATCTCTAATTTCCCTTGGTATGTTCCCTTGGTATCTCTATAAAATGTATACATGATATTTTTTCATAGTCAGTTTGAGTTCATGATTCTCCTAATTATAGAATGAAGAAAGAATTTCATTCAATCATGGTGACTGTAGGAGAGATGAGAGTTCTATCCTGGCTGACCTCACCCTTCACTGAAGCAATTTTCTCTCTCATATAGCCTTGTATTGCAGTAGGCCTAGGTGGCAGGTTCATTGCTCTGACCAAGCCTGATTGGATTAGAGACAAAATCCTGACCAAGTCTGAACTAGAAGATTCTCCTTCCAAGAGAATGGAATGGGAGAACTAAAATATTGATCAGGCCAGCTTTGGGGCAATTAGGTTCAAAGTCCTGTAGAATCTGAGGATCCTCACAAGACAGAGTTGCATACACTACCATCTGTTATCAGTGGGGCAAAGTGGCAGTGAGAGACGGGGTGTTTACAAACCAACAGCATATGGGAAACCAGTCCATGGGATTCTCCTGGGTTGTTTCAGTAAATCTCCTTTTCACTCAAGTTAGTGGGAATGGATCATTGTGCCCGACAACCCTGAGACAGGGCTAGAATTCATGCTAGAAAGTAAGTATCGAGCACCTTCTGTTGTGCCCACCAGATGCCGAGTCTGTAAAAAGGCTGGAAAGAATTTGTGTTTATTGAGGTGTTCAAAGTGGCAGCCAGTGCTAGACACTGAGATATATCATTTCACTTAAGCTGTCCAGTAATTCTGTTACCTCGATCTCATTATCCCTTGCTTGTGGATAAAGACACTGAGACTCAGAGAAATTAACAGGTTTTTCCCAGAGATTAACAGAGTTAGAACTGTATTTCAAATTTGCCCAATTCTAAGTCCCAAGCTTCTTCCAACAAAAATTGAAGTATATCCAAGGGTACACACATAACAAAAACTGAAGCATGTTCAAGGGTATGCATGTAAAAACATGCACCCTGTAGCTCTAATTCCTTAAATTATCCCACACATATGCAGGGAGTGCAATGAGCAGCATTGTAACAACAGAGCCAGAGACAGCCAGCCCGGCCTTCTTCCATTCCAACTAGCAAACTAAGGCCAGTAAGCATCAGTTTTTAGTCTTCAGTGCAGAGGTACATTCTAGGGGTAGGGGGAAGAATAAGTATACAAGGGGGTTGAACTTAAGGAAGCTGAGGAATCTCCTTTCTATACTGGTCAGAGTGAGTAGAAGCTGACAGCTCATTGGGTTCAATCTGGCAACTTTCCCACTGTTGGGAGACCCAGGGGAGTCTCCAATGTGGAAGTCATCTCGCCCTCCTCTCCATTCCCATCGCTCTTCGTTCTTAACATGCTTCTGTATCTATTAGCAGATATCTGGATTAGATGCATTCTGGAAACCCTCTTACAAGCCAGATCAGCATTCTGAAATAGCATTTTTAACAGATGTTCATGTTAACAGTTTATTGAGAGACATATATACAGATGTGTGTATACATGTGCATGAACGTATATACATTTCTTAGATCTGTCCACTGAGAGGGCTTAGATGCAAGGAGCATATCTAGTACCCAGTTCTGGGTTTCTAAATACCACTGTCCACCAGGAGCAACAGAGCTCTTTGGAGAAATGACTGAGGCAGGCCAAGTTCAAGATGAGTCTAGAACACCTTATTGTTCCAAAAAGTAAGGAAGTTTCGAAAACGTAAGAGGATCTGTTGAAAATTACACAGGAACCAGCTTGAAGGTGCTTCCACCAGCCAAATACGAAACAGTTTGAGCAACAAAATAAGTAATAATGTAATGGCTCATGACTCATTGAATGAAATGGAAATCTATGGATCTTGCTGAGAGGAATAAACAAATGAATAAATATATAAGCCATAAAAACAGGAAAGTACTTCCTTTCAGTAGAAAGCCAACTAATGAATGTAGAAAAATCATAATTTGGCAGCTATTGAATAACATTTTATTCAGACAAGAACCATCCAAAGATGATAAAATAACCTGAGAGTTTATGGAGGAATAGGATATTAACATGATATCAAAGCAGTACCTGATAAGATACTTATTAATTACAAAGTTACTCATTGCATATTAATTAAAAAACAATAACTTTACAGTGGAGAAACCTGGTAAACAACACCATAACCAAATGATCACAGTTCAGAAGACCAACGATAGGATGTAGTGATATCATGTCCTTTCTGTATAGAAGAACACATGTCCCTATGGTGATATTTCTGCCAAAATGCATGACATGAATCTAATCATGAAGAAGCAACAAACTTAAATTGTGGGACATGCTACAAAATAACTGCCCAGTATGCTTCAAAAACATCAAGGTCACAGGAGACAAGAAGAGACTGAGGAAGTGTTCCAGAATTGGAAGTGTTCCAGAATTAGGAAACTGAACAGATATTGGATTGGCCAAAATGTTTGTTTGGGTTTTTCATAAGCTCTATGGAAAAACCTGAATGAACTTTTTTGCCAATTCAATATATAAAAAAACATGACAACCAAATGCAATGTGTTATCTTGGATTGGACCAGAAAAGGAATTTTTTTTTTCCTGCTATAAAGACCATTTATTGGGACAGTTGGTGAAATTTAAATGAGGCCCTAGAGATTAGATAGTACTATTATATCAATATTAATTTCCTGATTGTAATGGTTGTTCTGTGATTAGGCAGGAGAGTGTTCTTGTATTTTAGGAAATATACTGTGAGATATTTAAGTTTTCAACTCATTCTCAATTGAGTTATATGGGAAAGAAGAAAAAACATATATATGTTTTATTTGTATATATAATTCATAAACACTTAAAACTTATAAATTCTATTAAAATTATGTACATATACATAAATGACAGGACAAAAAGGATAAAGCAACTATGGTAATATCTTAAGAATTGGAAATCTGGGTAAAGGGCATGCAGGTAATACTCTTCTTTCATCTTTTCTCAGAATTCCAAATTATTTCAAAGTAAAGAGTTTGAAATGGTGACAGGAATCCTTGTGCCTCATATCTCACTTTCATCCTTTGAGGACAGAGACTCGGCGTGATGCACCTGCTTTCCCGGGCCTGGCCCATTTCCAGGCACATGAGACAAAAGCAATGACCGTTTATTTGAATAATTGGTAATTATACTTGTCTTGAGTTCTGTACTAAATTGTAAGCTACTAGAGGGCTTGAACCACGTCTTGTTTCTCTGAATTACCTCAAGACCCAGTCCTGTGTCCTGGGCATAATTGACACCATTGGCTATTTGTAGGACTGAATGGAATTATGTGGCCACTCAAATGTTATGACAATGATGAGGGTCTGACAAAGAGTCCTTCCACGGGCCTGTGAAAGGAATCACAGTACTTGAAACTAAAATTCCCCTCCTGGGCCCGTGAAAGCCAGGGTCCAGGTTAAGCAGCCCTTTGTGAAACTGCATTCTCTTGGAGCAGCATCTCACTCTCCACTGAGTCACCTTTGGCAGGCAGCCTTCCTCTTGGTCTGCAGTCATTACCCTAATGAAGTGCAGCTGGGGTTTCGAACAATGAACTTGCACTCAAGTGGCCGCCATCCTTAAAAGAACAGTACCCTCACGCACTGAAACAGTCATCCCGGGCCAGAAATTGGCCCAGTGGTTTTACGTCTGGATGAGATGTGGACCCACGGGGAGCCAGAAAATGGTAGCTATTGATACAGAAAGCATGCTATTGATAGAGAAAATTTCAGTTTAAAGATAAGTGGAAAGCCTGCCCAGAATGAGAAGCAAGACTTACCATGTACTTCAAAAATCACTGCTGTATCTTCTTGGAAAAACCAAATCTGCAAAGGAATCTGACATAGATCTCACCTGTGGACAGCTGCCCTGTTCATTCTGTCCTGATCAGCTGCAGGGTGCGTGAAAGTCAGCCTTTAGGGCTTATGAACACAAGGTGACACCAAACAAGCAATAGGACCTCCACAAGGAAACCCAAATCATGCACACTTTCCAAAGCTTTTCCCTGCTGATAATTTTTTTTTTTCTATATAAGCCTGTATAAGCCATTCTTCTGATACAGAAATCAGCATTTCCTCAGAAGACAGAAGAATCACAGCTGGTAATAACCCACATCACTGAGAGCTTCCCTCCCTGACAAATGCTGCTCTCGGAACTTGATACGATCACTTCAGATACTCCTCCTTGCTGCTCTGTGCGGTCAGGGTCATCTACTCAGCGACCAGAGAAAGCATCTGAGAAGCTTGACCAAGGTCATGGAGCCAGTCAACAGAGAAGCCGCAATTCAAATGCAGATGCTCTGACTGTAAAGTCAACTATTTAAGTCAGATTTTTCAAAGTTGGGTGCTTTTCCAAGGAACCCGTGAATTAGCCCTTGAATACAAAGATGATACTAAGTTACATGTGTCGAAACTTATTTTAGTCACACTCAAACACACACATACACAGAGTGCTTTGAACATTGAGCATAATCAAGCAATATTAATGATTATGCATAATTGTTGTTGTTTAGTTGCTCAGTCAAGTCTGACTTTTTTGTCATGGACTGTAGCCTGCCAGACTTCTCTGTCCGCATAATTCTCCAGGCAAGAAGGCTGAAGTGGGTTGCCATTTTCTTCCCCAGAGGATCTTCCTGACCCAGGCATCAAACCCATGTTTCCTACACTGGCAGGTGGACTCTTTACCATTGAGCCACCAGGGAAGCCCAATTATACACAATAGGAAAAGACTAATACAGGAGCATCAGAGCAGCTTCTTTGGGCTGTTAGGGACACTGGCAGGAATCTGAAACCAGTGTTACAAGTCTAGAATGTGATGAAGCTGAAATGATGCTAGTTTGAAGGGTTAAAAAGTTTCCTAGGTAGCTCAGCTGGGAACATGTCCTCTGTCTGCAGCACTTGTCTCAAAAGCAGACTCACTGCAGGAGGAGAGGAAACACCAGCAGCTGCTCCCATGGTGTTTCTGTACAGCACAGGGGAGCGAGCATGGTTGCCGGTCTCGTTGCACTGAGAAATTCAAACCAGACACTGGCAAGATCACGGCTCCTGGAACAGAGACACATGGCCCTGTGGGCAGGCACAGTGAGAATAGGTAGGACAACGGATGTCCAGCTGAAGAGAATGAGCAAGCATGTTAGAGACAAGAAACGGGGCACGACATTTCCAACCAACGTGGAAGAGTTACACAGAGTCAGAGAGGAAAGAGATTCCTGTTCCCAGGCAATAACACTGCCTCCTCACAGAAAGTTCTCCACTGTGTCACTCATTTAAACACACAAGTGAAGAAGGCCAGTCTACCATGTTTTCATAAATCATTTGCTTCTATGGAGCAGCCTTTCGTAGCCAGATTCCCATGCTTATGGGAGTAAGCTGTTCAGAAAAGGCCATTTATGCAAATAAAAGTCACAGCGGGGTGGTAGAGAATGCATGTGGCAGTGTCCTGGGGAGCCTTGCCCAACAGCACCCTACTAACACCCAACTCTCCAGGCTTCAGGAAACATCCCACAGCTGTTGAAAAAATCTTGCAGGTAAGAGCAATGGAGTCATTTTGATGTAACACTTACTGATTCTACATAAAAATGTTTTGTGGTTTCACTTTTCTCCATTAAAAGAACAGGCAGTAAAGAACATTCTAAGACTGCCCGTAGGTTACATCACGGTCAGCTGGGACCAGTGTCGGCCCAGGTCAGATCTGTGTCTAGTGTAGAGTACTTCAACTTGAAAGGTGAGAAGTGGAAAGTAGGGAGACAGTTTCAATGAAACAGGTAGAGACATTTTTTTTTTATTAAAAAGACTAAAACCCTAAATAAGATTATGGAACCTGATATATATGTTTCCTGGCAAAACCTGAGGAAACCTAATTATCCTCTTAGAATACATGAATAGTTTACTAACTAGAGGATGAAAACCACTTATTCAAAGGAAAGACATTGCAATAGGAGAATTCGAAAGCCGCCTCCTGGCTGTAAGAATACTTTCACTTAGGAATGGGTTACCTAGATAGTCTTGTGATGTTTCCAGAGGGAAAAATAAAGCTAAGGGTAAGAATCAATCTATCCACCTGGAATAGTTTAAATCAGTCTTTATCAAGGTGACGTGCATAAAGTCTAGAAATTCTGGAAGAACTTTTAAATTTAATGTTTTCACTTTGATGATCATCTAAAAAAAAATTTTTTTTTCATCTAAAAATTATTTGTACCATTCTGTGGATAACTCAAGTTTGGGAAACAATGGTTGGAGTTTCTAAATTCTCCTTTCTTGCCCTGCTTCTGTTTCATATTGTTCTAGTCTAAACATTTCTTAGAATAACCCATGGCCACATAACAGTAGCACAATAGAGCATGGGTTCAGTGCCACCTTTCTGCTAAAGATGTAATCAAATGCTAAAATAGCAGAAGAGATAGGGAACATATTTACTCCCTATGAATAGGACCAGATGGTACTGTGGCACTGATCATGGAACATGTCAGGGCACGGGCTCCATCCCAAAAATACCACCATGATTCTTCAGAGGAAATAGTGTATCCCCTCAGATACTTTCCTTTTTTTTTTTAAGATATATGAAATTTTATACTTTATTTATTTTGAGATATTTCTCCATTACAAGAGAAAAGAGTTGATTCAGAAAAGAAATTAACTATCCATGCAAAATCTTAAACAAAGGGTTAAAAAGTTTGATTCACTATTTATTTACCTCCTATATTATTACTTTCAGATATCAGTGAGTGTGTATTTATCTACTAACCACTAACTTGCCCCCACTTTGCCCGCTGATGCCTCAATACTTTTCTGTATCTGATTGGGAGAGGCTGACTCAAATTCTAAGAGATGCACTGGAGCAGTACTATGCACATGTAAGTGTCCCACACAGCCAGTGTGCTGTGGGCCCCAACAAAGATCATCATTTAAATACAAATTCACTTGACAAGTATAAGCTTTCTAAAGTTCTGGCCACCTTAGATATGCAAGTGCCAAGAATACATAGTCTAATCTGAATAACTAATGAGCATATTTTCCTTTGTTTTGAGCTCTCTTAAACCTACATTTTTGGGTCCTGCCTCTTCCCAAATATAATGACACAATTTACTAATTTAGAGGGATATGATATCACTTATGAAAAGCATTTCAAGTCAACAAAACTCATCTTCAAAAAAACCACTCGTCTGCATTCAAAGATTTTTTAAGTAGAGATTTTAAAATTTTCCACATCATTTTCTTATAAATGAGGGGAAATGGGTACAAAATATGTTTCTGAAATCTGAGATGATTTTAAATGTTGTAGTCATTTCTTGATCCCAAAAGGCAAGCTCTAATAGCTGTAAAAGGGGCTACCTTCCTGGAGAATCTCCATGAAAGAGATACATTGACTCTTTTGAACAAAGGTTCTAGAGAAATGTCTAAAATTACAAGCAGATTTGAGAACTCCAAGAGATTTACATTGTCCAGTATCATACCAAGTAGTAACAGTGTAAACTTCTGAAACTGTATCCATTTGATTTGATAGATAGATGATGATGAAGACAGATTGACAGATCAATAAATAGATCACCAGGTAAGTATTTTGTTCAAAATCACAATTTGTGATTCTAGAAATAATAGAGCCGCATTTTAACCACTAAGGTGAGAGATTGTTCAGATACATTTGACACTGTCTGTAGGTTTATGACTTCCAACTTGTTTAAGACCATTCCCAGAGTGAGGGCTGTTTTGCCACGGTTATGAAGCTTTCAGGATATAAACTATAAGAATGATAAACTATAGCAGTTGAAAATGTGCCTTCAGGTACTCACTTGTAACTCCCATTTATGTCTCTAGGAATAGAGAAATGAGAAACTAGGGACTAAATCTGTCCCAGTCAGTAACAGTGTGGGTAACACATAAATATTAATGTTCATTGTAGTTAGTATGGTATGCAGAAATATCAGAGTATAATTGTTAATTGCTAATACATTTCATTCATGTTACAGAGGAATAAGTGAAAACCATTTTACTATAAATTTTAAGTGATACCATCATAATAATTATAAAATATTCATTCTTTTCCTTAGATTGTTAACACTGAATTTTCTAAAAATGAATCATCTGTACTCCACTTTTATTGCCATTTGCTTTTTGCATAGATGTGTCTAGGCATCTATTATACAGTTTAGTCAGTGAGATAGTCTCTGGTTGTTTGAATTTACTGGTGCCTCCATACTTAGCATTCTTTATACAAAATACAATGTTCCAATAATTAAAGGCATTCATCACAGATTTCATGGTATTTTAGGGGTGGTCATGGTATCAGGGGGAGAAGTAGGTCTCCACTTTGCTCTGCCAAGCCGCTTGTTGAATCCTTTTCTCTTTTATTTTTCTCCTTGGATTATCCATATTCCTTCTCAACTCACTTCTGTTCCATTCCAACAACAACAAATACTCATCAAGAACCTACTGTGACAGACATCATGCTAAGCATTTTAAATTCATTGTCTCTTTTAACCCTAAAAAAGTCCCTATGAAGTACTATTTTTCATTCCTGTAGTAAATCTTCATTTTGCCTTTTTTTTTCAAAGCATCACTTCAATTTTTCTTAAGTAACTTCCCCTGCTCCATTCCATAGGGTTCTGGTGGAACGGTCAATCAAGGTCTCTAAACTCCTCTCCACGCAGGCATGGCCACATGACTCCAGTCGGCTCTGAATGACACCAGGATGGAAAACGGCTAGGGTGAAGTCTTTCTAACATCAGAGTGCAGACAAGAATGTCTGTTTCTTCAGACATTCAGATCTATGGAGCTTCTGTTCTTTGCAAGGCCTGATCTCTCAGCCTTCCGTTTGATTCTGCAAGAGAGCTAAAATCATTTAGTAAATTTCTTTTTTAGCCTAAGTGACTGTGTTTCTGTTGCTTGCAACCAAAGAACCCAGCTGACGTTTGGTTTCATTTTGCAGATGAGGAAAACGAAATGAAAGCTTGGAGAGGTTAGTTACTCGCCCAAAGTTGATGGCATGATGGATTCAGGACACACACCCATACCAGCCAGACTCCAACATAGAATCTTAACCATGTGCTCTGCTGACCATTACAACAAGGTGAGCCAGGGAAGAAGTTTGCAGAGAGAAAGCATACACCTACTTTATTTTTTTCTTCTGAAGCTTTCTGAAGCAGTGTTCTTCTCCTGGATCAGGTGCTACACACTCCAGATTTACTCCAGGGTCAAAACTGGGATACAGCTGAGCAAAATGATACAGTGAACTTTATTACTCTAGGAATATAACTCTGTTGTTGGTTAACTAAGGCAATTGCATCACTCATTAAGCCAATGATTTTATGCATTTTCTTTTTTGTTTCCTTTTTGACCATGAAATATGGCATACAGGATTTTAGTTCCCCAATCAGAGACTGAACCCGTACCTCCTGCAGTGGAAGCTCAGAGTCTTAACCGCTGGACTGCCAGGGAAATCCCACATTTTCTTAAGGTAGTGTGAACCTTTTAGATTTTTAGCACCCAGAACTCTGCTGGGCCGTGTGTAAACAGGTCTTGACAGCCATTTTGCAGGCAAGGTGGCAGGTGTGATGGAAAGCAAATAAGACTTGGAGCCAGAAGACAGATTTCTGGTTATAGCTCTGCCACCACTTAGGTGGGTGGCATTGAGGAAACTGGCCTCTATTGGTCTCAGCTCCCTCATCTATAGAATGGGAAAAGTGCTGATTCTTCCCGTATAGGCTTATCGAGAAGATTTAGTAAGTTCATGCACCTCTTGAATGAACTCACTAGTGGGCTATAAAGTTCTACAAATAGTTTTTTACTTTCAGGATCTAAAGAACAGCAGAATTCAACAACAATTTCAAAAGCACTTTCTTTGTTGTATAGTCTCTTTCACTGGTGTTCAAGCCATAGTCTTCTTTCTTTCTCTATTTTTTATAGGATGAATGGCAGAGGTGTTTTTTTATATATAATAAAATACACGTTTCATGTTTCCAATCAGTGGGTATAAGAGTTTTTGTGATTCTGCCCTGAATGTGTACTCCTTGTGACAACTCTGATTTCACTGAAGAAAATCTGATCTGAAGGGTTACAAATGGGACAGAGAGGACGAATCCCGCGGGTCACAGGAGCAGTTCTAGTTCTCATCGGTAATGGTCATAAATTGTTACCATTCAACCAGAGGTCAGCAGCCTCTCTGAAAAGAATCTGTGCTGCATACTCATTCCCCAGGGAACAGGGAGAGTACAAAGCCTTGGTGGACCCCCACCAAGCCTGCATGGACCCCTGCCCAGCGTTCACCTGCTCACTGGGGTCAAGATGAGCTCCATATAGGGGACTATGTGTACCCCATGTTGATCTCTTCTGGTGGTGAGTGAAACATTTTAATACCCCATTATGGAAACCTACTGCTTCTGTTCCTTCACTCTGCTTTTTCTGGAGTTACATAGAAAATACCAGAATTAATTCACTCACTCACTCCCTCACTCACTCATTCAACACTTGCTAACTGCTAAGTCACTTCAGTCGTGTCCAACTCTGTAAGACCCCATAGACAGCAGCCCACCAGGCTCCCCCATCCCTGGGATTCTCCAGGCAAGAATACTGGAGTGGGTTGCCATTTCCTTCTCCAGTGAACAAAAGTGAAAAGTGAAAGTGAAGTTGCTCAGTCCTGTCTGACTCTTAGCGACCCCATGGACCACAGCCTACCAGGCTCCTCCGTCCATGGGATTTTCCAGGCAAGAGTACTGGAGTGGGGTGCCATTGCCTTCTCCTTCAACACTTGAGGATCTCCTATATGCAGGATATTGGGTTTATGCTATGGAAAAATTTTCTTAAATATGGATCAGAAACAAACACTGCCATGAAGGCGCATGTGGCCCAGCAGTGGCCATAAGACATAATCATAAATAGCTGTAGCCAATGTAACCAGGGGGAAAATATATTTCACAAGATGGCAAATATATTTCAAGAGGAAATTCTTTTTAGAAAAAAAAACTGATATGCTATTCCAGTGGTGAAGGTGAGGTCCTAAAACTGAAGTTTAGATAGAGACAAAGTACTGGCTAAAAGAATTTTGGGGTAAGAAAAGGAGAATCAAGAAGAATGGGAGGACTTGCTTGGTGGTCCAATGGTTAGGATTTCACCTTCCCAGTCAGGGGATGTGTGCTCCGTCCCTGGTCCTAGTGCTAAGATCCCACATGCCTCGAGGCAAAAAAGAAAAAAAAAACCACAAACAATATTGTAACAAATTCAATAAAGACTTAAAGAATGGTCCACATCAAAAAAAAAAAAAAGAAGAAGAAGAAAAAGAAGAGAGGGAATGGGGAAGAAAGAGGGAGGGAGGGCTGGCCAAATAGCAGAGGCTTTGCCTGTAAAACAAAGTCATCCATGAGATATTCTTACAGCAGGGAGACCAAAGAACTTTTAACAGTCAGGCTGTACAAAATTTACTACTATGGCATATAGGTTTCAGAAATATATACCTCCCCACTTTGCCTCAACTCCCTAGTAAACTGGACACCAGATGCCTCTTCCTGAAGTGCCTTGTGTGTTGGGAATTATTATTATTATTATTATTTTTAAAGGGTGAAGCCAGTCCCAGATCTACCGAGAGAAGAAAGAGCCACAGAAAGTGAGGCAGAAAATTAAAAAACTCAGGGAGAGAGGGAACTTGGAGTCAGGAGTGCCCAGGAGTTCGTAATTCCCCAGGAGTTTGTAAATGGATAGGACGATGTTGAACTTCTCAAGGGACTGGCTTGAGACAGTTTTATTGAAATCTCCAGGACAGGTGACTTCCGCTGCAATCTGGGACCCCCAAGCAGATGAGGACTATGTCATAAGGAGACTCTCTGGAGGAGTCAGTGTGGGTGACAGACCTCAGGAAGAATTTTATGGGACCAAGGGAGGGAAGAAGACAAACAGGCAGAGACAGCGGCATAGCCTGGCTGTGGACAAGTGTGGGACTCGTGCCACCACTGATGGAGTCGCGGTGGAGTAAACCAGGAGCAGTTCAGACCAGTGGGTCACAGGAAACCCTGACAGCTGGGCTGAGAACTTCTGTAGGTTGTTTGTTTGGTTGGTTGGAAATGGGAAGCATACATTTTTCAAAGTATTTTAGCATTATGATCTCTTCTTATTTTTATAATCTATTTTCAAGGAAAATGAAATAGATATTCCCATTTTACAGATGAGGAAACTAAGAGATAGATGATTAAAGTTGTTTCCAATCAGTAGAGTATCTGGGGAAAAACCCCACCCCCGCATTTCCTAAATTAATTCAACAGCTGACTTCTGCCTCTAGTGCCTGTAAGTAAGCTCTTTGAATAAACAGGTCTGGGAGTTCCATGAGATTCCCTGGGGAGTGGGGGCGGGGGGAGGGTGGGAGAGTCTCAGAGCAAGCTCTGACTGGTTTCCTTGGGAGCAATTCTGGAGGAGAATTTCTGATGAATAAAATTCTCTACCTCATTACCCAAGTAACTAATCTAATCAACCAGTCCAGCAAGTTGGCTAATTTCTGATGTGTGAGCTTCTGCCTCAGCCCACCCACTCTCCCCGATGCCCTTTCCTTCTTCCCAAGTATGATTGCTCGAAGTTCATTCATTCAACTGACCCTGCAAATCAGGCGCTTGGATTATCAGGGAAATGGCCCTTTGGGGACAGTGATCTATCTCCTTGTCTGAAACCAAAACCTTTATCTTTCCCACAAACAAGAATAAGTGTATCATTCTGCTAGTCAGGCTGCCTGAACCCTAAGGATGCCTTGGAGAGTAAATACTTGATAAATAGTCATTAAGACTTCCGTTTCCACTGTCCACACATACCCATTCATTTTCCAAGCTCTGTATATTCTGGCTCCCCCGTCATGAAAGATGTCCTAACTTCCACCTCCTAACTCTCCCTGCCTGCTGCTGCTGCGTTCATTAAACTTCAGTTCTGGTGGAATCACATTCTTTCTCTTAAAAAAGCAGTAGTTCCCTAATCAACAATCCCACTTCTAGGTATTTACCCTCACTGCCAAAAAATAAAAACATATGTCCGCTCAAAGAGAAATTTCTTTTCTCTTTTTTTATGAACAATTTGTTCACAGTTGTAGATAAACTGGAAACAATTCAAATGTCCATTGAGAGAAGCATGGATAAACAAAATGTGGTACTTCATAGTTTTTAGCAACAAAAAAGAATTAACTGCTGACACACCAACAACAGGAATTAATTTCAAAATGTTATTTTGTACAAAAGAAGTCAGACACAAACGAGTCCATATTGCATGGTTCCAATTTACATGAAATATAAGAAAAAACAAAACTAATTTATGATGTTAAAAATTAGTACCGTGGTTTGCTTACGGATAACTTTCTGGGTTGATGAAAATGTCTGTATTGGAGGAATTAGTAAGATAAGTGTATACATTTGTCAGAACCCATTGAATTGTACTTAAGATCTGTGCATTTCACTATGTGCAAATTTTATGTCCTTTAAAATCATTAGTAGCCCCCTACTCTCTACTCGTGTGTCTATGTTAGTCACTCAGTCGTGTCCAACTCTGCAGTCCCATGGACTGCAGCACAATAGGCTCCTCTGTCCGTGGAATTCTCCAGGCAAGCATACTGACTGGAATGGGTAGCCATTCCCTTCTCCAAGGGTTCTTCCTGACCCAGGGATTGAATTGTGTACAAATTCATTTGCCTGATCCACGCAGAGAGAAAGTAGATTAGTGGCTGCCAGGGGCTGGAGGAGGTGAGGCTGGGAGTGCCTGCTAGTACGTATGGGCTGATGAAAACGTCCTGAAATTAGACAATGCTCAGTACTCATGATTGCACAACTCTGTGAATATACTAAAATCACTGAATTGCACACTTTACAAGGATGAATTTCATAACATGGAAATCTTCTCAATTAAAAGAAATTTATCTACCCAGGATTCCAGACCATCATGAAATGGTTCAAACTAGCTTTCTAGGTCAAACCCACTCATCAGTGGTCCCAGAAAATCCCACCCCTCCCCCTTTCCTCACAGTGTTCCCACTTCCCAACACACCTAACATCTCCATTTCTGAAATTCTACCCATCCCTCGCAGCCCATCTGGGAACCCCTGGCTTTCCTAGTTCTCCCTGCAGGATGTGGCTCCTCTTTCCTCTTAACTACTGCTACTTGGCAGAGCTGTCTCATTGGAAAATCTCACCATTTTCTCCTTTGCCTGTATAAGGCATTTGTCTTTGTGCATTTGTCTGAGCCTTCTGACTCCATTCCCAGATGAGTGAGGGCAAGAGCTGGGCCCTACTCTTCTTTGCGTCCCTCACAACACATTGATGTTGGAAAATAAATGCTCCCTACATGGAACTAAGATGAGTGACTCTGACTTTATCGATTTCAAGCCAAGAAGGAAGTATCAACCTGGTGGCGGGTTTTGTGAGGCTGTGAGGTGACTACCTGCTATAGAGGGTTCTCAGCCTTTGCAATGTCCCAGGATCCCCTGAAGGAACCGTTACCCACCATTTCCAGACTTACCCTCGAGGTTCTGCTTTCCTGCTGGAGTGAGGCCAGAAAAATCCCAGGTGATTTTGCTGCAGGTGACCCATACACCACAAGTTGGGAAACACGAACTTTGAATTGTATATCTGCAAATGAATAAAAAAGAGTGACACAGCATTTATTTTCTCTAGCTCTTTTATCAGCTAAATTCGTAAGTTTCTTATGGGTACATCCTCCTACTGGGAATTAAAGGGGCTACATTTTCTGGAAATCTTCCAAATAGCCCTTAAAAATGTGGCATATTTTGTGACTCATGGGTAATGTGCTCTGATGACTTCTTGATCATGCTGGCGCCACCTGGAACCAAATACACTGACACCTCAAACTTTGAGGCAAGTAGTGACTTCTGATTTCCCTGGTCTCACAGCCCCGCATGGCTTCCAACGTGCCTTTGGGTGCTTTGTTTTTCCACAGGAAAACTCCCTGGGGGCGGATGTTGGATGCTTCTTCACACTGAGTTCTGAACATAGGCTCTGAAATTAGAAAATTTCCACAGCACATAGGCAAAAAGGATAATTTCCCCAGAAACCACTCAAATACCCATTTAAAAAGGGCCTTTCCCAAAGCCAACACAATCTAAAGCGTTGGTCATTTAGTCATGTCCTTCTCTTTGTGACCCCATGGACTGTAGCCCACCAGGCTCCTCTGTCCATGGGATTCTCCAGGCAGGCATACTGGAAAGGCATCCCCTTTCCTTCTCCAGGGGATCTTCCTGACCTGGGGATCAAAGCCAGGAGGATTCCCACATTGCAGGCAGATTCTTTACCATCTGAGCTACCAGGGAAGCCCAAGCTAAGGATCTAACAAATATTATGACTCACTTGGATGTTAAACCTAATAATTGCAGACACAAAGGTCTCTCACAATAGTCGGATCTGCAAGAGGAGATGAAATGAGTGTTCAACAACCCCTTGGCCTAGACGGGAGGCCATGCACACCTCCTGCCAGAGTAGACACCTCTGAGAGAGGCAGACACTCCAGCTGAAGTACAAAGACCTGAAAGAGCAGAGAACCAAGTTCTGTCCTGTGCACATTTTCCTTTCATTGTGTCCCTCGCTGGATCCACAGGCCGAGAAGCTCCGTCAGTGTATGCAGGACTCTCAAGAGCATAGCAATGGCCGATGTTCCAGCGAGGAATCACCTGATTCCTGAGCAAGCCTCTGGGTTTTTTTTGGATCCCTTGGCTGCAGGTCTCAGATTTTCCCATCCCCTTTTACCAAGACCTCCAAATAGGGATTGGCATATAAAGCCCTGGCCAAGGAGCAATTAGAATTGAGCCCTTGGTGGGGAGTGAGCTGGGTTCAGGGTTGGTTCTGAGATTAGCGTTGCTTCTCCCCACCCTACCCCCAAGTGTCACTGCAACAGTAGCACTGAGGGTGTGGCGCAGACCTCATCTGATTGTACATCTCGCCTCTCATCACAGACTGCACTTGATTGTGCCCAAGGAAGGCACACTTGCTGGCCATACAGTGACTCCTGGGTAGTATTTATCCGCTCTGCAATCTGGCATGGCTCCTGGGCTAGCCATTCAGAGCAGACCAGTCTCTCCAAGAGGTCTAGGGTGGCGGATCCCTGATATCTTGTTGCACCAAAGTTAAAGGCAATGAGAGAGGTCAACAGAAAAGAAGGGAAAGACAATTAAGAAGTGATTCCTCAAACATAGGCAAAACACTCTCTGACACAAATCATAGCAGGAACTACTATGACCCACCTCCCAGAGTAATGGAAATAAAAGCAAAGATAAACAAATGGGACCTAATTAAACTTAAAAGCTTTTGCACAACGAAGGAAACTATAAGCAAGGTGAGAAGACAGCCTCCAGAATGGGAGAAAATAATAGCAAATGAAGCAAATGACAAAGAATTAATCTCAAAAATATACAAGCAGCTCCTGCAGCTCAATTCCAGAAAAATAAGCAACCCAATCAAAAAATGGGCCAAAGGACTAAACAGACATTTCTCCCAAGAAGACATACAGATGGCTAACAAACACATGAAAAGATGTTCAACATCACTCATTATCAGAGAAATGCAAATTAAAACCACAATGAGGTACCATCTCATGCAGGTCAGAATGGCTGCTATCAAAAAGTCTACAAGCAATAAATGCTGGAGAGGGTGTAGAGAAAAAGGAACCCTCTTACACTGTTGGTGAGAATACAAACTAGTACAGCCACTATGGAGAACAGTATGGAGATTCCTTAAAAAACTGGAAATAGAATTGCCATATGACCCAGCAATCCCACTGCTGGACATACACATCAAGCAAACCAGAATTGAAAGAGACCCGTGCACTCCAATGTTCATCGCAGCACTGTTTACAATAGCCAGGACATGGAAGCAACCTAGATGTCCATCGGCAGATGAATGGATAAGAAAGTTGTGGTACATATACACAATGGAATATTACTCAGCTATTAAAAAGAATGCATTTGAATCAGTTCTAATGAGGTGGATGAAACTGGAGCCTATTATACAGAGTGAAGTAAGTCAGAAAGAAAAACACCAATACAGTCTATTAATGCATAAATATGGAATTTAGAAAGATGGTAATGATGACCCTATATGCAGCTCAGCAAAAGAGACACAGATGTAAAGAACAGACTTTTGGATTCTGTGGGAGAAGGCGAGGGTGGGATGATTTGAGAGAATAGCACTGAAACATGTATATTATCATATGTGAAACAGATCGCCAGTCCAGGTTTGATGCATGAGACAGGCTGCTCAGGGCTGGTGCACTGGGATGACCCTGAGGGATGGGATGGGGAGGGAGGTGGGAGGGAGGGTCAGGATGGGGAACACATGTACACCCATGCCTGATTCATGTGAATATATGGCAAAAACTACCACAATATCGTAAAGTAATTGGCCTCCAATTAAAATAAATAAATAAATAAAAGAAACGAGGGGGAGGGAAAGAAGTGATTCCTTACCTGGCCTGGCTGTTTCTCCTTCTACCCCTCCCACAGCCTCAGCCCTAGTCAGCCCCAGATGTACATCACCAAGATAAAGAGGATTCGAGGAACACTGTATCTGAAAGCATTGCTGAGGCCAACATGGAAGAGCTTTACTGCCATCAGTTTCAGAGACGTTTCATGGCCTAGCAAGCCCCAAGGTCAGGACAAAGAAACATCAGGGCTCAGGAATTTGGGGCCCACTTTGGGGTGACCTTGGACATACTGAGAGCTGAGAAACTCTAACCTAGAGCTGCTGCTGTTCTAGAAAATACTTAATTAGAACCAGCCCACGGGCACAGTGGCTTCATTCTCTGGGCTCAGCCCAGTGGTGGCCATCTTTCAGCAGCTCTTACTGGAGGCCAGGGGCCCTGAGCAGGCTGAGAACAATCTCTCCCGCCATGAACCAGCTGCAGGTCCTTGGGCAGCTGCTTAACCTTGCCATATTTCATCTGGAAAATGAAATAATATCTCCTTGGTGAAATAATGTAAGTCAAAGTTTCACATTTTGCCTAGTTCTAAGCAAGAGTTCAATTAGTGGTGACTATTTCTCTTGTTATTGTTATTCCTATTTCACAATATTAATATTATTAAAACAGCCTGACAATCATTTTAGATCCATCTCTGCTTGTCCCATGTCCAAGGGGACACTGAGGCCAGGGATAAATGGAATAACCTTGGCAAAGGAGCCAGCAGCTCAGGAACTCGTGGCCCCTCTAGTGGTGTGACATTGAACTTTTCAGCCACGGAAGGAAAGGCTTCTTCTCTAGGCTGACTTTGAATAGAAAAGAAGGGAGAGATGAAAAGTAAAATTGCTTACTTTTTTTTTTTTGCTGTGGAGAAAATGAGGTTTACTAATGAAGTTGTTTTCAGAACTTTGGTGGGCTTTCCAGGAAAGGAAGGTTGTGAAAGAAGGCAGTGATGTGATCTGTTGGCACTCTTTCTTCCAACAGGCAGCCCCAGACTTTGTGAAGACAAGGTTTTGGGAGGTCCCCAAGATGAACACATGTCTCCCGTGCCTGTCCCCTCAACACTTTCGCCAGCCCTTGCTGGCAGGCCAAGGACACAGTCACAGGCTTCAGCTCCAGGAGATCAGGAAATAACCCAAGCCAGCCTCTGACCCAGATTTGTCAATTCCGAGTTAAATTCCCTAAACATTTGTAAAGACTTAAAGAAGGAAAGCAGCTGACAACCTTATTTTTTCCTGAAATGTTGGAATGAAAATTTGAGGTATGTATAAACAAAGAACAGTATTTGTAGACCTTCCCTTGGGATCACAGAAGTTGTAAAACCAAGAGAAGAGAGACTGGTGCAAACTCTCAGTGATCCCCATTGACCTCCCAAGATAGAGCTCAGGCTCTGAGCCCGCACATCTTTGCCAAGCATGGCCTCTGTCAGCTTCAGCCTTGGAGAGAGACTGGATAGTGAGCTAGGAGTTCAGGGCAGGAGACCTGGCAGGATTCATCAGAGTCCAGTTTTCCATGAGGGAAAGAAATGCTGGAGAGGACCATGAAAGGCAGGGGTGGCCATTCGTTTCTTGGGTCTAACTTTTTAAAATATTAGGAGTGAATTGTAGACCAATCAAAACTCAGCTGTATTAGAAAAACTGAAACTGGATGAGACCAGGGGCCAAAAACATTTCCTGAGAATCTGTACAGAGTGGTTGGATACAAGGAAGTCAGCTCTAATGGCAAGTAGATAGTCTGTGAACTCCTAGATATTTTTTTTTAAGACTAAGGAGGACAAAGTTTGTTTTTGTGGAAATGTGAGCAAATCTCATCTTAAAACACATGGGGGGATGGGAGGTGGAGATGAGTTAATATAGTAATTATAGACCAGATAGCACTGATAACTAGGGGAATTTGATTGAATCACTCATTAGTCTCTGCATCAAAGAGCATAAAACCCCAGGAAGCAACCAATAGGGCTTTATGAAATGCCTAAGGAAAAGAAAGTTCAAGTGCAACCTGCTTTTCAAATTTGGGCACAGTCACCACCATAGTCACACCACCCCTGAGCCCAGAACCCCTTGATTTATGTCATCCCCCAACCTGATCCTCCAGAGGGATCACAGAAGCCAAGAACGTAAATGGGACGTGGTTTCTACCTGCCAAGAGCACTAAGTGAGGGAGACCAATGCACATATTAATAAAATTAAAAGTTGATCGTAGTTAAAACACAAGGGAATATTCAGACTTAAGCAATAACTCTTAACCATCAGGATGATAACATGGGAATTTCCTCCGAGGGAGAAGGAAAGAGTTTCTGCCTTTAGATGTAAAGATGAGATTAAATATAAATAGCCAGTCGTCTAGGGTGGTTATTCCTTCACCTGCCCCAGAACGGGATGGAGTCTGGGGCAGGTAATAAGGCGAAGCCCTTACCACTGTATAATTCTAAGACAGCCTCATTTCAGAGTTGCTAAAAATAGAAGCATGGTGTCTGGTATGTAACAATATACAATATTGCAGCTGTGTCTTTATGATGAATAATAATACTTTGGAGTTATATGATGAGGCAATCACTTTGCAAGCGCAATCTCATTAACCCTCACAATATTCTGATTAGGTAGGCAGGTGGCAAGTGATCTGAACTCAGTCTGCAGTTGAAGCAACCAAGACACAGAGAAGCTCAGAAACTTCTCAGGGAACACAAGCTTTTCCTGTCAGAGCTGGGAGCGTCGTCCAGATCTCCTTTCCCAAACCCTGGGGCCAGGAGCAGGGGTTGGCATTGCTTCTAAACTGCAGTCGCAACATGGTGCTGCCCTCTGTGATCCAGTACGCACATGCCCCGGGTGTGCTCTCCTGGAAAACACTGCTGATTTCTCTTGAATGAACGCCAGTGCCACCCCAAGATAAAAAGTTTAGTGTTTCTTTGTCTGTTCTTTCTATCTGGCAATTGATTAACCTCTTCCTCCCTCCAAAATCCAACCCGTCTTGAAACAAACCAAAGAAATTTTAAAACCACACCAAAACCTCTTGATGACTTATTTCCTGATGCTGTCACTGCCTTTTGAGCTTTTGTTCTCATCCACGGGCCCGATTTAATCGAAGATCGATTGCTTAAGAAAAAGAAGAAAAAGTCACCGTTTAGAAAAGTCTCTAAACACTCAGACAAGCACCCCTCCTCAATGGCTTGCTCCTCCGAATCCTGATTTTATTCTTTTCTTTGTTAATAGGGAAAAAAAGATTCCTTTGCTTTTCTAAACAAGCTGAGTCTTTCCCGCAGACCAGAGGAACAGGTTTGGTGGTGCTGATATAAAATCACAGGAAAATGACACCATTAGTCAGGAAACGTTTGCCAGCCAAGAGTAAAAGGCGCTTTCCCAGCCTCTGGGGAAACGCCGAGGTTTGTTTATTCGGGAATTGTGAGATTAATATAGCAACTCGGGTTTTGTGTTTTTGGGGTAGGTTTCTCTGGCTCCCTTGGAGACGATACAAGGCCACCTCTTCAAATTGTTAATTATGTACTGCCCCCTAGGGACTTTTGTTTTGCTGATGGCAACCTGCTTCAAATCCTGTAGGAAATATTTATCAGCCAGCTTCAGCCAGCATTTGCCTCCTAGAAAGCTGAACCTTTTTGTGACCTTGTTGTACTGAGTCCACCCCTTTCCCTGGCAAATTGCATTCAAACACTTTACTTTTCGGATTGTTGATTTTCTCCCTCCCACTTTTGTCTTTATTTCCGGGATGGTTTCATTTGCATAATCTGGGGTAGACCGCTCTTCTCTCTTTCAAAACTCTGCCTTTCCCGCCTCCACCACATTTCCCCTGTGGTTTGGTAAACATCTCTGAATTTGGGGAAAAGAGGAAGAGCAAACTGTGAATTAGAGACACTTACACATATGCACTTACGTATTTATCTGTACTTACTGATGGAGGAGTTATCCACACTCTGAAATGTGCTCTATAAAATCCCATTTAAATCAAAAACTTTTATCAGAAAAACGAAATTGCTTTATGATTGAATAGCACTTTCCTTCTGAGTACCAGCCATTGAGGCTGATGAAATGACCAAGAGGACACTCTTCCCCAGAAAGACATCCTTGCCCTTTATTTTTTAAAGTTGCAAGAAAAAATTTCAACACCATATTCCTTCACAGATCTTCTCTCAGACTGGGGGACAACTTTCACCTGTAATTAATGACATTTGGGTATCTGATAAAAATATTGCAAATATGCATGTTTGTGTAGTTTTGTTTTGTTTTAAATAATGGATGAGACAGCTCTGGCAGGAATCTTCATGAATTATATATTTTTTAAAATACACACACACATTCTGAACACAACAACTTTAGCAAATATATGCATGATCAAAACAGTTCAGAAATATAAGATCTGAAAATGAGAAAGGGCAGCAGGTTTTTGAATAGGCTTCATCAGCAGAGGGGAGAGGTCAGCGGTGGAGGTTAGTTATAGGAGCGATTAAGTCTCCTCTGACACCCACGGTACAAGCCGCTTAACATAATCAGCTGCAATCAGCAAAACTGCTGTTTATTACAAAACGTTTTTCCCTTTTAATATTTCATATTGTTATGTAAAATGGTGCAGTGTAGGGACACACACATTTCACCAGGGACAAATTGTACAAATTGTCAGCAATAATAATTTGTGGCTCTTCTCGTGACATCTTTGGAAGTTAAAAACCGTGGAGTGATACCTCTCCAGAGCTATTTTCTCTAATGTGGTTAATGGTTTGCACTGGAGTTGACCAGCCACTCTCTGTACGATGTTGTCACCATCTACCATTGTGCAAAAATGTTTGTGTGACCGTACATCAATCAGATGAGCCTGTAGTTCAGGGCTGTGAAGCTTTGTTCTGCTCACTGTTCCCCAGTTGGTCAGAGCCCTCCATTACACGTGTGTCTCCTTCAGATTTCCTGTTCTGCCTTAATCATCAAAGTGATGCCTTTTTCAAAACATTTTCATTTAAAAGGAACCGATTATGAGGTGCACAATAGGCATCCATGTAGAATTCCTTTTTGAAATTCACACACTGAGGGTTGGAATAAGAGAAATGTCCTGTCTACTAGGACAGATTATGGTGACCCAGGTTAGAGGACACTTGGATATGATCCCTACACTTCTCTAAGGAAAATGAGCAGGTACAGAGCCAACCATTGCTGGTTCCAGCCTGCTAAGTGTCTCGTACAAGATGCTTCCAGTTCCTGGAAGCTGTCTCGAATAGCTCATCCCTGGCCACACGTCCCACCCACCGGGAACCGGCCTAGCTGTTCACAGGAATGCTGGACTGAGAGGAAGCCCTGGGAGCCAGACACACAGGATTTTATTTTTACTAGCATGTGATACTTAAAAGATACAATAAATGTTGTCCCTTTCAAAGTGGTCATATTGGCAGGCTAAATGATAACAACTCAAACGAACAATGATGTGGCTATTTCTCACATTTTTGGTCCGTCTTATTTCCAAGCCATGCGAGGCAACATTTCACTACTTTATGCACATGTTTTCTTCTGAACCCCAGTTTAATTATCCATTTTCTTATTCATGGCTCCCAGTGAGTGGGCATTCCTTACACTTTGTACATGTTTCTATTAAAATCACCCTTTTGGGTGTTTATTTATAGATCTATTTCTCTAATGTAATAAACTCCATGCGGTCAGGAAATTTTTATTTTCACCTCTACCTGCATTGCTGTCTGGATGTGTCAGCACGTATTAAGCACTCCATGGATGCTCTTGCTAAATAAATGAGTGAAAACTTTGCAGAAATTAAATTCAATTCTTAGAGGACAAAGATGTGCCTCCATAAGGGCTCTGGACTCTGAAGACTATTTTAATATAGTTCAATTACTTGAACATTTCTTCAACAATAGAAACTTTTCAGGAATTAGTCTTTATAGGGATAGGATGTCTTTAAAATGTAAAAATTCTGTTGGATTCTCAAAACCCCAGTCATCAGACTTTCCTGACCATTACTGTTCAATGGGAATACAATGCAAGCCACTTACTTAATTTACCTTTTCTGATAGCCAAATTTTAAAAAGAGGAAACTGGTGAAATTAGATTTGATAGTAATAATTTATTTAACCTACTATATCCCAAGTTTTTACTTCAACATATAATCAACTGAGAGGGCTTCCCTCATAGCTCAGTTGATAAAGAATCCTCCTGCAATGCAGGAGACCCCGGTTCAATTCCTGGGTCTGGGAGATCCACTGGAGGAAGGATAGGCTACCGACTCCAGTATTCTTGGGCTTCCCTGGTGGCTCAGCTGGTAAAGAATCTGCCTGCAATGAGGGAGACCTGAATTCTATCCCTGGGTTGGGAAGATCCCCTGAAGAAGGGAAAGGCTACCCACTCCAGCATTCTGGCCTAGAGAATTCCATGGACTTTATAGTCCATGGGCTCGCAAAGAGTAGGACATGACTGAATGACTTTCACTTCACATAATCAACTAAAAATGATCAATAAAATATTTCACATTATTTTTTTCTTATTGTCCTAAGTCTTTCAAATGTGGTTGTGTTTTTACACTTACAGCACATTGCAAATGCTCTGTACCCACAGGTGGTAGTAGCTACCATATTGGATAGTGTAGTCCTAGCCTAGCCTCATAGTCCTTTTAGCCTGCACCTTCCTGGGGCTGAAGCGGGCAGCAGTAGGCAATGACTGGACGTACTCCGGGTGCTCAAGTCAACACTTGGCCTTTTCTTCCCAGTTGAAACAAAGGCTAGCAATGAGATTTAGCTCAAATTAGAAGCTCAAAAGCTCATGAAACACATCAGCTTCCATGTTATCCATGCTAATAACATTTTTCTCCCTTGGGCTAGTCATTCTCTTGCTCTTCTTATTTTCACCCCAACCCAGTGTGTGGAGACAAGTGGTTTCAGCTAGAATAGTAGCAGTAAAGTTGGTGGGACTTAGAGAACTGGATGAGAGAAAAAGAGAGGCATCAGGGATGATTCCTAGGTGTTTTCCTTGTTCAGTGGACCCTGTTCAATAGACCCTAGGAG
Organism: Dama dama; assembly: GCF_033118175.1. Taxonomy (NCBI): domain Eukaryota; kingdom Metazoa; phylum Chordata; class Mammalia; order Artiodactyla; family Cervidae; genus Dama; species Dama dama. Next base: position 26,265,298 of record NC_083713.1, read on the forward strand.
CATTCTAACATGACAGGCTGGAAGAGTAGGGGGAACCAACAAGAGGGGCTGAGAGGAAGGAGCCGCCTGAGAATCAGAGACCAACCAAAAGGGGGAGGGGTGATGGAGGGGTCCCAGAACCTAGAGTAGACAGGGGTGGTCAGCTCTTAGAGGTCAAGTAAGCCTTGTGGATGAAAAAATGTGAAATACACAAAATGATAGAGAAGATAGGCTTGGACAGTGAACAGAACAGAATCGGAATAGTCTGAGGACAGGTGGCAGGTCACACTGAACCAACGGGCCTGGACAAGTACAAGGGCTGGATCAGAGGAGATCTGGCATTAAAGCCCAATGAAGCCAGCACCAAAACGTAGACAAAACAAGGCTCCATATTGGCCTTGAGAGACTCTACGTCCCTCATTAGCCCAGGAAAAGCTACCCCTCCACCATATTTTCCTTCTGCACATAGAAGGACCAGAGACACCCCCTGCCACCAGGGACTTGCAGAGTTGAAGTACATGGAGGATTGAGCCAAATGAAATTTAGTATAAACTGAGACCTTGATTTCTCAGCAGTAGCCTTGCCTAGGAAATTTGATGATAGAAATTCTTGTTAATATTGTATAATTGACCTAAAAATTAGGTCAATTGGTCAAACAAAGTATGAAAGATTCAGATAAGGCAGTCATAAGCACCTATTGGGCATGAATTTGAGTAAACTCTGGGAGATAGTGAAGTACAGGGAAACCTGGTGTGCTACAGTCCATGGGGTCTCAATGAGTCGGACACGACTGAGGGATTGAACAACAACAAAGATCCTGTTAAAAATAATAAGAGCTGTAAATACTGACAGAGAAATATATGAATGATTCACTTTTAAGTGGATAAAGCAAGGTTCATAACAGTATATAAAGTATGCTTACTTTTACTGGGGGTGGAAGGGGTCATATACATATGCATATTATGTACCCCCATAAATATACTTTGTATGTGCACAAGAATTTTCTGGAAGGATTAAAAAGAAGCTGTTAATAATAGTTGCCTCTGGAGGAGGAACAAGAAAGGAATTTAGGATGTGGTAGACATTTGCATTTTGTGTGTAATTTTTAGCGTTGCTTGATTTCTTCTGACCTGGTACCAGAGTTATTATTCTTTAATTAAAAAAACAATTTAAAGTATTTTAACCAATATTTTACTTGTGCTGTGCTGTGCTTAGTCAGTTGTGCCAGACTCTTTGTGACCCATGGACTCTAGCCCACCAGGCTTCTCTGTCCATGGGGATTCTCCATACAAAAACACTGGAGTGGGTTGCCAAGTCCTCCTCCAGGGGATCTTCCCAAGCCAGGGATTGAACCCAGGTCTCCCACATTGCAGGCAGATTCTTTACCATCTGAGTCACCAGTGAAGCCCATGAATACTAGAGTGGGTAGCCTATCCCTTCTCTAGGGGATCTTCCCGACCCAGGAATCGAACCGGGGTCTCCTGCGTTGCAGGTGGATTCTTCACCAGCTGAGCTACCAGGGAAGCCTATCTTACTTGTCTTGTATGTATTAAACACTATCAAATCTTGTGGAAACAGGACTATATACCTTTGTGACTAGTGTGATGCATTCTTTCCAAATTTCAGATATGGGGACCTTATAACACCATTTTCAGGGGTCCACATTTCTCAATATTAAATCTCCTCCTTTTAGTAATTCTACTCAGTGTCCAGAAATCAAGTTCATAAGGCTGACATTGAGGCACTGCTGTGGCTCTCAACTTTAAAATATCTAAAGTTTAAAAAGCAGGGCAAGTGTGAAAGGCAAGACTTGAACCAGCTACAAACTCACCTCTACGGTTTCCAGGTGGCTTTACCACCATTACTTGCATAGTTACCACCAGGTGAGATGTAGGATTACCCCCAGGGAGACGCCAGAAGGCTGTCTATCAGGAAGAAGACAATGCTTACTGCTCTGTAACTCTTAATTAAGCTCAGGCAGGATGGAGAATAATAGGATTACAGTCTTCTGTGGAGAGATCAGTGAGAAATGACTGCCGGCAAGGCTCTAAAAGCCTATATGAGGGCTGCACACTCCAAGAGTTTAGAGGTGGTAGAAACCACTTTTAAAACGTGTGGTTAGAGAAGATGGAATTTGAACTAGATCTTAATGTATATGAAGTAAAACATTATTTTAAAGTGTCACCCGACATAATCTTTATTTCCCCCAATTCTTGAAGCTTTGTGACCCTCCATCCATTGGAATTGAAGTAATCTTTCCTTTAGAGAAAGGCAGAGCCCAGCTTTGTAGGAAGAACAATATTTCTTCCCTGTTTCAGATACAACAGTTGTGAAAGCCCAGGCATTTACTTGTGAAAGCCAACCTTTGTTGAAGAAAGAAAGAACTGGTGGATCTCAAGGACCCAACATTAGAGAACCAGAGTTTTTATAATAACCCACAAGGGAGAGGAGTAAGTGCCCAAAACCCTAGAGGGAGAAAAGACATAACAAGAAGGAGAAGGCTGGGGGAGCTGTGGAGAGGTGAGAGACATTTGAAGGAGCCAAGCTTTGGGATAAAGCCCTAATCAGACCCATGAGGAAGGATCCAGTCTCTGAGTCGTGGCCCTCAGCTTGAGAGATCAAGTGACAGAAACCCAAGATACACTACAGAGGGCGTAGGGCTTGCTTTCTGTTGACATTCAAGGAAGAGACAATCACGCAGGTCCCTAAACCAACAAGCGTTGCTGCAGGAGAACATGGCAGCGCTGTGTGTTTAGACAGAGAGGATCCCAGATGGAGTCCCCCAGATCCTCACAGGCTGCCTGCGGAGATGCAAACGTCCCCTCATGATCCCATGAGGGGCAAGGGAAACTTGAGGCAGCAACCAGAGAATTTCTGGAGTTAGAATGAAAAGCCAGCAAATCGTGTCCACAGAGGGTTCAGCAGCAACTTCAAATGTCAGTTGTGGATGCCACAGAAAATTTCTGAGCAGGGAGTAACATGGTGAATGTGGTACTTTAGGGATGTTGGTCTTGTAGTTGGGTTGGCTCATTGTACATGCTTATGAGACAGGGACTCAAAAAGTTCAGCCCTTAAGCAAGATAACAGAAGCCACACCAGGAGGCAGCCTTTCACAGAATTACAAGATTGGGCTATTTTATAGGAAGTCAGATATTTTCTTGTAGGGTACTGTATTTTAACTAGTGCTTGTCTTTTAACCCAGGGCTGAGAAAAGAGAAGAGTGATGGCTTTCTCCCTCCAGCAGCTGTTCTGTGACCACTACAGGTCTTGGTCCTGCCCAAATGGGAGCAGCCACCTCTGGTGATTTTAACCTGATTCCATACAGTTGATCAGAGCCTGGAATCACTCATTACTAATGAGCAGGTACATCTTCATCTTCACCTGCATGAAACACTTCTCATCCTAAAATGATAAAATGCCTTTATCATTCAGCACTGTCCAATATGGCCAGGATGCAAAACAAGAGACAGAAACACACTAATAAGCTCAGGGGAAATGGTATTGCCCTTTGTTCTTAAACTAGTTGACCCGGAAATGAAGTGTAAACTGAGTTCTTTTAGTAAATGATGAATTCACTTTGCTGCAGAGCAGGGACAAATTCTTTTAAGCAGACTCTACTGTTGAACTTCTCTTCACTCATCCTAAGTATCCTTTCCTTTGGTCTACCTTTCCAAACTCTGGCTAAAAATCCTTGTTGGTGGAGAGCCTAATAGACTCATCTCTACCATTTCTTATAAAACGAATATGTTTATACGATGCCTTTGACCAACCCCACTAAGAAAATGGAACAACTGAGTGTTTCATTTCTCCTTCCTCCAACATTATGATGGCATTATTCTCCATCTAGAAAGATCACCCACCCATAAAGATGCAGATGAAAACCACAGCATATGCCTACCCAGATGCTTTTTCAACTCTATATTAAGTGTTCCACCAAGGCACGTGCATCCCATGATTCTTTTAAATTTTATTTATAGGAAGAAAAAACACTTTCCCCATTATACATTATGCATTGTATCTCTAATGGACATTAAAGAAGATTACAGTAGATTTACTGCCCCTGGTATATTATGTTTTTTTCCCCTTTATTGGCTAAGAGATAAGATAACTCTATAGAGCCAGCCAGAGCCAGACACACCAGCTCATATAGCTTTAAAAGAATATTTGTCTGAATACTAAGTCAAAATCCCCTCCTAATGAATTTCCATCCTGAAAATTATCTTCCATGTCAGGAAAGAGACCACAAGAAACAAGCATCTTCTTCCTCTGATTTGTACTGTGGAAAGAAAAGGAAAATAGCACAGATGCATTCGGTATTGTACAAAGAGCATATATGGGCATTTCCATCCCTAATATCACACTAGTTTCTGATGCTAATGTAAAATATGTTCTTTTTGCATTTATAATCACGATGAGCAGATGGCGAAGACGGTTTAAAGTAGTACTGTATGTCTATTAAAATAATGTATGCTGTTAGTGAGTCTTCCCTAAAACTGGAGTTTAATTGCTTATAAACACGTACATTAGAAAGAATCATGATTCGAAGGGCCATTTGCTCTGCCAGGACAATAGTTAGACAGAGTTCCCTCTAACAGGCTTTGGCTGCATGACTTCTTGTGGCAGCAGACGCTAGTTCTCTCTGTCTCTTCAAGAGGCTTAATTGATAAGAATGTTGGGATTGGCACAAAAGAACCCTGGTTTCTTAAAACAAAGGAATCCTTCTTAAAATTAAACTAAAACGGAGAAATTAAGGGAAACACGTAACTGGGGGAGAATGGATAAAGGAAGAATTGAGGATATAAGCTGCCCCGTTCTTTTTTTTTTTCTTTTTCTTTTACTACCCCGTCTCAGCAAAACATCAACAAAGGCATTTTGTAAATTTTGGTGATTCATATTGACTGTATGGTCGCTGTGCTTTCTAAAAATAAAACCTGCCCGAGAGGAGAGGAATGTCTGCTTCATTCCACGGGGCTTTGCTGCTCAGTCACAGGGCAGAAAGAGGTGAAGGCTTCTACTCCGCCGTCTGGAAGGGAGTGCTCCCAAGGAAGGAGGCTTGATCGTAGAAGCAGACGACACAGTCGGGGAGGATCAGAATCCACTCGGAACACTACAAAAGGAAACGGATACTGTTTGCAAACAGGAGGAGGAGAAAGGGAGGAGGCGGCAGTGGAGAAAGGCAGGCTGAGCGCCAAGGGCCCTAAAAAGGCAGCAAGTTTTAGAAAACACTCATTTGACTAATTTGCCTAATATAATAAAGAAAGGATGGTTTTATTTTCAAATGCAGAAGTGGTGATTGATTAGGTGGGCATTATATTTGAAGCATGTGGAATGAATAATGGTTTTGAATGGCTATGGAAAATATCTCACAGAGAAGGAAACAAAAATCCATAAGTCATACGAGGCAGAGCACAAAAATACCAACATACCAACATTCAGAGAGAGTTTAAATAATAACAGACTGGATCTTGGAAGCACGCCAAAGAAACAGGGAACAGAAAGAGAGCTACACGCTGCAAAATGGTTTCTAGACAATAGGCAATGAGAGAGGGTCTGAACAGGCTTGCGAATGTGGTATTAGCTCTTTAATTATTATAATTACCTAAGTTTAAGGTCAAATCACCTGTGTATTGCTGATAAAATGAATGATTTCTTTTAAAATAGTAGAAGTAGTGCTTGTATTACCTAGGATGTTATAGGAATGGCTAATCCATGTGGGTGAGATATTACAAAATTATCCCTGCCTATAGAGCAACAACCCAGAGAAAGAATGGCTGGAATCCTACTACATCTGCACTCTTCTAACACTGAACATTGGAAATACATTCCAGTTCCCAAAGAGAGATCTCTGTGGTTGAAGGCAACCTTTCCCACTACTGAGGACATATACTCTTCTGGCAGTTTAAAGTTGCCTTGTAATAGGATTTACCCCAGGTAGGATGCTGTCAGATTTGGAATCTCGAAATCAAGATTTGCAAGCTTTGATCAGTCCCCAGATTGCAGCCTGAATCCAAAAAAAAACTCAAAGGCTGGATGTAAAGGATTTGCAAAATATCTGCACTTTGAACACTCTTGAATGATGAAATGCCATAAAATGTTAAATGGTGTGATGAAAGATTTTCCTCTTTGTCTGATCCAAAATAACTCAAAGATTTCATGATCTAATCTTTCATCAGCGTGAATTCCAAATACTTCATGTCTAATCCAGAAACTCCAGGAAAAAGCTATCCTGTTGTCCTTCGGGTAGGACCTAGCTAGACCTCAGAATCAACAAGGGAGTAGCCCAGGTGTCTGGATGCTTCAAAGGCTTCTCAGGTGATTGTGATGTTCATCAGGCTTGAGAATTGGTGCTGTATAAAGCGTCAGTCTTTAAATGGTTTTAAGACTTGGCTAGTCTGTATTTTTTCAATAGATCACTAGTTAAAACCTAGTACCAGGAATTCCGTGAGGGTCCAGTGGTTAGGACTCCGCACTTTCACTGCTGAGGGCATGGGTTCAATCTCTGGTCAGGGAACTAGATACTACAAGCCACATGACCAAAACAACAACAACAAAAAACAAACCTAGTGTCAATTTGAAATAGGGCAAGACTGGTGTTAGGGAGGATCACTGGGGTGCTGTTATCACGATCTGTGTGAGTGTTGATGAGTGTCTAAACTAAGGCAGCGGAAGCAGGAGAGGGAAACGGAGGCTCGGGGGTAGGGAGGTAGAGTCAGTGCTTAGTCAGCATCACTCAGAGATTGAATGTGGAGTATGGACTAGGCAGTAAAGAACAAGTCTAAAATACCTATCAGATTTCTACCTTGGGTGACTGGTTGGAACCTGCCCATGACTCAGCAGGTTCTAACACCACTTCTCTAACACCAACTGGAGATTCTACAATTCAATCCAGTTCTGACACCAGAGAATTGAGAGCAGATTCGGCAAATTAAAGGCTCAGTCTCAAAAGACTGCTTTGCTTGGCATCAGCCACAGGTGGAGTCCCCAGGTGACCCACACATCTATCTTGGCTGCAAATGTGAGTTCCCCAAATCCCCCACTTACGTTCGACAATCTGCTAAAACAACTCACAGAAGTTACTGAAAGCACAACACTTAACAATGGCTGTTTTACGGGCTATGAATGAACAGCCAGACGAAGTGGCACATTGCGTATATGTGAAAGGGTCCTGAGCGTAGGAGCCTCTGTCCTCTGTGGAGTTGGGGTGCACCATCCTCCTGGTATACCGATATGTTCACCAACCAGGAAGCGCCCCTTAGCCTCTTTATTCCAGAGTTTCTCTGAGTTTCTGGGGTTCCACTGGGTGGACATGACTGGTAATCAACCACTCAATCCCCAGTGCCTTTTGTTTCCGTGGAGGTGGGAGGAGAGTGAGTGAATGAGAGTCCCAGCCCTCTAGTCACTTGCTTGGCCTTTCTTGTGTGACCAGCCCATCTTCTGGAATTCCCCGGGCCCACCAGGGCTCACCTTGTCAGCATAAGCTCAGCTGTGGTTGAAACGGCTCCATCAGGAATAACAAAAGAGGCTCCCATCACTGGGGAAATTCCAAGAGTTTTTGAAACTCTGTCAGGTAGGGAAGGAAAGGTAAAGACAGATTTTTGCTCTATCCTACTAAGGAATGGTAACATAAAATACATTTTCAGAGGAAGGTGAAAGTGAAAGTTGCTCAGTCATGTCCAGCTCTTGGCGACCCCATGGACTACACAGTCCATGGAGTTCTCCGGGCCAGAATACTGGAGTGGGTAGCCTGTCCCTTCTCCAGGGAATCTTCCCAACCCAGGGATTGAACCCAGGTCTTCGGCATTGCAGGTGGATTCTTCACCAGCTGAGCCACAAGGGAAGGTAGCTAGCTCCATTTTGTATATGATGAGCTTAAGGATGACTCAGATGGATACATCTAGCAGGCAGTTGCACTTGCAGGGAGAAGGCAGGACTGGAGGCAGTTCAGAAGTCACTGAATGGCGTGGTCCTAGGACCCCAAGGGTATGAGTCAGATATGGTGGGGGAAAAAAAACATATATATATGAACTTCAAGTTGGAAGTGAGGACTGACAAGCTTGTGTCATGCCATTCCTCACACATGATAATATAGATTTTGTGCCTAAATCAGGAGCCAGGAAACTTTCTCTGTAAAGGGACAGAGAATACATATCTTAGGCTTTGCAAATCTTCGTCCCAGTTACTAACTCTACCTTTGTTATGCAAAAGCAGGCAGAAAATGAGCATTCACATGAACATGGCTTGTTTCAATAAAAACTTTACTTATGGACACTGACATTTTGAATTTCTTATAATTTTCACATGACACAAAAGAGTCTTCCTCTGATTTTTTCCCCCAACTATTAAAAAATGTAAAAGCCATTCTTAATTTGTGGGCTGTAGAAAAACAAGTGGGTTCAGAGGCTGTACTTGGCCAAGGTCTGCTCTAAACCGACAGGCTGTATGAGCCCCAAAGAGGAGGACTAAGTGTCAGGAACCAAGGGTGAGGCTTCAGCTCCCAGACGAGTTGCATTCTAGTCCCTTGACTGAAGAGTCGAAAGTGACAGAAAGTGAGCCTGCTGTTTGATGGGGTGTTTCACCTGCCTGGGTCCTTGTAGCTCTCAGAGTTGCACTTAGATAAATCCTTCAGCGTGAGAACAAGTCTTCCCTTGGCCTTCTGCCACCACAGGCCTCTGGATGTCCCCCATCTCCTCGAGGCTCCCTCGCAGCTTCTTCTGTCAGCGGCTGTCTGAGCTCCCTTCCAGTGCTGAGCTGTTCGGCAGTTAGTGTTTGCTCCACCTTATCTACACTCGCTTGAGTTGTGTTTATCCAGTCCTGTGAGACTGGGCATTTTCCAGATTCTGATGACAACCAGATCTGCATCTTCATCTTGATCTCGCCCCAGAATTCCACATTTGTATATCCAACCACCCACCCGCCCCTCTGCCTGGTTCCAGCTGGCAATACTCACTTTCCCCACCTCCATAAACTGTAGGACCATTCATTCACCCAGCTGCTTAAACCCCACATCCTGTGTTGCTTTCCCTCTCATTTGCAGGCCCTCTGTAAGTCCCAGTAAGATCATTTCCAAAACACATTCTAGGTCTATCCATTTGCCTCATCTTCTCCCTCCTCCCCACTTGGCCCCAAAATCCAGGCCACCTATGCCTCCTCTGGCCTGCATCAATAGCCTCCAGACAGTCTTCCTGCAACCACCCTGCCCTCTACCATCTAGCTTTTAAATATCAACTCCAGTGACTTAAAGAAATTAATTAATAGATTATGTTTTTGAGGCATTTTAGGCTTACAGAAAAACTGAGAATTTCCCTATGTCTCCTCACCACCACCACCCCATCCTTAACTCAGTTTCCTCTATTATTAATATCTTGCATTGGTATGATACAGTTGTTACAACTGATGAACCAATGTTGACATATTACTATTAACTAAAGTCCATATTTCACCTTAAGTTTCACTTGTTTTGCACAGTCTATGGGTTTTGATAAATGTGTAATGACGTGTATCTACCATTAAGACATCATACAGAATAATTTCATTGCTCCATAATCCCTGTACTAGACATATTCATCCTTCCCCTGCTCACCAGAACTCTTTGCAACCACTGATCTTTGTACTGTTTCCATAGTTTGGCCTTTTCCAGAATGTCACATAATTGAAATCACACAGCGTGATGCTTTCTCAGACAGGTTTCATTCACTTAGATGTATGTACTTAAGGTTTCTCTGTGTTTTTTGTGACTTGATAGCTCATTCCTTTTTTATCACTGAACAGTCTTTCATTGTAAAGATGTACTAAAATTCGCTTACCCATTTACCTATGGAAGGATGTCTTGGTTGCTTTCAAATTCCAGTGATTTTTTGACACAGAAGCCAGAACATTGGTTACTCTGTTGTTGCCCATACACTTCCTTCTCTGACTTTTAATGCGGTAATGATTTGGTCCCTGCCTGCCCCTCTCAGCTCCCCACACTGCGCTCCTTTCACTTTTCCCTTCTCTCTGTCCTTGTCTGACAGCCCGTGTACCATCTGCTTCCCACACTAGGATGCTCTTCCCTTGACTATTCACATGGGCCACTTCTCATTCAGATCTCAGCAAGGTTCTCCCTGGTCCCATTTCAAAGTTACCCCTCAATTATTCCCTGTCACAACATCTCATCTGTAATTCTTTTCCTTACCCCTTAACTCCATGTGATAGTTTCTTTTTGTTTATTTATTCTTTTTTTCCCTCAGTAAGAGCAGGGGGTAATTCCCTGTTGATCCAGTGGTTAGGACTCCATGCTTTCAATGCCAAGGGTGCAGGTTCAATCTCTGGTCAGGAAACTAAGATCCCACAAGTCACAGAGTGTGGCCAAAAAAAAAATAAATAAAGAGAGAGAGAGCAGGGACCTCCTCTGTCTTATTAACTGATTTATATCTAGCACCTAGCACTGTGATGATTGAATGAACAGTTTATTCGTGAATGTTTCCCATTTCTAGAAGAACACTGTACCCAAGTATTTACAATAATTGAAAAAGAAATCAACATTTTGAGATGAACTTTTCCCATACCATATGCTTTTTATTTGCTTAATGAAACTCTTCTCTAGATTTCCATTCATAGTCAAGACCCTACCTCCTCCAAGGTCCCCTGTCTGCTCCTGAGTCTCTTATCTTTGTTGACACAGCAAAGCTATGAAGTTAGGTGGTAGAGCCAAAGGGTGGTGCCCAAAGAACGGGAAGAAGGAAATGGCAAGTGGACAACCAAGTTTAAAAATCAGGTAAAAAGAGCTGATTTGGTTAAAAAAAAAAAAAACAGTTCTGAAAGCAATTAAAACAATACTACAAATGCTTTGAATAAGCAAAACATCCTGTGAATAAGTGTTTCGTCTCCTAAAAAGATTCAAGGACAACTTGCATTAGAAGTGAAATCAAATTTGTTTACAATTTTATACCCATATAATCTTTAAATAAATCTGATGGGGGGGGGGAATCATTGTTCAAGGGATTGTTGCAATCTTCGATCTTAAGAAAAGGTATGGAACTTATGAGTTTTTAATTCCTTATCTCTGGCTGTGCCGGGTCTTTGCTGCTGCATGGGGCTTTCTCCAGTTGTGGAGAGTGGGGGCTCCTCTGCGAGGTGGTGCACGGGCTCCTCGTTGCGGCGTCTTCTCTTGTGGAGCATAGGCTCTCGGTGAGCGGACATCAGCAGTTGCAGCGCACAGGTTGCAGCCGTGGTTCACGGCTCCAGAGTGCAGGCTCAGTAGTTGCGGCACTCGGGCTTAGTTGCTCTGAGGCACGTGGAATCTTCCTTGACCAGAGAGCAAACCCGGGTCCCTTGCATTGGCGGGTGGATTCTTATCCACCGTACCACCCAGGAAGGTCAGAATTTATGACTTTTAACTCTGTGGATTTAGGTTCAAACCCTATGGATCATATAAAGATCCCCTCCCAGCTGTAAGATTCTGCAGTTCTGCACGTGGTCATCATTCAAACTATCTGCCTTTGTAAAAGTGTGGTAATAGATCAAAGGATAAAGTATTCCACGCATATTAGGATAGGGTCATGTGAAGCCAGGTATACCTTGCACTGCCTGATAGGATGGCACTCAAAGTAGAAGAAGACTTTCTGTTTTAAAGAAAGAGAGTGCTCAAAAGCTTAATCACTCAGAGGACTGGAGGTAGGGCTAGCTATAGAATAAAACCATTTTAGAGTTAGTGGGGGCCTTAGAGGGCTCTAATTTGGAGAGGAAAGTCTTCAGACAGGTGCAGACTTGCTCACCGGCATTAATGTATTATGAACCATGGCCAGCATTTGGAAACTAAGACCTTAATCTTCATGTCCAGTGCTGCATCCAGTTCACTTCAACTGCCTCCCTGTTGTTATTTTAAGTCACCAAGTTTTGGGGTGATTTGTTATTCAGTGTTAGTAACACTCATTAAGGGCAATTCTTTAAAAAGAAATAGTGAGAAGAAGAAAAGATAGGGAAGGAGAGAAGAAGGAATGAAAGAAGGGAGGGAGGGAGGAAGAAAGGAAGGAAAGAGAGAAGGAAATAAAAGATGATGGTGTAACAACCACCTATACCTGTTTTATAAGAAGGATTCCACTATAAAACACAGGGCGGCCAGCCTTAAGCTCTGTGATGACCTACAGGGATGAGATGGGATGGGGGAGGAAGGCTCAAGAGGGAGGGTGTGTATATATTATGACATTGTCATTGTTGTATGGCAGAAGCCAACACAACATTGTAAAGCAATTATCCTCCAATTAAAAAATACATAATAAATAAAATAAGATACAAGAAGGATTTGAAAAGGTCGTCCCACTACCCACCAAAATCCTTTAAAGAAAAATGAAAATCTTCCCCTAAAGAAGACTTTCCATATTAATAACCCTGAAGGAGTTTTTTCACTTTCTGCTCTGCTACCAGGAAAAATACGCAGAAATTATGAAGGTGGAAGTTTAGTAGCATGTTCTGTGTTCTGTGATGTTATCAGGTCACAGTGTGATCTTGTTAATCAAGCTGCTGAATGTACTTTACTTCCTGGTGTCCAGGCATGTCACTTATAGTTCACTAAATACGATGTTTGCGGTATCTCTGGAGAACCTGGGCATAGGGTCTTTGAATGGGAATGATTCTGTGCTTCTAAGTCAGATTTGTTTCAACTAACAGCACCATTTTCAAGGAACATGAATGTGAGGACTCTCAAGCATAGCACATTCCTAATGCTAAGATATAAAGAACCCAAATTAATCCTTTTGAGAGTCCTTTGGGAACTCATGTACCCAATTCTTCCTTACACATCCCAATGAGCATTACTGTCCAGACATAGAGAGGCATCTATCAATTAGTTGAGAGTTTGGGGAGGAGTGTTAGAATAGGAAATAAGTGGCTTTTATTATATTCCTTAAAATTCCCTTTAATGATATTTTAGTTTTTTTCCTATGCCAACCATATGATAAAATTATGTTTGGACCCCCAGTTTTGCAGTTTCCTCATTCTCTAATTAACCCATCTTATTCACAGTATCTCTAGATTAAACAGATGAGTTTTTAAGGCCCCTAATAACTGAGTATTGCCCATTTAAAAAATCAATGAATGGATTTTTCATTATTTCATTATTACTAATGAAAATAATTTCCCCAACACATTGTTATTATGAGAATTCATTCCTGGAGGATTGTTTGTTGATTAGAGGAAAAAAATGTTTTTATCCTTGATGTCTTTCTTTTCACCTTTGGCTCCTGACAAATTTTGTCAATAAAAACCTGTTATCAGCTATGTCTACTTCATCATCACTAAATATATCTCATATTCCTCCCCAAGCTCAGAATACCTTCTTACGAATGTTAGAATGGAATTCCCTTCCTATATTGGTGGATTTAGTCACTAAGTTGTGTCCGACTCTTTGTGACCCCATGGACTGTAGCCCACCAGGCTCCTCTGTCCATGGGATTTCCCAGGCAAGAATACTGCAGTGGGTATTGCCATTCCCTTCTCCAGGGGGTATTCCCGATCCAGGGATTGAACCTGGGTTTTCTCCATTGCAGGCTGTCTCCTGCATTGGAGGAGGATTCTTTACCAACTGAGTTACCTGGAAAGCTCCTTCCTATATTGGCTATATATTTTTAAATCTATTCAGTTTTATTAAAGTATTGAATGCTACATGTAGCTTGCTTACTGTAAAAATTAGTGAATTGTAAGTTCCAGTTTCTTACCAGTTTTTTCCTGTAACTCACATTATTACCTTTTCTACCAACCAAGAGCGTCATTTCTTCACCCTGTGTATAAAGTTCTTTGCTCTTTTCTCTCAATAAAACTTTCAGGCAGTGCAGTTTTGCCCACTTCTCCTTCCCTGTCAGGGTTTGTTAACTGCTCTTAAGGTGCTGAAAAAAAACAGAAAGCTTTTTCCTTTCTATTTGACTTGCCTGGTACTCAGATATCAGGAGAAGCTCTTTTACCTCCTTCTCTTCCACTTCAATCAGAAGGATGGGCGTGCTTATTCAGAGTTGCTCAGCTCCTTTGCTGTGGCTGAGAGCTAATTTCTTGCTTTTATCCAGAACTGCACCATAGGAACCTTGTGCTTTTTACTGCAACCCCAGCTCCTTTGCCACTTTCAGGGGCCCTCAGATGAGCACCTCACTTCAAATGCCAACAAAAATGCTGCTTCCCCTCCCCCAACTAGCAGAAAAGTGCACCACCATGTACCAATCAAAGGAAATGTTTATGATGAGGACTCATCACATTGATCAAAATGACCTTACTTGTCTCAGATAAACTCACAATAGCCCAAAGTGATCATGGGAATGTGCTACATTGGACACTGAAAAGGGGAATTTGCAGAATTTTCGAAGGTGTATTTTCTTCTTAGAATCCATTCCCTGTTGACACTTTATCTACAAATATGCTGTGATAACAGTGTCTGGTTAATTAACAGAATGTCTTCTATTGGGGGTATAATTGGAGGATTAGAGGAGGAAAATCCTCAACTTATTATTATTATTGTTATTTTTTGGTTTGTTTCTGGTAACTGTGATTCATATTAATGGGAAGTTGTCCTATTCTGACAATTAATAATTAGTATATAGGTTATAATTATTTCTTTTTACTTATACAGATTCCAAATCTTAAAGCAAGGGGGAAAAGGAGGGAGGCTTTCAGTTAAATATGGCAGAATTATAACATGCATTTGTCTCTTCTTCCCTTCCAAATTTCCCTAAAATAACACTAAAGGAATAAAAGTTGTTAGCATTCGTGGACAGAGAGAACAAAAGAGGAGACAAAAGTGAAAGAGAGATTTCATCAAGTTTCTTAAAAATGGCAATTGAGTTGGAGAGGTGGCAATCAACTTAGCAGAGGTGAGTAAGTAACAGTAAAAGTGCTGCAGAGAGATTTCCTGAAGCAGTGATTCAGCTTCCTGCCCATCCAATCCCATCCTGACATGAACTCTATGGGAGAGTTGTGGTCCACACTGGAGAAGCTGATTACAAACGGCTTCAGATCCAAGCCCTGGGGGTCAGTGCCAGACTGGAGTGTGGGCTGAGCTCAAACGGAGGGACAAAGTAAAGTTTCTGTACAGAACTGTGAGACCCAGCCCCTCTGGGTTTTGTCCTACTCCTTGAATACCAGCAACCAAGGCTCTCAAACAGGAGACTGGAGGACTGATGCTTCTAATTAAAAACGAAACAAAACAAAACTGAATAGCCTCTAAGAAAAGATTTCAGAATCTGATATTTAAGACTCTCCCAATAGAAGGGCTTGTTTAAAGCACCACCATCCCATGGTGACACTCACCATGTAGCAAGCCCAGCCCCCTACTCCCCCCAAGACACACACACACACAGATTTTCCAAACTGTTGTCCAGTGTTTCAATCTTTAATACAACTTAAAAGATCAGCAAACACTTGAGGAAAATCTTTGGCATACAAGACAGAGACAAAAGTTAAACAAACAAAGAAAGGAAGCAGAGACAATATGGGGGCAGAAGGAACCTTAAACAAAGACAGAAAATCAACCTCTGATCCAAATGATGTATTCATAAAATAAAGCCAAGGTATGGAGAGAAAAAAGAAAGAGTTCAAGAAAACCTTTAGGAAATTAAAAATACAGTACCTGGAATTAAAATATTTAGTATAAGCTTTCTTCTATAAAGTTAATCTCTTCTAGAAACCTAAATAAAAAGTGTAAGTATGGAAGATAGCAAATAAATGATTTTTTAAAAATGAAATTGAGAATCAATCTCCAAGTTCTTAACATGATTAATAAAGTTTCTGAAAACACAGAACAGAGAAAATGGAGACAATAAAATTATCAAAGAAATGATATATGAAATATTTCCAAAAAGGCATGGGTCTCCAGATCAAAAGGAACCACCAAATGCTCAGCACGATAAATGAATGATGAACACAAGTGCCAAAGCCACAGCGTTGTAAAATGTCAGAACATAGGAGAGGCAAAGATGTCTCTGAAAGCCTCCAAAAAGTCACATTAAAAAGATGAGAATCAAATGCCATCATCTTCTAAATTCTGAGGGGCAAAGATTTTCAAAATAGAATTTTATATTTACCAAAATATCAGTCAAGCATGAGGAGAGTATTAGTCTTGCTGCCATAACAAAACACCATAGACTGGGTGGCTTCAACAAACAGAAATGCATTTTCTCACAGTCTGAAGGCTGGAAGTCCAAGGTGCCGGCAGAATTGGTGTCTGATAACAGCTTTCCCCTCAATTACAGGCAGCTGACATCTTGCTGGGTGCTCACATGGCTTCTTCTTTGTAAGGACACAGAGGAAATGGAGGGCAAGTGGGCTTTCTGGTATCTCTTCTTACAAGGGCACTAACCCTAATGGATCAAGGCCCCACCCTTATGACCTCATTAACTTAATTACTCCTGTTCTCCAAATATAGCTACACTGGGCTTCAACATAGGCATTTGACAGGAAAACAACACATTTAGTCCATAAAAGTTAGCACATAGGCCATTTTCAAATGTGCAGACTCAAATGATTAATCTGTTTCTCACCCTATATTAGGAAGCTTCAGAAGGATATGTTCCAGAAAAATGAAAAAGACCCAGAAAGAGGCTTCAGATCCAAAACGAGGGAGCTGGTACCAGAGACATCTCAGGACAATTGATATGCACAAAGTTAAAGAACACCAGTTCATCTTGGAGCAGGAAAGATTGTGGGGAAGTTAGGAAACTATTAACTACTAAAAACAAGAATGCTACATAAAAAAGGAAATATAAATGCAGTATACCACTTGGTTCTGGCAGTGATAATCTGCATATAGTCATACTAATGGAAATATTCACCCCGGATATAGCCCAAACTGGTATACAGCCATTTTGCTGCAGAGAATGGGAAAGATGCTCTGTGCGGATGGTAGCAGAGGTGTGATAGAGCTAGGTCCTCAATCACCATCACAGGAAGTTAAAAGGTCATGTCTCTCTTGTTGTTAATTTATTTGAAAAATACTTAAGTGCCAAGTGTTAGGCAATTTTCTAAGCATTAATTCTATGAGATCAAGACTATTGTTATCCTTATTTTATAGAATAGGAAACTGAGACACAGAGAGTTTAAGTACGTTGCCCATGGTCACACAGCTAGTTTGTTCAGAGTCAGGAGTTTAAAGCAGGCAATCTGGCTCAAAAGTGCTACACTCTTCTCATGAAAACGGGTACATGACAACATGGCAGTATAAGCATATTATTCAGAAATATGGGCTTCCCTGGTGGCTCAGATGATAAAGAATCTGCAATGAGGAGAGCATTAGTCTGGCTGCCATAACAAAACACCATAGACTGGGTGGCTTCAACAAACAGAAATGCATTTTCTCACAGTCTGAAGGCTGGAAGTCCAAGGTGCCGGCAGAACTGGTGTCTGGTAACAGCTCTCCCCTCGATTACAGGCAGCTGACATCTTGCTGGGTGCTCACATGGCCTCTTCTTTGTAAGGACACAGAGGAAATGGAGTGCCATGTGGAAGATCTGAGCTCGACCTTGGGTTGGGAAGATCCCCTGGAGGAGGGAAAGGCTACCCACTTCAGTATTCTTGTCTGGAGAATCCCCTGGACGAGGAACCTGGCGGGCTGCAGTCCGTAGGACTACAAAGAGTAGGACACTCAATGACTAAACACAGCACAGCACATCCTGTAAGAAAGAGTTAAGAGAGTTGAAAGTATTAGGCTCTGGGAAATAAGACTGAAGGTGGGGACAGGTTGGGCAAGGGATCAGTTTCTATCATAAGATTTTTAGAAGCTATTTTATTTTTTTAACTATTGGCATGTATTTTTTAAAGAAAAATAAAAGCTAATTTTAAAAAAGAAAAATAGCAACTTCTGGGAACTCTTCTTAATGATCTATGGGTGACCTAAATTGTAAGGAAATCTAAAAAAGAGTATATATATATATATATATATATATATATATACTTTGCTGTGCGGCAGAAACTAACACAATATTGTAAAGGAACTATACTCAACAACAACAAAAAATATCCTAGAGAAAAAAAAAAGAAAGATAGCAGCTTTTTCACCATCACCTCTCCTGTATCTCTTCTCTCCACAGCCATATTAATTGGCTCTGGCTCCTTCTGAATGCTTGGCATTAAAGACTGGTTTACATGGTCAAGTCTAAGCCCCTTGTGATGGTGTACCTGGCCTGCATGACCTTCCTGCATGACTTTCCAAGATAAAAATGAAGCAATGACATAGGAGATAAGTCTCAAAGTCCATCCAAAGAAAGATTTTTCTTTCCACTAGCAGCACACAGAGACATAAATGGAAAGAGGTAGCAGCTCTTTCATGTCTATCTCAAATATCAGGGAATGTAATGTCATGAAATGCCAAGATTTCAAAGGCTCTCAGGATTCATCTGCTCCAACTCATGACATAATTAGTGCAGCACAGAGATCGAAAGAATGGCTTGCATCTCTCCACCTTCGGTGTCCAGCTTCTCACTGAACTTCTTCAAACTCTTACAGAAACTTCAAAGTCAACATGTGCCAAGTTCAAATCTTGATTTCTCCACCAGGGACATGTCTCCTGCGCTGGTCTGTCTCCGAGTGATGCTACCATGCATGCAGTTGCAGAAACCAGAAGCCAGCACCACCCTAGACCAACCTTTCATCATCTCTTGCCAGGGTAACTGTAATGACTTTTAACTGGTCTCCTATGTACACCCAGTCCCACTCCACACAGAAATTTCCATCAAAAGGCAGAGTTGAACAAATCCCAAGTCCTATAATTAAAATCTTTCAGTGGCTTTCAATGTTCCTGAATAAAGACCAAACTCCTTAATGTGGTCTAGAAGGTTCTGCGTGGTCTGGTCACCCAGGTATATCTAGATTCATCTTGCACCACAATCCCCTCCAATCACGGTCCAGCCACTTTCTCCTCATCTCAGTCCATCTTACTGCTCATCATCACGTAAACAGTGGGCTTTTGATAAAGAATTCTTGAATACATGGTAACACGCAGATACGAGTTTAAAACCTAGTGTGTCTTTGAACACATGAACTTCCTCAAATCCGTTGCCTCATCTATAGAGTGGAGATAATAACACCTATCCAAGGGTTTTTTCAGGATTCAACAAGATCTTGACAATAAAGAACTTATCATAGTGCCTGGCACAAAATAAGAGCACAGAAATTGTTAGTTATCTAATATTCTGCAGAATACCATCAAAACATTCCTGTTTCCATTAGTAACTGGTCATGCATGTCATTTATTAATTAATCTGAGCCTTTAAAAGCTTCATTAACATTTTGAGTCTGTGCAAATTCTAGGGATAATAAACTTCGTGATTTTATTGCCTTTAGTGCAAAGGAGTTGAGTGTTGGTGCTGACTTGTCCCGACTCACAAGAGCTGATTGTTAAACTTTCAGGAAGTTTGTGAGCCAGTTGTATAATATGGTTTTTATTAAGATTTAAACTTCATAAACTTACATTGAAAGAATTATACTGAAAACAAGATAATAAACAATAAGTACTCAAAACACATCATATCCTAATTATTTTGCTACATTTTGTTTTAAATTCTGCTCTTGGAGTTATTTATGCCTGTTGTATCTGTGTAACAAAATCTGATGACTCCCTACTGTATATCTCTTCTTATCTCTACTTTCAGTTACGTCACGTTGGTAGCTTGCAATTGGTCACACAGGGAATCTTTGTACCATGGATATCAGCAACCACTATAAATAAAGATTTCCCTCTCCCCACCTTGAATGCTGGTTTTTAAACATTATCAGCACACCAGTGAGTCATGCCTGATTAAGTAGACATCAGACAAAGATGAAGAAAGACCTCAACATAAATGACAGTGATCTTTTAGCAAAGTCAATAGCTCTCATAACACCGTATAACATCTCCTTTACTCTATTAGTGAATCCGCTAGATCCTTCCTTAGAGAGTACTGACTTTAAGTTTATACACAGTTTTTATTAAGTTTGACTCTCGGGTTTGTTTGTCTACAGAAACAAATGTGGAGGGCACACTGTTATGAGAGAGGCATGACAGCTAAGGTATGGACTGTGAACAGTTTGACGACAAAGAAGGAGAAATAAAAGCAGTGAAAACCTAGAGAGGAACAAATAAAGCCCAGGAGTGTGAGGTCACTAGTATAAGGAAACCCTGAAATAGTCACTATCGCACAGCATAGAACAAGAGTTAATGCCCTTAGGGCAGCTAAGAGTCCTCAAGAACATGTTTGCTGTCTTCTATATATTGTTTAAGAAAGAATGGTGTGTGACATGCATTTTAAATATCTAAAAATGCATTTCATCAAAACAGGCTGGGAAAACTATATATCCACATACAAAAGAATGGATTTGGATCCTTACCTTAAAACTTTAAGTGGATCTAAAGACCCAAACATAAGAGCTACAACTATAACATTCTTAGAAGAAAACAGGAGAAAAGCTTCATTCAAAGCTTCAGTTCAGCTTTGAATTTGGCAATGATTTTTTGGATATGACACTGAAAGCATAGGCAAGAACAATAACAGAAATAAATTGGATTTCATCAAAATTAAAAACTTCTGTGAGCCAAAGGGCACTATCAAGAAAGTGAAAAGGCAACTCATGGAATGGGAGAAAATATTTACAAGCTATATATCTGATAAGCAGTTAATATTCAGAATATATAATGAACTCCTACAACTCAACAACAACAAAAATAAACCACCTAGTTAAAAAATTGACAAAGGACTTGAATAGACATTTCTCCAGAGAAGAGATACAAACGGCCAATAAGAACACAAAATGACGCTCAAGATCACTAATCACTAACAAAATGCAAATCAAAGTCACAAGATACCATTTCACATCCGTTACAATGGCTATTATTTAAAAAGCAGAAAATAAGAAGTGTTGGTGAGGATGTAGAGAAGTTAGAACACTTGTGCCTTACCGGTGAGAAGGTCGAATAGCACAGACACAATGAAAAACAGTACAGCAGTTTCTCAAAAAATTAAACATGGAATTATCATATGACCCAGTAATTCCATTTCCTGGGATACACCCAAAAGAATTAAAAGCAGGAAATAGAGAACAGATATTTGTACACCCGTGTTCATAGCAGTATTATTCACAATAGCCAAAACGTGGAGACAACTTAAATGCACATAGGCAGAAGAAAAGATAAGCAAAATGTGGTATATGTGTACAATGGAATATTACTCAGCCTGTACAACGAGGATAAACCTAAATACATGCTTAGTGAAATCAGGTAGATAGAAAAGGACAAACATTGTATGATTCCATTTAGTTGAGGTATGTAAAATAGTCAAGTCCATGGAGACAGCAAGTAGGATACTGGTTACCAGAGGCTTGGGGAGGGGTAAATGGAGAGTTACTAAATAATAACTGGATGCAGAGTTTCAGTTTAGAAAGATGAATAAGTTCCGAAGATGGATAGTGATGATGATTGCACAACAATGTGAGTATCCTTAAAGCCACTTAAATTGTACACCTAAAAATGAATCGTACACTTAAAAATGGTTAAGATAAAGGGAGGGTGGGAGGGAGGTTCAAGAAGGAGGGAATATATGTATGCTTATGGCTGGTTCATGTTGTTGTACAGCAGAAAGTAACACAACATTGTAAAGCAATTATCCTCCAATTAAGATATTTTTTAAAATGATAAATTTTATGTGATGTAAATTTTACCACCACAAAAAGTGCTTTATAAGCATAAAAATCTAAAAATGGTTATTATATGTACTTTATTTAAAATTGTTATTTAACCTACTTTTTAAAATGTACAACTTTAAGTGGACAAGCTCCAGGTCTCCAGAATAATACTATATATGAAATATCACGGTCTCTGATTGGAATGGGACATAAGATGTGAGATTTATTTGTTATCAGTGTAATCATAAATATCAACAATGACATCCTCTATTGCTATAAGTTCAACCTCTGATCAACTATAAAGACAAATACAGTCCTTGAAAGTGTCTGTGGAGGGAAAGAGAAAGAACGGGATTAGACTAGAAGGGTGGACAGTGGGTGGCTTCTCTTGGGGAAGTTTAAAAAAGTGAAGATGAAAGAAGGCAAGGTGTCCTTAATAGTTACAAAAGAATGTGAACTACAGTGTGACAGGAGACTAAAAAGAAAAAAAAAGATCCTTGGGGTGGGCTCAAAAACTGCTGGCTTTTGCAGGTGTTGCTATAGGATACCACTTTGGAACTCTTAACACATTTGTTTCCCCATGCCTGACTCTGCCTGACCTCTGTTTGAAATTTGCCCTGAGTTCATTGTCTCAGACAGGACTGAAAAAGAGATTCTGGGAGCTTCCTCTTGGGTTTGTGTATTTCAATAGCCCATATACCTGAACAGAACAAAGAGATCAAGGTTTCAGTCATAGCATTTCAGAATTGAAGGAGAAGTGGTCACCTTCCCCCATCTTCTGCCCCAAGAACACGAAGACCAGAAATGATGTGCCTGGGTTGTTGTGAGGGGGAAAAGGTGGGGAGAAGAGGAGCATTAGGAATACCCCGGATGTCAGTGGCCTTGGAGATGGTTGTCCTGCAGCAGCCATAGGGCTGGGGCTGCAGGGTGAGTGTAGGGGAAGCGGGCAGGCTCTTATTTTGGCAGAGATGTCTGCTTGTTGTAAGAGAAACCCTAGACCAAGAATAAATGCCTGAGATTACATTTCTGCCGCTTCAGTAAAATGGTGATGCAGAACAGAAATTAAGTTATAGAAAAATCAAGAAAGCTACATTTTTTCCATATGCGAGTTTGTGTACTGAGATTTGCACTTAGTACAGTTTGGGGAGTCTAGGAAATCATTATTATGATCCAGGAAAGCATATAAAGTGAGGATAGTGGAGCTGGTGGAAATTCTAAGGTTTAGTGAGCAGGCAGTAGAATTATCTATAAAAGAGCTATAGATCCCAAAGGTAAGGAGAGCACCAGGAGAGAGTGTTGGCCTGGAGCACGAAGACCCACATATTACCAAGTGGCCTGCAAGCTGGTTGTGCCAGAATCAAGAAAGTGCTCTCACTGACATGGCCTTAGAGTGTAATTCTCTTCTCTGACTCACCCTGGTTAACAACTGATCCTGTCTTAGCCACCAAGAAAACCCAATCCCACTGGTTTCCATTTTGCAGTCCCCACCCAATTTGGGTGACATAAGGGCACCTGCAGGGTTTTTCAGGTCATGCCTGATGTGTTTCTTAAATGTTTAAATGTCTTTCCACCTGGTCCATAATGGTTCATTCCTGTTGCCCAGGGTATCCTCATCACAATCTCACCTCTTTAATTCTCCCAAGTAACCTCAACACTGTGACCTTACCTCCTCCTTTCAGCCTGTCTTTGGGATTAGGATCAATACCTGCTGCCTCTCTTTTATTCCAGTGATGGATAGCTTTGGAAACTCTTATCTGGGCTGGTTTTCTGTCTCCATCTGATACTCCAATCTAATCTTCAGCCAAAGAGTCTTTAAAAAATGTCCATATTTTAAAGAAAGATGGATGATCCTCTCTGTTTCAAATAAGAAGGAAAATCAAAATGGGAACAAAGAAGGAATTTGGTTCTGTTTTGTTTCAAGGAGTCCTTGAAGAGCTATTAATAGATTGTCTTTCTTCTCTCTGGTTACTTTGATTCTCCACATTCAGTTAGAACCTGGCTGCAAGGACAGTAGTGGGCAGGAGCAACCTGGGGCTTGAACTTGAGTTGTAAGTAGAACTTTTGAATATCTTTAAAATTTTTTCTCAAAAAATTATTTTCTGCCTTTTCTTTCAGGCTTGAGATATAACAAAATTTCAAGAAATAGCTGAGATTTCATTCAGACACTCAACTTCGGCCCCACATGGAAATTCTAAAGCTTCCCTCATGGTGGCTCATTCTTGTAGGTCCTCTGAGCTTTGTGCTTGAATGTTCAGCCTCAAGGAGGAAAAGAACTGCCATATATTCTACTCAGAGTCACTCCCTCATTTGCAGATGGCTTTGGGATTGTGCTTAGAGTTACTTGTCCTCATCCTGAGTGGGGAGGTGATTAAAGCTGGAAATAGACACAGAGTGAGATGGAGTCAATTTGGCATTTGAAGTGGAATTACTATGAGTGGTTTCAGCCATTATTTTAGGAATTAGACCTTGCCGGATCATCAGAGTGTGTTTAAGCAGCTATGTGACTCTGCTGTCCCTGTGTCTGATGAGGACCAGAAGTCAGCAGTCCATTGTCCAGTCACAGAATGAGACAATGGGCATCAAGTTGGGGAGAGGCAAGGACAGATGGGGACCTGGGAGGAAGTGCAGGAACCCAAGTAAGTCTCTCAGCACCCTCAAGCACCTGCCCAGGTGTCTGAAGGTTGATAGCTGCCTCACCCACAAGGGAAGCCAACAGATTCACAGCAGTGTGTGAGCTGCCCCTTTTTACACTGGCAAACTTTTTGTGCCTCTCACTTTCTATCTCTTTCATGTATTTAAGAAATTGTTTTTTTGAAGGAAAAGCAATAATAGAGACTAACTAAATAAATAGAGAAGCAACTAGATATTGCCTCCCCACCTCCAGGTAGAGTCACATCTTTGTAGACCTGGGAGCTATGATACCAACGGCTGTTTGAAAAATGTCTTCTGAAATGGCCCCTTCTGGAAAACTAGAAAAATAAGCTCCACCCACCCACCAATGACTTTAAAAGAACCAAATAATCTTGATGTCATTAAAGATGAACTAAACAACCTCCATGATAAACACACATTTTCCGTCCTTGTTGCCCTTTCTTGTGCACCTTGAAGATACTGGTCATTCTTCTCCATATTTGAGTATCACAACTCTAAAGCAAGAGTTCCCAAAGCAATGCTCAGTTACACAACCTCACCTAAATTGTCAGATTTTAAAAATGCAGGTGATTCAGTAGATCTGAATGGGTCTTAGAATCTATCTTCAGTCAATAGATACTATTTAAAGTAGATAAATCAATAAAGACAAGATTTATACTTAGCAGGTATAGACAAAAATGTTGAAATACTGAAATGCTTCATTTCTAGTTGCTAGAGAGCCAGTTTCACAATCTTCTCGTCTGTGTAGAGGGTTGACCAGTAGTCATCTCGCAAAAGCTACCTCCATGGGCTAAACAGAAATCTGTGACTTTATTTGGGAAGAGGGTCTTTTGCAGATATAACTGAATTAAGAATTTCAAGATGATATCATCCTAGATTGTCTGGATGGGCCCTAAATTCAGTGACAAGTGTCAGACTCAGAGAAGAAGGCCATGCAAAGATGGCAGTGGAGACTAGAGTGAGGTAGCCACAAGCCAAGGAATGTCTGGAGCCACCAGAGGTGGAAGGAACAAGGGAGGATTCTACTCCAGAGCCTTGGGAGGTGGTGAGGCTCACTGACACCTTGGTTTCAGACTTCTGGCTTCCAGAACTACGAAGCACTATTTTAATCCATCAAGTTTGTGACAGTTTATTATAGTGGCTACAGAAAACATACCCCTTCAAATCTCTCTGTAACCCTGCAAGTAAAAGTTAATCCCTGATATAATAGGGGTTGCCAAGAAATTGTTCCAATACCATGGATAGGTAGCAGTTTTGATGGGTTGTTGGATATCCCTTAAAGTAAAGTAAAGTTGCTCAGTCGTGTCCGACTCTTTGCAACGCCATGGACTGTAGCCTACCAGGATCCTCTGTCCATGGGATTTTCCAGGCAAGAATACTGGAGTGGGTTGCCATTTCCTTCTCCAGGAGATCTTCCTGACCCAGGGATCGAACCTCGGCCTCCAGCATTGCAGACAGACGCTTTACCATCTGAGCCACCAAGGAAGAGATAATCCCTTACCAGCTATTAAACATTTTGAAGAACACCATGAATAAAAGTATAAGCATATTATTGAATATTACAGAGGTAAGTACCAAAAGAAGAATATAAAGCAGAAATGGTTTTGTTAAAATAATTAGGAGATAAGGGCAGGCAGGAAGAGAAATTTATCTTTTCATTTTCTTCTCTTCTGTCCTTTTTCAAATTTTACTTTCCATGTACATACATTATTTTTTAAATCACTAAGAAAAAAGAAAATACCAGATAATAATACAAACATGTTTAAGAATGTCTGCGCTAGAGAACAAGTCAAAGATTTCACATGAGAAATCAGCACAAGACAAAACGGGGAAACAGATAAGGTAATTCTGGGAGTTTCTAATCCAGACAACTCTAAGTCAATGAAGAAAGGTCAAGTATCTGAAAAGAGCCTCCACTAGAGGGTACGTGTTTCTAAGCTTCATCACATTTGAAGCCTTTATCACTCCTGAGATGGCCGTATTTCAGCCAGGTCTATGGTCTGTGATGGGAAGGACTATTCATCCGTGAGTATACACACTGATTGCCTATCATTAGTACACCACTGCTTGCCTAAGTCTTGAGATATTTATGATGAGGAGTGATTATTACATATATAAAAATCACACTAATGTTTTATATGAAAAGAAAATCACACCGAGAAGGAGAAAAGTCCATTGCGCCTATTGACAGCCCCCACTACCATCCTTAAGATCTGCCAAGAGTTCTGGTTGCAAAACATTGATTTTATAATAGCAATAAAGTTTCCAGATGACAAAAATATGAGCTTGTTTACTCCTGGAAGGTTTTATTATTCATGCAAACAATTAGTCAAATACAGAGGCTGTGATATACATTGCAAAATCGTTTCTGAGCCAGAAAGCCCTCAAGAAGAGAGATTCAATAGAAACGATTTTGCAAAATACGATTAAAATGATTTTTTAAACTAAGGACTAAAAAGCCAGGCTCCACACCTGGAACAAAGGTTGAACCCAGTCAAGATTTTCAATCAAGAAGAAATGGATGGAAGCAAGGTGTATTTTAAGGGCTGTCATATAGTCAGCTGTGTTGTTTGCACCCACAGAAACTTCCAGACTGTGGGATACCTGCAGCTTAAACCTAAGTCTAGTAAGCATCCCAGACCTACTGAATCACAGGCTGCTGGTTCCAGCTGGTTACCAGTCTCTCTAACTGTGGCTGTTCATGATGAGTTAAATGTATTTAGTATGAGTGAGTCAGATTCATTTTCCTTTTACCTTAACACAATCTGCTTTCTCCCCTAAAACACATCGTCCAGATTCAAACAATAGATTTCCTTCCTACATAATATTATGCAGAATAATAGCAATGATGCAGTTAATTTAAACTGTCAATACTCTATAGGCAAACACTAGAGGGTTGTCAGGGATCCAAAAAAAAAAAAGAAGAAGTAAACTAAAGTGTTTCCATGAGACTCTAGTGATGGCAGTGAGCTTTTTGTTTTCCCTCACCTCCCACTCTCCAAGCATTCATTTCCTTTCTTCCCTTGCTCCTGCTAGGGTCCCCAAATTTCTAACTATATAATTTGGGTGTTCCTGACCTTTCCCCAGTTGGAACTAATTGGCCTTAATCACCTGACCCCTCTGATTGGTTCAGAGGTGAGCATGTGACACAAGTTAATATAAGCAGAAGGAAGCTCTGATGGGTAGAAAAAGCTAATGTTTTCTCCCCAGAGATGGGCATTAAGATCCATGTAACCCTAGTTGTTGCTGCCAAGCATTCCACAGTGAGGAGGAGAACCAGTCTTAAAAGAAGCTGACACGGTGCAAGGCAGAGCAGAGTGAATGACATGGGTGACATTGTTGAGCTTCTGGATCAGTTCTCGCATAAAATTCTCCCTAAATCTGGATTTCTCTGCCAATAAATTCCTTTCAGTTCTTTAAGCTGATATAAGTTTCTCTTACATACAACTAAATGCTAATAGATATAATGACCGAGGCAAAATTGTGGCATCCATAAACATCTAACTACTTTCCATGCAAATCCCTAGAGTTCATCCCCAAAAGTAAGATTGGAATGTTGGGGCCATTCCTAAGTAACTCTAATTACTAGAGACCTTGAAACACTTCCAGGGGCTTCCCTGGTGGCTCAGTGTTAAAGAATCCACCTGTAAAACAGACGATGCAGAAATACAGGTTTGATCCCTGGTCCAGGAACATCCCAATGCCATGGAACAGCTAAGCCCATGAAAGTTTAAGTTGCTCAGTCATGTCCAGCTCTTTGCGATCCCATGGACTATACAGTCCATGGAATTCTCCAGTCCATGGAATTCTCCAGGCCAGAATACTGGAGTGGGTAGCCTTTCCCTTCTCCAGGGGATCTCTTCAACCCAGGGATCGAACCCAGGTCTCCCACATTGCGGGAGAATTCTTTACCACCTGAGCCACCAGGGAAGCCCAGCTAAGCCCGTGCACAACTATTGAGTCTGTGCTCTAGAGACTGGGGGCCACAACTGCTGTAGCCAGTGCTCTGCAACAAGAGAGCCACCACAATGAGAAGCCTGTGCACCACACCTAGAGAGTAGCCCCGGTTTGTCACAACTGGAGGAGAGCCCACATAGCACAGACAAAAATCAACCAATAAAATTACATATAAAAAAATTTTCAGAAATCTATGTACAGAATATTATGTTGAGATTTGAATTCTTGATGAATCTGCAATTACCATGGGTCCTTGGTATTTACTGAATAGTGTTTCAGCCATGAGGAGGGGAGGATACAGCTAGGAACACCCCAGCTTCCTGGGGTCATTGGACTTGAGGGTGAATTTTGGCTGCTGCCAAGAAAAGGTCTTGGTCACGTAAGGGTTTGGCCAGAATCAGGACAACTTCCTATTCAAACTTGCATTTGCCCTTCTGTTCTAGAGGCACTGAGTGAAAATGTACAGGTCAGCTGGTTAAAATAATTCGTGATACAGAGTTCCTTTACCACTGAAGTGTCTGCGAGAAAGCAAGAAGAGCCGCCAAAGGATCCAAGAAAACATTCCTACAGGGTCAGTCTGTGAATGCAAGATATTCTTAAATCTTTTAAATGAGTGTTCAATATATTGCCTTAATAATAAATTTATTTATTCATACCTTACTTCCAAAAATGATTTGCAGTGGATTTAATACTACGTAGGATAAATAAGATTAAATAAATGGATGAACTCAATATAAGAGTAATGATAAGAAAATAAAATAAATATAAGGAAAAGTTAGTATATAAAATGGTTTCATAATATCCTGTGCAGTTGCTATAGGTGGACAACAGATTTGTCTCTGACCTCTCAAATTAGCCAAAGCAAAGAGGGAAACATACCTCTAATAGATTCATGAAGTCCAACAGATTTTTTAAAAAAGAGAGAAAGAAAAGAAACAAAAATTGTTACACAGGAAAGAACAGTTTTACTGAGAAAACCTTCTCCTGTAGTAATTTCTCACTGTGTTACAGAGACCCTCCAAGAACAAATTCTGGAAAACACGTCAACATAGCTGATGGCATAACCTCAAAGTGCAGTTCAGCAACAGCAGTTCTAAGTAAGGAATCAAACACTCTCTGGTCACAGCTCTTTAATTATCTGCCACGGTCCAATCTGGCAATTTACAATGTCCGTTTAAATGTCAAGAGCCCAAGCTTGAGGGTGCTACCCATGGGCATCTTGTATCCATGGGGAGCCATCATCTACGAGGAAAGCTGACGTGAGAGGTGGAGAGAAATACAGATGGATTTGACTGAACACCTGGACTACTCAGTTCTATCAGCTAATCAATTCCATTTTTGCTTAAATAGTCGGAATTGGGTTCTTTTCTCTCTACTGTGTTCCCATACTCTTGAGGGATGATGCCCACTCTCGTCAAAGTCAAAGGCTAAGTTCAGGGGGAAAGAGATAGGGGAGCACGTGTCTTTCCTACAGGTAAGAGCAGTGGGAGGTTCATTCTAATCCCTATCACTCCCTCCACACAGCTGTGACCAAGTAGCAAATGGGCAGCAAGATGTGTATTTGCAGGACCTTCTCATCCCTCATTGTTAAGTGAAGCCAATGGCTTCTGTTTCTTTATTTCATACTTATTAAATTGTGAGTCTGTGAAATGATGCTACATGAGTTGATCCTATAAAGGAATTGAATCTGTGTCATTTGAGCAACCAGCTGCTAGAGAACAGATGGTGTGTCTGAGCATGAGATAGTTTGCTCCTCTAAAAGCTCCCCTCTTTACAAGTGCTTTGCTCCCTGCAGCAGCTCTGACTTGTTCCAGGTAATCTATATTTATCAATAGGGTATGAACATTGTAAAAATAAGGCAATTATAGTTCCATGACAGAGCTAAATATTATGTCACTATATGAAGCAAATGGCATTGCTAGTCATTTCTTCAAATATTATTTGCTTTATAAAAGCTGCATTTCAAAGCATTGGAACCCAGCAGGGATTCTTTGTCAACAATCTGCCATTTCTAGCTAAATTAAGTAATCATCTGGCTACTATATTTAGAAAGCGTGTGCAGGCTACAGAACATATAGAGAGCTCTAAATGGTGCATTTATCTTCAGGGACACCATTACATAGCAGAGGAGTATCTGCTTTTAAGAGAAAATGGGCTGTCTATTAGAACCACAGAACAAAAGAGACACTGTAAGGAAGTTACTTCTCCCAGAAAATCCAAGTGTGATCAGGTTGTTTATGAAGATAGGGTAGAATATCGTGGAATTTTTCTCAAAGAGCTTCTCCTCCCTATGTTAAGTTTCTGCTCGCTCTATACCAAGCAAAAGCTTTAAAAGAGCTCCCCTCAGGTTTCAGAATCCCTCCTTCTATAGAGGCACTCTGTGCTCACAGACCAGGGTTCAGTATCTTAAACCATTACAGTGATTCTGTAAACAATGACAGAGCTCCTGTTTATTGTGCACTTACTATGTCTTAGGAATAATAGACATTGTACATATATTATCTCATCAAGTAAATGAGATGAAATTATATGGATGTGTGTGTGTGTGTGTGTGTGGCGTGGTGCCTAGTGTGCTTGGGATATTTATACGAGGTATATATTTTAATTTTATAAATAAGGAAACCATAGCTCAGAGGTATAAGAA
Source organism: Dama dama (assembly GCF_033118175.1). Taxonomy (NCBI): domain Eukaryota; kingdom Metazoa; phylum Chordata; class Mammalia; order Artiodactyla; family Cervidae; genus Dama; species Dama dama. The sequence continues at coordinate 26,296,136 of NC_083713.1, forward strand.
ATTTGCCTAATACCTGGTATAAAGTAAGAGACAAAGACAGCTCAGGCTACTGCTGAGTCCACTCTGGCTACCACACCGTGTGTGTGTGTGTGTGTGTCCCTCAGTCGTGTCTGACTCTCTGCGACCCCATGGACCATAGCCCACCAGGCTCCTCTGTCCATGGATTTTCCAGGGAAGAATACTGGAGCAGGTGGCCATTTCTTTCTCCAGGGGATCTTCCTGACCCAGGGATTGAACCCACAACTCTTGTGTCTCCTGCACTGGCAGGCAGATTCTTTACCACTGAGCCACCTGGGAAACCCAGCAACCAGACCATGGCTTCCTCCCACACAATGAAACCTTCTGCTGTATTTGCCCTGTGATGTTCATCCATGTCCGTCTCTTGAATTTTCAAACTCCTCTCACATTCTTTCTATTCCTGCCCAAGGAAATGGGCTAAAATGTATCAACTGTTTTCAGGAGCTGACCTGAGTTTTCGGGAAACAAAACAAAACAGAATTCCAAAGAAAATTTGTGCAAACGACTAAGAAGAGAGGACTTGAGACCAGCAGAGGACTTGAGACCGCTAGTATGTCCATTGTCTGACTTCTCGCAGCCCTGTCCTGATTATCCCACGGGCCCTGAAGATGGGCTTATTCCATGCCTGTACTGCTGCAGAGAAAAGACCACAGGACCTTGCTGTCCATAAAAACTCTTTGCAGGAGGGAGTGAGGAGAGTGTCAGGCAGCCAGGAGTGGGCCTGACACTCCTGGTAAACTGGAGTAAACACTTTGCAGTAAACTGCACGTGTTTACCCATTAAACATCCAGCCTTTCTTTTCTACCTGAGATCTACTCTGGTCAGCAAGAATCTGAATACAACATGCTGTGAGGTAGGACAGAGAGAAAGAGAGCAAAAGAGAAAGGAAGAGAGAGACAGAAAGCTGCTTCTGCTTGGAGTTCATCGAGCTTCTTTTGCCTAAAGAGTTCATAATTTTCTAACCATCATTTATTCAAATAAATTGTTCTTCTCTCTCCTTTTCTTCTAGGACTCTAATCACATATATGGTAAACAGCTTAATACTATCCCACAAGCCATCACTGCTCTGTTATTTGCTTTTTTCAGTGATTTTTCTACATATACTTTATTTTGTATCAATTCTGTCCCTATGTCTTCAAATTCACTGATCTTTCTTCTTTAGTACCTAGTCTTCTATTAATTTCACATGCTAAATTTTTTTAAATATTGTATTTTTCACCCCTAAAAATTTCATTTGGTTCTTTTTATCTTCTATTTGTCTTCTCATTATGTTCATACACTTTAACTGTTTGATCATGCATGTTTATAATAGCTGCTTTAACATCTTTTTCTGCTGATTGTATCTATAGAACCAACCCATGCTGATTGACTGACTTTGTTCTGGTTATGGGTCACACTTCCCTGCTTTGTGGCATGTCTAATGATTTTTTAAATTGGATTAAGGACATCATGAATGTTATGTTGTTGAAAGCCTGGATTTTTGTTTGTTTTCCTTTAAAGCGCATCAGGCTTTGTTTTGGTGAGCAATTGCTTGCTTTTCAGCTTGATCCTGTCTAGACCTGTTTTCTTAGCTTTTCAATCACACATCTTTTCTTTTTACTTCAGGGGTGTTCAGCCTTACTGGCCATTAAGGCATGGCTCCCTCTGGTCTCCCCTGCAAGTCCTGGGAGACCAGTGAAGACTCTCTACTCTGGCTGGTTGGAGTGTAAACATTTCACTACCCTGGTGAACTTACAAGACCCAGATTGCATTTTCCCTTGCCTTAGAGTGTTTCACGCATGCACATACAACCCAATCATCAGCAAGATTCAAGGGGCCCTCCATGAGGATTTATCTAGCTCTATTTCTGCCTAGTACATTCTTCTTCAAACTATGACCTGCAATGTCCATATTCCTCAGAGTCCCCAATCTCCTTTTCCTCGATTCAGCAAGCCCACTGTGCTCTGCTTGGGATTCCCCTTCCTGGACTACAGTGTAGAAATCACCTCCAAGTGGAAGCCAGGTAACAGTGGGCCTCATCTTGTTTGATTCCCATCTCTCAGGAATCACAGCTGCCTCTGTCCAATGTTTGAAAATAGTTGTTTCATCAATTGCCCAGTCTTCAACTTATTTATGGTGGAAAGGCCCTAGTGCCTCTATCCTAAAATAAAACAGAAATTAGAGGAATTTTTAAAATTTGAAAGTCATCATAACATTTCCCAAATTTCCCAAATTCCTATGCAACACTTCTCTCAGAATATCTATTAATGTCTTCAGGAATTAGTCTTCCTTTGGAAAACTTGTTTAAAGAGCATGATTCTTAGAAGGGGAATAGGCTTATGAAGGGCATCAGAGAAGATGATTATATAGGCTTATTTCCTATACAATACATTCCTAATACAATATAGTTATTTTTCTTCAAACAGCTCATCTTTCAGTGAGTTTGGTTTGGTCTATTCTTTGGATTTATGATTATTTAAATTTTTGAATTATGCTTTGTTAATACTTACTGTTAAGTATCCCACATTGATTGGAAAATTTAGTTACCAGGAGAAATGACACTGCAAAATTCCTCCCAATATTTAAGTTCCAAATTAATACAATTAATCCATTTTTTATTCAATGCATTAAACCTCCAATTACTTGACTGGCAGCATGTTTGTAACTTTTAGGGGGTTTTCTCCACAACTATGTGACAGAATCCTCACAGATACTTGCATGTGTGGGCCAAATGTCCCTGGACTCACCAGTTTGTAGGTCAGATTACCTCCCTGGGGGTAGAGGGTGGAAGACTGGGTCATATGCATCACAGTTCGTACCTCCAGCTCCAGGGCTCTGAATTCTTCGTGGCACCCCAAGGCACCTTACCAGGCCTCAAGCCGACTTCCCTTTCATAACTCAGACCCTGTCCCTCTGCCTTCCTTTGGTCATTATTTTCAATACTGCCTTAACAGTAATTTTTTTAAAGCAAGAAAATATAATTCAAAGGCAATAAAAGAGTTCTTTGAAAGTCAGGCAAAATTTCCAAGATATACAAGGAGAGACTGAAATATGATTTGCTGAATCCATTGGAAGCTTTGGTTCAGTGTAATAAATATTTATTAAGCATGTCCTTTGTCCATGATGAAGTATTTTTAAGAAGTCTCAATAGCTCATCTCCAGCTTTGTGAGAACCAACACAACACAATCAAGCCAGCATCACATGAAATACTTTGTCATCCCTCACCAGAACCGCTGATGTCTTTTTTTTTCTTTTGAAGAAAATCTTCATTTCTGGGATTTATTAATTGATACTATATTTTGTAGAAGTTTAGAGGGTAGGGTTTGTTCAAATTACCAGATATTAACACACAGATGAACTTCTCAAGTTTAAGTCATTCCAGCTGCAATGTGACTTTAAGAAGAAATGAAAGGGAAGCAGAAGAAAGAGGGAACAATTCAGTAAGTGAACAAGTGCAGATTCATGAAATAGAAGAAAAAGCGCTGGCACAGGAGAGATATAAGACAGTGAAATAAAATTCAAGGCTCATGTAGATGTAGGTGAATAAATGTGGGGGACAGGGTGGAGAGAGAGAAATATAAAGCTGAAGTCATCTAAGTATTTCCATCAGAAAACAAAACAAAATAAAAAACATTTCTCCATTTCACTGGTAGCCTTACTTTTCCCAACTTTCTCTTAAGTAAAAAATACTGGGCTATCCCTGGGAGTTCAGTGGTTAGGACTTGAGCTTTCACTGCCAGGGCGGGGTTCAATTTCTCTTCAGAGAAATATGATTTCACAAGTTGTGTGGTGCAGCCAGAAAAATACTATCTGTAGTTTTAGGTAGAACGAGCTACTTGCATGTATAAATAGTTCAGAAAACATCTTTAAACCCCATGAATCGATAATCTCTCCATGTATATGTCTGTAAAACTAATTTTTATCAGATATAAGCACCTAGAACCCAGCAGGTTCTAGAATACTTCACAAGTATCCATTTAATGTATGAATTCCTGACAATAATAGAGTGTACTGCGTAGCTTAAAAACCAATGCCATACAACCTGGTTTTCTCAGTTGCATTGATCTCATGTCTTTGAGCATTAAAAATACTCGTATTATGCAATAGTACCACTTTTGTTAGAAAATCTGGAGAAGAGATTATTTATGCTTCAAATTAAAAGTATAATCTAATTTACTGGGGGTTAATGTATGCACCCAGAGAAGGCAATGGCACCCCACTCCAGTACTCTTGCCTGGAAAATCCCATGGACGGAGGAGCCTGGTGGGCTGCAGTCCATGGGGTCGCTAAGAGTCGGACACGACTGAACAACTTCACTTTCACTTTTCACTTTCATGCACTGGAGAAGGAAATGGCAACCCACTCCAGTGTTCTTGCCTGGAGAATCCCAGGGACGGGGGAGCCTGCTGGGCTGCCGTCTATGGGGCCGCACGGAGTCGGACACGACTGAAGCGACTTAGCAGCAGCAGCAATGTATGCACCATGGATGGCTCCTTACTTTTAACCCTAATTCTGCTGAAGATATTGTTTTCTGCTCACACAGGTACACGTGATTTGAGAGCACTCATCTTTGGACTCACGTGAAACCCACCTTCGGTTTGGAACTGCAGCTGCTTCTAACAGAACCCGTTGCTTGTGGTTTTGCCTCACTGCACATGGACTCGACAATGCCTTTGTTCAGCGTCTGTCCCTCATCGCTAGCTTCCACTCACTATGCTATCTTCTTTTTTCTTTTTCCTGTTACCAGTTTCCAAAGTGAAATACTTTTTAAATTAATTTTTATTGGAGTATAGTTGCCTTACAATGTCATGTCACTTTCTACCATACAGGAAATTGAGTCAGCTATTCATATATCTATATATATGATATATCCTATATATATATATAAGGTATATATATATATATATATCCTCTCTTTTTTGTATTTCTTTCCCATTTAGGTCATCTCAGAGCACTGAGCAGAGTTCCCTGATATATACACTATTGATGCTATGTATAAAATAGATAACCAATGGGAATCCAAAGTACAATAGTTGATAGCAAAACTATCTAGCACCAATACGTGCGACGTGCCTCAGTGTGTGCATACAGCAAGCCTTCCCATCTGATACCCACTACACTGCCAAACCGTGACCGCTTATGCCTCTACTTTGACACCTGATTCACGCATGTCCTCTGAGGGAAGGCGTGATGCCCAACATTCCCTTCTATCATTGGCAGACCTAATGGACGACCTTCCTTAGGCCAGTAGAACTGATGTTCAGTTTATGTGTGCTGATGACACCACTGCAGAAGCCAATTCCTGACACCAGTTCTAACCTTGTCAGGCAGCGTCCTGTTCCTGTTTGATGAGATGCTTCAGTATTTCTGATAAAATAATTGATTATTAATGTTTATTGGGTTTTTCATCATAATTGATGTCAGTGATCCTCATGCTGCTCAAGGATCACATGAGGTGCTTTTTGACAATGCACATTCTGGGATCCCTTTCTCAGAGATTAACAGGACTTGTATGTGGCCCAGGAATCTGCATTTTCACAAACACCTCCAGGATACAGGAAGTTCCTAGATTGTACTTTGAGACACATTGACCTATACAGCCTCAAGACAAGTGCACCATTAGATTCAATCTATAAACTATTTTATAAAAAGCACATTCTGCATTTTACCAATGGGTAAACAAGATATTAAGGGCTACCCAAATGACACTAGTGGTAAAGAACCGGCCTGGCAAAGCAGAAGATGTAAGAAACACGGGTTCTATCCCTGGGTCGGGAAGATCCTATGGAGGAGAACACAGCAACCCACTCCAGTATTCTTGCCTAGAGAATCCCATGGACAGAGGAGCCTGGCAGGCTGCAGTCCATGGGGTCACAAAGAGTCAGACATGACTGAGACAACTTAGCATGCATTCATGCAAACAAGACATCGCACTCTGACTTTTATTAACAGATAATCAATAATTCAAACATCACTTCAACTTTACTAGCTGACATTTTGTCCAGTTCAGTATTTCAGCTTTGAAACACTATTACCCTGAAGAGGGTCACCAGCACTTTCACGTGATAGTTTGACCTTGATAAAACACTACGCAGCACAGACTGCATGTCCTCGAATGAGAGGACCCACTCCAGCTAAATCAGGAGACACCTGAGCAGAGAAAGAAATGGATTTGTTGCCCTGTCTAAATCAAATATGGAACTTTGTCCCATTCTATTTGTAACTAAAACACAACCATTGAGACTTCAAGTCTGTCAAATATTAGCCAAAGATACACTTGACCTGGAGTGAGGTATCGGGAATTTTTAAACATTTAACTCCTAGTGTGTATTAGTATGAAACCAAGTTGAGCAGAACCCATTAATGTCACAGTGATCGGTTACCAATGGAAATAAATAATTCATGATGAAGGGAATTAGTCTAATTAGCAGGCAGTTTGAGTCCTTTGATAAAATCCAGCTCTAATTCCGTGAAGGGCAGGAAGTGCTGTCATCAGTCAGCCCTGAAAAGATTAGCATCTATTATGAATGAGGTTCGACACCCTAGCGAAGTCATGTGTGTCCTGGAGACAAACTTAATATGTTCCAGAATGGGACACAGTTTGTCTCACCAACACATCACGATTCCTACCAGGCTATTGTATGTAATAACAAGCAAAGATCAGTGCTCCATCCTGTCACTCGCCCCACTGTCCGTCATTCTGACAACTGTGCAAATATGTTCTCCATGCAAAGTAGGGAGTGTGCCCTGAATGCTTGTAAAATTGCACAAGATGTCAGAGAAAATACGTGTTACTTTCTCGTTCACCAAAACAAACACTCAGAACCGAATGTCAGCCCTAAAAATGACGGTTTCAAAGATGGTGGGCAATAGAGGATGTCAGGCTTGGTGTGTACACATTTCATTTTCAAAACTGTTGTCAGCCCTTCCGGGAAATTTGCTTCTCTACTTATCTCTCTCTAGATATTGAAGTTATAAGATCAATCATAGGCTCTAGCTTCTGCAACTGCTGATAAATGGACACGAGTGTCCTAAGCAAAGTAGCTGCTGAAATTCCAAACTAATAATATGAGGGAAAACAAGGGAGGAAAAAAAAGGTTTTTTTGGCTTTGTGTTTTTATTAGAGTGCACAAATAACTTGGATCACTGGGATGGCTCAGTTCTAGAAAAATTTATGTAGTTTCTGAATCATACGTGGCCTGACTTATCTAAAAGATGTTGACTATTCCACACTCTGCAAGCCCCACATTATTTTGCAGCCCACAAGCTGACGCGGCATCAGCTGTGTTTCCATTTTTACTTATGAGCCTTTTGAAATTACATGTTTCCATTTTGCAATTTGATGTAATAATGAAGAAACTCCAAATTTGTAAGTTATTGTATTGCTTGTTTTTATTGTGTAAAATTAATTGCTTCATTTATTTATGTCATTAAGAAGGGGGGTACCATTTTGCACATTTTATCATTTGCTGTAATAATTAACATGCCAATAACACCACAGACGCCTTGGAAACAGGACGAATCGAGCCCAAGAGTCCGCACAGCATGTCACATGGCAGCCCCTGTTGTTAGAAGGGCTCTTCCCAAAAGCATGGGGGAAAATGTTACATCATGTGAGCATTGATAATCCCAAGGAGCATATACTGACTTGTGGAAATGGGTTTAAGTCAAAACAAGAAATGGCTTTTATGGAAGCAAAAGGTATAATTCTCAAAAATTGTAATCCAGTTGTCCAAACACACTTGAAACAAGCTTTGATCCTGTAAATTTAACAAGTCTGCAGAAACTTGGTGCCAACAACTTACTTAGATTTGAAAAGATACCTTGGTAAAATTTGGTACAGATTCTTTAAAACTAGCTGTTACTAATGAGGGTTAGATATTGACTATTTCTTTCCAACATATTCATAACCTAGAAAGGTAAATCAAAATCTCATAGCTTTGTATTTTATGTATTCAGCATCATAGCAGGTTTGCATGGGAGTGTGGAAAAACTTTAGATCTGCAAAATCTTTAGCATTTGGTGTCTGCCTATTATGACCAGTTACATATACATGTATCTCTTAAAGGTAGGAGAGTAAGATACCACTTCTTACTTGTGGCATCTTCTCCTCCTCCTACCAGTCTCGAGCAGACAGTAAACAATCTAGTTGGTGCTGAGTTGGCTGAATGAATGGGCAGAGCCTACCAACCAAAGTGCAGTCAGTCACTCAATCAAGTATTTCTCCAGATTTCTGGTCGGAGAAGACGGCAACATAAACCACAGAAAGACAACAATCCACGCATATCTTAGAACACACCTATTGCTCAAAGTCTCAGATGGTTGTAACGGCTGGTCCTTGTAGCTCCAAGACCTGATGGTCTATAGCCGGTTCTAAGTCCTGAATGCAGAGTCCCACTCGGACAGTGTCTGTCAGCTAAGCTTGAGGTCTCATGCTCAACAATTTCCTTGTGTCCTGCTGAGAGCTCTGACTCCATGAGAGGACAGGCCTTCCAATTGTGACCTTACTACACTCAAGTGTCCCTGAACAGAGACCCGTAAATGACTGCAGGTATTTTGAGAGCATTCAGCAGCAATTTTTTATTTTAGAACCCAGGACATTAAGCCAAGTTTCATGTCTCCTTAGAATTCAGTTCTCTTTAGCTGGGTGATATTTAAGATAATATATACTTCTGTCACTAGGGCAGCCAGCTCTAAAGCCTAGGAGAGCTGGTAACTTGAGTCCAGTAAAAATCACTAATTTAGATGAAGTGGGAAAAGTCTGTCCAAATTAGTGAAGAAATTAAATGCAGAATTTTTTAAATCAAGAGTTTTGTTCCTTTCATGTGTACGAACACGCCTGAATGGGCCAGGATATCTCTGAGTATTGGCATTAACAACTCAGTTACACAGACAGAGAATTAGGATGTCATTTGCTTGTAAATAAGAATTCTAAATCAGTGATTTTTAACTTAAAGTGGTATACTGAAAGTTGTAACCCTTCTTTCCAGAACAGCATACAAATATCCACACAAATGAAATTTAGGTACACTTTCTTTAAGAAATTAAGGTGTTCTTTGTCTTCTTAGTTATATTTAGGCAGTTATTGCTTAATGGGTCAAAAGTATATTTCAGTTCTGGTGTTTAAAGAAATTACTACCAATCGTGAGTAACTAAAACCCAAATTAATCATTTAAAAATTTTATCTCAAAAAAAAATTTTATCTCCCACTTTTTAGTTCTATAATTCTATTTGGCCCTCTGCTAAGAAGTTCTGAATTCACATTATCCTACAAAAGGAGATTCCAAAGCTCAGAATACAGGTAACAGGTTCTCATCAGTGATGAGATGGAATGAGAGATTTTCAGAAATAATAATAACTTTCAGAACATAATAATTATTATGTACAATGAACAGATTTGGACAATTGCCTCCTAAATATCAATTTTCTCCTTCCTTCTGGCTAACATAACCTCCATTTTATTTGAGGGTTAAAAGCAAACTCATTCTTGCAAACTCTTGCAGCCAGAGTCAGCTATATTGAATTACAGCCAGTGGAAGTTTCTGGAGGTAGCTCTGGAAATAATCTTGACAAGGGCTCACTGGTTTGCCTACTTCATTCACCCTTTTGCTCTTTGCCTAGAGTGCAAAGATGATGTCTGGAGTTCTAGGACCCACGTAACAGTCACAAGGACAAAGCCACATGCTAAAGAGGCTGGGCAGAAATACAGACGCAGAGTGAGGCAATCATGACACCAGTCCTGCACTGATACATCTCTAGATTTCACGTGATGTGACCCAAAAAAAACACCTCTCTGTTGTTTAAGCTGCTGTTTGATTGGGTTTTCTTTCATTTGCAGTTGAACCTACATCCTAACCAACATACCCATATCTACACAACTTGTCACAATGAAGCTGGGTTCCATGGATTTCTAGGGCAGTGCTTCTCTAGAAATGTGCATATAAATCACCTGGGAATTTTGTTGAAATATAGATTCAAACTCAGGAGGCCTGGGGTAGGGCCAGAGAGCCTGCATTCCAAGGTCCCAGGTGAGGCTGATTCTCCTGGTCTACGGATCAGCCTTTGAGTAATAAAGCTCTAGAGGGTGTATACATTGAATGCAAATTTCATCCAGATGTGATTTTTTTTTTTTTAATGGTAAGAGGGCCTGTTGTTTTCACCAGGTTCTCAAAGAGGTTGATCAAACAAAAAGATGTAAACCAGATGTTATATGAGATTAATTGACAACAAAAGAAAAGGGACATGATGACTATTGGATTCAGTTTCTCATCCCTGAGGTTCCCCTCCTTGGGGGAAAGAGCAAGCAGATAGATATACCACAAACTGATAATTCTCTACCAGTCCTTCCCCAGCTCCTTCCTCACCTTTCTTTGCCCTTCTCTGGGCTCTGCGAGGAGGGCGCTATTAACTCCATTACCTGGACTTCCTTATCAAATGGCTCTGGTTGGGTGATGTCGGTGGAGATAACAGCAGGGGTCAAAGGCCTGGAGAAAATGGAAGTGGATTCCCCCTCCCCAACTCCCATCCTGGGTGTCAAATCTCTGGATCACGTCTCCGGCCATAATTATGTCCATCCATGACTGCAACCCTTCCAGGAGGCCTTTGCCCTCACTGGGCTCTATTGATGGCATCCTCCTTTCGCCTCCTCAGCTCAAGAAGTAATTCTTGTGGTGATTAGCCTCTGAGGCCTCAATATACCATGTTTGCCTGCACCTCTGAGAAGGTCCCTTCCTATAAATCTCTTCACCTGAAACTTCTGGAATGCATTCCACTTTCTACTGTACCCTGAATGATGTACACAGCAACTGCCCTCTGAGTCACCAGGCCAGTGGCCACCTACCAGTTCCTAGTTTGGACTTCTCTCTCTAGAACTCCAAACTGTTGACCACTCTCACACCTCTCAGTCATCAAGATCATGCAGCTGTAGTTTGCTCAGCTCCCCAGTGGAAGGAGATGGGAAGCCAGTGACAGCCTCCTCTAGTCACTGACCCTGTCAGCTGGACCTTCTCCCTCCACCCAAATCCTAGCACCTATAAGATTAAAAATCAAGAGGATTCCCTGGCAGTCCAGTGGTTAGGACTCCATGCTTCCACTGCAGTGGGGCATGGGTTTGATCCTTGGCTGGGGAACTAAGATCCTACAAGACATGCAGTGCAGCCAAAAATAAAAAAAGGTTTAAAAAACAAAATAAACAAACAACAACAACAAAAAACCCAGACTCCTTAGAAGAGCACCAAGGTGTCTTTCCAGCTTCATTTTCAACTTCCATTCATGTCCTGCCTGGGTTCACACTGACCCATTTGTTGCTCCTAAATATATTTTACTATTTCAAACCTTTAAACCTTTTCTCTTGCTGTTCCTTTTGCCAGAAAAAGGGCTTCTCACTCCTTAGTTATCCAGAAAATTCCTACTTGGACTTTAAAATTCTGCCAAAGGGCACTCCCACAGACAGTTAGTTCCCTCGTTCTGTCCATCCTCTGTGCATTCAGAACATTCTGGACGTGGTTCCTTAAGCCCGTCGTTCAGTATATTGTAATGTGTACGTGTATAGGTCTGTCTTCTCCACCTGACTGAGCACGTCGAGGACTTGAATGATGGCTTATTCGACTCCATCTCCCGAGTGTCTGGCACATAGCAGTATGCTTTACATGCGGGAGGAGGGAAAGAGATAAAGAGAGATGGAGAAACTTTGGGGCCACTTCTGTCAATTTTATCCACCTCTCTTCTACAGAAGCCAGAGTAGCATGCCCACCTCCATCTTCCAAGCATCTTTCTGTTTTTGTTAAATTGTTTAAGTGCCTTGGATCTTGGAGAAATAGGAAGGGCTGAGACTAGATCCCAAAACAATCACATCAGCAGGCCTCGCTCTTAGGGCAAGATGCTGCTCATTGATGAGAAATAAACACAAGGTATGATTAAAGACTCCAGGGCAACTCATTTATATTATTCCCCCAGAAATTCATCAAATGACCTACAGTTTTTTCAGCTGTTTCCACAATTTTTTTTTACTTTGGAACAGTATTAATCCTTTATGAGCCCCCTGATTTATAAAATATAAGCTGATGAGAAGAGGGGGAAACTATGGGTGTCATATAGAAATTCATTTAGTATTCATAATGATGCCCTAAAAGAGAGGATGAAATAGCTTCAATAACTGCCATCTCCTCTCCCTCCCTGCCAATAACCCCACATCTTTATCCTTAATTTGCTTGACCCATATGTGCTGTGTCTTTATGAAGCAAACATAAAAACTCTAATATTCATCTGCTTCATTCTGTATCTCTTTTGTTTGTCCCCCTGCTTCATCTCCCCAGTAAAATCTCCAGCAACAAAGAAGCAATGTGTTGCCGTGGCTAAGGACACACCAACTCACATTCACAGCTAAATCTGCATTACTTACAGGGGGAGCTTTTGTTCGTCTTTATGAAGTGTGTGTAAGGGCTCCTAGTGATTCAGACCCCACTGGTTCTTAATCATGTTGTGTTGTATCATCCTTCCCGTTGCGCACAGCAATGCAAGTGACATCTGTCTCAAAGCCAACTGTCAATATCTTTTTTAGAACCTCTGTGTTCATCCTACCGCCTTCACTTGCTTGTGGGCAAGTGTCAGAGTCCCCAGATGGCTACTGCCTAGACAGTCTTTCACCAGGACTGTTAGTTTTTATATGAACCACAAATCAATGGCATCTATTGGTCTTGCAACATGCCCATTGCTTACATGTGATCTTGAACGAGCATTCATTTCCATTTTCCTCTCCTGAGAGCAATTAAAAGAGGAAGAGGTAGTAGTTGCTTTACAGTTCTCAATCAACCTCCTGCATGAGTGCTAAGTCATTTCAGTCATGTCCGACTCTGTGCGACCCCATGGACTGTAGCCCGCCAGGCTCCTCTGTCCATGGGATTCTCCAGGCAAGAATACTGGAGCGGGTTGCCATGCTCTCCTCCAGGGAATCATCCTGACCCAGGCATCGAACCCAAGTCTCTTACATCTCCTGCATTGGCAGGCAGGTCTTTTACCACTAGCACCACCTGGGAAGCCCTCAACCAACCTCACTGACCACCAGTTCAGTTTGTAGAGCATCTTGTCCTGTACCCGGGGAATTTTTCACTCTTACTGTTTAGAAATAATCTTACTTTGATGTAAACGTTGTGTTTGAAAAGTAGGGGTTTTCCATCATTCTATTCACCAAACAAATAAATACAAAAAGGGATGAATCCCACTGAAAATTTATCTGGGCTCAAAATGAAAGGGAAGCTTGTCATCCAGATTTGGGTCCTAGCCGTTGTTGTTGTTCAGTCACCAAGTCATGTCCAACTCTTCACGACCCCATGACCTGCAGCACACCAGGCTTCCCTGTCCCTCACCATCTTCTGGGGTTTGCCCAAGTTCTTGTCTATTGCATCGGTTAGGAGTTATTTAAAAAGAGGAATGAGGGGAGAATGTGCTTTTCTTCCCTCTCTGGTCCTTTTTAAATCTTTCTTATAATTGTGAAGTATAGTAGGTATGGCTGCTCTCTACCCCCCAATATCACTTTTCCCTTTCTTTCTCAACAGAACCTCTAATTTTTGATGGGCTCACAGCCACCTAGGAAAAAAAGGTTGTACCTCTCATCTTCTCTTGCAGGTAAAGTAGTGCACATAATTCACTTTTTGAAAATTCGGGTTCTGATTCAGAGTGTCTGTGGCTGTGGCCTGGATTCTGCATTTCTGACAATCTGCCCAGTGATATTGGTGGTGTGGATACTATAAGCCCATGGACTATGCCCTGAGTAGCAAGGCACGTTCATGCTGTGTCACGTCGGCAATATCCTCTTTGTGGATCCACTTCTGTTGATAACAATAGCAGAAACACAACTATAATTCTGACCAATCCCTAAAGTCAAATAAGCTCTCACATCTTATACCTCCTCAGGAAGCTAAAGTCGATCAGAAATTATTACTACTGGAGGTGGGAAAGAATCTTCTCAGCAGATTAGAATCTTCAGTGGATCCAAGACTCTATTAGCGATGTTCCAAATCACTGAGTGTCTGGCTTGGAAAACCAGCCACCTCTCTGGGTAGTTCCACGTTACAGAGTTCGAAGACACAGTTAAGGTCAGGAAGAGATTTCCCAGAGAGCAGAATCTGAAATGGAGATCAGCAAGCAGCATGTTCTTGGTATCAACACATGTGGATAGAGGAAGAGGATTGGGCAGCAGATACTGAGTTAGGATGCAGACACAAGGAAGTCCTTGTCACCAGGAGCCCTGAAGTTGGGATGACCTTTCAGAGTTGCTCCAGTGAAACCAGGGGACCATGGTTTCTATCCTTGTGTTGATTGGTCGCTGGATATAGGCTGAGCCTGGAAAGAGCATGACCTTGAGCAAGAGCATTTTCTTTTGCAGGGAGATGTTGGTTGGGGCTGTCCAGAAGCTGGTAGAATAAGGTTTTTCTTTCCGAAGGGGGAACTGGGTGGAGCATCACTCCGTCTACCCAACCTGCCCTCTGGAGGCTACCAAGGATATTAGGAAAGGCTTTCCCTGGCCTTCAGAGCTAGAAGCCTGTAGCTAACACCATAAATTGCCCTCCAACCAGCACACACCCATCTCTCTTCTTTCTTGTTTCAAAGCCTCAGTTTTATTCACCCTCTGCCAATGATCTGTGGCCTTCAGTGAGGACAGGTTCAATCTAGTCTGCCATTTATGACAGTCTCATTCTCCTTACCAGTGATGGTTTGGACATGGTAAAAGAACATAATTATGGCCATGAGGCTTGAAGGGAAATCTGACGTGAGCTTCTGAAAAAGCTTTCCTCACTCTTAAGAATGTGAGAGAATGTCCTCCTGTCTCTTCCATGGGTCAATGTCATTATGTCTATATGTGATAGCTGGAACTGCAGCAGTCATTGTGCAACCACGAAGGTAAAGGCCTACAGACAAAAATCAGATGGCAAAGTGGGCTTTATCCCAGGAATGCAAGGATTCTTTAATATCCGCAAATCAATCAATGTAATACACCACATTAACAAATTGAAAGATAAAAACCATATGATTATCTCAATAGATGCAGAGAAAGCCTTTGACAAAATTCAACACTCATTATGATTAAAACTCTCCAGAAAGCAGGAATAGAAGGAACATACCTCAACATAATAAAAGCTATATATGACAAACCCACAGCAAGCATCACCCTCAATGGTGAAAAATTGAAAGCATTTCCCCTGAAATCAGGAACAAGACAAGGGTGCCCACTCTCACCACTACTATTCAACATAGTGTTGGAAGTTTTGGCCACAGCAATCAGAGCAGAAAAAGAAGTAAAAGGAATCCAGATAGGAAAAGAAGAAGTGAAACTCTCACTGTTTGCAGATGACATGATCCTCTACATAGAAAACCCTAAAGACTCTTCCAGAAAATTATTAGAGCTAATCAATGAATATAGTAAAGTTGCAGGATATAAAATTAACACACAGAAATCCCTTGCATTCCTATATACTAACAATGAAAAAACAGAAAAAGAAATTAAGGAAACAATACCATTCACCATTGCAACAAAAAGAATAAAATACTTAGGAGTAGATCTACCTAAAGAAACAAAAGACCTATACATAGAAAACTATAAAACACTGATGAAAAAAAAAAAAAAAAACACTGATGAAAGAAATCAAAGAGGACACAAACAGATGGAGAAACATACCGTGTTCATGGATTGGAAGAATCAATATTGTCAAAATGGCTATTCTACCCAAAGCAATCTATAAATCCAATGCAATCCCTATCAAGCTACCAACGGTATTTTTCACAGAACTAGACCAAAGAATTTCACAATTTGTATGGAAATACAAAAAAACTCAAATAGCCAAAGTAATCTTGAGAAAGAAGAATGGAACTGGAGGAATCAACCTGCCTGACTTCAGACTCTACTACAAAGCCACAGTCATCAAGACAGTATGGTACTGGCACAAAGACAGAAATATAGATCAATGGAACAGAATAGAAAGCCCAGAGATAAATCCATGAACCTATGGACACCTTATCTATGACAAAGGAGGCAAGGATATACAATGGAAAAAAGACAACCTCTTTAACAAGTGTTGCTGGGAAAACTGGTCAACCACTTGTAAAAGAATGAAACTAGAACACTTTCTAACACCATACACAAAAATAAACTCAAAATGGATTAAAGATCTAAATGTAAGACCAGAAACTATAAAACTCCTAGAGGAGAACATAGGCAAAACACTCTCCGACATAAATCACAGCAAGATCCTCTATGACCCACCTCCCAGAATATTGGAAATAAAAGCAAAACTAAACAAATGGGACATAATGAAACTTAAAAGCTTTTGCACTACAAAGGAAACTATAAGTAAGGTGAAAAGACAGCCCTCAGATTGGGAGAAAATAATAGCAAATGAAGAAACAGACAAAGGATTAATCTCAAAAATATACAAGCAACTCCTGAAGCTCAATTCCAGAAAAATAAATGACCCAATCAAAAAATGGGCCAAAGAACTAAACAGACATTTCTCCAAAGAAGACATACAGATGGCTAACAAACACATGAAAAGATGCTCAACATCACTCATCATCAGAGAAATGCAAATCAAAACCATTGAGGTACCATTACACGCCAGTCAGGATGGCTGCTATCCAAAAGTCTACAAGCAATAAATGCTGGAGAGGGTGTGGAGAAAAGGGAACCCTCTTACACTGTTGGTGGGAATGCAAACTAGTACAGCCACTATGGAAAACAGTGTGGAGATTTCTTAAAAAACTGGAAATAGAACTGTCATATGACCCAGCAATCCCACTTCTGGGCATACACACTGAGGAAACCAGATCTGAAAGAGACACGTGCACCCCAGTGTTCATTGCAGCACTGTTTATAATAGCCAGGACATGGAAGCAACCTAGATGCCCATCAGCAGATGAATGGATAAGGAAGCTGTGGTACATATACACCATGGAATATTACTCAGCTGTTAAAAAGAATTCATTTGAATCAGTTCTAATGAGACGGATGAAACTGGAGCCCATTATACAGAGTGAAGTAAGCCAGAAAGATAAAGAACATTACAGCACACTAACACATATATATGGAATTTAGAAAGATGGTAATGATAACCCTATATGCAAAACAGAAAAAGAGACACAGATGTACAGAACAGACTTTTGAACTCTGTGGGAGAAGGTGAGGGTGGGATGTTTCGAAAGAACAGCATGTATATTATCTATGATGAAACAGATCACCAGCCCAGGTGGGATGCATGAGACAAGTGCTCAGGCCTGGTGCACTGGGAAGACCCAGAGGAATCGGGTGGAGAGGGAGGTGGGAGGGGGGATCGGGATGGGGAATACGTGTAACTCTATGGCTGATTCATATCAATGTATGACAAAACCCACTGAAATGTTGTGAAGTAATTAGCCTCCAACTAATAAAAAAAAAAAAATAAGAAGAAAAAAAAAATCAGATGGCAGAACATAAAGATGAGAAAAAACCTGGATCCTCAACAGTGTCATTGAGCCAATGCATTATTCCATCCTGAAACTGTCTTTTCTGGACATCTCATTATGTGAAACTACTACATGTCCTTACTTTTTAACCACTGCAGTTTTTAAATTATCATTTGCAGTTGAAATATCTTAAGAAGTTCAATGCTCAATCGATACCTGTTGAATGAATAACTGAGTGAAAGAATGTCAAAGGGCTCAACAACCTCATGTAAGGTAGAATGACACAGACCTTATCATTTTATAGTTTCATTCTGTTCTGTGTAGATTTGGAGCAAAAGGATACAGGGCAGAGAAAGAGATGAAAAAAATACTTGACCTTTGGACAGAGAGTATCTGATTTTTCATAGCGGGGCTGGTTTTAGAAAGTCTCTATTAAGGGACATGGAAAAAATATGTCACAACTTTGGTACAGCTGCTCTGGCAGGGGTGGTATGCTGATAGAGGATGTGAATCACACCTTGAGAAAGCAGAGCAGTGATCAACCCTCATCTGAGCTCGCTGCACACTTCACGTGAATTACGTCTTAGAAATAGCCCTGCTTTTGACAGCCGCTAAACCTCATGCCAACTACTTTGTCTTTCATTTTATAATTAAAGAGGATTCCTTTTCTTGGGTTTGGAACTTGTGGGAACTCCATCTTTTGACTAATTCACCTTCAAATCGGTGTGGTGTCTTGATGTATTACAGCGATAGGCTGCACGCGCATGTCATCCATCATAGCAATCAGCTGTTGCTGTGAGCCCAGCACAGAGAAACCCAGCCAGCTGTTGTTCTGACACATCGGAGTGATGCATCACCCACGTCCGGGACATCAGTGATCTATTACTCCAAGATGGCACTGTCCAGAATAGAGATAGTGCTGGCCACATGGAGCAGCATGCAGGCATGACAGAGACCTACACAGAGCTGGGGAAATCTTTTCTAACATTGAGTGGTTTGAAACAATTGGTTTCCCAAGACCTAATTTAGTGGTCTTAATAAGGGGGTCCAGAAGCATTCGCACGTATTGCTGTTATTGATCAAACTCAGGACATCAATTTCTTAGTAACGCATTTCTGAAAAATCCAAGCCATCACTGACAACATTTTATGTCTCTTAATCTTTATTGTTGATGATTGGAATGGTTTTTACACAAGTCTTTCAAGTCAGCAAATGGTATCAGCAGCTGGTCTAACCTCGGGGTGCCAGTGGGGGATATGTGAAAGGGAACTGTTTAAATATCGACTGCTGAGAATTTGCAGAAACTGTTTATTGCCACTTTGCTTTCTGTTTCTCAAGTGAATACTTCCAGCAGTACCTGTATTGCCTCGGTGCACAAGAGCACAGATGAAGTTACCCGAATCACTGACCGTGAAACCCTTAGGAAAGTAGAGCTTCCCCTCAGCCACGCTCTCCCATTTATCCAGCCTGACCAAGACGGGCCTGTCTGAAGAGGGAATTGATCCAGAAATGAAAAGATCTGAAAATGAGTTCTAAAAACCCCAAACCTTTGATTCTCAGGTAGTTTACTCTCTCATTTATAAAGAGGCCAAGTGTTTATAAGAAATTCCTCAGTCCCTTCAGCATCTCTAAAAGCCTCTAAAGAAGCTATTTTCCTAGCTGTGACTCCGGTGGCCCAAAACTGTCTCCTCTGTACCTAAATCTGCCCATCTACAAGATGAAAAATGTATTCACAACTGTAGTAGTCACAAAGAGGTGACTGCTTAGAACTGGCGGAGGCAGCGCAGGCAATTGAAGCTTTTGGTAAATATAACAATTCTATTTTATCTTTTTTCATTGTGGTAAAATACACATAACATTTACCAGTTTAACCATTTATAAGTGCACAGAGTTCAGTAATATTAAAAACCTTCATAATGCAATACAACCATCACCACAGTCCATCTCCAGAACTGTCATCTTCCCCAGCTGAAACTCTGTGGCCGTTAAATGCTAACTCCCTCCTTTCCCTAGCCCTCAGAAATCACTATTCTATTTTCCATGTATGAATTTCATTACTCCAAGCACCTCATATAAGTGTAATCATATATAATGATGATGATGATGATTTCTATAAGGAGAATATCTAAGATAAGTTTTTTTGCACCTGGATGGAATTAAAATGTCCAGTCAGCAATTTTGCTTGAGATTTACTCTCCCTGTCCCTGCTAGTTGGAGTAAAGTCTCCCATTGCTTATACAGGCACAGAATAATCACCGTTCTCACCTCCCCACCAAGAAAAGAAGTATGGGAGCCCAGGGTACTTATCCTAGAAAAGCACTGAGGGCTGTATCTTTAACATAGCGATACTAGGTGGGGTGACCAGTCTGTCCCAGTTTGCCCGAGACGCTCCCAGGTTTAACACGGCAGGTCTTGTCCTGGAAACCCCTCAGTGCTGGACAAAGTAGGCCGCCGGGTGGTCACCCGAGCGGTGGAGGCTCAGGAACGCACACTTGGGGGCAGTGAAATTAAGCCATAAACCAGGCCATCTGTCTAACCCTAGACTGCTATTTCCTCCTGTGCAAATAAGAAATAAAATGTCATGCAGCGAAAGATACAACTGGAACTAGGTTAGCAAATGGGTTTGCAATCAGCACAGCTCTTCACAAACTGCCTTCACAGGGGCCCTGGGAGAGCAGAAAAAATGATGCAACATTTTTAAGCTGCTATTTTAGGCACTTTACCTAACACATTCATATCATTCTCACTACCCCAGAGTAAATGTTGTTAATGTGATTTTTGACAGAGCAGAGCACTGAGACTCAGAGAGGTTGTGTATCTTTCCTAAGGTCCTGTAAGTAGTGACTTGAGCTCCCTAGCACAGCCTTAGAAGTAGATTGATGAGGATAATTAAAGGAGAAACCCTGCCCCAAATAGACTGCTCTACTGCTTGTAATTCTCTCATTATAAAATATACTTTCTTGGATTCAGAAAAATCTTAATAGTCTCCAGTTAAAAGGCAAAGGTCCTTATAATGAGAACTTGAAGGGTTAAAAGTATTATAAGCTAACATTTTTCTTAGTAGCTTATCTCCTTTTAGATGTTAAAGGACAACCAGCTGAAAGCAGGATGTTGCAGAAGTGCCTGGTGGGGATGGGATATTGATAACAGAAATGGAAGACGTTAAGGATCAACTTTGCTTCTCAATGACAGAGGAAACCAATATTGAGTGCTCTTCTTTTTTACATAAGAGAAGGGCATGGATTAGGATTTTGGACTAGAGTTCTGGTTTTAGCTTTGTAATCAGCCCTGGGTGGCTCTGGCCAGCCCTGTCCCACTGATATGAAGAGTTTGGGCCAAATAATGCCTATTAGCAGTCCCTTCCCTGCTAAGTCTGCATAGCTCTATAGCAACAATGTAGAACCTCAGATTCCTCAGAGACCAGTTTTCTAGTTCTCACCTCAACCAGAAAAGTTAGTGGGATAGATACACAATTTACAACTTCTTTCTTAGTCCTGGAAGCAACAGGGTGACAGTGGAAAGACCCTGAAGTCAGACCTGGGTTAAGATCCTTGCTCTGCTATTTGAAGCTATAACTTTGGGCAAGTGATATCTTTAAATCAGGTTATGCTCACCTGTAAAATAGCAATAAACCGGCCAACTCATAGTTCTGTCGGGAGCACTAAATGAGGTAACATATTGTCAACTAAAAAAAAATATAGTCACAACCTAAAAGTAGAGAGTTGTTTTATTGGGAATTCTAGGACTTCAAGCCTGGGAGACAGCATCTCAAGGGACCCTGAGAGAAGTGTTCCGAGGAGGCAGGGTGAGGAGTCAGGTTATGCAGAAGTCTGCAGCAAGGGGCAAATAGTCTGAAGAGCCAAAGATTATTCTAGGGGGTGGGATGTGGAATGAGGTAGGAGAGAGGGTCAGGAGGGAAGGGACATACGTATACCTATGGCTGATTCATGTTGATATATGGCAGAAACCAACACAATATTGTGAAGCAATTATCTTTCTATCAATTAAAAATAAATAGGTTATTTTTAAAAGATTATTGTCAGTTAAGGAAAACCAAGTATCTCAAGTTAAGGGATTTAGGGCTCTTTTCTATGTATGGGAAGATGCAAGCATCTGGTCTTACTGAAATCATTCCTTTCATATGCACCTCACCTATCTGGGGCCAGCATCCTGCTTCTTGATTTTATTACATTCTTAGTTCCTTGGTCACCATAGGGAGTGGCGGCAGCTGGCAGCTGCTGGATCAGAGGCACTGTTTTCCTATTTGGGTGCCTTCTGGGTTCAGAAATTTGGAGCCCCAAAATCACTATGGCTGTAACTTCCTTGTTTACTGATATGGCAGGAAATACTCCACTTCACAATATACATAACGCACACAATATACATAACCCAACTATAACACCACATGACCCTGACGGCCAACAGCACTGTAAGTTAGCTCTTGGGAAGCTATTTCCAGCAGAGAGCTCTGGGCTGCAGCCTCCTTGCGTGTGAAACAGGCCCCGTAGAGTCCTCCACATCGGCCTCCCCATCTGGGCTCATTCTGACTGCTCACTGTCCATGCCCTTGCTGTCCATGGCCTAGACTGTCACCACTACATCTGGTCTGATTGGGGAGCATGGGAATGGCTCTCTCCCTGACAATTTACTCCCAGCTTGGCCGTGTGTGTGTGTGTGTGTGTGTGTGTGCGTGTGCACGTGCTAAGCTGCTTCCGTCATGCCCAACTCTTTGCAACCCTATGGACTGTAGCTCACCAGGCTCCTCTGTCCATGGAATTCTCCAGGCAAGAATACTGGAGTGGGTTGCCATTCCCTTCTCCAGGCATCTTCCTGACTCAAGGATTGAACCCAGGTCTCCTGCATTGCAGGCAGATTCTCTACCATCTGAGCCACCAGGGAAGCCCCTCTCTTCCTTTACTCATTGCTAAAACACGCGTCTCTCCACACGGGTCAATGCTGGTGAGAACTGCAGTCAGGGAGCCCCGATCTCCTGGGCATCCCTCCCCCAAAGAAGCCTTCAGAAAAGCCACAGAGCTCACCCCCACTGCCCCTCAGCCTACAAAGTGGGCAACACCCCACCTACACCCCTCAGACCCATCACGGACTCTTCCTAACTCCAACCACTTCCCGTTCACAGCGTGAACATAACTTAAGAAAACATAACCATACTGTCCTGCATTTAAATGTTCCAGATTGAACCTCAAGTAAAAATTACCTTCAATTTAATACTAGTGAGGTGAGATTCCATAAGTAGTTAAATTCACTGAGACAGAAAGTAGAATGGTGTTCACCAGGGACTGGAAGGGGAGGGATGGGGAGTAGCTCTTCCATGGAGTTTTAGTTTGGGAAGATGAACAAGTTCTGGAGATAGTTGGTGGTGATGGTGGCACAGCAATGAAAATGTGCTTAATGACACTAAACTGTTTACTTACCTATGGCTAGATGGTTAATTACATGTTGTGTTCTGTGTATTTTACCACAATATAAAAAATAACCACTCTACCAGAAGAAAGACCTCAGGTGTCTCCTGGGACTCTGCTATGGACTGAATGTTTGTGTCCTCTCGAATTTCATGTTGAATAATTCCCAAAATGATGCTGTCAGGAGATGGGGGCTTCAGAAGATGGTGAGATCATAAAGGTGGGGCTCCCATGAATGACATTCATGCTCTTAGAAAAGAGACCTCAGAGAGCTTCCTCACCCCTCCATCTTTTGAGGACAGGTCAAGAAGATGGCCATCTATGAACGAGGGAGCGGGTGCTCCCCAGACGCAGAGTCTTCTGGTATCTTGATCTTGAACTTCCAAGTCTCCAGAACTATAAGGGATAAACGTTAGTCATTTAAACCCTCAGTCTATGGTACTTTGATTATAGCAGCCCAAATGGACAGGGACAGACTCACTGACTGATTTTATTTTAATAAGCTGTCCCTCTAAATCTGAATACTAAGTGCAAGAAAAAGCAGAGAAGGAAACAATGATTTCAGCTCCTGCTCTGGAGGAGCTTAAAATCTGGTGCAGAGAGAGTACTTTCTTATAAAACAGATAAGAAAGTGCATGCAGGAAAAAGTGGGCACTCAGGCCTGAATTATGTGGTGTTTCCAACCTTCAATGTGGACCCAGCGTCCACATTTTCACAGGAAAATGGTTTCTCCATCAGAATAGAAAGAGGCCCCAATGTTTCCTTACTCTTCTATTCAGAAGACAACATAGTATAATTGTTAAAACTCGAGCATCAACCTGACTAGGTTAAAATACTGGCTGTGTCCTTAAGCCATTAACTTAATCTCTCTGGGCCTCAGTTTTCCCCATCTTTGAAATGGGAAAAATAATAGTATCTACCTCATACCATCATTGTATGAAGCATGTGAAGTGACTAGATCTCATTTAGCCAATAATAAGTACTCAGTCAGTGTTATTGGCTACTATTCCTGGCTTATGTCACTGTACCCCTTTCCAAGTGAAGATCAAATTAAGTTGAGGTTTAGTATTATATGTCTAACTTTCTTACATTTCTTCTATTCTTGGACTATCAAACTTTCTCCCTGAGCAGTGGTTTTGTCAGACGCACAGATCAAAAGACTTTATGCTCCTAGTGGTTACTTTGAAAATTTCTTGGAAAATCTTTTTTTTTTTCAGCCAAAGAAATTTTGATATACAAAGAATAGCATTAATATGCAAATCAGCATACTGTAAAATTCATTTTGGTGCCTCAGAGGCAGTAGTTTTATAAATACAGAAACATAATTATGCGTCCTCTAGAGGACTAAAAATAATTATACAAATTTACAACAAAGCCCAAGGCTGTGTTTCCTTTTAACTGACTGTTTCTAATATCATTTAAATCTTGTTAGAACTTAATTACCAAATCTCTCTTGTAATAATTCAGGTGGAAGATTTAAAGTCTAAACTTGCCATTCAGAAAACAGAACTCTTCAAAGAAATGAAGACACAGAGGCACTGACTGCCCAAACAGGACAGTGAAGCTCGGTCAGGATGGAGCCGTGTGGGCCCTGCGCTGGGAGGCCCCTGAAGAGAAAGCATTAATACACGAGCCATGTTAATTTTTTTAAACTACAATTTCTTGAAAAGACAAGATTACATATAATGATCACTATGGACTATAAGTCCCATTAGCTGTTTCTACCTGTTCTTCAGTTTTCCTCTATACTTTCCTTATCTTTTTTCAAATTAAGGTAAATATAATTTGAGGGTAGCATTTTCTTTCATAATGGTTTAATTATCCTTTCCAAAGTCTATCCAGAATGTGTGTGTGTGTGTGTGTGTGTTTCATATCTAAAGAGTGAAATTTATTAGTGCAGGAAAGAATGAGAAGCAAAGTCATAAGAAAAGGTCCAATTTGGGCTCTGTCTTAAAGGCAATTATTTATTAGCACTTAGAGAAAATGAACCCCTTCTTATGAAATAAAAGGCATAAGAAACTCAAACACTTGAAATTCAGACACATTTTTACTTACCACTAGTTAATAACAGTTTGTAAGACTTGGAGTTCCCTGGAAAATTCATTAGCCAGCTTATGCTATAAAGGATAATAATTTGTTTATGTGAGACATCTCTAACATAGGTTGTTATCCATTATTGCAGAAGTTGGTCAATTAATATTCCAAGGAGCTGTAGCAACTCCATATATGAGATGTCTACACAATATCTCAGTTCATTCTAGTCACTAAAAAATATCAGTCAATTCAGTGAAAAAATATTAATCAAAATGATTGTTTGACAGCATTTAGACAAATCAGCCAGTGGGTTGAATTTCTCATTTTTCAACCATTTATTTTGGCTTTGTGTAGGTATACATATAAATATGTATACATGTGCTTATGGTAGATGGATTCTTTTTCTGTTTCAGTGGTTTCAATCCCGTGAAAAGGTATATAATATTAGAATTTTTTGTATATAATGTACTTGATGTGAGGGCAGAGAGTATAAAAGGCATTGCTCCTGCTTCTTGGGTTCATGGACTCTTTTTACCATCCTCTTTGAATAGATCCAAGGGAAGTAGCACTTTGACAGAGGAAGTTAGAAAGAAATTTCCAACTGAGTGGGCAGATTTTTTGGTTCTAACCCATTATCTTTCACTGACATGTGATTCTTTGAAAACTTACCTCCTTTGTTTTATTTTCTCCTCTTCACAAAAAATTATGTCATTACTTGAATTTAAGCAATATTTAAAGCCATTTATTATTTTGGGAAATTTCAGTACTGAAGTGTTTAAATTTTCTAGCCATGCTCTGGACTATCATTTAGATCCCACTGTCCAAGTAGGACCTAAAATAAATAAGTAGACCCATGTAGATTCCATGGGGCCTCCCAGGTGGTGCTAGTGGTAAAGAACCCGCCTGACAATGCAGGAGACATAAAATATGCAGGTTTGATCCCTGGGTCAGGAAGATCCCCTGGAGGAGGGCATGGCAATCCACTCTAGTATTCTTGCCTGGAGAATCCCATGGACAGAAGAGCCTGGTGGGCCACAGTCCATGGGGTCGCAGAGAGTCAGACACAACAGAGGCAACTTCGTACAGCACAGCAAATAGGTCATATACCTGAAAGAAGATCTACCCAGCAACAAAGGAAAACGCAAAGATTAAGTCGGTCCACACAGCATCTCTAAAGTTGGACAGAACAGCTCAGGATGATAACTGAAGAAATCCAAACATATCGTTTCCCCTAAACTCTTTTTATGAGTGATGGTAGACTATTATCCAAAATCATGAGACTCGACACATTGGCTTGGTTGCTGAAAGGGAAAAACCTAAAATCTCTTCCTGGGGATATTATACACAGGCCTTGTAGCCTGTGACCATCTTTCCTTTAGGCCAGTATGGGAAATCGCCCGTAATTTCTGCCCATTGTACATGTCTATTGCATTTGCCAGCTAATGTTTCGTAACAAGGGTTGTTTGTTCTTCTTAATAATTTGAAATTTCTCCATTTGTATTTACCTTCACATCCAAACTAGCACAACTCTGCTCTGAGTTAATTCCCCAATTTCACGATGGCCATGGTAGGGAAGGGGGAAAGGATCTGCGTCCAAACCACCCGACAGAACACAATGGGAACAGGCAGGAATCCAAGAGTGCTGGCACAACTTGCGGGAGGAAGCCAGCTCTGATTAACGCTATCAAAATGCTTGTCTTCCCTTTGATTGATATTCCGGGCCCTTGTTACAATTACTGATGCCAGTGACAGCTATCATCAGACTCTTTTTATGGTGTGCTGTCGGGGAGTGGGGGGTAGGTGGCAATGGACTTCACCAGAACATTTGCACACCTGCCTCAATTTAACCTAAAACCCATTATTTTGCAAACAAAATACACAAGCCCAACATAGCAATCATTGTTTCCCATATTCTTCAATCAAAAACTCTTTAGTTCCTAGTAGGGGGTAGATCTGTTTCTGGCCCATTACAGGAAGAACGCAGAAATGGGGAAAGTCAGACGCATTTTTAGGAGGTTCCTTGGGATATGAAATCTGACAAATTAAAGACATCATTTGGAAGGGTATCGTTTGTCCTTTGATGGGAACGTCACAACAGATCTAAAAACAGGCAGGGGTAAATTTTCTGGCTTGCTGCTCTTCAGGAGTAAGTGAGAAAACAGCCACAAGTAACTGAGGGAGAACTAGCCCAAAGGAGCCTGCTTAGGATACCACAATGTAACTATGAACGCTCAGCACAGGTGCACTGGATTTATATTTATATATATATATATATATAAGTTTAATAGGAACTGTAAATAGGTTATTATTTCACTCTGGTTATCCCACTATTATTGGAGAAGGAAATGGCAACCCACTCCAGTGTTCTTGCCTGGAGAATCCCAGGGACGGGGGAGCCTGGTGGGCTGCCGTCTATGGGGTCGCACAGAGTTGGACACGACTGAAGTGACTTAGCAGCAGCATCCCATTATTCTGTTAAAATAATTACCGAAGGACTTCCCTGGTTAAAATCTGCTTGCCAATACAGGGGACACAGTTTCAATTCTTGGTCCAGGAAGATCTTCGTTGCAGAGCAACGAAGCCCATGTGCCACAACTACTGAGTCCAAGGGCCGCAACTACTGAAACCTACACACCTAGAGCCCGTGCTCCACAAGAGAAGCCACCATAATGAGAAGCCTGTGTGCCATAATGGAGGGAACCCCCTACACAAAGACTCAGTGCAGTCATAAATAAATAGATAACAATAATAAATTATAATAATTACCGAGCCCAACCTCTGTTCAGTTCAGTTCAGTCGCTCAGTCATGTTTGACTCTTTGCGACCCCATGGACTGCAGCATGCCAGGCCTCTGTACACCTTCTCATTTAATATAAACTGAAGACTTTTCCTATTTTTCTGTCTCTGATACTCTCAGGACTGGAAAGTTTAGTCTTTCTCCCTGAGGCAAGATCCTAAAATAAAGGAGCCAGAAAACCATAAAAGAGAGACATAAAGTGTGTTTTATCATGCTCTTCCAGAGAAACTCATTATTTTTCTTATAATATATAAATTTGGGAAGGACATTTAATAGAATTGTGTTTTAAGGACAAACATTCTTTTTTTTTTTTTTTTTAGGACAAACATTCTTAAAGATAAATCTATAGACTACAAAAGATTTGTTTTCTGTAAAGGGCATTTTTTTAAATAGTAGTTAATATATTTGCATAGGAGAAAGTATGTATTTTTCCTCCTGTTATCTAGCCAGAACCTAGAATTTTGTGACTCATATATAATAGTCACTCAACAAACACTTGCTGAATGAATGAATGAACTAAACCAACAACAAAACCAATAGCCCTGTAGGATAATGTTCTGTCATCGTTGTTGCCAATTTTGCTTCATCATGTTGTT
The DNA here is from genome assembly GCF_033118175.1 of Dama dama. Lineage (NCBI taxonomy): Eukaryota > Metazoa > Chordata > Mammalia > Artiodactyla > Cervidae > Dama > Dama dama. The sequence goes on from NC_083713.1 coordinate 26,324,413, forward strand.
GTTGTTAGGTCATTCAGTATCCAACTCTTTGCGACCCTACAGGCTTAGCCCATGTCCATGGGATTTCCCAGGCAAGAACACTGGGGTGAGTAGCCATTTCCTTGTCCAGGGGGTCTTCCCAACCCAGGGATTGAACCCATGTCTCCTGCACTACAGACGGATTCTTTACCACTAAGCCACTGGGGAAGAATTTGGCTTGATCATATGGGAAGCCAAATCTTGATGAAAACTGACAAGTGAGGAATGCTAGTCCAGATACTTGCCTGTACCAATACGAAGTGGACTTTTCCTCCCAACCTCTGATGTTTTAGTAGGAGATTTTTAAGCCTATTTAAAAACAAAAGCTTGAAGAAGAGAGTTACAATCCAAAAGGTAGTGTCACACTTGCTTTTTCTATGTATGTGCATGACTTGGAAGTAATCTGCAAAAATCCTGACATTTCATCTCTAAATTGTTCAGTATCTATCACTTAAGCATAAGGACATTCTGACACATGATCTGATAAAGTTCTTTAACTGAAAATTTCAGGGGAAAAAAATAAAAGGATACAATTCTTAGGAAATGGCTGATAGAATTAAAAGTAAGAATTGCAAATAATTAACTTTTGTGCCCAGGTGTGGGGCTTTCCAGGTGGTGCTAGTGGTAAAGAACCTGCCTGCCAATGCAAGAGACATAGAGATGCACTTTCAATCCCTGGGTTAGGAAGAACCCCTGGAGGAGGGCATGGCAACCCACTCCAGTATTCTTGCCTGGAGTATCCCATGGAAAGAAGAGTCTGGTGGGCTACAGCCCATAGGGTCACGAAGAGTTGGACATGACTGAAGCAACTTAGCATGCATGCACACCTGTCCAAGTGTATCAGCAAGACTCAATGGTGAGATTCTATCACTGTTCCCAGTTCCTCCTCACCAGGGACAAATGGACATCCTTAGCATCTGTGAAATGCTCCTGTCCTGAGGCCTCTGTTGAATCAAGCTCCTTTGAAGTGCTCTTATGCATCCAGCACTGCTCTCAGCCCTGAGGTTTCTTTACATTACAGCTCTATTAGGATTTGAAGGAAATTCTCAGTCTCTGACTCTAGTGGCTTCAAGTCCAAGTAAAGGATGTCTATTTCTCAACTACACTTAAAGCATAAGATTTGCTCTAATGCTCTCTTAGTCTGTTTGGGCTGCTATAACAGAATACTATAGACTGGGTGGCTTATAAACAGCAAACATTTATTTTTCACAGTTCTGGAGGCTGAGAAGCCCAAGATCAAGGCATCAGCAGATTTGATGCCTGATGAGGGACCACTTCCTGGCTCATAATTGGCTGTCTTTTCACTGTGTTCTTAAACAGCAGAAGGGGCAAGGGAGGTATCTGGGGCCTCTTAAGGGCACTAACTCCATGTGTGAAGGCTCCACCCTCTTGATCTAATCACCTCTCATATGCCCCATCTCCAAATACCATCACATTAGGGATTAAGTTTCAGCATTTGCATTTGGGCAAGATGAAATATTCAGTCTATAGCAAATACTTTGCCAGACATTGCTGCAGGTACTGCCCTAGAAAGGACTTCTTTTTCTGTTGCTGTGGGCTTGGAACTTTCTTTTCTCCCTAAGTAGTCTCTCTGAATGTGTGTGTCCTACAGTTTGTCTGCAAGAATTTATTACCTTTCCCATGATGAGCACCTTCCACCTAAACTCCCCATCCCCATCTCACTAAGGCAGCCAAGTCCCTTGCCTTTTAACCATTGCTCTCCCTGTATCATGTGAGCCACACCATATATATTTATGTACCTAACATCACAGATGTCAGCACAACAAAATACTGTTATTTTAATTCAGATTCCTATGTGTAGACTAGAGCTACTGCCTGCACTTTGACTCAGATGTTGGATATAATAGTCAGTATCTAATAAACACTAATTCATTGAAGACATATGTCCAAGATGATTTCCTTTCATGAATGGGGTTGGTAAAATGCATGTTCATTGGCTGTAGGAACCCTTCATAAATTGTATGGGAACACACCTGGGAAGTGAACATGGGAAATAGCTGTAGTAATGTTCAGGGAGCAGACTCTGCTTCATCCCAAGAAACACTCACTGAATGACTACTATGTGCCAGGCACTATTTTAGGCACTGAAGGTACAAATATAAACATTTGTCCCTGAGAAATCCATGGTTAGTGGGAAGGACAATTTCTTAAACTGACTCACTCCAAATCACTAAGCCATTTGTTCTATTTGAAAATGCAAGAAAGAAAGTAATGTGGAAATGTTCATTACAGTCTTACTCAGTGTAGGGATAATGCATTATCTCATTCTACCCTCAAAACAAGTCTTTTATGCTTCAAATGAGGTTGTGCGTGTGGTTATTTGGCCAGATTATAGTGTGGGTTTGTATGTGGATATATATGTGTCTGTGTTTCAGTATGAATCACAGTGATTTTCATTTTCATAAAAATAATAATGAATTAATGGCACAGAAAAATCATCTACAGTCTTTAGATCCATGTATTCAATGAAAGGGTGGATTTGGGGCAGACAAAACTTCCCAAGCTGGAATTATGGTAATGACTCCTTGAACTCTGAATTTTTACCCCACACTCCCAAATGTAAGAATGATTTGGCCATTTCCTGGAATTATAAAAGGCTCACATCTTTCTTTTCCAGATTTCTCCAGCATCTCTTCATTTCATCAGCAAAAGTTTGGTGTGTGTTTGTCATCACTTACTAGTATAGTCAGTGGGTTGGGATTAAAAGTAATTCATCACTCTTTGGCCCAGTTGCAGATAAACTTCACTGTCTTTGGCCTAGTTGTTGATAAATTTCCCTCAATGGTGATGACTATAGCATTATTATAATTAGCCATCCTAGAGAGATTTACTCTACTCTCCACCACCTTACCCATCCTGGTGTGACCAGCCTCAGGCTGGTCTTCAATCATCTTGTTTTCCTGGCTGCCAGAGCATCCTCAGCCTTGGGCTGGACCTCTGGCCCTTGCTGCTCTGCACCAACCCCAAACACCTCACAGCCAGCATCCCCACCCCCCACTCTCCCCCACAGCACGCACTTTCACCTTGGTCACCAACAAATCACCCCCCACCATCTAGGTATTACCCAATCCTAACCCCAAACCCAAACCCTCCTCTCCTCCCAAACCCTTCCACTCTGTTCCTAGGAATTGACTGTCATTAGCAAACTGGCCCACAGCTTCTTCCTTTTCTAAATGTCTCTTCCTGCTAAAAGGAGCCAGGCTGCCCCCTGGGGATCCTACTTCCAGCCATCCTCTCAGCTAAAGACTGTGCATCTCCTATTCCCCAAGTAACTCAAGGCCAGGGAGAGGAGCAAACATCCACCTGGCTCCCCTTTGCAACTTCTTGAATGTCAGTCCTTCCTCATTCAAAAATCCTAGCTTTTCGGAAGAAAATCATCAAACTTTACCACCTCTGAAGTCCTCCCCTTCCCGCCCGGTCAGTGGAGTCACAGGTGGATGTCAATACATGGGTTACTGCCTACCTCTCCATCACAATCCTGTCACCAACCCCAGAGTCACCCGATATCCTGACACTTGGCTCCCCGCCCTCCCTAAGGAGATCTTTCCCTCCTCCTCATCTCAATCACCTATTCACATCATCATACCCTAGACCTCGTCATTGCCAATAATTACACCCTTACCTCCCAGGCACTCACCACTCTGTCCTTATTTTCCTCCTACAATGCTGGACACTTCTTCCCAGTAACCTTTGCTGATTCTTCCTCAGCTCCCTGACCTCTAAAAACAGGAAGGCCCCTCAGATTTTTCAGCCTCTTCTCTCCTCTATACACATTCTCTCACAGATCTTACACAGTCTCTTGGCTTGGGATATCTTCCAAATTTTTACCTTCTGGATAAAAGATAACTGAATCAGAGTTCAGGATTTTGAACTCTAGTCCTGTCTACCCAACTGCTTGTTCCACATGTCTGCTCACAAATCTAAGAGGAATCTCAACCGTGACATAGTCGAAATTAAATCTGATCTTCAACCACACTGGATTCCTTCACAGTTTTGGCCGCCTGTATAAATATCCATTCTAACCTTTCAGCCTTAGGCCACAATTCTGAGAGTCTCCTTTGAGTCTTCTTTCTAACACACACAACCCACATCCAACCCATGGGCAAACCGTCTTTGTTCTACTTCTACAATGTATCCAGATTCTGACAATTTATCATCTCCAGCACTACCACTCAAAACCACTACTATCTTTCACTGAGATTATTGCAGTAACTTCCCAGTTGTTCTCCATCCCTCTGTCCTTGTCCCACTTCTCTATTCTCTCAACACAGCAGGTATCACCATACATGCTTTTAAGGGTATGTCTTTTTAAGGGTATCATCACCCTCCTTTTAAGGGTGAGTCTCATCTCTGTGCCAAACCATCCAATGGCTTCCTATCTTACTCAAGATAAAAGCTAAACCTTTGCAATGACCTACAAAGCCCTCCTCATTCTGGTACAAGGCTCCAGGAGATGTGACCCTCACCCCCACCACCATCATCCCTCTGACTTCCTCTCTACTCTTTTCCTCTTGGCCACTTCATCCTAGCCACTGCCCTCCTTGATGCTCCCTCAATCACCAGGGATGTTGTCACTTCATTATCTGTTGTCATTCTGCCTGGACTGTATTCCACTGAGATACTACTGTGTGTTCTTCCCCTTCCTTCCGTCCTTTGCTCGAATATCACCTTCACAGCAAAGCCTTCCATATCCTATTTTAACTGCAAGGACCTCCCTAAATACTCCCTATTTTCCTTCTCTGCTTTATTTGTGTCCCTAGTATTCATCATTATCTAACACATTATACGTGAGGTTTAGTTGTCCATTTGCTTACTGTCAGTTTTCTGCCATAGTTTACACGTGTCACGGATACCCGTTCCATTCATCATGACATCCTCTGTCCCCAGAATAGTGTCTGACATATACTAGGATGGAAACACTCTGAAAACTCAAACAAAGCACTCCTTGATCATCACGTCCCATCCTTCCGACTCACTCCTTTGAACTGCCAGTCCACCGACCCAGCCACGTGTTCACTGCCCTCCACTGCCTCAAGTCCTCACAGATCCCATTACCTACCCTCAACTCCATGTTTCATTGCATTTTCAAACATTCTTAACTACCTTGCCTTATTTCCCTCTATTGTACTTTCCTGCTGAAACCCCAAGTCTTCTTAAACTCAACTGAGTGCTCGCTACATCCCTGTACCCAAGCAGCTGAATGTTCCTGGAGGAGAGCCCACAACCCATGCTATTAGGAACCACTGCAAATTTATGACCAAAAATCTTCAATGAGCACTCAACACTATCTGACAACTAAACTTCCCCTAGTACATTCATTAACCTACTCCCAAGATGACTATTATGCACTTTCTCTTCAATTCTCCAATCTCCAACAGCCCCTCCCACCCAACTCTCAGCTGAAGACCTTGTCATATATTTCACAGAGAAATACAGATGCAATCAGATGAAAATCATTTCAACATCCCACCTTTCATTCCACATACTTACCTATATCTGTAGTCACATGCCTTGGTCAATGTATGCCCTGGATCCCATCTTGCTTCTCCTTCTCTTGGACTCAGCTCCTAAAAGAACTTCCTTTTCCACACCCACCTGAGGCCTGTGTCCCAGCCGTGTCCCTTTCTATGCCCTCTGACTCTGGTGCCTTGACTCTGTGCTTTCTCTTCCAAATTCAGGAATTCTTCTGCTCCTCTGCTCTACCTGAAAAACTCACTTTCTTTTTTCTCAAGAGCAACTCACATTACCTCTTTCATGAAGACATCTACAAATGTTAAGGACAGGATTCTTTTTTTTCTCTTTTCTCTCTATATAGCACTTCACATTTACCTCTGTTACGGCAACATGTTCGTTGAAATTATTTCTGCAAACTTGATTATCATTCAATTTTCCACTCTATCCATTCCATACTCCAGTGAGCTCCCCCAAAGCACTTCAGATCTGCTCTGTTTCACAGGCTACCCTGTTGTGCTCATATAGGTCAAGACATCTTAGAGAACTAATTTTTAAAAAATATTTTGCTTATTCATTTGGCCACACTGGGTATTAGTAGTGACACACAGGATCTTCGATCTTCATTGGGCCATGAGAACTCTTAGTTGTGGCATGTGGGTTCTAGTTCCCTGACCAGGGATCGAACCTGGGCCCCCTGCATTGGGAGCATAGAGCCTTAGCTACTGGACCACAAGGGAAGTCCCCCAAGAACTATATTTAATATTGGTCTTTTTTCAGCCCAGTTGGCATATGTCTGTGGGAGCTGGCAAGAAGGAAATGCGGAGTGACAGGCTTAGAGTCTCCCTTTCTCTCAAGAGGTATTTCTTATCTTTCTCTCTTTTTGTAAGTGATTACCCAGCCCCCAAGTACTTCCCACCCACCAGTCCTGCACATTCCTCAACACTAGGATCTACACAACTTATGCTAGGAATTAGGGACTGAGGTCTTCAGCACTCTTGTTGGTACTTCTATCTCCCCACAACTAGTCCTGGAGAACCAGAATCTTGTTCTTGGTGTCCACAAGAGTGTCTAAGCACTGCCATCACACCTGGCACCTAGGAGCTCAGTGATTGAATAAATGGTTTGTGATTTTCAATCTTTCAAAAGGCTTCTAGCTATTATTATTATAACATAATCAAATTGTTTTCTAACTCCCAACTTTAAAGTAAGTGTAAGGACTAGAGCAGTTTATACACAATCTTGGGATTTCTTGAAAACATCACACAGCATATATATTTTCTCTAACCGGAATGGATATAGATTATAAAGATACACTTGTTATCCCTATTGTTGTGATATATGCATAATTGCTCTCCTCCAAGAATACTTAATCACAGTGGGTGAGGCTTTAAATAATATTACTTAATATATTAGGAATCTGACATCCATCAAAATAACATGGCACTGCTTTATTTATGAGGTCCTATTCAACTGCTGTAGAAATGATACCAGGTATCAACAAGAAGGATATATTCAACTTCTCATAGACCTCTCCTCAAAACAGAAGCCTGATTTTACTCAATATATATTATGTCTGGTATTAAATTGATAACATTTTATCAGCGGGTCATACACTGCTAATCTAAGTTAAAAGATTCAGTATATGCTATAGCTTGAGAAATACATACAGTGTTTGAATTCCCTTTATCTCATCAGAGTTAAGTTGCAGAATCTTATTAACCTTAGTTGTGTTCTCTGGAATGTGGTAAATCAACCCTTTTTTCTAGAACATTATCCAATACCAACAATATCCTAAATTATTATTTAAAATAAGACTTGAATGTTTTCTACATTCACTTGGATGTGATGTAGGCAATACAGAAAAATCTGCTCTTGGGTGTGGTATAGTTTACATGATTAAATGCTTTGTTCATACTCATATGTCAATCTATTAGTGTGCTGTTAATTCAAATGTTACTATGATGTATTTTATCCCCATTAGCACATTCATCACAGGTGGATGTGAAACTTAGACAAAGGTGTATGTTCTCATTAATGATGAACAGCCTATTCATCTTACTAGAATGTAATTAATGTTAGTTACAATCCTTAATTTTTCACTGTTTGTCACGACACATATTTAGCATTTCTCTTGTCCTTTATCAACCAGCTCCCTCTTATCACACAGTCAGTTCAAAATGGCGTATATTTAACCGAATCTGATGCTTCATTTTTCAAGTATTTTATACATGTATGTTTCTTAAGGTTGGTGGCAATTCCCACATGGGGAGACTCCATGTTGGCAAAAATAATATTACAGGAGTTGCTCAGGCTTTTCTAGTTTTTAATGTACAAGATTAATGTCATTCACTTGCTAAATTCAATGTTTAAACTTCAGAAAGAGATTTTTCTTATAATCTGCACTATAGCATCAATTGAATAGAATTGATATGTTTTGGCAAAGAAATCACATTTTTTAAAATACATGTATCACTCTGTATCACACACACACACACACACACACACACACAAATACATATGTATATCTACCATTCCCTCCACTAGACCCTGTAAAATGTGATATGTGTATATGACAACTCATAACCCTCATAACCACCCTTTTGAGGTAGATACTATTAGTATTCTTACTTCACAGCTGCTGAGAAATGGAAAGACAGAGCTAAGTTAAGCAACTTGTCCCAAACCACACAGCTAGTAAGTGACGGCCCAGGGATCCCTGCCCAGGCAGCCTGGCTCCAGAGCCTATTCTCCTACTCCTGCTGTTCTCTCATCTCTGGGATTCCTGATGAACTTCATTTAATGATAGTACATTGAATATGCATGATGTCTAAGCGAAGGTTCTAAATTTTGTTATATTTAAAGATCACTTTTATCATTTCACTCTAATATCACTCTAATGACATACATGTGCTGAGTGAAATATCTACACACTGTTTGTAAAGCTATAAACTTTAAGCTCTTGGAGGTCAGAGAAGGCATATTAAACAACTCCCCATATCTAGACATATACCTGCACATAGTAAGTGTTCAGTAAGTATTTTAGGAAATAAATGAATTTTTAAGTTTAGGGTTCAAAGAACAATGAGATAAACTTGGGCCTTGTACAGAACACAGTTTTGAGACTCTACTAATAGTGTCTATCGGAAGTTTTCAGAGAAGATTCAGGCATTTAGTTGTGTCTCCTTTACTCCAAATAGCCAACTTTAAGATTCAGTCAAGCATTCGTGTGTGTCTCAAAATCTAGTTATTTTATTGAAACAGGTCTATTGCTTAATCCACAGCCTCAGGTTTTCAAAATCAGTAACCCTGTTTACTTTCCTACAACTAAACTAAATTTCCATGTCAAAAAAAGCCTCAAACTTTCATTTTGCTCTCTAATGGAGAATATTTCCAAATTTTGTAATCAAACCAGGGTTTGCCTAATTGGTTCAGGGTAAATCAGGTCCTTTTAGGATCTCCATTTGTCCCAGAGGAGGCCTGTCCTCTCTGTTCCCAGAAGTAGGCAGCATCACAGCATCAGGAGAGGCATTTGGTCGTTTAGCCTGCATCCACTCACCTCACCTTGGCATCTTCAGAACCGGATTATGCTGCCTGGTTCCGTTATTCTCATCTCCACGTGCTGGTATCTCCCAGGGTGGTAATACTCCTACCGGGCCTCCAGCCACACAGTCTGTATCTGTGACTGCCTCCTCACACCAGCCACAGGGACCCCAGGTCAGCCCGCTCTTGGCATCATGCCCACGCTGTGGTGGACCATGCAGGGAAGTATTCACGGCTCCTGGATCCTCTTGGGCCCAGCTACCCACACATTCCACAGGAGTAAAAGTGTAACCATGGTCTGTGGGGCTCCATGGGCAGCTCCGGGCTGCACCCTAGGGGCCCAGAGAACAGGAGAGGCAGTGCTCCTCAACTCTCAGACCCGTCACCTCACTGAGGGCCTGTCACACGCATGCATGTGCAAACACACACACACACAAACATCCCTGTATTCTCCCAAATATTTCCCATCTCATACCCTGATCTTGGCTAAGATTTTGAGCCACACCATCCTTCCCCTGGGGCTTCCCAGGTGGTTCAGCAGTAAAGAATCCACCTGATCCCGGGGTGGGGAAGATCCCCTGGAGGAGAAAATGGCAACCCACTCCAGCATTCTTGCCTGAGAAATCCTGTGGACAGAGGAGATTGATGGGTTACAGTCCATGGGGCCGCAAAGAGTCGAACCCGACTGACAGACTAACACATACTGTCATGGTATATGCATTTTAAATAAGGGGAGCTTTTTTTAAGTAAATTTCTTTATGATATAAAATACTTCAAAACAAACTCACATTTAGCTATTTTGTGTCTCCACATATCTAGCACCCCCAAATACAGTGAATTCAAGAGCACAAACAACACTCTTACACTGAAATAAAGATGACGCATGCCTGTCTTATCTGCCCACCAGTGACATAACCCCACACAACAATATAATCACAGGTTCCCATGAGTTCATGAGATGAATCAAAGACCACCAGAGAAAAGGTACAAGATTTTACAATGTCTGCTTGGCTGTACAGGGACTTTACTTTTCCTTCCCCAATTGAGTTCAAAGGAAATTTCCTACTCACTACAAAATTATTCATAGCAAATCAATAAAGCTAGTCTTTGTGTTTTTATTTTGGAAATATCCTATTTATACCCTGAGAAACTGAAAAGTAGAAAATATTTTCATTGCTCTTTTAAGTAGGAGAGGCAACTATTAGTTGAATCACCTTTCCAACCTCAGGTCAGGAAAGTGACAAGTAAAGGCATCCATCTCTTTAATACCAGAGTATGTCTTTGAATTTATCTCCCCTCTGACACACAGAATGAAGTGGTAAGCCTTTCCCTGCCAACCTGCAAACCAGCCCAAGGTGTGACCACCGTCTCTTGTTTAATTCATCCCCACCTGGAGGTTAACTGGACCAGGGGTGGCAACCTGAGACCTTGCGTGCAGCAGACCCCCAACCTCTGGACAGCAGTGCCCTGAGACGAAGCAGTGGTCCTTCCTCTGGTTTCCCACCTTTCCCAGTATGAACGTCTGTGGCGGGGGTGGTCTGCCCAGGCAGCTGCCAGGCGGATTGAGGGGAATCAGTCTCTCTGCATGGAGCTTTAAACTGGTGTGTCTGCTACACAGCAAACCCCTTCTTTCCTTGTCCCAGAAGAGGCTTCCCTGTAGGAACGAGGCTCCAGGCTTTGTGCAATCAAAAGCCTTTGATTAAATCGGACCCAGTCCTTCTACTTGCCATGGTATTGTGTGACCTGGGAAAGCAGCAGGGCTACAAAACAGCCCAATCTGTCACCAGGTGGGCTGACAAAGCAGGGCTAAACGCATAGTGGATTTCAAGCTACGTTACATCTCCAAGTTGCAAAGCGAGCCATCAAGCAAGCCAGAAAAGCATACATGTAGGTGAATATTTCTCACAGACAGAGGCCACTCTGCCTCTGAGAGAGCTGTTGTCCTTCCCACTGGGAGTTTTTAAGCCACTTAGGGACAGCGACCATTTGGACAGAAAATTGTTCACGTTTCTAAACGGTTTTTTTAAAGAAAGAAAGAAAAGAAAAAGGTCCCAGGAAAGACGCTGCTTTTCTGACATCTAACCCATAAAACACACACAGGGTCAGACAAAAAGAGACCAGTTTGTAAGAATTAACTCAAACAGATATTCGCTTGCTCTGCTCTTCACCTGCTGTCGGTTTCCTCCTTAGGCTTTGTTTTTCTCTACCTGTGTGTCTTTCCTCAGCCCCTAAGCCTTTGAGACAGGACCCAGGAGAGCTCTCGCTCCCACCTTCTTCCCTTATTCCCTCCTGGGAGCCAGAATGAGATCTGCGGGCACCCTGGGTAACCGTCTGCATGGGAGCTCTTGTCAGTCGTGTCCCGACTCTGTACAACCCCATGGACTGTAGCCCGCCAGGCTCCTCTGTCCATGGGGTTTTTCTAGGCAAGAGTACTGGAGTGGGCTGCCATACCCTCCTGCAGGGGATCTTCCTGACCCAAAGATCGAACCTGCAGGTCTCTTGCATTGGCAGGCAGATTCTTTACCACTGAGTCAGCTGGGAAATCCAGGCAATCATTTGGGAAGACTTTAAATAAGTATCCTTTAAGAAATCTTCAGCACTCATTTAGTGGAAGAGAAGAAAGGTCCCAAGCAGGTGACGTGCTTAAGAGAACACAGCTGACAGCCTCTGAGTAAAGCCACAGCCTGGGGCTCCCGTCCTCAGGGGCACTGTGGTGACCACCTATTGTTACTCCAGGGCGTTCCTCACACAGGAGATCTCTCCAAACCTTTCCTCCACTTGAAGGGGATAGAACAGAAACAGATTCCTTCTCCCAGAAATGTACCCTAAATTCAATGTTCTCTATCCCCTCCCATCTCCATTACGTGTAAAAAGCCCTTATGAGCTGGTACCTCCAGCAGCCCCTGCCTGGCTCAAGCCTGACTCCAATTCCCAGGATCTACACAGCCTTGTGTCTGAGTTCAGCGAGGTTTGGCCCAAGAGATGGATTTCATGACAAAACACTGAGGACTCTCAGCAGCAGCTCCTGAAGAGCAGGCGAGCTGAGTGAATAAGCATCCAATGCAAGGGCATAAGCAGCACAAAAGCCACCGTCTACACCTGCCTCTTCCTGAATGCTGGGATCAGCCTTGCAGCCACCAAGAGGGTGCCAAGGTGACCAAGCACTCCCAGGCTCTGTAACCACCTCTGCCACACAGATGGCCCACTCCCTACCTTCCAAGATCCTGGTCCAGTCACTCACATCACTAGATGAGGCTGGTCTTTGCAACAGATGAAGGACTGACATTTGGTTGAGCTCCAGCTTCATCATTTCTTCAACACACTGATGCCAGATTTCCTTTAAAAAAAAAAAAGTTGACATTGAATATTGGTATATGTTAAGGAAAGCTATAAATTCAAGAAGGATAACAGGGCATTGTTATTGACATGGGGCATGTCTGAGGGGACATTTGCAGTAAAAATGAGTTTCTAACACATTCCCACATAGGCAGCTGCTCAACGTCACTAACCACTGGTTAATTCATTAATATTATTCAGTGAAAAACACTTCCTCCATTCCATTTGTTAATAAATCTGTTTTCATTCTCATGGAAATTGGTCCCTTTCAAGTTCATTTAAGAAGAACATTTCATAACTTTCCAGTAGGGGAAGTATTTTTATTTAAATACTTGCAACAACTAAATTGAGAACTTATATCTTTCATCTTTAAAGATATTTTTCTTGTGATTCTTGAATGCTTTGTGGTTAGAAAGGACTGAGAAACTATGGCACAGGGAATTAAATACAATGGAAATCGATTTCAATAATACTGACTTCATTAGTATTATTACTGTGAATCAATCAAAAAATAGGAGTTTATTTTTAAGTTTTAAAATTTATACGGATATCATCTGCCTCAGAGAAACAAACATCTGAAATTAATAACATCAGTAAAAGAAAGTGCGTTGCAAAATTTTTAATTCTATGCAACTATTATTGAACCTTCCCTAGCAAAAATAAACAAATAGTCCCCAAAGGTAGAAACACTTAACTTATAGTGTGAAACACTTTTAAGAGAAGTATTTGCTAGAGTGTTTTTGCGGCATCCTACCGCTCTTGTTATGTTATATTTAGGAACCATAGGTACTATGGAATTGTGTTATTTCTACCTTGTACTTTTCATTCATTTTAAAACCAAACAGAAGAGGCAACATTTGTATATGCCTGAGACCTGAAGTGGTTGACGTTAGTCGCTCAGTCGTGTCTGATTCTTTGTGACCCCATGGACTGTAGCCTGCCAGGCTCCTCTGCCCATGGGATTCTCCAGGCAAGAGTACTGGATTGGGTTGCCATTCCCTTCTCCAGGTCTGAAGTGGTTAGGTCTCTTTTTATTTTTTTAAATGGAAGAAGAAGTATCCCCCACCTTACCCCCAGCAATTTCTAAGGTACTTCGATGTACAGTAGTAACTCATTTCATGATTACATTTGTGCTCATTTTGTATCTACCCAAAGTAGATCAGAAAGGAAAAAGAAATAGGACCCTACATTCAGCAAGAGGCATTACACGTGGCAGCCTGGAGTGGTTGAGGGAAGGAGGCATTCAGGAAGCTGAACCCAGGTTAGACCCAACTCTCGGTGGAGTCTGAACAGGGATCACTTTCAGAATGCCCTGGCATCAGTCAAACTGGCTTCTAGAAACACTTGTACATAATAATGAGAAAATGTTAATAATGATTATTTTCAGTAGCATAGTAGAGCCAAGCCCTCAAAAAGAGGAAGTTTTCACTGGTAAAGCATTTCATTTAAACATTGAAATCTGGTGTAATGTGAAGTATGAAATAAGTTTTGAAAGGAAGCTGATGATTAAGAAGAAATGCAGTGGGCATTTAATAAGTGGAGGAACCGCAAGATAATTAACTGGCATGCATAAAGATTCATGCTTTATACCAAAATTTTAATTTTGCACATAAATGTGCCTGATGTAGGCAGCATTTAATCACCTAGCTGACAGGAGTAACTACTTTCATTTAACCTTGACTGAAGATCATGAATTCTAACAGGTTTAATTGGATACATCATTTAACAGAATGAACAGAGCAAATTTTTCTCAATTCATAGGTTCTGATTGACATGCACCAGCAATAAGGCGTTGCACAATTACAGCTGCTCTGCATTCCTGCCCTGGGCAGCAATTGCCATAGTGATGTGACACCAGTGGATCACTGGGGCACGGGAACTATGCTGAATCTCCCCTTGTTTTGAAAAGGGCAATGCTTTAAAAAAAGAAGAAAGAAAGAAAGAAAGAAAGAAGGAAAAAAAGAGAAGGAAGCCAGAAAAGAAAGGGATTTGGACACTTAAAAAAAATTCATATTAACCACATTGATATGCACATCCTGTAAGAGAGGGGTGTAAGTCTTATTATCAGCCATATGGGAAAATGCAGGAAGAATGATATTGTCTTTCTTCTGTTTAGCACTTTTTCTCAGAGTGTTGGGAAAGACTATAGCCAAACAAAAGAGGACCTAAAAGAAAAATCATGCCAGGTGGAAGTCTCCAGCCCTTCTAAAGGAAACGCAATGACATGACCCCTTGGTGCTGCTCTAGGGCGGACGGGCACCCAGCTTCACACATCCAATCTAACAGGCATTGGGGAAGACAGACCCTGGGGTGGAATGAGTGGTTCACCACTTCACTAACAAAAACCCAAATGAATAAAAAAAAAAGTTTCCGCAATAAAAGGATAAATCTTTTCCTACCGATAAAATGAATAAGGTCAAATCTGAAGAAACCTCCCAGGTGGCTGAATTCGATGTTCCTTGTGCTCAGTCTCCTGCGTTGGCAGGCAGGTTCTTCATCGCTAGCGTCACCTGGGAAGCCAAGCTCCTACATTCCTTGGCCAATCTCAAATATCTCAATTACCTTTGTAAATATTCTAGAGAGAACCAAAAGATCTATACCTCAAGAAACACTGTGCAGTTCATTGCAGCACTGTTTATAATAGCCAGGACATGGAAGCAACCTAGATGCCCATCAGCAGATGAATGGATAAGGAAGCTGTGGTACATATACACCATGGAATATTACTCAGCCCTTAAAAAGAATTCATTTGAACCAGTCCTAATGAGATGGATGAAGCTGGAGCCCCTTATACAGAGTGAAGTAAGCCAGAAAGATAAAGAACATTACAGCATACTAACACATATATATGGAATTTAGAAAGATGGTAACGATAACCCTATATGCAAAACAGAAAAAGAGACACAGAAATACAGAACAGACTTTTGAACTCTCTGGGAGAAGGCGAGGGTGGGATGTTTCGAGAGGAATCGGGTGGAGAGGGAGGTGGGAGCGGGGATTGGGATGGGGAAGACGTGTAAATCCATGGCTGATTCATATCAATGTATGACAAAACCCACTGAAATGTTGTGAAGTAATTAGCCTCCAACTAATAAAAAAATTTAAAAAAAAAAAAAAAAAACACTGTGCAAAGTTGGGCCAGTTTCAAATACAAAAATAAACATTAAAAGCACTAAATCTGAACTTCCCTGGTGGTCCAGTGCTTAAGAATCCGCCTACCAAAAAAAAAAAAAGAATCCGCCTGCCAATGCAGGCAATATGGGTTCTACCCCTGCTCCAGCAAGGAGCGACAGGAGAGTAAGCCCTCACTAGCTGCAAATGGAGAAAGCTAGCGCACAGCAACAGTGACCCCGAGCACTGCCTAAAATAAATAAATACATTTCTTAAAGGTTCTAAATTTAAGAAACTTTCCTCTACAGATCCAACATCAATAGTTTTCTTAATATTGTTCCTTTGTTTTCCATCCATTATTCTTGTTCAGCACATCTATTTAATTGTCAAAACACTTCCACTCCTGCAGGCCTGATGAGTGGCCCTCTGTCCCTCCCCGTCACTATGCGTTTAACACTGATCTGCTCATTGGTTGTCCCTTCACCTGTTACCTCCTTCTTGTGCATCCCCTCCCCCAACACCACCTAAATGGTGGCTTCTTGAAGACAGACACTATATCTTTCATCTCCACATCCCCAGTTCCTGGCATACCACCTAGTGGCTAACCCTGTAAGTGATAATTATCCAATGAATGAGAGAACTTGGAGCTGTGAAGAATCAGAACGCTCCTGCGTCTCTACTGCCTTTTTCTTCCCCTCATCTAGTCTACCTTCCTCATCACTTTCTGCCTTCCCCTCTCTTTCCTAAGCCCTGCAAATAGGCGTTCATTCAGCAAAGGCTGACTGTGTATCAGCTACACGCTGGGCCACGCGCTGGTGCTGGGACCTCCGAGGTGAATCAGGTCAGGATCCCCTCCTGCAGGAGTTCACAGTCTCCTTGGGGAGATGGATGAGAAATATATAATTATAATACAATATTATTTCTATTGTACTATGAGCAACAAGGCTATGCCAACTTAGAGGAGGACAGAGGCGTGACTGCTTTTGCCTGGGGTTCAGAGAAAGCTTTTGCAAAGGAGGTGACATATTCAAATGAGGAATAAGTTTGGAATATTAGGCAGAGAGAACAGCAAGGACACAGCTCCAGGGTGTGGCAAAGGAATGGGAATTACCTCTGTGAGGCAGGGTAGAGGTCAGGGTAGGAAAGAGGAGGAGGGCAGTTTGAGAAGAAGGCAGGAGTCCGGAGCCTGGCTGGGAGGTTCAGCATGATGTGCCAAGGGGTCTGGATTTTGTCCTAGAGGTGATGGGAGTAGTAACAAATTGCCATTAGTGGGGAATCACTCAGTGTTTTAGAGATGTAACTCTGGGAAGTGGTGGATTTGAGTAGGAAAAACAAAAAACTAAAAAACTCAGAGTCTGGTTTGGGCCCCTTTCATAGAAGTCCCTTCTCTCTCCTGCCCCCTCCCCTCTCTTCCGGCATCCCCGCCTTTCTTTTTTCCATTTCCCACCTGTTCCGGTCCCTCCAGCAGGAACTCAAATGATCCTCCAAAGAACAGTTGAACCATAAATCCTTGAAATTTGGTAACAGTCCATAAAGGGCACTAGTCTCAAGCTACTGCGGTTGCTTTGATCGGACCTTCTCTGGCCTTCTCAGGGCGAAGAGAGGGCCGCAGGGAAGGGTCTCAGGAGGAATTTAGGTTTGAGAACAGGAAGGCACCTGAAGAGACATCCTGGGCCTGCTTTTTCCCAAGGGCTGTGCAGCTGCGAGGCCGCTGCGGGGACCCCTCGCCCCCAGCTCTGGTCCCTGACACAAGTGGGCTAAAGACAGCGCCCACCCCCCACCCCTGCAGGCGTCTGCGCTGGGTGCTCTCCCTTCCTCCTGACCCGGAACATCAGGGCTCTGCTCTCCCATCCACCCGTGACAGGACGAGGGGCTCACTCCCCGCCTGACAGTGAGGCACCGGGACCCTGCCATCGCGACCCAGCCCTCAGCAGGGCACCCACTGCAGCTACTTCCGGGAGCAGTGAGGGACGACACGCCAGCAGGCCCACGAATAAAGGGGGGATTCGAGTCAAAGCCTGGGCCAAGCTCTCTTCCCCTCCCTCCCCAGAAACAATCGGCCTGGGCTTCCCACTCCCTCAGGCCCAGCGAGGCTGTAGTTGGCTATAAATTCCCTTCTTTTATTTGCCTTCGTTTGCATATCAACCCGCCTCTCTCACTAACTTGCCAGCCGGGGAGGTCGGGGCCATGCCTTATTCATCTTGGGACCACCTTCCCCTTCAAGTTCCAGCACAGTGTCTGGCACTTGGCAGCTCCTGCGGGCTGAGTTGTGTGCTCCCCAAATTCATTTGTAGAGGTGCTAACTCAGCACATCAGAATGTGACTGAATTTGGAAATAGGGTCTTTGCAGAGTTAATCGGGTTAAAAGGAGGGCACCAAATATACTGCTGTCCTTATGAAAATGGGAGATTTGAAAACATTCACACAGAATGGCCCGTGAAGATGAACACAGACATGGGGGGAGGTGTCTATAAGCCAAGGAGCACCAAAGATGGCCAACAGACCCCTGAAGCTAGGAGACGGGCATGGAGACTCCTCTCCCCGCCTTCAGAAGAGACCAGCCTGCCAGCAGCTTGATTTTGGACTTCTAACCTGGAGACCTGCCAGACAATAGATAGCTGCTGTTTAGGCCACCCAGTTTCTGGAACTTTGTTATAGTAGCCCTAGCAAGCGAATCCAGTAGCCATTTATGTCTCATAAATGATTGATCAGAGGATTCTAGAAACTAGAGGCTAATGTTCTTCTTAATGGAAGCTTGCCACTCGCCATCTGTGTTATTGTTAATGCAAATGGATATCGTAAGACATGAGACAAGACTTTGCAGTATCTGGTCTTTCCTCCTAGTCCAGTTTAATGGTTTACATTGGTTTTGCAGGTGGACAACCATGAGCCAGCTGTCTGGAAAGAAGGGAGGGAAGAAGAAAATTCAGAAGGTTAGAGGAGTTTGTTTCCTTGGCTTGAGGAATTTTAAGTGGTGACTAGATCAGGACAAGTCTGAGAAAGAATTCCATGAGCCCGAGAAGTACCAGCTGAGGTTCTTCCCTAAGGTTCTATAAACGGTTTTTTCCCATTTCCTGTCAGGCTGTTGGCCTCATTTTTCCTAAGTAGAAAACAGATTCAGAATAGTAACGGGTAGTCATATCAAAGGAATCATGAGATTCTTATATATGTTATATATCTGAAGAGAGTTTTTGTGGTTCTATCCAGTTATTTCCAGTGCTAACATTTTTTTTTCATAAAACTATTGTGAACAAAATTCTACACAATGTCATGAGCTTTATCCCTTGCCACTACAAATGCCTTCCCAACGTACTGTGGCGAGCATCAGCCATCTCCCTGTCTTTATGGAGGTTCTTTCATTGAGTAGGTGATTTCTTGAAAAAGATCAGCAAATCAAACACACACACACACACAAATAGTTCTTTTGCTATTTGAGCCATGATTCTTTTTGAAGGTTGCCTTTTCTTCTCCAAATCTCCCTCCTCTCACAATCTGCCTCTTGCAAAGAACCAGTCAAGTCTCTTGCACACACTATACTCACAACCTTGTTTTTCTGCTTTTCCTCCCTGAGCTCCACCTACCCCAGAAGCCAGCTCCCTGGGACCCCCCCCCCCATCTCCCCATCTCCATTACATCCTCAGCTGGAAATTCTGCTCTTCTCCACGCTCCCCCTGCTCCCCCGCACTGGGGCTCCCTCCCCCTGAGCTGTTGATTCCTCACAGCTCTTCAAATCCCACCTTAAAAGCTTCCCCTGGGTTTTATCTTGCCATAGGCTCTCAATGCAAAATGTTTTGGGACACATTGTATTAAGTGTGTTATTGGCACTAATGGTACACGCGAATCAAATGTATTAAATCTTCATGAATTCAGGTAATTCGTCTGGAAAATGGCATTCTCCATTTCCCTCTAGGATTTTGAATTTGTGTGTGTGTTTCCTATTTTTCCCCCCTTGGTGCTGTTTTGAACAAACAACAAAAATTACATAAACTGCCGAATATCCTTTTCTTCCATTTTCCCCACTGCACCTTCTCATTGTGTGAATTGGCACAGCCTCCCATCTGAGGGTGTGTTTACTTCTGGGGCACACTGTATAATTTAACTTTCTGCAATATAAAATAAGTCAGTGCAGATCTTTTTCCTTGTTCTGACAATGTCCAAAGTTGTCTCTCACTGTTTTTATTTAAAGGAACTAGACACAAACCTGGCTGCCTTAACCATGGCCTCTGCAAGGGCTACAGCTGAGAAAATCCGCTGTCAGGAAGAAGTGAATAGAACTAACAAGACTATTGAGCTGGCCAACAGATTAGTGAAAGGTCTGGAGGTGAGGTCCTACGGGGCAGACTAATGAAGCAGGCTACAGAAAGCACTTCTTTGTTATACACTACTGATCTGGCAATAACAGCAGCACTTAGCAAAGAGCCTGATGAGCTGAAAAAATTATGTCATTATCATTCATTTTTTTCATAATAGAAACATGTTTTTGACCTTTACATTTTCTTACATTTTACCACGCTGTGGCCTGGATTAACTGTAAGGTTACCTAGTGACTAGCGTATTCATGAAGCCCGACAGGAAAGGAAACAGTCACTCTTGCTTGAGTATTGACAAATAAAGTTGATTCGGTAAAAAGGCAAAGACTTTATTTGGAACAATTAGACAAGGCTAATGACAGAGCCTGAGGTTGGTTTACCAAGAAGCGCAAGGCAATTTGTCCGACTTAGTTAAGGCATATGATAATACCCTAATTATCTGTCTAAGATGTGCCCTGGATATTATAGAGGAGACAAAGAATGAAGGGTGGCAAACCATGAATTATCCGAAATAATCCATATTGTTAAAGGTTGGCTCCTGAGAAAGTCTGGTCACTGGCAGCTTTCTCATTTGCCATTCATCTATTGTTAATTTAATCTTTTGTATATATTCAAATTTTTTTCCCTGGGTTAACATTTGTTGGGAGAACGTCTCTTCTGGTTCCCCGCCATCATAGGAGGCATGTTTTTCCAACCAGCAGCTTTCCGTGCCTTCCTTTTATTCTGGTAACTGGACTTGCAGAGGGCCAAGAAAGCATCAACCCACTGCTAATTAAACAGATTCATCGAACCCGGATATTGTTAAGAGAATTTAAAGTATAAATTGATGAGTGCTTGTTTAGTACCATTTGAAGTAAAAATTGAAAAGCTTTATCGGCTAAGAAGAAAAAGTCTCAATGTCTCAGATGAAAGCCGGGAAATCTAATGAATTTAAATGTATCCCACCGGGGTAGCCATATTTCTTCTCACTGTGAGACACTGAAGTCTCTCAAATTAATGGAAGTAAATTACTATCTTAATCTGACAAATCTATCACTGTTTTATCAAATCAGTTTGCCAGCTCCCAAACAGATCAGGGAAATAGCAGAGGAGTAGCAATGAATCTCTTTCTTTCCAAAGAGTAGTGAGAACCCCATATTCTGAACAACCATCCATGCCTCAACCTTACTGACTTACGTTCACCACATTTGATAGAGCTCTTTGTGCCAAAAATAATTGTCAGAACAAGCTCAGAGAAAAAACTACATCCTAAGCACAGAGAGCACTGGTTCTCCCAATGTTTTCCACGTCTTTTGCACCACCCTTTCTGGCGTGATGACCCTGTGGCCTCCAGAGAACATGTACCAGGACTGGAATGCAGGCCACATGGGGAAGACCCACCTCCCCTCAGCAGCCTTGACATTGTTCTGGCTCCTTGCAAGCCAGGCCTGCATCCCACGTATTGAGAAATCAGCTTGCCATGACATTAAGTCAGCGGGTAAATTCTACCACCCCCTGGTAGAAGTACTGTCTGTGTGGACACCAAAGCTTCGTTGTTCAGACACATGTGCTGCTTATTTTGAGGCATTTAACAGCAAATGAAAGCACTGGAGACTGTGTGTGTGTCTCTCTCTAGTCGCGAAGTAATGTCCGACTCTTGAAACCCCATGAATTATCTGGCTCCTCTGTGCTGCAGAAATGCATGCCCTCTACACTAACTTCCATGATGACAGGGCACCTCCACATAAGTGCCACAAAGACACCGCCATCTCCACTAGTCTGGCACATTGAGCAATTAAGACTTATTTCCCGAAAGCATGTCTTTCTTAAGCTGTGTATTCCTAGCACTTAAAAATGTTTTGATATTAATCAACTAAATATTACCATCCCAGAAATGGAATTTGCTTAAATTGTTTGTTTTCTCTTCTTTGCCTGTCTTATATTTTTGCACTCTTTCATATTTTCTTTCCTTCTAGTTTTTGTTCTTTTCTTCACTACTCTCTCCTTTCTGCCTCTTTTTAAAAAATTTTTAATTTCAGCTTTATTGAGGTATAATTGATAAATTCACTTGTAAGATATTTAAAGCATACATTGCTGTGATTTAATATACATGTACATCATGAGGAATTTGTCCCAAGTTAATTAACACATCAATCACTTCAATTATCTTTTGTGTGTGTGTGTGTGTGTTTGGAGAACATTTAAATTCTATTCATATCTTAGCAAATTTCAATTATGCAATACAGTGTTCTCTACTATGGTTACCACCTTTTCCATTATATCCTCAGACCTTATTTATCCTATGGCTCTAAGTTTGTATCCTTTTACCAATCTCTCCATATTCCCCCACCCCTCTTCCCTGGCAGCACTTCTCTACTCACTATTTCTATGAGTTTTAAGTCTTTTTTTGTTTTATTCCACATATAAATGATACCATGCAGTATTTGTCTTCCTCTGTTTGGCTTATTTCCCTTAGCATAATACTCTCAAGGTCCATCCATGGTGTCACAAATAGCAGGATTTCTTTCTTCCTAATGACTGAATACTATCATATGTACAATATATTATTGTTATACTATAATTACAAAGTAATATTATAATTATAGTATATTCTAATTGTTAGCATTATAATTATATTGTAATAGATATTATATATATATTTCACCTCTTCTTTATCCCTCCATTGATGGACACTTAGGCTAATTCCATGTCTTAGCTATTGTGAATAATACTGCAATGAACATTCTAGTACAGATATCCCTTCAACATTCTGTTTTCATTTCCTTTGGATATACACCCAGAAGTGGGATTGCTAGGTCATATGGTTTTACTTAGACATAAGAACCGCAAGTTCAATTCCTGGTTTAGGAAGGTCTCTTGGAGGAGTACATGCCAACCCACTCCAGCATTCTTGCTTGGAGAAGTCCATAAACAGAGGAGCCTGGAGGGCGGAGCCTGGAGGGCTACAATCCATAGGGTTGCAAAGAGTTGGACTCAACTCATTTGCAACTCATGCTAAATGAAGTGATTTAGCATGCACACATGCATGGTTTTACTCTTTTTTTTTTAGAAACTTCCATAGCATTTCCCATAATGACTTTACCCTGCCTCTTTTGTTAAATCTTCCTAATTTCTTGTTCTCTTTCTTTCATTCCTTTCTTCCTCCCTTCCATCCTTCCTTCTTGATTTCATGTTTTTTCTTTCTGGTTTTTTTTGTCTGAGCCACAAGGCATGTAGGATCTTAATTTTCAGACCCATACCCTCTGCAGTGGAAGAACAGAGTCTGAGCAACTTGACAGCCTCTTTTTTCTTTCTAGGTAATTTTTTTCCATTGTATTTTTTTGACTGAAAACGAGAAATCTAATTATTACTGATTTTTAAAAAAAGCAATCCTTTTGGAGTAGACTGTTAAATTTCTGTCTCTTCCTTTTTAACCATAAAAATGGTTGGTTCCAATAGGTTTTGTGTTTACAGTTTGAAATTTATGTTTAGAATAATCAGAGTCTTCATTTGTAAGTTCTGAGCATTTTTTTCTCTTTGGCGCTGGTACTAATAGCCACTTCATTAACATTTTAAGTAAGTCTTTGGTATCACTCATTATTAAATGCTGTTATAAAAATTGTTTTATCCAAGACTATTTCATTATCATCATGAAATTCACTTAATTAGCATGTTTTTAAAATTAGTACACATTAAAAATGAAATGCAGTAAGTTTACTGGTACTTAATGCTTTAAGACATACTGTTATCTTTCGGAAGGGAAATTTCAGAGTGTGCATCAAAAATATGAAGAATGGATATACTCTTTGACCCAGAAATCCCATTGCTAGAACTTCATCCTAAGGAATTGACTCCTAGAATATTTATTACAACACTGTTTATAATCAATATAGGTTAGAAATAACCTCAGTCCCCAAAATGGGTATTGCATAAATAAGTTATAAGTCACCCATAAAACGGAATATCACATATCCATTAAAAATTATGTTGCAGAAGACTATTTTCATCATATGGGAAAATGTTTCAAGTATGTTAAGTAAGCCAAGCAAATTACAAAATGAGATATATGTTGTGATCTCAGCTTGGCAATATATTGCCTCTCGGCTCCAAACCCACTTTCATTACATCTGCCTTAATGGGCTGGACCCTTCGGACATTTTTCCTTTGCAGTGAGCTCCACATTAGGTTTGTTCTAGAGGGAGCGGGAGAGACAGTAGGAAGAAGCAGCTTCCCCTCCTGGTTCAGAAGCTTCCCTTTGTTTCTCTTCTTGCTCCTTCCCCACAGTCAGAGGCCTCTGTGCCAGCCAGCCACCCAGAGTGTGCAGCCCCTCTGAAAGCACTCGCCGCTCCCCTAGCCAGCAACCACTTGCAGTGGCGCTCCCAGTGAGACCACCATCACCCTGTCCCACCAGGAAGGAGACTCTCACTCCCCTGACTGCCTCTGAGCACCTGTCCTGCAGAGGTGTGTCTTCTGCTTGCCCAGCAGCGGTGGACCAGTCCTGGCTCAGGCAGCCCAGAGAACGACCCCAACAGTGAGGCTGCAGGCATGTCCTCCTTGCCAGCCAGATCGCCATCTGTCTCGGGAAGAGGGCTCCCTTTGAAGCTGTGCCTCTCTGGGGTGCTCTTTCTCAGCCCTAGGGTATTCTTCAGACTTTTCTTTTCACCTTCCTAATTATGCCTATGTCGTAGTTAGTAGTCCTTTATAGTAAATTTTCTCTGTTCAGATTACTATGTAGTACTGACTAACACATATGTTTATGTATAGGGAAAGAGAAAAAAAAGACTGAGACAAAAAGTCAAAAACTTAACAGTGCTTGAATCTGGGTGGTGTGATTATGTCTTTTTATTTTGGTCTTTGCAATTCACAATATTTTCCAAAATATTTTATAATGAGTTTTTTTTTGTTTCATTTATTTCAGATTCTATGTCTAAGATTTATTATTATGCTAGCAAAATTAAGCCCTCAGTACAAGTTTATGTTCTTGCTACAAAATTCAGACTTAAGAGAAAATGATCATATTAAGTGCTTATTTAATCAACAAACTGAAGGGAGCTGGCCTGATAATGGGGCCACACAAGGTCCTACAATTTCTCCTAAGAACCAGCCTCCCTATAGTGACCACCATCAACTCCCTCAACTCTGGAGATCCATCACTCTGGTTTTCAAGCCACTCTGATGCAAAGGTGTTAAGAATTGTTTTTGTACATGGTAAGATGGTTTTTAAAAAAACACTGTAGCAATCTTGAAAAATATATCATGCAATATCTGTAGTCTTCTGTTATTTAGACATATATGTCTAGACGTATAGCAAATTGGCCTGTTACTGTTTCTGCAGAACCACTGCTAAAATTCAGTGCAGGAAGGGTTCTGTGGCTGGCAGAATTCTAAGATGGTTTCCCAAGCTTCCCAGACCTTGACACATACACTCCTTTCCCCAGTTATTCAGTCAAACTCTGCAACAAGAGGAATTTGCAGATGTAATTAAGGTTCCAACCTAGTTGATCTTAAAAATAGGGAGATTATCCCAATGGGCCTGACCTAATTATATGAGCCCTTTAAAGAAAGAGGATTTTATCTGACTAGTTGCAAAAAACAAGAAAGTAAGAGATTGGAAGAACAAGGAGGGCTCAACACGGAAAAGTTCTCCACTGCTGATTTTGATGATGGGGGGCCACGCGGCAGGAAGTAAGGGCGGTCTCCAGGGGCTGAAAACAGCTCCCAGCTGATGGCTGAAAAAGAAGCAAGGTCCACAATTCTAGAGTCCCCCAAAATAGGATTCTGCCAACAACCTAGACAAGCCAGGAAGCACATTCTTCCCCAGAACATCCAAATGAAAATAAAGAAACTAAATATGGAATTTAGAAAAACGGTGCTGATGAACCTATTTGCAAGGCAGGAATAGAGACTCAGACATAGAGAACAAGCATGTGAACACAGCAGGGCAAAGGAGAGAGTTGGATGAATTGAGCGAGTACTATGGAAACATATGTATTACCATATGTAAAACAGATAGCTAGTGGGAAGTTGCCATATAATACAGGAAGCTCAATCCAGTGATCTGTGCTGACCTAGAGGGGTGGGATGGGGGGTAGAGGTGGGAGGGAGTATTAAGAGGGAAGGGATATATGTATACTTATGACTGACTCAGGCTGTTGTAAAGCAGAAACCAACACATTGTAAAGCAATTATCTTCCAATTAAAAATAAATTTTAAAAAAAGCGAAAGAAACTAAGAAAGCAAACTGACAGGATCCCACCAGCCATGCCTATTCTTAGGGATCCAACAATACAGAAGAAAACATGCCTTCAAGCCACTACAGAGTCCTGAAACTACGAGATAAATCGATGTGTCTGTCTTCGTGGAAAGGCATGGCCACACGCCCCACATCAGCAGAATCTGAATCATGGATACACATCCTGGATCAGAGGCCATGAGTTCATTGTTGGAGACTCTGGATCGGCCCTTCTTTATTCAA
The DNA here is from genome assembly GCF_033118175.1 of Dama dama. NCBI lineage: Eukaryota > Metazoa > Chordata > Mammalia > Artiodactyla > Cervidae > Dama > Dama dama. Next base: position 26,350,657 of record NC_083713.1, read on the forward strand.
AATCCCTGGGGATTTGATCAGAATGAGGGACTTCCTGATGGGCAAAGACTTGGGAAAGGACTACTTTTTGTCTTGGTTACTGTTTTGAAATTGAATAATCTCTTATTCAGCAACAGGTTTGTGTTTTCTAATACTTTTTCTACATCTGCTATTAACTCCCTCCCCCTTCTCATTTAGCCCTTATTTTCTTAATATGATCTCTCTAATTTGATTACTTTTTGCTTTTATTTTTGGTTTTCTCTGTAGCCATTTTTTCCCACTCTCCTTATTTTTGGCCATTTACCCTTACCCAAGAGTAAGAGAAAAGAGGTATAAATTTTACCAGAAATCGTAAGTCATTTGGCCCACAGTCACTTCAGTCATGTCCAACTCTGTGTGACCCTATGGACTGTAGCCTGCCAGGCTCCTCTGTCCATAGGATTCTCCAAAGCAAGAATACTGGAGTGGATTGCTCTGTCCTCCAAGGGATCTTCCCAATGCAGGGATCAAATCTGTGGCGTCTCCTGCATTGCAGGCAGATTCTTTATCCACTGAACTCCCCGAGAAGACCCATGATTTGGCCATCAGCTTTCAAATCCTCAATTAGAATTTGAAATCTGGTTTCAGATCACTTCAAATGATCTTGCCAGTTATCAGAAAAGGAGAAGGTAAAAGGAGGAGAATGAATTTGGAAAGTCCTGAAGAGGAGGGGTTGGTCTGTGTAACGTTGAACTTAGATGAACTTCACCAGAGTGAAGAAATTGCTGCCATGGGCTGGAGCTGCCATGGGACCTTCCACCCTCCAACAGAACCTTCTCTGCTTTCTAGGTGAGTTCCTTTTATCCCCGTTTCCCGACAGGTATTAATCCTGGTCCACTAATTCTGGATGTTCTCTCTGAGAATGGTTATTTCTCTAGTCTCCTACAACCACATCAAGAATAAGCAAAAGAGCACTTGATTTCTCTTTGGGATAGTCGACTAGGAATTGAACTACCGAAGCTGTGAAATCACAGTGAAAGCCTGTGAAATGATTCACTTGGAAGGACAGTGATGCAGATTTCCTTGTTGACAAGACTGACATTATAGATTTGAGAGTCTTCATTGCTGTTTCAGTCTGCACTCACCAAGAAGGAAAATTCAAACTCAAGTTGAAAATTCACTAGCAGCTGAGTTTCTCACCGGCCTTCCCTCTGCACAGGGTCATTTCCTTGGGGACTTTTTTCCATTGGAAAAGTTAGAAGCAACCCCATCCAGCAGCAGGGATGGAATGGAGGTTAACACACAGGAAATCTACTTGATGAATGTTAGGGATTGAACTGTGTCCCCTCATGCCAAATGCATATGTTGAAGTCTTAAGCCCAAGCACCTCAGACCTTATTTGGAAATAGGATCATCACAGGTATAATTAGAAAATTAAGATACGGTCATATAGGAATATGGGCTTCCCAGGTGGCACTGTGGCAAAGAATCTGCCCGCCAATGTAGGAGACACAGAGACATGGGTTCCATCCCTGGATCAGGCAGATACTCTGGAGTGAAAGTGACAACTGACTCAGTAATCTTACCTGAAAAATCCCATGGACAGAGGGACCTGGTGGGCTACAGTCCACAGGGTGGCAAAGAGTCGGACCTAACTGAGTGAGTAAGCATGGGCACAGTGTAGGAACAGCATAGGCCTGTAATCCCATGTGACTAGTGCTCTTATAAAAAGGGGAATTTGGACACATGGACACACACAGAAGGAAAGCCCTGTGAAGACTGAAGTTATGGCACCACAAGCCAAGGAACAACTAGAAGCTTGGAGATAGCCCGAAAACAGACCCTTCTTCCACACCTTCCAAGGATGCACAGCCCCGCTGACACCTTAATTTGGGACTTCTGGCCTCCAGAATGGTAAGACAGTAAATTCTGTTAGGACAGTCTTAGGAAACTGATATGAATACAATGAAGACAGTGATTCTCTCTCAATTTTGTGTAGCCTTGGCAAACATACATCATTATTGGCCTCATGTAATTTGGGTTTTCCAGATTACACAAGGTTTGAAACAAGAGGGATGTTCAGGGCTGCACAAAGCTTTGGATCTAGGAGCAAACCAGAGCTCTCTTGGAGCTGCTCCCCAAACTGATCTCAGTGAAGTTCAGATACAAGTCCCCATGACGTAAAAACGTCCTTTACCACTGGCATTGACTGTGGTGAACGAACCAGAGGGCTGCTGTTCATGCTTATTCTGTAATGTCTTCTGCTGAAAGTGCATGGGAAGAGTAATTGTGGTCTTTCTTTTATTTTTAATGGTGAGACTATTCACAGGAAAGTAAGGATTTCCAATTCTTTCCATATAAAAGTGTATTTTTTCAGTATTTAAAAAAATACCCTCACAACTACTTTTCAAATGGTTAACCTAAATATAGCTTGAATGTTTTACTCTTCGTCCTCATTTGGGAGAAGTCTATATTATTTTTTAGCAACTTACCACTTTGAGTCACTCCTGTCAAATTAGCCATATTTGTTTCTCTTTCAGTGTGAAGGTCTTTTGTGGTGATATAATCAAATTAACTCATTTAAAAGTCAGCCATGTCTTTTACTGATTTTTTCTGATATTGAAGCTTGCAGTTGGCTGCAGTATCAATGTCTAAATTTATTTTACAAACATTGAGCTAAAGCCACTTAATCGAGCATGAGTTCTAAGCAAGTATGTACAACATATATGCAAGTTATGCCCCATCTTAACTACAAAGATCTTACCCTTATGTTTTAAGATACAGCTTTTTTCTGTATTTCAGAATGGGGCACATCTGTAGAAAGTACACGTTGGAGTGTAACTTTCCTCTTTATCCTTAACGTCAGATTTAAAGACAGATACAACTCAGCTTGTATTATTAGTTGCTCCCAGCTTTGCAAGTGGAGAAGGCAATGGCAACCCACTCCAGCACTCTTGCCTGGAAAATCCCATGGACGGAGGAGCCTGGTAGGCTGCAGTCCATGGGGTCGCTAAGAGTCAGACACGACTGAGCAACTTCACTTTCACTTTTCACTTTCATGCATTGGAGAGGGAAATGGCAACCCACTCCAGTACTCTTGACTGGAGAATCCCAGGGACGGCGGAGCCTGGTGGGCTGCCATCTATGGGGTTGCACAGAGTCGGACACAACTGAAGAGAGGCTTAGCAGCAGCAGCAGCTTTGCAAGCTTCCCTGGTGGCTCAGAAGTGAAAGAATCTGCCAAAAATTCAGGAGACCTGGGTTCGATCCCTGGGTTGGGAAGATCCCCTGGAGGAGGACATAGCACCCATTCCAGTATTCTTGCCTGGACAATCCCTATGGACAGAGGAGCCTGGCAGGCTATAGTCCATAGGGTCGCAGACAGTCAGACATGACTGAGTGACTAAGCACAGCCTAGCGTTGCAGGTAACAGTCTCCTAAGCTCAAAATGAGGAGAAGATTAGTGACTCAGAAGCAGAAAGCATCTGGTGCTTCTGTGGACTCAGCTTCCTCAGACTCCTGCCTGAATTCATTTTGCCTCATCTTCCAGTTTCCAGTATGAAGGAGTAACAAATGTATGAAGGAAAATAGGGCACCTTTAGCAAGATGCAAAAGGAACTCTTTGTAGTGACCAAAGACAAAACCTCTAATTTAAATAAAGAGGTTGTTTTAAGATGAAAATCTTTAGTACTTGAGTGAGGAAAGGTGTTAAAGGTTTAAATGTGATTTGGCAGCTCCTTACAAGCTTCAGTTTCCTCTAAATTTTTCTTCCTGTGGTTTCTCACGAACCACGCATGCCTCCACCCCAGGATCCTCTCCAAGGAGTCCCAGTCTCCATTTGGTCACGGATGTTGGAGAGAGAATATGATGACACATCAGAAAAATGCCGCTCCTCGCCATAGCAAAAGTGATTCAAACAGCACGTCCTCCTGGCAGAGTGTCACCAGTATCATCTTTTTAGGTGAGAGACAGTACATTATACTTTTGAAACCATCTCTGGCTAGAATACCTGTTATTGCTTAGTTGCTAAGTCATGTCCGACTCTTTGCAACCCCACGGACTGTAGCACGCCAGGCTTCCCTGTCCTACCATCTCCCAGAGTTTGCTTAAACTCATGTCCACTGAGTTGGTGATACCATCCAACCATCTTATCTTTTGTTGTCCCCTGAATACCTGAGTCTGTATTTTTTAAAAAGTGACCTGTGAAAAATGGGAAAAAATCTTGTAAAATTCTCCTCTTAACTCAAATGTTGGCCAGAAGTATTTGATTGGGAAGGAATTTTGTCTTCAGCTGGATGTGGTTGATCGGAGAATTGTCTGGAACCAATTGACCATTCTCACCTATGTGATTTTTACCTTGTCATTTGGAAATTTCTGATTATTCAGAGGCCTCTTAGAGACTCAAGCAATGGGTACTAATATGTATGCAAAGCTTCAGAAAAATACAGTGCTGCGTATTTCCCTGCTTCATCAGGGCAGATTGAAATAGTTAATACCCACCTCCAAAAGACGGCAGTTTACTCTGGTCTCACAAGTAGAATCTGAGTCAATAAACTGTAACAAAGCATAATGTTTAAGACATATATATAACTCGACTCAAGGATAATGTTCTACACATAACTCATAGAGTTAGTTCCAATCAATCCTTCTGTGAATACTCAGCGCTAACAGGCCTACTGTGGCCTTTGGATTTCCACCCAGATTTTCATGTATATGTTCACTGGAAGGCACAAATTATTAATCAGAGGAGCCTCCTTTATACTTCTATTATTTGTAACTGAGGCCATCTGGAATACAAAACAAGAAGAATAAAATTCAAAGGTCAAATCATACCCAGTGTGCCATATAAAGTTGAGAGTTAAGATGGAAAGTTTTTTTTATTTAAAAAAGCAACTTTTCTCTAACTGCTTCTAGGATTCTATTTAGGTTTCACCTTTCTAGCTGCCTGTTGCTAACACATCATGTGAAATTAGTTATGGGGCATTTGAAGTTAGAGAGCTGATTTCAGAGCTCACTGAAGTTCTAAGGGATGCACTGCATTTAATTATGATAGTTCTTTACATAGAGTTTAAAAATATAATGTTCCCCTGGCTATCAACAGGTGAAGTTAACCAAATAACTGGGAAAAAAAATTTGCCTCCAGATAGTAATGGACCAGCCCAAAATTTACATACTGTTTTCACATGTACAGGCACAAAAATTCTTCTGCTTAAATAAAGTGACAGAGTGGAAAGAAAAATTCAATAAGGAAGAGTCATGTTTTTAAAGCACAGCAAGTGCTCAACTTAAAATGTACCATCAGGGACTTCCCTGGAGATCCAGTGGTTAGGACTCCACATTGTCAATGGCACTAAAATCCCACATGCCTTGCAGTGTGGCCAAAAGATAAAAATAAAATGTACCATCAAATGGATTTAATCACAGAGGAGAGGCTACAACCAGCAATAGAGGCTGTGCAACCTAGCAGATGGAATGTGAGAGCAGGGTTTCAGATGACTTTTTGTCTTATCTATATAGCTCTCCACTGCTGAGTGACCTGCTGTATTTACCCATAGAGGAAAATTATACATGTGATAATGTAGAACATTTCTCATAAACCTCCTAGCTTTGACATTGAAGAGTTATGAGACTATACTATAAGTGTAAGTATGATAAGTGAGTTTGCTGTGATTCTCTCTGCAATGTAAGAAAAAAAGTCAGTGGCTGAGTTTGGGGAAAGTTTGAGAGAAGTCCTATTTAATAACAAAGAAATAATCATGATACCTGACTTAGAGATTTACAGTCTCTTCTCTGAACCCCTGTTGCCTCAGATGTATTTCAGAATTCAGGAATGTTAAGAATGTAGACTTAAAATTGAGGACATATGTCATATATTATATAATATTTATAACATTCCCACAGAGGATGAGATGCTTGGATGGCATTACCGACTCGATGGACATGAGTTTGAGTAAGCTCGGGGAGTTGGTGATGGACAGGGAGGCCTGGCGTGTTGCAGTCCATGGGGTCACAAAGAGTCGTACATGACTAAACAACTGAATTAACTAACTAACTAACATTCCCTCTGGAGTCTGGGCAGTACTCTGTAATCAAACACAGTCACATTTCTGCCACTTAATGTATAAATGTTTGTACTAAGTGAGATAAATAAAAATTGTCAATAGCCTTGTATCAGGTCATGCCATGTTTTGCTGCCAAGGGAGTTATGAAATAACATCCAGTTTTTAGAAAAACATTTTAATTTCAGAATTGTGGCTAAGGAATTGTACACCTGTTTTATCCTTTTCAGTGTAGCATGACAGATTTAACAATCATCTCTCAAAGATGCACTAAGAATGGTAAAACAAGTAATAGCTTCTAGGTATAACAGTGTGGAACTGAAGGTTAAAAAGGGTAAAATGATTTGACCTAAAGTTTTCCATTTGGTTCTTGCAAAAGTAGGAACATTGGTATAAGGATGTTCAAATAGCGATGAAGCACAATGAAACATCCCCCCAACACTGTCCTCAGAGCCCATACTCTCATAGGGAGAGGTAATGACCTCATCACTGTGTCCATTGCCACTTCCATTAATACCTACCCTCATGGTGATCCAATTACCAATCTTATAATAAATTCCATATGTCCTATTACACACACGGGGAAATTTTTTAAACACTTCTCCAAAAGGAAATTCTCTAAATAGAAACTAGTTGTTTCTACTATCTTTTGTTGTTGTTTAGTCACAAAGTCGTGTCCAGCTCTTTGCAACCCCATGGACTGTAGACTGCCAGGCTCCTCTGTCCATGGGATCTCCCAGGCAAGAATACTGGAGTCAGTTGTCATTTCCTATTCCAAGGGATCTTCCCAATCCAGGGATCAAACCTAATCAGGCTTAGACATTGAGCCGCCAGGGAAGCCCCTCTATTATCTTTTAGCAAGTGACAAAAAGTTTTTCTTTATTTTCTATAACTTCCAAGTAGAAGAGCATGTGCTGTGCTTAGTCATTCAGTCCTGTCTGACTCTTTGAGACCCCATGGACTGCAGCCTGCCAGGTTCTTCCATCCATGGGGATTCTCCAGGCAAGAATATTGGAGTGGGTTTCCATGCCCTCCACCAGGGGATCTTTCCAATCCAGGGATCGAACCCAGGTCTCCTACATTGCAGGCAGATTCTTTACCATCTGAAGCACCAGGGAAACCCTATAGAAGGCAGGTATTTCTCCTATTCCTGCACTGAATGTCAGCTTCCTACTGAGAGAGAGAGAAGATACAAAATGACAGGAGTGAGAAAAATTACAATTACAAAAGAAAACAATCACAAAAGGAAACAGTTCTTCTGGAAGAGCACAGTATGCAAAGACGTGGAAAGCACAACAGGACTGCAGAGAAGCCTGACAAACACTTCCTCAGTCCAGTGACCAAGATCAACAGCAGCAGTAGTAGGTCACGCTGGAAGGACGTGCCCTTGATGTGGTGAGATGAGAACGGAGCTTTTCTGTGTCTCCCCTTCCCCCCAAACTACAACCCCAGTCTAATCATGAGAAAGACATCAAACAAACCCAAATTGATGGGCATTCCACAAAGTACCTGGCCAGTACTCCTTAAAACTGTCAAAGTCATGAAAAAAAAAAAAAAGGGGAAAGCTACCTGAAAAGTTATCATAGCCCAGAGAAACCTACAGAGACATGGTCATTAAATGTAATGATATACCCTGAATAATACACTGTAGGAGAAAAAAAGACATTAAGCAAAAGTAAGTCTGAGTAGAGTATGGACTTTAATAAAAATAATAATGTATCAGTATTGGTTCACTAATTATGACAAACACACCATACTAATGTAAGATGCGAATAATGGGGGAAATTGGTGAGGGGCATATGGGATCTCTACTAGCTCTACAGCTGTTGTGTAAATATAAACTTATTCTAAAATCTAAAATTTATTTTAAAATACTAATATGACAAATACATATAATCAAATAGCGAAAGAAACTGTGAAGTCGCTCAGTCTTGTCCGACTCTTTGTGACCCCGTGGACAGTAGCCTGCAGCAGGCTCCTCCATCCATGGGATTTTCTCAGCAAGAGTACTCTATAGCTGTTGTGCAAATATAAAATTATTCTGAAATTTAAAATTTATTTTAAAATAATAATATGACAAATATATATAATCAAATAGTAAAGTGGAAGGAATTATTTATGGTATGAAAGAGTTTAACTTGTATAAAAATATTTTTATTATAGAGAATGCTCTTCATTGAGAAAACTGAGAATTCCTCTAACAGTGAATAAACATTAGTAGAAATCCAGTTTTATAAATCATAGACAATGAAGAGCTATTCAGTTCAGTTGCTCAGTCATGTCAAACTCTGCGACCCGGTGGACTGCAGCACACCAGGCTTCCTCATCCATCACCAACTACCTGAGCTTGCTCAAAACAAACTGTGGAAAATTCTTAAAGAGATGGGAATACCAGACCACCATATCTGCCTCCTGAGAAATCTGTATGCAGGTCAAGAAGCAACAGTTTGAACCAGACATGAAACAAAAGACTGGTTCAAAATTGGGAAAGGAGTATGTCAAGGATGTATATCGTCACCCTGCTTGTTTGACTTATATGCAGAGTACATCATGTGAAATGCTGGGCTGGATGAAGCACAAGCTGGAATCAAGATTGCTGGGAGAAATATCAATAACCTCAGATATGCAGATGACACCACCTTTATGGCAGAAAGTGAAGAAGAGCTAAAGAGCCTCTTGATGAAAGTGGAAGAGGAGAGTGAAAAAGTTGGCTTAAAACTCAGCATACAGAAAACTAAGATCATGGCATCCAGTCCCATCATTTCATGGCAAATAGATGGGGAAACAGTGGAAACAGTGACAGACTTTATTTTCTTGGTCTCCAAAATCACTGCAGATGGTGATTGCAACCATCAAATTAAAAGACACTTGCTCCTTGAAAGAAAGGTTATGACCAAACTAGACAGCATATTAAAAAGCAGAGACATTACTTTGCCAACAAAGGTCCATCTAGTCAAAGCTATGGTTTTTCCAGTAGTCATGTATGGATGTGAGAGTTGGACATAAAGAAGCTGAGTGCCGAACAATTGATGCTTTTGAACTGTGGTGTTGAAGAAGACTCTTGAGAGTCCCTTGGCCTGCAAGGAGATCCAACCAGTCCATCCTAAAGAAAATAAGTCCTGAATATTCATTGGAAGGACTGATGCTGAAACTGAAACTTCAATACTTTGACCACCTGATTCGAAGAACTGACTCATTGGAAAAGACCCTGATGCTGGGAAAGACTGAAGGCAGGAGAAGGGGATGACACAGGATGAAATGGTTGGATGGCATCACTGACTCAATGGACATGAGTTTGAGTAAACTCTGGGAGTTAATGATGGACAGGGAAGCCTGGTGTGCTGCAGTCCATGGGGTTGAAAAGAGTCGGACACGACTGAGCGACTGAACTGAGCTGCTCTTCATTGTTTGTGATTTATAAAACTGGATTTCAACTAATGTTTACTCACTGTTAGAAGAATTCTCAGTTTTCCTATTTCAAATTTGGAAAATAGATCTGCAGAATTTGAAATTGTATAGAGTTTTGTTCATATTTGTGTATTATATTTGCTAATGTAACTCATGCAATAACCCAGCCAATGCCAAGGGAGTATAGTTGCTCTCTTTTGCTCAAAGAAAGTATGTAGGGGTTTGAGCTTTGGCATCACCCTACCAGGACACAGTGTACAAAATTTGCTCCAATTCAAAGTGCTCCTCCAAAAACCCACCTTTAATTTACCTTTTAAAGCAATAAAGAATATTTTTAAAGTTATACTTTTAGGTCAAATTAAAACTTTCAGGGCTTCCCTGGTGGCTCAGTGATAAAGAATCCACATGCCAATGCAGGAGACATGAATTCCATCCCTGTGGGATCTTGGAAGATCCCACTAGCTGAAGAACAACTAAGCCTGTGAGCCACAACTATTGAGCCTGTGTTCTAGAGCCCAGGGGCTGCCAGTACTGAGCTCACATACCACAACTATTGAAGCCCATGCGCCCTAGAGCTCCTAGAGCTAGTGCTCTGAAACAAGAAAGGCCACTGAAATGAGAAGCCTGTGCACTGCAGCTAGAGAGTAACCCCCGCTCACTGCAACTCGAGAAAAGCCCACACAGTAACGAAGACTCATAGCTAAAAATAAATAAAATTTTAAAAACAAAATGCTAAAAAAAGTAAAACTTTTGGAGTTAATCTATTCCTATTCCCTCAGATACGTCCTAAAGATGAAGATTCTTCTTCTCCCTCAACAGAGGATTTTCATTAGACCCAAAATAGAGTTGTGAAGCATAGGATTATGTCACTTGGTTTCTCTAAGGTCATATCTCCTAACCCCTTGCTTTCTAAAGCGCTTGCTGTGTGTTTGCTGAAGGACTAATTCAGAAAGGGGCTGGTGTTTCTGAAGCAGTGTGTGCTCAGACCCCTAACCACTATTGACAGATGGATTAGGCTTATAAAGAAGACCAATGAGTTTTTTCTTTTTTTTTTTTTTTTTTGTGGATTTGCAGTCAGGGGAACTTGGAAGTCTTCCTCTGGCAGTGTTTAGACTTCCCTAAAATGCAGACAGACGCTGGGCCTCTTCTTACTCTGAAGCCCCCTTGTGAATATAATGGAAAACCTCAGGCCTTCCCACTGCTTGTGAGCAGTGGAGCTTGCAACTGGAAAGCTCTTTGAATAGACAGACTGCACTCCTTGTGCTCCTTGTCAGGCCAACAAAGTTACTGAAGTGAGGGTGACAGGTTAGAAATGTATCAGGATCAAGGAGGAGGGACTGCCCTGGCAGTCCAGTGGTTAAGACTCCAAACTTCCAACAGAGGGGGTGCAGGTACGATCCCTGGTCAGAGAACCAAGATTCCACTTGCCCCAAGGGATGGCCAAAAATTTTTTTTTTTTAAATAGAAAGAAAAGGAACAAGGAGAGGAATGGTGCCCCCTGCTTTTAATTCTTTAAAAGGTTTGATCTTTCTGTAGAGAACTTTAACTCTCTTATCTTCTAGTTTGGCAGGACAAGAGAAAGGGTAAAGAGATGACACTTTGTTAATTGAAGATATTTTTGGAGAGAGACGACTCCAAAGTAAAACCAGCCTTCCCCTTTACCCTCTGCTCTTTACTTCTCACTCCTTGAACAAGGGGTATGAGTAGTCAACCTACAAACTTGGGCAAAAGATGAAATTCCATGGGGAAACAAAGACAGAGAATCCCATGGTCACTGCAACTAGCTCAGAGCGTCCTGAGTCCCTCACTACTCTCTTTCACCTTCAAATCATCTCTGCTCTGTGGAATCGCATTTATCCCCAAGTGCCTGCTGTTAATATCCCCTCTTCTAGGAAGTCTTCATTTCTCTCAATCCATCCCTTTATTCTGGGCATGAAAAATTCATAACTCCTTCTGGGCTCTTCTACACTCCCAGTATCACCTTAATTCATCTCACCATATTGTATTACAAGATTTTTTTGTACTGTTTTTATTTTATAGATGATTGGAACTTTTTGCCTTATGCATCACTCTAACCCCAGTACCTAAGTTATATCTGGTACATAGCAGGTGTTCTGAAGTATTTGTTGAATAAATGAGTGAATGAATGACTCCTAGGGGCAACATCTGTGGGTAAAAGTCAGGAATTATGAATGTTACATGTTCTTAGGAAGAATAGTTCCGCCCCTAGCCTCAGAAAATGAATTGTGACTGGTATAAGACTTCAATCTTCCAGCTACTCTTTACCAGTGATTGCAGTGGGTGAGGAGGGGCATGGATCCATTTCACGACCATGAAACATAAGGGGAAGATGTCTGCTGACCTGATAGAGAGAACAGAAAATGTTTGATGTTCTTCTTTCTACTCCTTGTCTTCAGCATCTTTCTATTCCCCATGCCTAGTTTAGTACCAGCATGTAGCTAGTGCTCAGTAAATATTTGTTGAATGAGTGACTGAATGAATAAGTAACAGGTGCACCAATTGCACTGTCTTGCCCAGGCATCACTTTGAATGTGGACTTGGTGACTGATGCTGCAGCAGCCATCTTGCCACAGTGAAGGAAATGCTGAACATCCCAAATATCAATTGAGCTGCTGAACCAACATCCAGCATCCATTCATGTTGCTACGTAAGAAGAGCAAATCCCTATTGATATAAGTAACCATTAGTCAGGTTGCTTTGTTACTTGCAGCCAAAAACATCCTAACCAATTCAGGGATCATATTCTTTTCAATGTTGCCTCTCTGCCATCTACTGTGTTGAGCCACACCTCTCCTATGTGTGCATCTCCATGGTATTGAGAGACTTCACAGTCCATGCGGGAGAAAACTTGAGATTTTTCTAGACCTATAAATATCTACATTAAGTCTTTTGGTGTGACCTAGTTGTCCACAAATCTACCTGAGGACTGCAAATAAGATTTTAATGCAATGCATCAAGGGCTATATAGGAGACTTTGATGAGGCACCAAAAAAAAAAAGATTGCTGTTAACACTGAGCAATCTTAAATGAGCAGCATTCTTTACTTTCAGCCATGAGGAAATCCCCTCTCCCATGCTTTTTTGCCACTTCTTATTTCCTTTTGACAGTAGAGGCCAAACTCTCTTACTCTCTCTAGGTCTCTGTCATTGGCAGGTTTTAGAAATAATGTCACTAGGGAAGTGACAAGTGAAATAAAGTCTTTATTGTTCTATTTCCTCATGGATGATCTTTACAAATTCAAGACCGATAAAATAAAATAAAATATTTCTCATACAAACTAACTCAATAAGAGCAGATCAAAGTGTTTGTGTGAACAGATAATTTACTCCAGGGGAAATCTCTTCACTGACTTTCCTGCAAGTTTTATCTCTCTTTCTTCCCCACAGCTCCTCCTCCTTAATCCCACCACGAAACAAGACTGTAGATGAAACTCTTCAACATGGCAACAGAGAAAATCAAATGTGGTCTTCTGAGACAAATACATCCCACTTAGTAGGTATCTTGTTTTCTGACGTCTTTAAACTACTGTGATTAATGTGAGTACACGTGCAAGTACACATTTGTTAGAGGAAACTGGGACACTATACCCCAATGTTTTATTATTAAAAGTATAGGTTGGTTCTCTCATATTACTCTTTCATTCACATTTCTTGAGGATAGATCAGTCTACAGGTCTCCAAAAGGCTAAAGCAAAGCAGTGAGGATTAGAAATTGCACTTCGAGTACCTCATGCCTTCTTGACATAAAATTAACTTGACTTATAGGCTCAAGTGTTTATCTTTCACCCAGAAAGGAAGAGTCATGGTCACTACATGAGATTCATCATCTAAAGACAAAGGATGATTGAGGAAATCCTGAAGCAGGTATTAGATATTAACATTTAAAGTACGACCATGTCTATATTTCTATACTTTGCATGAATGAACATTGACTACTAATACTTTACTGTGTGATTGTCACCAGGACCCAGACATTACACAAACATTACCTTATCCAAAAAGATCAAATCTCAAGTTATAAGTAGTGCCACAGCAGTCCCTCAAAAGCCTCCTGGAAAAAAAGTTTTTTTAACACAGTGAGCCATCAAGAAGGGTTTTGATAGGTGATAGGTGAGTGTCCGCTCAGTCATGTTTGACTCTTCACTGGCCCCATGGACTATAGCCCGCCATGCACCTCTGCCCACCAGGCTCCTCTGTCCATGGAATTTTCTGGGCAAGAATACTGGAGTGGGTTGCCATGCCCATCTCCAGGGGATCTTCCCGATCCAGGGATTGAACCGTCTCTCTTGTGTCTCCTGCATTGGCAGGCGATTCTTTACCACTAGTGTGACCTAGGAAGCCTGAGGTGACAGGTAAGAGAGGAAGAAATTCTCAAGTGTATGTACCTGAACTTTTTAGGATGAGGAAAGAACAGGGAGAATGAGAGAAGAAGGAAGGAAACTGGAGATCCCAGATGCTTGGGTCTGCTGTATCCTGTGGACTCACTGGAGAAGTCATCTGGAGTGGAACAGATAGAATCAGGCGGTGAAAGTTGCTAGATCACAGCTTTATCTTTCTGGGCTTTCTCTTTATTCCCTGGGGCAAGTTAGAAACTTAATTCTAAGCATAACCTAGTATATGTCCTTAATTAATTGTGTGTCCTTAATCAAGGAAGACAAATGGGGAAAAAAAAATCATGATAGTCAAAAAGTTTGAGAAGCACATTTTAATTTCCCTAAAAGATGCATAATGGATAGAGTAAATTATAAGTCTTAAAATAGATTTTGATTTGAAAAAGAATTTTGTTTTAGCCAGTTTTTCTCATATTTATTTGATTCACGGGAACTTTTTTGGTTTGCATTTGGAGAATCACTGGTATAGAGTGATGGGTAATAAGGCCTCTTTTCCCTTACTGTCTCCACACTCTTTTAGACCCGTCACTCAGAAAGGTGCAAATATAAAGCATGTATTCTAGCTGTCCTTGAGAAAGATCAAAATGCATAAGATTTTGACTGAAGAGTTAAGAGTCTGTTTCAATAATGTTGGCTGGATGTGGCTTTTAATGAGACTTATGCTTCTGTAGATTGTTTCCTATAGGAAAAATATTTCCTTACTAAACACAACTTTAGGCATCATAGACTCCAGACAGGCTACAGGAAGGGCCTTCATGCTGGAAGAATAGAATTGCCACAGGCAAAGTTTGACCCCTCTGCCAAAGCCCTCTGCCAAACCTGAGGAATTAACCCAAACTTTGAGAAATATATGACATCAGACCACTGAATTCTCAAGTCTTTTACATGTTAAAGGGCAAGGTCATAGGAACGGGGCAGCCACTAAGACATAAATGTGCTCAAGTAACCATAACCTTGGAAGAGAATAATTTTTATGCAAAGAAAGAAGATATAAGCTGAGTTAAAAGAAGAACCTTTTCCTTTTTCTTGATCTGTACAAGGTTGGGTCTGGACTCCAGGGAGGGACACACAAACATACCATGTATGGGAAGGGTGGCTGCCTCCCATTCACAGAAGATAAGCAGGCTCTGCAGATGGTGGTTGACAGAGCTAGGAAGAAGGTGAGCTGGTGGGTATCCCTGTGAGGGATGGGGTGATGGATTTTGAGAACCATCTATCTATTATCCTGGAGTTGGGGCTTAATTCACTTCCCATACTCCCAAACCTTCAAAAATTATAGACTGGCCTCAACTTCTACTGGGGGATTACAGGAAGGCTCTGTATTCATACTCAGGATGAACAAGATAGAGAAAAATCAAAGAGCAGAACACTTGCCACAAAAAGGGGAAGAGTAGAGCAGTGGTCCAGAGCCAGACGACTGAATCAGGCACCAAACAACCAGAAGAGATATCTGGAAATTACAGATGCTTACATCTGAGATTGCAGTCTCAGATAATTGTGATAGAAACATCAGAGTGCTAACTCTGGAACATTAAGGATACACATTCAATACAGAACACTGCCATACATTTTTCTGACAAATAAGAATGGTTTAAAAAAAAAAAAAAAAGAATGTTTCTAATGAAATGGGGATTCCCAGGTGGCACTAGTGGAAAAGAACCCACTTGCCAAAGTAAAAGGTGGGGGTTCAATCCCTGGGTCAGGAAGATCCCCTGGAGGAGGGCATGGCAAAGCACTCCAGTATACTTGTCTGGAGAATCCCATGGACAGAGGAGCCTGAGTTGCAAAGAATCCATGGGGTCGCAAAGAGTCAGACATGACTGAAGCTTCTTAGAAGAAGCAGCAGCTAATGAAAATACCATCTTAATAGAAATGGCTGTTATTATTATACCTCATGACCAAGGAGGACAATATGAGTGGGTATTTCTGAGTGTGGCAGGGGAATGCCAAAGAAGGAATTAAGGGCAAGAAAAAATGTGAATGTGAAAAAGACAGTATTTTAATTCCACATACACCTGGGGACAACACCGTTTGTTATTTCACTGTTGATAAGGTATCAGGATTGGTTTTCAGAATCACTTGAAAGTCAGTAGTATGCTACATACTTTGTGATCAATCGTCTCAGCTTCACTTGGCAGATCTCTATGGCTTCTCACTTGCAGAGTATTAACTATGAAAGTATTTTTTAAAACTAAGACAAAGGACATTCTCCAATAGTCCCAGAGACTTGTTCACTCTTCTTTATTTAAAAAGACATTCTAGAATGTCAGGCCCAGAAGAGCCTCACATAAGAGTATTCTCTTATCCAAACACAAATCTACTATGGATTCTCTGCTTTTAAAAGTAACATTATAATTTTACTGTCGTATGTAAAGAACAGTAATGAAATAGCTGAACAAATTGAACTAGATATTCTGACTCATTAAAGAAAAAGAAATAACTGCAAATACAATTTAAAATTAGCTGTAGTTACAGCAAAACCAGGCTGATTTCATGGTCATGTTAACACTCAGGACACTGTGAATATTAACTCAGAGTTTGCTACTCACTGTGGAGTTCTGTGGACCAATTTGCTTAAATTCAGAGGCTAAAAACACCTTTTTTAAAATGTCAAATATGTATAGGGGAAAAAGGTAAAAAGCAAGGTAAATGCAATTAGCAAAAATAGAAAATTGGGGAAAGTGAAATTTTGGCACTTGCAGTTTGACCTCATGGAGAGATAAACAGGGCTGTGAGTCAATGGACAGAAGGACTTTGAGTCCAAGGCTTGCCTTACATGACTGTGCTCTAGAACTTCCATGGAAGGCGCAAATGCAATCAGCTTCTGACTGTATTGGCTGCCTCAGGATTACCAGCAAGGGACCTATGTGAATAGCATTGGTGTTCCAAGTTTCAAAAGCTGCATGAAGGGCATTATGTTTGAAGCCCACCAACCATACAGTTTTTAATCTAGAATGAGTTATTTACATCTTAAGTAGTAATAAGTAGCATTTCAAAAGAGCATTTGAAAGAGCCATAATGAGCATATTCAAAATAGCATTTAAAGAGACACAGTGCTACAAATAACAAATGTTGGAGAAAGTGTAGAGAAAAGGGAAACCTCCTACACTGTTGGTGTGAATGTAAATTGGTATAGCCACTGTGGAAAACAGTATGGAGTTTCCTCAAAAAACTAAAAATAGATTTGCCATATGATCCAGAAATCTCACTCCTGGGCATATATCCAAACAAAACTATAGTTCAAAAAAGATACACGCACCCTTATGTTCACAGAAGCACTTTTTACAATAGCCAAGATACAGAAGCAACATAAATGTCCATCAACAGATGAATGGATTAAGATGATATGGGTGTGTGTGTGTGTGTGAATAGAATGGAATACTACTCAGCCATAAAAAAAGATGAAATAATGCCACTTGCAGCAACATGGATCAACTGTCACACTAAGTAAAGTAACTCAGACAAAGACAAGTATCATATGATGTAACTTAAATGTGAAATCTAAAATATTACACAATGAACTCATGTATGAAATAGAAACACTGACAGACATAAAGAACAGGCCTGTGGTTGCCAAGGGGCAGGGCAAGTTGGGGAAGGATGGATTGGGAGTTTGGGTTCAGCAGATTCAAATCATACATATAGAATCATAAACAAGGGCCCACTGTACAGCACAGGGAACTAGATTCAATATCCTGTAATAAACCATAATGGGAAAAAACATGAAAATGAATATATATCTCTATATATAGAGAGATAAGTATAGATAGATAAAAATTAATCACTTGGCTGTACACCAGAAGCTAACATAATGTTGTAAATCAACCATACTTTAATAAAAAATAAATTTAAAAAATAAAATCAAGAGCCATAATGATCAACCACATTGACTTTATGGCACACCTGTGAGTCTCTCTATGGATTGTTTTACTTTTCCTGGCTTTTAAAAAATGTCTTGGGTACAAGATGTACCTCAGTTTCTTTCGGGGTGGTCCTTAAACGACAAAACAGGTCATTCTGAGGAACAATCACAGTAAAGAACTAGGAGAGTTCATTCACAGAAGTCTATCAATGGTTGATTGAATAATGGCTGCAATGAAAGCTATGAAAGCAACTCAGGCTATGGGGCAGTGCATTTGTCAGTATGTATGAAAAGATCATAAAATACACATTCCACTCTAGGAGTTTATCATGAGAAAACAATGAAGGACTACAAAAA
The DNA here is from genome assembly GCF_033118175.1 of Dama dama. Taxonomy (NCBI): domain Eukaryota; kingdom Metazoa; phylum Chordata; class Mammalia; order Artiodactyla; family Cervidae; genus Dama; species Dama dama. The sequence goes on from NC_083713.1 coordinate 26,368,711, forward strand.
GATATAACAAGGAGGTTCTTTGCCACACTGTTAATCATTATCAACACTGAAGGCAACCAAAAGTTCCAGCAATAGGGTACTAAGAAAATAAATCATAGTATGTGGTGATGGTGATAATGATTTAGTCAATAAGTCATGTCTGACTCTGCGACTCCATGGACTGTAGCCTACCTGGCTCCTCTGTCCATGGGATTTCCCAGGCAAGAATACTGGAGCAGGTTGCCATTCCCTTCTCCAGGGGATCTTCCTGACCCAGGGATGGAACCTGGGTCTCCTTCATTAGCAAGCGGATTCTTTACCACTGAGCCACCAGGGAAGCCATAGTATATTTCGACAATAAAATAATCTGCCAGTCATTAAAAATAATGTTGGAAAAACGTCTCTATTGGCAGTTGAGAGTGTTTACAATATATTCTTGGGGAAAAACACATGCTACAAAGTGGAATAAATAGCCCAATACTATTTTTATTTATATACATATGTGGATTGAAAGTGTATATAAATTAAGGTGTTAAAGTGGTTAACTCTGGGAGGGTAGAAGAATGAATATTTTTATTTCTCTATCTTTCTGAACTTTTTCATAATGAGCATTACTTTTATAATAATGAGGGGTAAACATTTTTAACAGCAAATAATAATAATGATAAGCACCTCAAGAAGCCATTTTTTTTTAATCTGGGAGATTCACTTGCAGTTAATATTTTTAGAACTTAACTATACTGGCATTTTTTATTTGCCTCAATGACTGAGGCACCTGTTGGCATTTGGAAAGAGGGGTCAATATGTTGGACCATCCACAAGAGGAAGACCTGTCCCAACAAGTGCTGTTTTTTGATGGGTGTCTATCCACAGGGAATGGGGATGCACACATTGTACATAATACTGTGATATTATGCAGATTCCTTTTGCTATTCACAACGTTCATAAATGCTATTACATATAAAATGTATCTAGATGTGAAGAAATCAATGACATTATATAAATCCCTTTGGAGAAACCTGTGTAAATGATCCGAATTGAAGAAACTAGAGAAAACCTAAATGTGAGAACAGATGATTCAAAGATGAATAAAATACAGCCCTTGCTCTTAAAAAGCTCATGGTCTATGCAGAAGTCTAAAAATATCAGACAGAAAGAAAATAATGCCATAAATGAAATCTGTTGTGTGTCTGTGTGTGTGTGAGAGAGAGAGAGAGAGAGAAAAGACATTGAGATTAAGAAAGCAGTTTGGGGAAAACAAATTTATATCAGTAAGAACAACTCTGCTGAGAGAAAATGCTCAAGGAGAGGGAGTGTGACCATCACTGTATGGGGAATGGGACACTCAGTCCCTTCCAGAACGTTTGAGGAGGAAAATGAAATCAACACCAGGTCAGGGAAAGCCAAGTCTCTGCTCTATCTATCTTACCAGGGCAAGGTTGGGTATCTCTGTGGACCAGAGTGCTATGCACCACGCAGTGCCGGGTGGGAGCCCCCCAAACTGGCTTCTGTAGCCCCAAAGGAGGCACTGCCCTCTGCCCTGAGCAAACCAAGGAAGCTCCATCACCAAGTGTCTTGGGCATCATTGAATCAACTCCAAGCTACCCTCTGGTGACTCTAAAGTAGTGCCAAGGGAACATCAATTTCCCCAAACCATCTCAAAACCTCTCCAAAATCCCAGAATTAATTTAGTGCCCAGAGAATCTCTAGATTTTGAAAGTTTGATTAAAGAATTAACATTCAGAGGTATTAATACATATTAAATGGTAGTGGTACTTATCCATCTATCCATTTATTCATTCAATCAACAAACATATACTAAGCAGCAACGTGCCAACTCTGGGGATACAAAAAAGAGAAAGACCCAATGTCTACTCTCCAAATGGGACAAATGGATAAGCCAGTCAGTACGCTAAGGATTACCAGCACCACGAGAGAAGAGAATGAAGAAATGGAGAGTTACCTAGACACAAAAAAGGAAGACAAGTCCTACGGGGAACAGTCAGAAAAAGCTCCAAGGAAGAAGTAAGGCTCTAAAGATAAGTAGGAAGGTTCACCTGAACCCTTTGGGTTTTCCCCAAGTATGACAGTCATACTCCATTGATTCCCAGTGACTGAAACCCAATCCAACTCAGCAAAGGAGAAGAGGAGTGTAATAGCTCGAGTGTCTGAAGGGCAGAAGTGTGGCTGGAGATTCTCAGAGCCAGGGACTCAGCCTAGCCAGACCCTCTTGTCTCTGCCTCCTTGTATAAATCAGCTTCTTTCTCACCTCCCACTGCTTGATTTTCTCCACCAGAACAGATATGCTTGCCACAGTGATGGGCTCACATCTCCCAGCTTTTCCTCAAAAGAAAAAGTGCTCTGTTCCCAGGTTTAGTTACTGAAACCCCAGCAGAGTTTCTGATTGGTTTCTTGAGTCACCCACCGTGGAAGGGAGGTGACTACTGTGATCACCCCAGCTTGGCCAGGGGCCTACTTTTTGACCAGTCACTACGTACAGGTAAGAGGGATTATGTGAACGTGTGAATTCCCCATCGGATCCAGATGGGGTAGAGAAAACAGCTTCCCCAAAGAATGAGGGTGCTATTCCCAGAAGGCAGGAAGAGAAAGTATCAGGAACACAAAAGAATATTCACCCACCAGAACTCCCCCAAACCAGTTTTAGTCTCCATGTGGGGACAGAGTTCCTGTTCCAGGGTTAATGTGACAGCAGCAAGGCTGAAATCACAAACCAGCTACATGAACTGGCTTCTAACTGGATATGCATGGCGAAAATCCCTCTGGCTGGTTGAGGCACAGCCAGCTGATCAGCATTGGAGCAGGGGAGAGAGCAAAACTGCCAGCAGTGAAGACGTGTTGAGCTTCTGCCAGGGATAAACACCTAGAATGCTGGTATCTTCAGGGCCATCAGCTGTAGCTGACCTGAAGAGGCTGGCTTAGAGAGTTGTGGTGAGTGTTCATGGTCACAGAAGCAAAACGACTCTTGTGAGGCTGGGGATGGAAGTGGGGCTACGTGAGAGGGGAGTGTCAGAGGTGATGGGAGCTGGAATGAGCAGGCAGTTCTTGGGGCAAATATGAACTCCCTAGCCCCTGGTACCTAAGCAGAAGGGAGGCTCCCAGCAGGTTCCTTTCTGGAACCACTCCTCGCAAACCCTCTGTCCTTCCCCATTAAATGCTTTCTGTCAATTACTCATAACTATCCTTCCTACTATGTGTTGTCCTATTTCTGCTGTTTATGCTCTGTGTCCCCTGCTGGACTGTAACCTCCACAAGGACAGGGACTTCTGCCTATTTTGCTTACATCTGAGTCTCCCAAGACAGAGAGCACCTCTTTGTCTAAGACTGTGAGCAGGACTTCCATTTCAGTGGTTATGATTCTGAGTTTCCACTGCAGGGGACATGGCTTTGATCTCTGGTCAGAAAACTAGGGTCCCACATGCCATGCAGACTGGTAATTTATTTGGTCCCCACTAGATGCTAAACTCCTTGAGAAAAGGACCCTGTCTTAACTGACCTGGTAGCCATGATACTTTGTGCTAAATCTGGCAGATAGGAAGTATATAATGAATGTCTGAGGACAGAGAAAAGTTGAAGAAGAAGCAACTGGCTGACCACAGGGTCAAGATTAGATAAAGAATCTGAGACGTCCAGGAGGGGACTCATCACTGAATTAAAGAAAACTCATGGTCCAGAGGAAGAAGAAATTGCACTGGAGCCAGCTTACACTAGCTCCCAAGAATAGATTTTGTGTCTTTTCTCAACTCCATGTCAGTGAAATCACATTGTCAGCTTAAAATCATCATCAGTGGGAGTATTTACACCATGGTAATTGGTAAATGTTACATATCAGGGCTTCTTTTTTCTGGAGAGGTGGTTGTTAAAGAGCAAGCCCTGAATATTCAATGGAAGAACTGATGCTGAAGCTGAAATTCCAATACTTTGGCCACCTGATGCAAAGAGCTGACTCCTTGGAAAAGACCCTGATGCTGGGAAAGATTGAGGGCAAGAGGAGAAGGAGGTGACAGAGGATGAGATGGTTGGATGGCATCACCGACCCAATGGACACGAGTTTGAGCAAACTCTGGAAGATGGTGAAGGACAGGGAAGCCTGGCATGCTGCACTCCATAGGGTTGCAAGGAGTCACATACAGCTTAGTGACTGAACAACAACAAAGCAATATAACGACGAGTTGGTTGACTTGCCCCTTTCATTCTCTGCTCAATGTCTCCTGACGGACCTCCAAGGCCTGCATGACCCACCTACACTACAAATGGATCCCCATGGAAGACAGCCATGCTGCTGACGTCAGCTCCCACTTTCAAGAAGCAATAGATTTCATTGACTGTGTCAGGGAAAAGGGAGGCAAAGTCCTGGTTTACTGTAAGGCTGGGATCTCCCGCTCGCCCACCATCTGCATGGCTTACCTCATGAAGACTAAGCAGTCCCACCTGAAGGACGCCTCTAATTACATTGAGCAGAGGAGGAGCAAGGTCTCGCCCAACTTCAGCATCATGGGCCAGCTCCTACAGTTTGAGTACAAGATCCTATCTTCCACACCCACCCCTCAGGCTCCCTCCTGCCAAGAGGAGGCAGCCGGCCCTTCATTCCTTACCCATTGTCTGAAACTGAGCCCTAACGTGCAGGCTTCCTACTGCATGTTCCCTACCTTGGTGCTGGCCCCAGTGCCCACCCACTCGACGGTCTCAGAGCTCAGCTGGGGCCCCCTGACCACAGCTACATCCTGCTAAAACCAGGCTAGGGCCGCCAGCCCAGCCCCAAGAACAGGTGATCTTGTATTTTGACTCATGGACATTTCATACCTGTGCAATACTGAAGACCTTGCCCCGTCCTGCTGTCCTGGTGGGACAGTAAAGGGGTCACTAGGTTTGCAGACAAACTTCAGACTGACCTTGGGATGGAAGGAAGGCCAAGCCATTACGATAGCATAGTGTGTGCTGACTTCTGCACTTCCCGCCCTTGGGACTGCCCAGTCTTTGCACCTCAAAATTCACCTTTTCATTTCAAGCATAAGGCAATAAATACCTGCAGCATGGGAGAAAGCAGTTGCTAGAACCAGGAGAAAAGGTAGTCATGAAGCCAATTCATTTTGAAGGAAGCACAATTTCCACCTTATTTTTTTTTTAACTTTGGCAGTTTCTATATCTGTCTCTGTTGCTTCAGGGCATAAAGATCACCACCTAGTCAGGAAAATAACCCTGCAGGGTTTTAGGGACATGATGTATATGCCAATTTGAACCCTTGGATGCTTTTGAGACTCTATCTTGGGTCAGGTGGAGTCAGCTGGGTGAAGTAGTGAGACGGGAACCCTTCCCGTTTCTTTCTCACTGTGGGTTCTTCCCTGACTTTGGACTTGGGCATGATTCTTATTCATACTTGAACCTTTCTCACTGAACCTTTCTCATTGAACCTCTCCTCAAAGCAACTCTTGCATCATTTGAAAAGAGTTCTTTAGGCCACAGAACAAAAATTACCCCTTTGAGGTGGTGGAAGTGGGTGCCATGAGAGAGAAAGTGTATCCACTTCCTGGGTCAGTGACATTGAAACAACAGTCAACCCAGCTTGCTGTCTGTATATGTGCTTGTCTCATCTCTGGTGACACTTGTGTTCTTCTCTGCCCCTTGGGGTTGTCTTCAAGCTGTTGACTTCTGGGATTTGCAGATTTCTCAATGTGGTACTACTTCTTTTTTGGTCTGTAGGCTATTTCTCTAGGGGAAAAGGCAATAATTTCCTAAAATCCACATGAATGTGAAGAAAAGCAGTATATTACTGGTTGTCATCATATTTTTATAGTGCAAAATAAAAATAAAAAAAAGAAAAAATGCAATAAATATTTCCAAGGAAAGTATGAAATGAGATTTTAAAAATTATACCAGAGTTAAATTTGACTGTTTAAAAATATCAGTGCATAGTTATTAAATCATGACATTTAGAGTTGAAAATTTGATTGCACGTCTGTTATTTGATGCCTAAGCAATTTATGGTATGTACAGAATGTATTATAATGCCAAAATAACACACTCAAGTTATAAATTAACATAATCCAATCTACTCAACATTCTCTACCAGAGAATTCTATTCATTGAATTCCTAAGGAAAATAAGGAATATGTTGAAGAACAATTCATATTTCTGGATTTTAAGAGTACTTTAAGTAAATAAACATTAAATTTTGTTTGACAGATGAAAACTCTAGTTGTGATTGCTATTGTTTAGTCACTAAGTTGTGTCTGACTCTTTGTGACCTTATGGACTGTAGCCCCCCAGGCTCCTCTGTCTATGGGATTTTCCAGGCAAGAAAACTGGAGTGGGTTGCCATTTCCTTCCCCAGGGGATCTTCCTAACCCTGGAATTGAACCCACGTCTCCTACATTAGCAGGTGGATGCTTTATCATTGAGCCACCAGGGAAGCCCCAGTTAAGTAATATGACCAGGCTATTTAATAGTCTGGAAAATGTTTAAATGCAATGATGAATTAGTGGTGCCCATCTTTATATTTCTAATCAAATGGTAAATTTTCTTTAAGTGGTAGAGTTTGAAGATTAAATTCAAAGTGGCACAAATTTGACTCTAATTCTACATCTCATGATGTAGTCTAAGAAAATTCTAAAAACAGAAGATGCTTTATGCTCAAACATGTTGGTCCATCATTATCTAAATGTTTTAAATGACTAAAATGTCCACTGCTATTTGGGGATGTAATCTTGAGTATACCAGCGATATGGGATGATGACATGTGAAAGGTTTTTGCATGACAGTGTCACATAAGCAGGATATATCATGGCCCAGTGTGAAGATCAAGGGATCTGGATCCTGTTGCCAAGGATGCTTAAAAAGGTCAATGTATGGCAAAAACCACTACAATATTATAAAGCAATTAGCCTCCAATTAAAATAAATAAATAATTTTAAAAAAATATGTATAGCCAAAAAAAGTCAGTGTATGTTTTCTTTTTCTGAGATAGCAAAAGGTAATATTTTGATGTCTACAGCCACCTCTGTGATTGATTCCACTTGTTTTTGAACGTATAATCAAATAGGTCTACATATAGAAGAGAACACCTGCAAATTTTGCCAAAATGTCAGTGTATTATTGAGCTGCCTCTAGCTAACCAGAGAAGAGGTAGTAGCCCGGAAGAGATAATAAATTTCCTGTTCTCAGATGGTTTATGTTCCTGTTAGGCTAGCGCAGTAAAAAAAAAAAAAAAAAAAAAATTAATGGAGAAAAAATCATTTCAGGATACTTTAAAACACAGTATAAATGAACCACATGAACACTGAGAGGATGTCGCGTAAAGTGGCTAATAGAAGGCAGGCCGCGTAATCCAGGCCCGAGCATCAGGGCCGCGCCCGGGTCAGGACCGCGAAGAGCTTGCTTCGCTGCTGCCGTGTTTTTGTCAAGTTTTCAGGGGCGCGAACAAAGTACAGCCCTGATCCAGCCAGCGGCATATTTGCTCACTTCATAATCTGCTTGCTATATAAGCTGTTACTGAATGGAAAACAAATGGACGGGCAGCAAGTCTGAGAACAGATGGCGCTTCTGGGTGAGGAAGAAAAACAGAGCAGAGGGACAGCGAGTTTTAAAAGGTGGCTCTGTCCCCCTCCCCCACGGTCGCCGGGCTTCCTCCTCGACCTCCTCCGGCAGCCGGTCCTTCTCGTCCGCACCTCCCACCTTTGTTAGGATGAAAGCCGTTACAGGTGAGAGAGAGAGAGAAGATGCTACTTAATCCTAAACCGTTTTTGTGCGTTTCGGTCGGGCTCCTGTCTCCCAAAGTGAAATAAAGAGGCCAAGGCGGCTGGAAGATGGGAGCGAGGCGGCGCACAAACAGCGGGCATATGGTCCTTCCTTCCTCCAGGGCCGCGTGAGCCCCGCTGTTCATGCTGGGGGCTTGTTCGTAAATATCATTTGCACGCTATTGTTTGTCTTGCCTGAGTTGGAGGAAAGAAGAGTCTAACAAGGATTTATGGAAATGCCTGGAAATGTTGCCACAATGTCTGTGTACTAACTGTTGAACTACATCTGAGGCAGCTCCATCTCTATTAGAGGTCTGAAAATGTGTGTGGGCATTCTTGTTATCTTTGGTTCTTCTTGTCTTGTTTTGGATCAGGATTCTATAGCATCGCAGTGAAAGTGGTGTGGTATGAGTTACAATGAGAGTGTTATTCCAGAGTGACAATGACCACACAAATCACATTTTCCAGGATAGTTCCCATGTGGAACATTTTGTTTCTGTGCCTCTATTTGGGGCTCTCCTACTTGACAGACCATATGTTGCCCAGGTTTTTTATTCCAAAAATAGATCACTGTTGGTCCCTTGTTCATTATGAAACAATCATATATAGGCATGAATAAACATTATGGGAAGGAAGAAAGGAAGATATGAGTGAACGAACAAAGTACAAGTGTCAAGAGGCTCAACTAGTCGTGTTAACACTTGACTAAGAAAAGTAACCTCTTAAAAAAAAAAAAGAAAGGTAACCTCTTGGCTCTTGGGTTCTTCATCTAAAAAATGTCTAGTCAAACCTAATGTATTTCTGAGATCCATCCAGACTCAAAAATCTATATTCTAATTAAAAAGACTTCATCTAACATATTTAAGTGCTCTTCTTCTTGGTTATTGGGCTGATGACTTAATTGTGACTAATCAGAGTTACCAGTCCTCTACATAAACATAGGCAATGACATTTAAGTTTCTTTATTGTAGGCAGCAAGCCCAAGACTAGAAGTCACTAAAAGAACGATCTATAATTGGGGGGAGGGGGGGGTGTATGCAGAAACTAGATGATTTGGGCTTATTGTGTTTCTTTAAGGGGAAAACAACCATTAGCTTTAAGGCAGAGGAAATACAAAGTATAGAGGCAAAAATTAAAGGAAACAGACAAGGATTTGAATAGATGATTTAAGAAGTGACTTGAAAGACATAAAAGTGAAATATGAGCAATATGGGGCTTGCATGGGACTATTCTGTAATGAAGATAAGACATCTGAACTTGTAGGCAAGGGAAGAATGCCTTGTAGTTAACTGCATGCCCTCAAAATGTGCTCAACGTTATAAAAGAAAGAATGTTGTAGTTCCAATGCAGTAGTTAAGTAAAAGCTGGTAGAGATGTAAAAAATGCACTCTTTCAGAGTCCAGGGCCCCTGAGGGGCTCTCCAAGCTGGGGCAAGGTGAGAAACTCCAGGCAAAAGAACCATCAAGTGCTCCCCTCAACACACGCTTGCCTCCCGCAGGGTTGAGAAAACCCTCTGTCTGTGCATGGTCAGAGGAAACACCTCTCAGAGAGATCCCCCACAGTACTAGTATATATGCAGCGGAACACCAGTACTGAGTAGTGTACACTATTTGCTACATTGAAAGTGAAAGTCACTCAGTTGTGTCTGAGTCTTTGTGAACCCACGGACTAGACAGTCCATGGAATTCTCCAGGCCAGAATACTGGTATGGGTAGCCTATCCCTTCTCCAGTGGATCTTCCCAACCCAGGAATTGAACTGGGGTCTCCTGCATTGCAGGAGGATTCTTTACCAACTGAGCTATCAGGGAAGCCCTTTTGCTACATTAGCAATATAATTAATTTTTTAGTTAACTTACTCTGTTTTTAATTTGACACTTTTTATTGATCAGTTGGCAAGTAGATAGTTTATACAAGGGAATTTTTTTTTTTAGAATTGATAATTTTTTAAAAGAAAGAGAATGAGAAAGAAGAAGAAAGAAGGAAGAAAGAGAAGAAAATGTGCTGCAACCCTTCCATCCTCCTGTGTTAATTGAAAGCTTCATGTTTTCCAAGTCCAGGCTCAGAGTGTGGTTTCTCAGTTAAACCCTAGCCTGTAGCCCTGGTCTGGAGAGTAAACTGCAGGTCACCAGAACATAATTCTGAACTTGTTGTTTAGTATCTGTTGAAGTTCCCAGAGCAGCACCCAGGAACAAAAACAAAACAACTGAGTTTTGGATGTCACTGAAGCAAGGCAAGGAAATAGTCCTCTGCTCCTCTCCACCCTCCACTTCCTTGCATAACGAATGCATAAAAAAAAAATCTTTTTTTAAAACATAAGGTATCCACATGAGCTTCTGCATAATTTTACTAGCTCTGCCATTGATCTGAGTATCTATTCCATCTAAAATAATAATAGTATCTCTCATGTATTAAGCACTTAAGATGTGCCAAGTAGTGTTCTAAGTACTTTACACGTATTAATTTATTTAATCCTCATAACAATTCCAATGGGAAGTTAGCAAATACTAGTCCCATTTTGCAGGTGGAGAAACTGAGGTAAATGAGGTGAATGATTTGCCTGGTTCACATGACCAGGATCAACCACAGGCATTCTGGCTGCCGTGTCTCTTTTCTTAATCCTGACACTGCAAGGTTGAAAGCTTTTTGCAGGAAGGAGTTAACCTCCTGTTTTCACTTACCTCCTTCTGGATTAAACCATACCTAATGCTCCATTTCTTCAATGAAGTCTGGAATCAGGTGTGTGTGTGTGTGTGTCTGTGTATGTGTATACATAGAATATTTATATATAGAAACCAAGTAGTTCAAAGAAATTCAAATCAGAAAAGTTTGAGAGCACATATTTGTTTATTGTAGAGAACTTTCAGCAAAAAAAAAGCTAGTGCTTTTAGTCTCCCATATGTTTAAAATAAAAGGCTTTTATTAAAGCAGGTCATTCAACTAAGATGCAAATTTTTTTAAAAAGAAGAAAGAAAGTCTCTCATAAAAATGACCCAGAGCCATTGTCTTGGAAGAAAATGATAACTAGGACCACAGATATAAACCGTTTTTAAAATCTCAAGAGTTTGGGGGTTTAGTTTGGATATTTTTTACATCTACCTTTAATCAACAACGATGGTCGTTAGCATTTAGGAGCATTTCCTCCAATAAGCATTAATATTTCTAATTACAACCACATTGCTTACATAATTTAGCTCCTAGATTATGAGTGGTTTGTTTTTGTTTTGGAGGACAGTATTGGAGGATTTTTATGCCTTATAAATAGCCCTCAAAGTTTTGGGAGAAAGCAATGGTATTAATGTGCCAAAAGAAACTATTTATAACACCAAAAAGGCAAAAAGTTCCACCAAGACATTAGTTCTGATTCAACAACAAGTCCACATTTAATATGATTTAGGTTCCACTGTTTCTCATCCAGACTGAACATCTGTAGCACAAGAACAATTTGCCAGGCAAATAGCTAGATTCTAGTTTCTAAAACAAACAAAATCCAATCAAGTAAGAATTTTGAGACCATGAAAATGAAGGAAAGAAATTAACCATTAGAAAAATCCAAGTCTTAAACTTTTACCCCAGTTTTTGACCCTGTGATCAAAGATTCACTTTCATTTAATCATTTCCTTTCTTGAGTTTTCTTGAATGGGTTTGGTACAATACAACTACTACCAGAACACAGATTGATGAACTTATTTAAAGCATCTCAAGATACTTGCTGAATTGGAATAGAAAAAAAAAAAAAAAAAGAGGTCAATACGGTCTGAAATCTCCCTGTGGAATGCCTAATGTGTGAGGCGTTCGTAGAAAAGATTGGTAATTAACTGTGCTTGGGGCATCTGCTTCTCCTTGTCTGTCTCCCAGTATGGATGGCATGATCTTGTCACCTGTGATTCAGATAAATGTATGTGACAGTGCGGGGTTGCAACTCTATGAGTGATACGATGTAACCCAATGATTTCTAACCCTGGTTGCTTGTTAGAATAGCTGGGTAGGTTTCTTAAAAATACTGATGACCTGGCTCCAGCCCAGTCCAATTTCTTCTGGGTGTGGGACAGGGGCAGAGGAAGGTATATTATAACTCCCAGAGGACAGAACTGAAGCACCCAGTTTGGGGTACACTGAGACAGAGAACACACACAGGATTCACTTGGGCCTGCTAGTGCTGGGCGGATATAGAGATGGAATCTGCCCCTCATTAACTGCAAATTTGAATCTTGTTTTCTTGTCTGGAAAAGGGGATGATAAGACCTACTTTATAAAGCCACTGTAACTATTAGATGAGAAGCTATGTGGAAAATGCTTGGTAAGTAGTACTCATTAATGCCAGGTTTCTTCCCAATATAACTTCATATTTTGTCCTACTCTGAAACAAATGCAATTTTGCTCAATTATTTCAAGAAAGTAGTTCACGTAGCCAACGCCTTTTCATTCTGTCCCAAGGAACTGACTTTTCGAAGCTGTGGAGTCTTCTCTTGCTCAGAAGCTTGTCTGGTGGTATTGTTCAAGAACAAGCCAAGTGTGGATGCCATGTCCATAGCCAATAAGACTGTCCCATGCCACACCACAGGAGGAACAGAAAGGGCTGCTATTGTCTGTATCTGAGCAGATATAATATGCAGATTCTTCCCCCATTTAGGAACTGACTCCTCAAAGCAGCCTGGAGGCTCCCTGTTGGATGACTTGTTGAATTGTAAGGGTTCTGGTGTCCATTTCTGGAGATACCCTACAAACATGCAGAGCAAAGGGAATCTGACCCAAGGCATATCCTTTAAACCAAAATACGTAGGGACTTCTCTGGTGCTCCAGTGGTTAAGAATCCGCCTTCCAATGCAAATGACATGGGTTCGATCCCTGATCAGGGAGCCAAGATCGCACATGCTGAGGGGCAACTAAGCCAGCATGCCACAACTAGAGAAGCCCGTGCGCTTCAACAGAGATCCACATGATGCAACAAAGATGTTGCGTGCTGCAGCTAAGACCCAATGCAGCCAAAGAATTAAATAAAGTAAGATACATAATGTGGTCTTCAGACTACAATAGACCACGTCTTACGGACCTTGAAATGCCCCCTTGAGCTCTGTAAGGAGGCACAGAGGGAGTGAAGGTTTGCAAGAGGGTGCTACTGGATAAGTCTGTGGCTGTCTTTACAGGCTGTGGGCCTGTGGCGGCAGCAGCTTCATTCTCTTGGCAGCCTGACCTAGGGCTGTGTGAGGAGGAAAGAAGTGATGAGCCCTTCTCCTTAGCACTGCTCTTTTTCCATCTTCAAGTCTTCAACAGATGTTGGCCCATTCAACACTCCAGAAACGACCAGGAATTATGTTGACTTCTGTGTTCACTTCAGAGAGAGAGGAAGAATTATTTCCATTTTTATTATCATATTTCATTGGTCTAAATTAAATACTCTTCCTTGAAAGTCAAAGTGTTCATCACTCAGTCATGTCCAACTCTTTGCGGCCCCATGGACTGTAGCCCACCAGGCTCCTCTGTCCATGGAATTCTCCAGGCAAGAATACTGGAGTGGGTTGCTATTTCCTCCTTCAGGGCATCTTGCCAACCCAGGGACTGAACCTGCATCTCCTGCGTTGCAGGCAGATTCTTTACCACTGAGCCACCAGGGAAGCCCATTTCTTCCTTGGTGTTCATTATTTTGCCATGAAACAGCATACATGTTTGGGGATTGAAGTCTGGATTTTCACCAGTTAGAAAAAGCTCAGAATGTATCCTTGAGGCAAAGACAGGAAACTTCAGCACAGTCATGGCAACTGCATCAAAAGAAGACCACTGGATTCTATTTCAAATAAGTCCGCGTTTCTCATTACATCTGTGGTGCATTGCAGGACTGAAATCTGTAGCTTTTCAACATAATATGTGTCTAGATCAAACAGTATTAAATAATCATTAAAATCTGCTTTGTCCTTCTTGAAGAGCTGCTCATAGCCTCACATCGTGCTGTGTGTTTTAATGGAACATTGGATATAATATAAAATGTGAATTGCAACTGTCTTGTGTGGTAGACAGTTTACTAAAGTATTATCCAGAACACATGCTATCTGATTTACTAACTTATTATCCATTAAAAAAATCCCTGGGTAAATAAATGTGTAACTAAAAGAATTGTTACTCTGTATAATCAGATGAATAGATACAAACAGGGAAGATTGCTGTCATTATGTTGTATATTGTGCTAAACAGATGCACATGGTTTTTTCAAATAGTGTGCTATATCAAACCACTTCCTTCCGTCTAGGCTTTGCTTTTATCAATAAGAGGTTTCATATTTCAAATCAATCGCTGCTTTCTGAGGAGGCCATTCCCTCCCCCTCCTCCTTCTCTCACCCTCCTGCCTTTCCACCCTGCCCCAGCCAACAGGCTTGGCACAGACAGGAAATGACTGGAAACAGCGGATCTATAATGTGCTGTTAATGTTGGGTCTGCTCTCACCCACAAGGGGCGAATCATGCCCCAGAACATGTCAGACACTCAACATAAACCAGAGTGAGTGGAAACCGAGTCCCTGCAAGTTTGCCAGTTGCCCCAGATAACTGCTCTGACAGTAATGAGCTAAGCTGCATCAACACTATCTGTGTTTTGTATTCTTCAGTAGATGACAGTGGTGGAGAGCACATACCTACCCATCCCGTTGCCCTTCTCCCAAGGCACACGTATCTTAGGTGATTGGTAGAATTTGGTAAGGCAGCGATCCTGGGCAGAGACAGTAACTGGCACTTGCCCTCATTCCATCCCATCCATCCATCACATCCACACAAGAAACCTTCTCAGGTACCTAGTGTATCAAGCAACATGCTAGGAGTGGAGGTGAAAGACCCTCAGGGACTTGCTAGCAAGTCTACTTGTACCAAGTAGAATATGGATTAATAAACGAGATGCCCAATTATGAGAGCACCGAGAAAGAGCACTTGACCCAAACTGAGGCCCAACTCCTGTCCTAAGAGTTGGGATCAGAGAAGGAGGGAACCCCTGAACTGAAAGAGATGGAGATGTCAGGATAAATTCCAGGGCTTGATTTGGCAAAATGGGTAAAGAGTGGTGGGGCCTCCCTGGTGGTTCAGCGGTAAAGAATCTGCCTGTGATGCAGAAGACGCAGGAGACCCAAGTTCAGTCCCTGGGTGGGGAAGATCCCCTGGAGGAGGGCATGGCAACCCACTCCAGTATTCCTGCCTGGAGAATCCCATGGACAGAGGAGTTTGGCAGGCTACAGGCCATAGGGTCGCAAGGAGTCAGACATGACTGAAGCGACTGAGCATACACGCATGTAAAGAGCGGTGGCGTTTATTAAGGTAAACGATTAAGGAGGATATGGTATCTGCTGTGTTTTCAGCTCTTCCTACAGAAAGCTGTCCTACCAAACACTCTATTTCAAACCACCTTTATTCAGATATAATTTGCTTACCTTGCAGTTTACCCATTTGAAGTGTGCATGTCAAATGATGGCTAGATTTATCATTTTTGAAATGTACAGAAATATTGAATCACTATTTTGTGTACCAGGAACACTATAACATAGTGTTATAGGTAAATTACAATTAAAATACAAACTCTGAGAAAAAGAGATCAGATTTGGCTACCAGAGGAAGAGGATAGGGAGAAGGGTGAATTGGATGAAAGCAGTCAAAATGTACAAACTTCCAGTTATAAGATAAACAAGTAATAAGTACAAGGGATGTAATATACAATATGCTAAATATAATTAACACTGCTGTGTGCTATATAGAAAAGTCATTGAGTATATCATGAGTTCTCATCATAAGGAAAAAAATTTTTTTCTATTTATATCAATATGAGATGATGAATGTTCACCAAAAAAAAAAAAAAGACACATGGACTTCCTTGGTGGTCCAGTGGTTAAGAATCTGCCTGCCAATGAAGGGGACACAGGTTCGATCCCTGGTCCAGGAAGATTCCACAGGCTATGGGGCAACTAAGCGCATGTGCCAGAACTACTGAAGCTGGGGCTTCCTAGAGCCTGTGCTCCATAATAAGAGAAGCCCACACACCACAACTAGAGAGTAGCCCCCATGCAGCAACCCAGCACAGCCAAAAATAAGTCAATAAAAAATGTTTTAAAAGGATTCATAAACAACTACCATAAAGGTATTAAATGAAATCTTTGAGCTGAAAAGAAGTAATATATATATAAATAAAGTGTACACTTCAATGGCTTTTAGTACTTTCACAGAATTTTGTAATCATCACCACAATCTCTTTTAAAACATTTCCATCACCCCAGAAGAAACACCACACCCCTTAGCTGTCATCTTCCCTTTCCCTAACCACCCCCAGCGCTAGGCAAACACTCATCTGCCTTCTGTCTCTACAGATTTGTCTGTTTTTGGACATTGCATATAAGCGCAATCATACAACAGGTGATCCTTTATGACTGCCCTTTTCACTTAGCATAGGAGATTTGGGTTGTAGAAACATACTTGAAGAAAGGCAGCCCAGGAGTCCTACCCTTGACCACAGCTGATGGATCAGACCTGACTCAAGGGTCTCCTGCATTGCAGGCAGATTCTTTGCCAGCTGAGCCACAAGGGAAGCCCAAGAATACTGGAGTGGTTAGCCTATCCCTTCTCCAGGGGACCATCCCAGCCCAGGAATCGAACGGGGGTCTCCTGCATTGCAGGCAGATTCTTAACCAGCTGAGCAATCAAAGAAGCCCCATGCATATATGCTGGGACTCTTTATGTGCATGGCAATCAGATTCTCTCCAACCTGAACTGCAAAAATACTGAGACAATGATTCAGTGGTGGCAACACTCAGGGGGAGGAACTTCCCCGGTGGTCCGTGGTTAAGAATCTGCCTAGCAACGCAGGAGATGCAGGTTTGATATCTGGATGGGAAACTAAGACACCATGCACTGCAAAGACTCCATGCAGCTAATTTTTTTTTTTTTTTTAAATCAAGGGGAGCTAAAGATGCAGAATGCACAGTGATTCCATGAGCTAGAACTGGGCCATGAGGGATCAAGGCAAGGTGAGAAAAATGAAAGTGAACACTGTTAATCGCTCAGTCATATCCAACTCTTTGTGACCCCATGGACTGTAGCCTGCCAGGCTCCTCTGTCCATGAGATTTTCCAGGCAAGAATACAGGAGTGGGTAACCATTCCCTTCTTCAGGTGATCTTCCTGACCCAGGGATCAAACCCGGGTCTCCTGCATTGCAGGCAGATTCTTTACCCTCTGAACCACCAAGGAAACCACAAGGTGAGAAACTGGAAAGTAAACTGAAGCAGTGAGGTACAAAGAAAAAGATGCACAGCCTGCAGGGTGGACCAGCCACTCAGTAACAAGTACCAAGTCCAAGAGACCCTGAAGGAAAGCTGAGTAAGGTTAGCAATGGGGCCCAGACTAAAAGCATCCCAGCTCCCTCTGTTTACCTCCAAGAGCTGCTCTGGGAGTCTGCTTCTCCTGATCCACTGTGCTTTCTCTTTCCCCCAAGCCTGGCTTTGGCTTTGATTTTTTTTCAGCTTTAACAGGTTCTCTCACATATGTATTTTTTTTTTCCAGTAAAACCTTCATTACCTGAAATGATACCAATAAGATTAAAATGAAAAGCAGCTAAGTGGGATGAGGGAATAATTAACTCAGTAGAAGATGTTTGAGGTGTGGGGCTCCAAGCTGAGTAGGTGCTGGGGATATAACTGCCTGCAGGAAGGGAGTCAGAGCTATGAAAGGAAATTGGGAGTTAACAATGTAGAGGGGATTCTGAGATACAGAATCCTGAAGGTGAACAGAGAAAGAGAAGCCTAAAAAGCAAATAAGGAGCAGCTGGAGAGATCAGTGAAGGACCAGAGATGGTGTTTAGGGAACAAAGTCACAACTCTGGGGTCATTATGCTCCAACACAGATGCCAGCAACCTTTGCAATATGGTTACTTGGGTCTGCATATATTTCCTCCACTTGCTTAGAAAAGCAAAATGACTTCCTCAGTCTTAGCTTTGATTTCCATTTAACTCAATAAACCTTTACTGAGAATCACCTTATACAAAGGACTATACCGCAGGGACCAGGCACATGACAGGTGTGGGTGGGGGTGATTAGGCCCCTAGACTCAAGGGAAAGGAGAGAAAGACCTAGTGCTTATTTTGAGTTTTCTGTGGGTCAGGCTGCCACCATGCAATTTATCAGATTTAAACTTCTCAGCAACCAATGCAGAAACTGATCATGGGCTAAAAACAGACAAAACATTGCTTTTGATCCTAGCAGCATCAGTTAGTGACTGTGAACCCTTGCTCTAAGCTCCACTGTAGAACAGGATAAGAATATATTCGTCAGGAATTCCCTGGTGGTCCAGTGGTTGGGAGTCTGTGCTTTCACTGCCAAGGGGCCAGGTTCAAAAGTCAGGATCCCACAGGCCCAGGCATGGCCAATAAACAAACAAAAAAAGAATATATGCTTCTCAAGCTATCATAAGTATTAAATGAATGCTCTAGACTGAATGTTTACCGAAAGTATTAGTTGCTCAGTCATGTCTGACTCTTTGCGACACCATGGGCTGAAGCTGCCAGGCTTTGTCCATGGAATTCTCCAGGCAAGAATACTGAAGTGGGTTGCCATTCCCTTCTCCTGGGGAATTTCCCAACCCAGTGAAGAAACCAGGTCTCCAGCATTGCAGGCAGATTCTTTACCACCTGAGTCACCAGGGAAGCCCAGACTGAAAGTTTGTTTCCCCTCTAAATTCACATGTTAAACCCTAACTTCCAATATGATGGTATTTGGAAGTGGGGCCTTTGATGGTATTAGGTCATGAGGGTGAAGCCTCATGAATGGGCTTTTTGTTGTTGTCATTAAAATGCTAAGTCATGTCCGACTCTTGAGAACCCATGGACTATAGCCACCAGGCTCCTCTGACCATGGCATTTCCCATGGACAAGAATACTGGAGTGGGTTGCCGTTTCCTTCTCTAGGGGATCTTACCAACCCAGGGATCGAACTTGCGTCTCCTGCACTGGCAGGTGGATTCTTTACCACTGAGCCACCAGGGAAGCCCCGTAAATGAGATTAGCGCCTTTAAAAGGGACCCCAGACAGCTCCCTTCCCCCTCGTGCCATGTAAGCGCACAGCGAGAAGGCAGCCTTTATGAACCAGGAAACATTCTCTCGCCAGACACAGAATCTGCGAGTGCCTTGATCCTGGACTTCCCAGCCTCCAGAACTGAGGAGTGAACGTTTGTTGTTGACACACCAACCTGGTATTAGCAGGGTGTCAGCAAGTCTCTGGCATTAGCAGCCCAAGCGGACTAAGACAACAGGGGAAATTGTGTACAGCTCACTGCACACAGTGAGCACCGAAGCCCGGGAGCTGCTGTCACCATCATCACTACTGTCCACTTGTATGTGATGGGCAAACTGACTTTCAGTCCCAGGTTTTCAGACTGAATACTTGCCCTCTACCTCTTACTACAGGTTCTGGCGATAAGGGACATACCTGCCAATAATCACAATACAAGGCAAAACACAGGGCAAGGGGGGTCAGAGGGACACGGTTCCAGGCCTGCCACCTCCTCCTCCCTCTTGATGCCAGTCACCTGCCCTCAGCCTCTCTACCACGCCCCTCACTTCACCGGGATGTTCCACAGCTCGACTGACACTGTGCATGGAAGCATTCTGCGGATGCTAAAACTGTGGTGCGTGGACTCTCCTCGAGATCCAGCAGTTAAGACTCTGCCTTCTCAGTGCCGGGGGCCCAGGTTCAATTCCTGGTCTGGGAACTAGATCCCACATGCCGCAACTAAGAATTCTCATCACACCACTGGAAGATCCTGCATGCCACAGTGAAGACCTGGAGCAGCCAAATAAAGAAAATAAAATGAAGTAAAAATATACAAATAAAACTTTTGTGCAAAGGTTACAAATTGGGATATATGGGAAAGACCAGACATGTTAGGCTTTGTGAAGGACTGCAGGATATTCCAGATCTATTTTTCATGCAAGGACACACTTGGAAGGGACCCCACTGTAAAGGCTCATCAGCTCCCACCCTAATTAGGCAATAACTTTGCAGCCAGGAACACCTAAGTTGCGTTCCAGAATAGCAGGGGGCAGCGGCTCCAGAAGGTGGGCAATGATGCCAGGAGGAGAGCCATGAAAAAGGCAGAGACAAGCACCCACGACCACATCACTAATTTCCTTGAGGATCTCTCTGAAGAGGCCCAGACCCCACAGCTCCACAAATCCTCTTCTGGCCACCTGGGGTGGTGGTGCCATGTGTGGCTTCATCAAACTGACTGAAACCCTCATAATTAGCCACAAACTAGTAAAACAGAAAGCCAGGGAAAAGACCACATCAGTGGAAGTTGCCTTAGGAGAGTGAATTCAGACCACCCAGAAAGGCACTTGATTCTTTGGAGTTCAACAAGTCTTAGTGCACATTATCAACAACCAATAGTGAGAAGCAAACCCCAAATCAGACTCTCTAATTCTGAAACTAACAAAAACCCACTGAAACAAAGACAGTAGACATACCAGATAGTCATGAGCACTAATACACAACATATACCATTGGCTCAAAAACATTCTTTAATACTCTGAGGGGCAGAGACCTGCTGTCTGAAGGATTCCCCAGATTCTGCTGGGATGTGCTGTGATTGGGTGAGTTGTATTTATAGAGGTACCACAGGCAAGGAAAAGAGTGTTAGGGTGTAGCCCCTGCTCTCATGAGGCTTACATCCTACTTAGGAATTCACTGAAAACCACAGCAACAAGGCAGGATATAATAAGCGCCAAGCTGTGTGACCCAACTCTAACAGTTGAGCAACTGGCAGCTATCAGTGAAGGCTGCAAGTATCAGCAAAGTCTCCAGAGAGCAGCCTGAACTCGAGCCAGAGCTTAGAAGAGACTTTCCACTTGGTACGAATCGGCGCCTGGCACAGAGTAGGTGCTAAATCAATACCTGCTGGATTTGTTCAACATTGCTGATTAAGGATTTGTAGATGGGCATGTGCAGGATGGATGTCCAATAACATACCACAAACCCCAAGTTTCCCTACCTTCCTTCTGATACACCTCATCTACATTCCCAAGGAAAGGAATCCAAGCTAATACCATTTCTACTTCTAAGTGAAGGAGAGGCAGGGACTAGGGGAAAGAGCAGAAATGCACTTTTAGCCCAGAGACCCTGATACTCTAACCACTGTTCCTTCCCAGCTCTTTTAGCAAAACCTTCAGTTGTATGTTTTCCAACTTACACTGTTTCACTAACACCAGTCCCTAACCACCATCAGCAGGCATTCAAGTTCTTGCTGTTGCTCGGAGGAACCTGTATGTCCTTGCAACCTGTGGAATCCCTGCTAAGATTCCAGATAAATGTCCTAAACAATTAAAATTCATTCATTATGTCAATTAAATCAAAATATAACCCTTGCAGTTTTGCACATGGAAAGTAAAGAGAACAACGCATGCAAGCTATTTCACAGGTTAAGCAAAGCAGATAAACACACAGAAGTAGCCACAGGACTAGTGTGGCTTATAAACCAAATACAAAGAGAAAGGAGTATTGCCTCTTACTGTTGTATGACTTTTGTCAATTTTGTCTGTTCACAGACAAAAGTTCATAACTCTTTCCACATAAACATGTAAACAGTTTCCACAGGTTTTAGGAGCTCTGAATGTATCTGAACGTCTAGGATTCACGTTGCCACCGGGACCATGTGGATGTGTAGAAATGAAGAAATCATCACTTTACAGAAGACGAAACTGAGACCCAGAGAGGCTAGATGACTCATCGAAAAGCACAACAGTTAGGTTCAAAACCAACCTGCAGAAACACACGTTTCTTCACCCCTAGCACGTGGCTCTTTTATCCACACTCAGCATTCCTCAAAGTACGCTCCACAGAACACAAGGGCCTGGGTTATAGGTACTCTCTGGAGCAGGGAAAAAATATTTCATGGTCAGATCAATTAAGTGGGGCTAAAGAAAATTAAGTGGATTTTTTCACTTGTTCATCTGAACTCGTAACAAACTGTCTTGCCAGGAGAGGTCGTGGAGAGGGGAATGCATGGATGGTGGTACAGCATTTCTCATATTCATACACAGGCAGAAGATTTTTGCCCCCCTAAGTCCCAGAAACTCCCTAGGGACAGCAGTGTTCCACACGACACAGCTTGGAACAAGGCGCTGGAGTCGGGCTGCTTCTCAGGTACTTCCTGGGCTGGAATGGTTTTTATGTTATGTGTCTGCGTTTAGTGGGGCTGCCTTCCTCTCTCTGCAGAACCTTCTACAACAAGCACAGAAGACATGACACCAGGAAACTTTTGCACAGCTGAAGGCTTTTCTGTGTCTTCTGCTAAAAAAAGCGAGAGCACCAGGGTCCCAGCGGTGACCCAGAGCTGATGGATGGCCTCGAGAAATCCAGTTCACCCCAACCACTGGCAGCCTGCCCAACCCGGAAGACTACACCTGCAAAATGTGTCCTGTCAGACCGCGGTCCTGGCCCCGGGAAACAGTTGTGCCCAGGGGCAGAGGAAGAGAAAGACGTGGGAAGAAGAGGCTTTTTCTTTGCTGTCTTGGGAAGGCTTTGGTCACTTGCTCTTAAAATGCCTGTTTTAGCTGTGTTGCTAGAAAGGCATTAACTGCGTTCCTCATCCAGGGACCGTGCGAGGGTAGACCCCTGTTTCTGGTTAAGGGACGTCACCCGCGGGTCTTGTTACCGACCTCTGCGGTCACACAGGCTCAACTCCGAGGAAAGATCTCGGCAGACTCGGTGAGGAGCTGTCCCGGAACACTGACGGGTTTCCGGAGCTAGAGCTCCCCCTGCTGGCAGCCAGGGCGTTTCGTAGCGCCGCTCGGAATTCTTTCATTCCTGAGTGCTGAAGCCCTGATTGAGGGAGCGTTCAGCCAGCCACTTCTCTTCTGCAGGGGCTTTTCCCAAGGACTTGAGCTGACGTTTGTGACTCTTCCTTCCCCTCGGCTATCTCCCTTTTACTGAAAATGCTGCAGTTTGCCCAGCCCGGATCGAATTGGGCTCTTCCGAAATGGGAATTTAGGTTTGGAGAATTTCTCGAATTGAAACAAGGTCTTTGTAGGACACATTTCTCACTAATAAGATTACATTCTCGAATATCAGACGCTTTGCATTGACCATCTAGATGGAAGAAGGAAAGAGAAAGGGAGGGAGGGAGGGAGGCAAGAAAGAAAAAAAAAAACAGGCCTGCTTTACTGTCATGGGGAAAAGACATGTCTCAAAAAAATGTTTCCCTTAATTGGGATCCAGGGGATGAAGGGTGAAAAAAATACCTCAAGAAAGTTGCCCTTAGGAGTGAGGTCTACTGTACAAACGTTGGGAATCTGGTTTCACTCTGCTCTGATTGCTAAGCCTTTGCTTGCTATAGGACCCCGTGGTTTCTGTCGAGTTAGAAGAATGAACCTTCCCTCATTTCTAACTTCATCTTCAGATATCAGGCTCTCCAGGATCCCTGGTGGCTGAGAAACTTGAGGTCCCTATTTGGGGAATGCACCCTAGATAAAGCTTTCATAGATGCCATCCTATTTTAAATTGAGAACTATTTTTATTTTTCAGATAGAAAGATGAAGGGAAGGAATAGAACTGAGACAGTCTGAAATGGATCTCTGGTTTTATGATGCAGGATAGGGGTAAGGGTTTCTGCTGGCTCTTTTTTTCACTCAGACAATGGCTCATTACGATCCACTGGCACAGAATTTGGGAGGCTCCTTACAACCTAAGAATTAGAGAGGATATGTGCTGTTTCCTTCCTCTAAAAGTAGAATGATGCCCATTTGCGAGCTCACTGAAAATAAGAAATGGAAAGACACCAAGTGCAAAAATCTAAATAAAGGCATACCTCCTTCAACCCACTGAATAATTATTCAGATTTATAAAAAATGAATAATAAGGGAGCAAATCTTCATTTTACAGAAGGATGCACCATGGAATTTCTTTACATTTCAAGTTCCCCTGATGCATAAAACATATGATTAGATTTACAAAACTTGATTTACACAGTTTTTTAGGAAAACATCTTTGCAGAAAGATTAGGTGTGATTAGATGCAAGAGCTCTTCTCTCAGGAGGGAAAACAAATGAGCTTAGCTAACAGGAGATGGCAGAGTTAACGACCAAAAACTCTTCATGCCATTTGGGAGGGTTGATTTCAATTCTGTGGCATTCTTAGAGATTTCTTAGGCAACTCCAAATGACTGTTCACAGAGATGAGAAGAGAGCTCCTCTACTGGCCTGCCCCACACACTGGGTGGGGCTCACTCTTTTCCAAACTCATGTGTTCTAGAAAAGTCTGAACACGGCAGGTGGGAAATCGTGGTGTGGGGCCCCCTGTGAGGCAAAACACTGTGCGGAAAGAGAGACACAGAGAAACAGACTGAAGACCCATGTGTTCCTGAGAGCATTTGGCTGAAGCGAAAAGAAGATATGTGTTATTCTAAATGAATTGGTTTGTTCCAGGGAGGTCCTAGAAGACTTTCAGAGCCTGCAGAATACAGCTGGATTTTCCAGTTTCAATTTCCATTATTTCCAAAGACCTGTCTTCCCACGAAGTTCGGCCATGTACCGGGCACACAGTATGGCCAGATAGTGACGTGCAGGCTAAGGTCTCATCTAGTTTCCTGGATGGTCAGAACCGACTTCATTTTTAGATTCAGGAAAATTGGCCATTCTAACCTCAAAGGGAAACCAAGATTCAATTCACATACTCTCTTTTCTGATAAAGAAATACTACCGTGATCCATGGTGAACCATGGTGAAGTATCTAGGAATTTCTGATCTGCCTTTAGCCTTCTGATCTGAGGAGCCATGAGAATCAATATCCGAGTTCCTCTCAACAGCTGCACTTTAGGATGGTTAGGAAAGGGAACATTCTTTCTCTCCTCTCTCTTGGACTCAAAACCAGAATAACACTGAAAACCGGTGCAGACGTCCAGTTCGTTAGCTTCCATCATGCTACAGTATTTGCTTATGATTTTATCCCTGTTCTGGTGATGTAGCACATTTACTGCTCATGAATATTTGATACTGAATTAAATCATTTGTCACTCGTTATATAAAGAACACAATTCAGTTCACAGCAAACCATTTGAAAAAGAACTCATTATTATGATATCACAATTTTATTTTACTTTATTGGAGTGTTTTGATTGTTAAATAGACAATACATGTCTTTCTCTCTCTTTTAATTTTTCTTGTCTAAAAGATGAAACCCTGCCTTTTACTTTGCAAACTACATTGCTTGATTTCCTTTAAATAGAGAAAAGTCATTTTCTATAATATTAAATTGTTTAATTTAGGGACAAATAGAATAATAATGTTTTGTTACGAAACAGAGTTTCAAAAAAGAGAGGGAACGTTTGCCTCTCCCCACTTTAAAAAAAAAAAAAAGGCCATGTTAGTATTTCATAACAATTCAGCTAAAAGAACCAGCAACAGCCTGGTTAGAATGAAGAATTTGTAACTGTGTTCTGTGCACATTGTTTTAATGGTACAGGTTCATTTAGGCATGCACAGACACATTATAAATCTTGGGTCATTATCAATATGACTGCCACGACAGGATCACTGGCTTGTGCATCTGATCAGGGCACCTACTGGGAGCAATGATGACAACTAGGGGTTTGCTAGGCGAGCCAGACAGGCAGCGAATTCTTGCCTGCCCCACCCTGTTTGGTAGCAGCTTCTCACCAGAGTTCCAGAGCTGACCTAGATGCACGGATGAAAGACTACCTCAGAGGGGACTGACCCTGCATGCCTGTTCCCTCAGGTAGACGTTGCTCCTGAGGGTGACTAGGCAGCCCATTCAACAGTCTGAGAGCCCATCATTGTGAGGGGACACCATCAGCAATTAGTAAACACACAGAGATACTCAGAGGAAGAGGTCCATAAACACACAGAGATGGGAAATTGTTCATGAAAGTGGCAAAGTGTTTATGTTCTATATGGTCATTGATTTCACTTAACATGGCTATTTTCTTGTTTGATTTTTTTTCTTTTCCCTTTAATTTGACCAAAGCAAACCAGGAAATGGCTCTACAGCTTAAAAAAAATAGCCAATAAAACAAATTAAACTTCATAAGCCACTCTTTGAAATCATAAAGATCTTCTATTTTCAATAATTGATCAAATCTAGCCATGTAAGAAATTTGTTTTAGAGAAACAGGTTTCAATATACCATATCAGTTGCAACAATCCGCAAATATTTTCCTTTTTATATTTTCCTCCCTATATTTTTTTCAGCTTTTTTTCCCAAAAAGCAAATTGCTTTTTAATGGTCCAGGATAATTCTACATGCCCAATATTTGCTGATTCATGTTCTAATATCAAACTTTTCTTTTCATCCAAATGCTTCATTGGGTGTATAATTTAGATAAAACCATAGTCAGATACAACTAGGACAAATAGACCCCTGCATGCTAACTGACTCTTAGCATGACAGTCAGACATGACACCAAAAATATTTAGAATTCCTCTGTTTTTTATTACATTTGATGAGTCTACTGTATGATATTCTTGAAAAACTTCTAGAAACTCACAAGCTACATCTGATATTACTTCTAGAATAGCAAGTTGCTCTCTGTAACTTTCTAAAGATACAGTCAGTCCTCTGTATCCTTGGGTTCCACATCCAGGGATCCAAGCAACAGAAGACTGACAATATTTTGGGGAAAAAATTCCAGAAAGTTCCCAAAAGCAACATTGGAGTTTGCTATATACCAGCAACTATTGAAATGGCACTTACACTGTATTTACAAGTATTTACATAGCATTTACATTGTAATAGCTATTACAAGTAATCTAGAGATGATTTAAAGTATATGGGAGGATGTGCATGGGCTATATGCAAATACTACAGCATTTTATATGAGACTTGTGCATCCAAGGATTTTGGTATCCATAGGGGTTCTGGAAACGATCCCCTGCGGGTACAGAGCACTGACTATAAAGGAAAGACAATACTAGTCAAATTATGCTCCCCCTTCAATAATCTGTTTTATGTCAAACGTTACTGCACATGTGTTTGTGATGATTTTTCCTCTTGATTAACTTTCTTCAGCAATCTCCTTTGTGCGTCTGCATTGATCAGATATAATGCCCAGACCATCACAATTTATGTTTTCATATTAGTTTCCCATTTTTGACCAAAAGGCAGTGAAATCTAGGGTAGATTTTATTTTTTTAAAAGATGAACAACAAAAGCTAAAGTCATATAGCTGGTTAAATGAAGTGCAATGTTGGCACAATGGATTGCATTTTTAGTTTGGTTGGTTGGTCATCCTTGATCATCTGAGGACCCAGTGTCCTTGGCTGTAAACTGAGGACACTGGATCACATGGTATCTAGATTTCTTAAAATTCTGTTTCAACTTAGGGGCTGGTTTAGAGAACAAAGCTTGGCTTTTTAGGGTAAAATCATTTAGGCTAATTCACGTGCAGTCTCGTCAGCCACCTGGTGTCACGGTCAAATTACCTGGTGTGTACTGCTGACCTTAGAAAACCTGGGGGCAGGACTCCATTCTCTGGGTTTTGATGTTGTTATTGTTGCTTGGTTTTGGTTATTGCCTTTTTTTTGGCAGCAGGGGAGGGATTCACTCAAGTAACTTGATGTATTTCCTTGGCCATAGTATTTGTTCTCTTTCTCTGTTTCTCTAACACACAGTTTCCTTCCAGTTCCCTGATTCTCCTTTCTAGTTTGCTTGCCTCCCTTCTTCTCCCCAGCCCTCACAAGAGTTTCCTTTTCTGACTTTCTGCTTATTCACCATTTCTCTCAACTATTGTTTCTAAATCACTTTAGATCCAGGGCCTCCTGAAAGTTTCCAGCTTTGCCTTGGTACTGCTCGGGGTTAAAGGGCCCCACAACCTGTCATGGGAGCAGAAGGCTGCCTAGGGTAGAAAAGGGAAAGTTAGATTTTATTTTTAAAATGTGGTCATGAAGAGGAAGAAGATCAAGAATAGACAACAAGATTTAGTGGTGATGTGGGTTCTCTAGGGGCTCAGACAGGGCCAAGGGGGGGCCTTCACAAGATAAAGATCAACCCAAGGAGAAGGAGTCATTCTATCTCCCACTTGAGTTGAGTTGAGTTACTCACTCGGGTCCGACTCTTCGCAACCCCATAGACTGCAGCACACCAGGCTTCCCTGTCCATCACCAACTCCCAGAGCTTGCTCAAACTCATGTCCATTGAGCTGATGATGCCATCCAACCATCTCCTCCTCTGTTGTCCCCTTCTCCTCCTGCCTTCAATCTTTCTCAGCATCAGGGTCTTTTCCAATGAGTCAATTCTTCCCATCAGGTGGCCAAAGTATTGGAGCTTCAGTTTCAGCATCAGTCCTTCCAATGAACATTCAGGACTGATTTCCTTTAGGATTGACTGGTTTGATCTCCTTGCGGTCCAAGGGACTCTCAAGAGTCTTCTCCAACACCACAGTTCAAAAGCATCAATTCTTCGGCACTCAGTTCTCTAGGCCAGAATACTGGAGTGGGTAGCCTTTCCCTTCTCCAGGGGATCTTCCCAACCCAGGGATCAAACCCAGGTCTCCTGCATTGCAGGAGGATTCTTTACCAGCTGAGCCACAAGGGAAGCCCAAGAATACTGAGTAGGTAGCCTATCCCTTCTCCAGTGGATCTTCTCGACTCAGGAATTGAACCAGGGTCTCTGGCATTGCAGGCTACCCACTCCAGTACTCTTGGGCTTCCCTTGTGGCTCAGCTGGTAAAGAATCCGCCTGCAATGTGGAAGACCCGGGTTTGATCCCTGGGTTGGGAAGATCCCCCAGAGAAGGGAGTGGGTAGCTTTTCCCTTGGTCATCAAAGGAAGGATGTAATAGTAGAGAGTGGTACCTGCAGAGCAGAAGGAAGCATTTTCCAAAAAAACAGAAAGCTCTCCGCTCCCATTGTTATTACTGGTATTCGATATTGACCTCCCTCCCACCCCCACCCCATGTTTTCTACTCACACCCAAATGTGGACAGAAAGTGCTATTTTCTACCCTGTCAGTGCTTACATGGCTGACAGTGTGCAGAGCCCAGCCTTTCCCTCCACCCCTGGTGGCACCTGGCCTTTCAGAGGCATATAGAAGAGCCTGTCTTGATTCACTGGATAGCCTCTATCATGAACTCCCAAAGCCAGAGCTTACGTATGTAGGAAGCTTGAGTGGGAAGAATCGGTGGCAGAGATCCTTGTGCCAGAGATCCTTCAGTGGCCAGACACTCTTCTTGAGATTCATGCTAAATGAAAACTTGCCAGAGCTCTCAGCAACTCTTGATCAAGCAAATGCAGAAAGTATTATTTAAGGACCCACTCCAATCCCAGACCCTGAGGATAGGCAGAGGGACAAGCCTGGCCCAAGGCTCAGCTCCTACCGCAAGCCCGTGAGATCCAGAACCACCTCTGCTCCCACCTGCCTGGTTTGCCATGAGACGGGAGACTCCCCCAGGAGAACCCTGGGTGCCTGGGAATGTTGCAAGAATGCTGGGTCAGTGAGGAGAAAAGTAACTCTTCCTGCAGGCACCATGTGGACTTTAGCTGCCTTTCAAGGCATTTTCATCTCCAAGTGCAACTTGTTCATTGAGTAGCAACTCCTGCATATTAGCTTGGGAAGCAGGTCTGCCAAGATGACCAGAAAACACTTGAAATCGGTGCCATCCCTGCAATTAATGAGGGGTGGAGCATCTCTAGCAGTCAGTTTCCTATTTGGATACACTCAAGTTCATCCAGTTTGTTTCAGAATCATAATAAAGGCCCTCAGTGAATCCAATATACAAACCTCTGTTCCTGGGGCTATGCCCGATGTAGATCCCACTCTGGATTTCATAGAGGGAGGAGATCTACCTAATTCCTTTTTGCTTCACAGGATACTGTGTCTTCTCATGCAGGCTATCAATGGTCCAGGGCTTCCCTGGTGGCTCAGCTGGTAAAGAATCTGCCCTCAATGAGGGAGACCTGGGTTCGATCCCTGGGTTGGGAGGATCCCATGGAGAAGGGAACAGCTACCCACTCCAGCATTCTGGCCTAGAGAATTCCCTGGACTGTATGGTCGCTGGGGTAGCAAAGAGTCAGACACGATTTTCACTTTCACTCTCATCAATGGTCCTAGTGAAGCAACTGGAGAAAACGTACAAAGGGGAAGGCACATAATATTTAAGATTTCTCTTAAGAGTTCTCTTAAAGCTGTTGGCAACACTGGTTAGAGAACTTAGGCTAAAATTTTTGCAGACACTTCTGGAGTTCATACGAGCTCACCTGAAAATAAACAAGCCTCCTCAATTGTGCCAGTTGAGATTTTCTTTGCAATTTAGCTACCATGTGTGTTTTTATGGCAACCTCCCTCCCACCCCCACCCCACCATTTATCACGTCATCTTATCACAGTCTCTTTCTCAGAGACGCAAATAGCACACTAATGTTTCCTTTTGTGAGGGTGAGTTGTCAATCTCTTCAGAAAGGGAACAACTACAGACAGCTCTTTCTTTTGATAATCTTCCTGACACTTGCCTGAGCCCGACTGATCCATCACAGAGCGCCTGGCTCCTTGGAGAGGCGCATGCTGACAGTCAATCAGTATGGATGTCACTTCATGTCCGTCAAGAAAATATGTAAAGTGAACCATCGTGTACTTTGCGCTAGTAAATAGCCTTTCTTTTCTCCTAAATCTTGTCTGTTTTTCATTGGCTGACAGTATAAATACAACACACAGAACTCTGCCCTTTTTAACATGCAAGTCTGAAAGCCATCCTCTTCATGCAGTTTTCAGCTTAGTGGTGTACTGTTATTTTCCGTGACGAAGGAGGGGGAGCATGAACATGAAGACTCAAAATGCCATACATCGGGCTCAAGAGCACTTTGTTAGACTCAGGAATGCGGGACTTGGTGTGAAATTGCTATTGCATTGCATCACCAACCATAAAGCTTCCAGTCACCAGAAACCCTCTCAGAGACCACAGTCGTCAGCTCGTAAATGTAGAGCAATTTAGAGAACTTGTAGGAGGAGGCAAGGAATATGGAACTATAAAAATATAATGCAGTCATTTCTCTGAAGGAGTTTGATACATCAGGTGAAGCCCAAAACTTTCTCTTGAAAACTTTTTTCCCTATCTGATGTGGGGTTGAAGGGCAAAAGGTATGGTGGGAGGAAGGAGTTGGGGAGAGGCTGGGACGGAAAAAGGAAAAATAGGTTTTATATTTACATTGGTGTACTGGGTAGGCAGGTCAGTCACTGGCCGTAGGTGGCCCTATTCCTTCGTTTCTGGGAATAAAAATGGATAAAAACCACCAGCCGACCGCCAACTGGAACTGGCTAAGATCTGTGGCTAGAATTATAACTGGACCTGTGAGATGTTTAGATTCATTATATACAGTCTTTTAAATAGAAAAATCTGTAGAAACCTAAATGTCCATTGATCAAAAATGATTAAAAAATTATAGGGACTCACACTATGAAATCTTCTACTGCCATTCTAATGAGGTAGATCTTTTTGTTCTGCTATAGAGATGTGTCCAGTATGTGTGGAGTGAAAACAGCATTTTGCATTATGATATGAATAGTGCAATCCCATATTTTGTTTCTAAAGCTTGATACAAATGCCAACAATTAACAATGGTTAATCCTGAGGTAGTGGGACTACGAGAGATCATATTTTATTTTTTACATTTCAGATGTTTGCTTGAATTCTTTTCAAACAAGTGTTTATTTACTTGGCTATTTCTCTTAAGCCTATAAGAAAATTTTACTTTCATTCATACATAATCTCCAAGGCACGAAGGGGTTTAAGAGAGAAATTTCATATGCCCTCATTACCTTGGAGAAAAGGATATCTGTACTTTATATATATGTATTATGTATAAAAGTGTATATTATATGTAAAATATTTATATAGTAAATATTTATATATTTATATTTCACCCTGGGGTAAAAATTAGGATGAAAAATCCATGTTTAGAAAATTCCCAGGCAGACTTTCCTCTCGTTGGCTGAGAAAAATAAGATTTTGGTGTGCTCTGCCAATGCAGTTGAATTGAATTGAATTTGTTTAAAGGAAGAGAAACTGGTTCTTCTAGGCCTCCCACAAAGATCTAGGGATTCCATGACAAAGAAATAATAATCCTTGTGGCTTCTATACTAAAAAGAATTCTGTAGCATCGACATAAACAAACATCCTAATAAAACCCCCTTTAACTTTAAACACGTATCTCTGCGAATTACTTTTCCTTGTCTTTTTGACTGAAAATAAAAGATGTCTTCAAAAATAAATTAAATAACTGACCAGGAAAATGAACCCCTGACTTGAAAATTCAGGGAGCGTGCCAACCCACATGACTGGAATTTTGTACGAGACTGTAACTCCTAATAAAAAGCATGAAGTATTACACAAAAACCCTGAGGTGGAAACTGAGAGACCAGGGCAGTGATACTTGTGGATTAGAGCAGAAAGAAATGCACTGTGTGTATTCATGAAGGTGCTTTCTAGTCAAGAGGAAAGGGTGATGTTTCATTAAGGATGGGATCAGAGGACTTGAGTCAGATACCTTTTTTTTTTGCCCCTGTCAATAGAATAATCTGTAAAGAAATGAAGTGAAATTTGATGAGAATTTTTAAATGACTTTTAAAACCTCATGACATGATGTGTGGATCCGAACACACTTTTTGTCTTCTGCTCCAAGAGTGGGCTAGACTGGGACTACTGCATGAACAATAACAGAATACACATGCACACAGACTCCTTCAGCATGTCCACGCGAGAGAAAGAACAAGAGATGGGTAATATAAAAAATGTAGAAGCATTTAAGAAATACTCACACTTCACGGGAGAATAGGATTACAAAACCTCTGGAATAAGTTTGCTCATAAATGTTAACTTAATGGCAATTCTTAAATGTAATCAAAAGGGAACAATACTATATGTCCATCAGTGGGAACGTTAGTTTACCAATTATGCTACATCTAATAATGGGATGCAGCCATGACAAATGATGGATTAGTTTTAGATATAATGACAAAGATAGGAAAGTGATAATTATGTAAATTATATATTTGTATATTACATAATGTGAGATTTTATTGATATTATATAAAGTGATGCTATATATTTTATTATATACAGAATTTTAAATTTTTTGTTACATAAAATGAGAAGATCTGATTGCAATACCATATGAAGTGGTGGGTTCCTTTTTGTAAAAACACCTGCTATACATAAGCAAAGCATAAAAAGTGTAATACAGAGAAAACAAAGTCTAAAACTGGGATATGTATATATGTATGTCCTCAGGAAGGGACTGTTGGAGGGATATAGACGATGAGAGGACACAATAGTTTGCTATGGTGCAAGGAATGTTTTAATGATATGGATGTATACTATTTAAAAAAAATTTTTTTTGGTGTTGAGTCACACATTTATGATTTGTATACCTTTCTATGTGTATTTTATATCTCAATGAAAAAAGAACAACATAGGA
Source organism: Dama dama (assembly GCF_033118175.1). NCBI lineage: Eukaryota > Metazoa > Chordata > Mammalia > Artiodactyla > Cervidae > Dama > Dama dama. The sequence continues at coordinate 26,401,871 of NC_083713.1, forward strand.
CAAAGGTATTAATGATACAATCTTTGGAAAATATGTTTGATGCTGATTTTTCTTAGGCTATTTTTCTATTACTTAATTCTTTTTACAACAATCCTATATGTCTTTTATAATCTGAAAATAATAATAAAGCACTTATCTCAAAAACAAAGCCACAGAGAGCAGGGACGGTAGGGATTTTTCAGAACCCAGGCAGAGCAGTGCCTCAGTCAAGCTCATTTCTTTATTTGTGGAAGATACATATTATCCATATCATGTTTTCCATACATTGTACACATTTTGCCCCCATCCCAACTAAATCGAGTTTTCACTTCGTGGTTAAAAGGTGCAAGTAACATGGAGACCTCATCCTCCTGCCTCATTAGGAAAATATCCAACCAAAAGAGGTCAGCAAGCAGAGCAGTGTCCAGCCCGGGAGGGAAGTGAATGAGAGAGGAGATGAAGGAAGGCCCGTCTCAGATTCCCGCAGCTCTGCCCTACAAGTTGAAGGGCTCCGTTGAGGTGTGTGGCTGTGTACGTGCCAGGTTATGTTTATTTCATGTTCTGAATGATTCCTTTTTAACCTACCAAGTATTTATAGCCCATAGAAACTCAGAGATGAAAGTTCTTCCAATGTGCAAAAGCCACAAATGACAAAATCTTGTTAGAGTGGCCGAAGCCAGGAGGGCTCTCAAGCCCGCGTGTGTGTCTGTCCGTCTGAAGCCCCGTTCATTACGACTGAGCTTTTCTGGGCTGGTCCTCAGTGGAGAATGGGTGACCCTAGGAGACCATTGCGACCACTGTGTTGTGAGCTGAAGGAGAGCCATTGAACACAACAAAAAGGATGCTTCAAGGACACACGGCAACACAATCAGAACCATGCCACAGGCTCTGATGGCTAGGAGGTGACAGCAGGAGTGACACAATTAGGGACAGGAGTGGTTCAATTTAGGGGGAAAAAAAAGCCCACAGAAGTATGCTGTTTTCGGGACAAAGAGGCTGAGTTCTAAAGTACCCCCAATAAGCAGCTTCCACAAAGGGCTGACCATGTGCCTGTAGCAGATGGCCCTTTAAGCCACACTCAGACCTGGCGCTCTAAAAAGAGTTCGGGGCAGCAGGCTTGCAGGCGAGGGAGAGCTGAGCTGCGTGAGGATGTGCGGGTGCCCCGGGTACCAGAGACAGGCCGGGCCAAACAAAGCCGCCCCTGGCAGGACTGGTGAGTCTCCAGCCTGTGTCTGTTCTCCTCCTGCCTCTTTCCTGTGCCCCCCCTCCCCACAGCTCCCCGCTTTATGCATTTTGAAGCCAGTTGAGGATGCCCACGACTCATTTGTTCAGCCATTTGGGTTATAAAGCGCAGTCAACCCAGCAGTGAACACTTTTCCTCTAGACAAAAATTCTCAGAAAATAAGAGCTTTATCACCTTCTGGATGTCCAGGTTGAAAAAAGCTACATCTTCCCTAGCAGTACTACTAGGATTCGTATAATCCCATCAATGACAATAACTCGTTATCAAGAAGTAGGGAAAGACATAGATGAAGAATACAAAATGAAATAAAATATTTTAACCATATCATTTTCCAGGACTGTCAGGCCCAGGTTAATCCTTTATAAATATCTTCATAACCCAGTCATGAAAAGTGAATCTCAGTCAGTCTTTGATGGGCTCTTGGAATAGGAGCAATGGGGAAACCCCAGCACTTCATCTTTCCCAGGCTACTCTTGAGTCTGGGGACATGGAGTTCAAAGTGCAAAGATCCAATTCAACATACTCTAAACACTGACATCCTTGACTTCTGGGAGGGCTCCGGGTACACATTTTTCATTTCTCTTGCAGTTCTTACGGGTAAGTTTCCTTCTTCAAATATGACTGTTGTGTATAGTAACATTCGTGTGGGGAGGAATCTGTGCATATTTTAGAAAAGATAAACCCTGAAAATCCTATCAGTTTTAGGAAACAGACTTTCTCCACTAGTAGGCACAAGAGCAGTCTGCCTTGGGAAAAAAACACATGCTTGAAATTGACTACTCTATAGGTACTCAAGAGAATGGCATGTGGGACTCAGGGTTTCTGAGTACAGTTGTGCAGTTTGTACACTGAACAAATAATCTCAAATGATGATGTGCAAGCTCATTTACCATATGTGGAGGCATTGCTTGATGCTAACAAGTAGATGAATGTTTTCTTTGGGATACTGTTGTCCTGTATCAACATAACTACTACTCTCGTGTTCTCCTCTATGCCCTGACTCAGGGATGATGGCAGTACCATGCCTGCACATGCCTTACTTTTGTCTGTCCAACGCCCTGACTGTCCAACCACCATGGAACAAGCACTTGGGTTATCTGCACTCCACCACGTGGCGATAAGCTCACCAACCTGCTCCTCAGTAATGATAATGATTATTTCCACATACTGAATTTCTACTACATGCCAGGACCTGTGCTGGCTGAGGGCTTTCCAGATGATGTTATTTAGGCTCTTTCAAATAACACAGAGAGGTTGACGGGCCCAAATTCAACCTCAGGTCTGTCTGACCCCCAGAGGTCATGTTCTTCAAATGGTGACTGTGGGGTCACCTCTTCCCTCCATCCCTCTGACACTCCATCAGCTCACACAGGATGGACGTGATCTCCTGCACAGGAATGCTGCTCCCTGACCCACCATTCCCCTCCTCATGCCTCATCTGTTGAGTTCTCAGCTTCAGAACTGCTTTCTCTAAACAGATTAGGCCTTCCCCCCACCCAGCACTTATAGCCCACAGACAATTCATGTTAGTTTGTACTTACACTTGTTCACTGTCTGCACTGCAGACCTCACCAGGCAGGCCTGTGCCCGGTATCTATACCACTGGGCGCCTGATGCCCAGGGCTGGGCATGCAGGAGGGCTTATGGAACTCTGATGAAGGAATGAATGGCAAAGAAGGGTGTAAGTAAGGCAGATAACACTCCTCTTTAAATTGCTTCTAGTTTAGCCACATGATTCTAATTGTGAGGAAAACTCACAGTTGACACTGACGCCTTCCTTCAACAATCATTTTCTATTGGTGGCCTCACTCAGCCTTCCTGAGGAGCCCCCAACTCCCTTCTGCTCAGGTCTCCCCAAAGATCCCTCGTCTTGACCCCATGACTCCTCGCTCTCCAAGGAGGGCTCTTGACCTTCCCTGGATGATGAAATTCTGGCCTCACCTCCTGCAGGATAACATCTTTCCTAGGTTCTCTGGTAAGATGCAAGGCTGCTCACCATTTTTAGTGCTAACGTGACTCAGTCCCACCACTAACTACAATATTACTCATTAGTTTCGTGTACCATGATCATATTATGGTGATATAATACACTGTGACAATCTTGATACTGTCGTCTGACGAGCCAACAAACCTGACAATCTCATTTTAAGGCATCTGCAATTTAAAGAAAAAAAAGTACACTCTAATGTCACCGCATCCTCCCCATGAGAGGAGGGGCTGGACCCACTCGGAGGATGACATTCTGAGATGCTGTCAGAATCCTGAAAGTTAAACAAAAATCCTCGTGGTGTTACAAGTGAGAAGACAAAAGCAGCCGCCACCTGAATAGATAGCTGTCACTCCAGACGACAGCCTGCCTGCTATTCAGAGCCATTGCTTTGGAGGGGGATGCTGTGCTGAGGCTTCGGCAGGCGTTTCCGCCAGGTACCTGACTCCAGCAGTTGGTGGAGGGAGGTCCTCACCCGGTATGGGTGTCCCTCATGGGAAGGCCATGGCTCTGTGTCTGGGGAACAAAGGCTATCGTAAGGCCCCAACATAGTAGCCCTGTTGTGAGGTACAGCAGTATCCACCGTTTATATTAATCCAGAGAACTACAGTACAAAGCTGTGTCGAACCATACCTCATTCAGGTTTAATGTGCCCATTTAACTCCGTTGCTGTATTTTTTTTTTTATTGTACCTGACCTCAGATCAATATGTTTTCTGACTTTTCCATGTATAGATCTCCTATCAAAATTAATGACTTGCATCTTTAAAGAAAAAAAAATTGGCTCCAAATAGAAGAACAAATATTCTAGGCAGCTCTGAGCCTTCCGAGGAGGGAAGAAACCCCCAGGAACTTGTAAGAAACTAGCAACTGTGTTTGCTTAGAGCAGAGGCTCAGCGGCTGGTTTTGAAAGCGGCGGGCAGAACCTTTACCTCTGCGGTCAGAGTCGAGCCCCCAGACTTAAAGGGGGCGGCGTGTGTCTGGAATCATTTCCCAGCCTTAATAAGAAACTCTGTCCTTCCCAGGCATCAGATTAGTGCTCCTCTGTGACCCCAGCACGCCAGTAACTCCAAGCCGCTGAGATGATGCTCACCTTTGGGAAAAGAATGCTCTAATCTTGATCGTGTTCCGACGGCTGCAAGAAATCCTCTCCCCCTGCCGCCCCGGCTGCATGTCCTTGGCCTTTTTTCTTGTTTGCTTTTGTGGCCTGGGTACACTGCTCCTCTCCTGCCTGGGTGAGGGAGCAGCACGGAGACTGTGGGGCTCCCCCCTCACATCCTCATCTGGAGAGCGGGCTTTTTCAACCCCCAGTCCTTCACAGGTAGGAAGCACATCACAACTCATTAGTAATTTACTGCTACAGTAATTTTTATAATTACTGCCAGGAGGCCTCATTAAATTTGATCTAATGAATAAATATTGTATTTTTCAACGTGATTACCAGAACAGCTTAAGCTGAGTGCCATAAACAATTATTTTCCTCACTACTCAGGATGTCGGTGACTATTGATTTTTATTTCATAAAGAATTTACTGTAGTAATACTAATATAAATTTATGACTTCGAGAATAGGCAACATCCCCTGTGTCAATTCACAAGCAACAAACAGTCCCAGAAAACAGCCAAAGCGGGAGGCTGGGAGTCAGAAGGAAAGAATGGAATAGAGGTCTGCTGAGTGTGGCTGGCTGGGGAAGGACAAGGTAGAAATGGTTTGATGCTGCTGACTTCCGATTGTGAACCGAGATCAAGGAACCCACATGTCATCAATTCCTGACATGTGAGTCTGGAGCTCCCAGGCTGAACAATATTGCCCGCAGCTGATTCTCACATAAGATCGAGTCAATAAATTCTGCTCAGTTATATATTTCCAAAGTAAGACGCGAAACCCAGGAAAGATTCACACCAAACCCTTTGTTCACTTATGCTACCTTAGTGCCATTGAATATCTTGTGCTCCCCTCTTTTATTCTGGTTTCTAATGTCATGTAATGGAATTTCACATCTTAACTGGTGAGATGGATATTCCCCTCCATCTTCTGCTCTTTATCCCCCTGGATACCCCAGTCTCTTCGTACCTAAGCTACTGTAAAGCACTTGGATTCTCTGTCAGTTTTATTTCTTTTCCAGTAACCAAAGCACCAGCTAGCTGCTCCAGGGGACCCTCACTTGTCCTGGCAGACTCAATGCTTTGACCAGACCTCTCTTCCACCCCAGAGCGGTCATCCTCAACCCTGGCTGCACATTAGAATCAGAGAGGAACTTTAAAAACATGCTGGTACCCAGGTCTTGCCCCAGAGATTTCTGACCGAATTAGTCTGGGGTAGGGCGTGGCTATAACTCGTCTTGTTTGAACTCACCAGATGGTTCTAATGCGCGGCCAGGTTCTAAAACCACTGCCCTGTAAGGTAAGTAGATGAAGGCGGGGGCAGAGTGAGCTAGGAGCCAGAGTTCCTCTGACTAGTTGGCATAGGTGGAACTGTGTCTTCCCCAAATTCACATGTTGACATTCTAACCCCCAGTACCTCAGAATATGACTAATTGAATAGAGAGAGGACTTTTCAAGAGGCAATTAAGGTAAAATGAGGTCATACGTGTGGGTTCTACCCTTATAAGAAGGGGAGATAAGGACACAGGTGAGCAGAATGCGGATGACCATGTGAAGATACAGGGAGAAGATGGCACCTACAAGCCAAGGCAAGAGGCTTCAGAAGGAACCCACGCTGCCAACACCTTGATCTTGGACTCCTAGTCTCCCACATTGTGAGAAAATACACTTCTACTGTTTAAACCACCCAGTCTGTGATGCTTTGTTATGACAGCCCCAGCCAACTAATACAGCAACCTTCACAGATCAAGGAGCCTAGTGGCTACAGGAAAAGACTCTGGAGGAGAAACGAGTCTCAAACCCAAGGTCTGTCACTTACCAGATGTACAGTGTCTTAATGTTCTGGTTATCAATTGCTGTGTATCAAATGACCTCAAAGCTTAGTGGCATAAATAACTCTTTTCTGTCACATTCACCAACTCTGTGGGTCAGGAATTTAGACAGGGCATTAAGGGGCGATTTGTCTCTGTTCTACACCGTCCAGGGCCCCGGCTGGAAGGATGAGAGTGACTCATGGGCTGGAGTCGAGCATCATCTGAGGGCTTATTTTCTCACATGTCTGGATATGCCAACTCTTGTACTGGCTGGGCCCTCCAGTTGATGCTGTTAGTCGGATAACCTACATGTGGCTTCTTCATGTAGCATGGGCTTCCTTACAACATCGTGGCAAGAATCCACGGGGATCTGTAGATTGCATTTACAGATCATTTACAAAATGATTTGTTGTAGTCATTTTGGACACGGGGCCAGGGGGAGGGGAGGAGACAGTGGAATGTATGGAAAGAGTAACATGGAAATCTACATTACCATATGTAAAATAGAGAGCCAATGGGAATTTGCTATATGACTCAGGGAAGTCAAACAGGAGCTCTGGGAGGCAAGTTTGGGAGGGAGGGGACAAGGGTGTACCTATGGCTGATTCTTGCTGACGTATGACAGAAAACCACAAAATACTGTAAAGTAATTATCCTTCAATTCAAAAAAATGAAAGGAAAAAAAAAAAAAGAATCCATGGGGAGAAAGACAGTAAGAAGCATTCTACCTTTATAAAGCCAGGCTTGAAATAAATAAATAAAGCCAGGCTTGTAAGTCATGCAGCAGCAGTGTTTCCCCAGCATTCTACTCATTAAGTCAGCCACAGAGGCTTACCCTGGCTTAAGGAGTGAGGAAATACTCAAGGCAATGGGCAAATGGCAGGGTTCTGGAAAAGCAGGTGGGACCAGAACAGTGACCATGTTTTGGAAAATGCAATCTGCCACACTTGGGCAAGTTTCTTCCCTCTCTGAATATCTGATTCCCTACCTTTAAACTAGAATGATGTAAACTAACTCATTTGGCTGTGGTAAGGATTAAAATGGCAACATTACAGCAGAGTGCCTGGCACATGTAAGTGCTTACAAAATTCTAGTTGCTTCTAACATCTGGGGCCAATATGCTTCTGGTCAGGCCTTGAGGAGTGATGAGGATGTGGGGAAAATGAGGTCAAGAGATCAACAGATAGTGTAACAGGGCACAGAGAAAAGGGCTGGTGAGGACACAGGGGGAAGGCACCTTCTGCCACCCAAGGAGAGAAGCCTCAGACCTTGCTAGCACACTAGCCTTTGACTTCCAGCTTTCAGAACTTCAAGAAATAAGTCCACTGTTTAAGCAAAAAAAAAAAAAAAAAAAAAAGAGAGCCAGAGAAATATCGGGAAAATATTACTTGAAATATGGAGGTTACCCCTAAAAGTTGCAAAAATTGGAGTTAAAATAGGACTGGGGTTCTGGAGAAGTGGAGAAAGATATTGTTGCTTTTCATTAGGAATCCTTCAGAAATATTTGATTTTTTTTAAAAAACGCATCTCTAATGCTTTAATTTAAAAAAAAAAACAGTGTGTGTGGAGGTACTTCCCTGGAAGTCCAGTGCTTAAGACTCTGTGCTGCCTTTGGAGGGGTCACAGGTTCTATTCCTGGTCAGGGAACTAAGATCCTGCATGCCTTCTGGCATGGCCAAAAAAAAAAATCCATGAAGACATGCCCAAAGTAGTTGTCCCTATTATAAATAAATGTAAAGAAATTATTCTTTTTTATAGTGATTAAATTGATGTTTCCTAACAGTGAGTTGCTAATACAGACTTAAGATTTTTTTTAAAATGGAAGGACAAAAATTATATGCAGAGTATGATCTTAGCAACATTAAAAATACTTAAGTTCAACACCCATGTAATCCAATTCTTAACTGTGGTTACCTGTGAGTGGCAGGATGTGGATGATTTAAATTATGAAAATTCAATTTTATATAAAAATAATTAAAAAATAAATTTAAAAATATGATGAATATAAGCTTATTGCCCATATCTCCCTTTTTTCTCCACCTCAACATATCAGTCAACATTTTAAAATGTGTATTATCCATGGTTAACATTTATACAATATTCATTTATTTGGCTGCTCTGGGTCTTAGTTGTGGCACATGGGATCTTTAGATGCAGCAATGTGGGATCTAGTTCCCTGACCAGTGATCTACATGAGCCCCCTAATGGGGAGCACAAGTCTTAGCCACTAGACCATAAGGGAAGTCCCTCCATGGTTAAAGAGCAAAACTTCTTGGTAACAAGACAGTATTGAAATTCTTATATCAAGATGGATGAGACTAAGGAGGTATTAATATCCTTCAGCAGGTATTAATATTCTTAGAGGTATTAATATCCTCTAAGTCTTTCTATTCTTAGAAAGACTGCAGGTCTGACTGTTAAACCCAAAGAACAAGCTAAGTTCCAAGGATGCATGGGTGAGAAAAGTTCCCTTAAAAACAATAGTAAGCTTCAATATACAAAATTGAGTTGTATTTCTATATGTAAGTGATAATTTAAATTTCAATAGCATCAAAAAGAATAAATTACTTGGGAATAAATTTAACCAAGGAGATGCAAGACTCAGAAACTATACTAGAAACTACAAAACACTGTGGAAAGAAATTAAAATATACCTAAATAAATGGAAAGACATCCCATTTTCATGGATTGGAAGGCTTAATTTTGTTAACATGGCAATACTCCCTAAATCAGCTTACAGACTCAATGTAATTCTTATAAAAATTCCAACTTCCAATTTTGCAGACATGGATAAACTGATAGTAAAACTCACATGAAATTGCAAAGTGCCCAAAATAATCAAAACAATCTTGAAAAAGAAGAAAGTTGGAGGAAAATGTTCCAATTTCACAACTTACAGCAAAACTGTAGTAATTGAACAGTTGTTGTCGTGGCATAAGGACAGACATAAAGATCATGGGAATAGAACTAACAGTCCAGAAATAAACCCATTCATAACTGGTTAACTGATTTTCAACAAGGGTGCTGAAATCATCCAATGGGGAAAATCTGTCTTTTCAACAAATCGTGCTTGGTCAATTGGATATCCATATGCAACAGAATGAAACTAGACCCTTACCTCACACACATACAGAAATTAACTCAAAATGGATCATAGACATAAAAATGTAAAAATTAAAAAACGTCAAACTCCTAGAAGAAAAACAGCTATAGATCTTTATGATGCTGAATTTAGCAACGGATTCCTTTTTTTAAATTTTATTTTTGGCAGTGGTGGTTTTTTGTTGCTATGCAGGCTTTTCTCTAGTTGAAGACAGGGGGCTACTCTCTAGATGCAGTGTGCAGGCTTCTCATTGCAGTGGTTTCTCTTGTTGCAGAACACAGGCTTCAACAGTTGTGGCACACGGGATCTTCCTGGATCAGGGACAGAACCCGTGTCTCCTGCATTGCCAGGCAGATTATTTACCACTGAGCCATCAGGAAAGCCCAGCAGTGGATTCTTAGATATAACATAAAAACACAAGCAACAAAAGGAAAAAATCAATACACTGGACTCCTTGAAAATGAGAACTTTAGTGCACCAAAGAGTACAATCAAGCAAGTGAAAAAGATAGTCTGGCAGTTACTCAATCAAAGAATTATTACTCTTACGGCCTAGCAATTCCACTCCTAGGTTGAAATTGAATGTTGAAACAAAATCTTGCAAATGAATGTTCTATTCAGCACTATTCACAAGAGACAAAATTGACACAATCAAAATACTCATCCACTGATTGGGAAAATTGTGGCATAACCATAAATTGGAATATAATTAGGCCACAAAAAGAAATAAAAGTACTGATAACTACTATAAGGATGAGCCTTGAAAATATGCTAAGTGAAAAAAAATTAGACACAAAAAGTCACATATTGTATATTCCCAAATATCCAAAACAGGCAAATCCAGGAGACAGAAAGCAGAGTTCCTATGGACTGAGAAGGATAGAGAAAAAGGGGAGTGACTGTTTTAGTGATTGGTTTCTTTTGGGGGGGGTTGATGAAAACATTCTGGTAATGGTTGTACAACACCATGAATGTGCTGGAAGCCACAGAATTGTACATTTTTTTAAATTAATTAATCTTATTTTTGGCTATGCAGTGTCTTCCTTGCTGCTCGTGGGCTTTTCCGGTTTCCGCCAAGTGGGGGCTGCTCTCTCGTCGCTATGCGTGGACTCCTCATTACGGTGGTCTCTCTTGTTGCGGAGCACAGGCTCTAGCGCGCACAGGCCTCGGTGGTTATCACACACAGGCTCAGCGGTTGTGCCGCACAGGCTTAGCTGTTCCCTGGCATCTCTGCAGATCAGGGAGGGAGCCCGTGTTCAGCTGCTGGATTCTTGACCACTGGACGACCAGGGAAATCCAGAACTGTACATTTTTCAATCTTTTTAAATTAAGGGAAAAAGTAACAAAAAGCAAACATGAAGCCTTGAGGGCATGCAGCTCAGACCATCCTCCAGCTTCTAGTCCATTTATCCTGTTTCATTAGTTTTCTAAAACACCAGTTGACTTCCCTTCCCTGCTCTTGAAGAATTACTTGGAGGGAGGTTCGAGGCATGGGGGCTCGGGCACCAGCTTCTGCAGTCCCCCAAGTCCCGGAGGTTGTCCAACGACTCTGGGCGTAGGGAGGCCATCCACCCCCACCACCATTTCCTCTCCCATTAGTGATCCCACATTTCAAAACTGGAGATTCTGCCTTTTTGTAAAAAAGAAACAAATGGACTCTCACCCGCTGAAAGACATCATGGCCATTTTACTCCGGAAAGCTGAGTTATTTTCTTTTTTTCCAAAGGTGGGACAGTATTTCCTCCCCCATGTCACAGGGTGCAGCCAGGAAGGAATGGTAAGAACCATTACTATGAATGAGCAGCCTGGCTTCCAGGCTGTTCCCATGCTGGGGAAAGGGGTCACAGCATAGTTTCAATGTTAAGATGTGTAAAAAAGACAAAAAAAAACTCAAAATTTTTTTGAAGTAGGAAGAAAATATCCAAGCTTTTTAATGCCACTTATTAGGCAAACTGATACAGCTCAGAAATTTTCCTTTACAATATCAATGTCAGAATTTTTTATTGTTTTGTAAGAATATCATAAAAGTCATAAAACTAAAAAAAATTAAAATGCTAAACACTAGGCAAACTTGACATTAGGTTGTTTCCAAAACCTAGTTTTCTGGTAAAGCAAACTAAGTTGAAATCAAACCTCTCTCTTACCAGGGCCTGTCAACTCTCTCCAATACTTTAGAAATCTCACATGTCACTTTGCTGAAATCAATTAATAGAGTTCCTGGTGTCTGCCCTGATCATCCTTTTCTCCCCCTCCCCAACACTGAAAAAGAAGATAAATAGAATCTATCTCCATAATTTTACTTAGTCATTTAGTTCAGTAGCATCTGTTTATCATGATTTACAAAAATCTGACTGGCAATGAGAATTGCAAGAATCATTTGCATAAAGGAATTTTATTTACATATTTTTCCTCCTAAAGCACTAGGTTACTCAAAATGGTCATGTCTTAAAATTTAGGCAAGCTCCTGGGGTAATTATTACTTTTTAAAAAGCCATACTGGATAGTCTTCAACAAGTGACAAACATTTTTTGTTTAATTGCTAAGTCAGGTCTGACTCTTTTGCAATCACCTTGCTCCTCTGTCCATGGGATTTCCCAGGCAAGAATATTGGAGTCAGTTGCCATTTCCTTCTCCAGGGTATCTTCTCCACCCAGGGATTGAACCCACGTCTCCTGCATTGGCAGGCGGATTCTTTACCGTCTGAGCCACCAGGGAAACCCCTGAGAAACATTTACAGCTATTCATTTTAGAAGACAAACTTGAAGACTAATCTATTAAAGAATGTATAATCAAATAAAAATAAAAATGAAATATTGGTTCCTGCTGATATGACTTGCCTACTAAGCTCAATGTGAGAAGAGAGAATTTTAATATCTTAGCACAAGCTCACAGAACAGTATGTCCTTCAATGTTGGAGTAGTAGAGGAAACCACTTTCTGCAACATCTTTTTCTCTGAAACTTTATGGCTTACATTCCATGTTCATATATGTGAGCATATTTCAGAATTCTCTGTATAATAAAATTAAATTATGACTCTCTCCCATACATATTAAGTAAAAAAGATTTTTTAAAAGTATATAGTGAGTTGGATACTGTAATTTATCTGAGAAAGCAAAAAGAGTACAGATACATATACATATTTGTTTATAGTTCTAAAAATCTGAGTGTAAGTCATAAAAAAGTGTAAGATGTTCATTTGGAGAGGAAGAGAAGGATCAGGGTGGAAGGACAGAAATAAAACCTAGACTTCACTAAAAACATCTTATTTTGTAAGCTTGACTTTGGAAATATGTAACTGTTTTACATCATTAGAAGACAAAATTAAATCCTAATTTTTAAAAAAGCTGTCTTTAAAAACAAAAGCAAAATAACACAAGTAAACTTAATAACCATATGAAGAGTTTAAAATGACTTTAAAAACAGTAGTATGTACCAAAGGACTTACAATAAGGATGAAAAGAGAAACATCTTTAACTGTTTTCAGTAATAATAGCTAAGTAGTAATATTGGTACTATTGTTCTGAAACCATGTTTATGTATAGTGATGCTAATATATTTACATATAATTGCTATGATTTGTTTATATGTGAGCTCATTTACGTAAGTTGTGTGTATATGTAATATACAGATAGATACAAAAGAAATGTGTTATGAAAACAAAATACAATGGCTGGCTGTAGGTTTGAGGTAGAAAATGTACAGGGTGAGCCTGGAACATTCCGTCTTACTAGAAAACAAAGGGAATTATAAAGACCCCTGGGGTCACATCAGAAGGACGCAGGGGCCTATGTGACAGCTCTCTCAATGAGCCAAAACTGGGCATAATAAGAATAATAACTGCTATGAACTGAAACACATCAAATATTTGAAAACTCCAACAGTTCAAATGATACTTAAACAAGTAAACAAGAAAACCCTTGTTAGGCACCATTAGAAGATACCTGAGAGCTTATTTTTGGTTCTGAAAACTGGTTAAAAAAAAAATCAAGTCCTTAATACATGTGTTATGTAAAAACTCTACCGACTATAACTAAACAGTTGAGGGGAAATTCCCAGTTGATTAATGAAGACAGAATTTACAGAAGTTTTTGTCAGTGGCTACTAACAGTACAAAAAGGGAGCGAAAAGGATAGTAAGTCTTCTGATGTCAGTTCACAAAAGTACTATTGCTGCATCCGAAGCTGATCAAGCTTCTGGATATAACAGAGAAGACAGAGGAACACGTTAAATGACACCATGGGGTTGCAGTTAGTAAAATGTGGAAACTCTCCAAAAAAAAAACCACTTTTATCAACAAATAAACAGCAAGGGGAATAAAGGGAGGGAAAACCTAATAATTAAAAGACTTTAAAATAAGCAAGCATTAGGAGTCCTGAATGCAAATAGATCAACTGTATAAATGGAAGGTGAGGCGTGGGATAGTGAAAATTTGAAAACTGATTGGATATTTGACATTAAAGGAACTCTTTTAACTTTATATAGTGTGATAATATTTTATTATGGCTCTACAAATCTTTTAGAAAAACTTTTAGAAATACTGAAGTATGTATGAATGTCACATGTCTGGGTTTTGCTTCACAATAATTCAGTGGACTGGGGGGAGCAAAAGTATAGACGAAACAGGGTGGACCACTGCTGGTTAGTGATGGGCACACACAGTAGGGGAGCGTATTTTCTCTCTTACAGTAAGTTTTTAACTTCCATGAACTCAATTTTTGCCACCCCAAATTCTCCCCAAACAAATGGATACCATTTAGAGCTACTATGTGTAAAATTATCTTTTTGTAGCTCATTAACAGCTCAATACAAATTCTTTATTTAGTTGAATAGCAGTATTTTTTCAAGTTAGTACAATGAACTAAATTGTGTTTTCCCATAGAAAAACACACTATTTGAAATACATGATTTTTAATGAACTGACCATTGCAGCCTCATAGAAAGCTAAGCATTCTATCACAAAGGTTACACCTCATAGGGGTTAATGTTGGGATTAACAAACGTTGGGACCTATCCATTATTTCTCCTCCACCATGACTTTAGTTCTTTCCGCTCAAATCTCAGGAACTTTCCTGTCCAGGAACCTCAACTCATCTGATAAATATTTAGTAAGCTTTTCTTTTTCTTGGCTGTGTGGCTTCTGGGATTTCAGTTCCCTGACCAGCAATTGTACCCAGGCCATGGCAGTAAAAACCCAGAATCTTAACCACCAGGGAACTCCCCTTAGTAACCACTTGCTGAATCCAGAGTACATGAGTATTTGGATCAAAGTGGTCTTGCTCCCAATGACTTCATTCTTATGAGAGAAAGTGAAATAAACATGTAACTATGGGTGGCTGCTATTACCTGTTATGATCAATGTATGTAGCCTTATCTATCACATATGTAACCCAGTCTCTCAGAAGCCCTCAGAAAAGTGTTTGATTCTATTATCTACCTTCTCAGGCTGCAAGAGCAGGCACGGCTCTTGCGTTTACAATACTTAACCTTGCTGAGTCTTATCTCCAAAATGCCTAACATACATCCTGTGCTGAGCGCTGTGTCTGTCACTTAGGAGGTGCTGAACAAACTCTAGTATCCCTTCTTTGGCAAATATTTATAATGTTGGATTGGGCACTGCTGCAATCATGGGTTACCAGCAGGTACTTTCATCTGATAATAAGCACTTCCAACAAACTTTCAAGGCACAGAATTATGTTTTAAAAAGTTTCCTATGTGGCCAGCTATGCCCATTTGCAATCCTACAGGCTGCCAGCCCATTTTGGCATCTAGCAAAGTAGCTTGCCTCTTCTTTCCCCACCCTTGAGCTACACACCCAAGTTCACCCAGAACTATGTGCTACAGTATACATATGTCTACAGACTAGCCCCACACACTCCAGAATTCTCAATTTCCTAGCTTTCTTTGTCTAAGTTACAAACTTAGGAGGCTGTAGCATGCCAACCCTAATGTGAAGAATGGGGTACTAGGACTTCCCTGGCGGTCCAGTGGTTAAGACTTCTTTCATACTTCCAATGCAGGAGACCTGGGTTTGACCTCTGGTCGGGGAACTAAGATCCCACATGTCGTTCAGCATGGCCCAAAAAATTTCAGTTTTTTAAATTAAAAAATAAAATGGGATATGAGAACTTCTGAACCATGTTTTTTCTGTCTTTTGATTCTCTCAGTCCTAAAACATGCCTCAAGGTACAGGGAGTCTAAAATAAATATCCAGGTATTGTGAAATTGCTGTTGATTCTTGTGTTGGCAAATGGCCAAGGGAAAGAAAACAACATTGTAAAACTTCATGGGTCCCTACTTTCTATCTGTCAATGTAGCCATCTTAGCCGATTCTAATTCACAGCTATTAATCATACTTGATTCATAGCTATTAATCACATCACCAAATCAGGCCCTGTTCAAAAGAGCTAGCCCTTGGTCATCAGAAACTTAAGCCAAAAGGGGGGAGGCAGGTCCTGAAAAGGCAGAAACGGTCTTTTGTTTAAATAGCAAAGAAACATTAGGACTCGGTGCAGTAAGATTGAGTATCAAAGATTTTAAAAAAGTAGACAAAACAAAATGTTTTATTATTAAAATACAAAAACTTTGTATAAAAGCATAACAGATCAAAAGCTCTATTTACATTTATTGATTCAAGGTCCAATTATGCACCAAATACTGAACTGAACTGGCACAGCTACCGGCTGCAGATGCAAAGCAAAATGAACACACACACACTTTGACTCTACCTCTACAGAGATTTGATTCATGCCAAAACAGGGCAAGGGAGAGACAACACACGACTCTGCCCAGAAACTAAACTGGCAGAGATGGCAAGTTTGCAAACTGTTAAAAGTCACCCTCCTCCCAAAAAAGGCACTTCTCAGTTATAAAAGTGCTTCAAACCTGAACATGAATCCTCTATGCCTGGCTTGTAATTTCTTCAAGAAAGCAAAAACTGCAAAGGATTGTAGCTGAGTTTAAGTATCAAATTTCCATGCAAAATAACCAAGAATTTATTTGAAACACCTTATGTTATGAGCTGAAATAAACTTGGCAAATTCAATTATCCTGAGGTTTGATTCCATGAATTCAAAGATTGGCCTCTCCTGAAGCCTCCCCATCTCAATTTCCTAGGATGGCTTTTCTACAATGATTTCAAGCTTAGTACTGTCCTCGAACCTTCATATTGTGACCAGTGGGCCAGATGCACGTGGCAGAGGAAATCAGCAGCAACTAAGTCTCAACTGTGACAACTTAAATCACAAGCAAAATACACGAAATATTCTCCTCAGAAGCCTCCAAAGTCATATACTCCACTTGCCAACAATCACCTAATTTTTCCACATGGTCTTATGACTTTTGTGCCTTGATTCTGCTAAAAATGTTAACAAACACTATATCAGACCCAATGTTTACAAGTGAGCAAGTTACAGGGATAGTCTCTGAAACTGGGTAGAGGTAGTTAATACTACCACTGTTTTTCTAAGTGCTTGGTTTTATGTGTGGATTCCAGGGCTATTTCAACGCCAATTAAATCCAACATGCTTTCATGAAACTGTAGTTTAAAAAGGATTCCGAATCTAAATGATGGAGGAGAATCATTGGAAGTGAGAGGACAGCACGGGGCGAGGGTGGGCAGAAAAGCAAAGGAGACACTGCAGGAGGGCAGAGGACAGCTGGCACTACACTTCTGGGATGCCCAGACACACGTGCGCATTTAATGACAACAACTTGATTTGCCTATACGGCAGACTGAGCCTCAGAATTCCTAACCCGGGTTTCAATCACATGACAAAACTGGAAACTTTAACAAGGAAGAGTTGCGAAGTGGAAGGCAGGTAGCGGATCTTCCAATTATTATCCTTGCATTTCAAACTCCTGTTTTAGACTGAAAGAGAAGAGGGAACATGTCAGGATATGGTTTTTGGCCTAAGAATTCTCTTATGAAAACTCCAATTCCAAAGGACACATGCACCCCAATGTTCACAGAAGCACTATTTACAATAGCCAAGACACAGGAACAACCTAAGTGTCCCCTGACAGATGAACGGATAAAGAAGATGTGGTGCATATATACAGTGAAATACTACTCAGTCATTAAAAAAAAAAAGAATGAAATAATGCAATTTGGATGGACCAGTTGGATAGACCTAGAGATTATCATACTAAACTAGACAAAAACAAGTATCATATGACATCACTTATATGTGGAATCAAAAATATGACACAAATAAAAAGTTATTGATAAAAAAGAAACAGACTCACAAATCTAGAAAACAAACATGGTTACTAGAGGGGAAGGGAGTTGGGGGGAGGATAAATCAGAAGTTTTGGATTAGCAGTTACAAACTACTATATATAAAATAAATAACCAACAAGGTCCACTGTATAGCACAGCAAACTATAGTCAATAGTTGTAATAAACTGTAATGGAAAAAATATAAAAAAGAATATATTAACATGTAACTGAATCACTTTGCTGTATACATGAAACTAAAACAACGTTGTAAATTAACCATACTTCTATTTTTAAAGTTAAAAAAATACTAATATCTTCTGAGAGCCTAATTCACTCCTTTAAAAATGTTTCTATTGAGTTATAACACGCATCTTAAGTGCACAGCTTAAATTTTACACACGAGGGCCCACAAGGGTCACCACCACCCAGAAGAAGGCTTGCAAGGCTCCCTGACGCCCCACGTGCCCCTCCTGCTTTCCATGTGATTGCTATCCTGACTTCCACCTTCTCTTTATAAAGATAACAAAAATGAATAGGGGCGGGGTGTTTGGGAGAGAACAGACACACGTCTATGTACGGCTTAGTCCCTTCACTGTTCACCTAACACAACCACAACGCTATTAATCAGCTATACCCCAATACAAAATAGAGTTTAAAGTTTGAGGGGAAAAAAATACGAATAGTGCTTAAAAAAAAGTTTTTCAGATAACTTGAAAAAAATAAATGAATGTAAGGAAAAAAAAAAAAAAAAAGCCAAATTAAGATTGGGGTGCAGAAGAGAGAAAAACCAGCCCTACCTTTTCAAGTAAGCATGCACGTTCCCAAAGCCGTGGTACTTGGCTAAGTACACGAGCACCCCAGTCGCACACCGCCCATCCCGCTGCCGACAGAAGCTGCAGTTGCAGATCCCGCGACATGGTGGGCAGTGCCAGTTCTGAAGGAGAAGCGTGAGAAGACACCATTAAGTCAAACCTTACCACCCCTTACTTATCTACTCTTGTTTAACCTCTAAGGTGGGTGTCATCAATTGCATTCAGATCTTCTTTATTACTATTAAAAAAACAAAAACATAATGTGGTTAATGCATCACGTTCCCGTGGGAAATCCCGCAGAAAAGTCACACAATCACTTCAAGTAGGAGGACTAGAGAACAGACTTCCCCTGAATGGCCAGGTCCCAAGCACTCTGCAAGTGCTCACAGCTATGCAGTACCGACACTATGAATTCATCTGCCTTTCAACACCAAGAGCTCAATCTCTTTCTGCCCCTATCAGCTCAAGGAACAGTTGACCTTGGAGCCTACAAGACCACCTCTTCAAGGCACTTACTGGGTCTAGCAGCGCATCCCTGACTTCTTCACCATAACGGTTTCGAAGGCAGGGACCACAGAATTGGCCTCGAACGCCCCAGCACTCTGGATTTCTGCAATTTGTCTTGGTATCGAGAGTTTTCTGGCGGCACTGATGACAAGTTGATCCCTGCAAATAAGAAGAAAAACATAAACACTACTCTTTGTAGAAAAAATCTTAAAAGAATGTCATTCTCTGGGAATCCCCTGGCAGCCTGGTGGTTAGGACTTTGCTTTTACTGCCGAGGACAAGCCTCACAAGCAAGAAAAAAAAGAAAGATAAATTTGACTACAAAAAAAAAATTAAAAGAAAAAAAAAAGAATGTCCTTTTTTGTGGGCATTCTGATCTTCTCTCTTTGAATCCTACCTCACATCTATACACACGTATATACTAGGCCATGAAAAGTATTGAGCAGGGTGATTCCATTCAACTGGCAGATGCAACAGTTAATGTTTTCAAAACTACCTCAAGAAGAGATCTTAAGCAAAGAAAGCTTGCCCAAATCTTGTTTGTCTTTAGCATACCACCACATCCTCAGCACCTATCTATGCAGGCACATGTTAACAGCTACTTATGTTGAATGAAATGAATTTCTAAATTGTGAAAAGATTTAATGCTACTGAAGATTTACCTAAGCAACTACTACTAATGCAAACCTACTAACCAGGCTAAATCCCAAGGATGCTACAAAATTCTCTTTTCTTACATGAACAAAATACCCATGCACACATTCCACATGCTAAGACCATTAGAACATGAGCAAAATGTCTCTCACAGACGGGGACATCTACAGACATTATTTAGAGGTTCTGACCAGTGAACGGTTATAGATCTTCTCTCGGGAATTGTTGCAGATGTTCTCCAACTCTTCTTCCGTGATTTCATCCACCGGGCGAACCACATGAGGAAGGGTCATGGGTCCGGGGCGACGACTGCGGGGCATGTCATCTTCCTGCATAACGAGAACCAAGGAACAGCGTCCTTCCTGGCTCGCTTTCCCCAGCTCTGACTCTTAGATCCCCGCTTTGTCACTCCTTCACAGAGAACTCAACCTGGAAATCGTTCTTGCAACTTACGGAGAAAGGGGCTTTATTTACTAAGGATCACAGAACAACATCATTGAAACAACTCCTACAATGAAGAAGAGCCCAAGAAAACTTTTTAATTCTCTTGCCTGCTACCAAGAGCCATCAAAACAAGTTGATGTAACCTTAACCATTGTGGACGGTTTGAGAAGGCCATTTAATACAGATCCTTAGGGACTTCCCTGGTGGTCCAGTGGCTGAGACTCCACGTTCCCAATGCAGGGGTCCCAGGTTCAATCCCTGGTCAGGGAACTAGATCCCACATGCTGCAACTCGGAGTTTGCGTGCCACAGCCAAATTAATTAAATTATTTTTTTTAAGTTAAAAATATATATGGATCACTGGTGTTGAGGTTGTGTATGCTCCCATCCTGTGTCCATGATCCCTGGACCCACAGAAGATGACAAACAGAAGAGCAGGCACAAAAGCAGAGAACTCACATTCATGTAGCCGACCATGGGCTTCCTCTTCCTCACCAACATGTACTTGTCCTCCTCTTCCTCCTCCTCCTCCTCCTCTGTGGGCAGGGCCCTGAGTGACCCAAGGACCCGGGACCTGGACCTGGTGAGCGGACGAGCTCTCCGCTCAGGGTTTCTCCTGCAGGCGACACCTGGAAACGTGCGCCTCCTGGGTGTCTTGGGACGCTGAAGAAAACACAGAAGACGGACCCACTTATTCCAAAATGCCAAGTGGCAGCTTCTCCTGAGGCAGGTTTTCCCGTAAGTAAAAGGAATGCTCCACCTGCCATTTTCCTTCGTCCTTTCTATAATGCATGGGAAATGAGCCCAGAAATAACATAGCCATTGACATTCAGCTTCTCTAACACCAAGCCCAGTTTCTCTTAAACTCAGGGATGACCTATTTATTCTTGACTTGATAAAGATGTAAGAAAAAAATCTTGTTTTCTAAAAAAAACCCTTTCTACAAAATCTCTTAAGCCCTGAAACATACTCATTGCCCAAGAGAGAAATATATGTATGGTTTTCCATGTTCTGTTCTTGCTCAGGCAGAGGTGGGAAAGGAAATCTTTTTTTTTGTCCCAGAGCCGACTGGCCAGATCCCGAGTAGCACAGGCTTAGCTCCTCAGAATACAATCACATATATTAGGCCATGACTTGGTTAAGAAATTGTTTTTTCTTTCTTTCTCATTCTCAGATTTTAAAAAGATTGATTACCATGCCAAGTAGAAATGTTCCAAGGGCTGGAGTTACAGAAAAAAACAACTTTCAATTTTTCTTCCCTATCCCTGAGGGGCTTAGTTTATCTGGGTGGGAGGGAGAGAAGTAACCAATCAAAAGGCATTTGAGGAACTATTCTGACAGTTCAGTGCTTAAGACTCCACGTTTCCACTGCAGGAAGTGTGGGTTCAATCCCTCGTGGGAGAACTAGGATCTCACATGACAAGCAGCACAGCCAAAAAAAAAAAAAAAAAGAGGGGTGATTTGAGCCCTGTAGGTGCTTGGCATGGGTGGAGGGTCCACACCTGGCCTGGGGTGCAAGGAAGAGGTCCCAGAGATCTTTTAGAAGACTTTCTGTGTCACCTCTGTCTACAAAATCACACAAAGTAACAAAATCGAACTTTAAACTATCACAACACCTCAGACCTAGCCCAAACACCATTCCACAAACAAATATTTGTACTTACCGAACTGGGGCCCGGCAGGGAACGCCTCCCGGGGAAGGAGCCAGGGAAGCTTTCTAATTCTGACATTAGTTTTGCAAGCTAGAAAGGGAGGAAATTAAACAAATTATTGGTTTACAGTAACTGCTGTAAGCAAGCAAATTCTAGAAATCACAGCGGCACGACTCACAGTTTGTTTCCCCTGTACATTTCCCAAAACTTTCACAGATTGAAAAAAAGAAAAGTTAGAAAAGGGAAAGAAATACATGCTAAAGCATATGTGATGATGTTTTCAGAGCTACATGGAAAATAGTTCTTAGGACACAGATATAAGCAACAAGTGGCTTAGAGAAATGCTGGGAAGGGTCATCAGTTCTGACACCTTCAAAGTCAGATACCTACCATTGCTTTGTTTTGCTTTATATTTAAAGCCCTTTTCTCCAAGAAATTCATGCCACTTTCATCTTCCGAGTCAGAATTGGAGTCGGTCACAGAATTCTCCGGGGGCTCAGGGGGCACGGCTCTTTTGCTGGCTGCTCCCCTGGTGCGTCGTGTGGGAAACTTCATGGCCACGCGGAGGGGTCCAGACCGTGTGCCCTGACTGCGGGTCCGACAGCCCTCACGGTCCGCCTGCAGCCTCTGGTCAATCGGAACAAGTGGGGCGTTAATGACTTGCTGACGGTCACACAGTCTGCAAGAGTGTGACGACACAATGCCTTTGGAACAGAAGATACTTGCAAATACATTTGCATTGAACACTTTCATTGTCAAGTTTAACTGACGGCTCTGAGCAACAAAATCAGGAATTACTAACAAACACAACAACCGAGGGCCGATTAACTCAGGAGCTCTCCTGGGACACTCCGTAATAAGCCACAGTCACAGCCCCTAGGACAGTGGTTTGGAGTCATTTTTTAAACTATGAAAAATCCCGGCTTCTTTTTTCACTTCCTTAAAAAATAGAATATGTATTTTAAAAGAATTCCCCTAGGAACAAATATATGTTCTCTCATAAACATGATTTCCATACTTATGGTAGTATTAAACTATATTAAAGATGTCTCAATGCTCTAATTTACTTTTTTAAAAACTGTAGCAAAATATACACAACATAAAATCTACCCCTTTAATCATTTGTTTTAATTTTTATTGGAGTATAGTTAATTTATAGTGTTGTTAATTACTCTTCAACCATTCTTAAGTGTCCAGTTGAGTGACATTAAATACATTCAGCGTTTTGCAACTATCACCACCATCCATCTCCAGAAATTTTTCATCTTCATAAACTAAAACTCTATACTCATTAAACAATTACTCCCCATTCACCTCCCCTGGAACTCCTGGCAAGCATCATTCTACTTTCTGTCTCTATGAATCTGACTACCTCTCTTGAAGTCTCAAGGACAGAGAGCCTGGCAGGCTACATGCCATGGGGTCACAAGAGTCAGACATGACTTAGCAACTAAACAACAGTAACAACAACTCTCTAATCCATTTTGTGTAAGCATAAAATTTTTTAAATTTCAGATTCCAAAAGTAATGTTTCCATCATTTAAAATGTATTAAAGTTGGCCACCGGGGAAAATCAGAATCATGAGCTATCACTTCCCACCTACTAGCAGAGCCAAATAAACAAGTATGGCAGGGATGTGGAAAAATCAGATCCTGCAAACACTGGGAGAGGTGTAAAATGGGGCAGCCACTTTGGAACAGTCTGACAGTTTCTCAAAAGGTTAAACATAGAGACTATATGACTCAACAATTCTACTCTTTTAGGTATATACTCAGGTGTGTATATCCACACAAATACTTGCATATGAATGTTCACAACAGCATCATTCATAACAGCCAAAAGGTGCCAACAACTGAAACATCCACCAACTGATGAACAGATAAACAAAACATGATATAGTCTGAATATTTATAGCTGAGTACTATTCAGCAATAAAAAGATACGAAGTAATGGCACATGAAAGAACCTCGAAAACATATTGCTAAGTGAAAGAAGCCAGTCACAAAAGACCACATATTGTTTGGTTCCATTTATATGAAATGCCTGGAATAGGCAAACCTAGGAGAGAAAATAGACTGGTGTTTGCCAAGAACTGAGGGTGTTGGGAAAGGATGCAAAGTGACTGCTGATGGGAACAGGGTTTCTTTTGGGGGTGATGAAAACATTCTGAAATTGATTGTGGTGACTGTTGAAAACAAACAAAAAAGAGAACAGTAAAAAATACCACCCATAAAGTCCCAAAATGGAAGACCCATTTTTTTAACATTTCAACAACCTCACTGCTTTTTATAACTTTGATGTTATTTTTAGTGTGCGGATTGAGAGAACATAAAATGACAAAAAAAAACTTTTACACATTCTTAAGCCTTTTAATCGATTGGCATTTTCTCAGTCGCAACAAACAGCATCTACAAAGAACTGAAACACTGCCCAGAAATGATTCAGGCTATAGACAATGTTTGACTCATACCCAGATTCGCAGAGCAGTGCTGCCAATAACTCCAATATGCACTGATTCAGATCTACATCACGTCTTAAGAGAAAATATTATACTATCATGAAGTTAGGTCATGATAAAACACTCCCTGGCCAGATGTTCTCACTTATGTCAGCGCCGCGCAACTGTGGTCCCAGGCAGTGGACCCGTGGCAGACCACAATGAGCAGGAAAGCATGCACCTGAAACACATTTCCTTTGTCGAGAAAGTGTTGCTAAGAAGAAAACATGTGCAGAAGTAAACAGCATGCTCAGATAAGAGTGGAACTGAGGCGCATCCTTGGCAGCAGTGTCCTGAGCAGGACAATAGAGGTTAAAGGTAAGACAGCAGGCATGAGAAAAGCCAAAGAAGGAGCAACAGCGGAAGCAGGCAGGGCCCTAATTGTCATTACCTGCACTCAGCTCCTGCATGAGTTATCACAGGCTTTCCAGATGCAGGTATAGATCCACTATGGGAATCAACATTTACTGAAGGCCTACTCTATGTCAGGCCCTGGGCTGGGCATTTAAAATGTGACTAGAGCTCATCTTGAGGACATATCTGCTTCCTCTGATTGGGCTTGATTTCTGTGGCCACAGAAATCTGCACATTGGCCAATTGTTTCTTACAAGTTTCTAAGATTTTCAGAGACTACAAAAATCCTCAAACCTTACTATTAGAAATGTATCAGCAAAAAACTGCTTTAAGACATGAAGAAGATACTCTTAAAACTTTCTTAAAAGATCAACAAAACATTCTGGCATGACTAAAATGAAAATCATAAGGAAAAAAGATTTTTAAGCAAGTATGTCATGCCTCTAAATGTACCTTGTTGCTTGATATTGGTGAAATTCTCAAACTCACCATTCCATCCTGTATCTCACTCTCTGAGAAACCGCAAAACGATTCATCATCAGAGTCGGCATGAAAAATACTGGCCAGTTCGTTAGTGACATCTGGCCTTGGTTTCTGTAAAAATCCACAATGGTCTAACACATCTTGCACCTCACTTTCTGAAAAGCCGCAGAAAGATTCATTATCAGAGTCCTCATAAAAAACATTTGCCAGTTCTTCACTGATATCTGACCTGAATTTAGGTTTCTGTAAAATAAATAAATAAATGTGGTTGTGCATTTTTTTTTTTCCTTTTTCAAGAACCAATTTTCCGTAAACCGTGCAGAGAGCAAATCACATTTACAAGTGCACTACAAGAGAATAGCTTTTGTTACAAAGAAAAATGGTTCAGAGGTTTACAAATGATTTCTGAGTTGTTATGGCAAATCATCAGGCATGTTAGGTTAGGCGACATTTCAAAAGGATAGAATAAGTAGCTAATCTACCTCCAACAATTACTACCTAGAACCACAGCAAAAAGTGAAATGAAATTACAGTGCATACTGTATTTTCGTAACAGCTGTATAGAAATGTAGGCAAAAAGCAAGCAGTTTTAATCACGCACAAAGCATTTGGGGCATTTTGAGCACTGCAGACTCCATTCTGTTTATTCTCAGGCAGCACTTACTGTGTTTGCAAAATTATCAGAAGCAAAGCTGTCACAACTGTCATCAGAGGATGACGGGGTTTCCATGGAAATCAACTTCACATATCTGAATTTCTTGAAGTTCTTCTTTGCTCTGCAATCCTTTTGCTGCAAACGGAAATGGCGATACTATTAAATAGGATGCTTGCTGCAGAATCTAAAGGTATCATTTTTGAGTTGAGTGGATTCAAAAAGCGCAGAGGAGGTATGTCCATTTCTTATACCCTACAAAGAAAAAGGAGGGTTTGCAATTGCTACAAAATTTTCCAAAATCAGGTAAAATCCTAAAGAGAGATCCCTTTGCGGGAACATTAGTATCAATTTATTCAAATACCTGTGGAACTGCCCTTTAACCCACCTTAAAAACTCCCAAACTCTTAACATTATACTGAGCTCCCAAGGCATTAAATGCTAACCTGCTAAAATCTGCCCTTAAAAAAAAAAAAAAAAATTAGACTGTACTTCAAAATTACAAAATGGTAGAGTGATTTCTTTCCCTCAGCCAAAATCAAGCTAATGAGGTCTTTCTAAGTAAGCTTTGGTCTGTACTGGGATGCTAATTTCTCAAACCAGGAAACCTGGGCAGCACCTCTATTTCAAGATGGCAGACTTTCAAACAGGCCTTGTGCCAATCAGGAGGGGAACAGTGATTTCTGCACAAGTTTTTACAAATCAAACATATGAACCCAGTCAACAAATGTACAAGAACCAAGTTAAAGGTCAAACAGTCCTCCAAACCCAGGTAGAATGCCCGATTCCACTTCAGGGCACTATTAGGCTGGCCATTCAGCTCTTTCTATAGTTCCACTGCTGCACAAGTCTTAAGTTTTAACAAGTCCTTTTATTAGACACATATGACTTATGGACATGAAAATGTTTCTTTCCTTCATAAACAATGAAAGCCTGGCACCAATCATCAGAATATGCACCTGACATCTACTTCATGTAAAAAAGATAGTAGAGCTTCTACCATTTCTTCATATTTAATAATAAGAGATTTCCTAAATGTTGCACAGTCACTAAGTCATGTCCAACTCTTTGCAACCCCATCAAATGCAGCACCCCAGGCTTCCCAGTCCTTCACTACCTCCCAGAGTTTGCTCAAACTCATGTCCATTGAGTCAGTGATGCTATCTGCACCCTTCTCCTCCTCTTGCCCTGAATCTTTCCCACCATCAGTCTTTTCCAGTGAGTTGGCTCTTTGCACCAAGTGGCCAAAGTACTGGAGCTTCAGTAGCAGTCTTTCAAATGAATATTCATTACTGTTGTATTACTTCCTATATTTTTCATATCTGAAATATGGCCATGGAATAACAGAAGTGACTCCATACACTGAAAACTTTAAGAAGGCAAGTTCTGCTACGTGTCCCACAAAATAATGCCAAGATGTGAGGAGTCGGGGAAATAGAACTTTTTGATCTTCTTTGTACACCTGTTACACATTTCTCTTGCAAATAAAATTATTTTCATGATGGTGGAACCCAACCACCCAGTCAGTGCTTCTCAACAGACTACATTCAATCAATCATCTTAGGAAGTTTTAGTCTTGTCCTTTTAAAAATCATGAAAATGTGATAACAGGTAGAGGTACTACCTACTAAGGAAGTCTCAGAAACTCCCTTCCAGATGAACAAATTAAAAGTACCAGGTAGGTGAAATAAGATTGCCCAAGATCACAGGGCTGGAAGGAGTCTGCAGTCTCCTAAAATAGCTGTGCTCCTCACACTGCTGCAGGAATTACCACCATTTCCGGTGGCTCAGTGGAAAAGAATCCTCCTGCAATGCAGGAGCAGCAGGTGGGGGGTTCAGTCCCTGGGGCGGAAAGATCTCCTAGAGGAGGGCATGGCAATCCATTCCAGTATTCTTGCCTGGAGAAGCCATGGACAGAGGAGCCTGGTGGACTACAGTCTAGAGGGTCGAAGAGTCAGACAGGACTGAAGCGACTTAGCACTCACGCCTGCAACCATCAATCTACCTGCCTGCAGTCAGAGGCACAAAACTGCCTCAAGAGAGGTATTCTATTGGAAGCTCTCACGGAAATACTTGCTGGGCGTTAACAAGTCAGCGCATGCGAAGTTAGTTAACAGGCAAATGTATGTTTGGCGTATAAGACAGAAAGAAGAAACACAAACAGTCATGGACTTTCCTGGCAGGTAGGTAATGACAAATACCATTCAACAGTTTTTTTGTGCCAGGCACTAAGCATGCTTTCACACATTCCTTGCAACAAAAGTGGAAACTGAGGCTTAGAGTGGTGAAACAGATTATTCAAGTCCCATGATGGCTCAAATTTGAACCCAGGGATGTCAGATTCCAGGTCTTGCTACATGTAGTTTTCTTCCTCCTGAAAGCCAACGGTCCGTTCGGGAAGAGGTATCTCTGAAACTACGCCCCCAACACGCCCTCCCCAACCCACTCCCGGAGAACCCCAGCCCCCTCACGTGGGCCCCTTACCCCTGCTATTTATTTTAAGCTTGTCACTTTCTTCCTCTTCACCCAACCCCCCACCCTCTAACCTCTCCTGGGGCAGACCCTCTGTTCCGGTTTCCGTTAGAGTAAACAGTAACGTTCCATGTTCCATTCAGGGCTGCGTCCTGTTGCTGCAAGAAAGGCTGGGGGGTGGGGAAGGGAGTGGGAAACGAGCAAATGGTCGGCGAGCCGATCAGATCATCATTGCACTAATCACCTCCTGTGACTGTAAGTGCCCCTTCAAGTGTGCGCAACCCAAGTTCTACAGAGAGCGGTTTTCAAGACCTTTAAACTCCAAACCCATCAACTCTCAGCAGTTAGATGCGCTTGCCGGCACTGCCAAGGCAAAAACAAGCAGGAAGCTAGCGCAAGGGTCCCCAGTGCGCGCGGGAGGGTGACACGCACCCTCCCCGGGCTGCGCGCGGGAAAGGGCCAGGAGGCTGCAGGGCAGCACCCTCCTCCACGTCCCCCTCCACCCCGCGCCCCGCGGGCAGGGCTCAGACCAGCAGACACAATGGGGGACTGGCCCGCCCCCGCTGCTCGCAGCACACGTGTGCCTGGGACGCACGTGGCCTTGAGCTCCCCAGGCTGCCAAGCATCCTGCAAACCTCACAACTCTCTGACCGCCCGCGCGCCGGGTGTCACGCCCGCCGGGCACAGTCTCTAAAATACCCCCAAGTGCACAAAATCTGGGGCTTGCTAAACGGGTGCCGCCCAGGACTGCCAACCCTTGATAAGGGCACTCCGCCGGCAGAGTTGGAGGGGGTCGGCCCGCCCCCAGCACCCACCGCGCCCATCCCGCGCCTGAGCTCGTCCAGCCTCACCCGCACGCGGCGAGCGTCCATGCTGGCGGCCGGCGCTGGAGCGGGGACAGCTGAGCAGCCGCGCGCGCCGCCGTCCCTCCTCGCAGGAGCCGGAGCCCTTGCCGCGCGGGCCGGCGAGGGGGTGTGCAGAGCCGGGGCCGGAGGGGCGGGGCGCGGCCGACTTTCCCGCGTTGCTGCGCAGGTCCTGCCAGCTTTGGTAACGGCCCACCCGCTTGAGACCCACTCGGCCCTGAGAAAAAAAGCAGCCCTTCCAGATACGCTAAAGTCCAGTAGTAGTCTTGCAGCCCCCTAAGATCCGCCTTGGAAAAGTAGTGCCTTGGAAGCTCCAGGACCTCCCTCTTTGCACAGCTGCACGGTCCCGAGAGAATGGCGCGAAAATGGGTCGTATTGCCCTGGGGACAGCAGCCTAATTTGCATGAATTCTGGGGCTGGGAGGGGAAAGCTGGAGATTGGGGGTAATGGAGAGCGGTGCCGGCCTCCGCAGTTAGCACTTTCCCTGAGGCGTGCGGTTTACGTTATTTAAAATAAAAATCAGAGACTGTAGCATGAACTCCCAACAGACCAGGCACTGTCCCGCGATATATCTAGCACCTCTTATCTGGTAACACCATTATCTAAAGCAATAAAATGAGCTAAATCCCTTATCTTTCTTTCCAGAAAGCACGGGAAGTTCTTTTACATAAGACTTGTGATTTTTAAATAAGAAAGGTCTGATGTTAGTTAAGACTTAACTATGGAATAATAAAGTCTAGAGATTATAGAAGAATAGAAGCTAAAGACTGTAATAATGTGATTTGGGGCTCCTTTCTTCTGTCAAAATTTGTAATCACTTAAGTCAGAAAGAACGCGAGATTTTTCATTGCCCTTTGAATCGAACCTGACAATACGACGAGATCAAGTGTGAAGCTTTAAAACAAATGTTTGCAGAGAGTAGGAAAAAAAGTTGCTTTTAGAAGAAAAAGTTAAATAAATTGGATTGCTTTAAAAGACGCTAATTATAATCTTACATTTTAAAACAAATGCTTGAAATGAAACATCAGTTTTCTCCTTCACAACTTCTCTTGGGAATACTTCTTTGCAGGAAGAGAATGCATGAACATACTGCTTCCTCTCTGGGTGTACTGAAGACAAAAACTTGTGAACAAGCGACACACGAGAATGTGGATTGGAAAAATTGGAGGGGACTTTGGTCGGAGTCTTCGAGCCTTTCTAATACACGCCGGCTTCATGGTCACTCTGCCACAGTGCTAGGGACAAAGAACTCCAGGTCTGGAAGGTAGGCGCGCCAGGAGAGGTTGTTGGTCTGTCCTTCGAAATTCCTTGGCAGTAGAGGGCCCTCAATAAATATTTGTTGAGTAAATAAATGACTGCATGAATGGTGAGTGAACTAAAATTGTCCTTACTGCTGTGTCCTTGGAAATGCAGTCTTGTGCCACTAAAATTAAACATATGAGAATTTGGAATTGCTAAACTTCTAAGGAAGGGGAAGATTAAGTCACTTTGCCTACTGGTTCTGATAAGAAGGGCTTTCCTTGTGGGTTAGTCGGTAAAGAATCCACTTAGTCCTCCTGGGGCACCATAATATAGTTTACATTATCTTTTAAGGTTAACAGCACTGGGCTATTCTTTTTGGTAATCAGGAAAATGCAAATTAAGACAGTTTCACTCAGACTGGCAAAAAAATTTAAAGCCTGTTAAGACCATGTGTTGGTAAAGATATGAAGAAATCCCTGCAACGATGTTATTAGTGTAAATGTTTCACTTTGGAGAGCAATTCAGGAATGTTCAGCAAAAACCACTTACAGGTATATACTCTAAAACAAAGTTTTTCACACTGTAAATTAGAACCCACTGGCAAATTGTGAAAACAATTTAGTGGGTTGCAACTAGCATATTTTCTTCTTTCTTTTTGAAATAGAATTTAAAAAATAACAGTAGTGTATTGTTTCCTGAAACTCTTGTGCCTGTCTGTGTGTATGCTGTATAAAATGTGTACTTCTTATTGTGCTTCAGCATCAACAAGTTTCCAAGACACCATCCCAGAGAAGGTGCTTTGAGGCTTATACTGGTGCTCTCCTTTGTTCAGCTGAGGCTTGCCAACACCCCTAACACCAGGCACTATTCTGAGAACTAGGACATAAAGCCCAGGGAGTTTACATTCTAGTGGAGGAGCAGAAGTAAACAATAAGATAATTTCAGACGTGATCACTTCTCAAAAGAAACTGTTAGTTGCTTAGGGGTGTCCGAGTCTTTATGCCCTCATGGACTATAGCCCACCAGGTTGCTCTGTCCATGGAATTCTCCAGGCAAACGTACTGGAGTGGGTTGCCATTTCCTCCTCTAGGAGATCTTCCCAACCCAGGGATCGAACCCAAGTCTTCTGCATTGCTGGCAGATTCATTACCATCTGAGCCACCAGGGAAGCAAAAAGCAGAATAAAGGGATACGAAATGAAAGAGGTACCAATTTAGATAATAGAAACAGGAAAGGAGGTGTTATCTGATCAAAAACCCAAATAAAGACAAGGGAGGGGAACTTCCAGTGGTTGAGACTCACTCCACGCTTGCAAAGCAGAGGGCCCGGGTCCAATCCCTGGTCAGGGAACTAGATCACACATACCACAACTAAAGATCCCATATGCCACAACTTAGACTTGGTGCAGCCAAATAAATAAATACACTAAAAAAAAAAAAAGAAAAAGGAATCCATAGGAAGATGAAGGAAGTGCTGGCATGAGACAGTGAACAGCTAGTTCACAGGCTCTAAGGCAGTGAATAGAAGCTCAGTAGCAGACCATACTGGACTACAGAAAGCTAGAGAAAGAGAGGGCATGGGAGAGATCACATGGGGGCTCCCCGGCCATGGAAGAAGCTTGGACTTTACATCAGGTATGAGGGGAAGGATTCGGATGAAGAAAAGACCCAATCAGACTCCATGAGCTGTGTGAACTATAAACTAAACAGGGACGGGGGAGCAAGAGTGAGATACCTAGGAGCCCCTAAAGGAGAAAATGATGTTTTGGACTAGGGTGACTGTGGGACGAGGGAGAAGTGGTCAGGTTTATCATTTTGAAGGTAGAACTAACTGGACCAGAGGAATGGATTGTTCATTCATAGTAGCATCACTCCAAATCTTTGTTGTGTATCATAGTAAGATATTACAAACAATCTAAATGGCCCTCAGAAAGGAAATGGAGACAGGAACAGTGGTATATTCATACAACAGAATTTGAACAGTGTTCAAAGGAATGGCATAGCTTACGTGCATCAGTGTAGGTAAATCTTAATGTTGAATGGAAAAACAAATTGCAAACATTTTGGTAAAGGATACCCCTTATGCAAATTTTAAAAACACAAAACATACATAAACTGTGAAAGTATATAAAGACATGAGCAATTAGAATAGGTAGAGGTTAACTCTAAGGAGGGAAAGATGGAGGACAGAGGGGAGGATGAGGTTTTCCACTCTATCACTAATGCTTTCTTTAAAAATAAACGGTATGGGGACTTCCCAGGTGATCCAGTGGCTAAGACTGCGTGCTCAGGGGTTCGATCCTTGGTCACGGAGCTTATTCCATGTGCCGCAAGTAAAGATCCCATGTGCCACAACTAAGACCTGGGAAAGCCAAATAATTAAATAAATATATTAAAAAATAATAAATGGTACTAAGAAAAAATGGCAACGTGTTCAGTGTGAGTAGTAGATACATGAGTGTCTTATAATTTCACTTTTTGTGGGCTTTTCTGTGTCTGAAACATTTTATGATAAAAAATTTTTTTAAAATTTGAGACAGTTGTCCTGTCAATCAAGACATATATTGTAGTGTTAAATATGCAGTCCTGGGATTTCCTTGATGGTCCAGTAGTTAAGAATCCACCTTCCAAGGCAGAGGACCTGGGGGGAGGGGTGGTTTTGACCCCTTGTGGGGTAGGGGAAACAAAGTTCCCACATGCCACAGGGTAACTAACCCCATGCACCACAACTAGAGAAGCCTGCCCACAGCAAAGACCCAACACAGCCCAAAATATATGTGTGTGTATATATATACATATATATATATACATGCAGTGTCCTATAAAAGGGAATGCCAGTTAGTATTGTAATTTTAGCTACTTCATAAAGGTTTTAAGTCACTATGTTAATCATATACTGGTAAAATGTTCATTTTGAATGAAAGACACAAATGAGTAAGAATGAAAATTCAATGAGCAGAGATGACGAGGCCACTGGCCAGAGCAACAGATAGTAGGCACATACCTGACATTGCATAAGCACATGACATATACAGACAGTATCTGATCTAAGGGCTGTAAATACAGCAGGTCCTCAGTAACTACTTATTACCAACTAGAATGATTGTGGGAGGAATTTTAAATCTGTGAAACATTCTAAAATACCAATCTCCTGTAACAGAGCTTTGAACTCCTCAGGCTATTATGAACTTTCGGTATGGTTGTATGCTGTCTCGTAGCTTTTATTCACTTTGCACAAAGAATTTCATTTCCTATTAAGTTGGGTACTTGACCCTGAGGACCTGAGCACTCAGCACCTGTAGAATAACAAGATGAAGTAAGTCAATCTCAACCTTGAGATGCTTGGTTTTAGGACAAACAGTGCAAAAATTAATAAGAGGTATCCCTTTTAGATGGATTTCAAAACAAAGCTAATGTCCCAGTAGGCCTGCTGCTCTAGTCCCACCCACCTTTCCTCCTTTCAAGCAAGGTAACTTGAACCCAAGCTGCTCTGTAAATGAGAATCCCTCAATAGCCACCACACACGTGGGGACAAAGGGCTGGGAGAGTTGTCACTGTGTTTGTGGATACAGACAGGTTGCAGTCTGTCAGCTGACAAATCTCTATTTTAAATAACCCCCAATTATTGATTTACTTGCCCAGTGCCTGCTTTCAGGATGCACAAAGGCAAGAAACCAAAAAGCTCTAAAGTTACCCTTCTGTTGCCAGAAGTCACTCTGCATGAGGGCCTAGCCCATGACCACCCTGGCTCAGTCAAATTCATAATTCCTACGCCTCCAAACTGTATTGGTATGCTTGCTTTTAATCATATGTCAACACCATTTTAAATAGGTCAGTTTACTGACATCTGATGCCTGATGCAAGAATGGAAGATGGAAACGAGAATGGAAGATGGAAACGTGAATGCAAATCTCGCCATTTTTTGCAAGAGGAAATATTTGGTTTTTCATGGATAAGCATTATCTATTGTGAAATACTTGATTGCTAGTGTTAAGGCACCATTAAACACTGAATGAGATAAAGTCAAGTTTTAATTACTGAATCAGTCAGTTTCAACATTACAGAAGCTGAATTATAACTATAACTCTGCCTACATTTTTATGATCCAAACTTCCTTCTAACTTGTTCTCCTTCCAGAACTTTTAAAAAAATGTGTACTTAGCAAGGTTTCTGTTGTTTTTACTCAAGAGTTTTTGGTTTGTTTTTAATTTTGATCATCCCACCACCACCACTGGGGGGCTTCCATGGTGGCTCAGATGGTAAGGAACATGCTTGCAGTGTGTGAGACCAGGGTTCGATTCCTGGTTTGGGAAGATCCCCTGGAGAAAGGAGTGGCTACCTACTCCAATGTTCTTGCCTGGAGAATTCGATGGACAAAGGAGCCTCGTGGGCTGCAGTCCATTGGGTTGCAAAGAGTCAGACACAGCTGAGCGACTAACACTTTAGCACTTTCCCACCACTGGAAACAACTAGGGAGTACCCAAAAAAAAGGCGTGAAAAGTTTCTTTTCTCTGTTCGCTGCATAGACAGCTTATTGTAAACTGTCCTACTTGTGAATTTTCCAGGGCATTGATTTCTTCTTCAGATCGGTTCCTCTTAAGCAACTCTGTGGAAAGAGAATTGTAGAGAGAGGAAGTTTGACTATTAGCTAAAGGGAGACTTGAGGATTGACTATAGATTGGTTCAAAGCTCAAGATACCTGTCAGGACCCCAGGGAAGAGCCTAATCTGCACATTAATCTATACAACTCAAAACCAGTCCACCGGCAGACCAGAATTACCACATGATCCATCAATTCCATTCCTAGGTATATGCCCAAAGAATTGAAGCAGGAACTCAAAGATAAACTTGTACACCCATGCTTGCAGCAGTGTTATTAACAATAGCCAGAAGGTGTTAAGCACACAATGTCCATCAACAGATGAATGGATAGAAAAAAAATGTGTATATACATACAATGGAATGTTAATTAGCCTTAAAATGAATGAAATTCTGATACATAGATGAACCTAAAAAGCACTGTTAATTGAAATAAGCCAGATACACAAAATGACAATTACAAAAAATACATAGAATAGAAAAATTCAGAAAGTAGAATAGAGGTTACCAGGGACTGAAGGGAAGGAGGGAAATGACTCCTTAACACATACAGTTTCTGTTTGGGACAATGAAAAAGTTCTGGAAAGTGCTAATGGTTGCGCAACATTCTGAGTGCACTTAACGCCACTGAAGTGCACACTTTCAAATGGTTAAAATGATAAATTTCATGTACATTTGACCACATTTTTTAAAAATAACAACAACAAACAGCTCACCAAAAATCTGGATTCCATAAGGACTCATGGGGTCAGGTTAAAGGTGTTCGAAGTGAGAAGGAAAACCACATTCCCACCCTATCCTCTCCCAGATTTCTAGAGAAGAAATTACTGCGGAAAATGTGATGGAACTATTAATAATCCAAAAAGTCATTGTAGTTCACAGTTCTTTTTTGCTGTAATATTAATAGATTCATTTGGGGAAAATTCCCAGGTGGTTCAGTTGTTAGGACTCAGAGCTAACACTGCAAGGGGCACAGGTTCCATTCTTGGTTGGGGAATTAAGATCCTATAGGGTGTGTGACAGGAAAAAAAAGTTGCAATTTTTTAAAATAAAAAGAGTTTTCATGATCATGACTCATAATATCCATAACTCACAAACATGTCCTCCCTTCATGGGCCACCAGGAGTAAACAAGGAAAAAACAATCAGCATTGTCAGTCTGGCTCAGGTATACAGAGATCCAGCCTTGGGAGAACCAGCTTAGTGTGAAAGGAAATGACTGACAGATACTCAAGCTAGGCTGGGACTCTCCTGGACCACTTAGATTTTTGGTTCAAAGAGACGTTTTGGAGTGGGACACAGTAATTCCACTTAATGGTCTTTAAACAGGCTGATGAAACTTGTGCCTCCTGAGGGGGTAACTCAGAATGGACTGCTCCCTTTGACCTTTAATGAAAGAATTTTCTAAAGGGAGGAAGGGGTGTCTTTTCCTGTTTCAGCAAGACCATCATCTGCAACTACAAGTGCCATCAAACATCCACATTAATGACTAAGGGGATGATGAGGTGGTGTTAGTAGGACTAGGAAGGAGCCTTACTACATAGGACTGCCAGGCAATGCAGCAGAAAACAGGTACCAACAGGTGCAATATAGACGATTTAACATCAACCACAGGAACCCACTGGGCTAGAATTTGGAAAGGCCTAAGGAGTTTAGGTTGTATCCTGAAAGCAATAGAGTTTTGAGCAAAAGAACAAACAAAACAGTAAAATTTGAACTTTAGAAAAATCACTCTGGTCCCAGGATAAAGAATGCACAAGAGGGACTTCCTGGTGGTCCAGTGGCTAAAACTCCACACTCCCAATGCAGGGGACCCCAGTTTGATCCCTGGTTAGGGAACTATATCCCACATGCCACAACTAAGACCCAGACAGTCAAATAAATAATCAATTAAAATATATGTATAAAAAAATAATGCACAGGAAGGGGGCAAGGAAGCTGGATGCTAGGGAAACAGGAAACTGTCCCAGCTATCCAGGACACAAAATGAGGGCTAAATTAATATTGTTCTGGTGAGACAGAGGGAGGGATGTGTATAAAACATAATGTTAAGAGATATTTAGAAGGTCAGAGAGAACAAGAATGTAACCAGCGGGAGAGAAGCATAAAATGGTAGGATTAAAAAAGAGATTTTGAGTGCTGTCATCAAAAGAGAGTAAATCCCATTGCGGTCCTCAAAAAAAACAAATCAATAAGCTACACCCATAATGCTCTGTAAATTTGGAGATATATTTTGAAAGCTATGTAAAAAGTTAAAAACCATGATTATGATACCAAAAATCAAATAGCAGGTAAATGTAAAAGTGCAGGGACTTCTGTGATGGTCCAGTGGCTAAGACTCTGTGCTCCTAATGCAGGGGGCCCAGGTTTGACCTCTGGTCAGGGCACTAGATCCCACATGCCTAACCTTAAGAATTTGCATGCTGAAACTAAGACCCAGTACAAGCAAATAAATGATTTTTTTAAAAAGTAAAAATGCAACATTGTTCTCCAGTTGGAATTATATGGTTCCTAGGCTTATAAAAAAATATAAGAAAGATCACATATTAGCATCCTCACTCTGTCTATAGGTATCCAGTATGTACCCAGCACTGTACTCATCAGTATTAACTTTAAGGCAGGAAACAGGGGGTCTGGTTTTCTTGGAGCAAGGGTCATGGTTAACTGAACTTGTCTCTACAGTTACTTTATTTCTTAGAAATCTATTTTTTAATTTCCTCATTAATTAATAGATATGTATATACTTAATATAATTGCAATAATACTTTCATATATTTTAATATGTATGATCAAATTGCCAACATCCACTGGATCATAGAAAAAGCAAGAGAATTCCAGAAAAACATCTACTTCTGCTTCCTTGACTACACTAAAGCCTTTGACTGTGTGAAGCACAACAAACTGTGGAAAATTCTTTTTTTTGGGGGGGGAAATTCTTAAAGAGGAATACTAGACCACCTTATCTACCTCCTGAGAAATCTGTATGCAGGTCAAGAAGCAACAGCTAGAAATGGACATGGAACAAGAGACTGGTTCCAAATTGGGAAAGGAGTACATCAAGGCTGTATACTGTTACCCTGTTTATTTAACTTATATGCAGAGTACATCATGAGAAATGTCGGGCTGGATGAAGCACAAGCTGGAATCAAGATTGCTGGGAGAAATATCAATAACCTCAGATATGCAGATGACACCACCCTTATGGTAGAAAGCGAGGAAGAACTAAAGAGCCTTTTGATGAAGGTGAAAGAGGAGAGTGAAAAAGCTGACTTAAAACTCAACATTCAAAAAACTAAGATCATGGTATCCAGTCCCATCTGCTGTTGCTGCTACTGCTACTGCAAAGTAGCTGCTACTGCTACTTCAGGAGTGTCCAACTCTGTGCGACCCCACAGATGGCAGCCCACCAGGCTCCTCTATCCCTGGGATTCTCCAGGCAAGAATACTGGAGTGGGTTGCCATTTCCTTCTCCAGTGCATGCATTCATGCTAAGTCGCTTCATGGCTGACTTTGTGCGACCCCATGGAAACAGCCCACTAGGCTCCTCCGTCCACAGGATTCTCTAGGAAAGAACACTGGAGTGGGTTGCCATTTCCTTCTCCAATCCAGTCCCATCACTTCATGGCAAATAGATGGGGAAACAATGGAAACAGTGAAAGACTTTATTTTCTTGGGCTCCAAAATCAATGCAGATGGTGACTGCAGCCATGAAATTAAAAGATGCTTGTTCCTGGGAAGGAAAGCTATGACCAACCTAGAGAGCATATCGAAAAGCAGAGACATAACTTTGTTGACAAAGGTCCATCTAGTCAAAACTTTGGTTTTTCCTCTAGTCATGTATGGCTGTGAGAGTTGGACTATAAAGAAAGCTGAACGCTGAAGAACTGATGCTTTTGAACTGTGGTGTTGGAGAAGACTCTTGAGAGTCCCTTGGACAGCAAGGAGATCAAACCAGTCAATCCTAAAGGAAATCAGTCCTCAATGTTCATTGGAAGGACTGATGCTGAAGCTGGATCTCCGATACTTTGGTCACCTGATGTGAAGAACTGACTCATAGGAAAATACCTTGATGCTGGGAAAGATTGAAGACAGGAGGAGAAGGGGACGACAGAAGATGAGATGGTTGGATGGCATCACCGACTCAATGGACATGAATTTGAGCAAGCTCTGGGAGTTAGTGTTGGACAGGGAAGCCTGGCATGCTTCAGTCCATGGGGTCACAAAGAATTGGACTCCATTGAGCAAGTGAACTGAACTGATACTTTAATAAGTAGTTAAATAGTATCTAAATAGTATCAGCGTCGCTGATGGTGGTAAAAGGTACCATTCCTTCCATGTGCTAATGTGCTACGTGCTCGGTCACTTTGTGGTGTCTGACCCTTTGTGATCCTGTGGATTGTAGCCCATCAGGCTCCTCTGTCCATGGGATTTTTTAAGTCAAGAATACTGGAGTGGATTGCCATGCCCTCCTCCAGAGGATCTTCCTAACCCAGGGTTGAACCTGCGTCTCCTGCGCCTCATGCATTGCAGGCAGATTCTTTACCTTTGAGACACAGGGGGCTGTATTTAATAAAATGGCAGGAAGGGATTGCAGCAGAACTAGAGATAGGATGCTTAGTGCCAGGAGGTTGTGCACGCTTACGACTGAGAAGCAGCTTTGATACTGCCCCATGATATTTTCTCTAGATACAATAGTTAGGTATGATTTTAGGAGCTTTATTTTAGCAATGGAAATATGTGATTTTGACTAGAAAAGTATTATCTGAATCATGTTGGCCTGGGCATCTTTGGAACTACAGAATGGGAAAAGTTATGCACTTGGCAGGAACTCAGTAATAATAAAGAAAATGTATTGTGCACTGATTATATGCCAGACGTGCACTCATTTAATCCTCACACCAATCCTGTAAGGCAGGCTTGGTTCATTTTCTCTATTTTATAGACAAAATACAAAAACTAAGAGAGGTTAACTTGCACAAGGACATAGAACATGTGGAGAGTGGCAGAGCTATTTCAATTTAGACTGAGTTCACACTCTTTCCTGCTGTATTGTACCAAACAACACCTGAATAACCAGCCCCACGTGGCTAAGCACCACATTTGATACCAGGTGATAATGTTCCCCTGCTCCCAATCAGATTAGACACTTGAGATAGGGGCCACTGATCTATTACTACCTTAGTGGTCCAATGGTCACTTTCTTTCTCTTAACTTAGTCACTCCTTGTTAATACCAGAAGATAACACTGGCTAGTGGTGAAATAGAAAGCAAATAAATGATGCTCTGAATCCAAGGCAGACTAAGGACTACTGTAAGCTAATGTCACAAGGAAGCAGAAGAGACCAAATGGCCAGTAAGAAAACGGGGTTGCAGACTTCCCTCGTGGTCCAATGGTTGAGAATCCACCTGCCATTGCAAGGGGCATGGGTTCGATCCCTGGTCTGGGAGGATTTCACATACTATGGGCAACTGAACCCATGTGCCACAGCTACTTCACTTATGCTCTGCAGCAAGAGAGACCAGCACAATGAGAAGTCTGAGCACCTCAACTGCACAGCAGGCCCCACTTGCCACAACTAGAGAAAGCCTGTGCAGCAAGGAAGACCTACTGTACCCAGAAAATTTTTAAAAAAAAAATTTTTTTTTTTTAAAATAAAATTTAAAGAAAAGAAAAGAAGATTGCTTAGGGCAGCATGAAGAATTATCCAAACTTCCAAATTTTAGAAACTATAAAAACTGGCTGCTATTAGTTCAGTCTGCTACAACAAAGATACCATAGACTGGATGACTTTAACAACAAATATTTACTTCTCATAGTTCTGGAGACTGGGAAATGCACAATCAAGGTGCCTGGCAAGAGTGTGCTTCCTGATTTGAGATGGTCTTCTTCTTGCTATCCTAACAGGGAAGAGCAGAGATAGAGAAGCAATTTCTCTCATTATCTCTTCTTCTAAGGGCACTAATCTCATTCATGAGGGCTCTACCCCCATGACCTCATTCCTTCCAGAAGGCCCCACCTCCACATACTGTTTCACTGGAGATTGAACATCAACACATGAATTTCCCAACATATGGGACACAAACGTCCAGTCCATGACATTGGCTTTATAAGTTCCTAAGTGGAAACTGGTAAAGAATGGTTATTCTAGTTACTGCCTTTGATGAGTCTGAAAAATCTAGTCTAGTTTGTCACCAGAGTTGTAATGGTAGTCTAATCTCTAGGGTAAGAGTTTGGTCAAGCTGTGTCTCTCTGGACTCCTCTTTTTCAGATTAGAGCCTGGAATGCTAGGTATGCTGCTGTATGGTTATCCTGCGGCTGCTGTAAAAAATGATCACAAACTGTGGCTTAAAACAATAGAAACGTATTCTCTTAGCTTTGGAGGCCAGAAGTCTGAAATCAAGGTATCAAGAGGACTGTGCTCCCTCCAGAAGTTCTAGGAGCGAGTCTGTGTTCCTTGCCTCTTGCAGTTTTGGGATGCTGTCCTCACTCTTTGGCTTACGGTTGCTCACACCAGTCTTTGCCTCCATCTTTGCACGACCTTCTCCTCTGTGTCTGTGACTCCTCCTCTTGTGTCTCTTATAAGGACACTTGTCATTGGGATCAGGGCCTATTTGGGTAATCCAGGATGGTCTCATCTCAAGATCCTTAACTTAAATTACATCTGTAATTTCCAAATAAGGTAACATTTACAGGGCTTGGGTATCAGGAAAAGGGCAGAATTATAGTTGGGAGATTTCAGCACTCCTCACTCAGTGAGTGATAAAATTAACAGAAAATCAGCAAGGGTACAGAAGAACTCAACAACACTGACCAACAGAACCTAGTCAACATTCATATAACACTCCATCCAGCAACAGCATGATACACATTCTTTTAAAGTGTCCAGAGAAACCAAACCATATCCTGGGTCACAAAACAAACTTTGAAATGAAAAAGAATGTGAATTATAGAAAATGTACTATATAACTATGATGGAGTCAAACTAGAAATAAATAACAGAAGTCTGGGCTTCGCTGGTGGCTCAGTGGTAAAGAATCTGCCTGCCAATGCAGGAGACGTGGGTTCCATCCCTGATCCAGGAAGATCCCACATGGCCAGCCACTAAGCCCATGCACCACAACTATTGAGCCTCGGATTCTAGCTGCAACTGCTGAGCCCAAGTGCTGCAACTGCTGGAACACACACGCCCTAGAGCCCAGAGAAGCTACTGCGATGAGAAGCCTGCACACCACAATAGACAGTAGCCCCTGGAGAAAAGCCCATGCAGCAACAGAGACCCGCAGGGCCAAAATTAAATAAATAAAATTTTTTTTTTTTTTAAAGAGTCATAAAGGGGTAGCCTCAAATTCTGCGCGCAAGTTCTGCCCAAGTCTTTGGCTAATTCCTAAACTACATGTGCATGAGAGATCCAAGAAGTTCATCTATGGCTTTAAAAACTAAACTGAGATTTCAGCTGCTACCAACTGCAGGGGAGTCTGAGTGTGGAGTTTGCAGTAGGCCTAGTTAAGTGAAGTCACTCAGTCGTGTCCGACTCTTTGCGACCCCATGGACTATATGTAGCCTACCAGGCTTCTCTGTCCATGGGATTTTCCAGGCAAGAATACTGGAGTGGGTTACCATTTCCTTCTCCAGGAGATCTTCCTGACCCAGGGATTGAACCCAGGTCTCCCGCAGTGTAGGCAGACGCTTTACCATCTGAGCCACCAGGGAAGTCCAGGCCTAGTTAACCTCCCGTCAAAACAAATAAGACTCTTTGGAAAAACAGAACAGAATCCAGAGTTTCTACAGTGATTATTTATGTTTTGAATAAAACCCCAATCGCTTCTTGGCCTTTTGGCTAAGATCAAATGAATAAAACCCCAAATCACTAGACAAAGGGGGACGCTCTCATGACTCATACGTAATCAATGCAGACTAACTTCAAGATTCTGCAGATACTGAAGTTAGCAAAGAAAGATTACAAAACAGTTATTAGGACTAAGCTTACTTTATGTCCTTAAACAAATAAGAGCTATCAGTAAAGAAAGCAAAAGTATAAAAATAAAACCTAATGGAAGTTCTAGATTTGAAATATAACATAAATAAAATATCTAATGGATAGACTTAATATTGGTTATGATGTCATAATAAGGGAACATAAAGAGAGATAATTAGAAATTATCCAGTCTAAAGAACACAGAGGATAAAAGATTGGGGCGGGGGAGAAAAGAACAGAAAAGGGACTTAGTGACTTATGGGAATAATATAAAAAGTTCTAATATATGAGTAATTGGAGTCCTAGAAGGAAAGCACAGAGAATGAGACAGGAAAAAAAATAGTTGAAGGAATAATAGCTGAAAATTTCCCAAATTTATAGATTGAAGAAGCTCGGCAAATCCTAAGCAGAACAAATACAAAGAAAACCACACCTGTGATATTCTTTGTAAATTTTCAGAAAACCAAAGATGAAGAGAAAAACAGTTAAAAAATATATATTATATACAAGAAAATACAAATGACCACTGACTTCTCTTCAAAAGTATTTGTGTTTCCAAACACAGCATAATTGTGTTTTAGCATAATTCAATTTTAGCACAGTACCAACTAGAAAAGACAGAGTAAAGATGTCCATGACACAAGGCCCTTAACAGAATTATCAGGAATTTTTTCTTCAGTCCATCCTTCAAAGTAGATCAAAGAACCAGTTACTCCACAGTGAAATGACTGAAAGCCTAGTTAAGAAAATAAAATTTTGCCTTCATTGTATAAATACAAATAAGCACTAGGTAGTCATACCAATCCTTAAAAAGCCAGGGTAGAAAACTGGTAGCAGAGAGTTTAGAAAAAGGAGAGCTGATTAAATTAGATTATCATCCTGACAGCCCCTTTTTCTAATCTCTAATCAATGCTGCCTCCCTGGGGGTTTATTTTCTTTATAGTCTTTGGATAACAAAGGTATTACTTTTCAGGTGCTATGGACCTGATCTAGGACTAGAGTTAGATGACTTAAAAATGAAAATTTTGTAACTCTCCTCAGGATCAAGATCAACATAGGAAAAAAAAAAGGAAATAACAGACATTTCTGAAATTGAAGTTCCATCAGAGACATTCAAACAAATCAACTTATAGATGTATTTTAAAACTACCTTCAAAATGGTTGGAAATAGAAAGCAAAAATCAAATAAAAAACATTTATCAGAAGTGGAATTGAAGAGGTTATACTGATTCTTACAGAATTTAATAACGTATTAGGATAAAAACATCTTAGAGAACCAAAGATAGAACTTCTTAGAATGGCTGTATTCTCAACAAGCTTTTACATTAACGTTACAAAAACTGGTTCTAACAATGGCACTGGATGAAGGTCTTAAGCCTTTGAATTCTCTAATCTCTATTCCCTGTCCTGACTTCTCTTCCTCACTCTTGATTTACATTCACCACTGTCTCAGGGTCAGAGGAAGTATGTTACTGAAAAGCATCTTTCTAACTTCAATATTCCCAGCACTGTTATTTCATGTTTTGCCATAACTGTATAACCCTGCTACTATTAGTGCTAATTAGTTTTCTTTACATGGACTCACACTTATTTTACTTGTATAGAACTTAAAATTATAGCTACAATTGGAAAAGCTGTCAATTGGCTTTTATATATATATTTTTTATATATATAATTGGCTGTCAATAAAATGATAGATGGATAAAGTATGAAACATGATTATTAAGTTCTAAATAGATTTTATTGTCTCCTAAAGTCTGAGACATGATCTCTTGGATAGAACAAAAAGTGACATTAAAAACAGTATCAAACTGAGGTGTTCTCATTGATAATAAGAAAGACTTTTAAAGGATTAAGAGAACTGATAGTTATAATGTTGATAATGGCAGAGTAACCACCACTGGAATAACTCACACTGCTAACAGTTATAAACTGTGGACAAAATGTAATCAACTATTTGAAGATACTGGAGAGGGGCCACAGCAGGCGAAAACTGGAGGGGCCTTCAAGCCTTAAAAAGGAGAACTACATTCACTAGATGAAATATACTCATACAGGATGTTCCCATGTCTAGGCTGCATGGGGCAGCTAGACCTGAAGCAGATATCCGCAGTTTTATTGGCTTGTGGTGTCAGGGCTAAAAAGCTAACAGAGGAACTAAAATTGAATAGTAAAAAACATGATCTTCCAAACAGAAGGATAGAAAGGAGAAATAGAGGAATAAAAAATAGTTGAGACAGAGAGAAAATAGCAAAAACAGTGGAACTGAATTGAACACACCAGGAATTACAGCAAATGTAAATGAATC
Organism: Dama dama; assembly: GCF_033118175.1. Taxonomy (NCBI): domain Eukaryota; kingdom Metazoa; phylum Chordata; class Mammalia; order Artiodactyla; family Cervidae; genus Dama; species Dama dama. The sequence continues at coordinate 26,446,831 of NC_083713.1, forward strand.
TAACAAACCAATTGAAAGACTGGAATTGTCTGACTTAGTAAAAAAAGGAAGACCTAACTATGTGCTATCAACAAAAGATGCAAACTGCCCTGGTGGCACAGTGGATGCAAATCTGCCTGTGTGCGGGGGACATGGGTTCGATCCCTGGTCTGGGAGGATTCCATGTGCTGTGGAGCAACTCGGCCCAAGAGCCACAACTGCCAAGGCTGAGTGCTGCAACTGCTGAAGCCCATGCATGAAGCCTGTGCTTCAGGAGAGAGGCCACCACAGTGAGCGGCCCCTGCACCACGATGAAAAGTGGGCTGCACACACCACAGCTGGAGGAAGCCCGAGGGCAGGGGTAAAGACCCAGGACACCAAAAATAAACAAGTATTAAAAAAAAAGGATCCACCTTAATACAGGACAAATTAGGCTTCAATACAACATGTATTACCAGAGATACAGAGGAATATTTTATAATGATAAAGGGATTGTTTCACCAGGAAGACATATAATTCTGAAATGTATGAACCCTAATAGCAGAACTTCAAAACATTAAAGAAAAATCTGACAGAGCTAAAGAGAGAAATAGAGAAACTCACAATCATAGTCAGAGATTTTAATATCCCCATCCCAGAAATGGATAGAATTAGACCAACACACAACCACACTCAAAAAACTAGGATATGAAGAATATGAAAAAACATCATTAAGTAACTTCACCTAATTACATAATTAACATTTATAAAACATGTTATCCAGCAACTGTGGAGTAGCGGAATACATGTTCTTTTCAAGTGAAAGTGGAATGTTTATCATGATACACATTATTTTAGGTCATGAATTCATAATTCTCAATGAACTTCAAAAGAAATTGCCATTTTACCTTATCTATTCCCTGACCACAAATAATTCAATTAGAAATCAACAACATTGAGATAACTAGAGAAGTCTCAGATATTTGGAAATTGAACTGTGCACATATAAATAATCCATGAGTCAAAGAAATCACAAAGGAAAAAATACTTTGGACAATGATGAAGAAAGTACAATGTTTATTGTACTTATCCCCTTATTGCATTGTTATCCCCTGCTTTTCAAAAGTTTGCTTTATAACCACTTCGCTTTTACCTGTTTATCACACTGGAAAGAAAGCCAAAGAGGATTCTCACTTTTACCAAAAAAAGATGAAAAATGACAATAACATTCAGCACGTACTTTGCAGCCAGCCACCAACCACCATTATAAAGGTGGCGAGCAACTGGAAGCAGCTAAAGTGACCCTACCCACCTTCTTCCCTGGGAACAACAGTCAGCACCTCAGCAACAAACGGCCAGATTTGAACTCTGTGCTGTATCTCAGCTTATTTTGTGCATCTTAGCAAGATGTGTCCTAAGGTAATTGCTTCTTCACACCATTTCAGGTTGTGAAACATTTCATAGGAATGCTCTACTTTCAGATAGTGAAGGGAAAACCTATATTAGAACAGGTAAAATGAAACAATGGCAATAGAAATTAGAATGAATGGTGATTGCCTGTGAAACTCGGGGATTACCTGAAACATGGCACTCAGGCATGACATGTTCTTGAGTTAGGAAAGGTTTGACTTTATCCGACTTTTTCAGGAACAGATCATCTGAGCCCATGGTCAGTAGTGCCATCATCTCCTGTGACTCCCAGTATTATATGGCCAAAACTTTTCCTCTGAACTCGAAACTCGTATATTAAACCATCTACTTAATGTCATTTTGAATATAACATATCATAATAGATCTCCGATTCCCTCCTCAAAAGCCACTCATCTCCAAATCTTTCCACTTCAGTAACAGCATCATCTACTCCGTTGCCCAAGCTAAAAATCAAGTGTTATTCCTGATTTCTCTGTATCCCTTATTTCTCACATCTAATGTGTCACCAAATACTGTTGCTTCTACTTCCACACATACGTCACAAGCCCATCCACTTCTATGCACTGCCACTGCAACTGTTTCTTGTCTAAACTCTTGTCTAAAATCCCTCTGGATACTCCAGTGACTTCCTCAAATATATGTCTACATAGAACCAGAGCAGTTTTTCAGAAAATAACTTGGATCATTCTCCAGTTTAAAAATCCTTCCAGGGACTTGCCTGGTGGTTCAGTGGCTAAGATGCTGAGATCCCAAAACAGGGAGTCTGGGTTTGATCCCTGGTAAGGGAAAGTATTAGTTGCTCAGTCTGACTCTTTGAGACCACAGCTGAGCAACTAACACTTTCCCTGACCAAGGATCAAACCCAGACCCCCTGCACTGGGAGCTCAGAGTCTTGGGGAACTAGATCCCAAATGCCGAAACTAAGAGCTGGTGTTAGCCAAAAAAAAAAAGAAAAAGAAAATCCTTCATTAGCTTTCCCTTCCTCCAGTCCTGCCTACCTCCTCCATCTCATCCTAAACCAGTGACCGCTGTGCTCAAACGTGACCCAGCTACAGGAAACTCAGATTCATAACCATCTCAAAGTCTTTGCACAGGCTATTTTGTCTGCTTAAAAGGATCTTTGTACTCTAATTCCTTTTCTGTCTTCAAGTCTAAATTCAAATGTCACCTCCCTTGAGCCTGTATTACATTCAGAGGACTGTCCTCCACCCTATTATATTCTCAGGACCCTTTTGTCTTCACAGCCCTTCTCAGAATCTCAAGTTTTCACGGTTACTTGTTTACAGTCTGTCTCACTCACTGCTCCCAACATACACACGCACACACTCATGTACACATGCATGTGCCCACCCACATCCAAAACCTACCTAGAATGTAAAGTCTGGGAGAACAAAGATCTCATCTGTCTTATTCATGGTCCTCATCTTAGTACCATGGCTGGTACAGCGGTTCAGAACGTATCTCCCACTTTGGCAGTTATTTTGAATTAAAGGCACTGGAGAAACAGCCAGTTCAAGAAAGGCACTCTCACCTTCCTTTGTCCCCCTACTAAGCAGGAGATAAATCTCCCACGTGATAAACAACAGGAATGAAATAATGCCGTTTGCAGCAACATAGATATACCTAGATCTAGATCGTCATACTAAGCGGAGTCAGAAAGAGAAAGACAAATACCAAATATCATTTATATGTGGAATCTAAAATAAGACACAAATGAACATATCTATAAAACGGAAACAGACTCAGACATGGAGAATAGACTTGTGGTTGCCCAAGGGGGTGGGGGAGAGAAGGACTGGGAGCTTGAAATTTGCAGATGCAAACCAGTATAGAGGATGGATAAACAAGAGCCTACAGTATAGAACAGGGAACTATATTTAATATCCTGTGATAAACCAGAATGCAAGAGAATATGAAAAAGAATGTAAATATAACTGAGTCACTTTGCTCTACAGCAGAAATTAAAATAAAAAAAAAAAAACTCCCTTGTGAAAGGTGCCCGCAGTGTACCTGGAATAGGCATCCTCACCACCAGATACAGGGAATTTGGGGCCGAAAAGCCTGGATAAACAAATCTTGTTACTTCCTCACCATTTATTGCTTCCAGCCCAAACCCCTTTGTCTTATCAATTCTTCACAAATTTATTGTTTCTTTGTCTAAAACTTATAAAAGCATCCTGCTCTGGTCATGTCTTTCTGTCTCTTATCTTTGTGGGGCTTTTGTACAGGAATGGAATGAAATTTTCCTCTTGTTACTCTTTTAATTACAGGGGTTGGGAAGATCCCCTGGAGAATTCCAGTGTTCATGGGCTTCCCTGCTGGCTGAGACAGTAAAGGATCCTCCTGCAAGGTGGAAGACCTGGATCCTTGGGCTGGGAAGATCCTGGAGTGAGGGCACGGCAACCCACCCCAGTATTCTTGCCTAGAGAATCCCCTATGGACAGAGGAGCCTGGTGGGCTAGTCCATGAGATTGCAGAAGTTGGACACAACTGAACGACTGACCACAGCACTCATTCAGGAACCTAGAAGGGTAGAGGCAAAATTGTTTTTCCTCCTCTACAGTGACATAAAGTGAATATTGAATGAAATAGGATAATGCCTGGGGATGCCAGGACAGCCAACTGAGAAGTTTCTTGGTTAAAATACATAGAACATCTCTATTCTGACAGTCTCCTTTTTCTTAACACCTAGCAAGGCTTCTTTTCTTTCAGTGAGAAAGAGGCTACATTTGTCACTTTCATTTCTGACAAGTGTGAAAAAGAAGAATCACCCCATACAGCCTGGGAGGGAAAAATAAGTCTCCGGACTATTTTTTAGGCTATGTTTAGGCTTTTTTATGCTCCTATAGATAGGGAGGTGGGCTTCCCAGGTGGCTTAGTGGTAAAGAATGCCAGTGCAGGAGATGCATCCATGGCTTCGATCCCTGGGTTGGGAAGATCCCCTGGAGGAGGAAATGGTAACCCACTCCAGTATTCTTGCTTGGAGAATCCCATGGACAGAGGAGTCTGATGGGCTACCACCTGTGGAGTGGCAGAGTCGGACGCAACTCAGCGACTGAGCACACACATGGCAGATAGGGAGAAGAAAGTAAATGATGAGTACAGAATGAAGGAGACTATGGAGTGGCTGAATCCTCTCCCTGCCTCTTATCCCACTGCCACCAACCCCCCACCCAACGACCCACACAGCTTCTTTCTGGTCAGCGGGTGACTTGAACACACACACACACAGCCATGTCGTTCCCCTACTTGCAATTCCTTAATGGCTTTCAATCTACCACTGAATAAATATTCAAGAATTTCACCCCGGCTCAGTTACTGATTGGTTTTTATCTGCTTGTCCTTTCATGTGACAGCCTGTTTTTCACTTCTTAAAACTCCAGCATCCACCGTGTACTCTTATCTCTTGGCCCAAGACTGGCTACGGAATGTGGCGTATTTCCTAAGGAACCTACGTAGCCCCCTTTACAGGCAATCTTTCTCACTTCCTCTGCCCACACTGAAGATGCCAGTGTTCCTGGGGCTCGTTCGAGGTGCCCCACATACTCTGAGATCACATCCAACAGGCTTGTCTCTTTTCTCTCCTTTCCTCCTCTACTCACCCCTCTTTGGGCCAAGTCTTTAGAGTTATAAGAAAGACTTCCCTGGTGGTCCAGTGGTTAGGACTCTGCAGTCTCAATACAGGGGGACCAGGTTCAATCCCTAGTCAGGGAACTAGATCCCACACGCCGCAAAGAACAGTTCGCCTGCTGCAACTAAAGATGCCATGTGCTGCGACTAAGACACAGCACAAAGAAATAAATGCGTTTTTTTAAAGGCAAGTCATTTCAGAGGCAGAGTAAAGGTAAATGTCACCTGAGAGCAATGTATTTGTTTATCCCCTTTCTCTCTACAAGCTGGGACACCCTAGAATTGGCCGAGGCTTCTGTCATTGCAGGGCAGACCAGCTACAAACATCTCCCTCTGCCCCAAGTTTTCTCACTTGGCCCCAAGCTAATTCCTGTTCTCAGAAAGTGTGCCAGAAATAGCAGACAGTGGGAAACAATAGGTACTCTTGGTCTTAAGTGGTTTATTTGCATTTTGAAAAAGCTTCCTTCCTAGGAAATACCTGCCTCAAAGAGCTTTTGTTTTACAAAGAAATATCCTCAGAAAGGTCATTTTCTATCCAGCTTTCTAGACTTTTTTCTGAGCCCCCATCAAGACTAGTTTCACTTCCCACTCCCCTCCCCCCAAGTCATTAAGATCCTTGAGAATGGGGATTTAGTGTTGCCAATGCCTAGCGTGAGAAAGGCACGGAGTTTCATTTTTTTTGTGCAAACTCTATAAAGGGATTGGTAGAGGTTGCCTGGAGCTCAGAGAAGGACCATGATCCTGGAGAGATGAAGAACGGCAGCCCCCTAGCTTCAGAGCCTCCTAAGAATTATTGGGGCCCAGGGTAGGCTGCCCTCAAATGTGCCTCAAAGGCATATTGATGATTTTGGATTAAAGTTGCTTAAGAAATGGCCAACACAAGAGGGACACTCCGACCCTCCTTTCTTTCTCCCTGAAAGCAGGAAATAAATCTCTCCGGTGAAAGGTAGATTTCCTGCATCTGGAGGTAAAACACCCTTACCGCCAAAGATAGGGAATTCAGGCCTAGATGCCTGTTTACACAAACCTTGTTACCTCTTTAAGTTTCTACCCCAAGCCCAAATTCTGTGTTGATTCTTCACTAATTGGGCGCCTAAGTTTCTTTGTCCTGCCAGTTCCTCACAAGTTTGTTTCTTTCTCTAAAAGGTATAAATGCTGCCCGCTTTGGCCACTCCTTAGGTTCCATGAGCACTTCATGCACCTGGCTAAAATGTGCTCCTTTTTCTCCTAACCTGTTTTGTGTTAATTTGATTATTAGCCCAGTTATAAGAACCAAGAGGAGTAGAGGGGGAAATTTCCCCCTCCCCACAGAATGAAATGAATTAATGGTCACAATGGTTCCACTAACATCCTTCATCCTGGAGGGGAGATGTCTGCGTTTCTTGGGGACCAACAATCACTCTGTAGACCTCAGGCTTTTCTGGGGGAACTCTCGCTTCCCTCCATCCTCTACAGGAATGACTTAGTGAAGCTCTCAGCTCTCAGGCCTGGCCCCTCATCACGACCACCTGGCCAACTCCGGTGTTGGCAGATGACACCCACCCGCTTCCCACACCCCAGCTACCATAATTGAGGAGTTATGTGAATTTTCCTACCTCTCCGTGGCTGATTTCAGCTCATTTGTCTCCAACTTTGATGCAAAAGCCTTTCAGACTCCCCCCACCTCAGCCTTCAATTTTACTGTCCCTTTGGGCTACTTATTTCAACTTCCAGATGACCCAGGGTTTGTCATTATTCCCAGGAATTTTAACGCCCTTGCAAATGACAGATTTCCTCAATCAAATTCTCCCAATCTCCAAACTCTTCTCACACCTCAGCACAGCTCCATTTGCAGAATGGTCAGCTTTAATAATTTGACTCACCACTCTCCTGTCCTGTCCCCATCTTTCCAGCTTTCTCACTCGTTTACTTCCACAAGGCCTACCACATATTTTATCAAGCCTGCCCTCTGGCACATTGGTCACGCAGAGATCTCATCTCTAGCCCAGATCTCCAGTTCATTGCTTCACTCTTTCACCACTAGTCTCAGCGCTTCACCCCCTGGGGCAGCTGCCCTATACTCTTTAGGCCTCCTCTGGCAGCTGAACAACGTTGTGAAAGATTATAGGATCATGAAGACTATAATTTTAAATGTATGATGTCTAGTTTAAGCTGGGTTTTCAATGCCCTTGTTGTTCAGTCGCTAAGTCGTGTCTGACTCTTTGCGACCCCATAGACTGCAGCACACCAGGCTTCCCTGTCCTCCACTATCAACGCGCTTAAGTTAATGCTTTTTTAGGATTCCAAGTTTGTGCCTTCGTTAAATCCCACCATGGCTTAAAGCTGAATCACTCACTCTTCTCATCACACCTTTTGCTCTACACTTACCTTTTTTGGCCGAGGATTCCACCTCCTACTTCAGTCAGAAAAAAGAAGCAGTTTCTTGCCTAGGTCCCACCAACAAACACCTCTGCAGTTTCATCTGTTCTCAATTTACCTCCCTTTCTTCTCTTGTTCAAGATTATTTTTCCCTGTCTCTGGTTTTGATCAGTGTTCTCAGAGTGTGGTTCCCAACCCTTAGCTTTAGCCAAGGTCTGGGAACAAGTTAAAAATGCAAATAATTGTTGGCCCCACCCCAGACTTGCCAAATCATTCACTCTAGGGATGGGCCCAGCAGCCTGTTTTAACCAGCCCTCCAGGCTAGTCTGAGGCAACTGAAGGATCTGCTCTTCCTATTGTTTGCATTCTCTTGTTTGCATTAATATTTCCTCTGGGAATTTATTCTGTTAAAAAAGATGCTACAGGCCCCAAAAGGAGTTGCTTGAGCAAACCAAGACTCGGCAACTAACCTGATAGCAGTTTTAGCTCTCCCAGGAATGTAATCTTTAACCAGTCTAGAATTGCCTGGTCAGCACTAATGGTGTAATCCACCCAGTAGACCCCTACCGTCCCCTCTCAGAAGGTAACCTTGCCTGAAACAATGCACTCTTTCTTTATCTCTCTCCCTTTTCTACCCTTTTGTGCAGTCTTCCATTCTGTACAGCCCCTCAGAGCTCCTCTGAGGGAGGATGCTGCCCGATTCATGAACTGTGAAATAAAGCCAATTAGGTCTTTATATTTACTCAATTGAATTTTGTTTCTTAACAGTTCCAAGGAAATAATCTAAAATCAGGCCATGATTTTATACTCAGGGGTGTTCATTACAGTATTATTTATAATTGGGAAATAGTAGAAACACCCAAAGTCCATGATGGGGGCTTCGCTTGTGGCTCAGCTGGTTAAAAATCTGCCTGCAATGCAGGAGACCTGGGTTCAATCCTTTGGTTGGGAAGATCCCCTGGAGAAGGGAATGGCCAAAGTCCATGATGGAATAGTTATTAAGGAAAGACAATGTCATATAAGCAACAACTAAAGGATATTTATCAAGTTATTTTTTATTATATAGGGAAATAATTATGTTCTAATATTAAATTTAAAAATTTTAAAGGAAATACGAAGTTGTTTAAAGGCTGGTTTACATCCTGACTTCAAATACCAGCAATTAGCCACTTCCCCTTCCCCCCACTCCACTAAACCCACAGTAACAAGGGTTTAAATTGTTTGGTTGGTTTTTCTTTCTTTTTTTTTTTTTTTTGATTGAACGTTAATTGCTTTACAATGTGGTGTTGGTTTCTGCCATGCAACAATCAGCCAGAAGTATATATACATTCCCTCCCTCCTGAGCCTCCCTCCTACCCCACCCTCATCCCGCCCCTCTAGGTCACCACAGAGCGCTGGCTGGAGCCCCTGTGTTAGATAGCAGCTTCCCACTCACTATATATTTTACACACAGTGGTGTATATATGTCAATGCTGCTTTCTCAGTTTGTCCCATCTTCCCCTGCTCTGTCCACAAGTCTGTTCTCTATATCTGCATCTTTATTCCTGCCCTGCAAATAGGTTCATCAGTACCATTTTTCTGGATTCCATATATATGCATTAATATACTTGTTTTTCTCTGTCTAACTTACCCATTCTTTATAGCAGGTTCTAGGTTCATCCACCTCAGTTCAACTGATTCACATTCATTCCCTTTTATGACTGAGTAATATTTCATTGTATATTTGTACCACAACTTCTTTATCCATTCGTCTATCAATGGCATCTAAGTTGCTTCCATGTCCTGGCTATTGTACATAGTGCTGCAATGAACATTGGGATACATGTGTCTTTTTTAATTAAAACAGAAAGCCACAAGATCAAAGAAATTAGGAGAGGAAAGAAAAGGGACAACATTTTAGAAGCTGGTAAAGAAAGGGTAGGATGATCTTAAGAAAAGGGTTCCTCTTACAGGGAAGGATTCCCCAAAGACTTAGAAACTGGCAACATTGTAATATCTTCCTGAAAAGGGGTACAAGTGAGCTACAAACAGAAGGAAAGGTTGCAATTCAGTGTAAGAAGAAGTTGAAGCCCCAGGCTCCTCCCCAACTGGTACCCCTAAATGGCTACCTCTCCCCTGAGACAAAGGTTTATCATTTGCAGAGATTAATATAAAGGGCCACTGAAGTAAGGGACTCTACCCTGAAAACTGGTGATTAATAACCATTCACATGTTGAAGATCAAAGCCCCCCACTTCTATCTCAAATTGGTTCCCAGACCAGGTAGTCAGAACATCAAAAGATTACTGTTAATTAAGGAAAACCACTTGTCTCAAGGAATTTACTGCTTTTCTGTATATGGGAAAATGCAAAGTCTGGGTTCTCTGGGATTCTTCCTTTGATATGCACTTCAGCTATCTGGGGCAGCATCCTGTATTTTCTCACCCTGAGACTCCACCTGGTGCACTGTGAGGGATGGTTGCAGTGCCTGACTGTTAGGGGGGCATCCTGCCTCCATTCTGAGTTCCCTCAGAGCTTACCTTCCCAGCAGCTGTACTATGATGACTTGATGGCTGCAACATCCTCTGTTTACTGATATGGCAGGCAGTGTTTTTCACTCACAGTCACTTAAAACAGACTCATGCATGTAGGCAGTTTCCATTCTGATGGACTGATGGAATTGCAAATGTCCGTGGAGTGTATTTCACATCTACAGTATTGATCACATATTAATAGCTACTTACTCCATGCCAGGCTCTCACTGTTTAACTTATGGGATAGGATAGGTATTATTATTCTCTAATTAAACTGTTGAGGAGTCTGAAACACAGTGAGGTTAAGTAGCTTGTCGAACAGCTTGAAGACGGTGAGTTGGAATTTGAGCTGAAACAGTAATTTGAGAGGCCTCTGGCTTTAGCCTTAAAAGTTTTAGAGATACAGACTTAGAAGATAACTGTTTTTTGTTTTTTTTTTTTAAAGACTTAGAAGTCTTGAGGAACCTGAAAATGAAAACTACCCAAGAAGTATTTTATCAACTTAATTATTTGGAGAGGGAGAAAATCTTTAGGTGGTTAGATGGTTAATAAATTATAAGAGTAAGCAGAGCAAAAGCTATTCAAGAATTAGCAGTAACATTTATGATTCAGCAGTCACTATAAGCAGCTGAATTAAATACAGATTTTAGATACCTAAATATCTATCTTATGTAAATCATATAGATGTATAAAATAGTATAGTCTTAAGAGGTATTAATACATGCCTCTTTATCATTTCAGCACCAAAGGAATGCAGGCTGGTTCCCTTTCACTGGTGAGGCTATGTAGAAGGAGCTGCCTTTTGGAGATATTCAAACTTAGGAAAGTGAAAGACTTAGGAGATAGTGGATAGGACAGGGACCATGTGCTGTTTTGTCTACAGAGAATTATAAGAATGGCTTCCAGGTGTTGAATGCTAGCTCTTGCGAGGCACTCTTTGGAGTTTTACATTCATTCCTAACCATCGCTATATTCTTGTGAACATAGTGATTCACAAGAACTACATTCTTGTGAAATCATGATCCTTGTATCCATCTTATATATTGGGGATGTGTATCCAACATTGTACAGCTCCTAAACTAAAATTGAGGGCTACCTCTGTTCCAGAGATGGACTCATCAGCTCACATCTGATGGAACAAGGGCCCAGAGACCATCTTCGGTAGCAGTGGGATCAATTTGTACTGTTTTGTTGATTACCTGTTAAAAATGCTTATCTGGAATTAAGGGTGCAGACAGCAAACTGGTCTCATCATGGATAATTCGTGTGATTCCTTCAGAGCCCAGTGAGATACAGAAAGATCCCACTGGGCTGAGAAGATAGAAAACTCTCTCTGGTAGGCTTATCTAAAGATATTAGATTATTTATTTATTTTTAACCCATATCTTCATTTTTAGAAAGGATTGTATTATTCATTTCTGTTTATTTTTGACTGTGCTGGGTCTCCGCCGCTGCATGTGGGCTTTCTCTAGTTGTGGCAAGTGAGGGCTACTGTCTAGCTGCGGTGCTCAGGCTTCTCATCGAGATGGCTTTTCTTGTCGTAGAGCACAGGCTCCAGGCGCACAGACTCAGTAGTTGTGGGTCACAGGCCTAGTTGCTCCATAGCCTGGGGATCCTCCTAGACCAGGGATTGAACTTATGTCTCCTGCACTAGCTGGCAGATTCTTAACCACGAGACCACCAAGGAAACCCCATATCTTCCCTTTTTCGATCAATTATTTTTTAAAATTGAAGTATAGTTGATTTACAATGTTGTGTTAGTTTCAGGTGTATGGCAGAGTGATTTAGTTATATATATATATACTTCCCATGGGGGGGCTTCCCTGGTGGCTCAGTGGTAAAGAACTCGTTTGCCAACATATACTTCCCAGGTGGTCTGTGTAGTGGTAAAGAACCTGCTTGCCAATGGAGGAAGCATAAGGGACATGGGTTCGATCCCTGAGTCCAGAAGATCCCCTGGAGGAGGGCATGGCAACCCACTCCAGTATTCTTGCCTGGAGAATCCCACGGACAGAGGAGCCTGACAGGCTACAGCTCATAATGTCCAACAGAGTTGGACACGACGGAAGTGACTTAGCACATACATATGTATGTGTGTATGTGTATGTATGTGTGTGTGTGTTTTCTTTTTCAGGTTCTTTTTCTGTATGGGTTATTACAAAATATTAACTATGTGTGTATGTGTGTGTGTTTTCTTTTTCAGGTTCTTTTTCTGTATGGGTTATTACAAAATATTAACTACAGTTCCCTATGCTATACACTAAGTAGTCCTTCTTCATGTTTTATATTTAGTAATGTGCATTATGCTAAAGATACTAGATTATAATAAGTACATTTTCAACTAAAAAAGTACAAGTAATTTTTGAGGTATTGTATAAATAAGCAAAACAAAGATAAAATATAAAGCACCTGCTATTGGGGAGGGAGGTGGGAGCGAGGTTCAGGATGGGGAACACATGTATACCCATGGCTGATTCATGTCCATGTATGGCAGAAACCACTACAATACTGTAAAATAATTAGCCTCCAATTAAAATAAATAAATTAATTTAAAATAAAAAAGCACCTGCTATCTAAAATCACCCAGTGACAAAGTTAATATTTTATTACATATCATTCCAGACATCTTTCCTTTCTTTTTTCTCTGTCTCTCACACACATGTTTGTTTGTTTGTTTTGCACCAGGTCTTAGTTGCTGCATGTAGGACCTAGCTCCCTGACCAGGGATCAAATCAGGGCCCCCTGCATTGGAAGAGCAGAGTCTTAGCCACTGCACCACAAGGGAACTCCCATGTGGCTTTTTTTTAGTTGACTTTTTTTAGGTAATAATATCAATTTGGAATATTGGGGCTCTATTAAAAATTTATACAGTTTTGTTCAATGTACTGTAGACTAAAAAAATTCACAACCTAAAAGTTAAGAGTTGTGTTTTTTTTTAATTTTTATTTTTTTTAATTTTTTTAAGAGTTGTGTTTTATTTAGCAGGAATTTTTAGGACTTTAAGCCTGGGAGGCAGCATCTCAAATAACCCTGAGATAATTACTCCAAGAATGTGAGGGAGGAGCCAGGATATATATAAGTTCTGCAACAAAGGGCAGTAGTCTGAACAACAAACAATTATTGTTAATTTAAAAAACTCAGATATGTGAAGTTAAGTAATTTAGTGCTTTTCTATGTATGGAAATATGCAAGTCTGGGGTCAGTGAAGTCATTCCTTTGATACGCACCTTAGTTATCTGGGGCCAGAGAGTGTGTATTCATATCCTGCCATTCTGTAGGGCTCACCATGGGGAGTTGCTGCAGTCTGATAGCTGTTCAGTTCAGTTCAGTTGCTCAGTCGTGTCCAATTCTTTGCAACCCCATGAACTGCAGCACACCAGGCCTCCCTGTCTATCACCAACTCCCAGAGTTTACTCAAACTCATGTCCATTGAGTCAGTGATGCCATCTAACCATCTCATCTTCTGTCGTCCCCTTCTCCCACCTTCAATCTTTCCCAGCATCAGGGTCTTTTCCAATGAGTCAGCTCTTCACATAAGGTGGCCAAAGTATTGGAGTTTCAGCTTCAGTATCAGTCCTTCCAATGAATATTCAGGACTGATTTCCTTCAGGATTGACAGGTTTGATCTCCTTGCAGTCCAAGGAACTCTCAAGAGTCTTCTCCAACACCACAATTCAAAAGCATCAATTCTTCAGTGCTCAGGTTTCTTTTGGAGAAGGAAATGGCAACCCTCTCCAGTATTCTTGCCTAGAGAATCCTGTGGGCAGAGGAGCCTGGTGGGTTGCTGTCCATAGGGTTGCACAGAGTCGGATACAACTGAAGCAACTTAGCTTGCATGCATGCATTGGAGAAAGAAATGGCAACCCACTACAGTATTCTTGCCTGGAGAATCCCAGGGACAGAGAAGCCTGATGGGTTGCCATCTATGGCACGTTGCACAGAGTTGGACACGACTGAAGTGACTTAGCAGCAGCAGCAGCAGCAGCTTTCTTTATAATCCAACTCTCACATCCATACATGACTACTGGAAAAACCATAGCCTTGACTAGACGTACCTTTGTTGGCAAAGTAACGTCTCTGTTTTTAATATGCTAGCTAGGTTGCTCACAGCTTTTCTTCCAAGGAGCAAGCGTCATTTAATTTGATGGCTGCAGTCACCATCTGCGGTGACTTTGGAGCCCAAGAAAATAAAGTCTGTCACTGTTTCCATTGTTTTGCCATCTATTTGCCATGAAGTGATGGGATTGGATGCTAGCTGTTAGCTGTTAGCTAGCAGGTATTCTTTCCTTCCTGCGTCCCCTCAGGACTCACCCATTCACTATTGACTGTAGCTGCAACCTCTGAAAAATGGAGGCATCCTTTGTTTACTGATATGGCAGGCAATATTCCATTTACCAGTACTAAGACATCATGGTATACAGTATCTATGAACATGAAAACTTGTGCAACCCAATCACAGCTATATAACCCTTTTAAAATAACCAAGGCCTGGAGGCAGTAAGTATATTTATTTTGAGGGGGAAGCTGACTAGATTATAAAATTTTAAGGAATTGAAAAATTGGTCCACTATTAACCCAGTCTCCTTAAAGCAACGTAAAAATAAAACACAGAAAAAGGCTAGGGAGAGTTATTTAAACAAAGACAATTAACAGAAAGAGTAAACCAAGGATGTAAACACTTACCTGGGAAGTAGCTGGAATATATTAATACTTTTAGTGCTTCTTTCTCAGACCTGGCCATTTTAATTTGAGTATTAAGATATAATGCAATACTAATAACAACAATGGTAATAGTTATAATCTACTGAGCCCATGGCAGGAGCCATCTATGAACTGAGCACTTTACGTACAGGCTCTTTTATCTCTTAAAATCTTAACTCTTATTGTGGAGTAATCTTAGTGAAATAAGGGCTAAGCATTCTGCTTTCTGAAGTAATGTAGGGGAAGCAAAATAATTTCCCCTCTATTCTTCCAAGTTCTTGGCTAAGACCGCTCACCCTCATAATAAAGACAGGTTAACAGGAGAAAAATAAAACAATTTTAATTACATGCATTCATACTGGAGCCTGGGCTTTCCCAGGTGGCACTAGTGGTAAAGAACCTAGCAGGAAGCCAGTGCAGGAGACATTGGGATGCGAATTCAATTCCTGAGTCAGGAAGATCCCCTGGAGGAGGGCATGGCAATCCACTCCAGTATTCTTGTCTGGAGAATCTCATGGACAGAAGAACCTGGCAGGCTACAGTCCACGGGGCTGCAAAGAGTCGGACATGACTGGGTGACTGAGCAGCTGCGGCAGCATACTGGAGCCTGAGACTTGAGACTCAAAAGGGAGCCAGACATGGACTTCCCTGGCGGTTCCCTGGTAGCTTAGATGGTAAAGAATTTGCCGGCAGTGTGGGAGAGCAGGGCTCGATCCCTGGGTTTGGAAGGTCCCCCAGAGAAGGGCATGGCCACCCACTCCAGTATTCTTGTCTGGAGAATTCCATGGACAGAGGAGCTTGGTGGGTTACAAAGAGTCGGACGTGACTGAATGACTACATTTTAACTTTTGTGCACTTCCAATGCAGTGGGTGCGGGTTCAATCCCTGGTGGGAGAACTAAGATCCCACATTCCTTGCAGTGTAATTAAAAAAAAAAAAGAGGCAGCCAGACAGTTGAGACTTAAGTACCACCCCAATCTAAGGACAGAGATGGGGGCTGGGATTTCAGAGGGGGAAGCCATTTAGAGGTAGGTGAAAAGAGGAATATTTGGTAAACTAAGGTTGCCAGCCACTGCAGGTGAGTCCCTCCAGTGGAAAGGTTAAAAAGTTATTTCCAGTACAGGCTCCTTTCTAATGTAAATTTCTTTATAAACATAGATTTCCTTTACCAAAGGGTAACGGCTGTTGTTTTCAGAGCCTCTTTTGCACCTGCAGTTTCTTAAAAATAATCCCCTCAAAATAATTCTTATACCAAAGAGACATATTTTAGGGTGGCACATTGACCAACCCTTCAGGAAGGAGAAGAAAAAATATTCCAGAATGACCTCTTAAACAAAATCAGGGATCTTCATTTTGTTTGGTTTCAGTCTACAGTTCAATTTACTTTCCTAAATGAGCCAGTACTTTCAGTGGTGGATCCAACAACCAGCTGAGCTAAGGTGAACAAATGTGAATGTGAAAGTCTCTCAGTCATGTTGTAACGGGAGGGAAAGGGGCAGTGCATAACTTTTGAAAGAAAGACATAGCCCAAGGACACAACATAAACTGATTAGAATCAAATGGGACCAAGATGTCAGACAAGACTAGACCTTGATCTAGTGAAATCAGCAAGTGAAATGACACACCCAGAAGCGCCATGACAGTTCCAAGGCACTGTCAAAAGACCAAGGAGTGGGCCGTGGCCCAATTCCTGGAAATTTCCATCCCCTTCTCCAGAATAGATGGAATAATCCTCCCACTCATTAGCATATGAAACTACCCAGGCTATAAACACTAACCACACATTTCACACTGCACTCACCCTCTGCGGTGGCCCATACTCTGCGGGTGGAGAGTGCCTCTCTCTGAATCTGAATAAATCCACAAGTTACCTATCACTTTGTCTCTCACTGAATTCTTTCTGTGATGAGACATGAAGAACCTGCGCTTCATTAGGTCCTGAAACCAGGTGCGGTAGGTTTTGGCTGGATTCTAGTCCCAGCCATGTGAGTACGAGTCCCAAGCAGGGTTTTGACTGGATTCTAGTCCCAGCCACGTGGGTTCAAGTCCCAATCTGAGGTAAATGGTTTCAGTGTCTGACTCTTTGTGACCCCATGGACTGGGGCTTGCCAGGCTCCTCTATTCATGGAATTCTCCAGGCAAGAATACTGGAGTAGGTAGCCGTTCCCTTCTCCAGGGGATCTTCCCAACCCAGGGATTGAACCAAGGCTATCCCCCTGGCTAAGTTGGGCTTAGCTACACCCCTAGCAGAGGAACCAGAGATCAAATTGCCAACATCCGCTGGATCATCGAAAAATCAAGAGAGTTCCAGAAAAACATCTGTTTCTGCTGTATTGACTATGCCAAAGCCTTTGACTGTGTGGATCACAATAAACTGTGGAAAATTCTGAAAGAGATGGGAATACCAGACCACCTGACCCACCTCTTGAGAAACCTATATGCAGGTCAGGAAGCAACAGTTAGAACTGGACATGGAACAACAGACTGGTTCCAAATAGGAAAAGGAGTACGTCAAGGCTGTATATTGTCACCCTGCTTATTTAACTTATATGCAGAGTACATCATGAAAAATACTGGGCTGGAAGAAGCACAAGCTGGAATTAAGATTGCCGGGAGAAATATCCATAACCTCAGATATGCAGATGACACCACCCTTATGGCAGAAAGTGAAGAGGAACTGACAAATCTCTTGATGAAAGTCAAAGAGGAGAGTGAAAAAGTTGGCTTAAAGCTCAACATTCAGAAAACTAAGATCATGGCATATGGTCCCATCACTTCATGGCAAATAGATGGGGAAACAGTGGAAGCAGTGTCAGACTTTATTTTTGGGGGCTCCAAAATCACTGCAGATGGTGACTGCAGCCATGAAATTTAAAAGACACTTACTCCTTGGAAGGAAAGTTATGATCAACCTAGACAGCATTTTTTAGAAAGGTGATAACGATAACCCTATATGCAGAACAGAAAAAGAGACACAGAAATACAGAACAGACTTTTGAACTTTGTGGGAGAATGTGAGGGTGGGATATTTCAAAAGAACAGCATGTATACTATCTATGGTGAAACAGATCACCAGCCCAGGTGGGATGCACGAGACAAGTGCTCCGGCCTGGTGCACTGGGAAGACCCAGAGGAATCGGGTGGAGAGGGAGGTGGGAGGGGGGATGGGGATTGGGAATACATGTAAATCCATGGCTGATTCATATCAATGTATGACAAAACCCACTGGAAAAAAAAAATAATAATAATAATAAAAAAATAAAAAAAATAAACAAATAAATAAATAAATAAAAAATAAAAAACAGAGACATTACTTTGCCAACAAATGTGCATCTAGTCAAGGCTATGGTTTTTCCAGTGGTCATGTATGGATGTGAGAGTTGGACTGTGAAAAAAGTTGAGCACTGAAGAATTGATGCTTTTGAACTGTGGTGTTGGAGAAGACTCTCGAGAGTTCCTTGGACTGCAAGGAGATCCAACCAGTCCATCCTAAAGGAGATCAGTCCTGGGTGTTCATTGGAAGGACTGATGCTGAAGCTGAAACTCCAATACTTTGGCCACCTCATGCGAAGTGTTGACTCATTGGAAAATTCCCTCATGCTGGGAGGGATTGGGGGCAGGAGGAGAAGGGGACGACAGAGGATGAGATGGCTTGATGGCTTGATGGACATGAGTTTGGGTAAACTCCGGGAGCTGGTGATGGACAGGGAGGCCTGGAGTGCTGCGATTCATGGAGTCGCAAAGAGTCGGACACGACTAAGCGACTGAACTGAACTGAAACCCCAGCTAAGTTGGGCTCCTCCTTAACCTCAATCCAGCTTGACTGTGGCAAATTTACAAGTTTGCCCAAAAGTTAAATGTCAAATCGTGGAAGTGCAGAAAGTGATGGAATCTTTTCTCCTGTTCATGGTAATGGTTTTGGTTACCAGTTTTGGTTTTCAGATGTTGCAATTAGCAAACTCAGGAATGATGATTTGGAAAAGAGTGTATTGATAATCATTGCTTTATTTTTTATGTTTTCGTGTTCTTAATCATTTGTTTTTTGACTAGAATCAATGTAAAGTCACTCTTCAGTCTTGATATAACATCAGTGCTAGGGAGCTACAGAACAAATATATATTTTAGATATGCTTAGATTTTTTTTTTTTTTTAGTAAAATAACTTGTTAAAAATTTTTGAGATATCCATCCCATATTGTTATATGCATGATCAACAGGTGGATGTGGGAGAAATAGCTCTCTTCTGAGAAATTCTCTCAAGATATGCATAAAATTAAAGAGGGGACTTGCCATTATTATAAACTGCTTTTCTCCTGTTAATTTGTATTTATTGGTTTAATTTTCAGACCCATCCAGGGACCCTACGAGGGTCCAGGGAAGTTTTTTCCTCTCCTGCAGTGCTGATTCTTTTTGTTCTGTAGTTATGATGGCAATCAGTCTTGCAATGACGGTGTTGTGAATGGGAGGAACCACAGTGATCTGAAGTAAAGACTAAACTTAAGCTCTTCTGCATTCTAATTTGGACAGCACTCTAGATTTTTCTAATTTCTGGGGAAATGTTTTCACTTTGTATGACAGAGATAAGGGTGTTTATTAGCACAGTGGTTTCACCAACTCTGGGGCAGGTATTTGTGGCTTGGCTGTGAAGCATTGCATAAAGTCAAGTCATTGTTACATTAGATACTTTTCCTGCCTGTCTTTGAGAAACTTGTCTATGTAAAAATGATGGATTGAGAAGGGGAAGAGAACGGGTGTTTTCTTTCAAGGAATCTAAGGAAGGCAGCTCATGGCAGAATAATCTAAAATACAAAGGTTTCCACCAGCATGGAAGCTGTCTTTTATTGAGAACCATATGACCAAAATCATATCTCAAGCCAGATGAACTGTTCCTCTTTAAGGACAACAAAAAGCTCTCAAGAAAATTACTGGGTAAGTGTCATTAATTCATGATTCCCTTACTAGGCACAGTAGCCTGATTGAGGTTGAAAGCAGTCACCTTTCAGGAACACTCAGCAGACTTTCACCCTGAAAAGCTTCCCAGCTAAAGAAACTTATACAAGAAAAAGACATGGAAGAACAAAATGGTAAACGAAACAAAACTAAAGACAACTCCAGATTTGAGGAGTGTAATCAAACATGGAACAAGATAATATTTGTTAAGCACTGTGCACATACCAAGCTATAGTTAAATTGTGGTTATAATTATTGCTACTACTGAGAACGTGAGAGAGAAAAAAAACAGGAAAAAGACATTGGGAAACTAAGGAAAACAATATGGAGATTTCTCAAAACATTAGTAATAGCCTCACCACGTAATCTAGCATATAACCCATATAATCTATTGAGTATATACCCAGAAGAAATGGAAACAGGCTATTGAAGAGATACACGCATTCCCATGTTTATCACTGCACTATTCTCATAACGTGGCTGATAGGGGCAGAGTAAAGGGACAAAGTAGATGATTAAATAGTAATCCCACTAGGGGATTATAAATAGAAAAAATATGGGAGACCCCTGTAAATTAATGATTACTTAAGAGAGCCGGTTTACGTAATGACAAAATCAAGCAGGCTCGCTTAGCAACAAAACCATGCAACAGAAGCATACGACATGTCCCAAAACAATGAAACAATGGTGGAATGAGACCCACGTCCTGCACAGTGAGGTCAGCAAGTTAATGATCCCTAGGACATGCTGTCTGCACGCATGAAAAACCAATAATCTGTGGACATAACTTGACCATGTAGGGACAAGAAAACTCCCCTGCTCAATCTGGAGGAGAAACTGATGATGGAAGCATGACATCTAGTCAAGAAAGCTAAAGACATTCTTCTCCCTCGCCTCACTTTTCCTTTGATGATAAGCCTGTAGCCCAGTAAGTCCTCAGAGTGCAACACGCCCCTCGCCCACTGACTTGTAAGCCTCACATGCATCCTATTCTAATAAATCAGTTCTTATGTATCACTGTGCTTCTTGCTGAATTCTTTTCTGTGCTGAGACACAAAGGACTAGAAATGACACCCAGTTTCACAGTTACGGACACAACCCAAGTGTCCATCAACAGATGAAAGGATAAAGAAGCTGTGGTATATATATGTGTATATACACACACAGAGAGACATTGAGATATTATTCAGACATGAGGAAGGAGGAAATGCTGCCATTTGCAATGACCTTGGATGGACCTTAAGGACATCATGCTAAGTGAGGTTAAGTCAGACAGAGAAAGACAAATGTTGTATATCCCTTATACGTGGATTCTAAAGAGCCAAATTTGTAAAAACAAAAAATAAAATAGTAGTTATCATGGGCTGAGGGATGGGGAGATAGGAGAGATGTTGTTTTAAGCATATAAACTTGTAACAAGTAGTCAATAAGTCTTACAGATATAATGCACAGTACAGTGAATATAGACAACAATAATTCTACTCTGTTCTAGCTTACTAAGAAACTAGATCTCAATTACTTCAACTATTAAGGAGAAATGATAATTATGTAGCATGATAAAGGTACTAATTATTATCACAATGGCAATCATATGATAATATATAAATGTATCAAATCAACATGTTAGACACCTTACATCTACAGTGTTATGTATCAGATATATTTCAGTTAAAAAAAGAAAGTCACAGTTGGGTGATCCACTTAAGCAAGGAACTAAAAGCCTCCGAGGGTGGGGAATGGGAAAGAATACAAGTGTAAAAAGCTTGTCCTGGCTCTGTCACCAACTTGCTCTGGTCTTTTTTTTTTTTTTCTTTTTTTTTAAATTCAGTTACAAGTAACTAGGGATCTAAGTTCTGTGCCCTTGGGATGAATAAGTCACTTCCTGTCTTAAGTAGCTCACAGGTTTCTTTATATTTCAGGACCTTGTACCTACCATCTGAAAATTAGGTTGGTCTAAATCAGTTTACCTCAAACATGAGTAATGTATGGTATCCTTTTAAACAAAAAGAATTATTAAATTCTGCCAGTACCACTAAATTATTTAGGTTATAATGTTACTTAAAAATAAACACTACCAAAAACAAACTCCTTACCTCATAGTTGTCATTCAACTAACTGTACAGCCCAAATTTGCAAACTAAATATAAATAAAATCAAGATCCACAGACTTAGGAAACAATCTTAGGGTTGCCAAAGGGGAAAGGTCAGTGGAAGGGACAAATTAGGAGGTTGCAATTAACCTACACACGCACTATATATGAAATAGATAACTACTAAGGACCTACTGTGGATCACAGGGAACGCTACTCAATAGTCTGTAATGACCTATATGGGAAAAGAACCTAAAAAAGAGCAGATATACATATGTGTATAACCGAGTCACTTTGCTCTACACCTGAAACTAATACAACATTGTAAATCAACTACACGCCAATATAAAATAAAACCTTAAAAAAAAAAAAAAAGACATTGTGGTGAATTCCCTGGTAGTCCAGTAGTTGGGATGCTGCACTTTAATGCCAAGGACACAGATTTGATTCCTGTTGAGGAACTAAGATCCTGCAAGCCACACAGAGCAGCCAAAGTAAACAACAACCAAAAAAGACATCCTATAAAAATAAATAAACAAAATCAAACTTGGGAACATTTAGTTAGATATGAAGAATAATGGTTTTTGTTTTTGGCCACATGGCTTATGGGTTGTTAGTTCCCCAACTGGGCATCAAACCTGTGCCCTTGGCAGTGAAAGCATGAAGTCCTAACCACTGGACCACCAGGAATTCCCAAGAATGATGTTTTATTAAAGTGACACTTCTCTCTCCCTCACAAGTGCAGTGCCCTCAGCTACACAAATTCTGTCATTCTCCTTCTCTGCTCAAACCACACTGCTAGGGGAACCACTGACTGAAACTGCCTGCCTTAGCCAGGAGAGATATTAATAGTAGCCAACTGCATGAGTTATCTTACAACAGGAGGACACTTGCTCCGTGGAAGAAAGGCTATGACAGGCCTAGACAGCCTATTAGGAAGCAAAGACATTACCTTGCTGACAAATATCCGTTTAGTCAAAGCTATGGTTTTTCCAGTAATCATGTACAGATGTGAAGAGTTGGACCATAAAGAAAGATGAGCACTGAAGAAAGGATGCTTTTGAACTGTGGTGTTGGAAAAGACTCTTAAGAGTCCCTTGGACTGCAAGGAGATCAAACCAGTCAATCCTAAAGGAAATCAGTCCTGAATATTCATTGGAAGGACTGATGCTGAAGCTGAAGCTCCAATACTTTGGCCACCTGATATGAAGAGCTGACTCATTGGAAAAGACCCTGATGCTGAGAAAGGCTGAAGGCAGGAGAAGGGGATGACAGAGGATGAGATGGCTGGATGATATCACCAACTTGATGGACATGAGTTTGAGCAAGTTCTGGGAGTTGGTGATGGACAGGGAAGCCTGGTGTGCTGCAGTCCATAGGGTCTCAGAGAGTTGGACATGACTGAACTGAAGTGAACTGAACTGAACCTGGAAACTAACCCCATTACCATAAAATCCAAGACTGTGAGCCAAATGGCACAGCAGAAAGACAAAGTCAAGATTGGAAGGTTTGGTATTTTCAGCCCCTTCACAGGTTCTCCAGAGGGGAGAAGGGCTGGAAAAGGAGTTAATATAATAATTGATCATGTCTGTGTGATGAAGTCTGCATAAAAATCCTGATAATATGGAATTTGGAGAACTTCTGGGTTGGTGAACCCATGGAGGTGCTGGGAGAGTGGCACTCCAAGAAAAGACATGGAAGCTCAGAGCCCCTTCCCACATACCACATACATCTCTCCCACCTGGATGTTCATCTGTGTCACTTGTCATATATTTTTGTAGTTAACTGGTAAACAATGAGTAGACTGTTTTCCTGAGTTCTGTGAGCCACTCTAGCAAATGAATCAAGGCCTGGGAGAGGGTCATGGGCACCTCTGATATACAGCCCATTGGTCAGAAGCACAGGTGACAACCTGGACTTGAAATTGCCATTCAAAGTTGAGGAGTGTGTAGCAGTCTCATGAGACTGAACCCTTCACCTGGTGTCTGATACTATCTCCAGGCAGATAGTGTCAGAATTGAGTTAAATTGTAGGGCACCCCGGCTGGTGTGGCAGGATTGCTTGGTGTGGAGGGAGAAAGCCCACCCATGTCATGTCAGAAGTGTTATGGATGTGATAGTAATGTGAGAACAAAGGAGAAACACTGGAGTCGTGTAGGTTTCCTACTCACTAGCCCATCTTTTTAATTTTGTATAATTTTCTTGGTACAGTTCTTACAAATGACACATTAAAAAATGTATTAAATTCAGCCAATTTGTTTGACTCTGCCCTTCTAGCAAACAGTGTAGATTGGACATTAGGGGATAAAAACGTGCTGGAAGAGTGTGCCTATCTCTGTTCTGAGAGATATGATGGCAGCTACAGGTCCTTGCAGCCTAGATGGCTGTGTTTTCTGTTACTTGCCATCCTTGTATTTCTCTCTCCCCAGGTGGTGGGAGGGTGCCTGTCCAACCTCGGGTCAGCTGAGCCACCTGGGCTTTCTCGTCTGTCTCAAGAATATGAGCTAGGCCAAGTCAATTCTCTGTCTTTTGGGACTTTGAGACAAGGAACAGAGAAGGATTTAGGGTTGGGAAGATCCTTTGGAGTAGGAAATGGCAACCCACTCCAGTATTCTTGCCTGGAAAATTCCA
This sequence comes from Dama dama, assembly GCF_033118175.1. NCBI lineage: Eukaryota > Metazoa > Chordata > Mammalia > Artiodactyla > Cervidae > Dama > Dama dama. Next base: position 26,471,090 of record NC_083713.1, read on the forward strand.
TGGACAGAGGAGCCTGGTGGGCTACAGTCCATGGGGTTACAAGAGTTGCACATGACTGAGCACACACACTTACTTAACAGTTACAGGTAGGGGGACTTCCCTGGTGGTCCAGTAATTAAGACTTCACCATCCAAGGCAGGGGATGTGGGTTCTATCCCTGGTCCGGGAACTAAATCCCACCTGCCGAGGGACAGCTCAACCCGTGTGCTACAATTAGAGAAGCTCTTCACACGCCACAAATAGAGAAAGCTCGTGCACCACAAAGAAGACCCAGGACAGACCCCCCCCCCCTCCAAAATAAAGATAAATAAATAAATAACAGTTCCAGGTAGGATTTGTAGCTAAAGTTCATGAAGCAGCATGGCGACTGGGAGTCCAGTCTGAAATGTGGAAGACGATCAGACATCAGATGCTGGTGACTAGGACAGCAGCAACTGTATGGGGGCAGCTGATGGTGGAGGGTGAGGCAAGGACCCAGCAACACCACCCAGGCCCTTAGAGGCACTCCCCCTTCAGCACCAGTCTTTGCAGGGTCCTACCCTGTCACAATGCCACTTCTTCAACTTCCTTGATCAAATAACTAACTTCTATGTCCAAGTTTTCTCAACTGTAAAATGGACATGGACATAATAATAGAATCAACCTCATAGGAAGTGGGAAGGACTTACAACTGGGCTTGGTACATCATGATCTGTCCATAATTAACTCTAATCAAAATTACTTCTTCCGTGACTTATTTTATATTACATTACAACCAATTTGTATTTGAATCGGCTAGCATGGGACTGTTTCCTTATAGTTAAAACTCAGCAAAACAAGCAGGTGGTGTTGTTATCCTTTGAGTCTCCTTGGAACTTCCTCAGTGTGGGTAAGAAGTAGGGGATTTCTGAAAATTGACCATTTAGCATTGGCTCTCTCATTTTCAATAAGCTCATTTTGATTCTTTGATAAAGTAAGACAGTGATTTACAATAATGGCTCGAATTTAAGGAATGGTCATTGTTGAGTGTGTTACATCACATGGAGGAACCAGTAGTTTTTAGACTCTTTTTAGACAAAGATAAATAATTGGGTAGGCTGAGTCCTGAGAAATTCAAGTTCAAAGTCATGGGTTCCTCAGGCAAGGATGAAATGCATACAGTCAGAGGAAAGTGTGGTATGCAGTAGGAGCCAAGAGAACTGACAAAGGAGAGGGAAAAGAATTATTCCTGTCTCACAAAAGAATTGTTTCTCTTTTTCTACTTTATGTTTTTAGCTCTTCTTTCCAAGTTTTAAATTTAGTCAATAGGGAAATAATGCCCCCTGCCTTTGAGACTTGTTTCTGAATTGTCAGAGAAAATGAGAGAGAATGCAGGGTCAGTGCCTAACACACAAGGACCCCAGCAAACATTTGCCTGACCAAACTAAGCATTCAAATGTACTCTGCAACTTTATTAGACATACTTATTCCATAAAACAAATACTCTCTCTAAACTACCACAAAATCGAGAGGAAATCAACAGGGGACTGATGAAAGAAAGAGAAAATGTTAATTGCCGGAATGTTTTGTTTTTAGAAGCATTTAGTCACACCTACTAAACCACAGTGACTCTCCCTGTCTCTACAGAGACCAGAGAGGTTCAGCTACACCAAAATAAAATAAGTGTTAATTTTACAGCTGCTGGACCTCACAAACACCAGTTTCACACGTGATGAACCATTTCACAAAGCACGGCTTCCATGAGAACAGGGTAGGGAAGAGCCTCGGCTGGGGGCTGTGAGTGCTGCCCTGCCTATAACTGGCTAAGTGACAGAGCAGGAACTTCAGTTCCAAGCTTTGGGTTCTTCATCTGTGCAGTGAGGACACTGAACTTTGGGAGATGGTCTTCAAGATGCCTTCTGGCTCTGACACTCCACTGAAGTCTGCTCAGGTTCAAATTTTAGATTGTGAGAAAATATAAAGCAGGCAGAAAAGGCAAAGCTCAGAAGAGGAGACATCCGTTTCCAATAGCGGGGGTACAGAGATTTTGGTGATGTCTGAGGTAGCCAGCCTCCCAGGCAGCCCTGTGATCTCACCTTCTGGTATTTGCACCCTTGTGTCATTCCTCCCGTATGGAATAGGGCTGACCTGTATAAACAACAGGATGCTATGGGATGTGCTAGACTTCTTTTTCATTTTTATTTTTTAGTATTTATTTACTCATTTGGCTGTGCTGGGTCTTAGTTGTGGCATGCAGGATCTTTAGTTGTGGCATGTAGGATCTAGCTCCCTGACTAGGGATTGAACGTGGACCCGCTGCATTGGGGGTGTGGCGTCTCAGCCACTGGACCACCAAGGAAGTCTTGGGTGTGACTTCAGAAAAGACACTATGGCTTTCACCATACTCTCTTGGATCTCTCTCAGCGGGGGAATCCAAGCATCATGTCATAAAGATACCTAAGCACATAGAGAGGTCCACATGAGGAGCAACTGGGGTCCCATGCCAGCAACCCGCTCCATGTGGGAGAACTGTCTTGGAAGCAGAACCTCCAGCCACAGTCAAGCCTTCAGATAAATGCAGCTCCTGTGACCATCTTGACAGAAACTTCATCAGAAATCCATGCCAGAACCAGTCAGCTAAGCTATTCCTAAATTCCTGAACTACAGGAATTAACATGAGATAATGAATGTTTATTCTTATTTTTAGCCACTACATTTTGGGGTGATTTATTTTATGTGCTGTGCTGTGCTTGGTCACATCTGACTCTTCGCAACCCCATGGACTGCAGCATGCCAGGCTTCTCTGTCCCTGGGATTCTCTAGGCAAGGGTACTAGAGTGGGTTGCCCATGCCCTCCTCCAGGGGATCTTCCAGACCCAGGGATCAAACCCAGGTGTCCCACATTGCAGGTGGATTCTTTAACCAGTTGAGCTACCAGGGAAGCCCAATTTGTTAAATAGCAATACACAACTATTAGAACATCTGTGAGAAAATTAGTTGTTCTTATAGAGTATTTGTATAACATGCACTGGTTATATATATCTCATCTTTATTCCTTAACTTATTCACTTATCAGAAAATTTATCCAGATCTTACTCTCTGCCAGACACTGCCAGGTGGTAGAAATTCAGGCAAAAAATGAAGTTTCCTATCTTCAAGAAGCTCATAATCTGAAAAGCTGGGGTGGCGGGGGATAGTGGCAAATCATAAATGCGTGTAACAGATGCCACTTTGATTTCTCTGCTTTATTATCACATTTTCTGTTTCTGCCAGAGTTTCGAGTACATAAACTTTGGCTGTGACTTCAGCGGTCGAAGAGAATGCTCATCAGTTACTGCTGCGTGATTGTTTTTGGTTTTAATAAGAGTGATCAATACCATCAGCTCCCCCTTTAAATGCTAATGAATCCTTTAACACAGCAGATGTAGACATACAGTACACTGCAGATTAAAATTAGGCACAAAATTAAATTGCTTACACATAGCGAAGGAGCCGGTTTGGACATCTTAATAATCAGCCACAACCAGCTGACAAATCTTGAATTGTCCCTGCACTGAGGCTAAGCCGTCCCCTGTCTCAGCCGAAACAGGCACCATCAGGCATCAGGAGCGCACGTGGTGCCCATGGCTACGAGAAAGGAAAACTGCCAGGTCAGACTTTCAGGAAAACTTTATACAGAAGGAGAGTAGAGAGCACCATTAAAAAAAAAAGAGCTTTGGGAGGAGTTCCCTGGTGGTCTAGTGGTTAGGATTTGGCGCTTTCATTGCCCTGGCCTGAGGTTCAATCCCCGGTTGGGGAACTGAGATCCTACAAAGCTCGAAGCACAGGCAAAACAAAAATACAACAACACACTTTGGGTCTCTGCAAAGAAAAGACATATAATGAGATTCTATCAATGTCTAAAAGGACAATGTCTCTGTGTGAAATTCTTGAACATGCATGATATTTTTATTCTTTTTCTATTCCTGTGACAAGCATTTCTTGAGAATCTGGTGTTTATTGTGCTATACAAGATACAAAAACTCAAAATGGAAAATGAGCATAGTTCGCTACGATATAAGGGGTTGCTTCTTGGGAAAAACAGGTTGGCCTTTCCTTGGGGGCCTTGGCACACCCAGAATCTACTCTCACTGACCAGCACCCCCCCATTCCCCTTTTTGTTTTTTGGCAGCACCACGCTGCTTGCAGGATCTTAGTTCCCCAATCTGGGACTGAACCTGGGCCACAGCAGTGAAACTGCTGAGTCCTAACCACTGGATCACCAAGGAATTCTCAATAAGCCCCCAAATCTAGTCAATGCCTCAGAGTTGTTCTCAGGGGCCAATTCACATTGGCAAAACTCATGAGACACTGATGTATAAAATCAGAATGGTAATTTTTTTTCAATACTAGAAATGTAACTCTAAAGTGAATTGGAGAATCCTGTTAAAGTCACTTAATGAGCAAGAGATTAGAACAAGAATTTAGATGATTTGATGGTTTATTAGTCTGATCAATATATTTGCTAATTAATTATGCATTCAGTAAACAGATTGAGTACCAACTGTGTGTTGGAAATAACACTGATGATCTATCTATGGAGTACAGAGGAGCAGATTTGGGGATGATTTTAACAAAGGGAGATACATCTGATTAACCACAAGGTCCTGTGTGAACACATGAGGATGAGCCTGACCTAGGCCTGGGGATCAGAGAGGGCTTCCTGGAGGAAGCAAGGTCTTAGTAGAGAGCTAAAGGCTGACTCAGCCAGACAGTGCAGAGGAAGCAGGATGGAGGGAGTTTTGAAGACAAGGGCGAACATAGCAGCGTTTTAGTTTGATTGCTGTGGGGAGAGGCAGACAGTGATGCAGAAAAAAGTAAGCAGGAGCCCGATCAAATGACCATCTCTGCCGGGAGCCGTTATGGGAGGTCCCGCCCGTGATGAGGTCATGAAGAAAATACCGGGCAGGCAAGGCCGTCCGGGACCGCATCCATGACGAGGTCATGAGGAAAAAACCTGACAGGCAAGGCCGTCTAGGATAAGGGACCCTCCAGGTTGGCCTCAGCCTCTACCCCACCCTGTATCCTCCCCCGTTTTCTGCTGTTGTTCTTGTTTGCCCTGCTGTGGATTCTTGTGTTGCCTGCCGAGAGCTCTCCTGCTCCTCTTTCACTGAATGAGGACCAACTTAAAACCCTAATTAATAAATCTGGACGCTGGTACCCTATGAAGGGGCCAGGGATGAAGGAAATGCTTCAATTCAAACCCTTTTGCTGGCATTTTGGCTTGTTTGATAAATGTGTGCTCTCATTGCACAAAATGCTCATGATTGTTCTAAACATCCTAAGCACAGTACGCTAACAAAAGAAACTATTAAGCATAGGCCCCTTCACGGGGTGAGAAAAGCTTCTCAAATATGATAGCCACAAATGTGCCTAATAGAAAATAGTTTAGATAGAGATTAGCTGGTGACTTCTTGCAGGTAATTAACTTTTGGACTAAGAGCCTGTTTTGTGCCATATCTGCTGTTTTTGCAATCCTTTACATTTCTGTTCTGTGAAAATGTAATCCTATCTAGTTCCCTTGGAGATGACACCTAATAGAAAGAAAATAGATTAACCACAAAAAAGACAGGGTCGGCTACTGAAGTTGCTTAAAGTTGCACCAGGTGCAAACCATAAATTGTCAACAGGCCTGAAAGCCAAAAGATATTATACATAGAGATTAACCATTAAAAAAGACCCTAATAGGCACAGAGCCCTTTGGGGGGTGAGAAAACCCTATTAGAAAATACTAAAAACATTGTTTTAAAAGTGGTTATTAGATCAACGTTTGATTGATGTTAATGTGCTGAGGTTGTGCAGTGGACACTATTGTTAATATAGTTAAAGATCTAGTAAAATAAGAGTTTAGCCCTAGTGTAAAAACAATAAGATAATTGTTAATTTTAACCAGGAGTGCTAAACAGGGGCTGCCTCACCAGAGCCACAGAGTCTTTGTGTATTAAACTTTTTGATAAATTTAGCTGAGAATTTCTGCAAAAAGACTGACTTTCATATTAACAGGATTGTATTTCTATTATATTACAACTTGCTGTACCATGAGACTGCCAATTTTCTGTTTTCTGCTAACCTCAAGGCCAGAAGATAATGTACAAAAAATCTATGGGAAAAGACTCTCATAAACAAAAAATATACAGAGCACACCTGGTTTCGTGAAGGACAAGCTGATATAATGTTAAACTAAGTCTGTGTGCTTATCTGCCCCTTAGAAATGTACCAACTTAGGGTATAAAGGCTACGGTGAAAAATAAAGCAACTGCCAGACTCTGCTGCACATTCTGGTCTGGTCTCTCTCTCTCTCTCTCTCTCTCATTCGCCGACGCCGTTCATCCTGAGGGTTCCCCTGGATCCTGCTGGGGCTGGACCCTGGCACATCTCCATAAAAGATTTATATTTCCCTAACCAAGTAGACTCTCACATCAGTTTGGGAAAGGCTCTGCTGGACAGTGTTGTGATGCTTACTGGTCTCTAGGAGTGATTGGGCACATTATGCCCTGTGTGAAGGCCTGGAGTGGATAGTATGGCTAACCCTTTCCTTTGTGGACTGCCTTATTCTGGGCTTCTAAGGCTGACCACCTCTCTCTGTCCCCAAACCCACCTCCTAACCCTTCCACCACCTCTAGAAGACTCATCATTTCATGTCTCTGGTCTGATATATATGCATGTTTTTCAGGCCTGGGAGGTATTGTGGTGTTTGTGGTCACTCCATTGATGAATTCTTGATGGTTAGTTGTATTTCCCCGTTGCCAAGTTCTTGGGCATCATTGTATTGTCCTCCCAGAGCACCTGCAGAGGAGTGGGAACATAGGCTTAAGCAATGGTGCAAGGGACTAAGTGATAAGGTGCCCCCAAGAGGAGCTCAGAATGGGCAAAGTGACTAGAACTGTGGACAGAGGCCTTCCAGGATGACAGCTGGCACTTGAGGGCTGAGTGAGACTCACCTAGGTGGTAGGGAAGCAATTTCTTTGGGACAGTTGAGTAAATAGAACATTGATTATGGAGGATAAACTTTTATTTTAGTTTTGAATGAGCTTCTGCTGCTGCTGCTAAGTCACTTCAGTCGTGTCCAACTCTATGTGACCCCATAGACGGCAGCCCACCAGGCTCCCCCGTCCCTGGGATTCTCCAGGCAAGAACACTGGAGTGAGTTGCCATTTCCTTCTCCAATGCATGAAAGTGGACAGTGAAAGTGAAGTCGCTCAGTCGTGTCCGATTCTTAGCGACCCCATGGACTGCAGCCTACCAGGCTCCTCCATCCCTGGAATTTTCCAGGCAAGAATACTGGAGTGGGTTGCCATTGCCTCCTCCATTGAATGAGCTACAAGGTCACAAGTCCACTTCATTTTTTCACTCTCTTAATTTGCTCATGCATTGCTTGACCAGCCAGCGAGTCAAAGGGAAAGTCAATAGAGTGAAGAGTCACTGGTGCCTGCTACCCTAAAGCCTTGACAAGGTTGACCACAGATCTAGTGCTTTTTTCCACCTCCACAATCTCATATACTAGTTCCAGGAGTAGCTGATAGAGCTGGGTCCAGGTCTTATGGTCTGACTTCCCCAGGCCATCCTGGCTTAACTGCAGCTTCTCAAACCTGAGTGATGGCAAGAGATTTTATAAGCCTCCTCACTACAGTGTCTCTAATTTAGAGTTTCCATAAGTTTGCACAACCGAATCACAACATCTTGTAGCTGAGCCAGAGTTTCAGAAGCATGCCATGTCTGTACCAACGTGTTGTGGTGAAATGATAAATTATAAGGAGACTTGGGAGACATAAAATATTTGGTATTTCTCAGCTGGAACAGTTGCAATTGAGTCAGAATGCTCTGAGCTGTGTGCAGGCTGTTCCATTTTGAACCACTGGACATTCTGACCTTGATGTGTTGACCCTTGGACTTTTAAACACTTATTTATGGATAAAAGGTGATCAGAACTATATATAACTACTGAGAAATGTTTGTGTCAAGGAAGAATGTCATTATGCCAATTTAGTTCCCTGTATTCCATCTAATGCTTTCCTGGTGAAGAATCCACTTACCAATGCAGGAGACTGAGGTTTGATCCCTGGTTTGGGAAGACCCCCTTGAGAAGGAAATGGCAACCTGCTCCACTATTCTTGCTTGGAAAATCCCATGGACAGAGGAGCCAGGTGGGCTGCAGTCCATGGGGTCGCAAAGAGTTGGACACAACTGAGCAACTGAGCACACACGCATGCATTCTATCCAGCATAATAAAATTATTTCCCATTTTTATATTAATTTTTATTGTACTGATTTCCCCCATGGGATTAGTTCTTTTCAATGTAAGTTTTACAATGAAGATTTTATATATCATTTTTTCTGTTGTTAATACCAAGTTTTACCCATTATCACTTCTGCCACTGTGAGTCTTCTTTTGTGTCTTCATCCAGTTATCCCAGATTTTACTGTTTTAAATTTTACTGTGATTTTTTTTTTACTGTGAATATTTTTAAATATTGCAGTTTAATTTTTATGAACAATATTCAGGAATTGGTTGAAAACAATGACCAGGTTATATTTATTTCAAATGTATCTTCGCTAAGTAATCTCCAGTTCTCCTGTACATATGTGGAATTATTCAATTATTCAGGTCAGTGCTGTAGAATTGCTATCTAGTGACTATGCAGAGAGCAAAACATCATGCTTTGCCTGGGCAATGCCTGGAGTAATGCCTGCCTCTTTGGTAGCAACCAGGACAGGTTCAGGTGTTGCAGACTTGATTTGAAGCTTACTGAAGGTCTGCCACACCCCCACACTTACAGGTGCCTAACTCAAGATATAGTTTCTTAATTTGTTCCTACTATGATTTTTTCCTCTTAAAATATCCCTGGTGGTTTTTCGTTGTTGTTGTGTTTTGTTTTTTTTTTTTTTGCTGTTGATTGTTGTTGCTATTAACGTCAGCCTCTTGCAACTGATTTAACTTGATGGGGAAAAAAGTCCTCTTAATCCTTGTTCTGTTCTTCACTTACATTCATCTTGCAACATGGCAAGCAATTTTTGATGAATAAGCATCATTAGGAAAAAAATAACATCCACCCTTATTATTTCTTTAATAATAAGAATAATTTCTTTCAACCAAGAAGCAGACCACAGATGTTCTTATTTTGATTTTGGCCAGGAGCATTGAGGTGACAGGAGTTTTTTCATATCTTTTGAGGCGGTCAGTTTTGTAGTGTTGGAATAACCTCTTTGTGATCAGCTACTGCGCTAACTAGGAATGAGGTCATTGAGTCATTTTACTATCAGGTTGGATTCTCCAATGAATAGCCCAAGAAAGCAAGAAGGGAAAAAGCATGAAACAAGCAATTATTGCCATAACACCTTTTAAACTAGAGTCTTAAATTATTCCCCAGAATGAACCTTTTGTTTAATAATTAAACCCATACTCCATGTTCCATCAGAGTGACCCAGTTAAGACTGCATTTAGCTACTTATCCAAAAATCCTAATCAAAGAAAGTTATTTTATTGCTTATTTGGAAGTAGCATGCTATGAAGATAGCATACTTTGCATTAGCCCTCTTAAAAAAATTAAACATGAACAAAGGACAAAGGGAAAAATAATTGAAAACAGATGTGGTTGATTTAAGCTTCATGAGAAAGGATCACAGTGGAACTTAAATCCTTGGAGAAGTTGGTCATCCACAGTGGAAAAGAGGACCTCAGTGCCTAATGTCACTATTTCCCATAACTTTTGCTTGTAAATGCAGGTGTTAAACAATAAGAGTTATACAGTTGAGTTGTTGGATTGATGATTAGGTCACAACTTTACACACAAGTAAAGTTGTTTCCTATAACCTAGATTTTGTGGTGTTGGTGGTTTAGTTGCTAAGTTGTGTCCAACTCTTGCGACCCCATGGACTGTAACCTGCCAGGCTCCTCTATCCATGGGATTCTTTAATGCTGCCCAAACCAACCCCAGGCCCCAAGGACCATATTAGAGCAGGGCAGTTACTCTGGGAATATATGCGTGTACTTGATGGCTGGTTTCTATTAAAAGAGAACCACCCCCAACACTGGCAATTCCCCAGAATCGGATTTAGGCAGAGCACTGAGAATTCTATGCATGGCAAAGAACGGTTGATATTCAGAGCTAGTGAATGTTGAGTAGAAACTCAGAATGTACTGAAAGTAACATTTATTCATTTGACATATAATACGTTTGTTGCCACCAGGCTTTTTTGATTTGTAAAAATATGAAGGATTTCCCAAGCCAGATCCCACAATGCCTGTCCTAAACTGTAGTCAGCTTCCTCCCACCCATACCACTCACCTCTTTACCCCCAGCTGCTTACAGCTTTCTTGCTACAAGGATGGTATTTACTGTCTTGCTCTAACAAGGATGATAGTAATTTTAAATTTCTCTGACTTTTAGCTTGTGATGTTATCATCCTGTTCTGTGTCTGTTTTCTTTTAGATTTTAAAGTTCTGACATCCCAAGAGGACTTTACAGACCTCTGTTTTCCCCTCTTGGCTCCTCCTTTGGCAAAATGTAGAAAATAATATTTGATTGCAGTCCCTGGGAGATTTGGGAAAGAAATAACCACAAATCTCCTAAGCAGTTTAGATTTCTGGTTTCTGATGAGTCTCATGGAATAATATGTGGCAATATGATCAACATTAAATCCAGTAACCTTTTTTATTGCCTAAAAATGACAAGCCAAGTCAATTCAGCTCTGACTAAGATAAAAACCCAAATGTCTTACTAAAATAAATACTAACCGGCTGTGTGGAGATTGGGTAAGGCAAGTGAGGTACTTGCCTTGGGCACACAATTTAAGGAAGCATTAAAGAAGCCCCACCTGAGTAATCAAAATAAATGATATTTTAATGCAATATTTTTGAAAGAGAAAATTAATGCAAAGAATACATGATGAACAAAATATTAATATAAGATTTTTAAATAAAGACAGGATCAGTAACAGTGTTTTGCCAAGCCATACTGGAGCCTTAGACAAAAGGAAAAACACAGTAATACTGATCTGTCTTTCTCCAGAATCTCGATTTTTTTATCACAATTTTTTGCATTAATTTTCATTTATTTAAATATGGCACTAGAATATTATTTAAATATTGCACTAGAATATTATTAATCTTGATTATTGAGCTTTTCGATTCCTCCTTAAATTTTCACCCAAGATGAGTGCCCTATTTAAGCTAAGTTTCTGCATTTAAGTTCACCCTAGTCCAGGCCCTGCTAACCAAAAAAGCAGTGGCTAGGGTAATACAGTGGTATATTCCCTTCTCTAAAGATGTTAATTCAGGGGAATAAAATACATATAGTTATGTTTTAAGTCCAGTTACTTACAATGGACAACCAACATCCACAATTTTGGCCTTGTTTTGGTTATAGGCTCTCTTAGAAGGTATTTTCTAAACCCCCAGAAGGGAAACATTGTCTTTTGTTAGTTTTATCTGAAGGCAGCACATTATCAAAATCCATTACATTAAAAAAAATATATACTAAGAAAAGCTCAACTAGTTCAATTCATCAAAAGTTTCTCCTTCCTCGGAAGTTTCCTCTGGGTCTTTCTCTGTTAGTCTTGGCAGGGGAGGGCCTGTGGGGTTTCTTGCGGTATTCCACCTTTGTCCATCCCCCTTCGCTGACTTTGCTCTCCTCCTCATTGGCTCGTGAGTCCGTGTCAGTGCACAAAGGCATCCCTGGGATGGTCCTGGGTTGATGGGAGGCATCTGGGCTTCTCTTGAAGTCAGGTGACTGGTGAGCATTGAGTGCTGACTGAGAAACCCTGTAGAATTTTCCAGAATATCTTTCTCTTGAAGGAGTGGAATGCTGACTTTTCCCACTGTGTCTTCCTCTCGGAGAAGAATTGAGTGAGTGGCTAACTCGATCATATTTGTTCCTGCTTCTACCAGAGTATCGCCCCCTCTCTAAAGAGCTGTCAGTATTAACACTGGAAAAGCCACTATCCCTGGAGTTAAGATGCAGAGAAGAGAAGTTTTTGGTCAATCCGTACTGAGTAGGAGAGGAGCTTCTGGACTGGTTTATAGGTGTAATCTGTTGATACTTCATGGGCACCTGGGTCCGCCTCACTGCAGCTGCATAGGAGTCCTGGTCATTGAAATAGGGGAAGAATTGGGACCCCAGGATGGGGTTGCTCTGGGAGCGCTGTAGGGAAGTGCTGGATGCAATCTGCCGCATCCTCAGAGTATCCAGCCACTGGCAATCAGCGCCTGTGGAAGAAATGGAAATGGGCATCTTTTAAGCCACAGTAAAGCTGCATGCCTAATTCATAAGCTGTCTCACAAAATTTCAAACCTCCTTGGGAAGCTCTAAGCGTTACCATTCATAATTCTAGGCTAGGTATCAGAACATTTCCTTTATTATAAATATTTATTAAAAAAAAAAATAAGGGCATTTATACTTACCAAATGTATGCTATATGTTGGCACTGTTCCAAAGGCTTTTCTTATAATATATCACTTAACCTCCCTGACATCTTCTTAGAAACCGTGATCAGACACTCAATCGTGTCTGACTCTTTGTGACCGCATGGACTGTGGCCTGCCAAACTCCCCAGTCCATGGGATTCTCCAGGCAAGACTACTGGAAGCAGGTTGCCATTTCCTCCTCCAAGGGATCTTCCCCATGCAGGGATCGAACTCGCGTCTCCTGTGGCTCCTGCATTGGCAGGCAGATTCTTTACCACTGAGCCATCTTCTCAGGTCAATACTAATAATATCATTCTATAATGGAGGAGACTGACGCTTGAGAGGTGAAATCACCAGACCCATGGTCACTCAGCTAATACTCCTGTGTCTAAATTCTATCTTCTCCCCATCTTAGCCATGTTGTCACTTCTAGAAATGACTGTTTAAGTGTCTTTGGATGGCAGGGGCATGTTTAGTCAACAAAAGGCTTTTTGCTAATCAGCACTTTTAAATCCTCAAGAACCCTAAATGCAGATAAAGGAGATTAGGTTCTAATGGTTGAGACAGTTAGAGATTGGAAGAAAGTTTATATCTCCGGAGGAGAGATTCCTGAGGTTCAGGAATAAAAAATGTTTTCTGCCTGAAAAATGAAGCTTTGTGGCAAACAGGAAGAAGTTACAGTAAAAGAAAACGTTTAATTAACAGCCACTTAGTAAACTATATTTCAGTGAATAAGCAAGTTCCTTCCACCTTGGATCTTCTCTGTCTTCCCTGGGGCCTGCATTGCCCACATTCCTGAGTTCCCTGGTATCCTCCCTGAGCTACTCTGGCCCTGCTTGTGTCCGTGGGGCTCCTGGAGAGGAACAGAGCATGCCCACTCCCTCTGCCAGCACGATGCCTCACGCCTCTCAGGTGAGGGATGCATCCAGACACAGGCAACCTCCTGTGTTCAGGCTCACAGGCTTCAGTCAACCATCACATGCTTCTTTCCCTTCACTCGGACCTTCCCAAAATCTTAGCTTCCAACAGAACGCTAATTTTGCTCAGTGTCCAGCCCCCTACACGGAGCCATGAGCACTGGGGAAGCTGATCACATCCAGCTCTAAGGCAGACTTTGATTAGTCCAAGCCAGACACATGACGCCATGGTTAAGAATGAACAAGGTGCTCAGCTCTGGCCAAAAAGGTGACCTGAAAGGTAGTCTGCAAAGGGGTCTCTAAGCAAGTCTTCCTCCCAAGCATGAGAACAGGGAAGGGATTGACCTCTTATTTCCTGTGGGCGTTACCATATCTTTATGTGATGACTGTGAATGTGAGAGGAGCTAGGCCGAGGACCAAGGCAACCTGTTAAGGATGACAGAGTAGAAACCAGGCAAGGCTCATTGAGCTCCTTATCTTACTGTACCTGGAGCCTGGCCTACCTCTGGACTTCTTGTGATGGAAGATGGTAAATTTTAGTATAGTTAAAACCCATGGTTTAAGAACTTTAGAATGAGAAAGAAAAAGAATCCAATCAACCATGCTGACAAAGCAAGGCAGGTCTAGCATGCTGTGACAGAATTTTTTGCTGGGTTTAGAATACCACCCAGGATCCTGGGGCCCCTGGCCAGTGAGCATTTAAAACACCTGACGTGCTTGGTAAGCCAGTCCTCACTGTGGAGGACACACTCATAACTCAGTGACAGTAGCCATCAGGGCGCTTTGTTTCCATGCCACCAAAGAACCTTCTGTTATGACTTCTCAGGGATATTTTCTTTTCTTTTTTTTAAAGAGCTTATTTCTATTACAGTGTAGCAATTGAGGGATTTAAACTGCTGTGTTGGTTGGATCATGGAAGCACACACATTTGAACCCTGATTAATTGTTGTTGTTTAGTTGCTAAATTGAGTCTGACTCTTTTGCAACCCCATGGTCCATAGCCCACTCACTAGGCCCCTCTGTTCATGGGATTTCCTAGGCAAGAACACTGGAGTGGGTTGCCATCTCCTTCTCCATCAAAGGTATTTTCTTATTGGGAAAAAGAGGCATTGGTCAGAAAACAGGTGTTGTTTGGTTTGTTGGTTTAGTTGGTTGTTGGTATGTTTCTCATGGCAAAAGGTGATTTGCACAGGGGTTTATGTATCCAGCTCCCGAGTGTTTGTTAGCCTGAGTCTGGGTTCTATTAGAGTTTCTGGGTCTGCCAAGGTGAAGGTCAGAACTTTTCCCCTGAAGCTAGCAAATAATGACCAGTTCATCAACAAGGCAGCCTGTCTTACTCTAAGTCATGTCTAAATGGCTTCTTTATAGCATCTGTAATTATTATCACCACTACCCAGCATATGCATTTCATGTTTCTCTTTCTCCATCCTCCTTTCCTTCCTTCCTCCCTTACCTCTCTCTTGCTTGCCCTGTCATTCTTTTGCTTTGATGGATCTATGGTGTTAAGGACTCAAGAGGTTGCCCCAGTGACAGCGGTAACTTCATAGGAATGAGTGCTGGACATGGAAGAGGATTCTCATCTTTATCTACAGTCTTGGAAACTAAATATATATGTGTATAAATATACATACATATTTTTCAACAGGACATAATCATTGATTTGTATCTTCTATGATAGTTACTTGAATATGGAACTTTATTATAATACATTCTTATTTCCAAGCCCATAATTTCTACTTTCCATATAATCTATGTATAAAGCCAATATTCTAAAAATAGGAGGAAGTATGATATTAGAGGGCTTCCCCAGTGGCTCAGCGGTAAAGAATCTGCCTGTAATGCAGGACCTGCAGGAGACACAGGTTCGATCCCTGGGTCAAGAAGATACCCTGAAGGAGGGCATGGCAGCCCACTCCAGTACTCTTGCCTGGAGAATTGCATGGACAGAGCAGCCTGGCGGGCTGTATATAGTCCATAAAGTCACAAAGAATCAGACACAACTGAATTGACTTTGCATGCATGCATGCATGATATTAGAAATCTCTATGGGGGGAACTTCCCTGGTGGTCCAGTGGCTAAGACTCTGTTCCCAATGCAGGGTGCTCAGGTTTGATCCCTGGCCGGAAAGCTAGATCTCACATGCTGCAACTAGGAGTTCAAATGCCTGAACTAAAAGATCCCGCATGCCATAACTAAGACCCAACACAGCTAAATAAGTAAATAAGGATTCCCTAGCCCAGTGGTTAGGATTCCACTCTTCCACAGTAGGGGACCTAGGTTTGATCCCTGGTTGGGGAACTAAGATCCTGCAAGCTGTACACACAGCAAAAAAAAAAAAAAAGAAAGAAAGAAAGAAATCTATATGAACTTACAGACTGGTCCTTATTCCTTATGTGAGACTTTTGACATTTCCATTTTGGAACCTGTCTAGAGCACAGCTAACTTACTTGAGTCAGACCTGCTTCCAGGGGTGCCCTCTGAGTTGGGGAATAACGTCTGAATGGCAAGCTGGACAGCCTTCACTTCATCCTGAGGTTTCGTTCTACTCCATTGAATCGAATGGATGTGTTTAGTGCTTTTTGGAGCTCTAACATCGCTCTGTGAAAAAAAAAATAGGGAGAGAAACCCACAACCGGATATATGCATGCTTATAAAACAGGAAAGAAAATCAGGTTCTCATTATCTGTTCAAGGTAACTCTTTAGAACACTATCATAATGCACCGGGTAAAATATTTGCACTGTTTGCGTCAATATGGTAATATGGTTAAAATAAAAAAATTTAACCACTTTATTTCTTAGTGGACTACAGTAGTTTAAAAAGGTGGTTGTCTTCTCTAAGAATCTGTTGGTAAATCTCAACTTACCTCTTTGTTTAACGAGTAATGAAAAACAATGTCTTTCGTTTACAGTAGTTGAAAACAGATATTTTGCTGAATAAATAAAATCTGACCACTATTTTGCTCAGGACTGCCTGTGGTCATCTGGGTAACTGTATGGGTAGGTTGGTGGGACCAATTACCCCTTCATCACCAGGTGCCACAAATCAGACTGGATTGAAGAACCGCTCAGGATGTGATAAGGTTATGAAAATACGTATTTTTTAAAAAGCCCTGAAGTGACTGTTACTGACACAATTATCACATCATCCTAGAGTCTGAGAAGGAGAGGAGAAGGAGGCAGGGGAAAGAGAAAGAGAAGAGAATAATTTGGTGAGGCATGTCTCCAGAGCTAAGGTAGGCAGAGATGAAAACTGGCTGTTATTATTGTCCAGTTACTAAAAAGAGGGCTCCTCCTTGGTACTGGAGACTGGTCAACAGGCTATAGAATAGTCCAGATTCCCAGTTTCTCAAGACCAGTTGACTTTTATTTAGGTCTGTGCCCTGTAAGCCACACTTTGACAATTAAGGCTATTTCTCAGGTGCCTCATTCCTACAGGCAGTGTACCCTGGCTGGAGAGGATAAATCATTGCTGTCATCCTAATTGGCTTCCAATATCGGGTCACCCTGAATAAGTGGACTGGCCAGACTTCGGACTTTTTATGTTAAAATGCTAATCCGTGGCAGCTCAGAAAACCATCCCTATGCAGCAGCATATAAAGTCCTTTCGAGGCTGATTTCCCTCATCTTACTGTTGGGAAGGGAATGGCTACAACAGCCAAGGAAGGCTGGAAACTGTATTCACACTCGGAGGAACTTGGTGACCCCATGGATTCTCATTGACCACCCTAGACCTTGGGACCACCTTTCATCTCTCTGAGCCGGTTTTCCCTAGCTGCCACATGAAGGTAGTGCTCCTTACCTTTGAGTATTTGTACAAGGTTACTGAAATAACACAGGTTTAAGTTCCTCTTACAGTATCTGCTGCTGCTGCTGCTGCTGCTAAGTCGTTTCAGTCGTGTCCGACTCTGTGCGACCCCATAGACGGCAGCCCACCAGGCTCCCCCGTCCCTGGGATTCTCCAGGCAAGAACACTGGAGTGGGTTGCCATTTCCTTCTCCAATGCATGAAAGTGAAAAGTGAAAGTGAAGTTGCTCAGTCGTGTCTGACTCTTTGCGACCCGATGGACTGCAGCCTACCAGCCTCCTCCATTCATGGGAGTTTCCAGGCAAGAGTACTGGAGTGGGGTGCCATTGCCTTCTCCGCTTACAGTATCTAGGTCATGGTAAAAGGTGAAGGTGAAGTTGTTCAGTCGTGTCCGACTCTTCGTGACCCCATGGACTGTAGCCCACCAGGCTCCTCAGTCCATGGGATTTTCCAGGCAAGAGTACTGGAGTGGGTTGCCATTTCCTCCTCCAGGGGATCTTCCTGACCCTGGGACCGAACCCAGGTCTCCCGCATTGCGGACAGACGCTTTACTGTCTGAGCCCGTAAATCCTTGCTAAATGTTTCTTAGATGAATAAGAGAGTGAATGAATGAAAGGCATGTCCTATTGAGGGTAGCTGCATACTAACTACATTCATACTAACCATATCTCCATATGTGCCTAGACTGCTATAACTATTTCCCTCTATCCCATTCCCAGGTAGAGAAAACCAGGGTTTCTCTACCTTGTGAAGCAGATTGTTCTACCATGTGAAGATCTTGCTCTTTTCAAAAACATGATTAGATCATTTAAAGCAGCAGAATCCTTAAAACAGCCACCGTGGTGTTACAGTGAATCCAAACTCCTCACCTCGGCCCCAGGAGGCTCTGTGCTTGGCCCCGCCCGCCTCTCTAGCCTTGTCATGTCCTCTGTGCTCCAGACTTGTGCTTGCCCTTCCTCTGCTGTTCCTTGCTGCCTCACACTGAGAAGAAGGGTTTTCCCTGACCACTGAATCTAATGCCCCGAGTCTCACTGTTTTCTGGTTCTCACTTATCACTCTGACATTACTAATTTATTTATCTACTTATTATCTATCACCCTCCTCTGGAGTATATATAAACCTTCAGAGAGTACAGGTTTAGATTTACTCTACCCTAATCACAGAATGGGCTTCACTGGTGGCTCAGAGGGTAAAGCGTCTGCCTGCAATGCGGGAGACCCAGGTTCGATCCCTCGGTCGGGAAGATTCCCTGGAGAAGGAAATGGCAACCCACTCCAGTATTCTTGCCTGGAGGATCCCATGAACGGAGGGGCCTGGTAGGCTACAGTCCAAGGGGTTGCAAAGAGTCGGACACGACTGAGCGGCTTCACTTAATCACAGAATGATAGCATTACCTATTCAATGGACATGAATTTGAGCAAACTCTGTGAGACAGTAGAGGACAGAGGAGCCTGGTGTGCTGCAGTCCATGGGGTCACAAAGAGTCAGACATGATTTGGAGACTGAACAAACAAATCACAGAATGGTCCCTGTTGGTAGGTAATGCTAAATATATGAATTTTAGTTTTAATAGCACCTATTTCTAAATTATTTGTTTTTCTAAAACAAATATATTGTTTTTCTAAAACAAATATATTATTTTTCTAAACATTTTTCAATTTTTTTCTTATACTAAATATATGGAATCTGGTTTTGATGGTAGTAGTAGAAGTTGTACCCTGTCCTTGTGAAGAATCACTCACTGAGCTACCCTCACCCTTAAACTCGAAGCACCAAGAAGGCAGAGCTTTTTTTAGGTCACTGTTCCAAATCCCCAGTATGTCACACATGCATACATTTGTATTCAGAAGGTGCTTAATCATTAACTGATGAATGAATTACTACTTCAATCTCTAGGTAAGTACCCTGTTTTCATTCCTTTCATTACTTTGTTAGAATAATCATATTGATCTTCCTATATTCGTGTTGGTTAAATAGCTTCTCTTCCAATAAACACTAAACACCCTGAGGCAGCAAATCAACCCTTTTGGAGAAACTGATGGTGAAGCCAACAGCCTTGCCCCCTCTCCCCTGCCCCTTACCCAGGCTTACCTCATATGTGACGGTGCATTCTACAGTCTGATTTTCCGTTATTCCTACGATCCACTTCTCCATTACAAACGGGGGCTGAAAAATAGAAAGGTGCTGTAGTATGGGCTTCCCTGATGGCACAGCAGTAAAGAATCAGCCTGCAGTGCAGGAGACGCAGGTTCAACCCCTGGGTCAGGAAGATCCCCTGGAGAAGGAAATGGCTACTCACTCCAGTCTTCTTGCCTAGGAAATCCCGTGGACAGAGGAGCCTGGCGGGCTACAATCCATGGGGTCATAGAGGTCAGACATGACTTAGAGACTAAACAGCAACAACTGCCTTAATACAGCCTGCCCTGCTACCGTGTAGGTTTCTTGGAGGCCAGTCATGCTGTACACAATTGGCAAATAGGGTGTGATGTCAGGCTGTCATGAACGCCATGATGTCAAAGATTATTAGAAAAGCCCTGTTGGTTCCTATGTGATTACTCACAACATGCTAATGTCTGATCTTTGGGCGTTTGGTTTTCATGAGACATCCTTTTATATGTTTGTAAACAGCTAATCTTGTCTCCCACAATCTTCTCTTTTCTCATGCATCTCTCAGTTGTATCATTAGATCATTAACTCATGCTAATATCTGGAAGACTTCTCAGAAAGCTTTTCGCAATTAAGAGAAATCCTTAACAATCTAAGAAGATCCTAAAGTGCTTTTTCTGAGTGCAAGCAGTGGCTGGTTTAGAGGTTTCATAACCACTCTGCTTTCTGGTTATATCAGGATACCCAGCAACATTGTGGGCGCAAATGAAACTGGGGTTGGGTGGGTCATTTCCATGCTACATTAAGATAAATGAGTAATGAACAAGCCTATGCTTTGGGTCCTATTTTAAGTGAGATGAAAGTGGTCTTTATTAGAGGTGAATCTCCACTCTCTTCCCACCCCCCAGCCTGTCATTCCAGATTTAAGGTTGCAAATGACTGGCTGACCCTGAGATGGGTACAAAGCAAATTTGGTAGAGATTTAACTGAGCTTTTTTTTTTTTAAACATGAGAAAACAAAGAGAAGTTTATTAGCATTTATATCTCCTGTATACACGGGAGATACCCAGGGGAAAATGAGTAATTCCAAGAATTCAGGATTAAATGCCATGTTTACAGAGGAAAGGGAAGAGGGAGACATAGGCCTCTTGGGGGAGAGAAATTGATTTTTTAGGAAAGACTATGGGCCCTTAGAGGTACAGATGGGAGGCAGGAGAGTTAGTGACCAAGTTTGTCTAGGTGTGGAGCCAACCTCTAGTCTCTCTTGGGACAAGAATCAATCTTGGTATTTTTTTCTTTCCTTAATTAGGACTTTTTATTGTTTCTGTTGATGTTGAAAAGTCCTGCAGATTTTGAATGGTCCAGCCCAGTCCTATTTTTTCCCATAAGCCTTGTTAATGTTGGTGCGTGATTTTGCAGAAGATATGGTTCCTCTGGAATGTATGTATTAGCCTTAGAGCAGAAACACCTATGTTCAGTTTTATAACTCCACCCTGCTATTTTTGCTTTGAGTGACTTCCTTCCGTTAGCAGGCAGTGACTTCTTCTCAGCGACACTGAAGCCACAAACTGGTGGCAACCAGAGACAGCACAGGTGGGGAGGAAAGAGAAAGTATGTGTGTGTCCAGGCTCCCAGACACCAAAACACAGTCTGTCCCAACAGAATAAGGGAAAGGCAAAAGCAGACCATAACCTTTACAGATAAATAACATAACTTCCAGTACACAGGGGCAATCCAACAAGGAATATCACGTCAATCTACTTGATGCATATGCTTGTAAATTAAAAGTGAAAGTCTTAGTTGCTCAGTCATGTTTGACTCTTTTGCCACTCCATGGATTATAGCCTGCCAGGCTCCTCTATTCATGGAATTCTTCAGGCAAGGATACTGGAGTGGGTTGCCATTTCCTTCTCCAGGGGATCTTCCCGACCAGGGGACTGAACCCTGGTCTCCTTCATTGCAGGTGGATTCTTTACACTTGGGTGGTTAGCAGTCTCGTGCCTGGGAAGGGAACACATTTGCAAGTCTAATGCTGGGGATTTGAAGGCTCTTTTCACTTCCTCACTTGTGTCTGCACCCTGGCTTGTTGCTGCCAGCCTCATTTTCTTCACTGAAACCAAATATGCAGTCGATCATGTAGTAGAGTTCATGCCTTTTGTGACATTTAGGGTAACTGTCCTGTTGACATTGTGGCTATTTACCTGAGTGGTGGACCTTCTACAATTGAAGTCTTATATGTATGTTTTAGTATGATTATTTTGAAGAGAAGCTAACCATTTCTTTAGGTCTGTCTTCAGCGTTTTAATGGTTGTGCTTCTACTATTGACCCCAGAGTGGTAAGATACTGTCTGGTCACTCCAGGAATTCACAGGGGTGAATTCAAGAAAACCACGAAGACTGCAATATGTGCCTTTTGGATAATCTCATCCCAGTTCTTGCAGAAATTCAAGAAATCTTTCTCCTAACAAGTTTTTGAAAGTTTAAAATGACCCAAAATTCAAGGTAAATATTTTCATCATTAGCATTTTCTTTTCTTTAATAAATGACAGAATATGCCTAAAGAAATGTAGAAGAAAGTTAAAAAAAATTAAACAGCACTTTTCTGTAGTACTTTTAGTTCACACAGCATAAGTGAAATTTTAACAAAAAACTATTATGATCTCAATCTGCTAAATAAAACGTGCCTTTCAACAGCCAGCTTGAAGCTGAGCTGGTATGAACATCATGAGCACAAAAGCACACCACTGGGGTATTTTAATGTCTTTGTTTGATATCTGTGAATTCAAAAAAGCTTTTAAGCCGTAAATAGAACCCTACCTTTGTCATCTTTAAAATCTCTGCATCAGGTAGGTTAGTGTTGAATGTCACATCTTTGATGTAGGTTATTGCAATTTCATCCCCATCCATCTCCATATACATTTTCCACTTACAGTCCTGGAATTAAAAGAAAAATTATAGAATTTGAGAAAGTAAAGCAATTTTTTTTTAGTCTCAATGTTTTATAACACATGAAGTATTCTCAATGAAGTATTATTGTAATTTTTTTTCCCCTTTATCAATAAGAGGATATGAAATTAGATCTCTTTCTGTATCTAAATAACCCCCAGGCGGGGCAGTCTTGAGACACCATGATCTAAGTGTTCTATAATAGGAGTTGCAAACTCCACACCTTAAAGGGGCCAGGCAGATAAAAATGAGCAAAGGCAGGCAGTTAAGAGCTTTAAATTGTAACCTTTCAAAATAGACCCATTTAATTTACATGTTGAACATTGTAGGGATATTTCCCCATTGACACAAAGAAATGTGGTCTTCCTACTATTTTGAAATATAAGACTCTCTTGATCTACCTTTCACTTTCCCAGTATTAATAATGACACAGATTCAAGAAATAGCTTCATTTCTTCTTAACAGGAAATGTGAGGCTATATGGCAATGGATAACTGGCCCAACCATTGGGGGAGGCATCAGGGAAGGGTTAGACTCTCTGGGGACCTAAAGGGCAACTGCCCTAAAGGGGCAGCCACTACTCATCTTCTGTTGATTGTTCCCATGTGGGAATATGAGCCTAGTCTTGCTAGGTCCTTAAGCGTTTCATAAAAAGTTGGATATCTGGTTCTTATAAGAAACCTCTTGGTTTTTTAAATGATAGTACGTTAATTAAATTTTCAGTAAAATGATAATGTAATGAAAAAGTGCTCTACAACATTAGTCATCAGGGGAATGTAAATTAAAATCACAATGAAATCCCACTATACACCTGCTACTGCTACTGCTGCTAAGTCACTTCAGTCGTGTCTGACTCTGTGTGACCCCATCCCTGGGATTCTCCAGGCAAGAACACTGGAGTGGGTTGCCATTTCCTTCTCCAATGTATAAAAGTGAAAAGTGAAAGTGAAGTCGTTCAGTCATGTCTGACTCTTCGTGACCCCATGGACTGCAGCCTACCAGGCTCCTCTGTCCATGGGATTTTCCAGGCAAGAGTACTGGAGTGGGGTACCATTGCCTTCTCCACACTATACACCTACCAGGTGGCTAAGACTGAGAACATCAAATGTTGATTGTGAGTTGGAGCTATTGGATTGTCGGTGGGAGTAAATGGTAAAATCACTATTGGAAAAGTTTTGGCTATTTATTACAAAACTAACCATATATGTACTCTATGACCCACAAATTCTACTCCTAAGTATTTACCCAAGTGAAATGAAAAAAGATATGTATGGTATTGTTCTGAGCAGCTTTATCATAATAGCTAAAGAAAACTGGAAACAGGCCAAGTGTTGATCAATTGGAGAATGGATGGACTGTGATATTTTTATAGAGTGGGATATTACTTAGCGATGTAAAGGAATGAATTATTGATACTTGCAACAACATGGATAAATTGCAAAAGCATTACAGTGAGTGAAATCTTGTACAAGAAAAAGAACAAACTAAGGCTTCAATTTACATGAATTTCTAGAATAGACAAAACCAACCTACAGTGGAAAATATTCAGAAAAGTGGCTGCTTCTGCAGATGGCAACTGACTTGGAAGACACATGAAGGGAATTTCCGAGGATGCTAATGCTCTACTGATAGAAGTTTGGATTATATTGTCGCTGTTGTTTAGTTGCTAAGTTGTGTCCTACTCTTTGTGACCCCATGGTCTGTAGCCCACCAGGCTCCTCTGTCCATGGGATTTCCCAGACAAGAATACTAGAGTGGGTTGCCATTTCCTTCTCCAGGGGATCTTCATGATCCAGGCTTAGGACCCGCATCTCCTGCATTGGCAGGCGAATTCTTTACCACTGAGCCACCAGGGAAGCTGAGCTGGGTTATAAAGGTGTATGCATTTGTTAAAATTTAAGTGTGTATACTTAACATGTGTGCATTTCTTATCAAATTCTAGCCTACTGAAGTATTTAGGAGAAAGTATACTGATATCTCCATACTACTTTAAAATGCATCAAAAAATAAGGATTGATAGATGGCTAAAAGGATAGAGAGATGTAACAAGTAGAATTAAATGCTTCTGTTTTAATCTAGGAGGTGACTATGCAAGAATTTCTATAACATTTTTTCAACTTTGCTCTTAGAAAAATGCATCAATAAAAATATTTGGGGGTAAACACTGTGTATGCAATTAAAAAGAAAAAGAAACCCATGTCTGTGCACCAAATTTGACCCCTGGATCATAAATTCATTTTCTGTCTTATGTTATTAGATAATAACGGATTCTGAGAGATTAAGGATAACGCACCAAGTACCTTACACCCCGAAACCAAAACATGCTTTCACACCAGCAGACTTGGAATGTTCCCTGAGCAAGCTAAGACACAATTATTAACGGAAGAACAGGAACAAAGAGACTGTTGAAAGCCTGTTGGCTTCAGCAGGAAGCTGGAGGGGCCCTACGTTTTAGGAAAGCTTCTAGGGGAATGGCAGAACCAAGAAGGGCCCAGGCCTGAGGCGATGGTCCCTCTTTGCCCGGCAACGTTCACAAGGTAGAGAGGCAATTAGTGAAGGAAAAATTCTATTCAATAACATGAAAATCTTGCTCTTGGCTAACACAAGTCAAATTAGTCGCTCAGAATTGACAAATCTCTCAGTATTTCTTTATTTTGGAGCCACTGCTACCCTGGCAATGTGAGCCCTGAGATAACTGGGCAGGATAATGACTCTTTGGTGTCATGATTGCTCTTCTCTGAAATAGCAAGAGCCCCCTCAAGGCAGTGGCTAGAATAAAAAGCCTTAGAAAAGATGAGTTTACTTAGTTCTGTTTTTTCTGCCTTCCAAGTTTTGGAATGAAGTTAGTCAAAAGCACAGTTAAAAGACCTTGAATTGTGGTGCAAATGCCTGACACCCTCTGTTTCACCTCTGTGACCGCAGGTCCCTGCCAATCAGAGGCTGAGGGGAGCTCTGCATAGAGAAGGGGCTTCAGAGGGAGCCCAGGCTGGGGGTGCTTACTATGCTCTCGGCGTCTTGCTGGGTACTGACACTGTGCTGTTTTATTTGATACCTATAATGACCCTGCAAGTTAGCTTTATTTTCCCGTCAGGCAAGTGAGAAAAATGAGGCTTAGACAGATTAAGGAATTTTTCTGGGGGAGCTGCCTGGGTCTGAAGTTGAAGGAGAAAGCAATAGGGAGGGCAACTGGGAGGTATAGGATGGACTCACTGGCTGGTTGTCAGAGCTCCAGAGTGGGACCAGCTATTGACCACAGGCCAGAAGGAGCAGGGCCAGTGAAGACTTTGCCAATACAACCAAAATAACAAGTGGTCACAGGTCCTCCCCTGCAGCCCCAGCTTCTTGTTCCCCAAAATCCAATGTGGAGAAACAGGATCAACATGTAGGGTTACAGACCTTTAATTTTTTAATTTCTTTTTCTCTTATCTTAAAGCAAGCCTTTTACCTGAACCATAAAAGAAGATAGCGAGAGAAGTAATAAAACTATAATCAGAGAAGTTATAAGACAAGAGGGGCATTATCCATTCATTAAAAAGTAGGTACTGGTGGTTACAAAGCTGGGAGAGAAAGAAAGGAAATATGAAGTGCGCACCCAAATGATTAACTTAATGTGTCAAGGTAGTGGTGGTTTAGTTGCTAAGTCGTGTCCAATTCCTGTAACTCCATGGACTGCAGCCCACG
The DNA here is from genome assembly GCF_033118175.1 of Dama dama. Classification (NCBI taxonomy): domain Eukaryota; kingdom Metazoa; phylum Chordata; class Mammalia; order Artiodactyla; family Cervidae; genus Dama; species Dama dama. The sequence goes on from NC_083713.1 coordinate 26,496,945, forward strand.
AGGCTCCTCTGCCCATGGGATTTCCCAGGCAAGGATACTGGAGTGGCTTGGCATTTCCTTCTCCAGGGGATCTTCCCAACCCAGGGATCGAACCTACATCTCCTGCACTGGTAGAAGGGTTCTTTACCACTGAGCCACCTGATATAAGCCCTAGGTATCTTCAGGGTATCTATGATTTCATTGTTCCTTAGTTAAGAAAAGTAATCTACAAATGAAGTAATGAAATTCTTTAAATTTTACTCAGTTTTAAATTACCCATTTTAATTTTTAAAAATGAAAATCTACTGATTTTAAATTTTAAAAATGAAGGTATTCCTGGCATTTTTGTCATTTGGTGAGCCAGAGGTGTCCAAGAGCATTCTCCACGACTCCCAGGATTTAAACAAATTGTTGATTTCCACAGGACCCACCCATGGACAGAATGCTGGGGAAGAAGTTGTCTTAACCAATAGATCACTGGAAAGGACCTCATATGAATGAGGTGAATTAAATCACCAACAGTATCACTAAAAATAAAAATTTTACATATTTATGAGCCTAACATAGAATTTTAAAGGCCCAGTTGCTAGCTTTTCAGTTTCTTGCTAGTGATAGGAACCAGATAGTGGGAATATTGGCTCTGATTTAAAAACCACTCAATTTGCTAGGGAGAGCTATAGATTTTGGTTTGATGTGAATGACAGAAATGTGGGTATTGATATTTGAATCGGAAACATTCAAGAGTCATTTTGGATGTCCGTGAACAACTCTCCATCCCGACAGGCAGAAATCAAAAGCAGACAACTCTATTCTCTGAGAGCCCATGGGGGCCTTGAAGGACTCCTTTTTGAAACTCATTTCACCCCTGGCAGTCTGCAATGGTTCTATTATTCACTCATCTGGTTTAAGGTGTTGAGGATTCCTATTAAAATGGAAACAATATAGAAAAGGGTCATACATTGAGCCATCACTAGGGGAGGTGAAAGATCACAAGTTTAAAGTCCAACTACCTGAGCTGGAATCCCAGTTTTGCCACTTTACCCCCAACCTCAGCCAAATTATGTAACCTGTCTGGATCTTAGTGTTCTTTTAACTACAAGTGGGTTGTTGTATTTTGACTAAATGAGATAATGTAAACAAAGTACTCAGCACTGTGCCAGAGCCAAATTAGGAGTTCCCAAAGACGTAATTACTTGCGGAAGGGATGGATTGGGAATTTTGGATTAGCAGATGCAAAGTACTATATATAGATTGGATAAACAGGGTCAGCTGTATAGCACAGAGAACTATATTCAATATCCTATAATAAACCATAATGGAAAAATATGAAAAAGAATATATATGCATATATGTATATACTTTACTCAGCTTTATATATATATAGTCATGTATATATATGCATATATATAGGACTTTACAGGAGGCACTAGTGGTAAAGAACCCACTTGCCATTGCAGGAGACGTAAGAGATGTGGATTGCAGGTTCGATCCCTGGGTTGGGAAGACTCCCTGAAGGAGGGCATGGCAACCCACTCCAGTATTCTTTCCTGGAGAATCCCAGGGACAGAGGAGCCTGGCGGGCTACAGTCCATAGGGTTGCACAGAGACAGACACTACTGAAGTGTCTGAACACACAGACACATATATATTTCCTGTATGGTAGAAATTAATACAACATTATAAATCAACTATACTTCAATAAAATAAAAAAATTCAATATAAAAAAAGAAATAATTACTATTGTTGCCAATATTGGTCACCAACAGAGCTCCAATTTGTTATTACATTAGCCAACCTGTCATCTAGCAGCCATCTAAGGGAGCGGGCCAGAAGGTGAGTGAGGCAGAAAGGTCTAAAGAGTGTCTAGAATAGATACCTGGCCAGAGTGGACAGGCTGTGTCAAAGCAGCTTCCTTGGGCAGGAGTTTGGCCCAGAGGACACTGACTAACTCTGTTGCCAGGGACTTTGTTGGAAAAAAGAAGGTGCAGCCAAGGGGCAACATAACCACAACTGCTTTTATAAAGTAAATAGAAGTAAAAAAAACTCACATCTTCTTACATAGATGGATTAGACAGCACCAATTCTGCCCTTTCCAGTTTCAACAGATCTGATGTGGCCCTCCAAACAGAAACTAGCAGATTACTGGAGGGACAATGGCTATGAAATGTGATGGGCAGCCAGAGAGCCTTATCTTGGATGAGGAAGCTGAAGTACAGGAGGATAAGTTAACTCAACCAAGATCACACAGAGAGCATGTAGTGGAGTTCAGAACTAAACCAAGGAGACCTATTGTGCTATGAAGAGTAGATTTCCCCTCAGACTTTTCTGAATCCTGAGCTTTCCTTGTTATGGGTTAACAAAAGTAAGAATTACAGTCCAGAGGAGTTCCACCTTCCAAAGTCAACAAGTAGTCCAAATTATCTTTTCTTTTGTGGGACTCCCTGGCAGAGACGGAAATACTGAGTCTCCAATAAGTCCAACAGAGCCAGTTTCCCTCTCCTTTGTTGAAAAAGACCATTGTTAAACGTGAATATGGTGCCATTTCACTGTCTGTAAGCTCTTTTTCTTGACTGATTAGGCCAGAATCTGGAATCACAAACACTTCCCTCCAGCCCTGGCTTAGGCTTCAAGACTGGGGAGGCCTGCCACTTTCCAAATCAGAAAGAGCCTTCTCCCTTCTGTTTGCAAAATCACGGGGCAGGTCCTGACTACCACAGAGTTTCATTTCACAACTAGATCCCCACCCGAGAGGATCCCCAGTGTTCAGATTTGTACCCTGCACATCTCTGCTGCTGTCACTTCAGTCGTGTCTGACCCTGTGTGACCCCATAGACGGCAGCCCACCAGGCTCCCCCATCCCTGGGATTCTCCAGGCAAGAACACTGGAGTGGGTTGCCATTGCCTTCTCCAATGTATGAAAGTGAAAAGTGAAAGTGAAGTCACTCAGTCATGTCCGACTCTTCACGACCCCATGAACCGCAGCTCACCAGGCTCCTCCGTTCATGGGATTTTCCAGGCAAGAGTATTGGAGTGGGGTGCCATTGCCTTCTCCACTGCACATCTCTAGGGAGTGCTAATTACTAGTCCATAGGGGAAAGGCAGTGGACCAGGAGCAGAAGCCCTGGGAAGTTCTTCACTGGGGCTGAATTGCAAAACCTTTCTACTAGCTAGATAATCTGCCCCTCAGGGCAAACCTACAAGACAGGGGTGAGATTCTGTTGGGGAGAGGGGAGTTTTTGCAGTGGAAACTGATGAAAAAACTAATTCTGTTGAGCGCCCAGGATATGTACCATTTATCTTGGCAGCTGCTGAAATACCTGGATAATTTTGGAGCAAGTATGTGGTTAATGGAGGATGAGAAAGCATTCCATTTGAACTGCTTCTGCATTGCCAATTATATGAAAAATTTTTCTGAATTAAGATTACTGGCCAAGTAAAACAGAAACTCTTACACTGGGAAGATAACATTCTAAACAACACTCAGTTAATGCTAAATTAAGTATCTCTTTGTGAGAAATCACTATTACATTCTCTGCAAGCTGTTTAAAATTCTTTGGAGTCCTAGGCTAATACATGTGATTCTAAACATAGACATCCCTTCTCCCTCTCACAAAAAAAAAAAGAAGGAAAGAAAGAAGGAAGGAAAGAAAAAGAACTCATCAGGATAGAGGTAAAGTTTCTAAATAGAAAAAGTGATTGAAGTTAGCACAAAAGTTATACTTAAATATTATATTAAGTTCTGGGCAATTCAGAAACAACAATCTATTTTTTTTTCCTACCAAAATCTTATTGCAAACATGAACATTACAGGTAAATCTTTAAAAATCTAGGAGCAAGATTATTCAGGCCATTTGAGGAGGAAATAGACCTCCACATTGAGCTTTCAGGCTCCTATAGATGATCTTTATCTGAAGGCTACAGACATAAAAAAAAATTTAATGTATTTTTTATTGAGGTATCAGAGGATGAGATGGCTGGATGGCATCACCGATGCAATGGACATGACCTTGGGCAAACTTCGGGAGATGGTGAGGGACAGAGAGGCCTGGCGTGCTGCAGTCCATGGGGTCGCAAAGAGTCCAACACAACTGGGAGACTGAACAACGTAATTTGCATACAGTAAAATGTACAGGTTTTTAAGTGTACAGTTCAATGAATTTTAACAACTGTATACACCCATGTAATTACGCAAATGGGCTTCCCAAGTGACTCAGTGGTAAAGAATCTGCCTGCCAATGCAGGAGACTTGGATTCCATTCCTGGGTTGGGAAGATCCCCTGGAGAAGGAAATGGCAACCCAATCCAGTATTCTTGCCTCAGAAATCCCATGGACAGAGGAGCCTGGTGGGCTACATGTAGTCCATGGGGTTGCAAGAGCCGGACATGACTTGGAGACTAAACGACAACAAATTACTTAAACAGGTAAGATATTCCACTGCCATAGAAAATCCCCTCATGCCCTTTCCCAGTTGACATCTCCATAACCAGAGGCACCCACTGTCCTGATTTCTACCACCATAGATTAATTTTGCCTGCTATAGAACTTCACAAAATTGGGATTTTATAGTGTGGTGATTTGTAGCAAGTTCACTTAGCTACACCTGGCATGCCCAGTCAAATGGAAGAGATACAGGTTTTTAAAATCCCCATCTCCACCCTGCCCCCTTCTCCATGACCAGAGAAAAAGTAAAATTCCACTGGAGAATGCCCAAGATTCTAGCAAAGAGGCCCTTCCACCTTAAAAAAAAAAAAAAAAGGCCTCTACTGAGGACATATTTTAAAATCTAAGATACAGAGGTCGAAATAAACTTTTTAAGATTCAAGAGGGGGGAAAAAGGGAAAGAGTCTCATAGCAGGCGACTGACTATTTTGAAACGTAAGAAGTCATACAAGATGAAATAAAAACATGATAGAAATGTTGGTCATGCTGGTATTAAAAGTAGTAAGATGTTGATGATTTAGGCCTCCGAAGGCTCCTTTAGATGCATTGCTATTATCTCGCTCAGCTGCTGGAACCTGCTGTTCTAAAGGCAGGAGAGAGGAACATCCCATGATAGCACCTGGGTTATTTATCATTATGTATAACCCTGCTACACTCTATTTTATTATGCTGCCTTTAAAAGGAAGATAATGCAAGTATGGTTAATTTGCCTCTCTTCTTTATCTATACGGTGTCATGACCCATCACAGCTTTGTCCCACGAGATTTGTTTTTCAACCCCAAAGAAATCCACAAGAAACTCTCCCTAAAAATTCCATTAATAACCTCTTTCAGCGCATATAGGTTGCAGGGTCTGGAACTAAGAATGTTTTAATCTCTCCAGCAAAACAATGTCTCATAATGATGTACAGGACTATTGCTGTACTGATGAAGAATCATACATAATTCAGCACCTTTCACTTGGCACCACTGTGATGTCCTCATTAGCCGTGGCTCACAGTGTCTGTCAGATGGTGTCCATGCGAACGCAGGCATTATATTGTCTTTGAGATGTGCAGCTGCTTCCATGACACTGCCAGTATATAAAAACATGACGCCAGTTTGTTTTATTTAGTGCTAAACCTTCCAGTTTGTAAAAACAAGGCTGACACAGAGCCTGACATGAGGCAGTGAAAATAATTAGCTCTCATTTTCTCAGCCTCCTATTTCCTTCTCCCTGCTGTGTTCTCTTTCCACTAAACCACCACATGTCAGTCGAAATGGGAGGCAATTAGTGGGCTCATTTCAGTCCCCACAACTGTGCTGAAAAGAAAGTATTTATGATGGCACAATGAACAGCTGAAAGATTAAATAACATTTGCCTTTTGAAAAGAAAATGACTTCTAGCTAAATGGGCAATTTTTGATTATTCTCAAACAAGCTTAGAGTAGTTGGTTTTTAAAATACAAGAAAGGAAAATGAGTCATTTTTAGGTGAAAGAATCAAATAAAACTTGACACAGTAATGCAAATAACTGATGTTTTATTGCAAAATATGTAAATGCGTTATACCCTTAACAATGGCTTGTGTCTAAGGTCAGGGCAGACCGGTGCCAACTAGACACCACTGGAGATAAGGTTGTTCTGTTGCCTTTTGGGGGGTTTTTATGTGAGTTATGGATGGAAAAAAGACTTTAGGGATGGTGCTAAAATAAAGTGAGAATTCAAGTGAGGTATACTTTCATATGATGCATTATACACTTGACTACCTAAAATGGCTCAGATGCTAGTTGACATATTTGGAAAAGGCTTTTTTATTTACTTATTTTTAAACTGTATTTGAAATTGGAAGGTACTAAGATTTCATCCTAGAAAAAAAGAATGGTAAATCTTCTTATTGATTTTTTAATAATTAAGAATCTATTCTGTCTCCAACTAGGTTTCTTAACCAATACAGAAAGTGGTCTGGCTTACCTAATTACTGCTTAAACTGTTAATACTGCAGAATGGGCTGCAAATAAACTTTTACCCAGGACTTTTACTCAAAATACAAAAGTATTTTACTCAAAATACAAAAATAGCTCTTTTACCTACTTATTTCTCCTGCCTCCTCCCATGTCTCTAGAGATGACTCCAAGAAATACATTTTTTTCTTTTTTCTTTTAGAATACAATTTTTTGAAGAAAGAAATAACAAGATTGTCCCAGTTAGTAGGCATCACTTATTCTCAGTTCACATCTTAACGTTGATGTGGTTGTCATATATCTTTGCTTTTCCAACATAGTGCTTTTAATTTTAGTTCAAATAATCTGTCCTTTTACAGTTGATTATTTCCAAGATCTAAATTTTGGTTCAGGAAACACAAATCACTGTGAGTTATGGAGGCCTTCTCTCTGCAGATCCACAGAGACTTTTCCAAACCTGCTTCTAAAAGCAAAGATCTCTGTTATTATCAACAACTGTGCCTGTCATCATGCAGTTGCCAACGGTGGCTGTTAGAGGCATTTTAAAAGACAGTCACAAATTTAAGTTTTGTTTCTCTGTTTCTATAATTACATTTTTACTTTTTACAAACTCAAATCCTAAGGTATGATTCATACACTATGGGCAGTGTAGCTATACGAGCCAACAGCCACCCGAGGGGATCTAAGCCAACAGTGGGTTCCTGGGGAGCTTGGAGCTCTCTGAGCTAACTACACATTTTAATATAGCTGGAAACCAGCAATAATACGTTTGTGATTTATTTAAGCCTATGTTTCATCATGCATGCTTCCTTGCTACTCATGATTTTGAAAGGACCACATAATCTTGATCAAGAAGACTAAGAGTGATTCAGTCTGTGCTGGGGCCAGCCCTCATGAGCTGATTACTTTCGTCTCTTTTCAACTTCGAGTTCGGTGATGTCAGACTGGCAATTTGAAATTGGCCATAGAAGGAGTATTGACACCATGGAAGACTGCAGACACTACAAGTCAGGGCTGTTTTCCCTGTTTACTAGACATATTCTGGCACACCATTTCTACACATGACTATCAGTCCATCAGCAATGATGTACGGGACACCTCTCCAGTTTTGTTTTAGTTCTATAGGAGGCTGCCCGGCCTGTTTGACAAAGCATATAACCAATGCTAATTAGAAATCAGCAGCAAGTCATGTGGTCAAATTCTGAACTGTACTTGTTCCTTTGCTGTCCATTAAAACTTGTATTTCTTACAGAACCCTACCACTGCAAGCTTATATACTGAGGAGTACAAACACGTACTTGTGTATATGTATCTTTATCCTCAAAAATAGTTGGTCATGGAAAATCAACTTTCCTACACTGAATTTTTCATAAATGCTAGACATATCAAAGTAAGGCAAAGCACTGCCTTTCAGTTCTGAAATTACAAAAGGTGTTGGCTTTTTACTTCCTTACAAAATCCTTTCCTTTGTACTCTATTTTATTCATGTTTATCTATCCATTTATAAAAACTATATAAAAGGGGGAAAAAAAGCCCTATTTGACAGTTTTTGATATTTATAGTGTTTCGAGAAAGGGCCTGGAGATTCAATTAAGTTTATTAAATGCCACATTTTATAAGCAATCTAATAAAGATGTAAAAGCACAATAGTGAGTGGGAAGTATTTGTAAAAAGCAGCATTTTTAACCTATAGATGAAGCAACCAGAGAAGCAAAACTATTGACTGAATTTCCTGGGTTGGGGAGTGGGAGAAAGGGGCCGGGTGCTTACAGGGGCGGGTGGAAGGAGGGAGGGGGAGGGACACAAATGTCTTCTACTCTGAAGCGGGCAGTTGGTCCCGCTTCCACCTTTTCCAAATGTCCCTCTTGTTTTCTCTTTCTGGTTTGCTTGCCTCTTCAAATGCTGCTGGAAGCCTGTCTAATTAAGGGTCCGCTGGAGCCAAGGTGTCCTTCCCCAGGCTTCTCCCCTAAGCCCATCTCTTCTCTACTGCAGGGATCCACTTAGACTCATGGAATCCCAGCTTCAATCAGGTTTCCTTGCCCCATGGGGGAGAAAACGGACTAAGGACTCAGGAGCGAAGTCTACAACTGTCCAGCACTCACAAGGAATGGATGGCTCCTCGGAGAGTCCCCTCCTAACTCTGCTTTTGAATTTTTATGACACAGAGTCTCAAGAGGAGCTTGGTGAGAAAACTGCTGGGTAATTTGATAGTTTATTCCTTGGCAATTTGAGAATCAATGCTCCTGACTGGCGAGTTGATAAGAGATATAATAAGAAATTCTATGCACCTGAATATTCCAATAAAACGGGTGGTCGCCACCCTGGGGAGTGCATGAAGCTGCCTGAGATTCTGTAAGCCACTTTCCTTCTGTAGCAAGTCAAAGGCCTTAGGTTACAAAACACAAGGCACCTTCTACATGAAACAAAAATAGTGGTGGTTTAGTATTAAATGTCCAAAGAAGTGTTTGCCTTTTTACTGCCAATGCACCTATTTTGGGGACTGAATCTGATACTTTTCAAGGGCTTTCCTGGTGCCTCAGTGGTAAAGAATCTGCCTGCAATGCAGGACCTGCAGGAGATCAGGGTTCAATCCCTTAGTCGGGAAGATCCCCTGGAGGGGGGCATGGCACCCCACTCCAGTATTCTTGCCTGGAGCATTCCATGGACAAAGGAACCTGGTGGGTTACAGTCCATGGGGTCGCAAAGAGTCAGACATGACTAAAGTGACTTAGCACGCATGCACGCATGATACTTCTCAAAAAGAAGCAGTATGACATGGTGCCTGAGGCCTTGGGCTGGACCTGCCCCTAACTAGGTAGGGACTCTGGGGGAGGAGCTCTTCCTCTCCCCTCCTTGGTTTCCTCCTGGTCTAATACAGGCATACTGCTACCTGTGAGGGTGAGCTATAATGATCACACCAGAAAAATGTTTGTAGAGTACTTGCCACAGTGTCTGGGTGAGGTATGAAATAATAATAATTATCATGAGCATTTTAGGCACTCGCCCAGGAAACCTGAGCTGAGAAAGACCCAATTTCTGCCAATACCACTGTCAACTTCGAGGCTGCCTCAATGCACAATGTTCTTTAAATTGATAATTAATTTTACTCTGTAGAAATGGGTAAAGGGGTGAAACTCATTCTCAACTTCTTATTAATTTAAATTGTCAGGAAAGCCTTTGGTCCACTTATTTCCCCTGCCAGGTTGTCTCAGAAAAGGAAAGGAAAAAGGATGTTGGTTTCATTGGTTGACAAATTCTTAAATCACTTACGGAGCTGGAGTCTGATGAGGGCCTGGTCATCTCCAGAGGTGGGGTCACAGTCAGGGGCTCTGACTAGCAAAGACTGAGGTCACAGTCAGGGACTCTGACCACTGGAGCTGGCAGAGGCTCCCAGACGTGAAAGGCTTTCCTTGGTTTGGCCTCACTTATGTACCATAATCCATCTGGTTGTAAAATGAAGCTTAAAAAAAGGAATTTAGCCTGAGTTCTTTGACCATAAAAGTTGACAGGTCTTACAAGGAAAGCCTTTGTTTTCTACATATATTTGTATATTTGTGGATAAGGCCATATTTCCATTGTTTCCTCTCAGTAGGCCAGTTACTGCACAACAAACCAATTTTAAGTGGTAGCTAGCTGGTGGTCCTTTTCAGAGTCAGTGGGGAAACACAGCTACTATTTTCATGATAAAGTCATTGTCATACATTATTTCCAATAGCTGCCTTTAGAACACATCTTTCATTTTAATTGTTTGGAGAGAAGTTCCAAAGCCTCAATGTTCTCATTTAACTTATTCCAGTCATGAAGATGGGGGTAAAGGCTGCACCTTTTCCATAAAGATGGGCTTATGGGAACTCAGTTAATTGGAATTTTGAGGATGTCTTTTTCTCTTGGGTTCCACCTTGAAGGGTCAATGTAACAAGGTTTTCATGTGGGGAATTGAAATTGCAATTTAAAGCACATTTGTGAGAAGATATTTCATAATGTTAGGATATAGCCTAGCACATAATTGGGTAATTTAGATCTGGACACTAATTTACTCGAGGATTATTTTGTGAACGTCTCCAGATGGCTTAAATATCTTGGCCAGGAATGAGAGCAAGTACATGTTTAATATAAAGGTTATGATGAAGATGTAATTTCTGGTCTCAGCTCTATCCTCTCCTCACCCTAGGCTGGTAACACACTTTCTTTAATCAAAAATGACAATACCATGTGCCTTATGCATCTCACAGAAATGCCAAGGAGGGTAAATGAGGTGACAAGGATGAAATAACTTGATCTCTTCGGAAAGAAGGACTCTCTAAGCCTAAGTTTTAAACATTATATTCAGAAAATTATTTGCAAAGGACCATGAGCCTCTTCGAGCTCATATTCAAAACATCCCTTCCAAAAAAGCTTTTCCTGGAAATTCCCTGGAGGTCAGGACTCCACGCTTTCATTACTGATTGAACCCCTGGTCGGGGACCTAAGATCCTGCAAGCCACAGGTACAGCCAAAAAATTGGGGGGGGGGAAGCTTTTCTTTTCTTAATTAACCTCACTCATTCCAGTTACTTCTTTATACTTTTAGCGCCTTGGTGTTACATTTGCACTGTATATTTCACTTTTCATCTATTGCATTATGATGTCATCTAGCCAGTCGCTCACCCTAGAAACCTGGGCAGCATCCTGGCTCCTCCCTCAGACCCCAGTTCCAGCTAGAGATGTGGTCTGATCAGTTCTTTGGATGCAGGCACTTCCATGGCACTGTCACAGCCTCAGCTCCTGGCCGTTTTCACTTGGTTGTCTCTCTGCCATACACAGGCCTTTCTCACCCTGTCCTGAGTGCTTTACAATTCATCCAGCTCACCTGTGCTTTTCAGAGATTATTTAAAAACATAAATAGCATCCTCTCTTGCTGTTCAGTCGCTAAGTCATGTCCAACTCTTTTGTGATCCCATGGATGATTTCCCAGGCAAGAATTACTGGAGTGGGTTGCCATTTCCTTCTCCAGGGGATTTTCCTGACCCAGGGATTGAACCTGCGTCTCCTACATTGCAGGATTCTTTACCACTGAGCCACCAGGGAAGCTTCTATACGCCATGCTTAGAACTCTTCAAACTCCTTAGCTTAGCACACAAGACAGCTCTTTTTCTGGTCTCCAGTCACCCTTGTGGCCTAAACTCTCACCATTCTATTCCACCTACACTATGCTAAGTTGCCCCAGAGGCAGCGAGGTTTGAGTTGTGAGGTCTCATAGAAATTAGCCCAAAGAAGAGCTGCCTGTGTTTTCCTAGCTTCTGAACTTTTGTATATGCTGTCCCTTTTGCCTTCAATGTCTTCTCCCTAACCTAACAGTTCTTGATAGTTTTGAAATTTTAGTTCAAGCATCACCTCTACCATGAAGACGTCAAGATCCTCCTTTGACTCCTTTCTGCACCCCTTTCAGTGCTCATCCACTGTGCTTTCACTGAATGATGTGCATGATATTGTAAAAATGCATCATTCTGTACTAAAACCATTCATTGATCTTGTCTATTTCTTCCCATAGACTGTGGGTTTCTTGCAAGGTAGTGCTATACCTTTAAACTTTACATTCTGAGCATCTAGCAGAAAGCCAGGCACATAGTAGGTCCTTGGTAAATTTCTGCTGAGTGGATGGATGAAATTATTATTCTGCATGGGTGACCAAGGATCAGCAAATAATCAAAAGTTCCAGTGACTTGAGGCCTTGTGGATAAGCAATGACTCAAGAAGTCTATATACTATCATGGTCAAAACCAGACTACTGTATTTGGTCTCCAATATTATTTATAGCTTCTGATTTTTACTGTGTGTGTATTAACAAGTCATTTCTTTGTGAATTGAAAATAATTTTCTTGGCTGAAACTACTCTTGACAAGTCTTTTTCAAGAAAATTCTTGCCCCTTCTTTTACCTCCTACAAGCCATAAAAAGGTTTAAACACAGAATACTCATAAATTAAGTTCCATAGAGCATTCCATAGATGCCAAAGAAGGCAAATTACAATGTGCAACTTATTTATCACCAGATTGACCTGGGGTATTCCCAGGCACAGACCCTCAGGATTGGAAGGGCCCTTGGTTATTGTTGGAGAGGAGCTTACTTTCCTATGCCCCCTTCTATAGCTGCTTCTATCCACAGGAATGATAGACAGTGATCCAGTCACAGAGGAAGAAGAAAAGCGATCCTACACCAGACACCTGGAGTCAGAGCAGCTTTCACTCATACAAGTTCTGTGGCCCAAACAAGGAGCCTAAGATTTCCATTCAACGAGAGCATCAATATACCTGCAGTGGTACAGGTAAAACACTCTGTGAGGTGTCTAGAAAGAGCATCTGTTGAAGCCCCAGGTGAAACTAACCCCTTGCAACAATTTCCTACCATTCCCAAGCACTGGTTCCAGGAATGGCCTGGGGTAAGCAAGGTTTAATTAGTGAGGGCCAGTGGGCCAGCTGAGCCCCACCAGCTCTCCCAAAGCAACGGGCTCAGGTAGTGAGGAGTTGTATTTACAAGGTCTCTCTGTGGCATCAAAGCAAAGGTACCAATAGTGCAGTAGTTAAGAGCTTGGTTCTGGGGTCAGAGAGGCTTGCATTCAGATCCTTCTTCTGCTACTTGCTAGTCGTGTAACCCTTGGACAAATTATTTAGGTTTTCAGAGCCTTAGTCTTCTTATGTGTAAAACGAGGAGAAATAGCGCTACACCTGAGTCCTGCATGCCTGGAACACAATGAGTGGTCCCTATTAGTAGACGTGATCACTATTACTAGCTATTCATAGTAATCCAAAGTAACACAAACCTATTATGATTCCAATTCACATGCCATCTAGCCCACACCATTTGCCCAGATTCTAAAAATAACATCGAGTAGCACTCCAACTGGATGAGAATTGGTCAAAAGTCCTGCCACCCCATTTAGAGCTAATAATTTGGGTTTCCATTTTGCCTACAGTTCCATTCTCAGTATTGTTCTACTCTCAATATTATAAAATGTGATTTTCCTTAAAAGACAAAGAAACTGGCAGGACTTTCCTGGCAGTCCAGTGGTGAAGACTCCATGATTGAAAGGCAGTGGCCCTGGGTTTGACCCTGGTCAGGGAGCTAAGACCTCACATGTCATGAGGCATGGCCAAAAAATTAAACAACAACAAAGACCCAAAGAAAATGGAATCAGGAAGCTGTGATACCAGGAAGCATAAACGATTACTCTAGTGTCTGTGCCCCCAACCTTAACCCCTCCCCTCATCCTCCATGGTTTGCAGTAACTTTCCTTGAGGGTTTGGGTGGCCTCACACAGGACTCTTCAGCTAGATGAGAAAGATTCCTAGATTGGCTTACAGAGGCAGTTGGCAGCCTTTCAACTAAATTCTATTTTATAAAGTCTATAAATGTTACCAGCTGGTAGGGGGTATATAAAATCACTGAGTTACAGGAGAGAAAAAGAGTAAATTAGACTGAAATTTATCCAAAGGACTTAAAATGTGATTTACCTGTAGGCCAGTCCCTGGTTTCAAGTGAAAACCAAAAACGAGTTCAAGATTCACTATTTTTTCCTCATTTTCTTCTGGTTCACCTGCTGAGCCCTGAAACAGAAAACCAAGCACTGTTTATTTCATATAGTGTTTTTACTTTTACTTCTCATGTAAAGGAGATGATTTCCCAGCACTTCTTTTCTCATTCTAATCTACTGTTTAACTTCTTATTTTTTTTTTATTATGCCACACATTCCAATTGCTTAAAGCAAGAGAAATGACATATTAAGCCTTTGGAAACTTTATCAAATGATTTGTCTCATGCACTACAAACTGAATGCCACCATCTTACATTTTTCACAATGCATCTTGTGCAGTTTTTCCCTAGAAATGTATCTTTGTCCATTCACCTTGAAAGTTTCACAACACTGGAGATATTTACACCCTATTCCCAAAGAAGAATGCAGTTCCTAGAGTATCCGCAGATGGAGGGCCAAGCAGAGGAACAAAATGAACATTTGAGGGCTCAGAGATGGAAAACTAGAATGGTTAGTGAATGAGAAGAGTTCTGTGTACTTCCTGCAAGTATCTACTTGTTTTATAACAAACTATGCCAATACCTTTAGACTATATTTAAATATGGGGCTTCCCAGGTGATGCTAGTGGTAAAGAACCCGCCTGCTAACGCAGGAGACATAAGAGACGCAGGTTCGATCCCTGGGTTGGTAAGATCCCCTGGAGGAGGGCATGGCAACCCACTCCAGTATTCTTGTCTGGAGAATCCCAAGGACAGAGGAGCCTGGAGGGCTACATTCCATGGGGTTGCAAAGAGTCAGACACAACTGAAGTGACTTAGCACGTGTGCATGTTAAATATATCATTTAACATATGTTATTCAATGTTACTTGTTATTCAAACAATAAAACTCCTACCCCTCAATGCAAGAAGTCATCCAGAGCTTAGTGTGCGAATTCCTTTAGCAGTTTCCATGTTGGACAAAGTTCTGCAGAGCCAGGTGGGAGGCCAGAAGTCCTCACCTGCAAATGGTAGCCCTTATGTCCCCAAGCTACTAAGGTGACATGTGTTGTTCTTATCATGACTGTGATGTTAATATTTCAACTTGCAAGGAACAAGGGTATTCAATATATGCACAGCTTAAGGTTTGCTCAAAGGGCCTTTTGTTGGACAGATATGATTGAATTTCACTTCAAACAACAGTTCCCGACATTGGCAAATTTAGGTGTGGATGTGGCAGGTGCATATGTCAATAAAAGGTGCATATTCTCAGCAAGAAAAAACCTTACTTACCTTAATCAGTGGTGGGAAGTGAAACAAATTTAGGTAATCGTGGGTTAATTTCTCAATGGCTGACTGTAAAAAAAAAAAAATTATTAATGACCTGATAATGCCAAGAAAGGATTAAAATTATTGTGCACATATAAAGGCATTCTTTATTTATGTATTCCACAAAATGTCTTGGGGATGTATATATCCAACATCTATTGAGAATAAACCTGATTGTTCAAAGTATTATAGGTAGTTTTATAATTATTGAATGGAACAGGAAGATATTTTAAAGATGTTAAATCTCAGAGTAAAAAAAAAAAGTAAAAGCTTTCTTCAAACTCTGGTAGAGTACAGTAGTAACAAGTTAATATTCTAGGGTACAGAATGCAGTCATCACCTGAAGTAACTGTGGGAAAAACAACACAGAACACGAATATATATCACCAGACGCTCCCATTAGGGCTGAAACCTCAGTGAAGGGTTTACTGCACTGTGCGGGCCTCCCCTTGGATTTGTGTCCACAGCTCTGTCCCCCAGTGGAGTACAAAGAACTCTTAAAGGAAAGGAGGACAATTTAAACTATGATTCTTTTTCATGCTCATCAGGTATAATCCAGCTTTTCTGCGAACCAAACATATCACATAGAGAGTAAAAAAAGTACCAACGTGAGAAAAATGAGATGCATTTGTTTAAAAAGTGAAATGAAAGCCATTGACACCTGACAATGTAATCAGCACTTATTGGATATTTGGCTTTATTCTTCCGACACGGGCTTCCAGGCTCAACAAGGCGGGAGCCAAGACAGGCTGAACAGGACAGTCAAATAGCAAAAGGGGAGGTGGGCAGACCGTCCACTTTCCAATTTTATGACCTACCATCTGTGGGCTGAGAGGCTCACTCACCTAGAAGTTTTACAAAAATGCCCTGCCTGCCTCAGTGGGAAAGCAGAGCATGGAGGGAGGGCACTTTCTCACCCTTAGGATTGGAGGGATGGGGTGGTGTGGTGTGGGGTGTGGTGTGTGTGTGTATGTGTGTGTGTGTAGACCACTCTGACAAGGACCAGGTGGGCTCCTCCAGGCTGGAGGTCCCTTTGTGGTGTCCCATTCCGAATGGCCCAGCTTGAAGGATCCTTTCTTTATCTTCATTGCCTTAAGAGTATATGCAATATATCCCTTTCTGCATTGGCTTGGCCAAAAAGTTCGTTCAGTTTTAAGTAAAACTAAAAGACATATTTCATTTTCACCAAGACTTTATTGAACAATGTATTCAACTTTTTGGCCAAGCCAATATATGTGGAATCTAAAATATGACACCAACGAACCTATCTATGAAAACAGAAACAGAATCATGGACATAGGGAACAGACAGGTGGTTGCCAAGGGGGTGGAGGTTGGGTGTGAGGTTGGAGTTAGCAGATATAAGCTATTGTACATAGAATGGATAAACAACAAGGTCTGACTGTATAGCATAGAGAACTATATTCAATATCCTATGATAAACCATAACGGAAAAGAATCTTTCCTTTTTTTTTTTTTAAAGAATATATGCAGGATGCTCCCAGACCTCCCATGGAAAGGTCTGTTTCCATGATCCTTTCCCCTTATTCTCTCCCTCTCATATACGTTTATTTGTCAGAAGTGCCTGGGACCCTAGCTGAGATTAAGAGAGTGTCACCTGTGGGCTGAGCACCCCCAACCCTTCCCCACCCCTGGGACAGCCACTGTTAACATGGCCCTGGCTTTGGCAGAGGTGGAGGGTCTGCAAAGCTGACTTTTGAGACCCCCACCTCTGGGGACTCACTTTCTTTCTGTGCACAAGCAGACTCTTCCAGGAGCTTGAGGGGTGTCTCCAGTCCCCGCAGATGCTGGTCACACCCTTCCTTTCAAACTCAGGACAGTCATTCTACTCCCAACTGCCAAGACTTCGAATTAAGAGAAGCTGTATGTACGTTTTATCTCTTTTCTGGGATGTAAATTCCTTAAGGGCAGGATTCTTTGTTTATTCACAGGCCCAGGACTCTGATTAGCAGGTATCCACTGTATTTGTTGAACAATAATTAGTAAGTCTGGACATTGCTTGCTTTAATGATACCAACCAGCACGGAGAGAAGCTTAAGACTGTCCTAGGCTGGGTCTGGGAATATTGAAATCACTGTGACTGCGGGAGAGGTGAAGGGGAGTTGGGAGCTTCTTTTTGGCATCTGCTAAATAGGACATGATTTACCAGATCTTTCTTTGAATCCTGAAACTCCTCTCTCTGTACCAGAGAAAAGAATATTTCCTACTGTGGGCCATCTAAGCCAACATTGCTTTTCAAGATGGATTTGCCCACAGCCATAGGTTGAGATTAAATTATTTACCAGCATTTGAGGTGTGTGTGTGTGCATGAGTTTTCCTGTCCATCTTCTGAGAGGGAGCAGATGATAGGTTAAGGCTAAGCCATCAGCCAAAGGGTGCTGAGGGGCTGTAAGGATGTCTTTGTATGGATCCAGGGCCCACAGGATAGGAGTGGATGTGTTCTCTTTGAACCTCAGGGAAGATTTCCCTGGAAAGCCTGGTATCAGTAGCCCCAACTGAGGAAAAGGGAATAGTTATTGGCATGTTGGTAGAACCTTTGTCACAATGTGGATTTGGATAAGAAGTTGCTTTCTCTACATTTCCTTCTTTATTCTATCTTTCTTCTTTCTAACTCATGCCTACCCCTCCATCCACTGACACTGGGGTTGAGGTGGTTTAGAGAGCAAATTTGATTTTCAAGATTGCTCTTGAAACACACCTCTGATTAATAACAAGGTGCACAAAGATGCAAGCAAGTGCGGTTTGGTTTGAGTAACTAAAAAGCAAAACATAACAAAGAAACAAAATATCAGATCTGGTGGTTAAACTACAAAAAAAAAAAAAGAAAGCAACAACAAGAACAGAGGTTTAGCCTTGAAAGGGTTCAAGACTGAAGTTTTGGGGGGAAATGTTAGGATTACCCAAGAAGATGAGGGATAAGAATATACATATAGTGGTGTCTGTTTGGGTCAAAATTTGGAAGATTGCAGACTGAACTCACAATTCCTATGGCTTTAGATGCTGTGGTGGTTCAAGCTTCAGTCAGTCTACAGACGTGCTCTGGCATTGTTGGGGTCCCTAATGGATATCCAGTCTGGCCTCAAAGGAAGTCACCTCCTGCTATTGCCTGGGGGCTGGCAGCTCTGCATGCACACGCAGCCTTAGCGTACAGGACGCTTCCTTTCACGCCGAGGCCTCTCCACAGGTGGTGCCTTGTTCCCAGGACACCTCCTCCCCGTGTCCTTCACCTGCTCCTGGTTCTTCAGCTTTCAATTCCTTCCTAACCCCTTCACAGAAGCCATTCCTCCGCCCAACCTCACCTCTCCTTTGTGGCCTTTCTTAAAGCTGTTGTGTTAATCATTTTTGCATGATCAATACCTGTCTTCTCCACTACACCAGAGACATTCTGAGGACACGGGGTGCTATGCAGGTGTATCCAGGTGACTTCTGCTGGACCCAAAGGCCCACTCTTGTTTGGGGATTATGTGGAGGAAGTAGGCGTCCCATGGGGGCAGCAGCTAATGTGCAACTGGTATGAAGTATGGTGTTATGACCATCAGCTCAGCCTCTAACATGACACATGACCCACTCCACAGTAAGTGCTCAATAGACATCTGCTGACAAAATGGTCTCCCTTTCTGAGGTACCTTTAAATGGATGATGTGCCCCTTGGAGATGATGCCCATGTCTTTCAAGTCTTCTTCCTCAAGAAGAAGCAGTCGCTTTCCTGTAATGTTGTTTTCCTTAAACAAGCTTGCATACACACTCATCTCTGCTGAAGAGTCACCTGAAGGGAGGGATTAGAAGGCAGAATAAAATTAGACTCAATCACATCCCAAGCAAAGTTAACTCCATGAATTAAGAAGGTAAGTTGTTCCACTTGCCTTTTCTGACGAGCTGCTGAACCCAAAAATACTGTGGAAGAGAGGACACACATGGTTTTGAAGATTCATTCATGGTCAGTGGCCAGACTTAACAGTAAGACACACAGTTGTTCAATGGGTAAAATATGTTTAATTCTTGCTCAACCACAAAGGGAAAACTGAAGATTTTCTCTTCATTGTTTTAAAGCTTCAAGTTTTCAAATTGGAGATACCCCTCCCTTTGGGGATCTTGGGCCCTTAGAGGACTACTGGTTTTACTTCTTATTTGAAACACATTTAAAAATCCTTTTGAGAAGATTCTTACTTATAATGCCTTTTCCATTCACGTGCCAGTGGTCCGCTGGGGTGTTCAAGGGCACTGGTTTACCCAGGAATTATAGAAAAACAGGGACCACATGGCAGTGGGCAGAAAAATGGATAATATGCATCCTCTGTTCTAGGCCTGGTCATGACGTAGCTCTGTGGCCCAAGACAATTTAAAGCATGGAGCTTTCTACACAGAATGAGGTTGGGCCTAGCGACCTCTATCCTTGACTCACTTGGCACGTGTTTACCATAGCCCCTCACACTACCCAGGCAAAGGGGGACAGAATGGTGGGGCCAGACCCAGTTCTCTAGGGAGCCCTTGACCCTGGAATTTTATTTAAATGGTTTGAAAACCACTCAGCCTCAGAGCAAAGACTAAAAATAGCTGTTGGAGTTCAGTGCCTTTGAAAATATTTCTTCTCAAATGAAACAGGCCAACTTTGCAGCAGGGGATGAAGGCATTATATCCAGGTCTGTGAACAGAGAAGATCCTAAGTCCTCTCTCCTTGTTAAGCAGGGCTGGCAGGAAATTTAGAATCCCTGGGGGCTCAGGGAATGGGAAGTAGAGGCAGCGGGTGCCAGTGTCCTCCCCCCATGGAAGCCACAGAGATGTCATCTGAAAGCAGCATCACTTCAGCAGAAGACCAAGGGCAGGAAGGGATGTGCCCCGGTCCAAAAACCAGACCAAGTCTGGTAAACCTTCCAGAGACATTCCCAAGAGTTTCTAGTAACAAGTTGGATGTTGGGGTACCAAGTCTGTTTCCTGGGGTGTGGGCCTGCTAAGGTTGGCATACAAGCTTTTCCCCCACTTTTCATTTAACAAAACCCTGAACTTTTTTTTTTTTTTGAAACCCTGAACTTATAAGTTGGACCTGGACAGACATAAACCCCTGAGGTCTCTGATCAAGAATTCTTAGCCCTGTTTTTCACCAAGGAAACAAGCTGCAGAGATACAACAGGCTAAGGAGGCTTGTTCCTCAGGGTGTCTACCCAGAGTGTAGGGTGTTGGATTTCCTTTGGATTTAAACATTCTCTTCACATTCTCCACCAAACACTGGGCTTGCTGGCTCCAGCTGTGGAGAAATGTCTGGGAACTCAGGTCTCTTCCTTCTTGGGAAGGTCAGAGTAAAGATGGCAAAATGAACAGGGCTAAGGCACTACCTTTACCAAATCTTTCCCCACTGTGGTTCAAGTTCAACCCTGATCTTCTGGGAAAACTTAAGATCACTTTTTTTCCTGGTATGTTCATTTGGTATCCTGGGAAGTCCCTTTAACTGGGATTCATTGCTGCATTCTGGAATACATTTCAGAGCAAATAGGGAGGTAGAATCCTCTTGTCAGATTTGATGAGATACTTGCTTTGCTCAAGGCCTTACTTTAAATCATTTCTGCCTTAAAAATAGAAAAACATGGAATTTGTCAACTTCTCTTACTTAGACTTTCCTAAGGCCCAGACCCGTCTACCTGCATTTTTAACTTGCGGACCTAGTTATGAACTCCCTGCCCAGGTTGAAGGAGGCATTAACAGAAGCAGCTTACCACATCATCTTCTGTCCAAGCACCAATCTCAAAGGAAGGCAGCAGCTGCATGGGAAATATGAATGAAATGGGAAAAAAAAAAAGAGGAATATTATCATTGTCTTTTTGGCTTATCCCCTCTTTTCAATATTCTAGCTCTGGGCCGATGTTCTGGCTTGGTTCTTTCTGCAGGTTATGTTGAATGGAAACCAATTTTCCTGCCTGTTAAGAGGAATTTCTCAGGTTTCTAAGGATGGTGCCCACAGAAGCCAATCGAGTGTATCAACCTCTCAGTAACAAGTCACTGCACCTGGTGAACTGTTGCAGTGGGACTGCACATCGTGGGATTTTCCTCTCTTGGTAGTTGGCACATTGAGAGTAGTTTTACCTCCCACAAGAAGGCCTTGGAAGTCGAGGAATTTCTGACATTTGTCAGACACCAGAGCCTTCTTTGGGATTCTGTCAACATGGAGATCATTTGATTTTATTAATGAAAATTCCAAAGCAACCACTTGGTAACTAGATATTGTAGATGCTTATTTTTAGAGGGGAATTTCCAAGTTTTAACTAAATGTCTTACTTGCACTATATTTTTTAAAACCAAATATCAGAAGGACATGTGAAATCGGAGCTGCCTGAAGGAACTCAGGTGGCGGAGATGCTCTAACTAAAATTAAAGTAACCACCCTCCGTGGCAAGTGTACAAACACAAAAGACAACTTTTCAGGAAGACTCCCACCTGGCCATTTTCAGAGTCAAAGGGCTACTTGCTTCAATATATGTTCCATGGCCACAGATTAAGTAATAAATATTGAGGTGGCCAAAAAGCTTGTTTGGGTTTTTCCATAACTTCTTACGAGTATTTTGACTAACCCAATACCTACATAATGGGGGGGTGGGGGTGGGGAGAAAATCTGTGTCTTGTGACCTGAATTAGTTTCCTTTAGCCATTATCATCCCTGGTGGCTCAGTGGTAAAGAATCCACCTGCCAGTGGAGGAGATATGGATTAAATCTCTGGGTTGGGAAGATCCCTGGAGAAGGAAGTGGCAACTCACTCCAGTATTCTTGCCTGGTAAATCCCATGGACAGAGAAGCCTGGCAGGCCATAATCCATGGGGTCAGAGAAGAGTCGGATACAACCTAGCAACTGAACAACAACAGCCATTACTTGTAACTAACTCTAACTTGCCAGAATGGTTGGACTGCTCATGAGATAATGTGGCAAAGTGTCTTTCAACCCCTGTTACAAATAATATATTTTCTGGGTGTGGGTGAGTTGAAAAAAAAAGTTGGATTTGGTTACTTTTATGAATTTGTAAAAATCAGAGGGTGGGTGACTAATGCTTCTAATCTGCAGGTGTTTTTAATTCACATGCTCAAAACCTTGCTGGGGAAGTCATACCCCTACTTTCAGGGAGCTTTTAATTTAAGGGGGTGAAGCAGGCATGGATTTTACTTTTGGAGGAATCCACCTTCATCTTAGTTTCCTCAATGCCCAGCAGAATGCCTGGCACATAATACCTGGTAAATCTTTGTTGAACAATTTGTTGAATGAGTAAAATTGGAGGCTGCATTTACTACAAAGCTAAATTCTCTGGTATAGACTTCAGCGTCTATGGCTATACCATGGACAAAGGATGTTTCATAGACTAACACGGGGATGGAAGGGACAGTGGCTTGAGCTGGCACAGCAGGGTAAGGAGAAGAGAGGTGATTCCTGGATAGGAGAAGCAACAAGGCAGGAAACTGACAGTGGGGAGGAAGAAGAAGGAAGGATAGGCATGTCACATTTGCTGACTGGAGCTCCAGGTACAGTGTATGCATGTCTCAAGATAAAGGGGAAATGGAGCCAACTCTAGCGGGCTACACAGAATTATTTTAAAAGCCCACTAGTTACAGTGAATCTGAATGCATAGAGTTAGAGATGTAGAGATAAGTTGCAAGGGTACAAATTGCTACCACTGCATATATATTCCACTACCCCTATGTGCTTCCTACAGGGCTGCCCCTTCCTCCTCTGAAATACTTAGTATTTGTAGTCACAGGCGCTCATCTGCTTGAATAATGCAGGAAGGAGAGTGACTTGAGAAATAGGATCAAAAATAGAACTTGATCAAAGAAAACACATGACAAGTTTTATTTCTTCATGGGGCAGTTGTATATAGCTGCAGAAACATGTCATTCCGCTTTCCCATCACGGGATCAAATGTGAAACAAGGAAATTATTTGATTAGTTCAAGAAACAACAGACTGCATCTCAGAGATGCTCCCTGTGTCAAGGCTGGCCTTACAAGGAGTGGGTATGTATGCAATGTTTTGATTTTTTATACAATCCCCAAATGTTGCACTCAACAAAACTGATAAATATTTCTTGAGTAAAGGTTGTAAGTGATACAACTAATCAAAACCAACATCTCTGGTTTTCATGTCAGAAGGAGAGGGGAAGACTTCTCTTGAGCTCTGAGACAGGCTTATCAAGATGACGCCAAGGGAAGGCACTGAATGCAGGGTGAGCCCTCACTCTGGTAGGATTCTTGCACGCTGCTTGCAAAGATCAGTGAGAGGAAGGCTGTGGAGCCAGGCACAGCTTCAAGATGGTTTGAGTTTGGCAGGATAGGGAAGAAGAGTTAATGATCTCCAGCCACAGAGTGGCTTTCCCTTTCCTTTATGTCTGCTGTAGCTTGTTAACATATCAGTGTTTCTGCTGGAGGGTGAGTTCTAAGTCTTTCTGTCTCTCTTTGGGGATTGAAAACAAAAAAAAAACAAAACCATTTACCTCGTGACTGCCCCATCACTTTACAGTTTCATTATTTACACTCCAATTGATTTCGGGAGAGAAGAGCTCACACTCATGGGCATGTGTGTGACAATGATTCCTTCAAAGTATGTTGGGAATCCAATCTAACAAGTCTCTGATATACACAGCCACACATAACAAAGGGATTTACTGTCAAAACGTTTATTGCAAAATGGAGTCTTGAAACAAAGGAAAGCAAAGAAAAGTTCACATCAAAATGAAATGTATGACACCAACTTGGATTTCTGAATACATAGTGGGCTTTCTGTTGGAATATCAAATTCCAACAATGAACTCAGTAACTGAGTAGTCTTACCACACAAGAGTAAAATTTAATCTTCCATACAAACATGATACAAGATTTTGGCGTACGACTTGCTCAGAATAACATTGCAATAGAATATTTGAGAAAAACGTTTTGTTTAAAAAAAAAAAAACAATAAAGTGATCATACCATCTATTCAAAGCTCACACTCAAAGAATATAAATATTTTCTATCATTTAGTACAAAAATTTTAAAACAGTGCAAAAGCAATATGTGCAGTGTATTGTATCTGACATTAAAAGATCTATTATTCTGCACACCATATAAGACAGTCAATGTAGGTGCCTGAAATTCTAATTCTGAAGTAAATAATCACATGCCAGAAAGCTCCTCACAGGCAGTGAATGGAGCGCCAACTAAGCTGGAGTCCGAGGAAACATAGCTAGTTGCCCAGATGTCCTGAAAGCCTCATCAGAGAGGCTGCAGTTAGAGCTATCAGGCTGTGCTACAATCAAAAGAACAGAACAGATTCTTCTCTCTGGCAATGCTTAAAATCTAAACAGGAAAACAGTCTTATCCCAAAGCAGCAAAAGGTACCTGATTATAGAAAAAGCATGCTCTATTATGTATACGGAATAGTAGATTCTGCTAGTCTCAAGAGGCAGAGTGTCAAAAGTCTAGTATATCCAAAAAAAAAAAAAAAAAAACCAAAAAGGATCAAGGTTTAACTCAAATAAGTTTTAAAATGATCTTTCATGAAATTCTTACCACTCCAATGAAACCTCTGGAAAACAAAGTTGTGTTCATCATAGTGCCATGAGAAATCATTTTAGATCTCTCCCAAACCTTCCCCCCACCCTCAATTCCTTGATTTTCATGGGGATCAAGTTTGAATTCCCCAGCTGGTGTTAAAGTCTAACAAATCTACTGCGTATTAAAAATCACTGGCTATAAAATGGCCCTCAACATTTCCAGAGCATTAAAAACAAGTGTATCTTCAACCTCTTCCCATTGGTTATTTATGTAAAATATTAAAATGTGATTTCTCTTTAAAAAAAGAAGACTGTTAAAGAAACATGTCCTTTTAAGTTAACCTGACTACTTTGCAGAACTGTAGCTACCTCAGTGATATTTTTCTTTTTTATTTATTGTGAAAACAGTGTAACAGGAGACTGACACCTTGCCCCTCTCTCTTAGTAAATTTAGCTGTTTCATAAACTTTCTACCAGCATTCTTAAGGGGAAAGAAACGATTCCCACAAGTAAGGATTTAAGGTAAATGACATGAATCGACAAAATTAGATTGTATAAGTAGTTGTAATTCTGAAAATGCATCTTTTGACTTGGATAATTATGTTTATGGGGAAAAAAATGAGATGTGGAACTCTACAACCGCCAGGTTTAGCTAAGTTTCTCGGTGAAGGAAGGGACAATGCCATGGGCTTTCTGTATTTAATTGTTTTATTGGGTGGGACTGGCACATAAGATTTGGGGCATTGGGCACTAAATATACTCCCAGACAACCAAAAATATGCCCCGGCATCACCAAACACCATTTGGTGACAGTGCTATCGTGGTTGAGAACCACTGAGAGGGTTTCATCAAATTCTGCATGATCAGCTTTATGAGTAAAGAAAAAAAGATAAAACAGTAGTTATATTTTCAGTTGTATGGCTCTGATAATTATTACCACAATTTGGAGTTTCAACTGTAATTGTGAGTCTTCATATTTCTCTTTTTTTTTCTAGTTGATTTTTATTGGAGTACAGTTGATTTACAATGTGTTAGTTTCTGCTGTACAGTAAAGTGAATCAGTTATACATGTAGCCATTCTTTTTCTAGAGTCTTTCCTTGTATATAGGTCATTATAGAGTGTTGAGCAGAGTTCCCTGTGCTATACAGTAGGTTTTTATTAGTTACCTATTTTATATTGTTTCTTTAACTCAGATTCTCTTTATAAATGTACATTTTTGTAAGTCAGGTATTTGGAAATAATTCTAACACCAATAATTTACCATTTAAAAAACTGATCCAAAAGGTAAATTAAAAGCTGTATAATTAACATCTTCATTCGAAATGAAGATGACTAATGACTAATAAACATTTCTTTTTAAAATTAATAGGGCCAATAATAGAGTCTAAAGTCTTCAAAATCATCTTCATAGATTGGATGAGACCACTTTAAGATTCTGTTTATATGATACAGATTGAAGGAATATTCAAAACCCTAGAAAGGACACTGATTTGGAACAAAAGTAAAATAGCCAGTGCCATACAGTAATTATCTATAGCTCAATGTTAGGTTAGAAGATTTCAAGCTTATCACCGAGGTTATCAATTCTGCTATATCTGGAATCTTTGTAGTTTCTTGATGGTAGATTATTGAGCTTTGACCATCTCTGGAATATTGGTCAGGAAAATGGCACAGTTGAAGAGATGAGAGAAATATTACCTGATTGATGGTAAACCTATGGCTGTGTGATTACCCTTCTCTTTTGGCCCTATTTGGCTGCTTTTATTAATGCAAGAAAATCTTACGTAAAATCACAATACATCTAATTGCTATAAATTTTAAAAAATGTAAATTTAAAAACCATCCCATTCATTTCATACATTCTAAATTTGTTGCTGGTTAGTCTCAAATGAGAAGCAAGGTCTACATTCCTACAGAGGTACACAGATCCCCAAATCCGCCCACAGAGATTCCATGATCAGTGAGGCCCTTCCTGACCACACTGGCAAGTCCGCAAAACTCTCCTATGAGCCACCTCCTCCTTCTCTGCTGCGTGTCCCAGTGCCCACTTAAATGTTTACTATACGATGCATTTGTTCTGTTTGTTGTCAATCTCCACTCACTAGCATGTGAGCTGTGTGAGGGCAAAGATTTTCATCAAGCCGTTCCCTAGAATGGTATGGGGCACAGAGGAGGGGCTCGAGAACATTGGTGGGATGGATGCCTTTACCTTGGCCTGGAAGACATGCAACGAGAGGCTTTGAACTACCTGGTCTCTGGCCCTCCTTCAGATTACAGGGTCACAGAGCCCCAGGGCATGCTGGGAAGGCAAGAGCTGAAAGCCATCCCCTCTGCTCCACTCCAAGATCTGCCTGAGTGGCTTGGCTTGAATCAGGGAGGACTCCTGTATGTCTGAGTGCAGACAGGACGCCTATTTATGTTTGCACCTGTTTGTCACCAGCACTGTATTGTGCTCTTATGGGTATATGGGTCTAAGTTTGCATAGACACAGGAAGTGCATTAGATTGGCTATGTGGGGAGCCCATCTTCTAGAGAAAACATTTATGGCTTCTTTCTGTGTTTGCCTGGTCTATGGGTGGTACAGGGCCTGCAAACACCTCAGACTAGGCAAACCTTGCCACGTGCATGGTCTTCAAAGGGCGTCAGTGGATCGCTCACATAGCTTACATTCTAAAGATGTTTGCTTTATCTTTCCTGAAAGTTGTTCACTTTAACTTTCATCTTATCCTACTCAACAAACACTACTTGAAATTGAGAGTTTCATTTTCCAGGTTACAGAGACCACTTATTTTTCAGTGTCTTTTCACTGACACAGTTAACAGTAACTAACATTAACTGACCACTTACCATGGGCTTGGTATTGTGTTAAATGCTTTATGTCTATCATTTCATTTAACCCTCACAACAATCCTTTGAAGTAGGTACTATTATCATTCTCATGTTAAAGATGAGCAAACAGACACACAAGTTAAATAATTTGCCCAAGATTGCACAGCAATTTTTGAATCACAAGCTGATTCCAGATCCTTCTCTTTATCACTGTTCTGTACTGAGTGGTCTACATTTCATACCCAGAACATTTCATTAGTAATTCTTCTCCAAATAAAGCAAACATAGCACATTGATCATTTTATGATATTTTCCTACCCTCAATGGGGATTAGAAACATGTCATGCTTCAAATTCCAGGAGGCTTTTTATGATCAAATATACTTAGAAACAGTGTTAGATAATATCTATGATAATATCCTTAAATCTCCTATAAAAAGAACCACGTAAAGTTCCTTGGGTTGATAGTCAAATGAATGTCACTACTTTCAAACTTAGACTGAAGAAAAGTCTTTGTTCTTTTGCCTTTCTGTATATATATATATATATATATATATATATATATATATACACACATATATATGTATAACTACAAATTTTTTTAGTTTTCTTAAAGTGTTTCATAGTTTTAACAAGCTTTGACAAATCTGTGAACATTTTGAAAATATCTCTCTGGCTAGCTAGGTTTTCAGAGCAGCATCAACATTTACTTCTCTTTAACACCAGCATAGCCGAGTCAGGGTTTTCTGTTTTCTTTTTTAAAGACAAATCTGGAAAGTTTTATCTGCTATAAAAGGATCCTTCATTCTGCACTTTTGCCTAAGTAAGGACAGCTTTTTATAATATTTAGTTCCCTCTTTAAAATATCTCTACATGCATTTAGAATCCAGGATTCTCATACCCTTCTGGAAAAGAGACACAGGTATACACCCCTATGGCACCATATTAACACTCACACTGTCTGGAAGTATCCCTTATCCTCTCTTTCTCTTTGTATAAAATACTTTGTATAAAGTGTAAGCTAAGCCTTAGATGACAGTGTGCTGTTAAGAAGCTTCTAGGGTGAGTACTGGCATGAAAGTACCGCATCTGATGCTGGTTTCAAATTAGAGTATTTCTCCTGCAAACATACTATTGAGAGCATCTCTTGGGTCTCACTCTCAGTATTCTTAGCACTTAGGTATTTCTGTAGAAGTATTTGTTACAACTTCCTTTCATCTCAATTTTTTTACTGTTGGATTTTGCAATCACTATCAATTATTTCTGAAGGTACTGTATATTTACATAAGGGAAAAAAATGTAGTATGTTACAAGAAAATCAAGTGTCAGAGAAGAATTAGGAGTTAAGCGTGATTGTCCAAAATGTAAGTTTTTTGAAGCAATTGGATAAATCAAATCAAATTATAAAGTATTCATTAAAAAAAGCCAGAACGTCATTAGTTAAAAAAAAAATGCTATATTGCATATAAAATCACAAGTTTCTATAATCAGGCACCACATATGCTGATTCATTGAACAGACCTTTTTGGCTTAATTCCCCACCCCCTTTTCCTGTAAGCAAAGACAAATCAAAAGTAAAATTGTAAAGAAATGACAGTTATCTAAATGTGATTGGCCTAAAAATGCAGTGCTCGGTTTTCTACCTCATCACTGGTTTTTGTACAGACTGAGATAACAAGCTTCTTTTGTTTTCCCGGACATTTTCCATTTTATTACTTTGCTTTCTGCTTTCATTCACTATTATTATCCATGTCATTATCCTCCTCATCACCGTCATCGTCATCATCATCGTCACCTTCTGATAAGTCAAAATCACTGAACCCCAGGGCCATGTTGACCTTCTTCCCCCTTCTCTTAGATGTGGTTTTGGAAGAATTCTGCTTGGCTTGCATGTTTATCTGCATCCCAGAATGCAGCACAGCTCCTGCTTTGTTCATTGAGAAGATATCCCCAAAGCCCATCAGCATCATGGCCTGCAGACTTTGGTTCATGCCATGGCCCTCCCCGTTACTTGTTGCTGTGATCTGACATGACATCTCTGCACTGTTTGACTCCTCTGTCTTAGATTCAAAGTAAGACTCCTCAGACATTCTTGCAGCAAGAGGCAAGAGAAGCTATCATGAGGGAAGAAAGGACAGAAGTAAAAAGAGAAATTAGGACCAATTTATATCAAGGGAACAGATACCACAAAATTAATGGGTGCTGCATGGAAAGTAAATGATTAGTGAAATGAATGTAGGGGATTTTATGTGAGAATTTATTAATGGCAGGTTTGGCTCCAGCGTGTTTATCATGATTTATAAATGACAGAGTAGATCACATCAAAGTTTGCAAAGCACTACAGCAAGCCAAATTTTCAAATAGGAAGGAACTTGTAAGTTTTAAACCCTCATTTTGCAAAAACAAAGTAGTTTTTAGAATTTCTCTTAATTTTCCCCAAATTCATACGGAAAAAGTTAACTATTATATTAATGAAGAAATTAAGTAGAGATTAATCTTGAGTAATAAAAAACAAAACAGATAAGAAACCCTGTACCAAAGAAGAAAAGCTTAGAGGAAGCATAAAAACAGTTCAGTAGTCAACACAGTTCTAGGGAGATTTGGGTCGTTACCTATCTTTTTAGCTAGATTAAGTATCTGACTACTAAAAAGGAGTCTAGAATTCACTTGTGTCTATTATTTAATACAGGCAGATATATAATACTAGTTATCCAATTTATGAAGTAATTCACTTATAAACAAATTTTAGATCATCTCTGACATCTAAGTATAAACAAGTATGTAAATATCTGAAAATTGGGAGGACAGGAAACTAGTATTAATTTAGATGGTCACCTTGGTCTCTATCTCTACAAGTTTCCTTCTTTTTTTTCAGAATTTTTTTCTAGGAATTCTTCTCATAATGGATACAGACATTTTCAATCTTACATAATTATTTTAAACAGCCAACATATTTCCATAAATGTTGTTCATACACATTTCAGTGGTAGAACTGTTAGGCTTGGAAAGAGTGATGGCCTCTTCTTTTGAGAAAGAAGCAAATTAAGACATATTTTTGATGCTGTGTAAATAAGGGTAAATTTATGATAAAGTACAAATAATATAACTCTGGGATGATCTTAACATTCTGTAAGTAAAGGTACTTTTTAGGGTCAATTTCCTAATTTTTAAATTAAAGTTGGAATTGAATTCTATTAAAAAATCATCTTAACTTCATTAGGAAAAGACCTCTATAGTTATTAGTTCAATAAGAACTTCACATAATTCAGCTAAAAATCAGCAGCTACATAGAAGAAACTGTTTTAAATCCTTTAAGACCAGAAACAAGCTGCTCCTTTCCTTGCAGTCAAATTTCCCAGCCTTTCAAAGTTTTTTTCAATTGTTACACACTCTCAGGATCTCTTTGTTGCTTATCTACTTTATTACTTCATAGGTCTTTCCTCACATTATGTTAAGATCTCAAAAAATGCCTCTCAAATAAGTTTTATTTTTAAAAGAAGTAAAATTTCTATATCAAGCTACAAGAATTGTTAAAAATAAACATTGCTCATATTTGTACATGGAGAATCCATCTTCCCAAATATCTTTAACTAGTGTTTTAATTTCAGGAAAGAAAAGACTGTTCTTCCTTAAAATAAATATAATAGTACATTTTTTTATGATGTTACTTAAATATCAAGTTATAAGATGAGGCTACACAGTCTCAGCTACTGAGTCTCCAGCCACTTTCTTTTAAAAAGGTTTATTTTATCCATCTCTCAGAAACCTCATTTAAAGTCAACTAGAAACTGATGTGAGGATAAAAGAAAAAACCTACTTATAAAATACCTGAGCACAAACCTTCTTTCCTTCAGAAATATCAGCTCTAAGCAAAAGAGATGTTAAAAGCAAGTACTGTACAGAAAGAAAACTTAGCCTCATAGGTTAAAAAAAAAAAAAAAAAGGGAAGAAAATCTCATTGAGATTGTGCTGCATGCTGCCCATTGTTAGACGGTAGCCCTCAGAGCAGCTCCTTCACAGAAAGTTTTCTGCAGTTAAAACACAAGCATACAGCCTACCGTGCACTCAGCTTTTCATGATTTATTACACAGCTGCGTTACTAATAGCAATAATGTGTGCAAGGCAGCCCATAATTTCTTAGCAAAACTGATGCCAGTAAACCAAAGAAAGGTTCTAAAGCATACTTTAATGGGCCCTTTAAAGTTTGTTTTTTTCTTACAATGCTACATTTAGAAAGAGTCAAGCCATGCAGTGCTTTATAGCTTAAGATTTCAATGTACTTAAAAGCCCCCACAACTCTCTTCAGAAGGTGGCCATATTTTTGCTTCTCATCAGTTCTGGGAGAAGCAATGTTCCCTTGCAGATCCTTAGCGTAATGCTTTCTGAGTCTGCCAGTTCAACCATAACAGGAAGCTTTCCTTAAACTTCTTTCTTGAAAGCCAAGATACAACTCACAGAATTTACAAAATGTGGTACTGTTTTAATACCACAAGACAGTCTTACGCATAACAAGTAAGTTTACTTGTTACTCAGTTCCTTACTTTGGGATTCCTTGGATAACCAAAGTCATTTTTTAAAAAGTTAAATCTGATAATAAACATTTAATTTCACTGTAGTTTCCTTTTTTGGATATCAGGTTCTTTCTCCACATAAATCAGAAAAAGAGGCAAACTATTTTATTCTTTAGACACTGTTAAATACTTTGTAGTTGGGCACTGGCTGCTTAATGGAGATTAAGACTTTTAAAAATAGGAAAGTTTTTTGAAGATCACAAATTAAAGAACATTTAAGTATTTGGGAGGTACAATCACCAAAGTAACTATCAAACATGAATTTAA
The DNA here is from genome assembly GCF_033118175.1 of Dama dama. Lineage (NCBI taxonomy): Eukaryota > Metazoa > Chordata > Mammalia > Artiodactyla > Cervidae > Dama > Dama dama. The sequence goes on from NC_083713.1 coordinate 26,529,310, forward strand.
AATATATAACAAGTGTACTTTTAATCATTATTTCTTGTGCATCTTAAGGTGGGTATATATCACCCATTTAAAACCCTGGAAAAGCCAATGATAAATTTATACTTAATTCTTTAAATAATAAATTATTTAAAATAGGGAAAAATGTTCTCCTTGTTTTCTAGAGTAACTTTTCTTATGTTTATTAGTTATTTGTACCTCTTCTTTTGTGAATTATGTACCTATAGTCTTTCCCCATGCTTCTGTTGGTGTCCTAGGTTTTTTTTAAGTTCTGTGAGCTCTCTATATTTCTGTCTTAAGAATTTAATTTTATGAATTTGTAGTTTGTTTTTATTTGAATGTCATATTTTTTCAATATAGAATTTTTATTTTTTAGTAGTGAAAAAAACAGGAAAGAATGGTGAAATTTGACTAGACTTTAATATATCATGTCAACATATAAGCTCAAGTTAAGTGTATAAACAATGAAGTTTTTAAGAAGAATTTTTATCTTAATCCAAATACAAGATTTGGAAAAAACCAAGATATTTCTTGGCAGAGTAAATACTTGAAGCTTGTCCTGAGAGAACTATTTTCCCACTTTTTTGCTGCCCATGATCATGACCCTACATTGAGTAAGGAATATTAATACTCGTCATTTATAGATCATTAAGTTAGCTTTTAGAAGGAAAACTGGTTACGTTCTGACACATCAATGACTTTCTCAGACAGCTAACTGCCTTGGTGTAGTGTTTATGAATTACTGATAGACTCACTCTAAAGAGTTCATCTGCCTCAAGGCACAGGCTCTGGGGACCTGATGGTGCAAAGTACACTGCAGATGGTGCAAAAATACACTGAATTTTATTTTTGTAATTCTAACATACACACACACTGACAGAGTAACAGTTCTCAGGGACAGAGCCAGAAACAGGATAAGCTTTTCTTCTAAATTTCTGGAAGTTTGTTAATCGAAAAGAGATAGGAAGCGCTGCTCAAGTATAAATGCAGGTCCTCTCATCAAGCGCGAGGCGGCAGATGAGGCGGCGGCAGGGGAGGAGGCGCCATGCTGCCATGCTCAGCCAGTCTCCTGAGTGGGGGTCAGCGAGCCCTGCAGGGAGCACTCACCGGGGTGTTGGACTGCTCTGTCAGCTTTTGCTCCCACATCTTTAGCCGTCTTTCTCGTTCTTTGAGCTCCTGCTCTTTAAAGCTGAGGTCACGTTCTAGTTTCTTCAGTCTCTCAAGAGTTGCTTCAATTTCACACCTGCAGGAGGACATAACTGGTTTAAATCACAACTTTGCTCAAGAGGTGTTATGTGCTGAGGGGTCCATCATGATGCTTAATCAAAGGAAAAGGCTAAAACCTGTGCTTTGAAACCAAACAGTAAACAGCGAGGAGAGCAAACCAGTCCATCCTAAAGGAAATCAACCCTGAATATTCATGGGAAGGACTGATGCTGAAGCTGAGTTCCAATACTTGGTCCACCTGATGCAAAAAGCTGACTCATTGGAAAAGACCCTGATGCGGGGAAAGGCTGAGGGCAAGAGGAGAACGGGACGACAGAGGATGAGATGGTTGGATGGCATGACTGACTAAATGGACATGAGTTTGAGCAAACTTTGGGAGATAGTGAAGGACAGAGAAGCCTGGAGTGCTACGGTTCATGGGGTCACAAAGAGTAAGACACGACTTAGTGACTAAAAAACAACAACAACAACAAACTAGCAAAGAACAGGACATCTTTCATATCCTTCAAAATCAACATATAAACTAGCTTGGAAACAAGTTTGGAATACTTTCTCAAAGCAGTGAAGAACCACTGTCTAGGGCCTGAGCCATGGAACTGGTGTCCTGGTTTAGTCATTTAATAAATGCTCATAGTCCTCTGGCTCTATTGTATATTAGCTTATCTTATATTCATTACAGTCCCAAGAAACAGGTATTAATCTTGCATAGAGAGAGATGGGAAAATGACACTCTGGTTAGATGATTACTGTCACTCCACTCAGAAATTCACCTTAGCCTATTCACTGGCTGAGTAACTCCAGCAATCTACGGATTAACCTGACTCAGTTTTGTCAGCTGTATGGGGTGGTGGTTACCTTTTATCGGGACCCTGCAAACTGCCTGATCCTAATAATTGTCTGGGCAAAACATACCACACAACATAGATTCCTAAGACCCTTCCTCCGAGCTCATGATTGAGTAGGGCTGGGTAGGGCCTAGGAATTTCCATTATTTGATATGAGTTTGTTTTTACAATCAGGCAAGTGTGAGAAACCCTGGATCAGATGAACTCTAAGGTTCATTTTAACTCTAATAATTTTAAAAGCAAGTTAGTTCCCTCCCAGACTCTATGCGCTGACCCGCCTCACCACATGGAACAATATGTCCAGTTACAGAAACCTGTCCTTGACAGAAATTAAAGCTGGTAAGATGGCTCAGTGTAAGTTTTTTTCTCCTTCAGGGCTACTGTTAATGCTTAGGTCTAAACTTATGCTCCGAGAGGTGGAAGTTCTTTCCCGTGAGTTTCTGCAGACCTTCTGAGGAAAGCAACAGTAATGAGAGACTGTGAGCAAGGGGAGACAGGGAGGGAGAGAGGACGGGGGAGAGGAGGACGCAGAATGAGGAAGGGACTGGGGAGACGGAGCTGCTGAGCCAAAAGCTGCTTCCAGGTGCCCTGAGACACACCTACCTACATGTCAGACTGTGCGATTCGGTTTGAGGTCTTGGCTACGGAAGTTTGAAGCCCCCAGATCTAAGTTAATAGATGTATGCAGCCCAAGTCTGCCTTTTTATGTCCAGGGAAAATCAGAATAGATGGTAAGTAAATACATGAAAACAAAAAGGTGTGGGTATCACTTGACCAAATCCAACTCAGGGAACAGCTGCTGAGGTGGATCTGGACTTGGGTCACACATTTTACTTCCCAGGCTGTCTGCAGAGCAAGGGAGGCCAGGAAAGTAAGTGTAAAAGCATCTGTTGTCAACCCTCTGTCCCATTGAGTGGTGCCATTTGAAAGTTACAAAACCATGTAAGTCATGCTAGAGTCCTTAAAGAAAGGCAGCAAATTGATCATCTTTCAGAATTATGACTGTATCATAAAATCCAAATTTTATATTTCAGACATAATATTATGCCCATTCACAAATAAGTGTTTTTATTTTTCAAATGGAGGACTGAGGGGAAAAAAGAAAAACTCAGTGTAGATCTTAGGTTAAACTTAAGCAACAGAAAGGAAAGAAAGAATGAGGCATCTTCAGTAAAAAAGAGGGTGAGAAAGGAGGCGCAGAGCTGGGCACACGGGGCTCTGGGAGGTGGCAGGGGCCTAGCTGCTGTCAAGCCCTGTCCCAACTCTCCTGCCAGGGGGGCTGAGCTCACTGATGTCCTTTCTGATCAGGGTAAAATGGCCAGCACATTTGATTTCACTTGTAATTTAAGCCTAGGATTCATCTCGAGTTACAGCTCTGGGGGCACACTCTGATTTTGAGCCCTTCTGGAAAACAGATCAACAGTTAAGTAAGCTAGGTAAGCTGAGAGCTGCTGCAGGAAAACACCGAATGAGCAGGCTTCCTCAGTCTGTGTCTTCAGGGTCAGCTCCCATACACGACTTTCCCAGAAGCCCTAGGATCCTGACAGCAACGATCTTATGCCGTAAGAGATGTAACCCCAATCCGGCTGCTGCTGCTGCTGCTAAGTCACTTCAGTCATGTCTGACTCTGTGCGACCCCACAGACGGCAGCCCACCAGGCTCCTCCATCCCTGGGATTCTCCAGGCAAGAACAGTGGAGTGGGTTACCATTGCCTTCTCCTACCCCAATCCAGAGGGCAACACAAAACAGCTGCTCCTCTGGCTGTCCCCTCTGTTTTTCTTGATGCATTTTTTACATCAAATGCATTGGTTGATGCACTTATGTAATCTTCCTGTTCTGAAAATAAAGTTTGTATGTTTTAAGTTGATAGAAATTATGGTTTTTCTCTTAAACCAAATCCACTAAGATTGACTTCAACCAGTATCAGTTTTCCCTATGTCAGAAACAGGCAATGAACTATAATTATCTTCTTTTAATAGAAACTTACTTTGAAATAAAAGATCAATTCATAAAAGCAGCTATATTATATACATTACAAGATAGATAATATATTATGATATTACACTTAGTGTTATATATTTATTAAATGACTTGTGCTAAATCCAAAGATTAATTTTTTAAAAATCTTTATGTTTTTTAAGGAAATATTTGGCTGTGCCAGATCTTAGCTGGGGCATGTGGGATCTAGTTCCCTCACCAGGGATGGAACCCAGGCCCCCTGCATTGGGAGCTCGGAGTCTTAGCAATGGGACCACCAAGGAAGTCCGTGTATTTTGTTTTTAAGAAGGTGTGCTAGAGTGAGTATTTTGATCACCAAGGAAGAGTGTAACCAGCAGAGTGTTTTGCCAAGAGACAGGGACCTGGACAGTCTCCATAGCACCACAGAGCTAATTCAGTGCAGGTGACCACAGGCCTGCAGACAGTCACATGGGGCAATGAGAGCTGAAAACGTGACCAAGAGAACCACACTTTCTGTTCTTAATGTTCGTGGCCACTATTGCTAATCATAGGAAGAGAAATAAGATGAACATGTGATGAACAGGAAAGGCTCACTAGACACTAGATTTCTTTCCTGTCATTTATTAGGTTAAAGGAAAGGTCATAGTTGATGTGGTTTTTAATAACCTAGTCTTAAAAAGAATTTTCAGAATAATCATTTAATTTTCTAAGACTAGATGCTTCCTCTGGTTTAGGTGTAGAGGAAGCTCCATCAGCAAACAAGCATTTGCCAGAAATGCCAGAGCAGGACAGGAGTCCAACTTCACTGAGACTCGTAACTTCCTACACATACTTTGGACCCTAGACGCACGGTTTCAGGCACCAAATAAAAGTCAGCGGAAGGAGAGGAGCAGTCCGTTGAAATGTCCAGGTGACCTGAAAAAACATTTTCTTCTTTTCAACCGTTGGCACACAGAGTGGGGTCATTGTTTTCCCTAAGTCATCACCTAAAACCATCACGCCCTGTGATGCTTCTCGTTGTTACACGGGAATCAATCGAGTCAAGTGAACACTGCACGCTAATGAGCAGGTGGCCTGACAATGGCCACAAGGGCAAGGGCAGCACCACCAGTGTGTACCACGGCGGGCCCCCGGGGTCAGGCCCCCTGGTTTCTGGCACTGGTTCTGTCTCACAGGTATGATCTCAGGCAGGTTGTCCAACCTGTCACTGTCCTGGGTCTTGTACCTGTGATGTAAGTTAGGGTTGCTGTGTGGATTTAAAAAGATAATCCAAATAAAGTACAAGCATCTGGTTAAGAATGTAATAACAATAGCTGTGTTCATTATTGTTACTCATTAGTATTATTATTCCCCACAGTTTTAATCAATTGCCAAATTCAATGAAAACAGCTCTGCTGCCTCTTAAAGTATAGTTTAGTGTTTCTGGTAAAGATACATATCCTTTCTCCAACTCTCAGGATTAACTAGCTCCTGAAACAGAGTCAATGAGGAAGCACTCTGGGCAACTGTTTGCCTTTTATTAAAATACATTAATGTATTACCAATTTTATTTCTCTCATCTTTTTAGCTTCAAACATTAAAAAATATTTGTTATTCAACTAATCCAGGGTTATTGTAGAAAAAAAGATAATATTGAACATTTTCTACTTTTTTCTATGTGCACATATATGTACATGTAAATATGTTTTTTATTTTAGAACAAATGAAATCATTCTGAACATACTGGACTGTAGCATTGATTTTAAAATCATTTATCAGATCTGTATATAAGACTCAACACTGTTTTGTGCATGGAGCTATCAAAATTTTTTAAGTCATAAAAACCACACACACAAAAAACCAAATCAATCTTGTTTCACTTGAAGCTCACTTCCAGTTTTACAGTTCTAAAGGTTGTGATAAACAAATGTCCATACATTCTCACACAACATTCTCATTTATTTTCTTAGGGATGAAATGGCAGTGGGAGAGGTGTCTGATCTATATAGTCAAACTCCACCAGAAAGGTATTTGTCCCCCAGCAAAGTGTGAGGAAGTTTACAACACCAGATATTTTCCTGATATAAATTTGTGCCAATCTGATGAATAAATTGTGTTCCCTTTTATTTGGCTGCTACGTGAGGTTGAATACTTTTCACATGTTTATTGACCCTTTGACTTCTTTTTTTGTGAAATACCATTTCAGGTCCTTTAGTATGACATTTTGATTAAAATGTTACTTTAAAGACAGAAGTGGTAGTTTTCCAAGTGTAATCTGGGGGCTTATGAGAGCTTTTCAAAAGTTAGACTGGTTTTCAGAATAACATTAAGGCATGATTTACCTTTCTACTCTCATTCTCACAAGTGTATTGACTTTTCCACATGCTTCCTGACATGGGACAGCACCACAAGCTGAATGCAGAAGCAGGATTAATTATTGTTTTTCAAATGAATCAATAAGTACCTATTTAAACTTTTTTCTCAGTTCTGATTTTGAATGTAGTAAATACTGACAGATGTAACTCATTTAAACAAAAGCCCTTTGGAGTCCTCAATGATTTTTTCAGAGTGTAATGGAGTCCTGAGACTAGAAACTTTCAGAACAACTGATACATCAACTAGGAAAAAAAGCTGTAACAATATGGCATTTGTCTAGGAAATTTATTGATGGTGGGTATTGCTTTTGGTCGTATGGAGGTTTTGCATCTTAATACAGAAAACTTAGCAACTTCCCCCTATTTTCTGGTTGTATTGACATACTTTGAAGGCTCCCTAGCTCATGGATATTAATAGTAGTATTAAAATCCTACTAATCCTTTGGCTAACAGATCAAACAGCAGTTCCTCAGGGAATCCCTTTATTAAGCCCTCAGACTGGATTAGATTTCACGGTTTTATAGTCTCAGACCTCCAGCACTGTCCTGTCATAATACTTATCAAAATAGTCATGAAAAAGTTATTTGTATATTTGTATTTAGTAATCTAATATTAAACTCCAAGTGCACTGTTACTGTTCTGTTCATCACCAGAGCCCATACCTAAAGAACATCTTTTCCCAGCAAAGGCTTAATGAATATCTGAATGAATGAATATAAGAAGCACATCTATTAAAGCAAACAAGTCAACTTACATGTTTCTATCCTCTTGTGTAATATGGCGATGTCTTTTAAGATTATTACTACTATGGTATTTCCTTCTCCAAGTATTTGTTGAGCAACCGCAGTGTTCAAGACATGTTCTAGATACTGCAGTTACAGTGATGAACAGAAGAGATGATCTGACCCTCCTGCATGTTAGCTAGCAAGACACGCCGTTATTAAACAACAGACTGCAGAACTACTTATTAATTTCAATAGAGGGTATGAAGGAGATGCTCTCAGGGCTTACATAAAGTGGAACTTCAGTGGGTCTGGGGTCAGGACACACTTGCTTGAAGGAGAGCTGTTTTCAGCCACTATCTGAAGTAATATGAATCAGAGCCAAGTTGAGTTTGGGCATCACGGCTGGTATGCTGCTGAAATGGGATGAATTTTATACAGAAGAAACTGCATTTGAAAGGATTCTGTATGAGGGAGAAATAGACACGTGTTGAAGGACCAAAGTCAAAAATTAAGGGGTAGAATGATACTCAAGATAAAGTAAGAGCACAGAGGGTGTCGTGAATCTTGTTTTTTGGCCTTTGTCCTTGGGTTATGGGAGCTCCTTATTCTGATTTAAGGGAAGTGATCTGATTAGATGTGTGCTGATCTCTTACTGTAGGAAACAAATATTAATAACATGTTTTGTTAATTTTTTGAGCCCAGAACAAAGTCCTTCATACCTAGACTCTAGCAAACAGTATTACTTTTGTATTACTAAGTAAAAATTCATTTTAGCTCACTGGTCCTAGAGATTCTCCAAGAATAAAAAATAAAGAAGGTTATTGTAAAACACCAAACAGAAAGCCCAAAAAAATGTGCAACAGGACTAAACAACTCCGTCATTTTTAAGTGCCTGTAGTATTCATTTGCTATCGGCAGGTGGCGTGAGGCGTCATGTTACTACCCATAGCTATCAAGAGCGGGGTGAGTTACTTAAATCTCTGCTGAGTCAGGGAGAAATAATGTCAGAGCCCAAACATGCTATTTATATTCGTACATCACGTGACCTGGCTCAAATGTCTCATCTCTGGCTTACTTCTTCCCGTCACACAATACAATTCTCTCATTACTAAGTTTGTTTACATTTGACAAAATGTAATAGGATTTATAACATTGAAAGTTTTATTTTAAAAGTGTTTTTACAGTCTCCCTACCTCTCCCATCAACAGAAAAAGTGCTCTGCCTATTTCCAAGCAGACAGTATTTTTATTTCTCACGGGACAGAGGCCAAAGTTTCCTAACAGGGAGTGTATACAGAAGGAATGTCTGGTAACTGCCTTTTGTTTCAGAAGATACTGTTTCAATATTCTTCCTAAATACTTAGATATATGATAAAGCAACAAGCTTAGAGGAACACTGTTTGCTTACATATGAGACGGAGAGCTTATTCAATCTCCAAAATTTTTTAACATAAAAAACACACAAAAAAGCCCCAATTTCTAAGAAATTGGGACTGTCATCAAGTTCCCAGGTTCTCTTCCTGTCCGAAGCTAGTCACCCACAATCCCGTGAAGCCAGATGACGTAAACTGGGGTGAGAGGCACCTACCTCCACTCTGCTTTGTTGTGCAGGAATGAGTTACACTGGTCAGAAAGCTTCGAATCGAGTGACATGGACTCCAGGACTGAAATGATTTGCTTGAAAGAAGGCCGTTTCTGAAGAAGAAAAAAATAATCACTTGTTGGGACTTAGGAAAGTAGATCTTTAAGAGAAAATCCACAAGCATAGTAACAAGGTCAAATCACCATAACAAAATAAGATATGATGTAATATCCTGATTTTGTTCTTTCACAACTGTCAGGCTGCATAGGAACCATACTTATTTTCAATCAATTATTCATAATAGGCTCAGATGTAATTTTTCTATTGTGTTGTCTAAGGTTGGAATGCTTACAGTATTTTTCCAGGTAAGGAAAGTACTAATTAGTTCTCTTTGGGGTATGATTAAAGACTCCTGAAAGGAAACAGTTAAGTCTTTTAGAAATCTATCTATGTGATAAAGCAAGCATAGTAAAAGTTAACAGTAGGGTCTGGGTGATAGGAGTCTTCCTAGCGGTGCTAGTGGTAAAGAACATGTCTGCCAATGCAGGAGACATAGAGACATGGGTTGATCCCTGGGTCAGGAAGATCCCCTGGAGGAGGGCATGGCAGCCCACTCCAGTATTCTTGCCTGGAGAATCCTATGGACAGAGGAGCCTGGTGGCCTATAGTCCATAGGGATGCAAAGAGTCGGACAAGAATGAAACGACTTAGCATGCACTCATGCCAACACTGGGTGATAGGTATACCAGTCCTCACTGAAAAATTCTTTCAACTTTTTTATAATAAACTGTTGGAGGAAAATTACTTATCAATCTATCAGAATTTATACAATTTCCTAAACCAGTTGCTCAGAGAAAAAATTCCCCAATTTTAAAGCCATCATAACTTCACTGTTCTCAATGTTTATTCCACAATATAACTAGCTTTGGTGCTGGGAAACTCTCAGGTACTGTTTACCAGAAATTGAAAAAGCAGTGGTTAGGTGTATTTCTTTAGCTAGCAAAAACTACCCTAGTCTATCTCTTTAGACTCTAGCCAAGGTGGAGACAAAAGGTTAAAACAAAAACAGAGAAAGATAATAAAAGGGTGATGCACATTCTCTCTTCATCACGCCTCATAATTATACCATTTCTGAACAAATTACAGTTGCAGCAATTAAAACACGCATTTTAATTTAGGAGCACAAAAACAAGAAGAAAGAATGTTGAGGTGGCTTGCTCTCAGGACTTGAGTGTTTCCTACATTAACAAAGGTAATTTTTTCTTAGGAATATAAAACTGGAATATTTATTCTGAGTTCTGCCATTATTGTCCTCTTTCAAGGGGTGTGTGTGTGTGTGTGTGTGTGTGTGTGTGTGTGTGTGTGTTTAAAAAAAGGGCGTAGGTAGTTAAATGTCACTGGTGGTACATTAAACCTTGTAATAAGCAAAAAGTGCCTTAAGTTGGAAATTTGAAAAAATTATATTTGTCTTTGAATGTGTTCCCATTTTTATTTCTCCATCAATGTGTTAGGTAGCAACAGGAAAAATGTTTTGTTTGTATAGGAGCTAATTATATAATACATATAGGATTTTCATTTTTCATGGAAAAGAAGCAGGAGGAGCTGACAAATTTTCAAAGAATAATATTTTTCCCTACACTTAATCATTCTTGAGATAAGGTAAAACTTTTTTTGTAATTGGATGGCAAGTATCCCTGGAAAAATCTTTATTTCCTATTTAGAATATGCTCCCAGATGGAAATTATCAAAATGAACATTCAGAACATAGCAGCAATGTAGAATCATATGTTAATATTTCATGAGTATTTTGATCACAGAATACAACATGTGGTCTAGGATCTTCCTCCAAAGGGGCTTAGCTTCCTTTTATGTATCATGTAGGCTCTGCCTACTTAAAAAGGCACAACCAGAACAATTTATTAAGCATCTGTATACATTATTTGCTATCTTCATATTATAGGTAAGGAAGATCAGTCTGAGAAAAATATGAATTGCCCGGTATCACACAGGTAGCAAGTTACAGAACCAGGGTCTATTCTCTTAAATCCTTCAAAATATTTTATCACATAAGGGTAAGATATTACTTCCTATCAAACTTGGAGCTTTAACTATTGCTTTGTCCTTTTTTAGAAATGTCATTTTAGAACTTGAACTAATACCCACCTTTACTTCCTTCTTTTCTTAAAAAAAAAAAAAAAAGGTTTTTTTTTGAGTACCTGATCAAACCCATTGGAATGACCCAACATTTATCTAACAGCAGTTTTTTCTCTTGTACACATTTCTACCTCCTCGTTGCAAAAGAACATATTTCTACAGGTGAGCTGAACATTTTAATCTATGTGTTAATACTCTATAGACTCTAAGGACTGAAAATAAAAATAATTAAAATATGTTTTAACCAACTACTGCTGTATCTATGTGCATAGGGCTGGCACCAACTTCTGTTTGAATTGCTATATATTTCTAGCCAGAGAAGAACGCCCTGGTGGCTCAGATGGTAGAGTCTGCCTGCAGTGCAGGAGACCTGAGATAAATCCCTGGGTTGGGAAGATCTCCTGGAAAAGGAAATGGCAACCCACTCCAGTATTCTTGCCTGGAGAATCCCATGGACAGAAGAGCCTGGCAAGCCCGAGTCCATGGGGTCGCAAAGAGTCAGACACGATTGATGACTAATCCTTTCTTCCTTCTAGCCAGAAAACTAAAACATGCCTCTCAGGAAATAAACCTTGGTCTGGCCACTTTGGTCAACAACAAATTGTACATCTACTTGCTAAATTTACAGAAGATGCTATAGGGAAACAAAGAAAAACTAACTCTCTTCCCTCATGGAGCCTGTAATCCATTCAGGAAGAAAAGATATTTTAAAAATTGCAACAGCACAAAATGAGGCAGTAGCCCAGATTGTGGTTCAGGAAAAGGAGTACTTAGTATGGGCAGGGGAGACAGGATAACTGGGGAAGGCTTGATGAGGTCATCAGGAGGGGAAAGCAAAGAAGGAAAAGAACATCTTTCGGGAATAAAGAAGGTGTGTAAGGTATGTCTAGAGGAGAGAGCAATGACTTAGAAATGTGAGCTGGAGGCATAATCAAATTGAATATAAAAGGGCATAATTAGTTGTATTAGAATAAAATGCCATGAATTTAGGAGACAAAAAAAACTGATCTAAACTTTCTTCATACTTCACAGTGCTAGAAGACAAGATTTCTCTGGTATTAAAGAAGCATCAGCTTACTACCTGTTAAAAAGATATGCCAGCTTCATGGCATCAGCTCTGGATCTAATGTCCTTATTGTGTAGGTGTTTACACTATCATTTAATTAATATACCATAAATGTATATTCTTAGAATTTTAATTAATGTAGTACAGAGTTACAGATTAAGAAATTAAAAACCTGCTTTGCATACTGAAATATAATTACAATTACAGTGATCTAGTTGCATTCATGTAATTTAGCACTAATAATTTCGGGTGAAATTTCTATTTGAGTATCAGAAAGAAAGGGCTTCCCTGATAGCTCAGCTGCTAAAGAATCCACCTGTAATGCAGGAGACCCCAGTTTGATTCCTGGGTCAGGAAGATTCCCTGGAGAAGAGATAAGCTACCCACTCCAGTATTCTTGGGCTTCCCTGGTGGCTCAGCTGGTAAAGAATCCACCTGCAATGCGGGAGACCTGTGTTTGGTCCCTGGGTTGGGAAGATCCCCTGGAGAAGGAAAAGGCTACCCACTCCAGTATTCTGGCCTGGAGAATTCCATGGACTATGTAGTCCATGGGGTTGCAAAGAGTCAGATACAACTGAGCGACTTCCACTTTCACATCAGAGAGAAAAATACTACCCAAATGACCAAATATGCCACAATGGATATATAAGTGGTAGCATATGAAAAGACTGTATTTTAATCGTATAAAATAAATATTCTACAGAAAGCTTGCAAATAGCCACTTATAATTTCCACCGGATTAGTTGCAAAGTGCAGGCATTTCTCTTCATGCTTAAGAAGCCCCATATTCTGCCAAATCACGCACGAAAGTAGGGCCCACAGAGGGGCAAGACAGACCATTCAAAACCTATCAACTTTGTCAAAAAAATTCATAAAACAATAGTAATCCCAAACAAAAATACTAAACAGTTTAAAAATTGTTAAATTCTTTAATAAAAAAAAAACAGTAAATGCAGGACTTTAAAAAGGGTGAAGGTGGTTTGACGAACAGGAGTGAGCGCGGATTGAGCCTGCTGGTTTATCAGGGCCAGGGTGAAACGCACAAGGCTGGGGAGAAGCGGTGTCTTGGTTCTGTGTCCGTTGCTGCACTACTGGCCACGATGATGTGCTTGGAGTTCAGCTGTTCTCACTTGTGGAATGGAACAGTGTGCTTTACTTACGATTCACCCTGAATTGTGTGATGTTAACACGATTCCCATACTCACCAAGTGTTTCTGAGTTACTTCGTCTAGACAAACCACAGCTTTCTGTATCCATGGATTCAACCAACCAGAGTTCAAGTTGGCTGTTGAATGCAAGGAAGTGTAACCCCAGTTAGGGTGAAGGGAAGGATCGTGACTGAATCACCCCATTATATATAAGGGACTTGAGCATCCATGGATTCTACTGGGGTCCAGAGACCTCCCCTGAGGAGATGAAGGGAATGGCTGTGTGCGTTATTACCATTCATTCTTCTTGAAGGTCATATAGGGACTGGGTTTAAACTAAGGAGGAAATTCCATTCTCAAGTCTTTTTTTTTTCTTTCTTTCTTTCTAGATCTATCTTTTAAAAGGTCAGTTTGTGATACACTTATTTCCATGAAAGACTGCAGAAATTTGAACTTTAAAATTTTAGTTCTTTTCTTGAGTCTATCTCTCTTATTCTAATATTTCATCTGTGAGGACCCTTTTTAAACTTTTTATTACAGCAAATTCCAAACATACCCCAAAGTAGAGAGAACACCCTCCGTATACTTATCACTCCAAAAATCATCACGGCCCATCCTACTTAATCTATACCGTTGTTCATTTCCCTTCACTGTATTTTGAAGCAAAGCCAAGACTCGCCTATCATTTTATCTATAAACACTTCTGTACGTATGTGACAGTCTTTTAAACCAATCTTTGCAGGGAAGGGAAATGGGCCATTTGTGCTTGAATGTGATAACCACATGAGAGCCTCAATTTTGGAATTTTTCCAACTCTATTGTGATAGCTTAAAAAACATCACTGAAACTCCACAGGGAGTGCATATCGAGCTTCTCTAGAGTGCTACTTTTGCATGGTCTTTGGTTAGAAAGGCAATGTGGTGGTCGGGCTCTGTAGTGCAATGGATAGCGCATTGGACTTCTAGTGTAGAGAGGCAATGTGGTGTGGAGGGTTAAGTGCAGGGACTCAACGTCACTCAGCTTGGGTTCAGCCTCCAGCTCCACCACTTACAAGCTGTGTGGCCTTGACCTCACTACTTAACCGTGCCTTGGTTCTTCATGTGTAAAATGAGGATACTAACAATACCCAGTTCATAGAGATATTCTGAGAAATAAAGGAGTTGATATACTTAAAGTGTTCAGAACAGTGCCTGGTTTATAATAAGCACGGTGTGCTAGTATTTATATAACGTGAATGTGCAAGAGTTATTCTTGAAGATTAAAAACAAGGAACAAAATTCTTTTCCACTGACTCAAGAATGCCAGAGTGCTGTAAGAAAGAGCCAGTAATGAGATTGTAGGTCTGCCAAGCAAATGTCAGCAGAAAGCCTTCACAGTCAATCTGGGGCTCAAAGGGGCAGCAACCCTGTTTTGCTCTGTAATGAATTTGATTAACCCACATTTTAAAAACTCAAAGCCAGACAATCAAGTGAGATTTCAGAACAACAACAACAACAACAAATATATATATATATATATATATATATATATATATGTATATACCTTGGCATCAGCTTCCCAACACTGATGTAACAGTTCAGCAAAACTCCTGGGGCAACTGCTTGGAATGGTTAATCTCTATAAGAGAGAAAGAAAAAATAAGCTGAAACAAAACAAAATACAGGCATTTTCTCATTAAAGGAAGGAAATACTAATTGGAAGATATGAAAGAACTAATTTAGTAGCATACACAAGACATGAAATTTAAAACATCCTTTGATTAATATGTGACTGGAGAGAATTTATGTTTAGATTCATAGTGTCTAATCTCTAATGACACTTTACCTTTTCCTCCAAAGAGGAATCATAGTGGATGAAGAAATCAGGTTCAGAACAACAAATGCAACAAAATATAGAATCTGGTCAAAAGAAACTACAGTAGGAGAGGGGCAAGTTAGAACTTACATAAATCTAAACCATGAACCTATCACTGTATTTTTATAGGTAACTATGAAAATTACAAATAGGCCAGGTAACTAGGAAACCAGTTAAGCTTTGGCAATAGGTGTACAACTTCTGAAAACATCTTGAGCACACAGATAATTTTACAGAAGTATTTTCTCAGTGGCAAATGAGACATTTTGAATGGATGACTCATCATGGCTTAGTTTTAGCCAAACCCATAAAACATAAGGACTTGATAGAACAAAGAATATAATGTGAAGACTAGTCTTGTTCTAACATTCTAGAGCAGTGCTTCTCATAGAACATGTAATTCTCCCAGAGGCAGTTTACAAATCTACAGAGACATTTTTGTTTTAAAGTCTGGAGGGTTGTACCTAGAGCAGGTCAAGAATGCTGACCATCTTTCAATATATCATAAAGCCTGATTAAAAATTCTCCTGCATTCCACCACATTTCAAATGCCCCATGTGCATTCATGTAAGTAAGACAAGAAAACAATGAGCTTTATATTTTTCTGAACCTAGACTCTAACTTTGATTTATAAGTAGAGTATTTTTTGAATATTTTAAAAATACTCTGAACTTTCTATGAATGCAACTACTAAATGAAATAAATCAAGGGTATATTGATTTTTGCATTATTCATAACCTTTCCATAATATTGGGAAAATCTTGCCTACAATATAGTGCTGCTCATGGTACTGGAATCATTAATACTCACAATAAACCATCTTTATTCTGCATTTGTAGCTGTTGAATTCTATTTATTTATGTGTAAGCATCTAAAAATGTTCCATTATCATCTCTACTGTCATCATGCCTGAGCATTTATACAGTGCAGTACATATTTATTTCTTCCTTATATTACATTTAAAGCATTATGTTGACTTAAAATACAATGTGTGTAGTAGGCTGTATTACCACTGAATTTCCTTTCAGGGAAAAAGAGGGAGCATTAAATAGTTCTTATAAACAGAGTATTGAGTATGAAGGGGACTTCTCAGATCACTCAGTGGTAAAGAATCTGCCTGCCAATGCAGGAGACATGGGAGACTGGGGTTCGATCCCTGGGTCGGGAAGAACCCCTGGAGGAAATGGCAACCCACTCCAGTATTCTTGCTTGGAGAATCCATGGATGGCGGAGCCTGGTGGGCTACAGTCATGGGCTCACAAAGCGTTGAACACGACTAAGCGACTGAGCAGGCACTCACAGGTGTGACAGAGCTGAGAACCTCTGTAGTAGGAAGATCTTTTCTACAATGTTATTTGCCAAGACGTTTTGCAGATAAAAAACTTAAAACAATTTCACTGGATTTGGAGGAGGCTACATATAAAACTAGAAAAATAGTTGTCTTTGCAAGATAACAGACAATCTGTATTTGGAATTAAAATCAGAAAACCAAAATAAATAAAACTTTAAAGCAAAGCTAAAAAAAAAAAAAAAGGCAACTCTGCAAGTTAGAGACTACACTAAACATTTTTAAACCTCTGGTTTGGTGATTTCATAGACTAGAGTAGGATGTAGTAAACGGCACTATTATTTTACTGTAATGAGAAATGGAAACCTTTTCATGAAAGTAAAGAAAATCAAGAGTTTACTTAAAAAAAAAAGTAAGATCTTTGGGGTGTCAACTAATATAAACAGTGACTGCAATTATGTGACTGAACACACATCATGTGTATTGAAAGACAAGTTTTCCTAACTGGTAACATTTTCAATGTAACTTTAGCACATTTTCAAAGAACTGAAATGTGAACTGGCTGAATATAGGTGTGGATCTTTTCATACTGACAAACTTTTTAGATACCACAAGTGAGACATTAAAAAGGAGACATAATTATTTTAAATTATCTGACATGTTCAAATATCAGTTAAATTGAGACTCAGACACTATGTAAGGGATTATTTTGTTGCACTAAAAAGTACATTAAAAGAGAATCTAAAATATTTAAGTGTGATTATATAACTGTGGGTATTCTATTAAAACATTGTGAAACAATCAGATATTAGCACCAGGTTTGCAACACTACTTAAAACTTAAATATTTAAAAATAAAAGTTTCAAATTGAAAATTAAAATAATTCCCAATCACTAAATTAGGCATGACATTTTTTTTAAAGATTATATTCTTTTTTTTGCACTATTTTCTACATAAGATGCAATAATTATTTTTTAAGTCAAGTTTATTATCTTTTTCTAAAGTGTAGTCAAGAAAAATGGATTAAGTTCTTGAGGATTTCCATGTTAGTAAAGAATAGTTGTTTTGCTACTTAGAATAAAACACATTTATGTACTTGAAAAGATGGAGTTATACTGCCAGGACATTCTGAATGACTACTAATTGAGTTTTATGGAAAGTCCAATGGCATACAGACATACCTGTAAGATTTAAAAATTAGTAATACTCTCTTAACTTCCTGTCTTCTATAATGGTTCATTGTTTGCTTTGTAAAGTTTAACAGCATTTTGTGGATTATAGCTTCAATAGAATTTAATAATAGAAAAAGTTATTGTTTGAAGACCTTATTTCATTATTAGGGGTTTGGAATCAAAGGCCTTCAGATATAATTTTTAGAAAGTATTGATCTTCCTATAGATGCAAAAAGCAACCCTAAATGGTGAAAACAAATAAGCTCTAGAGTCTAGTTAACAGTAATCAGTGTCAAGTTTCTGGTTCTGATATTTTATATATATATATATATGTATATATATATATATATATATATATATATATATATATATATATATATATATATATATATATATGTCTCATGAGTGGGGGAAGCAGAGTGAAGGGTACACAGAATTCTTTGTAATATTTTTGCAACTTCCAATGAGTCTAGGATAACTAGCTCACATTTAAAATATCTCCCTGAAAGTTTAAACATGTCATTCTTTATTTAAATGAGGCCTTTGAAAAACAGTTACAGCTTTCTCTTTTCAACTCAATAGCCCAAGCTATTCCAGAGCAAAAATAAATAAAATAAAATAATTACAAGTTGAAGGGATTTTTATAAATTATATTTAAGTCAAAGTCTCAATTTTATTATAAAATAAATCCTTGGGAATTATTTTAATGCTATCTCAACAGAATTTGTTTTGATAATAAGGGCCACTATTTATGAGGTGAAATGAAGCCATCTTCTTGAATGATGACAATGGAAACTACATTTGAACTTAATTTCCATATTTCTGATAAATGAAATAAATGTGCAGAATGAGAATGGATAAATACCCTTGTAGCACCCAATCTGCATTTGGTTCACTAGAAAGTTGAGAAAATATATTTCACCATGTGGGTTTCTTTCAACTGACTATTATATTTAATAAATACAATAGGGGAGACATTTGAATAGTCTTCATCTGTTATTAGCTGATTATCAGATCACCCCATGGATAAAACAGTACACTCTAGGGGATTCCCTAGAGAGAAACAGGGAGATGGCCTCCTCATGTACCCATTGAGGAGGTCCTGAAGGCTATTTATGGGGGATTCTCAAGCCTCAAGTCAACTACTCAAAGGCAGCTTCTAAATTAATTTTTTTCTTCAACTTTAAAAATCCTTGATGGATGCTCCAATATTTTCAAAGTGCTTTAGATTCACAGCTATTCTGCCCTCCTTTAGATGAAATATTATTTAAAAATATTAATTACTCTGTCTTATACATATTTGGAGAGTTCAGTCAGCTTTAAAATAAAATTTCCTCCTACTTTATTCTGAAATGATACAGAGGAAAAAAAATGACATTGAATGTTCTGCTCCAAAGTCAACAGAAGGTCAATAACCTTCTTTACTCTATTTGTCAACCCAGAACTAAATGTCTAATCATCTCACTGGCAAAAGAAACTGAATAGAAACAAGTGGGTTCTCATACCATGAAAATAATCAGTTACACTGTGTGTGAGGTCTGATTGAATAGCACACCAGGAAAAACCTCCACATTTAATTAAAACAGAACAGCCTCTGTGAAACAATGAGTAACACACATTCTTAAATATTACACCTTTTCATTTTTCTTTAAATTGGCAGCTCTCTCCCATCAACTTCAGCTATCATGAATACTTCATCCAATCTCAATGGCTCAGGAGGACAAATTAATAAGGTAACTGTGGATTATGTGATATAAATATGAAAACTTGGCTTCTCTCAGTCAATAGCAGCTTTTTGATTGATCTAGTTTGTTCCTGCACTCACCATGGAGAGCAGATCAATCTAATTCTTTTAAGGCATTAAAAAGGGAATATTACTACATATTCACCTTTTTGCAAATTATTTTATCCTAAGGCTGCACCCTTCCCTTTTGTGGCGGGCACAGATAAGATGTGGAAATGAAGAAGTTTTGTGAAATAAAGTTGTTTTGCAGTGTTGCAAAGACAACTGCGTGCTTCCATCACTTGATCTAAGTTCTCATAATACCTTGATATTGGATGCTTCATCTTTATGCTGAGAATTTCCATGGCTGTGCGTTTCAGTCACAATTTTAAACCTTTCAAAATGTAGTTGCTCTCTTTGATATGAATGTACCATGTTCTCTGATGTAGGCTCATAGGTCCAACTAACTGAAAGCCTCAATTTGTGGGAAGAAGAAAAGCGAGGCTGGGGACACAGCACAAACGCTGTTTACGCCACTGAAGTTCTTTTGAAATGGAAAGGCTCTGCATGAAGAAGGGAACAGTTATGCCACTGCCTCGCCAATTCCAGTGAGGAGCTCATCTTCAATGTAGTGTTCAACGTAGGTGGCAAAACTGTAATTTTTCCCTTTTTTGAAACTATTTTTTCTTCTTTTATTTTTGAAATTCTCATCTAAGCGACAGTTTCTTGTACTATAGTGACTCCTGCTGGGAGAGGTAAGTTGAAGTAGCTGAAGGTCTCTTACAGATATATCAACTCCCGGACAGTAAAAAAGATGTCCTAAACGCAGGAGATGGAGTTAAACTGTTCCCCTACCTTGGACGCAATGGCTTCTTTCATCACTAAGAACAAACCCCTAGGTTTTACAATTGAGACTGAGAAACTAGTACAGTACTTGTACAATTTTTGATCTACAGCATCACGACGTGAAGCTGCAACAATTAGATGTAAAGGGTCCATTCATGAGGAATAACATCACTTTGACCCTTTGTGTTAGCTCCTACTGCTAATCTTTCCATAAGCGTGAACTTACTTTCAATTTGAAGAAGATGAAAAAGTCTTTTGCAAAACCCCAATACTGTTTTCTGATCTATGTACCTGAATGGGGAATCGTAGTCTTACCTCGTTTTTTTCCACTACAAGCCAAGCTACTTGTAATCCTTCCAAACCTTTAAAGGGGACCTCCCTTGTTAGCATCTCCCAGAGAACCTGGAACAAAAAGGAAATGGAATTTTATTCTTGTACTTTATATTTTTGGTATATTACTGAAACTTTAACATTTAACTATATCCAATTACCAGACACAACCAACTCCATCTATAGAAACTTGGGCAAAACATATATATTCATGCATAGGGCTTCTTCCATATATTTCATACATGTACATATATTTTGTTGTTGCTGCTGTTCTCTTTTATTTTAAAAAATCCACTTTAGGAAGTAGAATATCTAGATCCGGGCTTAAAATTTTATGAAACCGATGTGCCTAAGTGATTTAACTGTATTTTGTATATTAACAGAATTCTCATGGATCACCATAAACTAGATTTTACACTTTGTTAGTCAAAACTCTTTGCACCTTCAATCTCTGATAAATTTCTCTATAAGAAAATGACTGGGAATTCAAACATATTTTCAAAGCTTCAATAACAGTCTCATTAAAAAGAAAATTGAGCCCCAAATGCAAATCACTGGCTAAACCACTTAGTCCACAATGGTAGATACTTGCAAAACTAACATTTAGATTTTGTGTTTTGGAGAAATCTTTCTCAAAATGAGTCAGTCTAAGGGATTTATTTTCATCCACCTATGATATAATTTATTATATTATATTCTAAAATGTAATAAACACCTATGTACATATATAGGCTGTATGCATGTGCATGTGTGTGCAAATGTATGTATATGTTATCTCTCTGCAATCCTTGAGATTAGCATGATTAATAAATTCCCACTGGAATGCTGAAACAAAGCAAATTGATGTGGGAAATGCTGAAAAAAGCCAATGATTTTGTATTCTCTTTAAACTCTGAGTCATGGAGATTTTTGCTGCCAAGGTAGGTCAATGGTAAAGAATCTTCCTGTCAATGCAGGAGATATGGGTTCAATCCCTGGGTTGGGAAGATCCCCTGCAGCAGAAAATGGCAACCCATTCCAGTATTCTTTTCTGGAAAAACCCATGGACAGAGAAGCCCATCCAGCTATAGTCCATGGGGTCAAAGAGTCAGACACAAGTTAGCAAGTAAACAACAACCACAATGGAGATGTTTACATTCTGTCACTTTATTTATACAAATGAGTATCCAGATTTGAGTCTACGGATACTTTTGTGAAGTGCAAAAACAATTACAATTTTATCAATAATAGCATAATAATAACAGCCACTATCATTTATTGAGTGATTATATTCCAGGTACTCTGTTAAGCCTTTAGGTATGCTATCATGATTAATCTCAGTTCCATCAGATAGATATCTTTCTCATTGTATAGATGAGGAAACTAAAGCTTAAGGAAGTTAAATAAACTTGCCCTAAGGCATTCAGTTATCAGGTGACAGAGCTAGAATATGAACTTGCTGTCTCACCCTGAAAGTCAAGGCCTCAACAATAGATAACTATAGAGATGGAAGAAATAAGAGTGCAACAGGCCCTAGTTGAGGTAGGTTTGGAGCCAAGGCAGAAGCAAAGACACATGGCACCTATGCTTGACATTTCTGTTGTTCTGAAAACAAAAACTCATTTCTAAATAAGAATGCAGACTGAGAATATACACTCCACTCACGCCAATCCAATACCCACTCTTTCCTCACCCAGTGCTCAGTCTTACTCGAGCCATAACATGTTAAATGAGTTCTGGCTAATATACTAAGATAATTAGCAGGAAAATCAGGGAAATTGGCAGATGCTGCTCAAGCAGGAGAAAAATAATTCCCTGAAGCTTCTTTGGGCTTTTAATCAAGTGTGTAAGGTACTTCTTTAGAAGAGCTACTGAATAATTCTGTTTGAGTCACAGAAGTGATTAGGAAAAGGTAAGGGGCACCCCAGAAGGGGCTGATTTGCGCAAATGCTGGAAGTACAGGAAAGGTGGGAGCCAGAACAGGTACGTGGTCGCCTGACACGGAGCAGTGGGTGGGGATGGTGGTGGTGGTGGAGACAGGCAGGAGCAAGAGGGCTGAGCAGGAAATGAAGCCCCTCGATGTACTGCAATCACTACTTCCTGGTGTTGGGGTTGGGAGGGGCAGGGGTACAAAGAGCAAGAAAATGAAGGGGTTTGGCATTCTCTGGAAAGAATGACTGTGCCTCAAATGCCCAGGACACCAAAATGTTTAGATGAGCAGCCTGGTGCCTCTCCTTTCAGAGTCTGGCCTTCTGACCTGTCTGCACAATACACCCCTCCCCAACCCCCCCGCCAACACACACACAAAAGCTGCTTGGGTTTTTTGTGGGGCCAGATGCAGAGCTAAGAGCATGGGGAATGACACCAGAGAAAGATTTATGCCATTCTTTATCCCAAAATATTCCACTGGGAAGTGTCCAAAAATCTAATAGGATCAGAGTTATATTTCTCCAAGGGTTCCAACCCTGGAAAAAATAAGATGGTTTCAATCTATTCCCTCCTGTGTCTCTAAAGACCTACCCCAGGGAGTAGCCACCTAATGGATGTGAAACTGGCAAGAGTGGCATCCTGAACTGCTGGATCCCGAAGCCCAAATGAGATCTTGAGTTGAATTCCAGGGTCAGTGCATCTCATGATTCCCTATTATTTATTTGCCAGCTTCAGAAATGTATCAAAAAGTAGGTAATGTGAGATAGGGCAACAGCTTTTCTTACTGAGCAAAATCACATTTGGCACAAAAAAAGTAACTTAGTTGAGGAAATCACTTGGAGGTCTAAAAATATATTAAACTATGCCTGAAAATATCAGTTATGGGGATGCAGGCCAAACATTATTGTGATCTTTCACCTTAAAAATATTTTCCAACTCATGTTATATTGAGACATCCCTACATTTAAACTGGGCTTGCAAGGAAAATTTCTATTTTCAGCTTACAGAAGAGAAACTTGGACAAGGCTGTGTACTTTTCCTGCCTTTTCTTTTACAAACAATGGAAAGCCATTACCTGAGCTGGGTGGTTCTGGAACAGGGCTCACAGACAAGCGAAGGAAGCCGTGATGCTCACTCTGAAGCTGCTCTATTTTCAAAACTGGTCTTGGCTGAGAAGCTTTGGAGCAGGTAATCCTTTCTGCATTGCCATTAGGAGAGCTTTGTTTTTAAAGAGTGGTTAGGCCTTGGGTTCTCAGAACGCTTATTCTTCAATGATTCTGGCTTTCCTGAACTCTTCTTTTTTGTGGATAATATCCTAAACACTCCTTCAAGAGAAGTCATCAGAAGAGGACAGAAAAAAATCTACTTCCTTATAAAATACAAACAATGGCCTGCTTAGTGAAGTTTACCAGCGTAGAAGCAAGGATCACAAGATCCATTTCTGGCATTTCACCAGCACGTTTATTTTAAGGCTGTACAAGGCTGGCTAGTCTCACAATGTGTTAAGAAGAGCCAAAGGTTAATTAAGCTGCAGAGGGCCAGGGACTTTAAGTCTATGAAGGGCTAAATTCTTACAGCAAGTCTGAGAAAGAAAAATAAAAAGCAAAAATACATTGGGGTTTTATGGGTGGGTTTCAAAAATGACAACTGTTTTTTATGGTCTTATTCATCTGCATGTGACTGCTATGTGAGTAGGGGGGGCTCAATGAATGGAACAGACTTCTAATGAACTATGGGATGTCTTATGCAACCAAATATACCTATTGACAAAGAAGTCCTGCTTACTCACCTGTTTTGAAAGGACATGAAAAACTCTCAATATCTGCATTGCTTCCTTAGATAGATATCATTTTCAAAGTTTATGGACTATAAACTTCTAAAACTAACATGGTCCCTACCTTAACAACTATCCTCTCCTGGACTACTACCTTGGGCATGGAATGCTTTCTTGATTTTAAAAAAATTGTGATTGTTTAAACAAACAGGATCCATAAAGCACGCTCTGTCCTTTTCCTTTCACTAATGTTGTTGAGAGTAAAACGGGAAGGAGTCATGATTAAATAAAATCCTGATTTGTTTTTTATAGCTAAATTAGCATATGTGTACTTTTCTGAATGGAATTCGGCTGATGCAGCCACGGGGTAAGAATAACCAGCATTCTGAGTAAACCTCTCTCTTTCAGACAGTGAAAGAGCAGCTGCTATTTTAAAACTAACAGATTTACTGAAAAGGCTTACCCTCCCCCGCCCCACCCAGTTAAAAGAAGACTCTAACAGGAATACAGAATTAATATTCAAAAGCATGTGACTGAAGCAAACAAGTTCTGAAAAGCAACACAGATCTGTAAATATAGAGCAGCCCTGGAAAGGTTCAGTGACTGGCTCTAAGGTTTGCTGTAAGATTGATTACTTGATAGAAAGAACTGTTAAGCGTTTGATAATCTCTCAAGGCTTCCCTGGTAGTTCAGACAGTAACAAATTAGCCTGCAATGCAAGAGACCTGGGTTTGATCCCTGGATCAGGAAGATCCCCTGGACAAGGAAATGGCAACCCACTCCAGCATTCTGGCCTGGAGAATCCCATGGACAGAGGAGCCTGATGGGGTCACAAAGAGTCAGATACAAATGAGCAAATAACACTTTCACTTTTCAATCTCTCAAAACAAAAGTAGAATCAGTAAATATTGAAAACCTAATTCATAAAGAGAAAGGTTCAAGGCCCATCTACTGAGTAGTGGTGAGCAGTTCGTTGAAGGGAAAGCTTTTTAATAAAATAAGCTGAACATTTGCAGGTTCAGAAGTCTTGATTTAAACTACATTTAATGTGGTGGGGGGTGTTTAATGAGTGAAATGAGCGGAATGAGTGAAATGGATTATAGAAAGATACAGCAAAGACCATAAGCTCCACAAAGTCATTTCTTCATATCTTTTGTAATTTCTATGTGGAAGGGAATTTGTTCCTGGTCACTGGAACCAAAACTCCATTTCAGCTAAGGAAAAGCAGGTGGGTACATTTAAACAAAGTCCTGGGCAATTGTAAAGTTTTGGGAAAAGGCAGTGTGAACTGAGCTTTCATAAATGAGATAATACTGAACCCCAAAATTCACTCTATACAGAACTCACAGTTGTGTCCTTCCAGTCAAAGATTTCAGAGGCAGGGAAATTCCAAGATGTGGGGAGACTTTTAAAAGTAAAAACACTGCCCGAGAACTTGTAGAGTGCTAAAATGAGCCTTAAAAGTCTTCTAAATCACATAAATGTGCAATGGAACTTAAAAACACTAACCATCTAAATATATTTATACATGTTTACATCCATAGGCAAGGGGAAAGAGTGAGAACTATGGTCCCTACAGACAGCTGAGTGCCTTTAACAGTTTTTAATGGTTGTATAAAACAAAAGAATATACAGTAGAGACACTGTAAGTGGCCCTTACTATCTGGTCCTTTACAGAAAAAGTTTGCTGGCTCCTGATTCCACAGGATAAAATGAAACGCTGGACCCAAGAAGCAGGCAAAGTCAAATTTAAATTGCCCTAAGTTGGTGTCTAGCACAGTGCCTGACACAATAAATAAGTTTTTACTTTAAAATGAAGGAACATAACTTCATTAGGAGGAAATAATCTCACAAAAAGTCTTAAATTGCAACAAATTTCTCCATTTTCATACTCCCCAGCAGTTGATTTGCAGGATGGTTAGAATGTAGTAATTTATTATTTTTTTTTAGAATGTAGTAACTTAAAAAGTATATTTATTTATTTATTTTTGGCTGAGCTGGGTCTTTTTTGCTGAACACAGACTTCTCTTGTTGTAGAGCCTGGACTCTAGGTGCTCAGGCTTCAGTAGTTGCTGTGTGTGGGCTCAGTAGTTGTGATCTATGAGCTTAGGTCCCCATAGAATTAGTTGTATGTGGAATCTTCCCAGAGCAGGGATTGAATCTGTGTCCCCTGCACTGAACGAACCACCAGGGAAGCCCAGAATGTAGTAA
The DNA here is from genome assembly GCF_033118175.1 of Dama dama. NCBI lineage: Eukaryota > Metazoa > Chordata > Mammalia > Artiodactyla > Cervidae > Dama > Dama dama. Next base: position 26,555,473 of record NC_083713.1, read on the forward strand.
CTTTTGACATACGGGATCAGCTTTAGAATATATTTCTTCACGAACTTCCGGGCTTTTCCCCTTCTTTTGATAAGAACTATTTGATTACTGTCTAAAATAGGTTATAACTATATCCCAGTATAAAATAATAATAATTTAAAAAGAAAAGGATGTTAATTTTTTAAAGAAGTGATAGCCTTCATTCTTAGAAACACACAGAATTAAGGAAAATTAGATATTTAGCCTGATGCTACTACTGTCTTCCACGCTTTACAATTCCAGCCTTTCACCAAAAACATGTATTTCATTTATGATATGATTTTTTTCAATAGCAATAAAATTGATATTATATACATCTGGTATTCATAAGATGTAGTATGCCAGAAAAAGCTAGCGAACTGAAACCAGCCCAGAACTTACTGAGGCCAGCAGAAAGTACCTAGAGTCCGACTGACTCTAAAGAAACAGGAATGGGTTTGACAATGTTGGAATGCTCCTGTGCCATCAGCTATCACCTTAGTTGAAAACACAGAAAGTCAGGAGGAAGAGGCATGTTGGTCTGGTCTAAAGTTAGACAGCTTTCTCCCCCATTACTGTGAAAATGTCCTTCAAAGAAGTAACAATATAGAGAGGCAGTATGATCGAGAGATGAGAGGTGAAGACTGGGGTTCCAAATACTATTTTTTTTTTTTTAAGCCTTGCTGGCTGTGAGAGGCATGTGGGCTCTTAGTTCCATGACCAGGGATGGAAGCTGTGCCCCTTGCATTGCGAGTGCAGAATCTTAACCACTGAACTGCCTGGGAATTCCCTCCAAATGCTATTTTGGGCTTTTTGTAAAGGATATATATATATATATATGTATATATATATATATATATACACACAGCGGTTTTAGGGATAAAAATCTTATCCTCAAAAAAAGGCTCCAATGAATTCCTTCCTCCACAAAGAGCTGCCCTGCCCACTCTCCCCTCCCACCCCTCCACTCCCCTGTTGCCCCACTTCTTCCTCTCTGCTAATTCAGATACAACTTATTCCTCAAGAATGATTGGTCTCAAAACTCCTCCTCTTGCAACTCCTCCTTCTGCTTCTTCACTGATTGGCTCCTGTGGTCTCTATTCCTTGAGCTTCCCACCCCCAATGCCCGCAGTATTCTATTCTTATAACTAAGTTGCTGGGCCAGTCTTCTTCTGTGAAACCTTAGATTCAGCTTTCAGACAGCCATGCTATGATACCTGCAGCAGACATGGGCAAGGCCATGTACCAAATAAGTACATTTTCTTCTGCATTCTCTGGAAACTCACTCATCACTTTAATGGCTGACACTCAAAAATTTCCTGTTAATTAACTCATTTAGCGTATCTATGGGTGGTTTTTGAGCAACACACTACAGTGAAGTTCCATTCTAAAGGATCTACATTTCCACTGACTTATAGAGATATTCTATAGTCATATGTCCACCCAGGAAAGCAGAAGGGCATCAGATCTAATACTATTTGAGGATCCATCTAATTTGCTTCTTGCAAATGGCACTGGTTTCTTCTCAACACAGGATGAAATAACTCAAAAATGATCACAGTAAACCTTCTAATAAAAAATATTCTCTCTGTTGCCACCACTCTGGATATTCTACCAGGAACAGTATCATTGCTTTAAAACCATGTTAAACTGTTACACACTGCTTCTGTACATTGTTTGCTTTTTAATGCCCTTTAGTAACAAAAAATGAGAAATGAACTCACCACACCATAGGAATATGTGTCACAAGTTTCAGACACAGGGAGACTTTGGATAACTTCAGGAGCCATCCATGGGAAAGTTCCAACCAAGGACATATGTGTTGTATGGTTGTGGAACCGTGAGGCACCAAAATCGCAGATCTGAGAAAAGAGAAAGGAGTATCAACTTTCTTTTTACTGACTAATAAAACAATCAATCATAAAACCTACATCTGAAATTAACCAAATTTCTTCAAATTAAAAAAATTAATAGTCCTACCTTCAACACCCCATCAGCTGCTATAACAACTAAAAGGGAAAAAAAGATAAATTATGAAAATCATCCAGTTTGAGTTATACTGAAAAAAATCATAAACTTCTATTTTTATCCTCCATGTGGCATTCTGAACGGTAAAATCAAAGTATTTACCACACTGAAGATTTTACAAAAAGGAGCTGACATTAAAATAAAAATACAAAACTAATTCTATGAGGTGCTGATTAAAAGGGCTTTAAGACCCTGTTTTAAATTAAATGTAGCATTGTCTAGTAAAAAAGGCATAGATCAGCTGCAGTCAAGGGAACCAAATTTTCACTTGGATTCTGACGCCAGACTGTCAACATTCTACTGAGCAAGTCATTAGCATTATTGCTTCATGGTAAATATGGTTTTTCCCCCTGGTTTAAGAGTAATTTTCTTGAAGGCGCAGATAATGCTCATCTATTTACATTATACATTCATTCATTTAACAGATATTTGTTGAGTGTATGCTGTGGGCAAAGCCATTTACTATGTTCTAGCAGAGGAAGGTGAGCAAGACTGGCATTGTCTGTGCTCTGGTGGAGCTCACAGTCTAATGGTAAACAGAGTTAAGCAGACACCTATAATAAAGTGGGATAAGTTCTGTGATGAGAGGTATGGAGATTGCCATAGGACCAAACAGCAGTCTAAGAAGTCAAATTGTAAGGAGGTCGAAGTTCCCCGGAAGAAATGATGCTATGCTGAGACCTGAAGAACAAATTAGAGCTAACCAGAAGAAGTGGGGGAGGAAAGCAGCTCTCCATGCAGAAGAGTGAGCTTGTGAAAAAGGTCAGGAGCAGAGGAAGAGGTATGCAGTTTTGGAAAGTAGGGGCCAGGTCCGGAAGAGCCTTTGACAGAAATGGAAAGCCAGTGAACAATTGTAAGCCGAGGAACGGAATGGTCAAATGTGCAAAGAGGAACAGAACATGAGGAAGGAGATCACTGTGCAGGCAGGGTTGTAGCCCAAGAGATGTGATGATGCCTGCACTAAGTCTCTGAAAAGGACAGGAGAGAAGTGGACCAAGTCAAGAAACAGGTTGGAAGCAGAATCAACTGGGCTTGGATAACTGGCTATGGGGGAGGAAGAGGACTCAAAGAGGAAATAAAACACAGGCAATATGGCATAATGGTTATAACAGGAACTCGGCAATCAAACTGTAACTCCTTTTTAAAAATCTGATTATGGATTAGGCAACTGGTATTGTCACTCACTGAGACAGGGAATGCAGGAATAATTTGTTAGGGGATAGGGAGAAGATGAAAAGATCAACTTGGACACAACACATTTTAGGGTCATACAAAGTACCTATGTGAATATGTTCAATAAGCAGAGACATAGTTTTGAAGTTGAGATCTATTTGACAGTGCGAAGATCAATTAGGGCTTTTATGGGAGTGGGTGAATAAAATGTAAGAAGGGAGAAGGTCAAGGACAGAATCCTAAAGGAATGTTTCTAGCATTTCCTTTGTAAGCCACACAGTGCCTTGAACACAGTATATTATCAGTACTTATTAGGTATTACTAATGACCTTGACAAGTGGGGAAAATAATCTTTTCATGATCCAATACACAGAAATAGCCTAAGGTTAAATCTAATACTATATATAATAAGCTATACATTTTTCAAATATTGTTAATATTATATTCAGTTATTTTAAAAATACTTCTATCTTTTCATAAGATCAGTGTTTATTTAAAAATCTAAGATCATAAAACTATATAACTTAGAAAATGAAAAAAAAAAAAACTTAGAAAATGAAAGTCCTACTGTTCTCTCTTGCCTCCCAAAATTGTTAAAAGTTAGCTCTATATTGTTTCAATGTGTGTGTGTGTTTTACCATCAAGTAACTACACAACTATAGTTTCTAAAAAACACAAACATTCTCCACTGTTAGTTTCATAAAGACAGTTTGAATAATTTAACCATTATCTCATGGGATATTTAAGACATACTGATAAACTATATTAAAAGGAGAGACATTGAACACTTATTTAGATTGAAATTCTGAGCAAGAATTGAAAATATAAAGTCATAAACTCTGATACTTTCTACTAGATTCTAGATTATTTCCCAAAGACTTCCTGTTGTGCATGCGTGCTCAGTGACTCAGTTGTATCTGACTCTTTGCAATCCCATGGATTGTAGCCCGCCAGGCGCCTCTGTCCATGGGATTATCCAGGCAAGAATACTACAGTGGGTTACCATTTCCTCCTCCAGGGGAACTTCCCAACCTAGGGATCAAGCCCATGTCTCCTGTGTCTCCTGTAATGGCAGGCAGATTTTTTTTTATCACTGAGCCACCTGGGAAGCCCAATGACTTCCTGTTAACCCATGTATGTATATTAAAAGTTTTTAGCTCTAAGAAACTTACATCTAAGGAAAGCTAAAGGATAAGTGATGAAACCTAGAAAAGGGCAAGAACAGTGAGCCAGAGTCAACTTCAGGGTTGGGGTGGTGGTCCAACCTGAACTGCTGAGGCGTGGCAGCTGCCAACAACTCCCCTGTCTCCACCCCCACAAACGTCACGGTCCTGGGCAGCTGGTCAAACTCCTGAGTTCTCTTTCTCTACTGACCATGACTACCCATTCCAAGGATCACACTATTAGTATGTACCCATTTTAACTGCAATGATTTAAAGATTTTTTAAAAATAAATTGTTTTTAGAAGAATCACTTAGAAAACAAGTAAATAATTGAAGCATGCAAATGAATCGATATCAAGATTTTTTTTCTTTTTTTAAGTAGCAAACTCTGATGCAAGCCCTCAGTGCTGGCTAGTTAACTAACACCACTGCCTTTCTCCATTAATTTTCAAGTGACGTAATGGAAGAAGCATTCCATTACCACTCCTACTTGAAGGTAACATCTAATCCTGCAAGTCATTTAAAAATGCTCACTCTACAAATTATAAAATACAGGATCATAAATAAACTTTAAGAAGCAGAGAAGAAGAGAAAGAAGAAAAAGAAAGCTTTTACTTTCCAAACCCCGCTGATCATTTTTGGGCACTCCTCCAGGTAATATGAGTGACATAAAAAATTTACACCAAATAATTCAGGAGTAACAAGAACAAAACTCAAAACTGCTAGTACAGGGAGTCATCTAAAAATAGAAGTTAGAAATACACTACCACTATGTGCTTGGATCCAGCAATACCTCTTTTAGAAAATGATTCTAGATAAATAATTAGGGATGTGTTGAAAATTTTTGCTGAAAACTATTAAGCTTAACTTTTTTTTTTAATCATAGAAAAAAAATGTAAACCCAAATGTCCATATTCTGTGCTATTTATATACTGCAATATTATGCAGCCCCTTGAAATAATGGGGAGGATTTTTAATTTATTAATAATGGAAAGATTTTCATGGTATTAGGTGTGAGTCAAACAGCAGGTTACAAAAGATATGGAAAGCATGATGCTTATTTCTATACAAAGGTGCATGTATTTTATAATAAAATAGGTGAGATAAAAACATACGATTACGTTACCATTTCTTGACTTGAGATCTCTGTGAATCACTTTGACAGGAGCCTCCATATGTAAATAGTGCATTCCTTTTCATACAAAAAGAAATATAATTAATATAGTTATATTATATTATAATAGAAATATAGTTAATATAATTTTCCACATTACATCAGTATTACCTATTTTAAACATCAGTATTACTTTCCATATTTTCACAAAGGATTTAATAGCAAAAACTAAATCCATGTGCTCTATTCTCCCATGATAGATAAAATAGGGACAGGACATGCCTACACTAGGAAAATTTAAATACTATGGAAAGTGTATGTGCTTTAATGTCATATAAGTTTTAATTTGTGGATAAAGCTAGCTTCTCACAGTATCCAATAGGACACCTTGATTTTCTGGAGTCTGCACAAAATAGCCCTCTCACCTCAATCAAAACCATTCCTTTGGCTAATGAACTATCTGCTAAACACAGTTTAATAATGAGGCCTTGGTTCTTTTTTCAGTATATATAAAATTTCAGTTTTATAAGGGCTAATTTTTAAAAATCTATTATTTTCTACTTTCTAGTTATTATATATTGAAGAATCATGAAAGAACAAAGAAAAATTTCAAAAAACTTAAACTCTTGCCATTTAAAGTTATTACTGAAGAGTCAAAAAAAGTATTAGCAATTCAAATATCTTAAATAAAACGTAACTGGAATAAAGGAAATCTTTCTTCTAATATTAAGTTCTACATATTCCAAGCTGTGAAAATTCAATAGCTACAACTTGGGTAACTTTTAATAATTTTTATGACAGAATTTCATAGTTATTTCTCTCTTGCTTTAGGAATCCAATTCCTGAATAATTTTTCAGGTAGAAACTGTTTAATTACTATTAGAGGTAGAGCTCATTTCTACATTTGCTGACAATAAAGAATTTAAAAAAACACTCAAGCACAAAAGCTTTGAATATAGGGACTTTTCTTCCTCACTGCAGATATTATGACAAGTATCATATTGTATTGAGCAAGCTGGTATCTGTGTATAACATATAGTATATATTTATAGAATATTTAGTGTACATAAACAGTTGTAATCACAATCATATAAAATTCTATTTAGTGTGTTTTGATAGTGCTATCTACAATTCTGCCATATTTTTATTGCAAGAAAACAGGAGGCCTGAAAAATATCTCCCATCAATTTTAAAATTCAGGGTTTCCTAAAAAAGATTTCACAGGTGTCATTTTGGGGAGATTTGGAATCAATGATGATCATTCGGAGACTAGATCCAGGTTTGTTAACTTTAATTGTTCCTTTTACCCATTGCTGGCTGACTTGCAGCAATTTCAGATATACTGGTCTGCCCTCCTTCCCTCTTCCCACCCAGAAAGAAGAGAGTCTGTTTTGCCTTTGAGAAGGTTTTTTCTTTCCAGTGATGTTAAGCAATGCCTATTTCAAAACTGCATGAATCAACTCTTATTTGAAATGAATTATTCATCCTCTGATTTCTCAACATCTTGTTGCTTCAGTGGCTTCAATCATGGTCAAACTGAAGGGCACAGCTGAATTCAAAACTGAATCAACAAAATCAAGGCTTCCTATGTCATCTCCAAGTTCCACACATAGCTTTATCAGAGAGGGTGGAAGTCATTCTGAAAGCATTGATTTCTTTTTCCTTTTGTAGGCCATTTTAACTATTAAGAACCACCTGTATAGTTGTAAACAACTGTCTTCTCACCTGAGGCTGAACACATTAGAACTTGCCTTTCAAATTAATTCATCACCCACCAAAAAGTAATTTCTATTACTGTGTAGTTTTGGACACTCCCGTCTTCTTCATCCCAGCTTTTCACCTCTAGTTCCAGTTTGCTGTTTAGTCCTACTCCTTCTCTTCCTTTTCTTTCTGATACCACCAGGACTCTTGAGAAACCCCAGGAATGACGGAGCTGATGTGGAGCCAAAGGACTTGCCCCATAGACAGGGACTGTTGCAGGGGAAGGGATCAGGAGGGATGAGGTTTACAGGCGAGGGGCCAGGGAAGCCAAACAGTGCGCACAGCAAGACGCAGAGTGACACTGTTTGCTATCCATCTTAAGTGTCATTAAGTAACAAGATGGGTGTAATTGGCTGAGCACCCTAAAGGCAAATGTCTGTAAGGTGAAGTGCTTTAAGTCAAGGACTGCTTGTATATGTATTTACATTTCTCTAAGAGTATTTCCACAATGCTTCAGGCAGTTTCCAATAACAGCACATTACCCAGCTTACAAACAGGTGGCCCCTGATATGCAGAGAAGTGGCTATGAAGTTCCATGAAAATGTCTTGAAGAAGGAGAAATTTTAAGGCTGATTTGAGATGTCTCATGCATGAATACACAATTAAGTTAATTAACACAGCCAAAGCCTTAAGTACATCATCCTAAACATAGAGCTTATTATTCTTATAAGGTAATGAAGTATCACTCAAGCTGCAGCATTTTGCATGAAACTTTTTTTTTTAATTTCCACTTTCTCTATTTGAAGAATTTGGCAGGTGTTGATGAAACTTAAAACAGACAGGATGATTCCCCAAAGGAAAGACTATTACTTTTGGAAGTCTCTGTGTGACTTTCCAGTGAAAGCGAAGTATGAGTTGCTTTCCTTATTGAGCACTAAATATCCTTTTATTTGCTTTGTGAAGAAATACTTGTAGAGATTGGAGCAGCAGAATGCAAAGGAGCTAATTGCCCCAGTAAAATTTGGACACACTTGCTTTCCAGGGGTTGCTAGAATACAAATGTAACCATCAGCATTCATTATTTAGATTAAGTTGTTTCCAAAGCAACTTTGACAGTTATAAATAAAACTCAGAAACATTCGGTTAGGAAAATGGAAAAAAGATAAAAATAAATGGAGTTTAAATTGCTTTAGAGAGCATTTGTCTATGAAGGAATTTATGAGGGAAAAAGAACTAGGCACCTTGTTTAGGGATTTTGTGTATTAAAAAATATTCCATTTCCAAGGGTGATTTTCAAGTTTACATTAAATATAAAATAAAATCTGAATTGCTTTTGCATTGAAGGCCAAATAAAACTTTTTTTGCAAGTGGTTTCTATTTTTAGCATATTATTATGTATACAAAAGAAGTAGAACTAATCCTATAATAAGTCACGTTTTCTGGATACTGTAGTCTGAGACTTACAGAACAATAAGAGAAATATGATCTTTCCTTTTAATGTATTGAGCAAGCTGGTCAATTACAGTGTCACAAAATGGGGCAAAAATATCTGCCTTGGAGCCACTGATTTTGTTGAAACTTGGTTTGTGGTAAAGAAGTAAAGAAAAGAAAGGAAAGAGAAAAAAGGAATGCAGCAGTGGAAAGGCAATGGCCTAAAATATTATGTGCACAGTAAGCTGCAGAATTCCTGCTACTTTTGGTCTGAAAAAAGAACATCTTAAGACAGAATAAGAAATCTTCCGACTTAAGTCACCATGTCCGGATCTCTCCAACTATGCTGTAAGAATACACGAAACATTACCTTTGGCTACATCGGTGGCCCAGGTCATAATGTGATCCATGTCCATTTCTTCACTTCTGTTACTGTTAATGTAATCATAGAGTGATCCCAGAGAAGCGTATTCTGTTTTCAAAGGAAAGATTAAGCATAGAATTAAAACCAAGGCACAATTCATAAATAAGACTGCATGGTTTCATTGAGAAAATGTATTAAAGAATTTAACAAAAAGACATTAAAACTTATAAAAAAAAAACTGTTCTATGCTGTGGTTTCTCAAAATTAATATCATCCTGGAAAGAAATCTGTCAAAGACAAGACCACTAACAGAATGGATAATAAAACTTCAGCTGGTGATGAAATCAAAAGCCATTTGGATGGAATTCAGAAACGCAAAGGTGTTGCAAGAATGCATTTGAAACAAAGGCAGGCATGTATATAGGTATTTCAAAAAATTTTTATTCTTAGGAGATAAATAAGGTTAAACACATAAGTCAGAGGGTTTATGTGACCATGTAAACAAATCAATATTTGTTGCATCAGGATTTAGATAAGTCCTCAAATTTTAAGCTTTCCAAAAGGTCAAGAAAGTGAGAAAACCCCTTTTAAAATGGTTTTGAGATATGAATTACATATCATAAAATTCACCCACCATATGTGTACAATTTGATTTTTAGGAAACTTACAGAGTTGTGCAATAACCACTACAATCCAATTTTAGAACCTTTCCATGGTCCCAAACAAGTCCCTTCTGCCCACTTACAGTTAATCACCACTGTCAGCCCCAGCCCTGTGACTTAGCTTTTCTCACTCTCAAAAGTGCCTTTTCTAGACATTTCACATAATGGAATGAAACAATATATGGCCTTTATGTCTGACTGTTTTCTCTTCATATAATGTTTGCAAGACTCTTTTGTGTGTAGCATGTGTCAGTACTTCATTCCTTTTTATTCCTGAATAGTATTTCATTGTATTGATCTATCACATTCACCTTTTTCATTCACTGGGTTGATAGACATTTGCATGGTTCCTGTTCTAGATGTTATTTATCAGGTGGAGAAAATTCCCTTCTATTTTTAGCCTGCTGAGATTTCTTATCATAAATGGGTGTTGTAGTATGTCAAGTTGGTTTTTGTCTTTTATTCTGTTACGGTGTTTTACATTAATTGATTTCAGATGTTAAATCAACCTTGCATTTCTGAGATAGATCCCATTTGGTTGTAACGTATAATCCTTTTTATTGGTGGATGGATTCAGTTTGCTAATATGTAGTGAAGGATTTTTTTTTTAGTCAAGGATTTTTGCATCTATATTCAGGAGGTATGGTGGTCTGCAGTTTTCTTATTATGGTTCTGTCTCGTTTTGCTATTAGGATAATGCTGGCTGTATAGAATGAACTGGAAGTGTTCCTTCTATTTTCAGAAACAGTATGGGAAGGACTGGTGTTATATTTCCTATAGAACTCGTCAGTGAAATCACCTGGTTTTGGAAATTCATTATGGAAATATTTTAAATTATGAATTCAAATTTCTTTACTTATAGTTTTGGTCAGATTTTTTGTTTCTTCTTGAGTCAGTTTTGAAAATTTTTATATTTTTAGGGATTTCTTTCATTGCATCTAAACTGTCTAATTTGTTGCCATAAGGTTGGTCATAATATTCCCTTATAATCCTTTTAAATTTCTGTAGGGACCATAATGCTATCTTCTCCTTCATTTCTGATTTTGCTAATTTGTATTTTCTTTTTTGTTGGTCACTCCAGCTAAAGGTTTGTCAGTTTTACTGAGCTTTACAAAGACCAAAATTTTAGTTTCATGGATTGTCTCTATTATTTTTCTGTTTTCTATGTTATTCTATTCTGCTCTAATCCTTATTATTTCCTTTCATTGCCTTGCTTTGGGCTTATTTTGTTCTTTTGGTAGTTTGTTAAGGTTAAAGCTTAATGACCAATTTCAGACCTTCTTTTTAAATAAAACATAGATGTGCTGTTGCTCAGTTGTGTCCAACTCTTTGCAACTCCATGGACTACAGCACGCCAGGCTTCCCTGGCCTTTATCGTTTCCCAGAGTTTGCTCAAACTCCTGTCCATTGAGTTGATGATGCCATCCAACCATCTCGTTCTCTGTTGTCCCCTTTTCCTTCTGCTCTCAATCTTCCTCAGCATCAGTGTCTTTTCTAGTGAGTCAGCTCTTCGCATCTGGCAGCCAAAGTATTGGAGGCTCAGCTTCAGCATCATTCTTTCCAATGAATATTTAGGGTTGATTTCCTTTAGGGTACTGGTTTGATCTTGTTGTCCGAGGGACTCTAAAGAGTCTTTTCCAACACCACAGTTCAAGAGCATCAATTCTTCAGTGCTCAGTCTTTTTATGGTCAAACTTTCACATCTGTATGTGACTGCTGGAAAAACCATAGCTTTGACTATACAGACCTTTGTAGGCGAAGTGATGTCTCTGCTTTTTAATGTGCTTATAAATTCCCTCCTAAGTATTACTTTGTCTTCCACCTATAATATTGATATGCTGCATTTTCATTTCCTCTCTGTCAAAAATATTTAAAAATCCATTGTGGTTTCTTGACTCATTGACTGTTTAGAAATGTGTCGTGTAATTTCCAAACATTTGGGAATTTTCCGGGTTTCTTTCTTGCATTGATTTTTAAATTCTATTGTGATTAAAGAACTCTTCAATCCTTTATTTTAATTGGAGGATAATTACTTTACAATATTGTGATGGCTTTTGCCATACACTAAAATGAATCGGCCATAGGTATACATGTGTCCCCCCCATCCTGAACTTGCCTCCCACCTCCCTCCCCAGCCCATCCCTCCAGGTTGTCACAGAGCACTGGCATTGGGTGCCCTGCTTCATATATTGAACTTGAACTGGTCTTCTGTTTTATTCACTTCTTTTTGATGTAATAAGATTTATTTCATGATTTAACTTATCATGCATGCTAAAGAATATGCCCTTGAGAAGAACATGCATTCTTTGTTGGGTGGTGTGTAGAGCTGGTTGAGAGTGTTTGTCAAGTCTTCTATATCCTTGCTGATCTTCTATCTAGTTGTTCTATCAATTACTGAGAATGGGGATACTGAAACCCCTTTGTTGAACTGACTGGTTCTCCTTTACAGTCAGTTTTTGCTTCATGTACTTTGAGGACCTATTGTTAACTGTGTATATATTTACAATTGCTATATCTTCCTGATCTATTGATCCTTTTTATCATTATGAATGACCCAATTTATTTCTAGTAATATTTCTTAAGTTTATTTTGTTTGAAATTACTATAGTTACTCCAGTTCATGCTTACTGCTTGATCAGTAGTACAGAATGAAGACATTTCCAAAAATCAAAGAAAAGATGATTCTCTATTGTACCTTTTCTTTTGACTTTGGAGATTCTAGTCATCCCATTATTTTGCAGATCTGGGAAAAAGATGTTCACTTCCCTTCCAAGGGAAATAAAATGGCAGCTACCTCTTGGACTCTGTTCTAAGTCTTATAAGCAGGTTTTAGAAAATCGTCTCTGTGATGAGACGTTTTGGCAAACACACATGCATGGGTGCATGTATACACACCCTTACCCAGAAACAATCAATTCTGGTCCCTTCACTCACAAAGAGAAAACTGAGACAGATCATCAGGGACCCATCCATGGAGCTTTGGCAGAATCAAGACAAGATTTCATCGCTCAGTTCCTATTCCAGTGTCCATTCCATTCCATCACTCTGATAAGTTATTCTTTCAAGTCCTCAGTATGAGTGACAACAGCTGCCTGATGCAACAACCTTTTTTATGAACAAGTACACTCAAGATGGAATAGATTCAAGGTTTCCCCGTCAGGGCTCCAAAATATGAGAAAGACAATGAGGTTCCAAAGAGAGGGAGCTCGCTGGGTTGGGTGATCAAGGTTTTTGTGCCTGCCTGTGTCTCTCTCTACCTAACTTACTTACAAGTCTGCCATACTAGTGTTCATTTCAAGAAGCAAGGCAAGTGCTATCATTCCCAACCCATCTGACCTTCCTTTCACACTTGACTCAGTTGCATATGTACTATCATCCCTCAGTTATCTGTGGGGGGTTGGTTGAGGATACTCAAGTCTCTTACATAAAATGGAGCAGTACATTCAGTCTTCCACATCTATTGGATCTAAAGTATGCTCATAGCCTTCCAGAACCTAGCTTACCTATAAGAAGAGAAGATTCTGTATAAAATCAATTGAGAAATTTATACCACTGTGGTTCTACCATTAGTTGGGTAATCTTGAAAAAGTACTTAAGTTAGAGTTTCAGTTTCTTACGTGAAATAGGTTATTCTAAGTATTAGATAACATAATTTATAAGGAAGTACCTAATCCAGTCCTTTTTATTGAGGGTATTTTGTTATTTTAAGACAATATATAAAGATAATCCAAGTTCTTACCACTACAATAGAAGAAAAGAGGGCTGGCTGATTTTTTAAGGTTTTCTTGTTTGTTTTATTTTGGTCAAAGAACTGCCATGATAAAGAACTTGGTCAAAGTTATGTATTGTAAAATTGAACACTATATTTATCATAGACCTGAAGCTGTTTATTGGATTATACAACTATGAGTATAAAGTAATATAAATAGGTGCCTTTCTGTATTTTTATATGGCAAAATTTTCTGTGTGCTCCATTTTGGAAAGGGTATTTCCATCAGTTATAAATTGCTGTTCTATATTATGCGATAATTTAGATCAAGGTCATTACCAACTAAGATGACCAAACCTGAAAAATATTATTCTCACGTCAGAGACCTTGAAGAAAGAATGCTCTAATGGGATTAAAGTGCCTTGCAAAGAATTACAACACGAGTAGCTCAAGAAATCTTAATTTGTAAAAGGTCACAGAGTTACAAAAAACATCGCTCATTTCAACTAATTAAATGAAATTTTAGTTAAACGGCACCTTTAAATATTGGTATTGCAGCTGCGAGTGCATTTAAATAGCATTTACACAGATATAATTAGCACAATTAAACATGGGTAGAAGTGGAAACACCATTCTTAATTATATTGATATAATCAGTTTTATTAATGCTTTATAGCAACAAAAGTGACATCTGACAGTAGCACACAATTCATGACAGAACCTAATATTAAGCATTTGAGCATATTAAAGAATCTAAAGCTAGGTAAATGGGGAAAGAAAAAAGTCAAATAGAGTTCCTACCTGTGACAATACCATAGTTGGGAGGTTCGAGAATTACTCCATAAAACTGGATGATGTTTCTGTGACTGAGGACGCTGAGTATTTCTGCCTATACAAAAATCAAATACAAAATTGCATAAAATTTCACATTTATAAAAGTCTCATAAACTAGCTTTTGTGTTCAATTTTCTTTTACATACTTTAGAAAGATGTGTATGTGCTCAATAAGCATGTGATACTAATAAAACAGTGTCTTTGGCAGTTTTCTTGATAGAGTAAGAATTTATATTGAAGGTTTCTGAAAAAATTTAAAAAGAAATGGGGTTGAACTGGCAGCAGCAGAAGTGCTTACTAGCAAGTCAACATGACTGACAGTAGAGGGGTATGATTAAAGAGGGGAGATGCCATATTTATTTAAGTAAAAGCCTTCTTCCTTAAAGTCAAACAGATTTTTTTTTTCTGAATAATATCCCCTCTGGCAGATTTCAACATGACTAAATTTCTATCAGTTGGATGAACAGTTATGACAAAATTGGCTCAGACAGTAAAGAGTCTGCTTGCAATTCAGGAGACCTGGGTTCGATCCCTAGGCTGGGAAGATCCCCTGGAAAAAGGAATGACTACCCATTCCAGTATTCATACCCCTCTGTCCATGGGATTCCTCAGGCAAGAATACTGGACTTGGTTGCCACGCCCTCCTCCAGGGGATCTTCCCAACCCAGGAATTGAACCCATGTCTTTTATGTCTCCCGCACTGGCAGGCAGGTTCTTTACTATTAGCACCACCTGGGACACTCCAGTAGGATATGATTTTTCATTAAAAACATGTTAAACTTGCTTTGAAGGTGGTTTGACTAGACAGAAAACAGAGGTTATGGGTTGACATGGGGTCAATGTGGGAACAGGAGAAAGGAGCATTATTAGTGACAGGATGAGACATTCATTTTATCAAGGTTGATTTGACAATTTGTTTTAGTAAGTGTTGAAGTGGGCTATAGAAATAATTCCTTAACAATCATTGAGTGTTCACTGTGTGTAGAGGTTCTGTATTCATCAAACAACCTTTCCATAATTTAGTTTTCCAAGTAGAAAGAAAATACACTAATTGGACAATAAATACAATTATTCATCCATATGGCAACTCTCTTTCTAAATCAGCATAAAAAACCTTTGTTGTAAAAATACAGTTCATGTGAAGTTTGGAAATCATAAGGCCTCTGTTTTTCAGTGGCAGATCAACTCTTTGTGAGTAAAGCATGATAGTTCAATGTGAGGACGCATTAATGTTGGAACCAGTATTGGTCAAAATCAAGGAGTGTTATTCTTTGGCACATTTTGATATATTCTTCAGAATACCTAAATCTCGAAGCCATTAAAAATGGCTTCATCAATAAAAAATAAATACAAGAATATTCTGAATCCTTGGACAATGATTTTATAATTCAGCGTGACATGGAGTTTTCAGTGTTTCAGCTAGCTTTCATTTAAGATACTGACAAATTATATCTTGGAGATAGACTTTATCTTTTCAGGTATTGGCAAGCATGTCTAGATGGCCTTGAGTAGGTATATGCTAATGACAGAACAACTATTATCTTGTGTTCCTTTGTTGTGCTCGTTTTAATTTCTTACAATTATGAAAAACTCTTGCACTATGATTTGCAAACAAAATATATTTTTATGGAATAAGGCTTTATGTTCCAATTTAATAAACTAAGAATTTGATTTAACATCTCAAAAACAACATGCTACTTTAGAATGTTGTAAGAGTTTCATGGAACTGGGCTAATAATAAGTAGAGATAGATTAAATAAATGATATTTGCAATAAATGGAAATCATGATACCTGTTAGCAATTCAAACTAGCTCCAACAGAAAAAAGCTGGGATTAATTGAATTATTAAAACCTGTGCTTATAGTAGCCAGCACCTGAATACAAGTGGATGTATTATAGAAATTTGCCTCTATAGACACCTGCTTGTCGATAGTTCATCAATGGAAATTGCTGAAGTATGCAGCAAATAATTTTTCCTTCAGTTGTTGTTTTCCCATTGTTTTCCAGATTTAAATTCTGGGATACTCTAGCAAATGGCTTACACATCAAAATAATGGATTAGTGGCTTGAAAAAGTTCAGTTTTATGTTAAAAAGGAAACATAATAACAATGAAGGTTAAAATAATACTCTATTGTGCCAAAAAAATTTAAATATTTTTAATACTATTAAAACTAAGATGATTTGGTACATATCTACAATGGAATATTACTCAGCCATAAAAAGAACAAAATATTGTCATTTGCAGAAACATGGATGTACTTAGAGAATACTGAAAGTGAAAGTATTAGTCACTCAGTCATGTCTGACTCTGCAACTCCATGGACTACATAGCCGGCCAGGCTCCTCTGTCCATGGGATTCTCCAGCCAAGAATACTGGAGTGGGTAGCCATTCCCCAATAGTTTAAAGGGGAAGAGCCATTCCCCCAAACTTAAGAAGAGCCCACATTTTTTTAAAAAAAATTAAAATTACACATAAAAGAAAGGAGATGGGGAGGAAATAAAATATATTATTTGTGTTTATCTCTAAGGTAGCAAAGGGCTTCCCAGGTGGTTCAATGGGTGAAGAATCTGCCTGCAATGCAGGAGACGTGGGTTCAGTCCCTGGGTGGGGAACATCCCCTGCAGGAGGGCATGGCAACCCACTCCAGTATTCTTGCCTAGAGAATTCCATGGACAGAGGAGCCTGGTGGGCTACAGTCCATACGGTTGCAAAGAATCAGACATGACTGAAGAAATTGAGCACGCACTAGGTAGTAAAAAGAATCATAACTGATTTAAAATTTCCACTATTTCCCAAATTCTTTACAATAGCCTCTATAATTTTTAATCAGAAAAAACAGTACAAGCATGTTATCCATAATATGTATGACTAGAGCATATAAATATAACATTTAAAATATTGATTTGCATGGAAATTTTGATTTTCCCTAGGATTGGATCAGAAAAAGGTAAAATTCTTTCCTTACCTCCCCAGAACTACTCTAGGTATATAAGGACTAGTTTAGTTGATCTCTGAGCTATGAGTTTCTCCAGACATGCATCCAGAACAGACATCTCCTGGGTTATTCCTGAAGAAGTCCATAAACTCTGAGAGGCCGTGAGACATAAGTCTGGACACTGAGTACACCTACTCAGACTCGGGTTCAGTGTTTTATTAAATGATCTTCCTCTCCCTTCTGACATTTGTTCTCGTAGCCCACTGCTCTTCAAAGAAGCCTTACTTGTCTTGCACCATGCCTAGTATAAAACCACATGAGGGAGAAAGGTCATATGCTTTATACAGCTGAAGCTCAATAATATTTGAAGGGTGGATGAACAAATAGTATTTGACAATAATGAAATTAAGTGTGTTCAAATAACTGCCACGGTAAGAGCTCATGTAAGGTAAATGTTTACTCTGAACAGGCAGGGAGAAGAGTAAAATGCCTGTGGGTGTGGATTTGCTTCACTATTCATTCTGTTCTTTTACATGCATAAGGGTTACTTCAGGCTATTATTTCGTAAGAATGCCAATCAATCAATTATACAACTACAGTAGAAGCTACATTGAAATTTGTGTTCATGAGCCCTTTGTTGATTTGAACTTTCAGGATAAAGTTGGACAGCTACAAGTTGCCTCTTGCAGTCCATGACAATCAAATAAGCAAAATTTCAGGCCCTCATTGAACTTTTTCAGATATAGAATGGAGAAGCTTGCTTAATCTTAAACCTTTTGCTTCCAGTTTTCTACCCAATGCATTGGTACCATTTATATTTCCAAAATCACCTCTGCAAGTAAGCCATCTTCTTATGAAGTCCACACCTTCCCCACACCATACCCACTGTAGCAGACCTCCTGAATAATGGAGCCCTGCTTCTCAGTAGGGGGGCTACATTTCACACACGCTTTCTGCATAGGCTGAATGTGTTCCCTTAAAATCCATATGTTGAAACCTGACCCCCAAAGTGATGATATAAGGAGGTGGGACCTGTAAAAGTTGATGAGGGTAGAGCCTCATGAATGGAATCAGCGCCCTTATAAAGGAGCTCCCTCACCCCTTCCTTCTGCCACATGAGGACACCACATGAAGATGGCCAACTGTGAACCAGGAAGTAGGTTCTCACCAGAAATCAACTCTGCTAACAACTTGATCTCGGACTTCCCAACCTCCAGAACTTATGAGTGTGTTTGTTGTTTATAAGTCATCCCATCTTCAGTATTCTGTTACAGCATCCTGAATGGACTAAGGCAGCACTCTTCCTAGGCTTGGGCCAACATCACAAAACTCTACAACTGAACCAGGCTTCTAAAGAACAGGATGGGTTTGAAAAGACAATGCCCTTGGTCTTCTCAGTACAGCATACTTCTTATCATTATCCCCACAGAGCCCAGAGCTATTGTACTTCGCAGCAGAATGTAAGGCACGAGGGGAAATACTTGATTTAAAAATTCCAAAAACAGGGACTTCTCTGGTGGACCAGTGAGTGGTTAAGAAATCTCCAGCCAATGCAGGGGACCTGGGTTCGATCCCTGGTCTGGGAAGATCCCACAAGCTGTGAAGCAACTAAGTCTGTGAGCCACAATTACTGAACTGAGCTCTGAATAAAGCTTGTGCTTTGCAACAAGAAAAACCACCACAGCAAGAAGCCCCCACACCACAACTGGAGAAAGCCCATGGCACAAGGAAGACTTAGTGCAGCCAAAAAAACAAACAAACCCTAAAACAGTAATGTATAAAGTCAAAACATCCTGCTTTTTCAGGCAAGAAGTAGGTAGACATTCTCTTCTGTTTCAGGCTCTGATTATAAAGATAACTGAGGCAGAATGCACTCTCTAAGTAATCAGAAGATTTACATGTGTCAGATCACAAGAACCAGTGTCAAAAACAAAAACAAAAAGTTGTTTACTTCATTGCATTTTTACTCCAAGAATACTATTTTAGGGTCATTTTCCTAAAGTAAAAACTTGATTTCTCGCAAAATGGAAAACCAACTCCCACTTCTAAAAACTCAGTGCTATAGAACAACATTAAAAATAGGCTAGGATGATTTTCAATTCTGTATTTAATCACCAGAGTCATACCCAGGTCATGCTCTGAATCACTTTTAGGCTTAATGAGACCCATTCAATAACACAGGCACACGACAAGCAGCAAATCTCTCAGTTCTGTAGGTTCTCTTTCAAATGCTGCCCTTTAGGTATTCAGGGAAATAAAGGATAAACAAACTGAATTCAGGTTCCATAATATAATACAGCCTATATTCCTCAGTGTCATGAAGATGTTTCTTTGGAAGAAAAATGGCTAGAAATACTAAGAAGGAAAAATAAACTAGTCATTCTGCTCACTCTACGTGAACAGCTGAGATGGAGTCAAGCGGGATGCATTACAAACGTCACTGGTGCTGGGAAGTCTTTATTGCTCAATGGTCTTCCTGGTGGGTTGCAGGAGACTTACCACGTGCAACTACTGGGACAGCTGCCTGGGCTCCGTTCCAGGGATCAGGCTGCTCTCCAGTTAAGTATATACCCAACTAAGGACAGACTAACCTGGCAGGATGGAAGGCTGACTAAAACTGAATGAAATAAATACTGAAGATTTAAGGACAGGAATGTAAGAGATATCCCAAGGTATAAAAGACTGAAAGATTTTAGATTCTTCATGCTCAACAACAGAAGGTCACTGTGATGACATGAAAAAGTCAGATATATTGTAAACTTGTATTCAGTTTGGATAACAAAAGCACATTCAAGCACTCAACTTTCCACTAAACAACTTATGTAACTTGGTCAAAGAGATCACTTGGGGCTAAACTTACACAGAAAACCTCCCCAAAGAAAGCCGTTGAATAAGACTTGAAGTATGAATTAATGAAGGATTAGGCTTTTAAAAAAATAATAAAACACAATATAATGTAATCAAAACTAGGTCAGTGGAAATTTAAATTCTAATTCCAAAATGGATGGCCCTGGAGCCACCTGGTTACTCGGAACCTTGTTTCTTCCTAGAAAATTATTTTGCTGGACAAAATTATCTTCCAGATTCCTTCATGCTTTAAATTTCTATCCATTTCTATTAAAAAAAAAAAAAACCCAACTTGATGTATTTCTAACAGTTGCTTTACTCAGAGTGGGTCCTCGATAGATATGTGGTACATGGAACTGAGGTCATTAACTCTGGTGTATTAAGATACCCTCTGGAGTCAAACAGGCTGGAGGCAGGAATCTTGGCTATGCCTCCTATAAGCTGGGCGACTTAGAGGAAGCCTCTCTAGGCTCCAATCTCCTTAAGGGAGAACAGAAATCCTACCCTAGTGTCTAGAAATTCCAGGTATTTAACCAATGATAATTCCTTTCTCTGATGGTCTTCCCTTTCCTTTTTAACCAGTTTATCATTCAGAGTCAAGTCAAGCTTACGAGCAAAGATGAGATTTCTTCCACATTGGATTCCACTTTCATAATTGGCTTGTATTAGTTAGCTTTATGTATTTATCATATTTGACTTTCCATGTTTATGTGTGCTGTGTTGTGCTCAGTTGCTCAGTTGTGTCTGACTTTTTGTGCGACCCTATGGACTGTACGCCCCCAGGCTCTTCTGTCCATGGGATTCTCCAGGCAAGAATGCTGGATCTCCCGCACCCAGGTATGGAACCCACATCTCCTGCATTTCCTGTATTGCAGATGGATTCTTCACCCACCCCCTTTAAAAAAAAATACAATAAAAATGAGTCCTTTCATCTAAATATTTTTTTTATCAAAAGCTGCCTTTGCTCAAAGAGATTCTAGTTTGCAGACTTCTATACAAAAACTGCTTGTATGCACTGTCTACTGTGCCAAGCAATTCATATAGACAGCTTTTTAAAATAATATTTATATTAGTCTTATAATATTTTATATTATTTTATACAAATATTTTATTTATTTGGCTGCTCCCAGTCTTAGTTGTGGCATGTGGGGACCTCATTCCCTGACCAGGGGTCAAAATTGGGCCCTCTGCACTGGGAATCTTAGCCACTCAACCACTACAGAAGCTCTTCTGTTGTTTTTTTTTGGGGGGGGGCTGTACTGGGTCTTAATTGCTGTGTGTGGGCTTCTCTATTGCAGTGAACAGCGGCTACTCTTTAGTTGTGGTGCACGGACTTTCCATTGAAGTGGCTTCTCTTGTTGCAGAGCACAGGCTCTAGGCTCGTAGGGTCAGTAGTTGTGGCTCATGGGCTTAGCTGCTCTGCGGCATGTGGGATTCTTCCTGGACCAGGGATCAAACCCATGTCCCCTGCACTGGCAGGAGAATTCCTAATCTCTGGACCAACAGGGAAGTCACCATCCACTTGTTTTTATTTCAGTTTGTGATCTTGCTCTTTTATTCTGAAGTGTTTTATATTTGCTGTGAATACATTTGCTAATGTTATTTAATGGCTTAGATTAATCCAAGCCCACCAGGCTCTTCGGTCCATGGAATTCTCCAGGCCAGAATACTGGGGTGGGTTGCCATGCCCTCCTCCAGAGGATCTTCCCAATCCAGGGATCAAACCCAGGTCTCCCGCATTGTAGGCGAATTCTTTATTGTCTGAACCACCAGGGAAGCCCAGATTAATCTAGAGAACCAAAACATTATATAAATATATTTCTAAACCATTTGCATGCTTTTTTTGAGCAGAGGTATTTATTTATCTGTATTTTAAATATATGTGGTATGAAGAAATTAAAGGAAGAAATGGAAAGGGTAGTTAAAGAACCTGATAAAAATAATCAAATTTCAGAAAGGAGAGTAATGCAAACATTATTCTGTCTGGTGATGATATATGCAATTGGTAGACTGACCTTTTAAAGCCTCAAAGCAAATCACGAGTGAGTGCCTTCTACTATTGCAGAGAAATTTAAAAACTTGCCTAAGGGCACAAAAAACGGCAAAGCCATATTTTTAACACAGACTGTCTTATGTCAAAGCTCTGTTTATAATCACTAAACCCTCCCACTTTACTTTACAAACCTAACTTGAATACAGAATGGGATGTTAGTTTATAGAACATCTGAAAATTATAATAGACCTAAAAAAATGCCAAAACTCTCTAGTTAGTTACAGACATGTGAGAAACAACTCTTCATCAACTCCCCTTAGGGCCTCAGCCACTGCCTCCACTGTAAGATTTCCAAGCCTTCCTGACACTTAATTGGGCAAGATCAAGTCAAGAACCAAGATGTAATTCTCACTAGGCCATCAGGCCAGCGAGCAATGACCAAATTTATAGTTAATAAAACCAGTTAATTGCACAGCATGAAGCACCCTCTCTCTATGTAAAAATTACATGGTTAAGAATTTTGAGCAACTCTCACAATCTGATTAGTTAAGTGCTTTATAATATTACTCTACAGTGCAACAGAGTTTGATTATTTATATCCCATAAGAGAAATGTTTGCTACATTTATTATGGAAATCTGCAAAATCATTTAGAAGAATTCAGGCAAATTTAATTTTTAAATAGTCTGAAAAGTCCTTTCACATCTTATAGACTCCAATTAGACAGCATCTTGAATACCTGGATTCTTCCATTTAATGATTTCACTATTTCTGGGTTCTGTCAGCATACTCAAACAATAACTAATGACAAAGGCACATATGTGATATCTGCCAGACTACAGAGTGACAAAAAAGTGCCAAACCTCAACAAGTATATGGTAAAAAATAACCTCGAATCATAGACTCTTAAGATGATTTCTCCCCTAAAGATTTAAAGAAGAGATAGCCTCCATTTACGTAAACTCTCCCATATTAATAACCATCACCACCACCACCACCACAATCTTTCTTTTCACTAACCTTCATGCTGAAATCTAAGTCCTTCTTTGTGTTCAGTAGAGATAGTAAGTAAAAGATAACATCTGAAGGCTAATTTTCATATTACACTACATTATAGGTTTTTCTAAGCCTAGACTCCGGCAGTTGGTGATGGACAGAGAGGCCTGGCATGCTGCAGTTCATGGGGTCACAAAGAGTCAGACACGACTGAGCAACTGAACTGAACTGAACTGAAGCCTAAAGCTGGATGAATCACAAGCTGGAATCAAGACTGCCAGGAGAAATATCAACAGCCTCAGACATGCAGATGACACCATTCTAATAGCAAAAAGTGAAGAACTAAAGAGCCTCTTGATGGTGAAAAAAGAAAATGAAAAAGCTGGCTTAAAATGCAAAATTCAGAAAATGAAGATCATGGCATCTGGCCTCATCACTTCATTGTAAACAGAAGGGGGAAAAGTGGAAGAAGTGACAGATTTTATTTTCTTGGGCTCCAAAATCACCACAGATGGGACTGTGGTCATGAAACTAAAATACCCTTGATCCTTGGAAGGAAAGCAATGACAAACCTAGACAGCATATTAAAAAGCAGAGACATCACTTTGTCAACAAGGGTCCCTATAGTCAAAGCTATGGTTTTGCCAGTAGTCATGTACAGATGCAAGAGTTGGACCATCAAAAAGGCTGAGTGCGGAAGAATTGATGCCTTTGAACTGTGTTGGTGGAGAAGACTCTGGACAGCTGGACAGTTCCTTGGACAGCAAGGAGATCAAACCAGTCAATCCTAAAGGAAATCAATCCTGAATATTCATTCTAAGGACTCATGCTGAAGCTGAAGCTCCAATACTGTGGCCCTGATGCAAAGAGCTGACTCACTGGAAAAGACCCTGATGCTGGGGAAAAATTGAAGGCAAAGGCAGAAGGGGGTGGCAGAGCATGAGATGGTTAGATAGCATCACCAACTCAATGGACATGAATTAGAAAAAACTCTGGGAGATAGTGGAGGACAGAGGAGACTGGTATGCTGCAGTCCATGGGGTTGCAAAGAGTTGGATATGACTTAGCAACTAAACAAGTCTAAAAACTCTGCTGCTGCTGCTAAGTCACTTCAGTCATGTCCGACTCTGTGCAACCCCATAGACGTCAGCCCACCAGCCTCCCCCGTCCCTGGGATTCTTCAGGCAAGAACACTGGAGTGGGTTGCCATTTCCTTCGCCATTTTCACTAAAACTCTAATTCTTATCAATTTTCTTGACATGTCTTATTTTTCAATTTTTAGGGGTTATTTTACCTAAATTTATGCAAAAGTATCAATCATTCTAAAAATATATTCAAGTAACTGGTAGAGCCACCTGACTGAATATATTCACTTTTCAGCCCAATATTGGGGTATGGTGTAAACTTGGTTACTATGGCTCTCCTCAAAACCATCTTTATATTCCTCTGATCCAAAAGAAAATTTTTTATGTTTTTAGCTTCAATCATATAAAGTTATAATTTAAGTATAATCATCTTCAGTTCAGTTAAGTCACTCAGTTGTGTCTGACTCTTTGCGACCCCATGGACTGCAGCACTCCAGGCTTCCTTGTCTATCTCCAACTCCCAGAGCTTGCTCAAACTCATGTCAATCAGGTCGGTGATGCCATCCAACCATCTCATCCTCTGTTGTCCCCTTCTCCCACCTTCAATCTTTCCCAGCATCAGGGTCTTTTCTAATGAGTCAGCCCTTAGCATCAGGTGGCCAAAGTATTAAAGCTTCAGCATCAGCACCAGTCCTTCCAATGAATATTCAGGATTGATTTCCTTCAGGATTGACTGACTTGATCTCCTTGCAGTCCAAGAGACTCTCAAGAGTCTTCTCCAACACCACAGTTCAAAAGCATCAATTCTTCAGCACTCAGTTTTCTTTATGGTCCAGCTCTCACATCCATACATGACTATTAGAAAAACCATAGCTTTGACTAGACAGACCTTTGTTGGCAAAGTAGCTTCTCTGCTTTCTAATATGCTATCTAGGTTGGTCATAGCTTTCCTTCCAAGGAACAAGTGTCTTTTAATTTCATGGCTGCTGTCACCATCTGCAGTGATTTTGAAGCCCAAGAATATAAAGTCTCTCACTGTTTCCATTGTTTCCCCATCTATTTGCCATGAAGTGATGGGACCGGATGCCATGATCTTCGTTTTTTTGAACGTTGAGTTTTAAGCCAGTTTTTTCACTGTCCTCTTTCACTTTCATCAGGAGGCTCTTTAGTTCCTCTTTGCTTTCTGCCATAAGGGTGGTGTTATCTCCATATCTGAGGTTATTGATATTTCTCCTGGCAATCTTGATTCCAGCTAAGGCTTCATCCAGCCCAGCATTTTGCATGATGTACTTTGCATATAAGTTAAATAAGCAGGGTGATGATATACAGCCTTGACATACTCATTTCCCAATTTGGAACCAGTCTTTTGAAGCCTGGCTTGGAGAATTTTGAGCATTACTTTGCTAGTGTCTGAGATGAGTGCAATTGTGCAATAGTTTGAACATTCTTTGGCATTGCCTTTCTTTGGGACTGGAATGAAAACTGACCTTTTCCAGTCCTGTGGCCACTGCTGAGTTTTCCAAATTTGCTGGCATGTTGAGTGCAGCACTTTCACAGCATCATCTTTGAGGATTTGAAATAGTTCAGCTGGGACTCCATCACTTTCACTAGTTTTGTCTGTAGTGATGCTTCCTAAGGCCCACTTGACTTTGCATTCCAGGATGTCTGTCTCTAGGTGAGTAATCACACCATCATGGTTATCTGGGTCATGAAGATCTTTTTTGTATAGTTCTTCTGTGTATTCTTGCCACCTCTTCTTAATTTCTTCTGCTTCTGTTAGGTCCATACCATTTCTGTCCTTTACTGTGCCCATCTTTGCATGAAATGTTCCCTCGGTATCTCTAATTTTCTTGAAGAGATCTCTAGTCTTTCCCATTCTATTGTTTTCCTCTATTTCTTTGCATTGATCACTGAGGAAGACTTTCTTATCTCTCCTTGCTATTCTTTGGAACTCTGCATTCAGATGGGTATATCTTTCCTTTTCTCCTTTGCCTTTCATGTCTCTTCTTTTCTCAGCTATTTCTAAGGCCTCCACAGACAACCATTTTGTCTTTTCGCCTTTCATTTTCTTGGGGATGATTCTGATTACCACCTCCTGTACAATGTTATGAACCTCCATCCATAGTTCTTCAGGCACTCTATCAGATATAATCCCTTGAATCTATCTGGTCTTAGTAAAAGGAATATTTGTGATTTTCCTGAACTGGTTGGTTTTTAATTCCCATTGCTCAACAACCTATCATGTTACATTTTTCAAGTTGATTGCTAGAAAGCTTAGCCACAAATTTGTTGCTTATATCTAGAAAGAATAAAGAACCTCATGAGTGTGTTTTTATCATACTATTTTCATTTCTGTCCATTTTGTTTTTTTACCATATTTTCCCTTTGCCCCATTTTCCTATTTTAATTTTTAAATCTCACAATTTGTATTTTTATTAGCTGCCTTAAATCATTTTAACAATGAAGCCATAAAATAAAATAGTATTTCGTATTGTATCTCAAGTTGGACTCTTCAAGATAAGACTCCAGGGTCCACAGATAGACCCCTGGTGGCCCATCAGAAAACTCAAAGAAACACTGGTCTATTTGAAGGGTTACCTCTTGGTTACTTCTCTGTGCACAAAGATACTCTCTCCTTCACTTTTTCTCCTCCAGCAGCCTTCACTAGCATTCTGCTTTAGCAATTTATGACCATCCTTAGATCTTTCTATTACCCACCCATCTCAAACTTAGAAGGCCCCTTTTTACCTTAACCTTTTAGCCTTATTCCCCTTAAACCTGCTCTTCAGTTGATCTTATTGAGGTCTCTAGTCCCTTAATTCCTTTCAGTTTTCCCTCTCTAATTAACTGGTTCTATGGAAAGAAAGTGAAAGTTGCTCAGTCATGTTTGACTCTTTGTGACCCCATGGACTATACAGTCCATGGAATTCTCCAGGCCAGAATACTGGAATGGGTGGCCTTTCCCTTCTCCAGGGGACCTTCCTAACCCAGGGATCGAACCCAGGTCTCCTACAATGTAGGTGGATTCTTCACCAGCTGAGCCACAAGAGAAGCCCCATTGTGGCTTCTTTCTATTGAAAGAAACAGAGATCCAAAATGACAGTAGTTAAACAAGTAGCTCACATTGTCTCAGAACATGAAGGCTGCGGGGAGCCCAGCATGGCAGCTCCACAATGATTGGTACCGTCTGCCTCACCGTCCTTCACACTAGTTTACATCCTCAAGGTTACCAGATGGCCACAACACAACGCCTGAGGTTCTAAGCCTTTATATTCATACTGGAGGCAGCAGGAAAGAGGAAAGGGTATAAGGGCATTCTCTTAGGTCAGCTTTCTTTAAAGAGCGCTCTCAGCAATCCTATCCAAAGAGTTCTGTTTACATCTCCATTTACTGAACACTAGAAGGCTGTAGCAGTAATTTCAAGTATCTCCAATTTCCTCCCTTCTTCATTCTCTGTTCACTCAACAAACATTTACTGAGTATTTCTGTGCCAGGCACTATTTTTTGGGGGCTGAGGATAGTGATGGACAAGATAGCAAAGCCCTTGCCTTCACAGAGCTTACAATTTAGAGAGGAAGACAGACAATGATGATATCAAGTAATAAACAAGATAATCTTTATGAGTTATCTACAATAAACCTTGACTCTACTCATGGCCTTTAGGTACTCTTGCCTTTTTGTCTCAGATCACTATGGATGCTCTACACCCGAGAAACAGGCATAACTGCCCTCAGTATTCCTTCCTTACAGTTCCTGCCTTTCTGTCTCCGAGAAAAAGGTATCCTTCCTTCCCAGATCTTACACTGACGTCCGTGCTCTTTTTTTTTTCCCCACCTGTGCTTTTTATATCTCCCCTTTTCACTCAGGACATATAATCCATCAATTATATCCTTTCTGGAACAATCTCTTTCTAGTTCTATCCTCTAGGCCTAAAAAATGCTTGAGTTTCACCTCTCCAAGAAACAAACAACTTTTCTTGACCCTTTTCTCAAACTACTTTTCTAAACATCAAAACGTCTTGAAATAATACTTTTCACTAAGTTCTGTTTCTTTGCTTTTTATTCATTTCTTAATCCCATTATATTTGGCTGGATTTTTATTCTATTGTTAAAGTTTCCCTAGCTAATTCTGAATTCTGATCTTTTCTTTTAAATGCCCTTTATGGGTTCTATTCTGAGTTTTTCAGTTAAATATAACCTCCCCTGAACATTCTGATAAAGTCCCTTAGATCTATACCTGTGCTATTTCCTGGTATGAATGAAATCAAGCAAGAGACACAGGCATCCTAAGTTATATAAAAATAAAATAAACCCCTACTATCAAGGCTCACACAATAGAGGGGAAAAATAAAAGTGCATAATAACAATATGCAACACAATGATTATAAGAAATAGAAAGTGTTGTGGAGGACCCATATAGAGATTAGGTGAAGCTGGGGGTAATGGAAAGCTTCAATTAGACAATGGAAAATGAACTAGGCTTTAATTTATAGCTAGAGAAGGCTTGGCATTCCAAGAAAGGGAATAGCAAGAACTTGGGTAGAGACAGCATGGGGCAGCATGTTTGAGACAGTAGCACTTCTGTTTGCTTGGAATGTGGAGTATACGTAGGAGAACACAGATAGGTAAAGGAATTACAAGCCTAGCTAAGAAGCAGTGAAGGCAAGATTCAAACCAGGTAGCCTGGTTGTAAAGCCTATGATTTCCACCATGACACAGAACATCCTCTCTCACAAATGAATGTCAATTTTCAAAATCACATAGATGTACATGTTCTATACATGCACACAGATGTACATGCACACACATTTCTGTATGTTACAAAAGGATAAACAAACTCACCTGTGACTATACATATACATAACAGAGTAAATACTTTTACATATTTATTTGATCTGAGTATAGAAAGAACTCTAGAATCAGAATCAAGAGACCTAATTTAGCCTTGGTTCTGACACTCAAAGGCTATGTGATTCACGGCCTCAGCTCACCTACTGATAAAATGTCAAAATTTGGAGGTAAAAAGGACCAAATGAATGATCTGCTGCTGCTGCTGCTGCTAAGTCGCTTAAATTGTGTCCGACTCTGTGCGACCCCATAGACGGCAGCCCACCAGGCTCCCCCATCCCTGGGATTCTCCAGGTAAGAACACTGGAGTGGGTTGCCATTTCTTCCTCCAATGCATGAAAGTGAAAAGTGAAAGTGAAGTCGTTCAGTCGTGTCCAACTCGTAGCGACCCCCTGGACTGCAGCCCACCAGGCTCCTCCGTCCATGGGATTTTCCAGGCAAGAGTACTAGAGTGGGGTGCCATTGTCTTCTCCGAAATGAATGATCTAAAGTCCCTTAAATTCTAGCTTCCTGACTTAAACCAGACTAAATTGATATGGGGTGGGCCCCAGGCACAGGTGTGCCTTAGAAGCTTCCCTGGTGAGTCTAATGTGCACTGGCCTCGACAGTGGTTCTGTGGCAGCTAAACTGTGGCCTCATTACTTAGGAGCTGGAAATGCTGGGGCTGAATTTCAACTTTATCATGTCTAAACTGTGTGGCCTTGCAAGTCCCTCAATATCATTGAACTTGCTGTCATCTCTAAAATAACAAAATCAGTTATCTATTTAAGCAGCTGTGAGGGCCAAATATACCTGGAAAGTACATGCTGGGCACCTGGTTTACTTCAATAAATCATTCCTCAATAAATCATTCCTAGAGTGAACAAAGAAAAGTTGTTTAGAAGATACACAGAACTGATCATGGACACAGAGAACACCTGCTAGAACTATGAACTTCTGGAAAACAGATCCAAAGATTGACAGCGAGAGCACAGTGAAACTCACAAAAGGAGACAAGAGGCCAAAACACAGGTCTGGGCAGAACAGTGACCGAAGACCAGAGAGAGTCTAGTGAATACAGTACTGGGAGACAGTGACGGCATCTGTCATCCTACAAACTCAGGTAACACCACAGCTGCCGGAAGACTCTAAATCCAAAGACCAAAATATACCAAAGATGACCACAAGTTGTTAAGCCTGGTTCTTCTAATCTCTAAACAAATCTTACAGTTCCCTACTCTTTTAAAAATAAAGTGCCAAGCTGAAAGAAAGTGAACATTACTTCTCTTTGCCACACTCAGGGTAAGGAATCCAGCTTAACCATCATTAGCCTCACAATCACCACGTTTGCAGAAAGAATGAGAACTTGGTGGGGCTGTTCTTGTGTTTCTATTTCCTGCCCATGCTCAGATCTCCGGGTCAGGGTCACAGAGGACCACGCCACACCATTATTCTTTTTCAGAACAGCTGCCTCTGGCCCTGGCTGTCATTCATCGTAATGAGATTTCTGTTGTGTTAGTGTAATCAAATGAGCCCAATGTATGTACGAGACCCTCCATTCAAATATGGAAGGACTACTGGCTCAAAGTCAATCAGAAAAATATTTCTGAGTTATCTTTCCAGGAGTGAACATCCATCACAATGATCTATCATCTGTAAAGTAAGGGTATTACCTCCCAGCACTAAAGACTATTGGGAGAATGGTGGCATGGAGCCAAATACAGGCATGGGCGGCACCAGAAAGGCAAGGACTAGGGTTTTAGGTTCTGGTTTTTCACTAACTCCCCTATGTGCCACTCAGCAAGTCACTTGGCCTTTCAAACATTAGGAATCTGTGGAATTGGGGATAATAAAAACTTTCAAAATTTTTACTTTGGAATAATTTTTAGATTCAGAGAAAAGCTGTTTAGAGTATTTAGAGTCACAGAAAAAAAGAGGCCTTGTAGAGCCCTAGTCCAGTTAATATAATATCTTATATTACTGTAGTACATCACTATTAACCAAACTCCAGACTTTGTTTGGATTTCACCTGTTGCTCCGTGAATGTCCTCTTTGTGGTCTAGGACCCTCTCCAGAGGGTTCACATCACATTTAGTTGTTATACCTCCCTAGTCTTCTCTAGTTTCATATCACAGGGTTTTAATACAAATCAAATAAATGTGAAAACACTTTGTAAAATGAAAAGGAATATTAGAATATGATTTACTATTGTTAGGCATTAAATGAGTCCAGGCATATAAAGCACCAAGAAAACTGGACTTTATTAAGCCCCAAATATAGGTTATTAGCATTATTATTACAAATTTTTATACCCATTTCCTTCTCCAGGGGATCTTCCTGACCCAGGGATATTGCATTGGCAGGTGGATTCTTTACCACAGAGCCAGCTGGGAAGTAGAAAGAGTACTAGTACTGTTAAAAATGCAGAGGGAAAAAAAAATCAATCTGTTAAGTCATTCATAAGCTGAGGTTTTTCATAAAATAAGATTGTAGGGAGGAGAAATTTTTTGCTTTTTTACTTTTTACACAGTATAATGTTTGATTTTTTAAAAAACATTTATCACCTTCTTAATATAAAAAGTAAAATATAGAAAATAAATATAACATGGAAATGTCTGGTTTTAAGTATAGCAGGGTCATAGTGAGCAAGTGGACAAAAGTATAAACATTAAAAAGAGGTATGATACTGAAGTGTATAGAATATAATATCTAGGGCTCTATTTTTCTATTATTAGTATATTATATCCAATTGGGTTCTTCACTTAAGTAAGAACTAGTCACTTTAAAACTAGGAAGAGATTCCAAAAATGAAGAAAAAACTTTAAAAAACTGACAGACAACTAAAAAACTACAATAAATGACACTCTATTACTTATAATTACAAGTTAGGGGACAATTAAATGCTTAATAAATGCCATTTGGTAAGAGTTTTCTGATGAGTATAATTTTATAGTGTTACTTTATTCTTTTTATGACTGACCAAAGATGTACTGTTAGCATGTGGTACAGACTCAGAAAAACTCAGAGAAGAACTCTGGGATGGTCACAGTTTTCCAAAGGTGAAGGTTCCAGGAGCATTGAGAATGTTCCAGTGAGTTCTCTAGCAGTGATAATCAGAATTCAAACAGATGCTCAATGCCCATCTGTGGCAGGAATTTTGCAGAGGAGATCCAGGCATCTAGAATATTGTCAATTAAGGTCTTTTCCAAAGCTGAGATTCTATGTCTGGTAAAGAGTACTGGATCCACAGCCAAAAACCCTAAGATTCAGCTCTGGATTCTAAGGTATAATTTTGGGAATCATACTGAACCTGTTTCATCACTTTATATACGGAATGACATAATCAACAGTGCTGCATAAATGGTAAAAGCACTGTCTGAATAATATTATTTATAATCATTTGAGGATAATGCAAGGGATCTAAGATAAAACCTTAACAGAAGTTATTTAAGCCAGCCATGAAGCTGACTTCTGAATGGTAAGGATTACAGAACCCGTTTTCCAGAGAGGCTGCAGAATTTTACATAACATATACAATTCTCAGTCTCCGGGACGGCATAGATACAGTCTTGATCATGAACAAGAAGTTGAATTGTGATTTATGTGGTACTATTTCTTAGTTGATAGAAATACTATGAAGAAGAAAACCAAAATGACCGTTTACCACTAAAGTGTTATCACATGCCTATCATTTAAGCATGTTTAACCTCCTCTCTTACAACAAGCATAGGGCAGGCAATTTAACGTCATTCAAAAAGAATAACAGAAGCAGTAGGAACAGGTGTGCTCCTGACAAGAGCTCCAAACTGGCAAACCAAAGGCCTGGACCCTGCAACTGAATTTACTGCTACCCAACGTAACAGTTCTGAACTTCAAATTACTGATTTTTAAAATGGGGGTTTAGGATTGTTGGACTAAAACAGCTATTAAACTTTCAGTTTGAGTATTATAGTAGATTTCTCAGATAACAGACCTTTTCACAATTATGTGCAAACCTACCTATTAAGCAAAATACCTCCCACAGTATCAATCCTTCATCACCTTTCAAATCTCCTTTCTCTTATTATATTGATGAGACTATGTACAAAATAGCCAAATCTTTATCCACCCATAATTAGGAGTTCACAACACACCACAGTTCATAGTCATGCACACTTCTGGATTTTAAATATTCTAAGATGACAAATCCTTATCAACCTATGTATCTTTTCAAATAAGCTATTTCTCTGAAATAAATGAGGACTGTTAAAGTACAAAGAAACTGCTATGTAATTGTTTAAATAGATTTTTATAGGTTGGTTCGTTGAAGGGCACTCTTATTTTCTTTTACTTAAATCTCACTGCCCAAGAGCCAACAGTCCTAATGTTAGGATATTTTACGTGGATTACAAATTAGTCAGTACTTTAAACGCTAGACAAAATAAAATTTCCTGCTGTTTCTGTTCCTGGATTCCCATTTCGTTCTTCGGACCCACAAATTTTCAACAGAATATAAGATACAATAGTAAAATACTTATTCATTGGAAGAAAGAAAAGAAAGGCAAAAGGAAACACACATATGCCTTTTTTTATTGTTACTTAAACTTACTAGACAATTTCCCTTATATATAAAATTACTCCTCCAGGGGGGAAAAAAAATCTTCTGAAGTAGATATTTTAATTAAGATGGATGCTTCTGTCTTCTGGTGGCTTCAAACTGATACCCACCTTCTCAAACAAGAGAACTCAGGATATCTGTAATTCTCTTCTCTACACACCTGCACCATCCTACATGCCTTGATAACAAAGTGACTGGCAAAATACAAAAGATTTAATACCACCATAATTGCTATTATTCTTCAGGCCAAGTGTTTTGGCAGATTCCTAGTCTAGATTCTGAGAGTACATGGGGGAAATCTGCATGTAAATTTTATGGTAAATGATTATATTTAAAATATTAAAATCTACTGAAGAGCTTAATAAAATCTAACACTTGAACACAACCCAGCGACCAACCCAGGAAATCATGTTTTCCCATGCAAAGTTCACAAACATAGCTATGGATCCATTTCAGGTTGAGAGAGAAAATGGGAAGACGAATCTTCTGAATATTTTCATAGCTACTGCTCCTGAAGAGTGGTGCTCCTTGCAAGAAAAGGATAGAACAAAGATCTTAATGTTGCAGGTCTGAGAGACAGCTACATGAAAACCAGGTATAGTGGTCCCTACCCGAGCAGCTGGCAAACTGCAGGATGGATATGGGCACTCTTCTGCCTAATAAAATCTGAATCAAACACTTTGCATCTCATTCTCCATGTGAGCTTTTTATGCAAACTTCTAAAGTGCAAGGAATCCTGGGGTGGAAGAGCTATTCTGAGAGATTTCACATAGTTCATGTAATTAGGGAAACCACTTCCTTTGATTGTAAGTGTTCAAAACAGCTGAATTTCTCCTATCAAAGGCACTCTGTGATTTGGGTCACCTCTTTTACTTTCTCTTTCATGTGTCTCAGGATGAGAGGTGAAGCTGGAGAGCACATTATTTAGCGGAAAAAAAGATCGTGCTTTTTGTTTTAGGGATTGAACTTACACTATTCAAAAGACTGTCATTTAGACTCTCCCTTTCTTCCTCACCCTCTGTCTCTTTCCTTCTCTAGCCAGGCTCTTCCGTAGCTACAGAGAACACAAGAAAAATGTCAGTGTAGGGCTGACGGGAAACTGTCATATTATATGTGAAAGGATTCTAATGCTCATGTTTGGCTTTAAAAGATAATTAGAAAGAACTGTAATCTGCAGGCTCTTGATCTTCATATTATGAATTTTTGTTGTTATAACAGTTGAGAGACAGAGGAAGAGGATGCAGAAAAGGAGTCTCTTACCGCCTCCCAAAAAAGCACAAGCCACCAGCAGCAAAGAGTGTAAAAGAAACTATCAATCTGTTCTTTCCATATATTCCTGCAGTATCCTTTTCCACTAAAAGTAGAACACAAGCTTTTCAACAAGGTAGTTTATACTGCTTTTGCTATAGCTAACCTTAGCGCTGGATGCTCTCGAGGTTTTTTCACTTATTCTAAAATACCTCCGTCACTTTAATGCACAGTTAGGTTTGCCAGTGAATATACAAACTAAAAGAGGTAAAAAATAATTCACCATTCACTAACTACTTTAATGTCCATATTTCTACTGAAGGTAAAGCAAGATGAACAATACTGTCTATGCCACAATCTCTAAGATTTCAGTTAAATTTTAGCTAATTAAAATTCCAGATGGTTAATAAAACTAGTAATATTATCAGTCATATCAAAGAAAAGGGGTTTTGAATCATATGAATAGAATGTGACAAAATTCTCTATAGTGACAACAATCTCACTTATATTCATTATAATTGAGCTTTATAATTCAAAGTAAATATGACTAAGCAGGAATTATCCCTATTTTATAGGTGAAAAAACTTTGTTCCAGTGATGTTAGCTGACTTGCCTGACCTCCCAATCAGTAAGAAAAAGGTAAGAACAGATCTAGAACTTTAAAGAGAGCAGGGCACAATCTTTAATCATTCAGGATCCTAAATTTTTCTTATCATGGCTTGAAAAAAATCACATTAACTTTTCTGGCAGATATGTCACATATTAACTCACAGTAAACCAAATAATCTAAAACATCCTTCCCTTAAGCTGTATCTTCCCCATCTTCTACCCGACACTTAGCTTTCCAGGGGGGTCAAGGTATAAAATGTTTCATTTCCATCTACTGGCTCAATGTGCTCATTGATTGAAATCTTTTCAGGTTCTTATTCTTACCGAGTCTTTTAACACATCAACTACTTTTCCTATTACTATATTAACTGAATTAGATGCCACCTAAATTATTAAAGTAAGTGTTAAGAAGGACATGAGTAAATATATTTAATTTAATTTCACAAGGATTAAGTGGGTTTTATGTACTTGGGAAAGCATGTATAAATTCACCTAACTTGTACATGGAAACTTTATTTCAATATTTTTATTTCAGGGACTTCCTTGGTAGCCCAGAGGCTAAGATTCCATGCTCCCAATGTTGGGTTCGATCCCTGGTCAGGGAACTAGATCCCACACACTGAAACTAAGCCTGGCACAGCCATGTAAATACCTAAATAAATAAAATATTTATAAATATATATTTCAGTACCATATAAACTTTGCCTTCCAAGTCATAATACATCTTCTTTGCTCTTAGCTTATATTTTTAGCCCAAATGTAGTGAACACTTACTGTATGCCAAGCATTGTACTGAAAACCTCTAATTCCCTCAAAGGTACTCTGCAGTAGGTCATATTAGTATTCTCATCCCATTAATAGAAATGAGGAATCAGGGTACAAAGAGCTTGCAGAAAGAGGAAGCTAGTCAAGTGGCTGAGCTAGGGATCCCACACAGATCTGACTACAGAGCCCACTGCCTCTGTACTGAAGGCATTTATTTACAAGTTTATCTCCTCCCAGGTCACCTGTAAGATCCCCACAGGTTCTTCAACTTGCAACACAGTTCTGGCATCTACTAAGACCTTTATATATAGTGACATGGCTTCTGAATTAAGTTGCAACACTAAGGATAGACAGGGTTCTACATCCTAAATAAAAGAAGGTTTTAAAAGGCATCATAACTGTCTCCAAATATCTGAAGGCTGCAGTGGAGGCAATGCTAAACAATTTATATGGCTCCAGCAGACAGTACTAGAACCAATGGGCAGAGTTAAAAGGTAGCAAATTCTAACTAAAACCAATGAAGGCCTATAAAAGAGAGCAATGCAAAAGAAGAAAGGGTGTCTTTTATAAATTCCAATCACCATAGGTATTCAAAGTGTCCAGATAACCAGAGGATGAAGAAAATCATCTCGTAATGAGAATCTCTGATTAGGGGAGATCAAGGCTCCCTAAATGCCAGTGTCAGTCTACTGATGTGCTACATCAGGGGATAAATATTTGAACACACACACACCTAGATTCTAATCTGGAACTACTAAATCAGAATCCTTGGAAGTAGGGTCAAGCTATATATATATATATATATATATATATATATTAACTAGAGATGTATTACTACATCTTCTGTTACCTGAAAAGTTATTGACTGCAGATGTTTTAGTATTCACTTACATAACAAATCGCTGGCCACAGGCATTCGTTTTTGCAAAAATCCCCCAGTCAGTAATGCCCACCAGGTCATTCTGATATGCAGCCAAAATTAGGAAAATTGGGCTTGTGAGATCTTTGTCAACTTTTAAATTTCTGTAATTTTACGAAGGTATGCTCTCAACTGTCTCTTAATTTTATCACACGACTAAGCACAGCACAGCACAAGGGCTCCATAGAGGTGTAAACAGTCTTCTAGGAAAACAGAGGGACATTTTAACTCCCCTGGGAGGAGTGGAGGCAGGGAAGAAGAGCGTTTATGGAGGGGTATTTTAAGGACAAGAGGCTTCTGATAGGCTGGGAGCAGGTAGAGATGCATTTCAGCTGGAGGCAGGAAAGCACATTGCCCATTTGGAGAACATCCTGTCCTCTTATGAAGCTGATATACAGTTTGCGTGAATGGAAAGCAGAAGAGGTTAAAGAGCTTTATTGAGGGTGAACTTTCTTAGAGGGGGCTATTGTATTTTTTTTTTAATGTGCACTAAAAAACCCCCTTATTTCTTGTATTCTTTACTTTTTGTAAATTTACTTATTTATGTAGACCGACGGGCTTGTGAGGGCTTAGTTTCCCACCAGGGATGGAACCTGGGCCCCCTGCAGTGGAAGTGCAGAGTTCTTATCTCTAGACCACCCACCAGGGAATTCTCTGATGTCATATCAAGGAGTTAGAATTTACTCTGGAAGTAAGAGGAACCATCAAAAGTGTCTGGAGCAGAAAGGACATCATCTGATCTGGTGGGGTTTTTGTTTGTTTGCTTTGGTATCCACGTGGCCAATGTATCAGAAAGGAAAAACAAATACTGGAAGGCGAGAGAAGAATGACTTGTATTAAGGGAAGCAGAGATGGAATAAGGAAACACCAATTCCAAAAAAATCTTCCTGTTTTCAACAAAATGTACACAGTTGAGAACACATCTAGATGAACACCGGAGCCCTGTCTTTCCATTCCAGGGAACTTGTTTGGGAATCTGCTTGATTAGAGATGAGAATTCCTCTGGGTAATGTTGGGATAAGTCATGGATACCTCCAGGAAATCCAAGAACTGGAATCAGTCCTGCTTGCAACCTGCTCTTAGATACGGGGAGGACATGAAATCATATTACACTAGTTAGCTGCCATCCTTACTAGCTCTTCTGTTGTATCTTATTAATTCTTAAAACTTGTTCCTTTTCCAAATCTTTGCTTTGTAATCAATCCAAAGGTTACCTGAGGGTTCACAGTACTGAGTGCATCTGAGCAAACCCTTGGAGAACTTACTTCCTACTAGCCTCCTGCCATTTCTGTAATTCTACTCTTGATTTTGTTTTATTCATCTTTGATTAAAATATGTTCTCTTATCTATATGCCACATAGTTTCCTCGCTGAAATGAAGAATTCTGCCCAGCCTTTTGGTTTACAAAACAACAGACAATATAAATTAACAGTCATTAATTGATACTCATTTTGAAAGACTGATGATTTTGAAAAGAGCTATTTGTATATAACAACAACTATTTTAATGGTTCCTATCTCTAAACAGTTTATTTTTTCACTTCACCTCAAAATGAAATCACTGAATTCCTAAGCAACTCTTTCCCCACCTCCATCACACTGGGTATCCATGGCAACATGTCCGGAAGAACTGGTACACTGTGACATTTCATTGTTTAATGGAGCACCTAATGTCAATTACCATACATGCAACTTTATATGTGTATGCATTATTCAATCTCCTTTAGACATATAAGATAGTCTCTGAATTCCCTGGAGAAAATGCATTATCCCCTCTAGTGGGTAAAAGCCAGGCTAGAAAAACAAAATGAGTGTATGCACAAAGAATATTTAAGACCTCTGGGCTGTCACTGGTTCTGCTGTTTCCACCAAGTTAGGATACACAGCCAATGGTTTGATTGAGGCAGACAAAAACTCTGCACAAATGCCACTACATGTAGAGTAACTATCATCCGTAAGAAATTGCTTTTTGTTTTTGAGGTGCTCACAGATAAGTCAAATTCTGTCTCTGAAAGTATCTTAGTTATTTTAGTCATAGCCACAAGTTTCAGCAGAGTATTGATAGGTTCTAAAATCTTGTCAAACTCTGAATCCTAGTTTTTGTTTAACTCTGATGTGATGATCCTCCAGTAGCAGTAACAATCACCAGCCTGACTTTCCCTCTCTCTTATTGATGATTTCATTTTATCTCCTAGATAGCAGCAGTGAAAAGAAATGCAAAGCCCATTCCACAAGGGCACTTGCCTAGCAAGGCACTTGGTACCTTGCTGAACCACCGAACTTGGTAACTCAGTTAACTAGCATGCTCTGGATGAAGTTTAACACATGCTTGTGTCATATTTAAATCTGCTCTTTAGTGAATGTGCATTTAAGTTTTAGAACTAGGAAGATTCTAATCATTCTATTTTTTTTAACCTCCTCTTTTACAGAGGTGGGAATCAGAAAGGTGAGGGACTCATTTCAGAGTCAGGGATAAAAATGTGAATTCCACTCTCTCCTTGACAGCATAAAAGTACTGATATAGTCTCATAACTGCCTCCCCCGTTTTGGTAATAGTGATGGAAATTCAGTGGATATCATCTCCTTAAGCAAATATATATTGTCTATAAGCTGCTTTATTTTTCCATGTCAGTAATTATGGATCAAGATCATTGTTTTCCAAAGCAGTTTAATTTTCATTGAACGGGAATACTAGAATTCGTGTACCCAGTTCTCCACTGTTGAACATTCAAGTTGTTTCTAGTTTTTCATGATTATAAAAAAAAAAAAAATCACTGTATACTCATCAGATGCACTTCTTTTATTTTCTTTTTAAATTATTTTATATATTTATTTGGCAGCACCAGGTCCAGTACTTGGCATTTTGAATCTTCACAGCAGCATGAGAACTCTTAGTTGTAGCATGTGGGATCTACTTCCCTGACCAGGGATCGAACCAGGACCCCCTGCATTGGGAACATGGAGTCTTAGCCACTGGACCACAGGGAAGTCCTCAGATACACTTCTTTGCCCATGAACTCAGCTTATATTCTTAGCTGGGAAATGCCTGGGTCAAAAAGTATGCCTGTTTTGATACAGAATACACAGATGCACTTTAGAAGTATGTCAGCTCAAGCTCCCTCCTATAATTTAAGAGAGTATCCATTTTCCCAGCCTTCACAGAAGTGAAAATTTGCATATATTTTTATCAGTATCCACAATAGCCTATTTTTGGTAAAATGTCTCTTCGTGTCCTTTTTATGTCAGTGTGTTTCGTCCTGCTTTAGTTCTTTACCATGTTAGGTAAGTGGGTTCCAATTCTAATATCTCAATATGTGAAATTTGGAAAAGGCAGTTTCAACTTAATTTTAATAAGTCAAATATAGATAAATCATGCAGTTAAGTTTCTCTTCTAAATATTCCCAGATCCAAAGCATTTGTGAGAGCATAAGTGTTAACAGTTTGAACACAAAATGTAGTCAGAGCCCTGGGCTGATCTCAGCAGACTATCTGGTCTTAACAAGTTATTTGATTCTCTTAGTTTCCTCATATGTGAAACTGATAATAACGTTGTATTTCATGGTTTCTAAGATGTACGTTTATTTCTTCAAGTATCACTACAATCAAGGTTGTGTTACAACTGTTGTCATCTTAAGATTTTCATCAGTAGCATTTTTTTTCTTTCGTTGTTGTTTAGTCTGATTCTTTTGCAATCCCATGGACTGTAGCCTGCTAGGCTCCTCTGTCCCTGGGATTTTCCAGGCAAGAATACTGGAGTGGGTTGCCATTTCCTTCTCCGGGGGATCTTCCCTCCCAACCCAGGGATAGAGTGGTGCATAAAACAATGACTTATTTTAAACTAAAGGCATCTTACCACAAAAAAAGAAAACTACAGGCCACTATCACTGATGAACATAGATGCAAAAATCCCTAACAAAATTCTAGCAAACAGAATCCAACAACATATTAAAAAAATCATACACCATGACCAAGTGGGCTTTATCCCAGGAATGCAAGGATTCTTTAATATCTGCAAATCAATCAATGTAATACACCACATTAACAAATTGAAAGATAAAAACCATATGATTATCTCAATAGATGCAGAGAAAGCCTTTGACAAAATTCAACACTCATTTATGATTAAAACTCTCCAAAAAGCAGGAATAGAAGGAACATACCTCAACATAATAAAAGCTATATATGACAAACCCACAGCAAGCATCACCCTCAATGGTGAAAAATTGAAGGCATTTCCCCTGAAATCAGGAACAAGACAAGGGTGCCCACTCTCACCACTACTATTCAACATAGTGTTGGAAGTTCTGGCCACAGCAATCAGAGCAGAAAAAGAAGTAAAAGGAATCCAGATAGGAAAAGAAGAAGTGAAACTCTCACTGTTTGCAGATGACATGATCCTCTACATAGAAAACCCTAAAGACTCTACCAGAAAATTACTAGAGCTAATCAATGAATACAGTAAAGTTGCAGGATATAAAATTAACACACAGAAATCCCTTGCATTCCTATATACTAACAATGAAAAAACAGAAAGAGAAATTAAGGAAACAATACCATTCACCATTGCAACAAAAAGAATAAAATACTTAGGAGTATATCTACCTAAAGAAACAAAAGACCTATACATAGAAAACTATAAAACACTGATGAAAGAAATCAAAGAGGACACAAACAGATGGAGAAACATACCGTGTTCATGGATTGGAAGAATCAATATTGTCAAAATGGCTATTCTACCCAAAGCAGTCTATAGATTCAATACAATCCCTATCAAGCTACCAACAGTATTTTTCACAGAACTAGAACAAATAATTTCACAATTTGTATGGAAATACAAAAAACCTCGAATAGCCAAAGTAATCTTGAGAAAGAAGAATGGAACTGGAGGAATCAACCTGCCTGACTTCAGACTCTACTACAAAGCCACAGTCATCAAGACAGTATGGTACTGGCACAAAGACAGAAATATATATCAATGGAACAGAATAGAAAGCCCAGAGATAAATCCACGAACCTATGGACACCTTATCATTGACAAAGGAGGCAAGGATATACAATGGAAAAAAGACAACCTCTTTAACAAGTGGTGCTGGGAAAACTGGTCAACCACTTGTAAAAGAATGAAACTAGAACACTTTCTAACACCATACACAAAAATAAACTCAAAATGGATTAAAGATCTAAATGTAAGACCAGAAACTATAAAACTCCTAGAGGAGAACATAGGCAAAACACTCTCCGACATAAATCACAGCAAGATCCTCTATGACCCACCTCCCAGAATATTGGAAATAAAAGCAAAACTAAACAAATGGGACCTAATGAAACTTAAAAGCTTTTGCACTGCAAAGGAAACTATAAGTAAGGTGAAAAGACAGCCCTCAGATCGGGAGAAAATAATAGCAAATGAAGAAACAGACAAAGGATTAATCTCAAAAATATACAAGCAACTCCTGCAGCTCAATTCCAGAAAAATAAATGACCCAATCAAAAAATGGGCCAAAGAACTAAACAGACATTTCTCCAAAGAAGACATACAGATGGCTAACAAACACATGAAAAGATGCTCAACATCACTCATTATTAGAGAAATGCAAATCAAAACCACAATGAGGTACCATTACACGCCAGTCAGGATGGCTGCTATCCAAAAGTCTACAAGCAATAAATGCTGGAGAGGGTGTGGAGAAAAGCGAACCCTCTTACACTGTTGGTGGGAATGCAAACTAGTACAGCCGCTATGGAAAACAGTGTGGAGATTTCTTAAAAAACTGGAAATAGAACTGCCATATGACCCAGCAATCCCACTTCTGGGCATACACACTGAGGAAACCAGATCTGAAAGAGACACGTGCACCCCAATGTTCATCGCAGCACTGTTTAAAATAGCCAAGACATGGAGGCAACCTAGATGCCCATCAGCAGATGAATGGATAAGGAAGCTGTGGTACATATACACCATGGAATATTACTCAGCCATTAAAAAGAATTCATTTGAACCAGTCCTAATGAGATGGATGAAGCCCCTTATACAGAGTGAAGTAAGCCAGAAAGATAAAGAACATTACAGCATACTAACACATACATATG
Organism: Dama dama; assembly: GCF_033118175.1. NCBI lineage: Eukaryota > Metazoa > Chordata > Mammalia > Artiodactyla > Cervidae > Dama > Dama dama. The sequence goes on from NC_083713.1 coordinate 26,598,561, forward strand.
GAATTTAGAAAGATGGTAACGATAACCCTATATGCAAAACAGAAAAAGAGACACAGAAATACAGAACAGACTTTTGAACTCTGTGGGAGAATGTGAGGGTGGGACATTTCAAAAGAACAGCATGTATACTATCTATGGTGAAACAGATCACCAGCCCAGGTGGGATGCATGAGACAAGTGCTCTGGCCTGGTGCACTGGGAAGACCCAGAGGAATCGGGTGGAGAGGGAGGTGGGAGCGGGGATCGGGATGGGGAATACGTGTAAATCCATGGCTGATTCATATCAATGTATGACAAAACCCACTGAAATGTTGTGAAGTAATTCAACTAATAAAAAATAAATAAATAAATAAATAAACTAAAGGCATCTTAGATTTGATGAGATATGGTAGTACCTACCTTACAGAGTTGTGGTGAGAATGAAAGAGCTTACCCTCCCTGGCAAACACTGTAGGAATGTTACTAATTATTGATACAGTGTTACATATTTCTATAACCTTGTTTTCAATGTTTAAGACTTCTAAAATTGAGTTGAAGAACGTTTATAGTACCCTGAAGCATGTTTTATTACAAAACAGTTGAAAATCTTTCATTTGAAAATTATCACAGATAAAACAGACTCTTGTTTAATGGAATTTAAAGGAAATTCTATTTGAGCAGAAAATGATCTATCATTTTGCACTTTCAGGAAAGAATTAGCTCACTAACATCCTAAAATCATGATCTTAAAGTCTCCAAATAGCTGTAGGAGAAATAATGCAAAGAACAGCACAGAAACTTTTAATTAAAGTCAATGTGGCCATAATGTTTTCCATCTGCTACTCTGTCAAAAGATCGTTTGCAGATGCATAAACCCAAACCAAGCTGCCTCTTGGGAGTTGCAATTAGAAAACTACCATGAGAAACACTGGAGACGCCATCAAGGTGGCATGTGAGACAAACCCAGTGTTAGAGAAAAAAATAAAACTTTCTTTCTCTTGTTATTTCAATAGTTTTCATAAATTTTTTGCCTCTATACTAATTCATCGTCTTCCTCTTGCTAGAGTCAAAAAGAAATTTATGACTAGGTGTGAGAGGTCTTCAACTAGGTATGCTTTAGTTAAAAGAGGTACAGTTGAAAGAATGGTATGGTGGGAGCCAGGAAGGTCTGGATTCAAATTCTAGTTCTACCACTTACTATGTGTCTTTGGGCATATAAATCCACTTCTCTCTATTGCTTCGCCTGTGTATTGGTAGTAACTCCTAATCATAGGGGTGTTACTTATGCATACAGAGTGCAGATATAAGTGAAGAGTTCAATAAGGGATTGCATATGTTATTTTTAGTTGATCTATACAAATTATGGGGCTTCTGACTTCATCTTTTAATACCTTTGCCCTAATCTAAGATAAATTTTACTAACATTATATTCCAAACTAACATATACATTTCTGTATCCCTGTCTCCATGCTCATCTCATTTAGAAATTAGGCAATTGTTTTTTAAAGCTTCCCCAAGAAAGAAGGTTTGGTTTGTTTACTAAAGATGAAGTACATTTTAGCTTATTCTCATTTTTATACCAGTTCCCATCATCTTTCTTCCTTACCAGTCTCTAAAATGTAAACATGCTCTTTTTTTTTTTTTTTTTTGGCAGAGATTCTTGATTTGAAAGATGCTGCTAATTCTTTTTTACAGGTGATCTTTTTAACAGAATCCTCAGAAAAGCAAAATTTCTGTTTCTAAATAAATCAGTTATCAAAGTATCTTTCCACCATTGTGAAGAGCAGAGCAAGTCTAAAGAAAAGGAGTGAGAGTAGTAAGTCATTATTAGACTTATTTAAATAGGAACAAATTATTTAAATGAGGTAGAAACTGAAATGAGGAAAAGGGAATCCAACTTCCTGCAAGTTTACCATCAATGTAGATTGATCCATCCATCCATCTTTTCTTTCTTTCTTAGGCTCGCTGAGGTAATTAGAAGGAAATGACCACTGGGTGGTCCTCTGCAGTGGAAATTTGCTTTCTTGTTTCATTCATTTTGTGATCAAAATACTGATGTTTACTGAGTGATCTGACTGCTAATCCCTACTTCCTGTTGCATGTCCGAAGAAAACCACAAAACCAGCCCAAGTAGGATTGCGGTTTGATGAGAAAACAAACGTCCATTCCGAAACCACAGGGCTGCCACATAAGCGAACAACACTTGCAGGTTCTGTTTCCTTTTCTAAAATCCAGAAAACACAAACCTCCTGCTTGTTGCAGTGGCCACCACAAGAATTGAACATGTGGATGCTGCCTATCTGAATATTTATCATATTTTTCTAAGCAAACCTTACTGCCCAAAATAGTCTGTGAGTTTCTGCAGTCTGAGCATTTCTCACTCTCCTTCCTTCTGGACTGACAGTGAGAAGAGGAAATGAATACTCTCTTTGTATAGAAGCTTGCTTTGTCACTTTGGACACCACCCTCCCCTCCATATCACTACTGGAATATTACATCATCTCTTTTTTTGCCCATGATGGTCATTTTTTTCCTTACCCCAACGATAAAGTATGAAAACCTGAATTTGATACCCTAATTTATATAAACCCTATGTAAGTGCCACAGGCAAGAGCATCACACAAAACACTTTTGAACAATATATATTTAGAGACAATGCCTCATTCTTTGGATTAAACATATTAAAGTTCTATAAGGAAATGTAATTATATTGCTTCCCAAGCACTTATTTTAATTATTCTTCAACGTATAATTTTCTGTTCATTTATAATGTACAGATGACTGCAAAACAAAAGTGGCAAGCATACATCCCTCAATCTAGAAAATTAAAAGGAAATAAAGAAAAGAAAGTTTTCTGAGAAAACTCCTGTCTGGAATGAAATGCATCTTCTCTTCCACTCCCCAGTGGACTGACATTTTTAGTGTTAGGCAAGAAATACTAGTATGTAAGATAAAGCTCTGTTTCCAAAGACCATGTCTGAAATTTAACTTTGTTCTCTATTTTCAAACAATAAGGTAAAGGCTTCTAAGCAGAAGAACACAAGTGAGTGAGGCTGCATGTGTAAGTCACTTCAGTCGTGCCCGACTCTGTGACCCTATGGACTGTAGCCCGCCAGGCTCCTCTGTCCATGGGGATTCTCCAGGCACGAACACTGGAGTGAGTTGCCATGCCCTCCTCTAGGGGATCTTCCTGACCCAGGGATTGAACCCGCGTCTCTGGTCTCCTGCATTGGCAGGCAGGTTCTTTACCACTAGCGCCACCTGGGAAGCCATGTAAGTGAGGTTGCTATAAAGATAATCTGAAAAAAAAAAAAAAAAAGATAATCTGAGATTCTTGTATTGCTGTAATGAGAGCTCTCCTCAAGCTAAAAAGCCACAAAATAATATATGTTCTTTAGTTGTGGTCTCAGGACTCATGCGTGGAAAGTTGACATACACAGGCAATAAATTATTGCACTGAGAACATTCTTTGTTGTTGTTTAGTCACTACGTTGTGTGAGACTCTTTGCGACCCCATGAACTGCAGCATGCCAGGCTTCCCTGTCCTTCACTATCTCTCTGAGTTTGCTCAAACTCATGTCCATTGAATCAGTAATGCGTACTGCCATCAAACCATCTCATTCTGTGTCACTCCCTTCTCCTCCTGCCCTCAATCTTTCACAGCATCAGGGTCTTTTCCAAAGAAGTGGTTAGGAGGTAATATATGAGAGATTCTGGGGCTTCCCAGGTGGTGCTAGTGGTAAAGAACCCGCCTGCCAATGCAGGAGATGCAAGTTCAGTCCCTAGGTGGGGAAGATCCCCTGGAGGAAGGCATGGCAACCCACTCCAGTATTCTTGCCTAGAGAATCCCACGGACAGAGAAGCCTGGAGGGCTACAGTCCATAGGGTCGCAGAGTTGGACATGACTGAAGCAACTCAGCACGCATGCATACGATTTTGCAGGGGATACAATTAAATGTGGATTAAAATGCACATCTTCCACAAAACATGTCAACTAATGACTAGGCAGTTGATTTTCAGTATAGGAAGGAAAAAAATGGTATATTCATTTCTTCTTATTATCACCTAGTACTTTACTTATTTTTTAAAATATTTATTTGGGTGCACTGGGTCTTAGTTGTAGCATGCGAGCTCTTAGTTGTGGCAGGTGGGATCTAGGTCCCTAACCAAGGATCAACCTGGACCCCCTGCACTGGGAGCAGAGTCTTAGTCACTGGAGCACCAAGGAAGTCCCGTCTCAGTACTTTAAAAATAGGTGCCAGTTACCAGTTAATTGCCTCTCAAGAGCTGCACCCCACTTTGCTCTCCTTTGTAATGTTAATACTTGAGCTGGCTTCCATAACCACTTCTCCTTAGTTAGTGGGTGTGGTTTCAGGCCTTGTGAATGGAGACACTGGAGGGTCAGCCCAGGCACAGTAGAGGAAGCGGTGTCTCTCCCTTGCTCCTCAGTGTCTCCCTCTTAAAGCATGACTCCAGGGCGCTTACCCTTCAGCAGGTCTCTCTGGCGCTGGAGGAGCTGGCTTCTTGTAACAAGCTCTGGATGCCACACCCTAATGGGCAGCTTTCTGCCTGCCAGTTCTGGCCCACTGGTACCCAAGTAGTTGGCTTTATGTTCCCCAGCTCTTGCCCACATGTAACCCACAGTAGGGATGTGTGTGGTACCACTCCAACCTAGGGCACTATATGCAACATTACCAGAACCCTCAAAAGTGGCTTCTGGTGAAGCAACCCCGGGCCATGGAAATGGCACCAAACTCCTGTGTTACCCGTTCACAGCTACAGCCTCTGCAACGGGTCTCAACCACAGTGTGGGCAATGGGCCCTCTTCCAAGTTTGTTCCTTCCTTGAATATGCTCCCTCAGCTCCAGGGCTAGTGGCTGCTCCTTGTATTTGTTATTTCTGTACTCCTGAGTCTCTTTTATTCAGTTTGGAGGTTAACTACCTTTTACTAGTTAATAATTCTCTACATTAATTTTTATGTCTGATACAGAGCTGGTACTGGGTGTGGTCCTAGGTTACAAGCCCTGAAAAATAAGATTTTAGGGTTAGTTTGGTCAAGAACTGCAGTACAGTGGTAAATTCCCCCATAAGGGGAAAGAGGATGTTATAACCCATGGCAATAAAGAGGCAGCAACATGAATCATTTTGTCATCGGTCGTTAATTGAGGTGAAGCCCCAAGTGAAACAAGGCCTGGAAGCCAAAGCGGCTGCTGTCCTTGACCATCGTGGCAGAGATGATGAATGTAAGGACAGAAGGGCAGGATGGGTTCTTTTCAGTGCAGTGAGGTAGTTACCAAGAGAAAATGATGAGTCAGGTCCTTTAAACCCCAGCCCAAGCTCTAAGAACAAAAAAGCTTCAACAGCAGCTCTAAAAGGCTTTTTTTTTCCCCCACAGTAGCCACAGGACTACTTCTTCCAGAAGTTGAAACCTAAGTTTACTCTGTGTGTTGCTGAATTACAACATCAGTTGATTTCCTAACCTCATCAAGCTCCGCTTGTGCAGTTAGTGCACAGATTGGGATAGAATGGGACCTGAAGCCTGGAAAGGGGGCATTGGATTCGATTCAGGATGCCTCAAACCCCAAAGTCTCTCGGAGGCTCCCTTGCCTGTGGAAGTATCTTGCCCTCCTGTCTTAAGAGACAAGCCTTCTTTTGCTGGAAAGCTTTTCCTGGAGAGCCTCATCTACGTACATGACTTGCAAGGGGATGCTCATTGTTCTCAAGATTGGCCATAACCACTCACTGTCCCCAAATTCAAAAAGCTTCAGGGGGTCAGGTACATGGTATAATCCTGAAGTAAATACATGTTATAGGCCAAAAAGATTTAAAAAAAATGCAAGATTGTGTTTATATTGGAAAAAACTCAGGTAATATGTGTAGGAATAAATATCAAAGGTATTAGACCAAGGAGGATGGCAGATCAGGCTGATTACAGAGATATGGATGCACTTACCAGAGATTCCAGATTTAATGTGTTAGCCCACGAAGTCGGAAGTGTCTCTAATAGCTTATTTGATTGACTGACTAAAACATGAACCCAATGGCAGCCGACATGCAATGAATGAGGCTGAGATGCTAGAAGTTCCCTGGTACGACATGGAGGAAGGAACAAAGGGCTCAAGAAGAAAAGAATATTGGAGTGGAGTTATGATGGGCAAAGTGCAAATACAGCCACCCAACTACATCTCCTGAGAAGGACCAGACACACTCCCTTCACTAATACATTGCCAAAGGCATTAGAGAGAAGAGCGCTGTATCTCTGAAAAACTCTGTGGCTCTTCTCCTTTATAGACCAGGTATCACCAAAAAGGATGCCACTATTGGGACAGGCTTTCTGATTTCCCTGGGGATGAAGAAATACAGGAGTAGCAGAGGCCAAGCAGCAGTATTTTTTTTTTTTTTTAAGTGAAGATCTTTTTAATGTTTTTAGACACAGGTTACTTAAGATGGAGGGCAGGGGGTTGGGGGAGAACAGTACTTAAAATTTCAAGGAACTAAGGTTAAGCAGAGACCACAACCAAATACTTAACAGGGACACCCTATACTGATGCTGTTTTTCTGAGTTAGGAAAACATCCAAAGACAGGCAATTCATCCCAGCTTGCTTCCTTGATGATCACTGCTGCTGCTGCTAAGTCGCTTCAGTCGTGTCCGACTCTGTGCCACCCCATAGACGGCAGCCCACCAGGCTCCCCCGTCCCTGGGATTCTCCAGGCAAGAACACTGGAGTGGGTTGCCATGTCCTTCTCCTTTTTTTTTTTTTAAGATGAGACTTATTCTGACTAGCGAGGGCATTGTCCACCTGGGCATTATTTCTGTATTTATTAAAAAAACATTCTATTTCTTTATTTGTGCCATGTCTTGGTTGTAACATGTGGGATCTTCGATGCAGTGTGCAGGCTTCTCTAGGTTGCTGTGTGCGGGCTTCTCTCTAGTTGCAGCATGTGGACTCCAGAGAGAACAGGCTCAGTAGCCCTGTGGCATGTGCTCTTAGTTCCCTGACTGGGGGGCGGGGGGGTGGTCAAACCCACATCCCTGATATTGGAAGGCAGATTCTTAACCACTGGACCACCAGGAGAGTCCCTAAGCAGCAGCACTTAATGTCAAAGACAAGACTGGTGCATTTACCATAAAAGACAGCAGGGATGTATTGATAACCAAAATGCTAAGGGATATTATGTGTCCTTAGGAATGAAATCAGTGTGGAATCTACTAGAATATGATATCATCTATTAAACAGAAAAATCTCTAGTTCTGGCAGCCACTAAGTCACCACCGGGGAGTCAAACATCACACCCGTTTTCTAGATCCAGGCCAGTTTACAGACCAGAGTCCTTTGATTGGAGGGAAGGCCAGGTATCTTTGAGGAAGGGCCCTGCTGTATTGTCACAGGCACAGAAAATCCTACTCTGAGCATTCGGCAAAGGACCCGCTATTAATTACTGGATGGACAGGGTACTGGGGAGAAGGAAATGCCCAGTAGTTTCAGGAGTTATGAAACACTAGCTCTGAATCAATACTAAGTTCCCTGTATAACAGGCTCACTGAGAAAGAAAATGTGTGCGTGTGCGTGTGTTTGCACATGCATGCATGCTCACTCAGTTGTGTCCAACTCTTTGCAACCCCATAGACCATTAGCCCGCCAGGCTCTTCTGTCCATGAAATTTTCCAAGAGAAAGAAAATACATGAACTCAATTTATAAATGATACGTTAGTACCAACTAAAAGTAGACATCTGCAGCCCCAAGCAGGGGTCACACCCAAGGAACAGCCTTTTAAGAAAAAAATTTATTTGTGGGTTGCTCTGGGTCTTTGTTGCAGCATGAGGGGTTCTCTTGTTGCAGAGCACAGGCTCTAGAGAGAGTGGGCTCAGTAGCTGTGGCATGCAGGCTTGGCTGCCCTGTGGTATATAGGATCTTAGTTCCCTGACCAAGGATGGAACCCACGTCCCTGGCATGGGAAGGTAGATTCTCAACCACTGAACTACCAAGGAAGCCCCTGAAACAGCTTTTAGGGAAAATCCTCCCAGTGGGCAGAACCTGGGTAGCACATCTAGTGACCCACTTTGTCTGGAATGAGAGATGGCCTGAGGTAGTATGTATTTATACTAACTCACAGGTTATTACTTACAATTTTTCTGAATGATCAAGGATTTGAACAGGATTAGAAGACAGATGATGAAGAATCTGGGGGAAGATGTACGTGGATAAACGTCTAAGATCGGGCATAGACTGTGTCCCATGTGAACGCTCACTAAAGAGCATCCACCACAGATGAGGTGCTCAATAATCAGATGAACAGATTATATATTCTGTAGACATCATTCAGCCTCTTTCCCAGCCACTGCAATGCTAGCTTGATGGGTCCATGAGCCAAGTGACGATGGTGGTGGGGGTGGAGACTTAGCCACACGGACTTCTGCTTATCAAGGTGGAGCAGTCTGTTGCTCCTGCAAGGAACAGTGATGACTGTGATGTTTCTGCCAGCATCTCCATCAGCTGCCTCACGGCACACCTTATTCACCACGAATTTCATTCCCCTTACTACATAGCACTGCTTCTGATGAAGGAAACCACAGCAAAGGAAGTGCAGCAATGGGCTCATCCCCATGGCATTAACTAGTCTCACCACATACCCCTCCTCTCAGAAGCAGCGATTCCAACCGGAAGGTGGAATGACTTACTGAAGTCTCAGCAATGTCACCAGTTGAGAGACAATATCCTAAAAGCATTTCTGACTTAGAGGATGAAGTATACGTTTTGAATCAGAGACTACTGTCTCCCATATAATAGAATACACGGATCTGGAATAGACAGACAGAAGTAGGAGCGACTCCTGTCACTATTATACCTAATAATCCCCTCAGAGCATTTTTTTTACATGTTTTTATTTATTTTTCTCCATGCCCAGAAGCATGTGGCCTCTTAGTTCCCTGACCAGGGAGCAAACGGGCACCTCCTACATTGGAAGTGCAGAGCCTTAACCACTGCACTACCAGGGAAGTCCCCACTCAGAGAGTTTGTGCTCCCCATCCCAAATTTGAGCTCTGCTGGTTTGGAAGTCTTAGTCCCAGAGGATGAAATAGTCCCACTAGGGGGCACATAATAAAGGTTCTACTGAATTGGCTATTTGCCACTTCGCTATTTTAGGTTTTTTTAATGCCACTGAATCAACAAATATAGAAAGAGGTTCCTCTGCTGATGGGAGTAATTGATCCCAATTACCAAAAAAAGATTTAAGTTGTTGCTAAACAGTAGGAGCAAAGAACTCTGTTTGAAACTCAGGGGTTTCTATGAGATGACTCCTAACACTTCCATGCTCAAAAGTTAATGAAACATCATGACAGCCAATAACAGGTAGGACTACTGAGGACTCAGAACCTTCAGAAATGAAAGTTCAGGTCACCCCACCACGTGAAGACCTCTGACCAGCTGAGGTTTTGGCTGAGGGAAAAAGGAAATATGGAATGAGCAGTGGAAAAAGGAAAATGGAAATCATGACTAGTTACGGAAATGAGGACTGTAAATGAGGGTAGGAGCTTTGTGTATTTTTCCCTTTGTTTGATATCTATATATTTATATCTGTATAATATATGTACACTTACTTGTGTATATTAACCATTTCTTTTTATCTCTTTTTCTTTATTTTTCCCTAGCTTTATGGAGGTGTGATTGACAAATAAAAATTGCATATATTTAAGGTGTACAACATTTTTGATTTATGTATACATTATAAAATGATTACCACAATCATGCTAATTAATACATTTAACAACTCATGTAGTTACCTTTTTGTGTTGTTTGATGAGAACACTTGAGATATACTCTCTTAGCAAATTTTACAGTATTATTAATGTCACCATGTGTTACTTTAGGTCTCTAGGACTTAATTCATCTTATGACTAAAAGTATGTACCTTACACACAACTTCTTTATCCATTCATCCATCAATTGACACTTGGGTTGCTTCTATATCTTAGCTACTATAAATAATGCTGCAATGAACATGTGAGTGCATATATCTCTTCAAGACAGTGATTTTCTTTCTTTTGGATATATATCCAGAGGTGGGATTGCTGGATCATATGGTAGTTCTATTTTTAATCTTTTGAGGATCCCTCCCCCATAACCGTTTTCCATAGAGGTTGCACCCATTTACATTCTCACCATCAGTGTACGAGGGTTCCCTTTTCTCCACATCCTTGTCAGCACTTGTTATCTTTTGACTTTTTTATTTCAGCCATCCTAACAGGTGTGAGATGATATCTCACTGTGGTTTTGATTTGGATTTCCCTGAGGATTAGTGATGGTGAGCATCTTTTCATATACCTGCTGGGTATTTGTATGTCTTCTTAGAAAAATGTCTATTTCCCCCATGTTTTATATACAAATTGTTAGGGGTTAAGCTTATGATTTCGTTTTTTGGTAAAAGAGTATTCAGAGAGATTACAATAGATTCTGAGGAGAAATTAATAGTCAGCAATGGATGACTTTGGGGACGATATGTCTCCTTATTTTGGGGAAAGGGTGAAAACTTCTTCATTTGTAAAAAGGACACATGTTCTTGAATGGTAAAAGCATAGCTGTTTCATTATTATGAAAAAAAGTGAAAGTGAAAGTCGCTCAGTCATGTCCAACTCTTTGTGACCCCATGGACTATACAATCCAAGGAATTCTCCAGGCCAGAATACTGGAGTGAGTAGCTATTCCCTTCTCCAGGGGATCTTTCCAACCCAGGGATCGAACCCAGGTCTCCCGCATTGCAGCTGGATTCTCTATCAGCTAAGCCACAAGGGAAGCCCATGAATCTTGGAGTGGGTAGCCTATTGCTTCTCCAGCAGATCTTCCTGACCCAGGGATCAAATCGGGGTTTCCTGCATTGCAGGCGGATTCTTTACCAACTGAATTATATAGAAGTTAAAATGTGCATGGAGGGTGTACATAAAAGCTGAGTAGCCAAAGGGGCGAACTGTGCCAGTTACTGATCAGGTGCCTCTCAGAACCATATCTGTTGCTTTGTCCTGCCTTAGGATGCTGGAGATTGACCCTATAAACATTTTTATTTTGCCAGCTGGCAGAGTGCTAGGCGGTCAGTAAAGGGCACTAGAGGGACACTGTAAGTCATGGCAGAGGAGAGGACTCCCCTTCCTCTTCACTGTGTGATTTTTCTTCCCCAGGGCTACCGTTGCCAGCAGTATATGTGACACCCAATGTTACTCACCCTCAAGGGCTTTATTGGCACCCCAGTGGACCAGCTTCAACCTGCCACTCCCCAGGAGGTGGCTTCTGACATGCTAGCCATGGTACTCCTGAGAACCTCACTGGAACCCCAGCAAACGGCTTCCTGTGAACCAGCTCGACTGTGGCACCATAGCAAACCCTCCACCAGCCACGTGCAGCTACACGCTCTCCACTGAGGTCTACATTTCTCTCCCAAGCCTGTTCCTTCCTTTGATATTCTCCTTAGGTTCAGAGGGGACAGCTGCTCCCTACCTTGGCTACTCCCATATTCTTTAGAGACTTTTACTAGTTAATACTGTTGACCTTGCTAGTTAGTAATTTTAATGTTGAGTCTTCACTGTTCAAATTACTGGTGTGGTTTTTGTTTCCTGATTGGACCCTGACTGATAATCTATTGTTTTGTACTGAGGCATCTCTTATATCATGGTATTACTCATTGGGCAGGACTTACTAACCTTACAAATGGTATGCTTTTCAAACTTAATTACCATTATTTTGATAATATTTTAAGTAAATAACAGGAAGCAGTTGCAATTTCTTGAATTAAAGAAGAAGAGTTTGAAATCAAGCCCTATATACATGATGATGTAGATGCAAAAAATGATGGTGAACAGAGACAACTACTACCAACTTCTAAGTCAAGCCTTGCCATTAAGGACTTCCTCTCCTTTAAAGATTCTGGTCTCTGTCAAATACAATCTTCATTCCTTGCTTTATACTGTAAAATCACTGATTTCACAAGAACAAGGTCTTGTGAAAACTAAGGGGGAAAGTGTGTGGGTGTATTTGTGTGTATGTGTATATGCTTATGGCTCCTACGTATTCACAGAGATCAGAATAATACAGTCAAGCCAAGGAACTAACACATACAATATTTATAGGTTAGTTTTTTGCTTGCTGCTTTTCTAATTTGCTTCTCTGCCACAAACTCATAACATGGAGCCAAGAATCTGGAAATAATTTCAAAAAATTAACAAGTCCATAAAACTCTGTGGTCTCCCCCAACCAGATTTGTTAATGTTACTGACTAATATCAGATCTTACTCTTTTGGGCACATGTATTTAAAGAAAGATTTTTATCTCCTTAAACATAAATAATATGATTAACTAAGAAATATTATGACTTGATTAGAAGAAAATGGAGTTATAAGAAAAAAGAGATGAAATATAATTAATCTTAAGGTCAAATACATGGCTAGATTTCTCCATTTGTAAAACAATGGGAACAAAAATAGTTGGCTTCAGATAATATGCTTACAGGTCCGAAATTTTCTGAGTCTAACTGTAGAAGCACAGAAAACCCCTTGGGGTGGGTCCCCTGCCGTACCAGAGATTTAGATAGCATCCTCTTGTCACATCTTTCCATTGACCACTCCCCCAAGCACCCGCCACCCCCTTCTCACCCTCTTCACCTTGACAAATGGCAGGTATTTTGCTCTAACTGAACAGAGAAGGCCTTTATATACAACTTAGATGTTTTTCTAATATACCTCAGGGGAGAGGGTCTCTGGACGATAAAGGAGATTAACAAAAATTCCCATAGCCAAAAGTGATTTATGTCTGTTTGTTTCACTCAGAGGCATTTCCTAGAAGAGCACTCCTTTAAGCTATCCTAACATTTGTTCTATCCTGTATTGTGTAACCTTGGAAATTACTAACCAGTTCTTGTGCAATTAAGGTTAGTGAGGCTACACTACCATCTGTAAAAGAGACAGCTAGTGGGAAGCTGCTGTGTAACAGAGGGGGCTCAGCTCGGTGCGCTGTGATGACCTGGGGGTGGGATGGGGGGAGGTGGGATGGCAGGGAGCTCAGGAGGGAGCGGATATGAGTGTGCCTATATAACTGATTCACTCTGCTGCACAGCAGAAATTAACACAACACTGTAAGGCAATTATACTCCAATCAAGAAAAGGATACTGAAGTTATCATTTCATTGTAAAAAATAAAATTTTGTTAAGTAAAAACTTTATTAAGAAAATAAATAGCAAAATAGTTGAAACATATAAGAACCCTGGTGTTATTTTCATTTATGGGTAAATCATCAAGGAGCCAATTCATATAAAATTTTATCTTTTTATTGTTACAAACCATCATTTTTTAAAAACTTTCTTATCAATCAAACAAAAAAATTAAATACATCAATGCATTCAACACTTCTTATAATTTGGGGGAATCTTCCAAAAGACATGGGAGAAGCCTTTACATGGAATGGAAATGTCTGCAAATATAATATTCTACTATGCATAAAATGTTATGTGTTTTATTTCTTTTGTTATCATAAAAGCAAAGAAGTAAAAACAAGAGGAGTATGCACTGTCTGATTGTTCCAGAATCTCCAAAGGAAAAAAAAAATTTTTTTTCAGAGTAGTCTTAGAGACACAGAGACAATTGAGGACAAGAGAGAGAACTTCATGTGGAAAAAGAAAATGGAAAAGAAACAGAGAGTGATCTTTTCATTATCACTGTTCTTGGGTTGTCTCATTCTTCTAGTGCCACATAGGACAGAAACAAAAGAGCCATTCCATTAACACTTTGTCACATTAAAATAATCATCTATGTCTATGGTTCAGGGAAATAAATGGAGATAAGGAAATATTGCTATCAAGTCAGAAATAATTCAGGAAATATGATATTTGTACTTTGCAAAGCTACTTCTTGCTTAAACATATATTTTAGCTCATGTCTTTTACATTTTGTGGTTCTTAAAAAAGGATTTATTTTTACTTATTTATTTGGCTGCACCTGGTCTCAGCTGCAGGGTGTGGAAACTTAAGACACTTCTTTGGGGTATGTGGGATCTTTAGTTGCAGGATGTGGAATCTAGATCCCTGACCAGGGATTGAATCTGAGCCCCCTTCACTGGGAACGCAGAGTCTTAGTTGCTGGACCACTAGGGAAGTTCCTACATTTTGCGTTTCTGGATTGGTGCTTTCCATTTCTGTGTTAAAAGTCCATTCCAAGAACACAGTTCAGTATGTTTTATTAGGAAAAAAATCAATGAGGAAGTTTAAAAATTTATGAGAACATATCCCTTCTCCATAAGAGGAACTCTTTGCATTCTTAAGAGATTCAGCTTAACATTCCTTAGTCCTTCAAGATACACTTCACAGGGACTTCCTTCCCTGATGGCCCAGTGGCTGGGACTCCATGCTCCCAATGCCGAGGGGCCCAGGTTCAATCCCTGTTAGGGAACTAGATCCCACATGCCACAACTAAAGATCCTATGAGCTGCAACTAAATAAATAAATATTAAAAAAAAAAAAAAAAAGATACACTTCACAGATAAATTTTTTAAAAGACCAATTTCTTATTTTATTGATTGCATTGTTAAATACCATTGAAAATTGCACCTTACTGAATGAGACATAATTATAAAATTATAATACTGATCTTTACTAAATCTTCTAGAATTAGTACTCCCATATGAACCTTGCCATCATCAAGGAAGTCATCAGTGTCACGACTCAACAACAGGGACCCAGCTTGCTTCTTTTTCAAGGAAGCTAAAATCTGGATTTTCACATAAAATCAATTAAGTTTTAAATGTTGACAATAAACTTTTTAAAATTAAAGTACTGTGTGTATCAAACACAGAATATCTGCAGCACAGAAACAGCCATGAACTACCAGTTGGTAACACGTTTAATAATGATAACCCTGATGGACAAGCACACAGCTGTACACAGTGGAGCCACCCTCTCCACCTCCCTAGCTCCTTCCACTTCCTACTGTGTGATGCCTGGCTCACTTCCCTCCTTCAAATTAGATTACCATATGCAGATTCTGCAGTTTACAGCCCTGATTTAAAACTACAGGCCTTCCTTGCAATTCCCATTAGTTGGGTCCTCAGTGTTGTAAACATTCGTCCCCTGATGGAAGGTTTAATTTTTGACACAGTCAAATTATTAAAACTAAACCTGCAAATACATATGTTAATATCATTTGCCCATTAAGGAAATAGTGAGCACAGAGCAAGGTGATGCACAAATGCACAAAGCCATTGTCTTGAAGGAATAGGTCAAGGAGATAAGAACAAAGGGATTTAACAGGATTAAAGAGGTGAACACTGAAATAAATGCAATGGGAAACCTGCAGGCCAGGAGGCAAACGAATCCAAAGCGGGGTGCTGAGTTTGGAGAATAAAGGCTAGATGCCGTGATAAGGATGAAGAAAAGCAGAGCAGCTGGAAGACTGGGTTAAATAAATTATGGGCAGAGAAGGGAAACTCAGGCTTGCTGTTTTGAAGGTAGAGAAGTTCTAAGCTGAGGTTTTACCCATAAGTAGCTGAAGGGAAGCAGAGCTAAAAGTCATGTAAGTGGTAGTGACAGAAGTCTGCAGTTGGCTCAGGGGTCCTTAAAGTGGATGTCAAATTCACTCAGGATGGTTGACGGTCGAAGTCAGGACAGAAAACAGTAAGTGAGGCAGGCACTGAAATCAAGGAAGACAGGGATGTGTGCAAGATGAAGTGGCTTAAGTAAGTTGTATGGAGAGCGAGTCAGTGACGGTGATAGCAAATGCAAAAGCAGGCTGATTTTCTTACATGGCTTAGAGACCAATTCAGTCAGAGAGGACACCACTTACTTTGATTTATAAGTTGTATAAAAAAAGGACTTTGTTTCTTTTTAAAGTTAAAAGGTTATTAATTTCCTTCTCATGCCTTACTTATTACTGAATCAAACTAATATCTTAAAAGGAAGCAGATTACCAAACATTCCTTTAGAGGAGACAAATATATCACATCACACCCCACCCCACCTATCTCCATGACTATATTTCCTAATACAAGACGATAAGAGAGATATTTACCAGATCAAATGACTAAAACTGAAAGGTAGTTTTCATTAAGGAAAAAAATTCTAAAGTGTGCTTCTGAAAATATATTATAGAAGCATCTTATGAGCACAGACTATTCCTAGGTGCGTTGAAAGAACTGTACGGATGGACCTGAAAAGAGAGGAAAGGTTTTTGTCTGTAGACACCAATAGCGGCACGCTCCCCACACGTCTGGCTCTGAGTGCCCTTATCTGAGGCTGACAGGGTCACAGGATAGTCTGTCTCTAAACTCTTCTCTGAATGGAAGAGTTAATGGAGAATCAGCCTCCCTTCCTTGCAGGCCCTGCTAAGATAAACAGGTGTGAAATGTTTTTCTCTGTTTATATACAGTTCTTAAAAAGGAAAATTTTGTCCTCACTCATTCTGTGGGTTAACTCATGGCTCCCACTCATGGGAGTGGGTAAACATTCCAGAACCTTTATGCGTTTGCTAAAACTTAAAAACAAAAAAACAAAAAAACACCATAATAAAGGAAAAGACACATTGCAAATGCCACCCAAGTACTGGTTCTGTGTTCTTTACACGCTTTCACCTACAGAACTCATACAGATTTCTTCCCCTTATAATTACCAACTCTGGAGCAAGCTAGAAACAAAGGAAAAATTCTAAAGCCCTATTGGTTAGTAACCACGTGTTCTATTGTCTTCCTAAAGAATACTAAAAGATTAAGACGGCAAGTCCAGATAAACGTACATTTAACTTAAAATGTCTGCAGTGTTTCTTCGTCTACCAACTAAGAGCTGGAGAGACTTCTAAGTAGAATTCATGTTTAGTTTATACCACGTGCATGCAGAACTTCATGACAGCAAAGAAATCAAGGGAAAAAGGTTAATATAAACAGAAAGATTAAAATTGGGGGCCATCGGGAATTCCCTGGCAGTCCAGGGATTAAGACTCTGTGGTTTCACTGCCAAGGGCCTAGTTTGATCCCTGGTCTGGGAACTAAGGGGGCTTCCCAGGTGGCACAATGTTAAAGAAGCCTCCTGCCAAAGCAGGAGAAGCAAGATACACAGGTTCAATCCCTGGGTCGGGAAGATCCGCTGGAGAAGGGAATGGCAACCGGCTCTAGTATTCCTGCCTGACCAATCCTATGGACAGGGAAGCTTGGCAGGCTACAGTTCATGGGGTCACAAGGAGTTGGACACAACTGGGCATCTGAGCCCAGCACAGGACAACACTGGGAGCTAAGATCCCACAAACCATGCAGCACGGGAGAAAAACCTTCCATGTACCATCAGTGATACTCTAGGGGAGCTGAAGCGGAAAACATCAAAAGTATATGAGTATACTTTCAAGGTACTCCGCATGATCTAAAACTAAACAGCGGGTGAATCACCCATGTGTACAAAGCTGCCAAATCACAGAGATGTTTTCCCTGTCTCCATGCTTTTAGTTAGCTCTGTTTGTTTGGGGTTTTTTTCTGATTATAAAAGTAGCATATCCTCACTGTTTCCCATTTTTTGTGGCCATATACAATGTTAACACATATGGTCATAGTTTAGTTGCTAAGTCATGTCTGACTCTTGCCCAATGGACTGTAGCTCACCAGCCTCCTCTGTCCATGGAATTCTCCAGGCAAGAATACTGGAGTGGTTGCTATTTTCTTCTCCAGGGGATTTTCCTGACCCAGGGGTCAAACTCCGGTCTCCTGCATTGTAGGTGGTCTCTTGCATTGCAGGCCAATTCTTTACCAAAGCCCTTAACATGTGCCCTTTTCCAATCATTTCCTTAGAACAAATTCTTAAAAGTGATGGATCAAATGGCATTTTATTTGAAGCCCTTAACACATATGCATGTGCCCTTTTCCAACCATTTCTTTAGAACAAATTCTTAAAAGAGATAGATCAAATGGCATTTCATTTAAAGACTTTTGTCAGTCTCCTAAACTGCCCTCCAGCAGGTGATGCCATCTCAGACTTCCATGGAAAGTCGAAGCTTCCCTTAACTCTCCCTCACCTTCTGACAGGAGCTGGCTCTCTTCTGCATCCCTCCCCATGGTAGCTAGTCTGTCTCTTTCAGTACTTGCTCCTTGGGGCCTGGAGGGGAGCAAGGCGTCCTCCCGGCTTCTCATGACTGCTTCCAGACAGCTCTCCCTCCCATCCCTAAAAGCTGAATCTGTCATTAGATTGCATCATCCATTATCCTTTACAGTTGTCAGCATACACTAACTCCAGACAGTGCCCCTTCATTGCCTGATGATTTCAGCTCCTAGCTCACTGCCATTTTCTCCAATTACAATTCCTGTCTCATACTGTAGGAATGCTTACACGCACATAAACGAGCCTCGGACACTTGTCCTCTCAAGTCCTTGAACTCAGCTGCAACAATCTAATCCTTCATCACACCTCAGTGGTGCATTCCTTTGGTCACACCCTAGACCCTGCATGACCAGTAACTTCATCCTCCGTAATCTGATATCGACCCATCCCACTCTTAGATTTCCCTCTCCTTCTTTCCAGTAGCTGGACTCCAACAATCTCCTGGCCTATACCTTTTCATGCCACTCCCTTCCCAGAGGGGCTTCCCAGGTGGCACAAGTGGTAAAGAACCCATCTCCCCATGCCTGAGACACAAGAGATGTGGGTTTGATCCCTGGGTTGGGAAGATCCCCTGGAGGAGGGCATGGCAACCCACTCCAGTATTCTCGCCTGGAAAATCCTGTGGACAGAGGAGCCTGGCGGGCTGCAGTCCATAGGGTTGCAAAGAGTCAGATGTGACTGAAGCAACTTAGCACGCATGCCCTTGCCAGAGGTCTTCCTTCTTCTCTTCCCCTCACTTAAAAGACAATTCACAGAATCCTTCCCTTAAATCCATCCTCAACTCCTCTATCCTGTTTTCACTTCACTGTACTCAGGGAAACTGCAACCCTGAATAATTCCATGCTTTATCTACTCCACTCCTGTACCTGCAGAGCTGAATATGGTTGCAGAAAACACACATCCTTATCGCTGCTCAGTAACCAACAATATTTCTCCAGTTCAGTGGTTCTCAAATTTTGGGCATATAGACACTTAACTGTTCCAGCACCATCTATTGAAAATATGATCCTTTCATCTTCTCATCCTCATCTGAATTGCCTTGGGACCTCTGTCAAAAAGCCACTGACCAAATATGTATGGGTCCATGTCTAGACTCTCTGTTCTGCCTTGATGATCCATCCATACATCTTGACACCATATAATGTGGCTAACTGTAGCCTTATAATAAGTACTGACATAAAGAAGTAGTATAAGTCCTCCAACACTGTCCTCTTTTCCAAAATTGTTTTGGCTCTTCCAGGCCCTTCACATTTCCACATATGTTTTACAAGCTGCTTATCAATTTCTAAAAAAAGCTGGTTGGTGTTATGATTGGGGTTGTACTGAATATACAAATCAATTTCAGGAGAACTGACATCTTGATAACATATATTCTAACCTATAAACATAGCATATCTCTCCATTTATTACATCTTCTCTCATTCCTCTCAGCAATGTTTTATCGTTTTCAGCATAAAGACACTGCACAATTCTTTTGTTAAATGTATCCCTTAGCATTTCTTTTTTTTTTTTTATAAATAAAACTTCATATTTTAGTTGGGGTACATAATATAAAACTTACTATTTTAATCATTTTAAGTGTATGATGCATTAAGTGCATTCACACTGTTGTGCAATCATCACCATTAATCAATCTCCAGAATTTATTATCGTCCTAAATAGAAACTCTGTATCAATTAAACAATTCCCCATTCTCCACAGCTGCTATTAACAGTAACCGCTATTCTACTTTCTGTATCTGAGTTTGCCTAGTTTAAGTATCTCATGTAAGTAAAAATCACACAATATCTGTCCTTTTGTGTTTGGCTTATTTCACTTAGCATACTGTTTTCACAGTTCATCCATGTTGTAGCATGTATCAGACTCACACTCCTCTTAAAGGAATGAGGAGTGTAATTTCAGTTAATTATACACCGTATTTTGTTTACCTATTCACCTGTCAACGGACATTTGGGTTATTTCCAACTGTTTCATATTTTTATTGCATTGTAAATGGTACTTTTTAGATGGTTAATTCCTTCCCTAGTTCACTGCCTGTATCAAAAAGGTTCTCTTGATCTGCTCTCACAAACCTGCTCCACCCATGATCTTGCCCATCTCCCAAGATGGCAAATACATCTTTCCATCACCTCGGTGCAAAACCTGTGAGACGTCCTTGAGCCTGCTTTCACATAGCATGTCCAATGAGTGAGCAAATCTGGCTAGAACTACCTTTAAAATACCCCACAAATGCAACTTCTTTCTGCCTCCAATGCAACCTTCCTGGGCCCAGCCACAAACATCTCTTGTCTGGATTATAATCCCAACTGGTCTTTCTGTCCCTGCCTCTGCCCCCTATAGTCTTATCTCAACAAAGTATCCAGAGTGGTCATATCAAAACATTAGTCATTTCACTTCTCTACTCCAAAGCACTGGTTGCTCACCAATTCCTCCTAATTGGAATCAGAAGCTCTTACAATTGACTGCAGGCCCTATCTTGTTTGGCCTTTTTACCTCTCTGGCCCCATTTCTTGTTTCTTCCCTCTCACTCACTCCACTCTAGGCACCGTGGCCTCCCTGCTATGCCCCAACACACCAGGCACGCTCCCACCTGGCATCTGCGTGTTCCCTCTGCCCGGACTGTTTTACTTCCATGTAAGTATATGGCTCCCCTTCTTACTTCAAGCGTTTACTCAAAGACCACCTTCCCAAGTAGGCCTACCCAGATCAGCCCCTATAAACTGGCAACACTGGCCCCCTGCTGGCGCTCCTGATTCCCCTTAGTCTGCTCTATGTTATTCTTTACTTTTTTGATATAAATTTTTTACTTTGGAATAATTTTAGATTTATAGGAAACTTAAGAAGATAATGCAGATCATTCTTCTCACCCTGTCTCCCCTAATTTCAACATGCTGCATTACCAGGGAACATTAATCTGAACTAAGAAACTGTATTAAGTTACTATTAACTAAACTCCAGACTTCATCTGGATTTCACCATTTTTTACACTGATGTCTTTTTTTCTTTCCTGTTCTAGAATCCATTTCAGGATATAACATCATGTTTGGTCATCATGCCTCAATCTCTTTTGGACTGTGACAGTTTCACGGTCTTTGTTTCTCAAGATCTTAGTAACGTTGAAGAGTAATGGCCAGGTATTTTATAGAATGTCCATCAATTTGGGTTTATCTGTTATTTCCCTCATGACTAGACTGGGGTTATGGGTTTGAAGGGAAGAGGAGAAGAGAGATGAAGTGGTTTTCTCATCATATCTTTTTGGAGACAGGTTACCATGTGACTTAACACTAGTGCTATTAACCCTGATCACATGGTTAAGGTGATGTTTTCAAGATTTGTCCATTATAAAGTTACTGACTTTTCTTTTTCTATGCTCTAGTCTTTGGAAGTGAGTCACCAAGTTCAGCCCATATTTAAGAAAGATAAAGATCTTTATAATGTTTTAATATACTCTTTAGTTGGGGCTTCCCAGGTGGTGCTAGTAAAGAACCTGCCTGCCAAGGCAGGAGACGAGAGAGACACAGGTTCGATCCCTGGGCCAGGAAGATCCCCTGGAGGAGGGCAGGGCAATCCATTCCAGTATTCTTACCTGGAGAATCCGATGGACCGAAGAGACTGGTGGGCTACAGTCCACGGGGTCACAAACAGTCAGGCACAACTGAAGCGACTAACCATGCACATACATCTTAAGACAGAATCTACAACTATAGTCAGAATAACAAAAGCAATTGTTTCCCCACTAAAGGAAGCACTGTTCTATACGTTTTTAAAATACAGCAAGTTAAACTGATTTTATTCATTAATTGCTTAATATAATCTGTCTTCCAAAGCAGACCGGCTGTGTAGTCCCCTTCTTGAGCAAAGCCTACACAAACACTCACCAGACATTTCCATCCTTATCAGTGTAACTGCTGTCATGTAGCTAATTTTACCAAGCGCTATTCTCCTGAAGAATAGTATCAGGGATAGGAGTCATATTGTCAAGTCATTAAGATTCCGATAGCCTCATTTCATTTAGGACACCTTAATTTTTCTCAGGTCATGAATCATGAACATCTGGTATTAACACAGCTAAGAAAAAGCATCTTGGATTCCTTTCTTGGAAAACATGTTAAAAACAACAAACCAGGTAAGAACCATGGCCAGGAAAATCCTGCCTAACTGCCGCAGAGCAGAACCTTTCATTCAAAGACAAACTAATTTATTAAGAATTCAAAAAATCAGCCAAACATGGAGAAGAAGAGGCGAGGGATGAAGCAGAGGAGGAATGCAGGCTGTTCTTTTCTGTAGATTCAGGAAGAGCAAAACTTTTCTGAAAATCTTGCACAAGAAGAGAAAGCTGAGATGTGATCACAAGGTTTATTTCTTTATTTATTCCCTAAGCATGTCTTAATTATTTATGGTGGGCTGGGTACAATGCAGAGTTTAAAAAAAAAATCAATCAGATACAGATCCTGTGCTCAAGATTTAGACACATGAAAGGAAGAGGGTAAGATTTGTTCTGTATGGCCCCAGAGAAAGAGACCACTATCTATGGCTGGAAGTTACATTAGAAAGAATAAGAATTAAACTGCTCCAAAATTGAAAAGCCTGCATCGCACATGTCATCAGTGGCAGCAATCAGACAGAAACCAGTTGTCCTAACGAGGAGCAGGAATCAAGCATAAATGAAAAAAAGCTGATATGATGATCTCTGTCTTAGGGACTTTCCTGTGAGTGACTTCTCGCCTTCACTAGAAAGCAGAGAAGAAAATTCTAGGCATCTTTCTAATACCCAAGTGCTACAATTCTATTCTGAAGACTCAGATCCAATCATATTGATTTAAAAACTATCTGAAATATTCACAAGTATTTCAGATAGTTTTGTAAATATTTGTGAATATTCCCTTGTGAATATTTCAGATAGTTTTAAAATCTCCAATTTTTCAGTTTTTAAATTGTTCTCTCTATATTAGGCTTTGTGTTTCTCAAAAATTAAATTTGTCCTTCATATTCTTTTTCTTCTAGCAGCAAGGGCCAAGGTTTGTATAGCACTAGTCAGTCAGGATCTAACAGCTTTACTGGAACACATTCACTGGTTTGATTTCAGCTCAATACTTAGAACATGGCTGGAGAAAAATTATTAACTGAAATGTTTATTGCCTAGTATACTGAGATCAACAATAACTTTAAGGAAAAGCCGAAATAACTGTTATAACAATGATACATATGGCAAATCAAAAATAACCTCCACGTGCAAGTAAATATGTAATCTGACAAAATTCTGAAAGCATTTTTAAAAATTTAAATGACTCAGAAGCAAAAAGAAAAAGAATGGGGGCTTTTGATTGCAAAAAGACTTTTATAGTCAAATCAATGATCTGAAATATCATAGAGTGATGTTTGTCTTAATGTAACTGCATTTCACATAACACAGTAAGAAAGTTATTTGTAATTCAGGTAACTTTCTAAAGTCCTCTTGGTCCCAGGAGAAGCCATTCTTGTAGCTTTTCCTCACTGTAAGTTTACCTCTCCAAAAGGTTTGTGTTAGGTTCTGACATATCAGTAGTGCCATGCTTACTCATTTAAGTTACATATTTGTTCAACATGTGTCCAATTTTCTGTATCTCTTCATAGTGAGAGTTGGACTGTGAAGAAAGCTGAGTGCCGAAAAATTGATGCTTTTGAACTATGGTGTTGGAGAAGACTCTCAAGAGTACCTTAGACTGCAAGGAGATCCAACCAGTCCATCCTAAAGGAGATCAGTCCTGGGTGTTCATTGGAAGGACTGATGCTGAAGCTGAAACTCCAATATTTTGGCCACCTCATGCGAAGAGTTGACTCGTTGGAAAAGACCCTGATGCTGGGAGGGATTGGGGCCAGGAGGAGAAGGGGATGACAGAGGATGAGATGGCTAGATGGCATCACAGCCTCGATGGGCATGAGTTTGAGTAAACTCCAGGAGTTTGTGCTGGACAGGGAGGCCTGGCGTGCTGCGATTCATGGGGTCGCAAAGAGTCGGACATGACTGAGCAACTGAACTGAACTGAATAGCGGTTCACTTTGGGGTGTCTTATATTATAAGCTCCCACTAACAGAAACATCTCATAGAAAACAGCTGAGTGAGGATAGTTGTTTTATATATACCTCTGGAGTGGTGACTGCATAATGATCAAATACAGTAATTCATTATTCCATTATTTAAAATTGCTTATTCTTTAATTCAAAGTGATGACTTATGTATGTAGTACAAAGTCAAAGCATGGCACAGTGAAATGTTTAAAATTCCCTGAGCGAAAATGGCATGCATGCCAGTCTAAAAAAGGTACCAAAGCAAAGGCATTTATAAAAACAAGCTAATAGCTAAGAGTACTGTTACTATGTAGCTAAATGAGAGTGGTACAGTTGATACAGTGAAAACAGATGTGCTCTATCTTCTTCACAGCTCAAGGAGTAAAGGAGGAAAATGCAGACATATCCATACAGGATGAATGAGAGGGATGTCTACAGTGATATGATTTGATCCCAATACAAAGGAACAGATGCTTGGCTCTGAGCAAGGCACAGTGTCAGGTGCTGTGAGACAGGCAAGGGTGCTGTCTATATTAGCCAGGTTACTCAACCTCTCTGAGTCTTGATTTCTGATCCATCAAATGGAGGTTATAATCTTGTAATGCAACTGTGCAGAGGAAGAGGGAGTGATGGAAAGCCCCTAAGCAAGTCACCACTCGTAGTGGTAGCTGTACTTGGTACAGCGATGATGAGCAGGTTGGTGGCAGCATCAGTGACAAAGGCGATGGCTTTTCTTGCCCTCAGAGAGTTCCCACCAGAGATGGTGAATACACAGCATATACATGCTGGCCGTTCCACATCCACGCTAAACCTTGGCACAGCTCTTTCCTGCAGACTGTGAATGCAGCCTCTGACCCTTTCTCAACAGAAGTTCTAGGAACCAACAAAGTTGAAGTTTTTACAAAACAGGACACGTGTCTGCTATTCTGACTTCACAGCATGGTTGTAAAGCTACAACAGACAGTGAACAGTGACCCAAGTCTTCCTTGGTGTCAGGCACTCTTCTAGATACATTAAGTCAACTAATCCTCTCGACAACTCTGGGATGGAGGTACGGTCTTGGTCCCACTTTTCAGATGAGAAGACATGTTCATGTGAAAAGTTAAGTGGCAGTCCCTTACAGTAATTCTAGAGTCACAAGGCAGTTTTATTTACATGTTGGATTAGCACATGAGCATTAATTGGTATAAATTCAAAAGAAAAAGAGAAAAACTATGATTGCAGGACCTGAGAATGTTTCACAGAGAAGGAAGAAATGAAAGCTGAAGAATGAGTAGGACCTGCTCAGGCAGAGAAGACAAAGGTATTAGAGGTGAGGGAAAGAATGCAGATGAGGTTACAGAAATGGAAAAGCAGGACAGAAGAACAGTTGGATGGTGGGGTAGAGGTGGTTTCAGGTCAGAAAATTAAAGACAAGGCTTGAAGGTCAGATGAGGACCCAAGTGGAAAAGGTTTGGAATCTGAAGGTGTTTGCCTGAGGTTCACATCTGTTTGATGTTCCTAAGACTGCCTTGAGTTCATCATGTCCAATGACATTGCCGAGCAGGGCCTGTGCACAGGTGGTTCACCTGAGCATGGTGAATTAAGGGTCTCAAAAGCCTCCAACAACAATCTCTCCATCACGAGTTGCACAAGGTGCCTAAAATTCCAAACTGGAGTTAACATACTGATGGCCTGCACCTGACATGATTGGCCAGGTACAACCTAAAGTTCCAACAGCATCAGAAACATGTGGGAAGCCCGTTAGAACACAGATTGCCAGGCCCCAGGCCCCCATGACTCAGTAGGGGCCTGACTTGCCTTTTCATGAAGATGGTGCTGAAGGCGAGGAAGGAAGCCCCTGCCCCTCCTAAAGCTGAAGCCAAGGCAAAGGCTTTGAAGGCCAAGAAAGCAGTGTTGAAAGGTGTCCACAGTCACAAGAAAAAGAAGATCCAGATGTCACCCACTTTCCGGCAGCCCAAAACATTGCGGCTCAGGAGGCAGCCCAAATATCCTCGGAAGAGCACCCCTAGGAGAAACAAACTTGACCACTATGCCATCATCAAACTCCCCCTCACCACCGAGCCAGCCATAAAGAAAATAGAAGACAACAACACCCTGGTATTCATTGTGGATGTCAAGGCCAACAAGCACCAAATTAAACAGGCTGTGAAGAAGCTCTATGACATTGATGTGGCTAAGGTCAATACTCTGATCAGGCCTGATGTTCAACTGGCTCCTGACTATGATGCTTTGGATGTTGCCAACAAAACTGGGATCATCTAAACTGAGTCCAGCTGGCTAATTCCAAATATAAAAGTTTTCACTATGTGAAAAAAAAAAAAGTCCAAGAATTTGCATCTGTAACAAATATCCAAGTGATGCTTGATGTTACTGGTCCAGGGGCCACACTTTGAGAACCACTGACCTAAAAGAATAGACTGCAGAATGGGTAAATTCTGATTGGAGACAGAAAAATCCTGGGTGGGGTTATCTTAAATAATAACTCACAAAAGGACTTCTGAATGAAAAGGAGACTAGTTATATGAAGATACTGTAACAGATAAGTAAGGCACTAAGAATTTGGGCATTTGAAAACAGCAACTTAAAATGGTAACTCTGGCATCTTTAAGTCCACCCTCTTGATGTTTAAAAATACCAAGTGGCAATTCTTGAGCATCATTTTGGACAAATTATCACAGAAACGACACCATAACTCAAGGGCAGTTTATCAAGTATCCAAGATGTTTAATTTTTGTTTGTATTGGTCCCACCAATACACTGACATGCTGAGAGGATTTACAAAGAAAGTAAATAGTGTTATTCTTCTTTATTGTGCTCAGGGATAGGGGAAAATAGTAAAATAGCATTCCTACAATTAAGTAAATCCAAATAATTCTTTCACTAAAAAGTCAGCTGAAATGAATGAAATGAAATGAAAGTCACTCAGTTGTGTCTGACTCTTACAACTCCATGGACTGTAGTCCACCAGGCTCCTCTGTCCATCGGATTCTCCAGGCAAGAATACTGGAGTGGGTTGCCATTTCCTTCTCCAGGGGATCTTCTTGACCCAGGTATCTAACTTGAGTCTCCTGCATTGCAGGCAGATTCTTTACCGACTGAGCTATGAGAGAAGCCCAAAAAGTCAGCTACAGAGCTGCAAAGAAGAGGAAAAAGGGTCTCTCAAGAGTTAATAAGATGGCAACAACATTAGCTAGCCTTCTATGAATCACTAAATGCTTTCATGTTGATAAAAATCTATATAATCAAAGCTCTTATTTTTACTAAAGTTCCGTCTGAGTTCTGTGTCAATTTCTACTGCATTTTCTATCTCACACCAGTATTTCCCCCTTTATATAAAAAGTTATTGAGAGTTCCTGTTCTTATGAGCAGTTTTTATATTTTGATCTTTTCTCTCTACCTATAAATACTTATACTGTGGGAAAGTTTTGAATCTTGAATTTATCTGGCTTTCAATATTTCTACAACAGTAAAGGGGCTTCCCAGGTGGCTGAGTGGTAAAGAATCTGCCTGCCAATGCCGGAGAAGCAGATTTGATCTCTGAGTCGGGAAGATCCCCTGGAGGAGGAAAGAGCAAACTACTCCAGTACTCTTGTGGAGATAATCCCATGGCCAGAGAATACTGGCAGGCTACTGTCTATGAGTTTGCAAAGAGTTGGACACAACTCAAGTGACTGAGCATGCACGCACACAGAATAGTCAAGTAGGAAAAAAATTTTTTTAATAAAGGAAGTGGGGTTTTATAAAAGGCAAGGCAATTGAAGTAAGGGTCTCATATTTCAGCTTTTGAGGATTCTGCTTCCTTTTTATTCTTTTGGGGAAGAATGTTTCCTTCAAATCTTATACTTAAATCTGATTCCCTACTTTGGTTTAAATATCAATAGATTACAAATGCTTGCAGGCTTCATCTCTCAGAAAGGAAAAAAGTGCCAGGTACAGACTTGTCTGGTTCACACTGTGAAGATGATGAACCACTAGTGTAGAGGCTGCTCTCCTCTGGGTCGGGGGTTGGAAAGAGGACACTGGGATCCATGGTGCCTTCCTCTGTCCTCTCCACTCCTTGCTTTAATTTCTGCCTAAGCAGTTTGGTTTGATCTCAGCTCATTGGGAATTTACCAAAAAGATACAGTAATGACTTCTTTTCTTACCTTTGGCATATGAGCTTAAGATCATACTATTTTTTCCTATTGAAAAGTTTTTTAACAAAAATAAACAGCACTCTATAAGTAAATTTGCAACTAATAAACTAAATTACCACTGAAAATCCTATAGCACTGCTATGAGACAGCAAGGAGAAGTGAACATTAAACATTTAAAAAGCACATACGGAGACTGGAAAATTTGTGAGTCATGACGGACTAAAGTGGCTTATAAAAAACTTAATTCACTTGAACATCCTTAGAAAGTGACAAAGGTTGTCAGAACTATGACTTTTTTTGAGTTGTTTTCTGTAAAAATTGGGGTTACACTGTGTTTACATTTGTCAAGACATAGTGATATGTGTATTTCAGTGTATGCAAATTTTATCTCAAAAGAAAACAAGCCTGCAAACACATAATAACTCTGGTAATAATATACACACTAAAATATTTAAAGCAAACGATTGACACCTGCAACTCATCTTGAAATGCATCAAAATGGACTGATGGGTGGAAGAATACACAGACACACATATGATAAAGCAAGTATTTACGCTAATAACAGATCCTACAGGGTAGACATAGATGTTCAATTTCACCCTTTTAACTTTTCTTTACGTTTGAAAATTTTCATAATAAAATGTTGGGGGGAAAAAGAAATATGAAATCAGCATAGAAAAATACGAAAAACAAAAGGAAAGTATAATAAAAATACCACAGAGACACCAAGAAGACACCTGGATGATAGTATATATGTTGTTACTTGTTTTTACCACTTAGCAATATATTATGAGTATTTTCCTAGCTTTTTAAGTAGTCTTCCAAATGCAATGGAATTTCACTATACAGATGTAGCATAATTTTCTTCATATTTATGTATAATTGACAAGTAGAACTGTAATATCTTTAAAGTATACAACATGATGATTTCAATATACGTTATGTACTGTATAGTGTGATATGACTTCCATGATCATGTTAATTAACACAATCATCACCTTTCACATTTTTGGGGGAGGAAGGATAAGAATGTAGCATAATTTAAAAGATAATTTGTTGGAAACACTTGAATTGTTTCCAATTCTTTATTATTTATTTGAGATAAGCAACTTATTAGATCCTTCTTCCTGCATATCTCAAATTATTTCCTCAGGATAAAGTCCTCAAAGTAAAATTTCTGGCTCAAAGGAAGGAAACATTTTAAGATTTTTTATTTGCTAAACTTTTCTCCAAAACATATATCAATTTACATTTCTAATAGGAGTGTATCACAGCTCATAACTATCCAGATGTATGATATTTTAATTGTAATTAAATGCTTCATAAATAAAAGTTATCTATGACCATTTGTTCTCCTAAAAGGACAAAGGCTCCTTTTTAAACAGTCTACAATAAGCAAACCTGTTAGCCAAATCTAGGTTTCTGAATATCATACTCCCAAATCAGGTACCCTGAATCAGGGCTTCCTGAAGAAATGGCTGACTCCAGGAATGGAACTAACTGAGCCTGGAGCATCTTTTCATGCCAGGGAGTAAGGAAAGGCTAAAAAAATGATGGAGACACATCAGAAGGACATAGGAGCCAAATTGAAGGGACTCTTACTTGCTAAATCGGGAACAGTTTAAGCATGAAAGTGAATAACAATAGTAGTTAACTGTAACATTCCGAATTCGAAAAAGAATCCTTAAGTCTATAATGAAACAATAAAAAAATGGATCAATACAATAAATAAATAAATGAATCAATAAACAAGTGAAGAAAGGCTCTCATTTATGCTAGAACTTTTGCTTTCTACACTGTAACTGTCATAGTAATATTTGATTCAAACAAGAGTCACCAATGGATGCTAAAGACATTGGGTAATATTTGTTGAGGGAAGATATTTACATAACCTCAAAGTATCTACCAATATC